>NC_055989.1:67580636-70080636 GCF_018446385.1 Zingiber officinale
GACCAAGCTAGGGCCGGCCATGGGTATGTTCATGGGTGAATTCATGTGGCCGGCCCTATTAAATAAAAAGGAATTTTAAATTTTAAAATTTTTCTTATGTGGATAATATAATTTAAAAGAGAGTTTAAAAATTTAAATCATTCCTTTTATAAGATTCTACAAAAGATTAAGAGAAGAGTTAAAATCTCTTTCCTTATTTGTAGATAAAAGGTTGATTTTAATTTTGGTAAAAACTTTCCTTTTAATTATATTGATGATTTAAAAGAAAGTTTAAAAATTAAAAATTCTCTTTTATTAGTTTCTACAAAAGATTAAGAAAAGATTTAATATCTTTCCTTATTTGTAGATTGAAAGGAGATTTTAATTTTTAGAGATAACTTTTCTTTTTGGAAATTATCCACATGTTTAAAAGAAAGATTTTAATTTATAAAATTTCTTTTTATTAACCAATCATGAAGGGATTAAAATTATTGGAGAAATTTTTATAAATTTCTAGAAACAAATTAGGAAGTTTTAATTTTTGTTTTAATTAAAACTCTCCTTGTTTTGGGGAGAAGAGTGGCCGGCCATTATAATTTGAAAAGAGAAAATTATTTTAATTAAATAAATTTTCCTTTTCAATAGAAAAAGAATTAAGGAAGTTTTTATTAAATTTTCCTTATTTGCCAAGACCAAGGATTATAAAAGAGGGGGTAGAGGAGGCTTCAAGGAAAACGACTCTATTATTTTTCTCCCTCTTTTCTTCCTTGGGTGTGGTCGGCCCTTTCTTTCCTCTCCTCTCCTTTGTGTGGCCGAAACTTTCTCATGGTGGAGATAGCTTTGGTGGTCGGAACTAAGAAGGAGAAGAAGGAGAGAAAAGAAGCCTCTTTTCTAGCATCCCTTGGAGCATGGTGGTGGTGGCCGAACCTCTTCATCCTAGAAGATGTTTTGATGGCCGAAACTTGCAAGGAAGAAGAAGGTGATTGGTGGTTTCTCATCTCGGAAGAACGTTGCCCACACAACGTCCGAGGTTAGAAGAGGAATACGGTAGAAGATCAAGAGATCTTTCTAAAAGGTATAACTAGTAATTTTTCTTTCCGCATCATACTAGTTATTTTTGGAAATAATACTAAATACAAGAGGCATACGATTCTAGAGTTTCGAATTTGTTTTCGATATAGTGTTCTTTTGTTTTTCTTTTCCTTGTGATTTGATTGTTCTTTTCGGTTAACCTAAAGTTATTTTAGTAAATTAAATATTAGCTTTCCATAAAAGGTTTTGTCTAGTCGGTGGTGGTTGCTCCCATATCCAAGAAGGCCATGTGCCTCGCCACGTCAGTACTGGGAACCAATTATGGAAATTAATATTTAATGGAATTAATAACTTAAGGTGACTTGGGTCGAACGTGTTAAGTTCCGCAGGAGATCCAAGTCAAAACCTAAAAGAACAAATAGATTAAGTTTTGGATCAAACGTGTTAAGTTCCGCAGGCGATCCAAAATTTAATTTAAAAGAACACATGGTAGCTAGGAAAAGGTTCAGACCTTTGTACAAAATTTTGTACAGTGGAACCTCTAGGTTTTCCGAGTAGCAACCAACATTTATATGATCAAGAACAGCTCTGAAAAACAATATCAGGCTGGTATCAGTCGACTGCCCCAAGTGCCAGTCGACTGCCCCCTTCGACACAACCTTACAGAAGCATTCTGTGGTCGAAATCTACTGTTACCAGTCGACTGGTATCATCACCAGTCGACTGGTATCGACAAAATGAGCTTACAGAAACATTCTGTGCTCAAAAACACTGTTACCAGTCGACTGGTATATGTACCAGTCGACTGGTACCCTATTTCTGAAAACTCAACCTTTTCAGGCCAACTTCAGAAATGCACCAGAAATTCCCTAGATCTCCAAAAATTCCCAAATTTTGTGGAGAGGTCTATTGTACCCTTGTCACAAAATGTATCTATTACCAATCCCAAGATTGACACAAAATCCAAAACTAGCTAAATGGTTCAATTGAACCTTGACCTAAAGTCCTAGTTTTGTCTTCCTTTTGATGTATTTGCCCATACCAACCCACAATACATCCCTAGCATTGGTTTATATGGCATCTATACATCTAAAACCAATTATCATACTATATGACCCCCAAATGTCATATTTCTTGCATGAAACATAAACCATGTGTGCCAAATCCCTAGGTTTGAGACTCAAATCCATCTCCAAACCTTTTGGCACACTCCATGGCTCCTCTAGACTCCCGAGTAGTACCCACCTGAGATCCATTGGCCATGGGTCCCAATTTGACTCTTTGAGCTCCCCCTAGAGCTCTTAGCCTTAGCCACCTCCCTAGGTGACTCATCCACAATGGTGAGGCCACATCGGTCCACCCCCGGTGACACTTGGCCTACAAACGTAACTTTCTTAACCTTGGACACCTTGTCCTTGGTTAATTTCTTCTTACCATTAAATGGCTTTTCCTTGCCATTTATTGACTTCTCCTTGTCATAGTCATATGCAACCCTAGTATAAGACTTTCCCTTAGGCTTGGAGGACTCTCCCTTGCCATGATCATTTGCCACCCTAGCATATGATCTCTTATTAGCCTTGGAGGGACTAGATCGGTATCCCAAGCCCGATCTATCATGGTTGGGTCTTTGGCTACCCAACACCATATTTAATTCCTTAGATCCAATAGTGAATCTCTTAAGGAATTTCTCCAAATTATCAAGCTTTGACTTCAAGGCTTGATTTTCCCTTTCTAGGTTCCTAACCCTAGAGTCAACATGTCCACCTTGGACATTCCTAGACCTACCCTTTCTAGGCATGTGTTTCCCCTTCTTAGGATTAATGTCTTGGGTCTCCTTAGGTCTACCATTACTAGATTTATCATAAATGGGTCTCCTAGGGTTATGATCTACATTTACCCTATTTCTATTATGATATTTAAAACCAAAATTTTTCATTGATATATAATGATAATCATTATTTTTCCTAGCATGCATGGGAACATAAGAATTTAAATTTGAATTACACTTCAAATTAGGGTATACCTCTCTTACCCTTGAAGCTCCCCCTTGATTTGAACTCCTCTTCTTCTTCTTCTCCCACTTCTTTTCCCACATCCTCAAATGCGCCAACTTCTTGAGTTCTCTCCTCCTTGGGCATTTGGTGTGGTAGTGCCCTATTTCACCACAAGTGAAGCATCTAATGTGCTTCTTCTCCTTCTTCTTCATGGCACCATCATTCCTACAACCCAAATTAGTATCTAAAATAATTTGAGTGGGTTTAGGAGTTACCTTCTTCTTACCCAACGGATACTTACTCTTGTAGTGTCATTTTTCATTGCAACCGAAGCAAATTATGTTGTTCTTTGACTTCACTTCGGTGGAGGTGCTCACTAGGTTTACTTCCAAGACTTCTTCTTCTTCCTCACTTGTCTTGGATTTTTCTTCACCCTTTGAGGATGTAAATGCTACCTCATCGTCCTTCTCCTCGGATGTGACTGAATTCACTTCCTCTTCCTCACTTGATGTTGAATTAGTCTCCACATCCGATTGGTCCTTCTTCTCCTCTTGGACTACTGAGCCCTTCTCCTTGAACTCCTCTACTCCTTGGAATTGTGACGAGTCTTCATGATAGGCAATGATCTTTTTCCAAAGATCACATGCACTTGTGCATTCACTTACACTCACAATGATATTAGAAGGTAATAGATTTAACTAAATTTTTGTTACCTCCTTATCCGCCTTTGCTTGCTCCCTTTGTTCCTTGGTCCAATGTCGAGGTCGGAGGGGCTTCCCCTTATTGCCCGTAGGAGCTTCAAATGGGTCACTCAAGACAACCCATTGATTCCAATCCATTTGGAACCATGTC
Source organism: Zingiber officinale (assembly GCF_018446385.1). Lineage (NCBI taxonomy): Eukaryota > Viridiplantae > Streptophyta > Magnoliopsida > Zingiberales > Zingiberaceae > Zingiber > Zingiber officinale. Next base: position 67,584,494 of record NC_055989.1, read on the forward strand.
TCCAACCGCTTCCTCCAATAATTGAAGTCCTCTTTGTCATACGGAGGTGGAATTCGGATATCCCATCCGAGCGGTCCTTCAGATTCCATCTTCTTCTTCCTCTAGCTTCTTGCTCTCTTGGCGGTTAGTCCGTAGAAGAGCGACCTCGCTTTGATACCAATTGTTGGAGGATCGGTGGCCGCTAGAGGGGGGGGGTGAATAGCGTCTCACCCAAAACTTTTACTTCCTATAATGTTAGGACACAGCGGAATACAAAAACAAACTAACAAATACGAAAGTTAACCTAAAAACAATAAGGAAGAAGACAACAAACCAAACACAAACCCTAACACAAGGCGTTTACATGGTTCGGAGATAACTTGCTCCTACTCCACGGCGTGTCCGTAAGGTGGACGATCCCTCAATCCGTCGGTGGATCCCGGCAAACTCCGGCTAGCTCAACCTCCTTGTGGGTGGAGAAACCTCACCACAACTCCAACCAAGATCTCTTGGACACAAGGGAAACCTTGAGCACTTAGTGACTACTAATTAGGCTTTAACCAAGTCTAATTTCGTCACCTTGGCCGGCCATACCAAGCTCCTTCTTATAGAGATTGGAACAAATCAGAACCTGATTTGCCCGTTACCAGTCGACTGGTCCTTGCACCAGTCGACTGGTGTCAGCCCAACGGCTCTCTCAACGGCTCTGCTACAGTGCATCAGTCGACTGATCCATCACCAGTCGACTGCTATAGTGCGCTACAGTGCGCTACAGTAACTGCTACAGTGCCGCTACAGTGAAACCCTAAACCTAGGATTTTACTCCGAGTACAATCTCTCATGCACTCGTACCCTCACCCTTATGACTCATTTGACGCTTTCTTTGCAGCCTTGACCTTTTGCCTTCAAGCCTACTTCCTTTGGCTCTCGTCCCTCGGATGCATCCAAGCCCGCGGCTTGTCCCCAATGCCATCCTTCGCGTATGCCTCGAAGTCGCTTCCCTCGGTCATTATCCTTGCTGCCTTGTCCACGGTCCCTCGGATGCTCCATCCTTCACCGGACCCGAAGCCGTCAACCTAAGTCACATGTGTCACCTGCAGTCCTGCACAACTCAAGTACACATATCAAATAACAAGGGTAAACCTAACTTAAACCCTTTGCCCAAACACCAAAACACATGGTCCCGCGGACCATTGGGATTGCTCCAACAACTTCGTTGTTTCATCTAAGTTATACAAGGAAGATGAGATCATGGGTGAAAAGAACGATCGTCTGAGGAGAACATTCGAGTAGGAGAGAGGGATTTGATTTGTGAATCAAGGAGGGCTTTCTGATTTTTCTGTCGTGATCGTTCTTCCGACTTCAAGCCAGGATAAAGATCATCTCAGGAGATCACTATGAGTTGTTTATAGATTGTTTTGTGATTCATGCATTTTAGATGCTATAATATTGATAGAATGATAGAATCCTTTTCCCAACTTTTGTCTTTAATATAAAGACATAGCTTTTTCCCATATGATGTATAAAATACCATGAAATTCAAACCAAAAGAATTGTGAAAAGTTTCTATTTTTATAAATAAATAATTTATTCCCATTTCTCAGTCTCATTTATCATATAATATAATAAAAAATAATTATTTCAACAAGTAATAAAAAAGATAATATATAGGATGACGGGTAGAAGAGGTCTTTCTCTTGGCTTTCTATGGACTAAAATGAGGAGATATAAAAAAGTCCACCACTCCCGAGAATCCCTAAAATTGGATTAAATTTATTATCGATCCACAACAAACAATAGAAGTATTGAGTTGTTTACTCTTACATCTTTTATTTAGATCTTATCTTATATTATATTATCATTTGATTAAAATTGACTCATATATATTATAACAACTACTAGTTTTGTCAAACAGATCTGTGGTAGTCCATCAAAACTCATCATCTGACTGGCTAGCTCAACCTAGCAAGGTGTAAAATTCCCAACCCAATGTGTCAGCCATATATATATATATATATATATATATATATATATATATATATATATATATATATATATATATATATAGAGAGAGAGAGAGAGAGAGAGAGAGAGAGAGAGAGAGCATAGTCTAAGTCTTGTACTCAAAGTTGTTGAAGTAAACCGTAGTTCATTAAAGTGAGGGGAGTAATAAGTCAACCTCTGTAATTTTTATGTTAAAAATTTTCACAATGTATGTTTGCTTTTTTGAAAGAGTATAAAAGTTGACATCTGCAACCCAAGTCTGTATTCTCAGAACACTGAGGAAAACTTTTAGTGCAAGGAAGTTTATAAGTGTAAAATACCAAAAATTTACGAATAATGATAAGGGAATTTTTTGGAGATTTTTCTGGAATTTTTTGGAGACCGTATGGTGTAGGTTACGGGGATCAATTATGGGTCCCGGGAAAGCCTCTTTAGGCTACCCGATTTAAAATGAGGAAAAGTTACATTTTCTTTTTTTTTTTCTTTTCTTTTATCTATTTCTTTTCTTTATTTCCTTCGATCCATTCCTTCTTCCCCGCCGAATCCTCACGCCCGATTCTTCCCTCTGCCCTAATCGCTTCCCAACCGGCGCCGCAATACCACATTCTCTCTCGTGTACAAGGTGATCGACCAAGGCGAGTCCACGCATCATCCGATTTGCCCTAGGTGCCACCGACGCCGACGCCAACGCCGATGCCCTCTCCGATCTCCACTGTGCTGCCAGCGAGCTCCTCCTTAGCCCTAGCACCGACCGCCAACACTGTGCCGAGCCGCGCGCCGATCACCGGCCACAAGAAACCCCAGTGCCGACTCCTTCTCTTCGCCGACACTTGAGCCGTCGCTTGTGCACACTCTGCCTCTCACGGCGACGACACCCTCTGCCCCTCACGACGAAGACATCTCACTGATTCCCATCGGCTGATTGTCCGATGCCTTGTGCCCTAGCTTGGTCTTCACCACCGCTGTGCCCTAGCTTGGATTCACTACCCATCCCTGGATCGCATTTCCCTCTTCATCCGAGCAGTTTCCACTGCGCTAGCTACCATTGGTTCCTTCCTCACTTGTCTCGACAGTCACATTCGGTTGGGCTCTGTCAGATTGGTATCTGCCGATAGGAGATGGTGGTAAGGCATTTTGGATTTGGGTTGTAGAGATCTTGATTCTGATTTTCTGAATGGAAGATTTTGTTAATTTTCTGGTTTGGCCCTTTTGTAGCTCCGGCCATCTTTATTGAGGACGATCCACAGATTTGAGCAACCTATTTCTGGTCCTGGATTCCTTTAATTGTGAGTTACTAGCCACCTACTTGAGTTTGGGTAAGTTTTGGAGTGGATTCATTATGATCATTTGGTGTTGATTGATGTAATGGTTTCATGATCGATATTAGGATTATTAGATTCTGTTGTAAATTGTTAGGGTTGGAGTTATAATCCAATTGATGAATTTAAGGGTTTATTGATCCTAGAAAATTTGCCATGATATAATTGATTAACTCACAAGGAGATGAGTTAAAAGATTTAAACATAATCTAAGGAGAATAATGGATTAATTAGGGTTAAGCAGACTTAACTTTAATTATATGGTTAATTAATAATCATATTTGACTGTGGCTATCATAAATAGGTGTGTAGAATTGATTTAGCTATTTAATTTATAAGTAAGTAGCTGAATCTATTGGTCATGGAATTATAGGACTTTGACATGAGACGAGCATCTTGACATCGGATTGGACCGGATACGATCCTCTTATCGGAGGCGGGTACCTTGACTTATCTTTTTGATATGTCATGTTGATATGTCTAGTAGGTCATAGCTTTAGTAATAATTATGTTCGTCATTGTTTCGGTATGTCACTACCGGGTACCTGTTACATGCTTGTTTGCTCACCTGTTATGCATTTTATGCTAGTACCCACATGATTATATATATATGCTCAGAGAGGTAGTGACATACCATGCTTGTTATGTTCAAGACCTAGGTTTTTGATATCCTATCTGACCTGTGTACTTGAGATCTTGGTATTTTGACCATCGATATTGCGGTACTCATTTTATATATATGGATATGGTTATGCTGATCAGTTTATTGCTATGCTTAGTGTCATGCATCATGATTGCATGCTGCGCGATTGTCAGCTCCACTATGGTTGAGCACATCGCCAGTTACATATACTGCACACACCACCACTCATGGATTAGTGGTATATCAGGCAGGTGTGTGGTGGTTCTGCTGTTTGGCTCCGTTGGTCAGGTGACTCAGCGTGGTAGCTGGCAGACAGTTCCGCTCTGTTTGGCTTCGCTGGCATTTAGTGTAGCAGCATGGTAGCCGGCAGACGGTGGACTCTCTTTGGCTCCGTTGGTCAGGTGACTCAGCGTGGTAGTCGGCAGAGATACCTCCCCGTCATCGTGTACCGGGAGATGAGAGCATTGAGCTCCCCCATTTATAATTTGGGGTCAGAGGACAGGAGTACTCCGACAGCATCCCATCCACTCAGTCACTCATCAGGTGTAGTGATGGTAGAGTGCACGGTTGTCACAGCCCTACCCACTCGGTCTCACCATTGTGTGTGATATGACTGACTGGCGTCAGGGGTGACCAGGACGCATCATTGACATCATACGTATTTATGCATTTACTGCTTGTGTTTGTTGCACTTATATGCTGCATTTGGATGGATGCATATGTTTGACATGCATACAGGATTTATGACACTTCCAGTCTGACGACCTGATTATTCTGATAGGTAGCCTTGGTGAGTACTGTACTCTTCAGCCTTTTCTAATATGCATTACCTTCTTTTATTTAGGAGGCTGTACTCCATAGTTATTACTATTTGTTATAGTTTACTATACATGTCAATTAGGTATCTGCTGAGTTGTTGAACTCACCCCCATGGACACTATATTTTTCAGGTACCAGGTTGTTTATGATGTCACTTGGAGTATCCTGTCAGCTGGTCCCCACGTCACATCAGAAGACTTATCAGTTTCATTTATGTTTTGTTTGTTTATGTATCAGTTTGTTTAGCTCTGTACTCCGATTTTGTTTTTGGAGTGTTGATGTTGTTATGTGGTATTTTGTATTGGTTGTTGGTTGTGTAAGCCTAGCCGGCTAGCAGTTTTTGTGTTTTGGTTTGCATTTGGTTTCAGTTATTTTCCGTTGTGTTGGTTTTGTTCCAGCCGAGTGGGCTGATGATATATATATAAACTGCTTGGATGACTTTGTGTTATGTTTTTATTACTGTTATTGTTCCGGTCGTGTTGGCCGAGGTATATGTGACCCTGAGGGCTTTGTATAAATGTTTCAGATTGTCCGCCGTACAGGGGAGGTGCTGCCGAAATTTCTTCGGACAGGGACTTTCCCGGGATGTGACAATTTAAGTGGTATCATAGCAGGTATACGAGTCTTATTTTCCTGTGTTTTGGATTTCGTGTTTTGGTTTTCTCGATGTGATTTTTCGGGTTTTGGGACCTGGCAGCAGCATGACATCTCCAAGCTATAGGAGGTATGCTGGTATATGTTATCCTAACTTTTTGGTTAGTATATGCACTGTTGACTATTATAGTTTATGACATGTATTAGTATTCTTTATTAGTACCTGTCTAGTTGTTGTAGCATATATTACATGTGATGGGTTAGCCACTGATCTTAATTGACCTTAATAGAGATTAGGGATTATAAGTTCTGGTGATTTTTCATATCATATCACCAGTAAGTTTAGCTTCTGTTACTGCTAGTTGGATAGCAGATTGAGACACATACCGGCCTATGCTATTAATAGCTAGGTAGTGACTAGTAACTATATATTCTAGTTGACTCAGCCAATAGAATACCGATATACTTTAGTTAGTTTTCGTTAGTAGATGATTAATGTACTCTAGTTAGATCAGTCAATAGAAAACTGATTTACACATGTTGATTTGGGTAGTTGTGGATTGATATACCTTAGTGCTTGAAGAGGATTAATGTAATCTTGATTAGTTGGTGGATGTGCAGAATGTTTATTGTGTTCATTATGTAGCCCTGCTATATATTTGTTGCTGGAGAAAAAAAAATAAATTTAAGATTAGATGTCAATAGTTACTAAAGATAGATTTCATCCCACACCACCAAAACAAATAGATACATGATTCAGCAGTTCTCTGTGGCAAGGTCGTTCAGGTTTTGTTGTTCCATTTTTTTCCAAGGGTATCCATATAGGCTTGTAATTTTTTTTTTAGGAGCTTGATGATGGTTGATCTATAGTTATTTGTTTTGGGTCTTTCTGGATATTGAATTCAGTTTTCATTTAGGGTGGCAAATGATTTTAGAACATCTTTAACTACGTTAGATGTTGCTCTAAATGTTACATTCGGATTTTGATGTGGGTTGGTGGATATAGAGCAGATTGGTGCTTGTGGATTCTAGCACGTTTGTGATCAGTACAGTTGATTTTTCTGGTCAGTGCATTATGGTGACATCAGTTCATTCTAGGAGCTGTTGCGATTGTGAGATCAGTTATTTTATGGATTGAACTTGAAATTCATTCTAGTTGTAGTTGATGGTCACATGCTAGATTTAATTGTGTTGTTTTGTTGGTATTGGCGTGGATTCTTTGAAGAAGGTTTGTTTCCAGATTGCGGATTTTAGATTTGATATCATAATGTTGAAGATAGTTAGAACAGCTAGTGGAGATTTTCCAAAGTGATGATTCGGATCCTTACCAATGTTTTGAAAGTTGTGTGATGGGTTTTGGAAGATGTTTCAAAGTTTAGATACTAAATCTTTGTTGAATTAGATGTTGGTGCTGCTTTGGGCGTGGCTCGCTAGCCACTGATTGGTGTTTTATGGGTGGTATCTTGTGGATTATGTTTGATTTATGGGTACACTTGTGTATATTAGGTTTTATTGGAAGTATTAAGTGATTATACTCATTTGGTATGCGTTGTGAGTATTATTGGAGGTGTATTGTCGATTATACCTACGTTGATTTTTGCACATGTGTTCAGTATGTATTGTTGGAGGTATCATATTGAATATACCTGAGTTGTGTGTGTTGGGTGTAGAATAATTGGAGGATTATGTTGATCATACCTATGTTGTGTGTGCACGTGTGCCAGGTGTATGGTTGGTAGCATCAAGATGATTCTACCTATGTTGAATGTAGGATGTGAAGTGCTTACATTATATCATTTGTTGTATTACCTGTCAACTAACTCTCCTATTGTGGGTGACCGATCCACTAGGATGATGATAGAGTTGACTATAAGTTTGATTTGCTTACTGGGTTGTTATACCCTAGGCTACCCACAGTGATCTGTGGTAGAGAGATCTCGTGCAGTCTCTAGTTGGATAGTTAGGTGTGTTAGGACCAAAAGAAGCTAGAGGGGGGGGTGAATAGCTCGTCGCGTTCGATCGATGCTTGCCGTTGCTTGTTTCTTCAAGGATATGCAGCGGAAAATACAGAAACAAATACAACCACGCTAACACTAGGATTTTACTTGGTATCCACCTCCAAAGGAGGTGACTAATCCAAGGATCCACACCATGCACACACCCTCCACTATGAATAACACTCCTTTATGGTAACTACCAAAGGCGGAGAAGCCCTACAACACTCTCAATACAAGAAGAAGAAAGGGAAATACAAGTTAAGCAAAAGCTTACAAGATGTGCAGTAAAAACCCTAACCCTAACTTCTTCCTCTTGCAATAGATCCGCCTCTTGACTTGGAAAGCCTCCAAGAACCTTCAAGAACTGGCGATCACGTGCTTGTAGAGAACTGTGGAGGAGCTCGAATGAATCTGAGAAGAGCTCGTAAAGAGATGCCGAAGACCACGCTCGCCTGCGGCTTTAAACCCGACGCAACGGTCGGATCCCGATCGATTCGAATGTTCCGAATCGATCGGGGAGGCTTTGGATCGATCCACGGATCGATCCAGAGCGCCTCTGTGCTCAGGAAACGCGCCTGGATCGATCCACGGATCGATCCAGCGCTTATCGCGCGAAGCAGCATCGTCCCGATCGATCCACGGATCGATCGGGACATCTGACGCTGGGAAGAATCTGGATCGATCCACTGATCGATCCACATACTGGATCGATCCACGGATCGATCCAGCACTTGGTTTTTGCCCAAAACCAAGTCCCAAACCTCCCTAACCAACATCCGGTCAACCTTGACCTGTTGGTACATCATGCCTCGCATCTGGTCACTCCCTTGACCTGCCAGGACTCCCCACCAAGTGTCCGGTCAATCCCTTTGACCCACTTGGACTTTTTTCTTCGTGGTAAGTATCCGGTCACTCCATTGACCTACTTGGACTTCCACCGGATGTCCGGTCAACCTTGACCCATCTGGACTTCCTCTTGCCAAGTATCCATCAATCCTGTGACCTACTTGGACTTCCCAACACCAGATGTCCGATCATCCTTGATCCATCTGGATTTCCTTCCTTGCCTGGCTTCACTCACCAGGACTTTCACCTAGCTTCACTCACTAGGGTTTTCCATCTGCCTAGCTTCACTCACTAGGACTTTCACCTAGCTTCACTCACTAGGGTTTTCCATCTGCCTAGCTTCACTCACTAGGACTTTCACCTGGCTTCACTCACCAGGATTTCCTTCTGCCTAGCTTCACTCACTAGGACTTTCCAGTCAAGTATCCAGTCACTCCCTTGACCTACTTGACTCTTCTTCAATCAATATCTTATTGTCAAACATCTAAACCCTAACCAAGACTCAGCTTGGTTAACCAGGTCACCCTTGACCTGAGGGATATTGCACCAACAATCTCCCCCTTTTTGATGTTTGACAATACCACAATAACACTTACAATCCCACATGTAAGTTAGGCTAATCCTATAGCCTCCTTCTTCATGCCACTAGGTAATGAACCCATAAATTAAGCTTTTCATTCTCCCCTAAGAGGGCAAACTCCCTCTAGGTAATGAAAACCTAACTTACTTCCTTTCATTCTCCCCCTATTGGCACACATCAACCCCCTACTAATAAAACACATCAACCCGTCTTTGGACACACATCAACCTATGCTCCAATTTTGGGCACACTTCAACAACTCCATTTGTGGAAGACTCTCCCCCTGAAGAGTTGCTCATCGTGATCACAATTTCACTCATTGTGATCAACTCAATATTGAAGGTCCCATACCCTTCATTATCCTTAACTTCTCCCTCAATGTTGACAAATACCCAACCTTGAGCATTTTCAACCACTTGAGTTGCCACTTGAAATGATGAGGATATCCACTCCCCATTTATCCCCATTTCAAGTTTAAATGCTCAACCTTGAGCAAGTTCACAACAGAAGGTTAACCACCTTCCAAGGTCCATGAAAAATAATTTTCATGTCTTTAAGGAGTCCCTCCCCCTAAAGACATGGTGATAACTTCTGTCATTGCACCAACAATGACTTGGAATCCCTAAACCTTTAGGAAACCCATATTTAGAAGTTTTGAGGTTCAAATGTTCAAAATTTGAAACAAACCTCAACCTAAACTTCAACTTAGCCTTCCTTTACCATTCCATCCTTGTTTTCAACACGAAAACACCCTTTTTATGTATACAAATGTATTTTAAGGGTTTGGAATGGTTACCTAGACTAAAATAGGTTCAAAGTGCTGAAATCAGGCTTTCCCAGCCAAAATCAGCAACTTGGATCGATTGGAGTTGGGTTCCAATCGATTGAACCATTCTGAATCGATCCACTGATCGATTCAAACTACCTGGATCGATCGGCTGATCGATCCAGCGAGCTACTGCTCGCGAGATTTGCCTTCTGAATCGATCCATGGATCGATTCAGGCACTCCAATCGATCCATGGATCGATCGGAGCTCTGATAGTTGCTGAAATTCCATTTCAGTCAACTTCAGAAACCCCTAGAAAATTCTACAAAAATCCAAAACTTATGAAATTTCGTGTAGACATTGTTTAGGGCATATATTATCAAGGAAAAATAGTTTTCTATGAAAATACATCATATTTTCAAAGATTGACACAAACTTGAACACTTGCAAAAACTTTAGTGTTTTCTTTAAGTTTGTGTCTAACTATTCAATGGTGATTACTATCAAAAGATAGCCTTCACCAAGGTTTTCCAAAATCATTTTAAAACTTTTTCAAAACCAATATCCCACCATATTCCTTGGGCTTAATGCACATGACTTGTACATTAGCTTTCCCAATGATGGGAAAACACATAACTATGTGTTTTGATGAACTTAAAAACTCAAATGAATGCACTAAATCAACATCTTGAGCTTTGTTCATCATCCTAACATCTCACTTGTATCTAATGTGCACTAAAGCACATACAAGTCACCTTATAGTCTTTGTGAGATGTAGATTTTGGTTTTGCCCTAATCTAGGGATCATGCATATCTATCTAGGCATTTCAAAGATATTAGACATCCACCTAGGATGTCACTTGTTAATAAGTGTTGTTAAATGCCATTTATCCTTAATTACAAGGAATTAAACTAATGCATGATAATGTTATGGCATACATCAAAAGGAAATAATTTTCAAAAGAAAATATCCTATAACTACATGATGTATGAATGTCATGACATGGTATTTTTGTATTTTTCATAATAAGTCATGAATGCAAAAGTAGACATGATGTCATGGCATATGATGGGCAAACAATCATGGAAAGATTTAGCATAAATAAAATATACCTAGATTAACTATCTAAGTATCCTTAAAACCTTAGCTAAACTTACAACTTAAACCTAGATTGCCCTTAAGTGCGTCAAGAAAACGCCAAAACCTAAATTGGCATTTCTAATTCCCTTGATTAATTTATGCCAATTGAAATTAAGCATATTCCTCAAATGTTGGCATATTTCATTTTTCCACAAGAGTAGCACTTTAAAGTTAAGGCCCTGATTGCCTTAAATTTCCTAAGAACATACCAAAATCCCAACTTGGTAGCTCTTATGAATTTCCCAATATGTGCCTTTTAAGATTAAAATCAACTTTTCACCACTAGGCACATTTTACTCTTTCAAGGAGTAAATAATAGTTCCATTTCATTTTCAAAGGTTAACAAAACCTTGAAAATGCTCCTTGAGTGTCAATTTCCTCAAAGTTGGGTTAACTACCCTTCTAATTGGAGTTGACACTCTCTAACCCATTTATGGGGTAGAGAAGATGCTCCTAGGAACCCAACACCTATTGGTGCTCCTTGGATGCTCTAGGTACTCACTAGGGATAACTTCCCTAGATACCTTCCTAGTGACCTTGTTGGGCTTCTTAGAAGCCTTGGTCACATTTTCTAGGTCAACCCTAGGGATAGCCTCCTTGTGACCTTGTTAGTGACTTTCTTAGACTTCTTAGAAGTCTTAGTCACTTTGGTTGCAAAAATACTCTTAGGGATGACTTCCCTAGTATTCTTGACTTGACCACTAAACCTAGGGTTTGTTCCATAACTATATGGAACCCTATGATAACTAGGCACATCCTTCTTAGCCTTTGGTTTGTATCCCAAACCTCTATGGCTATTTGATGGCTTTGACTTTCCTAGCCCTAGGTTTTGCTCATTTTGCCCTTTTAGGATATTTTCCATCCTTTTTAGGGTCTTTTCCATTTTATCAAGTCTTGATCTCAAGACTTGATTTTCTATCATTAAATCCTTAGAATTTGGTTTTTCATTAAGTCCATGAGCATTTTTGTTTCTAGGCTTATAGCTACAATCCTTAGAGTTCTTGCCTAGACTTTTACCTACATTCCTAGCCTTAGGTGTAGTAGTTTTGGCATGTAGGGCCACATGCTTTTCCTTAAAGCCCTCATGCTTCCTATTTTTATGGTAAATAGCATTAAAATGATAAAAATTAGAACTATCATGCTTTTTACCATAATGTAAAGGAGTAGGCTCAATAAATGTTACCTTCTTCTTTACCTTGGAGGCTCCCCCTTGACTAATGCCTCCTTGAGCCTTGACCATCTTCTTCCCCTTTGGGCATTGACTTCGGTAATGCCCCTTTTGATTGCAAGAGAAGCATATAATATGCTCCTTGCTCTTCTTTGTTGTGGGGATGGTCTCCTTGGGCTTTACCTTGCCCTTTAGTGCCACTTGACCCTTTTTCTTGGCCAATTTAGGGCACTTGCTCTTGTAGTGCCCTTTTTCCCTACACTTAAAACAAATAATATGATCTTTATTATTTATTGAAATGTTTATTCCTTCATGTGTAGGGACGGCACTTGCTCCTCCATTTGACTTGGAAGTAGAGGCTTCCTCTTGATCCGAGGATGATACTCCACCATTTGATTTTTCTTGACTTGTGGAGGTAGAAGCTTTTCCCTCCTCTTCTTCTCTTGACCCGGATGTAGAAGCTTCTCCTTCTTCTTGATCCGGTGTCACCAAGGATTGCTCCCCCTCAATCCTAGAGGTGGAGGCTTCATCATCTTGAATATGAAACAAGGAGTATGCTCCCTCCTTGTTCCCTTCGTTGCATTCCCTTGAGGATGAAGCTTCTTGGATTTCCTCTTCTTCGGAGGTTGAGCATCTCTCAACCTCGGAATCCTCCTCTTGGTCTTGCTCCAAAGAGTCACCCTCTCTGGATTCTGCTTGCTCTTGTACAGTGGAGGGGATCTCTTCATGAAGCTTGGCCAATTTGCTCCATAAGTCCTTTGCATCTTCAAATTCTCCAATTTTGCAAAGGATGGTGCTTGGCAATAAATTGACCAAAAGCTTGGTCACTTTTTCATTGGCCTCGCACCTTTGAATTTGCTCCGAGCTCCATCTGCTTTTCTTTAGAAGCTTGCCCTTGGAGTTCGTTGGAGCTTTGAAGCCTTCCATCAGAGCAAACCATTGCTCTATCTCCATCATAAGAAAATTTTCGATTCTTGATCTCCAAGAATCGAAGCTTGCCGATGTGTATGGTGGAGCTACCCTTGTGTCAAATCTAAGTCCATCTTGGAATTGCATCTTGAAGTTGAGCTTGATAAAATCTTGAACTTGAAGAAATTGCTTCTACTTCTTCACCCTCTAGCTTTTCTTGTTACGCTTGACCCTTCCGGCGATGATTCCGGTGAAGAGCGGCCTCGCTCTGATACCACTTGTTAGGACCAAAAGAAGCTAGAGGGGGGGGGGGGTGAATAGCTCGTCGCGTTCGATCGATGCTTGCCGTTGCTTGTTTCTTCAAGGATATGCAGCGGAAAATACAGAAACAAATACAACCACGCTAACACTAGGATTTTACTTGGTATCCACCTCCAAAGGAGGTGACTAATCCAAGGATCCACACCACGCACACACCCTCCACTATGAATAACACTCCTTTATGGTAACTACCAAAGGCGGAGAAGCCCTACAACACTCTCAATACAAGAAGAAGAAAGGGAAATACAAGTTAAGCAAAAGCTTACAAGATGTGCAGTAAAAACCCTAACCCTAACTTCTTCCTCTTGCAATAGATCCGCCTCTTGACTTGGAAAGCCTCCAAGAACCTTCAAGAACTGGCGATCACGTGCTTGTAGAGAACTGTGGAGGAGCTCGAATGAATCTGAGAAGAGTGAAGAGATGCCGAAGACCACGCTCGCTGCGGCTTTAAACCCGACGCAGTCGGATCCGATCGATTCGAATGTTTCGAATCGATCGGAGGCTGGATCGATCACGGATCGATCCGAGCGCCTCTGTGAACTGACCGATCGATCCACGGATCGATCCGGCGCTATCAGCTGGCGCGCATCGCCCGATCGATCGGGACCTGCGGATCGATCACGGATCGATCCGAGCTTCTGACCAATGGATCGACTGATCGATCCAGATCTACTGTGTCGATCCACGGATCGATCCAGACTTGGTTTTGCCCAAAACCAAGTCCCAAACCTCCTAACCAACATCCGGTCAACCTTGACTGTTGGTACATCATGCCTCGCATCTGGTCACTCCCTTGACCGCCAGACTCCCCACCAAGTGTCCGGTCAATCCTTTGACCCACTTGGACTTTTACGCGTCGTATCCGGTCACTCCATTGACCTACTTGGACTTCCACCAGATGTCTGGTCAACCTTGACCCATCTGGACTTCCTTGCTTGCCAAGTATCCAGTCAATCCTTTGACCTACTTGGACTTCCCAACACCAGATGTCCGATCATCCTTGATCCATCTGGATTTTCTTCCTTGCCTGGCTTCACTCACCAGGACTTTCACCTAGCTTCAATCACTAGGGTTTTCCATCTGCCTAGCTTCACTCACTAGGACTTTCACCTAGCTTCACTCACTAGGGTTTTCCATCTGCCTAGCTTCACTCACTAGGACTTTCACCTGGCTTCACTCACCAGGATTTCCTTCTGCCTAGCTTCACTCACTAGGACTTTCCAGTCAAGTATCCAGTCACTCCCTTGACCTACTTGACTCTTCTTCAATCAATATCTTATTGTCAAACATCTAAACCCTAACCAAGACTCAGCTTGGTTAACCAGGTCACCCTTGACCTGAGGGATATTGCACCAACAAGGTGCCTTGGGCACTTACGTATTGGTTGTGGTGGAGTGTTGCTCCCACACATGTTACGGATTGTTTGTGGTGGAGCGTTGCTCCCACATATTGCGGATTGCTTGTAGCGGAGCATTGCTCCCATATTTATTGTAGATACATATTTCGGATTATTTGTGGTGGAGCGTTGCTCCCACATATGGAGGATTTCTTGTGGTAGAGCGTTGCTCCCACATATGTGGTATTTCGTGTGATGGAGCATTGCTCTCACACTGGAGGATCTATTCTTTGGTGATTATATATCGTTGGTGATTAGATCTGTTTATTGTTGTGGATCTTATGGTTAGGAATGTCTGTGATACGGACATTATGTATCTTGGTTTTACCATTAGGGCTTGCAGAGGCTTAGATGTTTTCAGAGACTTGATGATTTTGGTATTCCCAGAATGTTTGGATCGGTTTCCATTGTCTTTATTGACGATGTTGTGATCTATTTTGGATCCGCAGTGAGTCACGCACATCGTCTTTGCATAGTTCTAGAGATGTTTCGATGGAAACGACTAGATGTGAAGATCAGTAGTGCGCATTTTGGTTGTCTTCTGTAAGATGTTTCAGTAGGAGTATACCGTGGTTCCACAGGAGATAGAGGTTGTTACCGTTGGGAGTAGACAGAGTCTATAGAAGAGGCTCGCAACTTCTTTTGTTTGGCTCGATATTTCCGGAGATACGTTGAGGGTTTTCCACGGATTGCTATGCTACTTTCACGCCTGACCAGGAAAGGGCGTGAAGTTCACTTAGACTGAGGATTGTAAGACCAGCTTCTAGGAGCTGAAGCGGAGACTAGTGTCGGCTCCGATTTTGATTTTACCTTCTGGAGAGGACGGATATGCCCTCTACACCGACGCATCTATTCAGGGTTTGAGCGATGTTCTGATGCAGCACGATAGAGTAGTCTCCTATGCTTCTCGTTGGTTGAAGGAGCATGAGAAGAACTACCCTGTACATAATGGGGAGCTAGTCGCCATTATTTTTTTTTTTTTGCCATGAAGATTTGGCGACATTATTTATATGGCGTTACATTTGAGATTCTCACTGACCATAAGAGTCTCAAATATCTGTTTACTTAGAAGGAACTTAATCTCCGACAGAGGAGATGGATGGAGTTCCTGAAGGATTATGATTGTACCATTAGCTATCACCGAGGAGAGCTAATGTGGTTGCCGATGCACTTAGCAGTAAGTCCAGAGGAACTTTAGCTTGCCACCGAGTTGTGGTCACGGACTTGATTCAGGGTTTCTCCGAGTTAGATCTTGAGGAGCATGGATAGGCAGAGCAGGGTATTATTGTTACCATGGTTGCTCAGTCGTCGATCAGGACGAGGATCCGAGAGGCCCAGGCCGGTGATCAGCATTTTGCAGTTTATTGGCAGCAGGATAGTTTCCGAGCAGCAGACCGAGTTTACCCGAGATGAAGCGGGTATTATATATTTCCGAGGTCGCTTATGCGTACCTCCATTTCACCCAGTCAGGGAGGAGTTATTTCAGGAGGCTCATCGCTCATGATTTTCTATCCACCCAGGCGGTACCCGTATGTACCAAGATTTGAAGTGTTTCAATTGGTTGAACGACATGAAGGAAGACATCGTGGATTTTGTAGCTAGATGTCTTGTATGTCAGCAGGTGAGGGCTGAGTACTAGAGACCTGTCGGATTTCTATAGAGGACTCCTGTTCCTGAGTGGAAATGAGAACATATTACCATGGACTTTGTGGTGGGTTTGCCGAGGACACGACGAGGTCATGACGCGATTTGGGTAATCGTCAATCGATTAACCAAATCTGCGCACTTCTGAGCGATCCGGAAGACTGATTCTCTGGATCGATTTGCAGATCTATATTGCCGAGAGATCATCGGATTACATGATGTTCCTTTGAGTATTATTTCGGATAGAGACCCCCGGTTCACGTCTCGTATCTGGCATAGTCTGCAGCAGGCCTTGGGCACTCAGCTCCGATTTAGTACAGTTTTCCATCCGCAGACAGATGGACAGTCAGAGCGAACCACTCAGACTCTAGAGGATTTGCTGAGATCGTGTGTATTGGATTTCGGAGGCAGTTGGGAGGACCATCTGCCATTGGTAGAGTTCGCCTACAACAACAACTTTCTTTCGGCTATCCGGATGGCACCGTTTGAAGTGTTGTATAGTAGGTCTTGTCGGACACCCACCCTCTGGGATGAGGTTGGGGAGGCCCAGTTGTTGGGACCTCATAGAGCTCAGCAGAACGAAGAGTTGGCCCGTAGTATCAGACCGAGGATGTTAGAGGCGCAGGATCGCCAGAAGTGTTATGCTGATCGGAGACGCAGACCCCTAGCGTTCTCTATTGGCGACCATGTATTTCTGCGAATTTCACCCACGAAAAGAGTGAAGAGATTTGGCCTCAGAGGTGAGCCAGCTTTGTGATACATTGGCCCTTTCCAGATCTTAGAGAAGATTGGAGTAGTAGCTTACTGGCTGACACTACCACCGTCCTTGACAGGTGTTCAGGACGTATTCCACGTATCTATGTTGAGGACATACATACCTGACCTGACACATGAGCTGACAGATATCTCAGTTCATTTTTAGCCTGACGTTACCTATGAGGAGGTTCTGGTACGGATTTTGGACCGGAAAGAGCATCAGTTACGGTACAAGACAATCCGACTAGTTAAAGTTGGATGACATCATCATTCCGATGAGGAGGCTACCTGGGAGCTCAAGGATACTATCCGAGCTCGATACCCCCACCTTTACATTAGAGGTATGTAAGTTATGGTTCTGTCCAGCATTTATACTGTGTTAGCTTTTGCTATTACTTGCTGATGATAGATAATGAAATTTAGGGACCAAATTTTATTAGTGGGGGAGAATGTAAGATACCAAAAATTTACGAATAATGATAAGGGAATTTTTCGGAATTTTTGGAGATTTTTCTGGAATTTTTCGGAGACCGTATGGTGTAGGTTACGGGGATCAATTATGGGTCCCGGGAAAGCCTCTTTAGGCTACCCCATTAAAATGAGGAAAAGTTACATTTTTTTTCTTTTCTTTTATCTATTTCTTTTCTTTATTTCCTTCGATCCGTTCCTTCTTCCCCGCCGAATCCTCACGCCCGATTCTTCCCTCTGCCCTAATCGCTTCCCAATCGGTGCCGCAACACCACCTTCTCTCTCGTGTACAAGGTGATCAACCAAGGCGAGTCCACGCATCATCCGATTTGCCCTAGGTGCCACCGACGCCGACGCCGACGCCCTCTCCGATCTCCACTGTGCTTCCAGCGAGCTCCTCCTCAGCCCTAGCACCGACCGCCAACACTGTGCCGAGCCGCGCGCCGATCACCGGCCACAAGAAACCCCAGTGCCGACTCCTTCTCTTCGCCGACACTCGAGCCGTCGCTTGTGCACACTCTGCCTCTCACGGCGACGACACCCTCTGCCCCTCAAGACGACGACATCTCACTGATTCCCATCGGCTGATTGTCCAATGCCTTGTGCCCTAGCTTGGTCTTCACCATTGTTGTGCCCTAGCTTGGATTCACTACCCATCCCTGGATCGCATTTCCCTCTTCATCCGAGCAGTTTCCACTGCGCTAGCTACCATTGGTTCCTTCCTCACTTGTCTCGACAGTCACATTCGGTTGGGCTCTGTCAGATTGGTATCTGCCGATAGGAGATGGTGGTAAGGCATTTTGGATTTGGGTTGTAGAGATCTTGATTCTGATTTTCTGAATGGAAGATTTTGTTAATTTTCTGGGTTGGCCCTTTTGTAGCTTCGGCCATCTTTGTTGAGGACGATCCACAGATTTGAGCAACCTATTTCTGGTCCTGGATTCCTTTAATTGTGAGTTACCAGCCACCTACTTGAGTTTGAGTAAGTTTTGGAGTGGATTCATTATGATCATTTGGTGTTGATTGATGTAATGGTTTCATGATCGATATTAGGATTATTAGATTTCTGTTGTAAATTGTTAGGGTTGGAGTTATAATCCAATTGATAAATTTAAGGGTTTATTGATCCTAGAAAATTTGCCATGATATAATTGATTAACTCACAAGGAGATGAGTTAAAAGATTTAAACATAATCTAAGGAGAATAATGGATTAATTAGGGTTAAGCAGACTTAACTTTAATTATATGGTTAATTAATAATCATATTTGACTGTGGCTATCATAAATAGGTGTGTAGAATTGATTTAGCTATTTAATTTATAAGTAAGTAGCTGAATCTATTGGTCATGGAATTATAGGACTTTGACACGAGACGAGCATCTTGACATCGGATTGGACCGGATACGATCCTCTTATCGAAGGCGGGTACCTTGACTTATCTTTTTGATATGTCATGTTGATATGTCTAGTAGGTCATAGCTTTAGTAATAATTATGTTCGTCATTGTTTCGGTATGTCACTACCGGGTACCTGTTACATGCTTGTTTGCTCACCTGTTATGCATTTTATGCTAGTACCCACATGATTATATATATATGCTCAGAGAGGTAGTGACATACCATGCTTGTTATGTTCAGGAACTAGGTTTTTGATATCCTATCTGACCTGTGTACTTGAGATCTTGGTATTTTGACCATCGATATTGCGGTACTCATTTTATATATATGGATATGGTTATGCTGATAAGTTTATTGCTATGCTTAGTGTCATGCATCATGATTGCATGCTGCGCGATTGTCAGCTCTACTATGGTTGAGCACATCGCCAGTTACATGTACTGCACACACCACCACTCATGGATTAGTGGTATATCAGGCAGGTGTGTGGCGGTTCTGCTGCGTGGTAGCCGGCAGACAGTTCCGCTCTGTTTGGCTTCGCTGGCATTTAGTGTAGCAGCATGGTAGCCGGCAGACGGTGGACTCTGTTTGGCTCCGTTGGTCAGGTGACTCAGCGTGGTAGTCGGCAGAGATACCTCCCCGTCATCGTGTACCGGAAGATGAGAGCATTGAGCTCCCCCATTTATGATTTGGGGTCAGAGGACAGGAGTACTCCGACAACATCCTGTCCACTCAGTCACTCATCAGGTGTAGTGATGGTAGAGTGCATGGTTGTCACAGCCCTACCCACTCGGTCTCACCATTATGTGTGAGATGACTGACTGGCATCAGGGGTGACCAGGACGCATCATTGGCATCATACGCATTTATGCATTTACTGCTTGTGTTTGCTGCACTTATATGCTGCATTTGGATGGATGCATATGTTTGACATGCATACAGGATTTATGACACTTCCGGTCTTACGACCTGATTATTCTGATAAGTGGCCCTGGTGAGTATTGTACTCTTCAGCCTTTTCTAATATGCATTACTTTCTTTTGTTCAGGAGGTTGTACTCCATAGTTATTACTATTTGTTATAGTTTACTATACATGTCAACTAGGTATCTGCTGAGCTGTTGAACTCACCCCCGTGGATACTATATTTTTTAGGTACCAGGTTGTTTATGGTGTCGCTTGGAGTATCCTGTCTGCTGGTCCCCACGTCACATCAGAAGACTTATCGGTTACATTTATGTTTTGTTTGTTTATGTATCAGTTTGTTTAGCTCTGTACTCTGATTTTGTTTTTGGAGTGTTGATGTTGTTATGTGGTATTTTGTATTGGTTGTTGGTTGTGTATGCCTAGCTGGCTAGCAGTTTTTGTGTTTTGGTTTGCATTTGGTTTCAGTTATTTTTCGTTGTGTTGGTTTTGTTCCAGCCGAGTGGGCTGATGATATATATATAAACTGCGTGGATGACTTTGTGTTATGTTTTTATTACTGTTATTGTTCCGGCCGTGTTGGCCGAGGTATATGTGGCCCTGAGGGCTTTGTATAAATGTTTCAGATTGTCCGCCGTACAGGGGAGGTGCTGCCGAAATTTCTTCGGACAGGGACTTTCCCGGGGCGTGACAATAAGTCTATTCTTGAGCATAAGTTATTGAAATGCCAGGAGTAGGGTTTTGATGAAACCGATTAAGTGCTTCTTCATGTTCTAAGAACAATTTGTAACTAGAGGCTTCTCCCAAAGTAGTGATGTAAGTACGTAAGTCTTTTGGTAATGTCTTGATAGAGACTAGACTATTGTGTCGGCCATTGTTAGCCTGAAGTATTTCCATGGATTAGTAAGTCATTAGCCTTGTAGGTACAGATAGTACATCTGTATCTCTTTGGGTAGGTATCTCAGAAGTGGTTGGCATTAAGTTTTATTTGCTTGTATTTGACTGTAATTCTGAAGTGAAGGGCTAATTATAAATTTGACCATAATTTTTCTCTTAGTAAGTCATAGGCTTCATCCAACGAGTAAAACCTTTTGTAGAGTACTTTGTTTTCGTCTGAGAGAAGAGGTTTAACTTCATCCCAGTGGGCATAAAGACCTGTATAAGTTCCTACTGTTAGGATGTATACCGAAAGCCTAGCTTTTGGTATAAACATTTATCTAGAAATAAGAATCACATTGGTCAAATGTCTACATTTATGATAAATGTAATTGTTCAATTAATTTATATTGTAGATAACATGGTGTGTGGTGTCACACACAGAAGATCATGTTATCGGTTCCTTATAAATTATAAATAGTAGCTCACGACCAAGATGGAAAGGAACAAACCATTGGAAGGTCGTAGTGTAATTAGGTATTAGTTTATCTTAACTATATAATTACACTAGTACATTTAGAGT
This sequence comes from Zingiber officinale, assembly GCF_018446385.1. Classification (NCBI taxonomy): domain Eukaryota; kingdom Viridiplantae; phylum Streptophyta; class Magnoliopsida; order Zingiberales; family Zingiberaceae; genus Zingiber; species Zingiber officinale. The sequence goes on from NC_055989.1 coordinate 67,605,626, forward strand.
GTATTGAGTAGGACCATTTGAGGTCGTTTCTTTTATACTGACTTTATAAAGGAACAAAGACCTCAGTTATTATGGAAGTGTGTGCTCTTAATCCTAATATAATAATAAGCACATATATTTGATATTTATTTCTTTAATTTATCAATGGGTGAGATTTAGTTCGATAAATCAATAAGCCCGATAAGTTGGGAAATGATATCGCTTATAGTGTGTGGTGTTGATTATAGAAGGAAACTATGTCCTAGTGATCTAGGTTGAGAATGTCCCCAAGAGAAGCTCATAAGGATTGTCATGTTAAACCCTGCAGGTGGACTTAGTCCGACATGACGATGAAGTTGAGTGGTACTACTCTTGGAGCTAGATATTAATTAAGTGAGTTGTCAGTAACTTACTTAATTAGTGGACATTCGACATCTTAAATACAGGGAGACTAACACACTCATAATAAGAAGGAGGCCAAAATGTAATTTGGGATTGGTGCGGTAGTTCAATAATAGTTCTCTAGTGGAATGAATTATTATTGATAAAATTAAGTTGTGTGTTCGGGGCGAACATGGGATGCTTAATTTTATCGGGAGACCAAAACCAATTCCTCCTCTCGGTCCCTATCGTAGCCTCTTAATTATAGAGTACTATACCCACCTATACCCACCTTCTTACCCATCCCATAGGGGCCGGCCAAGCTAGCTTGGAGACCAAGCTAGGGCCGGCCAAAGTTTGGTTCATGGGTGCTTCAAGGTGGCCGGCCCTAGCTTGGGTTCAAGCTTGGTGTGGCCGACCCAAATTTAAATAAAAGGATTTTTATTTTTAAAATTTTTCTTATGTGGATAACATGATTTAAAAGAGAGTTTAAAAATTTAAATCTTTTCTTTTATAAGATTCTACAAAAGATTAAGAGAAGAGCTAAATCTCTTTCCTTATTTGTAGATTAAAAGGTTGATTTTAATTTTGGTAAAAACTTTCCTATTAATCATGTTTATTATTTAAAAGAAAGTTTAAAAATTAAAAAAAATCTCTTTTATTAGTTTCTACAAAAGATTAAGAAAAGATTTAATATCTTTCCTTATTGTAGATTAAAAGAGATTTTAATTTTTAGAGATAAATTTCTTTTTATCCACATGTTAAAAGAAAGATTTTAATTTATAAAATTTCCTTTTTATTAACCAATCATGAAGGGAAAAATTATTGGAGAAATTTTTTTATAAATTTTCGGAAGCAAATAAGGAAGTTTTAATTTGTGTTTAAAATTTTATTTGCTTGGAAATTTTATGGTGTGGCCGACCATTGTAAATTGAAAAGAAAAATTGTTTTTAATTAAATAAATTTTCCTTTTCAATGGCAAACGAATTAAGGAAGTTTTTATTAAATTTTCCTTATTTGCCAAGACCAAGGATTATAAAAGAGGGGGTAGAGAAGACTTCATTGAGAATAACTCTATTCTATTTTCTTCCTCTTTTCTTCATTGGTGTGGCCGGCCATCCTCTCCTCCTCTCTTCTCTTTGATGGCCGAACCTCATCCTTCTTGTGGAGATTCATATGGTGGCCGGATCAAGTTTAGAGAAGAAGAAGAAGGAGAGAAAGAAAGTTTTGTTTCTAGCATCCCTTGGAGCATGGTGGTGGTGGCCGAACCTCTTCATCCTAGGAGAAGTTTTGATGGCCGAAACTTGTAAGGAAGAAGAAGGTGCTTGGTGGTTCTCATCTCGGAAGATCGTTGCCCACATAACGTCCGAGGTTAGAAGAGGAATACGGTAGAAGATCAAGAGGTCTTTCTAAATGGTATAACTAGTATTTTTCCTTTCCACATCATACTAGTTATTTTTGGAAATAATACCAAATACAAGAGGCATGCGATTCTAGTATTTCGAATTTGTTTTCGATGTTGTGTTCTTTTGTTTTTTTTTATTTTCCTTGTGATTTGATTATTCTTTTCGGTTGACCTTAAGTTATTTAAGGAAATTAAATATTAACTTTCCTTAAAAGGCTTTGTCTAGTCGGTGGTGGTTGTTCCCATATCCAAGAAGGTCATGTGCCTCGCCACGTCAGTACTGGAAGCCAATTTTGGAAATTAATATTTAATGAAATTAGTAACCTAGGTGATTTGGATCGAACGTGTTAAGTTCCGCAGGAGATCCGAGTCTAAACCTAAAAGAACAAATAGATTAAACTTTGGATCAAACGTGTTAAGTTCCGCAGGCGATCCAAGTTTAATTTAAAAGAACACATGGTAGCTAGGAAAAGGTTCAGACTTTTGTACAAAATTTTTGTACAGTGGAACCATTAGGTTTTCCGAGTAGCAACCAACAATTGGTATCAGAGCTAGGGTTTTGCCTCTGTGTATTTGGTATTAGTTTAATTATGCACATGCCATACATAATTTAGGCAGGTTAATAGTAGGATATGCTAACTTTGTGGATGCAGGATCCAACTATTATGACTTATAGTTATTATGTGTGTGATTGGACCCTTGGACATGTCAAGGGCATTTTATTGTGTGCATGATTGTATTATAAAATACAACAGGAGTTGTATTTAGTTTTATTAGGATTTTATTTTTTGATCTAGATACATGTACATTCCTTCGAGGAATATAGGATCGAAAAATGTAAAATTCTATTTATGTCGCGGATCGAATCTTGTAAGGCGTGGAACCTTTTGAGGATCAGAGGCGCAGCGGAACAAGGAGCAAGATGGATGCGACAACTAGACCCAGTGGCGGTGGCCAAAGATGGCAGCAGCTAGGGTTGGCGACACACGGAGGACAGCAATAGATAAAAGACATAATAGTTGAAAATTAGTTTTTCTATTTATTGCTTTTTATGCTATGTTGTGTGTGCTTATTAGTATGCATGTTAAGTAGGCTAGCATAGTCAAAATTCCTCATTTTAAATAACTAAGTGGGAGAGAGATTTATTTTAAATAAATTCCACGGTCTCCATTACTGGTTTATAAGTGATGCAACAAGCTTGCGCGTTGGCTTTATGTGCCTTCCTCCATATCGGATGAGCTTGTTTGCGGATCACTAGATTAAACTTTCATTTTGGATGACTATAGAAAGTTAATTAAGAGCGTGTGATCTTCCCCATCGGAAGGGCCGCAATCTTATTAATAGACTTAGTGTCAACTAATGGTATACACTTAGGCACGTCTAATAGTATCCTCCCCATCGGAGTCACTGCTATTATTTGTGTGATAGAAGAAAACCAACTATTAATTTGTTAAAAAGATAAGTTGACAGAATAATAAAATTAAAACCCTCTCTTATAAATGTTGAGTTTTTGTATACGTCCACACTATCGTGGCATACAAAATTCACGGTGTATGAGGTAATTTTATTTGTCAGGTTGACGAGAAAATAAAATTAATGGGAAAAACTCCTCTTACAAATGTTTAATTTTGTATACGTCCACACTATCGTGGCATACAAAATTTACGGTGTTTGAGGTAATTTTATTTGTCATAAAGATTTATTGACAAGATAATTAATGGGTAAAACCCTTCTCTTACAAATGTTTAAATTTTGTATACGTCCACACTATCGTGGCATACAAAATTCACGGTGTTTGAGGTGTTGGTGAATTTAAATAATATTGTTTGAGGAATCAATGTTATTTTAAATTCAAAAGTTTTGACCAAATATTTGATCAAAGAAAGATCAACTATTAATTTTATTCGTCATAAAGTAAAGTTGACGAGATAATAAAATTAATGGATAAAATCTCTTCTTTGATTTTGTATACGTCCACACTATCGTGACATACAAAATTCATGGGGATTTTAAGGAATTGATTTTGACCAAATATTTTTGTGATTCTTAGGATTTAAAATGTTTGTCAATTCCCTAGTTGTTATACTATAGAAAAGACTTAGTAGTCCCGATTGTAATGATTGGAAATAGGACTTGGACATTAAGGTAGTCTGTCTTTTTAGAACTAAAGAACAATATAGGTGTATTTAATTCATTAGTTGAAACATATTTAGTGGTGTTATCTACCAGAACCTGGAGTATAGATACAGATGTCATTAATCATGTTCGTAATTCATTGCAGGGTTCCAGGAAACCTGACAACTAAATGAAAATAAAAACACCGTCCACATGGGCACTGCTATAAAAATGGCAGCTATTGCAGTGGGAGATGTTTATCCTTTAATAAGAATAAAATATGGATTTTAAGTAATTATCTTTACGTACCAAGTTTAGAAAGAACTAGTTTTCAGTTTCTAAGCTATTTAACGAACTTGATATTCTGCCTCTTTTAATAACAAAGTTGTTATTAAGAAAAAGAGGGAAGTTATCTGTTCTGGTACGTTGGTTGGCAATTTATAAATCCAATAACTCCCACGATGCAACAAATGGAAATTAGTAACACATCTTCTAACTTTAAGAGAAAGCAACCTTCGGAAATGAACAAATTATATCTTTGGTATCTAGGGCTAGGTTATATTAACTTGAGTAGGATTCATTGGTAGCTGATGAACTTTTGGGTTCATTGGTAGTGGAAATCTTTCCAACTTGTGAATCTTACTTGGAAGAAAAAATAACCAAGAAGCTTTTAAGTATAAGGGGTTTGGAGCCAAAGATACATTGGAATAGGTGCATTCTGATTTGTGTGATCCTATGACAAGAGTTAGTATCGAATATTTCGTCTATTTTATAGACAACTATTCAAGATACAGATACATTTACTTGATGTGCCGCAAGTCTAAGTGCTTTGATTAGTTCAAAGAGTATGAGGCTGATGTGGAGAAACGTCAAAGTAAAAGTATCAAGACACTACGGTGAGATCGTAGTGGCAAGTATCTCTTGGGAGAATTTAGGAGTCACTTATCAGAAGTAGGGATTCAATCCCAACTAACTGCACCTGGTACACCCCTACAGAATGGTGTAGAAAAAGGAAGGTATAGGACTTTTATGGAAATAAGTAGATTCATGATGAGTTATTTGGAAAATTACCAAATTCATTTTAAGGATATACTCTGGAAACGGAAGTGAACATAGTACCTTCCAAAGTTAGAACTCTCTACTCATTTAGAATTGCTAAATAGGCATAAGCCTATTTTGAAGCATATTCAGATTCGGAAAGTCCAACACATATGCTAAAGAGAGACAATGATAAGTTGGACAGGAATTCACTTGTGTGTAAGTTATCCTAGAGAAATGAAAGAAGGTTTATAGTCTTAAAAATCAGAAGGTCATTGTTAGCATCAATGACCATTTTTTAGAAAAGGACTATGCAATAAATCATGTGCCCATAAGAAAATTTGTTCTTAAGGAAATAATAAAGGACATGTCTAATCTAGTACCAACTGTACAAGATGAAATATCACAAGAAACTGCAACACATATCATAAATGATACACAGACAGTGGCTCATCGTAGTGGGAGGGTTGTCAAGCAAACCTAAAAGATTCATGTTTTGGAAGAGTTTTTGGACTTGATCCCAAATGAACATGAGTCTGATCCCGGACATATGATGAAGCACTCCAAGATAAAGATGCAGCATCTTGGCAAAGAGCAATGAATACAGAATTAGAATATATGTATTCTAATAAAATCTGGAAGCTTGTAGAACCACCAGATGGTGTAAAAGCCATTGGATAAAAATAGGTTTACAGTAGGAAAAGAGGGATAGACAGGAAGGTAGAAACTTTCAAAGCAAGGCTTGATGAAAAAGGAAACTTTTTCATTGGTAACCATGCTTAAGTCTATCTGAATTCTTTTATCTATTTGGCAAGTGGATGTCAAGACAGCATTCCTTAATGGAAGTCTTGAAGAAAGCATCCATATAAAGCAACCAGAAGGGTTCATTGCAAAGGGCTAAGAGCATCTTGTGTGCAAGCTCAATCAGTCTATGGACTGAGACAAAGCTTCAAAGGTCTTGGAAAATCCGGTTTATCAAAGTTATCCAGACCTATGGATTTATTTAGTAACCGGATAAGTCTTGTGTATACAAAAGGTGTGATGGAAACGTGGTGGTATTTCTTGTATTATACGTAGATTACATTTTTGATAGTTGGAAACAATATCAAGGTGTTATCAGAAGTAAGGGTATGGTTGTCCAAGCAATTCGTTATAAAGGACTTAGAAAAATAAGCACATATTCTTGGGAACAAGGTTCGCAAGAAAAGAATGTTGTGCTTATCTCAAACTTTATATAAAAATCCTTGCTCGTTTTAAGCATGCAAAACTCCAAGAAAGGTTTCTTACCTTTTTAGCATGGAGTAACTTTATCTAAAGAAATGTCTCCGTAGACATCAAAGGAGATAAAAGACATGAAGGCAGTTCCTTATGCTTCGGCTATGGGAAGCCTAATGTATGCAATGCTGTGTACAAGACTGGATATCTATTTTGTCGTGGGCATAGTTAGTAGATATCAAAGCAACTATGGACAAGGACATTGATCTGCGGTAAAGCATATATTGAAGTACCTTAGAGGCACTAGAGATTATATGCTAGCTTATAAGGCAGATAATTTGTTCCCTGTGGGTTGCATGGATTTTAACATCCAATCGGAAAGGGACAATAGTAAGTCAACCTCGGGGTTTTGTGTTTACTTTAGGAAGTAAAGTCATAACTATGGAAGAGTGATAAGCATAGGTGTTTTTCTGGACTCTACCATAGAAGTTTAGTATATGGCAAGCCTTTGAGGTAGCCATAAAAGATGAATGACTCAATAACCTCAAGATAGACTTAGATATGATTTTTGGTTTGTCCAAAGATTATTACAATTTATTGTAATGATATTGGTGCAGTAGCAAACTCGAAGAAACCATAAGTCTATAAGGCAAGTAAACACAATAGAGCGCAAGTGCCACCTAATACGAGAAATCGTATAAATGAGGAGAAGTTATTGCCGCCTAGATTGCATCAGGTGATGACCTATAGATCCTTTCACTAAGGTCCTTAAGGCAAGAGCTTTTGATGGGCATGTTGAAGGGTTGGGAATTAGATGTATGGTAGCAGATATGACAGCTTAGTCTTTTAGTATAAGTGGGAGATTGTTAGGATGTATACTAAAAGCCTAGCTTTTGGTATAAACATTTATCTAGAAATAAGAATCACATTGGTCAAATGTCTACATTTATGATAAATGTAATTGTTCAATTAATTTATATTATAGATAACATGGTGTGTGGTGTCACACACAGAAGATCATGTTATCGGTTCCTTATAAATTATAAACAGTAGCTCACGACCAAGATGGAAAGGAACAAACCATTGGAAGGTCGTAGTGTAATTAGGTATTAGTTTATCTTAACTATATAATTACACTAGTACACTTAGAGTGTATTGAGTAGGACCATTTGAGGTCGTTTCTTTTATACTGACTTTATAAAGGAACAAAGACCTCAGTTATTATGGAAGTGTGTGCTCTTAATCCTAATATAATAATAAGCACATATATTTGATATTTATTTCTTTAATTTATCAATGGGTGAGATTTAGTTCGATAAATCAATAAGCCCGATAAGTTGGGAAATGATATCGCTTATAGTGTGTGTTGTTGATTATAGAAGGAAACTATGTCCTAGTGATCTAGGTTGAGAATGTCCCCAAGAGAAGCTCATAAGGATTGTCATGTTAAACCCTGCAGGTGGACTTAGTCCGACATGACGATGAAGTTGAGTGGTACTACTCTTGGAGCTAGATATTAATTAAGTGAGTTGTCAGTAACTTACTTAATTAGTGGACATTCAACATCTTAAATACAGGGAGACTAACACACTCATAATAAGAAGGAGCCCAAAATGTAATTTGAGATTGGTGCGGTAGTTCAATAATAGTTCTCTAGTTGAATGAATTATTATTGATAAAATTAAGTTGTGTGTTCGGGGTGAACACGGGATGCTTAATTTTATCGGGAGACCAAAACCAATTCCTCCTCTCGGTCCCTATCGTAGCCTCTTAATTATAGATTACTATACCCACCTTCTTACCCATCCCATAGGGGCCGGCCAAGCTAGCTTGGAGACCAAGCTAGGGCCAGCCAAAGTTTGGTTCATGGGTGCTTCAAGGTGGCCGGCCCTAGCTTGGGTTCAAGCTTGGTGTGGGCGGCCCAAATTTAAATAAAAGGATTTTTATTTTTAAAATTTTTTTTATGCGGATAACATGATTTAAAAGAGAGTTTAAAAAATTAAATATTTCCTTTTATAAGATTCTACAAAAGATTAAGAGAAGAGCTAAATCTCTTTCCTTATTTGTAGATTAAAAGGTTGATTTTAATTTTGGTAAAAACTTTCCTATTAATCATGTTTATTATTTAAAAGAAAGTTTAAAAATTAAAAAAATTCTCTTTTATTAGTTTCTACAAAAGATTAAGAAAAGATTTAATATCTTTCCTTATTTGTAAATTAAAAGAGATTTTAATTTTTAGAGATAACTTTCTTTTTATCTACATGTTAAAAGAAAGATTTTAATTTATAAAATTTCCTTTTTATTAACCAATCATGAAGGGAAAAATTATTGGAGAATTTTTTTTATAAATTTCCGGAAGCAAATAAGGAAGTTTTAATTTGTGTTTAAAATTTTATTTGCTTGGAAATTTTATGGTGTGGCCGGCCATTGTAAATTGAAAAGAAAATTTTTTTTTAATTAAATAAATTTTCCTTTTCAATGGCAAAAGAATTAAGGAAGTTTTTATTAAATTTTCCTTATTTGCCAAGACCAAGGAGTATAAAAGAGGGGGTAGAGAATGCTTCATTGAGAATAACTCTATTCTATTTTCTTCCTTGGTGTGGCCGGCCATCGTCTCCTCCTCTCTTCTCTTTGATGGCCGAACCTCATCCTTCTTGTGGAGATTCATATGGTGGCCGGATCAAGTTTAGAGAAGAAGAAGAAGAAGGAGATAAAGAAAGTTTTGTTTCTAGCATCCCTTGGAGCATGGTGGTGGTGGCCGAACCTCTTCATCCTAGGAGAAGTTTTGATGGCTGAAACTTGTAAGGAAGAAGAAGGTGCTTGGTGGTTCTCATCTCGGAAGATCGTTGCCCACACAACGTCCGAGGTTAGAAGAGGAATACGGTAGAAGATCAAGAGGTCTTTCTAAAAGGTATAACTAGTATTTTTCCTTTCCGCATCATACTAGTTATTTTTGGAAATAATACCAAATACAAGAGGTATGCGATTCTAGTATTTCGAATTTGTTTTCGATGTTGTGTTCTTTTATTTTTTTTTTCTTTTCCTTGTGATTTGATTGTTCTTTTCGGTTGACCTAAAGTTATTTAAGGAAATTAAATATTAACTTTCCTTAAAAGGCTTTGTCTAGTCGGTGGTGGTTGTTCCCATATCCAAGAAGGTCATGTGCCTCGCCACGTCAGTACTGGAAGCCAATTTTGGAAATTAATATTTAATGAAATTAGTAACCTAGGTGATTTGGATCGAACGTGTTAAGTTCCGCAGGAGATCCGAGTCTAAACCTAAAAGAACAAATAGATTAAACTTTGGATCAAACGTGTTAAGTTCCGCAGGCGATCCAAGTTTAATTTAAAAGAACACATGGTAGCTAGGAAAAGGTTCAGACCTTTGTACAAAATTTTTGTACAGTGGAACCATTAGATTTTCCGAGTAGCAACCAACACCTACGAGAAGACATAACAAAAAAAATTCTTTCCGAACAGTTTCTGTACTGTGATTAGGAAATAATTTGATAGAGCATTAATCATTGCTATTTTTTTTGTTGGATATGCTTGGTGAAGTAGGAATATTCCATATATTATCAATCAAACATTGTTGTATAGCAACTAATTGCAGTCGTAATACAAATTGGAATGTATCTTCTTTTCTTGTGTATAACGGTAATTCATGAATACCAAATTTCATAGTCTTGGAATAACCATAAGTATGTACCTTCTTTATCTGGTCCATTCTGAAAGAGGAAATAAGTTAAATAAGTAATCGAGACAAAGTATCAGCTAAAGAATTGTTCGTTCCTTTAATATGTTCCCAAAGTATACTTAAACCTTTATTGAGGATGACATCAGTAAATTTTAACCAACATTTAAAACTGAGCCCTTTTCTTACTTCCTTTGTCTGCTGGCTATATTTTACTATAGGCTCACAATCTGTTCAAATTGTAATTTCAGATTTACTGTAGATAAATAGTATAAAAGCTTCTAAACAATCGATGACTGCTAGAAGTTCAAAGTCCGAGGAGGTTAACTTTTCTTTTTCTTTATATTTGCCTAAAGCATAGCGGCAAAGTTTTTCAGAGTTTTTTGGGTCATATTTAGATCTTCTACTGAATAGGGCTCCTCCCCATCCAGATTGACAGCCATCTGAATCTAAGGGAAGTGTTAACTGAGGAAGATGTTGTACCATAAGTTTGATTTGTCTAATCAAATATATGTTTTACTGATTGAAGTATCTTTGTCCTGTTTAAAATGTTTTATTATATAGAGGACAATTAATTTTTCTAATATCCTTTATATATGGACGTACATAATTTAGAAGTCCTGTCAAAATTTTAATATCCTCCAATTTTAGAAGTCCTGTCAGAATTTTAATATCCTCCAATTTATTTGAAAATCCGAAGAGTTTATTACCCAACCAGCTAGGGGCCGGCTCTGCTAGACCCACAATGGATATGGATTGACCGTTTAGATTAATTTATCAATTTTTAAATGCATTTCAACCCACTTTTCTAATTGACCGTGCTAATTACTATAATTTGTAATAGTTAATCTTAGAATTATTATAATAATATATTTTCAGATAAAGAATAGGATAAAAGTGCTATTTTATTTTTTTAAAATAAAAAAAAATACCTTTTCAATAATCCCGATAAATAAAAAAAAGGGGGGAAAAATAAAAAAGATATGAAGGAAGCACAAAAGTGATCACTCACTGAAAATCTCAATCGAAAAGAATCTCTAAAGCCGCCTCTCCTGTTTACAGTCCAAGACACTTTTGACCTTTAAACCCAAAGCCAACCGGAAAGGAAGCACAAAAGCCCACACACCAAAACCACCCTGCAACCAGTCACTGACAATCTCTGCGCCGACGCAGACACTGCGCCGCCGCCTCCTGCCGCTGCTAGTGGTGGTGCACCACCTTCCGGAAATCTCTCCTCTTCTCTGCCGCCGCCTTGAGACTCACGCTCCCCGAGCCACACTCCAGACGCTGCGTCCACAACCACGCCCAATTGAAAGGAAGCCGAAGCAGAAAGCTAAAAGCACAGAGGAAGATCTCGCGTACCTCGTTTGGATACTGTGCGATTCGAGTCATCGAAGCTGATTGGCCAGAGAAAGTATCCGAGCAATCCACTGCGTCGAGCGAATCTGACCTTGCCCTCGACCACCTGGGGGCTGTCGTAGCTCACCCACAGATCGCCGGACTGGAAATAGGAAGTCGCCGTCCTGCCGTCGTACACAGACTTAGTGCCGGGATCCTTCAAGAACCCTTCGATTTCAAGGAAAGCTATCACCCCTGACTGGTTGCTCATCTTTTGCCGAGGTCCCTCTGCTACGACTGGATCGCCTGGTTCGTTTTTGGATTTGTTCTTGAGGAACCATGACCTTCCGTACAGTGGCACTCCCATTACGAGCTTGCACGGAGGAATCCCTGCGTCCAGCCATGAGGTGACGCCGTAGCTCGCCGAGAAGTGGGAGGTCCGGTCGAAGAGGGCGGCGTCGTTAGCGGTCGCGTTGCCGTTTCTGTGGAAGCCGAAGCAGAGGATGTTGACCCAATCGAGGCTCCTGGAGATCGCATCCGTCGGGTAGTCCGGGCCGTCGGTCGTCGGTCCGTCGAACAAATGGTTGGAGAAGTAGGCGGTGATCGTCAGGAGGAGAGTGCTCGGGGCTGCTTCTTCGCCGATTCGAGCCCGCCACTCCTCGAGGAGGAGGCCGAGGTTGGCCATGTCCGCCGGCGAGCTCGGGAACTCCCAAGCCAGGTCCAAGCCGTCGAACCGGTTTTCCCTGGCGAGTTCCAAGGTCGAAGCGATGAACGCTGCCCGGAGAGCGGCATCGGCTGCCATGGCGGAGAAGCTGGTTTGGCGGCCATCGGCAGCGACGGACAGCAAGGTCTTGAGAGCTGGATTGCTGGACTTGACGGTGCCGGAGAAATTGCAGAGGACGGCGACCTGGTCCGGCGGGACGGCAATGCCGGAGTTGGCACCGTCGAGGGAGAGCGAGTAGTAATAGAGGTGAGTGTAGAGGGAGGTGTCGATGGTTGGAGCAGGCGAGTGAAGGCTGTACTGCGAGAACCAGAAGCCAGCTCTGACCCTGCTGGGGCCTCCTCGTCTGTCGTCGCTGACGCCGCACTGCTTCTGGCACCTTGAGTTATGGAAAATGGAGAAGATCAGCAGGAAGGTGAAGAGGGAGGAGAGGGTAGTTTGTCCCATTTTGTCAGGCACCGCCGCTCGTGATGAATGCCGATGACTGAGCTAGCGTTGTCTGTGAATGCAGATGTCAAAAGCTAGTGATGCTGAAAAGAAGAAGATGCTATAGGGTTATTATTATTATTGTAAATAAATCTGAAGCACACTAAGAAAGACAACCATGAGATATTTGCCTTATTAATTATCCACGAGCGTTTTTCTATTTTCTTACACAAATAACTCTACTCTTATAAGCTGATTAATTATGGGATGGACAATTCAATTTCCTATCACGAATACTTCAATTCAATCATTCCTTCAAATGAGATGCATAATTAAAAAATACTGGATTTTTTGAACTATTATGCATATTTTTTAATTTATTTTGATAGTTGATGAAAAAATTTTATAGGACCGGATGGATCATCTCAAAACTAGTGGTTAAGCTTAACTAAATTTATCATATGAGTACTTCAATCGTCTTAAATGTATCAGGTGTGAAAATTAAACCCTACTTCTTAGCCATTTAGAATATTTTTCATGGACTTTGAGCGTTTGTCATGGAGTGGGAGTGGACAGAGAGCGTGGAAGCTCGTGGGGTAAAAGCGAAAAGGGTGAGTGTCTTTTGCGAAGGGAAAGCATCTGATTCTGTGAGAGTAACTGAATATATACATGCAGCTGAATGGCATGGACTGCTTCTCTTACTTTACCATTTTCTCTCACTCCATCGTCGGCTTGCCATTGTAGCTAGCTGTGTTGCTATAGGGTTCTTAGTTTTTTTATTTTTATTTTAAAAAAAATAGAAAATGCCAAACTTATGAAACTATGTCTTCGGGAGGTCGAAGGTCTGCGGCAGCAATTGCGATAACATCAATATCTATCCGTGCTAAACATCTTCGACCGCCATGTCATCGTCGGGCTCGTATTCACCGTGATTTACTCCCTCTCATACTCGTGGGGCAGGAGTGAGGGGGCCGCTGGGCGGCGGGACCCACCTTTTTGCAACTTGCAACTTACAAAATATATATATATATATATATATATATATATATATATATATATATATATATATATATATATATATGTCAGTCACTACTTTAAAATTAATAATCATCTATAATTTATCTTTTGTTAATCTAAAATAAATTGATGAAAACAATGAATTGATGAAAAATTTTAATGAAAACAATGAACTGATGAAAACGTTAGGACGAGCGTACTCATCATTTACCTCCTTAATTATCATGTGAGACAAAAAAAAAAAAATTTGAGATTGAAAGCTTGTCGTCATGTGCAAAGCTGCCGTCGGCCACGTTAAAGGTCTACAACTGCGGTCGCATGAGGTTCCTCTTGTAGTAGGTAGTAGCCGCGAGCGTTCAGAGACAATTGAGTAGCACGACTCGTGCTCGAAGCCGCCGATGGTCACGTGCATGGTCGGCCGTAGCTGCGCGAGTCGATTACGCGTGGAGTCGCCCGCGGCTTCGAGTTGCCACCAGGCCCGGCCCAGAGGCCGGGCGGTCCTGGGCGATTGCCCAGGGCCCAAGTTTAGATGGGGCCCACACTGTTAAATATTTATATAATATATATATATATATATATATATATATATTAATTATTTTAAGAATTAAGTTTTATAAATCTTCACTTGCACCTGCTCTTCCGCCGCACAAACTCATGGCTCAAGTTCTTGGCGGGGCCCACAACTTTTAAGTGATTATATATATATATATATTAATTATTTTATGAATTAAGTTTTGTAAATCTTCAACTGTTGTCTGCTCTTTGTTGCACCTGTTCTTTCACCGTCACACAAAGCTCAAGCTCTTTGAATTTATGCTGACAATCTCCTCTTTCGTATTCTCTTTACTTCTCAGTTTTCTGTTAGATTTTTTGTTTGCTGCGACTCTGCGAGATCGTGACTGCGTCATAGCGAGGCTGCGTCTTTGCCACTTTTCTACACGGCTGCACTAGCACCTCCGACACGTTGCACCTAAAGGTTTTGAGCTTACGGTGCAGAGATTTACAAGTTGTGGCGTTTGTGGGTTATCATCTATTCATCTTTTTCATCTAGGTGTAATTATTCTAAATGATTTAAATTATAGTTTTATTCCGTTTATTTAAATTATAGTATTGAAAAAGATAAAATCTTGAAATTAATAATATTATAGATGATTTTACACTTTGAAAAATTAGAAAAAATTATTATAAATAATTTTTATTTTATAAAAAAAAATTAAGGGTCTATTTTAATTGTGTCGCCCCGGGCCTCCTGATTGTTAGGACCGGGGCTGGTTGCCACTTGTAGTCGCGATCGTCGTTGAGAGAGATTCGTCTAGCAGAGATAAGGGAGGAAGGAAAGTTTGTATCGTTTAATTTGAATTGATAAAAATATTTATAAATTAATTTATGAATGAATTTTTAAATTGATTTGTCTATAATTTTATAATAGATAAATAAAAGATAATTTTTTTAATTTTTTTTTTATCCTTCCAATAAAGTATCTTTAGCACATATATCTTATTATTGGGATCAGTATACTTGAATTTAATGGATAGAAAATTAAAAAAAAAAACTCTTATTATCATCGTTCTGATCTGAAAATTTTCACGGTCATGATACTGCGGCAGTAAATCCACATGCAACCAAGAATGATGATGTCAAAAGTTTCTCATTTGTTTTTTTTTCATAGCTAGCTCCGGCCGATTAAATAGGATCATCACGTTAGAGAAGCAAAGGAAAAAATAATACGGATGACTTTCGCTTTTTCATTTTTTTTTCTTTTTTTGAAAACACGATCAAGTAAAACACAACGGAGCTAAAAAGCAAAAGAAAATACATTGCTAACACTGTTAAATTTTATTTGATTTAAAGCATATAACGATTCCTACTCCACAGTCCACAAATGAGAATGTTTTCGTTAGATAATTACTAATCAATCAGAAAGTTACAAAAGTAATTACAATTTGAGTACAAGTAACTTGAACAATAAAAGAAATATCGACGACTTAGAGGAAAAGATCTTTAGCATAATTGTTGTTGGAGCAGTTTTTGAGTATCATAGAAACCTTTTCAGAGTAGCGCGCAAGATCAAAAGTTGTTTGAATTGATGTTCTTAAGCTTCTAGTCGAACCCTCTTTTTATAGCCCACTCGAGGCGCCTGGATCTCTCCCCGAGTGCCCCCATAGGGCTAACGTGGCAACACCTCGTCAAAACTTCATATGGCAAAACTCATCCATCTCCAGGTGCCTGGACCGGTCCGGACGCTTGGACCAATGATGTGGGGCGGCCAGTCAAAGCATGCCACCGTAGGAAGAAGATGGATTTTTACTGGTCTGAACGCTTCGACCCGTTCGGTCACCCGGACCGTCCAGGTGACCTCGTAACGAAGACTGGTCACCCTTTGTGCTCCCTCGTACCCACTGCTCCGTCCAGGTGACCCCGTAACGAGGACTGGTCACCCTCTGTGCTCCCTCGTACCCACTGCTCCAGGCACCTGGAGCAACTTCGGGCACCTGGACAACCCTTTTCCAACATTTTTTTTCTTACAAAAGTGTTAGAACTAAGAGCATATATGGAAATCAAAAAAGTAACTTATTTGATAGTTTTTGTACTATCCGATTCTGACTTTAAGTTTTACTGAAACTTTAGGTCGGACCGACGCATATTGTTCTCTCTTTGGGGAACACGTCCTTACCTACTCCTTTTAGAAGAAATTATCTTTTGCCAGACCGGTTGTCACACCCCCAGGGGGTCCCTGCCTGCAAAAATTCGACAAAATCTCCCCTATACCGGTGACAATATGAATCCTAAAATACATAGCCCTCAAGCCCTCAAGCCCTCAAGCCCTCACAATCCTCAACCAACACGGCGGGAATATATACCATAAAGTAAATAACACATTCCACGCAGTTTATTATAGAACAGCCTCCGGCTGACTATACATCAAATCACAACCACGCGGTTTAATAAAGACAACCTTTGGCTGTCAACATAAAACGTAAAGAACGCAACGATATTTAAACCATCGCAGCTATATAAAATACATACTCCACTACAATGAGGAAAACCAACACACCTAAAAAACCTTCGCAGCGGAAAATGAGGGTAGCATACCCAAAACTCAATATAAAAATCCACGAGTGTAAGAACTATACATCACAAGTCTGTAGATCACATGGCAAGGAAACAAAAGACTAGAAATAGAAATCATCACAATATGGGGAGGGGACTAGCAGCTGGAACCTCCTGATGACTTCAACCTGAAATAGGAATAAATCAACGGAGTTAGTTTAATGAACTCAGCGGGTATCTAGCAGACATGCATAGTAATATAACTATCAGTAATAATCATGCAATACAATCTCCTGAACAATAATAAGTAAAGCAAACTGAACAACGGAAGAACTGTACTCACCAGGACCTCTTATCTTGACATAAGAGTGTAAACCATACGCACAGATGCAGGGTCATTAGACCAAATACATAATGTCTCCTGTATGCATGTCAATCATATGCAGCCACCAAAATGCAGCATCTAAAATACATCAATCACACACAAATAAATGTAATCCATGCATATGATGCAAATGACATGGTCACCCCTGATGCAGTCAGCCACCGTCATCGCGATGATGAGATCGAGTGGGTAGGGCTATGACAACTGTGCACTCTTCAATCATTACTCCTGAGTGACCGAGTGGACAAGATGCTGTCGGAGTCTTCAATCCATGCATATGATGCAAATGACATGGTCACCCCTGATGCAGTCAGCCACCGTCATCGCGATGATGAGATCGAGTGGGTAGGGCTATGACAACTGTGCACTCTTCAATCATTACTCCTGAGTGACCGAGTGGACAAGATGCTGTCGGAGTACACCTATCCTCCTACCCCAACTAAATAAGGGAGTCGAAGCTCTCATCTCCTTATGTCATAGTCAAGAGGAGGGATCCCTATCCACTATTATGTTGCGTCACCACTACCCATGAGCGGCCGAGAGGAGCCCTGACAGAGCAACTGCACAACTTGCCTGATGTATCACTAACCCATGAGTGGTTGTGTATGCAGATAATGTAACTGGCGATGTGCTCAACTACAAAGGAGCCGACAATCACTCAGCATGTAATCATGTAAGATGGTGTATGACATTAAATCATGTAACACCTGACAATATGCGCCTCCATCTAATATGTACCAAAAAGAATAATGAAAACTATAACAATAAACTAGGTACCATAATGTCTAGGTACACATGCCAGGTATAACTAGTAGTTAGTCCTGAACCTAGTAATGCATTGTATGTCACTACTTCTATGAACATAAGTACACAGGGCAAGAATCAAGATGTTATAGGCTTAAACACATATCAGATAAATAAAAGACATACCTCAGGTATCAAGTAGTGGCATACCAAGGCAGATATAAAATATAACAATGACTACTAGCTATAACATACTATGCATATCATAATGACCATATCAAAAGAAGATAAGTCAAAGATACCCGCCCCGCCTTTAATTGTAGATCGTGCTAAACAATCCCATATCGAGATACTCGTCTCGAATCAAAGTCATGCAAATCACATAATTACAATTTAGCTAATTACATATGCAACAACTAGCTAAATCCCAAACCAAACTAATTAGGGAAACCCTAATCGAATCATCCATGAATCCTTTAATCTTTCCATTCATAATCTATAATCCATTAATCCATTGTATCATCTACTTAACCTCAAAAATCAACCTTACATAATTCATCTATCTCAATTAATTCAACCCACAGTAGCCCCAGTTAAAAAAAACACTAAATCTGGTATAAATTCGATTTCAACAATCCATTCACATACTTCTATCGGTTAGCAACAACTAAGCATCCAACTAAACAGATAAAGAAAACCATCGAAGCAATCTATTAATTTCTCAATTCCAATCCCCTTACCTCTTCTTCTTTAGCGACTAGCAATGACATGGATCAGACGGAGTTGGCTATAAGCTATCTGCGGTGTGGTGGCTAAAACCAAGCTAGGCCACTACCTTGCTAACAACAACCCCAAATCAACACTATGTAAAGATCAAATGGCCAAATATAAGACTAGGATTAATCAATTACCTCCAATAATCACCGCAGGCAATAAATTACTCCTGGTGATAAGCAGAAAGAGATATTAAGTATGCGAGGGAGAGTACAGAGGTTGTTATCGACCCCTGAACAACCAGTGACGACCAAGATCTAAAGTCGGTGGCTGAGATTCCACTTCGACTAAGGAATCTATGCGACATAGGAAGAGAGTTAGGGCTCTACCATTATAGCTCACTCTAGTGGCAGCAACCTCTACTCCGCCTAATCCTTAGGTTAAGGGAAGAATAGCCCTGTCTTCTTTTGCGTCAATCCTCTCGTCCGGTGACGGCGCCACCTGACGATGGTGCTAGGGCACGACGATGTTGAAAATCAATAGAAGAAGAAGGATCGACTGGAGTGTTGTGTCCGAAGATCGGAGATGCGGTTCACATAGGTGCGAGACAGGAGATCAAGGCTAGGGTTGAATCTCCCCTCTCTTGTCCGAAAATCTACCTAGGGGCGGTGACTCGGAGAGGGAAACGACCGGATGCAACTCAACGATCGTAGGAGGAGGCGGCTCAACTGGCAGTGGGCGAACGACACTGATGCGATTAGGTGGAAAGGGGCACGAGGAAGAGAAGAGAAGGTCGACAGAGATCGAGGAAGAGGAAGGAATTGGGAGAATTATTAGGTTAGGTTTCTATAGAAATGTATAAATACTTAGGTTTTGCTTAATCAAACCCTAAGTACACTTCTAAATCAACTCCCACTAAATGGTTATTCCAAACAGGTTTTTCCCAAGCCTATAAATTCATCCCTTCGAAATACGTCATACGAGCTTCGAAAAATTCTCCGAAAATTTCTAGAAATTCTTAAAAATTCTGGTAAGGTTATTCGCCCATTAAACCTTATTATTTTATTATTATTTTGTTACGGTATTTTATATTCTCCCCACTGATAAAAATTTGGTCCCCAAATTTTGTTATTTACCATCAGTAAGTAGTAGTAATAGATAACCAGTATAAATGCTGAACAGAAATCTAACTCACATATCTCAAGTAAAAAGATGGGGCTATCAAGCTTGGATAGTATCCTCGAGCTCCCAGGTAGTCTCTGTTGGTCCCTTTGGAGGCCGGCAAGAGGGGAGGGGTGAATTACCCTGAAATAAAAATCTAACCTTTCTCGGATTTTTAACTAATAACAGACATTTGTAATAAAAGAAATAGAGACTAATTAAAGAAATCAGACACAAGAGATTTACTTGGTTTGCAATCAAAAGATTGCTAATCCAAGACGAATACGGTGCACTATCTGACGATCTCCTTCGGGTGGAGTAGCCTCTTTACAACGTTGAGAGCACAGAAAGAAACTTAAAGCACTAAGAAATTGATTACAAGTGAGTTCAATGATCTGTGCTAATCAGTGCTATATTTATAGCACTGGTCGGGGCGCCCTGGGGGGATAAAATTTTATTCCCCAACAATCAAATCGAGTCAAAACTCGATCTGGTCAAAATCTTCGCTCCGGGCGCCCTGGTACGTTCCAGGCGCCCCGGACCCCAAAAGTCAACTCTAGTTGACTTTTTTCGTCCGGTAGCTCTGCTTCGGTTCAGCTCATCTCAGTCCGGGTCTTCAACTCCAGTTCTGCTAGCTTGGGTGATCTCGGCCATCCGGAATATGGCTCACCCGAACTCAAGTTCCGGCCTTCTCCTCGAGCAGCCTTCTTTCTCGGTTTCTCGTCCCTCGAACGTCGTGCACATTCTTCTCGTCCACCGGTGTACTCTTCCGCGGTCACCTCATCCCTCGGATGCACCAAGCCCGTCGACTCTCTCCCCGTGTCATCCTTCTCATTAGCCGCGTCTTCCGCTCGACTTCCTGTGTTCCTAAGCTCCTACACACTTAGACACAAGGGTTAGAAAAAATAGGACCTAACTTAACTTGTTTGATCACATCAAAATACCTTGGGGTTCCAACAGCATCCTCGTCAGAATGATACTGCCATCCAACTTTAACCAGCCGGATAATTTTGTTCTACAACTGATGCTCTCTATGGTCCAGAATCTGTACCGGAACCTCCTCATAGGTAGTGTCAGGCTGAATGAGAACTAATATATCTGACAGAATATGTGCTGGGTCGGGTACATATCTCCTTAGCATGGGCACATAGAATACATCGTGAATGCCTGCCAACGACGGTGGTAGCGCCAAACGGTAAGCTACCGCTCCAACCCTCTCCAAAATCTAGAAAGGCCCAATGTATCGTGGAGCTAGCTTACCTCGAAGGTCAAATCTCTTCACCCCTTTCATGGGTGAAACTCTCAGAAATACGTGGTCGCCAATAGAGAACTCCAGGGGTCTCCATCTCCGATCAGCATAACTCTTCTGACGGTCCTGCGCCTCGGGCATCCTCCGTCTGATAGTGCGGACCAACTCTGCCTCCAGCTGAGCTCTTTGAGGTCCTAGCAGCTAGGCCTCTCCAACCTTCTCCCAGAGGGTAGATGTCTGACAAGGCCTACCATACAACGCTTCAAACGGTGCCATCTGGATAGTCGAATGATAGCTGTTGTTGTAAGCGAACTCTACTAATGGCAGGTGGTCCTCCCAGCTGCTTCCAAAATCCATAATGAAAGACCTCAGTAAATCCTCTAATGTCTGGATGGTCTGCTCTGGCTGTCCATCTGTCTGTGAATGGAATACTGGACTAAAACGGAGTTGTGTACCCAAAGCCTGCTGCAGACTCTGCCAGAACCGGGATGTGAACTGTGGGTCTCTATCTGATATAATGCTCAAAGGAACACCATGCAATCTAATGATCTCTCAATAATATAGCTCTGCCAATCGATCCAGAGAATCGGTATTCTGAATTGCTAAGAAGTGCATGGATTTGGTTAATCGGTCAACAATTACCCAATTTTTTTGTTGATCAAAGGGGAGAAGGGAAGATTAAGCCTAGAGGGAGGTATTTTTTTTTTAATTTTTGCACTTGAATTGCAAAGTTATTGCTTTTATTTTATATTTATTTACCCTAACTTAACCTGGGTTGCTCACATCAAAAAGGGAGAGATTGTTGGTACCTCAAGGTTGTTTTGATGTAATCAAATAAGTTAAGTTAAGTTCTGTTGTGTTTGACCTTGTGTCTAAGTGTGCAGAAGCTTAAGAACACAGGAAGTCAAGCAAAAGACGCAGCTAGCGAGAAAGACAACACAGGAGAGAGTCAATGGGCTCAGTGCGTCTGAGGGACAATGTGCTACGGAAGAGTACGTGGGTGGACGAGAAGGAGGCGACGACGTTTCCGAGGGACGAGAAGTCGGAACAGAAAGTTGCTTTAGAAGGCCGGAAGTTGGGTTCGAGTGAGCCTTATTCCGAATGACCGAAATCACCCAAGCAAGCGGAGCCGGAGCGGAAGATCCGGACCGAGGCGAGTAGCACCGGAGCAGAGGGCCCAGACCGAAAAAGTCAACCCTATTAACTTTAGGGTCCGAGCGCCCGGAACCTAATTCTATCCACTTCGACGTGGATGTTGACTGTTGCGTTAAGGATAGAGTTCTATCCCACTCTAGGCACCTGGAACGCTTCCAGGCGCCCCGACCAAGGTTATAAATACAACCTTAGTCCAGAAGCTGGAAAAGCACAAGCAATTCTTGATACAAGACTTGTGAGCTTTTCTGTTTTGTTTAGTTTCTTCCTTTCTGAGTTTTCATTGCTATAAAGAGGCTTCTCCGCCCGAAGGAGAAATTAGTGTGCATCATTTTTTTGGATTAACAACCTCCCCAGTTGTAACCAAGTAAAACTCTCTGAGTTTCTGTCTTTCAGTTTCTTTTATTTATCGTTTATGCAAATGTTCTTTTATGCCCGAGAATGGTTCGTTTGTTTTAATTTTGTGCAGGACTATTCAACTCCTCTTCTAGCCGACCAACAGTCCTAACATTGACAACATAAGGCCAAGTGTGACTTGACAAGATTAAAGTCCCGGAGCAAGGAGCTCTTGGCAATGGAAGACCCGACAATCAGGACAAGCTCGAAAGAAGCTCTTGAAGGCAAAACATGAAGGTTAGGGAAACATCTGAGGGACGCAAGACTGATAGAGGAGGCTAGAAGGAAAGGTCAAAGTTGTGCAGGCAAGGACGAGTGCTGAGAGATTACACTAGGGTAAAATCCTAGGTTTAGGTTTTACCAGTTAACTCGTGGTTGAACTGGAAGAGAACAAAATGCTTCTGTTCTCTTAATCAAAGTGGACAAGTCGACTAGTCCTGGCACCAATCGACTGGTATCGAGCCTTTGAGTTGTAACGGTTGAATTCCACAGAAGACCAGTAGACCGTTGGTGTGACCGGTCAACTGGTAACGATAAAAACAACTTGGCTATTTTCCCTAAGTTCTATATAATGGAGCTTGAGGTGGCTGGCTTGGGTGACGATAATTAGATGTAGTTAACCCCTAATTGTTAGGATCGTTCGTACTCGGCTAGAGAGGGGGGGTGTGAATAGCCGCCCCAAATTCTCGCGTTCTTCCTACAGTTAGGGTTAGTCGCAGCGGAAATACAAGGAAGAAACTAAGGAGAAGAAAAACAAACCGATGTAACGAGGTTCAGAGATGAACTCCTACTCCTCGGCGTGTCCGTAAGGTGGACGAAGCCTACCAATCCGTCGGTGGATGAGTCCCCGGAGAACCGGCTAAATATGAGCTCCTTATGGGTGGAGAAACCTCTCCACAACTACTTCTTGCAACAGCAAGATAAGGAGTACAAATACAAGAGAAGCAAGAAGTAAATACACAGCAAATGTAAACAACCCTTGCCTTCTCGTCGACTGTTGAAGAAGCAACAGCTTCTCAGACGCCAACCACAGCAGCAGCTCAGTCGGAGTCCCAGCCGAAGGAAGAAGCTCACGCGAAGCTTGCGAAGAAGAGCTCAACAAAGCTCAAGCACCATAATAGCAGCTCTGTCGCAGAAGAGAAGAGGAAGAAGCAGTAGCACAGAAGATGCCCTCGTCTCCTTTATACCAGCGAAGAAGAAACATCGAAGAAACTAGCCGTTGCGTTGCAACGGCTAGAACCCTGATCGGTCTATGGACTGATCAGGCCCTGCGCTGATCGGTCCCCAGACCGATCAGTCAGTGCACAAAACATTCTGTGCGTACTCTGATCGGTCTGTGGACCGATCAGGCCACAGCTGGATCGGTCGCCACGACCGATCAGGGAAGCTCCTGATCGGTCCACAGACCGATCAGGCGTCTTTCTCGCGGCTACTGATCACCTTCTGATCGGTCTGCAGACCGATCAGATACCGATCAGTAGCACACTGATCGGTTACTGATCGGTCACCAGACCGATCAGATAACTAGTGACTTGGTTTTTTCCCAAACCAAGTCCCAAGCCTTCCAAACCAACATTCGGTCAACCTCGACCTGTTGGTACTTCATTCCTAGCATCTGGTCACTCCCTTGACCTGCTAGAATTCCCCGCCAAGTGTCCGGTCAATCCCTTTGACCTACTTGGACTTTCCTCAACACCAGATGTCCGATCATCCCTGATCCATCTGGATTTTCCCTTGCCTGGCTTCACTCACCCGGACTTTCACTTGGCTTCACTCACCAGGATTTCCACACTGCCTAACATCCCAGTTAGGACTTTCTCACTGCCTGGCTTCACTCACCAGGACTTTCCAACTGCCTAACATCCCAGTTAGGACTTTCCCACTACCTGGCTTCACTCACCAGGACTTTCCACACTGCAGGTCAACCTTGACCTACGGTTGCACCAATAATCTTCCAAACATCTATTCTTGTCCCATATCAAGAATACAACTCTTCCACGAGTGTCGAACATCAAAATACAACTCAACTAGGTCAATCTTGACCTAAGGTTGCATCAACAATCTTCCTAAGTCAAACATCAAAATACAACTCGAGTCAGGTCAACTCGAGTCAGGTCAACCAGGTCAACCTTGACCTAAGGTTGCACCAACAATCTCCCCCTTTTTGATGTTTGACAAAATCCAAAATCAAATTAGGTTAACCCGATAACCTAACTTAGGTTTTCCAATGTTCTTCCTTGAATATTCTTCCAAAACCTACACTCTCCCCCCTGAGACATCTCTCCCCCTTTTTGACACACATCAAAAAGAGGGAATCAAGGTCAAGAGTTTCTTCCTAATGAAAGTCCCATACCTTTCATTGAAACCCTTAATTTCCCCCTTGATACTAAACCCAACAATCAACTTAGTGGCAATCTCATATCACTAATCCTCAAAAAGTCTTAAGGAGTAAAAACTCCCCCTAAAAGTCAATTCCCCCTTGACAATTAGTTAAGACTCCCCCTAAAGGTCAACTCCCCCTTGACCATTGCACCAACAATGTCTTGGAGAGTTTCAAACCTTTAGAAAACCCGAAACTCAACTCCCACAGCTGAAATTTCAGACCACAGTCGAAATTCAGCAAATTCAGCACGCCTGATCGGTCACCGGACCGATCAGGACCCCTCTGGATCGGTCCCCAGACCGATCCATCCTTCCCTGGATCGGTCCAGTGACCGATCCAGCCTTGGACAGACTCGAGTTCTGATTTCCTTCTCCCGAAATTCAGAAACTCACAACAAATTCCAGAAAATTCCAAAAATTGTGAAATTTTGAGGATACATCCCTCATAACATATACTATCATGGAAAAATAGTTTTCTATGAAAATAACTTCCATTTTTCAATCTTGATACAAAGTTCAAAAACTTTGAAATAGTTCAAGTTTAACTCAACTTTGTATCACAATGTTCAATGATGAATGCAATCACTAAGATGGCTTCATCAAGGTTTTCCAAATCAATTTCAAAATGATTTTAAACCTGTTAATTTAGGACCATAATCTTAGGGCTAAATGTACATGAGTTGTACACAAGCTTTCCCTATGATCCTCCATTTCTTGAATTAGGCTCATCTAGGTACAAGAACTATGCATCTTGATCCTAATTCATGATCCTAATATCTCACACACATCTAAAGTGTATCAAACACATCCATGGCAATTTTGATGTGAGATATGAGTTTAGGTATCTTAGACTAAGGTCTCATACACTTTCTAAACACAAATTTGATCTCAATATCAAAATGTGTTTTTCATCCTTAAATCAATTCAATTGATTATTAATGCAAGGGATGATGACATGGCATAAAATGGTATCATAAATGAAAACATGTGCCAATGTCATGATGTCATGGCATAAAGTTTGAAACTTAAATAAACATGACATAAAAACTAGCCTGAGCATTATCATGACATTTCAAATGATAATAAAACTAAACATGATGTCATGACATGTGAGGACAAACAATCATGGCAAGATTTAGCATAAATAAATATACCTAGATTACCTATCTAAGTATCCTTAACCACTTGGCTAACTTCAAATTTAATCCTAGATTGCCCCAAAATGCCAAAATCCTAATTTTGACACTTCTTGAACTCTAGATTAATTCATGCCACTTAAAGATCAAATTTATCCTCAAAACTTGGCATGTTTCATTTTTTTCTTCGAGAGTTCTCTAGATTTTCCCAAATTGTGCCAATTGAGATTAAAAATGAAATTTCCAATCTTTAGGCACATTTAACTCTTCAAAGGAGTAAATGATAATTCCATTTCATTTTCAAAAGTTCTCAAAACCTTGAAAATGCTCCTTGAGTGTCAATTTCCTCAAAGTTGGGTTAACTACCCTTCTAATCGGAGTTGACACTTTCTAACCCATCTATGGGGTAGAGAAGATGCTCCTAGGAACCCAATACCTATTAGAGCTCATTGGGTTCACTAAATATTCACTAGGGATAGCTTCCCTAGCAACCCTCCTAATGACCCTCTTAGGCTTTAAAGCCTTGGTCATTTGGGTCTCATCAAGGTCAACTATAGGGGTGACTCCCCTTGTGACCTTGGTAATGGTCTTCCTAGCCCTAGGTTTTGTTCCATAATCGAATGAAACATTATGATAAGTGGGCTTGACCAATTGGGACTTAGGTTTGTGACCCAAACCTTTCTTGTCCTTGGACTTGGGTTTTTGACCCCTAGACCCTAGAGTCAAATCCTTAAGAGCCTTTTCTAGAGAGTCAAGTCTTGACCTCAAGACTTGATTTTCTTTCTCTAATACCTCAAGTTTTGATTTATCATTTTTCTTTGAGGTATTCCTAGGCATGTGTCTAGATGATTTGGGATTTCTATCTAGATTTTTCTTAGCCTTAGATGAGTTAATTCTAGGGTTAACATTTCTAGAATTGTTCTTATCTAGGCTAACATGCTTGGCTCCTAAGCACATGTATCGATTTCTAGTGTTAACATGCTTATCATTATTGACAATGGCAATAAGACTACTAGCATGCATCCTACTAGAATTGCAAGAATGAGCTTTAAATGTTACCTTAGGGTTTGCCTTAGCTCCCCCTTTACACGTGTTTGGCCTCTTGTCCTTGTGAGGTTGCCTCCCCCTTGGACATTGACTCCTATAGTGTCCCCGTTGCTTGCATTGGAAGCACACCACGTGCTTCTTTCTCTTGCATGTCGGGACTCCGGCTTCCTTGACCTTTGGTGCCGGTGGAGTCTTTCTAACCCTCTTTGGACACTTACTCTTGTAGTGCCCAAACTTCCTACACTCAAAACACATTATGTGTAATTTTCTTGAAATCACAGTGTTTGAGTTACCTAGAGTTGTGGATGTAGATGAGCTTTCTTCTTCATCCCTTCCGGAGGTAGATGCCTCTTCTTGCTCCGATCTTGAACAAGAGCTCTCCTCCTCTTCTTCCTTGGATGTTGAGTAACCCTCAACTCCCAATTCGCTTCCTCCATGATGTGAGCTACTTGGCTCACTAGGCTCCTCTTCATGGAATTTTGCCAAATTGTTCCACAATTCCTTGGCGTTGTTGTACCTATCTATCTTGCACAAAACATTATTAGGTAAAGCAAATTCAATAATTTTTGTTACCTCGTCATTGATTTCGGATTGTCGGATTTGCTCTTTCGTCCACTCCTTCTTCTTGATAGGTTTTCCTTCCTCATCCATCGGAGGGGAAACCCTTCTTGTACACAAAACCAATTTAACATATTAGTCCTAAGAAAATACATCATCCTTACCTTCCAATATGTGAAGTTGTCGTGAGACTCGTAGAAGGGTTGAATCGTGACATCTTCTCCATAGAGATCCATCTCTAGCCCGTGCTCCCCCGGGTGTTGATCCGTCAAAGAGCGGCCTCGCTCTGATACCACTTGTTAGGATCGTTCGTACTCGGCTAGAGAGGGGGGGTGTGAATAGCCGCCCCAAATTCTCGCGTTCTTCCTACAGTTAGGGTTAGTCGGAGCGGAAATACAAGGAAGAAACTAAGGAGAAGAAAAACAAACCGATGTAACGAGGTTCGGAGATCGGAGATGAACTCCTACTCCTCGGCGTGTCCGTAAGGTGGACGAAGCCTACCAATCCGTCGGTGGATGAGTCCCCGGAGAACCGGCTAAATATGAGCTCCTTATGGGTGGAGAAACCTCGCCACAACTACTTCTTGCAACAGCAAGATAAGGAGTACAAATACAAGAGAAGCAAGAAGTAAATACACAGTAAATGTAAACAACCCTTGTCTTCTCGTCGACTATTGAAGAAGCAACAGCTTCTCATACGCCAACCACAGCAGCAGCTCAGTCGGAGTCCCAGCCGAAGGAAGAAGCTCACGCGAAGCTTGCGAAGAAGAGCTCAACAAAGCTCAAGCACCAGAACAGCAGCTCTGTAGCAGAAGAGAAGAGGAAGAAGCGGTAGCACAGAAGATGCCCTCGTCTCCTTTATACCTGCAAAGAAACAATGAAGAAACTAGCCGCTGCGCTGCAACGCTAGAACCCCGATCGTGGATCGATCAGCTACCGATCGGTCCCCGCACCGATCGCACGTAAACATTTTGTGCGTACTCGATCGGTGGACCGATCAGCATACCTGGATCGGTCGCCACGACCGATCGTGGAAGCTCTTGATCGATCCACGCACCGATCAGCGCCTTCTCGCCATCGATCACCCGATCGGTCGCAGATCGACGATACCGATCAAGAGCACATCGATTCGTTACCGATCGGTCACCGCATCGATCAGATAACTAGTGACTTGGTTTTTTCCCAAACCAAGTCCCAAGCCTTCCAAACCAACATTCGGTCAACCTCGACCTGTTGGTACTTCATTCCTAGCATCTGGTCACTCCCTTGACCTGCTAGAATTCCCCGCCAAGTGTCCGGTCAATCCCTTTGACCTACTTGGACTTTCCTCAACACCAGATGTCCGATCATCCCTGATCCATCTGGATTTTCCCTTGCCTGGCTTCACTCACCCGGACTTTCACCTGGCTTCACTCACCAGGATTTCCACACTGCCTAACATCCCAGTTAGGACTTTCTCACTGCCTGGCTTCACTCACCAGGACTTTCCAACTGCCTAACATCCCAGTTAGGACTTTCCCACTGCCTGGCTTCACTCACCAGGACTTTCCACACTGCCTAACATCCCAGTTAGGACTTTCCCACTGCCTGGCTTCACTCACCAGGACTTTCCACACTGCAGGTCAACCTTGACCTACGGTTGCACCAATAATCTCCCAAACATCTATTCTTGTCCCATATCAAGAATACAACTCTTCCACGAGTGTCGAACATCAAAATACAACTCAACTAGGTCAACCTTGACCTAAGGTTGCACCAACAATCTTCCTAAGTCAAACATCAAAATACAACTCGAGTCAGGTCAACTCGAGTCAGGTCAACCAGGTCAACCTTGACCTAAGGTTGCACCAACACTAATTAGAGCCTCCAAGCTCTCTTATGATCCTTATGTTCTTGATCGAGTTGTGGTGAGGTTTCTCCACCTATAAGGAGGTTTGAGCTAGTCGGAGTTTGCCGAGAATTAATCCACCGACGGATTGAGGGATCGTCCACCTTACGGATAGTCGTGAAGTAAGAGCCCTAATCTCTGAACTACATAAATGAATGTGTTAGTAGTTTGTTTGTATTTCTTTACAGTCTTTTACTAGTTAGCTTTTGTATTACTCGTTTTCTTGTATTCTGCTGTGCTAATGAATGTAGGAAGCGAACGACGTGGTTGATCGGCTATTCACCCCCTCCCCTATCCGAGTAAATCAAGGTCCTCCTGCGACAAGGTAATTGTCGTGAACCTTTCAGCTTCTTCCATCATCGCATTTCCAGAATCAATCGAAGTTCCCACAGACAGTGTCAAATTTGATCTTGTCTAAAATTGGGGAAGATGGTGTGCTAGTTTGTTGGCGTTGGGGTTGACCGCAAGAAGACTTCAAGCAGGAGGAACCTGGTGACGTGATTGAGCCTACATGCCAAAGAAGAGCGAATGATGGAGAGAATGTTAGCAACCAGGGTAGGGAGGGGTCCCGACATAGACACTCTAATACTCAAGTTAGACAAGGAGCTGAGGAAAATGAAGAATAGTGTTGATGAATAATAAATTATGAGAGCCAAATATTGCATACTTGTGTCTTTAGGTGGAGATCTCTTATATGGTACTATTTTTTCTCTATGCACAAACATCGATGTATTTTCAAAAAAGACCGACTATTGTGACATTCTGATAATTTTCCTAAAATAGGCCCACCATTTCTGTACTTTGAAGAGTAGAAGCTTTCATCATACAGATTACATAAGGAACATTCCCTTGATCCTCTAACAACGGTTACACAAAATGCCAAAAAGAAATATTAGGTTGTTAGGTTGATGGACCATTAATTCGCTTTGAGAGTAGGTCGACCAAACCCCCTCTAACGTCTGATCGAACCTCGTTTTCAGATGGGGTGGGTCATCTAAGGAATGCAGAATATCTTGAAGACTCAACCTTCTTGAGGACTCGACATCCTTGAGAACTTGGCCTCCTTAAGGACTCGGCATCCTTGAGGACTCGATATTTGCTCGGACAAGGAGTCCGGTCGAGTCATATGTCTAGTATATTCACTCAAACCAAGAGTACTCGATTCTAAATTGATCTAAAATGACTCGGGATACTCTTAAGTCAGGGGCTCAAGATCTAATCTAATAAAAGGTCTGATTAGCTATTCAGCTGAATCATGGGACAATAAAAGGTCCGATCGACTTAACTATTCAACTGAATCATGCGACAATGCTAACTCTAAATATTAATTCCTCTTTAACTTTTACCACTACATCAATCCACTTTCTTAATTTTGATTCTAACTTTGAACACCGTATCTTATTCGCCGTATCAAACATGTTGCTATTTGAACTCTCCTGAAATTAGTCATTGAACCTTGATAGAGAAGTTACCATGGAACACCAGGAAATATCATGATATATATATATATATAGTTTTCCAATAATTTATAACTGAATTGTTCCATCAGAGTTTTTCACGATCCCCGTAATAAAACCCGAAGTGAATCGCTCCATAATCAACATTTTAAAATTCATCCATTACTAGAATAAATCTAAAAGTACGACTCGTCACTCCACTGTCAATGGTATATAGAGTAATTGTTAAAACAGCTCTAACTCAATTTTAAATAATTACAATTAATTTTATTTTATTTAAATATCAATTAAAATTGTTAAAACTGGTTTATATTATTAAAGTGATCTTGATTAAAATTATTATAATATAGAGTAGTTGATTAAAATTATTTAAAATAGTTTTGATAATAATTTTAAATTATAACAGTTAAAGTTTTTTAACAACGTAATCATTTTTAAAAGATAAAGTATCCTTTTATTTTGTTTGGGTTAAGATAGAGCTCATGATTAATAACAACTAGTAATCGGGCCCACGTTACATCTGTATTGAATACGTATAAATTAGCACATGTGATCTATAAATTAAACTTAGTAAAGGTGTATTAAATTTGCATAGTAATTCTTTCTGATGGATTTAGTAGATAGCGCATAAGGTGTTATCATAATGAGTTCTGAGATTTAAATCTCAGTAAAATCGAGATAAATATCTTTTTTATGTGCTAGTCACTATTCCAAAGACTAGTAGTCATCCGTGATTTATCTCCTCCATGTTGGCCTTGTGACGGATTGATTTACCTCCTCCGTATTAACCTTGTGACAGATTGATAAGGACGTTAGGGGCGAACGTATTCCCCTTTATGTCACAATTAAATCCACATAGTAATATAACACATTGATGACATTTGATAAAAAAAAATTAAAATTATTAATTAAATCTAACTTTGATAATAAAAATTTAAAATTTATTGATAAAATTATTATTTACCAAATATAATTTTAACTTGTAAAAATTAAAATTTCCAGTCAAATCTAATTAACCAATAGAAAATTAAATCTTATTAGCCAAATCTAAGTTTGGCCAATAATTATAATTATTTACCCGTAAAAATTTATTTTAACCGATAATATAAAATTTTAATCACATTTGATGAAAAAAATTCGAGAAAAATATATTTTCTAACGTTATTGGTCAAAATATTTATAGAAGTTTTTAGGTTAAGTTGTTATCAATCATAAGTTATGAGACTAACTAGTTTTAAAATTATATTAGCACGAAAAGTAAAAAAGATATTAATATAATTTAATTTTACATTTCATCAAAATTAATTATTAAAGAGACATATTCTTAATTAAATAATAATAATAATAATAATATAAAATCTATTTTTTAATTTTCTATTAATTAATTTTGGCAGGAAAAAAACTAAAATGATTTTTAATAAAATGAATATTTCTAATAAAAATATATCAAATTGTCTAGGCAAAAAACAACAGAATGGTGAAATTGTTAACCATACAAGCCTCTTCGATCTTTTTGAATGGAGTAAATCATGGGTTTCGTTCAGCGGAGGAGAGAAGTCAGAGGCATTCCATATCCGTTAGGGATGGATCCCTACGTGGCAACACTATCTATGATCGTCAGCCACTCAGCCACTGAGGCCTCATCCATAAGTTCGGCTACCTACGTCGTGGCCCGAGTCGTGGGCAGTTGGATCCGCAGAAAACAGATCGCGTCACGCAATTTCTCAGCGTTTGCCAGCGAACAGCGAAGAGAGCCCTGGAGGTCCGAAACCGACACGTGTGCATTGTCAACCACGCAAACTTTAGATTTTCGAACGCAAGAGTCCTGAAGCCGACACGTGGCCACTCTCCGCTTCAACAAACTCGCCTCGTCTTAAATTTGCAACCGCCTAATTAATTTTAGGTAAAAGTACGAATGCTTTTTTTTTTATTTCTATTATCGTAAAAAGCATTTTAATTAAAAAATATTTAAAATATAAGGAAAAAAGGAAAAAGAACCACTATTTTTCGAATAATCAAAGATGGTCATACTTTTTTAATAAAAGACACCCCATCCCATGCATATGAATTCCTTTGTTTTCTTATTTATTTTAAAATTTTTAGTTATGTCAATAAAATTTCATCCTAATTTACAAATTAGATTATAATATTAAGTATATGTAATAATTATGAAGTTATAATTATTCTAATATGTATAACATTTATAATTTTATAATTGTTATAATACATCTTCGATTAAAAATATAAATGAGGGATAATAGTCATAAACATAATAGCTAGATAATTATATATGAGTTATCCTGAGATGAAGTATTTTTTTAATAAAAAATTAAAATGGGTCTCATTCTAAAAATTAAGGTGGGGCGTCTCATTCTTAAAAAAAAACAAAAAAAAAAATGATGTTTTGACTTTTGCCCACCAACATCAAACGAGTAATTCTAATTAAATTATTTCAAATAATTTTAATAGATATTATAATAATGTTAAAGGAATTTTACTAAATTTAAAATACTTTTATTTTATAATATAGTAAGTACTATCATAATAATATTATAATATAAATAGGACATTATTTTTAATTATTTTCCCTTTTTTTTTATTAGATGGGTGGTCCGGACCGGTCCAGGTGTCTGGTCCCATTATTAATGCAGAAATCTGTTTACTACCACAGATTTGATTGTCGGAGTTGAATGTGAACAGGGAACAAGTTGCCAACCGAAGTCTTTAATAGGGCGAGAAGACCCATAACATCACAATAATAAATGGTTTTGTTTAGTGGCCGGCGACGATTACTTTCCGTTCCGTCCAAGTAACACTAACTCTTATGTTTACTTCCCCACGAAAAAGAAGAGAACACAAGACAAAGAGGTAAAGAGGAAGAAGAGATTCTAACTATTTTGTTTATTCAATGTTTACTATAACGAAGATAAGAGAGGAAATAAACACACAATATATCTAGTAAACATGGAATAAAGATTCTAACGATCAATCTAGTCATCCCATTTACTTCAATCATTAATGTCATATATAATGATTATCAATTCTAAAAATGATGGGAAAATCTATATTGATTGTTACATGATATATAAGTGATTTTATTCAAAATTGATGAAGATAGTTGACTGGGAGCGTGATTTTGATGTTGACTAAATGAAGAGAGTATTAGTGTCGGGTCAGGAAAGAGGTTCCTGGTATTAGCTCTCCGACGTTCAAGTCTGTGATCGAGTTATGAGAAGAAAATAGTGGAAGAAAACTGTAGCAACGAATGTGTGGAATTATAAAGCATTGAATACCTCCGTCTGTAGATAAAGATCTCTTCTTATAGTGTCATTGTTATATTTATGCACGTATTTCAAAGTATTTACACATTTTTCAAAACACTCCTAAGAAAGGACAGATCATAAAATGACTCCGACATCTTTCCTTAAGCCCGCAAATCTTTGTGATTTATTATGATGGAAGCTTTGAAGGCACGATTTGTCTGCGGTATATTCTCTATTTCTAGTGACACAAACTTCCAAAAGAGAGTATGAAGTCGTTGGACCTTGGGTCCCACACTGGGTCGACCGACCATTACTTAGGATCGTCATCCTCTTGGACTCGTAGAATGTGCTGAGTAACTCGATCTTCACTCGGCCTTTTTGCTCGCATTAAGGGTGTCTGTGATATGCTCTATCGGACTGTAAGTCTAATCGGCCAATCGGAAGGTTCGGTCGGCTAGGTTTTCGCTGCTTATTGCACCCTAATGTCTTAAGGTTCAATCGGCCATCCAAGGCCCGAACGGGCCATCCCAAGGTTCGACCGAATACTCCAAGGTCAGTCGTCCTTATGTCCCATTTGAATATGTCTCTGTCTTAGTTGGTGACTCTAAACGTTGATTGTCATTGACTTTGACTATCCCATCGACCCTTCTTCCCAACCTTGACCTGCTTTTTATGGAAGGTCCATCTTTATCACCGTATCAATAAGAAAATAAGAATTATGAAAGGACTATATAAATGGTAGTCTATACACCTCTCATGTGCGGCTAAGTAGATGTGCGTCCGGAAATGGATCCGGACCCTTTAAAGTGATTTCCCACGCACTCAATCATGCACGGGAGATGTACCGACTATCAAAACTCATATAAAGAACATGAATCAGAACTTAGCGAAGCGAGTTCGAGGAACTGAGTTCATCCTTAGCATAGCTGATGTAGTTTACTTAGAGGACTTTAGAGGTGTCAACGTTCTAATCTAACTTGAATGGTCGACCTTTTAATTCGAAAATTGTTAAATATGTAAATATAATATATTAATCAGGAATAAGATCACGCAGTCATGATCTGCTGACCTAAGATAGTTACTATGGTAAACTACCAACATGATATCCACAAAAAAAATAAAAATAAAAATTGTTTACTTGAATGGATAGTCGACTCACTTAGATAACACGCCCAAGGCACGGGTTATGTTCACATAGAACATATCGAACGCGGATATATCCTAGAGCAAATAGCAAATCAAGGACTTCATTATTTTAAAATTTTCAAATGAGTTCTCCTATTATTAAATTTTAATATTTTAGAATCAAAATCGTATCAAATGGTCCACAAACTCTACCTCCGGGCCTAAAAAACTTATAATATTCGATCGTCCGTTACGATTCATCTATACTTATCCATTTAATTTGATGAATGATAAAAAATTTTTATAGGATTTCATCAATTATCTTTAGGATTAGTTAATAATAAAAACTTAATACTTAAGCTAAAAGAAATAAATCAAAGGACATATGTGATAATTTTTCAACATCAAGGTCTTATTTAGATATTTGTCCCAAAATTCTATTAATTTCGATCTTTGCAAAGTTCGTCCTCAATCAACGCGTGTACGAAATCAAGAGACAGGGCGATGAACTCATCAGCGGCTCGCGCAGCGCCGCCCAGCCCGATTCTCCCCGCCGGCGTCCGCGTCGGCGCTCGCCCCGGCCGTGTCCTCCTTCCGCACAGCCCAGCCGGCGGCCGCTTTCCGCCCTCGCTTCGGTCTCCCGCGGCGACGACCCCGCGCGCCGAGGCTGGCGCGGCCGCCTTCACCGCCGTCGAGGAAGAGGGCTTCGAGGCGAGCCTCTACGACCTTCTCGGAGTGCCGTCCAGCGTCAGCGCCGGAGAGATCAAGAAGGCCTACAAGCATCTCGCCCGGAAGTACCACCCGGACGTCTCCCCGCCGGAGCGCGCCGAGGAGTACACCCAGCGGTTCATCGAGGTCCAGGAGGCCTACGAGACCCTGTCCGACCCCCGCCGCCGCGCGCTCTACGACCGCTACATGTGCAGCGGATTCTCCGGCCTCCGCCGCTCCAACGAGGTTACCAAAATTTATACATTTCTGCTCTTAATTATTCGCAAATTGAACCGAAGATCCTTTTGGGGCTTATTGGGTACATGGAAAACAATATGTACTTGTATGTAATATTTGAATATTTAAAATATAAATTAATTTCTAATAATAATTATGTTCTTTTTTATCAATAGGAATCAAGTGTAAGATCAACTTGGCGAGCACGATGGAATGATCAAATGGAGGAGTTGGAGAAGAAGAGCAATAATGAAAATAACTTATCGTGGGGAGCTCGGATGAGGAAGAAGACGATGGAAATGAATCAATATCAAAATTAGGAAGATTAGGAAGATTGTTGGTTGAATTAAAGAGATTATTGGTGATATGATGTGATAATGATCTTGGAGTTTGTTAGATGTGTGGTTTTGGAAAATTAATGTAATAAATAAATAATGTATTTATGTGAATATTGTGATTGATATAATTATATATATTATTGTGAATATTTCATAATTATTATTTATTTCAAGGAAGATCGTCTGCTCGGCAGACAGGGCGGCGCGAGCTGGCGGTGGCGGCGGTCGGTATGGTCTTCCCCTTCGCCGTCGTCGCCGGCGCTTCCTTCATGATCCAGGTATTCACCGGCAAGAACATACACCAGAGCGCCTTCCTCGTCTTCCTCGGCCTCGCGCTTTCCGTCACCACCAGACCGCCTTCCCCGTCCTCGCCCGCCCGCATCCTTGCCGATATCATGCTCCTCAACTCCGACGTCGGCCGCCTCTCCATGACCATTGCGCTGACGCAAAAACAGGGGCACGGCGTAGGCCTCAATCTGGATCCTCACATGCGGCACCCTTTTGGTCCTCCTCTGCTTCTGCGGTGCTCGCCGGGGCATGAAGTGGTTGATTCGGCAGCTGATTAGAGACGGTCACCCCGTCGGCAACTTCCAACTCTGCCTCCTGCTCGTCGGCATGATGGTGGCAGCCATCGCCACCGACACCATCGGCCTCCACTCCGCCTTCGGTGCCTTCATGTTCGGCCTCGCCGTGCCCAACAAGGGCACCCTCGGCGTGGCGCTTCTAGAGAAAATGGAGGACCTTGTCATCGATCGGGTTCTGCTGTTGCCGCTCTACTTCGAGATCAGCAGGCTGAAGACCAATCTGTCCTCCGTCAATGATGGCAGGACGGCCATGCTCCTCTTCATAGCCTTCGTCGTCGACGGTAAAGCCGCCGGCACCATCCTCATCTCGCTTGGCTTTCTGATGAACACCAGGGGCGTGGTGGAGCTGATCTGTATCCTCGACATTGGATGAGACAGAAATGTAAGAATCAATTCAGAACAGAACAAATTGTGATTTAGCGGTCAACGAACAATCCAAGTCACGCGCTCTCCGAAAATTACTGGTGAAGGTGACGAAGAAGAGTAGAAATCCACTTTAAAAAGGGTTAGACTAGCACCGGGACATCTCGACGGAGCATTTTGATGGGAAGTACATGGAGAAAAAGGAAAAAATTGGGTGCGTTTGGTTTGTACCGTTTTCATTTTCATTTTCTGGAAAATGCGCGTTTTCTAGAAAACAGAAAACGACTTTTTGTCATTCTCTGTTTTTCTAGAAAACGATAGCTAATTTTTTAGAAAACGCGCGAGGAAAACGCAAACCAAACACCATTTTCTAGAAAACGCGCGTTTTCCAGAAAATGAAAATGGAAAACGCGCGTACCAAACGCCCCTATTTGTTTAGAAATTGTGCATGTACTTACCTTCTTTAGGAATTTTATAGCCATTCAGAGAGCATCTCTACTGATCCCATCCGGAAGCTGAGTCGGATGAAGACGGGTCTTGTTGTGCTAAAAGTTGACGGAGAGTCATTGAAATGCTGAGTCAGCGAGGTATCCCCCTTTGCACGGTTCGTGCGGGCGATTCTACAAAGAGAAATGATCAGGATGATGACAATATTGCTCTGCACACACTCAGACGAGTCCACCAGTCGTTAGAGACCCAGATACCAGGGAAAAAGTCCCCGGGCCAGGACCTCCAACGCTCAAGTCAGGTACTTTTTTCACCAGAAAATCATAGAGAAAGGACGGAAAGAAAAGTGAAAGACTGGTAAGAAAATGACGAGTGAGCGTACCTGCGTAAGGGACAAAGTTTTCCTTTTTATACTACAGCAGAGGTTTCTGGAACCTGGTGAATGTCAGGGAATGTCGAGTGGCAGGATTTGTCTCCCAGTGATCGATACGTGTCTTTCTCTCATAGGCTGGCGGAGGAACCAAGACAACTATGAGCTTTCCCCCGTGAGAATATTCCCTGACATGTGATGATTCGTCTCTGACAAGTAGTTATGATTCTTTGCAAGTATATTTGTCATGTAGTGTCTGACTTTCTGACCCATCTTTGTCTGTGTTACTAAAGGCCTGCACGTTGGGTTTAATTCCCGACCCACTTTTATTTGCTTTTTATCCAAGGCATGAATGCCCCGCCTTGTACGCTGGGACTGATCCCGACATATGCTGACTGTTATCCATGGCATAAATGTCCCGACCTGTACGCTGGGTCGGCTTCTCGACCTGCATATGCTGGCCGTTATCCATGGCCTGAATGTCTCGACATGTACGCTGGGCCTGATTCCCAACTTACATATGCCGACTGTTATCCATTGCATGAATGTCCAGACCTGTACGCTGGGTCGGCTTCCCGACCTGCATATGCTGGCTGTTATCCATGGCCTGAATGTCCCGACCTATACGCTGGGCCTGATTCCCGACTTACATATGCCGACTGTTATCCATGGCATGAATGTCCCGACCTGTACGCTGGGTCGGCTTCCCGACCTGCATATGCTGGCTGTTATCCATGGTCTGAATGTCTCGACCTGTACGCTGGGTCAGATTCCCGACTTACATATGCCGACTGTTATCCATGGCATGAATGTCCCGACCTGTACGCTGGGTCGGCTTCCCGACCTACATATGCTGGCTATTATCCATGGCCTGAATGTCCCGACTTGTACGCTGGGTTGGATTCCTGATCTGCCCGTTGGCGTTGTCCCAGAGGCTAAACTTCCGACCTCCAGGCTGGCGTGACTTTTGACTAGCCACGAGGGCTAGACTTACATATGTCGACGGTTATCCATGGCATGAATGTCTCGACCTGTACGCTGGGTCAGCTTCCCGACCTGCATATGCTGGCTGCTATCCATGGCCTGAATGTCCCGACTTGTACGCTGGGCCGGATTCCTGACCTGCCCGTTGGCGTTGTCCCAGAGGCTAAAC
This sequence comes from Zingiber officinale, assembly GCF_018446385.1. Lineage (NCBI taxonomy): Eukaryota > Viridiplantae > Streptophyta > Magnoliopsida > Zingiberales > Zingiberaceae > Zingiber > Zingiber officinale. The sequence continues at coordinate 67,644,861 of NC_055989.1, forward strand.
TTCCGACCTCCAGGCTGGCGTGACTTTTGACTAGCCACGAGGGCTAGACTTTTGACCTCTAGGATGACATGACTTTTGACTAGCCACGAGGGCTAGACTTTTGACCTCCAGGATGGCATGACTTTTGACTAGCCACGAGGGCTAAACTTTTGACCTCCAGGATGACATGACTATTGACTAGCCACGAGGGCTAAACTTTTGACCTCCAGGATGGCATGACTTTTGACCCTTCCGTAGCTTGACTCCTTGCCAAATCATCTCACAGACCCCACATTCATATACCGTATCACAAGCCTCCCTCTTAAGTCTAGTCGAAGGAAGACCCGAGTTTGACTGACTAGACCCCTGCACGTCTTCGCGCTCTCTGCTCCCGGCCCTTCACGCCGTACCAACCTTTATGTCCTATCGCCTCCTACTGTGCCAACCTTTATGTCCTATCACCTGGGGTATCCTGTATGTATAGTTGCTTTAGTGGTTGCTTGTGGTACGACGCTTACGTCATTCAGTGGTTGCCTGGGATATGGTGCCTGAGTAATTGCTTTGTCTTGACCACTCAATCTCCTCTTTAAAAAGACCTCAATACGCTCCCTTCTCGTATCCTTCCTTTCCTTTGCTTTCTTCCTGCTTTTCGTCCCTTTGCCTGCTCCCGGTTTTTATTTGACACGATGCATTCGCCTTCCTCCGATGAAGTTGATCAGCCAACCCCCCAAATGCGTATACTTCAACTCACCCAACAGCTTGCAGAGAAGGAGTGCGAACTGAAAAATCTGACGACGGAGCTAGACCGTACACTTGCTTCCTGGCGTGACGCAGACGCCCTATATCGCGTTGCTAAATCTTGTGTTCTTGCTGAAAAGGCGAGGAAAGAGAAATGCCAGTCTGACCTGCAACGCCATCTTATCCTCCATGAACGTCTGCAACGAGAGCATGAGACCGAGCTATCCCTCCTCCGCGTGTGCCTTGATGATAAACAAGATACCATCGCTCGGCAACAAACCGTCATCGACTCCCTTCAAGCAGAGTTGGCCCGAGCTTACAACATCCCGGAGGCTCTTGACCCTCAGGATGTTCCTTCCCTGGGCAGTCTCCACAGACCTTAACTAACACTTGTGGCTCCTGCTTGGGCTTTGATTGTTTCGGTGACTCCTGCCCGGGTTCTAGCTGTCTCAGTGACTCTTTTCCGGACTTCAGTTGTCTCAGTGACTCCTTTCCTGTAATACGTTCTATTTTCCAGAACGTTCATTTCTATAATAATGCTTGTATCCCTTCTTTTCTGTTTTGCAGCACGTTCATTTCTGTAATAATGCCTGTATCCCGTCTCTTACGTAACTCCAGCTTGTGTCACTGATGTTTATTAATTGGAGAGACTCATTCCTTTGGACAGTCTATTTTTTGTCCATTCGGTCTGCTGCGAAGATCACCTGGCTGCCTGATATGCTACTTTAGAGATGCTTTAGTCAGTGCAATATATGCCCGTCTAATTGTGAGACAACTGAGCACCTCTCACACTCTCATTAACCCTTCGACTTCCGAGTTGATCTGCCTTTATTATGACACCAGTTCCCAAGTTCCTTTTCCCACTTCGAGAGAGTCCTTTCCTCTTCCTTACCTGTATAAAAGATTTGGGGGTATTTCCTCCTACCTATACACACACTCTCTTTTACCCCCACTAACGTATTTATGGAATCCCCCGAATTGTTGGCTTTGCGTCGGAGGATGGCTCTTACCAAAAAAGCTTTGTGTGATGTTACCCGGAGCCGGGACCCACAGACCTCTCTTTGCAGGGAACTTGAAGAGCTATGGTGTGCGGGTAAATGCAGGACTCGGGCAGAGATGACTCTGAAGATGAAAGCGCAAGCGGACTTTCACGCTCAACTCCATCATATCCTCTATTTGAAGTTGAAGCATGAGGATGAAGTGACATCTTTAAAAGAAGAGAATCGACTGCAAAACGACACCATTAATCAACTGCGGATCACTCTTGATCATGCCAAGGTAGAGCTGGCTCGAGCTAGAGCTTGCTTAGAGGAAGGGCCTCAAGTATCTGAATCGGATAGCGACTGAGAATGCTCTTAAATGTTTCTCTCTATGAATCCCTCTTTATGGAATGAAACCAATTTTCTACTTTATGACTGTGTTCCTTTCTCCGATCTGTACTAGCCTCTATATCTATAAAGCATTCACACTCCTTTAGTTTTACTAGAAAATATAACAAAAGCATTTCGCGTACCTCACTTTCTTCTTACCCCAAGCCAAAGCAGTAATAAGTCGTAGTACCTGTAAGGCATGTGGTACTTTGCTGTATATGTAAAGGATAAAGATACTGACCGAGAAAATGATTGAACCAACCGCTAAGTTTGTTGAGCGTGAGAGCAGATCTCACTTATAACTTGCACTGAGGCAAGAGTCTGGGACAGCTGACCGAGCAGCTCGGTCGTTGAGCGTGAGAGCAGAGCTCACTTATAACTTGCACTGAGGCAAGAGTCTGGGACAGCCGACGGAGCAGCTCGGTCGTTGGGCGTGAGAGCAGAGCTCACTTATAACTTGTACTGAGGCAAGAGTCTGGGACAGCCCCGACCGAGTAGCTCGATCGTTGGGCGTGAGAGTAGAGCTCACTTATAACTTGCACTGAGGCAAGAGTCTGGGATAGACGACCGAGCAGCTCGGTCGTTGGGCGTGAGAGCAGAGCTCACTTATAACTTGCATTGAAGCAAGAGTCTGGGACAGTCGATCGAGCAGCTCGGTCGTTGGGCGTGAGAGCAGAGCTCACTTATAACTTGCACTGAGGCAAGAGTCTGGGACAGCCGACCGAGCAGCTCGGTCGTTGGGCGTGAGAGCAGAGCTCACTTATAACTTGCATTGAGGCAAGAGTCTGGGACAGTCGACCGAGCAGCTCGGTCGTTGGGCGTGAGAGCAGATTTCACTTATAACTTGCACTGATGCAAGAGTCTGGGACAGCCGACCGAGCAGCTCGGTCGTTGGTCGTGAGAGCAGAGCTCACTAAGAGTCTGGGACAGCCGACCGAGCAGCTCGGTCGTTGGGCGTGAGAGCAGAGCTCACTTATAACTTGCACTGAGGCAAGAGTCTGGGACAGTCGACCGAGCAGCTCCTTCCTTGGTCCAGCTACACGTTGCCATCTAGCTGATCCATCCGCTTACCAGGACACACGCAGCCGACCTGGAGTTTCAGTTTTTTGATCCAGATGAAAAGTTACCGACCGGGGATTCGAACTCTCAGGCCGGAATCGTTCGAAGAGCTTCATCTGTTATCAAAAAACATTATTAGTAGTGTTGAACAGATAGTCATATTGCCACCCTGGGCCTTGCAGTGTTTGAATTTATTTCCCGCTACTTTTCTTTCACGGCTCCCCAGAAAATCCTGTGGTAAGCGTTTCCATATGCCTACTTCATATCATAACTTCCTTATCACATCCATCATTAATGTGGCTCCTCGGAGGTTGACACCTGTCCTCTGCCTTTACTGCCTATGCAAAATGACGCCGCATACGTCACTCTTTTTTGTACACACTTCCCGATGCGGGTATGTTCTTTGACGATCAGACGGCCTTAAGCGCTTTCCCCAAAAAGATACTCATTCGATATTTCCTAGGGGAACTCCCTTTATAAACCCTAAAGGCCGTCCGCAACTATTGCCTTGCACACATTGCCTACTTGCTTCTTGCCGCTTCGACTTCTCAGGTGTCCGCACTCTTTCTCTTTTAAGCTCCTCCATTTAGCGTTTTTCTCCTCTTCGACTAATCTCATCCTCAACCTCTTGGATCCTGATAATGGCTGATGGTAAGACCACTCTTTGGTATTCCTGCTTCATTTCGGATATAGACGACCATGCCCTTTCCGTGATTTGCTCGGACCTAAACCTAAGTGATGCCTATGAACTCCGAGTTCCTACACCGCAAGAGCACCCCGCTAATCCTCCGGAAGGCTTTGTGACCATTTTTAAAGACCAAATTTTAGGAGGTCTTCGTTTTCCCATCCATCCATTCATCTCCTCTTTGAGCGAATATTTTGGCATTTGTATCTCTCAGTTTGCTCCTAACTTCTTTCGAGCAGTCTGTGACACCCTTATTCTCTGTCGTATGTATGAGCTTCCCTTGACTGTTCATCTTTTTCATCACTTTTATTCCTTCAAACGGTCAGAGCCCGGAGTGTTTATGGTACAGGCTAGGCCTGGCTACAAGTTTTTCCCAGATCTGTCTTCTTCAAACAAGGGGTGGAAATCCCGCTTTTTCTTTGTCAGACTTCCTGAGCCACTGGTCGGGCCTACACAATGGCGACCTGACCTTCCATCTGACCTTCCTGTACATCATCATCAGCCCTCTTGTGTCCCAGCTTCCGAAGCACTTCAAGGAGTACTTGTTAACCTCTCTGTGTTGTTATTGGAAGGCTTTCTGTACTTATTTGGGCTTAGCCCTGTTCAGCAGGACCTTGGGGCTCCGTTTGGTAAGACCCCATTTTTCTTTTCCTCTACTATTCGCTAACTGAGGTATATTTCTTTCTTATCGCAAAGGCTGCCATGTACCGAGCTCACACCTCTGATGCCAAGCGCCGATCTGTCGCTTATTTGAAAAATCTAGGTGAAGAACTTAGGAGGGGAGTAGCGGCCTCTTCCCGGTCTGGTCCCTCTGCTTCACCATTACCACCTTCAGCTTCCTCTACTATCTTGCCTGCAGCGGCCCAGGAAGGAACTTCCTCTGTTCCCTCTGTGGGTGCGGCTCCGACTGAAGGACAGGTCACTGTAGAACAAACTGATCCCCCCCTAACACAGCATGTTGAGGAGGCTTCTATAGAGCAGGCTGGAGAGGTTACTGCAGAGCAGGCTGGGGAAGCTACTATAGAGAAGGTCGATGAAGCCACTGTAGAGCAGACGGAGGACAGGCAAGTGACATTCCCCCGATCGATTGAGCGCCTCAAACTTCAGCGCAAGAGGAGAGGGTGACTCCAGCTCTTCAATCGTCACCTCCACCTATCCCGTCCAGCCGTCGCTCTTCCTTCGTTCGTCGCCCCTTGGAAGTTTCTGATGCCCCTCCTGCCCGTTCTAGTACTGTGGAGCTTGAAGTTCCTGTTGCTTCACCTCACATATCGGCTTTGACTGCTGATCAAGATATAGTTCCCGAACCAGCTTTTACTCAAGCGCCAGCCTCCGCTCCCAGTCAGCCATCTTTACTCTCAGCGGAACAGCCCGGGAGCTCCGCAACTCCATCTGCCCCCCTTCCCTTAGATGTTCCCGCTTCTACTTCTAGATCCCGGTGAAAGACTCGCAAGAGATATTCTTTTACTGATTTTTGGCGCGTGCCTTCCTCCTCAGGCTCAGAGGTAACGACCAAAATTACTGATGAGGCCCCTCCCCTCACCGCTTCAATCGAATTGGAGGGAGACCTAGCGACCTCCTGGCGATCTGGCAATCGCAAGTTTTGCAAAAACGCTCCCCGGGAAGGGCTGGATCAAGCGGCTTGTTTGATGTCTGCTGTAAGTCCCATTATTTTTATGTCCCTCGACTGTCACTTTTTTATGACTTTTCTTCTGATATCTAACACATGCTTGCGCCGCCAATCTAAGTGCTGCTAAGTACGCCTGCGACTTACTCACAGAAAATGAAAGGCTGAAAGCTCGACTAGAGGAAGTAGAGCTGCCCTTGACTCCTCGCGACCCGCTTAACCCCACTCTTGGAGATTTGGCACAATATCTTCGCTTTATCGGAGAATTTGCTGACACGGCCCGCGATATTTCCCATGCGGCTTTTGACAAAATAAGGGCCTTGGAAGCAGAAGTGCAGACCAGCAAGTCGGCTTTGACCTCCGAGGTGGAAAAGCGCCAAGAGCTGGCGGCCGAGCTGGCAAAGAAAGATGCTCAACTGGTCGGCTTACAAGGAACCTGAGAGAGTCTTCAAAAGACCTTGGCGGAAGTCCAAAGCCAGCTAGCTTCTAGCGCCGACCGGGAGAAGACTCTCCGAACCCAGTGGGAAGCCAGCCAAGTCACTCTTAAGGCTATGCAAGTCAACCTTTCGCAAGCTCAAGAGGAGGTTTCCCAAAGCCGAGAGACCCTCACTCAAGCTCGTGCGGCCACGGAAGGAGCCCAGACACAGCTGACCAAGTATCAAGCAGGCGAGGTGGGTCGACTGAGGGCCTACAGACGAGCATATGTCACCTCCCCCTTCTTCATAAGGAAAATGGGTGATGCAATGCATTTTATGGTATGCTGCGGTGTGGTTGGAGGAGCTCGTCAAATGCTGGAGCAGAATATGATTTTATCTGTCCCTTCGGAGGATTTTGTAGACATAGACAGCATCATGGACGAGATTCCTGATGGGTCCTTCCCCTCCTTCAAGGATGATGACGACTTCTTTCTTCTGCCCGGACTTCCGGCTGCCTCTACTCTAGACTCACATGAACCCCTCGCTGACCCTGTTGTTGATAACTCATCTCCTGCAGATAACCCTCCATAGACTGGCATTGTGTATTATATGCCTTGGTGTGAAATTGTACTTGAACAACCTCTGTTTCCAACATTTTTCTGTGACATGCCTGTGCTTCTTTTGATATGCCTTAGTAGTGAACCTTCGACGTTGACATTTATCGTGGTACTCAGCTGATATTGTGTTGATCAATTGTTGTTGACAATCGATCCTTCTTCCGTTCATGCTTCGGTCTTTTGTTTTAGATCTCACTTGCCCATGGTCAGGGATTTCTTTAATTTCCCGACCTGCTTCTTTACCTTCTACTAATTGCAGGCCAAGATTCATCCAGATTCCGGTCGGTGTTAAGGATGACTAGGAAATCAACTGTAGATCTGAGCCACTCTTTCTTCAGGTCTGCTCACACACCAGTTGTTATTTAGGAGATAAGCCAACTCGGGAAAGCGCACCTGCTTTTTTGAGATCCATATGCCTTTTCCCAATGTCTGTCTCTTCGTACTTCGTGCCATCACTTTTCCCCGCATGCCCCTAGGCGTTATTATCGAAGCTGATCCTACCGCTCTCGTTTTTTCCACCCATGATTTTGCGCCGATGGATGATAATCTGACGAAAATACCCCTTTGCTGGGCGCCTATAAATATTCTCCTTTCTTTCGCTTTGCAATGTTTGGCCTTCTTTGTTTCTACTTTGTACTTGCATCCTTCTCGCTTCTGCTCCTTTCTATTTGATCCTTTTTCTCCTCTTATTATGGCGTCCTCTTCTTTTCTTTCTTCTTTGGTATCGATTTTTTACCCTGGCTCTTCCTCTTTTGATGAATGTGCTCGGGATGACCTACGCTACACCTATGGGGTCGAGGATGACGTGCAAGTTATCATCCCGACTGGGGTATATCGATTTTCTGAGCCCCCTATTAGCTCCAGTACCTATTTCCAAGAACAATTTGTGGCTGGCTTCCGTCTTCCCATTCATCCCTTCTTTACTGATGTCGGCCGCTATTTCCGTATTCCTCTGGGGCAACTGACACCCAATTCCCTAAGAATCCTCTGTGGCTTTGTAATTCTATGTGAAGTATGCGAAATATCCTGGTCCACCTACTTATTTCATTGCTTCTTCACCTTACGGCACCAAGAAGGTGTATTTCGCTTCCAGCCCCGTCTTCGCACTAATTTTTTCTCCTCCTTACCGTCTTCCGACCCTAACTGGAGAAACCAATTCTTCTTTATTGTCTTTCCTCGCGACGTGGAGTGGCCTCTACGATGGCAACAATCACTCCTCTCTTCTCCTGAACTGGGTGAATTTCATCTCGACGCTTCCTATTTGGAAGCCTCGTCTCGCTTGGCAGGCTGGCGCATTAACTTAATGCGTCTGCTATCGGAGGAAATGTTGTCCTACTTCCTCCTGAGCAATCTGACCCAGGAGACGCCTCGTTCATTGGGTGAATATTTCTTTTTGCTCTGTCCTTATTTCTTGGGTACTTTATTCGTCTTCAGTGTCAAGTTGTTTCACACTTTACTTGATACAGCGGAAGCCTTAACCCATGCCTCAGAGGTTCATCCCCTTCCTCTGAGTGACATGGAGATAATGAGGCGAGGGCGAGTTATCCTGGAAAGAAGGGCCCTCCCCTTTTCATCTTCAACCCCGATTGGTGGGGCTTCCTCAGCTAATCCACCGCCCAGACCTGTTCGGCGAAGACCTGCTGTCCGACCTGGTCTTTTGGCTAGTCCCACTCACCCTCGGACTGCTCGCGTACCTCGATCAACTGCTCGTGCTAGCCCCCGGGCCCCCGCTCGCCCCCAAGCCCCACGTACGGCTCGACCTACTGCTGCAACATCCTCATTGGAGAACCCTCCCCGGGCCTCTTACATCCCCGGTCTGGGTCTTAGTGCAAGGCTTATGGGCCTTGGCGGACGAACGGGCAACGCCCCTTTTGTTGATCCGGATTTCAGAGAAGCCTCACAGGCGGCTCGCCGGGCTTGTGCCACGGATGAACGCACGCGTTATAGTGTTTCTTCTCTTTCTAGACGTCGGACTCGACCGCCTTCCGATGATTCTGACTCTGACAATCAACCACTATCTCAGAGACGCCGGCGTCAAGCTCCTCACCCGACATCCAATTCTGGCCCATCATCTGTCCCTTCTCCTCCTCCTAATGCAGATATCTCTCTTACACACCCTCAGGTGACTCCACCTTCATTCTCGAGTCAGGCGGCTGATCCTCCTACTTCATCTATTAATCGAACCGAGCCGTCATCTAATCCTTCTGCCCCCTCGCAACATGCTCAGGCCGATGGAGCCGACCCCTCGCAACATGCTCAGGCCGATGGAGTCATCCCCTCACAACATGCTCAGAGCGATGAAATAGGTCCCTCGGAGCGACCTTTCTATATCCCTCCAGTACCTCCTCCAGGACCTTTTTCAGCTCCTTCCGATGAAACCGCCGAGCCTTCCGCTCCTCCTGACTCCGCTGCGGGTCCCTCAGGCCCTCCTCCACCTATCTATCGAAAGTATTGCACTACCCTTCCCTCTGAAGAGCGATTATGGGCTCAGACAAATATTCCTACCAGCTCCTTAACAATGAAAGGTCGTCTGGCCACTATATGGGAAGAAAGCCTGCGGCATATGAATTCCCTACCTTCTCCAGCCCAGATGGACCAATTTGCAGAATTATACACTAAGGTAACCCTTAAAGATTCCCCGACTGTTGCTTTTCTCCCTCTTATCAGATATTTTTTATGTATCGCAGGCCTGTGCGCAATCTCTGATAATGAATCATTCTTTCCACACAACTTATCATCAGAAGAAGATGTTGCAAGATCGTGTCGCCGAACTGGAAACACAACTGAACGATCCAGCCCAGGCCAGCTATGCTTTGCGAGTGGAAATAAAAGAGCTGACCAGAAGGAAGAATAGTCTAGAAGTGTCCCTAGCTCGGTCCAACTACGAACTTAAAGATCTCCAGAAGAAGCTAAGTCAAGTCGATACTGTGCACCAACAGAATATGGATCAGCAGGCTTTAGAGCAGCAAAGAGCTATGGACCAGTTGTCTCAAAGACTGCGGGCGGCCGAAACTTTGGTGCATGATCAGGATCAAAAGTTAAAATCGCAGGAGATCCTTTTACAATCCCAAGAGGCCCGTCTGAGTTCCCAAGCGACAGATCTGGCTACTGCTAAAAATGAACTAGCTCAGGCTAGAGCCACAGCAGAGGGCGTGTCAACTGCTCTAACAATTTATAGGGAAGGAGAGAACGACCGCTGCTTGCAGAGCCGTGCTGCGTATCTGCGTTCTCCAGAATTTTGCGCCTAAGTGGGACATCGTTTTTCCACGTCTGTTATTTACGGGGCGGGCGGAGCTTTGCGACAGCTTCACGAGCAAGACTATTTAAAATCCCTTCCCCCTCCCGAATTCTTGGACCATGATCAAATCCTTAAAGAAATACCAGACGATATATTCAATCCTTTCGATATACAATGACCTGAAAATTGCTTGTAAACTTCTTTGCTGTTTCTTCGCTTTCTTTTTGATGCTTGCTTTAAGATGCTTAACTTGGTCATAGAATTTTTCATACAATCTGCTCTTACATTTTCTGCTTTTCCCGATCTGCTCTTTTATACTAACCCGACCTAGGAGATGAGTCACAACTAGGCCCATCATTTGGTCTTCACTTCCCGGTCTGTCTTTTCAAACTCAATAAGGTCGTAGGTAATTAGCGCTCCAGGGCCGGTCTAGCTTCTTGCCTCGTTCATCTTGCAAATAATAAGCTCCGGAAACTAACTTTTTAATGATCTTATATGGTCCCTCCCATTGCGGTGCCAACTTAGTCACATCCCCCACTGGCTTGATTTGCTTTCAGACCAGATCTCCTTCCCCAAAGAATCGGGGAACTACCCTTCGGTTGTAATTTTGTCTCATTCTTTGCCGATAAGCCTCTAGCCGAGCCATTGTTCGATCTCGGGTTTCGCTAATAAAATCCAGCTCCGCTAGCCGGCGCTCCGTATTTCCTTCATCATAGAGTATCCTTCTAACTGACGGTACACCAATCTCTATGGGTACTACTGCCTCGTTACCATAAACCAGGTGAAATGGCGTCAGACCTGTGCTTTCCCGAGGTGTTGTACGATAAGCCCATAGAATGCTTGGTAGCTCTTCCACCCAATTGCCTCCTACATGATCCAGCTTAACCTTCAGACCTCGTACTATTTCTCTGTTAATTACTTCAGTCTGACCATTTCTTTGAGGATAGGCCACTGAAGTGAACACTTGCGTTATATCAAATCCCTTACACCAGGCTTGGATTCTATGTCCCTGAAACTGTCTTCCATTGTCAGACACCAGCTTATGAGGAATACCAAATTGGCAGAGGATGTTCTTCCACAAGAATTGAATAACCGCATCCTCTGTAATCCAGGCCAAGGCTTCTGCTTCCACCCACTTGGAAAAATAATCCACAGCCACCAATAGGAAACGCCTTTGACCGGGTGCCATTGGAAATGATCCTACGATATCTATGCCCCATTGATCAAAAGGGCATGACACGACGGACGTTCTCAACAGAGCTATAGGTCGATGTGTCAAGTTCTGATGTTTTTGGTAGGACAAGCAGGTGTTCACCAACCTCTGAGCATCCCTTTGCAAAGTAGGCCAAAAATATCTAGCCAGGAGCACCTTGCGAGATAACATCCGACCTCCTACATGATTGCCACAACATCCTAAATGTATTTCCCGCAAGGCCTGGTCGGCTTCCTCCATGCTCAAGCATTTAAGTAAAGGTCGAGAGAAGGATCTTTTGTATAGCTGGTCCCCAATCATGACATAAGCATGGGCCTGCCTTCTTATTAATCGAGACTCTTCTGGATCTGTAGGTAAGACCCCTTGCCTGAGATAACTTATCACGGGTGCCCGCCAGTCAATAGTTGCCCCCGCATTGTTTTGAAAATCTATCTGGGCTATCAGGAAGGTTTGTGCTGTTGACCGATCCAATACCCAAGTAGTTAAGGAACTGGCCATCTTTGCTAGTTCGTCCGCTCGCTCATTCTCCGACCTGGGTATCTTTATTACGCTGACTTCTGCAAATTCTACCTTCATCTTTTCATAAGCTTCCCGATACATTTTCAATTTATCACAATTTATAGCAAAGTTGTCAGTAATCTGCTGAGTCACTAACTGAGAATCTGAATAGATGATGACCCGGGCTACTCCAACATGCCAGGCTGCTTGCAACCCAGCCAACAAAGCCTCATACTCTGCTTCATTATTAGTGGCCCGAAAATTCAACCGTACTGCCACCTGGAGTATATCTCCTTGCGGAGATATTACTAGGACCCCGACTCCGCTTCCTTGATGATTAACCGACCCATCTACATAGATTTTCCATGTTTCTTCAGAGCTGGTTTGATGTACCTCTGTTAAGAAATCTGCCAAGGCTTGTGCTTTAATAGCTGTACGTGGCTGATACTGTATGTCATATTCTCCCAACTCTGTGACCCATTTAATAAGCCGACCCGCAACTTCTACATTAGTCAGTGCTCTTCCCATGGTGCTGTTGGTTAAAACTATGACGGGATGCGATAAAAAGTAAGGTCGTAACCGTCTAGCCATAAGAACCAGCCCATAAACCAACTTCTCGAGTGTCGTGTATCGGGACTCGGCTCCCTTCAATAAATGGCTGAAGAAATACACTGGTCGTTGTACACTATCATGTTCTTTAACAAGCACTGCCCCTACAGCCTCAGGGGTGGCCGACAAATAAACCCATAAAGGTTCCCCTACAACTGGTTTAAAAAGAGAAGGCAGGGTCTCCAGATACTTCTTCAGCTCTTTAAAAGCTTTAGTACATTCTTCATCCCACTAGAATTTAGAGGCCTTCCTTAGTATTTTGAAAAAAGGAGCGGCTCGGTCCGCAGATTTAGAAATAAATCTTGACAGGGCTGTTATTCTGCCGACCAGCTTCTGGGTTTCCTTCAAATTCTGAGGAGGCTGCATATCTTTGAGCACTTGAACCTTTTCAGGATTGACCTCTATTCCTCGCTCGGTTACCAAGTAACCCAAGAATTTTCCTCCCTTAGCCCTAAATAGGCATTTCAAGGGATTGAGTTTTAACCCATACTGTCGAAGAGTTCTGCATGTTTCCTCCACATCCTTGATCAAGTTTTCAGCCACCGGGGATTTGATGAGGATGTCGTCTACATAAACCTCCACATTCCGCCTGATCTGCTCCCGGAAGATTTTGTCCATCATTCGCTGATATGTGGCTCCGGCATTCCTGAGGCCAAAGGGCATGACAGTGTAACAAAAAGTACTGTCAGCCGTAATAAAACTAACCTTCTCTTGGTCCTCCCGGGCTAGAGGTATCTGATGATACCCTTGATAGGCGTCTAGCATGCATATTCTTTCACATCCGGCGGTGGAATCTACCATTTGATCAATTCAAGGCAGAGGATAACAGTCTTTGGTGTTGGTGCAACATCCCTCAGGTCAAGGTTGACCTGGTTGACCAAGCTGAGTCTTGATTTGGGTTTAGATGTTTGACAATAAGATATTGATTGAAGAAGAGTCAAGTAGGTCAAGGATGACCGGATACTTGACTGGGAAGTCCTAACTGGGATGTTAGGCAGGAGGAAAATCCTGGTGAGTGAAGCCAGGTGAAAGACCTAGTGAGATCAGCTAGGCAATTGGGAAGTCCTAGTGAGTGAAGCTAGGCAGGAGAAAAATCCTGGTGAGTGAAGCCAGGTGAAAGACCTAGTGAGTGAATCTAGGCAATTGGGAAAGTCCTGGTGAGTGAAGCCAGGCAAGAGAAATCCAGATGGGTCAAGGTTGACCAGACATCTGGTGAGAGTCCAAGTAGGTCAAAGGGATTGACCGGATACTTGGCACGAGGAAGAAAAGTCCAAGTAGGTCTTAGGGAGTGACCGGATACTTGGCAAGAAGAGAAAAGTCCAAGTGGGTCAAAGGGATTGACCAGACACTTGGTGAGAGAGTCCTAGCTGGCCAAGGGTGACCGGATGCTAGGTCTTATGTACCAACAAGTCATGGTTGACTAGATGTTGGTTTAGGGGGCTTTGGGCTTGGTTTTGGGCAAAAACCAAGGTTTGGATTGATCCGTGGATTGATCCAGCAGGTTTGGATTGATCCGTGAATTGATCCAGCAGGTTTGGATCGATCAGTGGATCGATCCGGTGAGTCCCCACGAACAGAACCTCTCTGGATCGATCCGTGGATCGATCCAGAGGTCCCAATCGATCAGTGGATCGATTGGGACGCTGCTGCTTCGCGCGATAAGTGCTGGATCGATCCGTGGATCGATCCAGAAGTTTTTCCAGAGCACAGAGGCGCTCTAGATCGATCCGTGGATCGATCCAAAGCCTCCCCAATCGATTGGGAGCAATCCAATCGATTGGGATTCGACCGTTGGCGTTGTTTATAGCTGTTGGCGTGCAATTTCTTCAGCACAACTTCACCGATTCATTCCAGATTCAACACAGCTCCTCCCCAGCACTCTCTAAGCTCCTCACCGCCAGTTCTTGAAGGTTCTTGGAGGTTCATCCAAGTCAAGAGGCGAGTTGCAACGAGAAGAAGAAGAAGCTAGGGTTTTTACTGCATTTCTTGTAAGCTTTTGCTTATTCTTTACTACCCTTTCTTCTTCTTGTACTGAGAGTCTTGTAGGGCTTCTCCGCCCTCGGTAGTTACCGAAAAGGAGTGTTTTCATAGTGGAGGGTGCGTGCGTGGTGTGGATCCTTGGATTAGTCATCTCCGTTGGAGGTGGATACCAAGTAAACTCCTAGTGTTAGCGTGTTTGTGTTTGTTTATGTATTTTCCGCTGCGCATTCTTGAAGAAACAAGCAACACCGAGCAACGAGCACGCGACGAGCTATTCACCCCCCCCTCTAGCTACTTTTGGTCCTAACAAGTGGTATCAGAGCAAGGCCGCTCTTCACCGGAATCATCGCCGGAAGGGTCAAGCATATCAAGAAAAGCTAGAGGGTGAAGAAGTTGGAGCAAATTATTCAAGTTCAAGACTTTATCAAGCTCAACTTCAAGATGCAATTCCAAGATGGGCTTGGATTTGACACAAGGGTGGCTCCACCATACACTTCTACGAGTTTCGATTCTTGGAAATCAAGAATCGAAAATTTTCTTATGATGGAGATAGAGCAATGGTTTGCTCTAATGGAAGGCTTCAAGGCTCCAAGAAATTCAAAGGGCAAAGTTCTAAAGAAAAGCAAATGGAGCCCGGAGCAAGTCCAAAGGTGCGAGGCAAATGACAAAGTGACCAAGCTTTTGGTCAATTTATTGCCAAGCACCATCCTTTGTAAAATTGGAGAGTTTGAAGATGCAAAGGAGCTATGGAGCAAATTGGCCAAGCTTCATGAAGAGATCCCCTCCACTGTACAAGATAATGAAGAATCCAGAGAGGGTGACTCTTTGGAGCAAGACCAAGAGGAGGACTCCGAGGTTGAGAGATGCTCAACCTCCGAAGAAGAGGAAATCCAAGAAGCTTCATCCTCAAGGGAATGCAACGAAGGGAACAAGGAGGGAGCATACTTCTTGTTTCATGTTCAAGATGATGAAGCCTCCACCTCTAGGATTGAGGGGGAGCAATCCTTGGTGACGCCGGATCAAGAAGAAGGAGAAGCTTCTACATCCGGGTCAAGTGAAGAAGAAGAAGATGGTGCCACCTCCGAAATTCAAGAAATAGCAAATGGAGGAGCAAGTGCCATCCCTACACAAGAAGGTATAAATGTTTCAATTAAAAATAAAAATCATATAATATGTTTTGAGTGTAGGGAAAGTGAGCACTACAAGAGCAAGTGTCCCAACTTGGCCAAGAAGAAGGACAAAGTGGCACAAAAGGGCAAGGAGAAGCCCAAGGAGACCATCCCCGGAATAAAAAGGAGCAAGGAGCACATTGTGTGTTTTTCTTGCAACCAAAAAGGGCATTACCGAAGTCAATGCCCCAAGGGGAAGAAGATGGTCAAGGCTCAAGGAGGCATTAGTCAAGGGGGAGCCTCCAAGGTAAAGAAGAAGGTAACATTTATTGAGCCTACCCCTTACATTATGGTAAAAAGCATGATAGTTCTAATTTTTATCATTTTAATGCGATTTATCATAAGAATAGGAAGCATGAGGGCTTTAAGGAAAAGCATGTGGCCCTACATGCCAAAACTACTACACCTAAGGCTAGGAATGTAGGTAAAAGTATAGGCAAGAACTCTAAGGATTGTAGCTACAAGCCTAGAAACAAAAATGCTCATGGACTTAATGGAAAACCAAAAACTAAGGACTTAGTGATGGAAAATCAAGTCTTGAGGTCAAGACTTGATAAAATGGAAAAGACCCTAAGAAGGATGGAAAATATCTTATTAGGCCAAAATGAGCATAGCCTAGGTCTAGGAGCACAAAGGTCATCCAATGGTCATAGAGGTTTGGGATACAAACCCAAAGCTAAAAAGGATGTGCCTAGTTATCATAGGGTTCCATATAGCTATGGAACAAACCCTAAGTCTAGAGGTCAAGTCCAAGATACAAGGGAAGATATCCCTAGAAGTATCTTTGCAACCAAAGTGACTAAGACTTCTAAGAAGTCTAAGAAAGTCACTAACAAGGTCACAAGAGAGGCTATCCCTAGAGTTGACCTAGAAAATGTGACCAAGGCTTCTAAGAAACTCAACAAGGTTACTAGGAAGGTATCTAGGGAAGTTATCCCTAGTGAGTACCTAGAGCATCCAAGGAGCACCAATAGGTGTTGGGTTCCTAGGAGCATCTTCTCTACCCCATAGATGGGTTAGAGAGTGTCAACTCCGATTAGAAGGGTAGTTAACCCAACTTTAAGGAAATTGACACTCAAGGAGCATTTTCAAGGTTTTTGTTAACCTTTGAAAATGAAATGGAATTATTATTTACTCCTTGAAAGAGTAAAATGTGCCTAATGGTGGAAAATTGATTTTATCTTAAAAAGGCATAAATTGGGAAAACCTAGAGAAATACCAAGTTGGGATTTTGATATTCTCTTATAAATTTTAAGGCACTCCGGGCCTTGATTTATGTGATTACTCTTGAGGAAAAATGGAATATGCCAACATTTGAGGATAAGCTTAATTTCAATTGGCATAAATTAATCAAGAGAATTAGAAATGCCCATTTAGGTTTTGGCACTCTCTTGAAGCACTTTGGGCAATCTAGGGTTTAAGTTTTAGGATTAGCTAAGATTAACGATACTTAGATAGGTAATCTAGGTATATTTTATTTATGCTAAACCTTGCCATGATTGTTTGCTCATAATATGCCATGACATCATATTTTATCTTATTTGTATTTTGCATTCATGACTTATCATGAAAAATACAAAAATACCATGTCATGCCATACATACATCATGTAGTTATAGGAATCTTTCTTTTGAAAGCTATTTTATTTTGATGTATGCCATAACATTATCATGCATTATGTTTATTTCCTTAAAAATTAAGGACATATGGCATTAGTTAAACAAGTGGCATTTGTTTACAACAAGTGGAATAAACAAGTGACATTTGTTTAACAAGTAAATCAACAAGTAACATCCTTTGTGGATGTCTACCTCTCAAAATGCCTAGATAGATATGCATGATCCCTAGATTAGGGCAAAACCAAAATCTACATCTCACAAAGACCTATAAGATGACTTGTATGTGTTTTAGTGCACATTAGATACAAGTGAGATGTTAGGATGATGAACAAAACTCAAGATGTTGATTTAGTGCATTCTTTTGAGTTTTAAGTTCATCAAAACACATAGTTATGTGTTTTCCCATCATTGGGAAAGCTAATGTACAAGTCATGTGCATTATGCCCAAGGAACATGATGGGATATTGGTTTTGAAAATGTTTTAAAATGTTTTTGGAAAACTTTGGTGAAGGCTATCTTTTGATAGTAATCACCATTGAATAGTTAGACACAAACTTGAAGAAAACGCTAAAGTTTTTGCAAGTTTTCAAGTTTGTGTCAATCTTTGAAAATATAAAGTATTTTCATAGAAAGCTATTTTTCCATGATTAAGTATGCCCTAAATAATGTCTACACGAAATTTCATGATTTTTGGATTTTTGTAGAATTTTCTAGGGGTTTCTGAAGTTGACTGAAATAGAATTTCAGCAACTATCAGAACTCCGATCGATCCATGGATCGATTGGAGTTCCTGAATCGATCCGTGGATCGATTCAGAAGGTAAATCTTGCGAGCAGAAGCTCGCTGGATCGATCAGTGGATCGATCCACACATACTGAATCGATCAGTGGATCGATTCGGTTGGTTCAATCGATTGGATCCCAACTCCAATCGATCCAAGTTGCTGATTTTGGCTGGGAAGGCCTGACTTCAGCATCTTTGAACCATGGTTAGTCTATGTAACCATTCCAAACCCTTAAAATACATTTGTATACATAAAAAGGGTGTTTTCGTGTTGAAAACAAGGATGGAATGGTTAAGGAAGACTTCATTGAAGTTTAGGTTGAGGTTTGTTTCAAATTTTGAACATTTGAACCTCAAAACTTCTAAATCTGGGTTTCCTAAAGGTTTAGGGATTCCAAGTCATTGTTGGTACAATGACAGAAGTTACCATCATGTCTTTAGGGGGAGGGACTCTTTAAAGGCATGAAAATTATTTTTCATGAACCTTGGAAGGTGGTTAACCTTCTTTAAAGAAAATGCTCATGGACGAGCTTTTGAACTTGAAATGGGGAGTGGATATCCTCATTATTTCAAGTGGGAACTCAAGATGTTAGAAAATGCTCAAGGTTGGGTATTTGTCTATATTGAGGAAGAAGTTAAGGATAAATGAAGGGTATGAGACCTTCATTATCATGTTGGTTCAACGAGTGAAGTTGTAACCAATGATGAGCAACTCTTCAGGGGGAGAGTTTTCAACAAATGGATTTGTTGAAGTGTGCCCAAAGAGGGGGCATAGGTTGATGTGTGCCAATAGGGGGAGAATGAAAGGACGTGTGAAAGGGAGTAAGTTAGGCTTTCATTATCTAAGAGGGAGTTTTCCCTCTTAGGGGGAGAATGAAAAGCTTAACTTATGCTTTCATTACCTAGTGGCATGAAGAATGAGGCTATGAGATTAGCCTAACTTACATGTGGCATTGTAAGTGTTATTGTGGTATTGTCAAACATAAAAAAGGGGGAGATTGTTGGTGCAACATCCCTCAGGTCAAGGTTGACCTGGTTGACCAAGCTGAGTCTTGGTTTGAGTTTAGATGTTTGACAATAAGATATTGATTGAAGAAGAGTCAAGTAGGTCAAGGATGACCGGATACTTGACTGGGAAGTCCTAACTGGGATGTTAGGCAGGAGGAAAATCCTGGTGAGTGAAGCCAGGTGAAAGACCTAGTGAGTGAAGCTAGGCAATTGGGAAGTCCTAGTGAGTGAAGCTAGGCAGGAGAAAAATCCTGGTGAGTGAAGCCAGGTGAAAGACCTAGTGAGTGAATCTAGGTAATTGGGAAAGTCCTGGTGAGTGAAGCCAGGCAAGAGAAATCCAGATGGGTCAAGGTTGACCAGACATCTGGTGAGAGTCCAAGTAGGTCAAAGGGATTGACCGGATACTTGGCACGAGGAAGAAAAGTCCAAGTAGGTCTTAGGGAGTGACCGGATACTTGGCAAGAAGAGAAAAGTCCAAGTGGGTCAAAGGGATTGACCAGACACT
Organism: Zingiber officinale; assembly: GCF_018446385.1. Classification (NCBI taxonomy): domain Eukaryota; kingdom Viridiplantae; phylum Streptophyta; class Magnoliopsida; order Zingiberales; family Zingiberaceae; genus Zingiber; species Zingiber officinale. The sequence goes on from NC_055989.1 coordinate 67,663,971, forward strand.
TGGTGAGAGAGTCCTAGCTGGCCAAGGGTGACCGGATACTAGGTCTTATGTACCAACAAGTCATGGTTGACTAGATGTTGGTTTAGGGGGCTTTGGGCTTGGTTTTGGGCAAAAACCAAGGTTTGGATTGATCCGTGGATTGATCCAGCAGGTTTGGATTGATCCAGCAGGTTTGGATTGATCCGTGGATTGATCCAGTAGGTTTGGATCGATCAGTGGATCGATCCAGAAGATCTGGATCGATCCGTGGATCGATCCGGTGAGTCCCCACGAACAGAACCTCTCTGGATCGATCCGTGGATCGATCCAGAGGTCCCAATCGATCAGTGGATCGATTGGGACACTGCTGCTTCGCGCGATAAGTGCTGGATCGATCCAGAAGTTTTTCCAGAGCACAGAGGCGCTCTGGATCGATCCGTGGATCAATCCAAAGCCTCCCCAATCGATTGGGAGCAATCCAATCGATTGGGATTCGACCGTTGGCGTTGTTTATAGCTGTTGGCGTGTAATTTCTTCAGCACAACTTCACCGATTCATTCCAGATTCAACACAGCTCCTCCCCAGCACTCTCTAAGCTCCTCACCGCCAGTTCTTGAAGGTTCTTGGAGGTTCATCCAAGTCAAGAGGCGAGTTGCAACGAGAAGAAGAAGAAGCTAGGGTTTTTACTGCATTTCTTGTAAGCTTTTGCTTATTCTTTACTACCCTTTCTTCTTCTTGTACTAAGAGTCTTGTAGGGCTTCTCCGCCCTCGGTAGTTACCGAAAAGGAGTGTTTTCATAGTGGAGGGTGCGTGCGTGGTGTGGATCCTTGGATTAGTCATCTCCGTTGGAGGTGGATACCAAGTAAACTCCTAGTGTTAGCGTGTTTGTGTTTGTTTATGTATTTTCCGCTGCGCATTCTTGAAGAAACAAGCAACACCGAGCAACGAGCACGCGACGAGCTATTCACCCCCCCTCTAGCTACTTTTGGTCCTAACATTTGGGACTGACTCGATTAAGGTCACGGAAGTCAATACATACTCTCCATTTATTGTTGGGTTTCTTCACCAAAACGACATTGGAGAGCCAGGATGGAAATTGAACCTCCCGAATATGTCTTGCTTTTTTGAGCTGATTCACCTCGGCTCTTATTATTTTATTCTGATCCGCTGAGAAATTTCTCTTCTTTTGCTTCACGGGTCGGGAGTCAGGTAACAGATGCAACTTGTGCTCAGCCACCTCTGGTTTAACTCCGGGAAGTTCCTCTGTAGACCAGGCAAAGACATCCCGATTGCGGATTAAACACTGAACCAGTTATTCTTTGAGGGGAGGGGGAAGGTCACTAGCCACCCTGGTTAGACTTTCAGGTCTATCAGCGTGTAGTTGTATTTCTTCCCAAGGGATGAACTTCTCAGCTGTAGGCAGAGGCTCTTCTTGAACAACATGCACACCTCCATCCTGCATCCTTTGATGTTTCCGAGCCTCCACTCGGACCATATCGATATAGCACCGCCGAGAGACCCTCTGCTCTCCTTTAACTTCCCCGACCTGCTCCCCCACAGGAAACTTGATTTTATGATGAAAGGTCGAGACAGCGACCCTAAATTCATGCAGAGCGGGCCTCCCTAGGATAACATTATAGGAAGAAGGAGAGTCCACCACTATAAACGTGCTCCTCCTCGTGCGCACCAGTGGCTCGGTGCCCAAAGATATAACCAGCTTGATTTGACCCATAGGCTTCACTTCATTGCCCGTGAATCTGTATAAAGAGGTGGCCGCTGGCTGAAGTTCAGAAGCATCAATCTACATCTCTTCAAAGGCGGTTCTGAATAGAATGTTAACTGAACTCCCGGTATCGACGAAAACCCGAGCCACTCGACTGTTGGCAATAATGGCCTTGATGATGAGTGCATTGTCATGAGGCAACTCCAGACCTTCCAGGTCTGCAGGCCTGAAGCTAAGAACAGGCCCGCAGCTTGCTCTTGACTACATCCAACAACATGAACCTCCAACCGCCGAACATGGGACTTACGGGCTCTTCCTGAATCTCCGTCAGTTGGCCCTCCAGAAATCATGCCGATCTCTCTAACAGCTGCGTTACCTCTGTTTTCGACCTCTCGTGCACCTTCCGGCTCTTTTCCCCGGCCAGGCTGATGAGTACTAGGTCCCGCTAGATCGGGAAGGGATGACCCTGCCTGCCCCGCCATCCTTTGTTCCTCCATTATCTTAATCAGCTGAGGCGCTAGCTCAGGTGGGGGCAGGCCCATCTCTGCAGCTCGTTTAGAGTCTCGAGCAAATTGAAAACATCTGTTAGTATCATGCGTGCGAGATCTATGATAAGTGCAATAGCGATTACTCCCTGGCCCCGGCCGGGGGATATGCACAGCGGCCACTCTAGGGGCAGGTCGAATTTCGGGCCCGGGATGAAAGGCAGGTCGGGCATCTCGAGCTTGCGGCAGAGGCTGGGGAGGGGGGTGGTTGAGGAGCTCTTCTCTCCTGCTCGTTGGTGGGAGGAAGTGGTTTTTCGGCCGTCCTGCGAGCCGCTTGTGCTTCTTCTACCTTGATGTAGGAAGCAGTTTTCTCCACCATCTCATCAAAATTCTTGGCGGGATTCTTGATGAGATCTCAGAAGAATTCACCTTCTCCCAATCCATGAGAAAAGGCGCTCATCAGTATCTCTGAAGTGGCAGTGGGAACATCTTGAGCCACTTGATTGAAGCGATTGATATAATTTCTTAGAGGATCAATCGACCCCTACTTTAGAGCGAAAAGGCAATGATCTATCTTTTGATATTTTTTACTGCTAGCAAATCGGCGCAAGAAAGCTGTCTTGAAGTCCAAAAAACAAGCGATGGACCCTTGAGGCAATCCATCGAACCATTTTAGGGCTGAACCAGATAAAGTGTTCAAGAAAGCTCTGCATTTGACAGCGTCGCTATATTGGTGCAGCAGAGCTGCATTTTTGAATTTTCGCAGATGATCCTCTGGATCCTTACTTCCATCATATTCTCCGATTGAGGGAGCTCTATAACCCTTAGGCAATCTTTCATTTAGAATCCTGGTTGAGAAAGGTACTTTCTCATCCGGGTCTTCGGGAAATGCCTCAGGTATGACGAGGGCTTTTCCTTTCCTCGAATCAAGAGGTTGTGAACTCTCTACTACAGATGCTTGAGGTTGCTCCTTCTTCAAGCTTTGCGCTCGGGGCTCGGGATGATAATACCCTACGCCAGGCTCCCGATAAGGATGTTGAGGAAACGCCTCAGGCTGCTTTCTTTTGGAACCCCGATCTGAAACAGGCAAGGGCTCCTTGGAAGCCTTAGCAGGGGCTTGTCGTGGTCGTGAGACAGTTGCCTGTCTCTCTGAGGCCGCCAATCTTTTGGTCTCCTTGAAGAGTTCATATTCCCCAGCGGTCATAGTAACGTGAATACGACCAGACTCCTCCATCGTCATGTTTCGGATCAGGTTGTTGTGTTCCCACAGACGGCGCCAAATTTGATCCCGTCCGGAAGCTGAGTCGGATGAAGGCGGGCCTTGTTGTGCTAAAAGTTGACGGAGAGTCGTTGAGATGCTGAGTCAGCGAGGTATCCCCCTTTGCACGGTTCGCGCGGGCGATTCTACAAAGAGAAATGATCAGGATGATGACAATATTTCTCTGCACACACTCAGACGAGTCCACCAGTCGTTAGAGACCCAGAAACCAAGGAAAAAGTCCCCGGGCCAGGCCCTCCGACGCTCAAGTCAGGTACTTTTTTCCCCAGAAAATCACAGAGAAAGGACGGAAAGAAAAGTGAAAGACTGGTAAGAAAATGACGAGTGAGCGTACCTGCGTAAGGGACAAAGCTTTCCTTTTTATACTACAGCGGAGGTTTCTGGAACCTGGTGAATGTCAGGGAATGTCGGGTGGCAGGATTTGTCTCCCAGTGATCGATACATGCCTTTCTCTCATAGGCTGGCGGAGGAACCAAGACAAGTATGAGCTTTCCCCCGTGAGAATATTCCCTGACATGTGATGATTCGTCTCTGACAAGTAGTTACGATTCTTTGCAGGTCTATTTGTCATGTAGTGTCTGGATTTTTGATCCACCTTTGTCTGTGTTACTAAAGGCCTGCACGTTGGGTTTAATTCCCGACCCACTTCTATTTGCTTTTTATCCAAGGCATGAATGTCCCGCCTTGTACGCTGGGACTGATTCCCGACATATGCCGACTGTTATCCATGGAATGAATGTCCCGACCTGTATGCTGGGTCGACTTCCTGACCTGCATATGCTGGCTGTTATCCATGACCTGAATGTCTCGACATGTACGCTGGGCCTGATTCCCGACTTACATATGCCGACTGTTATCCATGGCATGAATGTCCCGACCTGTGCGCTGGGTCAGCTTCCCGACCTGCATATGCTGGCTGTTATCCATGGCCTGAATGTCCCGACCTGTACGCTGGGCCTGATTCCAGACTTACATATGCTGACTGTTATCCATGGCATGAATGTCCCGACCTGTACGCTGGGTCGGCTTCCCGACCTGCATATGCTGGCTGTTATCCATGGCCTGAATGTCCCGACCTGTACGCTGGGTCGGATTCCCGACTTACATATGCCGACTGTTATCCATGGCATGAATGTCCCGACCTGTACGCTGGGTCGGCTTCCCGACCTGCATATGCTGGCTGTTATCCATGGCCTGAATGTCCCGACTTGTACGTTGGGTCGGATTCCTGATCTGCCCATTGGCGTTGTCCCAGAGGCTAAACTTCCGACCTCCAGGCTGGCGTGACTTTTGACTAGCCACGAGGGCTAGACTTACATATGTCGACGGTTATCCATGGCATGAATGTCCCGACCTGTACGCTGGGTTGACTTCCCGACCTGCATATGCTGGCTGTTATCCATGGCCTGAATGTCCCGACCTGTACGCTGGGCCGGATTCCTGACCTGCCCGTTGGCGTTGTCCCAGAGGCTAAACTTTCGACCTCCAGGCTGGCGTGACTTTTGACTAGCCACAAGGGCTAGACTTTTGACCTCCAGGATGACATGACTTTTGACTAGCCACGAGGGCTAGACTTTTGACCTCCAGGATGGCATGACTTTTGACCCTTCCGTAGCTTTGACTCCTTGCCAAATCATCTCACAGACCCCACATTCATATACCGTATCATCTACGTAGACATTACATATCCCCTTGCCATCATCCTCGTATGTGCCAGTAGAGATACCAGATCTGATAATGGTAGAGATACCAGATCTGATAATGGTTAGCTGTCTTTTCGTCCATGAAATGTCACGTGTTTGAAGGAGAGTATCTCAAAGACCAATTTTAACAAGCTAGTAACTGCCTCTTCATTCATCCAGCGACATGTGTCGTGGAATATTATGGATGAATGATCTCAATAATGAGCCCTTCATGTACTTTAAGTCAGACAAGTGAGGCTCAATGAGGAGATAAGAAAATAACATTATTTTGGAGTAACCTTGAGAGTAGATGAGTTTAGGACTCGAGACAACCCATGGCAATATCAACGCTTGAGGTCAAACTAAGTAGGCGTTGTCGAAATCCAAGGTTGAGCTAGAGAGATGTCGATGACTTAGGACGAGCAATATAGATGGCGCTGAGATTTGGAGTTAAGCCAGGGGCAATGCTGACAACTAAGGTCGAGCTAGGTAGATGGTGCTAGGATCTGAAGCTGAGCTAGGGGCAATGTCGACAACTAAGACTGAGCCATGTAGATGATACTAGAATCCAAGAATGAGCCAGAGGGAGTCGGGGTCAATTATTGAGACTGAGATGTAGGCGGAGTTGGAGTTAGTTGTTAAGACTGAGATGTAGGAAGAGTCAGAGTCAGTCGCTTAGACTGAGATGGATGTTAGTGGCTGGGTCTGAGCCTGGGAGTGAGTTGGGGTTGGGACCTAAGACACAAAGAATGTCAGTAGCAGAGACTAAGTCGGTTGTTGAAACTGAGCCAAAGGAAGTTCACTAAGATTGAGATGTAGGCACAATCAGGTCAGTTGCTTAGACTAAGATGGATGCCGATGGCTAGGATTGAGCCTAGGAGTGAGTTGGTGATTTTTACTTAATCAAACTTGAACCTTTAGGATAAACATACTGAGCCTTTTCAATCAGACCTGAGTCTCATCCAAGTAGAGTCACATTCTCTTTAGGTTATGTTTGATTCATCTTGACTTTGATTGACAGATTAGCATAACTTCTGACCGCACAAGACATGTGCGGGCAACAGAAAATTGCCATATCGCAAGTCCTAGACAATGAAGCCTTTTCGGTGATTGTGATGGCCTTGTTGGTATTGACGTCGTTGGTGACGTCAGCCGTGAGGTATTTGCATCGCCCAATGCGGTGGTGCGTTAGGTAAAAGCACTGATGCAGAACTCTGGGTGGTGGCTTGTGTCTACAACACCTGTAACATGTCGTCCATCCTCAGCCTCCTCAACCTCTCCAACCCCACCAAGCGCTCCTCCATATTTGTCTATGCCCTCCATCTCATCGAGTTCACGAGCGTGCATCTACCATGATTATCATCAATAGATCCGCTGAGCGAGGCGGTGACCACATCTCCTATGCCTTCGAGAGCTACGAGTAGCAAACTGGGGCGATCGCTGTTCAAACCCTCACCATCATCTTGCCCTACACGTCGATGCACGAGAACATTTGGGGCCTCGCCTAGGAGAAGCACAACGTCTTCATGCTCCTCCCCTTCTACAAGCAATAGATCGTCAGCTGCGACATGTAGCCCAACTCCCCCTCCATCAAAACCCTAAACGGGAACATTCTCGATGTTGTGTCTTGCTTCGTCCACATCCTCGACAACCATTGACTGACCAACAAAACCTTATCTGACAGCCACTCCTACATAATCATCCAAATCTTCTTCAACGAGCCTGATGACTACGAGGTGTTGGCCTACACCTCACACATGGCAGAGATCCCCTATGTCAAGCTCACCATCATTCGACTCATCCCTAGTGACGTAGTGGCCTTCACGGTGCTGCCATAGACTTTCAAGATGCGCGTTCTTGGCGGAGAATTGGATGAGGAAGGCGGATGACATGTCGGTCATCTACTTGGAGAACAAGGTGGACAGTGCAGAGGAGATGTTGGGGGTAGTCTATGTTGAATGCCTCTATGTACATTTTAAAATTTATTTTCAAAAAATATATAGCTGAAGCATAATAATTTTTTAAATTATTACAATATGCATCACCCACATCTACAAGAACATATATGTGTAGATATAATCGTAGAATAAAATCTTTGTTTAGGAGTTTGAAATCGAACGTTGAAGAGTGTTTAGCTAACCTCACAAGGCTAGCATCTAGTAGTATCCACATAGATATACCTTCAAGATAACTCTTTGAGCAACAAGCCATGTCTCCGCTTTGTTACTAGCCTCATGCTCCAATTGCTACTCTTGTGACTCTACGGCTGATTGAAACACTTCATGCTCCAATTGCGACTCTTGTTGGAACCTCTATTAGACATGGGCAATCTCTCGAGTCTTTTGTAGGAGAGACACTTCCCCGAGACTCTCTTCGAGGTAAAGGTCCTTTTATTGGTGGCGCGAAACACACCAGATGCACCCCTTTCTCCAAGAGTGTGCTAGAAGATGAACTGTCACGTTATTTTTGACAGTCACAGTTCAGAGAATTGATGAAAGAGGTTAGAAAATTAAAAAGGCTACTGAGCAAGAAATTTGACATGAAAGATTTGGAAGAAGTTCAAAAGATTATTGGGATGGAGATTCACAGGGATAGAGCTATGGGGAAATTATAGTTGTCTTAAAGTAGCTATGTGAAGATGGTGTTGGATATGTTCAATATGAAGAATGCAAAGTTGATGAGCACACCCCTAGCATATCACTTCAAGTTATCCAGTACATAGTATCCAAAGATAAATAAGGAGATCCAAGAAATGTCAAAGGCTCCTTATGCCATTGCAGTTGGTTGTTTGATGAAAGCCATGATTTGCACGAGACCAGATTTGATGTAAACAGTTAGTATGATGAGTAAATTTCTCTTAAATCTTGGTCGATCGAATTAGGATACAACAAAATAGATTTTCAGATACTTAAGAAATACAACTTATTATAACATCATGCTAAGTAAATAATTGAAAGATCCTTCAGTTGCTAGGCACATGGATGCAAACTATGTAGGAGATTTAGATGATAAGAGGTCTACTACAGGATAGACATTCACTATGGCGGGAGGGCATATCTATTGGTAATATATGATTCATGCTATTGTTGCATTGTCTACTATAGAGTCGGAGTATATGACAATAGTTAAAGTAGTGAAGGAAGCTCTATAGCTTACAGAGTTGGTGAGAGAACTGGTGTTCAGCAAGGTGGAGTCAAGTTGTTATGTGATATTTAGAGTGCTATCTATTTGGCGAAGAATCAGGTGTATTATGCGAGAACTAAGCACATTGATATGAGGTTTCACAAAATCAGAGAGCTGATTGCTTCTGAAAAAATTCAACTTGAGAAGGTTCATACTACAGACAATACTACAAACATGTTGACAAAGCCAGTGACCACAGATTCTAGAGGAAGGAAGCCTAGACACAGAGATCTATGTGGAGTTTTGCTCAAATACTCAAGTTCTTCGAAGGGATAAATATTTACCAAGGTGGAGATTATTGATGGGTGACTCATATCTGAGTGAAGGCCAATACGAGGGACATTATGGATGAAAGGAAAGAAATAATAGAAAAATTTTGTTATGATTTTTCTGGTGTATTTTGACATGTTAGAATTTAAGCACTATTTATAGGGATCATTATGAATCTATTAGTAATATTATCATTATGGCGTGGATTCTTTTGTGTAAAGAGAATTTTGATAAAACTTCGGTCATTTTGTGGAGTAGGCACGCTGCCGAACCATAGTAACTCTTCTACTTCTTCTTCTTTCTCATGTTTACTCTTTCTTGTGTGTCTTTGTCTCGTTGCTCTGTATGATCTCTTTCTCTATCCTCTTCTTCCATGTTAGAGGTTGGGAGGTGTTTCCATCCTCTTTGCACAACAAATGGTATTAGAGTCATGGTCCAAACCAGATGTCATGTTGGGCAACCTTGAACAAAGCTAAGGGAAGGCCTGAAGTCAGTCAAGAGTGACTGGATGCTTTCAGGGAGGTCTGGAGAAGGTTAAGAGTGACCAGATTCTTTCAGGGAGGCTTCGACCATGAGAGTAATGGTGGTCATTCGTTTGAGTGGAGGATTGTTAAGAATACAATTAAAGTCCCACATTAAAAAATATAGAAAAAATTATGAGTTTAAAGGGATAAAGATATCTCTATTGGTATGAGGCCTTTTGGGTAAAGCTTAAAAATAAAATCACGAAGGCATAAGTCTAAAGTAAAAAATATCATACTATTGTAGAGATATATGAATTATTTTGATTCCAGCACACGACTCAAAAGGCATTTAAGGTAGGCCTTCTCAATATAACATATGATATGCAAAGGGTGCATAGACTGCTGTTAGAGGTGTGTTGAGTCCTTCGTAGAGACTCTTGTCCTAAAGATATTTCCATACTGATTTGATCGAATGACTACACCTTATTGTTAGATCAATACACATGTGAGAGGGAGGGGGGGGGGGTGAATCACATGGTTTTGAAAAATTAATTTTATTATTTTAAAAATACGAGTACGCTCAGTGGAAAGTACTTACAAATTTGAAAATATCAAATACAAGAAAACACGGTTGGTTTACTTAGTTCGGAGCCTTCGACGACTCCTACTCCAAGATCCAAGTCTCGTGGACCTATCGATGGGTAATCTACTAAAAGTATTTTCTGGTACCTCCGAAAGAGGGAATCAAATATAAAGAAGATCGGAGAAGTGTGACAGACTACACTTTTCATTTGCAAAATTTAAATACAATAAAAACTTTATTATCGACAGGTAGGGATTGAAGTGAGAGCTTTTGTGCGTCGGTGTTGTTTTGCCGGCCGTGAATGGAATTCCTCAGAGCAGTCGTTAGGCACAGTAGAGTCACAGCAGGAGCTTGGAGCAGTCGAAATCTTAAATGGTCACATAGTAGCTTGTATAGAAGGTTATGTTTGAAGCTTTGGGTGAGCATCCTTATAAAGGGCTTAGATGATGCTTTCCATAGCCATTGAAGGTGCCTCCAACCTGAGAAATCTGATCCCGATCATCCTGGCTCTTATCCGCGACAAGATCCAAAGTTCATCCTGTGGAAGACACCTTCCAAAGCCTTTGAATGCGCCTTCCATGATCAATGCGAATGCGCCTTCCATCAACATTGAAGGCACCTTCAGTACTGTTCATCCGAAGGCTTTTTGCTCTTTTGTCCTGCAAAAAGATATTAGTCCAAAACTAAAACATGTACCCTGTAAAATAAAGTTAGCACAGTTATAATAATGAATAGTAATTAGTTCCTGTCCTCCCAGAATCAGGAACTAATCAAGGTCTCAGATTGGGGATCTGAAATGTACCTAATCTGTGCTGACGCCTACTGTCCTCTCAACCGGGATGCATCCTCACTTAGTCACTCTCCTCCAGTGACTTACCTTTACTTGCCAGTTTGCTAGTTGTCTGATCCGCAGACCCAACTAGACTTCCTGCTAGATATCCGGTCAGTCCATCGACCTATCTATACTTCTTGCCAAATATCTGGTCAGCCCGTCAATCTATCTAGACTTCTTGCCAGATATTCAGTCAGCCCGTCAACATATCTGGACTTCTTTCCAGATATCCACTTGGCCCGTTGACCTATCTGGTTAACTCCTGCACACTTGGTAAAGTGGTTAGATCACAATAATACATAACTTAACTTACTTTGTCATTCATCAAAACCTTAGTAAGACCGTTAGTGCAAATTGTACCAACAATCTCCCATCTTTTTGATGCAATGATAATCTGTGTTAAGTTAAGAAAAAGATATGCAAAATAAATATAGAAAATGATTTCTAGGAGAAACACAAATTGAGACAGTTTATTTTGTTCTGAAAGTAATGAACTTTGGAAATAAAAAAAACTTTCAAGATTACTCAGGGGAAGAGAGAAAGAATTTTTAACTTTTTCAAACAAATTATTTGAAAAACTAGATTTGCAATACACTATTTGTAAAGTAGTTTAAAAGAATTTGCTAAGTAAAATAAGATTATTTTTTAGCACAGTTTTAGAAGGTTTGTGAAATATTTTTAAAAACTTTCTAAAGTAATTTGAAAAATATTTTGCAGAGTTACAAATTTTTAAGGTGTATTTAAAAACTAGTGTTAAAACATTGTTCAAAATTTTGAAGTTTTATACTAAGTTTTAAAATTTAACATTTACTAAAGTTTTAAAGTTTAAATAACTTTGAAGAAACTTTCAAGGTAATTTTCAAATATACTAACTTTTTTTAAAAAATAGCATAATAGTAGTTTGGAAAGTACTTTGCAAAATATATTTCTAAAATAATAAGCTTCGAAGAATTTCAGAATAAGGAAATTCAAGGTATAATTTGAAAATATTTTCAAAATTTCTAAGAATTTATAGAAGTAGTTTCATCCATAGTTTTAAAAGGTTTGGCAAAAAAAAAAAAAACAGTTTTGCAAAAAAAAAAAAACTGTTCAAAACCTTTCCAAGGTATCAAAGGTTTTAGTAAGCTAAGGATTTTTCAAAGTTTATTTTTAATCTTTAAGGTAACTTTGAGATTCAAGATTTTGAACACAATTAAAATTTTAAAATAAATAACAATTTTGAACACAGTTTTAAATTCAGAAATAGAGTTGAAATTATTCTTCAAATATTCTCCCCCTGATATGATATTATTTGAAAAAGGTAAATATCTAGAAATTGTCCTTACATGTCAAACCGATAGTTATTAACTAACTATCAAAAGATAATAGCATTCACTTGGTTAGTCAAGTTAAGTAAGTTTAACCAGTTAGTGTTTGACTTAAATGGATTACTTAACCTGATCACTGTTCTGTTTGGCATTTTACGTTCAGACTTGTGTTGATGCATTGATATAAACATCTTAAGTCTAGGCAAAGGGCCTACGTATCTCACGTCATTCTAAATTTTGGAATACACAATCAAGGGAGTCCTAGTGTGTTTGTGAGATGCTCAAGTCCTAGGTCTATAGGAACATGCTTTCTATGGATCTGATCTAGACTAAGGCTGAAATCAATTTCAAAAGTCTAAGGAAATGAGAATTTTAAGAAAAAGATTTTTTCTTAGAATTTTCAAAGTATTTTAAAGAAAAAGAAGAAAAAATAGCAATCCTATTCTATGAAACACATTCCTAGTTGTTGTCGTAAGTAGCTAAATTCATTTTCAGGGAATGACTTGGTGAAGATGTCGGCTAAGTTGGACTTAGACTCAATATAATTGAGTTCAATATCTCCTCTAGCGACATGATCCTTGATAAAGTGGTGTTTAATTTCAATGTGTTTAGTTCTTGAATGATACACTGGATTTTTTATTAAGTTGATTGAACTCATATTATCAATTAACACCTTTGTGTGTTTAAAACTTATATTGTAATCTTTTAAGGTATGCATCATCCATAATAGTTGTGCAATGCATTCTCCTATTGCAATATACTCTGCCTCACTAGTAGATAATGCAACACAGTGCTACTTTCTACAAAACCATCTGGCAAGTGATGATCCAAGTAGTTGACAACCACCACTTATACTTTTTTGAACAAGTTTACAGCTGGCATAATCAGAGTCAAAGTATCTTATTAGTTCAAAATTGCCTACTCGAGGGTACCACATTCCTACATTGGATGTACCTTTTAAGTACCTAAAAATTCTTTTAACACTAGCCAAGTGTGATTCCTTGGCACAAGTCTGGTACCTAGCACACATACTAACTACAAATAAGATATCTAGTCGACTTGTAGTTAGGTACAGTAGGCATCCTATGACACTTCTATAATATTTGAGGTCCATAGGTTTTCCACTTGGGTCACTATCTAGGGTTGTACTAGTAGCCATTGGAGTTTTAATATCTTTGGAGTTTTTCATTCCAAGTTTCTTAAGTAATTCAAGTGTATACTTGTGTTGATAAACTTAGTTATCTTCATATGTTTGTTTGATTTGGAGACCTAGGAAGAATATTAGTTGTCCTACCAGACTCATTTCAAACTCCTATTTCATTAGGGTTATGAATTCTTGTAACAGTTTTCAGTTAGTTGATCCAAATATTATATTGTCCACATAGACTTGAGCTATAAACTGATCTTGATTAATGACTTTTACAAAAAGGGTTGGGTCTATTTGACCTTGTTTCAAGCTTTGAGATTAAGTATGTGGTTAGCCTTTCATACCAAGCTCTGAGGGCCTATTTTAGGCCATACAAGGCTTTCTTTAATTTGAACACATGATTAGAGTTTTCTAAGTCTTCAAACCCGGGGGGTTGATCTGCATACACCTCTTCCTTAATTAGTCCATTTAGGAAGGCTGACTTAACATCCACTTGATATAATTTGAATCCCTTATGGACTGCATAACTTAGTAACATTCTAATTGATATGAGTCTAGCAACTGGTGCATAGGTTTCATCATTGTCAAGTCCCTCAACTTAGCCAAATCCTTTTGCAACTATTCTGGCCTTGTTTCTAATAACTTCCCCTTTTTCATTTAGTTTGTTTCTAAAGACTCACTTGGTTTTGATTTTCCTTTTATTTTTTGGTAATGAAACTAAATTCTAGACTCCATTTCTTTCAAATTGGGCTAGTTCCTCTTGCATGGCCAAAATCCAATCTGGACCACTTAATGATTCTTCTATTGTTTTAGGTTCGATGTTAGAGATTAACGCTATTTGACTTAAGTTTCTAAAAACCGATCCATTTTGGACTCTTAGGTCTGGATCACTAATTACTTGGTCAAGTGGATGGTTTGGGTTAACCCTCATGGTTCTAGTTTATTATTCTTGAGGTTGATTGTCTTCTTCGTCACTTACTCCCCCTAGATTAGTGTTTACTCTAATAAAGTCAATTTGTTTAATATGAGTTTGTTCTAGATTGGATTCTTCAAATTTTACATTTGTGGTCTCTTCGATTCTTAGTGTACTCTTGTTATATACTCTGTACCCTCTACTGTTTAATTAGTAGCCCATAAAAATTCCATTTTCTACTTTTGAGATAAATTTTTCTAAGTTTTCTCTTGTATTTAATGTATAAGCTGGGCACCCAAATATTTTAAAATATTTAATATTAGGTTGTTTATTAAAATAGAGTTCAAATGAGGTCTTATTATAAGTTTTATTTATTATGGTTATGTTTTGTACATAGCAAGCTGTGCTAACAGCTTCTGCCCAAAAATATTTTGGAAGTTTGTACTCATTTAGCATTGTCCTGGAGGCTTCAAGTAGAGTTCTATTCTTTCTTTCTACTATTCTATTTTGTTGGGGAGTTTTAGGACATGAAAATTCATGATGATAACATTTTCAAGGCAAAAAAGGTTAAAATTATGATTCTTAAATTTATCTCCATTATCACTTCTGATTCTTTTGATTTTCTGATCTTTTTCATTTTCACTTTATTTGCAAAATTTACTGAACACTTCAAATGTTTTATCTGTTAGAGTGTATACTAAAAATCTATCTTTTTGTATAAATATATAAGAATTACATTGGTTAAATGCCTACATTTATGCTAAGTGTAGTTTGCCCATTTAATTTATATTGCAGATAACATGGTGTGAGGAGGCACACAGAAGATCATGTTATCAGATCCTTATAAATTATAAACAGTTGCTCACAACCAAGATGGAATGAGACAAACTATTGGAGTGGTTGTAGTGTAATTAGGTATTAGTTTATCTTGACTAATAAATTACACTAGTACATTATGAGTGTATTGAGTAGGACCAATTAAGGTAGTATCTTTTTATACTGACTATATAAAAGAACAATACCTCTATTATTATGGAAGTGTGTACTCTTAATCATGATATAATAACAAGCACATATACTTAGTATTTATTTCTTTGATTTATCAAAGGGTGCGATTTAGCTCGTTAAATCAATAGGATCGATAAGTTGGGAAATAATATTATTTATATGGTGTGTTGTTGATTATAGAATGAAACTGTGTTCTAGTAATCTAGGTTGATGATGTCCCCTTGAGGAGCTCATAAGGATTGTCATGTAAACCCTGCAGGTGGACTTAGTCCGACATGACGATAAGGTTGAGTGGTACTACTTTTGGAGCTAGATATTAATTAAGTGAGCTGTCAGTAACTTATTTAATTTATGGACATTTAATATCTTAAACACAGAAAGACTAACACACTCATGATAAGAAGGAGCTCATATAGTAATATGGGATTGGTGCGGTAGTGTAATAATAACTCTTTAGTGGAATGAGGTATTATTGATGAACTTGAGTTGAGTGTTCGGGGCAAACACGAGAAACTCAAGCTCATCGGGAGACCAAAACCAATTCCTCCTCTCAGTCCCTATTGTAGCCTTTTATTTATAAAGTCTTATATCCACCCAAACCCAACTTCTTACCCACCTTAAGGTGGTCGGCCAAGCCAAGCTAGGGCCGGCCAAACCAAGGTTAGATGGGTTCAAGTTGTGGCCAGCCCTAGCTTAGAGCCCAAGCAAGGGTGGCCGACCACATTGAATTCAAAAGGAAGTTTTATTTTGTAAAATCTTTCCTTTTATAGAGATCCATTAAAAAGATTTAAAAGGATGATTTTAATATAAAACTTTCCTTTTTTAGATTGGTCATAAAAGGAAATAAAAGGAAGTTTTTATTTTGTTGAAAACTTTCCTTTTATGTTGGTTTTAAAAGAGAGTTTTAAAATTTTAAAATATTTCCTTTTATAGCTTTCTACAAAGGAATAAAAGAGAGATTTGAAATATTTCCTTATTTGTAGTTATCTATAATGTGAAAGAAAGATTTTAATTTTTTGATAAAATTTTCCTTTCTTGAAACCATGTTTTATTTTAAATCTTATCTTTTATAGATATCCATAAAAGGATTTAAAAGAGAGAGATTTTAATTTATAAAATATTCCTTTTAGAACTATCCACAAAAGGGATTTTTAAAAGAGATATTTTAATTTTTATTTAAAATCTTTCCTTTCTTGGAGAACAAGCATATGACCGACCATGACAAGAAGAAAAGGAAGTTTTATTTTTTTTTATTTTAAAACTTTCCTTTTTAGTCATTGATAAGGAATATAAGGAAGTTTTAATTATGTTTAAAACTTTCCTTATTTGCCAAGACCAAGGAATATAAAAGAGAGGGTAGAAGTGCTTCACCTAACAACAATATACATCTTCTATTCCTCTCCTCTCTTCCTTGGTGGTGGCCGACCCTTACTCTTTCTCTCTTCTCCTTTGTTTTCCCTCTTGGTGGCCAGCGGAATATTGGTGTGGAGATCCATTGAAGGCCGGTTGCTTGAAGGAGAAGAAGAAGAGAAGGAGGTTCTCTTGTCTAGCATCCCTTGGAGGAAAGTTGGTGGCCGAACTTCATCATTTCATGGTGAAAGTTGGTGACCGAAACTTGAAAGGAAGAAGAAGGCTTGGGTGGATTCTCGTCTTGGTAAATCGTCGCCCACACGACGTCCGAGATAAGAAGAGGAATACAATAGAAGATCAAGAGGTCTATAAGTTACAAGAGGTATAACTAGTTATTAGTTTCCACATCATAACTAGTTCATCTTTTGTATAGATCTTGAAAAACCAAACACAAGAGGTTATCGATTTTAATTATCATTTTTGTTATTGATTTTCGTTTCAATTTCATGTTTCGATAATGTGTTTCTATTGAGGTCTCTATTGTTAAACCTTGTTTACTGTGAGAAGTTTAAATATTTAATTTCTTTGAAAGGCTTTGTCTAGGCAGTGGTGGATGATCCCATATCCAAGAAGGCCTAGTGTCTCGCCACGTTTGACCTGGAAGCCGATCCTTGAAATAGATATTTGATCAACTTCTGTAATATGGTTTAACTTAGAAAGATCACATCGGTTGAACTTGAAGTAAGAATGTTAAGTTTCATTCCCAATTCAAGTTTAACTTCTAAAGGGAAAATTTGGATTAATAATGTTAAGGATTGTTTGCAATCCAAATTTAACTTTAGTAGAATACATGGGTAGCTAGGATAGTTCTATGCTTGTATAAATTTTTGTACAGGGGAACTAGGATGGTATTCCAAGTAGCAACCAACATTATCTTTATATTTTAGGAATTTTACTCGGGAAAATCTTGAGTAATCATCTATTATTACTAGGCAATAGAGACTCCCATTTATGGATTTGATTCCATGAGAATCAAATAGGTCCAAGTGTAATAATTCTAGTATTGAATTGGTTTAAGTTTGATTAGTTGATTTGTGGGTTGATTTGGTTTGCTTCCCTTGTTGACAAGCATTACAGATTGTTGAATCTAAGTTGAGTAATTTTGATAAGCCGCTAACTAAGCCATTTAATTTTGTTAAGTTTCTAAAGTTTGTGTGGGACATTCTTTTATGCCATAACTAAGTTTCTTCTTTTTGTGTCAAGTGACACTTGAGTGAGGAAATGGTTAGGTTAATTGCATAAATGTTGTTTTTCCTAAACCATTTTAAGTCTATGTTAGGGTTATCCATGTGCTTAATTAGACATTCAGAAGATAGGAACCTAATCTTATATCTAGAATCACACAACTGACTAATGCTAAGTAGATTGTATTTGAAATTATCAACAAGTAACACCTTTTTAATAATAAAGTTAGTTTTGAGTTCGATATTACCTATCCCAATTACCTTGAGTTTGCCATTATCCCAAGTACCTAAGCTTTTGTATGTTAGTTGAGTGAAATTGGTGTGATCTCTAGTCATGTGTCTGGAATAACTACTGTCCAATATCCACTTAATTCCCTATAAAAGGCTGGAGTCACTTATTAATTAAATCGAGGATTAAGTTTGTTTTAATTTTAACTTGAGTTTGAATTTAATTTAATTTTTATTTCATTATTTAATTAATATTGATATTTAATTTAATTTAATTTAATTTTAATTTAATTTAATTTATTTAATTTTAATTTTAATTTAATTTTAAATTAATTTAATTCTTATTCATCTCACCCGATCTAATCAGGGAATCCTATGATTTTATGAGATGAGTTAAGTTAAATTTTAGAGTTTAGTTTAACTTGTGTTAGATTCAAGTTTAGCTTTGAGATCAATAAATAGGCATTCTTCGAATTAGCTTTTGGGCTATGGTGAGTCACCTAGACATCATTAGAGTAACCATGCTTTCGAGGTTTTTCAAATAGTCCTATCCACTGAACTTAATAACAAAACTCTGGTCTAACCAGTGAGGATTCGTAAGGGGTAGCTTCAGTTAGTTCTGTAGGACCGTTGGGCCGGCTAGGCGGGGGTTGTTGGATATCCTGCTAACACAAAAAGGAAAACAAACCCTCCTCGAACTCTTTAGGCTAACACTTGCATAATTAAGTTAAGCAGATAAATTAAAAGCATAAAGAAAAGCGAGGCACAACAGATTTACTTGGTTACAACCGATGTGGTTGTTAATCCAAAAATAATTAAGCTCAATAAAACTCCTTCAGGCGGAGAAGCCTCGTACAACGTTGAAGTGCAGAAAACAGAAGCTTAGACTAAAAGAGAGTGTGCAAGCACTGGATTTACAATTAGTGAGTTCTGTCTAAGCTTCTGGACCAAAGCTATATTTATAGTCTTGGTCTAGGCGCCTGGAAGGGTTCCGGGCGCCCTGGGGGGGATAAATTTTATCCCCCAACGGTCGGATCGAGTCAAAACTCGATCCTGTTGAAAAGTCGATTTCGGGCGCCCCGGTCAGTTCCGGGCGCCTGGAGCCCTAAGGTCAACATAATTTGACTTTTCGACTCCGGTTCAACTCGTCTCAGTTCGGCTCGTCTTGGTCCGGGTCTGTTCGCTCCGGCTCCGCTAGCTTGGGTGATCTCTGCCATCCGGAATAGGGCTCACCCGAACCCATCTTCCGGTCTTCTCGAGCGTGCTTCCCTCCGGCTTCTCGTCCCTCGGAATTGCCGCGTCCACCAGGGTACTCATCCGCAGACTTCGTCCCTCGGTCGCACCCTGTGCCAACCTTCACGCTAGCTGCGTCTCTTGCTCCCCGAGCAATCTTCCGCTCTGGCTTTCGTACCTCGGAACCACCGCGCACACTTCTGTTGGAACCCCAAGGTTGTTTTGGTGTGATCAACAAGTCAAGTTAGGTCTTGCGTTGTATTTAACCTTGTGTCAAAGTGTGCAGGAGCTTAGGAGCACAGGTACTCGAGCGGAAGACGCAGCTAGTGAGAAGGACGGCACGCTGTGCGTCCGAGGGACGAGGTGCTGCGGAAGAGTACACCGGCGGACGAGAAGGAAGTGCATGGTGGTTCCAAGGGACGAGAAAGATTGCTCGGGAGCAAGAGACGCAGCGAAGGCACGGGGTGCGACCGAGGGAGGAAGTCTGCGGATGAGTACCACGTGGACGAGAAGGAAGCGGCAATTCCGAGGGACGAGAAGCCGAGGAAGCACGCTCGAGAAGACCGGAAGATGGGTTCGGGTGAGCCCTATTCGGATGGCAGAGATCACCCAAGCAAAGCGGAGCCGGAGCAGAAGACCCGCATCGAGATGAGCTGGATCGAGACGAGCGGAACCGGAGTCGAAAAGTCAACTTATGTTGACCTTGTTGGCGCAACATCCCTCAGGTCACGGTTGACCTGGTTGATCCGACCGTTGGGGGATAAAATTTATCCCCCCCCCAGGGCGCCCGGAACCCTTCCAGGCGCCCGGACCAAGACTATAAATATAGCCTTGGTCCAGAAGCTTAAACAAAACTCACTGATTGTAAATCCAGTGCTTGCACACTTTCTTTTAGTCTAAGCTTCTGTTTTCTGTACTTCAACGTTGTACGAGGCTTCTCCGCACGAAGGAGTTTTATTGAGCTTAATCTTCCTTGGATTAACAACCACATCGGTTGTAACCAAGTAAATCTTTTGTGCCTCGCTTTTTCTTTAATTTATCTGCTTAACTTAATTATGCAAGTGTTAGCCTAAAGAGTTCGAGGAGGGTTTGTTTTCCTTTTTTGTGTTAGCAGGATATCCAACAACCCCCTCCTAGCCGGCCCAACGGTCCTACAAGTGGTATCAGAGCCGAGTACGCCTCAGAAGGACTAACCGCCGTCTGAAGCAACAAAACGATGGCCGGAGCTAGCGACTACCCACCTGCATTCAAGGGGGAGTTTTCCATCTGGAAACAAAACATGGAGGTATACCTTAACTCAGATTCTGACATTTCTTTAATAATGAAATTGGGTTATGAAGAACCAAAGAACACGAACGGAGAAGGACTCGATCTACCCCTCTGGAATGAAAAGCAACGTGAGGAGTCTATGGCAAATGGGCGAGCAAAATATTATCTTCTGAATGTAATACCAAAGGAAGATTTCAAAAAGGTCGCAGATTATGAAAGCGCAAAAGAACTTTGGGAAAAATTCTTGCAGCTCTACGAAGAACCTTCAGAAGCTGACACCTCAATAGACACCGAGGTAAGTACTACAACAGCCGAAGTACATCCCGAGATCGATGAAGGGGGAGAATCTTCGGAAGAAAGCAACTCGATAGGGGGAGAATCAATTACTGACAAGGTAAGTCAGGTATGGACTCGAACCTCTGATCAATTGAATGATTCAATCGAAGAATTGCCTGAAAATTTTTGCGAATCATCGAAAGAGTTTTTTATATTAGAAAATCAATTGTCAAACTTATCCTACAAATTTGAAATATTATCGAAAGAGTTCTTCGAATTTCAAAATATCTTAACAAAAGAATTTTGCAAGTTGAAAACTTTGCTAAAAAACTTTTGTGAATCACAAAGAAGTTTTTCGAAAGAATTATGCAACTTAGAAATATTATCGAAAACTTTTTCTGGTCCTAAAAATTTGGAAGTACAAATTACTTTATTGAAAAAATTTTATGAATTAGAAATTGATTCATCGAAAAATATTTTCGGATTAAGAAACCTATTATTAATAGATTCCTGCAAATTCTTATTGTTAAAAAATTCTGGCAAATTACAAAATATTTTTTCAAACGAATTTTGCACATTGCCAAAAGATTTTTTTATATTATTGAGGAATTTTATCAAGTTAGAATTTATGCTATTTGAATATTTTTGTGAAGTTGAAATTCAAAATATAATAGAAATTAACATGATACAAATTGTTGCATGTTTAATATTTGTGGCTTTAAATTTGAAACAGTGTGATTTAAGAAGTTTTGATAAATTAAAATGGAAATTTAAATCCTGTTGATAAAGAGCATTAGAACAACAATTAAATAAATGCAAAGAAAATTTTTTACGTTATTAATTTTGCTAAATTTTCTTAGAATGATTTTTTTGGTGAAAATTATTGCAAAATTTTCAAAGTTCTCGAAATTGCTCTAAAAGGATCTTAATGACTTAGAAATTCTTTTGTTTAGAGGTATTTTTTTTCTAAGTCTTTAACCCTTAGATTGTTTTTTTTTGAAACCTGATTTTTATTGTGATCAAAGGGGGAGAAGAGAAAGTATAAGTCTAGGGGGAGGTAGAGAAAATATAAATTTTCTGTTAAATTCTGTTAAAATTTAATTTTATCTATCATGTTGCATGTTATTGCAATAAACTGTTTAATTTCATATCTATTTTTGACCCTAGCTTAACTTGGGTTGATCACACCAAAAAGGGGGAGATTGTTGGAACCCCAAGGTTGTTTTGGTGTGATCATCAAGTCAAGTTAGGTCCTGCGTTGTATTTAACCTTGTGTCTAAGTGTGCAGGAGCTTAGGAGCACAGGTACTCGAGCGGAAGACGCAGCTAGCGAGAAGGACGGCACGCTGTGCGTCCGAGGGACGAGGTGCTGCGGAAGAGTACACCGGCGGACGAGAAGGAAGTGCGCGTGGTGGTTCCAAGGTACGAAAACCAGAGCGGAAGATTGCTCGGGGAGCAAGAGACGCAGCTAGCGCGAAGGTCGGCACGGGGTGCGACCGAGGGACGAAGTCTGCGGATGAGTACCCTGGTGGACGAGAAGGAACACGCAGCAATTCCTAGGGACGAGAAGCCGGAGGGAAGCACGCTCGAGAAGACCGGAAGATGGGTTCGGGTGAGCCCTATTCCGGATGGCAGAGATCACCCAAGCAAACGGAGCCGGAGCGAACAAACCCGGACCGAGATGAGCTGGATCGAGACGAGCTGAACCGGAGTCGAAAAGTCAACTTATGTTGACCTTAGGGCTCTGGGCGCCCGGAACCATTCCGGGCGCCCGGAACCATTTCGGGAGCCCGGAACCATTCCGGGCGCCCGGAACCGACCGGGGCGCCCGGAATTGACTTTTCAACAGGATCGAGTTTTGACTCGATCCGACCGTTGGGGGATAAAATTTATCCCCCCAGGGCGCCCGGAACCCTTCCAGGCGCCCGGACCAAGACTATAAATATAGCCTTGGTCCAGAAGCTTAAACACAACGAACTACTTGTAATCCATTGCTTGCATTTGTTTTATTTCTTTCTGTGCCTTCAACGCTGTACGAGGCTTCTCCGCCCGAAGGAGTTTTATTGAGCTTAATCTTCCTTGGATTAACAACCACATCGGTTGTAACCAAGTAAATCTTTTGTGCCTCGCTTTTCTTTATGCTTTTAATTTATCTGCTTAACTTAATTATGCAAGTGTTAGCCTAAAGAGTTCGAGGAGGGTTTGTTTTCCTTTTTTGTGTTAGCAGGATATCCAACAACCCCCTCCTAGCCGGCCCAACAGTCCTACAACTTCCTTCTCGTCCGCCGGTGTACTCTTCCGCAGCACCTCGTCCCTCAAACGCACAGCGTGCCGTCCTCCTCGCTAGCTGCGTCTTCCGCTCGAGTACCTGTGCTCCTAAGCTCCTGCACACTTAGACACAAGGTTAGAAACAACGCAGGACCTAACTTAACTTGTTGATTACACCAAAACAACCTTGGGGTTCAAACAATCTCCCCCTTTTTGGTGTGATCAACCCAAGTTAAGCTAGGGTCAAAAATAGATATGTAATTAAACAATTTATTGCAATAACGTGCAAATTTTAATTTTCAATTTTCAATTTTCTACTTCCCCCTAAACTTATACTTTCCTTCTCCCCCTTTGATCACAATAAAAATGGGGAACAACTAAAATCTAAGGGTTGACATTAAAAAAAAATTGAAAATATATTTCAATAATTTTCAGGGAAATATTTCTAAGTCAAGACAAATTTCTAAGTCAAGAAAAAATTTCAAGTATTCGTCATCAATAATTAAACACTTTCTAAGCCGAAAAATTTATGCAAGAAAATTTTAAAAAAATTGATAGCATGAAAAAAAAATTTTCTATGCATTTATTTATTTTATACTGATACTTATATCAACAAGTTTTAAATTTCCATTTCAATTTTTCATAACTTCTCAAATTACACTTTTTCAAAATTAAAGCCACAGATATTAAACATGCATTAATTTGTATCATGTTAATTTCTATTATTTTTTGAATTGCAACTTCACAAAAATATTCAAATAGCATAGATTCTAACTTGATAAAATTTTTCGACAATATAAAAAATTCTTTCGGCAATGTGCAAAATTCGTTTGAAAGAATATTTTATAATTTGCCAGAATTTTTTAACAATAAGAATTTGTAGGAATCTATTAATAATAAGTTTCTTAATCCGAAAATATTTTTCGATGAATCAATTTCTAATTCATAAAACTTTTTCAATAAAGTAATTTGTAATTCCAAATTTTTAGGACCAGAAAAAGTTTTCGATAATATTTCTAAGTTGCATAATTCTTTCGAAAAACTTCTTTGTGATTCACAAAAGTTTTTTAGCAAAGTTTCCAACTTGCAAAATTCTTTTGTTAAGATATTTTGAAATTCGAAGAACTCTTTTGATAATATTTCAAATTTGTAAGATAAGTTTGACAATTGATTTTCTAATATAAAAAACTCTTTCGATGATTCGCAAAAATTTTCAGGCAATTCTTCGATTGAATCATTCAATTGATCAGAGGTTCGAGTCCATACCTGACTTACCTTGTCAGTAATTGATTCTCCCCCTATCGAGTTGCTTTCTTCCGAAGATTCTCCCCCTTCATCGATCTCGGGATGTACTTCGGCTGTTGTAGTACTTACCTCGATTTCGGACTCTTCTGTCGGTGGCTCGGTGTCTATTGAGATGTCAGCTTCTGAAGGTTCTTCGTAGAGCTGCAAGAATTTTTCCCAAAGTTCTTTTGCGCTTTCATAATCTGCGACCTTTTTGAAATCTTCCTTTGGTATTACATTCAGAAGATAATATTTTGCTCGCCCATTTGCCATAGACTCCTCACGTTGCTTTTCGTTCCAGAGGCGTAGATCGAGTCCTTCTCCGTTCGTGTTCTTTGGTTCTTCATAACCAAATTTCATTATTAAAGAAATATCAAAATCTGAGTTAAGGTATACCTCCATGTTTTGTTTCCAGATGGAAAACTCCCCCTCGAATGCAGGTGGGTAGTCGCTAGCTCCGGCCATCGTTTTGTTGCTTCAGACGACGGTTAGTCCTTTTGAGGCGTACTCGGCTCTGATACCACTTGTAGGACCGTTGGGCCAGCTAGGAGGGGGTTGTTGGATATCCTGCTAACACAAAAAGGAAAACAAACCCTCCTCGAACTCTTTAGGCTAACACTTGCATAATTAAGTTAAGCAGATAAATTAAAAGCATAAAGAAAAGCGAGGCATAACAGATTTACTTGGTTACAACCGATGTGGTTGTTAATCCAAGGAAGATTAAGCTCAATAAAACTCCTTCAGGCGGAGAAGCCTCGTACAGCGTTGAAGTGCAGAAAACAGAAGCTTAGACTAAAAGAGAAGTGCACAAGTGTTTGGAGTTACAAGCTGGATCAAGGCTATATTTATAGTCTTGGTCCGGGCGCCTGGAAGGGTTCCGAGCGCCCTGGGGGGGGATAAATTTTATCCCCCAACGGTCGGATCAAGTCAAAACTTGATCCTGTTGAAAAGTCGATTCCGGGCGCCCCGGTCGGTTCCGAGCGCCCGGAGCCCTAAGGTCAACATAAGTTGACTTTTCGACTCCGGTTCAACTCGTCTCAGTTCGGCTCGTCTTGGTCCGGGTCTGTTCGCTTCGGCTCCGCTAGCTTGGGTGATCTCTGCCATCCGGAATAGGGCTCACCCGAACCCATCTTCCGGTCTTCTCGAGTGTGCTTCCCTCCGGCTTCTCGTCCCTCGGAATTGCCGCGTGTTCCTTCTCGTCCACCAGGGTACTCATCCGCAGACTTCGTCCCTCGGTCGCACCCCGTGCCGACCTTCGCGCTAGCTGCGTCTCTTGCTCCCCGAGCAATCTTCCGCTCTGGCTTTCGTACCTCGGAACCACCGCGCACACTTCCTTATCGTCCGCCGGTGTACTCTTCCGCAGCACCTCGTCCCTCGGACGCACAGCGTGCCGTCCTTCTCGCTAGCTGCGTCTTCCGCTCGAGTACCTGTGCTCCTAAGCTCCTGCACACTTAGACACAAGGTTAGAAACAACGCAGGACCTAACTTAACTTGTTGATTACACCAAAACAACCTTGGGGTTCCAACAAGTTCCACTAAATCAAATGCACCAGGTCGAAGTCATATCTTCCTAGACATGCATAGACAGAGTTTCTCTAACCTACTATCATCCAAAACTTCACTAGTACTGTTGTTCAAGTTAAACTTTATTCCCTTTTTTACTAATGCTAGTTACCCAATCAGATAAACTATTATTTTGGAGGTGCTAGCTAATTTGGAGCCTCCCCCTGAGTCATTTGGCTAGGTTTTAAGTTTTGGGTTTATGTCAATTACTTTTATAATTATAGTGAACTTGATGGTAATTTAAGTTATTTGATTTGAATTCATTTTGTTTGTTTGAGTTTGACCTTATTTTACCGTTTAGATTTAGGTTTGATTATTTAATTTTATTTTGGAATTTAGCTTTTTATTTTGGTTTGGTTTTGAATTATTAGTTAGGTTTAGTTTTGAATTTTTAGTTTTAGTTGGATTTGGTTTTAGATGGTGGATTTCATTTTTAGGTACATAAAATTGATTGAGTCCTACTTGCGTGGTTAGACACGCTTTCGGAACCCAAACTTTAATTTGATTTTTATTTTGGTTTACTAAGGATATAAAGGTTTTGTTGGTTGAGCTGGACTTGTATCTGAGTCCGGACTTGTTGTACACATCTCTTTGTGATCCAAGTTATTGGTGCATTTGACCTCTAGGGTTTTGATATTTGACAATGTACCCAAGTTTGGTTAATTTTACCAAGGGTTAATCCAAATAGGACTTGATGTTTGGAAGAGAGTAGTCTAGTCAAGACTAGATGACTAGCAAGGAGAAGTCCTAACTGGAGGTTATGCAAAGTGAAAGTCCTGGTGAGTGAAGTCAGGCCCTAGTGAGTGAAGCTAGGTAGTGGATGGAAGTCCTTGTGAGTGAAGCCAGACCCTAGTGAGTGAAGCTAGGTAGTAGAAGTCTTGGTGAGTGAAGTTGGACCCTAGTGAGTGAAGCTAGGTGCTGGAAGTCCTGGTGAGTGAAGCCATGGAGTGGAAGTCCTGGTGAGTAAATCTAGGCAACCCTAGGTTATATGTGACTGACTAGTTTCCAGTCGACCGCGCACTGTTGACTGGACCAGCGAATTTTGAATTCTGTTAACACTGTTTTACCTTACCATTTTATCTATCGTGCTATCTCAATGTTGCAGGGAAGTTCAGCTAGGTAGACGGGTCGACCGAATAGCTGGCAGGTAAGTTAAGGTAAGTCATTGGAGGGGAGTGACTTGGTGAGGATGTGTTCCCCGTTCGAGGGAACAGTAGGCGTAGATCCAACTTAGATCCATTTCGAAATCTAAGTTGAGATCTTGACTAAATTCTTGTCTCGAGGAGACATAATCTAATTACTACTCTAATTGACTATAATTGTGCTAACACTTTGTTTTGCGGGGTAGTATAATTTATATTTGCCTCGGACTAACATTTTCTTGCAGGAAAAATAATTTGGTGGAAAATAGTGGTACGGGCGCCCGAAAGGGATCCGGGCGCTCGGAGTTGGTCCGGGTGCCCAGAACTGGTCCGAGCGCCCGAAAGGTAAATCGTATCTCCACCAGCTAGGAGCACGCCGATTGGTTGGCCGACATCACGCTCTAGGTGCCCGGAAGGGATCCGGGTGCCCGAAGCTTCCTATATAAGGAGGCAACTACCTAGAGCAAAAAATAACTTCTTCTACGACTGCTCTGTTGCGCACTGCTCCTGCGACGCAACGAGGCTTCTCCTACAACTTGCGACTCAATTTCCTTTTCATGTTGTCGATATTCTTTTAATAATTCTTGTACTAAAGTTTGTAATATTTTATGAATTATTAGTGATTTCCCAACAAAAGCACTCGACGAGTATGAGCCTTGGAGTAAGAGTCGACGAAGGCTCCGCACCAAGTAAAATTAGTTTTGTTAGCGTTGTGCTTATTATTTTCCGCTGCGTACTCGAATTACTAACAAATTTTCAACAAATACTATTCAACCCCCTCTAGCGAACTTTACGATCCAACACAAGTATCATGTCGAGATACTTGAATCTAGTTGTAAATTTCTCTAGTAATTCTTTTAGTTCGACTACTTCATTTTTTAATATGAAATTGTCCTCCTCAAGTTTTGCAACTTGATTTGGGGTTTTAGGTTGAGTTGGCTTAACTGTTGAATTTGATTTTAATTATTCATTAAGTGTTTTATTTTCTTTTGTTAGTTTGTTTATTTTATTTTATTTTCAGAGTTAGTTAGTTTCTTATTTAAACATGCAATAATTTTTAAAAACTTTTTGCTTAAACCAAAATGTACCTCATCGGAACCTTCGGAAACCAGTGTGGACTTGTGCCTTGACTCGGGTTCGGACCCGTCTTCTGATTCACTCTCCAATTCTAGTCTGTATGCCATCAGTGCAAGGTAGTTGGTGTGCTTTGGTTCTTCGCCGTTCGATTCCTCTATGGACGATTCATCCCAAGTCGCCTTAAGGGCTTTCTTTTTCTTGAGATTAGGGCAGTCAGTCTTGTAGTTCCCCTTCTTGTTGCATCCAAAGCATGCCACATTCTTATTGTTAGAGTTGGAAGTGGAGTTGATCTTCTGCAGGTCCTTGCTGGTGAAGTTCTTCTTTCTCCTGATGAATATTTTTCTTACCAAGTTCACCAGTGTTCTTCATCATCTGAGTCTAGGTCAGACTCGACTTTAGGTTCTTGCTTAGTTTTGGATTTCCTTTTCGACGTTCCTACAACAAGAGTAATACCTTTTTAGATTTTGGTGTTAGTCTGTTCGTGTAGGTTTAATTCATAGAAAAGTTTGTCTAATTTCAATTTAGATAAATTTTTCAAAATTTTATAGGCATCCACAATGGACGCTCATAGTGCATTTCGAGGAAAAGCATTTAGGGCATACCTAATCAAGTCTTGGTTTTTCATATGATGGTCGATTGTGTGAAGCCCGCTGAGGATATCTTTTATCCTCACATGCAACTGATTGGCGGATTCTCCTTCCTACATTTTAATATTAAATAGTTTATTTAAAAACAAATCCCTTTTAGTTACCTTTACGTCGTTGGTTCCCTCGTATAGTTCAATGAGCTTGTACCATAGCTCCTTGGCGTTTTCATGTAGGTCAATGTGGTTTAGCTCCTCTTTTGTTAATCCGCACTGAATTGTGTTGAGGGCCTTGAAGTTGATCTGGGCCTTCTTCTTCATTTCTGGATTCTAATTTTTCGGGTCTATTGGAATTATGGTGTTGTGGTCGACTGGCGTCTTGTATCCTTTGGTGATGCTAAACCATTGGTCGAAGTCAGTCTTCAGGTACACCTCCATGCATTTCTTCCAATATGAAAAATTATCTCTATTGAAAAGTGGTGGACGGACGATGTTGTATCCTTCATTTTGGGCCATCTAGAATTGAAAAGATCAACTAAAGAAGGTACCAAAACTTGATCTTGGATTAGCAGAGTTTGAGAAATAAGATGAAATATCGAAGAACTCAAGTGGTGTTGCACCAATTTCGAGCTAAAACCGAACGAAAAAAATTAAAATTCGTAAATAAACAGATTCCCCCTGGCTTGATTGGTGATTACATCAATTCAAAGCAGAACTTGGCTCTGATACCACTTGTTGGATCGATACACACTTGGTTGGGGGGGGGGGGGGGGGAATCACGTGGTTTAAAAAAACTTATTTTATTGTTTTTAAAAACACAAGTACGCGCAGTGGAAAGTACTTACGAATTTGAAAATATCAAATACAAGAAAAAAAGGTCAGTTTACTTGGTTAGGAGCATTCGACGACTCCTACTCCAAGACCCAGGTCCCGTGGATCTATCGACAGGTAATCCACTAAAAGCCTCTTCTGGTACCTCCGGAAGGGGGAATCGAATACAAAGAAGATTGGACAAGTGTAACAGACTAGACTTTCCATTTACAAGATTTAATTACAATAAAAACTTTGTTACCGACATGTAGGGATTGAAGTGAGAGATTTTGTGTGTCAGTGTTATTCAGCCAGCTATAATTGGAAGTCCTCGGAGCAAGCGTCGGGTGCAACAGAGTCGCAGCAGGAGCATAGAGCAATCAGAATCTCAAATGGTTGCGTAGTAGCTCGTATAGAAGGTTGTGCTTGAAGATTTGGGTGAGCATCCTTATAAAAGGCTTAGAGGGCACCTTCTATAGCCATTGAAGGTGCCTCCAACCCGAGAAATCTGATCGTGATCGTCTCGGCTCTTATCCGCGACGAGGTCCAAAGTTCATCCTGTAGAAGGCACATTCCAAAACCTTTGAAGGTGTCTTCCATAAACAGTGCGAAGACGCCTTCCATAAGCATTGAAGGCACTTTCGGGTACTATTCATCCGAAGTCTTTTTTCTCTTTTGTCCTGCAAAAAGATGTTAGTCCAAAACTAAAATATCTACCTTGCAAAACAAAGTTAGCACAGTTATAATAATGAGTAGTAATTAGTTCTTGTCCTCCCAGGACCAAGAACTGTCAAGGTCTCAGATTAGGGATCTGAAATGGACCTAACCTGGACTGACGCCTACTATCCCCTCAATCGGGACACGTTCTCACTTAGTCACTCTCCTCCAGTGACTTACCTTTACTTACCAATTTGCCAGTTTTCTGGTACACATACCCAACTGGACTTCCTGCGAGATATCTGGTCAATCCGTCAACCTATCTGGATTTCTTGCCAGATATCTAGTCAACCTGTCGACCTATCTGGACTTTTTTACAGATATTCGGTCAGCCCGTCGACCTATCTGGACTTCTTGCCAGATATCCGATCGACCTGTTGACCTATCTGAACTTCACACCAGATATCCGGTCGGCCTGTTGACCTATCTGGTTAACTTCTATACACTTGATAAAGTGGTTAGATCACAACAATACCTAACTTAACTTACTTTGTTATTTATCAAAAGCTTAGTAAAACCGTTAGTGCAAACTGCACCAACACTCATGTCCAGTGAATTCGAACAGGGCAGTAGCCATTGTAATGGTGACATTCTTGAGTAGCATGACCCTTTGATTGATGATAGGTAGAAAAATGAGGGAGCCATCGTTTAAGCTCTGTAGTAGGCGTCGGGGCTGCTTTTATGGTCTTCATCACTATCTCTCCCCCTCGAGCCAATGCCTGCTGATGACTAGGTGTGGCTATCTATTTCGAAAAGGTGGCGGGGGAGCTTTGCATTATGATTGAGTGAGTGCAAGAGTCAGAATATTAACTTCTTTTTCTTTTGGCGAATTGGACTTCCTCCACATTAATATACTTAACAGTTTGACCCAACAAACTATCAAAATTTGTCCCCTTCCACCAACCCCTTAGAGAAAGTGCTCACTAATAATTCCAAAGACGTCTAGCGCCACATGATTGAATCGTTAAATGTATTCATTCAACATCTCTCGAAGCTTTTGTTTCATGGCGAACAAGTTGATGGGAGTTTTGTGGTACCTTTTGCTACTGGTGAAGTGATGCAAGAAAGCAGTCTTGAAATCTTCTAATGATCGAATGGATGAAGTTGGGAGTCCACTAAACCATCATTGAGTTAAGATGGTTAGCATTGTCAAGAAGATCTGACACTTGTTGCCATCAGTATACTGATACAACAAGATCGCATTTTTGAACCAGCATAAAAGATCTTCTGGATTGGGCATGTCATCCACGTATAATAGTAAAAAAACCAATGATTCATTTTTAAAGCTCTTCAAATATATATAACAATCATACTCACATCTCCTAAATATGTTTTGAATCATGTATGAATCAAAACGCTTATACCATTGCCTATGAGATTGTTTCAATTCATAGAGTAGTTTCTTCAACTTGCAAAGAAGCTGCTTTTATCTGAACTGATTAAATCCTTCAGGTTGTAATATAAACATCTGCTCTTCCAAATTATCGTGAAGAAATGTCATCTTCCTATCCATTTGCTCCTGTTGCAAATCATGATGTGCCACCAAAGCCAACACCACTTTAATTGACGTATATCTTACCACTAGAGAGAAAATCTATTCATAGTCAATCCCCTTTCTCTATGAATACCCCTTTTCTATCAACCGATCATTGAACTTCACTTCTTCCTTTTTTTTTTGAATATCCACTTGCACCCTATAGCTCGCTTGCCTTCTAGAAGTTCTACTAGATCCCATGTTTGATTTTTATGCAACAACTTCATCTCCTCCACCATAGCATCTATCCACTTGTCATTCTCATAGATGTATACTGCCTCCTGAAAAGATGTAAGGTCTTTGCTACTGGTAATAAGAGTATAAGATACAAAGTCTTCAAAATCGTATCTAGTGGATGACTTTATGACTCGTCTCGTCATGTCTCTAGCTATAGTGTGATGTTCTGTGTGCCTTGAGCTATCATTATCAAAGTCATGAGTCTCTAGCTTCACCTACACAACATCCTTTTGCATGTTGCTCTGTGATGTTTCGTTTTCATCTTTCTAAGTACTTTGTAACATAACCTTCTCATCAAATATCATATCTCTGCTGATCACTACCATGTTTGTCTTAAAATCCCAAATCTTGAAATCTCTAACTCCTTTTTGATACCCCCAAAAATGTATTGCTTTGACTTAGCATCCAACTTTCACTAGATATGTGCAAGACATTCAAAAACTCAAAGATGAGAGTAATCTACTAAATTTCCTGTCCATACTTTCTCTGATACTTTGCCCTCTAATACTTTCCTTGATGATCTATTAATGAGATAATCTGCCATGTTAACGAGAAATTCATTGCTAGCCCTACATTCAACCTGAGACATCATGTCTTCTCAATGATTGTCTTATTCAACATTTCTATCCCACCATTCTACTATGGTGTCCTAGAAACTGAGAAATATCTCATAATCCCATGTTGCTCATAAAATTCTTGAAACATTGAATCTGTGTACTCAGTTTCATTATCTGACCTAAGACATTTGATCTTCCTTCTAGTCTGGTTCTCTACTTTAGTTTTTCACAGTTTAAGCTTTGTAAAAGTTTCTAACTTGTGACGCATGAAGTATACCCAGAACTTTTGTGAGTAATCATTATTAAAACTCACAAAATACAAGTGCCCTCCATGTGATGCTATATTGGCTAGTCCCCAGAGATCTATATGCATGTAGTCCAAAAAATTCCCTTCGTCTTATGTGTTGTTGTCTTGAATTGTGTTTTGCTCTATTTTGCAAGAACACAGAATTTTCAGAATTTAAGCTTGCATGTCTTTACACCCTTCAACAAATCTCTCTTGTGAAGTTCCAACATCCCACATTCACTCAGATGCCCTAATCGCATATGCCATAAGATAATATTGTCTAATTTAGACTTCACCGAGGTGACGACTCCACCTACAACTGTAGTCCCTATCAACTTGTATATGTTCCTTGTTAACTTTTATCCTTTCATTACCATCAGAGCTCCCTTACTAACCTTCATCACTCCACTCACTAATTTATCATTGTAACTAATAGAATCCAGTGTGCCTAGTGAGATCAAATTCTTTGTTAGATCTGGTATGTGTTTGACATCACATAAAGTTCTAATCACCCCATCAAACATCTTGATCCTAATATTCCCTATGCCGATGACTCTACAAGACAAATTGTTTCCCATCAATAATGAATCAGAATCCACTGTCCTATAGGTGTCAAACCACTTCTTATTTGGAGTCATGTGATATGAATATATAGAGTCTAAGATCCATTCATCCATCATTTGCTCTGAACTCGGCATAACTGATAGCATATCTCCATCATCACTCTTTGAATTTTCTCTTCAACTATGTTTGCAAACTTTATCGAACTACCTTTGTTCTCTACAATATGTTTCTTTATCTGTGGACAATCTCTCTTCATATGACCTTTGCCTCCACACTTGTAGCACGTGATCACCTTCTTCCATCTCAACTTAGAATGCCCCTTGATGTCGTTGCCCAATCCATATCGAGTTTTTCTCCTACCTGGCTCTTGGTTACTATTTACCATAAGTCCTACCTGAGAAACTTCATCGCTTATTTTCTTCCTTTGATAAAAACATAGCAACTCACCTGTGATCTCAGTCAATTTTAGAGTTTCCTTATCCCACATCAGTGTAGTAACCAAATTCTCATACATAGGAGATGAAGATAGAGAATTTAGTAACATCAACACCTTGTCTTCGTCCTTGATCTTCACATCAACTCACTTCAAATCACTTACGATCTGGTTGAATAAGTTGATGTGTTGGCTCAAATTAGTTCCCTCTGTCATCTTCAGTCCGTATAACTTTTTCTTAAGATACAAATTTTTTATTAAAGACTTTGACATGTATCGACTTTCAAACTTTTA
The DNA here is from genome assembly GCF_018446385.1 of Zingiber officinale. Lineage (NCBI taxonomy): Eukaryota > Viridiplantae > Streptophyta > Magnoliopsida > Zingiberales > Zingiberaceae > Zingiber > Zingiber officinale. The sequence goes on from NC_055989.1 coordinate 67,697,774, forward strand.
CCAAACTGTCATCGGTGACTTCTCGTCCATGACATGGTACATCACATCATTTGTAAGACAAAGTCTAATTGTTGCTACTATCTTTGCTTGAAGTTCTTCCTAATTCGATCTCTCTATACTTTCTGGTTTTCTTTCTCCTAGCACCTTCACCATGTCTTGTTGTACCAACAAGTCCTTAACCCTCTTATGCTATAATCGGAAGTTTTCGATTCTATCAAACTTCACCATATCAAATTTCATAGAAGATGTCCCTGACATGTTAAAGAAATCCACCAAAATCTTGCTCTGATACCAATATATTGGGACCAAAAGAATCCACATATCTCCATAATAATATGATATTATCCACTTTAGACTTAAACCCTCATGATTTTATTTTTAAGCTCTACATAGAGTTGTTAGACAGGCCAACCTGTGGCAAGGTGGATCAGCCTATGATAGACTAGCTATTTGGTGGGACGAGGCGGGCCGACCCGTCATCTTGGAGAGTTGGAAAATCCCCAACCCAACCCAACCCAATCTAAGTCGGGTTGTGGGTTAGGCGAGCCAATCCACAGGCCCATCAAAAATTTTAAAATAAAATTAAAAATATTTCATATCTTCAACATTTTACTTCAAAAAGATTTCTCAATCAAATGTATTAGAAATAAGTATTTTAAATGTAAATAGACATAAACAAGTACTCATATTTGATGAAATATGCTATTTTTTTTAAAATTATAATAAATAAAATAATAAATTTTTATAAAACTTGCTTTACATGCGTTTCTCAACCCGCGGATCAACCCAAGCCCATCGCGGGCTGACCCACGTGGGTCGTGGGCCTAGGCGGGTCTGCCTGCAGCGAGCTTGGGGTGATAAAATTCCAACCCAATTTGTTTAAATTGTTTGGTAGGGCAGACCAACCAGATGTGGCCAACCTAAATTGACAGCTCACATCAATGGAGATATTTTCATTATTTTAAACCTATGATCATTTTCATATTTTTTTCAATGTAGGATTTTGATTGTATTCCCAACATCATGGTTTTCACCTTCCATCAAAAAATAAAGTTCCCTATGGCATATCAAGTCGACGAAGTAAAAGGAGTAGGACTGAGTATTCAATTAAAACTGAACAGGTTGAACCGAATAAATCAAAAATTGAATAAACCAAATTTTTTTGAACAAACCGAATCGACTAATTTTTTGATAAAACTGAGAAAATTGAATCAAAAAAATTAGTTAATTTGATTTTCGACCAAATTAACCGATTTGGTTGATTTTTTTTTCAACATGAAGAGACTATTAAAAAGAGTTAAAATATTATTCCAAATTCCATCTCCTTTTTTTTTCTTTCAATTTTCTTACCATCAATTTTTCCATCTCAGTGGTAGTAGCAGATATCACAATATACAATCATAATTCAGAAACAATGCATGAGCTAGGATAAGCAAACAAAAAGAAACATGCAAGGCAAGGTTCACTTGCCATTTATGAATTCTGAACAACTCATTAGTTATATAAGTGAAGCAGATCAGCCATAGCCAAGAAGAGGTGGTGGTGCCTAGATCTGGTCGAGCATAAGGTTATATATATACCCGGACGGGAAGGACCAGCCGGGCGCCAAGATACTTAGCCTTATCTAAGATATAGCATATGATTGGTCAAGCGATGCCCGATCGAATATAAGTTTCTCTATATATACTTGGGCGAAAAGTACTGACCGACTGAATGAAGGCTTTCATGCATATGACCGGACGTATATAAGTTCGGTCGGGCCTAAAGGTATTAAGCCTTATTTAGTCTATGACATATGATCAGTAAGGCAAAGGTCGGCCGAATGAAGGCTTCCATGTATATGCCCGGATGGATATAAGTCAGTCAGGCCTAAAGGTATTAAGCCTTATTTAGTCTATGATATATGATCAGTAAGGTAAAGGCTGACCGAATGAAGGCTTCCATGCATATACCCAGATGAATATAAGTCTGGCCGAGCCTAAAGGTATTAAGCCTTATTTAGTCTATGATATATGATCAGTAAGGCAAAGGCCGAATGAATGGAGGCTTCCATGCATATGCCCGGACGAATATAAGTCTGACTGGGCCTAAAGGCATTTAGGCTTTTCGAGTCATCAGTATATGAATGGTCGCGTGAAGGCCGATTGAATACAAGGTTCTGTGTATGTGCCCGGGCGGACATAAGTCCGATTGTACCTAAAGGCATTTAGCCTTATCAAGTCCGTATCATATGAAAGGTCGGACGAAAACTAACTGAACACAATATACTAGGTATAGTGTATTCGCTCGGTCGGAAAACGTTAGTTAGACTTAAATAGGCTTAACCCGGTCAGGACTCTAAAATACGATCAATAAGATAAGGGCTAATTAAACATAATATTCTTTATATATGCTCAAGCAGGCAAAGATCAGCCGAGATATATTCAACAGAAGGTATTCTTAATGTATAACCGGCCAAGATATATTCAACGGAAGGTATTCTCAATGCACGATCGATCAAATATATTCAACAAAAGGTATTCTTAATGCATGATCGATCGAGATATATTCAACAGAAGATATTCTTAATACATGACCGACCAATATATATTCAGCAGAAGATATTCTTAATGCATGACCGACCGAGATATATTCAACAGAAGGTATTTTTAATGCATGACCGACCGAGATATATTCAGCAGAAGGTATTCTTAATGCATGATCGACCGAGATATATTTAACAGAAGGTACTCTTAATACATGATCGACTAAAATATATTCAACAGAAGAAGAAAGGGGCATTCTCAAGATACGATGGGCTTAATGAACGACTGGTATATATCTAGGCTTAATAATTGGCCAATATATATCTAAATAGACAAGCAGTCGGTAACTTTATAACAACCTGACAAACTTGTCGGGAAATAATCTCTCTAAGCTTCTTCGTTCTTTAAATGGTTACAACGATATACTCTTTTGCATATGTCATCATATCAAGGATTCAAGTCATAAACGATAAAGAGGGTACATTTGGGGTAGAAAAAAGATTCCTCATAGGATTATTACACGAAGTCCAGATTGTACTTTTCTCATCTTCTAATAAACTCTAACAAATCAGGAACCACCTCACAATCACGGAAGTTATGTGGTGGTATAAAAAGGATAATCCTCTCCACTGGCAAGGTTTACAAACACAAGCATTTGCATATGAAACTGGACTTCCTGCCATTTTTCTGTTACTGTTCTTCTTCTTCTTCCACATTCAAGCGAGGAAATTACTTGAGCGTCGGAGGGCCTAGCAGGAATTTCCACCTCGGTCTTAGGTCACTAACACTGTTGGTTAGTCCTAGGAGAACGTACCGGTTCCACTGTACAAAATTTTTTTGTACAAGTGTCGAACCTTTCCTTAAATAACCTATTGTGTTCTTTAGAAGTTAAATTAGGAATCGCAAACGGAACTTAATATCATTGATTCCAAATTTAACTTATCTGTTCTTAATGGTTTAGATTTGAATCGCAAGCGGAACTTAACACTATTGATTCAAATCAACCTATGTTATTAATTCCATTAAATATTAATTTCTAAAATTGGCTTCCAGGACTGCATGGCAAGGCACATGACCTTCTTGGATATGGGAACAACCACCACCGCCTAGACAAAGCCTTTTAAGGAAAGCTAATATTTAATTTCCTTAAATAACTCTAGGTTAACCAAAAAGAACAATCGAATCACAAATTCGAAAAAGAAGAAAACATAAACTCGAAAAACTAATTCAAAAAACTAGATTTAATGCCTCTTGTGTTTGGAATTCTTACAAAAAGAAATAACTAGCATGATGCGGAAAATAATTGTTAATTATACCTTCTCTTTGTAAACTAATGACCTCGAGATCTTCTGCCGTATTCCTCACCTCGCCTTGGATGTCGTGTGGGCGAAGATCCTCCAAGATGAACACCACCCAAAAGCTTTCTTCCTCTTCCTCTAAAATCCGATCACCACCACCACCAAGGAGAAGAGAGCAAAGGGAAAGGGAGAAGAGAGAGGGTCGACCACCAAGATATCTTCAAGCAAGAGAATAAGAGTTGTGTCTCATGAAGCCTCCTCACCCCTTCATTTATAATACTTGCCCAAGGCAAATAAAGGAAGAATTTTTACAAAAATTAAAATCTTCCTCTAGTTTTTCCTTTTCCCTTTTTATTTCCCTTTTCTTTCCTCTTGATTGAATCAATCACCAAAAATTAATTTGATGATTTTATTTTATTTAATATGGCCGACCACCTTGCTTGGGCACCAAGCAAGGGTGGTCGACCCCCATAAGAGGAAAGGAATATTATTTTTTTATAAAATTTTACAAGAAGAAAAACTCTTATAAAATTTTACAAGCTCTCTTTTCCTAAAGTAGGAGTTAAAAAAAAAGTTCTAAAAATTAAAACCATGTTTTAAAATTTAAAACTTCTCTTATAAAATTTTCTTTTTTAACATGGTGATAGAAAATTTAAATTTTAAAACTTCTCTTTCTTTTTCCTAAACCATGAGGATGGTTAAAAAAAGGAAAGTTTTAAAATCTTTTAAACTTTCTTTTAAAATATGTGATCAAATTCAAATAAGGAAAGTTTTAAAAATTAAAATCTCTCTTTTAAAACTTATAGTTTTCTACAAAGAGAAGATTTAAAAAATTCAAAACAACCCTCCTTGTTTGAATTATTGTGGCTGACCCCTACTAGCTTGGTCACCAAGCAATAGGGTCGGCCCTTTAAGAGGAGATGTGGCCGGCCATTGCTTGGTCATCAAGCAATGGACCGGCCCCCTTCTTGGACACCAAGATAGGCCTTTCTTTGGATAGACTTGAGGCTACGACAGGGACCCAGAGGAGAAATTAGTTTTGGCCTTCCGATGAGCTTGAGTATCCCGTGTTCGCCCCAAACACACAACTCAAGTTCATCGATAATAACTCATTCCACTAGAGAGTTATTATCGCAGTACCGCATCAATCTCAAATTACATTATGAGCTCCTTCTTATCATGAGTGTGTTAGTCTCCCTGTGTTTAAGATTACGAATGCCCACTAATTAAGTAAGTTACTGACAACTCACTTAATTAATATCTAGCTCCAAAAGTAGTATCACTCAACTTTATTGTCATGTCGGACTAAGTCCACCTGCAGGGTTTAACATGACAATCCTTATGAGCTCCTCTTGGAGACATTCTCAACCTAGATAACTAGGACACAGATTCCTTCTATAATCAACAACACACACTATAAGTAATATCATTTCTCAACTTATCGAGCATATTGATTTATCGAGCTAAACCTCACCCTTTGATAAGTCAAAGAAATAAATATTAAATATATGTACTTATTATTATATTAGGATTAAGAGCACACACTTCCATAATAACTAAGCTCTAGTTATTTTACTAAGTCAGTACAAAAAAAACTTACGTAAATGATCTTACTCAATACACTTGGAGTGTACTAGTGTAATTTACTAATCAAAATAAACTAATACTTAATTACACTACGACTATTCTGATGATTTGTTCCTTTCCATCTTAGTCGTGAGCAACTGTTTATAATTTATAAAGAACTGACAACATGATCTTCTGTGTGTGACACCACACACCATGTTGTCTACTATATAAATTAATTGAACAATTACATTTAACAAATAAATGTAGATATTGACCAATGTGATTCTTTTATTTCAAAAATAAATGTTTACAAAAGCTAGGCTTTTAGTATACACTCTAACAATCTCCCACTTATACTAAAAGACTAAGCTGGCATATCTGCTGTCATACATCTGATTCCCATCCCCTCCACATGCCGATCAAAAGCTTTCGCCGGAAGGGCCTTAGTGAAAGGATCTGCCAGGTTATCTGCTGATGCAATCTTGGCAATGACAACTTCTCCTCGCTTGACGATGTCTCGTATCAGGTGGTACTTGCGCTCTATAAGTTCACTTGCCTTATGGGCTCGTGGTTCCTTCGAGTTTGCAACTGCACCGCTATTATCACAATAAATTGTAATAATTTTGGGGAAACCAGGAATCACATCTAAGTCCATTAGAAAGTTCCTGAGCCATACAACTTCTTTGGTTGCCTCAGAGGCTGCCACATACTCAGCTTCCATGGTTGAGTCCGAGACATATTTCTACTTAACACTCCTCCATGCAATGACTCCACCTCCTAGAGTAAACACATAGCCTAATGTAGACTTACTATTGTCCCTATTTGATTGGAAGTCCGAATCTGTGTAACCCACAGAGAGCAAATCGTCTGCTTGGTAGACTAGCATATAATCTCTAGTCCTTCTCAGGTACTTTAATATATGCTTTACAGCAGTCCAATGTCCTTGTCCAGGGTTACTCTGATATCTGCTAATCATGCCCACGGCAAAACAGATATCAGGTCTCGTACACAACATTGCATACATAAGGCTTCCTACAGCCGAAGCATAAGGAATTGCCTTCATATCCTCCATCTCCTTTGATGTCTTCGGAGACATCTCTTTAGATAAGGCTACTCCATGCCTAAAAGGTAAGAAACCTTTCTTGGAGTTCTGCATGCTAAAACGAACAAGGATCGTATCTATATATGAAGCTTGAGATAGGCACAACATTCTTTTCTTGCGATCCCTTATGACTTTGATCCCAAGAATATGTGCACATTCTCCTAAGTTCTTCATATCAAATTGTTTGGACAACCATACCCTTACATCCGATAATACCTTGACATTGTTGTCAATTAACAAAATATCATCTACGTATAGTACAAGAAATACCACCACGTTTCCATTACACTTCTTGTATACACAAGACTCATCCGGACACTAAATAAATCCATATGACTGGATTACTTTGTTAAACCGGATGTTCCAAGATCTTGAAGCTTGCTTCAGTCCATAAATGGACCGATTGAGCTTGCACACTAGATGCTCTTTGCCCTTTTCAATGAACCATCTTGGTTACTTCATATGGATGTTTTCTTCAAGACTTCCATTAAGGAAAGCTATCTTGACATCTATTTGCCAGATCTCATAATCCATATGAGCGGCAATGGATAAGAGTATCTGGATAGACTTAAGCATGGCTACCGGCGAAAAAGTCTCCTCATAATCGATTCCTTCTTTCTGAGTGTACCCTTTCGCAACAAGCCTTGCTTTGAAGGTTTCTACCTTCCCGTCTGTCCCTCTTTTCCTTTTGTAGATCCACTTGCATTCAACGGCTTTAACACCATCAGGTGGTTCTACAAGCTCCTAGACCTTATTAGAATACATAGATTCTATTTCAGAATTCATTACCTTTTGCCAAGATACTGCATCTATATCTTGGAGTGCTTCGTCATATGTCCGGGGGTCAGGTTCATGTTTGCCGGGGATCAAGTCTGAAGACTCTCCCAAAAACATGAATCTCTCAGGTTACCTTACAACCCTCCCACTACGACGATGCACTGTCAGTGGTTGTGTATCATGTGTGACACGTGTTGCAGTCTCTTGTGGTACTTCATCTTGTACTGTTGGTACTAAAGTAGACGTGTCCTCTCTAAGTTATTCTAGAACAATTTTTCTACTGGGCTTGTGGTCCATTATATAGTCTTCTTCTAAAAACTAGGCATTGGTGCTAACGATGATCTTCTAATCTTTAGGACTATAAAATAAACCACCTTTCGTTCCTCTGGGATAACCCACAAACACGCACACTTCTGTACGAGATTCTAACTTATCAGCATCTGGATTTAGCACATGTGCTGGACTACCCCAAATCTGAATATGTCTTATACTGGGCTTTTGCCCATTCCACAATTCTGTGGGAGTAGAGGATACTGATTTAGAAGGTACTGAGTTCAGAATGTGCGCTGCCGTTTCCAGAGCATATCCCCAAAATGAATTTGGTAATTTTGAATAACTCATCATCGATCTAACCATCTCCATAAGAGTCATATTCCTTCGTTCTGCCACACCACTCTGTTGGGTGTACCAGGTGCGGATAACTGGGATTGAATCTCGACCTCTGATAAGTAATTCCTAAACTCTCCTAAGAGGTATTCGCCACCACGATCAGACCGTAGTGTCTTGATACTTTTACCAAGACGTTTCTCCACATCAGCCTTGTAATATTTGAATTTATCAAAGCACTCAGACTTGCGGCGCATCAGGTAAATGTATCCGTATCTTAAATAATTGTCTATAAAAGAGACAAAATATTCAAAACCACCTCTTGCTTGGATAGACATAGGACCACACAGATCAGAATGAACCAGTTCTAACGCTTCTTTGGCTCTATACCCCTTGGCCTTAAAAGGTCTCTTGGTCATCTTATCTTCTAAGCAAGATTCACAGGTTGGAAAATTTTTCAACTCCAATGGACCCAAGAGTCCATCAGCTATGAGTCTTTGAATCCTACTTAAGTTAATATGACCAAGCCTTAGATGCCAAAGGTACGTTTGGTTTATCTCTCAAGGTTCTTTTATCTTATTAGAGTTAGAAGATGTGTTATTAATTTCCATATTTTGCTTTGTGGGAGAAATTGGATTTAAAGTATATAAATTGCCAACTAATGCACCAAAACATATAATCACCTTATTTCTCTTTATAATGACATTGTTATTAAAGGAAATAGAATATCCATCCAAATACAGTTTAGAAACTGAAATTAAATTCTTTCTAAAACTAGGTACATAAAGATAATTTCTTAAAATCAAACTTCTATGCCTATCAAAAGATAAGTAGATGTCTCCCACTGCAATAGCCGCCACTTTAGTAGCATTGCCCATGTAGACAGTTATCTCTCCATCAAATAGTCGTCGGATTTCTTGGAACCCCTGCAAAGAATTGCAGATATGATCAATGGCTCCCGTATCTACACACCAGGTGCTGGTAGATAACACTGCTAAACATGTTTCAACTACTAGAGCATGAGATATACCTTTATTGTTCTGATTCCTACGAGGACAGTCCGCCTTTCAATGTCCAGACTGCTTGCAGATGCACTTGCCCTTCGACTTCTTCATTCCAGCTTTTTGTCCCTGAGGTTTATTCACTCTCTTTGCTGAAAAGACCTATTTCTTCTTCTTCTTGCCTTTCGGCTTAGAAGTAGAACCATTTTCAGCATAGTGAATCTGAGAACTTTTGACGAAATATACCTTCTGCTGCCTGTAGTTCTGTCAGAAGTTCCTCTAACGTATACTCTCTTTTATTCATGTTATAGTTCAGGCGGAACTGCTCAAAACTTTTGGGCAGCGTTTGGAGAATTATATCGACCTGGATTTCCCCATCGATTTCTCCTCCAAGAACTTGTATTTTGTTCAGATAGGCCATCATTTTGAGGATATGATCCCTTACGGGTGTCCCCTCAGACATGGTGTCTGTCATTAATTTTCTCATTGCCTCTTACCTAGCAGTCCGACTCTTGTGCCCAAAGAGTTCTTTGAGATTGTTCATTATATTATAAGCTGTTGGTAAGTCTTGATGTTGATGTTACAATACATTTGACATTGATGTCAAAATGTAACACCGCGCCATCTCAACAGCTTTTACCCATTTCTTATGATACTCAATCTCCTCTGGGGTAGAGTCACCATCAGGTGCATCAGGGCAAGCCTCAGTCAGTACAAACTTATAGCTTTCAGCAGTAAGAACAATGTCCAGGTTCCTTTTCCAATCTATATAGTTGGGACCAGTAATGTAACAACCCAAATTTCCTTATTACGAGTCCTAAAAGTAATTTAAAAATATTTAAAAATGCTATATAAATATTCTAGGGATTTTTAGAGTATTTTTATGCAATTTTTGGAGGTCGTTTGGTATTTTTACTAAACGAAAGAAGTTTCGACAAAAAAATGTCCAAGCCGAGATTCGAACCCGAGACCTCCGACCGAACCCGACTTTAACCAAATCCAGCTAGCCAACTGTTCTACAAATGTTTTGTGAAAGAATATGGAATGAGATATATAAGTTATAATTAAAACCGAAATACCTAGGTTTAAGAGGGTTAAGTTATTTTCTTTTCCTCTCCTCGCCCGAAACCCTCTTCTCCTCTCACGCACGCGCGGCGTGGCGATTTTCTGCTCTTGGGAGAAAAAGGCGACGGAGCTAGGTTTCCTCCCTCCGGCGGCTAGCGAAGGCTTTCTTCCGGCGAACCTTGCTAATTTTGGATCCTCTCGTCGAGGAGAGCTCGTAGGCACGAGGAAGAGGCCGGGAAGTTCAAGTTCCTCCGAACCCTAAGTCGTCACCTTCTCGGTTGTAAGTCCAAGAACGCTGTGTAAGTACTACTCACCTGTGGTAGGAGTTGCTCCGAACTTAGGGTTTTCGTTTCCTTGCTTTCAGATTTTGCTATGCCGAGTAGAATTATATGCTAGAGCTTTTCCTTCCTTGCTCTGTTTGTCAAGCCGAACAGCCATACCTATTGGCATGAGAATTTTGAGTTTTGTTATTGACATGCTTCAATTGTGATAATCCGAATAGCCCTTATATACTTCGCATAAAATTCTGGATTCATTGTGCTGCCGTGAGTCTCAAAATTTAGTGTGTGGGGGCATTTAGTTCCTTTTTGGTCACCTGCTGTGCCACAGTTCCGGGAGGATTTGCTTCTGTTGGTTTCGGATTTTAGTTGTAGGGAATTATGATATTTAGGGTTCTTATTTTTGGAAGTTCCAGTAGCATGCTTTTAGTAATGTACAGATGAATTTTTGATGTTTAATTTCTGTTCTGGATTCCTATTCCAGTAGCATGCTGTGTGAAATGTTTAAAGGTTAGGACAATTTCCTAATTTAATTAAGGGCACTTTGATCATGTATAGTTTAGAGTAACAAAGTAAATCTAGTAGTATGATCTTCCAACTCATGTAACAGATAAGTAAAAAGTTGATGTTGCACCTTCTTAGTAGTAGAGAATAGCTCGTACATTGGTTCAGTTGAATGTTTCACATGTGCTTAGTTTAATGTTTTCCTTGTTAATGTTTAAAGGTTTGCTAGTAATGAATTATTTTGCATGTACCACAAGTAGGAGTAGCCATGACCGAACTATGCAAAGATATATATGTATGCAAGTTCTAAATGCCATGATGGAAACATGCCATTACACCTTGTTTGAATATAAGGCTATGATAGATAAGCAAGATTAGCTTCACATAGGTTTTAATTCCAGCAAGGTTTAGATTTAGTTTGAGTTTGTATGCAGATTTCTTAGAGCTTAAATGCAGATTTTTATAAGTGTAGTATGCTAATTTTGTTTTCCCTTTGCTTTAATATGTGCATGAACAGATCATAGCATATACATATATATACATAGCATTTAGTTTAGACTTTCCTTGCTATAATGAGTAGCTATAAGTGAGAAAAGGTCAAGGTCTAGTTAGAAAAGATAACAAGTAATTTAAAGCAAGAGGCTAGTACCCGACTTCCAAGGTTGTCGTTAAACAAATCCAGGTGACCAATTCCAAGGTCTTGGCCCTGGTAAGACCAAGGTCTTTACCCTCATAGGACTGGAGGCTCGCTACCTCAGTCTCTATTAGAGAGCGCGCATTTGGTACTAAGCCTGGGCCCAAGAAAGAGAAGAAGAAAGTTAAATATTAATTTCAAGTATAAGACTATAAGTAAATGAAACAAGTATCACGTATGTTTAGAACTAGCAAAGTTTAGCTCTTATAATTCTAAGCATACAATATTGGTTTTCATTTGCTTTCCTTATGAGTTTATTGAGCATGATTAGCTTTATTTCCAGCATGCAGATTTATTCTTGTATATCGTGAGTATGCAGATTATTTTAGTGCTTTGCTATTAGATGAGCATGTGTAGCTTTTCTTTTTAACATTTCAGTTTTAGCATCCTTTGTATCTTATGCACTTTCAAGTTTTTGTGAGATAGTTTAGTACTTACTAAGCGTTTCGCTTTTAGATTTATTTTCCTCCTACTGCAGATAAAGGAAAAGCTAAAGTATAAAGAGGAAGGCGACAAGGAGGATGCGTGATGGATGTGTGTGATGTTGAACTATGGAAGCCTCGGGACTTGGCTAAGAAGTTGTTTAGAATCCTTCTTTAATGTTATTAGAGAAGTTGAGATTGTTAAAGAGTTGTTTCCTTTTTCTTATATTGATAATTGAGTCTATTCCGCATTGTTAGTTTGGTTGTTTCCCACTGTTGGAGCTTTATTCATTTGCTATTGCTAGAATAGTTTTTTTAAAGTTGTTGTGTCTTATTACTGCGTGGTTGTGAAGTATATATACCAGCCGCATGTGGCTGATGGTTTATTTTGCATGTATTGATGATTATTGTCACCGATACAGGGGAGACTCTGCCGAAATTTTTCGGTAAGAACTTCTCTGGGGCCGTGATAAATTTAAATGTTGCTAATAATAGCATAAGTAACACTAGTAAGTAGAGTAATAGTTAAGTAGCGTCCACCACTGGAGAGTAGTAGAGAGGTTGGATCGCTACAAGTAAGTTTGTTCTCTTTTAGTATAATGGCTAGTGGGTTGAAAGTCATCCTAAGAATCACAAAAATAAACTTTGGTCAAGACTCTAAATTTAGAATAATATTGATTCCTCAAATAATATTATTTTAAATTAACCAACACCTCAAATCACCGTGAATTTTGCATGCCACGATAGTTGTTGGTGCAACCTTAGGTCAAGGTTGACCTGGTTGACCTGACTCGAGTTGACTTGACTCGAGTTGTATTTTGATGTTTGACGAGAATAGAAAAGTTGTATTCTGATGTTTGACAGAATACAAACTTGGGAGATTGTGGGTGCAATCTTTGGTCAAGGTTGACCTGGTTGACCCGAGGTGAGTCGACCTGATTCGGGAAATCCTGGTAAGTGAAGCCAGGTGAAAGTCCTGGTGAGTGAAGCCAGGCAGTTAGAAAATCCTGGTAAGTGAAGCCAGGTGAAAGTCCTGGTGAGTGAAGCCAGGCAAGGGAAAGTCCTGGTGAGTGAAGCCAGGCAGTTGGAAAGTCCTGGTGAGTGAAGCCAGGCAAGGGAAATCCAGATAGGTCAAGGTTGACCATACATCTGGTGAAAAATCCAAGAAGGGAGCTTGGCACGGGAAAAGTCCAAGTATGGAGACTTGGCACGGAGAAGTCCAAGCAGGGAGCTTGGCACGGGAAAAGTCCAAGTATGGAAACTTGGCATGGAAAAGTCCAAGTATGGAGACTTGGCACGGGAAAAGTCCAAGTATGGAAGCTTGGCATACGAAGTCGGAGAGGGCTCAGTAGCTCGTTTTCCGGACTAGGTCAGAGAGGGCTCGTTAGCTCGTTCTCTGGACCGGATGGAGTCGGAGAGGGCTCGGTAGCTCGTTCTCCGGACTAGGTCAGAGAGGGCTCGGTAGCTCGTTCTCTGGACCGGATGGAGTCGGAGAGGGCTCGGTAGCTCGTTCTCCGGACTAGGTCAGAGAGGGCTCGGTAGCTCGTTCTCTATACCAGAGAGGAAATAAGGCTGGCTGTGGGTATCTTGATCGGTCTGCAGACCGATCCAGGTTGTCTGGATCGGTCAACAGACCGATCCAGTGACGCCAAGGCTATCTGATCGGTCTGGTGACCGATCAGTAACCACACAGAATGTTTCTGTGGGATATCTGACCGGTCTGGTGACCGATCAGTAATGAAACAGAAGGAAGCAAGGCGATCTGGGAGTTGGGGATCGGTCTGGGGACCGATCAGCCTAGGGCCTGATCGGTCCACAGACCGATCAGGAGATTCCCGGACCGATCAAGATGGAGCATGATCGGTCCAGGCCTAGCCGTTGCGACACAACGGCTATCTTTGCTTCGTCTGTTTTCATCTGTTCTTCTTCGCAGGTTGCAGGGAGATACCAGATGATATAAGGCCTCTATAGTGAAGAACGAAGAAAAAACACTGGAAGAGCTGCTTCTGCTAATTCTTCTTCTTCCTCTTGAGCTTTGCTGAGCTCTCGGTTTTACTGAAGCTTCGCGTGAGCTTCGTGTTGGTTTTCTAGCTGTTGGAGCCATGAAGCTGCTGCTTCATCAACGGACTCCGACGAGAAGGCAAGCAAGTGTGTTTACAATTTCTATTGTTCTTGTTTGTTTCCTCTATTGTTGTACTCCTCTATTTTGCTATTGCAAAGACTTTGTGGTGAGGTTTCTCCACCCAGAAGGAGTTCATATTAGCCGGTTATCCGGGGTCTCATCCACCGACGGATTGATAGGCTTCGTCCACCTTACGGACACGCCGAGGAGTAGGAGTATCATCTCTGAACCTCGTTACATCGCTGCGTCTAAGGTTTGATCTTCTCGTTCTCGTTTCTATTATTTTATTTCCGCTGCGCTAATCTAATTCGTAGGAAGAAACGAAAAATTGGGGTCGGCTATTCACACCCCCCCTCTCTAGCCATCCGAAGGTCCTAACAAGTGGCATCAGAGCAAGGTTGCTCTTCGTCGGATTAACACCCGGGGGGAGCACAAGCTAGAGAATGGATCGACTCGGAGAAGACATCACCATTCCACCCTTCTACGAGTGCTACGACTTCGCGTATTGGAAGGTAAGAATGAAGTATTTTCTTATGACTAACCTAGCAAATTAGAATTGTGTACAAGTAGGTTTTATTCCTCCGGTGGATAGAAAGGGAGAACTTCTCAAGAAAAAGAAGTGGACGAAAGAACAAATCCACCAATCCACAATCAACGACGAGGTAACGAAAATCCTTGAATTTTCATTACCTAGTGATATCTTGTGTAAGATAGGTGGATACAACAATGCCAAGGAGTTGTGGAACAACTTGGCTAAGTTCCATGAGGAGAGCTCCAATTCAAGTCATGAAGAGGAGTCAAGTGAGCCAAGTAGCTCACATCATGGAGGTAAGGAATTAGAAGTTGAGGGCTACTCAACATCTATGGAAGAAGAGGAGGAGAGTTCTTCTTCAAGATTGGTGCAAGAAGAAGCTTCTACCTCCGGAAGGGATGAAGAAGAGAGCTTACATCCATCCTCAACCCTAGGTAACTCAAGCGATTTAATTTCAAGTAAATTACATATAATGTGCTTTGAGTGTAGGGAATATGGCATTACAAGAGTAAATGTCCAAAGAGGATTAGGAAGACTCCACCGGCACCAAAGGTCAAGGAAGCCGGAGTCCCGAAACGCAAGAGCAAGGAGCACGTAGTGTGCTTCCAATGCAAGCGAAGGGGACATTATAGAAGTCAATGTCCGAGGGGGAGGCAACCTCACAAGGACAAGAGACCAAGCACATCTATAGGGGGAGCTAAGGCAAACCCTAAGGTATCCTTTAAGGCACATTCTTGCAATCCTTATAAGACACATGCTAGTAATTTTATTGCAATTGTCAATAATGATAAGCATGATAATCTTAGAAATTAATACATGTGCTTAGGTGCCAAACATGTTAGCCTAGGTAAGGACAATTCTAGAAATGCTAACCCTAGAATTAACTCATCTAAGGCTAAGGAGAACCTAGGTAGAAATCCCAAAATAACTAGACATATGCCTAGGAATACCTCAAAGATAAATGACAAATTAAAACTTGAGGTATTAGAGAAGGAAAATTAAGTCTTGAGGTCAAGACTTGACACCTTAGAAAAGACTCTTAAGAATTTGGAGAAGTCAACTCTAGGGTCTAAGGGTCAAAAGCAAAAGCCCAAGGACATGAGAGGTTTGAGTCACAAACCTAAGTCTCAAGTGGTCAAGCCCACTTACCATAATGTTCCATTCGATTATGGAACAAGACCTAGGGCTAGGAAGACCATCACCAAGGTCACAAGGGGAGTCACCCCTAGAGTTGATCTTGATGAGTCCCAAATGACCAAGACCTTAAAGCCTAGGAGGGTCATTAGGAGGGTTGCTAAGGAAGTCATCCCTAGTGAATATTTAGTGAACCCAATGAGCTCCAATAGGTATTGGGTTCCTAAGAGCGTGATTCCATCACGCTAGATGGTTTAGGGTGTGCCAACCTTACTTGAATAGGTAGTTAACCTAATCATGGCAAAAGGTGGCACTTCAGGAATTTTCAAGGTGTAATCAAGCCTTGAAAATGAAATGGAAAATTATTCCTAAGGTGATTAGGATGTACCAACCACATTTGAGGAGTTTTCTAAGATCAATCTAATTGGCACATAGTGATCTAAAAATCTTTAGTATATGATTTTAGGTCTATTACACTTAGGAATATAGAATTTATGGCAAAATGATCAAAATTATCAAAAATGGCAACTAAAGCTAGAATTAGGTATTTTCTATACCTTTCATGTTATTTGCCAAATATTGTTTGTCATATGCCATGTCATGGCATCATATCTAATTTACTATCATTTGAAATGTCATGATAATGCTTAGGTTAGTTATATGTCATGCTTTATTTAAGTTTCATACTTTATGACATGACATCATGACATTGGCACATGTTTTCACTTATGATATTATTTTATGCCATGTCATCATCTCTTGCATTTATGATCAATTAAATTGATTTAAGGACAAAAACTCAATTTGATATGGAAATCAAATTGTTGTCTAGAAAATGCATGAGAACTTAGCTTAAGATGACCTAAACCCATATCTCACATCAAAATTGACTTGGATGTGTTTGATACACCTTAGATGTGTGTGAGATATTAGGATTATGAGTTAGGATCAAGGTGCATAGTTCTTGTACCTAGATGAGCCTAATTCAAAATGGAGGATCATAGGGAAAGCTTGTGTACAAGTCATGTACACTTAGCCCTAAGATTGTGGTCCTAAATTGAATGGTTTAAAATCATTTCAAAATTGATTTGAAAAACCTTGATGAAGCTTTTCTAGTGATAGCATTCATCATTGAGCAAGTTGATACAAAGTTGAGGTAAACTTGAACTATTTCAAAGTTTTTAAACTTTGTATCAAGGTTTGAAAATGGAAGTTATTTTCATAGAAAACTATTTTTCCATGATAGTATATGTTATGAGGAATGTATCCTCAAAATTTTATAATTTTTGGAATTTTCTGTAATTTTGTAGGGGTTTCTGAATTTCGGGAGGAAGAAATTCAGAAATCAGAAATCAGACATGTGTGACCGATCAGGAGGTTCCCTGATCGGTCCAGGGGATGCTAGATCGGTCACTGGACCGATCCAGGGAAGTGTGGATCGGTCTGGTGACCGATCCAGTAAAGGCTGGGCGTGCCAAAATGCTGATTTTTGACTGTGTTGTCTGAAATTTCAGCTGAAAGTTAAAACATAGTTTGTGTTTTGGATTTCTAAAGGTTTGAAACTCTCCAAGACATTGTTGGTGCAATGGTCAAGGGGGAGTTTTACCTATTAGTCAAGGGGGAGTTGACTTTTAGGGGGAGTTTTTACTCTAAAGACTTGAGTGATATGGGATTATCACTAAGTTGATTGTTGACTTTAGTATCAAGGGGGAATTTAAGGGTTTCAATGAAAGGTATGGGACTTTCATTAGGAAGAAACTCTTGGCCTTGAATCACTCTTTTTTTATGTGTGTCAAAAAGGGGGAGAATGGGAGAATGTCCAAAGAATGTTCAAGGAAGAACATTAGAGTTTGGGGAGAATGTTCAAGGAAGAACATTGGAAAACCTAAGTTAGATTATCGGGTTAACCTAACTTGATTATGGTTTTTGTCAAACATCAAAAAGGGGGAGATTGTTGGTGCAACCTTAGGTCAAGGTTGACATGGTTGACCTGACTCGAGTTGACCTGACTCGAGTTGTATTTTGATGTTTGACGAGAATAGAAAAGTTCTATTATGATGTTTGACGAGAATAGAAAAGTTGTATTCTGATGTTTGACAGAATACAAACTTGGGAGATTGTGGGTGCAATCTTTGGTCAAGGTTGACCTGGTTGACCCGAGGTGAGTTGACCTGAATCGGGAAATCCTGGTAAGTGAAGCCAGGTGAAAGTCCTGGTGAGTGAAGCCAGGCAGTTGGAAAATCCTGGTAAGTGAAGCCAGGTGAAAGTCCTGGTGAGTGAAGCCAGGCAAGGGAAAGTCCTGGTGAGTGAAGCCAGGCAGTTGGAAAGTCCTGGTGAGTGAAGCCAGGCAAGGGAAATCCAGATAGGTCAAGGTTGACCAGACATCTGGTGAAAAGTCCAAGCAGGGAGCTTGGCACGGGAAAAGTCCAAGTATGGAGACTTGGCACGGAGAAGTCCAAGCAGGGAGCTTGGCACGGGAAAAGTCCAAGTATGGAGACTTGGCACGGAAAAGTCCAAGTATGGAGACTTGGCACAGAAAAGTCCAAGTATGGAGACTTGGCACGGGAAAAGTCCAAGTATGGAAGCTTGGCATACGAAGTCGGAGAGGACTCGGTAGCTCGTTCTCCGGACTAGGTCAGAGAGGGCTCGGTAGCTCGTTCTCTGGACCGGATGGAGTCGGAGAGGGCTCGGTAGCTCGTTCTCCGGACTAGGTCAGAGAGGGCTCGGTAGCTCGTTCTCTGGACCGGATGGAGTCAGAGAGGGCTCGGTAGCTCGTTCTCCGGACTAGGACAGAGAGGGCTCGGTAGCTCGTTCTCTATACCAGAGAGGAAATAAGGCTGGCTGTGGGTATCTTGATCGGTCTGCAGACCGATCCAGTGACGCCAAGGCTATCTGATCGGTCTGGTGACCGATCAGTAACCACACAGAATGTTTCTGTGGGATATCTGATCGGTCTGGTGACCGATCAGTAATGAAACAGAAGGAAGCAAGGCGATCTGGGAGTTGGGGATCGGTCTGGGGACCGATCAGCCTAGGGCCTGATCGGTCCACAGACCGATCAGGAGATTCCCGGACCGATCAGGATGGAGCTTGATCGGTCCAGGCCTAGCCGTTGCGACACAACGGCTATCTCTGCTTCGTCTGTTTTCATTTTTTCTTCTTCGCAAGTTGCAGGGAGATACCAGATGATATAAGGCCTCTACAGTGAAGTACGAAAAAAAAACACTGGAAGAGCTGCTTCTTCTAATTCTTCTTCTTCCTCTTGAGCTTTGCTGAGCTCTCGATTTTGCTGAAGCTTCGCGTGAGCTTCGTGCTGGTTTTCTAGCTACTGGAGCCGTGAAGCTGCTGCTTCATCAACGGACTCCGACGAGAAGGCAAGCAAGTGTGTTTACAATTTCTATTGTTCTTGTTTGTTTCCTCTATTGTTGTACTCCTCTGTTTTGCTGTTGCAAAGACTTTGTGGTGAGGTTTCTCCACCCAGAAGGAGTTCATATTAGCCGGTTATCCGGGGTCTCATCCACCGACGGATTGATAGGCTTCGTCCACCTTACGGACACGCCGAGGAGTAGGAGTATCATCTCCGAACCTCGTTACATCGCTGCGTCTAAGGTTTGTTCTTCTCGTTCTCGTTTCTATTATTTTATTTCCGCTGCGCTAACCTAATTCGTAGGAAGAAACGAAAAATTGGGGTCGGCTATTCACACCCCCCCTCTCTAGCCATCCGAAGGTCCTAACAATAGTGTGGACGTATATAAAATCAAACATTTGTAAGAGGAGGTTTTACCCATTAATTTTATTCTTGTCAACCTAACTTTATGACAAATAAAATTAATAGTTGGTTTTCCTTCGGTCACACAAATAATGTCCTAAACTCCGATGGGGAGGATACTATTAGATGTGCCTAAGTGTATACAATTACTTAACACTTAGTCCATTAATAAGATTGTGCCTCTTCCGATGGGGAAGATCACACGCTCTTAATTAATTTCCTATAGTTATCCAAAATGGAAGTTTGATCTAGTGATCCACAAACAAACTCATCCGATATAGAGGAAGGCACTCAGAGCCAACGCGCAAGTTTGTTTGCATCACTTACAAACCAGTAATGGAGATCGTGGAATTTATTAAAATTCCTCTCCCACTTAGTTATTTAAAAATGAGGATTTTAACCTATGCTAGCATACATCACATGCACATAAACATCACAGTAAATAAAAGCAATAAATTTGGAAATTAATTTTCCAACTATTATGACCTTTTCCATCACTGTCTTCAGTATGCTCCAACCCTAGCTGCTGCCATCTTTAGCCACCGCCATCGGGTCGAGTTGTCGCTTCTATCTTGCCTCTTATTCTGCTGCGCCTCTGGTCCTCCAATAGCACCACGCCTCGCAAAGTTACGATCCGCGACAAATATAGAATTTTACATATATCGATCCTATATTCCATACAGGAATGTACATGTATTCTAGATCGAAAAAATAAAATTCCAAAAATAATACAACTCCTGCTGTATTTGATACATACAATCATGCACACAAAATAATGTCCTTGACATGTCCAAGGGTCCAATCACACACAATATCTAAATGCCATAATAGTTGGAACCTGCAACCACAAAGTTAGCACATCCTACTATTATCCTGCCTAAATTATGTATGACATGTGCATAATTAATTTAAAAACCAAAACACACAGAGGCAAACCCTAGCTCTGATACCAATTATTGGTTAGTCCTAGGAAAATGTACCGGTTCCACTGTACAAAATTTTTTTGTACAAGTGTCGAATCTTTCCTTAAATAACCTATTGTGTTCTTTAGAAGTTAAATTAGGAATCACAGACGGAACTTAACATCATTGATTCTAAATTTAACTTATCTGTTCTTAATGGTTTAGATTTGAATCGCAAGCAGAACTTAACACTATTGATTTAAATCTACCTATGTTATTAATTCCATTAAATATTAATTTCTAAAATTGGCTTCCAGGACTGCATGATGAGGCATATGACCTTCTTGGATATGGGAGTAATCACCACCGCCTAGACAAAGCCATTTAAGGTAAACTAATATTTAATTTCCTAAAATAACTCTAAGTTAACCAAAAAGAACAATCGAATCACAAATTCAAAAAAGAAGAAAACACAAACTCGAAAAACTAATTCGAAAAACTAGATCTAATGCCTCTTATGTTTGGAATTCTTACAAAAAGAAATAACTAGCATGATGCGGAAAATAATTGCTAATTATACCTTCTCTTTGTAAACTAATGACCTCGAGATCTTCTGCCGTATTCCTCGCCTCACCTTGGACGTCGTGTGGGCGACGATCCTCCAAGATGAACACCACCCAAAAGCTTTCTTCCTCTTCCTCTAAAATCCGGTCACCACCACCACCAAGGAGAAGAGAGCAAAGGGAAAGGGAGAAGAGAGAGGGCCGGCCACCAAGAGAATAAGAGTCGTGTCTCATGAAGCCTCCTCACCCCTTCTTTTATAATAATTGCCCAAGGCAAATAAGGGAAGAATTTTTACAAAAATTAAAATCTTCCTCTAATTTTTTCTTTTCCCTTTTTATTTTCTTTTTCTTTCCTCTTGATTGAATCAATCACCAAAAATTAATTTAATGATTTTATTTTATTTAATATGGCCGACCACCATGCTTGGGCACCAAGCAAGTAGAGCTGTCAGACGGGCCAACCCGTGGAGGAACGGGTCGGCCTGTGGCAGGTTAACCATTTGGCGAGGCGGGGCGGGCCAACCCGCCAACTTGGCGGGTTGGGAAATTTCCAACCCAACCCATTCTAAGGCGGGTTGCGGGTTTGACGGGCCAACCCGCGGGCCCATCAAAAATTTAAAAAAAAATTAAAAAAGATTTCATATCTTCAACATTTTACTTCGAAAACGTTTTCTACAATTAAATGTATACATAAATATGTATTTTAAATATAAATAAACACAAATGAGTACTTATGTTGGATGAAAAGTACTATTTTTATTTTAAAATTATAACAAAGAAAGATAATAAATTGGCCTAAAACTTAGCTTACATGTGTTTTTCAACCCGCGGGCCAACCCAAGCCCGAGCGGGCCAATCCGCGGACTTGGGTTGATAAAATTCCAACCCAACCCGCTTAAATAGTTTTGCGGGGCGGGTCAACCCGACGGGCCCAACCCAAATTGACGGCTCTACAAGCAAGGGTGGCCGACCCCCATAAGAGGAAAGGAATATTATTTTTTTTATAAAATTTTACAAGAAGAAAAACTCTTATAAAATTTTACAAGCTCTTTTTTCCTAAAGTAGGAGTTAAAAAAAAGTTCTAAAAATTAAAACCATGTTTTAAAATTTAAAACTTCTTTTATAAAATTTTCTTTTTTAACATGGTGATAGAAAATTTAAATTTTAAAACTTCTCTTCCTTTTTCCTAAACCATGAGGATGGTTAAAAAAGAAAAGTTTTAAAATCTTTTAAACTTTCTTTTAAAACATGTGACCAAATTCAAATAAGGAGAGTTTTAAAAATTAAAATCTCTCTTTTAAAACTTATAGTTTTCTACAAAGAGAAGATTTTAAAAATTCAAAACAACCCTCCTTATTTGAATTATTGTGGTCGGCCCCTACTAGCTTGGTCACCAAGCAATAGGGTCGACCCTTTAAGAGGAGATGTGGCCGGCCATTGCTTGGTCACCAAGCAATGGACCGGCCCCCTTCTTGGACACCAAGATGAGCCTTTCTTTGGATAGACTTGAGGCTCTAATGATGCTACGACAGGGACCTAGAGGAGAAATTGGTTTTGGCCTTCCGATGAGCTTGAGTATCCCGTGTTCATCCCGAACACACAACTCAAGTTCATCGATAATAACTCATTCCACTAGAGAGTTATTATCGCATTACCGCACCAATCTCAAATTACATTATGGGCTCCTTCTTATCATGAGTGTGTTAGTCTCCCTGTGTTTAAGATTACGAATGTCCACTAATTAAGTAAGTTACTGACAACTCACTTAATTAATATCTAGCTCCAAAAGTAGTACCACTCAACTTTATTGTCATGTCGGACTAAGTCCACTTGCAGGGTTTAACATGACAATCCTTATGAGCTCCTCTTGAGGGCATTCTCAACCTAGATAACTAGGACACAGATTCCTTCTATAATCAACAACACACACTATAAGTAATATCATTTCCCAACTTATCGACATATTGATTTATCGAGCTAAACCTCACCCTTTGATAAGTCAAAGAAATAAATATTAAATATATGTACTTATTATTATATTAGGATTAAGAGCACACACTTCCATAATAACTATGGTCTAGTTATTTTACTAAGTCAGTACAAAAAGAACTTACCTAAATGGTCCTACTCAATACACTTGGAGTGTACCAGTGTAATTTATTAATCAAGATAAACTAATACTTAATTACACTACGACTATTCCGATGATTTGTTCCTTTCCATCTTAGTCGTGAGCAACTGTTTATAATTTATAAAGAACTGACAACATGATCTTCTGTGTGTGACACCACACACCATGTTGTCTACTATATAAATTAATTGAACAATTACATTTAACAAATAAATGTAGATATTGACAAATGTGATTCTTTTATTTCAAAAATAAATTTTTACAAAAGCTAGGCTTTTAGTATACACTCTAACAAACACTTTGTTGGATCGTCGGACCGTGTGCAGGGTCATCAAAGAGTTCCTTTAGATCTTGAGAATCTTGCCATTCCTTAGTCGCAGGAGCCAGTGTGTCATCTTATCACCATCAGACAGGATTAAATTTGGCATCATTTGTTGGAATATTCACCTGAATATGAATCTTTGAGATGGAAGAGGCTAGAAAACTCAATACCGTAACCATAACGCAAGAAGATCTGGAGATACTCATCAACGCCAGAGTGTAAAAATTACTTCAAAAGCAACAACAAGCTAATATTGGTGGCATGCTACCACCAGCAAATCCGAAAGTATCAACCAGCGCTCTTTAGAGGGAGAGCGGGGGGGGGGGGGTGTGATAACTATGATTTTACTGCATTATTTTGATTCATATATGCATGGTCTGATGTTGATTTCATAGTTTAAATCATGGTTACATCACATTTTGTGCATAGTGTGTATTTTGGACTTAATTACAAATTATTGTATTTTGTGTTATTTGATGCTAATATTTGATTCTTATTTTGTAGGCATCAAAGGATCTTGGATTTGGATCTATTTGGACCGAAATTGGGCTCGAATCGGAGTTCAAACGAGAAGATCAAGCTTTGAAGCATTATGGGTCGTTTATCAAGAATAGGAGAGATCTGAACCATCCGTTGAAGATCTAGCCGATCCAACTTAATGGGGAGCAGATCTGAGCCATTGATGAAGATCCAAAAGTTTTGATGCAGATCTGAGTTCATCTAGCTATTGATCCAGCCCGACTTAATCTGGACCGTTTATTGAAGACTGGGCGGATCTTGGCCATCCAGTGACGATCTAATCGATCCGACCTACGGGAGGGTAGATCCAGACCCTAGATCAACATCAGTACCTTCGGATCATATTTTGGATGACTTTTCACCGTTGATTTAGCCCGGAATCATCTCAACCGTCCATTCCAGATCTAGATCTGATTTAAATGAGAAGCTACAGTACCCAGCTTCTTCATCGACTCCACAGCGCGCAGCAGCTTCGTCTCCGCGGCGTTTCTTTGGATTCTGACCCCTTTCTCTTCTCCGATCATTCTCCCGAGATTCAACCTCGGTGAAGGACGTCCCAGAAGCTTCATCCCGATTCTCTGGAACCGATTTGGGTGTTCCCTCCAGCGCAATCTCCATTTCTTCGATACCTCTGTTCACCTCAAATTTGGAGGTGTTCTTCCAAATCTGAGCTCCGATTCCCATTAGAAACACTAGGCGGTGGCCCTCCGGCGTTTTTGAGCTTCATCCGATCACAATTCGCAATCCGTAGCTCCCATTCCAGATTCAGAGGTCAAGGATGGCAGATTTCCAGATTTTCGGCATTTTCTTGGGTTTAGGGTTGTTTCAGCTCGTCGGGGGTGGTCCGTCGGTGTTGTTGAACCTTCCTTGAGCTGATACGCAGCTGAGACGATCCATTGAGGTCCAAAGTTGGGTGGTTTCGACTTTGGCACTCTTGTGTGACGGCAAGAGTGTGGAGTTTGTATAGATTGGTTGTGAGTTGGATTGGTTAGAGTTTTATTTCGTTTTTTTATTATTTTTACAGCTTAGAACATATTCATTTGATGTTTGTTATGATTTTAGCAAGTAATTTAGTATTTCATTACCTTGTTAAAGCTTAGTTTAAGTTTTATTTGATGCTTGGTTAATTGTTTAGTGTTTGAGATTTAAGTTAGGGTTTATATTTAGCTTTAGATCAGATTTAATTGTGTCTTGCTATTTTACCTTTAGTTTAAGTGTGTGTCGATGGTTTAATCACAACGTAGAGTGACAATACGTTGAGGTTTGATTATTGGCACATAGTTAGGTTTTACTCTTGCTTTAGATTAATCTCTTTAGTGCTGCGCTTTTCCTTTGTTACATTTAGATTCAAGCTTAAACACCCCCCAATTCCATTTTTATATCGAAAACTCCAAAAATAGGAATAAAAATACAATCCTAAATTACATCATACTGTTGGTTCCTCGAGAGCGATCCTGGGCTCGTTACTATGACATTATTGTTTAATTAAGGGGTTCAGTGGGAATACATTATTAATTTGATTTACGAGTGTGACAGATTCGCTTTATCAAATTTTGGCGCCGTTGCCGGGGAAAACGTTAATATGCAATGTTTGGTAATTTTAAGATTGTTGTTTTGATTGCTTTCATGATTATATATTCATGTGTTGATTTTATTTGTTCCTGAGTCTTCTGATTTTATTTGCTAGTGTTTCAGTGTAAGAACAGGAAATTCATGTGACCATGGATCCATATTATGCGTATTTTGGAGATGGGATAGAGAATTATTATGATCAGCCTCAGACTCAGTCCTACCTACCTATGGAGCAGCGGAATAGGTATGAGGATGCACAAGAACAAATTGAAGAATCAATGTGAAAATGCAATGAAGTTATGCAACAAATGAAAGAGCATCAAGAGCAACAATTTGCAAGGATACAGAATATTCAGAGTCAATTAGATCATATTGCATCATCAATTAATCAGTTACAAGCACAGAACTCCAGTGGAGAGATGGAGAGTAGTGATTTTGTCAGGCCTGACCCTATTCCCATTTATTCACAAGATTTATCTAATTTTATTTGTGGTGATGATGTAATTGTTCAGATTTATGATTCTACTGATAGTGTTGCTTTAGATGTTGTTGAAGATGCAAGTATTGTTGCAGAAGTTGATTTAAGTGTAGGGGAATGCTTACTGGAAGCATTACCTCAAGAATCACCAAGAGTTGAAGATGTAAGTGTAGGGACTTGTGCTATGGAGCCAAGCACCCAAGAATCACTACATGAAGATGTATATGCACCAGAACTAGAGTCTGAGCCATTAGTTGATGAGAAAGAGGTAAAAATCACCACTCCAGGTACCTTTCAAGATGACAAGGTGAGTATTTTTTTGTGATACATTAGAGAATTTCATAGAGGTACCATTTATTGATTTTATTAGATGTGATGCATTTCTTGATATATGTTTTACCCACACTAATATTCTCCTATTTTCTTTTAATCCCACATGTGTGTGAGAAGTGTTTTCTTTTATTGATGTTGTAGGAGAACATAAGCGTCCGGAGTGGGTGCTTAAACTGAACCGCCTCAGACCTCCAGAAAGAGCTTTCAATGGAAAAATGAGTAATAAGAAGAATTTGAGTAGAACCATGATTACTCCACTACTGGGGTGGCTTCTTCTTTTGAACCTTCTTCAACCACCGGGAATGAAAGGGGAGTTGGTTCTAATTTAGCATACTTTTTCATTTTAATTCATGCTTTGTGTCTAATAAATTCTTTATACGTTTCTTTAGTTTCATACTTTGCATTTTGCATTTTACTTACATACTTGCATTTAGTTTGGTATACATAGCATGTCATTTGAATAAAATTCTCCATGAATTGTTTAGTAATATTTTTAAGATGGTAAAAGTTTCTTAAATTTGATCATCAATTTTAGGTCATGTGACATGATTGGATACTTTTCTTACATGATTTTGGTTAAATTGGTAGTGGATTCCATTTTGATCAATTGAGCTTGATTGCATAAAAATACCTATTGAGGTCCACTTTAAGCCTATACTCTATTTTACTTTTGTGTGGCATGCACTCATAGCAATTGAGCTCTAGAACTTGCTTAGTTTCTTTTCAAAGTCACAATAGCATAGGTGTGCATGGAGATGAAGGATATATTTCATTCTTGTTCCCTTATTTCCCATTTCTTTCTCCACAATTTTCTTGAAACATTCTCATCTAGCATTTTAAATCATAATTCTCTATGCTTGTCGTATTTCTTTTATTTCATTGAGATTGCTGGATTAATTGCTTGATGAGTTAGCTTGACTAAGATGGACAAGGTCTTAAGTGTGGGGGAGGGATGATGAGATGATAAATTTATGGAAATATTAAAATGTTATAATGAGTTCCGAAATTTTGGCACAATTACTTGATTATGGATTTGTTTAGTGGAAATTTTGAAGTTGGAAATTATATACACTAATTTGTGCCAATTGTGTGCCAACTTTCACTTAAAATTCTCAAATCATTGAGAAATTCAAGTAAATGTATTGTATGCTCAAGGACAAATGGTGTGCATTTATGTTCCAAAATTGCTGCTATGGTGTGTTCTACTGGAAATGAAGCTCCTGCCATTTCATTGCTAATTGGCACCCTTACCTTTGAATTCATGATTCTGAACTGAGTCACAGATTTTAGAATTCAGCAATGTATGATGAAATTGCTGCCATTGATGTATCAACCTCAACATTTTGCATGCCAAGTTTCCTTTTCAACCTTCTAATTATTGGTAGTTTCAAGTTAAACTTTTGCACTCTCACTCAGAAGAGAAACTGATAGAAGATTGAACTTGCTGGAATTTTGAACTTGCTGGAAATTCAGAAATACAGAATGTTGTATCAATGACGTGCCAAACTTGTTAAACAAAGGGAATGTTAAAAGAAACTGAATTCTGATGGAAGGAGGTATTATAATGGTTTAAGCATGGATTCCTTCAATGTGATTCTTGCAGAATCAATATAGAAAATTTCAGTAAGAGTGTGTCTAGTTCTCCTTGCGAATCTTGGATCAATGGAAGACTCAAGACAAAATTGAGCCACTAAACTCTTCTTTTCCTTGTTGTTGCGCCTGATGAGGAAACTTTGAAATAGAAGTTGAATCCTAGATATGAATTTAATGCTATGATCAGAGGTGGAAGATGGGTAACAGTAAAAGCATTTCTTTGATCAGTGGAGCAGCTTAAGTCTCATTGATTCTAGCTTCTGCAACTTCAAAATCATAAGAAGCTGATTTATAGTTGGAGTTTTTATCAAATTGAATTGGAATTCTTGCAAATATGAATTTCTGAATTGCTGGTTTTGGAGCTGTGATTATTCATTGTTGAATTTAGAGATCAAAGCTGTTCGGATTCAAATGAAAAATAATGGAAATTTTAAGTGTAACCCCACTCAAACCATTGGAGAACATGTATAGAAGGGAAGACTTGGGAATGTTCATTAAGCTAATGAAGTTTACTGGATAAACATATAAACCATTTAAAGTTGAAGTGAGAAAGGGTAGTTAAGAGGTGGTGAAATTGTGTATCAAATGAGTGCCAAAATTTTGCAGCAGCACTGAGATTGAAGTGTATGGACTGGCATCACTAAATTTCGTCAATCAGTTGGTGAGGAGACATAGAGTTCTGAATTTCAGTGTTGTGTAGCTATGGGTGATACATTGGCTTCATTTAAACAAACAATAGTTAATACATTATAAAGATTCTGTTCTTGATTGGTTTCTGAATTTGAACAGATTATAAAGTTTGGGCTGTTATGTGCCAATCTGATTTGCTGAAAAAGAGTGCTGATTGTTGCTAGAATTCTTTGCAAGCTGCATGACCAAATGTGAACAATGACATGCTTAATACGGATGCAGGAGTACATCAGCTTAAATCTAAAACTGATATCAGAAATTTTTGAAACTCTTACAAAACAAAGTGCTAAACGAAGCCTTGTACCAAACTTAACTCTTCATGGATCAAGGAATGGAAAGCTAATGAAGATCATCAAAGTTGGAAACACCAAATTTCATCAAGGATTGTTGGAAGAGACAAAAATCTGGAATTTCTTGGAATCTAGAATTTGAAGAGCTGGTGTGTTGTGATTTATAGAGTTGCTTGTCAAGCTGGAATCTGAAACAGCATATTACAGAAGCAAATCTCAGATTCAAATTTCTGAAATTGGACTTCCAAGAGGCTGAGTTTCTGCTGTAGAATCTGCAATAATATAGTTGAGTTTTTATGAAGCCTCTTGATCAATGGGAAGCTTAAGTAGCACTCAGTTACTTAGAAAAAAAAAGAAGAATGCATGAAATTTCTGTTTATCAAATTCTGCAGAAATGGAACTAATGCATCAACAAGTTCATGTTTATTGCTAAACTTCTATGTTGTTTTTGATTGGTAGTAGTATCATGAACTCATTCTCTTTTCATTCCAGTATCAATTGATACCTTCAGCCAGATAATTTCTATATGATTTGAACTTAAGCTACCTTAGGCTTCTAGTTCAATTCTGGAATTTTGATTTCTGGTTTTTACAAGATGAAATTCTGCCGTTTCATATTATGGAGACAAAGAAGACATATGGAATACAATAAAAAATAGAATTGGCAGGAATTCTGAATAACTTCATGCTGAATTGAAATCGGAATAAAAAATTTTGAAATTCAGAGTGCTAATGCAAGGAAGATCTACATGGTGAAGGAAAACCATATTTCTGAATCAGAAATGCCGATGCTGTTAATGAAATTTGATACATAATCTAGAAATACAGAATTTGTATGACACAACTAAGCCTTGATTCAGATTCTAAAATTCTGAGATGTATTCCGAGCTATGCGTTGTTAGAAGGTTTTGCTGATTTCTGAATTTGATGCTGATTTCCATGATCAAGGCTGCCAATTTCCAATCATAGGCAGTGTTGTTTCTTATTTGTTTGAGAATGATTTTAAGTATGGATTTAAGATGCAGGAACTAGCCACTGTTTCTTCCGTTTCTCTTGCAGATTCTGTTAAACAGAACTGATCCATGCACTTGCAACAAGCAGAGTAAAATCTGTTGTTCTGTTAGCAGCAAAATTTCAGTTTAAAATTTAGCAACTCAGTTTAAAAACTTGTAGTGATTTCAGAGTTTAATGCATAGAATGAAAGCTGATTTCTGAATACAGAGTTGGAACCTTAATGGATTGTGCAGTTTTGTAAATGGCTGAGAATTGCCAAATGCTTATGCTAATTCCAATCTATGGAGTGCTCTGTTCTCTGTTGGTAGTTACCATTGAATTGTTGCAAGAGTTGATGTGGATCTGATCAGCATTGTTTCGAAGCAAAGCTACATCCAGTAGGGGAATGCTTACTCCAATCATTTCAGTGCTAATGAAACCCTTTATTTAGCTTAACTCTCCATGGATCAAGAGAAGCTGGAAGTAGCCTCTGTATGGGAAATTTGAAGTTGAATCTCTGATATGAATTCAGTGCTGTTATCAGTCTTGAAGATTGAATCTGAAAATAAATCTGTAGAAGAAATTGCAAGGTGGGAAATCAATTAAAGAAAGAGGAAGTTTACATTACTTGAATCCTTAGAGTCATGCAATAACCATTCTACCATATGGCCCCTATTTCTAATGAATTCGGATTTTAAAAAAAAAATCAGAAACAGTAAAGGGAAGTAAAGAATTCTGCAGCAGTAACAGAGTAAACAGTGGTTTTTGAAGTGTGTTAAGAATTGGTAAGCATGTGGTTCTTTATTGTCCGAGACGACAAAATTTTAAGTGTGGGGGAGGGGATTCTTGTTGATTAATTATTGTGAGATGGTTTTA
This sequence comes from Zingiber officinale, assembly GCF_018446385.1. Taxonomy (NCBI): domain Eukaryota; kingdom Viridiplantae; phylum Streptophyta; class Magnoliopsida; order Zingiberales; family Zingiberaceae; genus Zingiber; species Zingiber officinale. The sequence continues at coordinate 67,728,433 of NC_055989.1, forward strand.
GCTTTGAAGTGATAGAATTGAAGTGGAAATTCAGTAAACACAGTGAAGGAAAGGAAAAAAAATCAGTGGCAAAACAAAGAGTATCAAATGTGGAGATAGAGTATCAAGATTTGTGGATAATCATCAAATTGAAGGAGAGGTTAGCTTGATATTTTGAAGTGGTAATGACAAATGATATTTATCTCTTTTCACATCAAAATGGTCAACTCATCAAGTATATTTCCTCCAATACTCTCATTCTCTCATTTTATTCATTAATGCCTTTTCTTTTGCTACTACATTCATTTCAATTGTTCTTTTTGCTTCCATTTCAATTCTTCATGATAAATTCCTTTTGATTCATGTATGCTATGTTTATAGTGGTGGAAATTTAGAAAATAAGCAAGCTTATGGTAGTGAAATGTTGTGAGTTGCATTGAGTGAGCTCCACTTATACACATGTTTGAGTGTGAGAGATAGATTAGGTAAATTCCTTGTGAGATGCAACTTGCTTAATTTTTTCAATTGGATTGAAACTACCATACCTACTGATTATTGTTTGGATTGTATTCATGATTGTTTGTGATCTTTAGATGGTCTTAGTTAAATTCTTTTTACTATCTTCTAGATATTGCTAGAGAATTTTCTGTGGAGACGATTTTTAGTTTTCTTTACTTTCACGGGACGTTCAAGTCTAAGTGTGGGGGATTTGATAACCATGATTTTACTGCATTATTTTGATTCATATATGCATGGTTTGATGTTGATTTCATAGTTTAAATCATGGTTACATCACATTTTGTGCATAGTGTGTATTTTTGGACTTAATTGCAAATTATTGTATTTTTGTGTTATTTGATGCTAATATTTGATTCTTATTTTGTAGGCATCAAAGGATCTTGGATTTGGATCTATTTGGACCAAAATTGGGCTCGAATCGGAGTTCAAACGAGAAGATCAAGCTTTGATGCATTATGGGTCGTTTATCAAGAATAGGAGATATCTGAACCATCCGTTGAAGATCTGGCCGATCCAACTTAATGGGGAGCAGATCTGAGCCATTGATGAAGATCCAGAAGTTTTGATGCAGATCTGAGTTCATCTAGCTATTGATCCAGCCCGACTTAATCTGGACCGTTTATTGAAGACTGGGCGGATCTTGGCCATCCAGTGATGATCTGATCGATCCGACCTACGGGAGGGTAGATCCAGACCCTAGATCAACATCAGTATCTTCGGATCAGATTTTAGATGACTTTTCACCGTTGATTTAGCCCGGAATCATCTCAACCGTCCATTCCAGATCCAGATCTGATTTAAATGAGAAGCTACAGTACCCAGCTTCTTCGTCGACTCCACAGCGCGCAGCAGCTTCATCTCCGCGGCGTTTCTTCGGATTCCGACCCCTTTCTCTTCTCCAATCATTCTCCCGAGATTCAACCTCGGTGAAGGACGCCCCAGAAGCTTCATCCCGATTCTCTGGAACCGATTTGGGTGTTCCCTCCGGCGCAATCTCTATTTCTTCGATACCTCTGTTCACCTCAGATTTGGAGGTGTTCTTCCAAATCTGAGCTCCGATTCCCATCAGAAACGCTAGGCGGTGGTCCTCCGGCGTTGTTGAGCTTCATCCGATCACAATTCGCAATCCGTAGCTCCCATTCCAGATTCAGAGGTCAAGGATGGCAGATTTTTCGGCATTTTCTTGTGTTTAGGGTTGTTTCAGCTCGTCGGGGGTGGTCCGTCGGTGTTGTTGAACCTTCCTTGAGCTGATACGCAGCTGAGACGATCCATTGAGGTCCAAAGTTGGGTGATTTCGACTTTGGCACTCTTGTGTGACGGCAAGAGTGTGAAGCTTGTATAGATTGGTTGTGAGTTGGATTGGTTAGGGTTTTATTTCGTTTTGTTATTATTTTTACAGCTTAGAACAGATTCATTTGATGTTTGTTATGATTTTAGCAAGTAATTTAGTATTTCATTACCTTGTTAAAGCTTAGTTTAAGTTTTATTTGATGCTTGGTTAATTGTTTAGTGTTTGAGATTTAAGTTAGGGTTTACATTTAGCTTTAGATCAGATTTAATTGTGTCTTGCTATTTTATCTTTAGTTTAAGTGTGTGTCAATGGTTTAATCACAACGTAGAGTGACAATACGTTGAGGTTTGATTATTGGCACATAGTTAGGTTTTACTCTTGCTTTAGATTAATCTCTTTAGTGCTGCGCTTTTCCTTTGTTACATTTAGATTCAAGCTTAAACACCCCCCAATTCCATTTTTATATCGAAAATCCCAAAAATAGGAATAAAAATACAATCCTAAATTACATCATACTGTTGGTTCCTCGAGAGCGATCCTGGGCTCGTTACTACGACATTATTGTTTAATTAAGGGGTTCAGTGGGAATACATTATTAATTTGATTTACGAGTGTGACAGATTCGTTTATCATGGTGAAGAGGAGGGTCATACTCGCTTACTTCCTACGCCTCTCTCATCAAATCATCATCCTAGAGCACTTTTCCATACACCTTTAGAATAGATGGGCCAAGGAATAATCTCGCAAGAGTCCTTTGGAAAAGCTATAGCTAGTGATAGCTCTCCTAAGCAGATTGCCACCCTGTTCTCTCAAAGGGTATTGGATGATCCATTACCCAAATGATATCATAACTTGAATATTGGAGAATACTCGGGAACGACTGATCCAGAAGATCATCTCCTCAAGTTTGAGCATGTTGCCCTTCTTTAACAATTAACGGATGGTGTAAAATGCTGGATGTTCCTCACCACCTTCGACGGAGTAGCTCAACGATGGTTCAAATGATTGCTAGACAATTCTATTTGCCGATTCAAGAATTTCTACAAGGTATTTCTCCACCATTTTTCTAGTAATCAGAGATATCATAAAACTCCTTGGAGGCTCTACTCACTCAAACAGGGGCCCAATAAGTCCATTCGAGCTTATATCAAAAGGTTTAATCAGGTGGCCATAGATGTTCCTATGGCCACCATAGAGATTTTGGTAAATGTTTTTTTTCCAAGGGCTTAATGATAATAACTTTTTCAAGGATTTGGTTAGAAAACCTCCAGCCAACTTTGATCTACTAATTGAAAGAGAAATTAAATTTATTAATATGGAAGAAGCTAAGGCTGCTCGAAGGAAGGAGGCTATAGCACCTATTCTTGCTCTCGAGTGCCCTACAGCACCTGCTCCTCTGCCTAAAGGACCTTGGGTGGGTCCTCAACATCGTCAGCCCGAGCCAAGGCCTCAAGCCATACAACATGTGAGAGTTCCTTGAGAAATCCCATAAAAATGGTGCACATATCATCAATCAACTACTCACAACACGGAGGAGTGTTACACTCTGCGGAATCAATGAGAAGGTAATCCCAAATATCGTCGGCGTTCCCCAGCCCCAAATCGCTAACTGTATCAAAGACAAAATAACTCGCTCAAGATTGAATATCGGGCGACCGAGCCACAACTAAGAACTTTACAAAGCCCGGTCGAGCAAGTCCAAGGGCTCGCTCAGACACAACTAGAGTAATCATCAGCCCAACAAGAAGAAAATCACAATAATGTCCCCCCCCCCCCCCGGGGGTAATATTCATATGATAGTTGGGGGCCCGCTGATGGTGACTCTAACCGAGCAAGGAAGTCACATGCTCGGTGTTTGGTCATTCATGAGGTCTGATGCAGTGCTGAGCGAGCGACCGGGCTAGAGATAAGCTTTGGACCCAGAGATCTAGAGGGGGTAGAAGTACCCTATGATGGTGCATTGATAATTAAGGTTGTGATATTCAATTATAACATCTCTCATACTTTCATTAACACAGGTAGCTCTGTTAATATCATTTTCAAATAGGTTTTTTATCATCTACAGATTGACCCGAGCGAGCTCCAGCTCATATCAACTCCTTTATATGGATTTACAGGTAATGAAGTTCAATCGCTTTATCAAATCAAATTGGCTATATCTCTTGGAGAAGAGCCCCTGATGAGGACACGCCGATCAATTTTTATGGTTGTGAATGCACGCTCCACATACAACGTCATTTTAGGTTGACCGGCCTTAAATGAATTCTGGACGGTCATTTTAACTTTTTGTTAGAAGATAAAATTCCTTGTAGATGATCAAGTGGGAGAAGTTAAAGGTGATCAATTGGTGGCCCACAAATGTTATGTGGAGGTAATAAAAACGGAGGCTACTGTCGCTCAAAAAATTCAAAGGATAAAAGTTAATACCATTCAAGAGAAGCCGCCCATCCTAGTGTATAAAGAAAAGGAGGAAGTACAAATTCAGGCTGGCCAACTGGAAGCAAGCACCACATTTGCTGATTTAGATCCTGACCTTAAGGTCGAGTTGGTGAATTGCTTGATAAGCAATAGTGATATGTTTGCCTGGACGCCCAAAGAAGTGACATGCATATCTCCTGCAGTTATAGAGCATGTATTGCATGTTTACCTCGATGCTCGCCTGGTCAAGCAAAAGAAGAGGGATTTTGGGGCCGACCAAGATAAAATTATTAAAGAAGAAGTAGACAAGGTTTTAGAAGCAGGATACATCTGGGAAGTGCAATTCCTAAGTTGGTTGGCTAATGTTATTATGGTTTCTATACCTGAAAACAAATAGAGAGTGTGTATTGACTTTATAGATCTCAACAAAGCCTTCCCAAAAGATTATTATCCGTTACCTCAAATTGATCAAGTGGTAGATGTTAGTTAGAGCCCTAGAGCCAATCATATGATGATTGTTGTATGGACTCATTGTATCATATTCCTATATATATAAAGGCATTTGTTTTGGTTATTATACTTACTTGTATTGGTGCCAAATAACTAAGTATAATAGCGTCCTTTAGTAGAAGGTTCTTATCTATATCAATCGATTTGTTGAATCGATAGTGAGATGATATAGAGAACACTACTCTTAATCATTCCTAGTCAAGTATTAGCATTCAGGGGCAATGTTAATACGACGAGACTAGCATGTAGGTCAACTCGATGACTTGATCTCACAAGTCATGGATATAGAGATATCAAGTTGACACATGAGTATGCATTAGAGAATGTATACTGAATGACCCGCCATGAAAAAGTATCATGGATCATTATATGAGTGTCATATACTTTCTCATGTGGCTATTAGTATGACTATTAGTCCTTGGACCTGAAGTCACCATGGCTTTCTACATAAGGAGTTGCATACTTTAGCTTCGTCAAACGCCACCTGTAACTGGGTGGACTCTAAAGACGATTACTGGGTATGTAACAAATTATACGGAGGGATGTGAGTGATGTAGATGAGATCTATCCCTCCTATATAACAGGAGTGTCAGCGTTATTCTTGATAGAGTGGGACCACTAAGTGCATGGTCATGCCCAAATGAGTCAATATGAGATATTGAGTTCATTTGATTATAGTGAGTCTACTTGGAGTTCAAGATTTAGATTGATCAGAGGATGACACAGTCTATGCCTCAAATTGATCAATCTAGATATCAAGGATAGAAGGACATTGTTATATATTGTGAAGAGTCATAATTAGTAGTCACAAAGGTGATGTTAGATCTCAACATTCTTATAACTTGGGTGGTAATGATGTGTTGCTAGATACCGCTAATTACTTATGCTTCTAAATGGGTTTAGGAGCATTGCCAACGTTACAAGAACCTATAGGGTCACACACAAAGGGCAATTAGATGGAGATTAGGTTCATTTGATGAACCAGGAGGATTAGGTTCATGTGATGAACCAAGTTGGATTAAGAGTAATCCAAATTAGACTAATTGAGTTGGACTCAATTTGATTCATGTGTTGAATGAGTCTAATTTAGATTATGACTCATTGAATCAATTTAATTCAATGAATATAGATTCATTAAATTAAGTTGGCTTTAATCAAATGGTTGGATTTAATCAACCATGGGAGGTAAGAGGTCAAGTTTGACTTGACTTGAGAAGGAAGATTAAGAGTCAAGTTTAACTTGACCTTGACTTGACCATATGCCTTCATTAGATGACTTGGCATGAGGGTCGGGCAATAATGATGTGCCACATCATCAAGACTACTTCATGGTATGCCACCTCATGAGGGAGACTAAGAGTTGTGACCCTTGGTATCCCATGGAGGTTACAAACCAGCATGAAGTGGCCGGCCACTTAAAAGGAGAAATTAGTGCATTTGTGTGCTAATTCAAGGCAATTGATTTTCATCTTCTTCCTCCTCTCTTCTTGTTCTCCCTCTCCTCCACCTTGGCCGAAACCTCCTTGAGTCCTAGCACACTTAAGAGGTTTTCTCCACCTAATTGTTCATGTGGATACACATAGAGGGGTGTTCACTTGACACCCTTGAGATCCAGCATCTTCTTGGACGAGCGGGATAAGCGAAGAGCTTCGCATCAAAGGTATAAATCTCTACCATGTAGATCTAGAGTAGATCTAAGTTAGAAAACATGTACATGAAATTTTTATCTTCGCACGGATCCGGTGGCATGGAACTTCGGGGTTTCCGCAACACAAAAAGTGATTTTTGCGGCTTGAAAGTCCCAACAGTGGTATCAGAGCCATGTGCGAAGCGTGTACGTGTTTTATTTTGGTTTTTATGAAAAACTACAAATCTGTAAGTTTCTGTATATTTACTGTTTTTATGTATTTTATCGGTATTTTTCTCGTAGAAGCGAAGCAACAAGTGTTTGGTCACTTGTAGGCTTCGACTACCGAGAAACACCTTCCGAAACGGCAAGGTCTCGTCCAAAATGTTTTGGGACAGCGGCTTAGGGCACTGTAAGATCATCGTGGGACACTCGTGAGACTCATTTCACGAGAAGGGGTGCTGCCCCTAACCCCGCAAGGGGCATTGTCCCGCGATCGCACCCGAAAACCGCTAAACGGGACCGCCGGGAAGTTGTAACTCATAAAAATTATAAAAATAGTAGAAAAAATTATAGAAATTTATGAAAATTACATAATTTAGAATTATGTATAATTTTTTTTGATGGTCATGGCCCAAATACCCAATAAGATTGGACAAAATATGTTGTAATTCATATTATGGCCTGCGCGCCATTTTGTGTGATGTGCGTGTTGTATTTGCTATGCAACCTGCGCGTCGTGCCTTTCTTTATTTTAATATTCCTATTGTAAAATAATTTTAGACTCGAATGTAACTCGAGTTTCAAATTTGTAATGTACAAAATTGGAGCGGTGGAAGGTCCACTCGAGGAGGAGTTACAAGGAGGGTGCGAGCAACACATGGTGGTCAAAGGGAGGTGCTTGGAGAAGCTGTTGACCCTAGGTTGACCATCCGATCTTCTCATTCGCTTGAGAAGATCGTAGTAGGGCCATGACTAATCATAATTTAATTAATTGCTTGTGTGTGTGTATGTGATGCATGCTAGAGTAGAGTAATTAATTAGTGTCTTAACGATTAGTTTAGATCTAAATCGCGTATATGATGCACCACGATTAGATTAGATCTAAATCGCATATATGATACACATCAATGATTAGATTAGATCTTAATCGTGTCAACTCAAAATGTCTACCATGCCGTGATACCCATCACTACCTCGATCACATGTTGTTGAATCTGCCAAAGCAGAGCAACACATATTATCTTGGTAGGGTGCGGAGGGACAATCTTGGTCCTGCCTATCAACGCCTGGGTGAGTACAAACTCAATCAGATTGAGTAAAACTAGTTAAACTCAATTGGATCGGGTTTAACTATAGGCATTTTCCAATGGTTGGTAGATAGGTCAAAATCACATTTATATTAACTCTTGGGTGATTTAGCCAAAGCTAACTCAAGTTTTAATATACATGCGGATCTTGATCCTATAAACAAGAATTGCATAGAGATGTAATTAGTAATTAGTTACCTATCGATCATACTAAGTCTTGGGCGATTTAGCAAAAGCTAACTCAAGGCATAGTATGATGTGGATCTTGCCCCGCAAGAATTATAGCTAGTTGGTTAGAATCTAGCTAGTAGGTGTGGTTTGACCACATCCATGACTTGATTCTACAAAAGTTCTATAATTCAGTGGGAGCATCATTTAGTTAAAGGCCTAATTAAATGATTAGTGGAATATGATATTTATTTTCTACATTTTCTGTTGTAGATTACCATGTCGTCAAACATGAACACCTGCTCCCTGCATTCTGTCCTTGATAAGGACAAGCTCAATGGAGCTAACTTCCTGGACTGGTACAGAAACCTGAGAATTGTTCTCACACAGGAACTAAAACTGTATGTCCTAGAGCAGCCCATTCCCGAGGCACCTCCTGCCACTGCCACACGAGCAGACAAAGATGCTTACAAGAAGCATTAAGATGACGCATTAGATGTGTCCTGTCTCATGCTCGCAACCATGAACTCTGAGCTTCAGAAGCAACACGAGTTGATGGGTGCTTATGATATGGTTGAACATCTTTGTCAACTATATCAAGGACAAGCAAGGCACGAGAGATTCGAGATCTCTAAGGCACTGTTTCAGTGCAAGATGCAAGACGGGACTCCCGTAGGCCCATATGTACTCAAGATGATTGGGTACATAGAAAACCTACAGAGGTTGGGATTTCCCCTTGGCCAAGAGCTGGCCACTGACTTGATCTTGCAATCCTTGTCGGAGAGCTACAGTCAATTTATCATGAATTACAACATGAACGAAATTGACAAGCCACTGCCCGAGCTGCTTAGCATGTTGAGAACTGCTGAGCTCAACCTTAAGAAGGTTAAGCCCAACTCTATTTTGATGGTGCAAAGGCACAAAGGCAAGGGCAAGCCTAAAGGTAAGGGAAAGTCCCAAGCCAAGGGCAAAGGCAAGACACTGAAACCCAAAGGAGGGATTGCCAAGGATGCTACCTGCTTCCACTGCGGTCAGACCGGGCACTGGAAGAGGAACTGCAAAGTTTACCTGGAAGATCTTAAGAAGGAGAGAAGTGAGACTTCTACTTTAGGTATATATGTTATAGAAGTTAATCTCTCTATTTCTTCATCATGGGTATTAGATACCGGATGTGCTTCTCACATTTGTACTAATGTGCAGGCGTTGAGAAATAGCAGGGCATTGACGAAGGGCGAAGTGGACCTACGAGTAGGCAATGGAGCACGGGTTACTGCTATTGCTGTAGGGACTTACTATCTATCTCTACCCTCTGGGCTTGTACTAGAACTAGATGAATGTTGTTATGTGCTTGCTCTTACTAAGAACATAATTTCAGTTTCTTGTTTGGACAAGAAAGGTTTTTCATTTATAATAAAGAACAAATGTTGTTCAGTTTATTTAAATGATATGTTCTATTGTAGTGCACCTCTGATGAACGAACTCTACATTCTAGACTTAGAGAACCCCATCTATAACATGAATACCAAGAGGTTCAAATCAAATGAAATAAACCAAACCTATCTCTGGCACTGTCGCTTAGGTCATATAAATGACAAACGCTTATCCCAGCTCCATAAAGATGGTTTGCTAGACTCATTTGATTTTGAATCATATGAGACATGCGAGTCATGCCAACTAGGCAAGATGACCAAGACTCCCTTTAGTGGACACAGCGAAAGAGCGACTAACTTGTTAGGACTTATACATAGTAATGTATGTGGCCCTTTCAATGTCGCTGCCAAAGGTGGTTATAGGTACTTTATTACATTTACTGATGACTTCAGTAGATATGGTTATGTGTATTTGATGACACATAAGTCAGAATCCTTTGAAAAGTTCAAAGCATTCAAGAATGAAGTACAAAACTAGCTTGGCAAGAGTATTAAGATACTTCGATCAGATCGAGGTGGAGAATACCTTAGCCATGAGTTTCGTGACTATCTAGCTGAGTGTGGGATTCTATCCCAACTTACTCCTCCTGGAACGCCACAGTGGAATTGTGTATTCGAAAGGAGGAATCGTACCCTATTAGATATGGTACGGTCTATGATGAGTCACACAGATCTTCCTATATCTCTTTGGGGCTATGCTCTGGACACAACAACTTTCATACTCAACCGTGTTCTATCCAATACTGTGATAAAGACACCATATAGGATATGGACTGGGAGAGATGCCCAGGTGTCTTTTATGAGGATTTGGGGTGGTGAGGCTTACGTTCAACGTCAAGTCTCCGACAAACTAGGACCCAAATCTGATAAGTGCTATTTTATAGGATATCCCAAGGAAATGAAGGGATATTACTTCTATATTCCCAGTCAACACAAAGTAATTATGGCTAAGACTGGGGTATTTCTAGAAATGGACTTTGTTTCTAGAAAAACTAGTGGGAGTACGTTCAATCTTGAAGAAGTTCAGGATATGGACCATAGCACTGAAGTCTTGATGGAAGTTGAACTAGAACCACAAAGTGTTATGGATGATGAGATTGTTCCACAAGGAGTTGAGGAACAACAACCAGTTCAAGTAGGCTGATCAGAGTCTTGAACTCATTTCATTTCTCGATCGGCTGATTAGAGTCTTCCCTTCTTCAAAGTATTGTGTCGAGCGACCAAATTCCAATGGGATGAAAACTACAAAAAGGCATTTGAGGAGCAGAAGAATTATCTCTCTACTCTTCCTGTATTAGGTAAACCAATAGTGGGTGAAACTTTATGGATTTACTTATCAGCTAATGAACATGATGTTGGTTCAATGTTAGTGAGGCAGGAGGGAAAAGAGAAACAACTTGTATACTTTTTAAGTCATTTATTAAAAGGAGCAGAGTGCCGCTATACTGCACTCGAGAAGTTGGCTTATAGATTGGTGTTGGCTGCTCAAAGGTTGCATCCTTACTTTTTATCACATTCAATTATAGTATTAACTAATAGTACTTTGGGTTGAGTACTTATCAATCCAGAGGCATTCGGAAGATTGATTAAATGGGCGATCGAACTTAGTAAATATGATATACAATACCAGCCTTGAATGACCATCAAAGTCCAAGCTTTAGCCGATTTCATAACAGAGGTGCAAGGTCCAGAGATGGAAGAAACTTAGAGAATATATGTCGATGGGTCTTCCCCTCAGTAAGGTAGTGGAATAGGGATCCTTCTTATATCACCTAGGGAAGATCGGATGCAACTATTTCTCCAGTTAAATTATAGACCCCACTAACAATGAAGTAGAATATGAGGCACTAATAGCAGGATTGCAAGCTACACGACACGTGGGGGCTGCTCATATTTTAATTTATTCTAATTTTTAGTTAGTAGTACAACAATTATCTGGAAATTTTGAAATCATTAATGAAAGACTCAAGTTGTATGCGGAGGCATTCGACAAATTAAAGGAGGGATTTTTAGAAGTGTGCATATAGAAGATTCCTCGTTTAGATAATCAAGTAGCAAATGAATTAACTAAATTGACCTCTGTCATAATTCCTTAGAGTTTGGACAGGCCTGTGGAACATACGTTATTGATGGCTTGTATTGAACGACGGGATGATATGGAAATATAAGGTGATTAGAGGACACCGATCATTCTATTCTTGCAACAGGGCGTTCTACCCACTGATGGAGAACAAGGGCATATACTAAAGAAAATATCGGGCATTTTACTATGATTGGGGATCATCTTTATAAAAGGGCTTTCTCCTATCCTTTACTCAAGTGTATAGGACCCGATGATATGTAGTATATCTTACAAGAGGCATATTAAGGTTCTTGTGATAATCATATGGGGGGGGGCGGTCTCTTGCAAGAAAAATATTATTAGAAGGATATTTTTGGCCTACTTTACAAACAGATGCTACTCAACTTGTTAGAACATATTTATCTTGTCAGAAACATCAGAATATTCCTCATCACTCTACTAAATTATTGAAGACTTCCATTGTATCCTATCCTTTTAATCAATGGTGTATGGATATAGTAGGACCATTCCCTATTGCACCTACTCAGAGGAGATTTTTATTGATAGTTGTGGACTATTTTTCAAAAAGGGTGGAAGTTGAATCATTGGCTAAGATTACTGAGTAGGCAGTAATTAAGTTCTTATGGCAACATATTATTTGCAGATTTGGTATTCCACATAAGTTGGTTTCTGATAATGGAAGGCAATTCCAAGGTAGAAGAATTCAGGAATGGTATTTGGGATACGACATTACACAAGCTTTTGTTGGTGCGGGAAGCATCCGACGATCGAACTCGTGTTTTGATAACGGCAAAGAATTCAAAGTTAAGATGTTTTTTAGTCTAACAAGTCTACTTGAGGATTTCAGGAAAGTCCTAGCTGCGGTTAGGCAAAGGGAAAACCCTAGGGGGCGGTAACCCTAGGTCATAGGGGGTGGTAACCTTATGCGTAAAGTCTTGGCAGGTCGATGGCTTCAGGCAAAAGTCCTAGGGGGTGGTAACCCTAGGTGAAAAGTCCTGGTGTCGCGAACCAGGTGAAAGACTGGACTAGCCGGGGAAGCGGATGTCCAGCAGAAAGTCCGGAAGCATCCTTTGAGCAAAGTCCAGGATCGGACGGCATCAAGTATGTTCTTCCGAGTGGAGTAGGTGAGGACGCGTTCCCGCAGAGGGAACAGGTGGCGTCAGGTCGACCTAGGGTTTCGGATGGAAATCAAAGTCGACTTCAGACGATCAAGACCGCATCATTATTACTATGTTTTATCGATTCTAACACTGTCTTGCAGGTATTTGCTCGACTAACCTTTGTTTGCGGTGAGGAACCTGCTTGGGAAAAAGGCCGTCCGCCGGACCAAATTCTATCCCGCGACTTCGCCACGCGAGCATCCGGTTGGTTGGACACGTCACACTCCAGGGAACCACATATAAAAGGAGGGTTGAGGTGCGACTTCAAAGTACAACGAATTCTAAGTGATCTTTCATCAACATGCTGCTCCAAAGACGCTCCGAAGTGCTACTACAAGTGCCCGACGACCCGAAGCTTCAGAATTAGCATTTCTTGTTGTCGGTATAATTTTTGATAGCTTTTATTTGTACTCATAATTGTAATCTTTTAACGAGCTTATAGTTGTTTCCCACCGGAAGCGATCAAGGATCGCGGGCCTTCGAGTAGGAGTCGACTTAGGCTCCGAACGAAGTAAAATCGACCTGTCTCTTTGTGTTGTCTCTTTATTTTATTTCTGCTTATTCCGCTGCACGTTTTAACTCCGATAGTTTTCCGATAATCGAACGAAATAGCCACGAGCGCTATTCACCCCCCCCCCCTCTAGCGCTTCTCGATCCAACAATTGGTATCAGAGCGGGGTCGTCTTGAATCAGTGCAACCACTATTCGAGATTTTTTTCGTGGTTTTGTTCGGAGTCGATTAGAATTTAGCCTCATAGCTATATTCTAATTTATTTTTACGAATCGATTTTCTGCTCAAAGATGGTCAATACCACTTGAGCCTGTTATTTTTTCCTTCCTCCCGCACTACTAATCCAAGACTTAGTCTTGGAATAGATCTTGTTGTTTCTGTGTTTATAGATTTAAATGGCCCAACAAGAAGGATATAGCACCGTTCGTCCCCCACTATTTTCCGGAGAAAACTTCAGATATTGGAAGGGGCGAATGGAGATATATCTAAAGATCCAGTTCGACACCTGGATGATCGTCAAAACAGGACTGCAACTACCAACTGGTACAGTCGGTAAGCCTACATCCTGTGAGAACTGGGAGCCCGCATTTATCAAAAAGGTGGAAGCCGACGCCAAAGCTACCTGCACCATCCAGTGCGGTCTGACCAAAGAAGAGCTCAACAGAGTCGATTCATTCTCCTCCGCAAAGGAACTATGGGAGAAACTGATCGAACTACACGAGGGCACCTCGGAAACCAAGGTAAGTAAGTGTGATTTGTTACTAAATAAACTATACAATTTGAAAATGCAGGAAGGCGAGACGACAAGTTCTTTACACGCTCGAATTCAAGATATCCTGAATTCCCTTCATTGAATCGGGCAGAAGGTAGAAAACAGAGATATAATAAGGTATGCACTTAACTCATTTCCTAGGAGTTCATTGTGGGCATCAATGGTAGATGCCTACAAAGTCTCTAAGGATTTGTCGTCCTTAAAATTAGACGAGTTATTTAGCGAATTTGAACTCCATGAACAAACTAATGCACTGCCATCCGAGAAAGGTATTGCTTTGATTGCAGGAATGAGTCGAACACGGGAATCAAGAGGACGGCGAAAAATTGAATCGGAATCAGAAGACGAACCTGACTCAGAAGATTCAGAAGATGAACTGACCAGCGAACTTGTGAATCTTGTAAAGAAGCTCTACAAGAAGAAGAAGGGCTTCAACAAGAAAGATCTAAAGAAGACAGTCCAATCCAGGGAGGCCCAACAAAACTCAAAGGTAAAGTTCGAAGTCACATGTTACGGGTGCAACCAGAAAGGGCATATCAAGGCCAACTATCCCAACCAAAAGGAGGCCAAAAAGCAAAGAAGAAAGAAGGCCCTAAAGGCAACCTGGGACGAATCTTCTTCGGAGGACGAAGACGACGAACTCGACCAAACGAGTTTGTAGGACCGATGCGTCCGGCTAGAAGGGGGGGTTGAATAGCCCTGAAAAATCAAACACAACCCTTTCTCGTACGATTAAGCTAACACATAAAAAATAGATTAAACATAAAATAAAGCATAAAAACGAGGCACCGAATTTGACTTGGTTACAAACGGGGAGGTTGTTAATCCAAGGATGAAGATCGCACTAAGAGCTCCTTCAGGCGGAGAAGCCTCGTTTACAGCAGTGTAAGCACAGAAAGACAGAAGCTAAAATAAACAGTGGAAGCACACAAGTGTTGTTTACAATTTCTGAACTGATTAAGAGCTTCTGGACCAAGGCTATATTTATAGCCTTGGTGGGCGCTTGGTTGTCAGGGCGCAGGATAAAGTTTTATCCCCAACGTTCAGATCGCGTAAATCGCGATCTTGGTCAAAATCGGTCCGGCGCGGAAGCATTCCGGCGCCGGACAACTCGGCGCCGGTTGGTTCCGGCGCCAGAGCAAAAAGTCAACTCGGTTGACTTTTGTCGGACCACTTCTCCGTTAAGTCCCCGTCTTCTGCGTCTTACGCTCCGGATCCGCTTGATTGGGTGATCTCGACATCCGGAATAGGGCTCACCGAACCCATCTTCCGGTCTTCTCGGGCGTGCTTCCCTCCGGTTCGCTCCATGCGTGTCCCTTCTCGTCCACCAGCGTACTCATCCGCAGACTTCGTTCCTTGATCGCACCCCGTGCCGACCTTCGCGCTAGCTGCGTCTCTTGCTCCCCGAGCAATCTTCCGCTCTGTCTTTCGTACCTCGGAACCATCGCGCGCACTTCCTTCTCGTCCGCCGGTGTACTCTTCCGCAGCGCCTCGTCCCTCGGACGCACCGCGTGCCGTCCTTCTCGCTAGCTGCGTCTTCCGCTCGAGTACCTGTGCTCCTAAGCTCCTGCACACTTAGACACAAGGTTAGAAAACAACAGAACCTAACTTAACTTGTTGATCACACTAAAACCAACCTTGGGGTCCAACAGAGTTTACTCGCATTGATGGCCCGGGACCAGATCATCGAATCCGAGAGCGAGTCAGAAGTCGACTCCAAGCAAAGCCACGGATCCGCATCCGTTTCCGAAGGGCTAGACTCCGCTGTAAGTATTCCTAGGCTTAATAATTTAGTCAATTATTACTTCGCAAATTAGCCAACTCAAATTTGAAAATTAAGTCACTTTTAAAAGAAGTAACCATTCTTAAAGGAGTAACTAACTCAAAATCTTTAACTGAAGATTCAACTCAAGTACAACAACTTGAGAAAGAAAATTCAAATATGAAAAATCAGTTAAATGATTTAAAAATTACTTTAGAAAAGTTCTCTCTGGGCTCCAAGAATTTGGATCTAATTCTTGGAACACAAAGAGCCGTCTACAATAGAACTGGGCTAGGATATAAAAGTAAAAAGAAATATAAATCTTATTTATCCTTAATAAACAAACAAAGTAGTAAATCAGTCCAAGCATGGGTTCCCAAGTCCAAATTGATAAATCAAATTGGACTTGGCCAATACTGGGTTCCGAAGGATCAAATATACTACCTCGACAGACCATATCGAGGTCGTGATCCAGGGAAAGCTAAAATGAAAACGATCGTAATTCAAAATTCAAAATTAAATTACAAATTCAAAATTTGAAATTAATTTAAAAATTCAAAATTAAATTCTAAATTCAAAATTCGAAATTAATTTAAAAAATTATAAATTAAACAAATCGAAATTATAAATGAAAAATAGATGGAGGGTCCAAACTAGCTGGCACCTCCAACTGAACTACCCGACAGGGTAACTGAACCTAATTTACCCGGAATGGGTAAAACAAGAATAGATTACCCGGCAGGGTAGTTAAGGTTAGATTAAAACGGGATAAGTTTAACTTGAACCACAGTACTGGTGAAGTTTTTGGATGATAGTACGTTAGGGAAACTTGGGCATCGCATGTCTAGGAAGATATGGCTTCGACCTGGTGCATTTGGCCAAGTGGAACTGACCGAAGCTACCCTTAAATGGATCCTAACTAGTTAGACCAAGTTTTAGTATTAAGTTCAATGGGTAGGACTATTTGGAAAACCTCGAAGGCATGGTTACTTTAATGAGCTCCTTGTGACTCACCATAGCCCAGAAGTTTATCCAAAGAATGCTTACTTGTTGAATCCAAACCTAAACCTGAATCTAACACAAGACTAAACAAAACCCTTAAATTGAATCTCAATTCATCTCACAAAAATTATAGGATTCCCTGATTGAGAAATTAGATCGGGTGAGATGACTAAGTAATTAAAATCAAACTGAAAATTATTTTAAAAACTTAAATTTCAAAATTATTTTAAAAACTTAAATTTCAAAATTATTTTAAAAACTTAAATTTCAAAATTATTTTAAAAAAAAAAACTTAAATTTCAAAATTATTTTAAAAACCTAAATTTCAAAATTATTTTAAAAACTTAAATTTCAAAAATAATTTTAAAAAAAAAAAACTTAAATTTCAAAATTATTTTAAACTTAAATTTCAAAATTATTTTAAACTTAAATTTCAAACTTATTTTAAAATCTTAAGTTTCAAAATTATTTTAAAAACTTAAATTTCAAAATTATTTTAAACTTAAATTTCAAACCTATTTTAAACTTAAATTTCAAAATTATTTAAAAAAAAAAACTTAAATTTCAAAATTATTTTAAACTTAAATTTCAAAATTATTTTAAAAACTTAAATTTCAAAATTATTTTTAAAAACTTAAATTTAAAAATTATTTTTTAAACTTAAATTTCAAAATTATTTTAAAAACTTAAATTTCAAAATTATTTTAAACTTAAATTTCAAACTTATTTTTAAATTTCAAAATTATTTTAAAAAAAAAAACTTAAATTTCAAAATCATTTTTAAAAAAAAAACTTAAATTTCAAAATTATTTTAAAAACTTAAATTTCAAAATTATTTTAAACTTAAATTTCAAACTTATTTTTAAATTTCAAACTTATTTAAAAAAAAACTTAAATTTCAAAATTATTTTAAAAACTTAAATTTCAAAATTATTTTAAAAAACTTAAATTTCAAAATTATTTTAAAAAACTTAAATTTCAAAATTATTTTAAAAACTTAAATTTCAAAATTATTTTAAACTTAAATTTCAAACTTATTTTAAAAACTTAAATTTCAAACTTATTTTAAAAACTTAAATTTCAAACTTATTTTAAACTAAATTTAAAAATTATTTGAAACTCAATTTCAAAATTATTTTTAACTCAATTTCAAAATTTGAATTAATTCTCAATTAAACATGGTTAAGAATCAAGTTTACTTAAGCATCTTTAAGTTAATTAAAACATTAATAATAATAATAATAAGAATAATTATATATATACCAAGGTCAAAAACCGGGGGCGGGCGCCCCCGGTATTCAGACCCCGGGCGCCCGGACTCCCTTATATATAGGGGGCAGGAGGCGTCCCCTACCCTTGCACCCAAGTTTTCCTTAAAGCTTCTTGGCTTACCTGCGAAGACTTTCAAAATTTAAATTTTTCGCGGTTAATACGGAGTTGTGACTCAACCGAGGTCGTCAGTTCTAAAATTTCTATCAATGGCTCCTCGGTAAAATGTCTAACCCCCTCCTAAACTTTATTTCTTATAATGCTTGTTTATTTCTTAGTATAATATTAGTTTGAAATTTAGGAAGCGTACTAAGTCTGGTGCTGGGCCCTCTACCCCTAGCATTGACCCTAGGTTTCCCACCGACGAACTTAGGATTAAGTTTATGTCAACAAATTACATAGCCATTAGAACCAAATGTATAGACAAATCGTTCTTTTTACTCTCTTGTATTCCAGTCTCCGAGACTATAAACCACTATAGGCTGCGAAACCTAGTTGAGTGCACCAGCGCAGTAAACATAAGTTTATGTGCCGAATTTTACAACAACCTAGTGAAAGTAGACGACTACTCCTATACCACTAGGGCAGCTGGCACGGATATCACATTATCTCCCACCACCATTCGTGAGTTTCTAGGGTTACGAGAGTCACCCTGCACCTTTTTATGCTATCCTCCTAGGGAGCTACCTTTTGGAGATCCCTACTCACATATTACCCTCGATACGATCTATTCGTCCTTCTTTGAGGACCAGCGTGATCCCACTGAGACCCAGTTTAGGTCACTTAACCTTAGAATTCAGGACTACGCCCTTTATAGGGTTCTAGTACTTTGTATTCTACCACTAACCACTCACGACATTGCGGTGATGCGTCCATTTCACTCCTTCCTGCTCTATGCCCTGTGTCAGAGGTTAAACATAGACATCAGTCTTCACATCTTTTCCACTATTATTTATGCATCTCAGCAGACGAGTACATATGCCTTATTGTCATATTCTGACTTACATGTCCTCATTATACATTGATGTCACCGGAGGTGACATCCACATGACCGAGTTTGACATCATAGGAGCTAGGAACTTTTCCTAGCAAATATCCATATAGACGATGAGGGTACCATGTCTGGCGTAGGGGGGCGCACAGGCGGAGGCGAGCATGATGAGTTCATGTTGGCACTATTTCCGAGGAGGCCGCTCTGCCCCACCACCACCTCGAGCACCACACCCAGCTCCCCGCACTCTCGCTGATCGAGTTTCCGGACTAGAGTGGGCTATGTCGAGTCTCCAGCACGAGAACTCCGAGTTTCATCAGTCCATGCGACGAGAGGTCTCCGATCTTCGACGAGAGGTCCGACAGGAGGTCTCTGACTTACGACGAGACGTACGACAGGAGCTCTCCGACTTGCGCCGAGATCTACGAGAGGACGACCGGGCTCGTCACACTGAGATCCTGACACTACTCCGGTCGCTGGGTTCCGGACCACCTCCCTCATCATCTCAGTAGCTCCTACTGTTGCTCTATTATGACTCTAGTACAGCTTGTAGCAGCTCTATTATGACTCTTTTATCTATGTCGACTTTTTAGTCTAATGGACGGTTTCACGTCAGGCTTGATTGACTATACCTTAATCTAATAAATTAATCATTTAGTCACTTTTTTTTTATAACTTCTAGGCAAAATTGATTTCCCAAAATCCCCACTTTGCTAGACTTTCAAAAGTTGGGTTTAGTCTAGGATTCCCCCCTAGATATCATGTTCCCCTAGAATTAAGCCAGAGCATCTCACAAAACACCTAGGTTTACCTTGATTGTGATTGAAAAAACATAGAATGGCGTGAGATGCATAAGGTATAGCCTGGACTCAAGAATGCTTATATCTGTGCATCAATATGAGTCTGGGCGTTAAATATGCAATAAACATTAATCAAGTTAAAGTTCTCCAGCTCTAGTCAAGTCTATCTGGACCCAAATAACTTAACTTGACTAACCTAGTAAAAGCTATTGGCCTATAGACAATCAGCAAGTAACTAAAGGTTAGACAGTTGGCAAAAGATACTCAATTTCTTTTTCAAAAATGTTTTGTTCTCTATGGCTCTGATACCTAATATATAAACATGACTTGTGCTTGGACTTAAGGACCAACTGAACTTAAATGAATAATCTTGTCCTAAAAACTTAACTTTCAAACTCTGTTGAATATTGCTAACTTTAATCATGTACAACTCTTTATACATTGCCCATTTTTTAAGTTATGGCAAAGGGGGAGAGTAGCAAAAATGTAAACATAAAATTCAAGTTAAAAATTAAGGGGGAGCCAAAGTTAAGGGGGAGCCAAAGTTAAGGGGGAGTATATAGGGCAAAATTTACTTTAGTTACCTTGTTTATCTATACTTAGCAAATTTTGCCTGTGTTTAAAATGACTATCTATTCGCTTGTTTACTTAACTTCGAATTCGTGTTGCCATAATCAAAAAGGGGGAGATTGTTGGTGCGGGAAGCATCCGATGATCGAACTCGTGTTTTGATAACGACAAAGAATTCAAAGTTAAGATGTTTTTTAGTCTAACAAGTCTACTTGAGGATTTCAGGAAAGTCCTAGCTGCGGTTAGGCAAAGGGAAAACCCTAGGGGGCGGTAACCCTAGGTCATAGGGGGTGGTAACCCTATGCGTAAAGTCTTGGCAGGTCGATGACTTCAGGCAAAAGTCCTAGGGGGTGGTAACCCTAGGTGAAAAGTCCTGGTGTCGCGAACCAGGTGAAAGACTGGACTAGCCGGGGAAGCGGATGTCCAGCAGAAAGTCCGGAAGCATCGAGTCGATCTGGAGGATCAACTGGCAACAGGTAAATCTCCTGAGTGGAGTAGGTGAGGACGCGTTCCCCGCAGAGGGAACAGTAGGCGTCGGGTCGACCTAGGGTTTCTGGATGGAAATCCAAAGTCAGACTCGGACAGTCCGAAGACTGTCAATTATTACTTACTGTGTTTTATCAGATTCTAACACTGTCTTGCAAGGTATTTTGCTCGGACTAACCTTTGTTTGAAGGTGAGGAACTTGCTGGAAAAAGGCTGTCCGGGCGCCCGGGACCAAATTCTATCCCCTGCGCGACTTCGCCACGTGGAGCATCCTGGTTGGTTGGCCACGTCACACTCCAGGCGCCCGGAAGGGATCCAGGCGCCCGGAACCGCATATAAAAGGAGGGTTGAGGTGCAGCTTCAAAGTACAACGAATTCTAAGTGATCTTTCATCAACACGCTGCTCCAAAAGACGCTCCGAAGTGCTACTACAAGTGCCCGACGACCCGAAGCTTCAGAATTAGCATTTCTTGTTGTCGGTATAATTTTTGATAGCTTTTATTTGTACTTATAATTGTAATCTTTTAACGAGCTTATAGTTGTTGCCCACCGGAAGCGATCAAGGATCGCGGGCCTTCGAGTAGGAGTCGACTTAGGCTCCGAACGAAGTAAAATCAACCTGTCTCTTTGTGTTGTCTCTTTATTTTATTTCCGCTTATTCCGCTGCACATTTTAACTCCGATAGTTTTTCGATAATCGAACGAAATAGCCACGAGCGCTATTCACCCCCCCCCCCCCTCTAGCGCTTCTCGATCCAACAGCTTTCACTTCTATGGCATACCCACAGAGTAATGTGCAAGTTGAGGTAACCAACAGAGAAATTATTAGAGAATTGAAAACTAAGCTGGATCATGTTGGAGGTAGTTGGGTGGATGAGTTACCTAGTGTGTTATGGGCATATCGTACAACTCCCTGGGAATCAATGGGTATAACTTCTTTCCATTTAGTATATGGTGGTGAAGCAGTAATCCTGATCAAGATTGAAATGGAATTCGATCGAGTATGTCTATATGATGAAGATAATGATGGTCATCATCTTATGGGGCTCGACCTAATAGAATAAATGCAAGATAAGGCTGCGGCTTGTCTCATGTCATATCGCCAAAGAATGAGGCAGAACTATTACAGAAGAGTCATCCCAGATTCTTTCAAGTGGGTGATTTGGTGTGGAAGCGTATTATGTCGGTTGGAGATGTTAATAAGCTGGAGCCACAATGGGAAGGACCCTTTAGGGTGGTACATAAACTCATCTCGGGCTCTTATTATCTCAAAGATGTTGAAGGTCAAAGATTGGCTAGATCATGGAGTGCTAATCATTTGCAACCTTACAAAACCTAACAAGTATGCTTGTAACTTATTTCATGTATTTTGTTTAACTTTTTTTGTACAAGTAATGAAAATTGCAAGCAACATCATCTAAAAGGTCTATTCTCTATCAACAGTCGACCAATCGCACAAACGGTCGGAGATTTTAAACCATTAATAATCAACCGATTGCACAGATGGCCGGAGACTTTAAACTATCAACAGTCGACCGGTCACACAAACGGCCGGAAACATTAAACCATCAATAGTTGACCGGTCATATAAACGGCCAGAGACTTTAAACCATCAACAGTCGACCGATCGCACAGACGATTAGAGACTTTAGACCATCAATAGTCGTCCGATAGACGGGCAGAGACTTTAAATCATCAATAGTCGATTGGAGACCTTAAGAGGTGATCGGAGAGGTGACCTTAAGGGGCGACTGGAGACTTCAACCCCTACAAACAATTGGAGATTTTGCTCAGCATCACAGATTCGGCTAGTTTATCATTTAGTCCAAGGATTCATTATAAAACATTCATAAATATCTGAGATATTCATTTCATTTGGACTCAAGCAAGTTATCATTCAAATTTGGAAATTCATCATGACATATTTATACATATTCAGTATGTTTATTTCATTCGACATCACAAATCCAATCAATTCATTTTTCAGCCTAAGAATTTATTATATAAATATTCGATCTATCTATTTTTCTTGGAATTATATGCCTGGCTGAATTAGTAGTCAGTCTGAAAATTTATCATATGGATGACTGGCTCATTTCGCTTGGGATTATATGCCCGATCGATCTATTACGTAGTCTGAGAATTTATTATAAACTATGCCTAGAGTATATCTGACTGATTCCTTTCTCTCAGGAATACATGCCTGATTGATTTAGTGCACAGCCCGAGAATTCATTATAAACTTTGCTTATAGTATGTCTGGTTGACCCATTTTGCTCGGAATTATATGTCTGATCGATTTAGTGCACAGTTTGGGAATTCATTATCAACTCTGCTTATATTTCATCTAGCCTACTTACTTCGCTCGACCTTATATGATCGTCTGGTCTATTGTTGAATTCGGTTTGTTTGTTCCGTGTAGCACTATATGCTCGGATGATTTATAATTGAGCCCAGGAAGTTATCATTAAATACTTATATAATATTGGGTCTGTTTACTCCGCCTCATGATTTATATCTATCTTGGGCGTTATTTGATAAGGGAATGCTATAAGTGACTGTTTGTTCTATATTATCAAGAGTTTCTCCATAAAATTTCTCTATGGAACATATGCTATAAAAATACATGGAGTTACACAAGATAGCCAGGTACTTATTTCTAATGGTATCCAATGTTTTATCACTATTCTGAATAGCAAGTAAATATTATAGAAATATAGTACAGAATACATACTCAAATTTACTTAAGAATTCTTTCGACAACTCCTTGTTGAGTCATCAACAATTTATGAATACAAGAGGAGGTTCCCTTGATAAGTATCCTCCCTCCCTTAATTGCTAAACAACCCTCAACTGAGTGAGTGAGAGTTCCTACAATACGCTAGACGTATTCTTCGCCAAATTTGAGGAAGTCTAAATATGATCTTAGTTTGTTCTCCCATCGTTCCTCCTCACTTGCCTTGTATGCATGAAGTTCAGACTGAAGGTTGTTCTTCTCAACTTTAAGGGCAGTTTGTTCTGCTTTAAAACATTTTAGCTTATCCAGTAGGGAGTTTATCTGTGAATCTTGGGTTCTTAATTTCTCCTGTTATTGTAACAATAAGAAATTTTTGGTGGCCAACTCTGAAGCTAGTTCAGGAGATCTGAAGTAAGGCAACGATTCTAGCCTTTCTAAAGATGTGATTTTTTTAGCTAAATCTAGAAGAGCCTTATCTTTTAGAGCCTTCTCCGCTCGAAATTACAATTTACTCTTTTGTAGTCGATTTTCCAAGATTTCCTTCTTAGTCTCTTGAATTTGTAATGATTGGCAATAACCTTGTAGAGTTTCCGCCATGCTAGTGATAAGCTCAGTTTGCGAATTTATTGTTCCTTATAATTGAACAATTTCATCATTGGGAATAGTAGCAGTAGTCTGTAGTTCTTCTATTCAATCTTTTAAAACTTTGTTAGCTCTCTCTAGATCCATGATCCATGACTAGCTAACCCAAGTGTAAGCTTAAAGCATAGAACTAGATTAAACAACAACTGAATTATATCTTGCAGTAATAAGTTAACAAAATATAATTAAAGACTTATGGTAGTAGCATTACAGTTGTGCTCATCGGCACGCTCAGCAATTGTACTACTTCACATTTGTTTTTATGCTTGTAGCCATGGTTCAGCTAAGGGACCTTTTAACTTGAGTATCCCATAAGATGGAGGGGAGGTATAATGTAGCCCTTGGTGAGAAGGGAACCCATGAGATTGTTTAAAGAGGCATGGAGGGCTAGTAGAAGTTGCAGACTCTAGAGGAGGAGCAAGGGAAAGATTAGGCAATTGTGAGGAGGCAAAAGAGGGTTAGGTGGAGGATGCTGGCTCAACTAATTTAGGACTTTGTTCATATGTCAGTCTTTTAGATCCTGGGTCGACAGATTACAAGGGATCTGTTTCGCACGAGGTTTAGTTGGAGGAGGAACCAAAGTTGGTAAAGAAATTGGCGAAGGGGCATCAGATATTGTCTCAATATAAGAAATAAATGGAGAAAGTGCACGAGACATAGGTATAAGAAGATCAGACTTCATCATATCAAGTGTAAAATGAGAACGACTGCATGTTGAGGGCGCGGGCTCTTTACCTCGGTCATAAGAAATTTCAACCATAATGATGGGAATTTGTTCAACGCTAGATAATATGAGTAACTTTGAACTTGAAGCTTCCAATTAGGTTTTTTTTGCGCCTGATGACAAAAGGAGTGTCTTATCCTGAGGAGTTGGAAGATGGTTCTTATGTTGGCTTCGCTGGAAGTAAACCAGGGGAGGAGGAGGTTTGATTGAGACGACGTTCTTCTAGTAAATCCTCTCCTAACTTGGTCAGAACCGCCCTTGTTAATTGAGTATTCCTATACGAAAAGACCGGGAGAATGGCCTCAGCTAGGAAAAAGAGTAAGGGTTAAAAAGCCTACATAACAAATAATCAAGAAATAACAAACAATCATTTATAAGGAAAGTGAGCTTACCAAAGGAGGCACTCAATTCTGTGTTGGCTGGACTGAGTCCAAAAATAGTTACTAAACCTTGGCACCTTTTAGTTTTTTCATAGAAGCATGGAAGGAAGTGTCCCTAGAAATATTACCCAAATTTGGGAATGGGAGGAAGGTATTGCCGCTGGTTTACAGGATAAGGTGGAGGAAAGGGAAGACGTATAAAGAAGTATTTGTCTCTCCATTCCCCTTGGAGAGGAATCCTATTGAATATAATGGCCTTAGGATGTGCTTAAAATTTGAACAGACCATTTTCTATCCGACGTAGATAGAAAAAATGATGGAATAAATGAGGTGATAAAGGGACATCAGTAAGAAGAAAGCAATAACAACACCACTCAAGATGTTGAAAGGTTGGGGAATAGGTTGGTGTAAGGGAAGATTGAAATAGCTGCTAATATCGACAAAGAAGGGTTGTAGAGGAAATCGAAGGTCGGAAAAGACTTGTTCCCTGAAGACCGCAATGCTCTCTGGTGGAGGAAGGTAAGGGCGATCTTTTGGGGTAGGAAGGTGATGTGCGTAGATTGTATACACTTGTTTAGCATGTTTTGACGCACATTCACATATTTCGTGCATGCTTTTTCTATGCATTTTCATACTTCCAGCTTTACTTTCAGCATATTTACTCTTTTTGTTCGAAGATTTACTTTTTGGGCATTTTCTGTGTGCAGGAGTCAGTTTTGGAGAAGATTTGATGCTTGAACGAAGAAGGGAGGCGCAAGCCCTATGTGCCACACGACCATGACATGGGGGTTGCCTAGGTCGTGTGGTGATCACCCCCCGTGTGGCTGTAGCAGAGAAGGAAGAAGCCATGGCTGTGTGAGCATCACACGGTCGTGCCATGTTTGAAGCCAAGAAGGTTCGTGACCGTGTGCACCACACGACCTTGCAAGCCATCCAGAACTGAAGTTGTACACGACCGTGTAGATCTACACGGCCGTGCAGCATTTCCAGAGCCCAAGAATGCCTTGGTCGTGTGCACCACACGGCCATGCAAGAGCTCCAGAGCCGGAGGCAGTGCAGGCCGTGTAGATCTACACGGTCGTGCAAGGGAAGCAGTGGAGGAGCAAGCCACTCTGTGTCTCTCACACACGGCCGTGTGAGATAGGCAGAGAGGGGAGTGAGCCAGGCCGTGTGAGCTTCACACGGCCATGTCTCGAGGTCGTGTGGCGCCCAAACCCCTTCTATATAAGGCCTTCTTCAAGATTTGAAAGGGGATCTTCTCCCCTTTGGGAGAGAGCAAGATTTGGGCGATTTTTCTCCATCTTGGAGGGATTTTGCAGCGATTCAAAGGGAGATCTTCAAGGCATAGACTCCAAAATCGAGGATTGGATCCGAAGACGTTCTTTATCGTAGATAAGTTTTCTTTCTCTCTTTTCTTGGATTTGAGATCAAGAATGTTTGTAATCTTCTTCTCTTCGAATTTCTTACCTCATCTTATGGAGTAGATATCTTGTTCCAGGATGTAGGGAGTATTTGTAATGGAGATTTGATGTAAAACTCTTGTGGATTTGCCAAATTCCTGTTTCTATGATTTTGCCCTGTTTGTATCCATTTGATCTTGTGTGGATTGTTGTGTTTGGACCTAATTACCATGCTTGGTTGAATGTTTGAATATCTTGTGGATCTTGTAGAGATTGTTTCTCATTCAATTTTCTGAGGGACGTTCGTGACAAGAACAAGCCCGTGTAAGGATGTTTGAGGAGTAATCTTGAAGGGGAAATTAGGTTATTCAAGAGGGTAGGATAGATTGTATGCATTAATCTTTATATCTTAGTGAGGTTGAGAAGTGATGAATTCTTATGTTGATTATCCGAGGGGCGCACGTGACAGGCAAACCCGTGTAATGACAACATAGGGTTCATTCCTAGTTGATCACATTTAGATATATTTCAGTCCTAGACAGGTTGTCTATTGCAAGAGAGAACCGACAACCTTCTATAAATGACGGACAATTAAGGAATAAGATTTGGTAGATCATTTACATTGAAGAACCTTACAAAGAAACCAAAACTCCTAGAACATCCCTTTTATCAAAGCCCTTATTCTTGTTTGTTATTCTTTCATCTCTATGTTCTCCTTTGCATAGCTGCATTTAGCTTTTGATAATCAATTGATTAGTTGTTTAGCTAATTCACGTTGATAAATCTTTAGTGGTTATTTTAGTCCCTGTGGATACGATATCTTTTATTATTACTTACGACATTTTCGTATACTTGCGGAACGTCAACATCAATCGATTGGGAGCTGGTTTTCTCGCCCGACGTGAGAAAGCCTGAATTGATCAGTCGATCGATTCAGGCACTTTCTAGAGAGCACAGAAGAGGGATGAATCAATCAGCCGATCGATTCGGCCTCCCCAATCGATCAACCGATCGATTGGGAGACGACCATTGCGTAGGATAAAGCTTTGGCGAGCATCTTCCTCTGGAGTTCTTCCTCTCCACTTCTTGTGATCATTCTCATAGGCACGCACCAGATCTTGGAGGCTTAGAGAGGAGTGTTGGTGTACTTCCAAACCAAGTAAGAAGAAGCAAGCTAGGTTTTTGTAAATCTTGTAAGATTTGTATTGTATAAGCTTGTTTTTCTTTCTTCTTGTATTGTGAGTTTGTACAAGGCTTCTTTGCCTTCGGTAGTTATCGTAAAGGAGTGTTTTCATAGTGGATGAGTGAGTGAGGGTCGGATCCTTGGATTAGTCACCTTTTCTTGAGGTGGATACCAAGTAAATCCTAGAGTTAGCGTTGTGAGTGTGCTTTGAATGTATTTTCGCTGCATATTATCATCATCAAAGCAAGCAATGAGCGCGCAGCGAGCTATTCACCCCCCTCTAGCATAAATTAACCCTAACAAGTGGTATCAGAGCGAGGTCGTTCTTCACCGGAATCATCGTCGGAAGGGGCAAGAAGCTAAAAGGTGAAGAAGTTGAAGCAATTTCATCAAGTTGAAGACTTCATCAAAAGCTCAACTTCAAGATGGAATTCTGAGATAGACTCGGATTTGACACAAGGGTGCCTCCACCATTCACAATGACGAGCTTCGATTCTTGGAAATCAAGAATAAAAAATTTCTTGATGATAGAGATAGAGCAATGGTTTGCTATCATGGAAGGCTTTGAAGCTCCAAAAGATTCAAAATGCAAAATTCTCAAGAAAAGCAAATGGAGCAAGGAGCGAATTCAAAGGTGCGAGGCAAATGATAAGGTAACCAAGTTATTAGTTAGTCTATTGCCAAACACAATCATTTGCAAAATTGGAGAATACAAGGACGCAAATGAACTATAGAACAAGTTGGCCAAGCTTCATGAAGAACCCTCCACTGTACCAACTCAAGAGAAATCCAAAGAGGACAACTCATTAGAGCAAGATCAAGAGAAGGAGGACTCCAAGGTTGAGAGGTGCTCAACATCGGAAGAAGAAGTCCAAGAAGATTCATCCTCAACGGAGTACAACAAAAAGGGAAAAGAGAGAGCATACTCTTTGTTCAATGGGCAAGAGGATGAAAATGAAGATGCCTCAACCTCTAGGATTGAGGGGGAGCGACATTCATTGACACCAGACCAAGAAGAAGGAGAGGCTTCTACTTCCAGGTCAAGTGAAGAAGAAGAAGATGGTGACACCTCCACAAATCAAGAAAAATCAAATGGAGGATCAAGTGTCATCCCTATACGTGAAGGTATAATAGGTTCAATTAAAAATAAAAATCATATTATATGTTTTGAATGTATGGAAAAAGGGCACTATAAGAGTAAATGCCCAAAGTTGACTAAGAAAAAGAGTCAACTTGCACTAAAGGGCAAGGAGAAGCCCAAGGAGACCGCTCCCACAACAAAGAAGAGCAAGGAACACATTGTGTGTTTCTTGTGCAAGTAAAATGGACATTATCGAAGCCAATGTCCAAAGGAAAAGAAGTCGATCAAGCCCAAAAGAGGAAGCACAAGTCAAGGGGGAGCTCTTGAGAGCAAACCCAAGGTAACTTTTATTGATGCAATTCCTCTTAGAAATTGTAAAGAGCATGTTAATTCTAGTTTATATCATTTTAATGCTATTTACCATAAAAATAGGAAGCATGATAGCATTAAGGAAACATGTGTAACTCTTCATGCCAAAACCACTCAACCTAAGGCTATAAAGATAGATAACAAATTAGACAATAACTCTAAGGATTTTAGATATGTGCCTAAGAAA
The DNA here is from genome assembly GCF_018446385.1 of Zingiber officinale. Lineage (NCBI taxonomy): Eukaryota > Viridiplantae > Streptophyta > Magnoliopsida > Zingiberales > Zingiberaceae > Zingiber > Zingiber officinale. Next base: position 67,757,793 of record NC_055989.1, read on the forward strand.
AGGAAAAAATCAAGGCTTTAGTGAAAAATCTAAGGTTGAGGAATTATGAAAAGAAAATCAAGTCTTGAGGTCAAGACTTGATAAAATAGAGAGGACCCTTAGAAAAATAACGAATGAAAAACAAGGGTCAAAGAACAAAAACCTAGGTATAGAAAACCAAAAGTCATCCAATGGCCATAAAGGTTTGGGATACAAACCTAAGGCTAAGAAGGATGTTCCTTCATACCATAGGATTCTATATAGCTATGGAACCAAACCTAGGTCTAGGAATCAAGTCAAAAATACAAGGGAAGTTATCCCTATGGGTACTTTTGCAATGACAAATGTGACTAAGACTTCTAAGAAGTCTAAGAAAGTCACAAAGAAGGTCACAAGGGAAGTTAACCCTAAAGTTGACCTAGAGAAAGTGGCCAAGGCATCTAAGAAGCCTAACAAGGTCATTAGGAAGGTATCAAGGGAGGTTATACCTAGTGAATACCATGAACATCCAAGGAGCACCAATAGATTTTAGGTTCCTAGGAGCATCTTCTCTACCCCCTAGATAGGTTAGAGAGTGTTAACTCTAATTAGAAGGGTAGTTAACCAAACCTTGATGAAGTTGACACTTAGAAGCATTTTCAAGATTTTTGTTGACCTTTGAAAATGAAATGAATTAATTGCTTACTCTTTGAAAGAGTAAAATGTGCCCAAATTTGAGGAATGTAACTTAATTTAAATTGGCACATTTGGGAAAGCATAAGAAATGTCAAGTTAGGATTTTGGTATTTTCTTAAGGAGTTAAGGCCAAAACTTAAGTCCTAATTTAAGTGATTACTCTTTGAAAGAGTAAAATGTGCCAACCCTTGAGAAATTACACATAATTTAAATTGGCACAATTAATGAAAGGTAAAAGAAATGCTAAGTTGGGTTTCAGCATGTTATTGAAGAAAATTGGGTGATCTAGGATCAATTTTAGGTTTAGCTAAGAATTAAGGATACTTAGATAGAATTATTGGATCGATGAGTTTCGCGGGGCGGGGGGGGGGGGGGGGAATAGCGATTTAAAACGTTAAATGAGTAAGAAGTGGAAAAGTGAAAACAACAACAATGCTAACAAGGGTCGATTTATTGATTCGGAGCCTTCGACGACTCCTACTCCAAGGCCCACACTCGTTGAGTCCTTTTGTTGGGCAATCATTAATAATTTGAATAGTTATTACAAGTTAAGTACGGGAATTATTCAGAGAAGACAAAACTGACAATGAGAAAAGAGAGATAGAAAAAGAAATAGCACTTGTCGGAGAGTCTTTGCAGCGTCGCAAGAGCACAGGAGAGCAGATCATAAGTCCTTCTTTGCTTCAGCCTTCACCCTCCTTATATAGAAGGTTCGAGGCGCCCGAATCCCTTCAGGGCATCCTAAATGTGACGTAGCCGAGCCAGTCAGCGAACTCCACATGGAGAGGTGATGATAGGGATAAAACTTGCCTCCGAGCGCCTGGACCTTTGTTTTCCAACAATCTCCTTTCTGCAAGAAAACGTTAGCCTGAGGCAAGTATAAATTATATCCTACAAAATAGAATGTTAGCACAATTTATATATAAGCAGAATAGTAATTAGATTCCGTCTCACCAAGACCGGAATCTAGTCAAGATCTCAACTTAAAGTTCCGAAATGGTTCTAAGTTGGATTGGGGCCTAAGTTCCCTTCCCGGGAACGCGTCCTCACAGTCACTCCCCTCCAGTGACTTACCCTCACTTACCTGCCAGACGTTTGGTTAGCTCGTCAACCCGTTTGAACTTCGTGCCAGCTATCCGGTCATCCCGTCGACCTAGCTGGACTTCATGCCAAACATCCGATCAGCTCGTCGACCCATTTGGACTTCGTGTCAACTATCCAGTCAACCCGTCGACCTAGCTGGGCTTCGTACCAGACATCCGGTCAGCCTGTCGACCTGTCTGGGCTTCGCTTGCACACTCAATCAGAGTGCTAGATAACAACGAAACTAACTTAACCTATTTTGTCATTCATCAAAACTTGAGTTAGACCGTTAGTGCTAACCACACCAACAATCTCCCTCTTTTTGATGCAATGATAACCTGGTTAAGTTAGTGAAAAAAATGCAAGTAAAACAAGCATCAAGCATTATCAGGTTTGGTATTTTATTGTTTTAACTAACATTATCAGGTTTAGTATTTTATTGTTTTAACTAACTTAACCACCTAACCCTTATCAGATTTGGTATTTTATTGTTTTAACTAACTTAACCACCTAACCCTCCCCCTTTGACATTCATCAAATATAAACATAGATCAAATAATCATAAAAAAATTACAAGAAAGAATACAGACATAAGTCAGATTGACTCGGGGGAGTTTTAACAAAAGACAATTTTTATAACCATAAATTTATAAAGGTTAATTTTCAAGTATAAGTTTATTAAAGCTAACTTCATAAAAACCAAGTTTAGAAATTCCAATTTTTAAACATAAGTTTATAAGTTCCAAATTAATTTAACTTTCAAAATAAGTTTGAACTTGAAACATTTTTTAAACATAAAGGTAATTTTTCAAATCCAATTTTCAAAAACTAAGTTAAGAAGCTACGTTTAATCAGATTTAAAATGTTTTAAAGAAAGTATTTTTCAATCACTAATTTAAAATAAAGGAAAAATAAATGTGAAAATAGGTAATTCCTCCCCCTGAACCTGACATACAAAAATAACTGTCTAACCAATTGGTTACTTACTGACTATCAGAAAATAGCAGTTTTCACTTGGTTAGTCAGGTTAAATCTAATTGGAATTAGTTAATGTTTGATTAAGCTGAATAATTTAACTTAATTAATGTCTATTTTGTATTTAATGCCCGGACTTATGTCGATGCACTGAAATAAACATCTTAAGTCCAGGCAATTTGCCTATGCATCTCACCCCTTTCTATGTTCGAAAATCACAAACAAGGGAATCCTAGGGTGTTGGTGAGATGCTCAAGTACTAACCCTATAGGTACATGCTTTCTAAGGGATTAATCTAGTCTAAGGCTAAAACTATTTTTGAAATTCTAAAAATTGGAAGTTTTTACAAAAAAATAAAGATTTTATCTTAGAATTTGAAAGCACTTTTTTTAAAACGATTTTTATAATTTAAGTATCCCAGTCTATTAAACACATCCCTAATTTTCTACGTAGATTGCTAAACTCACTTTCAGGGAGGGGTTTGGTAAATATGTTGGCTAAATTAGATTTGGACTCAATGTACTTGAGTTCAATATCTCCTTTAGTGACATGATCCTTGATAAAGTGGTGTCTAATTTCAATGTGTTTGGTTCTTGAATGATGCACAGGATTTTTTGTTAAATTAATTGAGCTAATATTATCAATTAACACTTTTACATTTGTAAGGTTTAAGTTAAAATCTTTTAAGGTGTGCATCATCCATAATAGTTATGCAACGCATTCTCCTATAGCTATATACTCTGACTTAGTTGTAGATAGAGAAACAGAGTGTTGCTTTCTACTAAACCAGCTGACAAGTGATGGACCTAGCAGTTGACATCCACCACTTATGCTTTTGCGGTCTAATTTACATCCGGCGTAATTTGAGTCAGAATACCCTATTAATTCAAAATTGTTAGTTCTAGGATACCAAATTCCTACATTTGATGTTCCTTTAAGGTATCTAAAGATTCTTTTGACTTGAGTCAAATGAGATTCTTTAGCATAGGTTTGATATCTAGCACACATATTAACTGCAAATAAAATATCGGGTCGACTTGCAGTTAAGTATAGTAGGCTACCTATGACACTCCTATAGTATTTTAAGTCAATTGGTTTTCCATTGGGGTCGTCATCTAGACTGTGTTAACTGCCATAGGTATTTTTATTTCTTTAGTATTTTCCATCCCAAATTTTTTAAGTAATTCTTTGGTATATTTTTGTTGATAAATATAATTTCCTTCACTTGTTTGTTTGATTTGTAATCCTAAAAAGTAAGTTAATTTTTCTACTAGACTTATTTCAAATTCTTGTTCCATTAGATTTGTAAATTCTTCTAAAAATTCTGAGTTAGTTGAGCCAAAAAGTATATCATCCACATAGATTTGGGCTATAAATATATCCTTTTTTATTAATTTAACAAATAGGGTTGGGTCAATTTGACCTTGGTTGAACCCTTTAGATATTAGGTAAGAGGTTAACCTTTCATACCATGCCTTGGGTGCTTGCTTAAGTCCATAGTTTAAAGATATACTCAGGGTGTTCTATACTTTCAAACTCAGGTGGTTGTCCTACATAGACTTCTTCTTTTATCAGTCCATTTAGAAAGACAGATTTAACGTCCATTTAATACAGTCTGAACCCTTTATGGGTTGCATAACTGAGTAACATTCTAATGGACTTTAATCTAGCTACTGGGGCATAAGTTGTTAGAGTGTATGTAACGACCCGCCTTCTACTGACTAGGCTGTAAGGCCGATCGCTACATTATGCTGTGCTAAATTACTATTGCGGAAATCTGGATTGATTAAAATTTTACTAAACTGATTACTGTAAAATCTGAACTTAATATTTTAGGTGTACCTAGGAGTTGTACACATGCTAGGGAAGATAATCTATGCCTCTCGGATGTCCTGCTAGCTGTAATCAAGCATTTCAATCGATTCTTGAATCGATTGGGCTGTCGGATCGATCCAGTTTGATATCGGCACGGAGAAAAACCCTGGATCGGTCGGCTGACCGATCCACAAACTTTATCGCTTCTGTATGCGGCTGGATCGGTCTACCGACCGATCCAGGAGTACACTGATCGGTCGGTAGACCGATCCAGTGGCTCACTGATCGGTTGACTGACCGATCAGTGAGTTTCTGTACCCTCTGTTCGCATCTAGATCGGTCGGCTGACCGATCCATAAACTCTCTGTTCGCGACTGGATCGGTCAGCTGACTGATCCAGTGGCACAACCCAACTCTGATCGATCTGTAGGTCGATCTGGGTTTCTGATTTCGAATCAGAACCTCTGATTTAAGCACTATTTCGTGCCTAAATCTCACACAACAATTATATAATGCATGGAAAATGTTCTAATATCTATCAACTAGCATTCTAACATGATATAGTGCGAGGTTTATTAATTTATAGCATTTAAGCCACTAGAAATGCATAAAGGTATCTTAAGAAAAGAAACTAAGTTCTTAATTTGCTAAACTCCCTAAGGATCTTCGTTCCAGGTTCCTGCCACACACACCATCTCTGCATTAACCTCCAGCTTCCTCTGCTAGTCCATCTTCCCTTTACCTTTATCTGCAGTATAAGGGAAAATAGTATCTGTAAGCTTTAAGCTTAGTAAGAAACCAACTACCTCACTAAAACATGCAACGATGCAAACATGTTTTTAAAGAATGTTATTTAAAAACATGCACTGAATTTGTTAAAGCATGGCATACTGAAGTTACATGGCATAAATACTGAAACATGGCATGCATAATAAAATCTAAGCATGGAGCTATTTCATGGTATCAACTAGGAGAACTAAACTGAAACTGAAACTAAAACTGAGCTAACACTATATTCACATAACTAGATTACGAGTTTGAAAGCTATTATAATAATAAGTGAAAATAGTAATCATGCTGCTGTTTGGGCCCGACAATGCGCATCCCTAGCTAGACCCGGGTTTGCAAGTCCCGCATTTAGTAGGGTTTACTAGGTTATCTAAACCTAGGGACCGACTATGGGAGCCCAACCCAATGGATATCTAATCTTGTACAGTGCCCCTACTGAAAATAAAATACTGAATCATAGCTAATTAATTTATCTTGCTTTTACTAGGTTATCTAAACCTAGAGGCAACTGTGGGTGCCCACCCATTGGACCGTAGCCCCATATAAGCTGTAGCAAGACTAACTAAACTATTTAAATGCTTCTATTGCATTTACTGAGCTATTAGAAATGTCTACTGTAGCATTTTACTGAGCTAAGCATTTTATCGAACACTTGGTGTGCTCCAACTCTCCTCTCTGTTAGGGAGACCACCTCTAGGCACCCGACAACGTCTAGAATCTCCAACTGAAAGGAGAAAACATGTCTGGCCCATCTAGAGGTGCTCAACTAGATCCCTAAACCTGAAAAAGGAGGGTTAAATACACCCTATGCGTCTAAAAGTCTACATATAGCTAATTTAAAAACATTCAATCATACGAAAAGCTACTTATACTGCAGGTGAGGGGTTTCTTACCTCGTACGCTAATTTTCTTACAACTCTATTCGCTAGAATTCCGGTGGAGACGATCCTTTCGACAATCTCCTCGCTCCAACGCGTTCTTCTCGCGGAGGGGAACGTTCTTGTGCTAGAATCGCTGCCGGAAGGTGCTCTTAGGGCCCTAGGGAGAGAACCCTAGGGTTGGCGCCGAGAGGAAGAAGGAGAAGGAGAGGGGGCGGCGTGTAAGGTGAGGTCTCGGTGGAGAATTCCCGAACCAAAGAAATAAACCAAACCCACTCAAGTTTTATATTTATTTTAAGTGGGTATTTCGGCCAATCTTAAACTTAAATATAAATGTTTCCCTTTCCTTTCAGCACGGCCCTCCTGGGTTCAACTGGTTACTAGAATTACCCGTAAACCATAGGTCTCAGGTTCAATTCTCGTTTAGGCCGTTTTCGGTTTCTATTTGTTTTTGCTACTTCCGCTACTCTAAAAATTCTGTAAAAATATCCTAAAATTCTAGAAAAATCATAGAATATTTCTAAAATAGTTTTGAGAATTTTCGGACGTTACAATTGTTGGAGTGTATACTAAAAGCCTAGCTTTTGGTATAAACATTTATCTAGAAATAAGAATCACATTGGTCAAATGTCTACATTTATGATAAATGTAGTTGTTCAATTAATTTATATTGTAGATGACATGGTGTGTGGTGTCACGCATAGAAGACCATGTTATCAGTACCTTATAAATTATAAACAGTAGCTCACGACCATGATGGAAAGGAACAAACCATTGGAAGGTCGTAGTGTAATTAGGTATTAGTTTATCTTGACTATATAATTACACTAGTACACTCAGAGTGTATTGAGTAGGACCATTTGAGGTCGTTTCTTTTATACTGACTTTATAAAGAAACAAAGACCTCGGTTATTATGGAAGTGTGTGCTCTTAATCCTAATGTAATAACAAGCACATATATTTGATATTTATTTCTTTAATTTATCAATGGGTGAGATTTAGTTCGTTGAATCAATAAACCCGATAAGTTGGGAAATGGTATCACTTATAGTGTGTGTTGTTGATTATAGAAGGAAACTGTGTCCTAGAGATACTAGGTTGATAATGTCCTCAAGAGGAGCTCATAAAGATTGTCATGTTAAACCCTGCAGGTGGACTTAGTCCGACATGATAATAAGGTTGAGTGGTACTACTCTTGGACTTAGATATTAATTAAATGAGTTGTCAGTAACTCACTTAATTAGTGGACATTCGATATCTTAAACACAGGGAGACTAACACACTCATAATAAGAAGGAGCCCAAAAAATGTAATTTGGGATTGGTGCGGTAGTTCAATGATAGTTCTCTAGTGGAATGAATTATCATTGATAAAATTAAGTTGTGTGTTCGAGGCGAACACGGGATGCTTATCGGGAGACCAAAACCAATTCCTCCTCTCGGTCCCTATCGTAGCCTCTTATTTATAGAGTTCTATACCCACCTATACCCACCTTCTATACCCACCCAATAGGGGCCGGCCAAGCTAGCTTGGGATCAAGCTAGGGCCGGCCTAGGTATGAGATTGGGTGGCCGACCCTAGCTTGAACCCAAGCTAGTAGGGCCCGCCAAAATAAATTAAAAAAAGAAATTTAATTTTAATTTTTATTATTATGTGGAAGATATATTTTAAAGAGAATTAAAATTAAAATATCTCTCTTGTAAAAGATCTACAAAAGATTAAAGAAAGAGATTAGATCTCTTTCCTTATTTGTAGATTGGAGAGATGTTTTATTTTTTCTTTAAAAATTATTCACATGTTGATAAAATTAAAATTATAGAAATTTCCTTTTATCAACCATGAAGAGATTTTAAAGAGAAATTTTATTTTTTAAAATTTCCGGAAACAAATTAGGAAAGTTTTAATTGTTGATTAAAACTTGTCCTCTTTTGTTATCCAATGATGGCCGGCCACTTGAAATTAATTGGGGAAATTTTATTTTATTTCTCTCAATTAAATCATGTCAAGGAAATTAAGGAAAATTTATTGTAATTAAATTTCCTAATTTGCCTAAGCCAAGGAATATAAAAGAAGGGGTGAGGGTGCCTTCACAAGACACAACATCTATTATTCCTCTCCCTCTTTTGTTCCTTGGTGTGGCCGGCCAACCTCTCCCTCTCTTCCTCTTGTGGTGGCCAAACCCTACCCTTCTATTGGAGCTCTTGTGGTGGCCGGATACTACTCGGAGAAGAAGAAGAAGAAGGAGAGAAAGCTAGCATCTCTTGGAGCTTGGTTAGTATTTTGTTTTCTTCCTTGGTGAAGCTTCCTCTTTGTTGGCCGAACCTAGCTAGGAGGAGAAGAAGGTGATTGGTGGTTTCTCGTCTCGGAAGATCGTTGCCCACACAACGTCCGAGGTTAGAAGAGGAATACGGTAGAAGATCAAGAGGTTTTTCTACAAGGTATAACTAGTAAATTTTATTTCCGCATCATGCTAGTTATTTATGGAAATAATACCAAATACAAGAGGCTTACGTTTTAGAATTTCGAATATGTTTTTTCAAAGTTGTGTTCTTTTGTTTCTTTCTTTTCCTTGTGATTTGATTGTTCTCTTTGGTTAACCTAAAGTTATTTTAGGAAATTAAATATTAGCTTTCTATTAAAGGTTTTGTCTAGTCGGTGGTGGTTGCTCCCATATCCAAGAAGGCCATGTGCCTCGCCACGTCGAACCTTTTATGGAAATTAATATTTAATGGAATTAATAACTTAAGGAGACTTGGGTCGAACGTGTTAAGTTCCGCAGGAGATCCAAGTCAAAACCTAAAAGAACAAATAGATTAAGTTTTGGATCAAACGTGTTAAGTTCCGCAGGCGATCCAAAATTTAATTTAAAAGAACACATGGTAGCTAGGAAAAGGTTCAGACCTTTGTACAAAATTTTTGTACAGTGGAACCTATAGGTTTTCCGAGTAGCAACCAAAAATTGGTATCAGAGCTAGGGTTTTGCCTCTGTGTATTTGATATTAGTTTAATTATGCACATGTCATACATAATTTAGGCAGGATAATAGTAGGATGTGCTAACTTTGTGGATGCAGGATCCAACTATTATGGCTTTTAGTTATTATGTGTGTGATTGGACCCTTGGACATGTCAAGGGCATTTATCTGTGTGTGCATGATTGTATTAAAATACAGCAGGAGCTGTATTTAGTTTTATTAGGATTTTATTTTTGATCTAGATACATGTACATTCCTTTTATGGAATATAGGATCAAAATGTAAAATTCTATTTATGTCGCGGATCGAATCTTGCAAAGCGTGGAACCTTCTAAGGACCAGAGGCGCAGCGGAACTAGAAGCAAGATGGATGCGACAGCTAGACCCGGTGGCGGTGGCCAAATATGGCAGCAGCATGGGATGACAACACACGGAGGACAACTAGAGATAAAAGCCATAATAGTTGAAAATTAGATTTTCTATTTATTGCTTTTATATTGTGCTATGTGTGCATGTTAGTATACATGACTAGTAGGCTAGCATAGTTAAAATTCCTCGTTTATAAATAACTAAGTGGGAGAGGGATTTTTAAATAAATCTCATGGTCTCCATTACTGGTTTGTAAGTGATGCAAACAAGTTTGCGCGTTGGCTCTGAGTGCCTTCCTCCATAACGGATGAGCTTGTTTGTGGAACACTAGAACAGACTTCCATTTTTGGATGACTATAGGAAGTTAATTAAGAGCGTGTGATCTTCCCCAACGGAAGGGGCATAATCTTATTAATGGACTTAGTGTCAAGTAATGGTATACACTTAGACACATCTAATAGTATCCTCCCCATGAGACCTGCTATTATTTGTGTGACCAAATGAAACCAACTATTAATTTGTCATAAAACTAGGTTGACAAGATAATAAAATTAAAGGGTTAAAACCCCTCTTACAAATGATTGATTTTGTATACGTCCACACTAACGTGGCATACAAAATTAACGGTGTTTGAGATAATTTTATTTGTCATAAAGATACGTTGGCAAGATAGTTAATGGGTAAAACCCTCCTTTTACAAATGTTGAATTTGTATACGTCCACACTAACGTGGCATGCAAAATTCACGGTGTTTGAGGTGTTGGTAAATTTAAATAATATTGTTTGAGGAATCAATGTTATATTAAATTCAAAGAGTTTTGACCAAATATTTGATCAAAGACAGATCAACTATTAATTTTATTCGTCATAAAGTAAAGTTGACGAGATAATAAAATTAATGAATAAAATCTCCTCTTCGATTTTGTATACACAAAATTCATGGAGATTTTAAGGAGTTGATCTTGACCAAATGTTTTTGTGATTCTTAGGATGTTTGTCAATCCCTAGTAGTCATACTATAGAAAAAGACTTAGTAGTCCCAATTGTAATGATTGGAAATATGACTTGGACATTAAGGTAGACTGTCTTCTTAGAACTAAGAACAATTTAGGTGTATTTAATTCATTAGTTGAAACATGTCTAGTGGTGTTATCTACCAGAACCTGGAGTGTAGATACAAGATGCCATTAATCATGTCTGCAATTCATTGCAGGGTTCCAGGAAAAACCCCACAACTAAATGAAAGGTAAATCACCGTCCACATGGGCACTACTGTAAAAGTGGTAACTGTTGCAGTGGGAGATGTTTATCCTTTAATAAGAATAAAATATGGATTTTAAGTAATTGTCTTTACGTACCAAGTTTAGAAAGAACCTGATTTCAGTTTCTAAACTATTATAGATATTGTGTCTATTTTGATAACAAAGTTGTTATCAAGAAAAATAGGAAAGTTATCTATTCTGGTATGATGGTTGACAATTTATAATCCAATAACTCCCACGATGCAACAAGTGGAAATTAGTAACACATCTTCTAATTTTAAGAGAAAGCAACCTTCGGAAATGAACCAATTATATCTTTGGCATATAAAGCTAGGTTATACTTGAGTAGGATTCATTGGTAGCTAATGAACTTTTGGGTTCATTGGTAGTGGAAATCTTTCCAACCTGCGAGTCTTACTTGGAAGAAAAATAACCAAGAAGCTTTTAAGTCCAAGGGGTATAGAGTCAAAGATATGTTGAAATCGGTTCATTCTGATTTGTGTGATCCTATGACTATCCAGACAAGAGGTAGTATTGAATATTTTGTCTAATTTATAGACAACTATTCAAGATACAAATAAATTTACTTAATGTACCGCAAGACTAAGTACTTTGATTAGTTCAAAGAGTACAAGGTTGATGTGGAGAAATAAAGTAAAAAGTCACTATGGAAGATCGTAGTGGCAAGTACCTCTTGAGAGATTTTAGGAGTCACTTATCAGAAGTTGATCCCAACTAACTGCATCTGGTACACCCCAACAGAATGGTGTAGTAGAAAGAAGGTAAAGAACTCTTATGGAATAATTAGATAGATGATGAGTTATTCAGAAAATTACCAAATTTGTTTTAAGGATAAACTCTGAAAATGAAAGTGAACATAGTGCCTTCCAAGTCATAACTCTCTACTCATATAGAATTGCTGAATAGGCGTAAGCCTATTTTGAAGCATATTCGGATTCAAGTAATCCAGCATATATGTTAAAGAGAGATAAGTTGGATAGGAGTTCACTTGTTTGTAAGTTATCATAGATAAACAAAAGTAGGCTTATAGTCTTAAAAATCAGAAGGTCATTGATAACATCAATGACTGATTTTTAGAAAAAGGACTATATAATGAACCACGTGCTCATAAGTAAATTTGTTCTTAAGAAAATAATAAAAGACATGTCTAATCTAGTACCAACTGTACAAGATGAGATACCACAAGAAAACTGCAACACGTATCACAAATGATACACAATTGCAGAAGATGCCTTGTCGTAGTGGGAGGGTTGTTAAAGCAACCTTAAAAGATTAATGTTTTGGGAGAGCTTTTGAACTCGATCCCTGAAGGACATGAACCTGATCTCCAGACATATGACGAAGCACTCCAAGATAAATATGAAGCATCTTGGCAAAGAGTAATGAATAATAGAATTAGAATATATGTATTCTAATAAAATCTGGAAGCTTGTAGAACCACCAAGTGGTGTAAAAGCCTTTGGGTGTAAAAGGTCTATAATAGAAAAAGAGGGATAAACAGGAAGGTAGAAACCTTCAAAGCAAGGCTTGATGAAAAAGGAAACCTTTTTCACTGGTAGCCATGCTTAAGTCTATCCGGATTCTTTTATCTATTTGGCAAGTGGATGTCAAGACAACATTCCTTAATGGAAGTCTTGAAGAAAGCATCCATATAAAGCAACCAGAAGGGTTCATTGCAAAGTGCTAAGAGCATCTTGTGTGCAAGCTCAATCAGTCTATGGACTGATACAAAGCTTCAAGGTCTTGGAACATCCAGTTTATCAAAGTAATCCACACCTATGGATTTATTGAGTAAACGGATAAAGTTTTGTGTATACAAAGGATGTGATGGAAACGTGGTGGTATTTCTTGTACTATACGTAGATAACATTTTTGGTAGTTGGAAACAATATCAAAATATTGTCAGAAGTAGGGGTATGGTTGTCCAAATAATTCGATATAAAGGACTTGGGAGAATGTATATATTTTTAAGATCAAAGTAATAAGGGATCACAAGAAAAAATATATTTATTCCAAGCTTGATACATCGGAAAAATCCTTGCTCGTTTTAAGCATGCAAAACTCCTCAAAAGGTTTCTTACCTTTTAAGCATGGAGTGTCTTTATCTAAAGAGATGTCTCTGATGACATTAAAGGAGATTGAGGACATGTAGGCAGTTCTTTATGCTTCGGCAGTTAGACAACCTAATGTATGCTATGCACAAGATCAGAAATCTGTTTTGCCAAAAGCATAGTTAGCAGATATCAAAGTAACCCTAGACAAGGACATTGGACTGCAGTAAAGCAAATATTAAAATACCTTAGAGGCACTAAAGATTATATGCTAGCTTACAAGGCAGTTAATTTGGTTCCTATGGGTTGTATGGATTTTGACCTCCAATCAGATAGGGACAATAATAAGTCAACCTCGGGGTTTTGTATTTACTTTAGGAGGTAAAGTCATAACTATGAAAGAGTGATAAGCATAGGTGTTTTTCTGGACTCCACCATAGAAGCTTAGTATATGGCAAGCCTCTGAGGTAGCCATTAAAAGCTGTATGACTCAATAACCTCAAGATAGACTTAGATATGATTTCTGGTTTATCCAAAGATTATTACAATTTATTGTAATAATGTTGGTGCAGTAGCAAACTCGAAGAAACCATAAGTCTATAAGGCAAGTAAACACAATAGAGCGCAAGTACCACCCAATACGAGAAATCGTATAAACGAGGAGAAGTTGTTGCTGCCTAGATTGCATCAGGTGATGACCTATTGATCCTTCCACTGAGGTCCTTAAGGCAAGAGCTTTTGATGGGCATATTGAAGGATTAGGAATCAGATGTATGGTAGCAGATATAGCAGCTTAGTCTTTTAGTATAAGTGGGAGATTGTTGGAGTGTATACTAAAAGCCTAGCTTTTGGTATAAACATTTATCTAGAAATAAGAATCACATTGGTCAAATGTCTACATTTATGATAAATGTAGTTGTTCAATTAATTTATATTGTAGATGACATGGTGTGTGGTGTCACGCACAGAAGATCATGTTATCAGTACCTTATAAATTATAAACAGTAGCTCACGACCATGATGGAAAGGAACAAACCATTGGAAGGTCGTAGTGTAATTAGGTATTAGTTTATCTTGACTATATAATTACACTAGTACACTCAGAGTGTATTGAGTAGGACCATTTGAGGTCGTTTCTTTTATACTGACTTTATAAAGAAACAAAGACCTCGGTTATTATGGAAGTGTGTGCTCTTAATCCTAATGTAATAACAAGCACATATATTTGATATTTATTTCTTTAATTTATCAATGGGTGAGATTTAGTTCGTTGAATCAATAAACCCGATAAGTTGGGAAATGGTATCACTTATAGTGTGTGTTGTTGATTATAGAAGAAAACTGTGTCCTAGAGATACTAGGTTGATAATGTCCTCAAGAGGAGCTCATAAAGATTGTCATGTTAAACCCTGCAGGTGGACTTAGTCCGACATGATAATAAGGTTGAGTGGTACTACTCTTGGACTTAGATATTAATTAAATGAGTTGTCAGTAACTCACTTAATTAGTGGACATTTGATATCTTAAACACAGGGAGACTAACACACTCATAATAAGAAGGAGCCAAAAAATGTAATTTGGGATTGGTGCGGTAATTCAATGATAGTTCTCTAGTGGAATGAATTATCATTGATAAAATTAAGTTGTGTGTTCGGGGCGAACACGGGATGCTTAATTTTATCGGGAGACCAAAACCAATTCCTCCTCTCGGTCCCTATCGTAGCCTTTTATTTATAGAGTTCTATACCCACCTATACCCACCTTCTATACCCACCCAATAGGGGCCGGCCAAGCTAGCTTGGGATCAAGCTAGGGCCGGCCTAGGTATGAGATTGGGTGGCCGACCCTAGCTTGAACCCAAGCTAGTAGGGCCGGCCAAAATAAATTAAAAAAAAAAGAAATTTAATTTTAATTTTTATTATTATGTGGAAGATATATTTTAAAGATAATTAAAATTAAAATATCTCTCTTGTAAAAGATCTACAAAAGATTAAAGAAAGAGATTAGATCTCTTTCCTTATTTGTAGATTGGAGAGATGTTTTATTTTTTCTTTAAAAATTATTCACATGTTGATAAAATTAAAATTATAGAAATTTCCTTTTATCAACCATGAAGAGATTTTAAAGAGAAATTTTATTTTTTAAAATTTCCGGAAACAAATTAGGAAAGTTTTAATTGTTGATTAAAACTTGTCCTCTTTTGTTATCCAATGATGGCCGGCCACTTGAAATTAATTGGGGAAATTTTATTTTATTTCTCTCAATTAAATCATGTCAAGGAAATTAAGGAAAATTTATTGTAATTAAATTTCCTAATTTGCCTAAGCCAAGGAATATAAAAGAAGGGGTGAGGGTGCCTTCACAAGACACAACATCTATTATTCCTCTCCCTCTTTTGTTCCTTGGTGTGGCCGGCCAACCTCTCCCTCTCTTCCTCTTGTGGTGGCCGAACCCTACCCTTCTATTGGAGCTCTTGTGGTGGCCGGATACTACTCGGAGAAGAAGAAGAAGAAGGAGAGAAAGCTAGCATCTCTTGGAGCTTGGTTAGTATTTTGTTTTTCTTCCTTGGTGAAGCTTCCTCTTTGTTGGCCGAACCTAGCTAGGAGGAGAAGAAGGTGATTGGTGGTTTCTCGTCTCGGAAGATCGTTGCCCACACAACGTCCGAGGGTAGAAGAGGAATACGGTAGAAGATCAAGAGGTTTTTCTACAAGGTATAACTAGTAAATTTTATTTCCGCATCATGCTAGTTATTTATGGAAATAATACCAAATACAAGAGGCTTACGTTTTAGAATTTCGAATATGTTTTTTCGAAGTTGTGTTCTTTTGTTTCTTTCTTTTCCTTGTGATTTGATTGTTCTCTTTGGTTAACCTAAAGTTATTTTAGGAAATTAAATATTAGCTTTCTATTAAAGGTTTTGTCTAGTCGGTGGTGGTTGCTCCCATATCCAAGAAGGCCATGTGCCTCGCCACGTCAGTACTGGGAACCTTTTATGGAAATTAATATTTAATGGAATTAATAACTTAAGGAGACTTGGGTCGAACGTGTTAAGTTCCGCAGGAGATCCAAGTCAAAACCTAAAAGAACAAATAGATTAAGTTTTGGATCAAACGTGTTAAGTTCCGCAGGCGATCCAAAATTTAATTTAAAAGAACACATGGTAGCTAGGAAAAGGTTCAGACCTTTGTACAAAATTTTTGTACAGTGGAACCTATAGGTTTTCCGAGTAGTAACCAACAACAATCCCCCATACCTTATAAAAAGTTCATCCTCGAACTTAGAATAATTCTAGGTACTTCTGTCTCATGCTGGCCTCTGTCTCCCATGTCGCCTCTTCTGCTGTGTGACTGTGCCAAATAATTTTGACTAATGGTACTTCCTTGTTCCGCAATTTCTTAACTGCTCGGTCTATTATCTGAATAGGCCGACTGTCATAGCTGAGGTCTTCGCGGATCTGTACCGACTGGGGCTCAATCACCTGGGTGGCATCTGGGATATGCTTCTTCAGCATAGAGACATGAAATACATTGTAGACAGCTAACATTTCCTGGGGTAGCTCTAGCTCATATGCTACCTTGCCCACTCTTCTGCTGATAAGGTATGGTCCCACATATCGGGGACTTAGCTTGCCCTTCTTCCCAAAACGCATTACTCCCTTCATGGGAGCTACTCTGAGGAACACTGAATCCCCAACTGAAAACTCCAAAGGTTTGCGCCGTATATCAACATAGCTTTTCTAGCGGCTCTGAGCTGTCTCTATCCTCTGGCGGATCTGCTGTATAGCTGCTGTGGTATCTGCCACTAGATCTGTCTGAAGTTCTAGCTCTTTCTGTTCACCACTCTCATACCAGCAGATTGGAGATCTACACCTCCGCCCATAGAGAGCCTCATAAGGTTCCATACCGATAGTGGCCTGATAGCTGTTGTTGTATGCAAATTCTGCTAGAATCAGATATTTGCACCAACTTCCTTTGAAATCTAGGGCACATGCTCGGAGCATATCTTCGAGTACCTGATTTCCTCGCTCCGTTTGACCATCTGTCTGAGGATGGAAAGCTGTGCTGAACTTTAACTTTGTGCCCAAAGCTGACTGTACACACTCCCAGAAGTGTGATGTGAATCTACTATCTCTGTCTGAAATAATGGTTCGTGGGACTCCATATAATCTAACGATCTCCTTGAGATACAACTGAGCTAGCTGTTCCATGGAGTAGGATATCCTGATAGCTAAGAAGTGGGCTGATTTAGTCAATCTATCGACTATTACCCAGATGGTATCAAAACCATTCGCGGTTCTGGGTAATCCCACTATAAAATCCATAGAAATGTCTTCCCACTTCCATTCTGGTATCCATAGAAAACTCCCCCTGGTCTCTGATGTTCTGCCTTAACCCTCTGACAGGTTAGGCAGGTGCTGACATATCGAGCGATGTCTCTCTTCATCCCAGGCCACCAAAAATGTTTCTTCATGTCCTGGTACATTTTGGTGGAGCCAGGATGCATCGCATAGGGAGTTTTGTGAGCCTCGTCTAGGATTTTCCTCTGTAGTTCCTCCTGATCCGGAACACATAGCTTGTCACCAAAATACAACACCCCGCTATCTGATATTCTGAACTCTCCACCTTCTGATTCTGCTAAACCTTGCTTGATTCTCTGAATTTCAGGATCCTGCTCCTGAGCTGTCTGGATGTCACCGAGCAAGGTAGACTCTAATGTCATAGTAGAGAGCTGTCCGACTATGAGCTCGAGACCGAAATCTGAGATCTTCTTTTGTAGGGGCGGTGACATGGCTGCTAGAGATAATAGGGTAGCGCTGGACTTCCTGCTGAGGGTGTCTGCTACCCTATTCGCTTTTCCTGGGTGGTAGAGGATATCTATGTCGTAGTCTTTGACCAGTTCTAACCATCTGCGCTGTCGCATATTCAGATCCTTCTGAGTGAAGAAGTACTTCAGACTCTGATGATCTGTATACACTCTGCACTGAGCTCCATACAAGTAATGTCTCCAAATCTTGAGAGCGAACACCACTGCTGCAAGCTCAAGGTCATGAGTAGGATAGTTCTTCTCATAATCCTTAAGTTGTCTGGAGGCATAGGCGATCACCTTGCCATCTTGCATCAGCACTGCTCCTAGTCCCAACTTCGAGGCATCACTATATATGTCAAAGCTATCTGCGTTCTCTGGTAGAGTCAAAATAGGTGCCTTTGGTCAATCTCCTTTTCATTTCATGGCTATTCTCCATCCTCATCCTTTGAAATTTTCTGTTCTTCTGGTAAGAGTTTTAGTGGGAGGCTATCCTTGAGAAGTCCTCTACAATTCTGTAGTAACTTGCTAATGTAAGCTTGATCTCATTGGCATTCTTGGGTCTTTTCCGGTTGCTCACAGCTTCTATCTTACTGGGGTCTACCATGATACCATCCTTTGAGATGATGTGACCCGGGAAGGACACTGATCTAGCCAAAATTCACATTTGGTGAACTTGGCGTCTCTGGTTCTCTTGAAGGGTCTGCAATCTGTTTGTGCTCTACGTGTTCTTCCCGAGTTCTGGAATAGATAAGAATGTCATCAATGAACACGATAACGAACTTATCTAAGTATTCTCTGAATACCCTGTTCATGAGGTCCATGAAAGTAGCTGGAGCATTTGTCACGCCAAAGGGCATGAATACGAACTCGTAATGTCCGTATCTAGTCCTGAATGTTGTCTTGGGTATATCCCTTCCTTGACTTTCACCATGATAACCTGATCCGAGGTCTATCTTAGAGAACACTTCTGCTCCCTTTAGCTGATCGAGCAGGTCATCTATTCGGGAAGAGGATACCTGTTCTTAATCGTGACTTGGTTCAGTGCTCCGTAATCTATGCATAGGCGCATGCTCCCGTCCTTCTTCTTCATCAACAATACAGGCGCTCCCATGGTGAGTGACTAGGACGTATGAAGCCCTTGTCAAGCGACTCCTGTGGTTGCTCATGAAGTTCCTTCATTCTGCTGGAGCCATGCGGTAAGGTCCTTTGAGATAGGATTTGTCACGGGAATGAGCTCTATCTCAAATTCGATCTCCCTGTCTGTGCTAGGCCTGGTAACTCTTCGGGGAAAGGCTGGGTAGTCACATACGACTCGAACCTCGCTAGCTGTTGGTCCTTGTCCTGGCTGGCGTGACTACGTGCTAAGAACCCCGTACATCCGAATCCATCAACCTCTGTGCCTTCATTGAGAGAAACTTCTTGGCCTTTCTCCGGGTTCTCCGACCAATTGTGCTTCCGCTTGAGGTTGGAATATGACTTTCTATTTACGACACTCGATGGAGGCACCGTATTTGATCAAGAAGTCCATCCCGAAGATGACGTCATAGTCGGTCATATTAATCACTATCGGATCGCAAAAGAGCTCTCTATCTGCTATAGTGGGCCGCTCGAGTCGGTCGTGGCGCCATGATTTCTCCGAGGGTAACGTCGTGAGGCGCTCACGGAGTACCTCGGAGTCGCTAACTTCTCGAAATGCCCGGATATGTATGAATGGGTTTCCCAGATCGAATAAGATTTTTGTACTTTTTGTAAAATGTAACAACTGTCGAGGCATTGCTGCGTCCCCTCTGGTGAGTGAGTAGATCCTCGCATTGGTCGTGGAGGGCTTCTAATCTACCTTGGCTAATATGTGGACCATCTAAAGCGGCTGCATCGATGTTGGTGGCCTCCATCTTGAATCGGTGTGGTGAGGAAGGCGGTCTTGTTTGGACCTTGGCCATATGCCCTTCTGTCGGATTCAAAGCATCCTCGTGTGCCCCACGACAAACTCCCGGATGGAATTTCCCACAAGTAGCACACTTTGGATAAGCGGGATGCTTTCTGGCTGGCCCTCCTTTTGGGTAACTCCACGGTTTGCGCTTGTTCTGGAGTTCTGTCGATTAGAGCCATGGGGCTGTGGCCTGCTTGTTCGATTGCACGAGCCTCCTTGACCTTTAGCTTCGAGAGGACTTGCTGCTTGATGCTATTACGGTAATGCTCGGTGATTAGAGCCGCTCACTAATTCTTCGTGATTTATGGCCTATGAGCATACCACCACGTTCATTGCTATTTCGACCTCGACATCTTGAGCATCAACCGGATTCGTTCCCTTTCTGTGCTGACTAATTCAGGGCATAGACGAGCCAACCTATTGAATTTCTTCACGGCTTCCTCAACTGATAGGTTGCCCTGACGAAACTCAGTGAACTCGTCGTAGTGACGGTTGGTGACCCGCACGTGAAAGAAATCCTCAAAGAATTCCTTCTTGAAGTCAGCCCATGTCATCTGGTTCACTGGGCGCTTCGCTCTGATTCTCTCCCACCACATACGTGCATCTCCTGTCTGTTAGTTAGTGCCCTAGAGCCAATCATTTGATGATTGTATGGACTCATTGTATCATATTCTTGTATATTAATAAAGGCATTTGTTTGGTTATTATACTTATTTGTATTAGTGCCAAATAGACTAAGTATAATAGCGTCCTTGAGTAGAAGGTTCATACCTATATCAATTGATTAGTTGAATCGATAGTGAGATGATATAGGGAACACTACTCTAAATCATTCCTAGTCGAGTATTAACATTCAGGGACAATGTTAATACAATAAGACTAGCATGTAGGTCAGCTCGATGGCTTGATCTCACAAGTCATGGATATAGAGATATCAAGCTGACACATGGGTATGCATTAGAGAATGTATACTGAATGACCCACCATGAGAAAGTATCATGGATCGTTATATGAGTGTCATATACTTTCTCATGTGGCTATTAGTATGACTATTAGTCCTTTGACCTGAAGTCACCATGGATCCCTACATAAGGAGTTATGTACTTTGGTTTCGTCAAACGTCACCCGTAACAGGGTGGACTATAAAGGCGATTACTGGGTATATAACGAATTATGCAGAGGGATGTGAGTGATGTAGATGGGATCTATCCCTCCCATATGACGGGAGCGACATCGCTATTCTTGATAGAGTGAGACCACTAAGTGCATGGTCATGCCCAAATGAGTCAACATTAGATGTTGAGCTCATTTGATCGAGTGAGTCTACTTGGAGTTCAAGATTTAGATTGATTAGAGGATGACACGGTCTATGCCTCATATTGATCAATCTAGATGTCTAGGATAGAAGGATAATGTCACATGTTGTGAGGAGTCACAATTAGTAGTCACAAGGTGATGTCGGATCTCGACATTCTTGTAACTTGGGTAGTAATGATGTGTTGCTAGATACCGCTCATTACTTATGCTCCTAAATGGGTTTAGGGGCATTGCCAACGTTACAAGAACCTATAGGGTCACACACTAAGGGCAAATAGATGGAGACTAGGTTCATTTGATGAACCTAAATGATTAAGTTCATATGATGAACCAAATTGGATTAAGAGTAATCCAAAGTATGATAATTGAGTTGGACTCAAGTTGGTTCATGTGTTAAGTGAGTCTAATTTGGACTTAGACTCATTTAATTAATTTAATTCAATGAATAGAGATTCATTAAATTAAAATTAGCTTGAACCAATGGTTAGATTATATCAACCAAGGGATAGAAGTGGTCAAGTTTGACTTGACTTAAGTAGGAAGATGAAGAGTCATGTTTTTGACTTGACTTTGACTTGACCAATGCCACATCATCAAGGCCTCTTCATTTGGTCAAGTTTGACTTGACCAAATGCCACCTCATGGGAGTTACCAAGAGTTGTGACTCTTGATATTCCATGGGGGTTACAAGGTTTAATGTGGCCGGCCACTTTGAGTGTAAAATGAATGTTTTATTTTTCATTCAAGGCTAATTGATTTTCATCTTCTTCCTCTTGCTCACAATTCTTCTCTCCCTCTTCTCCTTCTTGCCGAGACCTTGCTTGAGTGCTAGCACACTCTAAGGTTTCTTCTCCATCTCTTGCTTGTGTGGATACAAATAGAGAAGTGTCTACTTTGACACTTTTGAGATCCGGCGAACCAAGGACAAGCGGGATTGCGAAGGGCTTCGCTACAAAGGTATAAATGGTTTATTCTTATGTAGATCTACTGTAGATTAAAGTTTTCAAACTCGTACTCGTATTTTCGTTCGGTTTTACCTTGCACGAGATCCGTGGCTTGGGCGATTCGGGGTTTCCGCGACGCGAAAAGCGGTTTTCGCGGCCCGAAAAACCTAACACTGTCAGACAGAAGGGGGCGCACTTCACCTTCTCATGTTCTAGCCAGTCCAGAAGCTCCATCGTACTTTCCAGTGTTTTGAACCATGCCTAAGCATCCCATGGTTCATTGCTGCCTGAGAAATTCTCTGGCTTGACTCTCTGCCACTGGATCAGATAGGCTTCTCTCTGCGTTCCTGCTGCTGAGGCTACTGGTGTCTTAGGCTGGACTGGTGGAATCTCTAAGACCACTGGTGTCACTAAGTTAGGCTCCGGGGTGACAGTGGGAGTGTTCTGCTGACTAGCCTTTAAGGTGGCTATTTCCTGCTGCTGTAACTGAGCCACTAGTGCTGTAAGGTCTGCTGCCTGCCTCATGCTGGGGCTGAGTGGCTGGTGCCCTTCTAGCTGGGCGTCCTCGTGCCATTTCTAAAGACATGCAGGACATACATGACTAACACAAGCATAATAGAGAAACTATTGTTATCATGTTAACTACTATCATAAACAAGCATGCTTTAGTTATCCATAACAGAAAAGCAATAAACATACAAAGTGAGAGGTATTCTTACTTGGAAGCTGCAGGTACAATGCTAATGTGTGTGTAGGAAGTATGGAAACTGCTCTGATACCACTCTACAATGACCCGCCTTCTACTGACTAGGCTGTAAGGCCGATCGCTACATTATGCTGTGCTAAATTACTATTGCGGAAATCTGGATTGATTAAAATTTTACTAAACTGATTACTGTAAAATCTGAACTTAATATTCTAGGTGTACCTAGGAGTTGTACACATGCTAGGGAAGATAATCTATGCCTCTCGGATGTCCTGCTAGCTGTAATCAGGCATTTCAATCGATCCATGAATCGATTGGGCTGTCGGATAGATCCAGTGATCGATCCAGTTTGATACCGGCACGGAGAAAAACCCTGGATCGGTCGACTGACCGATCCACAAACTTTATCGCTTCTGTATGCGGCTGGATCGGTCTACCGACCGATCCAGGAGAACACTGATCGGTCGATAGACCGATCCAGTGGCTCACTGATCGGTCGGCTGACCGATCAATGAGTTTCTGTACCCTCTGTTCGCATCTGGATCGGTCGGCTGACTGATCCATAAACTCTCAGTTCGCGACTGGATCGGTCAGCTGACCGATCCAGTGGCACAACCCAACTCTGATCGATCTGTAGATCGATCTGGGTTTCTGATTTCGAATCAGAACCTCAGATTTCAGCACTATTTCGTGCCTAAATCTCACACAACAATTATATAATACATGGAAAACGTTCTAATATCTATCAACTAGCATTCTAACATGATATAGTGCGAGGTTTATTAATTTATAGCATTTAAGCCACTAGAAATGCATAAAGGTATCTTAAGAAAAGAAACTACGTTCTTAATTTGCTAAACTCCCTAAGGATCTTCGTTCCAGGTTCCTGCCACACACACCATCTCTGCATTGACCTCCAGCTTCCTCTGCTAGTCCATCTTCCCTTTACCTTTATCTGCAGTATAAGGGAAAATAGTATCTGTAAGCTTTAAGCTTAGTAAGAAACCAACTACCTCACTAAAACATGCAACAATGCAAATATGTTTTTAAAGAATGTTATTTAAAAACATGCACTGAATTTGTTAAAGCATGACATACTGAAGTTACATGACATAAATACTGAAACATGGCATGCATAATAAAATCTAAGCATGGAGCTATTTCATGGTATCAACTAGGAGAACTAAACTGAAACTAAAACTAAGCTAACACTATATTCACATAACTAGATTACGAGTTTGAAAGCTATTATCATAATAAGTGAAAATAGTAATCATACTGCTGTTTGGGCCCGGCAACTGTACTTGCTGTGCGCGCATCCCTAGCTAGACCCGGGTTTGCAAGTCCCGCATTTAGTAGGGTTTACTAGGTTATCTAAACCTAGGGACCGACTATGGGAGCCTAGCCCAATGGATATCTAATCTTGTACAGTGTCCCTACTGAAAATAAAATACTGAATCATAGCTAATTAATTTATCTTACTTTTACTAGGTTATCTGAACCTAGAGGCGACTATGGGTGCCCACCCATTGGACCGTAGCCCCATATAAGCTGTAGCAAGACTAACTAAACTATTTAAATGATTCTATTGCATTTACTGAGCTATTAGAAATGTCTACTGTAGCATTTTATTGAGTTAAGCATTTTATCGAACACTTGGTGTGCTCCAACTCTCCTCTCTGTTAGGGAGATCACCTCTAGGCACCCGACAACATCTAGAATCTCCAACTGAAAGGAGAAAACGTGTCTGGCCCATCTAGAGGTACTCAACTAGATCCCTAAACCTGAAAAAGGAGGGTTAAATACACCCTATGCGTCGAAAAGTCTACATATAGCTAATTTAAAAACATTCAATCGTACGAAAAGCTATTTATATTGCAGGTGAGGGGTTTCTTACCTCGTACGCTAATTTTCTTACAACTCTATTCGCTAGAATTCCGGTGGAGACGATCCTTTCGACAATCTCCTCGCTCCAACGCGTTCTTCTCGTGGAGGGGAACGTTCTTGTGCTGGAATCGCTGCCGGAAGGTGCTCTTAGGGCCCTAGGGAGAGAACCCTAGGGTTGGCGCCGAGAGGAAGAAGGAGAAGGAGAGGGGGCGGCGTGTAAGGTGAGGTCTCGGTGGAGAATTCCCGAACCAAAGAAATAAACCAAACCCACTCAAGTTTTCTATTTATTTTAAGTGGGTATTTCGGCCAATCTTAAACTTAAATATAAATGTTTCCCTTTCCTTTCAGCACGGCCCTCCTGGGTTCAACTGGTTACTAGAATTACCCGTAAACCATAGGTCTCGGGTTCAATTCCCGTTTAGGACGTTTTCGATTTCTATTTGTTTTTGCTACTTCCGCTACTCTAAAAATTCTGTAAAAATATCCTAAAATTCCAGAAAAATCGTAGAATATTTCTAAAATAGTTTTGAGAATTTTCGGGTGTTATAGTGTATACTGAAAGCCTAAGCTTTTGTAAACATTTATTTTAAATAAAGAATCACATTTGGTCAAATTGTCTACATCTATTTGTAGTTGTTCAATTAATTTATAATGTAGATAACATAGTATGTGGTGTCACATACAAAAGATGATATTATCAGTACCTTATAAATTATAAACAGTAGCTCACGACCAAAATAGAAAGGAACAAACCATTGGAAGGTCGTAGTGTAATTAGGAATTAATTTATCTTAACTATATAGTTATACTAGTACACTTAGTGTGTATTGAGTAGGACCATTAGAGGTCGTTTCTTTTATACTGACTTTATAAAGAAACAAAGACCTCAGTTATTATGGAAGTGTGTGCTCTTAATCCTAATATAATAACAAGCACATATATTTGATATTTATTTCTTTAATTTATCAATGGGTGAGATTTAGTTCGATAAATCAATAAGCCCGATAAGTTTAGAAATGATATCACTTATAGTGTGTGTTGTTGATTATAGAAGGAAACTGTGTCCTAGTAATCTAGGTTGATAATGTCCCCAAGATAAACTCATAAAGATTGTGAGATCTCGGAAAATTTAATTTATAGGGTTATTTGGAAAATAGCCATATAGAATTTTTCCGGAATTTTTAGAAATTTTCTGGGAATTTTTCGGAGCTCGTACGATGGGTTTTGAGGGGATTAATTTTAGGCGCGGATAAAGCCTATTTAGGATACCCGTTTAAGTGAGGAAAAGTTTTAATATATATTCCTTTTCTTTTATTCCTTCTTCCCCAAAACGCCGAGCCCGCCAGAGCCCGATTCTATTTCCTCTCCTTCCCCGACTCTCTTCCCCGACCTTTTCCTTCTCTGTTTTCTCTCTCGTGGACAAGCGGCGCCGGAGGGATTAGGGTTTCCAGCTCCGGCGATTTCCTCTACCGGCATCGGCGGCTGTTGAGCTCAGATCCAGGCGGCTCTATTCCTCTCCGGATCATAGACACGACGTCGCGTCTTCTCTAGCGGACTGCCGACCTTCCTTCCCCGATTCGACGCCACTGGGTCGAGTCTTTGCCATCCGATCGCCGGTGTGAAGAGAACATTAGGGTCTTGAGGGTAAGCGACCGATCTTTCCTCTTTTCCATTGCTCGGATTTGTGCCCTAGCTTTGAGTTCGTCCTCGATTCTGCCCTCTTACTCTCTAATGGTCAGCGATCCTAGGTCAGATCTTGGATCCAATCTTCGTTCTTGTTGATTTGGGGATAGAAGAATTCCTGGTACGTTGCTTCACGGATCGGATTGGGCGACGTTTTCTGGGGACACACGATTGAAGGTAAGGGTTGATCTCAGGAATTAGGTCATTGATTGAAGTTGGAATGCTTGGTTGATATGTGGCCTCATCTTGATCTGATTCCAGTAGGTGATGAGGTTCTGTTCTATGGTGTTCTTGATCTCACCTTGAATCGATTGAGTGAGGAGGAATTCCAAGAGAGTTGCTGTGGTTTCTCTGATCTAGCAAGGAGATTACCTCTCACTGTATCGACAACACTTCAACCAGTAGCTTCTCTGGTTCTAGCAATCAATAGCAGCTCAATTGAGGTATGAATTAGAGTAATTGATCCATGTGGTAGATCATATTTAGATTTACGGTTATGATAGGTGTTTATGTGTATCGTTAGTTGATACATGATGTGTAGATTTGAATTAGGAGTATTTGGATTACCAGTTGTTGATTATGATTAGATTTATTTACGTAGATTTAATCTAATGGAATAATTAGGGTTAAGCAATTAACCCTAGTTAACTATTGGATCTAATCTAAGTTTGGATTTCAAATCAAATTGGTGATTAGGGATTAGGTAACTAACCCTAATCGACCATTAGGTTTAGTTAGGTAAGTTGTGGTTATGTTGATTAGGGTTTTGCCCTAATTTGATTTTAGGGATTTTATTTAGCTATTCTTTGGATTTAGCTAAATAAAATATATATATGTTGTTTGACGCAGGACTCTGATTCGAGACGGGCGTCTTGACTTCAGATTTGGATTGACTGTACCTTCTATTTAAGGCGGGTACCCTTTGACTTATCTCTTGATAGTGTCTTATGATATGTGCAGTTTATATATACTTACTAGGGTTAGTAGTTAGTGCTTCCCTGGTTAGTTTAGTTGATACCTGATATATGCTTCTACTGATAGTTGCTATACCTTAGTGTAGAATGCTTTTCTTTCTTGCTATGCTTATCTGTGTTCATAGAGATAGATGTATTTATTGTGCTTCCCTCTATACTGGACTAGATGATAGATATGTTGGATATGTGATATTGGATTCATGTTGTTTATTAGTTGTTATATATGTATTTGTCTGTTTGGCATCTACACATATGGAGGATATGTTCAGGTATGACATATTGTAGCCGCATGCACCATATCGCATGATTGCATGCTGGGCGATTGACGACTCCATTATTGTTGAGCTCGTCGGCCGGCTACATTGACCTGCGCCCCACGTGACCATTAGCACACAGGGTGTGTAGGTTGCCCGGTGGTGCTCCGCTGGAGGCTCCACTCATGGGTAGTGTGATAGGCAGCGTGGTAGCACACCGGGGTCCCTCCCCGTCATTGTGTACCGGGAGATGAGAGCATTGCGCTCCCTCCTATAGTTGAGGTTGGAGGATAGGTGTACTCCGGTGCATCCCGTCCACTCGGTCACTCTTCAGGGGTAGTGACGGCAGAGTGCACGGTGTCACAGCCCTACCCACGCGGTCTCACCATCGTGTGTGAGATGCTGACTGGCGTCAGGGGTGACCATGTCATATTGCATCATATGCACAAATTGCACTTATTGTGATTGTTGCATATTGGATGGTGCACTTGGGTGACTGCATATGATTGACATGCATACAGGATACATGCGTATTTGCTCTGACTATCTTATCTGTGTATGTCCACAGTCATTCGCCCAAGCCTCGCAGGTGAGTACAGTTTATTTGAGTTATGCACTTCTTATATTCTTGCAGCAGATTGTATTTCATGCTTATTGTTGGTTACTGCAGTTTATTTATTTATGCATACCTATTATACTTAGCAGACTGTACTATATATGTATACTGTTAGGATGCTGTACCGTAGGATTGTGGCTGGTAGTTATATGTTGCTGTACATATCTATTGGATTACCTGCTGAGTTCTTTGAACTCACCCCGTTGTTATTATTTTTTTCAGGTTGAGGCCGTCAGGAGAGATTCCAGTCGCTAGCCCCTTGGTTGCGAGGATTTCTAGATATCATTTTCTGTATTCGCTTTTATACGTATACTTGTGATGTGGGTTTGTATTGTGGACTTTATGACGCACATTGGGTTTACTACTTTTGTTTTCCATTTTGAATATTTCATTACTTCGTGGATTTCGTTTCTTCGTTGTAGTGGAGTAGGATGTGTACGTATATCTTCGTTGATTTCTATATCATCTTTTCTTTATATAACTCCGTGGATTGTTCATATTATATCTATGTAGAAATGTTGAATATAACTGCGTGGATTGTTTACTATTTGTATGTATTGTTCCGGCCGAGTGTGGCCGAGGTATAGATATATGTATACTGAGCTTCATATTGTCACCCGTACAGGGGAGATGCTGCCGAAATTTCTTCGGACAGGGACTACCTGGGGCGTGACAAATTATTTTGTATCAGAGCTAGGCTCCGATTTCGGATTTTTGTGTCCTAGAGTTTGCGAGCGTAGCTGGATTTTTGGGATTTTATCTGATACTAATTTATTTGGTATCAGAGCAAGGTACACGATACTTGCTCTTCGTTTTGGATTTTCGAGGTTTATCTGATACCAATTTATTTGGTATCAGAGCAGTTCTGATACTGGTTCTTACGAGTTTTGCGTGCTTATCTGGATATGTTCTGGATTTTCGAGATTTTATCTGATACCAATTCTTTTGGTATTAGAGCAGGTTTATGATACTTGCTAGGCATTCTGGATTTTCTGGATTTTATCTTATACCAATTTATTTGGTATCAGAGCTAAATTTTTGATTTAGCTTGGATATTTCGGTATTTCGGTATTTCGGATTTGTACGGATTTCGTCGACTTACTCGTTTCGGAATTTCGAGGTATTTTGACGAGGTTTTATTGGTTCTATTTGGGGCTAAGCAGCGACAGGATATCTCCAGACGGCAAATAGGTAATTTAGGTAATTTTTCAGTTCTTATACCTGTAGTGATATCTGGGTAACATTTCCTTACATATATGCCACCTACACGTGTACCGGCATCGAGACGTGGGTGGCCACGTAAGAGGTCGTTAGATTCTCCTGAGACAGAGTCTTCAGAGAGGTCTGCTAGGGTTGAGCCTGCCCGTCAGGGGCAGACTCCTCCGGTCATTGTGGGTACGTCTGCGTATCAGATTCCGATAGTTCCGACGTCAGAGGTACCTACCTCGACTGTACCACCAGTGGTACCACCGTCGGTATATTCAGCACCTCCCCCATCAGCTGTACCCGCAGAGTACCCGACACCCTCTCTAGCTGTGCCTACTACCGCGTACTCAGCACCGTAGACACATGTGCCAATTACTACATATTTGGCACCTGTACCGGCAGCACCGACTGTTTCTTACCCGGTACCACCCACCGTACCTTCAGTGGCCCCTACATATGTCTACTCAGTAGTTCCGCCATCAGTACTACCCATAGGAGCAGTCCCAGTGGTTCTGCCCAATGCTGCAGCGATTCCCACTGATATAGTTACAGCACGTGCACGTAGCTCAGTCCTGGATTGAGACTATGGAGCGGACATTCTTTTACATGGCCTGCTCCGAGTGGGAGAAGGCCGAGCTGGCTGCTTACCACCTGCGAGATGGGGCAGAGATCTGGTGGGACACACAGCGCTCCATTATAGGCGACCAGCATATTACCTGGACGAGATTTAGGGAGGCATTCGAGAGTCAGTATTTTCCCCGAGCATATCAGATGACTCTTCGGCAAGATTTTCTTAGTCTGCGGCAGAATAACCGCTCAGTGATGGAGTATAATGCTGAATTTAATCGGTTCGCCAGATTCTGTCTTGAGTTAGTTGCCGATGACAGATCTCGTATGCTTCAGTTTGTCCAGGGACTGGACGGGCATCTTCAGCTGAAGATTTCTGGTTTTAGTACTTCATCATATACCGAGACATTGGATAGAGCTCTCATGATTGAGTCTACTCATCGGAGAGTGAATGCAGATAAGAAGAGGAAGCAGATTGATCGGACTTCCGGACAGAGCCAGCAGCCACAGTCTACGGGACAGCAGCAGAGCAGTCGCACTCAGACGGGTCAGGGTACTTCTGGGTCATCTGGCCGACACCAGAAGTCAGGACGATCAGGACGTTCCCGGTCTGCTCAGCAGAACCGGAAACAGTCCACTAGTGACTCTTTTTGCAGCAGATGCGGATCCCGAGATCACATCACCTCTGCGTGCTCCTTGGGACAGTCAGTTTGCTATCATTGCAAACTGCCCGGAGACATAAGATGAGACTGTACGCTGAAGTCTCAACAGGTAGCATCTGGGATTTCTGTTTCGGGAGGACAGGTGGATCAGTCCGCTACTCAGCGAGGGGGGCCGAAAGGCCAATCTTCGCATCGCCAGCAGAGGACAGCTTCCCCTGCGGCAGCTGCATATGGCATGTACGGTCAGGAGCATTCCGGTGTTCTTATGGAGTCCCAGAGTTCTACTTCTGGACCTCAGTATCTGACTCAGGGGCAATATCAGTTGCAGCCTCAGCCATTGGTACAGTATCAGTTACAACCCCAGCCACCGGTTCAGTACATACTGCAGCCCATAGTCCCATCTTTGACTCAGTGTCCAGTACCGACTAAGTGGCAGGCTCAGACTCCGACGCAGCAGCCTTTGGCAGTGCTACCGCCTCTACCACCGTCAGATACTGGGCGAGTTCACGCAGTCACCAGAGAGGATGCACAGCGGGCCGACGGATCCGTTTTCCGCGCTACGGTTTTACTTTATGCATTTTCTGCTGATATGCTAATTGATACAGGTAGTTCACATTCTTTTATATCTTGTGCATTTATGAGAGAGATTGGTAGACTACCTTCTTGTAGACCGCGACGACTGACCGTCTCCTTACCATCTAGTGATACCTTGGATGTCACTCAGGAGGTCAGAGGTTGTCCGTTAGATTTTGGTAGCATTATACTCACTGTAGATTTGTTAGTATTGGAAATGGTCGAGTTCGATATTATCCTTGGCATGGATTGGTTGTCTGCATACCATGCCACAGTTGATTGCCAGAAGAGGGTGGTTACGTTTTGACCTCCAAACCAACCCTCTTGGGATTTCACTGGCATCAGAGACGATGGGATATCGACCATTTCTGCGATACAGGCGCAGAAACTGCTATCACATGGATGTCAGGGATTTCTATTATCTTTGATTAATACTAACGACAGCAGTAGTTCTCAGCTCTCAAATGTTCCGTTGGTCCGAGAGTATCCAGACGTTTTTCCAGACGAGTTACCAAGTTTGCCTCCCTGAAGGCAAGTGGAGTTTGCTATTGAGCTAATTCCAGGGACTGCACCAACATCGAAAGCTCCTTATCGTATGGCACCGAAAGAGTTGGACGAATTAAAGGTCCAACTCCAGGAGTTACTGGATAGGGGATTTATTCGCCCTAGTGTATCTCCGTGGGGGTCTCCAGTACTATTTGTCAAGAAGAAGGATGGTACTCTGAGGTTGTGCATCGATTATAGGCAGCTGAATGCAGTGACTATTAGAAATAAGTACCCTTTGTCACGGATCGAGGATTTATTTGATCAGCTCAGAGATACATCAGTGTATTCTAAGATTGATCTGCGGTCTGGATATCATCAACTGTGGGTTAGAGATTCTGATATTCAGAAGACTTCACTAGATACGGACATTATGAATTTGGGCTTACCAATGCTCCTGCAGTATTAATGGATCTGATGAACCGTATCTTTCTGGAGTACTTAGATCAGTTTGTTATTGTGTTTATCGATGATATATTGATCTATTCGCGTTCTGAGGAGGAGCACGCGCAGCATCTTCGCATAGTCTTGGAGACTCTGCGACGACATCATCTGTATGCGAAGTCCAGCAAGTGTGCCTTTTGGTTATCTTCAGTTGGTCCTCTGGGGCACGCGGTGTCAAGCCGAGGTATTTCAGTAGATCCTCAGAAGATCGAGGCTATCACTAGCTGGGAGCAGCCAAAGTCAGTCCAGGAGATCCGTAGTTTCTTGGGCTTGGCTGGATATTACCGACGATTCGTTGAGGGTTTCTCCAGCATTGCTATGCCATTGACACGTCTGACTAGGAAAGGCGTGAAGTTCACGTGGTCAGAGGCTTGCGAGACCAGCTTCCAGGAGCTGAAGCGGAGATTAGTATCAGCACTAGTTTTGGTTTTACCTTCTGGTGATGACGGGTTCGTACTTTACACAGACGCATCTCTTCAGGGCTTGGGCGCTGTTTTGATGCAGCATGGTAGGGTAGTCTCCTATGCTTCTCGTCAGTTAAAGGAGCATGAGAAGAACTACCCCGTACATGATTTAGAGCTAGCCGCTATTATCTTTGCTTTGAAGATTTGGCGACATCATCTTTATGGTATTACTTTTGAGATTCTTACTGATCATAAGAGTCTCAAATATATTTTCACCCAGAAGGAACTCAATCTCCGACAGAGGAGATGGATGGAGTTCCTGAAGGATTATGATTGTACTATTAGCTACCATCCGGGTAAAGCTAATGTGGTTGCCGATGACTCAGCGGGAAGTCCAGAGGACTTTAGCTTGTCATCGAGTTCTGATCACGGACTTGATTCGAGGATTCTCCGAGTTGGGCCTTGAGGAGGGGACGGACAGAGCAGGGTATTCTTGTTACCATGGTTGCTCGATCGTCGATCGGGATGAGGATTCGAGGCCGGAGATCAGCATTTACAGTTCATTAGCAGCCAGATAGCTTCCGGACAGCAGACTGAGTTTACACGAGACGATGAGGGGATTGTTTATTTCCGAGGCAGATTATGTGTACCTCAGTCTCACCCGGTCATGGAGGAGTTACTTCAGGAGGCGCATCGTTCTAGATTTGCTATCCACCCAGGTGGGACCCGTATGTATCGTGATTTGAGGCGTTCCTATTGGTGGAACGGTATGAAGAAAGACATTGCAGATTTTGTAGCTAGATGTCTTGTCTGTCAGCAGGTGAAGGCTGAACACCAGAGACCTGCTGGTTTACTTCAGAGGATCCCTATTCCAGAGTGGAAGTGGGAGCATATTACTATGGATTTTGTGGTAGGATTGCCTAGGACTCGTCGAGGCCATGATGCGATTTGGGTAATCGTTGACCGACTAACCAAA
This sequence comes from Zingiber officinale, assembly GCF_018446385.1. Lineage (NCBI taxonomy): Eukaryota > Viridiplantae > Streptophyta > Magnoliopsida > Zingiberales > Zingiberaceae > Zingiber > Zingiber officinale. The sequence continues at coordinate 67,791,156 of NC_055989.1, forward strand.
TCCGCACACTTTTTAGCGATCCGGAAGACTGATTCTCTGGATCGATTAGCTGAGTTATACTGTCGAGAGATTATCAGATTGCATGGAGTTCCGTTGAGCATTATATCTGATAGAGACCCACGGTTCACGTCCTGGGCAGAGTCTGCAGCAGGCCTTGGGCACACAGCTTCGTTTCAGTACGACATTCCATCCGCAGACAGATGGGCAGTCAGAGCGGACTATTCAGACATTGGAGGACTTGCTGAGGTCTTGTGTCATGGACTTCGGAGGCAGTTGGGAGGACCACCTGCCATTAGTGGAGTTCGCCTACAACAACAGCTATCATTCGGCTATCCAGATGGCACCGTTTGAGGCGTTGTATGGTAGGCCTTGTCGGACACCCATCCTCTGGGAAGAGGTTGGGGAGGCCCAGTTGGTAGGACCTCAGAGAGCTCAGCAGGATGCAGAGTTAGTTCGCACTATCAGACGGAGGATGTCAGAGGCTCAGGACCGTCAGAAGAGTTATGCTGATCAGAGACGGAGACCCCTGGAGTTCTCCATTGGTGATCATGTATTTCTTAGAGTTTCACCCACGAAAGGGGTGAAGAGATTTGGTCTCCGAGGTAAGCTAGCTCCCCGATATATTGGACCATTCCAGATCTTGGAGAGGATTGGAGCAGTAGCTTACCGTCTGGCGCTACCACCATCTCTAGCTGGCATTCATGATGTATTCCATGTATCTATGCTGAGGAGATACGTATCCGATCAGGCACATGTTCTGTCAGATATATCTGTTCCTATTCAGCCTGATGTTACTTACGAGGAGGTTCCGGTGCGGATTCTGGACCACCGAGAGCGTCAGCTACGAAACAAGATTGTCCGGCTGGTTAAAGTCGGATGGCAGCATCATTCTGACGAGTAGGCTACTTGGGAGCTGGAGGATACGATCCGAGCTCGATACCCTCATCTTTTTACTTGAGGTATGTGGGTTAGAGTTCCTTTCAGCATTTAACTGTTTGGTTATATTTTAGTGTTTGCTGTTAGTTATAGCGAAATTTGGGGACCAAATTTTTATTAGTAGGGGAGGATGTGAGATCTCGGAAAATTTAATTTATAGGGTTATTTGGAAAATAGCCTTAAAGAATTTTTCCGAAATTTTTAGAAATTTTCTGGGAATTTTTCGGAGCTCGTACGATGGGTTTTGAGGGGATTAATTTCAGGCGCGGATAAAGCCTGTTTAGGATACCCGTTTAAGTGAGGAAAAGTTTTAATATATATTCCTTTTCTTTTATTCCTTCTTCCCCAAAACGCCGAGCCAAATTCTATTTCCTCTCCTTCCCCGACTCGCTTCCCCGACCTGTTCCTTCTCTCAGGATTAGGGTTTCCAGCTCAGGCGATTTCCTCTACCGGCATCGGCGGCTGTTGAGCTCAGATCCAGGCGGCTCTATTCCTCTCCGGATCATAGACACGACGTCGCGTCTTCTCTAGCGGACTGCCGACCTTCCTTCCCCGATTCGACGCCACTGGGTCGAGTCTTTGCCATCCGATCGCCAGTGTGAAGAGAACATTAGGGTCTTGAGGGTAAGCGACCGATCTTTCCTCTTTTCCATTGCTCGGATTTGTGCCCTAGCTTTGAGTTCGTCCTCGATTCTGCCCTCTTACTCTCTAATGGTCAGCTATCCTAGGTCAGATCTTGGATCCAATCTTCGTTCTTGTTGATTTGGGGATAGAAGAATTCCTGGTACGTTGCTTCATGGATCGGATTGGGCGACGTTTTCTGGGGACACACGATTGAAGGTAAGGGTTGATCTCAGGAATTAGGTCATTGATTGAAGTTGGAATGCTTGGTTGATATGTGGCCTCATCTTGATCTGATTCCAGTAGGTGATGAGGTTCTGTTCTATGGTGTTCTTGATCTCACCTTGAATCGATTGAGTGAGGAGGAATTCCAGGAGAGTTGCTGTGGTTTCTCTGATCCAGCAAGGAGATTACCTCTCACTGTATCGACAACACTTCAACCAGTAGCTTCTCTGGTTCTAGCAATCAATAGCAGCTCAATTGAGGTATGAATTAGAGTAATTGATCCATGTGGTAGATCATATTTAGATTTACGGTTATGATAGGTGTTTATGTGTATCGTTAGTTGATACATGATGTGTAGATTTGAATTAGGAGTATTTGGATTACCAGTTGTTGATTATGATTAGATTTATTTACGTAGATTTAATCTAATGGAATAATTAGGGTTAAGCAATTAACCCTAGTTAACTATTGGATCTAATCTAAGTTTGGATTTCAAATCAAATTGGTGATTAGGGATTAGGTAACTAACCCTAATCGACCATTAGGTTTAGTTAGGTAAGTTGTGGTTATGTTGATTAGGGTTTTGCCCTAATTTAATTTTAGGGATTTTATTTAGCTATTCTTTGGATTTAGCTAAATAAAATATATATATATGTTGTTTGACGCAGGACTCTGATTCGAGACGGGCGTCTCGACTTCGGATTTGGATTGACTGTACCTTCTATTTAAGGCGGGTACCCTTTGACTTATCTCTTGATAGTGTCTTATGATATGTGCAGTTTATATATACTTACTAGGGTTAGTAGTTAGTGCTTCCCTGGTTAGTTTAGTTGATACCTGATATATGCTTCTACTGATAGTTGCTATACCTTAGTGTAGAATGCTTTTCTTTCTTGCTATGCTTATGTGTGTTCATAGAGATAGATGTATTTATTGTGCTTCCCTCTATACTGGACTAGATGATAGATATGTTGGATATGTGATATTGGATTCATGCTGTTTATTAGTTGTTATATATGTATTTGTCTGTTTGGCATCTACACATATGGAGGATATGTTCAGGTATGACATATTGTAGCCGCATGCACCATATCGCATGATTGCATGCTGGGCGATTGACGACTCCATTATTGTTGAGCTCGTCGGCCGGCTACATTGACCTGCGCCCCACGTGACCACTGCATGGGTAGTGACACAACACACAGGGTGAGTAGGTTGCCCGGTGGTGCTCCGCTGGAGGCTCCACTCATGGGTAGTGTGATAGGCAGCGTGGTAGCACACCGGGGTCCCTCCCCGTCATTGTGTACCGGGAGATGAGAGCATTGCGCTCCCTCCTATAGTTGAGGTTGGAGGATAGGTGTACTCCGGTGCATCCCGTCCACTCGGTCACTCTTCAGGGGTAGTGACGGCAGAGTGCACGGTGTCACAGCCCTACCCATGCAGTCTCACCATCGTGTGTGAGATGCTGACTGGCGTCAGGGGTGACCATGTCATATTGCATCATATGCACAAATTGCACTTATTGTGATTGTTGCATATTGGATGGTGCACTTGGGTGACTGCATATGATTGACATGCATACAGGATACATGCGTATTTGCTCTGACTATCTTATCTGTGTATGTCCACAGTCATTCGCCCAAGCCTCGCAGGTGAGTACAGTTTATTTGAGTTATGCACTTCTTATATTCTTGCAGTAGATTGTATTTCATGCTTATTGTTGGTTACTACAGTTTATTTAGTTATGCATACCTGTTATACTTAGCAGACTATACTATATATGTATACTGTTAGGATGTTGTACCGTAGGATTGTGGCTGGTAGTTATATGTTGCTGTACATATCTATTGGATTACCTGCTGAGTTCTTTGAACTCACCCCGTTGTTACTATTTTTTTCAGGTTGAGGCCGTCAGGAGAGATTCCAGTCGCTAGCCCCTTGGTCGCAAGGATTTCTAGATATCGTTTTCTGTATTCGCTTTTATACGTATACTTGTGATGTGGGTTTGTATTGTGGACTTTATGACGCACATTGGGTTTACTACTTTTGTTTTCCGCTGCGAAGATTTCATTACTTCGTGGATTTCGTTTCTTCGTTGTAGTGGAGTAGGATGTGTACGTATATCTTCGTTGATTTCTATATCATCTTTTCTTTATATAACTGCGTGGATTGTTCATATTATATCTGTGTAGAAATGTTGAATATAACTGCGTGGATTGTTTACTATTTGTATGTATTGTTCCGGCCGAGTGTGGCCGAGGTATAGATATATGTATACTGAGCTTCATATTGTCACCCATACAGGGGAGATGCTGCCGAAATTTCTTCGGACAGGGACTACCTGGGGCGTGACAAAGATTGTCATGTTAAACCCTACAGGTGGACTTAGTCCGACATGACGATAAGGTTGAGTGGTACTATTCTTGGATTAAGATATTAATTAAATGAGTTGTCAATAACTCACTTAATTAGTGGACATTCGACATTTTAAACACAGGGAGACTAATACACTCATAATAAGAAGGAGCCCAAAAATGTAATTTGGGATTGGTGCGGTAGTTCAATAATAGTTCTCTAGTGGAATGAATTATTATTGATAAAATTAAGTTGTGTGTTCGGGGCGAACACGGGATGCTTAATTTTATCGGGAGACCAAAACCAATTCCTCCTCTCGGTCCCTATCGTAGCCTCTTATTTATAGAGTACTATACCCACCTTCATACCCATGATAAGGGGGCCGGCCAAGCTAGCTTGTGGATCAAGCTAGGGTCGGCCAAGCCTTGATTCATGGGTGGTCAGCCCTAGCTTGAACCTAAGCTTAGGTGGCCGGCCCCCATTAAATTTAAAAGAATTTTAATTTTACATTTTTCTTATGTGGAAGATATAATTTATTGGAGAGAATTAAAATTAAAATATCTCTTCTACAAAAGATTAAGAAAAGAGATTAGATCTCTTTCCTTATTTGTAGATAGGAAAGATATTTTATTTTTTTCTCTTTGTAAATTATTCACATGTTGAAAAATTAAAATTATAGAAATTTCTTTTTATCAACTATGAAGGGATTTTAAAGGGAAATTTTATTTTTTAAAATTTCCGAAGACAAATAAGGAATTTTTAATTGTTGATTAAAAATTGTCTTGTTTGCTCTCCATGAGGTGGCCATTGATTAGGAAATTTTATTTAATTTTTCTTAATTAATTGATGTCAAGGAAAATTAAGGAAATTTTATTGTAATTAAATTTCCTTATTTACCAAAGCTAAGGAATATAAAAGAGGGGGTTGGGGTGCCTTCATGAGACACAACCTCTATTATTCTCTCCCTCTTTTCCTTGGTGTTGTGGTCGACCATCTTCTCTCCCTCTCTTCCTCTTGGTGGTGGCCGAAACTCTTCCTTGCTTGGAGCTTTTGTGGTGGCCGGATACTACTTGGAGAAGAAGAAGAAGGAGGAGAGAAAGCTTGCATCACTTGGAGCTTAGTTGGTGGAAAAAGTTCTTCATCCTTGGATTTTGGTGCTTGGCCGAAACTTAAAGGAAAAATAAGAAGGTGTTAGGTGGTCCTCATCTTGGAATATCGTTGCCCACACAACGTCCGAGGTTAGAAGAGGAATACGGTAGAAGATCAAGAGGTCTTTCTAAAAGGTATAACTAATATTTTTCCTTTCCGCATCATACTAGTTATTTTTGGAAATAATACCAAATACAAGAGGCTTGTGATTCTAGTATTTCGAAATAGTTTTCGAATTTGTGTTTTTTTTTGTTTTTCTTTTCCTTGTGATTTGATTGTTCTTTTCGGTTGACCTAAAGTTATTTAAGGAAATTAAATATTAGTTTTCCTTAAAAGGCTTTGTCTAGTCGGTGGTGGTTGTTCCCATATCCAAGAAGGTCATGTGCCTCGCCACGTCAATACTGGAAGCCAATTTTAGAAATTAATATTTAATAGAATTAATAACCTAGGTGATTTGGATCAAAAGTGTTAAGTTCCGCAGGAGATCCAAGTCTAAACCTAAAAGAACAAATAGATTAAATTTTGGATCAAACGTGTTAAGTTCCGCTGGCGATCCAAGTTTAATTTAAAAGAACACATGGTAGCTAGGAAAAGGTTCAAACCTTTGTACAAATTTTTTGTACAGTGGAACCATTAGGTTTTTCGAGTAGCAACCAACATAAGTTTCATCATAGTCGAGTCCCTCTACTTGACTAAACCCCTTAGCAACTAGCCTGACTTTATTTCTAGTGATTTCCCCATTTTCGCTTAGTTTATTTCTAAACACCCATTTTGTTTCTATTATTTTCTTATTTTTGGGTGGTGGCACTAAGTCCCAAACCTCGTTTCGCTCAAATTGAGCTAGTTCTTCTTGCATAGTTGTGACCCAATCTGGGTCAAGTAAAGATTCATCTATGATTTTGGGTTCAATTTTTGAAATTCGAGAGATTTAACTTAGATTTCTAAAGGACGGCCTGGTTTGAACCCTTAGGTCTGGATGACCAATTATTTGGTCAATTGGATGATTTGAGTTGACTCTTATGGTTCTAGATGGTTGATTTTCTTGAGTTTCTTGTTCCTCTTCATGATTTAAATTTTGATGGGTTCCTTCTAAATTACTATTTCCTTGAGTAAATTCAATTGGCTAAAGTTGGGTTTGTTCTAGGTTTAGTTTAGATTCCTCAAATTTTACATTTGTGGTTTTTTCAATTCTTAATGTAACTTTATTGTATATTCTATAACCCCTAATGTTCAGTGAATATCCTATAAAGATTCCATTTTCAATTTTAGAAGTGAATTTTCCTAAGTGTTCTCTTGTGTTTAGGATAAAGGATGGGCACCCAAATACTTTAAAGTATTTTATATTAGGTTGTTTATTGTAATAAATTTCGAAGAAAGTTTTGTTATGTGTTTTATTTAGTGTTGTTCTATTTTGCACATAACAGGTTGTACTAACAGCTTCTGCCCAAAAGTACTTAGGTAGATTATATTCGTTTAGCATAGTTCTAGAGGCTTCAAGTAGTGTTCTATTTTTTCTTTCTACAATTCCATTTTGTTGAGAAGTTTTAGGACACGAGAATTCGTGATGATATCCGTTTTCAAGACAGAATTTATTAAAGTTATGATTTTTAAATTCTCCCCCATTGTCACTTCTAATTCTTTTAATTTTAAGATCTTTTTCATTTTCAACTTGTTTGCAAAAGTTTGTAAAAATTTCAAAGGTTTCATCCTTATTTTTTAAGAATTTTACCCAAGTAAACCTAGAATAGTCGTCTATTATTACTAGGCAATATAAACTTCCATTTATTGATTTGACCCCATGGGAGTCAAATAGATCTAAATGTAGAAGTTCTAGAATCGAGTTGGTTTGAGTTTGATTAGTTGGTTTGTGAGTCGATTTCGTTTGTTTACCTTGTTGATAAGCATTACATATTGTTGAGTCTAAGTTAGGTAATTTTGGTAATCCTCTAACTAATCCATTTAATTTGCTTATATTTTTAAAATTTGTGTGTGACATTCTTCTATGTCATAACCAAGTTTCTTCTTTTTGTGTTAAATAACACTTAATTGAAGAAGTGGTTAAGTTAATTGCATAGATGTTGTCTTTCCTAAATTCTTTTAGACTTATTGTAGGGCTATATAGGTGCTTGATTGAACATTCCGAAGATAGAAACCTAACCTTATATCCAGTGTCACACAGTTGACTAATACTAAAGAGATTATACTTGAAATTTTCAACAAGTAGTACATTTGTAATAGTGAAGTAAATTTTTAGCTCAATATTACCTATACCAATTACCTTGAGTTTGTCATTGTTTCCAAAGACAACTGTTCCTAAGCTTTTGTAAATAAGTTAGGTGAATTTGGTGTGATCTCCAGTCATATGTTTGGAGCAGCCATTGTCCAAAATCCACTTGATTTCCTACAATATATAGGAACTAGAATTAGTCTAACTTTAGTCTAAGTTAATTCTTAACATAAAATTTTAAGTTGATTTTTAAAATTTTTAAATTAATTTTTTTTTTATGTTTTTAAAATAATTTTTAAAATAATTTTAAAGTTTTTTCAAAAAAAATTAAAAGAATTTTTAAAATGTTTTTTAAAGAGTTTAAAAGAATTTTTAAAATATTTTTTAAAATAATTTTAAAAGATTTTAAAAGAATTTTTAAAATAATTTTTAAAGATTTTAAAAGAATTTATAAAATAATTTTTAAAGTTTTAAAATAATTTTTAAAGATTTTAAATGAATTTTTAAAATAATTTTTAAAGATTTTAAATGAAGTTTTAAAGTTTTAAAATGATTTTTAAAATAATTTTTAAAATAATTTTTAAAGATTTTTAAAATAATTTTTATATATTTTAAAAGAATTTTTGAAAGAATTTGTAAAATAATTTTTAAAGTTTTTTAAAATAATTTTTAAAGATTTTAAAAGTATTTTTAAAATAATTTTTAAAGTTTTCAAAAGAATTTTTAAAATAATTTTTAAAGATTTAAAAATAATTTTTAAAGATTTTAAAATAATTTTTAAAGTTTTTAAAAGAATTTTGAAAATAATTTTTAAAGATTTTAATAGAATTTTTAAAATAATTTTTAAAGTTTTAAAATGATTTTTAAAATAATTTTTAAATATTTTAGAATAATTTTTAAAGTTTTAAAATGATTTTTTAAAAGAATTTTTAGAATAATTTTTAAAGATTTTTTTAAAAAATTAAAATAATTTTAAATAATTTTTAATGTTTTTAAAAGAATTTTTAAAATAATTTTTAAATTTGAAAATGATTTTTAAAAGAAATTTTAATATAATTTTTAAAGTTTTTAAAAGAATTTTTAAGGTTTAATTTAATTTAATTTAATTTAAGTTAAGTTAATTTAATTTAATTTAAGTCCTTAGTCATCTCACCCGATCTATGTTTTCAATCAGGGAATCCTATAATTTTATGAGATGAATTAGGTTCAGTCTTAGGGTTTGGTTTAACTTTGTGTTAGATTCAGGTTTAGCTTTGGGCTTAACAAATAGGCATTTTTCGGATAAACTTCTGGGTTATGGTGAGTCACTTGGACATCATTAGAGTAATCATGCCTTCGAGGTTTTCCAAATAGCTTATCCACTGAACTTAATAAAAAACCTTGGTCTAACTGGTTAAGATCTGTAAAGGGTAGCTTCGGTTAGTTTCACTAAGCCAAATGCACCAGGTCGAAGTCATATCTTCCTAGACATGCATAGATATAGTTTCCCTAATGTACTATCATCAAAACTTCACCAGTACCATTGGTCAAGTTAAACTATTTTCCCTTTAAACTACTCCTAATTACCTTACCGGGTAGATTGGTTTTGGTTACCCTGCTGGGAAGATTAATTTTGGAGGTGCCAGCTATTCTGGAGCCTCCCCCTGAATTATTGGTCTATTATTTTTATAATTAAATTTAACTCGATGATATTCTTATTTTTTTTTATGGGTTCTAAGATATTTTGATTTTGAATTTGTTGTTTTAGATTTGTAATTTAGTTTTTGATTTGATTTATATGATCTTACATAATAAATTTTATCTTTGGGTATGTAATACTGGTTAATTCCTACTTGTGTGGTTAAGCACGCTTTTGGAACCCATGCTTTACTTTGTTGTTTATGTTGGGTTATTAGCGATTTAAATGTTTTATTCGAACTTGACTTGTAGCCAAGTCCGATTTTATTGTAAATTGCTTTTTGATTATTTAAAATAAGATCAAAATTTTTAGATCTTGTTGTAAATTTTTCTAGAAGATCTTTTAGTTTATTAATCTCTATTTTTAATGTTGAATTTTCCTCCTCAAGTGTTAAGTCTTGAGTTGGATTAGAATTTTTTATTTGTTCCTTGAGATTTTGATTTTCTTCAAGGAGCAATTCATTTTCATTTTCTATTGTAACTAATTTCCTATTTAAACAAGTAATAATTTTAAAGAATTTTTTTATTCAAATTGAAGAATACCTCTTCGGGACCTTCGGAAACGAGTACGGACTCGTGGCTCGATTCGGGTTCGGACCCGTCTTCTGATTCATCCTCCGATTCTTCTTCGAGGGCCATCAGCGCGAGGTGACTCTGGTGCTTCTAATCTTCGGCCTCCGATTCTTCTGATGAGGAGTCGTCCCAGGTTACTTTGAGAGCTTTCTTCTTGGATGTCTTCGTCTTGTCACTCTTCAATCTTGGGCACTCGTTCTTGTAGTGACCCTTCTTGTTCCACCCGAAGCATGTCACATTCCATGGTTCAGTTGGGGAGTTGATCTTTTGCAGGTCCTTCTTGCTGAAGCTCTTCTTCCTCCTGGTGAACATCTTCCTTACCAGGCTCATCAGGTACTCTTCGTCTTCAGAATCCTGGTCAGACTCATCTTCAACCTCAGGCTTATTTTTGTCCTTTCCTTGGAGGAACCTGTAAACAAGGCAACACCTTTCTCGGTCCCAGCGTTAGTTTGCTCGTGTAATTCTAATTCGCAAAACAGTTCATCTAATTTTAACTTAGATAAATTTTTTGAAATCTTGTAGGCATCCACGATAGATTCCCACAATGTATTACGTGGAAAGGCATTCAATGCGTACCTGATTAGATCGCGGTTCTCCATTTGGTGGCCTATTGCATGGAGTCCGTTGAGGATGTCTTTGATCCTCACATGCAGTTGACTCACCATTTCTCCTTCCTGCATTTTAATATTAAAAAGCTTATTTAATAGAAGGTAGCACTTAGTTACCTTGGCATCGCTCGTTCCTTCGTGTAGCTCGATCAATTTGTCCCATAGTTCTTTCGTATTCTGGTGCAGTCCTACTCGGTTCAGCTCTTCCTTCGTCAGTCCACATTGTAGCATGTTGAGTGCTTTGAAGTCTGTTGACGATTTTTTCTTCATGTCTGGAGTCCACTGTTCCGGGTCCAGTGGAATTCTAGAGTTGTCGACCGGCACCTTATAGCCTCTGGTGACGCTGAACCATTGGTCAAAATTGGTCTTCAAGTAGACCTCCATCCGCTTCTTCTAGTATGGAAAATCATCCCCGTTGAATAGGGGAGGGCGTACTGTGCTGAAGCCTTCAATTTGAGACATTTTAATCCGCACACGAGTAAACAAATAGACACAAAGATCCCAAGACTAGGTCTTGGATTAGTAGTGCAAAATAAAATAAAAGGAAACTAAAAACTGAATTGGTATTGCACCAATTCAGATTAATTGTGATGAAAAAGATTCCAAAAAGGTAACAATACCAGTTTGGAATGTGACGAGAAACTGAAAATTGAAGAAAAAGAAAGAAACAAGTTTCACCCCTGTCTGATTGGTGGTTGCACCAAATCAGAGCGGTACCTGCTCTGATACCACTTGTTGGATCGATGAGTTTTGCTAGAGGGGGGTGAATAGTGATTTAAAACGTTAAACGAGTAAGCAGCGGAAAAGTGAAAACAACAACAATGTTAATAAGGGTCGATTTACTTGGTTCGGAGCCTTCGGCGACTCCTACTCCAAGGCTCGCACTCGTTGAGTGCTTTCGTTGGGCAATCACTAATAATTCGAACAGTTATTACAAGTTAAGTACATGAATTATTCAAAGAAGAAAAAACCGACAATGAGAAAAGAGAGATAGAAAAAGAAATAGCACTTGTCGGAGAGTCTTTGCAGCGTCGCAGGAGCATAGGAGAGCAGATCGTAAGTCCTTCTTTGCTTCAGCCTTCACCCTCCTTATATAGGAGGTTCGGGGCGCCGGATCCCTTCAGGGTGCCCTGAATATGTCGTAGCTGAGCTAGTCAAAGAGCTCCATGTGGCGAGGCGACGATAGGGATCAAACTTGCCTCCGGGCGCCCGGACCCTTGTTTTCCAGCAATCTCCTTCCTACATGAAAACGTTAGTCTGAGACAAGTATAAATTATATCCTGCAAAATAGAATGTTAGCACAATTTATAGATAATCAGAATAGTAATTAGATTCCGTCTCACCAAGATCAGAATCTAGTCAAGATCTCAACTTAGAGTTCCAAAATAGTTCTAAGTTGGATCGACGCTTAAGTTCCCTTCCCGGGAACGCGTCCTCACAGTCACTCCCCTCCAATGACTTACCCTCACTTACTTGCCAGACATCTGGTTAGCCTATCGACCCGTCTGGACTTCGTGCTAGCTATCCGGTCATCCCATCGACCTAGCTGGACTTCATGTCAAACATCCGGTCAGCCCGTCGACCCGTTTGGACTTCGTGTCAGCTATTCGGTTGGCCCGTCGACCTAGCTGGCCTTCGTGCCAAACATCCGATCAGCCTATCGACCTGTCTGGGCTTCACCTACACACTCGATCAGAGTGTTAGATAACAACGAAACTAACTTAACTTATTTTGTCATTCATCAAAACTTGAGTTAGACTGTTAGTGCTAACCACACCAACAAGAATATCTAAGTATATTCTATTTATGCTAAGTTGCTATGATTATTTGCCCATCATATGTCATGACATCATATTCTGCATTCATATTTATTATGAAAAATACAAAAATACCATGTCATATCATACATACATCATGTAGCTATAGTGTGTTTTCTTTTAAAAAAAATATTTCTATTTTAATATATGACATAAAATCATCATGCATTATTTTAATTTCCTTGCAATTAAGGATAATGACATTTACTAGCAAGTCACATCCTAGGTGAATGTTCATAATTCTTACAATGCCTAGATAGATATGCATGATCCCTAGTTTAGGGCAAAACTAAAAACTACATCTTACAAGGACTATAAGGTGACTTGTATGTGTTTTAACACACATTAGATAAAGTGAGATGTTAGGATGATGAACAAGACTCTAGGTGTTGATTTAGTGCATCTTATTGAGTTTTGAATTCATCAAATCACATAGTTATGTGACTTTCAATCATTGGGAAAGCTAATGTACAAGTCAAGTGCATTGAGCCTAAAGAACATGGTTGGAAATTGGTTTTGAAAAATATTTTAAATATACTTTGAAAAACTTTGGTGAAGGCTATCTTTTGATAGTAATCATCACTGAAAAGTTAGACACAAACTTGAAAGAAACATTGAAGTTTTTATAAGTTTTCAAGTTTGTGTCAATCTTTGAAAATAAGGTGTATTTTCTTAGAAAACTATTTTTTAATTATAGTATATACCCTATATAATGTCTATAACAATTTTCATGATTTTTAGAATTTTAAATAATTTTTAGGGTATTTCTGAAATTCGGCTAAAATTGGATTTCAAAATTTTAGAAACTCAATCGATCAGTCGATCGATTAGGAAGCCTCAATCGATCGGCCGATCTATTGAGAAGACATTTTCTACGAACAAAGTGTCATGGAATCGATCAACTGATCGATTGACCCAAGCCTGGATCGATTCACGTAGATTTTTTATGAGCAGAAGCTTGTGGAATCGATCAGTGGATCGATTGAAATGGTTTCAATCGATTGAGGCACAACTTCAATCGATTGAGAAGGCTATTTTCGACTATAAATGTCTGATTTTAGTACTTTAAACCATTTTTAGTCTAGGTAATCATTTCTAATCCCTTGAAATATATTTGTATACATTTAAAGGAAGTTTTCATGATGAAAATAAGGATGAATTGGTTAAGGACCACTAGATTGAAGTTAGGTTGAGGTTTGCCTTTAAATATTAATATTTGAACCTTAAAACTTTAAATTTTGGATTTCCTAAAGGTTTAAGGATCCCAAGTCATTGTTGGTGCAATGACAGAAGTTTGTAGCATGTCTTTAAGGGGAGTTACTCTTTAAAGACATGAAAACTAATTTTTCATGCACCTTGGAAGGTGGTTAACCTTCTTTAGAGTAAATGCTCAAGGTTGAGTATTGAAAAATAATGGAGAGTGGATATCTTCATTGTTGAGTTGTGGATGCTCTATGATGAGCATGTTAAAGTGGATTAATACTCAAGGGTGAGCATTGGATACAATGAAGGGTATGAGACCTTCATTATGGTATTGTGCACAACATGTGAGGTTATGAACAACATTGAGTAACTCTTCAGCGGGAAAGTTTTTTATATGTGCCAATAGGGGGAGAATATAGGGTTAAGTTATGCCTTCATTGTTCCTCTAGAAAAGTTTGGCGGAGAATGTAAGCACCTTCATTATCCAAAGGGGGAGTTTGCCCTCTAAGAAGAGAAAGACTGAAGGAAACCCTCATTCTGTTGGTCCCTTTGGAGGCCGGCAAGAGGGGAGGGGTGAATTGCCCTAAAAATATTAAACCAAAAACCTTTCTCGGATATTCAACTAATTTAAAAGAACTTGTAATAAAAATAAAAAAGACTAATTAGAAACAAACTCAGACATAAAGGGTTTACTTGGTTTGCAATCAGAGGTTTGCTAATCCAAGGCAAAGATGGCGCACTATCTGATTCTCCTCTGGGCGGAGTAGCCTCTTACAGCGTTGACAGCACAAAAGAATAGAAAGCACAGAGAAAAATGGATTACAAGTTGAGTTAAACGATCTGTGCTAACCAGTGCTATATTTATAGCACTGGTCGGGGCGCCCAGAAGGGTTCCGAGCGCCCTGGGGGGATAAAATTTTATCCCCTAACGATTAGATCGCGTTTGACGCGATCCTGGTCAAAATCTGGGTCCGGGCGCCCGGAATGGTTCCGGGCGCTCCGGGCGCCCCGGACTGGTCCGAGCGCCCCGGACTAGTTCGGGCGCCCCGGACTGGTTCTGGGCGCCCGGACCAGGAAAGTCAACAAAGTTGACTTTTCTCAGTCCGGGACCTCTGCTCCGATTTAGCTCGTCTCGGTTCGGGTCTTTCGCTCCAACTTCGCTAGCTTGGGTGATCTCGGCCATCCGAAATAGGGCTCACCCGAACCCAAGTTCCGACCTTCTCCTCGAGCAGCCTTCCTTCTCGGTTTCTCGTCCCTCGAACGCCGCGCACGTTCTTCTCGTCCACCGATGTACTCTTCCGCGGTCACCTCGTCCCTCGAACGCACTGAGCCAGTCGGCTCTCTCCCCGTGCAGTCCTTCTCGCTAGCCGCGTCTTCCGCTCGACTTCCTGTGTTCCTAAGCTCCTGCACACTTAGACACAAGGGTTAGACAAAGCATGACCCAACTTAACTTGTTTGATCACATCAAAACACCTTGGGGTTCCAACACATTCATGTCTTGGCATGAAAAGAAGTTGAGGCTATGAGATTAGCCTAACTTAAAGGTATTGTCAAACATCAAAAAGGGAGAGATTTTTGGTGTAATATCCCCTGGGTCAGGTTGATCAGGTTGACTAAGCTTGAGTTGACTCAAGTTTGAGTCTTGATGTTTGGGTTTAAATGTTTGACAATACATGGAAATTGTAAACGCAATCATCTGATTGGGGAGATTATTGATATAATTCCCTTTTAGTCAAGGACTGACCAGTTTGATGTGAAGAAGAGTCAAGTAAGTCAAGGTTGATCAAATACTTGATTGGGAAAGTCCTAACTGGATGTTAGGCAAGGGAAAATCCTGGTGAGTGAAGCTAGGTAAAAGACCTAGTGAGTGAAGCTAGGCAGTTGGAAAATCCTAGTGAGTGAAGCCAAGTGAAAGACCTAGTGAGTGAAGCTAGGCATGTGAAAGTCTCGGTGAGTGAAGCCGGGCAGTGGAAAAATCCTAGTGAGTAAAATCAGGTGAAAATCCAAGTGAGTGAAGCTAGGTAAAATTCCTAGTGAGTGAACCTAGGCAGATGGAAAGACCTGGTGAGTGAAGCCAGGCAAGTGGAAATCCAGGTGGGTCAAGATTGACCGGACACCTAGTGCTGGGAATCCCAAGTAAGTCAAAGGATTGGCCGGATACTTGGCACGAGAAAATTCAGATGGGTCAAGGGTGACCGAACATCTGGTGGAAATCCAAGTGGGTCATGGAGGACCGGACACTTGGCACGAGATGGTATATCAGAGCCACAGATTTACAAGGCCTATTTTCTGTATTATTGGATTTTCGTGGTTTGGTTTCTCGATGTGACAATTTATTGATATCAGAGTCATAGGTTTACGAGGCCTATTTTCTATATTATTAGATTTTCGTGGTTTGGTTTCTCGATGTGATAATTTATTAGTATCAGAGCCACAGGTTTACGAGGCTTATTTTCTGTATTGTTGGATTTTCGTGGTTTGGTTTCTCGATGTGACTTTTCGAGTTTTGGGACCAGGCAACAGCAGGACATCTCCAAGCTATAGGAGGTATGTTTGTTTACTATTATCATGCACTTCTTTAGTACATATATAGTTGTCTATGATAGTTAGTTATGACATGTGTTAGTACTCTTTTAGTACTTGTCTAGTTGTTTGTAGCATATATTTCATGTGATGGGTCAACCACTAATCATGGTCGACCCTACTGGAGATCAAGGATAACAGTCTATTCGTCATATCATACTAGCTACCAGTAATAATCATGTTGACTCAATTAGTAGAGTACTGATTTACTCCTGTTGGTTCGATCAGTTTAGGATTGATTTACTTGGTTGACTTGTGTAGTTGTGGTTTGACTTATCTTAGTTGGTTTCATGCTCCTGTTAGTTCGGATAGTAGAGGATTAATTTATATTCTCTTTGGTTTAGTCTGTAGAGGATCGATGTACCCTTGTTGACTTGGGTAGTTGTGTATCGATTTACCTTGGTTAGCTTTATCTGTGGATGATTGATTTACTCTTATTATATTAGTTAATTGATGACCGATTTATTTTTCCAGTTTGATCATTAGGGTACCGACTTACTCTAGTTTTATAGAGATTTTGATTTTTGGGTTACTCGTGCTTGGTTAGATATTTTGAGGCACATTTGGATACATGACTTGTACCAATGTAGAGAAGAATGAATTAGTCGTATACCATTGTCGGCTTGGTCAGTCTGTAGAGGATTGACGTATCCTATTCCATGGGAACTTTGACCCTGGACCGTATGTACCTAGTTGGATGACTTAGAATGTAAATTCGGATAGGATACCCCTAGTGTTGTGGAAAAAGTATAAAACTACCTGCTTAACATTTATGAGATACAACCGTTACTTGGTTGTATAACTTGGTGAATACATTCGGATATATAATTTGTACTAGCATAAGAAAAGCTGAGGGTAGCTGCTTATCTTTTACGTGACAAGCCATCACATGAAGGAAGAAGCAGATGATGATTTTTTAGATCAATGCATCATTTGGTGATTACGTTGAGGTGTTTTGAGAGTGAGTACTTCACTACCTCTTTCGGTAGCATGATGGATTATAAGGTGATGGTCAGTTGACTCGCCTAACGTTGTTCCATGGGAGATCTTGACTCATGGACTGATCGGATATGGTTAGTTATCCTTGATGTACCTAGTGATTTACAACCCATAATGATGCGGAGAAGGTAGAGTTAGTTGATTAATACATATGAATTCTACTATTACTGAGTGGAAATATAGATGATGGTCTTCGAGGAGCAATGGATCGATTGACAGTTATTTCGATCAGCTATCTAGTGATAGTGCTCCTCTACCCTTGTGTTCATGGCTCGTCACTAGAGGTTATTGAACCTCAGGTGGAGCAATCGTAGTATGATGGGTTACAAGACAATGGTTGGTCGACTCAACTAGCATTGTCTCCATTAAGTAGTTCAAGACCTTGACTATATGATCTTCTACCAAGGTCTTGAAGTCTATATGTCAGCTCAGAGTGTTCGATATTTTGTTGACATTTGTTGGAAGACATTTATGGATATAATTATGAGATTTGTGGTGATATTCTATGATGGGTAGACTTTCAGTAGGAGGTTGAGTGACCCTTTTGGACTTTGCATGGTCATTCCTTTACTATGGATATCTGGGTATCTAAAGGATGAGATTTGACATACTCTTTGGATATTTTTGGATAAGATTAGTAAAGTTTTTATACTCATATCTTTTAGATATTAGGGTACCTGATACGATGAAAATTGGCCACTAGGGTTATCATGTTGTTGAGGATGGTTTGAGGTTGAGGGATATTGTGAGATCAGATATTGTGATATGTTGATTTCTAATTATTTATGGGAGTAAATGTTGAGTTATGTGGTTGTCTGATGATGTATTAGTGGATATTTGTTTTGATGATCTATTAGTGAATATTTGTTATGATGATCTATTATTTGGGTTTGTCGATGATGGTGTCATAGTGAGTGTCAGGTGTGATATTTATGGATTTGGTAATATGTAGTTGGTGATCGGATTAGAGATTCTGTAACAACCCAAATTTCCTCAATTCTAGTCCTAAAAATAATTTAAAAATATTTAAAAATGCTATAGAAATATTCTAGAGATTTTTAGAAATTTTTAGAGTATTTTTATGCAATTTTTGGAGGTCGTTTGGTATTTTTACTAAACAAAAGAAGTTTCGACAAAAAAATGTCCAAGCCGAGATTTGAACCCATGACCTCCGGCCGAACCAATGTCTTAAGTGAATCCGGCTGACCAAGTGTGCAGGCCGGCTATGCTAATTAAGGAAGGAGCGAAATATATTTATATGGTAATAGTTAATAGAATACCTAGTTATAAAATGGAGAACTTAGGTATTATCCCGAAATCAAAATCCCTCGCCTCTCCTCTGCTCTTCCCGTGCGACGGCGCCTATTCTGCCCGAGCGAAGAAAAACGAAGCCTAGCTTCATCTCCGACGGCCGACCAGGGTTTTCCGAGGGGTTTTCTTCACCTCCTTAAGGTCGTCTCGTCGAGGGGAGCACGCGGGCACAGAAGAATCACCGAGAGCTCGAGTTTTCCTGAAGCCCTAGCTGCTTCTCTTTAGTTGTAAGTCCAAGAACATCTCGGTAAGTTGCTACTCACCTGCAGTAGGATAGTTTCGAGGTTTATTCCTTGTTCCTTGCCTTATTCCCGAAGCTTTGCATGAAACCTTAGAGCTTGCTTATAGATGATTTGAATCCTAGAAGTTAAATGGAGAAATCTGTAGGTTCGGTTGAAGTTTTAGAGCTGTGCTTGTTTTCTTCATGTAGAATGAATTATGAACGGATTTGGAAGTTGGTAACCCATTTCCTTTGAGGCATTTTGTTGGTTGCAGCAGAATTCAGATTTGATGCTTCATCTTTGGTTGCTAATGCCCTCCAAATTGTGCTAGCATAAATTAGATAATTTATAGCAGAATCGCCAGCCTATATGTAGCATTCCAGTTTTAGTTTCCCTTGCCCACCTTAGGCGCATGAGCAGATTTTATTAAGCTTATTGTACAAATTTCATGTGCAGATTTCATTTATCATTAGCTTAACGTGTGCAGTTTTTCATTTGCTACTAGTTGGGCATGAGCAGTTCTCTTTGTTTTGTTGTGTGCGAGCATGTTTAGTTCTTTGTTTTGCTGCTTAATTTTCCTTACTGTTTGCGAGCATGAGCAGTTCCTTTTTGCATTTCTGTTTGTGTAGCAATAGATGTACATGAGCAGATTTTCTAGTTTCATTTGCTATTATTGAGCACGTGTAGCTTTTATATGCCATGAGATGAGCATGACCAGCTTTCTTTATTACTAGATATACATGAGCAGGTTCCTTAGTTTTCATTTACTATTTTAACCAGCATGAACAGCCATATTACAAGGATTCGGGATTTGTTTGTCTTGCTACCTTATCTAGCATCCCAGTATTTAGTTCCTTGCAGTTTTGTAACCTTCCGGTACTACCGTAAGCATGAATAGCATTTTCCTTGCTACTCAAAGAGCAAGAATAGCTCTTATTTAGTTAGAATGGGTTTAACATTTTCCTTGCTACTCAAAAAGGCAAGAACATCCTTTATTTAAAGTATGTAGTGTTAGTTTCTTGGTTTCTTGAACAAGAACAGCTATTAAGCTTATCTTGTAGTTTGATTGACTTTGCTTTATTTTTATAGCATGCTCAGTTAGTTGCAATTCTCTACTTGTTAGATATACTTACAATGTTCTAGTAAGCTCTATTAGGGGATTATGACAAGTTATGAGTAGAGAAAAAACCAAGGTCTAGTTAGAAAAGATAACAAGTAATTTAAAGTAAGAGGCTAGTACCCGACTTCCAAGGTTGTCGTTAAACAAATCCAGGTGACCAATTCCAAGGTCTTGGCCCTGGTAAGACCAAGGTCTTTACCCTCATAGGACTGGAGGCTTGCTACCTCAGTCTCTATTAGAGAGCGTGCATTTTGTACTAAGCCTGGGCCCAAGAAAGAGAAGAAAGTTAAATATTAATTTCAAGTATAAGGATATAAGTAAATGAAACAAGTATCACCTATGTTTAGAACTAGCAAAGTTTAGCTCTTATAATTCTAAGCATACAGTATTGGTTTTCATTTGCTTTCCTTATGAGTTTATTGAGTATGATTAGCTTTATTTCCAGCATGCAGATTTATTCTTGTATATCATGAGTATGCAGATTATTTTAGTGCCTTGCTATTAGATGAGCATGTGTAGCTTTTCTTTTTAGCATTTCAGTTTTAGCATCCTTTGTATCTTATGCACTTTCGAGTTTTTGTGAGATAGTTTAGTACTTACTAAGCATTTCGCTTATAGATTTATTTTCCTCCTACCGCAGATAAAGGAAAAGCTAAAGTATAAAGAGGAAGGCGACAAGGAGGATGCGTGATGGATGTGTGTGATGTTGAACTATGGAAGCCTCGGGACTTGGCTAAGAAGTTGTTTAGAGTCCTTCTTTAATGTTATTAGAGAAGTTGAGATTGTTAAAGAGTTGTTTCCTTTTTCTTATGTTGCTAATTGAGTCTATTCCGCATTGTTAGTTTGGTTGTTTCCCACTGTTGGAGCTTTATTCATTTGCTATTGCTAGAATAGTTTTTTTTTAAGTTGTTGTGTCTTATTACTGCATGGTTGTGAAGTATATATACCAGCCGCATGTGGCTGATGGTTTATTTTGCATGTATTGATGATTATTGTCACCGGTACAAGGGAGACTCTGCTGAAATTTTTCGGTAGGAACTTCTCTGGGGCCGTGATAAATTTAAGTGTTGCTAATAATAGCATAAGTAACACTAGTAAGTAGAGTAATAGTTAAGTAACGGTCACCTTTAGAGAGTAGCAAGGAAGGTGGGTCGTTACAGATTCGTTGCTAGTAATCTTATGGTTGAGTATGCCTTATATACAGACATTATGAGTTTTTGGTAATGTCATTTGGGCTTATCAATGCTCCAACAGTATTTATGGATTTGACGAACCGCGTGTTCCTGGAGTATCTAGATCGGTTCGTTATCGTCTTCATCGATGATATTTTAATCTAGTCTCGTTCCGAGGAGGAACATGCACAGCATCTTCACATAGTCTTGGAGCCTCTTCGACGACATCGTCTATATGCGAAATTCAGCAAGTGTTTTTTTTGGCTACCCTCAGTCGGTTTTCTAGGACACGTTGTTTCTAGCCGAGGTATTTTGGTAGATCCTCAGAAGATTGAGGCTGTCACCAGCTGGGAACAGCCGAAATCATTTCACGAGATCCGCAAATTCTTGGGATTGGCCGGATATTATAGATGGTTCGTTGAGGTTTTCTCTTACATTCCTATGCCGCTGACATGCCTGACCAAGAAAGGCATAAAGTTCACGTGGTTAGAAGCCTGCGAGACCAGCTTCCAAGAGCTGAAGCGGAGATTAGTGTCAGCACCAATTCTGGTTTTTACTCTCGGGAGAGGACGGATTCGTACTCTACACTGACGCTTCTGTACAGGATTTGGGCGCTGTTTTGATGCAGCACGGTAGGGTAGTCTCCTACGCTTCTCGTCAGTTGAAGGAGCATGAGAAGAACTACCCAATACATGATCTGGAGATGGCTGCCATTATATTTGCTTTAAAGATTTGACGACATCATTTGTATAGTATTATATTTGAATTCTTATTGATCATAAGAGTCTCAAATACCTTTTCACCCATAAGGAACTCAATCTCCGATAGAGGAGATGGATAGAGTTCCTCAAGAATTTTGATTGTACCATTAGCTACCACCCAGGGAAAGCTAACATGGTTGCCGATGCACTTAGCCTGAAGTCCAGAGGGACTTTAGTTTGCCACCGAGTTTTAGTCACGGACTTGATTCAAGGTTTCTCCAAGTTGGGCCTTGAGGAGTGCATGGTGTTCCTTCAAGGTTTTCTCTTACATGGTGTTTCTTCAAGGTTTTCTCTTACATTATCAGAATGCATAGTGTTCCTTTGAGCATTATATCAGATAGAGAGCCACGATTCACGTCCCGATTCTGGCAGGGTCTGCAGCAGGCCTTGGGCACACAACTCCGATTCAGTACAGCATTCCATCCGTAGACAGATGGACAGTCAGAGCGAACCATCCAAACATTAGAGGACTTGCTAAGGTCTTGCGTTATGGATTTCAGAGGTAGCTGGGAGGACCACCTGCCATTAATAGAGTTCGCCTACAACAATAGCTATCATTCGGGTATCTAGATGACACTGTTTGAAGCGTTGTATGGTAGGCCTTGTCGGACACCCACCCTCTGGGATGTGGTTGGGGAGGCCCAGCTTCTAGGACCTCATAGAGCTCAGCGGGAGGCAGAGTTTGTCTACACTATCAGACGGAGGATGTCCGAGGCGCAGGACCGTCAGAAGAGTTATGCTGATCAGAGACGGAGACGGAGACCCCTGGAGTTCTCTACTGGCGACCATGTATTTCTGAGAGTCTCACCCACGAAAGGGGTGAAGAGATTTGGCCTTCGAGGTAAACTAGCTCTACGATACATTGGGTCTTTCCAGATCTTGGAGAGGATTGGAGCGGTAGCTCACCATCTGGCGCTACCACCGTCTCTAGCAGGTATTCACGATGTATTTCATGTGTCCATGCTGAGGAGATACATATCCGACCCAACACATGTTTTGTTAGATCTATCAGTTCTCATTCAGCCTGACGTTACCTACGAAGAGGTTCCGGTACGGATTCTAGACTACAGAGAGCGTCAGCTACGAAATAAGACTGT
The DNA here is from genome assembly GCF_018446385.1 of Zingiber officinale. Taxonomy (NCBI): domain Eukaryota; kingdom Viridiplantae; phylum Streptophyta; class Magnoliopsida; order Zingiberales; family Zingiberaceae; genus Zingiber; species Zingiber officinale. The sequence goes on from NC_055989.1 coordinate 67,813,811, forward strand.
CCGGCTGGTTAAAGTTGGATGATAGTATCATTCTGATGAGGAGGTTACCTGAGAGCTTGAAGATACGATCCGAGCTCGATACCCCCATCTTTTTACTTGAGGTATGTGGGTTAGATTTTTCGTTCAGCATTTATACTATTTGTATATTGCTAGTACTTGCAAATGGTAAAGAACGTAAATTTGGGGACCAAATTTTTATTAGTGAGGGAGAATGTAAAATATCATAATAAAATAATAAGGTTTAATAGATGAATAACCTTAACAAAATTTTTAGAAATTTTTCAGAAATTTTCCGGAGCTCGTATAACGAGTTTAAGGGGATGAATTTATGGGCTTGGGAAAAATCTGTTTGGAATATCCAAAAGTGGGAGTTGAATGAGGAATTAACCTAGGTTTTAATTAATTAAACCTAAGTTATATATTTACCCTAATCTCATATGATTCCCCTGATTTCCTCTCCCTTCTCTTCTCTCTCGCAACGCCGAGCCACCGCCGACTCTCGCCCCTCTGCTCCACCGCGATTTCTCTTCCTCTCATCCCGATTCCTCATTTTTTTCCCCTTTCTCCGCCCAATTCCTTGCCCTCTCCCCTCTCGTTGTGTTGCCTCTACCCAACACTGCCGGTGTCACCCGATGCCGCGCTGCCCGGCGGACACCACCCGACGACGTGATGCCCGACGGGCACCACCCGACGCCGTGACGCCCGACGGGCGTCGAGCCACTGTGTCACTTATCCTGGTCGCTTCGCCATTGCCTGAAGGGAGGAGCCGAAACGAGGAAGAGTTGCAACTCCGTTCCCTCTCTACCGCGAGAAGCCGCAACACATCTCATCACCCCTCTCTATTCGCCTTGTGTTGTCGCTGACCTCCATGGCCAGACATCGACCGCCAACCACCTTGCCACTCTGACCACAAGACACTGGCGCCCCACTCCTATGCACCACCACATCATCTTCTTCCCGGCAGCCAGGCTTTTGGTCGCGCCCTAGAGCCGATGTCGAGCCACCTCCTTCTGATCCGACACCACTATTCCCTCTGGTTGCAGTACTCTCTCTAGATTTGGAGAAGAGGGGATCTCTAATTCCACCATAGTAGCATTTGGATTTACGATGGAGAGGAAGCTACAGATCTAGATTAAGGTAAGGCATGTTAGTCTCATATTGGTAGCAATCCGAATTCTAGTATTAGGAGGTTTTGATTTGTTGCTTGCAGCCATCTTCACACGTTGATCCAGGCTCCTTGCTAATTGACCACATTGATCGGAAGGTTTAACGGCAGTCTAGGAAGAAGAACAAAGATCATAGCCACCATTGACGCAGTAGACTTCGACAACGTGAAGATTTCTATGGCATTACATTATCGCAGGCCATCCCTCCAGTCATGAACTATCAGCAAACATCATTGGATTGTGGTGAGTACGGAGGGTTGAGACTTGGATCAATACAGTGATGATTTGTAGTTAATGGAAATGGCTTGAGTTAAACCTAATTGGAGTAATGAATTTGGTTAATTATTAGATCCGGTGGTTAGTAATTGATCATGATGTAAATGAGTATGATGGATCCAATTAGGGTTAGATAATTGGGTTGGATTGATTAGGTTGATCCAAATTATGGTTTTCTGACCGAATTAGGATTAGGTTTAACTATTTGGTTTATAATAGAACTTAGTTATATTATGTATTATGTGTTGCAGGATATTGGTTCTAGACGAGCGTCTCGACATGGGATTATTTAATACGATCGACAGATAAAGGCGAGTACCTTTGACTTATCTCTTTTTATATTGTCATTTTGATATGCGTAGTAGATTATATCTAGTAGTAATGATTATGTTTATATATGTCTTGGTATGTCACTACTTGATACCCGTAGTATATCCTTATTGTTGTCTGTTCTGCATTATTGCTTATGCCCTCTTGATTCTTGCATTATATACTTACGTAGTGGCATACAATGCATTACCGAATATAGGTCTAGATACTAGATATACTTGGCATATGTACCTAGTGTTATTACTTGGCATGTGAACCTAGGTTTGTTACTTGGCATGTGTACCTAGGTTTATTACTTGGCATGTGTATCTGGGTTTAGTACTTGACATGTGTACCTAGGTTTATTACTTGGCATGTGTACCTAGGTTTACTATCTGGCATGTGTACCTAGATCATTGTTATGGATTTGGTTTTCCTTTTGGTACATATTATGAGGAGACTGGTATTTTCAGGAGTTATATGCTTTAGTGTTATGTGTTGGTACGGTTAGCACTAACGGTCTAACTCAAGTTTTGATGAATGACAAAATAGGTTAAATTAGTTTTGTCGTTATCTAACACTCTGACCGAGTGTGCAGGAGAAGCCCAGACAGGTTGATGGGCTGACTTGATGTCTGGCACGAAGCCCAACTAGGTCGACGGGCCGACCGGATAGCTGGCATGAAGCCTAGACGGGTCGATGGGCTGACCGGACGTTTGGCACGAAGTCCAGCTAGGTCGACAGGTTGACCGGATAGTTGGCACGAAGCCCAGACAGGTCGAAGGGTTGACCGGACGTCTGGCAGATAAGTGAAGGTAAGTCACTGGAGGAGAGTGACTATGAGGACGCGTTCCCGGGAAGGGAACTTAGGCGTCGATCCGACTTAGAACCATTTCGGAACTCTAAGTCGAGATCTTGACTAGATTCTGGTCTCGAGGAGACGGAATCTAATTAACATTTTATTTAATGATAAACTGTGCTAACACTCTATTTTGTAGGATATATATTTGTCTTGGACTAACGTTTTCTTGCAGGTAAGAAATCACTGGAAAATAGGGTCCGGGCGCCCGGGAGGTACTCGGGCGCCCTGAGGCAAAAATTTATCCTCAGCGTCACCTCACCACGTGGAGCGCCCTGGTTGGCTCAGCTACTTCATGGTCAGGGCTCCCTGAAGGTTCCAAGCGTCCCAAACCTCCTATATAAGGAGGGTCAAGGCTGAAGCTCAATTCAGAACTCACAATCTGATCTCTTGTGCTCCTGTGACGCTGCAAAGCTCCGACAACGCGCTGTTCCTCTAGTTTCTTTCTTTGTTGGTATTGTTTTATTATTGTCATTAGCATTCTTAATTTGTAATCAAACCTTCGAATTGCTAGTGAATTGCCCATCGAAAGCACCCTTGTGTGCGGGCCTTGGAGTAGGAGTCGACACAGGCTCCGAACCAAGTAAATCGAATTGTGTTAGTGTTGCTCTTTACTTTTCGCTTATACATTTTCTGCTGCATAATCTCTCGATAAAGTTTAAAATCGATATTCACCCCCCCCCTCTATCGACTTTCACGATCCAACAAGTGGTATCAAAGCAGGTACCGCTCTGATTTGGTGCAACCACCAATCAGACAAGGGGGTGAAACTTTCCTTTTATTCATTTTCGGCTTTTAATTTTTCGCATAATTCCAAACTGGTATTATTACCTTTTTGGAAAAAAAAAATCGTTGCAATTAAATCTAAATTGGTGCAACACCAATTTAGCTCTTTTTATTATTCTTAATTCTTCCCGCACTACTAATCCAAGACCAAGTCTTGGGACTTTGTTTGTCATTGCTTTATTGTGTGCAGGGTCATCATGTCTCAAATTGAAGGCTTCAGCACGGTACATTCTCCCCTATTCAACAGGGACAATTTTCCGTACTGGAAGAAAAGGATGGAAGTCTACCTGAAGACGGACTTCGACCAATGGCTCAGCGTCACAAAAGCCTACAGAGCACCCGTTGGCAACTCCGGAAATCCACTTGATCCGGAACAGTGGACTCCGGACATGAAGAAGAAAGCATTGATGGAGAACAAGGCAATCAACACGCTATAATGTGGACTGACAAGGGAAGAGCTTAACCGGGTATAACCGCACCAGAATGCGAAAGAACTTTGGGACAAGTCGATCGAGCTGCACGAAGGAACCAGCGACGCTAAGGTAACGAAACGTGATTTGTTATTAAATAGAATATTTAACATAAAAATGCAGGAAGGAGAAACGACGAGTCAGCTTCACACGAGGATCAAGGACATCCTCAACGGGCTCCACGCGATAGGCCACCAGATGGAAAACAGAGATCTGATAAGGTACGCGTTAAATGCATTTCCACACAATAATTTGTGGGCATCTATCGTGGATGCCTACAAAATTTCAAAAAATCTATCTAAGTTAAAATTAGAAGAACTATTTTGTGAATTAGAACTACATGAACAGACTAACGCCCAAACCAAGAAAGGTATTTCCCTATTTCCAGGTTCCTCCAAGGAAAGAATAAAGAACAAGTCTGAACCCGATGAAGATTCTGACCAGGATTCTGAAGACGAAGAGTACCTAGTGAACCTGGTAAGGAAAATGTTCACCAGGAGGAAGAAGAGCTTCAACAAGAAAGACCTACAGAAGATCAACTCTCCAACCGAACCAAGGAATGTGATGTGCTTCGGGTGCAACAAGAAGGGACACTACAAGAACGAGTGCCCGAGATTGAAGAACGACAAACCGAAGACGACCAAAAAGAAGGTCCTCAAAACAACGTCAGGCGACTCTTCCTTGGATGAATCGGAGGCCGAAGATCAGAAGCACAGAGTCACCTCGCGCTAATGGCCCGCGAAGCAGAGTCGGAGGACGAATCGGAAGATGGGTCCGAACCCGAATCGAGCCACGAGTCCGTACTCGTTTCTGAAGGTTCCGAAGAGGTATACCAAAATTTAAATCGAAAGTTCTTTAAAATTATTTCTTGTTTAAATAGGAAATTAGTTAAATTAGAAGATGAAAACAAATTACTCCTTGAGGAAAACCAAAACCTCAAGGAACAAATTACAAAAAATAATCCAACTCGAGATCTAACACTTGAGGAGGAGAATTTATCACTAAAAATAGAAATTAATAAATTAAAAGAAATGTTAGAAAAATTTACAACAAGATCTAAAAATTTAGATTTAATCTTAAATAATCAAAAAGTAATTTACAACAAAATCGGACTTGGCTATAAGTCAAGTTCAAATAAAACATTTAAATCATATAACCGAACATAAACCAACAAGTAAAGCTTGGGTTCCCAAAGCGTGTTTAACCACGCAAGTAGGACTTAACCAATACTACATGCCCAAAGAAAAAATACATTATATAAAACCAAATAAACCAAATCAAAAATTAAAATACAAACCTAGACCAACAAATTCAAAATCTAAATATTTTAAGTCACACCAAGACTTAGAATATCATCAAGTAAATTACAACTACAAAAAGAACAGACATAAACCAAGAACTAAAAATTAAAAGGTTAATAATTCAGGGAGAGACCCTAGAATAATTGGCACCTCCAAATTAACCTACCTGGTAGGGTAACCCAAACCAACCTACTCGGCAGGGTAATAAGGACTAATTAGAAAGGGTTCAAGTTTAACTTGACCTATGGTACTGGTGAAGTTTTGGATGATAGTATGTTAGGGAAGCTTAGTCTATGCATGTCTAGGAAAATATGGCTTCGACTTGGTGCATTTGGCTAAGTGGAACTGACCGAAGCTACCATTTATGGATCCTAACCAGTTAGACCAAGGTTTTGTACTATGTCCAATGGATAGAACTATTTGGAAAACCTCGAAGACATGGTTACTCTAATGATAACCAAGTGACTCACCATAGCCCAGAAGTTTATCCAGAGAATGTCTATCTGTTGGACCCAAAGCTAAACCTGAATCTAACACAAAAGTTAATCCAAATCCTAAAATTGAACCTAATTCATCTTACAAAATTATAGAATTCGCTGATTGAAAACGTAGATCAGGTGAGATGACTAAGGACTCAATTAAATTAAATTAACTTAAATTAAATTAACTTTAAAAAACTCTTTCAAAAAAAACTTTAAAAATCTTTTTTAAAAATTATTTTAAAAACTCTTTTAAAAATTTTAAAAATCCTTTTAAAAATTATGTTAAAAACTCTTTTAAAAATTTTAAAATCTTTTTAAAAAATTATTTTAATAACTCTTTCAAAAACTTTAAAAATCTTTTTAAAAAATAGTTTAAAAACTCTTTTAAAAATCCTTTTAAAAATTATGTTAAAAACTCTTTTAAAAATTTTAAAATCTTTTTAAAAAACTATTTTAAAAACAACTTCAAAAATTTTGAAAATCTTTTTAAAAATTATTTTAAAAAAACACTTTTAAAAATTTTTAAAATCTTTTTAAAAATTATTTTAAAAAACTATGTTAAAAAATTTTAAAAACATTTTTAAAAATTATTTTAAAAACTCTTTCAAAAACTTTAAAAATCTTTTTAAAAATTATTTTTTAAAAAAAAACTATGTTAAAATTTTTAAAAATCTTTTTAAAAATTATTTTAAAAACTCTTTCAAAAACTATAAAAATCTTTTTAAAATTATTTTAAAAAAACTCTTTTAAAAAATTTTAAAAATCTTTTTAAAAATTATTTTAAAAACTATGTTAAAAATTTTTAAAATCTTTTTAAAAATTATTTTAAAAACTCTTTCAAAAACTTTAAAAAAATTATTTTTAAAAAAAAAACTATGTTAAAAATTTTTTAAATTATTTTAAAAACTCTTTCAAAAAAACACTTTTAAATTATTTTTAAAAAATTATTTTAAAACTCTTTCAAAAACTTTAAAAATCTTTTTAAAAATTATTTTAAAAACTCTTTTGAAAACTTTAAAAATCCTTTTAAAAATTATGTTAAAAACTCTTTTAAAAATTTTAAAAATTATTTTAAAAAAACATTTAAAATTAACTTAAAATTAATTTTAAAACTTTATTAAATTCATTTTAAAATTAACTTAAGATTTATGTTAAAACTAACCTTAAAATTTTATCAGCCTAAACTTAGACTAACTCTAGTTCCTACCTATTGTAGAAACCAAGTGGATTTTAGACAGTGGTTGCTCCAAACATATGACTGGAGATCATACCAAATTCACTCAACTTACTTACAAAAGCTTAGGGATAGTTACCTTTGGAAGCAATGGAAAACTCAAGGTAATTGGTATAGGTATCATTGAGCTAAAATTAGACTTCATTATCACAAATGTCTTACTTGTTGAAAATTTCAAGTATAATCTCCTAAGTGTCAGTGAATTGTGTGACACTAGGTATAAGGTTAGGTTCTTATCTTCAGAATATCTAATCAAGCACCTAGATAACCCTAAAATAAGTCTATAAGGGTTTAGAAAAGACAACATCTATGCAATCAACTTAACCACTTCTTCAATTAAGTGTTATTTAACACAAAAAGAAGAAACTTGGTTATGGCATAGAAGAATGTCACACACAAATTTCAAAAATATAAGAAAATTAAATGGATTAGTTAGAGGCTTACCAAAATTACCTAACTTAGACTCAACCATATGTAATGCTTGTCAACAAAGCAAACAGACAAAATCTAGCCACAAACCAATTAACCAATCTCAAACTAATTCAATACTAGAACTTTTACATCTAGACCTGTTTGGCTCCCATTGAGTCAAGTCTATAAACGGTAGTTTATATTGTCTAGTAATAATAGATGACTACTCTAGGTTCACTCGGGTAAAATTCTTAAAAAATAAGGATGAAACCTTTGAAATTTTTACAAACTTTTGTAAACAAGTTGAAAACGAAAAAGATCTTAAAATTAAAAGAATTAGAAGTGATAACGGGGGAGAATTTAAAAATCATAACTTTAATAAATTATGTCTTGAAAATGGTTATCATCACGGATTTTCATACCCTAAAACCCCTCAACAAAATGGGATTGTAGAAAGAAAAAATAGAACTTTACTCGAAGCCTCTAGAACTATGTTAAATGAATATAATCTTCCCAAATATTTCTGGCCAGAAGCTGTTAGTACATCCTGCTACGTGTAAAATAGAACAACTCTAAATAAAGTGCATAATAAAAACTTTTTCGAAGTTTATTATAACAAACAACCCAATATAAAATATTTTAAAGTATTTGGGTGCCCAGCTTTACCTCTAAAGTAGAAGATGGAATTTTTGTGGGATACTCACTCAACAGTAGGGGATACAGAATATATAATAAGGTTACATTAAGAATTGAAGAAACCACCAATGTAAAATTTGAGGAATCCAAACCAAACTTAGATCAAACCCAACTTCAGCCAATTGAGTTCATTCAAAGCAATAGTCTAGACTTAAATCATGGAGAAGAAGAAAGAACTCAAGAAAATCAGCCTCCTAGAACCATAAGAGTCAACCCAAATCATCCAACTGACCAGATAATTAGTGATCCAGATCTACAGGGTCAGACTAGGTCATCTTTTAGGAACCTAAGTCAAATTTCTTTAATTTCAAAAATTGAACCTAAAACCATAGCTGAATCCTTGCTTGATCCAGACTGGGTTATAGCTATGCAAGAGGAACTAGCTCAATTTGAGCGGAATGAAGTCTGGGACTTAATACCACCACCTAAAAACAAAAAGGTAATAGAAACAAAATGGGTTTTTAGAAATAAACTTAGTGAAACTGGGGAAATTACTAGAAATAAGGCTAGGCTAGTCGCCAAGGGGTTTAGTCAAGTTGAAGGACTTGACTATGATGAAACTTATGCCCCAGTAGCTATACTTGTAAGATATCGTAAAATAAATAATAAATATTCTTGGATGAAAAATCTTATTGGATTTTTCAGGAATTTTTAGAAATTTTTTGGGATTTAAACGGAGTCCGTATGACCCGTTTTGAGTGGATGGAGTCTGGGTACAGTGGAGGCCTAGTTGAAATACCCAATTAAAGTGGGATTTGATTGAGGAATTAACTTAGGTTTTAATTACCTAAACCCTAAACCTAAGTTATATATGTTAATTAAACCTAATATGCTTTCTTCTACCGATTCTTCCCCAACTTCTTCCCCGATTCATTTCGTCCCGAGCCTCACCAGCGATCGGCGATCTCCCTCTTCTCCTCTCGGCGTCGCCGGCACAAAGAAACCCCCAGAGCTTTGAGGAAGAAAGCCACCAATTCTTCTTCCTCTCCTCTCATTTTCCTCTCTCCCGACTTCTCTCACGCAGGCGACCCGACGTCGACAGAGGGCGAGTTTTTCCCCGGAGATCTCATTCTCTCCGCATCACCTGTGGTATGTCGCCGGATCTTGACAGTACCGGCCATCTTCACTTGAGAGGTCGTCTTCTCGGTGGTTTCTTGCTCACGATCGGCTGTTGGTCGGCGTCTAGGGCACGGTGGTGAGGGGTCGATTCTCATCATTCCCGGCTGATCGAGTCCTGTCCGATTCCTTTCCTCAATCGGTTCTCTGGAGTGCATTCCGGATCTCCACCAGATGAGATTGATCGCGTGATACCAACGGGAGGCGATCGGTTGAGGTAAGGCAGTGTCGAGGAATGTTGTAGATTCAAGCATTATTGAGGAATTGGTTCCTGATTATAGTGTTCTTCTTGATCGGTTGAGAGGAAGCATCGGGTCGGTGTACTGTGGACTCTCCTTGTTGCCGGTCACTGCCCTCTCCAATTCTTGCAGCTGTGGAGGTCACGGGTGAGGATGGAGGTTCTGTTGAGGTAAGTTTTGGACTGTTGATTAGGGTTTCAACAAACCCTTTGCTGTATAATTGGTATTCTAGATTAATTCTTGGAAGAATTGGTGTGTAGGTGTATTTGTAGCTGCTGGACAATGGGTGTAGAGCTGTGAGGTACTGGATTGGCTGCTATATCTCAAGGTAAGTGTTTACCACTAGCTTTCTTATTAGGTTTGCTTTGTTTTGGGTGAACATGGAAGGTTGAAAGAAGGATTAAGGTTTTACTTGTAGTGGTAAGTTGTTGCGTTTTGGTTAAGTAGTTGTTGATGGTGATTGGTTGATATAGTTGGTTATGTGATTATTCTTAGGGTCATTGGATTGGTTATGTGATTATTCTTAGGATCATTGAATTGATTATGTGGATGAATTATACATGTTGGATTCATGATATTTAGTGGTTGATTTAATGGATTAAATGATTGGATGATTCTCGTATTTGGAAGTATTGTGATCTGTTGATTTAGGTGAGTTTTGAAGATTAGTTTCATTTCTACATTTGTTGGGATTAGTGGAGATGATGGTAGAAATTGATTTAAGGTGCATTGGGTCAATTGATGAATTGTGGATTATGGTTGGATTTAGAAAGAGTAGAATTTAAGGATGGACCTATCATCTACTTTGGTTTGGATCGTTGGGTGGAAACTAAACAGGGTTACCTAATCGACGTAGGATTAGGTTTTGAGTTTAGTTTGTTGTTGATTATGTGATTAGCTACACATTATATATATACCATGTGATTCGCAGGACTTGGGTTCGGGACGAACGTCTCGAAGTGGAATTGATTTATCTGACGCGGTCGACAGATAAAGGCGGGTATTTCTTCCTTGCCTCTATGTAGATTTTATTGAGCTTAGTGCATGGTTTTATGTGATGATTTAGGATGCTTTATCTTATATCGTGTTCGTTTGTTGCTTTCCTGCTTGATACCGATGCTTGACCCTTGTGATGATCTAGTTAATTCTTATACAGTCTACACTTTGGATTATCTATACTCTGTGGTATTTGTGTACATGTAGAGTATGTATGGTAGGGGTTATTTCGTTGGTGGTATTCATATGAGGCTTGTCCATCCGTATGTCGTGTATACTTCTGTCTGGGGTGATGATTGGAGTTGTGTTGATTATATGTCTGTGGTTTATACACGTATTTGATGTGTTTTTACTGGAGGATATATGTTGATTGTACACGTGGGGTTGTGTAGGCGTGTCTGTTGGGGTTATGGGAGATTTTTGGTTGACTATACATGTGTAGTTATATACATATGTTTGGTGGGATATATGAAGGTATCATGATGATTATACTCATTTTGTGGGGTACTTAGGTGGATTTAGAGTTACATGGATGATGACGGTGTCCGTATCATGATTATATATATATATATATATATATATCATGTTCATCATTCATGGCATACTGACGACTATCGTCTCCCTTATAGTTGAGAGGGTTTTCAGTCTTTTATAGCCGTCCATTCGGCCACTGATGGAGAGTGGTAGTTTGGAGTGGAGCTAGTCCTGTCGCGCTTACTCCGCCACTCAGTGTTCTGTCAGCCTCGACCACTCTGGAGTAGTGAGTCTTGAGGGTACAGTTGTCAGAGGGCTAGAGATGTGAGTGGTCAGGGACCCTTAGCTATGTAGTTATATAACTACTTAGCTGACCGTCCGCCTATAGCGGTGCATGTACTGGAGGCTAGTACGGTTTGTCACGGACCTAAGCCTCTCGGCCATACAGGGGTCGTGGTGTCTAGAGAGGTGGCGGGGGTGACCATGTAGCATGCATGCACATTTACATTTGATGCGCGGTGCATCGTTGGAGATATATTTGCATACATGCCTAGTAAATACTAGTTGCATGTGTTTGTGGTATGTTGCATTTGTTTGCGATATGATTGTTGCATATAGTTGGCATGCTGCATACATGTCATTTATTTTACATGTATTTGCAGTCGTATTCATATTGCACAGGTGTCACGAGTAGGTCTGTTGCAGATATGGTGAGTTTACTTATCATTGTACCATGTGTCGATTCCATATTGGGTATGTATCTATCATTATGTCGGTTGTGGTTTGTATAGTATGTATGTCAGGTTAGTAGGTCTGATATGTTTAGGTGCATTGATTATGATAGTATGATCATGTTCTTTATTCCCTACTGAGACTGTATACTTGTGATCTCCATGTTTTATTGTAGACCATGCACTATCTTGTCTATTACCCGCTGAGTTACCTATACTCACCACCGCATGTATACATTTATGTTTTCAGGTAGCTTGTAGATGGTTGGTGTCGCTTGGAGTATCCTGTCTGCCGAGTCCTACGTCACATCCGAAGACCGCGCTTGTTTTCTTTTGTATATCTTTTTATTATTTTTGGCATTGTATTTATGGTAGCCATGTGGTTATCTTGTGGTTTTGGTGTTGTATTTGTTGTATAAAGCCTAGCCGGCTAGCAGTGTGTTGATTGTGTTGTATTGGGCTTTCCGTTTTCGTTTTTCCGCTGTGTTGGTTTTTAGTACAGCCGTGTGGGCTGTTTTATATATAACTGCGTGGTTGTGATTGTTTCATTCCAGCCGTATAGGCTGTTATTATAACTGCGTGGTTGTGTATATAAATATTCCAGCCGCATGTGGCTGATGTATTATGCTTGTATTGATGCTTCAGATTGTCACCGGTACAGGGGAGATGTTGTCGGATTTTTGTCTGGCAGAGACTCCTTTTGGGGCGTGACAATACTAGAGTCCATTAGAATGTTGCTCAGCTATGTAGCCCATAAAAGATTTAGACTATATCAAATGGATGTCAAATCAGCCTTCCTAAATGGATTAATAAAAGAAGAAGTTTATGTAGGATAACCACCTGGGTTTGAAAGTCTAGAACACCCTGAGTATGTATTTAAATTAAAGAAAGTCTTATATGGACTTAAACAAGCACATACGGCATGGTATGAAAGGTTAACCTCTTACCTTATATCCAAAGGATTTAACTAGGGTTAAATTGACCCAACCCTACTCGTTAAATTAATAAAAGAGGACATATTCATAGTCCAAATTTATGTAGATGATATAATTTTTGGGTCAACTAATTCAGAATTTTTAGATGAATTCACAATGTTAATGGAACAAGAATTTGAAATGAGTCTAGTAGGTAAGTTAACTTACTTTTAGGATTACAAATCAAACAAACAAATGAAGGTAATTATATTTATCAACAAAAATACATTAGAGAATTACTTAAAAAAAATTGGAATGGAAAACACTAAAGAAATAAAAACACCTATAGTGGTAAACATAATCCTAGATGAAGATGCAAATGGAAAATTAGTTGACTTAAAACACTATAGGAGTGTCATAGGTAGCCTACTGTACTTAACTGCAAGTCGACCCAATATCTTATTTGCAGTTAGTATGTGTGTTAGATACCAAACCTGTACTAAAGAATCACATTTGACTCAAGTCAAAAGAATCTTTAGATACCTTAAAGGAACAACAAATGTAGGTATTTGGTATCCAAGAACTAATAATTTTAAATTAATAGGGTATTTTGACTCAGATTATGCTGGATGCAAATTAGACCGTAAAGGCACAAGTGGTGGATGTCAACTACTAGGTCCATCACTTGTTAGCTGGTTTAGTAGAAAGCAACACTGCGTTGCTCTATCTACAACTGAGTCAGAATATATAGTCATAGGAGAATGCGTTGCCCAACTATTATGGATGATGCACACATTAAAATATTTTAACTTAAACCTCACAAATGTAAAAGTATTAATTGACAATATTAGTTCAATTAATTTAACAAAAAATCCAGTGCATCATTCCAAAACCAAACACATTGAAATTAGGCATCACTTTATCAGAGACCATGTCACTAAAGGAGACATTGAACTCAAGTACATTGAGTCAAAATCTAATTTAGCTGACATATTTACTAAACCCCTCCCTGAAAGTGAGTTTAGCAATCTACATAGAAAATTAGGGATGTGTCTAATAGATTAGGAATTTTAAAAATTGTTTTCAAAAATGATAATTTTCAAATTCTAAGGTAAAATGCTTTTATGTTTTCAAAATTCCCTATTTTTAGTATTTCAAAATCAGTTTTAGTCTTAGACTAGAATAATCCCTTATAAAGCATGTTCCCCTAGAGATAGTACTTGAGCATCTCACCAACATCCTAGGATTCCCTTGTTTGTGATTGTCAAACATAGAAAGGGATGAGATGCATAGGCAAATTACTTGGACTTAAGATGCTTATGTCAGTGCATCAATATAAGTCTGGGCGTTAAATATCAAACAAATAGTAATCAAGTTAAGTCATTCGGTTTAGTCAAACACTAACTGATGCTTAGACTTAACTTGACTAACCAAGTGAAAGTTGTTATCCTCTGGACAATCAGTAAGTAGCTAACTGGTTAGACAGATTTTGTAATGTCAGGTTCAGGGGGAGGTTAATTATTCTTCTACTTAGTTTAAATTACTTTTTACAAAATACCTCTCTTTAAAACAAGTCAAAACTAAGTGTTTAAAAATTTTAAAAAATTAGGTTTCGAAATCAGTTTTGAAAGTTAAAATTATTTTAAAAAAAAAATCTGATTTCAACGTTTCAAATTTCTGATTTAAACCTTCTAAACCTAGTTTTAAAAAGTTGGTTTTGAAAATTGGAGTCCTCAATTTTTGAAAATCATATTTGAATTTCAAAACAAATTTATCTAAAAGGTTACAAAATCATATTGTACATTTTTTTTAAGTTTTTACAAAATCAAACTTGATTTTGGAAATTGATTTTGAAACTAAAAAAATATTTTTGTTTTCAAACTTTAAACTTTTTAAACTTAAATCATGTTTTCTACTCAGTTCTAATATTTAGACCTTCTAAGCTTAGATTTGAAAAGTTGACTTTGAAAAATAAGTTTTGTAACTTAGATTTCTTTTTTATACTTCGTTTTGCAAAATTATATATATTTTTTGAAAATTGAAGGTTACAAACTTAAAATTGAAAACATATTTTACTTAGTTTCAAAAGTTGGTTTTGAAAATTAGATTTTACAAACTAAGTCTTGAAAAAAAAATAATATCTTATAAGTTAAAAAGTTAAATCAGTTTCTAAGTTCCCCAAGATAATCTGACTTACAGTTCTTAAATTTCTTGACCTTGATTTTTTTTCTAACTTGCTATTCTATATTATTTTGATGAATGTCAAAGGGGGAGGGTTAGGTGGTTAAGTTAGTTAAACAAACACAAACAGAACAAAACTTAAAAGTTAACTTAACAACCATATGCTTGTTTCTTACATGCATATTTATCACTAACTTAACCAGGTTATCATTGCATCAAAAAGGGGGAGATTGTTGGTGCGGTTAGCACTAACGGTCTAACTCAAGTTTTGATGAATGACAAAATAGGTTAAGTTAGTTTTGTCGTTATCTAACACTCTGACCGAGTGTGCAGGAGAAGCCTAGACAGGTTGACGGGCTGACCTGATGTCTAGCACGAAGCCCAGCTAGGTCAACGGGCTGACCGGATAGCTGGCACGAAGCCCAGACGGGTCGATGGGCTGACCGGACGTTTGGCACGAAGTCCAGCTAGGTCGACGGGCCGACCGAATAGCTGACACGAAGCCCAGACAGGTCGAAGGGCTGACCGGACGTCTGGCAGATAAGTGAATGTAAGTCACTGGAGGGGAGTGACTGTGAGGACGCGTTCCCGGGAAGGGAACTTAGGCGTTTATCCGACTTAGAACCATTTCAGAACTCCAAGTCGAGATCTTAACTAGATTCCGGTCTCGAGGAGACGGAATCTAATTAATATTTTATTTAATGATAAATTGTGCTAACACTCTATTTTGTAGGATATATATTTGCCTCGGACTAACGTTTTCTTGTAGGTAGGAAACCGCTGGAAAATAGAGTCCGGGCGCCCGGGAGGTACCCGGGCGCTCGGAGGCAAAAATTTATCCTCAGCATCACCTCACCACGTGAAGCACCCTGGTTGGCTCGGTTACGTCATGGTCAAGGTGCCCTGAAGGTTTCAGGCGCCCTGAAGGTTCCAGGCGCCCCAAACCTCCTATATAAGGAGGGTCAAGATTGAAGCTCAATTCAGAACTCACAATTTGATCTCTTGTGCTCCTGTGACGCTGTAAAGCTCCGACAACGCGCTGTTCCTCTAGTTTCTTTCTTTGTCGGTATTGTTTTATTATTGTCATTAGCATTCTTAATTTGTAATCAAACCTTCGAATTGCTAGTGAATTGCCCATCGAAAGCACCCTTGTGTGCGGGCCTTGAAGTAAGAGTCGACATAGGCTCCGAACCAAGTAAATCGAGCTGTGTTAGCGTTGCTCTTTACTTTTCGCTTATACATTTTCCGCTGCATAATCTCCCAATAAAGTTTAAAATCAATATTCACCCCCCCCCCTCTATCGACTTTCATGATCCAACATTATGCATCATTTTGCATAATTGCATGTTGAGCGATTGTCGGCTCCATTGTTATTGAACACATCGCCAGTTACATAATATGCACACACAACCACTCATGAGTTAGTGATATATCAAGCAGAGTGTGTGTAGTTTGCTCTGTTAGGACTCCACTGGTCCGCTCATGGGTAGCGATGACTGCAGCGTGGTAGCGGGCAGGGATCCCTCCTCTTGAATATAACACAGGGAGATGAGAGCTTAGGCTCCCCCACTATGTTTGGGGTAGGAGGATTGGTGTACTCCGACAACATCCTGTCCACTCGGTCACTCAGAAATAGTGATGGCAGAGTGCACAATTATCATAGCCCTACCCACTCTATCTCACCATCGCATGTAAGATGGCTAACTGGCATCAGGGGTGACCATGTCATTTGCATCATGTGCATGTATTGCATTTTTGTATGCTACATTTTGGTGGTTGCATATGATTGACATACATACAGGAGACATGATGTATTTGGTCTGACGACCCTACACTTGGTGGTATGGTTCATACCCTTACATTCAGATAGGAGGTTCTGGTGAGTACAATTTCTTCTATTGTTCAATTTTGCATTACTTGTTATTGTTCAGGAGACTATACTGCATGATTATTACTGGTAGTTATATTTTACTATGCATGTCTGTCGATACCCGCTAAGTATGTTATACTCACTACCCCTTATTTTTTCCTGTTGTTTTTAGGCTAGCACATAGATCTATCATGTCGCTAGGAGTATCCTATCTGCTGGTCCCACGTTACATCCAACTATTTCCGATTTTACCTTTGCTTTACTTGTCTTATGTTTTGGTGGACTAGGTGTTGTATAAATTTGACTTTGTTTTTTTTTTTTTTGGAGTTTGCTATGTGGAGTTGTAAATGTTTTGTTGTGGTTGTGTAAATCTAGCCGGCTAACAGTCTTTGTTTGTAGTTTGTGTGGGTTTTCTTTCATTTTCCGATGTGTTTGTTTTTAGTACAACCAAGTGGGCTGTTAATATATATAATTGCATGGTTGTGATATTTTGTTCCAGCCGAGTAGGCTAAGTATATAACTGCATGGTTGTGTATATTTCAGCCATATGGGTTGATGTATAGTTTGTGGATGTATATATGATTCAGATTGTCACCAGTACAGAGGAGATGCTACCGGATTTTTCCTCTGGCAGGAACTCCTTTAGGGCGTGACACGGTAAGTCCAAGTGGTTCAAAGGATTGACCGGACACTTGGCGAAGAAGTCCCAACAGGTCAAGGTTGACCGGATGCTAGGCATGAGGAGTCCCAATAGGTCACGGTTGATAGGATGTTGGGCTTGGGGCACCTTAGACTTGACTCGGGTAAGCTAGGGTTGGTCAATTTGATCAAGTGATTAAATTGGACCCAACCCAATTGATCAGCTGATCAATTGGGCATAGTGCTGCGACAAATGGCAGCCCAATCTATCAGTCGATCGATTGGGAGTAATTGTCGCGGGCACAGAAGCTTCCCCAATCGATTAGTCGATCGATTGGGCTCCCCAATCGATTGGTCAATCGATTGGGGGCTGATTTTCTCGCGGGATCGTGAGAAAGCCTGAATCGATCGATCGATTCAGGCACTTTCCAGAGAGCACATAAGAGGGTTGAATCGATCAACCGATCTATTCAGCCTCCCCAATCGATCAGCCGATCGATTGGGAGACGACCATTGAGCAGGATAAAGCTTTGGCAAGCATCTTCCTCCGAAGTTCTTCCTCTCCACTTCTTGCGATCATTCTCACAAGTACACACTAGATCTTGGAGGCTTAGAGAGGAGTGTTGGTGCACTTCTAAGCAGGCCAAGAGGTATATTCAAGAAAGAATAAGCAAGCTAGGGTTTTGTAAATCTTGTAAGATTTGTATTGTATAAGTTTATTTTTCTTTCTTCTTGTATTGTGAGTTTATACAAGCCTTCTTCACCTTCGATAGTTACCGTAAATGAGTGTTTTCATAGTCGATGAGTGAGTGAGGGTCGGATCCTTGGATTAGTCACCTCTTCTTGAGGTGGATACCAAGTAAATCCTAGTGTTAGCGATATGAGTGTGCTTTGAGTATATTTCCACATCATATTATCATCATCAAAGCAAGCAACAAGTGCACGATGAGTTATTCAACCCCCCCTAGCACAAATCGACCCTAACATGTCTTACAACACAAAAAGTGTTAGTGTTGTTAGAGTGTATACTGAAAGCCTAAGCTTTTGTAAACATTTTTTTTAATAAAGAATCACATTTGGTCAAATTATTTACAATTGTTTGTAGTTGTTCAATTAATTCATATTGTAGATAACATAGTATGTGGTGTCACATACAGAAGATAATGTTATCAGTACCTTATAAATTATAAATAGTAGCTCACGACCAAAATGGAAAGGAACAAACCATTGGAAGGTCGTATTGTAATTAGGTATTAGTTTATCTTAACTATATAATTACACTAGTACACTTAGAGTGTATTGAGTAGGACCATCAGAGGTTGTTTTCTTTTATACTGACTTTATAAAGGAACAAAGACCTCAGTTATTATGGAAGTGTGTGCTCTTAATCCTAATATAATAACAAGCACATATATTTGATATTTATTTCTTTAATTTATCAATGGATGAGATTTAGTTTGATGAATCAATAAGCCCGATAAGTTGGGAAATGATATCACTTATAGTGTGTGTTGTTGATTATAGAAGGAAATTGTGTCCTAGTGATCTAGGTTGATAATGTCCCCAAGAAGAGCTCATAAGGATTGTCATGTTAAACCCTGCAGGTGGACTTAGTCCGACATGACGATAAGGTTGAGTGGTACTATTCTTAGACTAAGATATTAATTAAATGAGTTGTCAGTAACTCACTTAATTAGTGGACATTTGACATCTTAAACACAGGGAGACTAACATACTCATAATAAGAAAGAGCCCAAAAATATAATTTGGGATTGGTGCGGTAGTTCAATAATAGTTCTCTAGTGGAATGAATTATTATTGATAAAATTAAGTTGTGTGTTCAGGGCGAACACGGGATGCTTAATTTTATCGGAAGACCAAAACCAATTCCTCCTCTCGGTCCCTATCGTAGCCTCTTATTTATAGAGTACTATACCCACCTATACCCACCTTCATACCCATGGTGTAGGGGCCGGCCAAGCTAGCTTGTGGATCAAGCTAGGGCCGGCCAAACCTTGGTCTATGGGTGGTCGGCCCTAGCTTGAACCCAAGCTTAGGTGGTCGGCCCTATTAAATTAGAAAAGAATTTTAATTTTAAATTTTTCTTATGTGAAAGATATAATTTATTGGAGAGATTAAAAATTAAAATATCTCTTTTATAAGAATCTACAAAAGATTAAAGAAAGAGATTAAATCTCTTTCCTTATTTGTAGATTGGAAAGATATTTTATTTTTTATCTTTGTAAATTATTCACATGTTGAAAAATTAAAATTATAGAAATTTCTTTTTATCAACCATGAAGGGATTTTAAAGGAAATTTTATTTTTTAAAAATTTCCGAAGACAAATAAGGAATTTTAATTGTTGATTGAAAATTGCCTTGTTTGCTCTCCATGAGGTGGCCGGCCATGACATGAAGGATTAGGAAATTTTGTTTAATTTTTCTTAATTAATTCATGTCAAGGAAAGTTAAGGAAATTTTATTGTAATTAAATTTCCTTATTTGCCAAAGCTAAGGATTATAAAAGAGGGGGTTTTGGGAGCCTTCAAGGTGAACAACCTCTATTATTTTCTCCCTCTTTTCTTCCTTGGTGTGGCCGGCCTCCTTCCTTTCTCTTCTCTCCATCTTGTGGCCGAACCTCTCTTCCTCCTTGGAGATCAAGTGGTGGCCAGATTTTAGCTTGGAGAAGAAGGAGAGAAAGCTTACATCCCTTGGAGCTTGGTTGGTGGAAAAAGATCTTCATCTTTTGGAAGCATTATGCTTGGCCGAAACTTGAAGAAAGGAGAAGAAGGTGCTTTGGTGGTTTCTCATCTCGGAAGATCGTTGCCCACACAACGTCCGAGGTTAGAAGAGGAATACGGTAGAAGACCTAGAGGTTTTTTCTTGCAAAAGAACAGGTATACTAGTATTTAATTTCCGCATAATACTAGTTTTATCTTCATGTAAAAATATCAAATACAAGAGACATGCGATTCTAGTATTTCGAATTTGTTTTCGATGTTGTATTCTTTTGTTTTTTCTTTTCCTTGTGATTTGATTGTTCTTTTCGGTTGACCTAAAGTTATTTAAGGAAATTAAATATTAGTTTTCCTTAAAAGGCTTTGTCTAGGCGGTGGTGGTTGTTCCCATATCCAAGAAGTCCATGTGCCTCGCCATGCAGTCCTGGAAGCCAATTTTAAAAATTAATATTTAATGGAATTAATAACCTAGGTGATTTGGATCAAACGTGTTAAGTTCCGCAGGAGATCCAAGTCTAAACCTAAAAGAACAAATAAATTAAACTTTGGATCAAACGTGTTAAGTTCCGCAGGCGATCCAAGTTTAATTTAAAAGAACACATAGTAGCTAGGAAAAGGTTCAGACCTTTATACAAAATTTTTGTACAGTGGAACCATTAGGTTTTTCGAGTAGCAACCAACAATTGGTATCAGAGCTAGGGTTTTGCCTCTGTGTATGTGGTATTAGTTTAATTATGCACATGTCATACATAATTTAGGCAGGTTAATAGTAGAATGTGCTAACTTTGTGGATGCAGGATCCAACTATTATGGCTTATAGTTATTATGTGTGTGATTGGACCCTTGGACATGTCAAGGACATTTTATTGTGTGTGCATGATTGTATTATAAAATACAGCAGGAGCTGTATTTAGTTTTTTTAGGATTTTATTTTTGGATCTAGTTACATGTACATTCCTTTTATGAAATATAGGATCGATGGATGTAAATTTTATTTTATGTTCGATCTAGTTCATATGTACATTCCTTCGGGGAATATAGGATCGAAAAATATTAAATTCTATTTATGTCGCGGATCGAATCTTGCAAGGCGTGGAACCTTTTGAGGATCAGAGGCGCAGCGGAACAAGGAGCAAGATGGATGCGACAACTAGACCCGGTGGCGGTGGCCAAAGATGGCAGCAGCTAGGGTTGGCGACACACGGAGGACAACAATAGATAAAAGTCATAATAGTTGAAAATTAGTTTTTCTATTCATTGCTTTTATATTGTGCTATGTGTGCATGTTAGTATACATGTTTAGTAGGCTGGCATAGTCAAAATTCCTCACTCTAAATAACTAAGTGGGAGATGGATTTTAAATAAATTCCACGGTCTCCATTACTGGTTTGTAAGTGATGTAAACAAGCTTGCGCGTTGGCTCTGAGTGCCTTCCTCCATATCGGATGAGCTTGTTTGTGGATCACTAGAACAAACTTCCATTTTGGATGACTATAGGAAGTTAATTAAGAGCGTGTGATTTTCCCCATCGGAAGGGGCACAATCTTATTAATGGACTTAGTGTCAAGTAATGGTATACACTTAGGCACGTCTAATAGTATCCTCCCCATCGGAGTCACTTCTATTGTTCGTGTGACCAAAGGAAACCAACTATTAATTTTATTTGTCAAAAAGTTAAGTTGACAAGATAATAAAATTAATGGGTTAAACCCTCTTTTTACAAATGTTGAATTTGTATACGTCCGCACTATCGTGGCATACAAAATTCACGGTATTTTGAGGTGTTGGTTAATTTAAAATAGTATTGTTTGAGGAATCAATATTATTCTAAATTTAGAGTTCTGAACAAAAGTTATTTGTGATTCTTAGGATGACTTTCAACCCACTGGCCATCATACTAAAAGAGAACAGACTTACTGGTCATAATTACATAGATTGGAAAAGGAACTTGGACATTGTTCCAACTGCTGAAAGCTATAAATTTGTACTGACTGAACCTTGCCCTGATACACCCAATGGTGAATCTACCCAAGAGGAGAATGAGTATCATAGGAAATGGGTAAAAGCAGATGAGATGGCGTGGTATTATATTTTTGCTTCAATGTCAAATGTATTGCAACATCAGCATCAAGATTTACCAACAGCCTATGATATTATGAACAATCTCAAGGAACTCTTTGGTCACCAGGATCGGGCCTCTAGGCAAGAAGCCATGAGAAAGATAATGACGGCCACCATGCAAGAGGGTACTCCCGTGAGGGATCATATCCTAAAGATGATGGCTTATCTAAATGAAATACAAATCCTTGGAGGAGAAATTGATGGGGAAACCCAGATCGATATGATCCTCCAAACGATACCTAGAAGTTTTGAGCAATTTCGCCTAAATTACAATATGAATAAAAGGGTATATTCATTGGCAGAACTACTGACAGAACTTCAGGCAGCAGAAGGTTTGTTTCGTCATAATTCTCAGATTCACTATGCTGAAAATGGTTCTACTTCTAAACCAAAAGGAAAGAAGAAGAAGAAACAAGTTAGCTCAGCAAAGAAGGTGAATAAATCTCATAGTACAGGAGCTAAAGCTGGAGTGAAGAAGCCGAAGGGCAAGTGCTTCATCTGCAAGCATTCAGGGCATTGGAGGGCGGACTGTCCTCGTAGGAATCAAAACAACAAAGGTATATCTCATGCTCTGGTTGTTGAAACATGTTTAGCGGTCTTATCTACCAGCACCTGGTGTGTAGATACGGGAGCCACTGATCATGTCTGCAATTCCTTGCAGGGGTTCCAGGAAACCCGACGACTAACTGAAGGAGAGATTACCGTCTACATGGGCAATGCTACTAAGGTGGCGGCTGTTACAGTGGGAGATGTCTACTTATCTTTTAATAGAAATAGAAATTTAGTTTTAAGAAATTGTCTTTATGTACCCAGTTTTAGAAAGAATTTAATTTCAGTTTCTAAACTGTTTTTGGATGGATACTCAGTTTCCTTTAGTAACGATGTGGTTATTAAGAGAAATAAAGTGATTATCTGTTCTGGTGCATTGGTTGGCAATTTATATATTTTAAATCCAATTTCTCCCACAAAGCAAAATATGGAAATTAATAACACATCTTCTAACTCAAATAAGAGAAAAGAACCTTCGGAAATGAACCAAGCATATCTTTGGCATCTAAGGCTTGGTCATATTAACTTAAGTAGGATTCAAAGGCTTATAGCCGATGGACTCTTGGGTTCATTAGAGTTGGAAAATTTTCCAACTTGTGAATCTTGCTTGGAAGGTAAAATGACCAAGAGGCCTTTTAAGGTCAAGGGATATAGAGCCAAAGAAGTGTTAGAATTGGTTCATTCTAATTTGTGTGGTCCTATGTCTATCCAGGTGAGAGGTGATTTTGAATATTTTGTCTCTTTTATAGACGGTTATTCAAGATATGGATACATTTACCTAATGCGCCGCAAGTCCGAGTGCTTTGATAAGTTCAAAGAGTACAAGGCTGATGTGGAGAAATGACTAGGTAAAAGTATCAAGACACTACGGTCTGATCGTGGTGGCGAATACCTCTTAGGAGAGTTTAAGAATTACTTATCAGAGGTCGGGATTCAATCCCAACTGTCTGCACCTGGTACACCCCAACAGAATGGTGTGGCAGAACGAAGGAATAAGACTCTTATGGAGATGGTTAGATCGATGATGAGTTATTCAGAATTACCAAATTCGTTTTGGGGATACGCTCTAGAAACGGCAGTGTACATTCTGAACTTAGTACCTTCTAAATCAGTTTCTTCTACTCCCACAGAATTGTGGAATGGGCGAAAACCCAGTCTAAGACATATTCGGATTTGGGGTAGTCCAGCACATGTGCTGAAACCAGATGCTGATAAGTTAGAATCTCGTTCAGAAGTTCGTGTGTTTGTAGGTTATCCCAGAGGAACGAAAGGTGGTTTATTTTATAATCCTAAAGACCAGAAGGTCATTGTTAGCACCAATGCCCAGTTTTTAGAAGAAGACTATATAATGGATCACAAGCCCAGTAGCAAAATTGTTCTAGAAGAACTTAGAGAGGATACGTCTACTTTAGTACCAACAGTACAAGATGAAGTACCACAAGAGACTGCAACACGTGTCACACACGATACACAACCACAGACGGTGCCTCGTCGTAGTGGGAGAGTTGTGAGGGAACTTGAGAGATTCATATTTTTGGGAGAGTCTTCGGACTTGATCCCGGGTAAACATGAACCTGATCCCCGAACATATGACGAAGCACTCCAAGATATAGATGCAGTATCTTGGCAAAAGGCAATGAATTCCGAAATAGAGTCTATGTACTCTAATAAGGTCTGGGAGCTCGTATAACCACCTGATGGTGTAAAAGCTGTTGGATGCAAGTGGATCTACAAAAGGAAAAGAGGGACAAACGGGAAGGTAGAAACCTTCAAAGCTAGGCTTGTTGCGAAAGGGTACACTCAGAAAGAGGGAATCGATTATAAGGAGACCTTTTCACCAGTAGTCATGCTCAAGTCTATCCGGATACTCTTATCCATTGCTGCTCATATGGATTATGAGATTGGCAAATGAATGTCAAGACAGCTTTCCTTAATGGAAGTCTTGAAGAAAACATCCATATGAAGCAACCAGAAGGGTTCATTGAAAAAGGCAAAGAGCATCTAGTGTGCAAACTCAATCGGTCCATTTATGGACTGAAGCAAGCTTCAAGGTCTTGGAACATTCGGTTTAATGAAGTAATCCAGTCATATGGATTTATTCAGTGTCCGGATGAGTCCTGTGTATACATGAAGTGTAACGGAAACGTGGTAGTATTTCTTGTACTATACGTAGATGATATTTTGTTAATTGGCAACAATGTCAAGGTATTATCGGACGTAAGGGTATGGTTGTCCAAACAATTTGATATGAAGGACTTAGGAGATTGTGCACACATTCTTGGGATCAAAGTATAAGGGATCGCAAGAAAAGAATATTGTGTCTGTCCCAAGCTTCATATATAGATACAATCCTTGCTCGTTTTAGTATGCAGAATTCCAAGAAAGGTTTCTTACCTTTTAGGCATGGAGTAGCTCTATCTAAAGAAATGTCTCCAAAGACATCAAAGGAGATAGAGGACATGAAAGCAGTTCATTATGCTTCGGCTGTAAGAAGCCTTATGTATGCAATGCTATGTACGAGACCTGATATCTGTTTTGCCGTAGGCATGGTTAGCAGATATCAGAGTAATCCTGGACAAAGACATTGGACTGCGGTAAAGCATATATTAAAGTACCTAAGAAGGACTAGAGATTATATGCTAGTTTACCAAGCAGACGATTTGCTCCCTGTGGGTTACACGGATCAGATAGGGACAACAGTAAGTCTACATCAGGCTATGTGTTTACTTTAGGAAGTGGAGCCATTGCATGGAGGAGTGTTAAGCAGAAATGCGTTTCGGACTCAACCATGGAAGCTGAGTATGTAGCAGCCTCTGAGGCAGCTAAAAAAGCAGTATGGCTCAGGAACTTTCTAATGGACTTAGATGTGATTCCTGGTTTGCCCAAAATCATCACAATTTATTGTGATAATAGCGGTGCAGTTGCAAACTCGAAGGAACCACTAGCCCATAAGGCAAGTAAACATATAGAGCACAAGTACCACCTGATACGAGATATCGTGAAGCGAGGAGAAGTTGTCATCGCCAAGATTGCATCAGCAGATAACCTGGCAGATCCTTTCACTAAGGCCCTTCCAGCAAAAGCTTTCGATCAGCATGTGGAGGGAATGAGAATCAGATGTATGCCAGTAGATATGGCAGCTTAGTCATTAGTATAAGTGGGAGATTGTTAGAGTGTATACTGAAAGCCTAAACTTTTGTAAACATTTTTTTTAATAAAGAATCACATTTAGTCAAATTATCTACATTTGTTTGTAGTTGTTCAATTAATTTATATTGTAGATAACATAGTATGTGGTATCACATACAGAAGATAATGTTATCAGTACCTTATAAATTATAAACAGTAGCTCATGACCAAAATGGAAAGGAACAAACCATTGGAAGGTCATAGTGTAATTAGGTATTAGTTTATCTTAACTATATAATTACACTAGTACACTTAGAGTGTATTGAGTAGAACCATCAGAGGTCATTTTCTTTTATACTGACTTTATAAAGGAACAAAGACCTCAGTTATTATGGAAGTGTGTGCTCTTAATCCTAATATAATAACAAACACATATATTTGATATTTATTTCTTTAATTTATCAATGGGTGAGATTTAGTTTGATGAATCAATAAGCCCGATAAGTTGGGAAATGATATCACTTATAGTGTGTGTTGTTGATTATAGAAGGAAATTGTGTCATAGTGATCTAGGTTGATAATGTCCCCAAGAAGAGCTCATAAGGATTGTCATGTTAAACCCTGCAGGTGGACTTAGTCCGACATGACGATAAGGTTGAGTGGTACTATTCTTGGACTAAGATATTAATTAAATGAGTTGTCAGTAACTCACTTAATTAGTGGGCATTTGACATCTTAAACACAAGGAGACTAACATACTCATAATAAGAAGAAGCCCAAAAATGTAATTTGGGATTGGTGCGGTAGTTCAATAATAGTTCTCTAGTGGAATGAATTATTATTGATAAAATTAAGTTGTGTATTCGGGGCGAACACGGGATGCTTAATTTTATCGGGAGACCAAAACCAATTCCTCCTCTCGGTCCCTATCGTAGCCTCTTATTTATATAGTACTATACCCACCTATACTCACCTTCATACCCATGGTGTAGGGGTCGGCCAAGCTAGCTTGTGGATCAAGCTAGGGCCGGCCAAACCTTGGTTTATGGGTGGCCGGCCCTAGCTTGAACCCAAGCTTAGGTGGCCGGCCCTATTAAATTAGAAAAGAATTTTAATTTTAAATTTTTCTTATGTGAAAGATATAATTTATTGGAGAGATTAAAAATTAAAATATCTCTTTTATAAGGATCTACAAAAGATTAAAGAAAGAGATTAAATCTCTTTCCTTATTTGTAGATTGGAAAGATATTTTATTTTTTCTCTTTGTAAATTATTCACATGTTGAAAAATTAAAATTATAGAAATTTCTTTTTATCAACCATGAAGGGATTTTAAAGGAAATTTTATTTTTTAAAAATTTCCGAAGACAAATAAGGAATTTTAATTGTTGATTGAAAATTGCCTTGTTTGCTCTCCATGAGGTGGCCGGCCATGACATGAAGGATTAGGAAATTTTGTTTAATTTTTCTTAATTAATTCATGTCAAGGAAAGTTAAGGAAATTTTATTGTAATTAAATTTCCTTATTTGTCAAAGCTAAGGATTATAAAAGGGGGTTTTGGGAGCTTTCAAGGTGAACAACCTCTATTATTTTCTCCCTCTTTTCTTCCTTGGTGTGGCCGGCCTCCTTCCTTTCTCTTCTCTCCATCTTGTGGCCGAACCTCTCTTCCTCCTTGGAGATCAAGTGGTGGCCGGATTTAGCTTGGAGAAGAAGGAGAGAAAGCTTATATCCCTTGGAGCTTGGTTGGTGGAAAAAGATCTTCATCTTTTGGAAGCATTGTGCTTGGCCGAAACTCGAAGAAAGGAGAAGAAGGTGCTTTGGTGGTTTCTCATCTCGGAAGATCGTTGCCCACACAACGTCCGATGTTAGAAGAGGAATACGGTAGAAGACCTAGAGGTTTTTGCTTGCAAAAGAAAAGTTATACTAGTATTTAATTTTCGCATCATACTAGTTTTATCTTCATGTAAAAATACCAAATACAATAGGCATGCGATTCTAGTATTTCGAATTTATTTTCGATGTTGTGTTCTTTTGTTTTTTCTTTTCCTTGTGATTTGATTGTTTTTTTCGGTTGACCTAAAGTTATTTAAGGAAATTAAATATTAGCTTTCCTTAGAAGGCTTTGTCTAGGCAGTGGGGGTTGTTCCCATATCCAAGAAGGCCATGTGCCTCGCCATGCAGTCCTGGAAGCCAATTTTGAAAATTAATATTTAATGGAATTAATAACCTAGGTGATTTGGATCGAACGTGTTAAGTTCCGCAGGAGATCCAAGTCTAAACCTAAAAGAACAAATAAATTAAACTTTGGATCAAACGTGTTAAGTTCCGCAGGCGATCCAAGTTTAATTTAAAAGAACACATGGTAGCTAGGAAAAGGTTCAGACCTTTGTGCAAAATTTTTGTACAGTAGAACCATTAGATTTTCCGAGTAGCAACCAACAAGTGTCAGGCCAGGGAAGGAACCCCTGGTGTTGGCCCTTGACACACAAGTTAGTGATTCTGTTGAGAGAAGAGAATGAAAACTGTAGTTACGAGTGTGTGCAAATAAAAAACATCACATACCTCCGTTTGTAGATAGAGACCTCCTTTTATAGTATCCTTGTTGTATAATACATGCATCTCAAAGCATTAGCATCCTTCCTAAAGCTTTCCTAAGAAAAGACAGACCATAAAGTGTCTTTGACACCTTCCCTTAAACAAGCTCATCAATCTCTGTGACTTGACAGGCTGGAAGCTTCTAAGAGATGATTTGCTGGCGGAATATTCTTTGTCCTTTTTGGCACAAATTTTCAAAAAAATACGATATGCCAGATAGTTGGGTCCCATCGTAGGCCGACTAACAGTCGCTCGACCGACATATTGCCAGCTCACCCATGCAGAATGCAGCTAACGACCTATTCTTCACTTGACTTTCATGTTGTCGGAGAGGCGCGCTGTGTCTAATCGATCCTTATGTCTGATCAACAAAGATGGTGGACCGAATAAATTAGTACTTAGCTCCAAACTTCATATGTAAATTACGGAGGATGACCATTCAAATGGTCTGTCGACCCTTCATGTCTGACCGACACTGCAAGCCCGCTCAACTAACATTTCCTGATCAACCGTCTCTAAATTTATCCAATTTTATAATTTTAACCGTTTAATTTTGACCTTCAATCCTTACTACTCTAACCTATTTTTCCGATGGATTCATATTTACTACCGTATTAACTATTTTATGGAATAGACACGTTGTCAGATCATGATAAAACTATATGTCTTCTCTCCTTTCTTGGTTGTATTTCTCTTTTACTATCATATCACTGTTGTTGTGATGGGATTTCATAACATTTTCTCCAATCAAATGAAAAATATTAGACGTTAACGGTTAGACGAGGTGATTTCAGATTTACCGATGGGTAATCCGCCTTAGACTTTACGTTAAAAAATAACTTTTAAATCTAAATAACGATGTATTATTTAACACAAATGGCGATTTAAATCTAAACATGATTAATATATATATATATAAAACGAAGAGAGAATGATAAAAAAAGTAAGCAGCAACATAAACCACTCTCACAACTCGCAATTAATACAATTAAACATCACTTAATTAATCTAATAACACTATTAATCTTCCCCTGTTATTATAATAAAGAGCAAGCACGCCCTCACACCTCGCCACTAATCTCACTCCTCCTCCGGTGCCGCCGCCACCGTCTCCTCCGCCGCCTCATCGCCTTCCTTCGCGATCCCCTCCGCCGCCGCCGGCACCGCCGGCACCGCCACCTCCGGCGTCGCTGCTGCAGGCTCTGGTTCTTCTACAGTGGACTCCTCCGCCTCCGGAGGAGCCTCTGCTTCAGCCGCCAGCTGTTCAACCTCGCCCGCCGCTTCCTCTTCGGCAACAGCCTTCTCCTCCGGCGCCGCGACGGCGTCCTCCGCCGCGGGCTCATCGGCTCCTTCTCCGACTTCCTCGGCCTCCCCCGCGGGCGCATTGGCCTCCGCCTCCACAACGACCACCTTGGCATCGTCGGGAGCTTCCACCGTAACCTCAACGACCACCGGAGCCGATACCACCTACATCATACCACTAATTATAAGCTAAACTACTTCAAAGAAACTAATGAGAAGCAGCCGAAGCTGATCGATCTCGGTTTCCTGTCGTTATTTGAGAAAGTGACCGTGATAAAATGGAGGATTCACCTCAGCAGAAGCCATGGCTGCGAAGAACAGAGAAAGAAGTAAGAATCCGACGAGGAAGAGAAGAAGAATGGAGTGAGGTAGAGGAAGAAGAGAAGAGAGGCTATTTATAGGAGGAGAGAGTGGAAGGGTTTGCATGTATGCTTAGTATGTGGTGGATCACAATTATACTAAATATTTATTTTTTATTTTTTTAAAAAAATGTTAAAATAAGTAGAACCTTAATCTTTGTAAGAATATCATATGATGTTTTATATTAAAAAAATGAGAGAATGTACATTTTTTAATATTCATAGATTGAGGTGCTTTTTTGAAAATAAAATTAGAAATCAATGTGAAAGACAAGTTTTGAAAAATTTATAAATATGATACAGAATGTTTTAGAAAATTGCATTTTTTTCCCTAACGCGTAGATTGTTGGAATGTTGGAGTAACGTTATCATTGGAGTTCCGCCGCCATCATTACAGATCAGCCGTCGCGGCAATCGAGAATCCTTTTCTCTTCCACGCGTCTATTTTTTATTCGTTCAGTAGGCTGTTGCGAGTACGGCCCATTTCCTTGCTGGTAAAGGACTCCCAAGCGGGACCCACGCCAGCGCGGAGTCACGCGGCACCGCACGTGGCGGGGCCCGCCGTGCAATCCTGACCGGTGAAGCCGCACCGATCGAACGGCTGATGGTCCTCCTTGCCCTTCCTGGGTAATCGAGCCGGGTACGGTTCCTTTCACGTGGGCTTAAATCTGATGTCTCAGAACGGACGGCCAAGATTTAGTCAAGGGCCGACCACTGCAGGAGATCTACGGACGCAGAATTTTGCGTCGCGACAAACGGCACCGACCAAGAGTTTGGCCTGTCACGGTGGCCATCGGGCCCCATTTGTCCTAATTGCCTGTCGCGGACCAAACACCAATCAGGAAATAACTTTCCAGCCATCCACTAAAAAACGAACAAGATCACTTTACAACCCATTTTTTTTGTCCCCTGACTTGCACAGTGCAATCCCTCTCAGTTTTTTTCTCATCCTACTTGGCAAAGTGGCACCGAAAGAGTGGCACCTTAAACCCTAAAAATGGTGATGGTCCCTTCACTCATATTGCCATATTGCTATTCACGTGCATAGAACAATCATAAGGTAAAGCGATCTCCGGGGTAATGATATAGTAATATGATAGGATGTCTTCTTAATTTTTAAAATATTTAAGGATTGAGTCATAATTTTGATAAATTAACAGATAAATATTTTTTAATGAATTATTGACTTAAAAAATATTAGACTAATGTACCATTGACTATGAGCACTTTTCGATTTATCTCGGTGTCCGATAAAATTTTTTCATAGGATCATATCGATCACCTTCAAGATTAATCGATATATCCTTAAAATTAATTGATATAAGTTGGATACCTAATGCCAACTAAAATAACAAATAAAAAATAAAAAAATATAATAAGGTAAAATAAGCAATCCAAGTGTCATGTAGGATCTTGTTTATATATATAAAAAAAAAGAAGCTTATTAGTAAAAGTAAGCATTCATATTCTAGGTTAAATCCTATCGGAGGTCATGTTAAAGTAAGGGTAGAATCCAATATTATAGAATAGTATGATCACATCCTATCGAAGGTCATGTTAGAGTAAGGGCGGAATCCAATATTATAGAATAGTATGATCCAATCCAGAAGCTGAGAAAAAGGAACGGCCGGAATGATATAGCTAGAATGCTGATCAAGTCATCATGATATGGAGAAAAAAGAAGAGTGAGCTATTATCCGGGTTGACCAAGTCGTTAGAAGATCTCTGGTCAACGCTACCTGTAAATAGCGATCGTGTTGCTTCGGTCTCTGATACCCCGATGCTCGAAGCATGTCCGAAAAATACATAAGGAGCCGAATAAATAGTAGCATAATGAAATGCATGGAGAATAAGAAGGAAAAACATATCCTTGCCTAGGAGGCGCCCTCTAGTAGACCGGTAAGCTGGTCGTGACGCTGATTGAGTCGTCATTACCTGGAAGAGTAGATAAATGTGAGCCGGATGAAAAACTAGATCTGACGGTATGGAGCCGGATGTGACATGGATTCGGAAGGCAACTTGCAAGCTAAAATATGATAGCGGCATGTAGGCCTGAATATAATAACGGCTTTAAGGCCGAAACACGACATCGGGCGAAGGTCAGAACACGGCGACGACATGGAGCCAACATAGAGTAGCAGCTTGATGGTCAAAACATAATAGACGACACGAAGCTAGAAAAGACATGGTAATAGCTAGAAGTGGCTCATAGGTTGGCAGCAGTGGTCGTGAAGTTGGTAGCATGATTGGCGAGGATGACTGCCTAAAGGCAGCGACTGCTAGAGAGCGTCGGGACAGCGACCAACTAACTGCGAGGGTGACTGCCCAAAGGCAGCGGCTGCTAGAGAGCATCGGGCCAACAGCTAGCTAACTATGGACACTAGAACGGGGCAAAGTCGGTGCGTGGAATGTTGACATGTGGGTCGCCAGCACGCGGAGGCTGCCGGTGTGGGAGGGTTGTGGCTCGAGGCGCCTACAGGTGAGAGGAGAGGAAGAGGGGGTTGCCGGTGCTGGCGTCGACATAGAAAGGATGCAGCAGCGAGGAGGAGATGACTGCGACGTTAGGGACAGGTGAGGCATGAGAGGGCGGTGCAACGTGCATGAGGTCAGCATGAAGAGGGAGAGGGAGGTGGTTGCTAGTATCAATGGCGTCCGGAAGCGGCGACGGCAGTGGAGGCGTGTGTGAACAAGAGAGAGGGGGCGATGAGGGAGACAACATGATGACATCGGCGTTCGTGAGTGAGGTGGCTGCCGTTGGAAAGGACGTCAGAGGCGGCGGTTGTCCCATGCCTCCCTGTGGTGGCGGCTACCCAAACCAGCAAAAAACCCTCCCTCTCGAAGCCTCCCTTATCCTTTAAAAAAAATCCTAATAGTGATTTAACTAAAATGCCCCTCTTCTTCTCCTCAATTCCTTTGGGGTCCCCCATATACCATCTGCATCACAAGCCTCCCCTTTAAGTTTAGTCGAAGGAGGCATGAATCCGATTAACTAAATAGTCTATCACAAAGGTTGAATCACTCCTGAGTACAGAGTCCGATCGTTGGGTTTGTCGTATAATGTCGAGCCCATAGCTATGACGATGTTGATCAAGCACCGAAAGCGGTGTCGAGCAAGTGACAGTAGCGATATCAATTGAATGATGATAGCGACGATGAGCAAGTAGCAGAAATAGTACTGAACGAGTGTCAAATGAGACAAGTACCGACAAAGCAATGAGTGAGGCAAGTGCTAACTAAGAGTAGATCATGAGAGATCGAAGGGCACGGAGCCTATATAATCGATGGAGAATGGGAGCGAAGCCGGTGAACTGAGCAAGCGTGGAGCCCGAGAACTATGTGGGAG
The DNA here is from genome assembly GCF_018446385.1 of Zingiber officinale. NCBI lineage: Eukaryota > Viridiplantae > Streptophyta > Magnoliopsida > Zingiberales > Zingiberaceae > Zingiber > Zingiber officinale. The sequence continues at coordinate 67,847,098 of NC_055989.1, forward strand.
CAAAGCCCATGAAATCGAAGGCGGACGGGAAAGAAATCCATGAGTCGAGCAGGCATGGAGCCCGAGAACTGAGCGGGAGCATAGCCTGTGAAATCGAAGGCGAACAGGAGCCATGAGCCGAGCGGACATGGAGCCCAAGAACTGAGCGAGAGCATAGCCCATGAAATCGAAGACAAACGCGAGTTGAGTGGGCATAGGGCCCGAGAACTGAGCGGGAGCATAGCCCATGAAATTGAAGACTAACGGAGCAAAATACATGAGTCGAGAGGACATGGAGCCCAAGAACTGAGCGAGAGCATAGCTTGTGAAATCAAATGTGAAGGGGAGCGAAACCCGTGAGCCAAGCGGGAGTGGAATCTGAGAACAGAGCGGGAGCATAGCCCGTGAAATTGAAGGCGACCGGAAATGAAGCTAATGAACTGAGCGAGTGTAGAGCCTGAGAGATCGAAGGACACAGAGCCCGTGAGTCGAGTGGGCGAGGAGCCCGTGAGTCGAGTGGGCGAGGAGCCCGTGAGATCGAAGGGTGAGGAGCCCATGAGATCAAAGGGCGCAGGGCCCATGGGATACTCTGGTTTGAACCAATGGAGATAACTTGACCCCGAAGGAGGAGGTTGAGCCTTGAAGAGGACATACTGATAGAGATACTCTGGTCCTAGTGGCCATACTCTAGTCCGAGAATAGGCTCGCTTATAAGCAAGTTGGTTGCTCAGGAGTCTGAGTATGAACTCGTGGCTTGACTCATATTCAGATTCGTCATCTTGATCCCCTTGCTTTTTGATTCTGGTCCGGATGCCATCAGTGTGAGGTAGTTGTGATGCCTCAATTTGTCGTTGTCCGATTCTTCCGTAGATGACTCGTCCCAAGTCGCTTTGAGTGCCTTTTTTTTCTGGTTGTCTTGGGTTTGTCCTCTTTTATTTTTGGATACTCGTGTTTGTAGTGCTCTTTCTTGTTACATCCGTAACATGTGATCTTTGCCTTTGCATCATTGAATGTTGATTGATCACCTTTTGTAAGTCCTTCTTTATGAAGTTGTTCTTCCTTCTAGTGAACATTTTTCAACCATGTTCACTAGTTGTTCTTCTACGTCTGTTTTTGAGTCAGATTCATTTTCTGACTCAAGCTTGACTTGAGTTCTAATCTTCATTTCCTTTATTGGACTTGTAAGAAAAGTCACACCTTTCTCAACCTACTTTGAGTTAGTCTGTTCATGAAATTTAAGTTCACAAAATATCTCATCTAATTTTAATTTATTTAAATTTCTCGAAACTTTATAGGTATCTACTATAGATGCCCACAGTGTATTTCGAGGAAAGGAGTTCAAGGCATACCTGATTACATCCCTGTTCTATGTTTGGTGACCAATTAGGTGAAGCCCGTTCAGAATATCCTTGATCTTGCATGTAGCTGAGTAGCTATTTCTTCATCCTGCATTTTAATATTAAATAAACTATTTAAAAGTAAATCTCTCTTGGTTACCTTTGCATCGTTTGTGTCTTCGTGCAGCTCGATTAGCTTATCCCAAAGTTCCTCTACATTCTTGAATGGTCCGACCCGATTGAGTTCTTCCCTTGTCAGTCTACATTGAAGAATGTTTATAGCCTTGCTGTTAACTTGTTCCTTTTTCTTCATTTCTATGTTCCAGTTCTCTGGGTTGAGGGGTATTTTAGTTGCTTCATTGATTGGCTCCTTGAATCCTTGTAAAATAGAGAACCATTGGTCGATGTCAGTTTTCATATAGACCTCCATCTGCTTCTTCAAATAGGAGAAGTCATCTCCTTTGTATAGCGGTGGACAAGCAGTGTTGTAGCCCTTGTTTTGTGCCATTTAAAAAAGGATTCTTGCATAAACAAAAAAAATTAGAAAGAAGTACCAAGACTTGGTCTTAGATTAATAGGTGGAAGAAAAATTCAAAAAAATATAGAGCTCGAGTGGTGTTGCACCAACTTCGAGCAAAAATCGAGACGAAGGAAAATTTATCTAAAAGGGTAATCGTACCAGTTCATATATAATTGAAAATCATAAAATCGAAAACGAATAAGAAAAAGCCCCTGGCTTGATTGGTGGTTGTACCAATTCAGAGTAAATCTGCTCTGATACCACTTGTAGGATCATTACGTACGTGAGAGAGGAGGTGAATCACGTGGCTTTAAAAACTTATCTTTTTTTCTTTTGAAATCAATGCAATGGAAAAGACAAAAAGAAACAAAGAGGAAAACAATAACATAAGTGATTTTATTTGGTTCAGAGCATTCGGTGACTCCTACTCCAAGACCTAGGTCCTTCAGACCTATCGATGGGTAATCTATTAAATCCTCTTCCGGAACCTCTAGAAGAGTGATTAAATACAAAGAACGAAATAAGAAAGTGTAACAATCCTACACTTTCCTTTTGTAAATATGCAAAGTAAGTACAAATTTAAAACTAGTTACCAACACTTGAAGTTGTAGAGTCTGAATGGGCTTGTATGCCGGTGTCGGTCCATCGGCAGTAGTCGGATGTCCTCGGAGCAGTTGTGTGGCGATAGAGCATAGTTGAAGCAGTAGAAGAGTCGTTGAAGCTCGTAAATGAATTGTGTAGAAGTTGCTAGCCGAAGGCTGCTTTTATAACCTCATACGAGCGCCTAGAGTGTCCTGACGTGGCATGCTCTCGTCAAAACTTCATTCGAGAAGTTTATCCATGTCTGAGCGCTCAGACCACCTTCGAGCGCTTGGACTGCTGACATGGATTGGCCAACCAATGCGTGACAACGCAGCTTGAAGATGACATTTAGCTGGCCCAGGTGCCTGGAGCAACTCCGGACGCTCGGACCACTCAGGTGCCTACAATGCTGCCTGGGTGCTCCTTCGATGTCCCTGATCCGAGCGCCTGGAGTACCTCCAGGCGCCCGGAGCGCTTTTTCATCCTTTTTATAGCTTTGGTTTCCTACAAAATACGTTAGTCCAAGCAACAAAAATTACCCTACAAAATAGAGTTAGCACATTAAAAATATGATCAATTTATAACTTAGATTCTATCTGTTCAAAACTAGGATCTAGTCAAGGTCTCAGTTTAGGGATCCAAAATGGACTTAAATTGGGAATACACTTAAAGTCCCTAATTAGGACTTATTTTCACTGGAACACTCTCCTCCAGTGACTTACATTACTTATCATATAGAATCACTTGACTCTATCTTGGTCCACCAGGTCTTCCCACCAGTTGTCAGGTCCGCAGATCTAACTGGATTTCGGCTAGCTGTCAAGTCCCACAGGCCTAGATGGACTTCCCGCCAGATATCAGGTCACTTTTTGACCTATCTGGAGTTCTACACCAGCTATCAGGTCCTCCAGACCTAGCTGGATTTCAGCCTGGTGTCAGACCAATCAAGTCCTGTACACTTGGTAGAAAGGTTAGATCATAATACATCTAACTTTAGTTCATTTGTCATTCATTAAAACTTAAGTTAGATCATTAATGCTAACTGCATCAACATAATGACAGTTTTGCTCTTGATGCAAAGGTTACTACACTGGTGAAACAATTGCTCTGTTAACCATTTTCCATATCTTGTTTGTGCTCTTATCAATCATATAGATTATTCTCAGAAAACATTATAATGTTTCATGTTTCTAAAACCAAATATATCATAATGTTGAAATGACAGTTCTAATTAAATTTTTACATTATGCCTTTTGATTGTTTTTATGTTTATCGGAGTACTGTTTTAGAATAAGCAAATATGTTTGCTCTCTGCATCTGTTATTGTTTGATTTGTTTGTCTTATTTTGCTGCATAGAGTATGCCTACACCCTTAAGGTGGACGAGAAGACTGATGTTTATAGTTTCAAAGTTGTTCTTCTGGAACTGGTTAACGGAAGAAAGCTTGTTGGTGAATTAGGAGATGAAGTGGGCATTGTGCAATGGATTAAGAAGATCAAGCTCTGAAAAGGAAGATGTGTAGAAAATTTTGTTTTTTGTAACTTAGTTGCGGGAAATTGTGCAATGTTTTCTATGTAGCTAGATTTTTTTTTTTTTGTAATTATGGATGATGTCACTAAATTGTTGGATCTTCAATCGTACGATAGCTGATACATTGACATAAATTGTTGGATCCTGCTAAATTGTAGGATGATGTCACTAAATTCTTAGAAAAATTATTTTTTTTTGTGATTGATAGAGCAAGGCCGAGGAAGATTGTTATGTGCTATCTTAAAGAGGATGATTCATCGGCACAAGCTTAGCAACTACAAAATTGAAGTATCTCTACTATCAAAATGCTAAGTCATAGGATTTTATGATAGCTTTTAAAAGTCGCACAATCGATGGAGCAAGGCCAACAAATATAGCAATATGATACAAGTCATCGCGTTTTTCTACATGAAACATTGCCATAAAGTTCGTAATCTAAAGACATGATTAACTTTTCTTAAATTAAAAGTTTTGTAAGTTTGTATATGATGCACTAATGAGACATGAATACATCTATCTAAAATTGAATATAAAATTTAGTAACAAAATAGATATGAGATAAAAATACTAATGATACAAAACTAATATCCATCCATAAATAAAAAAATTCAAATATTGACATCATCCATAATTATATTTCTTTATCACATTACAACTCTAGCACTATTTATCACATTACAACACTAGCACTACTTAACCAGACCAACTAGTAAACAAAACAAATATACAACCAAAAGAATTAAGTTTACTATTACTAATATTCTGACTATAAGTAGTACATTCCAATTTCTCATATTATGTCTAAGATAAGCAATGTGTTCAGTTTCTACCCTTGACTCCACTCTTAGTAACATCCTAAAATATATATCACTGGTGTTTTCATTTAGTCCAGTATCAGATCTCATCCACTTTAATCATCCATGCTGCTTACATCCTATAACGTCTGAAACCACTTATTTAATTTAGGATATTTATTGGATTAAATTGTAATTTAATTTAGATTTAATTAAGAATTTATTAATTTAATAGATGGATTTAGTTAGATTTGATTAAGTTAGCTTACATTTATGGAATTGGAATTAACCAATTAAGAAAATAGTTGAACATAAATATGTATAAAATTTATTTAAAAATCAAATGTGTATATAAAAATTTATATAACCCATGTGTATAATTTTTTATATAAAATGGATATGATTTAGTAAATCTATAAAAATTTATAACCATAGATATAGATTTTGTTATTTATAAAATTTATAAAGACTTATTATGTATATAAAAATTAATATAACATATAGATATAAATTTTTATATAGAAATTATACATGACTTAGCATTTATGTGTATAAATTATCCACCTAATCATAAATGAGATATAAATAATATAGGTACTATAAATTATAGAAATGTAACGTGTATGATAATAAAAAGGAAAAAAAACTATAATATGGGGATAAAACTTAGTATATAAGAATTAAAGGACTTAGCATTTATGGATAAAACTTAGTATGTATAAATTTGTAGGGATTATTCATCTAATTAATATGGAAATAAACTAATATATTACATGATATATAAGGTATAATTACAAAGAATAAATAGAATTAAATAAGGAGAATATAGGATTAATATATAAAGAAAGTGCACTTGGCAACCAATTAAGAAATTATAGTATTATAAATTATATATCATGAATAAAATTTATATGACTAAGTAAAATATATATGAATTATATAACCATGAGTTTCTATCTAGACTTGGTATTAAGTTTTATAAAAAAATAAAATAAATGACTTAGCATTTATATAAGTTACGAATTTATATGTGGATAGATTTGGGAATAGAAATTGAGACTAAGTCCTAAGTTCCCTCTTTTATTTAAACCCTCAACTCCACTTTATCTTCTTGTTGCGTCGGCCTGAGAAGGTTTCCCCCACCCTTTGTTTTCTCCACCGGTGCTAGAGTTTCAAGGGAAGACAAGGAGTAATAGCTAAGCACTTAAGGCATGCTCTTAACCATGTATTGTTTTAATTAGCCTCTATGCCTTGTGTAGTTTCAAATTTTTGTGGCTTGTAAGGTTTTGGTTTGTTTTCTTGCTAAGGATATGATGGTTCACCCCATACAAATGGTGCATGTTTTCAACTATGTTAATGCTTTAAATTAGTTTTTATGTCTTGTGAATTTCAGATACCTTAGATTGAGTTGCGGTGTTTTAGTTTAAAGTTCTTTTCTTAAAGTTTTTGATGACTTGTATAAATGCATGATTTCAGATTCATGAGTAGTTCCCTCATTAATTGTTAAGGGTTGGTTGTTATGTTTCTTTACAAGTTGTGCATGAACTCTACTTGATATTATGTTTTGCTAGTTCTATGATTTGTTGTAGTTTGGATCCTATAACTTGTTGTTCTTGGCTGATAATTGGGGTATGATGCTCTAGATTAAGTCCTTTTCTTATGCTCCCAAATGCTTATATAGAGTGGAACTTCGGATATGATAAGAAACGATTTTGGAAACCTTTTTGCTAGGTTCATATATCCTAGTTTGAGTTCAATTTTTTTAGAGTACCATTATCTGAGGAAGATTCAGAATTTTGTATGATCAAATTATGTTCTAGAATTTCTAAGATTTATATTTTATTTAGGAGATTTATTCACTGATGCTACACTACAACTACTTCATGTTCTTCACATATCATGTTCTAACCCTCAATTTCATGTATGTTTAGCTACCCTAGTTTAGTTACTTTCCTAAGCTCTAAATAGTATGTATAGATGAGGTTTTTGGCTTCTTGAGAGGTTAGTTTCCTCACTAAATTTTAAGGGTTGTCCATCATGTTCTTGCTTTACAAGTTTATGTATGTTCTCTACTTGTGTGCACTTTAGTTAATTCTGTAAATTTGTATGGATTTTGGATTCGAAAGAATTGAGTATAGTCACTAATTTTAGGGATTATTCATCTTGATGATACCTCCACAATAGTTTCATGTTTACTAAGGTTTTCCCATTATAAATTTGAGAACTTTGCATGCGCAAGTTGGGTTGTAGGGTTCACCATGTTTTGGATTCTATAGGCTCAATTTTAGTCACTGATTTTAGTGGCTATTCATCCTGATGATAACTCCACCATTGCTCCATGCTTTCTATGTGTTTACCCTTAGAAGTTAAAGTACTATGCTGTTAGGATGTATACTAAAAGCCTAGCTTTTGTAAATATTTATTTTGAAATAAGAATCATATTGGTCAAATGTCTACATTTATGCTAGATTTAGTTGTTCATTTAATTTATATTGCAGATAACATGGTGTGTGGTGCCACACAGAATATCATGTTATCAGTTCCTTATAAATTATAAATAGTAGCTCACAACCAAGATGGAATGGTTGTAGTATAATTTGATATTAGTTTATCTTAACTATAAAATTATACTAGTACACTATGTGTGTATTGAGCAAGACCATTTGAGGAAGTTTCTTTTTATACTGACTACATAAAAGAATAAGACGTCTGTTATTATGAATGTACGTACTCTTAATCCTGATATAATAACAAACACATATACTTAGTATGTATTTCTTTAATTTATCAATGGGTGATATTTAGTTCGTTAAATCAATAGGCCTGATAAGTTGGGAAATAATATTATTTATATGATGTGTTGTTGATTATAGAAGGAAACTGTGTCCTAGTAATCTAGGTTTATGATGTCCCCTTGAGAAGCTCATAAGGATTATCATGTAAACCCTGCAGGTAGACTTAGTCCGACATGATAATGAAGTTGAGTGGTACTACTCTTGGAGCTAGATATTAATTAAGTGAGTTGTCAGTAACTCATTTAATTAGTGGGCATTCGATATCTTAAACACAGGGAGACTAACGCACTCATGATAAGAAGGAGCCCATAATGTAATTTGGGATTGGTGCGGTATTTTAATAATAACTCTTTAGTGGTATGAGTTATTATTGATGAACTTGAGTTGGGTGTTCGGGGTGAACACAGGAAGCTCAAGCTCATCGAGAGACCAAAACTAATTTTTCCTCTCGGTCCCTATTGTAGCCTCTATAAAGCATTGTATCCAGCAAGTCCACTTCTTACCCAAGTAATGGGCCGGGCACATCCTTGCTTGGAGCAAGGGGGCCGGCCAAGCATTTGCTTGGAGCCCAAGAGGTGGTCGGCCAAGCCATGCTTGGTGTCCAAGCATGGGGTCGGCCACGCCATTAGAATTAAAGGGAGATTTTATTTTTTGTTAAAATATTTTCTTTTGTAGCCATTTATGAAGGGATTTAAAAGAGAAATTTTAATTTTAAAATTTCCTTTTATAGTCATCCTCATGGTTTTAAAAGAGAGTTTTAAAATTTTAAAATCTTTCCTTTTATAGCTATCTACAAAAGATTAAAGAGAGATTTTAATTTTGTTAAAATCTTTCCTTATTTGTAGTTATCTATAATGTTTAAAAGAGAAATTTAATTTTTTTATAAAACTTTCCTTTTTTGTAACCATGATTTAAAAAGAGAAGTTTTAGTTAATCTTTCTTTTTTTGTAGTTGTCTATATGTTTTAAAAGAGAGAAATTAATTTTAAAACTTTCCTTTATTGCCATGTACAATAGGAAATTTAGAAAAGAGAGATTTTAATTGTTGTTAAAATTTTCTTTTTTAAAGGGAGGCCACAAATAAGGAAGTTTTAATTATATTTAAAACTCTCCTTTTTTGCCATGAGTAAGGATTATAAAAGAAGAGGAGGTGATGCCTTATGGTGTAACACATATTATTATTCTCCTCTTCTCCTTGCTTGTGGTCGGCCCTCTCCTTCTCTCTTCCCTTAAGGCCGGCGGCATCTATATTCCCTTCTTCCTCCTTTTCTTCCTTCTAAGGCCGGAGCTTGAAGAAGAAGAAGATGGAGAAGGCAAGAAGTACCTAGGTGGTCGGTTGCTTGGAGGGGAAGAAGAAGAGAAGGAGTTTCCTATTTTGGCATCCCTTGGTGGCTCGAGAGTCTTGGAGGAGAAGAAGTGGTTCGGATAGATTCCATCTTGGTAGATCGTTGCCCACACAACGTCCAAGAGGAGGAGAGGAATACAACAGAAGATCAAGAGACCGTCTTTAACTACAAAGAAAGGTATAACTAATTAATGGTTTCCACTTCGAATTAATTAGTTAATTTTCTTTGCATGGATTTTGAAATACCAACACAAGAGGCTAGCGATTTTATGTTTCGATTTCGTGCTATCGATTTTGTATTTCGATTTTATATTTCGATCTTGTGTTTCTATTGTGGTCTCTGTAGTTAAACCTAGGGTTACTGTAAGAAGTTAAATATCCAATTTCTTTGAAAGACTTTGTTTAGGAAGTGATGGATGATCCCATAATCAAGAAGGCCTAGTACATCGCCATGTTTAACCTGGAAGTCGATCTTTCAAATAGATATTTAATCAACTTTTGTAATATAGTTTAACTTAGGAAGATCACATCGGTTAAACTTGGAGTAAAAATGTTAAGTATCGTTTCCAATCCAAGTTTAACTTCTGAAGAGCAACTTGGATTAATAATGTTAAGCATCGTTTGCAATCCAAGTTTAACTTCAGTAGAGCACATGGGTAGCTAGGTTAAGTTCTGTGCTTGTACAAATTTTTGTACAGGGGAAACAGAACGGTGTTCCAAGTAGCAACCAACATATTCATGCTCAAATTATATAATAGGATTTCCAAGTTTTGGTTTTTAAGTGGTGAGTTTTAAATTCCGATTTAGAGCTTTAGTCATCATGATCTCACTCAACAACTTGTTTCATATTTTACTAATTATATACCCTTAGGAACTAGAGAACTATGTATGCTCAAAATAAGTTATAGACCTTGCAAGTTTCAGACATGATAAATATAGGTTTAAATTATATTTTAAGAGTTATATATGGGGATGTTGCACTTCATGTTCGGGCCATGCTTTAGTTGCTTTCCATTAGAAGATAGGAAACTTTCCTATGCTCAAATCACCTTACAAAACTAGTAAATTTCTATTTACTAAGAGTAGTTTTTAAATTCTATTTTAGAGGTCATATTCATCATGATGTCGCCCTACGATTTCTTCGTGTTTCCTTATATCATGTTTTATGTTAGTTCCTCAAGTTCATGTATATTTAGGTACCTTAAATGAGTTCACGATTTTGATTTATGTTCTACTTATCATGATGATTATGTATATAAGCTACGTTTAGGTTTCAGATCTCTAGATTTGGTAAGTTCAAGTTGCTTCTTGCTCCATATCATGATAGTTTAGTAGACTAATTGCATGCTTGTGTCTAAGATCATGTTCATGTTCTTCTCATGTCTTATTATGATATGTTAATATGATCTAGGTTTAGGTGGATGTTATGTTTCCTCTTACATCTTATCATGATAATGAAAATTACTTAATGAGAATACCGTGAGGGGAAAGACCCCCATTTACGGGAAAAGACCCGAGAGGGAGTCCGTTTATGGGAAAAGGCCCAAGAGGGAGCTCAATATCGGGTAAGTTGACTATAACAAAGTAATAATGATAATGATAAAAATTTAATGAGAATATCGTGAGGGAAAATGCCTCAGAGGGAGCTCGTTTACAAAAAAATACCCTAGAGGGAGCCCGTTTATGGGAAAAAGCCTCAGAGGGAGCCCAATATCGAGTAAGTCGATTGTGACAAAATGATGAGGATTTGATGGAAATACTGTGAAGGAAAAGACCTCAAAGGGATCCTGTTTACGGGACAAGGACCTAGAGGGAGCCCAATATTTATTTCCACGTTAAGATATGAATATGTTAAGTTCATGATATGTATGTATAAGTTCATGTTATGTTACAAATATGTTAAGTTCATGATATGCTATGTATAAGTTTATGTTATACTATGAATATGTTAAGTCCATGATATGATATGAATATGTTAGGTTCATAATATGTTATAAATATGTTAAGTTTATGATATGCTATGTCTTTGCTCATGTATACCCATGTATATGCTCATGATAAAGTCTATTCTTATGTGTATGTTTATACCATATGCTTATGTTATGCTTATATACATGCTCATGATTAAGTCTATCCGTATGCTCATGTTTATGCTTATGTAAATGCTCATGATTATGTTTGTTCATATGCATGCTTATGTTTATTCTCTCTTGCTTATGTACGATGTCAATGCTTACGTTCATGGTATATTAGTAGGAAGGTTCTAAGTTACCTGGCATATGTTTCTTTTAGTACACTAGATTATAGACGCTAACTATTGTATGACATATTTTTGAATATGTCGAGTCTCTTGACTCACAGACTTTAACTGTAAAATATGGTACCCCAAACAAAGATTTAATAATAAGGTTTAATAGGCGAATAACCTTAACAGAATTTTTAGAAATTTTATGGGATTTAATCAGAGCTCGTATGACATATGTTAAAGGGATAAATTATTGACCCAGGAGAAAGCATTTTTAAGCTATCCTATTTTAACGAGGAAATGTTTAATTTCTTTATTTTTCTTTTCTTCTTTTTATCTTTTCCTTCGTTCTCTCGTGCCCTAATCCCGCGCAGTCTCCTCCCCTCTCTCACGCGACGCTGAGCCACTGCCATCCCGCACCCGACGTCATCTCCGCCGCCTCCTCTACCCTAGCATCGACGCCTTCTCCTCTTCCCTGAGTCGTTCGCCCTCTCCCTTCTCTCTGCCCTAGCGCCGGCAGCCGATCCCTCTCCGACGCCACCACTCGACGCCACCAGTGGATCACGTAGGCTCTGTTCAATCCAACGACGACGCTGACCCCCTCTGCCCTAATCTCCACTGTCGCCTCTTCTTCCCTCTCTGTGCTGCCGCCCGATTGCGCCCGTGGCCACCATTGAGCCGTGCCCTAATGCCATCACCATTTTTCCCTGCCAGTTCACCACCACAGCAACATTTGGGTTTCTAAGGTAAGCCAGGTTTGTCTCATATGGGTAGCAATCCGAATTCCATCTTGGTATTGGGAGATTTCGATTTAATGCTTGTAGCCATCTTCACATGTTGATCCTTGATAAGGCTCCTTGCTAACTACCTCACTATTGCAGCAGTAGACCCTGATCACGTAAAGGTTGTTGTGGGCTCTAGTGTCGCCGAATAGCTCTCCGGTCAGGAGCCACCTGCAAACCTTATTGGATTGTGGTGAGTATGAAATACTCATATTTGGTCAATTAATTAATATGCTAGGGTTAAAGTTGGATTAACTCAAGTTTAGGTGGTAAATTGTTTTACCGAGACCTAAACATATATTGGGGGTTAAGCGATGATCATATTTTGATTTAAGTTACCCTATATAAGTTTTGAGATTTTATTTAGCTATTTGTTATATGTGTAATTAACTAAATACATTTATGTAATCGCAGGACATTGATTTGAGACGGGCGTCTCGACGTAGGATTTATGGTCGTGATCGACTGATAAAGACGGGTACTTCTGACTTATCTCCTTAATATAGTCATTTTAGATATGCATAATAGTATATAGCTAGTAGCAATGATTATGTTTGCATTTACTTTGGTATGTCACTATTTGTTTCTTGTAGTATGCTCATATTCTTATCTGTTATACATTTATGCTTATATCATCTTAATTGTTGTCATGTGTACTCCTGTTCTTAGAAATAGTGATATACATTGACCTACTATGTAGTAGTCTAGTTATTTGACATGTCTGACTTGTGTACCTAGATCATTGTATGATTTTATTTCCTTTTTGGTACATTTTATATGGAGGTGTATACTGTTAGCCCCTACATGTTTAGTGTCATGCACCATCTTGCATGATTGCATGCTAAGCGATTGTCGACTCCATTATTATTGAGTGCATCGCCAGCTACATGATCTGCACACACAACCACTCATGGGTTAGTGGTACATCAGGCATGGTGTGTGCAGTTTGCTCTGTCAGGGCTCCGCTGGTCCGCTCCTGGGTAGCGATGACTGCAGCGTGTAGCGGGCAGAGATCCCTCCCCTTGATCATGATACAAGGAGATGAGAGCTTAGGCTCCCCCACTATGTTGGGGTAGGAGAATAGGTGTACTCCGACAGCATCCTGTCCACTCGGTCACACAAGAGCAGTGATGGCAGAGTACATAGTTGTCATGACCCTACCCACTCGGTCTCACCATCGCGTGTGAGATGACTGACTGGCGTAAGGGGTGACACATGTCATTTTACATGATTGCATTTATTGTTTGTGATTGCTGCATATTGGTTGCTGCATTTTGGTGGTTGCATATGATTGACATGCATCCAGGTGATATTTTGTATCTGGTCTGACGACCCTTATTTCCGGATAAGAGGTTCCAGTTGCTAATCCCCTTACCGCAAGAACTTTCGATTTGGTCTTTTGGTTTCTAATTATTTGCTTAAAGCCATGTTTCAGACTTGTATTGGTTTTGCACTCTAAATTTTATGTGGTTTGTCTTTAAGTATTGTACTAGTTGGGTTTTTGCTTGCTTGGTGGATTTGTATTTGTTATGTTTTGCTACGCGCCTGCCGATCGATAGAAGAGGTATTTGTTATGTTTTTGCTTTCTTTTGTATTGTGGTGATAGCCAGAGACTGTTTTGATATAAACTACGTGGTTTGTTTAGTATTTTTATTGTTATTGTTCCGGCTGTATTGGCCGAGGTTAGTGTGGCCCAGAGGGCTTGTAGTATAATTTCATATTGTCACCTGTACAGGGGAGATGTTGTAAAAATTTCTTCTGGCAGGGACTACCTCGGGCATGACATTAACCTTTTTTTTTTTTAGAAAAGGGAACAATCGAGACAGGAGACGTTGACTAGTGAGCCAGCTCGGAACCATGACAGTACAATCCAAAGACCTTCCAGTTTAAATTCTGCATTTAGTTATGTTATTTTTGAACCATTTATGTAATTTTATTTGAACTAAGAAACAGCTATGAAAGTATGAGAAAGTGGCATCTGCGGTTCTAATTATGAATTGTAAGAAAAAAAAACTAGGGGTGTTACACATCCATAATATAGTCTTCCTGGTTCTTGATCGATCTAGAGACTAGCATCAATGCTCTTAGTCTGCAATCCCTACATCGTACAGTTTTAAATTTGGTATGGTTGATGCTGCTGTTATTTGATGATGACATTCAATAGCAACCTAAAAAGTAAAATTTGATAAATTTAAGTTAAGCAATAATAGTTTGTACATGGAAAATCACATATTTTTATGAAAATTTTGACAAACTTCATTCAAAGTAGCCACAATTTGCATTAAAATACCTAAATTTTATGACACATCATATTTTCTAAATAAAAAAAGCAAAATAATGTATAGTATTGTATATCAAAAATTTGATTTACCATCTATTAATGTGTAACAATATCCTATACTAAAGTTAATTAGGAGAACCTCATCAGAGTCCCAAATTAGATAACAATGTTTGAAATGAGATAAAATTAATTCAATTTGTAAGAAATTAGATTACAGTGTTTGGAATATCTTTAATGAATCACATAGATGGTATTGAAGTGACAAAATGTGGAGCATTCCAAAAGAATGATTGCAACTTAATGTGCAACTAGAATTTAACTATAAAAAAATTATATATGCATTGTTTAAACATGAACAAATCATGTTGTTCGCCTACTAGTAAACTTCATGCACTTCTTAATCACAGTGATATTATAAATTTCAAAAATTAGTGAATGAGCTAGGGTATTGATGTTATATCTTTTCTTTTAGAAAAAAAACAACAGAATTATTCCATCTTACATATATGATGTAATTATAACATCTAATAACTAAATAGTACATGTGGGATTAAAACTATTCAACATGTAATTACAACTGATCTTGTCGAGAATTTGAGAAGATGAACATGTCGGAATGACGTGTCTGGAATATTGACCGCATCTCCATGACCCAGATGGCGAACTATCTTCTGTGTCGACCAAGTCATCGGAAGACCTTCGGTCAACACTACCTGCAGCCATCGACCGGGTCGCCCCTGTCTCTGGTACCCCGATGCTCGAGGCGAATCCCACGAATATATAAGTAGTCGCACAATGATAGCACAACTAAATAAATACCAGACGAGTACAGTGACGTACCCTGTCCCCGGGGGGTGCCCTCAGATGGGTCGGTGAGCTGGTCGTGAAGCTGATCGAGTCATCGTGACTTGGAAGAGCGGATGCATTTGAGCCAACCGAAGAGGAGCTAAGTCCGGCAGTGATGACACAGAGCCGGATACGGCCTGGATCTGAAAGGTGACACACAATCGGAATACAACGGCGACACGACCAGTATTGGGCATCGGCACGCAGGCCGGAATACAACATACAGTCACGGCTCATAGGTCGGTTAGTAACAACAACTCACAATACCAATGATGACACGAAAGACAAAGCACAACGGCTCGATGGCCGAATACACAACAGATGGTTGTCGGAGACACAGCGATGGATCGGATCTGCGCCGAAAACAATGGAGACAATGGATGTAAAGCCATTGTGGCTGGCTGTAGAGCCATCTAAGGCTGCTGGAGACGATGACCAAAAAAGGAGGCGTGGCCGGTGCAGAGCGCCACAGGGAGTGCATGGCGACAGCGGCCCGGAGGCCTGAGGCAGTGGTGAGATCTGCCCAAGACTACCCACGGCGTTGATGACTCACACACGGGAGAGAGAAGGGGTGTTAGTGACCGGCGGGAGAGCCCCCGCGTGACGGCGTAGTCGGGGTGGTCGATGTCGGCCTCGTGCGTACGCTTCCTCCAGTGGGTAGCGGTGACTTCCGATCACTAAGGCAGGCCTCCCCCTCTTCTCCCTCGGTGACGATGAACTGCTGCCGAGAAGGGAATCCAGCCAAAAAACATCACTGCAGCACTGGAAAAAACCCCAAGCAGAGAGAAAGAGGGGGAAAGCAGAGGAGTTGGAGGCTCACTAGCGACGAAGGAGTGGGCTATGTTGATCAGCTGGGCTGCGGTGATGTGGAGAAAAGGGACGATGACGGCGGCGCAGCGAACACACAAGCCGAAAAACCTCTCCCCCTCCTTACACGAAGAACAGGGCCACCTATAAACTCCAAAGCCCTAATAGTAAAAAGACCTAAACACTCCTCCCTTATTCCCTAATTACTCCCCTGTCCTCAGCCACATCCGCATCACAAGCCTCCCCTTCAAGTCTAGTCGAAGGAGGCGCGAGTCTGATTTACTGGACAGTCTATCGCCAAAGCTGAACCATTCCAGAGTGCAGGATTAAATTGTTGAACCCGTCATGTGATGCCTCACGAGCGATCGCTATGGAAATGGTGTCATGCGAGAGATGGTAGCGATGTCGAGCGAACTACGAGAAATAATACCAAGTCGATAACTGGGCCAATGCTGAGCGAACGGCAAAACGTCAAGCGAGCGACGAGTAAAATGCTAGTAGATCGAGCGACACACGGGATAACGAGCAAACCGAGCGAACGAGCGATGCCGAGCGCGCGACTGCGAAGATGTCGACCGGGCGATCGGAAGGATGTCGATCAGGTGGATAGATGCCGGGCGGATGATGCCAAGCGCGTGATCGTGAAAATGTTGGCCAGTCGGTCGGAAGGACTAGCCCCGAAAAATTTCAGCCGGATGGCTGTAAAATGTGATCAGGCAATCTCGAAATGCAGACAGGGTGACCGTAAAATACCGACCAGGTGACCATAATGATGTCGAGCGAAGCAAGCATGTGGTTAAGTGGACGATCATGCGAAGGATCAAGTGGCTATATCAAAGTGTCGACTGAGTGATGAAGAATAGTGTCGAACTACTACCAGGCAAGCTCTCGGCCGAACGCCAAGTGAGTGCATAGGCGAATACTGAGCAAGAGACGAAGCAGCGCTGGGCAAGAGTGGAGCCCGAAAACTGACCGGAAACATAGCTTGTGAAATCAAGTGCGCAGAGATGAAAGTCGTGAGCCGAACGGGCGCATCACACGTGAACTGAATTGGAGTGTAGCCCGTGAGTCGAAGGCGCATGGGTGCGAAAGTCGTGAGCTGAGCGGGTGCATCGCACGCGAAATTGAATGCACACAGAAACGAAAGTCGTGAGCCGAACGGGCAGCACAGAGCCTATTGTTAGGACCAAAAGTAGCTAGAGGGGGGGGTGAATAGCTCGTCGCGTGCCCGTTGTTCGGCGTTGCTTGTTTCTTCGTAGGTTTGCAGCGGAAAATACAGAAACAACTCACACAACGCTAACACGGTTGGTTTACTTGGTATCCACCTCACAAGAGGTGACTAGTCCAAGGATCCACACCTACACACACACCCTCCACTAAATAAAACTCTCCTTTATGGTAACTACCAAGGGCGGAGAAGCCCTACAAGACTCAATACAAGGAGAAGAAAGGGTAGTAAAGAAATACAAGCTTACAATGAGTGCACAAACCCTAACCCTAGTTTCTTCTTCTTGCTTTGATCCGCCTCTTGACTTGGAAGAGCCTCCAAGAACCTTCAAGAACTGGCGATCTCGAGCTTGAGAAGAGCTGTGGAGGAGCTGGTGAAGATCTGAAATGAATCGGTGAAGAGATGCCGAAGACAACGCTCGCCTGCGGCTCAAATACGACTCAACGGTCGGATCCCGATCGATTCGATTTTTCCCAATCGATCGGGGAGGCTTTGGATCGATCCACGGATCGATCCAGCGCTTATCGCGCGAAGCAGCAGCGTCCCAATCGATCCACTGATCGATTGAGACCTCTGGATCGATCCACTGATCGATCCAGAGGCTTTCTGTTCGCTGGGAAAGGTCTGGATCGATCCACTAATCGATCCAGAGCCTGGATCGATCCACTGATCGATCCAGCACTTGGTTTTTGCCCAAAACCAAGTCCCAAACCTCCCAAACCAACATCCGGTCAACCTTAACCTGTTGGTACGTCATGCCTAGCATCTAGTCACTCCCTTGACCTGCTAGGACTCCCTCACCAAGTGTCCGGTCAATCCCTTTGACCCATTTGGACTTTTCTTTCATGCCAAGTATCCGGTCACTCTCTTGACCTACTTGGACTTTCACCTAGCTTCACTCACTAGGGTTTTCAATCTGCCTAGCTTCACTCACTAGGTCTTTCACCTGGCTTCACTCACCAGGATTTTCCTTCTGCCTGGCTTCACTCACCAGGACTTCCATACTGCCTAGCTTCACTCACTAGGACTTTCACCTGGCTTCACTCACCAGGATTTCCATCTGCCTAGCTTCACTCACTAGGACTTTCACCTGGCTTCACTCACCAGGATTTTCATACTGCCTAGCTTCACTCACTAGGACTTTCACCTCCATACTGCCTAGCTTCACTCACTAGGACTTTCACCTGCATTGTCCATGTGTCTACATGTATTGTCAAAAATCGAAACTATGACCAAGACTCAAGCTTGGTCAGAACAGTCAACCTTGACCTAAGGGATATTGCAACCCCTAAGGGATATTGCACCAACAATCTCCCCCTTTTTGATGTTTAACAATACCTTTAAGTTTGGACCATTCTGAGTTAAGCTAATCCCATAGCCTTAACTCCATTCATGCCAAAGTATGAATGTTGGTTCCCTTCATTCTCCCCCTATGACCTCCCCCATAGGTAATGAAGGCCTAACTTAAACCACACATTCTCCCCCTATTGGCACACATCAACCCATCTTTGAGCACACATAAACCCGTGCCTCAATTTTGGGCACACTTCAACAAATGACCCATTGTTGAAAACTATCCCCCTGAAGAGTTGCTCATTCGTTGTTCACAACTTCACTCGTTGTGACCAACACGATAATGAAGGTCCCATACCCTTCATTTATCCTTAACCCTACATTCTTCTTCAATGTAGGCCAATGCCCATCCTTGAGCATTATCCACTTAACGGAAGGTTAACCACCTTCCAAGGTTTATGAAAAATAATTTTCATACCTTTAAAGAGTCCCTCCCCCTAATGACATAGTGGTAACTTCTGTCATTGCACCAACAATGACTTGGAATCCCTAATCCTTTAGGAAACCCAAATTTAGAAGCTTTGAGGTTCAAATATTCAAAAATTTGAAACAAACCTCACCCTAGACTTCAATATAGTCTTCCTTAATCAATCCATCCTTGTTTTCAACACGAAAACACCCTTTTTATGTATACAAATGTATTTTGAGGGGTTTGGAATGGTTACCTAGACTAAAATAGGTTTAAAGATGCTGAAATCAGGCTTTCCCAGCCAAAATCAGCAACTTGGATCGATTGGAGTTGGGTTCCAATCGATTGAACCTTTCTGAATCGATCCACTGATCGATTCAGACTTCCTGGATCGATCGGCTGATCGATCCAGTGAGCTTCCGCTCGATGACTTCTGAATCGATCCACGGATCGATTCAGGCACTCCAATCGATCCATGGATCGATTGGAGCTCTGATAGTTGCTGAATTTCAACATCAGCCAACTTCAGAAATCCCTAGAAAATTCTACAAAAATCCAAAAATCATGAAATTTCGTGTAGGCATTATTTAGGGCATATACTATCAAGGAAAAATAGTTTTCTATGAAAATACTTCATATTTTCAAAGATTGACATAAACTTGAAAACTTGCAGAAACTTTAGTGTTTTCTTCAAGTTTGTGTCTAACTATTCAATGATGATTACTATCAAAAGATAGCCTTCACTAAGGTTTTCCAAAAGCATTTTAAAAATATTTTCAAAACCAATATCCCACCATGTTCCTTGGGCTTAATGCACATGACTTGTACATTAGCTTTCCCAATGATGGGAAAACACATAACTATGTGTTTTGATGAACTTAAAACTCAAACGAATGCACTAAATCAACATCTTGAGTTTTGTTCATCATCCTAACATCTCACTTGTATTTAATGTGCACTAAAACACATACAAGTCACCTTATAGTCCTTGTGAGATGTGAGATTTTGGTTTTGCCCTATTCTAGGGATCATGCATATCTATCTAGGCATTTTAGAGATATTAGACATCCACCTAGGATGTCACTTGTTAATAAGTGTTGTTAAATGCCATTTGTCCTTAATTACAAGGAATTAAACTTAATGCATGATTATGTTATGACATACATCAAAAGGAAATAATTTTTCAAAAGAAAATATCCTATAACTACATGATGTATGAATGTCATGACGTGGTGTTTTTGGATTTTTCATAATAAAACATGAATGCAGAAATAGACATGATGTCATGACATATAATGGGCAACCAAACATGGCAAGATTTAGCATAATTAAAATATACCTAGATTATCTATCTAAGTATCCTTAACCCTTAGCTAATCCTAAAGCATAAACCCTAGATTGCCCAATTTCCTTAAGAGAATGTCAAAACCCAACTTGACATTTCTTTAATCTCTTGAATTAATTATGTCAATTAAAAATTTAAGCATATCCTCAAATGTTGGCATATTCCATTTTTCCTCAAGAGTAAACACGTAAATCAAGGCCCGGATTGCCTTAAATTTTTAAGAGAATACCAAAATCCCAACTTGGTATTTCTCTAGGTTCTCTCAATTTATCCCATTTAGGATAAAATCAATTTTTCCACCATTAGGCACATTTTACTCTTTCAAGGAGTAAATAATAATTCCATTTCATTTTCAAAGGTTAACAAAAACCTTGAAAATGCTCATTGAGTGTCAATTTCCTCAAAGTTAGGTTAACTACCCTTCTAATCGGAGTTGACACTCTCTAACCCATCTATGGGGTAGAGAAGATGCTCCTAGGAACCCAACACCTATTGGTGCTCCTTGGATGCTCTAGGTACTCACTAGGGATTACTTCCCTAGATATCTTCCTAGTGACCTTGTTGGGCTTCTTAGAAGCCTTGGTCACATTTTCTAGGTCAACTCTAGGGATTGCTTCCCTTGTAACCTTCTTTGTGACTTTCTTAGACTTCTTAGAAGTCTTAGTCACATTTGTTTCAAAAATACTCTTAGGGATAACTTCCCTTGTATTTTTGACTTGACCACTAGACCTAGGGTTGGTTCAATAACTATATGGAACCCTATGGTAAGAGATTAATTCCTTCTTAGCCTTTGGTTTGTATCCCAAACCCCTATGGCCATTAGATGACCTTTGTGCTCCTAGACCTAGGCTATGCTCATTTTGCCCTTTTAGAATATTTTTCATCTTTTTTAGGGTCTTTTCCATTTTATCAAGCCTTGACATCAAGACTTGATTTTCTATCACTAAGTCCTTAGTTTTTGGTTTTCCATGAGCATTTTTGTTCTTGGGCTTGTATCTATTATCCTTAGTGTTCCCGCCCAAGTGTCTATCTACCTTCCTAACCTTAGGTTGGGTAGTTTTGGCATGTAGGGCCACATGCTTTTCCTTAAAGCCCTCATGCTTTCTATTCTTATGGTAAATTGCATTAAAATGATAAAAATTAGAACTAGCATGCTTTTTACCATGATTTAAAGAGGTAGGCTCAATAAAAGTTACCTTCCTCTTTACCTTGGAGGCTCCCCCTTGACTAGTGCCTCCTTGAGCCTTGACCATCTTCTTCCCCTTGGGGCATTGACTTCGGTAATGCCCTTTTTGTTGACACAAGAAGCACACAATGTGCTCCTTGCTCTTCTTTGTCCCGGGGTTGGTCTCCTTGGGCTTCTCCTTGCCCTTTTGTGTCACTTGACCCTTCTTTTTGGCCAAGTTGGGACACTTGCTCTTGTAGTGCCCACTTTCTCTACATTCAAAGCATATAATATGATTTTTATTATTAATTGAAATATTTATACCTTTGCTTGTAGGGGTGGCATCTTTTCCTTTGGATCCGGAGGTGGAAGCTTCCTCTTGATCGGACCTTGATTCCCCTCCATTTGATTTTTCTTGACTTGTGGAGGTAGAATCTTCTTCCTCCTCTTCGTCTCTTGACCCGGATGTAGAGGCTTCTCCTTCTTCTTGATCCGGCGTCACCAAGGATCTCTCCCCCTCAATCCTAGAGGTGGAGGCTTCATCATCTTGAATATGAAACAAGGAGTATGCTCCCTCCTTGTTCCCTTCGATGCATTCCCTTGAGGATGAAGCTTCTTCTTGGACTTCTTCTTCGTAGGTTGAACATCTCTCAACCTTGGAGTCCTCCTCTTGGTCATGCTCCAAAGAGTCACCCTCTCTGGATACTTCTTGCTCTTGTACAGTGGAGGGGATCTCTTCATGAAGCTTGGCCAATTTGCTCCATAAATCCTTTGCATCTTCAAATTCTCCAATTTTGCAAAGGATGGTGCTTGACAATAAATTTTCCAAAAGCTTGGTCACTTTGTCATTGGCCTCGCACCTTTGGACTTGCTCCGAGCTCCATTTGCTTTTCTTGAGAAGCTTGCCCTTGGAGTTTGTTGGAGTCTTGAAGCCTTCCATAAGAGCAAACCATTGCTTTATCTCCATCATAAGAAAATTTTCGATTCTTGATTTCCAAGAATCGAAGCTTGTGGATGTGTATGGTGGAGCCACCCTTGTATCAAATCCAAGTCCATCTTGGAATTGCATCTTGAAGTTGAGCTTGATAAAATCTTGAACTTGAAGAATTTTCTCCAACTTCTTCACCCTCTAGCTTTTCTTGTTATGCTTGACCCTTCCGGCGATGATTCCGGTGAAGAGCGGTCTCGCTCTGATACCACTTGTTAGGACCAAAAGTAGCTAGAGGGGGGGTGAATAGCTTGTCGCGTGCCCGTTGTTCGACGTTGCTTGTTTCTTCGTAGGTTTGCAGCGGAAAATACAGAAACAACTCACACAACGCTAACACGGTTGGTTTACTTGGTATCCACCTCACAAGAGGTGACTAGTCCAAGGATCCACACCTACACACACACCCTCCACTAAATAAAACTCTCCTTTATGGTAACTACCAAGGGCGGAGAAGCCCTACAAGACTCAATACAAGGAGAAGAAAGGGTAGTAAAGAAATACAAGCTTACAATGAGTGCACAAACCCTAACCCTAGTTTCTTCTTCTTGCTTTGATCCGCCTCTTGACTTGGAAGAGCCTCCAAGAACCTTCAAGAATGGCGATCTCGAGCTTCGAGAAGAGCTGGAGGAGCCGTGAAGATCCGAAATGAATCGGTGAAGAGACGCCGAAGACAACGCTCGCCTGCGCAAATACGACTCAACGGTCGGATCCCGATCGATTCGATTTTTCCCAATCGATCGGGAGACTTTGATTGATCCACCGGATCGATCCGAGCGCCCTGTCATGGAAACGCTGGATCGATTCACGGATCGATCCAGCCTTTATCAGCTGGCAGCGTCCCAATCGATCCAGCGATCGATTGAGACCTCTGGATCGATCCACCGATCGATCCGCAGGGTTTGAAAGGGCCGGATCGATCCACTAATCGATCCACTGATCGATCCAGCACTTGGTTTTTGCCCAAAACCAAGTCCCAAACCTCCCAAACCAACATCCGGTCAACCTTAACCTGTTGGTACGTCATGCCTAGCATCTAGTCACTCCCTTGACCTGCTAGGACTCCCTCACCAAGTGTCCGGTCAATCCCTTTGACCCACTTGGACTTTTCTTTCATGCCAAGTATCCGGTCACTCTCTTGACCTACTTGGACTTTCACCTAGCTTCACTCACTAGGGTTTTCAATCTGCCTAGCTTCACTCACTAGGTCTTTCACCTGGCTTCACTCACCAGGATTTTCCTTCCGCCTGACTTCACTCACCAGGACTTCCATACTGTCTAGCTTCACTCACTAGGACTTTCACCTGGCTTCACTCACCAGGATTTCCATCTGCCTAGCTTCACTCACTAGGACTTTCACCTGGCTTCACTCACCAGGATTTTCATACTGCCTAGCTTCACTCACTAGGACTTTCACCTGGCTTCACTCACCAGGATTTCCATACTGCCTAGCTTCACTCACTAGGACTTTCACCTGCATTGTCCATGTGTCTACATGTATTGTCAAACATCGAAACTATGACCAAGACTCAAGCTTGGTCAGAACAGTCAACCTTGACCTAAGGGATATTGCACCAACACCTATGAGATATTATGGGTCGAAACCAGCGGAGATACTCTCGTTCGTGACCATTGGAGATAGCTCGACCCCGGACGGGGGAGATATGAGATCCGACGAACTGGTCCGAGACCAGTGAAGATCACTCGACCCCGAACGGGGGAGATAAGGAAATATGATATGCTGGTCCGAAACCAGTGAAGACCACTCGACCCCGAACGGGGGAGATAGAATATCTGATATGCTGATCCGCGGCTAGTGAAGATCGCTCGACCCCGAACGGGGGAGATAAGGAAATATGATAGGCTGGTCTGAGACCAGTGAAGACCACTCGACCCCGAGCAAGGGAGATAAGTGTTGGAACCCCAAGGTGTTTTGATGTGATCTGTTGGAGCAATCTAGGTGCCCTAGGTTTTGATGTTTGGGCAAAGGTTTAAGTTAGGTTTATTATTGTATTTGATATGCATTGTGAGTGTGCAGGATACAAGTACAACAAGAAAAGTCCAAGTGTGATCTTGGCAAAGGAGGAAAGTCCAAGAATGAGTCTTGGCGGTGTAAGTCCAAGCATGTAGTCTTGGCAACGTAAGTCCAAGTGTGACTTGACAATGGATGAAGCCCCGGAGGTGAGGAGCCTCTTGGCAAAGGAAGACCCGACAATATGGACAAGGCCGAAGGAAGCTCCAGAAGGCAAGACGTGAAGGATGGGGAGACATCCGAGGGACGCGAGTCTGATGGAGGAGGCTAGAAGGCTAGGTCTAGGTTGGTCGGGAGAGAACGAGTGCTGAGTGAATGTACTCGAGGCAAAATCCTAAAATTAGGGTTTACTGTAGCGTTACCGTAGCAGTACTGTAGCAGTCGACTGATGCACTGTAGCAGAGAGCCGTTGAGATAGTTGTTTCTGGCACCAGTTGACTGGTGCATGACCATCGACTGGTAACGGGCAAATCAGCTTTCTGATTTGCTCCAAGCTCTATAAGAAGGAGCTTGGGATGGCCGGCCAAGGTGACAAAATTAGACTTGGTTAAAGCCTAATTAGTAGTCACCAAAGTGCTCAAGAGATCTTTGTGTGCCAAGAGGTCTTGGTTGGAGTTGTGGTGAGGTTTCTCCACCCACAAGGAGGTTGAGCTAGCCGGAGTTTGCCGGGGACTAATCCACCGACGGATTGAGGGATCGTCCACCTTACGGACACGCCGTGGAGTAGGAGCAAGTTATCTCCGAACCACGTACACACCTTGTGTTAGGGTTTGTGTTTGGTTTGTTGTCTTCTTCCTTCTTGTTTTAGGTTAACTTTCGTATTTGTTAGTTTGCTTTTGTATTCCGCTGTGCACTAACATTATAGGAAGTAAAGTTTTGGGTGAGACGCTATTCACCCCCCCTCTAGCGGACGTCAAGGTCCCAACATGATCAACCAAGTTAAGTTAGGTCATGCGTTTGTTTAACCTTTGTGTCTAAGTGTGCAGGAGCTTAGGAACACAGGAAGTCGAGCGGAAGACGCGGCTAGCGAGAAGGACGGCACGGGGAGAGAGCCGACGGGCTCGGTGCGTCCGAGTGACGAGGTGACCGCGGAAGAGTACACCGGTGGACGAGAAGAACGTGCGCGGCGTTCGAGGGATGAGAAACTGGGAAGGAAGGCTGCTCGAGGAGAAGGCTGGAACTTGGGTTCGGATGAGCCCTATTCCGGATGGCCGAGATCACCCAAGCTAGTGGAGCCGGAACAGAAGACCTAGACCGAGACGAGCTGAACCGGAGGTGAAAAAGTCAACCGAGTTGACTTTTGGGGTCGGGGCGCTCGGAACTATTCCGGGCGACCGGAGCAGCCAGGGATGCGGATAAGCCCTGGGCGCCTGGAACTCTTCCGGGCGCCCGAACTATAGGATATGACCAAATCGAGTCAAACTTGACTGATTGTAAATCCAGTGCTTGCACGCTCTCTTTTAGTCTAAGCTTCTGTTTTCTGCGCTACATTGGTGTACGAGGCTTCTCCGCCTGAAGGAGATTTTTATTGAGCTTAATCTTCCTTGGATTAACAACCACATCGGTTGTAACCAAGTAAATACTTTTGCCTCGCTTTTTCTTTATGCTTTTAATTTACTGCTTAGTTGATTTATGCAAGTGTTAGCTTAAAGAGTTCGAGGAGGGTTTGTTTTTCTTTTTGTGTTAGTAGGATATCCAACAACCCCCTCCTAGCCGGCCCAATGGTCCTACAAGTGGTATCAGAGCCGAGACGCCTCAGAAGGACTAACCGCCGTCTGAAGCAACAAAATAATGGCCAGAGCTAGCGACTACCCACCAGCATTCGAGGGGGAGCTTGCTTCTTGGAAGCAACAAATGACGGTATTTCTTAACTCTGATATTGGCATTTCTCTAATAATGAAAACAGGTTATGAAGCACCAAAGACAACGAATGGAGAAGAACTCGATTTAGGCCTATGGAACAAGAAGCAACGTGACGAGTCAATGACAAACGGTCGGGCAGAGTTTCACATTTTAACAGCAATACCAAATGAAGACTTTGATAGAGTTGGCGAATACAACAGCGCAAAAGAACTTTGGGAAAAGTTCTTAAAACTCTACGAAGAACCGATTGAAGTCGTCCCCTCAATAGACATCGAGCCGTCATCAGAAGAATCCGAGACGGAAGAAATTACCGAGATAGCCCCAACAGCCGAAGTACATCCCGAGATCAAGGAAGGGGGAGAATCTTCGGAAGAAGTTAATTCAACAGGGGGAGAACCAACAGCCAACGAGGTAAGTAAGGTATGGTCTCTACCTTCTGAACAACCGGTTAATTCAATAGAAAAATTGCCTGAAGATTTTTGTGATTTAAAAATTGAATTACCGAAAAAGTTTTTTGAATTAGAAAATCAATTGTCAAATTTGTCTTGCAAATTAGAAATATTTTAATAAAAGAATTATACAAATTAGAAGAATTTTTCGAATTACAAATTACTCTCTCGAAAGAATTTTGCGATTTAGAAATTGAGTCACCAAAAAGGTGTTTCGGATTAAGAAATCTATTGTTAATAGATTCCTGTAAATTAGAGATTTTGTTGTTAAAAAATTCTTGCAAATTATAAAATATTCTTTCGAACAAATTTTGCTCATTGCCGAAAGAATTTTTTATATTGTCGAAAAATTTTATCAAGTTAGAATCTATGCTATTTGAATATTTTTGTGAAGTTGCAATTCAAAAAATAATAGAAATTAACATGATACAAATTATTGCATGTTTAATATCTGTGGCTTTAAATTTGAAAAAGTGTAATTTGAGAAGTTATGAAAAATTGAAATGGAAATTTAAAACTTGCTGATATAAGTATCAGTATAAAATAAATAAATAAATGTATAGAAATTTTTTTTTAATGCTATCAATTTTGTTAAATTTTCTTGCATAAATTTTTGGGCTTAGAAAGATTTATTTCTGGTGAAAACTTAGAAATTTTTCAAGAGTTATTCTTTAACTTAGAAATTTTGTTTAACTTGGAAATATTTTTTTTTCTCCAAAAAACATTGAAATAGATTTCTATAATTTTTCTAAGTGTCAAACCCTTAGATTGTTTTTTTGAAACCCCATTTTTATTGTGATCAAAGGGGGAGAAGTATGTTAAGTCTAGGGGGAGGTAATATAATTTTTCATTTGAAAAATATTTGGACTTATTTGAATATAAATTGTTTTTTTATTGCATATGGTTACCCTAACTTAACTTGGGTTGCTCACATCAAAAAGGGGGAGATTGTTGGAACCCCAATGTGTTTTGATGTGATCAACCAAGTTAAGTTAGGTCCTGCGTTTGTTTAACCCTTGTGTCTAAGTGTGCAGGAGCTTAGGAACACAGGAAGTCGAGCGGAAGACTCGGCTAGCGAGAAGGACGGCACGGGGAGAGAGTCGACGGGCTCGGTGCGTCCGAGGGACGAGGTGACCGCGGAAGAGTACACCGGTGGACGAGAAGAACGTGCGCGGCGTTCGAGGGACGAGAAACCGGGAAGGAAGGCTGCTCGAGGAGAAGGCTGGAACTTGGGTTCGGGTGAGCCCTATTCCGGATGGCCGAGATCACCCAAGCTAGTGGAGCGGCAATGGAAGACCTAGATCGAGACGAGCGACCCGGAGAAAAAAGTCAACCGAGTTGACTTTTTGGGGTCCGGCGCTGGAACCCTTCAGGCGCCACGAGCGAAAGTTGACCGGATCGAGTTTTGACTCGATCCGAACGTTGGGGATAAGTTTTATCCCCATCGTAACCGCGACCAAGGCTATAAATATAGCCTTGGTCCAGAAGCTTTTGAATGAACTCACTGATTATAAATCCAGTGCTTGCACGCTCTCTTTTAGTCTAAGCTTCTGTTTTCTGCGCTACATTGGTGTACGAGGCTTCTCCGCCTGAAGGAGATTTTTATTGAGCTTAATCTTCCTTGGATTAACAACCACATCGGTTGTAACCAAGTAAATACTTTTGCCTCGCTTTTTCTTTATGCTTTTAATTTACTGCTTAGTTGATTTATGCAAGTGTTAGCTTAAAGAGTTCGAGGAGGGTTTGTTTTTCTTTTTGTGTTAGCAGGATATCCAACAACCCCCTCCTAGCCGGCCCAACAGTCCTACAATAAGAAAATATGAATTTACAGTCTGATATGTGACGATCGCTCGACCTCGAACGGGGGAGATAGAATATCTGATAAGCTGGTCTGAGACCAGTGAAGACCACTCGACCCCGAACGGGGGAGATACATGCTATGATAAGCTGGTCGGTGAAAGTACGGATTTAAGGTCGTCGCTCGACCGTCGGTGGAAACCTGGGTTTAACGTCGTTGCTCGACGGTCTTCAAGGCAGGGTTTTTATAGTCGCCGCTTCGACTCTAGGGTTTAACGTCGCCGTTCGACGGTCTTCAAGGCGGGGTTTTTATAGTCACCGCTTCCACTCTAGGGTTTAACGTCGCCGCTCGACGGTCTTCAAGGCGGGGATTTTATAGTCGCTGCTTCCACTCTAGGGTTTAACGTCACCGCTCGACGGTCTTCAAGGCGGGGTTTTTATAGTCGTCGCTTCGACTCTAGGGTTTAACGTGTCGCTTGACGGTCTTCAAGGCGGGGTTTTTATAGTCGCCGCTTTGACTCTAGGGTTTAACGTCATCGCTCGACGGTCTTCTAATATAACTAAAACTCGGCCGATCGGCACGGGAGTCTTTGTAAATACAATCCCGGCCGATCGGCGCAGGAGTCTTGGTAAATACAATCCCAGCCGATCGGCGCGGGAGTCTTCGTAAATTCAATCCTGGTCGATCGGCGCGGGAGTCTTCGTAAATACAATCCCGGCCGATTGGCGCGGGAGTCTTCGTAAATACAATCTCGGTCGATCGGCGCGGAAGTCTTCGTACATACAATCCCGGCCGATCACCGCGGGAGTCTTCGTAAATACAATCCCAGCCGATTGGCGCGGGAGTCTTCGTAAATACAATCCCGACCGATCGGCGCGGGAGTCTTCATAAATACAATCCCGGCCGATCGCCGCAGGAGTCTTCGTAAATACAATCTCGGTCGATCGGCTCGGGAGTCTTCATACATACAATCCCGGTCGATCGGCGCGGGAGTCTTCGTAAATACAATCTCGGCCGATCGGCGCGGGAGTCTTCGTAAATACAATCCTGGCCGATCGACGTGGGAATCTTCGTAAATACAATCCCGACCGATCAGCGCGGGAATCTTCGTAAATACAATCCCTGCCGATCGGCGCGGGAGTCTTCGTAAATATAATCCCGGCCGATCGACGCGGGAGTCTTCGTAAATACAATCCCGCCCGATCGGCGTGGGAATATTCGACAATGAGCCTGTGGCTCTAGCATGATAGAAACCCGGCCGGTCGACACGGGAATCCTTGCTCGGAAAACTATGATAGATTCTATGACCGAAAGAGAATATAATCGAAAAACTGACCTGCCGATCAGCAGAGAATCTGACTCAATTTCTCGACTCCCGAATACCCGTGGAGTGAGGGGAATATGATGTACTCGTCAAAACCCCATCAAGGTCATGAGTATGGTAGAATTTGCCGGCATTGTTCATCTTCACGTTCCAGATCAAGTGTGTTCCCACAGACGACGCCAAATTGATCCTGTCGAGAATATGAGAAGACGAAC
This sequence comes from Zingiber officinale, assembly GCF_018446385.1. Taxonomy (NCBI): domain Eukaryota; kingdom Viridiplantae; phylum Streptophyta; class Magnoliopsida; order Zingiberales; family Zingiberaceae; genus Zingiber; species Zingiber officinale. Next base: position 67,877,106 of record NC_055989.1, read on the forward strand.
CTGTCGGAATGACGTGTCTAGAATGTTGATCGCACCTTCATGACCCGGATGACGAACTATCTTCTGTGTCGACCAAGTCATCGGAAGACCTCCGGTCAACGCTACTTACAGCCAGCGACCGGGTCGCCCTGGTCTCTGGTACCCTGATGCTCGAGGTGGATCCCACGAATATATAAGTAGCCGCACAATGATAGCACAACTAAATAAATACCAGACGAGTACAGTGACGTACCCTGGCCCCGGGGGGCACCCTTGGATGGGTCGGTGAGCTGGTCGTGAAGCTGATCGAGTCATCGTGACCTGGAAGAGCGGATGCATCTGAGCCAACCGAAGAGGAGCTAAGTCTGACGGTGATGACACAGAGCCGGATACGGCCTAGATCCGAAAGGTGACACACAATCGGAATACAACGGCGACACGACCAGTATTGGGCATCGGCACGCAGGCCGGAATACAACATACAGTCACAGCTCATAGGTCGGTTAGTAACAACAACTCACAATACCAATGATGACACGAAAGACAAAGCACAACGGCTCGATGGCCGAATACACAACAAATGGTTGTCGGAGACACAGCGATGGATCGGATCTGCGCCGAAAACAATGGAGACAGCGGCTGTAAAGCCATTGTGGCTGGCTGTAGAGCCATCTAAGGCTGCTGGAGACGATGACCAAAAGAGGAGGCGTGGCCGGCGCAGAGCGCCACAGGGAGTGCATGGCGACAGCGGCCCGGAGGCCTGAGGCAGCAGTGAGATCTGCCCAAGACTGCCCGCGGCGTTGATGACTCACACACGGGAGAGAGAGAAGGGGTGTTAGTGACCGGCGAGAGAGCCCCCGCGTGATGACGTAGTCAGGGTGGTCGACGCTAGCCTCGTGCGTATGCTTCCTCCAGTGGGTAGCAGCGACTTCCGATCACTAAGGCAGGCCTCCCCCTCTTCTCCCTCAGTGGCGACAATCTGCTGCCGAGAAGGGAATCCAGCCAAAAAACATCACTGCAATGCTGGAAAAAAACCCCAAGCAAAGAGAAAGAGGGGGAAAGTAGAGGAGTTGGAGGCTCGCCGGCGACGAAGGAGTGGCCTATGTTAATCGGCTGGGCTGCGGCGGTGTGGAGCAAAGGGATGATGACGGCGGCGCAGCGAACACACAAGCCGAAAACCCTCTCCCCCTCCTTACACGAAGACCAAGGCCACCTATAAACTCCAAAGCCCTAATAATGAAAAGACCCAAACACCTCTCCATTATTCCCTAATTACTCCCCTGTCCTCAGCCACATCCGCATCAACAACTAAACTTATTCAACATGTAATTAATATATTATGTTAATTCAAACAGCAAATACTATTTTTTTTCCGACTATTCCATCTTCATTTTTGTTTTGATTTTTTTTGTTGATTTTCATCTATATTATTTTCTAGGACTGTGTTCTGTTTCCTAATTTAAAGAGTCTAGATTGACTCAACTCATGCTTGAAAACCAAACAAGAGAGCTCCGTAATGAAACATTTGAGAGTTCAAGTCTAGCTGTTCACGATGAGGAACATTTGGATGAACAAAAAATTGTTCTGCCTCAACTCCAGCCAAGGCTGAGGACACATTTACTTTAGAAACCACATGCAAATATTTGTGTTCATCTTCGACCCTCACAGTCAATGAGATTTAGTTCTTTAGGGAATTCACCCTCATAGAGACTATTAATAACATGGGGGAAAACTTTGAAGAGAAACTTCAAAGTGAAATCTTAGAAACTTTGACAGAGCTGACCAAGGACAACTGGGCAAGCAGCTCCAGCTCCGTCACCCTTATAGGGCTGGCCAAGGATGGCTAGCCAAGGACGCGGCCAACCAGTCGCGCCTGGTGAAGGGGAGAGAGGGGGAGGAAGAAAGGTACCGAGTTGGAGTTGCTGTCGTCGACTTCAGGAGGAGATGAAGTTGGAGTTGCCGTCGATCGTCAACGGAGGGAGGGGACGGGGTTTTCTTACTACTGGTTGTCGTCGACTTTGGGAAGGAATGGAGCTGGTGCTACCGGTGACTGTCGACGAAGGGAGTCGAAGGGTTTGTTTTGGAAAGATTTTAGGGCACAGAAAAACCCTTCGATAAACTACAGGTTTTGGGAGAGATTTGCATGTGTTTTTCATGTGCATTATTATTCATATCTTTATCGTTTTCTGAGTGAGACATGGGGATAGATGCAATTCAAGACAGAAGATCTAAACTAAGGAGTAGGCCAGACTGTACGCTGACGTGGGATACGGTGGGTCCAACCCAACAACCGCATAGTCATTAAGTGTGCCCATAATTATGTTTTATCAGTGTTAATGACACATGTTTACAATCAATATAGGTCAGTGTTTGTCCCGAGATAGGGTGTCAAGGTTAGGTCCTCTAGTGATAGATCAGGCATCTAGAATTTGAGACTAGCTACGACGTATGATTGAGAATTTTTCTCCTTAATAGGTAGCGGACCTGAGAATGTTGACTGTCAAGATGGGCCTCCATGTGCACTTTCCTGATTTACCTTGACGGCCGATAGAAAACTTTCGTGGGGTCAGGCTGACCGCTCAGGTTCAACGTTATCTGACATGGTTAATCAATTTTTTTTAATATAGGTTAGTGTTATGTCTCACGGATTGATATGGTAATTACATGGATGGTTATTTAATAGATCTTAGGATTATTTTTTAATGGGCATAAAATATCAGGGTACCTGATCTTTCCATGTAAAAGGCTACTGTGCTAAGGTAAAATGCCCTATGATTTATCTACTTGTATCTAATGGGGGGTGTGGCGATATTGGACTGTCTAAGATGAGTGTTATCACTTTTTACTTTTTGCTCCAATATAGGTGAGCGTTATAGTCCCACAGATTGATAAATTGGTACATATATGAGTATTTACTCTAATAAGTTTTTAGATTAATTTTTAATGGTGGCAAAATGTGTCGTTAAGCATCTGATCGTTGTGTTAGGGCAAATGTCCTCCATAATTTACCTATCTTTATTTTGTTATTAGATCAATGATATTGAATCGTTTGGGATGAACGATATTATTTTATTATTTCAATATAGTTGAGTGTTATAATGCCGTAAACGTCCAATTTTTTAAACACAGTTGATGGACATGAATAAAATTTAAAATTTATTTATTTATTTAATGAAAAAATAAAATAAAGAAAAATGAATGGATATGAATGTGTTAATAAAAGACATGTTAGTAATAAAAAAAATATTAAATCAAATAACATTAAATATGATCTTTTAAAGTTTTTTATTAATTACTAGGGTAGGGTATATTGAAAAGTGCTTATCATGAATATTTAGAAGCTTATTATTTCATCATTGTATGTCCTATTTTTTTAAAAAAAATCTTTATAAATATGTTATAATTAGAGATAAATAATATATTTGGATGATGGTGTAAAATGTTAATATAAAACCATCCACATCAGAACTACTTTATTAAATATGTGATATATATTAAGACCATCCACATCAGAACTACTTTATTAAATTTAGATATCTATTTTCCACTACATAATACATCATATGTTTATTTTTTTATTATTTTTTCTCTTTCCTTCATATTTTTTATTATTAGAGGGAGGAAAGAGATAGAGGAGAGAGTAATTTTTTATTAATAGAGAAAGGAGAGAGAAATTTTTTATTATTAAAGGGAGGAGAGAGAAATAGTATTTTAATATTTAGGGAATAAAATCCATTCCCTAAATTTAAAGAATTACTATTCATAAAATGTATATTTAGGGAATGAGTAGGGTACCTGATGCCGATATTTTTTTAATGCAAAATATAAAATTTAAGATAAAAGTTTAGTTTAGGATAATTAATATGGATGCTCTAAGATATTCAAATCAGATACCTGACTAATAAATTCCATTGTCCGGTTTAGCCTTATAGGTCAAATTAAACCATTCGATGTGGTCTAGATACGAAAAGTCAAATGATCATGCCATATGATTCATTTAATTTTAATTATTTTATTTTATTTTATTTTTGAGAGAATATAAGTAAATTCAAGAACCTATCGAATTTAAATTTGTAATTTAAATAGGAACAATATAATAAAGAATGGAGGAAGGCAGATAGTGAAGGGGTATTTTGAGAATTAATTAGTGATTTAAGTGTTTGAAAAACTTAGTAAATTGTCTTGCTGGATTTAATATAAACTTCGATGTGTAAATTTATATTAATAATTCATAATTATGCATTTTATAATTATTTATAACGTCTAAACTATAAGGACTTTAATTTGCTTCACTTGTGGTTATATTTAATCATATGTTTTTAATGATTTAGCAGTGCGTTTAAGTTATACATTTATATATTTTTTTATAGCGATGTGTACAACACTTATTATGAAATATGAAAAATAATTTTTTCATAAATTCCATGGACAGAAGCGTCGTGATCAACTTTGTATTCGTGGATGATTATCAACCTTGGTATTTTTTTTAAAGATAAAACCGTGCGAATAATATAAAAATATTAAAACTACTGTTGGGCAAACATGACCAGGGCTTCCGAAAGTATATAAAAAATTAAAGATAAAAGTCAACCAATCAAATATTTTCATTCGATAATATTTTTATTTTAAATCATAGTGTATTGACGTAACATATGATCGTGCGTTCTAATTTATCGGTCCATATAAGTAAATAAATTATGGAAGTATTTTATCCTAACACAACGTAAAACATGATTATATTCATTTTTAGCGTCTTCAACAATTCATCTTAGGATCAATAGAGATAAATTTTATCCTAGTATAGTTATAAAAGGTGGAACTACCACCTTAACGGTCCCCGGAGAGTAAATCACTGTTAAACTAGATAGGAAGGGTGATTGAGGGTCGAGTGGAATTTAAAGCACAGTAGACCGAGGTTTTACGCCTGTGTGCAACTGATGACCCTCGACTCCTGAACCTTCGTTGCAAGCGTCAGGCACCCTTCCAGCTGATCCAGCCCGTGGGGGTATTTTGTCCTAGTATAGTGCCCCTATATAGGGAGGTCAGACATTTAATTAGACATTTTACATCTATTAAAAATTGACCTAAGACCTATTAGAATAAATACTCATACAGATACCAATTGTGGAAATATTTTTTCAATGATATTGTAACAATTACGATCAGTTGCCACAACATATAACAACTATAGATGTGTAAATATGTTCCATATCGATGGGCCGCCGGTACTAGGGACTCATTAAGATAGCGAATCTATTTTTTTTTTTTTTTTATAGATGTGTAAATATGTGTAACACTATAAGAAAATTTTCAAATAACTACATAATTAGTGATGGAATATCAATCCATCGTAATTTAATAGGATTTTAATGATAGAATTAGAATTCAGTCGAAATTTACAAATGGATTCTAATTTAGTAATATATAATCTCGTCCGAAAGCTAGTCGGATGGGAAAGTTGGTGACGAGAGTGAGCACTTTTATGGGGTGAAGACTTTGACTTAAAGTTAGAGGATGTGCCACGGGCTCTAAACCTTTAAGCGGAGTGGGGGAGGGGGGAGTGAAGGGCGTCGAGGTTAACACGCAAACAGATCACACAGGAACGTTAGAGCCTAGAACCATGGAAGAGGTCCCTAGCACAGACCCTCCGACGTCCATGTCAGAAGCAGCACCAAGCAAAAGTATAGAAAGAAAGTGAACAGTAGTACAATAGTAGATGTTGAAACCCCAAGGTTATTTTGGTGTGATTAACAAGTTAAGTTAAGTCCTGTGGTATTTTAACTTTGTGTCTAAGCGTGCAGGAGCTTAGGAGCACAGGGAGTCAAGCGGAAGACGCAGCTAGCGAGAAGGACGGCACGGGAGAGTGTGTCTGAGGGACGAGGCGCTGCGGAAGAGTACACCGGCGTACGAGAAGGAAGCGTGCGATGTTTCTGAGGGACGAGAAGCCGGAGCGGAAGATTGTTCGGGGAGCAAGAGACGCAGCTAGCGAGAAGGTCGACACGGGGTGCGACCGAGGGACAAAGAGCTGCGGATGAGTACGCTGGCGGACGAGAAGGAAGCACGCGACGATTCCGAGGGACGAGAAGCCGAAGCGGAAGCCTGCTTGAGAAGGCTGAAATTGGGTTCAGGTGAGCCTTATTTTGGTTGGTTGAAATCACCCAAGCAAGCCGGAGAGAAAGATCTGGATCGAGGCGAACGGAACCCGAGCATAGGGTCCGAACCAGAAAAAGTCAACTCTATTGACTTTCTTGGTCCGGGCGCCCAGAACCATTCCCGACGCCTAGAACCCTTCCAGGCGCCCAGACCTGGAGTTTATCAAGATCGTGGTCAAACGCGATTTATGTGATAATGGATAAAGTTTTATCCCCTCCCAGACGCCTAGAACCCTTCCAGGCGCCTCGACCAAGGCTATAAATATAGCATTGGTCCAAGAAGCTCAAAAAGATAATCAATTCTGATTATAACACTTGTATGCTTTCATTGTTAGTTTAGCTTCTTATTTTCTCTGTGCTTGAATGTTGTAAGAGGCTTCTCCGCCCGAAAGGAGATATCTATTGCTCTTCATTCTCCTTGGATTAACAACCTCCCCGGTTGTAACAAAGTAAACTCCCTTGCCTCTACTCTTTAGTTTATTGCTTTTACTTTATTCAAGTGTTCTTTTGAAAATTCGAGAATGGTAGTTTTTTTTTTTGCAGGGCTATTCAACCCCCTTCTAGCCGGCCAACGCGGTCCAACAAGTGGTATCAGAGCAAGGACGCCTCAGGAGGACTAACCGTCGATTGAAGCAACGAGATGACCGGAACGAACATCTACCCGCAAACGTTCGAGGGGGAGTTCACTTTTTGGAAGCGACGAATACAGGTTTATTTTAAAACTGATTTTAATATATTATTAATAATGGCGTATGATTATGAAGCTCCAAAGAATACAAAAGGAGAAGAAATTGAGGAGCATCAATGGACTGACGAGCAGTGCGATGAATTCATGATAAACGGTAAGGCTGAATCCCGCCTTCTAAGTGTACTACCTACCCAGGATCTCGAAAGAGTCGGAAAATATAGAAACACAAAAGAACTTTAGGAAAAGTTCTTGAAGCTCTATGAAGAACCATTTGAAGTTGACTCCTCGATGGACATCGAACCGTCGTCAGAAGAATCCAAGACGGAGGAAATTGTCGGGACAACCCAAACAGTTGAATTCTATCCCGAGGACACAGAAAACTGATCTCATATAAGCATCGATGAAGGGGAGAGTCTTCGGAAGAAAGAAGCTCAACAAGGGGAGCATTAAAAGTCGACAAGGTAAGTCAGGTACGGTCTCCACCTCCTGACCAATTGCTTAATTCAGTTAAAATATTGTCGAAAGATTTTTTCGAGTTAAAAATTATATTATCGAAACATTTTTGTGAATTAGAAATTAAAAAGAAAACAAAGAATAGTGAGTTTAAAGAAACTCTAGCAACAGATTGTCGATTAAAGAATCTCGACAAACTAACAAGAGAAAAATGACATGTTAAAAGAACAAATACAATTTTTTGCATTTTCAAAATTCCCTGCTTTAAATTTGAGAAATTATGACAAACTAAAATAGAAATTTAAACATCACTAACCCAAATTGCGATTAGACTTAGCGCTTTCAGCAAAAAAAATTAAACAGCTAATTTCCTTATGAGGCTTTGTCTAAGAAAGTGGTTGTTGCTCCAATAACCAAGAATGCCTAGTACCTCGCCACTGTCCGAAAGCCAAAATATTGAAATAAAATGTTTAATTAACTTATTGATAAAGTATTGAAAGTAAATAATGCTTTAAAATATTTTTTAAAATATTTTTTTAGAAAAATTTCTCAAAATTGTCTAAAAATTACTTAAGTTAGAATTTTCTTTTACTGAGAAAATTTTCTTCCTTAAAATTTTTACTTATTCTCAATTTTGCTTGCAAAACTTAGAAAAATTCCTGAAAATTTTTTTAAAAATATTTTTACTTAGAAATTTCTTTGAAAATTATTGCAAATTTTTAGTAATATCGAATTAATTTTTCAAAGTTTTCCAAATTATTCCCTTAGAGTTTTCTTAGTACCCCAATTTTTTATGTGATCAAAGGGGGAAAATGAAAAGTATACGTCTAGGGGTAGATAGACTACAATTTTTTTTTATCTTTTTTTGTACTTTATTACAATATTAACTGTTTTACTTTTATGTCAATTTACCCCAGCTTAACTTGGGTTGCTCACATCAAAAAGGGGGAGATTGTTGGAACTCCAATGTTGTTTTGGTGTGATCAATAAGTTAAGTTAGGTCCTGTAGTGTTTTAATCTTATATCTAAGTGTGCAGGAGCTTAGGAGCACAGGGAGTCGAGCGGAAGACGCAACTAGAGAAAAGGACAGCACGGAAGAGTGCGTCTGAGGGATGAGGCGCTGCGAAAGAGTACACCGGCGGATGAGAAGGAAGCGTGTGGTGTTTTTGAGGGACGAGAAGGCAGAGCGGAAGATTACTCGGGGAGCAAGAGACGCAGCTAGCGAGAAGGTCGACATGGGGTGTGATCGAGGGACAAAGAGCTGCAAATAAGTACACTTGCGGACGAGAAGGAAACATGCGACGATTCCAAGGGACGGGAAGCCAGAGTGGAAGCCTGTTCGAGAAGAGCGAAATTGGGTTCGGGTGAGCCTTATTTCGATTGACTAAAATCACCCAAGCAAGCCGGAGCGGAAGATCTAGATCGAGGCGAATGGAACCGGAGCAGAGGACCCGGACCAGAAAAAGTCAACTCTGTTGACTTTCTTGGGTCGAGCGCCCGAAACCATTCTTGGCGCCCGGAACCCTTCCGAGCGTCCGAACCTAGAGTTTATCAAGATCGCGATCAAACGCGATCTAAGGGAGAAGGGATAAAGTTTTATCCCCTCCCAGGCGCCTGGAACCCTTCCAGGCGCCCTGATTAAAGGTATAAATATAGCATTGGTCCAAGAAGCTCAAAAAGACAAGCAATTCTAATTACAACACTTGTATGCTTTTATTGTTAGTTTAGCTTCTTATTTTCTCTGTGCTTGAATGCTGTAAGAGGCTTCTCCGCCCGAAAGGAGATATCTATTGCGCTTCATTTTCCTTGGATTAACAACTTCCCCAGTTGTAACCAAGTAAACTCCCTTGCCTCTCTACTCTTTTAGTTTATTGCTTTTACTTTATGCAAGTGTTCTTTTGAAATCCCGAGAAGGGTAGTTTTTTTTTTTTGCAGGGTTATTCAACCCCCTTCTAACCGGCCAACGCGGTCCAACAGTAGATGCGTATAGGTACGCGTACCTGGCTAACAGAGAGGGTCTTCCTTTTCATACTACCTCTTGTTGAAATTAATAGGTAGAGGAGAGAAATAACATAAAATTTTTTGATGATATTATTACTAAAGCCAATAGACTTATTTATACAAATTGTCCAAAACAATAATGGAAATATTAAATAATACATACAATCATAATAATTATAAACATAGTAATATAATAGACTTAGAAATATTATTTTTCCTATTTGATTCATGTCGATCTTGATTGTGTGTCAAATATAATAAATCTCAATTGATTGAAATCAATTAAATATTATTTCCATTATTGTCATTACCCCCCTGGCAAACTCAATGGGAGTGTCTAAACGTTGAGTTTGAGTGCTAACTTAGTGAAACGGTGTCTAGATAACGACTTAGTAAATATATCAGCAATTTGATCTTCCGTAGAGATATAAGAAATTGAAAGTTGTCAAGTCGTCACACGCTCACGAACAAAATGAAAATCAATCTCTACATGCTTGGTACGAGCATGAAAAATAGGATCTACGGCAAGATATATTGCTCCAATATTATCACACCATATTTTAGGTGTAGCAGTTGGGAAAAAGTGTAATTCTGAAAGAAGATATTGTAGACAAATAATTTCTGACGTTGCGTTAGCGATAACTTGATATTCAGCTTCAGTACTCGAGCGAGATACTGTAGGTTGCTCTTTGAAAGTCAGGAAATAAGATTTCGCCCAAGAAATATAGCATATCCACTAATAAAATGTCTATCTTCGGGAGATCCAACCCAATCTGCATCACTGTAGGCAATAAACTCTCGTGAAGACTGCCGATATAAAAGAAGACAATGTAGAATAGTGTCTTTGAGATATCGAAGAATTCTCTTAATACCTTCCCAATGATATTCTGTAAGAGCATGCATAAATTGACAGACACGATTCACAGCGGAAGCAATATCGGGTCGTGTAATTGTGACATATTGTAGGACACCAACAGTACTACGGTAGATCTGGAGGTCAGACATCGAAGAGGAGGATGAAAGTGCAATGAAACCATCCTCAATGATTGGTGTGGAGATAGGACGTGCACCATCCATTTTAGCTTGTTGTAGGAGGTCAATAATGTATTTACTCTGAGAGAGAAGGCAACCTTCAGAATGTGAGAGAAACTCTATGCCAAGGAAAAAATGAGCATTGCCAAGATCCCGAATAGGGAACTCTTGATGAAGAAGATGTAGTAAAGTAGTAATGTCATTTTGATCACTACCAGTTATTAATATATCATCCACATAAATCAGAATAAATATTAAAAATTCCTCATTATATTTGTAGAATAGGGAAGAGTCTGTTTTTGAGCCAGAAAATCCCTGAGTATGAAGCCAGGTAGATAGATGATGAAACCATGCACGAGGTGTTTGTCGAAGACCATATATAGACTTTTGAAGTTGACACACATGTGTTGAAAGTTGTGGGTGGATGAATCCAGGAGGTTGCTCTATATAAATAGTTTCTTCAAGATGTCCATGAAGGAAAGCATTGGAAACATCTAATTGGCGTATTGGCCAATTGGAGCTTACAACTATAGATAGTAGTAATCTGATAGTTCTAATTTTGACAACTGGACTAGAAGTATCATTGAAGTCAATACCTGACTGTTGATTAAAGCCTCTAGCAACAAGGCGAGCTTTGTAACGTTCAATAGAACCATCTGCACGATATTTAATTCGGTAAACTCATTTAGAGCCCAAAATATTCATAGATAGGGTACGAGGGACTAAGCTCCAGGCTGCATTACAAAGAAGAGCATCAAATTCAGTAGTCATCGCAGTACGCCAATTTGGATCTTTGACTGCTTGTGTAAAACTATAAGGTTCAACAAAATTTGAAGAAGCAATAAAAGCACATGGAAGAGGATAACGAGTGGAAACTAGTTGACATCGTGCATAAATGTCGCTTAGAGGAAGCATCCGTCAAGGAATATCATCATCAGAGCTATTCGAAGATGAGTGGTCAGATGGATGAGAATTAGAACTAGAGAGTGAATCACCACTAGCTGCCGAGTCTATAGGAACTTGTGGAGATGGAGCAGGACCCAAGATACCATCCCCCCTTGTACTTTCAATATATCCTGATGAATCAATATGTGAGGTTTCTAGTATATTGCTTGGTGATATTAGATAGTTACCTTGATTATCTGAAGGAGGGTCTGAGATAGCAACTGCAAACAGAAATAGAGATTTATCAAAAGTAACATGCCGAGAAATATATATCCGGCTGGTCGAAATATGGAGGCAACGGTACCCATGATGCAAATTACTATAATAAAGGAAAACACATTGTAAAGAGCGAGGGTTTAACTTATGCTTAGAGTAAGGTCGTAGCCAAGGGTAACATGCGCAACCAAAGATACGAAAGAAGGAGTAATTTGGAAGATAATTATAAAGTCTTTTCAAGGGGCACTTATTTTGAAGTAGTGGAGTGGGTAAACAATTGATAAGGTAGACTGCGGTTTGGACAACATCATCCTAAAATTTAAGTGGAACCGAGGCATGATTAAGAAGAGCTAAGGTAGTTTTAACCACATGACAATGTTTTCTCTCTGCGGATCCATTTTGTTCAGGAGTGTGGAGACAAGAGACTTGATGGATGATGCCAGAGGAAGTAAGATAACAATGAAGCGCTTGATACTCTCCACCCCAATCAGAATGAAGGGAGAGGATTTTACGATCAAAATAGCGCTCAACTTGTTTTTGAAAGCGACAAAAAATATCAAAGAGATTAGACTTTCTTTTCATAGGAAAAATCCAAATAAACTTGCTAAAATTGTCAATAAAAATAACATAATAAAGAAAACCTTGATTAGATAGAATATGAGTAGAACCCCACACATCAGAGTGAATAATTTCTAAAGGAAAACTAGAAGTACGAAAAAAAGACACAAAAGGTAATTTATTAGATTTTGCTTTCATGCAAGCTTCACATAAATGAGAAGAGGAGGCTAAAGAAATTGGTAAACCATAATGGTTAATGATATTCTAAACCACACATAGAGACGGATGACCAAGACGTGCATGCTAAGAGAATTTATCAGTGCGTTCTCCAACAAACGCATTAGTATATGTGAGCTGAAGATGATAAAGACCGTCTTTAATATTTCCTCGAAGTAGAATATTTCCTGTTGTGGGATCCTTCACAAGACAATGCTGAGGATGAAATTCAAAGAACACATTATTATCAAGAGCAAACTGACGGACGAAAAGTAAATTTTTAGTAATAGAAGGAACATGAAGAGTGTTGTATATGCGATAAGTATGATCGTATAAGTAAAAAGATGTGTTTCCAATGTGAGTAATTTGCAAACCTGAGTTATTACCTATTTGTACCATGTCGGGTCCATCATAAGGCGAAGCTTCTGTGAGAATATTTTACTTCGGTGTAACATGATGAGTTGCTCCAGAATCCGGATGTCATCCTGGGTTCTCAAGAGTTGAAGAATGAGATGACCAAGCTGTAGAATACCAAGAAGGTGGTGGTCGATTTGAAGATGCATGCTCTCCTTGTGATATAGTTGGTTGTCCCAATGCTGCAAGACCACCAGCAAAATTTGAGTCAAGTCTTTTAGGACATTGAATACCAATATGTTCAACTATGAAACAAATTTGACATCTTCTCCGACTATAAGACCAATCAAATCTTCTAGAGCAATGAATACCAATATGACCAGCGATGTGGCAAATTTGACATCGGTCTAAACCTTACTTTTGGCCACTTTGATATCGTTGAGTATTTGACATCGAAAAATAAATAATTGACTCTGACGAAAAGGATGAAAAGTAGTTGTGATGGAACCCCGAGATGTTGGTGCCAAAATTGGCAATAAAGGATGTCGGCGTCGAAATCGACAGCAAAGGACGACGACACAGAGATCGGCAGCAAAAGAACGTTGGCACCAAAATTGGTAACAAAGGACGTCGGTGTCGAAATCGGCAGCAAAAGACGTCGGTGCCGAAATCGACAGCAAAGGACGTTAGCGTCGAAATCAGCAACAAAGAACGGCGACGCTGAAATTAGCAGCAAAGAATATCGGTGCCGAAATTGGCGCGTAGAAGGATGTCGACTTCTTGGAGTAGAGAGAGGGCTTCGATTCTTGAAAAGAGAGAAATAGAAGTCGTGGAAGAGAGGCAAAAAAAAAACGAAGAATCATGGCTCTGATACTATGTTGAAATTAATAGGTAGAGGAGACAAATAACATAAAGTTTTTTGATGATCTTATTACTAAAGCTAATAGACTTATTTATACAAATTATCCAAAACAATAATGGAAAGATTAAATAAGACATACAATCATAATAATTATAAACATAGTAATATAATAGACTTGGAAATATTATTTTTCCTATTTGATTCATGTCGATCTTGATTGTGTGCTAAATATAATAAATCTCAATTGATTGAAATCAATTAGAGATTATTTCCATTATTGTCATTACCTCTCATAATTTCTGCAATCATGAAACATCATAGAATATCGGGTGTCAGAGTATGTTAGGTGATGGATGAAGCATAGCGAACTCCCATTGGATGGAGGAAGGTTTCGTGTATGCTTGTGATAGAGTATCAGAATATTTTTTGGCGCATAATTATTATTTTTTGACAAGTAGTTGTGATTCCCTAACAAGGTTGTCTCCTGCCCATAGCCCAATTGACATTTAAGCCGTCCAAGAGTATACTGGGAGTCATGCTCATGAAAAGTGAGGAGTAAGCCTTAGAACCCGACCAGTTAAGAAGTTGACCGGGAGTGAGTCGGGGTGGTGCCTAGGAAAAATAAGGGGGTTGAGCCCTGGGAGTCCGACCAACTAAGAAGCCGATCGGAAGTAGGTTGAGACGGTGCCTAGGAGAAATGAGGGGGCTGAGTCCTGGAGGCCCGACCAACTATGAAATCGATCGGGAGTAGACTGAGATGGTGCCAAGAAAAAATAAGAGGGTTGAGCCCTGGGAGCTGGACTAGCTCTATGACTAACCAGGAGTTATATTGAGAGTCGTACTTATAATAGTGGAAGGGTTGTTCCAATAGAACTTCTCAACCTAGATTGTTGCTTCCCTTATTAGACCAAGCTAGGGACTTCCCAATCTCACCTGCCACCTCTTCTTAATTTTTAACCATCACATCTCTTTAATTATTAACCTTCTAATATTATTAATACCCTTCATTACGAACCATATCAATATATAAATTAAATAATCATATAACCTACTCCTAACTATAACAGTTTTTACAATTATATAGCGGCTAGTACTCGAAATTTAGAATTTAATATTTAACTACGATGGGTTAAGAACTATCTGGAGCTTTTATAACTATGTAATAATTATTTAATAGTTTGTACAAAAGTATTAAAATGATTTTTAAAACACCTTATGTAATTTTGACCTTGATAAAATTTATTTCTCGTATAATATTATTTATAAATAGTAAATTTAATTGAAATGATTTTTTTTATCTTTATAGCGGCTATCAAATAACTTACCGGACATTCTTCTGTTTTTTAAAACTTTTTACATAATTTAGAATGTCATCTTATTTTTTTTACCAATACCTGATATATATTTTTAATAATAAATTTTATTGATAAGAATTTAATCAGTTAGAAATCTCTATCTTTCTAATTATAATATATGTATGTATATACATATAATTAATATATAAATATAATATTTACTAAAATACTCATATATATATATATATATATATATATATATATATATTCTGATGAGTTTTGATCATTTAGTAATGTTTTTTTTAATATATATAAAGTGATTCTTAAAAAATGCCTATTTTTTTTTTTTATAAGAAACGTCATTTACAGATAGCCTACGAACAAAAATATAGGGTGCATTTGATACGTATGTTTTTCATTTTCATTTTTTTGAAAATACATGTTTTCTAAAAAATGGTATTTAGTTTATATTTTTCATGCTTATTTTCTAAAAAAAATAACTAATATTTTTAAAAATAATAATAAAAAATTATTTCCTATTTTCTAAAAAATATTTATTTTTTAAAAAATAAAAATAAAAAACATATGTATTTTTTAAAAAATAAAAATAAAAAATACGCGTACCAAACATACTAATTTATCCATTTTTTTTGTTTTTCTCAAAAAGGAGAATCTTATGTATAATTTGCTTGGCTCCTACGCCGCGCCGCGCCGCGCCATCCCAAAGCTCCTACTGGGCGCCGTACCCGATACGGTCGCCCATTGGGCACCACAAGTTCCTGCGCTCTTTTTAATCCCTATCCCTCCTCAACCGGCGCCATCCAATTCGATCCGTCCTCGTCCGTCGCCTTCCCGAACCTTCTCGCTCCTTCCGCCTCCTCCGCGATAATCCTCCTCCTCCTCCTCTCCGAGGCTTCTTGCTGCCGCCGAGGGCGATGTCAATGCCCGCTCCCCATCTCGCTGCCCGCACGTCCCGCAGCAGTCGCGCCGGAAACGCCGTAACCACCACGTGAGTGCTCGAAACCCTAAACTAAACGCCGTGCGATCCGCTAGTTTGTGACTGAGTTGTCATCCGACTATCAGAGAAGTAATATCAGGGCTTAGCCTTATTCGATATGTCGTCGTTCAGACTTGATCGACATTGCGTTATGTACCTTTAATGAAACTTTAGGAAGCAACATATATTTTTATTTATTTATTTGAGTTTGCTAGGTTGAATTTGATCTATTTGGGTTAGCTTACATCTCGTTTTGTTTTTTAGAGTCATAACATTTTTATGGAGTAGGGATACTAGGTGCTGTTCTTTATGAATTCCTGTTCTATCAAAACTGATTATGATTCCAGCGCTCCAAAATTTGGGTTTTGGAAATATGTTTTTTTTTGTTTGTTTTTGGGCGGTCCTAACTCCTTAGTAATTGTGGTCCAAATAATTCAATAATATAATACTGCTTGCCAAATATTTCCATTTCTTATAGTTACAGGAAATGAAATTTCAGTTGTCGTTTTGGCATCTAAATTCATTCATAAGAATTGGAGTAAGCATAATGCATGATAGAAAATAGCCATTTTAAATTTACATCCACCACAATAGGTCATTAATTAATCTAAGCAATCTAGCATCGATCACATGACATATCAAATTAACCAGTGCACTATGGTTCCTTGATAAAAGATTTCTTTCGTCCCATCGGGACGGTCTAGTGGCTAGCACATGAGGTGCTGTCACCATGAGGTCTGAGGTTCGAATCTCGGCATAGCCGAGGTAAATGCCTCCCTCATGCGTTAGTCACTATTCCAAAGGCTAGTAGCCACCCGTGATTTACCTCCTCCGTGTTGGCCCTCCTCCGTGTTGGCCCTGTCCCAGGTTGGCGGGGGCGCTGGGGGCGAGCGTAGTCGCCTTTTGTCACCTTGATAAAAGATTTCTTTTCTTACTTTTTAATCTAAATAACCAACTGAAGTCATCCATGTAATATAAAATGCAATATTAAAATGCAAATTAATCAAGCTAAATTGGATTAAGGCTTCTTTTTTTTTAAAAAATGCGGTCCTCTGCCCACTGAATTTAAATTGGTTGTAGTGGAGGGGGAAAAAAAAGATAGAAGAGTTTGTGTGGACCTGTAAACTTTTCTGGACGTGAGGATAGATTAGCCAAAGGTACACAATACTACAATCACTTTTATCATCAATTGTTGGATCTTGATTGGAGATAGATAATAATGGAATGGATTTATATGCCAGATTGGGATATCATAATTGTTCTTAATAAGTCTATTTTACATATGGTCTAAAGAAAGATCTATCCGTGCAAGATTTATCAGAATGATTGAAATTGATCAGAAAGCCAGAAATCCACAAATTAATCCAAGATAAAGAACAACTTTCTATCTGGAACAAGATAATACAGTACTTTCTGGGGGGTCAGTGCAGATCATTCGAAAATAATGAATCAGCCTGAAGCACTTAATATATGTAGATAACTTAAGTGAGTTTGAGGCCCAATTAAAGATAAGCAGTTCACAATTTTTTTTTTGTTAAATAGTGGGTCGTGGAAGTCTTTGGCTGTTCATTGGATGGAACCCGAGATGATTGCCCCATTTCATTACTTGTTAGTTTTTGTTAAACTCCTCGCTTACATGCTATGTTGCTTACCCACCTCCTAATCTCCTGAACTGGATTCTAACATCTATTTTTAATCAATTTCCCAAAGAAGCTCTTAGTTTTAGATCCTTTATAGTGTACATGTACTCTTTGTTCATCGTCTAATAATCTTTAACCTACTGTCCTGACACCAACTGTTGTTGTAAGGCATCACACCAACTGTTGTTGTAAGGCGTCAAAGATAACTCTATATGCTTTGTTTACTTTACTATTTTTGGAAACAAAATCCTAACTGCCTACACGATTTATGTGCATGATTAACTTATATGGCCATGTAGATGATGTAAGTGAAAATTTGTTGTTGCATCATTGCATGCAACCTTAATGTCATTTTTTTTTCATCTGAATATTCAATTTACTCACCTCAAATAATTTAGCTGTATTTCATTAAAGTAGTCGTGCATCATCTTCTTCGTATGTCAGCAGCTCATCACATACCAAACCTTTCTGCCAAGGCATGGCTGAGGCACACAAGCAACAAAACCTGAACTTTGGGTGGCTAGAGCGAGGAAGGAAGTTTCTACCCATTTACCAAGCCAGACGAATAAAACACAATATTCTGCTTGCATCAACTGATGATAGCATAACCGTCAATGGGACCCCACATGCACCTTTTGGCACTGAAGTGGAGGAGATGAGGTTGAAATTAGATGAATATTTCCAAGGTGATAGTATAGGAAGTGGACTAGTCCAATCCATACATGATGCAGCAAGAGCAATCGAGCTGGCTATTCAAAGACAAACCTCGTCATCAAGAAACTCTTGGTTCTCAAAGGCCTGGCTTGGAGTAGAAAAAAATGCATGGATTAAGCGATTGTCTTATCAGGTAATACGGCAATATCTTTCAGCAACTGCCTCATCACATGTTCCTTTGAAGTTCCTAATGCACAGATTATCTAATAGTGAACCACACATCATGTCACCCATGCTGGGTATGGGCTTTTTTGTGGGTCATGGTTTTGTTTGCTTAATGTTAAATGTTTTTGTATAGGATATTTTAAGACCGTTTTCACTTGAATATTTAGTGATACATAACCTTGCATATAGCTCAGTGGAAGGATAATAGCTTGATGATGCAGGTATCATATGGCAGTGATCTGTAACTGTATTTAGGTCTCTATTCTAAGGGTCCAGGGCAAAATGACTGATGCTGAATGTCTGATCCTGTTTATCATATTATTTACTTGCACTATATACTCTGGAATACAATTTCACACTATTAATTCCAGGCTGCTGTATATTCCTTACTGCAAGCAGTTCTTGAGATTTCATCACGGGGAGACGGAAGAGACAGAGATGTTCATATCTCTGTGCAGAGGAGGTAGCTTATTTTATCTCTGGCTTTTATCTATCTTTGTGCCAGCCATCCAACCTAATTATGTGTAACTTTTTCTCTAGATGTTCTATAAAGTATTCTTTATCCTATTTCTGTGTGGTTAGATGCTATTCTTCATTTGGTTATTTGGTTTGTAGATTATGCAACTCTTATCAGTATAAGCGTTGGCTGAATCTTTTTAATCCTACATTTGCTGCTCTTGTGCTTTTCTGTAGCTATAGAGCTCTTATTATGTAAATGTTATGTTACTTGATGCTTACTTTTTGTCATCATTTTTTTAATTTGCTCTTAATTTTAGATGGTCATGTTCCTAAAATGGGTGCATGTTTGACAGTTGTACAATAACAAGATGGCATCATGTCAAAGTTATGTTTCGATTCTGTTTAAAAAAATATCAGTCTGCATAAGTAGAATGATTGCTGGAGGTACTCACTCACTGCATGCTATAAATCATAACAAGAATACATCTCCCTCAATTTCACTTTGTCATTTATTTGTTATACAATTTTTAAGGTCCATTACTCCTGAAGTACCTTACAACTAGCCACTGCAGATATATTCCCAGTGTGCCATTCTTGATTTTGTTATTAATGCTAGTTTAATTGTTTGGTATATATTCTTGAACAGTGTAACACACTTGGTTTTAGCCATTTCAATAAACTGTGGTTCGCCTCATCGGCTCATCCATTTGGCGCCTCTGTAAACATCAGTTTTAACAGTTTGAAATCTTTAATATGTGACATTTTTTTGAAAAAATGGTTATCTTACATTTCAGAGCTAAGATAGCAACTTGTCAAGATTGTCTTTGTTTCATGCAGACTGTGTTCCTTCAGGTTTTCTCTAATATTCATATGAGGTTGTAAAGCTGGTAAATTTAATGTTTGACTTTTGATGCAGAGGGCATGTTATTATTAAGTTTTCTTCTTCTTATTTGAATTCTCTTCTTTAATCAATTTTTTTTACCTTTTAGTTGTTCATTGTCTTTCATCAGTCTAACTGTTTTAGTTCATCACAAATTTGCTTACGTACAGTTTACTACGACTATGTGCTCCCTTGGAGAGCACAATTCAAGAGGAATTGTCTATCAAAAACCCTATAATGTATGAATGGTTTATGAATGACCATCACCCAGTTATTGTGGCGACACTTGTGAATTTGTTTGAAAGTGATGTTCTCTTTAGTTCGGCGACGAAGTTGTAAGTCAATATCTTCGTTTCAAATGAATGCCTAGTTTTGTGCTTTCTGTATGATGTTGGATATGGGGGTCTGTGAGGATCAATACGTTTATTTTAATTTTGACAGATATTCAGAAAATGAGTCATCTGATTCTGCCACGGCAAGTGACCTGTCGCTCCTTATGCTTGCCTTAAGTTGCCTTGCAGCTGTCAGAAAGCTTGGATCTGCAAAAGTATCCTGTTCACAGTTCTCATCTATGTTGCCAGACATTACTGGTAGATTCATGGATTTGCTTCTGGATTTTCTACCAATAAAAAGAGCATACAAATCTATGAAGGAGATTGACCTACGCAGAGAATTCCTATTCCATTTTGGTCCTAGAGTTGCTATAGGTGTATTTGATAATGAACACAGAGCTGAAGAGATGGCCTTTTGGATTGATCTTGTGCAAACACAACTGCAACAAGCTATTGATAGGGAAAAGATATGGTCTAGACTAACAACATGTGAGAGCATTGAGGTCTGAAGCTTCAGACTCTTACTGTCAGATATTTTATCTATCTATTTGTGGTCACTCTGTTTTTGTAGTCTTATAATTTGATGATACGCTACTTATCAGTTTGCTTGAATTTTAAAATAGAAATATGAAAGAACAGCCTGTCAGAAAAGTATTTGCCTATGTGCTATTGGTAATGCAAGTATGCAACTGAGAATTTCTTGCCCTAAAAGATTGCAAACTGAGATATTTAATCCTGTGAGATTTCTAGCTCTCACACAAACCTTGCTTATACTGCCTCACAATCATTTTCTATATGTCACATGTTTTTTTATGCCACAAACTAGAATGTGGTATTTATTGCCTTATTCCACATTTCTCATGTTCCATTCATCTTGTATGTCTGGATGCTGCTTCTTTTCTTCATTAGGTTATGACAATCCCAAACTTAATCAGTGCTAAGACAATTGCTTCTTTATGATTGGATCCTAATTTTCTTGCCGTTGTTTTTTGCTTCACTGTTTCACGTCAATTAAATTCAAAGTTTTCTACAGGTATTGGAAAAGGATTTGGCTATATTTGGTTTTTTTATTGCTTTGGGAAGAAGTACACAATCATTTTTATCTTCAAATGGTGTAGAGGTGTCAGAGGAACAAATAGAAAGTATCATAAGGTCTGGATTAATCTTGTCACCTTGTTGATATTTGAATTTCGATTTAATTTGTATTGCAGGTTAAATCTGTCATCTGGTTTGTAATATTTCAGTATGGTTGATTAAGTTGTTTTCCTCTGCTAGGTATCTTATAGGTGGGAGTGTATTGTATTATCCACAACTTTCATCAATTAGTTCTTATCAGCTTTACGTGGAGGTTAGATCTAACAACATAGTTGAATCCCTTTTTGATATCACATTGGTTTTGACTCTTTTGACTGTGTTATTTTATTCTGTAGGTAGTTTGTGAAGAGCTGGACTGGTTACCCTTTTATCATGGTACCATATCGAATGTAACTAGTGATAATAAAGATAATCAGGAAGATGATTCTAAAACAGAATCTATTTCACAAGTTTTAAAAGTCTGCTCTTACTGGGTAACAAGTTTTATAAAGTACAGTAAGTGGCTTGAGAACCCATCACACATAAAGGCAGCTCGATTCCTTTCTGGAGGGTATGGACAAAAATATCCAGAAGTCATCTTACAAGTTTAATTTACTAGTGAAATTTCTTATGGATATTATTCTTGTTTTCCTTCCATGAGTATTTGCTGTTATTTATTTTTTATTTACATGTTACAGGCATGGTATGCTCAAAGAATGCATGATACAACTTGGTATATTAATGTAAGTTCGTAATGTTGTTTTCTGTATGGATGTTTTAACTGTAATTTCTGTTTGTATCCTTCATTTATGCTACTAAACATTTGAAATGGCTTTCAGGAATTCAAGAGAGGATGTTAGAGAAGTTCAGCATGGACTTGAAACAAAGATATCGGATCAGTTAGAGTTAGAGTCTTTTGATGAGGTATCAATCATATCTTTATTATCAATATTTGTGCCCCATGCCATCTTCAGATCAACTAAAAATAAATGTTTTTTTCTCACTTTGGTAGTGTAATGTAAAACCTGCACTTGTTGATAAATAAGTTGTCAGTGTTGTAATGGAATTACCAATGCTTCATTTTACAGTGTGAGTAGTTTATACCACAATGTCATTTCTTTGAAAATAGAAAGCTAAGAATTGTTGAATGTATCTTGTTGGTTAATAATGAAAAAGTTGATATTGTACGTTTAAATTAGACAACATACTCACTGGATGGTTTCTATCCACTATATATAATGAATTTTAGTTCCCATTGGATGCCTTGATTAAAATATTTTAACATGGAATTTTGTTGCTAGATGTAGGAATAGATTTTTAACTGGTCCTGCTCAGCTGACCAAACAGGAGCTAGTGTACTTTAAGTCCAATTCAGTAAAAAAACTAGTTCGCAAATGGAAATTGTGGCTCTGTGCCAGGTACCCGGCTCAGTTCACTTGACTCCCATGATATGCAAAGTTTTAGGGTGTCAATGTTAGTGTATCCATGCAAGGAAATAGGTGGTCCTGATGATTTTATTGTCTGCAGTGATGCACAGCAAAAAGTCCTCTTGCCATCTGAAGTTTTTGTTAACTGTTAAACAGTGCAACATGATTCCAATTTGAATTCATTTCATAAGAGTTTTATATCGTGATTCTATTTTCACCTGTTAATTATTTCTGTTGCTTTGATTTCAAAGCTCTCAGCTAATCCATTTGCCTTGGTGTTAGCTGTGTAGTGATGTAATCAGCAGTCTTTTAACTTTGAGTTCTTGATGAAGATTCATTAATGACTATGGTGTTGGCTGTGTAATGATGTAATCAACATATTCTTTTAACTTTGAGTTATTGATGAAGATTCATTAATGACTGCAGACGCTTGAAAATGTTGAAGAAACCCTAAAAAGATTAGAAGATTTACTCCAAGAACTACACCTGTCCAAATTGAGTCGTGGAAAAGAACATTTGAGAGCTGCTTGTTCTGACCTCGAGAGAATACGGAAACTTAAGAAAGAGGCAGAATTTCTTGAGGCGTCATTTAGAGCAAAGGCTGCGTCATTAGAACAGGTAAAATTTTGGAAGTTAACTCTCACGCAGTAGGTTTTTATAATTTTAAACATGGAAGTCTAGATTGTTGCTGATATATATATACAATGATTCCAGGTTTTATTTGGGTCCTACTTTTTAGAAACCAAAATGTTATTGCAATTGAAGCTCCATTTTAGGGCAAGAAGCCCTAAACTGCCCTTGATTTTCAGAAAAGCTGAGTCAGGGCTTCTTTTTGAAAAAATCTTTATTAAAGCCCAGTGGAAAACAATATTCCTATTTTACCACTCAAAAAGCATGATTGTATGAGAGTATATCTGGAATTGTATATTTTCATGGGGCCTTAACAGTGTTTTTTTTTAAAATATAAGAGGCCTTATTAGGGTGCACTTTTAGAGAATAGGGCCCTTTTAGGACTTTTTCCTTTGTTAAATACATAATAGTTTGGAATTCCTGCTGGTTTCTATGAACTATTTCATTATTCAAGTTGTAATAAGAGTAATTTTTGCCTTCATGGCACTTGAATGACTCTGGTTAAATTTAATAAACTCATTGATCACAGCAGCAATGCATCACCAAGTATATCTAAACCAGTCTCTGTATTTTACTTTCTCTTTCAAGGTTTATGAAGTATAAGTTCCATCCGTGGTCATTGTTCAAGTTTTTGGCTAGCAAGTTGTTGTTAGTACTAAGTTCCAAATTTTGAAAATTACTAGTGATATTGTGTCACATAAAGCTCAATGGTTGGATAAAATTTATGTATAGCCTTGTAACTAAGGGTGCGTTTGGTTCAAGTCATCATGTATAACCTTGGTTATGTGATTACCAGGTAATCACATGACCAAGGTTATGGGGAATAAAACATAACCAATGTTGTTTGGTTCAACCTAGGTAATGCAACAAAAATTTGTTTGTTTGAAGGTTTTAATGAATACCCTAGTTTAATATTTTATCGTATTACCCTCAGTTACAAAACCAACTATACATAATAATAATAATAATATTATTATTATTATTATTATTTATTTTTTAATGTTTTTTTACTTTTCTTTTTCCTGTATATTTTTTTACTTTTTTATGTGTTTTTTATTTTTTAATGTTTTTATATTTTTTATATTATTTATATTTTTTATTTTTTTACATTTTTTAGTTTTAATTTTAATTTATTTATTTTATTTTTAATTTATTTATTTTTTTTAAAAAAATTAATTTTTAAATTTTTTTAAAAATTTTAATTTTTTTTTAAATTATTTATTTTTTAAAAAAATAAATTTTAAATTTTTTTAAACATTTTTTTATTTTTAATATTTTTTTTACATTTTTTCTCTTTTTTTTTCATATTTTTTCTTATCGGAGGGTATTTTTGGTAAAAAAAATTCGTTAACCTCGGAATCAAGAAAAACCTTAGTTTTATGAGGTTTTCCGATTCCGGGCTGCATGACCCTTTTGCTGACGTGTCGGGCATGGAACATTACTCGGGAATCATCGAATACCTAAACCAAACAAGGTTTTTGTTGATAACCTTGGATGGATAACCAAGGTTATCAAGAATAATCCCGAACCAAACGCACCCTAAGTTAGGACAAACATGGCTTGATGATTATGATGTTATTATTTATGTAAGATTGAAACAAATAGCTTATGGTTTTACCTAATCACCAAGCTTCTTCCTTCAACTTAATTTATGTTTCTATGTAACAAGTTGGGTATGGTGGGTATGTTCCAGCTTAAGGAGTGTTAGGTAAAATATAAATGTTAACTTAATCATTTCATTGCCTAGTATGATGACCTAGTTTTATTTAAATTATTTAATATAGAGCTTCTAAATGCACATGCTGTATTCCTTTTTATACAACAATAATAAAATATCTAAGTTCTAAATATTGTGTAAATCTTTCTTCTCTTCATCAACACTGATTATGAGATTGAATTTTTATGTCAACTGGAAAATTTTCTTTTATAAACTTCATGGGCTCATGGCTGAAAAATATTGTACTCTCTGATTACTTCCAGAGTGATGATTGCTCACTGGCTTCTACCAGTAGACTGGGAAGGATATCAGACAATTCTAGTGAAAACACAATCATTCGGAAACCTGATGATGTGTGAGTTGCTTGTATCTAGACTTTGATTATTTGTAAATTTTGACTTTATCAAATACATGGTATTCAACTTGTTGCAAATTATTGCTTTTTTCTTGCATTTTCATACTAACATTGTTGTACCTTTTCATATCATTTTGGTTAGGAAACCTCATGGTTTTTGGAGAATCTTGATTCCAATTTCAAACAAACGAAACAAGCAAGAACTAGTAGAAGCTGATCTGAACGTATGTGAAAACTCAGATATTTGTGCTCCCTTTATTTGCTAATATTCCCTTTTACTTCTATATGCATTTCATGTGTGCACAGCATAACTCACAAGCAAAGTTACTTCTTTCATACAACTCTACAAGTGTTAGTTTTGCTTTTGTTGCATTGAATTTAATCCATGTTTTCAAATTTTGTACTATACCGAGCGGCATTATTGAAATGTAATGTTTTGATTTAAGACTATAGTTGTTTTATCTTCTTTTTCTTCTTCTCCATTATTCATTCACTTTAGTTTGCCACTGGCACCATACATCAAAATGTTGGCGTGATTTCGAAACAGTTTCGTTCTAATCAAGACCGAGACTCCGACACTGCTCAAAATTTTGAACCTTGATTTAATCTATTATCATGGTTGTCTTACCATGACAGCCCCATTTTGGTTTTTTTTGTATGGGCAAGACCATGTACTACCAAGTTGATTTTATCTCGTTCAGACTGTGATAACTAGTCAGAACCTAGTTCGGTTGTCATTCGTGTGTCTTTTGACATTTATTTATATTTTGTGAACTGTAGTTGAAGGGGTAAAAGGTCGCAAATCATGCAAATATATATATATATATATATAGGTTTGTCCAGTAACTAATTTGTATTTGTGGAAATAAATAAAAAGATGCAATCTAGAATTAGACAAATGAGAGGGGGGTTTGAAGGGAGAGTTGAATAGAAGGATATGGTTGGATTACAAAAGCTTCTAAAAGCATATTTTAGGTGGTCTGATGTAGTAAATAATCTTGGAAAAAAATAGGTTTATCATATTTTGAAAACTAAATTGTTTTGATCTATGCTTACATCTACCACATCAAATCTTAATGTAATTGTTAGAATATTGTAACATAATAACTAAGTCCTAGTCTTTCTCACTTAGAGTCTTTGTCTTGTGAGTCGTGTCAATTAGGTAAGCATGTTTGTAGTTCTTTTTCTCCTCGCACGGTGAGTCGGGCTACGACCCTCCTTTGCTTTGGTTCATTCTGATGTTTGGGGTCCGAGTCGTGTTTCTTCTACATTGGGATCACGATTTTTTTGTTACTTTTATAGACGATTTTTCTCGTTATACATGGTTATATCTGATGAAGGAACGTTCAGAATTGTTTTCTATTTTTCAATCTTTTTTTCATGAAATCAAAACTCAGTTTAGTATTTCTCTTCGAACTTTGCAAAGTGATAATGCACGCGAGTATCTTTCTACTCAATTTCGATCCTTTTTGGCATCTCATGGTGTACTGCATCGCACGTCTTGCCCTCATATCCCTCAACAGAATGAGGTTGCAGAACGCAAGAATCGTCATCTCCTTGAGACCACTCTGACTCTTCTTCTCTATTCTCATGTTCCTCATCAATTTTGGGGTGATGTCGTACTTATTGCGTGTTATCTCATCAATCGCATGTCTTCCTCCACTCTCCAGGGTAAAATACCTTATCATATCCTCTACCCTCATCATCCTCTTCATCCTTTACCACCTTGAGTCTTTGGTTCTATATGTTTTGCTCATGATCTTGATCCTAGCATTGATAAACTCTCTCCCCGGTCTCATAAGTACAAGTGTCACATTCTTTTATTTGGTTTCATTTTTTGGGCCTCCTGCTCTCCACCTGCACCAGTGACTATCCTTTGTCCTTCGGAGGCGCCTCTATCGTCCCCAACCTCATCTCCTCCTTTGCAGGTTTATCAGCGTCGTCCTTGTCCTGCTTTGCCGCCGACCGACACTGACACTGCTGTGGACACATCTTTAGAGCCAAGTCCTTCGTCGTTTCCTCCGGTCCCATCTCCTGACTCTGATATTCCTATTGCACTTCGAAAGGGTATGCGTTCCACTCGTAATCCTTCTCCTCGCTATGCTTCTTTGAGCTATCATCGTCTTTCTTCTTCCTATTATTCTTGTCTTTCTTCCTTGTCGTCTTTCTCTTTTCCTAAGACTGCAGGTGATGCCTTTGCTCATCCAGGATGGCCATAGGCTATGCTCGATGAAATTTGTGCTTTATAGAGTAGTGGGATTTGGGACTTAGTTCCTCTACCACCTGGGAAGTCAGTTGTTGGTTGTCGATGAATGCATACGGTGAAGGTTGGTCCGGACCGTATGGTTGATAGACTTAAGGTGCGTCTCGTCGCTAAAGGCTGAACTCGGATTTTCGGATTGCATTATGGGGATACTTTTTCTCCTGTTGCCAAGATGTCTTCTGTACGCCTATTCCTGTCAATTGCTGCAATTCACCATTGGCCTCTTTATCAGTTGGACATCAAAAATGCATTCTTACATGGTGATCTGCTCGAGGAAATCTACATGAAATAATATCTGTGTTTTGTTGCTCAGGGGGAGTCTTCTGGTCTTGTATGTTGTCTGTGGAAATCTTTATATGGCAATCTTTATATGACCTCAAGCAATCACCCAGAGCATGGTTCGGTAGATTTAGTACTGTAATTCAACAGTTTGGCATGACTTGGAGCGAGGCTGACCATTCTATCTTTTATCGTCACTCATCTATTGGTTGCATCTACGTAGTGGTTTATGTTGATGATATTGTCATCACAAGTAGTGATCATCTTGGGATTTTACAGATGAAACAACATCTTTTTAAACATTTCCAGACAAAGGACCTCGGCAAACTTAAATATTTCTTGGGGATAGAAGTAGCACAATCTAAATAGGGGATCATCATATCCCAAAGAAAGTATGCAATGGATATTCTGGAAGAAACAAGAATGTTAAACTCAAAGACAGTCGACAACCTTATGGATCCTAATGTCAAGCTCCTGCCTAATCAGGGGGAGCCTCTTCCGGGTCCTGAACGGTACAGGCGATTAGTAGGGAAACTAAGCTACCTTACTGTTATTCATCCGGATATCTCATTTGCGGTAAGTATAGTAAGTCAGTTTCTCAACTCTATGCAAAGAACATTGGGATGCTGTGACTCGTATTATTCGATATATCAGAGACGCACCAGGAAAGGATCTTTTGTATGCAAACAAAGGACATACTCGAGTCATAGGGTACTCTGATGCAGCTTGGGCAGGATCTCCTAGTGATAGAAGGTCCACTTCTGGGTTTGTATATTTGTCAGAGGTAATCTTGTTTCTTGGAAAAGCAAAAAGCAGAATGTTGTGGCAAGATCCAGTGCATAGGCAGAGTATCGGGCTATGGCCATAACTAGTCAAGAGCTTATATGGCTAAAACGGTTGCTTCAAGAACTCAAGTTTAGGGAGGTTACACAAATGTCATTTATATGTGACAACCAGGCTGCTATGCATATTGCCTTGAACCCGGTTTTTCATGAGACGACAAAGCATATTGAAGTTAACTATCACTTTGTTAGAAAGAAAGTCATATCAGGGAAATATCTACTAGTTTTGTTAACTCACATGATCAACTAGCAGATATATTCACTAAGTCACTGAGAAGTTTTTGAATTGACTACATATGTAACAAGTTGGGTACATATGATCTATATTCTTCAGCTTGAGGGGAAGTGTTAGAATATTATAACATAATAATTAGGGGTATTATTGTAATTATGTTGTATATCTTTCTCTATATAAGTCAATTGGTGCTTAACACACGATTTTCTCTTAACAGTAATCATCAACTCATCCTTGAATTCTTCACAATTATCACACTCCTCAGTCTTCGCTTTCATTGTTCGAATCAAGTTCTAATTCGTAAGTTTTATGTTGCCAAGCACAAGTAGTCAAATAGGTTCTCTTTGATTGAATTAGCTCATCAGTGTTGAAGATTTTTCAACTGTCTGATGTCAAGCTTGACCTAGATTTAACATCTTTTCTTCTTATTTATTGTACTGCTTTCTTGTGTATTAAGAGATTAGATCCATCTTGATTCATGGGGGATAAAGATAGTGCCAATTAAGAATTTGTTTTTCCTTTTTTCCTTATCCACACCAAGCAATTCTAAGTTAGCTGATGTATTATCATCAATTCCCTTGTCACTGGAATTCTCTAATTTTATGAGGTTAAATATTGTACCTAGAACCCTTCTTAAGTCTACATGTTACTTTCACAATGAAAGGTCGAGTATGGTTTGTTCCTTTGAGCAAAGCCTACAACAGAGATCAGAGGCTTTGTTAATAATATGCGGTTAGGTGGACTTAATAGCTTGCAGATATCTCATGATTTAATTACATTCCCATGCATATTGTTTCTGGCCTGACAGTTTTATGGCCCATTTACTTAGGCTGATAAGTGAACTAATGGATGATAGAGTGGATGAATCGCCTAAAATCTTTGGCCTATCCTATTGTTTACTTGAACTTTGACAGCTTGGCTAGAATTTATGGGAAAATGGATGGATCCATAATGGCTCCCGTCTCTCTTTTTTGATGCCCCAAATCAGAATCGAATGAACTGTGGCAGGATCTATGTTTTATTTTATTTTGGTTTTTTATCTATTCTTTGATCCATTTATCTATAGCAAACAGCACAAAGGAAAAAAAAAAATCTCATCCATTCAGCTCATCATCAATCCATCCAACTTAATCAATCCTCTCATTTGTTCTTATTCATAGTTTTGCTTATTCTTGTTTGTTGTTATTTAAATTGTACAAAGCAAAACCTAAAATCTCGTGTATTTGGGAACCACGAGTTAGGCCTTTATATAGAAAAGAACAAATTAACCAAAAGACCAAACTACCCCTATACTTATTCTAACACTCCCCCTCAAGCTTGAGAATATAGATCATATACACCAAGCTTGTTACATATGTAGTCAATCTGAGGACCTCTAAGTGATTTAGTGAATATATCTGCTAGTTGATCATTTGAGTTGACAAAGCTAGTAGATATTTCTCCAGATATGACTTTCTCTCTGACAAAGTGACAGTCAACTTCAATATGCTTTGTTCTCTCATGGAAGACTGGATTTGAGGCAATATGCATAGCGGCCTGGTTGTCACATATGAGTGACATTTGTGTAACCTCTCCAAACCTTAATTCATGAAGCAACTGTTTTAACCATATAAGTTCTTGACTAGCAATAGTCATAGCTCGATATTCTGCCTCTGCACTGGATCTTGCCACAACATTCTGTTTTTTGCTTTTCCAAGAAACAAGGTTACCTTCGACAAATATACAAAATCCAGAAGTGGATCTTCTATCAGAGGGAGATCTTGCCCAATCTGCATCAGAATATCCCACGACTTGAGTATGTCCTTTGTCTTCATATAGAAGACCCTTTCCTGGTGCACCCCTGATATACCGAACAATGCGAGTCACTGCATCCCAGTGTTCTTTGCATGGAGAGCTAAGAAACTGACTTACTACACTCACTGCAAATGAGATATCTGGACGAGTGACAGTAAGGTAGCTTAGTTTCCCTACCAATCGCCTATACCGTTTAGGATCTGAAAAAGGCTCCCCCTGATTTGGTAGGAGCTTGACATTAGGATCCATGGGATTGTCGACTATCTTTGAGTTTAACATTCCGGTTTCTTCCAAAATATCCATTGCATACTTCCTTTGGGATATAATGATCTCATCTTTAGACTGTGTCACTTCTATCCCTAGAAAATATTTGAGTTTGCCAAGATCCTTTGTCTGGAAATGTTTGAAAAGATGTTGTTTTACTTGTGAAATCCCAAGATGATCATTACCTGTGATGACAATATCATCAACATAAACCACTACATAGATGCAACCAGTAGACGAGTGGCGATAAAAGACAGAATGGTCAACCTCTCTCTGAGTCATGCCAAACTGTTGAATTACAGTATTAAATCTATCGAACCATGCTCTGGGTGATTGCTTGAGGCTATATAAAGATTTCCACAGGTGACATACAAGACCAGAAGACTCCCCCTGGGCAACAAAACATGGAGGTTGCTCCATGTAGACTTCCTCGAGCAGATCACCATGTAAGAATGCATTCTTGATGTCCAATTGATGAAGAGGCCAATGGCGAATTGCAGCAATAGACAGAAAAAGACGCACAGAAGACATCTTGGCAACAGGAGAAAAGGTGTCTCCATAATCCAATCCAAATACCTGAGTATAGCCTTTAGCGACAAGACGAGCCTTAAGCCGATCAACCGTGTCGTCTACACCAATTTTTACCGTAAACACCCATCGACAACCAACCACTGACTTCCCAGGAGGTAGAGGAACGAGATCCCAAGTCCCACTGCTCTGTAAGGCACTCATTTCATCAAGCATAGCCTGTTTCCATCCTGGATGAGCAAAGGCATCACCTGCAGTCTTTGGAAGAGAAACAGACGACAAGGAAGACAGACAATAATAATAGGATGGGGAAAGACGATGATAGCTTAAAGAAACATAGTGAGGAGAAGGATTACGAGTGGAACGCATACCCTTTCGAAGTGCAATAGGAACATCAGAGTCAGGAGATGGGACCGGAGGAAACGACGAAGGACTTGGCTCCAAAGATGTGCCCACAGCAGTGTCAGTGTTGGTCGGCGGCAAAGCAGAACGAGGACGACGCTGATAAACCTGCAAAGGAGGAGACGAGGCCGGAGGTGATAGAGGCGCCTCCGGAGGGTAAAAGATAGTCACTGGTGCAGGTGGAGAGGGAGAAACCTCGGCCTGTGAAGCAGAAGGACCAAAAAAGGAAACCGACTCAAAGAATGTGACGTCAGCAGAGATGAAGTATCGACGAAGAGTAGGGGAATAACACTTGTACCCTTTCTGAGACCGTGGGTACCCAAGGAAGACACACTTATGAGACCGGGGAGAGAGTTTGTCAATGCCGGGATCAAGAGCATGAGCAAAACAAATAGAACCAAAGACCCGAGGCAGTAGAGGATGAAGCGACTGATGTGGATAAAGTACCTGATGAGGTATTTTACCCTGGAGAGTGGATGAAGGCATGCGATTGATGAGATAACATGCAGTAAGTACCGCATCACCCCAAAACTGATGAGGGACATGAGAATGGAGAAGAAGAGTCCGAGTGGTTTCAAGGAGATGACGATTCTTGCGTTCTGCAACCCCATTCTGTTGAGGGGTATGAGGGCAAGACGTGCGATGCAGCACACCATGAGATGTCAAGAAGGTACGAAATTGAGTAGACAAATACTCGCGTGCATTATCACTTTGTAAACTTCGAAGGGAAGTACCAAATTGAGTTTTTATTTCAAAGAAAAAGGATTCAAAAATAGAAAACAATTCTGAACGATCCTTCATTAGATATAACCATGTACAACGGGAAAAATCGTCTATAAAAGTAATAAAATACCTTGCCCCCATTGTAGAGGAAACACGACTCGGACCCCAAATATCAGAATGAACCAAAGCAAAAGGAGACATAGCCCGACTCTCAAAACGAGGAGAAAAAGAACTACGAACATGCTTGCCTAATTGACACGACGCACAAGATAAAGACTCTAAGTGAAAAAGACTAGGATGTAACTGTTTCAACTTATTAAGACCTGGATGTCCCAACTGAGCATGGATAAGAAGTGGAGATGCCGCCGCCGAACCAAAGGGTTGTGGAAGCCGATATAGGCCATGAGATTCACATCCGAAGCCAATCATCCTCCCCGTACTCCGGTCCTGTAAGGAAACAGACGTGTTAGTAAAAGAAATGACACAATCAAGAGATCGAGTAAGTTGACTTATCGACAATAGATTAAAAGGAGCGCCGGGAACATAAAGAACAATATGAATTGAAAGAGATGAAGAAGGATGAACAATACCAATACCCTGGGATTGAGTTTGGGAACCATTGGCCATGGTGACCATTGGTAAATTACCAGAAGTAGTGAGAGAGGAAAAAAGGGATTTATTACCAGTGATATGATCGGTGGCCCCAGAATTAAGAACCCAAGGACCTGAAGAATGAGATATGCCAGCAAAGGAAGTACCAGCGTCTGCAATGGTAGCAGTGGAACCCGAAGTCTGTCGATCCTCAAACCATTTCAGAAAGTCAGTATAAGAAGGTGTTGAAGTCGAATCAGGTGTTAACTGTGAAGTG
Source organism: Zingiber officinale (assembly GCF_018446385.1). Taxonomy (NCBI): domain Eukaryota; kingdom Viridiplantae; phylum Streptophyta; class Magnoliopsida; order Zingiberales; family Zingiberaceae; genus Zingiber; species Zingiber officinale. The sequence continues at coordinate 67,910,445 of NC_055989.1, forward strand.
GAAGTTGAAGGAGCAACAGAGTTCTGAACAATCTGAGCAGCACGAGGAGGACGACCATGTAAACTCCAGCATTTATCAATCGTATGTCCCGGTCGGTGGCAATGATCACACCAAGGGCGTCCTTTGCCACCCTTGCGAGGTGGAGGTCCTTTGTGTCGAGAGACCAAAGCTGACGAGTCGACAGGAACAGAAGAAGGCATTGTCAAAACTTTGGCCGGGACACGGAGAAGAGTCGCCCAAGTATTTTCCATGGTAGCTTCTGTGGGGCTGCCCAGGATCTGGTCACGGACATGAGAATAATCTGTGGGCAGACCATATAAAGCCAAAGACATAAAAATTTCTTCCGATTTTCAAGCTCTTCAACAGGATCGGCCGCAGGTGGGAGCAGTTCATTGAAGTCACAAAGAAGGCTAGACACTGAACCCAGATAAGTCGACATTGAATCCTTAATCTGATGGGCGCTGAGGATGATCATGAGATCTTCACAAACTTGATAGAGTCGTCGAGAGGTGTTTGTAAAGAGTTGTTGAGCTTGTGTCCAAACAGCTTTGCAGGTTTTGTGAGTACGGAAGACATTCCTAAGAGATGAATGGATGGTGGCTCGGATAATACAACATAACTGAGCGTCAACCTTCTTCCACAGAGGACGATCGGCGACTTGAACATCTTCTTCAATTTGAGTGAGATGTGTCTCATAACCCTGTCCAACAAGCCAAAGCTCAATGTGAGATGCCCAAGAAATATAATTTTTACCATCCAACTGCTCGGAAGAAAGAGGTGCAGTTATATGGTTGGTAAAGATTGAGGTATCTGGCTTTGGGGCGCCAGATGCAGCCATGAATAGAGCTGTGAACCAGACGGATCTGTTTTGGAAAGGCTTTTGCCAGGAGAACCAACAACGGCAGACAGTCAGGTAGGAGGGCTGGAAAACAGGGCAACCAACAACTTAAATCTCCTTCAATCGCAGAATGTTTTTCAGCAACCTCATGAGCCAACTGGGTAATCACATGCTCCAGTTTAGTGCCAATAGCAAGCAGCAGAATCAGAGGGCAGCGGCAGAGTACTGGTTGGAGGAGAACCAGCGGCGGATCGCCAAAAGATCGCGTTTTTCTCCCTGCGCAGCGCAACTCGCGAGAGAGCGAGAGAGCAGAAGAAGCCTCCGGCCGGAGAGAAGAAAGAAAGAGGAGGTGGCGCAGGGAAAGCTCGCGGGCGGGCCCTAGCTTCGTGTGAGAACAGAAGGCGGCGGCGTCGCAGAGAACAGAAGGCGGCGGCGGCGCAGAGGTGCTGCGAGAGAGGCGCGACGAGGGAAAGCTCGCGCCGTCGTTGCTGGCTGGGACCGGAGGAAGATCGGGCGCAGCGAGCTGCTCGCGGCGAGGGAGATGCGCGGCGCTGACGAGGGAGAGGCGCGGCGAGAGATAAGAAGCGTTGTCGAGGTTGCAGCGCTGCTGGGTAGAAGCGTCGTGAGGTTGCGTCGTGAGGCAGCGACGCAGCGGCGCACAGAAAGAAAGTTAGGGTTGGCTCGGGAGGGATAAGGAAATTAGGTTTAGGGTTTTAACCTTGCTCTGATACCATGTACAAAGCAAAACCTAAAATCTCGTGTATTTGGGAACCACGAGTTAGGCCTTTATATAGAAAAGAACAAATTAACCAAAAGACCAAACTACCCCTATACTTATTCTAACATATGTAATTGCTCCTTTAAGAAATTGTTCAATTAAATTTGTCTAGGAATTCATTTTTTAAAATTTCTTTATGTGAACGAATATTCTATGAGTAACTCATTGAGCACTCTCATAATCCAGTCATCAATAATAACTTTATCATGTGGAAGATATTGTATTAGGCTTTCTCTAAACAGAAGGCAAGACATAGGTCACGGGAATTTTATTCACTTTCCCTCTGTTATAGCTTATATGTCTATCAGATTTTAGTTAATTTTCCTTAATTTGCCTTTTTAAGGGATCCTGTCATTATGTGTGAACCAAGTATTGTATAGATGCTGTCTTGTATTAATACTATTGTAGTTCACAGCTAATAGTTTGGTGGGTAATATTATCCAACTTATCTCATTGGGGAGCCAAAATGTGTCCATTTCTTGCATATCTATAGCTTGGTTACTTAATATGTAGTGTATATTCTGCTAATGCAAACATTAGAAATAGTTTCCTTTTGCTCTATGCATTACTTACAGAAGTAAATCTTCTGCAGGTCTCCAGTGTCAACATAGATAACCTAGACGAGGAGTCAAATGAGATACGTCGCTTCAAACTGCTAAGGGATGAATTAATTGAGCTTGAGAGGAGGGTTCAAAGAAGTACAGATGAAACGAAGAATGAGGTAATTGACTAGTATATCCAAATATTTTTGATAGAATCCTCTCATTTAGTAGAATTGCATATCACAGTGTAGTTAGGTGTGATATTAGCCGCATTTGTGGTGAAGCTATTCTGACATGGATGTGCTGTACGTATAGATATGGAGTATTATGGATATGTTATAGATTTCGTAATGGACATATAGAAAATGTTTATCACATATTAGGTAGCTTACCACTAATTGCAACACGGCAATTTCATGATTTCCATTGAGGTGTTGGAAAATAAAGAATTGTTCTTCTCTGACAAGAATTGGCACATCTTCAATCTTGTGAAAATTTAAATACGGATTCGGATTGTACACTTTAGTTTTTTTTCTGACTTTCAAATGCCTTTTATTTTATGTTTCAAAATTGTCAAATAAACTTAAATACTTGTTTTTTTTTCAATCTTTCCCTTTGTTTCAGCTAACAACTCTATATACTTCTCTAGCAACCTGACATTACAGATAAAAAGGGCAAGCAGGCATCTCCAAACAAGCATCAGACATTAGTTCCTGCGCCAGAAAAGGAAAATATCGTTGCCAAATCACTGACAAAGATTAAAGAGACTACCACGGTATTTCCTCAAAACTTTGATTGTACTTCAGTTTCTTTAATGAATATGAGTTGATGACCAGAGGAAAAATGTGGGTGTCTTGGCGAGTGCATGTGTGTAGACTACTTTATTTTAGCTAGTATAACAACCTATTTCTCTAGTAAGTTTACCTACGTTTAAATTGCCTCCAATTCATACCTTGTCCTATTTAACCTCGGGCTTGCAATCAGTCACATAACACTATTGCTGCATTTAATACTACCCATGCAACACAGTCAAGTGCTCATCGCTTTTGCTGGATGCTATCGGTATCGGGATTTCTTAACTAGCAGGTGAAATAGATTGCCTTTGAATTTCCCCTTGGATATTTTTGTGGCCTGTCTTGTTCCTTTTATTGCGCATAATAACATTTATAGTGATGTTATATCGGGTGGTAGAAATATTCTTAGTTCGATTTGCCATTGTTTGTTTTTAAAGTAGAGTTTTGTTCCTTACAATCGATAATAGTCACAAGCAATACAGTAGGAAATGCTCCGGATGAAATTTGTAGGCGATTGTTTTGATATAATGTTGCAAGTCTTTTTTTTTTTTAAAAAAAAAGGTCTTAGAAATTGTAAAACTCATCCAACAATAAATATTTTTATTATGTATTTGTCATTTAAATAACTAGAGTTGCGAAGAAGGATTACATTTGTGAATTCTTTCAACATTCTTGCAGGATGTCTGGCAAGGAACTCAGTTGTTAGCCATAGATGCGTCAGCAGCTGTGGCCTTGTTGAAAAGAGGGGCTAGCGGAGACGAACTCACCGAGAAAGAGAAAAAGGCTCTTCGAAGAACTTTAACTGACTTGGCATCTGTTATTCCAATTGGGTTTCTGATGCTACTTCCAGTAAGCTAAACCTCAAACTTTACATTTCCATCATATTCACTATCTGATTTCTTTTCTTTCACAAGTTTGAGATTCACCGGTTCTGCTGCCCATGCTGACACAAACATTCCAGCAATTTGATTTTTTCCTGAAACAGTCTGCGCATTAATTAGGCTCCGTAAGGATTCTAATTTCCCATAAACATCAGAATCTCCATATTGATTTCCCAGTGGTAGTATCGCATTGAAACTGAAAAGCTGTCACTGATAGTGCTGTAGTCATCTAGATTAATCCGCTTCATTGGCTTCATTCTCCCCTGCTAACGTTTCCTGCATTTGATCTACATTTCATGAATCTTTTGGTGATGGCACAAAACCTATGTTTCAAGATCGTGCTGATAGATCTGCAGTTTTCAGTTTTGGTTAATTTTTACTGGCTCTCTGCTTACTGGTAATTTGTTGGTTAGGTTACTGCAGTCGGGCACGCTGCTATGCTGGCGTTCATCCAAAGATATGTACCTGCTCTGGTATGTGTATTTTGTTTATCTACTGAATGCAGTTCCCAGAATGTCTGGCTACTCAGGCACTGAAAAGATTGATCTGTTTGACAGATTCCATCCACATACGCACCAGAGAGGTTGGATCTCTTAAGGCAGCTTGAAAAGGTGAAACAAATGGAAATAGTCGAAACAAGCTGTGATAAGGATACGGAGACTGTCAGTTTGGGCAGCAGTGGATCTGAGTAGATACACTAATCAAGATTAAGATTGCCTTAACATATTGCCGCAATTTTACACTTGAATGTTAAAGATTAAATTAGCGTCTGCTTCCAACACCATGGAGGTTTACAAGATTGATTTTTAGAAGACCAGTGGCAGCTAATTTTGTAAAGCAAGGAGAGCCAAGCTAATCCGGGAAAAGCCTGATTTTCCAAAAGAAAAAACGTGTATTTTGTTTGTAAATATGACTCATTGGCTTTGCATAATCTGTTGTTGCACAGTATTACAATTACCCACACCAAGCCTCTGTTTAATTTGGTCACTTTATTATAATCATGGCAAAAACATAGGGTTTTTTTTTTCCCACTTTATTATGGGTTGTAAACATATAATTCTAGTCAATGAAGTTATGTTTGAGGCAGCTTTGGATTGGCTGGTTCTGAATGGAGTATCAATACCTTTGAACTGAGATTTTGATATCTCCTGTTCAACACTTGTGCATCACTTTATGTTCAAAGCTCTAGATGGCTGACCGGTTTATCTGTTCAGGAACCGAACAAGCTTTTGTTTTTATTGTAGATAAATCTGTTGAGATTTTCGGGTTGTAAAAATTACTTTTTACGTTGTAGAAATTTAAAAGTTTTGCCACCGGATTCGTGTGAAGATTAAAATTTACATGTACTTGTTTCTATCCTAGATCTATTTTAGATCTACATGGTAGAGATTTTATGCGAAGCCCTTCGCTTATCCCGCTCGTCCAAGGTTGCCGGATCTCGAGAGTGTCAAGTGACCACTCCTCTATATGTATCCACACGAACAAATAGGTGGAGAAGAAACCTTAAAGTGTGCTAGCACTCCAAGGAGTCTCGGAAATGGAGGAAGAGGGAGAGTAGAGAGGAAGAGATGAGGAAGGAGTGAATGAGCACACAATTGCATTCACTTGCAATCAAATGGCCGGCCACTTCATGGAGAGGTTATAAACCTCCATGGGATACCAAGAGTCATGGCTCTTGGTCTCCCTCATAAGGTGGCACACACATAAGTCAACCTTGATGATGTGAAACATCATCATTAGCCCACCTTATATGCCAACACACAAATGATGTGACATTGGTCAAGTCAAACTTAACCTTTCATCTTCCCTCTCAAGTTAAGTCAAACTTGACCTCTTATCTCTCATGGCTGATCAAATCTAACATTGGTTCAAGTCAATTTGATTTAATAATCTTTATTTATTGAATTAAATTGACTCAATGAGTCCAAGTTTAAATTAGACTCATTTAACACATGAATCAAATTGAGTCTAACTCAATTAGTTTAATTTATATTATTCTTAATCCAACTTGATTCATCACATGAACTCAATCCTCTTAGTTCATCAAATGAACCTAATCTCCATCTAATTGCCCTTTGTGTGTGACCCTATAGGTTCTTGTAACGTTGGCAATGCTCCTAAACTCATTTAGAAGCATAAGTAATGAGCGGTATCTAGCAACACATCATTACTACCCAAGTTACAAGAATGTTGAGATCCAATATCACCTTGTGACTACTAATTGTGACCCTTCACAATATATGATAATGTCCTTCTATCCTCGACATCTACATTGATCAATTTGAAGCATAGACCGTGTAATCCTCTAATCAATCTAAATCTTGAACTCCAAGTAGACTCACTCTAATCAAATGAGCTCAATATCTCATATTGACTCATTTGGGCATGGTCATGCACTTAGTGGTCTCACTCTATCAAGAATAATGATGTCACTCCCGTCATATAGGAGAGATAGATCCCATCTACATCACTCACATTCCTCCGCATAATTTATTACATATCCAGTAATTGCCTTTATAGTCCACCCAGTTACGGGTGACGTTTGACGAAGCCAAAGTATGCAACTCTTTATGTAGGGAACCATGGTGACTTCAGGTCTAAGGATTAATAGTTATACTAATAGTCACATGAGAAAGTATATGATACTCATATAACGATCCACGATACTTTCACATAGCGGGTCATTCAGTATACATTCTCCAATGCATACCCATGTGTTAACTTGATATCTCTATATCCATGACTTGTGAGATCAAGTCATCGAGTTGACCTACATGTTAGTCTCGTCGCATTAACATTGTCCCTGAATGTTAATACTTGACTAGGAATGATTAAGAGTAGTGTTCTCTATATCATCTCACTATCGATTCAACCAATCGATTGATATAGATAAGAACCTTCTACTCAAGGACGCTATTATACTTAGTTATTTGATACCAATACAAGTAAGTATAATAATCATAAAGAAATGTCTTTATTAATATATAGGAATATAATACATCGAGTTCATACAACAATCATCATATGATTGGCTCTAGGGCTCTAACTAACAATTTTCCACTAGCACTAGTGCTAATCAGTGTAGGGTCTAATACCCAATGACCTAGTGTGACCATCATGCTTTCTCTGTGCCAAAGCCTTGGTCAAGGGATCAGCAACGTTAACCTCTGTGGGTACTCTACAAATCTTCACATCTCCTCAATCGATGGTCTCTCGAATGAGATGGAAGCGCCGTAGTATGTGTTTGGTCCGCTGGTGTGAGCGAATTTCCTTAGCCTGTGTAATTGCTCCATTGTTGTCACAATAGAGCTCTATAAGATCGGCTATGCTAGGAACCACCCCAAGCTCAGTAATGAACTTGCGGATCCAAACTGTCTCCTTTGCTGCTTCTGATGCAGCAATATACTCAGCCTCTGTTGTAGAATCAGCAACTGTGTCCTGCTTCGAACTCTTCCAGCTCACAGCACCACCATTCAAACAAAACACGAACCCAGACTGCGATCTATAGTCATCCTGGTCAGTTTGAAAGCTACCATCACTGTAACCCTTTACAACTAGCTCGTCATCGCCTCCATATATCAAGAAATATTCTTTAGTCCTTTCTTAAGTACTTAAGAATATTCTTGACTGCAATCCAGTGACACTCACCTGGATCTGACTAGTATCTGCTCGTCATGCTCAAAGCATACGAAACATTAGGACAAGTACATAGCATGACGTACATGAAAGATCCTATGACTGAAGCATAAGGGATCTTATCCATACGGTCTCTCTCCTCTCTAGAAGAGGGACTTTGAGTTTTCAAAAGACTCACACCATGTGACATCGGCAGAAATCCTTTCTTGAAATTCTGCATGACAAACCATAGTAATACCTTATCAACATATGTACTCTGACTTAAGCCAAGCAATCTCTTAGATCTATCTCTATAGATCTTTATGCCTAGAATGCAGGCTGCTTCACCTAAGTCCTTCATTGAGAAACAATTCCCCAGCCAAATCTTGACAGACTGCAGCAAAGGGATATCGTTCCCAATGAGTAGTATGTCATCCACATACAATACAAGGAAGACAACTGTGTTTTCAACAATTTTCTTGTAGACACAGGATTCATCTTTATTCTTGATGAAACCAAATTATTTGATTGATGACACATGAGAAAGTATATGACACTCATATAACGATCCATGATACTTTCACATGACGAGTCATTCAATATACATTCTCCAATGCATACTCATGTGTCAACTTGATATCTTTATATCCATGACTTGTGAGATCAAGTCATCAAGTTGACCTACATGTTAGTCTCGTCACATTAACATTGTCCCTGAACGTTAATACCTAACTAGAAATGATTAAGAATAATATTCTTTATATCATCTCACTATCGATTCAACTAATCGATTGATATATATAAGAATCTTCTACTTAAGGACGCTATTATACTTAGTTATTTGACACCAATACAAGTAAGTATAATAACCATAAAAAATACCTTTATTAATATATAGGAATATAATACATCGAGTCCATAAAAAAAAACCTTTATTAATATATAAGAATATGATACATCATATGATTAACTCTGAGACTCTAACTAACAAAATTCTCACCCCAAAGATCGGTACACTCGATCTTCAAAATCATATGCAAATCTGCTCCAAACATACCTGAGCATATCGACTTTCTTCAGATGCAGGTTGAGTTGCAAGCCGTCCCCAGGCCAGCAATTGCATGGCCAACTATCTCATACGCACAGTGGGAAACTATGCCCGGGCACTCATCAAGCTGATCCAACACAATGACTGGCCTTGAATCAGCTGACCGGTTAACTGGTTCTCTTCCAAAGTCAAGCTCAAGCCTGATTTCAATCTCAAATACATTATCAAACTTAATAATATTTAATTCATGAACTTGCATGATCATTTCAAGGCTCATGAACATGTTTCTTTTGTGCACAAATTGCTATCATTAAATCCTAGCCTGCACCATGGCGTCGTGACGACTGATCCCCTCGTTGTCACCTCATCATCGCCTCCTAATAGACCAACAGCCTGGAAACAACGAATCCCTAATCTCCAACTCAAATCCCCAGTAGTCCGGCGTCAACTAATCGTAATCCAAGCTAGTTTTTTACTTTCTTCATATTCCCCATCCTTTTTCTACTTTTTGTGGTTTACAACGCCTTTGGTTTTTTGCATTGTTTGCTTCTAAAGTTCGAGTGTTCGACCAATTGTCATTTTTTTTATTGAGATCAATTCTTTTGTTAACATTTTTATATGGATTCTAAACTGAAACCGTAAGTTCCTTTGTGACGTCATTGGCATGGATAACAAACAATCTTGTTTGTGGTCAGTTTATTGTAATTTTCACAGCAAGTGGTGGTTTTTTATTATTCACTTTTATAAACAAATATCGGTATAAGCAGTCGATTTTCACCTTAGGTGATTTTCCCGATTATGCGCCTAACAAGTTCAAACTAAAACTTGTTTATGCGCCAAACTCAAACTAAGCATGTTTGCTTTTTCAAAAAGCTATTTTTAGTGCAAAACTCAATTCATTCACAAACTCTTTAATTTCATTGTAAACTAAATTCGAACTCAAGAATTAAACCTCAAAACAAACTCAAACCAAAACTTGGTAAAAACTAATCAACTCATACAATTCAGCTTGATGAGGCTATCACAATCCATATATGTCATTATAATTGAGCTACAGTAACATCATATTACTACAAAACTTGCCAAGTACAAATTCAATTAAATTCCTCGGGTGGACTGTATCACAAAAATTTTCTAAATACTCGGCGGGCAAAAAATAACCTTAACGACATAAGCCCGACCACAATCTTACTTTTTTTACAAAAAAAAATGTTTTTAAAAAAATATAAAATAGACAAAATCAGATAAATAAAAAATATAGTGGCTTTTTTAAATTTATTATTAAAAGAACATCCCATCCTTTTTTTATACATTTAATTTACTACAATATGAAATTGACTGGTTAACTAATGTGTTTTTAATTGGCATCCGTAGCCCATTTATGCCAACTAATTCTAAAATGATCAACTATATCCCTTGAAAATTTCTAACTGATCTTCAAAGAGTGACCCCTCTTTAGTACAGAGAGCTAAAGGGGGAACTTAAATCTCAACTGTTTTTTCAAACATAGAACATGCAACACAGATTAGTTATCAACGAATCAAACCTATGAAGTTAGAAGCACTCTTTTGATACGTTCAATTCAAAGCTCAGATGAAATTTTGATTGATCTGTAAGATCACCAGAGTCTAATCTGAAAGATAAATCCAACAAATTATTTCACCAAACAAACACAGATAACTGGAAATTATAATCCGAATAGTTTCCCGGAAATAAATGATATCCAGCCCAGATGTAGCACATAAGCACGGAAAAAAGAAGTGTTACGTGTAACGATGGGGCAACATTGATTTACCAGGCATGTAACTGTATCACGCCAATCGATCACTGGCAGCTACCTGACTATGCCTGGTTCTTCATCCAGATTACTATTTCCAGTAAAATCGCAAAAAAAAAAAAAAAAATCCTCAATGTTTTACGAATCAAGAAAAAAGATCGTCAAAAAATAAAAGCCGATGGGTGCGAAGGATTTAGCGAAACAATAAATCGCAGTTATCAGCGCAACTAGCTCGGGATCCTCTCAAAAACCAGTTGAAATAGAGGCAATGCACCATCGGAAACAAGATATGTATCGAATCCTTACAAGAGCGAGGCTCGTGCGGAAAAGAAGAGTCCGCTCGGTCATAGGTCGATGGCTAGCTTTAGCTGGCCTCAAGAGGTGTGCGACCATGGCGATCTGCTTCAGGTGGACGCCACTTTGCCAGCAATCGACTAAGAAGTAGGGAAGAGAAAACGCAGGAACAAGGAGAGATTTGAAAGAGAGACTGAAAAAGCGACGAGAAAGAAGAGATCCGAGTTTGAAGCGTACCTGAAGCATCGACTGGCCGCTAGGGTTTGCTTGAAGAGTGTAGAACGTGGATATTTATAGAGTGAGGGAACGGAGTTTAGATGGGCCGGGGAGTGGTTCATAATTGGGTCTGTTTTGTCCAAGTGAATTTTAAGTTGATGTACTTGATGCTCAAAAAATCATCTCAATTTTTTTTAATCGGATAAAGTTTAATTAAAGTAAAAAATAAATAAATAAATTTATTTAAAATTATAAAATTAAGGTGGTAAACTAGCCCAGCTGAATGAAAATATGTGATGTTTTTGATAAAGTCATTGAGCCAATGTAATTGAGCTGAACTGAGTCTAGCTGTAGAGATGCTGATTTAAACTTACCTTGATTTTTTTATTATAAATTTTACTTTAATTCAAATGGCTTGATTGTTTGATTATTTAAGGTGGTGTTTGGTTTAGAGGTTTGGGAATGAGAGAATGGATTCATTCCCAAATTTTATGTTTGGTTGATGGAAATGGAATCAAGATTTTGAAATGAAATCAAAAAATTTGGGTATGAATGAAACTCACTCCCTCACTTGGGTTTTGATGGAATGGGAATGAGAATTAAGTTTTGGACAAAAATACCCTTAGTATATTTGTTCAATTTTTCTTTCATTTCACTCTTTCTCCTTATTCTATCTCATCATGTTTTTTCTCTCTTCATTCTATCATCATATTTTCTCTCTTAATATACTTTCTCTCTCCTCATTCTCTCTCATTATTTTATCTCTCTTCATTTTTCATCATACTTTCTTTCTCCTCATTCTATCATCACATTTTCTCTCTCCTCATTCTTTCTCATCACACATTCTCTATAATTTTCTCTCTATATTTTCTCTCATCACACACTTTCTCTCATCATTTTCTCTTTTTTCATTCTCTCCTCATTTTTTTCATCATACTTTCTCTCTCTTCATTCTCTTCCATCACACGCTCTCTCTTCATTTTCTCTAATTACACTTTCCCCTCTTTATTTTTTTCCATCGTACTTTCTCTCTCATCACATTTTCTCATCATACTTTCTCTCCTCAATCTCTCATTTTCTCTCATCACACTTTCTCTCTCTTCATTTCTTTATCATCACTCTTTCTCTCTCAACACACTTTCTCTCTCATCATACTTTTCACTTTTCAATCTCTCCTATCACATTCTCTCTCCTCAGTGTCTCTTGTCACACTTTCTATCTCTTCATTTTTTTCATCACACTTTCTCTCTCATTATGTTTTTCTCACTTTCAACTTTTTCTTCCATCTAATTTTTTCTCTTATTTTCCTCTAAGGATAAAAAAAGAAATTTAGGTTCATTCCGATTGAAAATGTTCAACTAACCAAACATTATTTTTAAGAATGATACCCAAGCTCATACCTATTCCTATTCCATAATACTATGATACTCATTCTCATTCTGATTCCTAGGAGAGAACCAAACGCCATCTAAAATTCTTATATTTTCAAATTTATTAGTTGTTGAGTTTAATCATTTTAAAATTATATTTATTTATTTACTCATTTACTCATGATAGATCAAAATAAAATAACAGTTTAGGATTTTTATATAAAGTAATTTAATCTCTTCTACCAGCCTTATTGAATTATATAACCATTTGTATTCATATAAGTAAACTGATTTTATTAAATATAAGTCACTTGCCACTTCAGTCCTAAATTCCAAATGAAATGGCGAGTACCAGATTTTTCTATGTCCCTGTTTTGTTCACCCTATCACAAAACATAGAAAAAGCTCATTGTTCGCAGTGGTACTTTTTGATCTTATTTATCAATAGCTTTTCAATCAACCATATTAGCAAAACTCATGCACACTTCAGTTTGGACCCATCACACAACAAAAGGGGTTTCAGTTTAAGCTGCACCATGAGAAGGGCCGAGGTCGAATTGAGTTCCAACCAAACTCATGTTCCTACTAGACCAAGCTCAAGTCAGTACAAAACCTAGCTAGTTAATCATGGGAGTGTTCAAACTCCAGAAAACATAAAACAACTGTTTCTGCTAGCTACCCGTGTTGCAGAAACTCACCTGCTTAAATTTCTCTCACTTTCTGTGAAAACTCATCCAAAGAATTTTAGAAAGAGAACATAAATACTTGAGGAAATCTTCGTCAACTAAAAACACTACCTGTAATATTGTCTCAGTTTAGGAGGATCTTCATAAAGTTGTACCTGAGAACAAATGGAAGCCTAAGCAGGCTTAACATGACAAAATTTCTCTCTACAAAGCAATACAATATTCCATTATCTTTCTTCTATTGGTTGACTTTAGTGAGCTTTCACCTGAAGTTCAAACTAGCCACCATGCGATGCGTGATCCTTAGATTGATACTTGATTCTTCAGAGTGATTGAACAAAGGACTAGAACGGTTGTTTCACCTTGCTTTGTTTCTACACTAATTCTAATTCCTGAACATTGATAAATGGAGTGCCAACAAGTTCTCTCTATGTTTGGTATTGTTATTGCAGGACAAATGGCTCATTCACTTGCCTTTTGGCTTGATTTTGTGAATAGATCAGCTCTGACTATTATAACTAGTGTTTGCAAATTTACATGATTATTGAGAATTTGAAAGTTCAAAAGATTTGTATTGAACAAAGATACGAAATTCAACAAGTAGGTATAATAAATGTTAAATCTTTAGGTGTAGCTGTAGAGAGCATGATAGCAGGAAGAGAATTGAGAAAAGGAAATTCCCAAGTAAATATAAACTTACAAAACCATGTATAACCTTCGAAGGACTAAGAAACTGAAGTTGATTAGTTTAAAAGACTGGTAATATCATAATTACGTTAGTTTGGCATATATGAGAAGCAAGACACATTTTTATATTCTAGAAATCTATCGCATAAGTAGACATCAATTAACACAAACAAAAATGAAATCTAAGCAAGGTCTTTAAGTTCCAGCTCATATGACATAATTCAAGGCATATATCTCTATCCTAGCAATGGATCACCATTGAATGAAGAACAATAAACAGAGAATGAAGATATCTAATAACATCAAAAATAGTAGTATTGATTAGATCAGCTCTGACTATTATAACTAATGTTTGCAAATTTACATGATTATTGAGAATTTGAAAGTTCAAATGATTTTGTATTGAACAAAGACACACAATTCAACAAGTAGGTATAAACGTTAAATCTTTAGGTGTAATGACTAAGTTGATGTGGGTTTTGCATAGTTGTCACATGATATGATAAGATCATGAAAATTTAAAATTTTCTTGTTTGGTTTATTATTTTTGTGAAAGTAGTATAGAAAAGGTAGACACATTTCATAAGCTTGTGGAATATAATCGCCAACTCTGTAGAGAGCATGATAGCAGGAAGGGAATTGAGAAAAGGAAATTCCCAAGTAAATATAAACTTACAAAACCATGTATAACCAACCTTCGAAGGATTGAGAAACTGAAGTTGATTAGTTCAAATGGTAATATCATAATTACGTTAGTTTGGCATAAATGAGAAGCAAGACACATTTTTATATCCTAGACATCTATCGCTTTAGTTGAGATCAATTAACACAAACAAAACTGAAATCTAAGCAAGGACTTTAAGTTCCAGCTCATATTGACATAATTCAAGGCATACATCTCTATCCTAGAAATGAATTGCTATTGAATGAACAATAAACAGAGACTGAAGATATCTAATAACACCAACAATAGTAGTATCATCTGCACGAGACAACATGACGACATGTTCCTACGTGATGAAATATTTACCACACAAGGGATTCCATATGTATAAGTTGAGTTACTAGTATTTTTGGAATGCAACTAAAGCCTAACATGAAACTAAAAGGTTGCAAATTGCCAAAACTTGATTTAATTATTATTGATTTGGACTTCCCACAAGATATGTATCCTTGTGCAGGTTATATTAAAGAAACACCTTACCTGGATTTTGCAGGTTATGATAGCTTAAAAAGCATTTTCATGCAGCAAACATTTCTAGCCCGTTATATTTATTTGGTCAAATGAACTTGACTACTGTACTCAACTGTGTATCCAGAAATTGAATCATACAATATCAAACTTAACAAACCTCAGTGCCATATCAAATCACTCCTCGATCACCTACATCAATCTCGGGCCATTATCCCAAAAGCTTTAAATCAATGGAAGTGTTGAGATCTGTCTTGTCTTACAGAATCTGAACTGCAGCTTGGGAGCAAAAATTATCAGAACTGGAGTTTGCTGTTATCCTAAAATGCCACAACTTTCCCTTGGAAGAAACCAAATTCTCATGGCACAAGAACTCCCATGAGTACCACTTCTCGATCATGCGGTCAGTATCATGAACCAAAACATCTGTTTTGACTCCTTTGTGTGCAAGAATGGCTGCTGTATAAATCGCCCCCATCCTTCCCAGAGCTTCGGGTTGGTCTCCGCTCGGTCCATCAACCACAACCACATCCCATTTCCTCCTTTGTACAGCCTCCGGAAGCCTCTTGAGCGAAAGCCTACACTCAGATCCAGCCAATAGACCCCCTTGCAGGGTACAAGAAGGGTGCTTCCTGGCATGTTCAAGCAGCTCATACGCTGTGCCGGCTCTCTCATGTCCCTTGACCAGGTAGATCCCAATCCCTTTGGGCACCTTAGCTTTGAGCCTCTCTGAATCATCCTCCAGAAAGATAGTGATGCCGCCGGTATTCAAAGCAGCCACAGCAAGAAACTGCTTCTTGAGTCCAAAAAATAGTAGATTGCAGGGGGCTCTGCCAGCAACCAGGTCGGAGAGAAGCTGATACTCCTTCGGGCTGAGTAAATCTCGATCGATTTTGTGGGACGAGTCAGGGAAATCCCTGGGGGGCGAGGAGGAAGAGGGATCCCCGAACCCTGACGCGCTGGGAGCTAATGTATACAGCTTGAGGATCGACAAGGTGGAGCAAACTACGAGGATGATGATGACTGACCTCTTGGATAGCATCTTGATTCTCTTCGGTTGGATCATCTGACCTGCACTTATTCACCGCTACTGAAGCTTCGCATCTTGATCGAAGCTGGAAGAGATGGAAATCGAGCGTGCGCTGCAGATTCGTTGCTTCTTCTGGTCCTTCGATTCAGCTGCGGCCATGGCTGTTCTAGGTTTTATCAACCGGCTTCAAGGTCCACAGCTGAACAGAGCAGTTGATGACTGATTTAATTAAAACAAAAAAAAACATAATTGCAATTAATTAAGTGCTTAATGATGAATTATGGATTAATTAAGTGCAATTAAATAGGCCTGGGTTATGACGCAAGAGGTGAAACGGATTTTCTATACAATGAGGTTCAAATATCACTTAGAGATACAATTAGGACATTATAAGATTGATTATTTTATTTAATATATTTTTAAATTTGTAATTTAATATAATTTAGATTATAAAAAATAATAATTTATATAATCGATTACTAATAACATGTAATTTAGATTATATTCCAATCTTAAAATTTAATATATCAAATATAATCCTAATTTCATCTCATCAAATTAATTCCTTAATGAATTCGTCGACACCAGCTCCACCTCGCCTCGCGCACTCATCCAGTGCCTCTATTAGCATTGGCATCGACACCAACATCGACACCGAACATCGGTGCCAACACTAACATCGGTGCCGACACCACCTCCCTCATCTCTGCTTCCCATTAAAGCCTCATCAAAGTTTTGATACACCGCCACTTCCATCAGCATCGATGCTGACACTACCTCCCTCACCTCTACTTCCTATTAAAATTTCACCAAGGCTTTGATCCACTGCCTCCATCGGCATCGACGTTCAACATCAACTTGGCATGTCCTGTTTTATCCTCCTAAAGTAAATATGCTTTTATTTTTTTCTCTAAAATATTCTGTCTTGTTCTTTAGTTTCCATTAAATTAACAGTTACATGATGACTTCTAGCTAGTGCATAGCAATCTTGAAACTAGAGGCAAGTTAAAGTAGTAAGCGAAACACAGTGTGATAATAGAAACTATCATTCCTACAACAAATACTGCAATTGATTGTTATGTGAAGACAACAATCAGTGAGTATTAACATAGACATGAGGTTGATTAAATAAGTATAAACAACTTATGATTTGAGATCACCAATGTCACACAAAAAAAAGAGAGAAAAAGTTGCAATTGTCATTCTGTGTATACAATCATCAACACTTTAAATGCATGTATTTTTTTTTAGTGTAGTTATAAGTATATGCCACTTTCAAAACTTGTTATATGTTTTTATCAAAATTAGTATCTTGTTGAGCTCAACCTTTTCATTTATTAATCTTATTTATTTTGCAGTCATAACTTGTCTTAGTTTAAAGACTAGAAATATAATAAGAAAAAGCAATCTAGTTGTATTAATGCATTGATTGGAGATCTTGAATATAGTGAATTGGTTTTTGCAAATGTATTATATTTTAGTCGAATTGCATAATAGATCATATTGCTTGAAAAGGCAATATGTGAATGACATTTTTGTTAGGAGAGAGATGATATATAATTTAGCATATGAGAGTGACACTACTTGCAAAGCACATATAAGAATGAATAAGAGTAGTTTTGCAAAGTTGTGTTGTATGCTCGAAAGTGAAGGAGGGCCGAAAGGAACCAGATATATGGAGGTAGATGAGCAAATAACAATGTCATTATATTTGCTAGCTCATCATGTCAAGAATAGAACTACACAATTTTGATTTAAAAGGTCTGGTGAAATATAGGGATGACAATGGAACGAGTTTGGGCCAGGTTTGGCCAATCCTAGAACCTGACACTTGTTGGATCGAGATGCACGTGAGAGGGGGAGGGGTGTGAATCACGTGTCTTTCAAAAAAAATACTATTCTCAAAAATTAGTACGCAGCAGCAAACTAAAAAGAAATGAGAACACAAGAAAACACCAGCGATTTTACTTGGTTCAGAGCCTTCAGCAACTCCTACTCCAAGACCCAGGTCCCGCAGACCTATCGATGGGTAATCCACTAAAAGTCTTTTCCGGTACCTTCGGAAGAGGAAATTGAATACAAGGAAGATCGGAGAAGTATAACAGACTACACTCCCCCATTTGCATAATTTAAGTACAAGAAAAACTTGTTACCGACACATAAGAATTGAAATGGCTTGTTCGTGTGTCGATGTCGATCTGTCGGCTGAATCAGAAGTCCTCAGAGCAGTTGTTAGGCGCAGCAGCTTTGCAGCAGAGTTGTAGCAGGAGCCCGTAACAGTCAGAACCTCAAATGGACGCGTAGTAGCTCGTATATGTGTTATCTTTTGAAGCCTTCTCGAGATTGCCTTATATATGGCATGGAAGGCGCCTTCCATTGGCGTGGAAGGCGCCTTCAATGGGTTAAACTTTATCCCGAAGTTTATGTAGCTTATTTTCGAAGAGATCAAGTTTTATCCCTTGGAAGGCACCTTCCATGAACAGTACAAAAGCGCCTTCACTGCTTGAAAGCGCCTTCAGATACTGTTCATCCGAAGGCTTTTGCTCCTTTTTACCCCGCAAAATGTGTTAGTCTAATAACTAAAACATCTACTCTACATAACTAAGTTAGCACAATTATAATAAGTGGTAGTAATTAGTTTCTGTCCTTTCATGATCAGGAATTAGTCAAGATCTCAGTTTAGGGATCCAAAATAAACTTAAACTGGATCGATGTCTATTGCCCCCTCAATCGGGATGCGTCCTCACTTAGTCACTCTCCTCCAGTGACTTACTTTTACTTACCAGTTTACCAGTTGCCCGGTCCACAGACCCAACTAGACTTCCTACCAAATATCCAGTCGGCCCGTTGACCGATTTGGACTTCTTCCCAGATATTCGATCGGCTCATCGACCTATCTGGATTTCTTTCCAGATATCCGATTAGTCCGTTGATCTATCTGGACTTCTCACCAGATATCCGGTCGGCCCGTCGATCTATCTGGTTAACTCCTACACACTTGGTAAATTGGTTAGATCACAATAATACCTAACTTAACTTATTTTTCATTCATCAAAATCTGAGTTAGACCGTTAGTGCAAACTGTACCAACAATCTTCCCCTTTTTGATGCAATGATAACCTGTGTTGAATTAGAAAAAAAAATACAAAGTATGCACAAAAAATTATTTTTAAGAGAAGCAAAAGTTTGAGATAATTAGTTTTGTTCACTTTTGATTTTCTTGTGTTTGCTAACTTAATCTCTAATCCTTTTCCTTTGACATTCATCATAAAAGCACGAGTAAAACAATGCTAAGTAAAGTAATGAGGGAAAGTAGTGAAATTTTGGCAACAACAATTTTTTTTTAGAATTATTGGGGGAGGTTAAAGAAAACTTGTCCAACTAATCGAAAAACGAAGTTTGCAAAACACTTGTAATTTTTTAACAAAAAAAATAGCAAAATTTTTTAAAGGAAAGCCTTAGAAGATTTATACTAGGTTTTGAAAGCTAATCTTTACACAACTAACTTTAAAGTTTAACTAGTTGTTAAGAAACTTTCAAAATAATTTTCAAGATCTATCAACTTTTCAAAATACTTTGGATAAGAATTTTGAGCTTAGAAAATATTTGTAAGATGCTTTAAAATATGAATAAGTTTTAAGAAAATTTTAAAATAAGTTTTGCAAGAATGAAACTTTTCAAAAAATTTCAAGGATGAAACTTTTTCAAGAATGAAACTTTAAAAGACTAGGTTTTGCATGAATGTTTTTTTTTTAAAAAAAACTTTTCAAAAACATCTTTTAAAGTTAGTTTAAAAGCAGTTTACAAAAATTGAAACAGTTTTCAAAATAATTTTTCAAAATATATGATTTGATAAGTATCAGAATTTTTTAAAACATGTAATTTTTCAAAATGTGTTAAGAATGAATTTGAAGGTGATTCTTAAATATCCTCCCCCTGGATCTGATATTTAAAAATAAAATATTCAGAATAATTTTAAAAGTATGTGATTAAATTTGTCTTGGAAATAAGTCTCCCCCTTAATCTGACATTTCCTTAGGAAACCCTTATTAACCACCTATGTGTCTGGGATCTAATTGTAATCATGATTCAATTTTCTTTTCCTAGCATCTAAACCATTCTAGATATTCAAATATAGTAATCTTACGTGTTTGGAGAGATGTTTAATATGTATTATCTAAGACAGACATAATTGATTTTTTTAAAAATTCTAACTTAAATAATCTAAAATTAATCATGAATTAAGTTTGATTAATTAATGTCTTGAATCATTAATTAATCATGGATTATTTAGTGATTCTGAATTTAGAAATAGAATTTTAGATTGAGTTGTATTTAAGTAAAGTCTAATATTGTTTTTATATTAACTGATCTATTAACATTAGAGTAATAGATCAGATGTTAATGTATTAAGTTAAGAATGAGTTAATAGGTAAATTTTTGATTAACTTATCAATTAGGATTAACTATAGTTTAATATAATTTCATCTTAATTTGAATTAATAAATAAGTTACAATTATTTTTGGATTAATAGTAAATATTAAATTAATTATTGAAAGTAATTAAGTTGAATAATTTATAATAGTAATTAAGTTTATTAATTGATCAAAATGATTAAAATTCATATTATTAAATGAATTATTAAATTAGGACTAACTAATTAAAATTTGAGTTAATTGATTATTAATTAACTTAATTCAGATAAGTTAATAGATTTTGAATTAACTAAGACAAATAATTATTGAATTTCAAATACAATTTAAGCTTGAATTTAAATTAAGATTTAAGTTTAAATTAAGTAAAAAATTAAGTTGTAAATAATTTTATAAAAATAAGTTTTAAATAATTTCAAAATAATTTTTATAAAGAAATTTTTAAAATATTTTTAAAAGAATGTTTTAAAAGAATTTTAAAAATTATTTTTTAAAAAATAATTTTAAAAATATTTTTAAAAAAAAATTAAAATAAATTTTAAAAGGATTTTTAAAATAATTTTTAGAAGGATTTTTAAAATAATTTTTTAAAATAAAATTTTTAAATGATTTTTAAAAGGATTTTTAAAATCATTTTTAAAAGATTTTAAAAATAATTTGTAAAAGATTTTTAAAATAATTTTTTTAAAAGGATTTATAAAAGGATTTTTAAAATAATTTTTAAAAGGATTATTAAAATAATTTTTAAAAAGTATTTTTAAAATGATTTTTAAAATGATTTTTAAAATTATTTTTAAATTTATTTTTAAAATAATTTTTTAAAAAGATATTTAAAATAATTTTTAAAAGTATCATTAAAAGGATTTTAAAAATAATTTTTTAAAAGGATTTTAAAAATAATTTTTTAAAAGGATTTTAAAAATAATTTTTTAAAAGGATTTTAAAAATAATTTTTAAAAGAATTTTAAAATTTAATTTAATTTTGATTTTAATGTTTAATTAATTTAATATTTGTTTTGATGTAATCAAATTTAATTTTCTTTAATTTTATTTAATTTCAAAGTTAAGCGTTGGTCATCTCACCCGATCTATGTTTGTAATCAGGGAATCCTATAATTTTGTGAGATGAGTTAAATGAAATTTTTAGGGTTATGCTTAATTCTGTGTTGGATTCAAGTTTTGCTTTGGGCTCAACAAATAAGCATTTTTTTTTATAAACTTCTGGGCTATGGTGAATCACTTGGACATCATTAGAATAACCATGCATTCGAGGTTTTTTCAAATAGTCATATCCACTGAACTTAGTAAAAAACTTTGGTCTAACTGGTTAGGATTCGTAAGAGGTAGCGTTAGTTAGTTCTACTAAGCCAAATGTACCAGGTCGAAGTCATATCTTCATAGACATGCATAGACAGAGTTTCCCTAACTTACTATCATCCAAAATTTCACCAGTACCGTTGGTCAAGTTAAACTTTTGTCCCTTTTTAAACTAGTCCTAATTACACTACCAGATAAGTTATTATTTTGGAGGTACCAACTAGTTTAGCGCCTCTCCTTAAATTACTGAACATTTGTTTTATTTAATTAAGGTTAATCAAATTTTTTGTTAAGGTTTAATTAATTGTAATGTAAGTTCAAGTTTTTAATTTTGAATTAATTAAGTTGGTCTTTTTTAAAGTAGTGTAATTAAGATTTACATTTTCTTTTAATTTTGAATTTATTAAATTATTATCATTGTTTAAAATATTATATTTGATATTTAAGTTTTTATTAATTTTTAATTTCGAATTGGTTAAATTATTTGAATTATATTTCTTTAAAGGTTTATCTTTAATGTTTAACTCTTTATTAATTTTGAATTTTGAATTTTGAATTTTCTGGATTATTTTTGTTTAAGATGTTTTCTTTAATATTTAATTTTATATTAATTAAATTATTTTAGTTTTGGATAGAATTTTTTAGATTGATATTGTCTAGATCATTAAATGATTTATTAAGGTATTTATTGATTTTATCTATTTTCTCTTTTTTTTAAAAAAAATTTAAATTTATTTTCTTGTTTGAATTAATTATTTTTTAATTGATTTGGTCAATGTTCTGTTTGACTAAGTCACGATTGATGCCAGTTTGATCAAAGTATTAATTGACTTGATCAGAATCTAGATTATTATGTACTATACTTAAGATAAGTTCATATCTATCTAAATTATCATGTAGATTATTTAAATTACTACTGACAGGAGTATTTTGGTAAATTATACTAACATTAAGTGCATCCCCTAATTCAGTAGTCTTCTCCGTTGGATTGGACTCGAGTTTGGATTCGCTTTTGATTTGCTCCTCTAGCTTCAATGACTCCTCATGAGTCATGAAGCTTGGTCAGGTGAGTCCAAAACTCATAGGAATCTTTGACCTTTCCTATCCTGCATGTAACTTTATTAGGTAATAAGTCTGAAATTAATTTTATTACCTTTCTGTTGGCTTTTGTGTTTTGAGTTGGTCGCCTCCGTGCCATGCTGCCATCGAAGTCGTTCATAAGGATGAAATTTTCCATCTGCATCCTCCATAGATTGAATTCGTGCCTCTCGTACCTTTCATATGGTGGTGGTTCGTGGATGCTTCATCCTTCTTGATGAGACATTGGTAAACTTGCAAACAAAATATAGACAGGAAGCAATTTCCACGACTTTGTCTTAGGATAAGTAATGTGGGAGATAAAGAAATGAAGGTGTTTCACCAATTTTAAATAAAATAATAATAATAAATATTGCAACAAATTTTGTCAAAAGGTTTATTTCACTAATTCTGACTAATAGTGAAAAAATGAAAGTGAATTTTTCAAAAAAAAAATAGAGGGAAAAAATGAAAGGCGTACCCGCTCTGATATCACTTGTTGGATCGAGATGCACGTGAGAGGGGAGGTGAATCACGTGTCTTTCAAAAAATGGTCTTCTCAAAAATTAGTACGCAACGAAAAACTAAAAAGAAATGACAACACAAGAAAACACCAGCGGTTTTACTTGGTTCAGAGCCTTCGACGACTTCTACTCCAAGACCCAGGTCCCGCAGACCTATCAATGGGTAATCCACTAAAAGCCTCTTCCGGTACCTCCGGAAGAGGAAATAGAATACAAGAAAGATTGGAGAAGTGTAACAGACTACACTTCTCGTTTACAGAATTTAAATACAAGAAAAACTTGTTACCGACACATAAGAATTGAAATGGCTTGTTCGTGTGTCGATGTCTGTCTGCCGGTTGAATCAGAAGTCCTTGGAGCAGTCTTCAGGGGCAGCATCTTTACAGCAAAGTCGTAGCAGGAGCCCGTAACAGTCAGAACCTCAAATGGACGCGTAGTAGCTCGTATATGTGTTATCTTCTTAAGCATTCTCGAGACTGCCTTATATAGGGCATGGAAGGCGCCTTCCATTGGCGTGGAAGGCGCCTCCGATGGGTTAAACTTTATCCCGAAGTTTGCTACAGCTTATCATTAAAGCGATCAAGTTTTATGCCTTGGAAAGCGCCTTCACTACTTGAAGGTGCATTCGGACACTGTTCATCCAAAGGCTTTTGCTCCTTTTTACCCTGCAAAATATGTTAGTCTAATAACTAAAATATCTACCCTGTAAAATAAAGTTAGCACAATTATAATAAGTGGTAGTAATTTGTTCCTGTCCTTCCATGACCAGGAACTAGTCAAGATCTCAGTTTAGGGATCCAAAATGAACCTAAACTAGACCGATGACTACTGTCCCCTCAATCGAGACGTGTCCTCACTCAGTCACTCTCCTCCAGTGACTTACCTTTACTTACCAATTTACCAGTTGTCCGGTCCGTAGACCCAACTGAACTTCTTGTCAGATATCCGGTCGGCACATCGACTTATCTGGACTTCTTACCAGATATCCGGTCGACCTGTTGACCTATATGGACTTCTCACCAGATATCCTATCGGCCCATCGACCTATCTGGTTAACTCCTACACACTTGGTAAAGTGGTTAGATCACAATAATACCTAACTTAACTTGCTATTCATCAAAACCTGAGTTAGACCATTAGTGCAAATTGCACTAACACTGACCTGCTAGAAAAAATAGACCCAAACCCGCCCTATATATATATATATATATATATATATATATATAACCTAACTTAACTTGCTATTCATCAAAACCTGAGTTAGACCATTAGTGCAAATTGCACTAACACTGACCTGCCAGAAAAAATAGACCCAAACCCGCCCTATATATATATATATATATATATATATATATACACGGGGGTGCAGGCCCGGCTGAAGGCATAGGCCAATAAGGCCTATGCCTAGGGCCTCAATATAATTGGGGCCCATTAATATTATATTTTTTAAAAATACATTTAATAATTAAAATTGAATTTTAATGAGTACTGGACGTTTCATTTCAAGCATATTGTTTCGGCACTTCGATTTCCGTGCAAGTGTGCACCGCCATCAATTGAAATTGCACACTGCTTCGATTTCCTATGTGCACACTGTACTTGAAGACTTGAACATTTGAAGATTACCATTGCCGCTTCGATTTCCACATTAATTCACTGTACAACCATCTATTCCAACGAAAAACTCAATTAATAATATCATTCTCCTAGAAATCTAGAATTCTATATAAAACTACTATCAAATTTAATTTGCTCATGTTTTCATTATCCAAGTCACATACTTTCATCCTGCTCATATTTTCATCCTCTAAGTTTCATCCTCTTTAATCTGTATTTTTTGTCCCTCATTATTTCGACGGTGATTCTAAATACAACAAAACGTCCTTCGCATTCCTTAATTGTCAGGTAATATTTTTTTTATTTTTTCTTCATTCTTGAAATGTTCTTTATTGTTCTGTAAAAACAATAAATTATTGATGAATGAACCCAAATATGAAATATGGTTGGAAAAATAGATTATTAGCAGTTGTGTGAAAAAAAATTTCTCATTTTTCCTCTCTCGTAAACAAACTACTACCATCTTAAACTTGATATATGCACTTATCTCATTTATTATATATTTGTTAAGTATAATTTATTATAAAATATAAACGGTTTAAATTAACCGATTCAAATCAAATTTAATATTTTATATTTTTTATTATATTTGTGCAGGTAATACTCAGTAATCAGTTTGAAATATCATTAAATTAAAACTATACGGCGTAAATCAGGTTTTATTGTTCATTTAATTCTAAGTAATTTTATTTTGATAAAATAATAGAAACTTATATTTTTTTTAATATTATTTTAATATAAATATATCTATGAAAAAAATATGATTCTAATATATGAAACGCATAAAAAAAGAAAAATAGAAGAATTTATTCAATCTCAAAAAGGCGCACTCGATAGATTTATTATTAATAATAAAAATTAAAACTTAGAAAATAATATAATTGAAAATTAATTGAATTTAAAATTTATTTTAAATTAATATTTTATTTTTAAAAAAAAAATTAAATCCACCATTTTCGGTCCCAAGTAATTCGAATGAAAAAGGGTGAGGAAATTTTTTTAAAAAAAATATTAAAGATCTATTTTTTTTTTTTTGCCTAGGGCCTCATAGAACCTTGAGACGGCCCTGCGGGGGTGGGTTCATTGTGTTGGATCGTTACGATGCTAGAGGGGGTGAATAATGTTTGTTGCTTTTTTGAAAATCGAGAATACACAGCAGAAAAGAAACATGAGCATACAAATGCTAACACAAGAAATTTTTACTTGGTTCGGAGCATTCGACGACTCCTACTCCAAGGCTCACACTCGTTGAATGTTTTTCGTTGGGCAATCACTATCAATTCGAAAATGAGTTACAAAGATTTGAGTACAATAACTGAAATGTAAATGTTACTGACAAACAGAAAGTAAATTTGAAGAAGTCTTCGTTCTTTGAACTTCAGAGTAGCCTTTCAGTATCGTCGGAGCCTTTTCGGAGCAATGCACGAATATGAAAGTCGCAACAGATGTTGTTCTGAAGCTGTTGGTCGAAGACCTTTATATAGGCCCATTTTAGGTGCCTGGACTGTTGTTGACATGGCGATCTCTCGTCGAAACTTAATCCGTTAAGTTTATCCACCTCCGGGTGCCTAGACCCACTCTGGGAATCTAGACCGTTAACGTGGGTTCGACCAGTTGTCGTACTCTAACTCAGCTTCTGGATGACTTTTCTGGTCCGAGCGCTCGGAGCAACTCTGAGTGCTCGGACCACCTTTTGTCTTTCTCTTTCCTACAATAAAAAGTTAGTTCAGACATAAAAAATTTCCCTACTAGACAGAGTTAACATAATAAATAAAGTAGTAGTTGTAATTATATCTTGTCTCTCTGATACCAGGATCTAGTCAAGATATCATCTTAGGTTTTTCAAATGGACCTAAACTAGACCGACATCTACTGTTCCCTCAACTGAGAATGTGTCATCACTAGATCTCTCCTCCAGTTACTTACATTTTACTTACCAACTGTAGTCTCTTGACTTACCTTTGACCCACTAGGTCTTCTCGCCAGTTGTTAGATCCTCAGACCCAATTAAACGTCGACCGGTTGTCAGGCCCACCCAACCAAACTTTTCGCTAGATATCGGGTCCCGTGGATCTATCTGGATTTCACACCAGCTATCGAGTCCAGCGGAGCTAGCTGTATTTCAGCCTGGTGTCAGGTCCTCCAGACCCGTCAACTCCAGCACACTTGGTAAAGCAATTACCCAAAACACTCTAACTTTAATTCACTTGTCATTCATCAAAACCTAAGTTGGATCATTAGTGTAAATTACACTAACAATCTTCTCCCTTTTTAATGTAATGACAACCTGGATTAAAGTTAAAAAAATATATTAAAAGATAATATGTAAAATACAAACAAAACAAATGATCTAAGTTAGTTTTGAATTTGATTTACTTGATCAAGTTTGTTCTTTTTCTACATTGACTCTTACCCTCCCCCTTTGGCATTCATAAAAAAAAACTAAAATAAAGGAAATACAAGCATAAGATAAGTAATGCCAACCATTAATGTAGAAAATAGACATTTTGTATGTATCAGACTTAGGGAGAGGTTTGAACAAAAGTTTAGTTTTAAAAAAAATTAAAAATATTTTTTTGGAGCATTTTCTAAGTAAAGCTTTGTCAAAAAAATTTTACAAGTAAGCTTCTTCAAAATTTTCCAAGTAATCTTTTTCAAAGATTTAAGGATCTTCAAAAAATTATAAAGAAAAATTTTCTAATAAAAATTTTTAAAGAAAAATTTTCTAATAAAAAGTTTCAAAGTAATTTCAAAGAAAAAATTTTTAAGTAAGATTTTTTAAGTAATTTTTATAAAAAAATTTTAAGAAAGATTTTAAAAGTAATTTTAAAGAAAAATTTCTAAGAAAAATGCTTTCAAAAATATTTAGATAAACGTTTCCAACAAAAATTTTAGTAAATATTTTTAAAAATTTTAAGGTAAGGAATATTTTCTGAGTTTTACAACTAATTTAATTTTTCAAAAAACTTTTAAAATTATATATTTTTTAAAGCAAATAATTTTCCAAGATGTTTCCTAGGTAAAGTTTTTCAAGTAAACATTTTAGAACTTTTAACACATGATTTAAAATTAGACACTCCCCCTAAATATGATATCTTTATTTAAAAATAATCATTCAGCTACCAATATCCTTAATACATGTCTAACTGTTAGTTACTAACTATCTATCAGAAGATAGTAGTGTTCACTTGGTTAGTCAAGTTAAGCAAAATGTGATCTAACTTATTGTTTATTAAGAAGGATTGCTTAACTTGATCACTATATTTTGGTATTTTTTTACCTAGACTTATTTTGATGCACTGATATAAACATCTAAAGTTTAGGCAAAAGGTCTATGCATCTCACGCCATTTTATATTTTTAAATACACAATCAAAGTATAACTAGTGTGTTTGTGAGATGCTTATTTCCTAGATCTATAGGATTATGCTTTCTATGGATTCAATCTAGACTAAGGCCAAAATGATTTTAAAATACTAGGAAAATGGGAATTTTTAGAAAATATAAGTAAAAAAAAATTCCTAGATTTGTAAATTATTTGAAAATTTGTTTAACCACAAGAGTCCCAGTCTATTGTGCACATCACTAGTAGTCTTTGTAGATTACTGAATTCATATTCTGGTAGTGATTTAGTGAAGATGTCAGCCAGATTTGACTTTAACTTAACATAGTTAAGTTCGATGTTTCTTTGGCGACGTGATCTCTAATGAAGTGATGTTTGATTTCAATATGTTAGGTTTTTAAATGATGCACTAGATTTTTTATTAAGTTGATTGAACTGATATTATAAGTTAAAGTCTTTTAATATATACATCATCCATAACAATTGTACTACACACTCACACATTGCTATGTACTTGGCTTCAGTAGTAGATAAAGCAACACGATATTATTTTCTACTAAACCAGCTGGCAAGTGATGGTCCAAGTAATTGACATCCACCACTTATACTTTTAAGATCTAGTTTACAACCAGCATAATCTGAGTCAGAGTAACTGATTAGTTAAAAATTAGGTGTTCTAGGATAACAAATTCCTATATTTGTTGTGTCTTTTAAGTACCTAAAATTTCTTTTTACATTAGTTAAGTGGAATTTCTTAGCACGAGTTTGGTATCTAGCACACATACTAATTGTAAATAAAATATAAGGTCGACTTGTAGTTAAGTATAAAAGGCTGCCTATGGCATGTTGGAGCAATCTAGGTGCCCTAGGTTTTGATGTTTAGGCAAAGGTTTAAGTTAGGTTTATTATTGTATTTAATATGCATTGTGAGTGTGCAGGATACAGGTACAACAAGGAGAGTCCAAATGTGATTTTGGCAAAGGAGGAAAGTCCAAGGGTGAGTCTTGGCGGTGTAAGTCCAAGCATGTAGTCTTGGCAACGTAAGTCCAAGTGTGACTTGGCAATGATTGAAGTCCCGGAGGCGTAGCCTCTTAGCAAAGGAAGACCCAACAACAATGACAAGGAGATGGAAGCTCCAAAAGGCATGGTGTGAAGGATGGGGAGACATCCAAGGGAAGCAAGGTTGATGGAGGAGGGGTAGAAGGCTAGGTTTAGGTTGTGCGAGTAAGGACGAGTGCATGAGAGACTGTACTCAGGATAAAAGTTTAGGTTACTGTAGCATCAATGTAGTGGTATTATAGCATTACTGTAACGATACATTAGTATTACTATATCAGTCGATTGGTGTTTTCATCAGTCGACCGGTAGCCGACCGTTGACTTGTAACGATCAAATTTTATTTAGGACCAGTCGACTGGTGGTTGTACCAGTCGACTAGTGGTGAGAAAATAGCTTGGTATTTTCCTCCTGAGCTCTATTTAATAGAGCTCGGGATGCTTGAGCAAGGTGACAAAATTAGTGGTGGTTAACCCTAATTAGAGTCTCCAAGTGCTCAAGTGATCTAGTGTGGTCTTGTGCGAGTTTTGGTGAGGTTTCTCCACCCACAAGGATCTACGCCAGCTAGCCGGAAGTTCTCCGGGGAATCATGCACCAACGAATCGGGATCGCCCACCTTACGGACAGTCATAGAGTAGGAGCTTTATCTCCGAACCACGTAAATGAGCGTGTTATTGTGGTTTGCTTGTCTTCATTCTTCTTCTTTTAATTTAGCTTTTTATTTATTAGCTTGTTTTGTATTCTGCTGTGCACTAACATTATAGGAAGCGAACGATTTGTGTGAGACACTATTCATCCCCCCCCTTTAACGGACGTCAAGGTCCCAACATGACACTCCTATAATATTTTAGATCTACTAGTTTTCCATTTGGATCACTATCTAAGGTTGTGGTAGTTGTTATTGGTATTTTTATTTATTTGATTCTAAATTTTTTAAGTAATTCTTTTATGTATTTTGTTGGTAAATATAGTTTCTTACATTTGTTTATTTAATTTGTAATCTTAAGAAATAGGTTAGTTTACCTACTAAGCTCATTTCAAATTCTTGTTCCATTAAGATTATAAATTCTTATAAAAAATTTGAGTTGGTTGAACAAAAAATTATGTCGTCCACATATACTTGGGCTATGATGATCTCTTGTTTGAGTGATTTTACAAATAAAGTTTGATTAAGATCATACAAAGCTTTCTTTAGCTTGAGCACATGGTCAGGATGATCCAAACTCTCAAACCCAAGTGGTTGATTTACATAGACCTCTTCTTTTATTAGCTCATTTAAGAAAGTGGATTTAACATTCATTTGATAAAGCTTAAATCCTTTATGGGTTGTATAGCTTAGTAGCATTCTAATAGATTCAAGTCTATCTACTGGAGCATATGTTTCATCATAGTCAAGTCCCTCTACTTGACTAAACCCTTTAGCAACTAGTTTAGCTTTATTTCTAACAATTTCCCCATTTTCGCTTAGTTTATTTCTAAACACTCATTTTGTTTCTATTACCTTTTTATTATTAGGTAATGGTACTAGATTCCAAACTTTATTTCTTTCAAATTGGGCCAGTTCTTCCCACATGACTACAATCCAGTCTGGGCCAAGTAGGGATTCTTCTATTGTTTTGGGTTCAATTTTAGAAATTAAAGATATTTGAATTAGATTTCTGAAAGATGATCTAGTTTGAACTCTTAGATTTGGGTCACCTATAATTTGTTCAATTAGATAGTCTGAATTGACTCTTATTGTTCTAGGCTCAATATGTGTTTATTCATTTTCTTGTGGTTGATTTTGTTCATTTTCGTTTTCGTCTATTGGGTTTTTACTAGTTTCCTCTAGACCAGTGCTAGCTCTAATGAAATTAATTGGTTGGTATTGAGGTTGAGTTGAGTTAGATTCCTTAGTAACTTCGTCAAATTTTATATTGGTTGTTTCCTTAATTCTTAGAGTAGTTTTATTGTAAACTCTATATCCTCTACTATTTAGGGAATACCCTACAAAGATTCCATTTTCTATTTTTAAAGTAAATTTTCTTAAGTATTCTCTTGTGTTTAATATGTAAACAAGACATCCAAATACTTTAAAGTATTTAATATTTGGTAATTTATTATAGTAAATTTCAAATGAGGTTTTATTATTGATCCGGCGGTAAGAATGGGGGACCCACAGATGGGGTCCCGTCCGAGCGGAACCAGAGATTACCCAGCCAAAGGTTTGGGTTTCCGACGCCAAAGCAGGAGAACCGAAGCCGAGTGGCCGAGCGGAGGTATCCGCTCGGCCGACGACAAAATGGCCGAGCGGAGGTGTCCGCTCGGCCGGAATCGTGGCGAGGGAACAGTGGTTAGCCGAGCGGCATATTCGCTCGGCTCGGGATATGGTATGTCAGCAAAGGCATGATGATTAGACTGTACGCAAGATGACACTATTAAAGGCCCCACCATCCCCGTCTGACAGGCCCACACCTAGGCATGGTCGAAAGCAGGTGATTGCTTCGATTGGTGTGCCCAGGCTCCTTCGAGAGGTCTATATAAGGCCTCCACTTCTTCAACCGGAGGTACACAAGTCTACATTTTCTAAGCCACTTTCTTATTCCTTCGCCTAACTTGAGCGTCGGAGGGCCGTCGCCGGGACACCCCCCCCGGCTCGGTTTTGTTGCAGGTTCGCCGGAGCACTCGAGGATCCAGCAGGGAGCGCCACATCCCCAGCGTCCATTGACTCCTGGTTCGGACAGGATCAATTTGGCGCCGTCTGTGGGAACGCACCTGCATCCGAGCAGAGGCAATGGACGAGGCTGGAAGACTACATACCGTGGCACTCTCACAAGAAGAGTTTGACGCTATAGTCGAGGCGAGGGCAGCCAAGACAGTGGCGCAGCAAAAGGAGAAAGCACAAGCTGAGCGAGCGCAACAGCAAACAACCTCGGCTTCAGCAGGCCGGGCGGCGCAAGCAGACCGCCCGGAATATGTTTCAACAGGAGGGTTCCCTCAGGCACTCTTCCGTACTCCCCCAGAAATCGCGCCCGCTCACGGGGAGCAAGGATCTTCATCCGATGAGCCTCCCGTTCGGGATCATAGGAAGGGCAAAGCTCCCCGAGCGAACGCACCACCCGAGCAGGTTCACCGACAGTTCTCTGAAGCCATACATCGGGATCCGTTACCAAAATACTATACACCACCGCCGATCGGAGCTTACAATGGGACGACCGACCCCGACGATCATTTGGGGAAGTTCGACAGCATCGCCACCTTGCATCAGTACTCCGATTGCGTAAAGTGCCGGGTATTTCTCACCACTCTATCGGAATCTGCACATAAGTGGTTTCGGAGGCTGCCGGACGGCTCTATCACTAGTTTCCAGGAGTTTCGAACGGCATTTCTTCATCACTTTGCGAGCAGCCGACGTTATCAAAGGACAAGCGTCAGCCTGTTCACCATCAAACAAGAACCAAAAGAATCTCTCCGGACGTATATACAGCGATTTAATCAGGTAGCGATGGACATCCCCACAGCCACCTCGGAGACAATGGTAAACGCATTCATGCAAGGCCTCGCGGAAGGGGACTTCTTCCGCGCGCTCATTCGCAAACCGCCCAGAGACTACGACCACATGCTACACCGGGCGAATGGGTATATAAATGTGGAAGAGGCGGAGGCTGCCCGACGGAAGGGAACTCATGCCGAACGGAAGCAGCCCGCTGCCCATCAGCCACCAAGAGGACCAAGAGTTGAGGCATTCCGGGCACATCATGCGAAGTCCCCGGTGGTTCAAGAGGTAGCGGCCGAGCGGTCAAAGATGAAGAAAAAGAGGGTATGGACCACAATGTTTTGCTCTTTCCATAATACTAACTCCCACAATACCCACGACTGTCGGGGCCTGCCTTCAATCACCCATCCCGTACGACGGGGTGGCCCTCGTCGATCGCCTTCACCCGACCGCCGCAGCGGCATCAAGAGTCCGGTCGGCGAACATATAGGAGATCTCCCGAACAGCGTTTCCCTCCAAGGCATGAAGATCGCTCTCGAAGGTCCAATGAGCAACCTAGGCAGTCCGCTCGGGAAGAGGAGAACATAAACAACACCTCCCGGGAAAAAATCAATATTATTGCGGGTGGGCCGACCGGAGGAGATTCACACAGGGCGAGAAAGGCAAGCGCCCGGCAGCTCAGAATCCATGAGGTGGGTTGCAGCCAAGAAAAGGCGAGCGGACCCAAGATCAGTTTCGGGCCCAAGGATCTTGAGGGAGTTGAAGTGCCGCATGATGATGCCCTTATCATCAAAGCGGTGATAGCCAACTACACCATCCACCGTATCTTCATTGACACTGGCAGCTCGGTCAACATCATCTTCAGAAAGGCCTTTGATCAACTACAAATCGATCAAGCCGAGCTGCTGCCCATGACAACCCCCCTCTACGGGTTTACGGGCAATGAGGTTCTTCCGGTCGGACAGGTAAGACTGGCTATCTCCTTAGGGGAAGAACCGCTCCGGAGAACGAGGACAACAAACTTTGTGGTGGTCGACTCCCCTTCATCCTACAACGTGATACTGGGGCGACCGGCGTTAAGCGAATTCTGAGCTGCTGTGTCGACGTTCTACCAGAAGATCAAATTCCCGGTCGAGGACAAAATCGGTGAAGTACGAGGAGATCAGTTAGCCGCTCGGAAATGCTATGTGAAAATGGTCCGAGCCGAATCCAGCGCCGCGCGAAAGGCTCCACGGATCGAGGTACACACCATAATCGAGAAACCTCCTGCTTTAATTTATGATGAAAATGAGGAGGTTCAGATCCATCCGAGCCGATCGGAGGCTACAACCTTTATTGTCGCCGACCTGGAGGACGAACAGAAAGAAGAAGTGGTCAAATGCCTCCAGATGAATCATGACGTCTTCGCCTGGTCGACGCATGAGCTGCCCGGTGTCTCCCCCAGCATAGCCCAACATAAGCTTCACGTCCGGGCGGACGCTCGGCCAGTAAAACAAAGGAGAAGAGATTTCAGCACCGAGCAGAATATGAAGCCCTTATTGTTGGATTGCAGGCCGCTCGGCACGTTGGAGCCGTCCGGGTCATCCTCTATTCAGATTCCCAGTTGGCTGCTCAGCAAATCTCGGGGATTTTCGAGATAAATAGTACAAGGCTCAAGCTCTACGTGGAGGCTATTGAAAAACTTAAGCTCAACTTTAGGGAGGTGATTATTCAGAAGATCTCCCGGGCGGAGAATCAAGTGGCGGATGAATTGGCCAAGCTGGCAAGCGCGTTATCCCCGGTCGGCTCTCAGAAGCTGATCGAGCAATTATCTTTAGTAGCACATGTAGATCGGATGGAGGGCATCACATACCCGAGCAACTGGAGGACAACTATTGTGGAGTTTTTGCGCTCAGGAGCTACCCCATCCGACCGGGAAGGAGCTCATTTACTGAAGAGAAGGGCTAGTCGGTTCACCCTCGTAGGAGATCAACTCTACAAGAAGGCCTTCTCCCGCCCGCTCCTAAAATGCTTCAGCTGGGAAGATGCCGAGTACATCCTTCGAGAAGTGCACCAAGGTTCGTGCGGTGGACATCCAGGCGGACGGTCGTTAACCAGGAAGATTTTGCTAGCCGGGTATTTTTGGCCAACACTTCAAAAGGATGCTGCCCGGACCGTTGCAAATTGTCTATCATGTCAGAAGTATCACAGCGTGTCCCACCGACCGGCAGATGAGATGAAAGCATCAACTGTGGCCTGCCCGTTCGACCAATGGGGGATGGACATCGTGGGACCCTTCCCCATGGCTACCGGGCAGCGGAAGTTCTTATTGGTGGCGGTTGACTACTTCTCAAAATGGGTAGAAGCTGAGCCACTTGCAAAAATATCCGAGCAGATGGTTAAAAAGTTTATATGGCAAAATATCATCTGCCGCTTTGGTATCCCAAGACGACTCGTCTTCGACAACGGACGTCAATTCACTGGGAAGTTGCTCGGGAAGTGGTGCGAAAGTTATGGCATCGAGCAGCACTTCACATCGGTGACATACCCTCAAAGTAACGGTCAAGCCGAAGTAACCAACCGAGATATTCTCAGAATTTTACGGGCTCGGCTCGACCATGAAGGAGGCAGCTGGGTAGACGAGCTGTCGGGCGTCCTATGGGCTCTCCGCACGACACCAAAGGAGGGAACGGGCGTCACTCCGTTTCACTTGGTATATGGAGGCGAAGCAGTCATCCCGATTGAAGTTGGGGTGGAGTCCGTTCGGGTACAAAATTATGATGAAGATAACGCCGAACGGAGGAACATGGAGCTAGACTTGGTCGAAGAGGAAAGAGCTAAAGCGTCCGTCCGGCTGATGGCGTACTGGCAACGTATGAAACAGAACTACAACCGGCGCGTGATCCCCAGAGCCTTTCAAGTAGGCGACCTAGTTTGGAAGAAAGTCAAGCCGGTTGGAGATGTCGGCAAGTTGGAAGCTCCCTGGGCAGGACCCTTTGAAGTGGTCGAGAAGCTCCGTAGGATGCGGAAGGTCGGATGCTGGATCGGCCATGGAGTGCAAATCACCTTCAGCCATATAGAGCTGGGTGAGAGGTGCGCTTTTGCTCTATTTTGTGTAAATTCAAAATAGCTGTACTCCTTTTATCGCAGGAAACAAATTATTCCCAAGGCATTCTGTGTTCATAGCCGAACGGTTGGTTATCCGAAGGCCCGGTGCCGCTCGGCCGGAGGTAAATTATCGGAGCCAAGCGCTCGACGACGAAGGCCCCGAGCTGCTCAGCCGGAGGTATATTGTACGAGCCAAAGGCTCAATTCCGAAGACCCTGTGCCGTTCGGCCAGGTAAACGTTGTCCAAATTAGGCTTAAAAGCCCGACGAGCTCCATCGTTAAAGATCGAGAGCCGCGCCGACCGGCTATAAATATCCGCGCCGACGAGCTCCGACGTTAAAGATCGAGAGACGAGCCGGCGTCTACAAAAATCGAGCGAAAAACCGACGAGCACCATCGTTAAAAATCGAGAGTCGGTCCGGCAACTATAAATACCCCGGGCGGACGAACGAATATCAGAGAATAAGAAACCGCGGAAACCACAAGTATTAAAACATTTAGGCCCGCTCGGGCGTTGGTCCTTCGATACTTGGCGTTTGTTGACTTCACACAGGCTAGATACGTGCAGACCGAGTATGCCCTTCCGCTCGGACTTTGTTTAATGGGTTAAGCTGATCGGCCGCGTGACGGAGAACACTTAGAGCATGACTGACCCTAAGCATAAACGTTAAGCAAACAGAAGAACATTATGGATAATGATCAGGAAGACGCAAGCAAAGACATAATTGCATTAAAGGGAAAGCATGCCGGACGGCAAGTACAAAAAGTTGCGCTGGGCGTAAGAAACGCAAAAACAAGATAGAGACGAGGAACACTCTTCACTCGGGGTCTTCGAAGTTGAAGAAACCGTCCGGAATGTCGTCTGTCATGGCCGCTAGATCGGAGACGGGAATGTGCATTCCCGCAGGAAGGTGGTCACCCTTCTTCAAGTAGGCCATAGTGACCTTAACGGCCTCGGCAAAGGTTGAAGAGACGCTGCTGCCAAATTTCGTGCCGAACCTCTCCGAGCGGAGGTAATCTTGACATGCAGCAGCTAGACGACTCGGCTCCCCTTCCTTGTACTTTCTGAGAGTCGCCCGGGAGGCAATTAGTGAATCTTGGAGAACTTTCTGGTCCACCTCCGCTTTAGTGCGTTCAGCTGAGCGCCCATCCCGTTCGGTAGTTAGTTGGGCTTCCAGTTCCTTAGATCGCTGATTTAGGGCTCGGACTTCAACTTTCATCTTGTCCAGATCAACGATCGCCCGCTTCTTCCGGCTACTGGCGCGCTTCACGTCTTCGTCGCGCTTCTTCACCAAGCCTTCAAGTCGAGCCACCTCTGTAGCCAGGTCGGCGACCTTCTTCTGTTCGGCCTCGCGGGCTTGTTTCTCCCGCTCGGCCGATGGACCCCCCGAGACTTGGAGTTTTTCCATAAGATCCTCCAGCTCGGCCAGCCGATGGCTAGTGGCGATTTGCTCCGCCCAATGCTGTAAGTGAAATAATAAAATCAGAAACCAAACAGTAGCATAGCGCAGGAAGAAAAATGAACCTACCTGAGTGGCCTGCTGCATGTGGTTATCGCCGAGCTGCTTGGGCGTCATGAGGGCCACCCGAATCTGGGCGTCCTCGAAAAGTTTGGCGAGCGGACCCGTCAAGGTTATTTCATGAACGGGGCTTGATGGCCGATCGGCAGACAATAAATATTCCTCCGATGGGAATCGAAGGGTAGTCTTGATGGTCGGGTGGCCGGCCGGCACTTCCTCAGCCGCAGTCGCCTGGCCCGAGGACTCCCCTATGGTTGAAGTTTCGCCCAACCGTCGTAAGCGACGACGAGTCCGTGGAGGAGAGCCAGAGGGCTGTGCGGTGGGCGAGGCCACGGGGGTCCTGATCTGCGACGGCGTGCGATCTGGAGAAGCGATCTCGATCGGCGCCTGTGGTTCGCCCTCTGGGGTCGGCGGAAGGCTGGAGTCTCTTCGACGTTTCCGCCGAACTTCCCGTGGTGAATCCCCGGCCTGGGGGACTCCCAGCTCGGCTGGAGCAGAGGAAACAGGATCCGCCTCAACCTCCGTTGAAGCGGGTTGGGTAACTTCTGTTTCAGGGGCGGACTGCGTCCCCCCCTCTCCTGCATCTGCCGGGCGGCTGGGGATAAGACCCCGCTCGGCGAGTTCTTTTTTGGTAGCCGCCTCAATTTCCACGGCCTTCAATTTCAGATGATCGGTAGCCTTGGAGCGCCACATGACTTCAGCTGCAGTGGAAGAAATTAAAATCAGTTAGACAAAAAAGGCGAAGAGAGTAAAGAGTCCTTACCCATGCGGTAGGGGAGATTGGCCCGAACGGGAGATAATCCAAAAATGTACAACACCCCCTTGAGAAGCAACTGGTCGATTTTGTACCGCTGACCGGACAAGCAATTTGCCGCATGAAGGTAGGCCGGATTGCTTCTGAATTTGCCGAGCTCCGGCTGGGTCGGCACAGCGGTCTGCCATTTGGTTCTGAATGCTGGCCGCTCGGGAAGTCGTATATAGAAGAAGAACTCCCTCCAGTGCTTGTTGGAGGTCGGGATATTCTCAAAAAATTTGAAGCCTATTCTACTTTGGAAAATAAAAGTACCCAACTCGGATTGTTTAGGGTAGAAGAAGTAGTGGAATATTTTGGGATCAAGTGGGATACTGTGCAGCCTAAAGAGGACGACCACCCCGCTCAGTAGCCTAAAGGAATTCGGCACAAGTTGGCCGAGCGGGATGCGGAAATAATTACAAACTTCCAAAATAAATGGATGGGTAGGAAATCTAAGGCCGCCCTGGAATTGGTCCAGAAAAAAATAAATAGTACCGATCGGCGGGTTATGGGGCCGGTCGGTCGGGCCGGCTACAACTATTTCATGGTCATTCGGGATCCCGTAGGTCCTAACAACGCGCCGGGCGCGCTCCTCATCGAACCTACTCTCCATACTCATATACCACGGACCGTGAACCTCGATAGCGGGCGCAGAAGTGCTCGACATGACTAAAGAAGGGAAGGAAGCCTAGCAATACTCGGAAACAAGGGGACGAGAGAAGAGAAGAAGCTTACTGAGGGAAGATCAAAGGAAAGAATCCCCAGGAACTCGAAAACCGCTGGAAAGCAAGCACTGGGAGTCGCCGGAGTAAGCTAGCAGCAGGCAGCTTCGATAGAGGACGCGCGATGAAACAGCGAGTGCGGCGTGAAAGCCAGAACGAGGGCTTTATACAAACGAGACCGCTCAGCCTCGTCGGTCGGATGCAGGGCACAAGAGACGAGGTCATCATCTAGCCGTTCATTTCAAAACAAAGGGCGTCCCATCGTACGGAGCGCCACCGCCACTAGAGACGAGCCACGTGGCGCTCTGTCACCAAGCGCAATTAATGCGCCCATACCGCGCATGCTTCGGCTTAATGAAAAAGGCTTGCGCGATTTTCAAGAGGATTTAAACAAGCAAACATCCACGTGGGGCGCCAAGGCATACAAAGCGAAGAGCCGAGCGGCTAAATTTGGTATGAGGGCCGAACGACTCAAGGGATATCAGCAGCAGCGATAAGGCGACGACCGCCCGCTCGGACACACAGTCCAGTCAGTCGGACTCACTGCCTCCTTCGACTAGACTTGAAGGGGAGGCAAGTGATCCGACGGTAAGAATGGGGGACCCACAGATGGGGTCCCGTCCGAGCGGAACCAGAGATTACCCAGCCAAAGGTTTGGGTTTCCGACGCCAAAGAAGGAGAACCGAAGCCGAGTGGCCGAGCGGAGGTATCCGCTCGGCCGACGACAGAATGGCCGAGCGGAGGTGTCCGCTCGGCCGGAATCGTGGCGAGGGAACAGTGGTTAGCCGAGCGGCCTATTCGCTCGGCTCGGGATATGGTATGTCAGCAAAGGCATGATGATTAGACTGTACGCAAGATGACACTATTAAAGGCCCCACCATCACGTCACGGAAAGGTTGATACAGTAGCAGTATGGTCTTATGGATGCCCTTTTGACAGGCCCACACCTAGGCATGGTCGAAAGCAGGTGATTGCTTCGATTGGTGTGCCCAGGCTCCTTCGAGAGGTCTATATAAGGCCTCCACTTCTTCAACCGGAGGTACACAAGTCTACATTTTCTAAGCCACTTTCTTATTCCTTCGCCTAACTTGAGCGTCGGAGGGCCGTCGCCGGGATACCCCCCCGGCTCGGTTTTGTTGCAGGTTCGCCGGAGCACTCGAGGATCCAGCAGGGAGCGCCACATCCCCAGCGTCCGTTGACTCCTGGTTCGGACAGGATCAATTATGTTTCTTAATTATTGTTGTTCTATTTTTTACATAGCAGACTGTACTAACAGCTTCTGTGTAGAAATATTTTGATAGTTGGTATTCATTATGTATTGTCCTAGTAGCTTCTTGGAGAGTTTTATTTTTTCTTTTAACTATTTCATTTTGTTGGGGTGTATTAGGACATAAGAATTCTTAATGGTACCTATTTTCTAAGTAGATTTAGTAAACCTATGATTTTTAGATTTTTCACCTTTATCACTCCTAATTCTTTTTATTTTTGAGTATTTTTCATTTTCAATTTGTTTAAAAAAATAACTAAATATTTCAAATATTTCATCTTTATTTTTTAAGAATTTTACCCAAGTGAATCTTAAGTAATCATCAATTATTACTAGACAGTATATGTTTCTATTAATAGATTTAATCCCATATGAGTCAAATAAATCTAAATATATAATTCAAGTGTTGAATTGGTTTGAGTTTGATTAGTTAGTTTGTGAGTTAATTTGGAATATTTTCCTTGTTGACAAATATTACAAATTGTTGAGTCTAAGTTAGGTAGTTTTGGTAGTCCTTTAACTAAGTCATTTAGTTGGTGAGATTTCTAAAGTTAGTGTGGGGCATTCTCCTATGCCACAACTATTAGATTTTGAGGGATATCGTAAGACAATCACCTTACTATTTTTACTAAACATAGATTCACTATTTGAGTGCATATTATATGTTTGATTATCTTAAACTCATTTACAGAATGTCCGTAATACAATTCATAGTATTAGAGAAATTGTGATTGGATCACAACTAGTGATTATCTCTACATATGTAATTATGAACGTATTGGAATTTCCCTAGTCGTCGAATTGATGCATTCGAATATCATCAATTCTGTAAGACTAGCATGAGTTATACTCCTTAGTTCGCCAAACAGCTGTTTTCTCATTGACTGAAGACATTGGGATGTCGAGAGTTAAACGTGGATGCTAGTTATGGTAACTAGTTCATTAGAGTGACTCGTTGTAAAACTTCATATGGTTATCTATATATATGGATATGTCTGGGAAGCTCTTACTGTAGTTCGAGTATAAGTTTCCTTCGACTTGAGGTAAACAAGTCATCTTCATCATTGAGACTTATACTCTGACATCTTAAGCAAGCACCTCATTGAGGTGTGGACTCGAGATGCTTGGGTATAAATCAAAATGCCCGAAGATGTTTGGATAGGCCACAGAGGATTCACCGCTCCTTACGAGGAGACGTATACCCTATGACCACTCATTAGGATTATTACTCAAAGTCTTTGGCCAAAGCATCTGTAACGCTCGAAAATTCTCAAATCAATTTTAGAAATATTCTATTATTTTTCTGAAATTTTAGAATATTTTTATAGAATTTTTGGAGTAGCAGAAGTAGCAAAATTAAATAAAAATGTAAAACAGGC
This sequence comes from Zingiber officinale, assembly GCF_018446385.1. Classification (NCBI taxonomy): domain Eukaryota; kingdom Viridiplantae; phylum Streptophyta; class Magnoliopsida; order Zingiberales; family Zingiberaceae; genus Zingiber; species Zingiber officinale. Next base: position 67,951,803 of record NC_055989.1, read on the forward strand.
TAAGCGGGAATTGAATCCGCGACCTATGAACTCTATGACTTATAGGGTGACTTAGTAACCAAGGGGCCCCAGTAGGGGTGTGCTGAAAGAAGAGAAGAGAAATTATATTTATGGGCTAGTTGGGGCGTAATTATCACTTAATAAAAATAGGGAATTTAAGAGAGAAGTTATTATTCTTGAACGACACCTCTCCCTCACCCTCACACGTCGCCCTCTTTCTCCCTCACCCTCTCGGCACACAAACCTAAGAAGACCTAGGGTTCAATCCCTAGGGTCGTAGGAGCACCCTCCGGAGACAACTTCGGCACGAGGACGCTCCCCTCCGCGAGAAGAACGTGTAGACGTAAGAGGATCGTCGAAAAGATCTTCTTCTCCGGAAACCGATTGGAGTCTCAGGGCCGTCTAACACTCTTCGACAAACCGATTGGAGTCCAGACCAGCATCACGGTTGATCAGCCAATCCAACTCAGACTACTTGTCTAGTCAGTCAGATTTCCAGCCTCCTTCGACTAGACTTGAGGGGGAGACATGTGATCCGGTGGTAAGGCCGAGCCCGCTCAGCAGAAGGGTCAATGACACGATGGTGGTCAAAGTCAAGACGGTCAACACCCCGATCGTCATCGTCCAATCGGAAGTAATAGAACCCGACCGGACATTAATACAGCTCGACTTCAGACCGAGCTTTCGATGTTCAGAAGATCAAGTATTAGCGAATCCAGATGCCGAGCAGCCAATCCGCTCGGACTTGCCTAAAATCTCAGAACCAACAGAGTGGAGTCACAGCCAAACGAACAGTGGAAGGATGACCAAGCGGCTCTCCCGCTCGACTCAAAGGCAAGGTCACTCGGATGACTGAGGGCAGGCCGAGCGACTCTCCCGCTCGGCCCCAGGAGGGACAACCGTCCGAATGGACGAGGATCGGCCGAGTGGCTCTCCCGCTCGGCCCAGAAGCAGACAAAGGAAGTAGATGGTGATATCTTTCTAGGAACCAGTGCCACCGACAGGCGGCATGGTTGACGGCATGGTCAGGCCGAGGATCATCAGACGGAAGCTTTCACTGTCTTGTCAAGGATATGCACAGACTGTTAAGGTATAGTGTTAGAGACACTTTTCTGACACGTCTTTTCATATTATGTTTTGAGAAGCGTGCACGCCTTAAGAAGCGTGCACGCGCTCTCCTGAAGTTTTATATAAGGACCCTTAAGCTTTGACGGAGGTATGAGATCTCTACTGTATCTACTGTTACGTTGCTATTTTCACTTCTCTTCTTTACTTGCTTATTGTTACTGCCGGTGACTGACTTGAGTGTCGGAGGGCCAACGCAGGGGAACCCCTCCCTGGCTCGGCACTGACGTCTTGTGGTTACAGCCACAGGCTCATCCCGTCGGAGGCCCACCCACATTCAACTAGAGTGCCACGTCCCAGCACTCATCGTCTCGACTCTCAGACAGATCACGAATCGTTACTAATTTTTAAACTGTAATTTAATTTAAAATTTAAACAATTTAGATTGGATTGCAGCTCCAATTTCATATTAAATTAAGCTTAAATTAAATTATTTATATATTTAATTTTTTAATCAAATCTGAATATCACAAATATCGATCGAACTCGAATCAGATTCGGTCGGTAGTAAACTAGAACTAACGGCCCCACATATTCTAAAAGAGAATAAATTGTTTATTCAAAAATCGAACGGTCTTTTAAAACAGAACAAGATAATTAAAACAATATTAAATTATTAATTTTTAATCACAAAATCTCCTCCTAGACCAACAAGGGAGGCTACACAGCGGGGCAGATTCGGTTCGTCTGCGCACGATGCACGTCCATTCCTTATCCCTTAATAATTAGGGTTATTTATCATTTTTCAATATTGCCAGAAATCAGAAGATGTCTCTGGAAGCTTCCCGATGACGACCGTGGCCGTGGACGCGAAGCCCTCGCCGCCCGCTTTACCGGCGAGCTTCGCCGCCTCATCGAGCGGATCCTCGTCCCTACCGAGCGAAGAGGACGACGATCTCTATGGCCGCCTCAAGTCCATGCAGCGGCAGCTCGAGTTCATCGAGATCCAAGAGGAGTATGTGAAGGACGAGCTCAAGAACCTGAAGCGCGAGCTCCTCCGCGCCCAGGAGGAGGTGAAGCGAATTCAGTCGGTGCCTCTCGTCATCGGCCAGTTCATGGAGATGGTGGACCAGAATAACGCCATCGTCGGCTCCACTACCGGCTCTAACTATTATGTTCGGATCCTCAGCACCATCAACCGTGAGCTCCTCAAGCCCTCTGCTTCCGTTGCCCTCCACCGCCATTCAAATGCCCTCGTCGATGTCCTCCCTCCCGAGGCGGACAGCAGCATCTCCCTCCTCAGCCAGTCGGAGAAGCCCGATGTGACCTACAACGTAAGTCCCTACAAGTCCGAAATATTCTCCTCGTCGATTCGACAGTCTTTTTTAATAGATTTTGTACTGCAAAAAAACGGGATTTCCACATTAGATGTTTTTTTTTCACGAGACTCTAGTTCAGGGATGAGTTATTTTCATTCTTAGTAAAATTTTGAGCCAATTCGGTGCTATTTACTAGTTCTTAACCGTGGACGATTGGAAAGTTTCTTATTTTATCTGATTCACGAAGTAAAAGTGGGTTAAAATTTGATACCCTCATAAAGGACTAGTTAATTTGAAGTGAGCAAATATGTTATTCCAGTTGAGAAAGATGAAGAAGAGGTTGGGAGTAATTCTGTTGCGAAGAATTTAGGTTGTGGGAATAGCAATGGTAAACTCAGTCAGTTTTTGAAGTTTTACAGAGGGGTATGTGTATCTGCACTTATGCTATTCAGTTCATTTGCCTTCTTAAAAGTTAGTTCACATAGGATAGTATATTATTCTCCATTCATGGCAATTATTCATGCAATTATACTCGGATTTCTGTGTTGGGTCATGAAAGAAATTGACTTATGTTAGTTTAGGTTGGCAATATTGTCAACAGTGAAAGGGAAAAATGCTATCTTTCAATCGCAAGCTATAATTTCTTGGTTTTCTACATGGATCTGCTTGTATTTTTTTTTCATGGAACTTCTAGAATTTTTAGGCAATATATAGAAATATGTTGTGTATGTACTTGTACATGCTCAAATTGATGGAATGGAAGCATAAGTTGTTGAAATAAATCCAGCATGTTGTAGGATGGTGTAAGACCAAGCCTACCATATAAGCAATGGAGGAATTTTCTGGAAGCTTGTTGTCAGCCTTGGGAAATTTTAGTCTGTTTACATCTTTGAGATATTCAATAACAGTGCTTAGGAAGTGTTGCTCCTTAAACACAAATGCAATCATATGTTAACTTTGTATAATTTCTTTCTGCTCACATGTGCATGTTTATATAGTGTATCCTAAAAACCTGGCTGTATAATTGTTCTAATCAATAATTGCCAATCCACCATGCAATAAATGTTAACTTCTGTTGATTATAACTCATTGTTTGTATTCAGGATATTGGGGGTTATGATACGCAGAAGCAGGAAATCCGTGAAGCTGTGGAGCTACCTTTGACTCATCATGAGTTATACAAGCAGATTGGTATAGATCCTCCAAGAGGTGTGCTCTTGTATGGTCCTCCAGGGACGGGTAAAACCATGCTTGCCAAAGCTGTAGCCCATCACACTACTGCTGCATTTATAAGAGTTGTTGGATCTGAGTTTGTCCAAAAATATTTGGGCGAGGTACATTTTAATTTTACATTCCCAATTGATTTTCTAACGAACAGCCTATGAGAGGAGGAAATTATTAGAGAAAGTAAAATGGTAGGAAAAAAAACTCATAGGAAAAGGATTGAGAAGTATTTTCTTAATTTCAGTTCCTTTGGAGAGAAGGAAAGAAGTAGAGCTTTCCGTCCATATCATTTCAGAGGGAAGGAATAACAGAGGGAAATTTAAATTTCAAAACTTTATTTTTTAAGGTTAGATTTGAGCTTCATTAAATGCAAAGAGTGACTTTCCAACCTAAATAATTGGAGAAAACTGGGAAAGATTTTCCTTCTTTGTCTCTGTTTTCGACAAAGGAAATGAATGGCAAAGTGCTATTTGAGAAATCTCTATCATCTTATTCTTGTCCATGTTTCCTGCCATCTTAGTAAACTTGCATTAAGAGAAGCATACATCCCTGGTTTATGTACTAAATGGGTGCATGTGTCAGGTAAATAGTTTTTTCCTTACTCAAGATTTCAGAACCTTCCCAAATCTTTATGATAATGAAACATCTTTTACACGTTCTAACTTTTTTGCCTTTGTCAATAATGAAAAGAAGGTTTGGAGCCTTGTAGGGAGCTTGGGATGTTTAATGTGATTACTTAAATGAAAGTTCCTTGGCCAAATGTTTGTTTTTCGAGTTACTATCAATTGCTATACTCTCCTTTATGAGGATGTTAAATCTTTAATCTTGTTTAGGGTCCAAGAATGGTTAGGGATGTCTTCCGACTTGCAAAAGAAAATGCACCTGCAATTATATTCATTGACGAGGTTGATGCTATTGCTACAGCACGTTTTGACGCACAAACTGGAGCTGACAGGGAAGTTCAGCGCATACTTATGGAACTGTTGAATCAGGTAATCTATTGGTAAAAGTGAGAATTTTGGCTTGGCTGATTGATAGAGGTATATCATTTGGGCCAATGTTTCTTTGCTGAGGATGTGCAAATTCTATCAGCATAGCATATTCTTACTGAAAATGAAGCAAAATGAGACTATTAATTACTCAATTATGCAGTTCTTATCATATTTTGTCATTTGGTGTCTCTTATTTCCTTTCGTTGTAGTTTCTACTTACTACCTATTCTCTGGGGTTTTGACCCTGTTAGATTATTGCTAAAAATGTATATTTTTGGAATGTCAACTTTTGTTATAAAGTGTATTTACCATATTTTGGTGGAAGAAGGAAGCTTTGGTTGCTAGAAACATGGACATCATTCTCTGTCTATTATTTTAAAAAGACTAGCTGTTGGAATGAATAAATACATTTCCTCATTAGATATTTTATGAACATAATATCTTCCAAAATTTGCATTCATGTTTGCTTGTCAGTTACATTTTTTACTTGTCCAATTACATTTTGTGCTATGACTAGTTTCTGTTTGAGTTCTGTTTCAGATGGATGGATTTGATCAAACGGTTAATGTCAAGGTCATAATGGCAACAAATCGTGCAGACACTCTAGATCCTGCACTTATCCGTCCTGGTAGACTTGATCGGAAAATTGAGTTTCCATTGCCTGATAGACGACAGAAGAGACTAGTTTTTCAAGTAACTTCTCGATACATTATCACATTCTAATCGTTTTAAACATTGAGTTTTTGTCTGCTCCTAATTATGAGATTCAGTTGTATAATCCAATGAGCTTGATTTCCTTGAAGGTTGACCCTTTTGTAAATTATATGTGTCTTTTATAAGTCAAGCAGCATCATTTAATTAAAAATTGTTGGTCATAGACCACTAGCAATGATTTGATATTTTTCACTTGCAACAGGGAGAACAATAAGAACAAATCCTTTGGCTAGATGGCTGTTTCAAAATTTTTTTCTCCATCAACCTTCTAGATTTAAACAATGATCATGAAAGAAATTCATTTTCCTAATTCTTAATTATAGCAGATCATTATTGGCACATTAGAAGAAAGCAAATGAAGTTAAACAATCTATATCTTCTTATTCATCAAGTTCATTGGTGGTCAAATTTCTTGATAAGAGTCATAGGTGGGAAAATAATTTGTTCCTTATATAGTTCTAGACATCTCATATTCTTCTTCAGCTAGATTTTGATGCCCAATTTTTTTCCTTAATTCTTTGCATCATTTTGTTGCAGGTCTGCACTGCTAAAATGAACCTCGGTGATGAAGTCGACTTGGAAGATTATGTTTCTCGACCAGATAAAATCAGTGCTGCCGAGGTTGGTAACATTTGTTGTTCATAACCAATCTGTTTCTGATTAAATTCTTTCCTTTTTCTTTGAAACTCCAATTTGTTTCTGTTTAATTTCTTCCTTTTTTTTTTGAAAGTTTAATAGTTCCTTTTGTTAGACCAAAAACTGTCCCCATATTCATTAGTACCTTGGAAATCTATCAATTGGCAGCTAAGTATTTCCATGCTTTATTTGCCAAACAATGTGGTATTATCATGCTTGGTTGTCAACATTACTCCCAAGGACAAGAATGCAAGAGAGGAAATTGTGCAAATTTGATATCTATTTGGGAGAGAGGATAGTAAAAAGAGATATGAAGACTAATCTGCTTTTTTTTTTTAATTTCAAAATTACAATCAACTAAGATAAAATGCATTTGTACACAATGGTGAGCTTAGGGTGCCAACTTTGGAGAAATGTCAGAATGAGATTGAAATGCTAGCATTTTACTCAGAGAGATGTGATAAAGTTCAAACAATAATTAATTTCATTGAAGTTGCAATCAATGGAGATAATGTTGCAGATATAAGTGAGATTGAGGCTTTGATCATCCATTCGGAGAGGGGAGTGTCATTTTACTCCAATAGATGGAGTGGAAATTGGAAAAGACTGATAATAAGTAATCTCATCATAAATCACAGACACAAAACAAAGAAGACTGTGAGATAGTAACTAACAATAGCTCAAACAAACAAAGAGGTTAGGGCAAAATTTGGTGGAATTTATGGAGAATAAATGCTCAGTTGCTCTCTTCTTTTTCAACATTCTCTCTCTTACTACTTTTAACCATAGCCATCTCTCTGTCCCATTTTAACATTTGTGCAATTTTTTTAAAAAATTAATTCAATCTCCCCTTTTTTCCTCCTAATTCTTTCTTTTACAAAATACAATTTCACTTTATGGGTGCTTTGGCGTGTGACAAGAAGAAGGCCACCTCAACAAGGTTGAGCCCTTAGTGCTCAATGTGGGAGACTCAACGTTCAAAGAATGTGTCAATGGGGACAAGATTGATGCTGTGCTGGAACGCATGATCGATGAGTGAAGGCAGGATGAATCTTTGTTGCCTCCCGAGTTGGAGGTGCAACCTACCATAGATCTTTTAAGGAATAAGAGTTTCTTCCATGGAGGACCGTCAAGCAATTTGACAGCTGAACGACACTTCCCGTGATGGATCTTTGAGGCAGTTTCTGTCTTCATTCTGATTGCACAGTAGATCATTCATGGATTTGCACAGGTACAGATCTTATGAGGAAGGGAAGGGATGAAGTGTCAACAGCAGGGTAGTTTTTGGTAATAATGGTGACAATCAGTAGTAGTCGATGTTGTAGTTTGTAGTTTTTAGTTGTGGCAGTAAAGTTAGGATTTAGTTGTTCCAATAGTTAGCACATCTGAGTTTAGCCATTGGCATTACAAGAGATGATGACTTGTTATTTTTGAGTGCTTGGAGGAGAAGAGTATGTTGGTGAGGCAATTCTATGAGTGTGGCGGCTGGAAGAGGTGTTGGAGCTGAGAATATTTGCTTAGGGATTTTAGGATGATTGAGGGAGGGAAAGGGAGGCTGCATCGTTATTAATTTGTGACCTCCCACTAACGGTATTGGAGGGGAAAAACCTTACCTTAGGAAGCTTGCCATGTTATAAATTTGAGAAGGATGAAATATTGTTTCTCATTGAGAGATTACTATTACATGATATAGCACTCAACCCTAAAACTAAAACACCCAACCTAAAACTAAACCTACAACGCTTTTAACTAATGGCCCCAATACCGTATTCAATTGCTCTGTTTATTTGCTTCCTCTTTGACTAGAAATATTCCACATCTTTTGTTACTGATGCATATACCATAATTAATTGCTTTATATTCATGTGCTTCTGCTTTTGATTGGACATATTCCACATCTTTCACTACTACTGCATCAACATTCATGTAATGTTCGTTTGAGAAAAAAAAATTAAATATCTTTTTTGCAGATTGCTGCTATCTGCCAAGAAGCAGGCATGCATGCTGTCCGCAAGAACCGCTATGTCATTCTTCCGAAAGATTTTGAGAAAGGCTACCGGACTAATGTTAAAAAGCCAGAGACAGATTTTGATTTCTATAAATGAAAGACCCAAAACAATTCCATGTATTTAATCCAAACATGGAGGGCCAAGCATATTCGCATTAGTCTTAATATTCAAGGATAAGGTATCTGTTTTAACACTCCAAAAAGTGTTTTTTTTGAAGTGTTTCAAGGTCAGTTAGTAGGTTGTGTCTGTTGTAAAATAGTCATCCTATTGTGTATGTATAGCTGGTAATGGTCGAAGTATGTTAAGTATGGTAATCACTAAGAATCACTTGGTTATCTAGATCACTATTCTCCTTTATAAAACCTCCATCTGCTTAGTGAGTCATGATTATGATGCTTGTGTATGATTACTTCTTTATAAAAACAAAGATGGTTAATGGTACAATGAATGTGGGTCATCGACTTGATGCATCAATTGGATATGAAAAAGATTATCCATACAAGTGTCTTATGATTCTATTAGTTTCTTTGCAAAAGTTCTTATAGTGAACTCAAATTCTTCTAGATGCTTAACCAGATTGTTTGGTCATGCACAAAATCACAAATTATCCAACTTGTTTTTAGATTGTTGTTATTGTTCAACTTTAGTCATGCGTTAAAGCTTTCAATGCAAATGCAATTATTCAAGAAATAGTAATTGTCTCTCTAATTTGTGTGGATTTCAGCTTTATGTGGTGATTTAATGATCTTATCTCAGCTAATTTGTGTTCTTACTGTTTATGCCATAGTTTTGAACCTTAACCTTTGTACATGTCACTTTCTTGAAAAAGTAGATCATTTTAGGCTGTCATATTTTAATAGTGTGTAAGTGTTGAGCGATTAGTTGTCAAATTTAACTCACAATTCAATACGAAACAGGATCAAAATTTACATAGAGAATAAAAATTTACATAGAGATAAAAATTTACATAAAGAATTGATACCACTTGATGTGGCATAAGGGATAGATATCAAAAAAAGAGATAACCTCACACACAGAACAAACATTCTCACATAAATTATGTAATAGTTTGATTAATAGAATTAAGGTCCTTTTAAGGACTCCAACCCAAGCTATAAACATTAAAAGAAAGAAATAACTCTATACCTTAAAGAACTCAATCAAATTAGACAATAGCTCAATGTGCAAAATAGGAAATCATCTCTGTCAAAAAATTTAGTCAATCCGAAATAAGACAATTAGCCACTTGAAGACTTCCTTCAAAGAATTTTTCTCTAAAAGAGGAGAATCTACCAAAATAAAATAAATTCTTATAAATCTTAAAACTTTTGAAATTAAATTCTTAGTTTGTATTATTTTCCCTTACCCAAGGAGAACTCAATTGTTAACATCTTTCTTGGATCATCATTTCCAATTGCAGAGGGAACAATTGCATCACCAACTTATTTAACATGGTTTTTTCTATATCTTTCTTGCTCGTCCCTTCCATCCAATGAGTAAGAAATTTTGTTGTTTCCTTTTTTTTTTTTTCAATTGTCATTTCCAATGAAGAAGAAAATGCCTCAATTTATCACCGAGGAGGATGCTGTTAATATCAACACAATAGTTATGAGGCATGGACATGATAATGCAGACGATGAACCTATAGAAGCACAACCTAATCGAATGGCTCTCTGTGAGTTACCATATTCTTAAATTCAAAAATTGAACTAATAACTGAATAAGTTGGTAAGCTAAATAAATATACATTAGCATCAATTTTTCTCATAACATGACTAATGAATAAGGATTCTAAAGTTGATATGGAGACCATTTGAATTCATGAATGCAAGAGGATAATTTACTCCTCTTAGATACTTTATGCTAATCACTACTTAACATAGTTTTTTTTTTTGCTAGTATCTTCATGTGTCTTGTGCCAATCTCTTGAGATTAATGAGTGTTGTAGTCGTTAGTAACTATAATTGAACACATGCCAATGAAAGATCTGATTGATTCATTACTTTACCAAATCTTGTATTCTTATTTAATTTTCTATTTTGGTTTTTCTGGATAACCTGGACAAACTATAATTTCTGAGCTTAAGTCATAATCAGTTACATTTTAATTGCTCTTTAGAAGATTGTCGTTAGGAGATTTTTCTTAGGTCAAGTCCTGTAACTTAGTTAATGATTCTCGATCCTCTAGAGAAGGATCACTAAGTAAAATACAATATTGTTTCTGTTAAGGTTTATGAATATGGTTTTTAAATTAACGCACGACACATTTTGAGTTAGGTCATGTGAATTAGTCAAAGATTCTTTGTATTTAAGCAATATTGGAGAATTTAGAGAGGCAAGGTGCTTCTGATGGGCTTAAAGGTATTATGGAAAAGCCCTAAAAGCACAAGTTAGGAAATGATAATTATTCTTTTCTTTGTCATAATCCATCTAGCTCTGGAGGATCAATAGGATTATGAGAAATTCCAAAAGCAATACCCCTCTTTGGCTAAACAGCATGCATATGAAATTTATAATACAACTTAAATTTTGTGTGCAAGCACGCGTGTGCATGCACATGATAGCAGATAGTTAAGGCAGAAGAAATAAGTGAACAAGGAGCCCTTTATTCCTGCAAAAACTATTTACTGCACTGATATACAATACCACAAGTAGGATTATCTGTAGCAAAGAGAAGTAGCTAAAAGAAGCCTACATCTATTTGCAAGGAAACCATTTCATTCCTATTGCTCCAGTCATCCTCCATTCTTTCAAGCCTGAACCGCTCTTGAACATAGGAAATAAAGTTTGCAGCTCGCCTGTCTACTTCACTGATGGTGTCTGAGTTGGCAGCTGAAGCAGCTGGAGGAGTTGGAGTTGGCATAATCTTATTTGTGTATTGCACTAAGGGCTTTGGTGCGCGATAGGAAAACGCCATCTTACCTTTCGATCCTCTACGCTTGCGGTTAGTCTCCATTACCTCTCAAAGCTCTTATTTTTTATTAATGGCGTGAACGTTCTGTTCTAGTGCTATTTATAGTACCATGCCTGTACTGTTGAAAGATAATAATAGAAGGACAATCTCTAGAGTTAATGGAGAATATCCGACTTCTTTTTACTTTGAGAAAGCCAGTGCAACTTGTCTCACTTTTGGGCACTTTATTAGCTTTTTGTTGAAGTTCTGATTCTATATCTTGTTTGGATATTTTTGGAGGAGCATCTCCTGCTTCGCTTTAAAAGTGGCTTATCCGAAGTCTCAGATATTTGAAACAGATAAGATTGATGTCTTCTTCTAGTTGAATATTCTTACAAAGACTGTCCACCTTTTAGGTTTGGATCCAGTGGTCCTGTAGCATCCAAGTCAGGGATATAAACTGTTTATCATTCCAAAATCTTCTTTTAAGCTTTATTGAATGAATCTTTCTCAACGCAAGTTGATATTTTGTTCTAGCTGGTTTATGACTAAGAGTAGGATGTCACTGATCAGAATTTCTTATCTTTGTGCTTTTGAAAGAATGTTATGTAGCTTTTGATGTGACTGACGATAACCCACTTCTTCACTGGCCTCTCTGAACATTCACATGACAACACGCTTGGACTCATTTGGATACTTTTTTTACTTGTGTCTGCGTTCCTATAATATTTCTAGGGCAAATTCTTTTATGTTCATTCTATAATATTTCTGTGTTCCTTCATCTTACTGTTAATCTGGTGAAAATCTCTTCTTGTTCATGATATGTATCTCTGCATAGATCTTAAAATAGTTTGATGGAAGCAATAGATCTTAAAATCTTTGAATAATTAATTAGAAATTTTTGTGTTCTATTGCTATGCCATAATTTGATAATTTTGCCTTTTGTTTTCTGCTTCCATTGCATACAAGGCACGCATAGCTTCAACTGTATTACATGCTTCAAGTGTGTTTTTTGAAGAACATTTGATCATATTCTAATTAATTATTCTATTTTATTTAATCCATATGTTTTAGGCGCATTGAGCTATTTTTCGTATGAAGAAAAATAGATTTAAATGTTTCAGTAGATTTTGTTCATTACCATGTGCCGGAACAACAAGGGTCTGGGCCGTGCACTCTTATTCGTGTCTGCGATGAATGCAACTATACTTCCTTCCAAGCAAGGTTCGTGATTCGCGATGGAGTTGCATTGTAGTTCAGTCGAAGCCATTATAAGGATGAATCTAATTTTGTCATTCCTAATTGATCCTATTCGAAAATCAAAGAGATGGAAAGTCAGGGATATGATGTTTCCGCTAGCCGCCTTTAGACTTCACTCGGATTTGTAACACAAACTACATCAATGTCGAGTTAGAGAAGAGGTTCTTGCCGATGGTCTTCCGACGTTAAGTTAGTCACCGGCGATGAAGTAAAAAGCGGAGCAACAAGAAGATGGTAATGCAAACAGTGAATATCGCATATCTCCATCGATACTTGGACCCTTCTTTATATAGAGCTCCTATACTGCGCGTGCACATTTCCTTAGGCGGGCACATGTCTTGAAATTTTTTTTGAAAAGACGTGTCAGTAAAGTATCCCTGACACAGTACCTTAACGGATTGAGCATATCTTTGAAGTGACAGTGGAAGTTTTTGTTGTACGATCTTCTGGCTGTCCATGCTCGGTGTGTACCAACTCTCAAAAGGATGTTGATGGATATCAGTGTATTGTACTGCTAGGCCGAGCGGGCTGGTCGCTCGGTCAGAGTTTCACCGCTCTGGTGTCCTTTCCGGTCGATCAGAACCTCGCTACTCTTGTGTATGTCCGCTTGATCGAAGTTCTCCTTTGCCACTACCACTGCCGAGACTTGCTGCCAGGTTGAGCGGGGTAGCCGCTCGGTCGTAGTTGAACTATGCCCATATCAAGCTCTGCTGTCTGACCGAGTGGGGTAGTCACTCGGTTGGCGTTCCGTCTGCCAATGGCGAATCCTGGTGCCTTACCGAGCAAGGAAGCCGCTTGGGCGGCTTCTACACCTTGTCTTCATCAGTGTCGAGTTAGGGAAGAGGTTCTTGGCGATGGTCTTCCAACGCTAAGTTAGTCACCGGCGATGAAGTAAAAAGCGGAGCAACAAGAAGATGGTAGTGCAAACAGTGAATATCGCATATCTCCATCGATACTTGGACCCTTCTTTATATAGAGCTCCCATACTGCGCGTGCACATTTCCTCAGGCGGGCACATGTCTTGAAATTTTTTTTGAAAAGACGTGTCAGTAAAGTATCCCTGACACAGTACCTTAACGGATTGAGCATATCTTTGAAGTGACAGTGGAAGTTTTTGTTGTACGATCTTCTGGCTGTTCATGCTCGGTGTGCACCAACTCTCAAAAGGATGTTGATGGATATCAGTGTATTGTACTGCTAGGCTGAGCGGGCTGGCCGCTCGGTCGGAGTTTCACCGCTCTGGTGTCCTTTCCGGTCGATCAGAACCTCGCTACTCTTGTGTATGTCCGCTTGATCGAAGTTCTCCTTTGCCACTACCACTGCCGAGACTTGCTGCCAAGTTGAGCGGGGTAGCCACTCGGCCGTAGTTGAACTATGCCCATATCAAGCTCTGCTGTCTGGTCGAGTGGGGTAGTCACTCGGTTGGAGTTCCGTCTGCCAATGGCGAATCCTGGTGCCTTGCAGAGCAGGGAAGCCGCTTGGGCGGCTTCACCTTGTCCTCATTAAGTGTCGGTCATTTCACTTTTCCTTGTGTCGAAGGCGGCGGTGGATCAGAGCATTCTCCCCGGTTGGGGCATGCTTCTCCCGACCGGCTGATGCCACCTACGCGTTGATCGCCTGGATTTTGACCTCCATCGTGACAACGGGTTGGGGTTCTACATTATCACCACATCACAAGCCTCCCCCTCAAGTCTAGTCGAAGGAGGCTGCAAGTCTGACTGACTGGACAATTGTCTGAGCAAATTTCCTCTCGATTGGCTTTCGGCATCCACTTGGCTTCTGATTGGGATGCAAACGTTTCTTGTCGATCGGCCTGTTGAAGCTTGTCGTTCGACCGTAGGTATGCTCCCTCAATCCGATCGGCACGACGAAGGTTTGAACTTGTGAAATCTTTTCTGGGCTTATCTTTGGCGAGCGCGAGTCATGCTTATGTCACCCAGATTTCTGGAAAATCGTGCAAATCTCGTTGCATTAAGGCTAAGCGAGCCCCCATGCCTTCATTAAATGTTGACCTGTGGCGATGCGCCATGTGTCCTACCCATCGCCGCCGCACGCCTGATGTGATAGGCGTATATTCGCTGTGATGTGACGTTTGGTGGTTCAAATTTAATGGTTAGATCTTGGCCTAGGTTTCCGCGATCTAGATCGGACGGCTTCGGTCGGGCGACCCCCAGGCTTATAAGTTCGTGCGCGTTGCTGCCTCTGTGCACTTCTTCGAGTTCTTCGGCGACGCTCCTGTGCTCCGGCGACAACCCCCTTTCCAGACTCCTCAAGCGACCTTTCTCCAATAAGCTTTCTTCGACATTCCCTTTACTTCTCGGCTCTTTCATTACTTTATTATCCCAAATCTTCCAAGCCGGGGATTTTTTTTTTCCAAGCCCGAGCGGGCTTGATTTTCTTTGATAAAATACCGACTTCCAACAAACACTGGAAGAAGTACTTCTTTTTTGTGCGCTTTCCCAAGCGGCCAGACTCCCCTACCTCCTGGCAGCTCGACGTGGCGACTCAGCCTCCATTAAAGAAGTATAAGAGCCGGTAAGACTATCTTAACACCACTTCCATGCTAACCGATCAGAAGTATGACATCCACAAATTGTTGTTGGAGGGTGTCCTCTACATCTTCGGCCTGAGTCTGATCCGCACCTGGCTACCGACCAGCCTAGGTATGAAATTTCTTCAATCCTTCCTTTGATTCTAATTGATTTTTCTCCCTTTTCTGCAGTCGAAGTCATGCTTCGTGCACGTCTGACCGGCAAGGCGAAGCTTGCGAACGTCGCGATCAATGCGGTTGTTGTGGAAGAATTGGAGAGTCGCAACCTACAATCGATCGGCTCTCAAGAAGAGCCGCAGGATGAGAGTGAGGCGACTCTTGCCTTAGCAAGTGGTGGAGCGACTGGCGGCTCACCACTTCCTTTCGAACGACAGCCGGTCGTCCAAGTTGAGGGTCGATAGGCTCCACCTTCTCAGCCGAGCCATTGATCAAGCGCAAGAGGCGCCGAGCAGAGCCTTCATCGTGCTCCGCCACTTCGGGGGTACGGTCCATCGAACGGGTCAAGACATCGACTCCCGCTCCTGTCCAGGAGTCCACCGCTCTTGAGTCATCAAATTGGAACCCCCCCCGATTTACCTCAAGGAATAGTATGTGCGCCGCCTGTGGCCTTCCTGCCACCAAAATCGAAAGCCCAGAAGTCTGGCATCCGTTCGGCGTCTTCATGCAGGCCGTCCGGGCGCGCTACTTCTGCACAATCGGCCCGGAGCGGCCAACGTCATATTACAACAATTCTCCACTTGCCGATCGAACAGTGGCGTGAGTCGGCAGGCGCTTCATCCCGAGCCCTCGAGCACTAGATCATCATCCATGGGTCGCTTGCCCAAATATGGGTCGGCGCACGAGCCCGTGCATCGGTGATGCCCCCGGGGGCGCTCGTGGACAACCATACCCAGATGTCTACTGAGGTAAGTGTTGATATTCTTTTTAATCTATTTTCGCTCGGCGCTTATATTCTCTCTATTGCTTGTAGTACTGGGTGGAGAGTCTGGCCATGAGCCAAAGACTCACATTTTTTTGGAGGAGGAAATGAAGAAGATGAAGGCGTTGAGCGGTCAATCCTTCGCCGCTCAAGAGAAGACGAATGTCGAGGTGGCCAAACTATGGGCCGATCTGGAGAAGAGCACCAAACTGCTCGAGGCCGAACGGGAAAAGAGTTCAGGGTAGACCATTCTTCTGGCTTGGCTCAATAAGCAGGTCATCGCTTTCGATAATAAAATCGAGTCGACCAATGCGAGGAAGAATCGGGCCATCGAAGATCTCGAGTTGAAGAATAAGGAGGTCTGGACCCTCGTCCAAAACTCAAGGAAGCTCAGGATTTCCTTGTCGCCGAGTGGAACAGCCAGCCGACCGAAGAAATTGCTCTTCGAGGGCAACTCGAGGCCAAAAACAATGAGCTGGCCACCGTCAAGGATGAGCTGGAGGCCGCTTAAGTGGCCTTAAAAACTTATTAGGATGCTGAGCTATGAAGAAGAATTACCTCCGCTCGAACGTCTTCAATGAGAAGGTCGTCGATTGGGCTCTGCGCCTCTTTGATCTGGCCATTGATGGGACGATCGACCAGCTCCGAGAGGAAAGCTACCTGTCGACATCGCTGACCATTAACATCATAAGTCGGGACAAGCTTACTGCGTCGCTGCCTGATGACGTCCTAGATTACCTTGAGTGAGGTCGAGAGTTCCTGTAAAATTTTTGAAGTTTTAATGAATACTTATCTGTTCGGCCAAGCTTGATCTCCTTGTATTTGTTTTTTCAATTCGTGACTTCTCCGATCGTCTACGATTAGTCTATCCATCCGATCAATCCTGTTGGTCTTCAGAGTTCTTATGATTTTGCGACCTTCCGATCGGTCCTGAGAGTATTTCGAATAATAGTGTCGAACGGTCACTTTATTTTGAATACTTCGAGCCTTTTGAAGATCGCTCGACTCCGATCGAGAGAGATAGGAGATCTGATATGTTAGTCCGAGACCCGTGAAGACCGCTCGACCTCGAACGGGGGAGATAGATGCTCTGATAAGTCAGTACGTGACCAATGAAAATTGCTCGACTTCGAACGGGGGAGATAAGGGTTGAAGGTCATCATTCGACCGTTGAGGAAGATTAGGCTAACACTGGGGTTTAAGGTCGTTGCTCGACCGTTTCTTTAGACCCGAGTTTAAAGTCGTCGCTTTACCGTTGAGGAAGATTAGGCGAACATTATGGTTTAAAGTCGCCGCTCGACCGTTGCTATAGACCCGGGTTTAAGGTCGCCACTCGACCGTTGATGGAGACAAGCGTTTAAGGTCGCCGCTCGACCATTGATGGAGACAAGCGTTTAAGGTTGCCGTTCGACCGTTGGTGGAGATAAGGGTTTAAGGTTGTCGCTCGACCGCTGATGGAAATAAGCGTTTAAGGTCGTTGCTCGACCGCTGGTGGAGACAAGAGTTTAAGGTCGCCGCTCGACCGCTGGTGGAGACAAGAGTTTAAGGTCGTCGCTCGACCGTCAATGAAGACACATTTCAAGAGGCATTCTTCGATTTTATTCATACTCGACCTTGCATTCAGGAAACATACAAAAATACATAAATTTACTCACGCACATCGTTGCTCGTGAAGTCGTAGAGTGGGGTCGTCATGGGCAGCAACTCACTTCGATCGATTTGTAATTGATCGAATGTCTTCTTAAAGATGATGTTCACCGAACTCCCTGTATCAACAAAAGTTCAGTGAATAGTGTAATTAGCAATTATCGCTCGGATGATTAGCGCATCGTCATGAGGGATCTCCACACCCTCCAAATCACTGTGGCTGAAGCTGATCTTGAGCCCTTCTGCCTTCTCCCTACTGCATTCTATAGCATGGATCTCTAGTCGCGGAGCGTACGACTTTCTGGCTCTGTTAGAGTCTCCGTCGGTCGGCCCACTGACGATCATGTCTATTTCTCCTTGGGCGGTGTTATTTCTGTTTTCTTCTTCCCGAGCGGAGGGCCTGCTTCGTTCGGTCGGGACTCGAGAAGGATCTGTTGGAACCCCAAGGTTGTTTTGGTGTGATCAACAAGTTAAGTTAGGTTCTGTGTGTTTCTAACATTGTGTTTAAGTGTGCAGGATCTTAAAAGCACAGTTAGTCGAGTAGAAGACACAGCTAGCGAGAAGGACGGCACGCGGTACGCCTGAAGGACGAGACGCTGCGGAAGAATACACCGATGGATGAGAAGGAAGCGTGTGGTGGTTCCGAGGGACGAAAGCCGGAGCGGAAGATTGCTCTGGGACCAAGAGACACAGCTAGCAAAAAGGTCGGCACGGGGTGCGACCGAGGGACGAAGACTGCGGATGAGTATGCTGGCGGACGAGAAGGAAGCACGCAGCGATTCCGAGGGATGAAAAGCCGGAGTGGAAGCCCACTCAAGAAGATCGGAACTTGGGTTCGGGTGAGCCCTTTTCCAGATGGCAGAGATCACCCAAGCGAGCGGATCCGAAGTTGAAGACCTAGACCGAGGCGACCAGAGCTGGAGCAGAGGATATGGACTGAAAAAGTCAACCAGAGTTGATTTTTGGGTCCGGGGCGCCCTGAGCTGACCGGGGCACCCAGACCCCTCCGAGGCGCTCGGAAGGTATCGGGGCGCCTGGACCCCTCCGGGGTGCCCGGAACATACCGGGGCGCTCGGAAGTCCATCTTTGACCAAATCGAGTCTTTCGCAATCTGAACGGTGGGGGATAAAGTTTTATCCCCCAGAGCGCCCGAAACCCTTTCAAGCGTCCCGACCAAGGATATAAATATAGCCTTGGTCCAGAAATTTTTTAACGAACTCAGAAATTCACTTCCAACGCTTGTGTGCTGTAATTTAGAGTTAAGTTTCTGTTTTCTGCGCTTCAACGTTGTAAGAGGCTTCTCCGCTTGAAGGAGTATTTAGAGCTCAACTTCCTTGGATTAACAACCACATCGATTGTAACCAAGTAAATACGTGTGCCTCTTTTTTAAATGTTCTATTTACTTTCTGCTTATTCTTTATGCAAGTATTAGTTTAAGAGTTCGAGAAAGGTTGGTTTTGTTTTTGCGTTTTGCAGGCTATCCAACCCCCCTTCTAGCCGGCCGCCAACGGTCCTACAAGTGGTATCAGGGCAGAAACGCCTCAGAAGGACTAATCGCCGTCTGAAGCAACAAAACGATGGTCGGAGATAGCATCTATCCACCAGCATTCGAGGAGGACTTTTCTTTATGGAAGAAACAAATGAAGGTATATTTAAACACTGATTTTGGTATTTGTTTAATAATGAAATATGGTTTTGAAGCACCAAAGACAACGAATGGAAAAGAACTCGATAAACACCTCTGGAACGTGAAGCAACGTAACGAGTATTTGGCAAACGGTCGGGCAGAATTTCATTTTCTAACCGTAATACTAGATGAAGATCTCGACAGAATCGGAGAATACAAAAGCGCAAAAGAATTTTGAGAAAAGTTCTTGAAGATTCATGAAGAATCAGAAGAAGTTGGAACTGAGACCAAGGAAATTGTCGACACAGCAATCATAGCGGAAGACCCACCTAAAGATGAAGAAAGCTCATCCGAGATGAGCATCGAGAAAGGGGGAGAGTCTCCAGAAGAAAACAATACGACAGGGGGAGAATCAACAGCTGACAAGGTAAGTCAGGTATGGTCTCCACTTTCTAAACAATTAGTTAAATTACGAAATATTTTTTCGAACGAATTTTGTAAATTAGAGATATTATCGAAAGAGTTTTTCGGATTAGAAAATACATTATCAATAGATTTTTGCAAATTAAAATTTATGTTATCAAAATACTTTTACAAATTACAAAATATTTTGTCGAATGAATTTTACAAATTAAAAATGTTGTCGAAAAACTTTATCAAGTTAGAATTTATATTATCAAAATATTTTTGTGAATTAGAAATTCAAAATATAATTAAAAATATTAAGTTAAAAGAAATAGCTTGTCGATTAAAGAATTTCGACAAACTAATAATAGAAATTAACATGATACAATTCTTTGCATATTTAATATTGATCTCTTTAAATATGAAAAATTATGATTTAAGAAATTAAGATAAATTAAAATGAAAATTTAAAACTTTCTGATAAATAAATAGAAAGTTTTTTTTAAAATTTTTCTTGCATAAAGTTTTTTGCTTAGAAAGTTCTTAATTTTGATGACGAAAATTTAGAAATTTTTTCAAAAGTTATGTTTGACTTAGAAATTTTTCTTGACTTAGAAAAATTTTCCAGAAAATCATTGAAATAAATTTTTATAATTTTTCTAAGTGTCAACCCTTAGATTTTTCTTGCAACCCCAATTTTTTATGTGATCAAAGGGGGAGAAGAAAAAATATAAGTCTAGGGAGGTAGAAATTGAAATTTTAAATTTTTGAAATTTAATTTTTCTATCTTGTTGCACGTTATTGTAATATAAATTGTTTATTTTTATGTCTATTTTAACCCTAGCTTAACTTGAGTTGATTACATCAAAAAGGGGGAGATTGTTGGAACCCCAAGGTTGTTTTGGTGTGATCAACAAGTTAAGTTAGGTCCTGTGTGTTTCTAACCTTGTGTCTAAGTGTGCAGGAGCTTAGGATCACAGGTAATCGAGTGGAAGATGCAGCTAGCGAGAAGGACGACACGCGGTGCGCCCGAGGGACGAGGCGTTGCGGAAGAGTTCACTAGCGGACGAGAAGGAAGCGTGCGATGGTTATGAGGGACGAAAGTCGGAGCGGAAGATTGCTCGGGGAGCAAGAGACGCAGCTAGCGAGAAGGTCGGCACGGGGTGCGATCGAGGGACGAAGACTGCGGATGAGTACGCTGACGAACGAGAAGGAAGCATGCAATGATTCCGAGGGACGAGAAGCCGGAGCGGAAGCCTACTCGAAAAGACCGGAACTTGGGTTTGGGTATGCCCTTAGAGATCATCCAAGCGAGCGGATCTGGAGTTGAAGACTCGGACCGAGGCGACCAGAGCTGGAGCAGAGGACCCGGACTGAAAAAGTCAACCAGAGTTGACTTTTGGGTCTGGGGCGCCCGGAGCTGACCGGGGCGCCCGGAAGTCCATCTTTGACCAGATCGAGTCTTTTGTGATTTGAACGGTGGGGGATAAAGTTTTATCCCCCAGGGCACCCGAAACCCTTCCAGGCGTCCCGACCAAGGCTATAAATATAGCCTTGGTCCAGAAGTTTTTTAACGAACTCAGAAATTCACTTCCAACGCTTGTGTGCTGTAATTTAGAGTTAAGCTTCTATTTTCGACGCTTCAACGTTGTAAGAGGCTTCTCCGCCTGAAGGAGTATTTAGAGCTTCAACTTCTTTAGATTAACAATCACATCGGTTGTAACCAAGTAAATACTTGTGCCTCTTCTTTTAATGCTCTATTTACTTTCTGCTTATTCTTTATGCAAGTATTAGTTTAAGAGTTCGAGAAGGGTTGGTTTTGTTTTTGCGTTTTGCATGCTATCCAACCCCCCTTCTAGCCGGCCGTCAACGGTCCTATAGGATCGACATTATCCATCCCCGGGTGTCGATCGTACCACTCGGGCGCTCTTCCTTCGTCTTCTTGTCATCCGACAGTTCGTTGTCTCTGTCGTTGATCGGGCGTTGGAGATCGGCGACGGTATCCTCTAGGCGTCGATCGGCTATCGATCGATGTCAGATCGTAGCAATCACGCGTGTTGTGCATCGATGACTAGTGAAAGGAGCAGAACATGGGCATCCATACCTTGCCTCTTGTCGTCTTCGGCCAACCGGAAGCCACATGCTGCACGACATGTGTCCTGGTCTCCGAGTGTGGCTGCGCTCCTTCGACCCTCGACCCTTTGGGCAGTTGATGGCTACTGGATGGTAGGCGCTCAATCGATGTCGAGGATTCGGTCAGCGCCTCTTTTCTTCTGGCCGCTTGGGCATTTCCATATTTATATATTCGTTGACCTTCTTGAACATCTGGTGAAAGTCCTTGGGCGGCTTTCTGATGAGCGATCGGAAGAAGTCTTTGTTGGTGCGGTTAATACTAACGATCTAACTTAGATTTTGATGAATGACAAAGTAGGTTAAGTTAGTTTTATTGTAATATAACGTTGTGACCAAGTGTGCAGGAGAAAGCCCATCTATGTCGACAGGCCGATCGGATAGCTGGCACGAAATCCAGACAGGTCGATGGGCTGATCGGATGTTTGGCACGAAGCCCAGTTAGGTTGACGGGTCGACCGGATAGTTGGCACGAAATCCAGATGGGTTGAAGGGCTGACCGGACGTCTGGCAAGTAAGTTAAGATAAGTCGTTGGAGAGGAGTAACGGTGAGGACGCGTTCCCGGGAAGAGAACTTAGGCGTCGATCCATCTTAGAGCCATTTCGGAACTCTAAGTTTAGATCATGACTAGATTCCGATCTCGGTGAGACGAAATCTAATTAATACTCTGTTTGATTATTATAATTGTGTTAACACTTTGTTTTGTAGGGTAATTTCCATTATGTTTTGGACTAACATTTTCTTGCAGGTAGCTGAAAAGTAGAGGTTCGGGCACCCGGAATGCAAGTTTTATCCTGAAACGACGTCGCAACATGGAGCGCTTTGGTTGGTTGGGCTACGTCACAGTACAGACGCTCGGAAGGGATCCGGGCGCTCGGAGCCTCGTATATAAGGAGGTCTTCTCCAGAGCTTCAACACAACAACGATATCTGCTCTACTACGCTGTGCTCCGACGACGTTGCGACGCTACTCCGACACCGTACTGTTAAAGAGTTTTTCTTTACTTTATTTTGTTATCGATATTGTTCTTAATAGCTCCTGTACTCAAAATTGTAATCCGATTTTACGAACTATTAGTGATTGCCCAACTAAAGCACTCGACGAGTGCAGGCCTTGGAGTACGAGTCGACCAAGGCTCCGTACCAAGTAAATTGGTTTGCGTTAGCGTTGTTTTTTTTCCCTTCCGTTGCTTACTCTCGATACAATAGTTTTTTAATCGCTATTCATCCCCTCTAGCGAATTTCTCGATCCAACAAGTGGTATCAGAGCAGATATCGTTTTGATTTGGTGCAACCATCAATCGGACAAAGGGATGAAATTCTTTTTCATTTTTTTTTATTTTCAATTTTACATTTTAATCCAAACTGGTATCGTTATCTTTTTGAAAATTTTCTCGTAGCAATTAATATGAATTGGTGCAACACTAATTCAGTTTTAGATATTTTGTAAACACTGCACTACTAATCCAAGACCAAGTCTTGACATTTCTTGTTTTTTTTTTTGTGTGTATGTGTGCAAGGTAAAAATGTCTCAAGTCGAAGACTTCAGCACAGTTCGTCGTCCTCTATTCAACGAGGACGACTTCCCCTACTGAAAGAAGTAAATGGATGTCTACTTGAAGATCGACTTCAACCAATGGTTCAGCGTCACCAGATGCTACAAGGTACCGGTCGACAACTCCGAAAATCCACTGGACCCGGAACAGTGGACTTCGGATATGAAAAAGAAATCTTTGACATACTTCAAAACTTTTAACACACTATAATGTGGGCTGACGAGGGAAGAGCTGAACCGAGTAGGACCGCACCAAAATGCGAAGGAATTATGGGACAAGCTGGTCAAACTAAATAAATTATTTAATATTAAAATGCAGAAAGGAGAAACGGTAAGTCAACTTCATGCGAGGATCAAAGACATCCTCAACGGACTTCACGCGATAGGCCACCAAATGGAGAATCATAACTTAATCAGATACGCCTTAAACGTCTTTCCTCGAAATACATTGTGGGCATCCATCGTGGATGCCTACAAGATTTCGAAGAATCTCTCTAAATTGAAATTAAATGAGTTATTTTGCGAACTAAAGTTGCACAAGCAGACTAACGTTAGAATCGAGAAAGGTATCGCTTTGTTTACAGGTTCCTCCAAGGAAAGAACAAAGACCAAGCCTGAACATGAAGATGAGTCCGACTAAGATTTTGAAAATGAAGAGTACTTGGTGAACCTGGTAAAGAAGATGTTCACTAAAGGGAAGAAGAATTTCAGTAAAAAGAACTTGCAGAAGATCGACTCACCAACTGAACCAAGGAATATGACTTGCTTCGGGTGCAATAAAAAAGGTCACTAGAAGAACGAGTGTTAGAGATTGAAGAGCGATAAGTCGAAGACATCCAAGATGAAGACCCTCAAAGCAATATGGGACGACTCATCCTCAGAAGAATTGGAGGCCGAAGATCAGAAGCATCAAAGCCACCTTGCATTGATGGCTTGCGAAGAAGAATCGGAGGACGAATCGAAAGATGAGTCCGAACCCGAATCGAGCCACGAGTCCATTCTCATTTCCGAAAGTCCTGAAGAGATATATCTTAATTTAAATAAGAAATTTTTTAAAATTATTGTTTGTTTAGATAAGAAATTAATTGCAATTGAAAATAAAAATAAATTACTCTTTGAGGAAAACCAGAACCTCAAGGTACAAATCACAAATTCTAATCCAACTCAAGACCTAACACTTGAGTAGGAAAATTCAACATTAAAAATAGAAATTAATAAATTAAAGTGACTTTTAGAAAAATTTACAATAAGATCTAAAAAGTTAAATCTTATTTTAAATAGTCAAAAAGCGGTCTATAATAAAATCAGACTTGGCTAAAAGTCAAGTTTAAATAAAATGTTTAAATCACTAATAACCCAATACAAACAATAAACAAAAACTTGGGTTCCAAAAATGTGTTTAACCACGCAAGTAAGAATTAACAAATATTACATACTCAAAGATAAAATATATTATATAAAATCTGATAAACCAAATCAAAACTCAAAACACAAACCTAGACTAATTAAATCAAAATCTAAATATTTTAAAACCCACCAAGAATTAGACTATCATTAAGTTAAATATAATTTTAAAAGTACCAGACATAAACCTAGAACTAAAACTTGAAAATACAAGCCAATAATTCAGGGGGAGGCTTCAGAATAGCTGACATCTCCAAAACTAACCTACCCGATAGGGTAACCAGAAATTAACCTATCCTGCAGAGTAATTAGAACTAGTTTAAAGGGATAACAGTTTAACTTGACCAACGGTACTGGTGAAGTTTTGGATGATAGTACGTTAGGGAAACTTTGTCTATGCATATCTAAGAAGATATGACTTCGACTTGGTGCATTTGACTTAGTGGAACTAACTGAAGTTACTTTTTACGGATCCTAATCAATTAGATCAAGGTTTTGTATTAAGTTTAGTGGATAGGACTATTTGGAAAACCTCGAACACATAGTTATTCTAATGATGTCCAAGTGTCTCACCATAACCCAAAAGTTTATCTAAAGAATGCCTATTTGTTGAGCCCAAAATTAAACTTGAATTTAATACAAAGTTAAACCAAACCCTAAAATTGAACTTAACTTCATCTCACAAAAATTATAGGTTTCCCTGATTGAAAATATAGATCAGGTGAAATGAGTAAGGACTTCGAATCGAACTGAATCGAACCGAATCGAATCGAATTACATCAAATCTAATCTAATTAAATTAAATAAATTAAATTCAATTAAAAAATTAATTTAATTTTTAAAGCATTATTATTAATTTAATTTAAAAAATATTTTATTAATTTAACTTTAAAAAAATTAGTTTATCTTAAAAATTATTTTTAAAATTAATTTTTACTTAAAAATTATTTTAAATTACTTTAAGTTAAAAAATAATTTTAAAAATTAAAATAACTTTAAAATTATTTTAAAAAAAAAATTAATTGAATTTAAAAGTTATTTTAAAAATTATTTTAACTAAAAAATTATTTTATTTTGAAAATTAATTTAACTTAAAAATTATTTTAAAAACTACTTTAACTTTAAAAAATTATTTTAAAAATTATAATAACTTTAAAAATATTTTAAAAAATTAATTTATCTTAAAAGTTTAAAAATTAATTTAAATTTAAAAAATATTTTAAAAATTACTTTGACTAAAAAAATTATTATTTTAACTTAAATTTTTTTTAAAATTATTTAATTTAAAAATTAGTTTTAAATCATTTTTAAAAATAATTTTTTTAAATAAAAAAATGTTTTTCTTAAATTCTAGGATAAAAACGTTTGTGTTTTCAAAACTTCTCATTTTTAGAATTTTTGAAAATTAGATTTAACTTTAGAATAGATCAGTCCTTTAGAAATCATGTTTCTATAGCTCTAAGGTTTGAGCATCTCACCAACACGTTAGGGCTAACTTATTGTGTATTTCTGAACTTAAAAAGAGGTGTGATGCATAGATAGATTGTCTAGACTTAAGATGTTTATTTCAGTGCATCAACACAAGTCTAGGCGTTAAATGCAAAACGCATATTAATTAGATCTAAGGTTTGAGCATCTCACCAACACGTTAGGGCTAATTTATTTTGTATTTTTGAACTTAAAAAGGGATGAGATGCATAGACAGATTGTCTAGACTTAAGATACTTATTTCAGTGCATTAACACAAGTCTGAGCGTTAAATACAAAACACATATTAATCAGGTTAAGTTACTCAGTTTAGTCAAACACTAACTGATTACAATTGACTTAATCTAACTAACCAAGTGAAAACTGTTATCCTCTGATAGTCAGTAAGTAACTAACTGGTTACACAGATTTTTATGTGAGGTTCAGGGGAAAAATTAATTCAAATCTTTTTTCTTTAGTTTTTCTTTATTGAAAATATTTTGTAAAATTAGTTTAAAAAAATATTTTTTACCCACTTTTGAAAACTAACTTTTATAAATTAAGTTTTTGAAAATTGAATTTTACAAACTCAGTTTTGAAAATTAGATTTTGTTGACTTTAAAAATTAAAATTTGTAAACTTACCTTTTAATCTAAAGATGATTTTTTTAAATTTTATATAAATTTAGTTTAGAAAAACTAATACTTAATACTTGAAGATTAATATAATTAGCTTTTTGGATGTTACAAACTTAGTTTTAAAATTGACTTTGTTTATTTTACTTTTTGAAAATTAATCTCTATACAACTTATGTTTGAATATTGTCTTCCATTTGTAAGCTTATTTTGAAAGTTAAATTGATTCTTCAAAACTTACTTATTTTCAAAACTGAAAAGGAAATTTTAAAGTAAAATTTTTAAAATTTTCTACTTTAAATTCCACCAGGTCAATCAGATTTTAGTTGGAATTCTCTATTGCATTATTTTTCTTATTCGCTTATTTTTATCTATCCTATGTTCTTTTTTGATGAATGTCAAAGGAGTAGGGTTAGGTGATTTAAGTTAGTTACCAACGAAAAATTATCAAAAATAAAACGAAACAAGACTAACATAACATCATTGCTTGTAAGTGGTTATTTATTGCATATTTTTTCACTAACTTAACCAGGTTGTCATTGCATCAAAAAGGGGAGATTGTTAGTGCGATTAACACTAATGATCTAACTCGGATTTTGATAAATGACAAAGTATATTAAGTTAGTTTTATTGTGATCTAACGTTGTGACCAAGTGTGTAGGAGAAGCCTAGCTAGGTCGACGGGTCGATCGGATAGTTGGCACAAAGTCCAAACAGGTCGACGGGCTGACCGGATGTCTGGCACGAAGCCCAGCTAGGTCGACGGGCCGACCGAATAGCTGGCACGAAATCTAGATAGGTCGACGGGCTAATCGGACGTCTGACACGAAGTCCAGACGGGTCGAAGGGTTGACAGGACGTCTGACAGGTAAGTTAAGGTAAGTCACTGGAGGGGAGTGACGGTGAGGACGCGTTCCCAGGAAAGGAACTTAGGCGTCGATCCAATTTAGAGTCATTTCGGAATTCTAAGTTGAGATCTTGACTAGCTTTCGGTCTCGGTGAGACGGAATCTAATTAATACTCTATTTGATTATTATAATTGTGTTAACACTTTGTTTTGCAGAGTAATTTGCATTATGCTTCGGACTAACGTTTTCTTACAGGTAGTTGGAAAATAGACGTTCGGGCGCCCGGAAGGGCTCCGGGCACCCGGAATGCAAGTTTTATCCCGAAGCAACGTCGCAACGTGGAGCGCTCTGGTTGGCTGAGCTACGTCACAGTTCAAGCGCCCGGAAGGGATCCGAGCGCTCGGAGCCTCCTAATAAGGAGGTATTCTCCAGAGCTTCAACACAACAACGATGTCTTTTCTACCGCGCTGTGCTCCGACAATGTTGCGATGCTGCTATGCTACTCTGACAACGTACTACTAAAGAGTTTTTCTTTCCTATGTACTGCTAAAGAGTTTTTTTTTCCTTCATTTTGTTGTCGATATTGTTGGCCTTGATAGTTCCTGTACTCAAAATTGTAATCCGATTTTGCGAACTATTAGTGATTGTCCAATGAAAGCACTCGACGAGTACGGGTCTTGCAGTAGGAGTCAACCAATGCTCCAAACTAAGTAAATTTGTTTGTGTTAGCGTTGTTTTTTTCCCTTCCGTTGCTTACTCTCAATGTGATAGTTTTTTAATCGCTATTCACCCCCTAGCGAATTTCTCGATCTAACAGTCTCCCTCGATGAGCCCTTGAGTGAAGGCGTTCATCATTGTTTCAAATGAGACTGAGGGGATGTCCATGGCTATTTGATTGAAACATTGTATGTACGCTCGGAGCGCTTCTTTGGGCCCTTGCTTTAGGGCAAAGAGGTTGACGCTTGTCGTTTGATAGTGTCGGCTGCTGCCAAAATGGTGCCGGAACGCGGCTCGGAAGTCTTTCAAGCTTCGTATTGAGCCGTCTAGCAATCTTCGGAACCAGCGCTGCGCCGATCTGGAGAGGGTAGTGAGAAAGACTCGGCACTTCACTCCATTTGTATATTCGTGCAGCGTGGTCTCGTTGTCAAACCTATCCAGATGATCATCTGGATCGGTTGATCAGTTGTATATCCCGATCGCCAGTGGGGTATAATGTCTGGGCAGAGGGTCTTGTAAGATCCCCTCGGAGAACTGCCGGTTAATCCGTTCGGGTGACGCGCTATTTTGGGGCGCCTTCTCCTTTCGTGTGTCCCGAACGAGAGCATCATCCGAAGATGGTCGCGTTGTTTTGGGGCGCCTTGTCCTTTCGTGTGTCCCGAATAGGAGCATCATTCGAAGACAATCCCGTTCTTGATTCGCCTGGGCTATTTCTGAGGGGGTTTGGAATAAGGCGCGATGGAAGGGGATCGGCGCAAGCGGCGCCTCCCTCTGTGTGTCGGTCGACCTTCTATTCTGCCCTCATACGAAGATTTGCTCCGCTCGGTCTTCTTGCCTTGCTCCTCTCCCTGTCGCCAATGTTGCAGGCTACGACGTTTGTCGATAGGCTAATGCATGTTTTTGTTGTTGCTCGATCATCTTCGTTGCTCGGGCTTGCATAAGCATGTCAAGCTCTTTTGGGTGAGCGTCATGATTGTGAGTCATCGAGCGTTCTCCATCTTCTCGGCTCGGATGCAGGCTACCTTCCCACAGACGACGCCAAATATGATCATGTCCGAAAGTTGAAGAGATGGAAAGCCGGGGATGTGACACTCCCGCTAACCGCCTGTAGACTCCGCTCGGACCTGCAACACAAACTACGTTAGTGCCAAGCTAAGGAAGGGGTCCCCGGCGATGGTCCTCCGACGCTCAAATCAGTCATGGACGATGAAGTAGAAAGTGGAGTAACAAGAAGACTGTAGCGCAAATAGTGAATATCTCATATCTCCCTTTATATAGAGCTCCCATAGCGCGTGTGCACACTTCCCCAAGCGGGCACACGTCTCGAAATTTTTCTTAAAAAGATGTGTTAGTAAAGTATCCCTGGCAGTGGAAGCTTCTGTCATACGATCTTCTGGCTGTCCATGCACGGTGTCGACGACACCAACTCCCAAAAGGATATCGATGGATATCAGTGTACTGTACTGCTAGGCCGAGCGGGCTGGCCGCTCGGTCGGAGTTTCGACACCAGAGTCGCTCGACCGAAGTTTCGCCGCTCTAGTGTCCTTTCTAATCGGCCAAAATCTCGCTACTCCTGTGTATGTCCACTTGATCGAAATTCTCTTTTGCCACTACCACTGCTGAGACCTGTTGTCAGGCCAAGCGGGTAGCCGCTCGGCCGAAGTTGAACTATGCCCATATCAAGCTCTACTGTCTGGCCCAGCGGGGTAGCCGCTCAGCCAGAGTTTCGTCTGCCAATGGCGAATCCTGGTGCCTTGCCGAGTGGAGAAGCCACTCGGGCGGCTTCTGCACCTTGTCTTCATATAGCGTCGGTCGTTTGACTTTTCCTTGTGTCGAAGGCGGAGGCGGATCTAGACCAGACCCGGGCCGGGGCCCGTAACCGGGTCAACGGGCCGATTGGCCGTTGACCCGGTTCGTCGAGTCGAACCGGAACAGGCCCGGCAAGTTGCCTGGTTAGTTCCAGTTCATTCGTTGTAAAACCGGCGGGTTGAACCGCTGGTTCAGTCGATAAATTTTTTTTTCTTAAACGACTTCAACCGCCGGTTAACCGGCGGTTCACATACATCTTCTCTACTCTTAATCTCATTTTCGTATTCTCTAATCTCTAGACTCTACACACTTTCGTTTCCAATTTTTAATTACAATGGAAGGAGGCATCATCTCAAGCTCGGAAAGGAAAGCAAATAATGAATCCGCGGGAGGAGGACCCTAACATTCAATCCACCGATGATAAGATCGAGCATCTTCCGAATCCGACACCCGAAACACAAGGAAGTACCGATGCAATTACTTCTAAGGTTCGGGAACTTCCTCCTCTAAAGTCTTCTATTTTCACTAAACATTTTGAGAAAATCACTCTTCCGTCGGGAGAAATGCGTGTAAAATGTAAGCACCGCAATGCTTCCTACAAATTCCAAACCGGTAGCGGCTATGGGTCGTTGAAACGACATGTAAAAACGAAGCATCCGACGGAATATGGACTCGACCATTCTCAAATACAATTATCAAGATTTTCTTTAACTAGCGGTAGTACTGATTCTAATTTATTTTTATATTCGGATAATAAATTAAGAGAATCATTAGCTAAATTTGTTTCCGTAGAACATCTTTCTTTTAGTTTTGGATCTAAATGCACATTTGAAGATTTTTGTAAAGAATCTCTTAATCTATGTGCTAAACGTGTTCCTAGGAATCACTTATTCGTACAATTAAAAAATTAGTAAAATAAGGAAAAAAGAATTTAATTGATGAATTTAGTAAATTAGATAATAAAGTTTCTTTATGTTTCGATATTTGGAGTGATCATTGACGAACACATTTGTATTGGGTGTAACTTGCCATTAGATCGATAACTCTTGGAACCTCCAAAAAAGATTATTAGCTTATATAGTTTTTGATGAATCACATAATGCTCATAATATCGCACAATTATTATGTTTAATTTTAGAAAAATATGGTTTAACTCATAAAATATTTTCAATATCATTAGATAATGCTAGTTCCAATACCGCTTGTATAGATGATCTAAAATTTGTTTGTCAACCTATTATTGGAGGTTTATTTTTTCATATTCGTTGTGTATGACATGTTTTAAATTTATGTGTTCAAATAGTTTAAAAATTTTAGAAAGTTATATTAAACCAATTAGAATTGTAATTTCTTATTTATGGTCTCATCCATCTATAATGAAACAATGGGGTAGGCTTTGTAAAATTAATGGGATGAGACCTAAAAAATTTTCACGTGATGTACCAACATGTTGGAATTCAACATACCAATTATTACAAGATTCATTTCAATATAAAGAATTATTATGTTCATTTTTTGCACAAAACATTAATACTAATATATATTTATTTTCACAACAATGGAATGTTTGTAGTAGTATTTGTGAAATTTTAAATGTATTTAATGATGCAATTGAACAACTTTCCGGTGTTTATTATCTCACTGCTCAATTAATTTTAGAAAATTTTTCTAATATAGTATTAGTTTTAAATGAACATATTAATAATGAATCTTTATCTCCTTGCATCTTAACTATGAAAACTAAATGGGAAAAATATTCTTATTTAATTCCTGAAATTTATTTATTTGTATTTGATTTAGATCCTAGATTTAAATTAGAAGTTTTACAAGAAATGTTAACTTTATATTATGACGTTTTAATTCCAATTAAAGATTTTTCTTCCCTGATCCAGTTAATATTATATATAATGTTAGAATTTATTTATATGATATTTATAATCAATATTATGTAAAATATGAAACATAAATTAATATTTCTGAAATACAACAAACTACTAGTAGTAATTTTAAACTTACAAAAGCACAACTCTTATTAAAAAAACGGACAAAACGTCCACGAGGATCCTCAAGTTCCACACAGGAACTTGAGAATTATTTTACGACTTCTTTTGATTTGAATGAAACAGGTAGCGAAAACTTCCATATCTTAAAGTGGTGGTCACAGAAGGCTTAAAGCTTTCTCGTTCTCTCCGTGATCGCAAAAGAAATTTTAACTTGTCCAGTGTCAACTGTTGCTGTGGAGCAGACGTTCAGTGCCGACGGCAATATATTAGATGAACGACGATCAACTTTGTCTCCCGACTCATTGGAAGCCCAAGTATTATTGGACGATTGGACCAGAGCAGAGAAAAGAATCCAAGGAATGTAACTTTCAGATGACGAAGTTGAAGATTTTGATACTGAAGGAACAAATACAACAGGAACAGGAAATGGTAGTGAGTGAAAATGTAAAAGAACTACGTGGGCTTTGATTCCTCAAAAGGGATACGTAGGTAACTTAAATAAGTACAAGTCATTTTTCCAATAATTTTTAATTTTTAATTTTTAATTTTTAATTTTTTTTAACATAACAATCTTGTTCCGTGACAAATCGTGATGAACTGTGAACCGAACCATGAACCGGCGGTTCCGAACCGTGAACCGTAACTGTCTTGGGTGGTTAAGGTTAAAGGTCGATCGGTCTAGAATCGTCGAACCGGCGGTTCCGAATCGTGAACCGTAACTGTCTTGGGCGGTTAAGGTTAAAGGTCGATCTGTCTAGAATCGTCGAACCGGCGGTTCCGAACCGGCGGTTCCGAACCGGCGGTTCCGAACCGTCGGTTTCAAACCGTGGTCAGGTCTAGGTGGATCGGAACTTTCTCCCCGGTCGGGGCATGCCTCTCTTAACCGATCGATGTCACCTACATATTGATCGTCTGGATTTTGACCTCCACCGTGACAATAAGATGGGGCTCTCATTATCATTGCATCACTAATGAATCTAATATGATGCAAGAAGATCTTACAGGTTAAAATTTAAGAAAAAACTTAAATTTGTTGATTACTCGAAAGATATCATTTGAGATTAAGATGTGCTTGTGTTCTTCCTAGAGGATACTAAAGATTTCATGGTGCATTTCGTTTATAGAAACAATTCTATTCGCTTTGAATGTTTATGAGATTTAGTTGCAAAATGTATTTGGAATTCCAATTTCCCATAGTAATTTCTTATCTATTGATACGGTGATAGAGATGAATCCTCTAATATTAGGTTATGTTAATATAATTTGTACTAATGATCTAATTCAAATTTTAATGAATGATAAATAGATTAAAATTAGAGTGTTTGTGATCTAAGTGCTTAATCAAGTGTGCAGGAGTTGACAGGTCTGGAGGACTTGACACAAGACTGAAATCCAGTTAGGTCTACGAGATCTAATAGCTGGTGCGAAGTCTAGATAGGTCTGTGGGACCTAATATTTGACGGAAAGTTCAGTTGGATCCATAGGACCTGATAATTAACCAAATTTCAGTTGGGTCTGCAGATCAGACAACTGACGAGAAGATTTGATGGGTCAAAAATAAGTCAAGCGTATGTAGTGGGTAGGTAAGAGGTAAGTAATTGGAGGAGAGATCCAATGAGGATGTGTTCCTGGTTGAGGAAACTGTAGGTGTCGGTCCAGCTTAGGTCTATTTGGGAAACTAGATCCTGATCTCGAAGAGGCATGATCTAATTATTACTCTTATCTTATTATGTTGTACTAACTTTGTTTTACAGGATAAATATATTTTTACTTGTCTAAACTAATTCTTTTTTGTAGTTAGGAGAAGTGCGAAAAAGGAGAGTTCAGGGGCTCGAACTCCGGACGCTTAGAGCTGGTCCGGGCACCTGGACCAGCTCGCCCGAGCGGGTGCCTGGACAGGCACCCGCAATCTAGGCACCCGGACCAGAAAAGTTATCCAGGAGCTAAGTTGAAGCATGTCAACTAACCAAGCTTACGTCAACGGTCCATGCGCCTGGAGGGAGTCTGGGCGCCCGAAGGTGGATAAAACTTTACGGATGAAGTTTCGATGAGAGGTCGTCACGTCAGCATGGTCAGGCGCTCGGAGGGGTTTCAAGCACCCAGAATGGGTCTATATAAGGGCATTCGACCAGCAACTTCATAACAACACTTTCTACGACTTTCATTCTTGCGTGCTGCTTTGAAAAGGCTCTGACGACATCGAAAAGCTGCTTAGAAGTTTGAAGAATGAAAGACTTCAATGTCCTTTTTGTTTGTCGATAATAATTATTTCAGTTCTTATACTCAATACTTGTAACAAATTATTCGAACTGATAGTGATTTGTCCAACAAAAGCGATCAACGATCGCAGACCTTGGAGTAGGAGTCATCACAGGCTCCGAACTAAGTAAAACCATCTGTATTAGTGTTGTTTTTTGTTTTCTTTATTCCGCTGCATAACTCATTTTAATTCTCAATTTTCGACGAATGTTATTAACCCCCTCTAGCGTATATACAGTCCTACAAGTGGTATCAGAGTAAGACTACTCTAAATTGGTGAAACCACTAATTAAGCAGATGTTTTTTTTTTAAAGAAAAAATTATATATTTTTCCTTTCAATTTTTTTTCTTCATTGAAAATTTTTTATTTTTTTCATTTTTATTTTTTCACCATTAGTTAAAATTGGTAAAATATCTTATTAACAAAATTTGTCATAATATTTTTTATTATATTATTATTATTTTCTTTGAAATTCGTGTAATACTAGAGTAATTTCTTCATCTCCCGCATTATTTACCCTCAGGCATAGACTTCGAATCTTTGCGAGTTTTCTTTTAATGCTGAGAAATGGTGTATAAAGAATTATGCAGGCGAAATGTCAATGAACCGCCTCCATATAAGATGTGCAAAAGACACGAATTCAATCTGTGAAGGATGTAGATGAAAAACTTCATCCTTATGAACGACTTCGATGGTGGCATGACCAGGGGCGGAACCAGAAAAAAAAATTCAGGGGGGCTGAATTGTACAGATATTTTTTTTACGACTAAATAAAAATATTTAATAATTAAAGTTTTACATCAACTCTTAGTCTCTTACATAATATACGATACTGCAGAAACTATACATATGAAATCTGAAATCTAACGGACAAAGGAGTTAAGCTCTAGACTCGTCTATTCATTTCCACTGTGCTGATCCCTCCAAGGCTCCAACTCTTGCATAATATACGTTACTGCAGAAACTGCAGCCAAATAAACATGAACGTCACTCACATAAATTGTAATATGCACAGAATTTTTATGAGAGAGAGCGTAGAACAGAGCAAAAAAAATAGGTTCAGAATTTTGAGGAATCAACGATGAACAAAGAACAGTTTAATAGCAAATGTTTTTGTCAATATAGAAGCAATAAGAAATAGGTCTACATCTCATTTTGCAACCCACTTGATGACTAACAACATATAACACTCTCCATGCAAAAGCTATTAGCCATTTAGCCTATTAAGTTAACCACAACCAATTGATCTTATTGAACACTTAAGATTCTCATTTAAACCATATAACAGGCTGCAATACTAATACTTACAATATGTGATTGAAATGATATTGTTAGAGTTTACCAAGAGTCCAAGATACTAGAACTCGAGAGTCTTTCCATTGTCCCACTTAATACTCGACTGATTCTCCATAACCTGATAAAGTAACATTGAGAACATTTAATCTAACTTGCAAGAAAAAAAAACTAGAAGTTTAGGAAAGATTAGTCTACCTTTCTTCCATAGGTGAGCTTCATTTTCTGGTTGGCACAGAAGTCTGCGACTGCGACGGTCGACGAGTCGATACAAGAGGAGGCAATTGGATTCTACGAGATTGCATTTGTTGAAAATGTTGTAATATTTGTTCATTTGCAATTGTAGAAAAAATGTCCTTTTCAATGTATACAACTAGACTGTCATTCATCCATTCATCTCCCATTCTATTGCGTAAATCAGTCTTCACAGTCTTCATTGCAGAAAAAACTCGTTCAACCGAAGCAGTTGCAACTGGTAAAAATAATGCCAACTCTATCATACGATAAACCAATGGGAACACCAAATGTTTTTCAGTCTCAACCAATTTCTGAGCAAGAATTCCCAAGTCATCAATTGAAGAAAAGTAAGGATCATCCCGCAGATTATAAAAGTAACTCATAAGTTGTTGTTCCAAAAATAAATAATCAGTACCACAGAAGTCCTCGGGATAAAAATCAGCAAGATGGATGAGTTTGTGAACATCAAATTGAGAGAAAGAATTTCTTGGATGAAGACATGATATGCAACCAAGCAAATCCGTACTAACTTCTGAAAATCGATTATTCATCTCTTGTATAATTAAATCAACAACCTAGCATTCAAATTTGCAACCATGATAACATTAATACTCAATGAAATCTCTTTAACAAAAAAACAAGATTTTTAGAAATAATACCTGACAAAAAATCTCCACACGATAATGATGAAAATTGGTGATGAGTTGCCCTCTACGCCTACCATGACCACGAGTTAGCATGTTGTCCTCCATATCAAGTATTGGAATCATATTCAATTCACAAAATGTGTTAACTTGTTCCAAAATTATCTGCCATCCATCTTCCCTGAAGTCTTGTAGTCGACATTTCACACTTCTAACCAAGGACATGGCTTGAACAATATTTTGATCCCCTTGTTGTAGGGAAAGTGATAACTCATTTATAATTCCCAATATATACTTCATCAAATGTAACACAAAAACAAATTGATAACTCTCCATCTTTTCAATTAAACCTGCGGCAACACCTTTATTCGCAGAATAAGAAGCATCATCATGTATATTTCCTAACACTTCTATCACTGAAGACCACATAAAGCATAAACGAAGTAATGTTAAGTAGTGTGATCCCCAACGAGTATCTCCAGGTCTTGCTAAACTAGTTTCTTGATTTTTTCCTTTTCCACTAGTAATTTCTCCACTTTCCAATTCAGCAATTATCTTATCATGTTGAATCTTTCTAAGTTGATCTCTCCTCTTACAAGATGCTCCAGATATATTCACAATCATGGTTATATACCCAAAAAATTCACTCACAGTAAAATTGTCATGGGCAACAGCAACAAGAACTAATTGGAGCTGATGAGAGAAACAATGAACATACATTGCAAATGGATTTTCTTGTAGTATCAGGGATTTCAATCCATTAAACTCGCCACGCATATTTGAAGCTCCATCATATCCTTGGCCTCTCAATCTAGATAATGATAAACCATGTTGCACAAATAAAGTATCAATAGCCATTTTCAAAGAATGAGAACTAGTGTCAGGCACATGCACAACCGCAAGAAATCGTTCAATCACACATCCTTCTTTATTCACATACCTCAAAACAACTCCCATATGCTCCTTCACTGAACTGTCCCGAGCCTCATCAACCATCAAAGAAAAGAATTTATCTCCAATATCATTGATTATAGCAAGTGTGATCTCTGAAGCACAAGCACGTGTTAAATCCTTTTGAATTTTTGGGGAAGTCAATTGATTGTTTGCAGGAGCATTTTGTTTTATAACTTTAGAAACTTCTTCATTTCGTTGACTATACCATTCAAGTAACTCAAGAAAATTACCTCTATTTGAAGAACTAGTTGACTCATCGTGTCCTCGAAAAGGTAACCCCTGCTTCAATAAAAAGCGTGTCACATCCAACATTGCTGTTAAACGAGTGCGATAATCAATTTCCATATCGCGACTATGTACTCGTAAAATATTCTCCACACTATGCCTTTGATCTTGAAAAGCCTCAAATTGTATTCTAGCTTCATTGTGACAGCTATTCACAGTCCCCATATGACGATTGAATCTTTCTAATGCCCTTTTCCAATTGTTGTATCCATCTTTTATAAAGGCATTATCTACATTTTCTTTATTTAACGGTTTGAAAAGATAACACCAAAAGCAAAATGCAGCATCTTTTGATATGCTATACTCTAGCCATGTATATTTTTTATACCAAGTTCCTTGAAAACTTCTTTCTTGATTACCAAAAGTTGTTTTCGGATACACATGACCATTTGGTTGACAAGGCCCTCGGAGCACATACTCTCTTCGAGCTTGATCTCGAATAGCAATATCAAAGTCTTCAATTGGTTTTCGTAATCCTGGATCACTAATAATATCATCCAAATTTAATTCTACATGGGATTGATTTTCCACTTGTTCAATAACATTCGGCTCATTAGAGGAGCTAGAGCTGGAAGGCCCGGAACTACGAGTTCGTTTAAAAAATCTCTCCATATCCTATACAAATAAATAACTAAAAATAAATTATGTAATGAAAAAATATATGTTAAACTAAAACTTTAATAAACTACCACTACAAATGCAATAGAAAACTAATCTGTATATTAAAAACTAAACTGCAATAAACTACCACTAAAAAATGTACAAATACAATTCTGTATATTAAAACTAAAACTTTAATAAACTAAAACTTTAATAAACGTTAATAAATTATGTAATGGAAAAAATGTACAAATACAATTCTGTTCATTAAAACTAAAACTTTCATAAACTAAAACTTTAATAAACGTTAATAAATTACATAATGGAAAAATGTACCAATGCAATTCTATACATTTTATACAAAAAAAAAATCAAATAATAATGGAAACTACCAAGTACCCAAAAATAGTATTCTGTACATTTTCAAAAAAAATCAAACTATAAAAAAAAATAAAACACAACAAATCTAAATTCAAAGTTCAAACCTTATGGAGAAATGACGTTGGAGCTTGGAGCCTTAGAGATCCAGTTGCCGGTTGGAGAATGGAGACTACTGCCACCGCAACGCCGCCGCTGCTTGCCTTAGACTCTAGAGTCTTGGAGTTGGAGGAGAGTTGGAGTGGGAGAGGAAGAGATTAGGGATTTAGGCCTTTAGGGTTTCCGCCGCCGTTCTGTGAAGTAGCAGCGAAGAGGTAAATCGGCATCAAATTAATGAAAATAAAAGAAGGTGTCGTGTTTAATGTTTTCACTTTTTTATAATTATTTTATTTATTTAACGTGGGCCCACTTACCACTAAGTTATATATTATTTAATTAAAAAAATTAAGGAAGTAAGAATATGAAAAAAAACACCTTGTTATCTTCGTCACCCACCGCACCTGCACCTGGCCACTTGCACGACGCCGACGCGGACGCACCACACAAACGCCGAACGCGACAAACGCACAGTGGCGAATGGAGATTGGCAAGCAGCGCCGCAGACCCGCAGCGGCACCACCGCGGCAGGGCAGCGCCAGCGCCGCACGGCCCGCACCAGTGCACGGCGCACCAGCACGGCAACAGCCGCACAAGCGGCACTGGCAGGCGGCAGCAAGCGCCGTGGGCAGCGTCCTATGTCCAGGTGGGGGAGGCTGAAGCCTCCTCTCATCCTCTTGCATCGCTCGGAAATTTTCTTATCGTCCGGCGATATCAGTGGACGGCAGCCACGCTGGGGGGGGGGGGCTGAAGCCCCCCTCAGCCCCCCTAGTCGGTCCGCCTCTGGGCATGACACTGAGACGATCAACCCAATATACAGAAGTCAACAGAAAGGTAATAAATTCAATTGTAAAATTATTATCTAATGAAATCACATGCAGAATTAGAAAACATCAAGATGCCTATGAGTTCTAGACTTGTCTGACCAAGCTTCACGAAGAGCCAATGGAACTAGAGGATTAAGTCAAAAGCATATCCAGACTCGAGTCCAACTAAACGGAGAAATATTGAATAAGGGGTTATGCTCAAGGTAAGTCTAATTTACTAAAATACCTTTATTAATAGTGATTTATATAATATGCCTAATAAATTAGATATTATATTTTTTGGTAAATTAAATAATATTTTATATGACAAATTAAATTTAAAATTTTTAAATGAAAAAATTAATTAATAATTTTAAAAATTAAACTATTAATTTTAAAAATTAATTATTTCATAAAACTATGAAAATTTAGGTTAATTAATTTAACAAATTTAAATTTAAATAAAATAATTAATAATAATTCAATCAATTTAAAATTAAAAATTAATAAAAATTTAAATTTTAAGGATAAGAGATAACTAATTTAGTAAAATTAAAATTAAATCATACTAATTTAAAATTAACAAATATTAAAAAATTAAATATTAAAAATAAATCAGGAAAGAAAAATAATTTAAACAATTTAACTAATTTAAAATTTAAAATTAATAAAAAACTTAAATATTAAATATAACCAGTTAAATAAATATAATTCAAACAATTTAAAAATTTTTAAATTGAAAGGAAATTTTAAATATTAAATATAATCTTGGAGGGGGTTCGGCAGCAGGGATCTCCTGGTCCGCAAATTGCGGACCAGGGGATGGTCCACTGATCTGGACCTTTGATTTGAATGGACCCCATCTTTAAATAAGTGGGGTTCATTCAAATCAAAGGTCCACATGTAGTGGACCATCCCCTGGTCCGCAATTTGCGGACCAGGAGATCTGCTCTCGGGGTTCGGGCGCCCGAATGTGGATAAAGTTTTGACAAGAATTCACCATGTCAGCATGGTCCAGGCGTTAGAATGAATGTATATAAGGGTCTTCGACCAACAGCTTCATAACAACATTTTCTATAATTTTCATTTTTGCATGCTGCTCCGAAATGACTCCGACGACACTCAATGATTACTAGAAGCTCGAAGAACAAAATACTTCAATTTTCTTTCTATTTGTCAGTAATAATTATTTCAATTCTTGTATTCAATACTTTTAACACATTATTCAAATTAATAGTGATTGTCCAACGAAAGTGATCAATGATCGCGAGCATTAAAGTAGCAGTCATCATAGATTTTGAATCAAGTAAAATCATTTATATTGGCGTTGGTTTTTTATTTTCTTTATTCTATTGTGTAATTCATTTTAACTCTCAATTTTTTACGAAGATTGTCCTCCCCTTTTAGTGTATTTATGGTCCTATAGGTCATATCTGTGTTTTCGGAAGACTCTGATCTTTCAAATCTCTATTATGAATTAACAAAATAGATCAATTAGTTTGGATGAGTTAACTGGATGGTCGGTTGAATTGGATGGATCCGGACGATGTCGCGTAGATTAGTTTAGATGATTGGATAGTTAATTGGTTCAAATATTAATTAATTAAGTTGGGAGAGTAAATTGTATGAGCTAAATAGTTATATTTTATTATTATAATTTATTTAACCAAATATTAATTTTTTAAGGATAAATAAAAGTAAATATTTAAAATTAGCTTTTCTATGTAACTCGGAGAAATTGTCTTAAAT
Organism: Zingiber officinale; assembly: GCF_018446385.1. Lineage (NCBI taxonomy): Eukaryota > Viridiplantae > Streptophyta > Magnoliopsida > Zingiberales > Zingiberaceae > Zingiber > Zingiber officinale. Next base: position 67,992,933 of record NC_055989.1, read on the forward strand.
AGTTATATTTTTTCTTCTGTAAAGAAAAACTATTTTCACTTTCTCATGTAAAATTTTGTTTATTTCAACTTCCTTATGTAAACATTTTTATCTATTGTCCCTCAATTTTTTTTAGGTATAAAAAATTTAAAATGAGATATAATTCTTTTTAAATTTAGTATATTTAAACTTGAATCGAATATATTTTCTATCAAATTGAGCACGATTTATTTCTCGTTTTATATTTTTGTTTGCTTCAACTCCCTACATACAAACATCGTTACATAATTGTCTCTTTTTTTTTAATCGAGTATATTTTCTATCAAATTGAGCACGATTTATTTCTCGTTTTATATTTTTGTTTGCTTCAATTCCCTACATACAAACATCGTTAGATAATTGTCTCTTTTTTTATATAAAAAAAAAATTTAAAATAAGATATAATTCTTTTTAAATTTAGTAGAATCATTTTTGATAAAAAGGAGAAAATTATGCTATTTATATATTCTCAATAAAGCACATTTTTTATTTAATCATTGATAGAACCTATTATTGTTGGTGCGGGAAGCATCCGATGATCGAATTTAAGTTTTGATAATGACAAAGAGATTCAAAGTTAAGATTCCTTGTTATCTAATGTGCTTAAATGAGATTTCAGGAAAGTCCTAACTGCGGTTAGGCATGTGGAAAAACCTAAGGGGCGGTAACCTTAGGTCCTAGGGGATGGTAACCCTAGGTGAAGGAAAATCCTAAGGGGCGGTAACCTTAGGTCCTAGGAGGTGGTAACCCTAGGTGAAGGAAAACCCTAGAGGGCGGTAACCCTAGGTCCTAGGGGGTGGTAACCCTAGGTACAAAGTCCAGTCGGTCTAGAGGACCGGACTGCCACCAGGTAATCTCTCTTGACGGGAGTAGGTGAGGACGCGTTTCCCGTAGATGGAACAGTAGGCGTCGGGTCGACCTACGATTTCTAGTCGGAAATCCGAAGTCAGACCCGGACAGTCCAATGACTGTCAAACATTTAATTTATCATTTTTATACCTGTTCTAACTTTGTCTTGCAGGGTACGATTTTGTTTTGGGACTTATATATCTTGCAGGTACAAAAGAAATAAGTTAATCCTCGGATGAACAGTGTCTGAGGCGCCTTCATGGAGCTTGGAGGCGCCTCCATGGAGCTTGGAGGCGCCTCGGGTGCAAGCTGAAGCTAGCTGTCTAGAGGAGCTGGAGGCGCCTTCATAGGGACTGAAGGTGCCTTGGACCACGGCTTGGAGGTGCCTTGGAGTGGCTTGAAGGCGCCTTCAAGTGGATGAGGTGCGACCAGTTCGATGCTGATCCACGCGGCTGACTCGGGAAGCTTGGAGGCGCCTTGGATAATGTTGGAGGCGCCTCCAACACTATATAAAAGAGGTGTTCGAGCAGCTCCTAAAATAAACTAACAAGCGATCCTTCTTCCGTGTGCTGCTCAAGAAACGTTCCAGAACTGCTATAGCAACATCCCGACAATCCGGAGATTCAGATTTAGCATTTCTTGTTGTCGGTATAATCTTTACTGCTTTTGATTGTACTTAGATTGTAATAATTTTGCGAGATATAGATGTTGCCCACAGAAAGCGAACAACGATTGCAGGCTTTGGAGTAGGAGTTACTCAAGGCTCCGAACCAGGTAAATCACTTGTGTTCACGTGTTGTTTTGCTTTATTATTTCCGCTGCATTACTTGTCGTCTTTACGAAACCGAAACAAGTTAAAGTCACGAGCGCTATTCACTTCCCTCTAGCGCTTTCGATCCAACAATTGGTATTAGAGCGGAGTCGCTTCGATCTGGTGCAACCACTAAATCAAGCAATTTTTTCGTGGTATTTTCAGTGTTTCGGAGTCGACCGGAATTAGTATAATTACTATATTTCGATCTATTTCTCGTTTGAATCGGTTTTGCTCGAAGCTGGTGCAACACCACTCGAGTTCGTTTTTTTTTTTACATATTTCCGCACTACTAATCCAAGACCAAGTCTTGGAATAGATTTTATTGTTTTTGTCGTGCAAGGTATCAATGGCCCAACAAGAGGGTTACAGCAGCGTTCGTCCCCCGCTCTTCACCGGAGAAGATTTCGGATACTAGAAAGGATGAATGGAGAACTTTCTAAAAATCCAGTTCGAGACATGGATGATCGTCAAGACTGGATTACAACTGCCAATCGACGAAGACGACAAGCCTATATCCTGCGAGAACTGGGAACCAACTCTAATCAAGAAGGTGGAAGCCAATGCCAAAGCGACCTGCACCCTCCAATGTGGCCTGACCAAGGAAGAGCTCAACAGAGTTGGATTATTCTCGAGTGCCAAGGAGCTATGGGAGAAGCTGATCGAGATTCACGAAGGGACCTCCGATACCAAAGTAAGTAAGCGAGATTTGTTATTTAATAAATTGTATAACTTAAAAATGCAGGAAGGTGAAACGGCTAGCCAGCTCCACGCCCAAATTCAAGAACTACTTAACGGACTCCATGCGATCGGACAGAAGGTAGATAACTGGGATATCATCAGGTATTCCTTAAACGTCTTTCCAAGGAACACCTTGTGGGCATCCATGGTAGATGCCTACAAGGTTTCTAAGGACCTCTCTACTATTAAATTAGATGAGTTGTTTTCTGAGTTTGAGCTTCATGAACAGACTAACTCACGTCCGGCCGAGAAAGGGTTGACTTTGATTGCAGGTACAGGAAGAGCACGCGAGTCAAAATCAAAACGTAGAATCGAACAAGAATCAGAAGAGGAACAAGATTCGGAAGATGACGACGAGCTCACAACCGAAATCGTCAACCTGATGAAGAAACTCTACAAAAAGAAGAGCTTCAACAAAAAGGATGTCAAAAAGGCCATCCAGACCAAAGAAGCCCAATCAAGCTCAAAGGTCAAATTCGAGGTGAGTTGCTACGGGTGCAATCAAAAGGGGCACATCAAGGCGAACTGCCCGCACCAAAAGGATCCAAAGAAACCAAGAAGGAAGAAGGCTCTGAAGGCAACTTGGGACGAATCTTCTTCCGAGGAATCCAACGACGAAGAAGTCGAGCAAGCAAGCTTCCTCACATTGACAGTCCGGGATTACACCAGAAGCGAGGGCGAATCGGAAGCCGAGTCCGAGAGAAGCCACAAATTCGCATCCGTTTCCAAAGGGACAAACCCCTCTGTAAGTAAATGTCGTTTATATAGTTTAATCAGTTATTTAATGCATAAAGTAGCTAAGTCCAATATTCGAATCAAGTCGCTTCTAAAGGAGGTAACACTCCTTAAAGAAGTGACTAACTCCATAACCTTGCCTGACCCAGTTCAGACTAGAAATTCAACTCAAGTCCAAAGGCTTAAGGAAGAAAATTCTAGTCTGAAAACTCAGGTCAAGGATTTAGAGAAGACCCTAGAACGGTTTTCTTTGGGGTCCAAGAACCTTGACCTAATTCTTGGGACTCAAAAAGCCGTTTATAATAGAACTGGACTAGGTTTTAAATCCAAAAGGAAATATCGATCCTATCTATCCTTAGTTAACAGACCAAATAGTAAACTAGTCCAAGCAAAGATACCCAAGTCCAACTTGGTCAATCAAGTTGAACATAGTCAATATTGAGTCCCCAAGAATCAAGTTCATTACCTTGATAAACCTTATCGAGGCTATGATCCAGGAGGAGCAAAAAGAAAAATTATCTTAATAAATTAATAAATAAATAAAATATAATATCAATAAATAAATAAAAACCATCTTAATAAATATATAATTCAAACTTTAAATTAAATAAAAGTTATAAAGGAATATGATGGGAGGCTCCAGAATAGTTGACACCTCCAAAAGGAATCTACTCGACATGGTAACTAAACGCAACCTACTCGACAGGGAAATTAGGACTAGAATAAAAAGGACTAAGTTTAACTTGACCCACAATACTGGTGAAATATTTGATGATAGTACGTTAGGGAAGCTTAGTCTATGCATGTCTAGGAAGATATGACTTCGACCTGGTGCATTTGACTAAGTGGAACTGACCGAAGCTACCCTTTATGAATCATAACTAGTTAGACCAAGGTTTTGTACTAAGTTCAGTGTATAGGACTATTTGAAAAACCTCGAAGGCATGGTTACTTTAATGATATTCAAGTGGCTCACCATAGTCCAGAAGTTTATCCAAAAAATATTTATTTGTTGAGCCCAAAGCTAAACATGAATCTAACATAAAGTTAAAACAAATCCTACAATTGAACCTAATTCATCTCACAAAATTATATGATCCCCTGATTGAAAAATTTAGATCGGGTGAGATGATTAAAAATTAGAATTGAAATTAAATAGAAATTTGATTAAATTAAATTAAATTGAAATTAAATTAATTCAATTGAAAATCGATTAATTTACTTAAAATTAACTAAATATTTTTAAAAAGATGTAATTAACTTAAATATTTTTTAAACTTAACTAAATATTTTTTAAAAAATATAATTAACTTAAATATTTTTCAAAATTTAATTAACTTAATATTTTTTCAAAATTTAATTAACTTAAATATTTTTTTCAAAATTTAATTAACTTAAATATTTTTAAATTTAAATTAACTCAAATATTTTTTTCAAAAATTTAACTAACTTAAATATTTTCCAAAAAATTTAATTAACTTATTTTTTTTTTAAAATTTAACTAACTGATTTTTTTTCAAATTTAATTATCTTAATATTTTTTCAAATTAAGTTACCATTTTTCAAAATTAATTTTTTAAACTTAATTTTTTTTTAAAAAAAAAATGTGGCCTAACTGAGGCGCCTCCCACAAAACGGAGGCGCTCTCAACAGCGACGGGAATAATCCCGCCGACTTTGTCGAAGGCGCCTCGTATCATCTCCGAGGCGCCTCAAATAGGAGGTCTAAGGCGTCTTATAACGTGTATAAGGCGACTTCCACCCAAGATTTTTACCACGAACAGAAACATTTCTGTTCGTCTTTTGCCGAAAGTTCCCACGAGTTTCTCGTGCGATCTCTACACAAATTCATCAGCCAAGGCGCCTTCAAGCCAACTCTTCCCTTTCTACACCTAGCAATGTCTCCTAGGTCTACTCTAAACTACTCTTAATCATCTCCTACATGATTTTAGCGCTAGTTTTTGCTATTTTTCTTGTATGTTGTCAAAAATAGGAAAAGTCGCAATGTTGATCCTACTCTGGCTAGAACCCCATCCACGGATCTAAGATTCCCCTCAGAACAACATAGGATTAACTTTGCTAGATATACATTTGAAACCATTAAACCTTGGTATCTAAGAAGATCATTCTTTGATCAGTTTTGTCACCCATCAGTCCGGATAATAGATTACTACCAACTAGGTAGATTGGTTTACTGCAGTACTGCAGTAAATCATGATTTATGTGCACAGTTCTATCACAACTTCGATCAGGTTGATGATAGTATCTATTCTACCAGAGTTGGTGAGACAAACATCCAGTTTACTCCCTCATTCATCCGCACTAGCTTAGAGCTTAGGGCATCTACATGTCCCTTTCTATGCTACCCTAGTAGGGATCTGTCATTTGACAATCCCTACTCTCATATTACATTAGATACCATCTATATGTATTTTTTTGGGGAGGAGAGATCATTTGGCTTGACTAAGTTCAAGTCAATCTCTCTTAGGCTTCAGGACTATGTTATGTACAGAGTCTTGACAGTCTACATCTTGCCGATCTCATCTCGGGACATCCCGAAGATGCGACCCTGGCATTCATTCCTTTTGTATGCTTTATATAACCGTTTAGACATAGCATTACATATGTTCCAGAACATTATTTATGCATCTAGTACAGTCACATCTCATGTAGTCCATATGCCCTACTGTCATGTTTTGACCTACATCTTTTCGACCCTTAGGATAGACACTACCAGAGGAATAGTCATCCCTCTTACCCTATATGACGAGTTTGGGCAGCGCAACCTTAAATTAGCCCGTGTTCATGTCACCGATGAGGGGATTCTAGCCTGGAGGGGTCGACCACAGCCAGCCGCCGCTCCGATTGATCCAGAGGTCGAGGATGCACCACCCGACATTGTCCCGGGCGAGGAAGAGGAGTGGCCCGACTTCTTAGCCGAGGAGTTTTTCGGAGATCCATTACCTTCCACCTCCGCCGGGTCTTCCACTTCAGCCAGGCCTTCGACTTCGACACCACTCTCCGTCGAGGATAGACTCGCTCGTCTCGAGGTTCAGTTCATTCAGACGCGACAGACTGTTCTAGATGGTCATCGCTCCCTCCGATCCCTCCGATCCGAGATAGCTGCCGGATTCACTTCTCTTCGGGATGAGATATGTCCGCAAGGACAGCCTGCACCCGAGCAGCCCCTTGCACCACCTCCAATTGACGACCCTCCAGCTGATGATCTTACTGTTTGACGCTATCATTTCATGCATTGTACCTTGGATTTTGGACACAGACATTTTCATTTCCTAGTCTAGTTGTACTTGTGATTAGTAGAGTTCAGTTACTCTGCTTATTTCTAACTACCAGTCTTTTTATGTTCTTTTATTTGCTTAATTCTGCACAAATTGGAATGTCTTTGGTAGAATAGAACTTAGTTGCTTATTGCTTACCAGTCTTTTATGCACAAATAGAAATGCGTTGGGTAGAATAGATCTTTATTTTCAAACAAATCTCATCCCAATCTTATTAGTCTTTCAAAATTTGGACTTAGCCTAGAATTTTCCCCTTAGATATCATGCTCCCCTAGCTTCAGCCAGAGCATCTCACAAACACACTTGGCATAACTTGTTTGTGTTTGAAAGAAACTTAGAATGACGTGAGATGCATAGAGTACAGCCTGGACTCCAGAATGCTTATCTATGTGCATCATAGTGAGTCTGGGCGTTAAAAACTAACTGTACATTAATCAAGTTAAATGATCCAGCCCTAGTCAAATCTAACTGGATTACTAACTTAACTTGACTAACCAAGTGAAAATTGTTGTCCTCTAGGTATTCAGCCAGCAGCTAAAGGTTAGACAGTTGGTCAAGAATCTTAGAAATTCAAATTGACTCAGCTTGCACTTTAGGGTTCTGATACCTTGCAAAAGGAACTTGATTAATTTACAATTTATTTAACTCAACTCATGCTTGGACATTAGGGTTTTGAGCTTATTGCAAAACTTAGCCTACTATTTTCGAAACTTGCCTTTCGAAAATCGTTTGTTTCAATTTTTTCAAAATTTAACCTAACTTTGCACAAATTCTAGCTAAGTAAAAAGAGTTCTTCAACACTAAAGTAATTTTAAAGTAAAACCTACAAGAAATGTTATTTTAAAGTACAACTTTTTTGTTGAAAATGTAATCTATTGGTTTTAAAAACTTAGACCTTTCATCTTCCCTCCTTCTTCCTACAAAGGTTTTTGATATATGACAAAGGGGGAAAGTAGGACAAATTCAAAATACTAACTCAAGTGATAAGAAAAGCAGAGCTCTCATTAAGGGGGAGCCTTACACACTATGTTTTAGCTTAAATCATGCCTGCACTGTTTATAGCTTACTTATCTTTATTTTGTGCATCTTGTTTTACTTAATTTTGAATTTTTATTGTCATAATCCAAAAGGGGGAGATTGTTAGTGCGGGAAGCATCCGACGATCGAACCTAAGTTTTGATAATAGCAAAGGGATTCAAAGTTAAGATTCCTTGTTATCTAATGTGCTTAAATGAGATTTCAAGAAAGTCCTAACTGCGGTTAGGCAGGTGGAAAAATCTAAGGGGTGGTAACCTTAGGTCCAAGGGGGTGGTAACCCTAGGTGAAGGAAAACCCTAGGGGGCGGTAATCCTAGGTCCTAGGGGGTGGTAACCCTAGGCACAAAGTCCAATCGGTCTGGAGGACCGGACTGACACTAGGTAATCTCTCCTGAGGGTAGTAGGTGAGGACGCGTTCCTCGTAGAGGGAACAGTAGGCGTCAGGTCAATCTAGGATTTTCGGTCGGAAATCTGAAGTTAGATTCGGACAGTCCAATGACTGTCAAACATTTAATTTATCATGTTTATACATGTTCTAACTTTGTCTTGCAGAGTACGATGTTGTTTTGGGACTAACATATCTTGCAAGTACAAAAGGAATAAGTTAAGCCTCGGACGAACAGTGTCCGAGGCGCCTCGGGTGCAAGCTGAAGCCAGCTGTCCAGAGGAGCTGGAGGCGCCTTCATAGGGACTGAAGGCGCCTTGGACCATGGCTTGGAGGCGCCTTGGAGTGGCTTGAAGGCGCCTTCAAGTGGATGAGGTGCGACCAGTTCGATGCTGATCCACGCGGCTGACTCGGGAAGCTTGGAGGCGCCTTGGATGGTGTTGGAGACGCCTCCAGCACTGTATAAAAGAGGAGTTCGAACAGCTCCTTCTAAAATAAACTAACAAGCGATCCTTCTTCCGTATGCTACTCAAGAAACGTTCCAGAACTGCTGTAGTAACATCCCGACAACCCGGAGATTCAGATTTAACATTTCTTATTGTCGATATAATCTTTACTGCTTTTGATTGTACTTAGATTGTAATAATTTTGCGAGATATAGTTGTTGTCCACAGAAAGCGATCAACGATCGCGAACCTTTGAGTAGGAGTCGCTCAAGGTTCCGAACCAAGTAAATCACTTGTGTTCGCGTATTGTTTTACTTTATTATTTCCGCTGTGTTACTTGTCGTCTTTACAAAATCGAAACGAGTAAAAGCCACGAGAACTATTCACCCCCCTCTAGCGCTTTCGATCCAACAACTATTTCATATTTTTATGAGAATTCTCCCTATTTATATGAATTGCCTAAAATTTACAAAAAGGGGGCAAATCATACATTTGTTCAAAATTTAACCTTAGTTAAGAATTTGGAGAATAAAATAGTAATAAAGTTAGGTTAGGGTTACAAAGGGTTCTTATCTTTTTCCTTTTTTCTGAGTTTTCTTGCGTAAGCATTTTGGTATATAGGGAAAATGTGGTTTTGGGTCAGAGAATACAGTTGCAAAGACAATGGAAACCTATCACGACCCATCAATAGAATGTGAAACTAGACGGTTGGAAAGACAAGTGCGAGATGGTTCTCTTAACAAAAAAAAAAATGTTCTTGTTCAGACCACTGGAAGCTCACCACAGTCGCTGATCACAACCCTCTTCTTGGGACCATCTCCACGGTCCGTCTCTCGTGACTCGATCAACCGTACCACATCCATGCCCTCAAGAACTTGGCCAAAGACAACATGCCTCTGGTCCAACCATGGTGTCTGCGTGAATGAGATTTTATTCTTAATTAGCTACGTTATGCTCATAATCATCGCACCAAAGTATATCGTTATCAATGAGGAGACAAGAACTAGCTGCTTAGATTGCAACAACTAAACAGAAATTATACGAACAAGACAATTATGAGAAAGGCATAAAGAGATTGCTAGAATACGATCGAGTTTTGAAATAGTATGGACAAAAGTTTGCTTTATAAATACTTCTCAGCTGATAAAAGATAAAATGCATTCAGAAATAGTCGAGGAATAGAAAGAGAAATTCAGAATTTGCAAAAAACTATAACGAAATTCAGGAATCAATTTCAACTTAGTTTTACCTTGACAGTGCAAATGAAGAACTGACTTCCATTGGTGTTCGGTCCGGCATTAGCCATACTAACCACTCCCGGGCCGATATGAACCACTAACAAATTTCAGAGAAGAAAATAAACATCCTTTGTATTCATATAGTAGCAGTTTTGATAAATGGTTTGCGATGTTCAACTCACACTTGAAGTTTTCATCCTTAAATGTGCGGCCATATATGCTTTTACCACCAGTTCCCTGAAATTCAACAATTCTATGTCCATTCATATCGCAAAATATTTCCTAAACACGATCGTTATCTAGAAGTGACTCTTTTTCATGAACTTCTGCGAATTTGAAACTATTTTGGAAAATAAACAATTTTCTATGAAACATACCGTATAAACAGAAAGCTATAAACATGTTTAAAGGATTTAAGGAAATGGTAATCTTCCAAATTAATACATCTGTGCCCTCCATGCATTCGACCATGAAGAACAATAACAACTAATTCATCATACAAATCTAAACTTCTCTGGAAAAACAGTATTGTAGCACATCATAATGCCGTAAAGTATGATAGTAACTCCAAGTGGCAATTGATTATCCTGGTTCAGCATTTCAGATATATTCTACTGATCCCATTTGAAAAGGCAACTAGTTTGAAACATGATTTAAGATAATAGTCAAGCAGATACCAGAACCACTAGAACCGTAGCTTGGCAACCATTCATGTCTTTTTCAGAATATATTAACAGAAGATAGTAAAAGCACAAGTTGGAATAATATTTTTGTATTAAAAGTCATGTTGGTTCATGTGTAGATTTTAAAAACAACCGTGTTGCTTCTTTCTGACAACTTGTAAGCCATGATGAGGCAAAATAAAATCCGAAAGATGAAATTTTAAACAACTCCAACTAGCATGACAGCATAGTCGTAACATCAAACCTGCACGATGATGACAGGCATGTATATTTAAAAACAAACTTACCGCCATAATAGTTCTTGCTATCCCTCTAGATCATTGTCCTAACACAACAGAAAATGGTTGCATATACTCTCAAACAAAATACAATACAATATTAAAGAGTAAAACAACTGACCCCCAACTAAATACAATAGACTGCTAAAATTCATAACTTATGAGCTCATTTGGTGCCCTTGAGAAAGTCATAAGCCCTTCAAAGAATTATGATTTCCGCATATGGTACGCCTCTAAGATAATGTGTTATTGAGCTTAACTCCACGCTTAAACAAACTGAGGCACAGACTTCACTTGATGAGATTGTAACAAATAGCTGGCATACTTAAACCCCTCTTATTTGAAGTGAAATAAGAAAGAAAGCAAACCAATGCTCATAAATTAGCACAAGGGAAGACTCTACAAGGCTGTAAAATAATCATCCTTTGTTTTTGTAGAAACATAGTCTAGTGAAGGGGACCCTTAGTGCAACGGTAAAGTTGTTGTCATATGATCTTGAGGTCACAAGTTTGAGTAGTAGAAACAACCTCTTACAAAATGCAAGATAAAACTACATACAATATATTCTTCTCCAGGACCCCGCACTAGGGGGAATTTCGTGCACCGGGTTGTCCTTTTATAAACTAGTGATCTACAATGGGAAATTTTTTACCAACACCTGTATATTTTGTAAACATATTCAAATGCGTGGAATGGATAGTTGAAGTTCTTTCAATAATATGATATTGAGAAAGATTACTTAATATGATGCACCTTTTTGTATCAAGGAAGAGTGTGCATTATGGTTTGCTACCATAAGGTAGTTCATTGCAGTCTATTTGTGTCTATTTTAAAACCTTCTGTAAATGCATGCAAACACTTGTACTTTCAAACATACAATGCATGATATGTAAACTAATCATCAAGGAATAAGAGCACCTACATTTCCCTTGTCAAAGTCTCCTCCTTGGATCATGAAATCCTTGATCACACGATGAAATGCAGATCCTTTGTAACCGAAGCCTTTCTCACCTGATCAAAATAGTCACATAATGCAAATACTTTCACCAATCAAACGAAACAGAAATCTGTTGGGCGGAGAAAAAAATCAAGAACAAAATCAAAAGAAACAAAAGAGAAGATGAAGTGACCTGTGCAAAGAGCACGAAAATTTTCTGCGGTTTGAGGGACATCATCCCCGTACAACCCTATCACAATCCTGCCCACATCCTTCCCCACCGGGTTGCCGATGCTGATGTCGAAGTAGACTTTGGTGGTCACCTTAGACTGCAGCGCAGCTTCCTAAAACCCCAGCACAAAAACACATCGTAGCTACATTTTTCATTTCCAGAGAACAAAGACCAAATAGATACCAGATCTCGGAAAAGATAAAGTCAAAAAGGAATTTAAGAATCAACGACAAGTTAATCGATCGAAGTCGCCTAACCTTCACCTCCGCGCGAGGCGATACGGTGCAGCGGGCTCTTCTTTGGGAAGCAGGCGTCCAGGGGAGCGCGGCGGAAGACGAAATTTCCGGCCAGATCCGGGATTCAGGCACGAAGAAGGCGGTCGAAGGTCTCAGAAGAGTGCACCGGATAGCGATGCTTGCGGCGCCGGCGACAATTGGGCGCACGCTTACCTGCGAGATAAAGAGCTCGGAAGTGAGAAGAAAAGAGGAGAGATCGAAGCAAATACTGAGAGAGAGAGAGGGAGAGAGAGAGGTTCACTCACGACTGAGGTCAACAAAGCCGCCATTGACGGAGGAAGACGCGGCGGCGACGGCGACGATGACGACGGTCGTTTCGAGCTCCTCGAACCTGCGAATTGCGATTACAGATACGAGACAGACTGGAACGGAGTTAGGTAACACGGCCAATTGGGCCTAAGTAGGCCTTTATTGAGCCGATGTAATTGGGCCCATGAATTTTGAGATAAATTCCATTTTACTCCTCCTTGTTTGATATGCCATTTGAAAGAGAGCGCATAAACGTAAAACACTTCGTATAAAAACTAAATAAAAAGATTAAGATCCGAATTTCAATAGAAATAAATATTTTAAAAGTTTTTTTTAAAATATTTTTAAACTATAGTTAAGATTTTTATTATATTCACTTTTGTAACGGAAGATGAATAGATATTCACCCTAAATGTTTGATCCGATCTAAAATCAACTAAAATGGCAAGTTAAAAATATGGTTGTACAGTTAACATGGCGAAAACTCCATATAACATTGCAAGACAATAACGTCAGTGTCAAGTTGAGAAGGGATTTTCAGCGTTAACCTTCTGACGCTGGAGTCAGTATCCAAAGAAAGGCTTTCTATATAGCTAGGAATCCCCTTTTATAGTGTCAACGTGGTGCTCGTGCACGCACCTTAAGGTATAGACATATTTTCCTAGGTGTCCTATGAATAGACAGGTAAAAATTATCCCTGACATCATACATTAAGTAGCCGTGCAATCCTCTGACGTGACAGCCAAGAGGTTTCTAACGTACGATTGCCTGCTGGACATGCCCTGCTGTTAGCAGCGTAGGCTTCCAAAAGGATATGAAAAGATACTTAATGGGGTCATGCACAGTCGCTCAGGGTCTGCTCGACTGGGCTGCCTCCGCATGGCGTTTTTCTCAGGACCTGCCGACTTTGTCCTTTCCTTGATTCCTTACTGTCTGCAGTTATTCCACTCAGACCGGACACAAAGCCTAGTTGGCGAGACCAACTGCTGCTTATTTCTCTTTGTTATCGGAGGGTCATTTTACCCGACCAAGGCAGAGCTTGACTTACTTATCCATATAGCTATCACCATCCGCTCGATCATAACCGGCCCGTTCGACAATACTTAGTCCGCTCAGCACTCCATGGTCCGCTCGGCGGACTAGGATACCCTGCTAAATTTTATCTTCCACGTCAATCGATCTTCCTTACATTAACCCATCTTTAGTGGGACCTCCTATCATTATCGGATCATAAATCTCCCCTTCAAGTCTAATCGAAGGAGACTGCAAGTCCGACTGACTGGACCATTTATATGCTCGTGAGCCTCTCTACCCGATCAGGTGTGCTGCAACTCGGGGTCGCCGATAGACTTTGCTGATGTCTTCCCTGGGATTTTTTAGCTGTCGTTCGGCTACTGCTGATGAAGATATCTAGTTTTAAAGTTGTCGTTCGGCTGCCAATGGTGAAGACCTTTAGTTTTAAAGCCGTCATTCGGTTACTAATAGTGAAGACATTCAATTTTAAAGTCGTTGTTCGGCTGCTAAAGTGAAAACATTCAGTTTTATAGCTACCGTTCGACTGCAGAAGCAAAGACACTTAGCCAATTTTTTGATTCCCTGCTGAGCTCTGCTCCCAACAGTGGTGGTTTTTAACTGTCGCTAATGTCATCTTAATTTCTTGAAAACCACTCAAATCTCCTTCCATTAACGCTGGACACACTCAGTCATGCCCCGTAATCATACTCTCGGCTTTATCATTAATGTTTCATGTAGAAGAATGCCACGTGGTGTGCCTATATGACGTCACATATGTGATGTGGTAGGTGACGGTTTGGGAATGATGTGACTGTTGTCTTTTTAAAATCAACGATCGCGATAAACTCTCCTTTTCCAAAACCCTAGATTGAACGGTTGAGAATGGCCGCTCTCTATGCTTTTAAGCCACTAATTTTTTCTATTCCCTGCAACGCCTTCTTTGAGCCCACCATTATCTCCTCCTTCTCCGTCGGCGATTTCTTCTACAGTAAGCTTCTCTCCCTTTCTTTCTTTGAATCTTTTGATCTTCTTCCCCCTCTATTCTTCGTGGTTGAGTCTCTTCATCCTCCCTAGCCTATCCCTGGCTCTAGTATACCTCCACAGCCTCCAAATTCAACGGTGATGAAATCGACCAAATGAAGTTTACCTATCATTTCCTTGCTAATTACCAACTCGCCATCCATTTTTCTTACGACTGTCCCCATCTGTCTCATGATGACTTTCTCACCTTCTTTAAGGACCAGTTTTATGCTAGCCTTTGATTTTCCATTCATTCTTTCTTCTTAGAAGTGTGTAGATATTTCCACATCTCTATGAACCAACTAGTGTCCAATTCCTTTAGGTTGCTATGCGGGGTGGTCAAGTTATTCCGTCTGTATGGAATTCCCTTAGTACCTCACGTGCTACATTATTTTTATTACCCCAAGTTATTCGAGCCGAATACCTTTTTGTTTCAAGCCTGAGTGGGTTCTGTCTATTTTGATAAAATGTCGTCCTCCAATAAACAATGAATAGAGCATTATTTGTTTGTTCACTTTCCCGTCCAACCCAACTTTCAACCAGTTGACAGATGGAATTGATGAAGCCTCCTTCGCTCAAAAGATATTGAAGTTGATTGGACTACCTCCAAGCAACTTCTAGTTTGGCCGGTCAGAAGTATCACATACATCGACTGTTATTAGAGGGTGTCTTATATGTATTTGGACTAAGTCCTATCCGAACGCGGCTTCTCCTTCCCCTAGGTATGTCCTTTTTCTTCCCATCATCTTTGAATCTAACTGATTTCTCTTTATTTTTTCAGTCCAAATCATGTTGAGGGCATAGTTGAGCGGCAAAAGCAGACTCGCTAATGCTAGGGGTGAGCATTCGGTTAATTTGATATTAATTTTGTATAAATTCTTTTTATTATTATTTTAAACAAATTTAGTTAATTCGATGTTAACCGAAATAACCGATTCGGTTAATTTAATTTTAGTAAAACTTTGATTTGATTCGGTTAGCTAACACTAAATCGGTTTTTGGTTAATTTATGGACCGAATTAACCGAATGCTCACCCCTAGCTAATGCAGAGATCAACGCCAAGGGCGTTGCTAAGCTGGAAAGTCGTGGTTTACTACTGGTCGAACATTCTGACGATTCGACCGATGAAGTAAGGGGCAGCCACTCGGTGGTTAGCGAGGCAGGAGGAAGTAGGACGGGGGCTAGCGATACCGAGGCCGCCACAGGCGAACTCCCCCTTGAGTGGTATCCACGACACCAATCGTAGTGCCTTCAAAGTCGGCCACCTCGGGCGAGCCATTAATCCAATGATGCAAGAGGCACCGAGTCGAAGCTTCCTTCCATTCGGCTACCTCCGTCCTACAAACCTCTGCACCTATCGCCCAGCACCCACACTCCGAGTTGGGCGAGACCTCATCTTTCTCCATCCCAAAGAGGGAGACTGCCATTCCCACTCTACCATCATCTGATTGGACACCCTCGCTATCTGCACTACCGGTGGGACCATATACACATAGTCAGTTGCGTACATACTGCCCCAATTGTTCAGGCCAGCCTCCCAGGTGTCTACCATTCACTCCTCCCCGATGTCCAAGTCAAAGGGTCTTCCCATTTCTGAGTCATCGGATCTGAGCGGTTGCAGGCACATAACAGTTATCATCCACCTATTGATCGACGAGTGGTGTCACCCTGACGATGCCGAGTCGCACTCTCCTAAGCACAAAATTAAGATTCAAGGACCTCTGGCCCAAGTCTGGGTCGATGCAAGGACCCGCGTAGCGACTATTCCGCCTAGAGAGCTTGTGGACAACTTCATTTAGATGTCCACTGGGGTATATATTTTTACTACGTGTTACTTTTGTTTTTCTCGATCGGCGCTTATTAACCTATTCTTGCTGTAATTCTGAGTTGAAAGTCTGACCATGTGCTAGAAGCTAGCCTTCTTGGAGCACGAGCTACAACAACTACACACTCCAGTCGGGCGATCAGAAGCCTCCCAGGCCCTTATCGATCAACTGAATACGGAGGTGGCCCTACTGAAAGAAGACTTGGACCGGAGTTTCGAGTAGCTGCTAGGCTCCGAACGAGCGCTCGGTGTTGAGAAGAATAAAGATCACAAGCAAGTCCTCCAACTCAACCGGCTTACCAAGCAAACTCATTCTTTTGAGTCGAAGATAAACTTTGCCAATGCCAGAAAACTCTGAGCCATCGAAGACCTAGACATTAAAAACAAGGAGGCTCAGATTCTAGCTCAAAATCTCAAAGAGGCAGAAGCTGCTCTGGAAGCCGAACGAGCTAGCCGATCAGCAGAGATAGCGGCGATCCAAATCCAGCTCGACGCAAAAGATCCCAAGTTGACTTCATTAAAGGCTGAGTTGGAGGTATCCCGAGCGGGTTTCGATAAGTACCAGGAGGAGGAACATGGATGTTTTTAAGGTAAATTATCTCCGCTCCGACCCATTCAATGATAAGCTCACCGACTGGGTTCTTTGCCTCTTTAACTACGGCATCGATGGGATCCTCCAGCAGTTGAAAGATGATGGCTACCTCTCTTCAGAGTTGACCAGCGAAATTATAAATAGGGAGAAGTTCACCGAGTCACTCCCGAATGATGTTTTCGACTACCTCGACTAGCACTCTCTTCATATTTCTAAGCAATTTTTTGTACTGCCCTCTAGTACTTTGTAAAAATTTCTAAGTGTCAATGAATGTGCGCCCGTTTGCCAGTTTCAAGCTTTTGTGTAGGGTTTTGCTAAATATTCTAAGTGTCCTTCCGTGTGTCGCGGCTCGGCGCTTTATGGCTATTTGGTTCTCCGTTCTATAATTTCGTAACCCTTGCAAAAATCTCCTAAGTGTGAATCCTTGTGCTCCCGCTCTTCTAAGTAATTATTTGATAAGGCATCCGTCTCGAGTCCAGAGTCTTTAGGCGTGAGAGCAACGCTCGCTTATAACTCATCCAATCGGGTCAAGAGTCTTTGACACGTCTGGTCTGAACCCCGTGGCAATTAATTTTCAGTCGCAAGAACAACGCTCGCTTATAACCCCGTGGTAATACAATAAAGACACTTTTTTATTTAAAAAACTCATAATGACCAACATAAATAAAAAACTTACAAATCAATGAACCATAAAGTACAACATAAATTAAAAAATTATAAACGTTAACAAACGACAAAGACCAACATAAATTAAAAAAGCATAAACGTCCACAAATGACAAATCTATTGTAGGTCACGTCTCTTTGTAATTTCTTCAACTATTTTCATATGTCAATGAAGTTGTGCCTCTATCATTCCACTCATATCTTTCATAATCATATCATAATCTTTTTGCTTTAGCTCGAGTTCCTTAAGCGCCAATTTTTCCTTTTGATATTGTTGCATTTGCTCCCATTTCACGCTGAAGTCTTCATCTTCTGTGACTTTGGCTTTATTCTTTCTTTTCGTCTTCTGTTGCCTTATTGGACGTGAGCAAATTTTAGAGTCACCATCAGTATCCGAATTGGTTGAAGAAGTATGTGCTCCTGATTCGGAAGTCCTCGCCTTCTTGTCGGCATGACGACCAAGAGATTAGGAAGCCCATTTCTCGCACTTTGTTATAATCTTCCATACATGTTCATACTTGAAAGCCTTATTCTTGTGTCCCTTTTTCCACATATCATGTGTAGCGGCTAAAACATTAGTGTCACTTCACCACTAGCCCGATTGTTGAAGAAATTATTGTATCATCCTGAGAACTTACCAATATCAGGCATAACCTGATAGCAATGTGACTTTATCTATGTCCTTTCTCTTCCTATCGTACCCGTAAGCCGATTATCATTATAGTACGTGGTGGTACGTTGCCAAAAATGCTTATTCTTTTGTGCATTACCAACTTTTGGTTCATGGGTAATAGTTCCCCAAGCTCTTGCAAGACACTTCTCCTCAACGATGGACCACATCACCTTAGCTCTATTACGAGAGGCATTCATTTCTTTGTCATCCTCCTCATCATCCTCGAGGTCAATATTTTCTATCCCAGGTGTCGTCAAATGTGGTGGAAATTGAGAGCGTAGCATTGAAATTGGTGTTTGGAGCTCTCTATCGGATCCAGATCCTCCCAAACTCACCTATCGAGATTTATTCAACAACATGCTTAATGGAGATGGAGTAGTAAATACTTGAGAAGGATGTTGCATCATAAACTGGTCACCCATTGAAGCATAATCAGATGGAAACATGAAAAACAGAGCATGAGGAATAAAATTTGAACCAGTGGGAGTATTTTATGAAAATTGAGTTGCATAAGCAAATTGAGATGGATGAGGATTGGGAAGAGAACGCGATTGAGAATTTTGAGAGTTTGAATTTTCCTCTATATTTGGAGAACTAAATAAATTGTTAAATGAACCACTGAATCTTTCAGCCATTTAGAATAAGGAGATAGAAATATTATGGTAGAGAAATTGTGGAGAAAGTTTTAGATAGTGAGTAGAGAAATGAAAAATAATTCTTTATTTATAAGCTAAATAAAGTTATTGTTAAAATAAAAAAAATATCAAATAGCCTTTTTTTTTACCGTTTTGTAAAAAAATAGACGTTGCCAAAATTTTTGCCAAATGAACGTTGCCAAATATCTATTGCCAAAAGTGATTCTTCATTAATTTTTTTGTTAAAACAAAAAAAATAAAATAAAAATAAGTATATGACTGACAAGTGTATGTGGGACCCATGTCCACTAATTTTTTTATTTTTAAAACCACTATAAACACAGCATCTAATTTTAGATGCTGGGTTCTTGAATCCTTAACTCTTACAACACGAGCAATGCCATTGGGTTTTGTAAACCAAACTTCTTGGGTTTTGTAAACCCACCGTTGCAGATACCCTAACATCCAAAATATTCCTTGAGCAACTGAATTACGACTCTATACTAGTCCATGATTACTTGGAAGGAGGTTGGTTTACTATTAAAAATTAAGTTTTTAAAGTAATTATTGTGTGATTCATTCTTCAAATATAATTTGTTTAAATCTATTCTTGTTAGCAGGTCTAGAATTTTACACTTACTACTACACTTTCAACCACTTCATATTTGTTGCAGTCTATTGTTTTATCTACTTTTAATTTAAAAAATTAATTACTTCTGTTTTCTTTCTGCTTTTAAGTGTGGCTATTCAATGTTTAAATTTCAATTCAAAAGCCTCTTCTATATTTAATATTTTTGCTTTTGAGGTTTTTAGGTTTTGCATGGTAGGTTTTCGAACTGGTGTTGCTGATAGGATTGGGTAGTACCTTGAGGTGATTAATAAGGTGTTTGACTGCATTCAAATCTATCTTTTACTCGTTTGCTTGGTACTATTTGCTTACTATCTGCTATACTTTTGTTTACTAATGTTACATGATTATTTCTTGGCAGTGTTTAGAGTTTATGAGGTATTGTGTTGGTGAATATTAAGCTTTTTTTATTTTATGTGGTATTGTGTTTGTAAGATTTATTCATTTAGTGTTTTAATTTCCTAGATTGTCTAACACACTTGGTTGGTTTGTTAATTTGTACCAGAGAAGCAATTTATTTAATGGAATTGGAAGACAAGCGAGAGCAAAGGGAAAAAATTGAAGATATGTATGCTATTAACAAGAGGATGGAGGAAGACATTATTAAAAGTAAAATAAAAATGAAACTCATTATCACATAAAGTAGGCAGAGGGAAAAAAAGTTTATAAAGAAGAAAATCTCAAGGAGATGATTCACAAAATGATTCAAGAGATGAAATATACAAATGTTTATATCTAGAAGGATTTAGTCTCTGTGAGTATTGTGATAGACAATAAAAAGATTAGATTACTTGTGATGAGATTTAAAAATGTATATATTTATTTATAGTTTCATTAATGGTTAAATTTACTTGTGTGATGTAACTATTATATATCTCAATGTTAATTATATGTTATTTTTGGATTTAAAGATTAGTTCTTTTTAACATTTTAAATTTATTTGAAATGTATGATTATTTTTTGAAAAGTAATATATAGATGAGAAATATAAAAATAGAATATAATAAAATTTAGTGATAAATTTAAAAATAAAATTATATTTGAATTTATAAATAGAATTGTAACACATTTATAAACAATTTAAAATTATATTTGAGATTGATTAATAATTGATTTAAAATAAAATTAGAGATAGAATTTGTATTTAAAATTAATTTTATTTAGTCACTTAAAATCATATTTATAAACAGTTTTTTTATCCATTTCTAAAATTAGAGATAGAATATATCCGTCTCAAAATTAGCTATGGGGCTTTCACTAACGATTTTTTGAGACGGAATATTACGTCTCAAACTTTCTTTAGAAACAAAAAAATGACTTTTAAAAACAGATTTTTTCGTCTATGAAGCCATGTTTTCTTGTAGATGGGGATCGACGGTACGGAGATGGGGACCGACGGTGCGGTCTTGGCGAGGCCACTTGTTGGGCTTTCGGCTTTAGACTGTAACAGTTTCTAGTGTTGTGTGATGTCACTCGATGAAACGAGCAGAAGAGTGGTGTCCATGGTCGTCTTTCAGTGGATCTTCCCCATTCGGCTTCCACATGTTAGATCGCGTGTGTACGGGGTTCTTGTTGCGATGTTCCCGCTCGAGGCCCTTTTGGTGGTGGGTTTGAATGGGTCGTTCGGTGTCCCAATACGACTGCGGATTCAAGAATTGGTTCTCTCCTCCAAGCTGCTTGGGCCTCATCCATATTAATGCACTTAGTAACATATTTGAGCAGGTCACCGAAGTCCTTAGGGGTCTCCGGATGAGCCAGCGAAAGAACTTGTCCTCCAACATCCCTTGTGAGAATGCACTCTCAAGAATCTCCGGCGTGGCCAAAGGGACTTCCATAGCTACCTGGTTAAATCTCGTGATATAGGCCCGCAACGCCTCCTTGGGCCCCTGCTTGACAGCAAACAAATTGACATTCATCTTCTGATGGCGGATGCTCGCGAAGTGTTATAAGAACGCTGCTAAGAAGTCTTTAAAACTACATATAGAGCAGTTCGGCAGTCGTCTGAATCACCTCTGAGTTGATCCGGAGAGTGCAGTGAGAAACACTTGGCATTTGACCTCGTTGGAGTACTGATGGAGCATGCCCATGTTTTCAAATTTGATGAGGTGATCCTCGGGGTCAGTTGCTCTCGTGTATTCTCCGATGGTTAGCGGCGCGTAGTGTCATGGCAGCCAATCACCCAGGATCTCCTGAGAGAATTGTCTGTTTATCCATTCAGAGGAGTCATCGAGCCTTGGGGTTTTACCCTTGCGCTCGTCCCCAGCAGGCGCTTCCTCTGATGAGGATCCTTAGGCTCTATCCGCTCGGCCTTGTTCCTCTAAAGGGGTGCTGAACAACGTTCGATGATAGGGGATTGGTGCATCCGGTGCATCTCCGAATGTGCCGATTAGCTTGTTGTTCGGTGACGAGCGGCAACGTTTCCCGCTCGGTCTCTATAATCGGCTTGTTGGCCTATCGCCGATGCTGTGGGTTCATTTACTTGGCGACCGACCATTGCCTGTTGCTGCTCAACATTTTCACCGCTCGTGCTTGCACCAGCATGTTGAACTCCTCTTGCGTCAACGTCATCGTGGTGAGCCTTCCAACATCCTCTATCTCAGCATTTCGTATTTAAGTAAGCTTCTCACAGACGACGTCAAATATGATCCTGTCCAAAATCGGCTAAGATGGCAAGATGGGGATGTGGTTGTGCGGTTGACGCAATGAAGACTCCACGTAGCTCTGTAAGACAACAAATGTCAGTGCTAGGCCGGGAAGGAGTTTCCGGCCTTGGCCCTCCGACATTTAAGTCAATGTCCGATGATCCAAAGAAAGAGGAACTGTAGCAAATAGATGTAAAAAATGAAGTTGCACATATTTTTTTTTTTTAACTAGAAACCCCCTTATATAGTGTCAACATGGTGCATGTGCACACATCTCAAGGCGTAGGCACATCTTCCTAGGTGTCCTAGAAAGAGACATGTCAAAAAGTGTTTGATACCATACCTTAAGCAGTTATGCAATCATTTGGCGTGACAGCTTGGAAACTTCTAACGTATGATTACCTGCTAGACATGCCCTACTGTCAGCGGCACAAATTCCAAAAAAGATATGACAAGATACTTGATGCATAGGGTCATGCACAGTCGCTCGGGGTCCGCTCGGTTGGGCTACCTATGCTCGACTGGGCTGTCTCTGCTCGGCGGTGTTCTCAGGACCTGCCGATTTTGTCACTTTCCTTGCCTCATGATTGTCCGTGGTTATCCCGATCAAATCGGACGCAAAGCCCGATTGGTGAGACTAGCTATTGTTTATTTCTCTTCGTTATCGAAGGGTCATTTTACTCGGTCAAGGATAGAGTCTGGCTTACTTATCCACGTAGTTATCACCATCCGCTTGGCCGTAATTGGCTCGTTCGACAGTATATGGTCCTCTCAGCACTGCATGTTTCACTCAACACTGTATGATCCGTTCAGCAGACTAAGATACCCTACTAAATTTTATCTTTCACATCAATCAATCTTCTTTACTATACCCCTATCATCACCGGATCAATGTCTTTTAGAGTCCGTTCTCATGTTATATCAATTTATAATCGATTCGGTGAAGAAATTTTTATCCGAAGCAACGTATTCATCCATAATTAATTCATATCGATTATAATAAATCTAACATCCGTTTAATAATGGCGTACCGGACCTTTCATTCCATTCGCGTATGTCAAACATGTGGCCAATCGATATCTATAAGATTCGATCGGATGAGGAGTATCTTCCAAAGGGACCTTAATGGAATCCAAGGGTCACGGGTCACGTATCTGATAAGGATGCTATTGCTCGAGTGGTCCAAGGCCACCCTTTAGGCGGCATGAAAATTCCATAAAATTTAAATAATTTTTTTTATTCCAACAAATCATTTTTTCCAAATTAATTAAATCGGTTTCGCTCGACGTGGCCAAAATTGACCAGGTTTTTGACGGCGTAGATCGCCGTCCAACTCTAAAGCACGCCCATCGGAGGCGCACGCGCGCGCCGCCTTTTACCACGCCGTTCCCTCTGCGTGTGATGCATGACGCAGCCGCCAGCCGCCAAGCCAATGAGATCTCGACACGTCACGGAAACCCTAAAAAACATATTATTTTCCGGAATAAACCGGCTATTTCGGCTGAAAACTTCAAGCTTTAATTCTGATCCAGTTGGCTGCGCAAGGGGATTGAATCTGCATCATAAAAAATAAAAAAAAAACAATTGAAAATCAAAATTCATAGAATAATTTTAAAGAAACTACTAGGCAGAAAACTTTCTATGCCTCTTTTGTGTACTATATTTACCAAGAACAAGACCTTTTTCTTTCTCCATTCCCACTGTCTGTGCCTCCTTTGCTCCTTCAAGAAGAAACCCTAACCAAATCCATGGGGAATCCTCCAGAGCAGGAAGTAGAAGTGGAGATGGATGAGGACGAATTCTCTAAACTCATCAGATGGATGAACTCCCCAAGGTCAGTTTTTTTTTTCTGCTTTAAAAGTTAGGGTTTTGCTTTGGCTGTTCTAGGGTTCTTCAGTCCTGAAACATCTGGTTCTTGGCTGCAGGGTTGTGATAGACAACGATTACTGCTCTGATGCAACAGTAATTAGAGTAAGCAACCAACTTAATGATCATTAAAGCTTAAGTGGTTAAGTTCTTACTAATTCTCAGCTTGAGTGTTTTAGGTGGATTGTGTTAACAAGCATGGTATTTTACTTCAAGTAGTTCAAGTCCTCACTGACCTAAACCTGTTCATCAGAAAGGCCTACATAACCTCGGATGGAAGCTGGTTCATGGATGGTAAATATCAGATCGAAATGATCAATCGATCGACTTTTCATCTCTGTGTGTGCTTGATTGTTTACTCTGTTCTTGGTGTTTGATTCTCTCAGTGTTTAATGTGACTGATAGAGATGGAAACAAAGTGTTGGACAAAGAGGTCATCTCCTACATCAAGAAGGTGTTTGTTGTTTGTCCTCTGTATAGTCTTTTGTTGTTTCGAGTCATCATCGGTATGATTTGTTTTGTTCGGTGTTGCATTTTTGTGCAGTCTCTGGAATCGGATGCTTTCTTCTTCCCTGAAGTGCAGAATTCAGTTGGGGCAACGGCCTCGAGTAAGCACACGTTGATTGAGTTAACGGGCTCCGACAGGCCTGGCTTGCTATCTGAGGTGTGTGCCGTGCTTGCGAACCAATCGTGTCATGTGGCAAAGGCCGAGCTGTGGACACACAACAGTCGAGTGGCAGCTGTGCTTCATGTTATCGATGAGTCGACTAAGGGAGCAATTGAAGACCCCCAGAGGCTTTCTACGATCAAGGAGCGCGTGTGCCATGTGCTTGGAGGTGATAACGATCCGAGAACTGCTACGATGAGTGTCTCAATGGGACTTACACACCCTGAAAGGAGGTTGCATCAGATGATGTTTGACGATCGGGATTACGAGAAGGTGGTTACTAGAGAAATTGTGCAGGACAACTCGAGGCCCAAAGTGACTCTGATGAATTGTTCGAAGAAGGAATACACTGTGGTCATTTTGAGGTCTAAAGACCGGCCGAAGCTCCTCTTCGACACGGTTTGCACGCTCACGGATATGCAATATGTCGTGTATCATGGCACTGTTAGTTCAGATGAGGGTGAAGCTTATCAGGAATACTTTATCAGAAATGCCGACGGCCTCCCCATAAGCGACGAGGACGAGCAACGACGCCTGATTCAGTGCCTTGAGGCAGCAATAGAGCGAAGAGCCTCTGAGGTACGACGGAAGTCCTCAACAATGTATTCAGATTTGTATTGATGTTTTTATCTTCTTATTCTCAGGGTGTGGCATTGGAGCTGAGGAAAGGAGAAAGGAACTTCTCCCTATCGGAAATCACTCGGGTATTCCGCGAGAATGGATTGACGATTCGAAGAGCAGAGATTTCGAGAGAAGGCGCTGAAGTAGTGGACAACTTCTATGTTTCTGAAACCTCAGGCACCCCTGTGAGTCCTGATAAAATCGATTCGATACGTGAACAACTCGGGCTGCCAAGCCTAACGGTGAAGCAAAATCACCCTTTGCAGCCTGCGAATCCGCCCGAAGTGGTTAGCGCCGTTAGTCTTTTCTTTGCTAATCTCTTCAGGGCATCGTTTCAGAGCTTTCGGTTGATAGGCTCCTACTCATGAACCTTGATTTGTTCATTATGTACAAAAATTCAGTTTCAGAAACTTAGACCCCTCAACACCACTGCATACACACACATACATACTCGAATACTCCGGGATAAAACAGAAAGAAGTATTGTTCTTCCTAGACCGCGCAATTGCATGTGGATGTAAATATACACTCTTGTTCATACTTATTCTATTAAGTCAATGAGTTTGCTCGATTGTGTATTGTTTCGTTAAGAACTTTGGCACGAAAACAAGTTGAGATTGCATGAACGAAGAAGACGATTAGTAAATCTATAGCCAAAGGTGCAAACGAAATGTTACTAGACACACACACTTTGTATAGATGTGTATCGACCAGAGATAATCAAGACAAACACAGTTTGATAATGACGGAGGGCTAATGATGATGATCTATCGCAGTATAAGATCTTTGCGAGATTCGAAAGGATAAACTCTTGCAACCCACTTGATGTCAATTTTTAAGTGAGGGGAACCTTCCACTCAAAGCAACATTATTGAGGAAAGATCACCATCGTTGACTCTTCTATGGGTTCTAAGTCAACCCCCCTTGGCCCCACCGACCCACATAAGTCATGACAAAGTCAACCATTGTCTTTTAAAATAGTGCTGATGAAGGTGACCCACTATAAACGAACTTTTATCGAATATCTATCTTATTCGCAAATGTTAACTCACTTTGATTTAATACCACTTGTAGATGGCTTGACTTGTGTATTTCTTGTTTGATTCCACTCCAAACCTTCAAGCACCTTCAAGCATGAAGACTGAACCACGTTCGAAAAGTTATCGTGAAGGATCAGCAAAGTTTAACAAGTGAACCATCAATAGGTAAGACGAGCCTAACAGAGCTGCAAGGTGAGTACATAGAGTAGGATGAACTAATGAAGCTTAGCAATGCGAAGAGACAAAGTAAAACGAGTTAAATAAAACTAAGTTGGGTGAACTAACAAAGCTTAGCAACGTGAAGTAAAACAAAGTTCTCGGATAAAGCCCACAACAGATAGACGAACAAACCCAACTGAGAGTATCAAAATCAGTTATGTAATTTTCACCCTATCCAGGCTACTGTGTAAAAATCATTGAAATTCTGGTTTCATGGAGTCATCCCTATTTTACTTCTTGAAGCTTATCTGGTTAAGTGTTTCAAAAAGATCTTGTTTTCATGAGAAACCAAGCAAATATCGATATCGCTGAAACGACATCAGTATTATCTAATTACATTGCATTTGATACAATCGAAACATATATAACATGTTTAACAAAAACTATAGATGATTGTAAATGCAATCCACAAGAACAGCCTAGTCCATAAACAAGACTCTTGTACAAGGCCCTCTTTTCCCATGCCAATATCTACCTGCATCTTTGAAACTGGTCGCGTGACGATCTGACTTTGGGCAACGACATAGAAAAACAGGACGACAGGTTCCTCTAACAAAACAACACATTGTGTCGGGTGGTTTTTGTTTTCCGACACAACCGCGTAGCAGATCATGATATCACTGATGGAGCGAAAAATTGACTAGCTCCTACATTATACAGCAAGTGCAGGTTGTCTTCTTGGGCAACTCATCAACCTTCTTTTCTGGAGTCATTATAAATGGCAAGTAGGAATCAATTCAAAAATAAGAAAAAAGAATCTAAACAGCAAGAATTAAGAGGGAAAATCCAGTTTAGAATTGGTTATGGTTGATCAGCTCAAGGGATATCTAAACAGGAAACTCTAGCAATCTGAACAAAAGTTAAAACAGTCAGAGTTCGAGGAGTTTAGTACTATTCTAGATCAGACGAAAAAGATAATTATATTGTTTGCATGAGAATTAATATTCCACACTAAATGCCGTAAAGAAGTACTACACCAACCGGCCACATAATGAGCAGCAATTGATATGGATGGTATCTAACATATATCAGCTGACTATTGGCTAAAATTAGCTCGCTCAGAAGGCCTCTAGAAAGCAATGCATTCAGTTCATTAGAATTCACGTTTTTCTCTTGGCAATCCTATTTGATCCTCTCCGAAAGCGGTGGGAACGTGGCTGCTGTTGACCAAATGAAGACTTTGCGTTGTCCTGCGTAACACAGAGAGCGTTAGTGCCGGACCAAGGAAAAGACCCTAAACGTTGACCCTCTAACACTCAAGTCAGTGATCGAGTTATGAGAAGAAAACAATGGAGGAAAACTATAGCAATAGTGTATAGAACTATAGAGCATCGCATACCTCCGTCTGTAGATGGAGACTCCTTTTTACAGTGTCACTATTGTGTCTATGCACGCATTCCAAAGCACTCCTAAGAAAGGACAAGTCATAAAATGACTCTGACACCTTTCCTAAAATGAGCCCGAAAATCTCTGTAATTTGACAGGCTGGAAGCTTTGAATATGCGATTTGTCTGCAAAATATTTTCTGTCCTTTATGACACAAAATGCCAAGAAAAAGTACGAAGTCATTGGGCCATGGGGCCCACAATAGGCCAACCGACCAATGTTCAAGAGGATCACAATAGGCTAATCGGCCAACGTTCAAGAGGATTGCCAGCTCGGCCTTGCAGGATACAGTCAATAACTCATTCTTCACTCGGTTCCTTTGTTTCCCTTGAAGGCACGGTATGTCTAGTCGATCTGTATGTCCGATTAACCGGAGAAGTTGGTCGAGTTAGTTAATACTTAGCCTTAAGCCTTGCCAGAATATCGTAGATTGTCCGACCAATTGGAAGGCCCAGTCGGCTGGGTTTCCACTACTCATTATACTCTGTCTACGTGTAAGGGGTTCAGAGGTCCGACTCCGAGGCCTAGTCGATCATTCAAGGTCCGATCGGCCATTCGAGGCCCAATCAACCATATGGTCTGGTCAGATATATTCTTACTCCTGTTGGTGATTTTAAAGGTTGACCGTTTCTTGACTTTAACTGTCTCGTCAACTGATCTTCCCAGCCTTGACCTGCCTTTTGGGGGGTCCACCCTTATCACCATATCACTATTCAACAACAATGTTCTATGGAATAAGTTTACAAAAAAACATCTTCAACCAAACTTGGATACATCCAAAAAAACATTGCAAGGAAGAATTTTACTTCCAAAAGTTATTCCCCACTATTGCTGTAACAATTTTTCACAACGTACGCTCCCTGTCTTGGATTCTATGCATTGAAATCATCCGACATTTCTGATCATTTTTTACAATCATATTAGGCACATGCTTGCTATCAACTAATGCAAGGAAAAACCTATGGCAATAAGCATTGACAAGTAAACAAATCAATTATAAGATTCAGATTTAAGCTTTTCAAGGCCAACCAAGAGACTTAATGTTGGTACAATTTCCCTGAATCAAGGTTGACCAGGTTGACTAAGCCTGAATTGGCTCAAGCTTGAGTGTTGATGTTTGAGTTTCGATGTTTGATAATATATGGAGATTGCTGGTGCAATTTTCCATCGGGGAGATTGACGATCAAAGGTTGACTAGAAAAATTAAATAGGTTAAGATTGACCGGATATTTGACTGGAAAATCCTAACTGGAGATTAGACAAGGGAAAGACCAATGAGAAAGTTGGCAAAAGAAGAAAATCCAAGTGAGTCAATGTTGACCGGACACTTAATGTGAGAAATCTTGATAAGTGAAACCAGGCAGATGGAAAGTCCTGATGAGTGAAGCCAGGTAGATGAGGAAAGTTCTGGCAAGTGAAGTCGAGCAGTGGAAAGTCTTGGTGAGTGAAGTCAGACAGATAGAAAGTCCTGGTAAGTAAAGTCAGACAGTTGAAAAGTCCTGGTGAGTGAAGCCAGGTTGATAGAAAGTCCTGATGAGTGAAGTCAAGCAATTAAGAAAGTCCTGGTGAGTAAAAAGCCCTAATGAGAAAAGTCAGACATTGAAAAATCTAAATGAGTCAAAGGTTGACCAGACACCTGCTGTTTGGAAGTCCAAGTGGGTCATGGAAGACCGGACACTTGGTGAAGAAGTCCCAACAAGTCGTGGTTGACCAAATGCTAGGCAATGAGGAGTCCCAACAGGTCACAGTTGACCGAATGTTAGGCAAGGAACCTTAGGACTTGAGTTTAAGAGCCGGGATTGCTGAATCACTTAGGATAAGCGATTCGGCAGGCTTAAGGACCTTTCTATGAGGAAACAGAAAGGTTGGTAAGCTATTAAGCAAGGTTGCTTAATCGCTTACGAGTCTTTAGCGATCGAACAGAAAGGGTTATAATTGATTAGGGTAATCGATTACAACATACTTAAGCGATTAAGGTAATCGCTTAACCTCGGTAAGTGATCAGGATGATTGCTTAAGAGTTGTGCTTCGCGCAGTGAGTTGCTGAATCGATCTGGCTAATCGATTTAGCATGGCTTAAGCTATTGGGGTAATCGCTTAAGGTTTGAAAACTAGTCATTTCTGCAGGTTGCTAACGTGGTAATCGCTTAAACATCTCCTTAAGCGCTTAAGGTTCGAAAATTAATAGTTTCTGCAGGTTGCTGACGTGGTAATTGCTTAAGCATCTCCTTAAGTGATTAAGGTGGCCGAAGAAATCCTAGAAAAGGATTTTTCGTGTCTGTTACACGCAGAACTCTCACGCACATCTTCTTTGCCATTGTCACCAGTTCTTGAAGTTTCTTGGAGACAAGTGTTACTGCACTTCCAAAGTTCAAGAGGTGATTACAAGCTATAAGAGATCAAGCAAGAATAGGTTTTCATTTGTATTTGTGTATTTACTTCTTGTTTTGAGTTGTACTCTTATATAAGATTGTACGAGGTTTCTCCACCTCCGGATTGTTTCGAGGAGTGTATTTTATAGTGGAGAGTGTACTCGTGTGTGGATCCTTGGATTAGTCACCTCGTTAAGATGGATACCAAGTAAATCCTTCGTGTTAGCATTGGGGAGTTTTGCTTCGTGTTTTCCGCTGCAAAAAATCATCATCGACAAAGCTGATCGACGAAGCGAGCCTAGCTCCGAGTGACCCAACACTTAAAACGTTCTTGCGTAGATTATATAGAAGTTCTTGAAATACAACTAATCTAAGTTTTTGTTAAAGTTAGAATCAATCTGCTGTCACCCATTTGAAAGCTACTTGATACACGAAAGAAATACAATTTTATGGACAACTAAATCTAATCCAACCTCAGAGAAACTAAGAAAATATCAAAAGTAAAACCCAACAAACGATTCCAACTTACCTGTTTTGGTTTTAGTCAATGTCGGTTGTATAACAACATGCATGGTGATAAACCCTACAGGGAGCTCACTGAAAGGTGATTTGCATTGGGCAATTGTTGTGCTGTTCTCCAGTACTTTGCCAGCACTTACGAGTTTGACATCATTAGCCACTTTTGGTACGATTTTCTTATCTAGAGAATACAACAGAAGAATATATTAAACCGTAAGTTTGACACAGACAAAGACTAATAAGTAAAAAACATTAAAATCACAAAGATTCTTGCAGATGTCAAGCCATAATAACATGGTAGGCATAAATGGGGTAATTAAGAATATTAAGATAAAGACTGATAAATGCTAAATATGAAAGACTCATAATTATCATCACCAATGAATTACCTACTATAAAACTTTAAACAGCTCATATAGATTGCAGTCAGTGTGACTTTTATAGTGATTATACTTTCAAGAGTTTAAACATGTAATGTAATCTGCTTTCTTCTTTAACACCAAATGTTGGATGATTTCAAATGAGATGATTGAATTTGAAAACAAAGTAAAACAGACAATACCTCATTCTGACTGCTACCAGATTAAGGCTATGTATTCTGTGAGAGAGATTGAAGAGTGCTAAAGCTGAGAGGCACCACACCCATTGTCCCACTTGGACAAGTGTGATTGTCCATTATACATATACATATAAATGGATCTTTCTCCTTATTTCTCAACCTGATTTTGAGATAAGTGGTCAGAGCAGGAGGTTTGGGGGTTTGAGTCCTACCTATATCAAAAAAAGCACTTATATTTGTGAGCTATGATGGACGTGATGGCGTGTTAAAATAAAGAAACTCCACATCCATTGCTCCACATGGATATATATATATATATATCCGTTCGGTGCACACTCCTGACGACTCTCACATGTCCAGGCGCTCAGGGTGCCCATGTGCACCAAACGGATGTGTAGGGTATCAAGGCAATATATATATATATATATATATATATATATACGGTGATAAAGATGGACCCCCCAAAAGCAGGTCAAAGTGGGGAAGACCGGTTGGCATGATGGTCAAAGTCCAGAAGAGGTCAAAGGCACCAATAATTTCAGGGGTGCATCCAAACCGGCCACATGGCTGGTCAGACACAAGTGGCCGACCGGGCCTCTTGCCCAGCCAGACTTCGTGTCCCAATAAACCCCATTTCTAAATATTAAGTAATTCAACTGATTGCCTCATCTGATTGGGGTTGTGGGTCGATCGGACACACTATTCCCTTCGAAGCTAAGGAAAAGGCCCATTGGAGACCGGATCATTGATTGGGTTCGTTCAGCAGGGCCGAGCGAGCAGTCCTCTTGAATAATGGTCAGTCGGTCTATTAGGGGCCCCATGGGTAGCGGCTTCGTACTCTTTTTTAAAAGTTTGTGCTACAAAGGACAAAGAATATCCTGTAGGCAAATCGTGCTTTAGAATCTTCTATCCTGTCACATCAGAGAGATTTGCATGCTCATTTAAGGAAAGGTGTCAGAAGCACTTTATGACCTATCCTTTTTTAGGAAGGCTTTGGAAAGCGTGCTAATCTTTTTCGATGCGTGCATAAGTATAATAGTGACACTATAAAAAGGGGTATCCACCTACAGGAGAAGGTATGTGATGCTTTAGGGTTTTACACATTCGTTGCTACGATTTCTTCTATTATTTTCTCCTCACAGATTGATCACTGAATTGAGCGTCGGAAGGCCAACGTCGGAGATCCCTTCCCTGGCCCGACACTAACGTTCTTTGTGTTATGCAAGACAGCGCAGAGTCTTCGTTTAGTCTACAGCCAAGCTACGTTCCCAGCTAACCGCCTTCACCGCTTTCGGATAGGATCATATATATATGGTCAATTTCCTAACAGCTCGAGCTTTAATATAGGCAAAAGTAGAGAATATATATATTTTGCCGTGAAGGATGTTGAGGGAGAACTGAAGAAGAAATGGGGAACTTATTTCCCTCATTTTGGTCCTGACCAAGTCAGACAGAAAATAGAAGCCAATTACATCAAATATGTGAGAGGAAGATCGAAAAGGAATAAAAAAGATACAGAGGAAGAACTTAGCACCAAGGGGGTAATAAAGAGGAAAAATATTCAACCACATTAAAATTAATTCCAGGTTAAATTCACTTTTAGAAGATGAGCAAATAAGAGCAAAGCTCCAAGCTAGATTGCTAAAGACTTCAAACATGATTGTACGGAATCATGTAATAGATAATCAGAAAAAATAATCAACAAGGAAAACAGAGAAAAATAATTTGGATGAGACTTTTAATCATTCAAATATGCATCTAGAGCAGCTGGTGAAGGCCTCAGCATGCGCTTGCCATCCTTGGGTTTGAGACTTGCCATCGTCAAATATTTGGGGTATGGAAGCTTCCGGCTTCCCTATATATTTTTCTAAAAAATTTTTTAGCAATTCTCCTTGAGATTTTAAAGAAAATGTTTAATACGACTTCTACAACTTGGGAATTCAAATATCATTTGAATCCTGTGCTAGCACACCAACAGTTCTGTGACTGATTACCAGCACCAATTTGGTAACGCTCAAAGATTTAAACTTCAATATAACAAACAGCACAATTATTAGTACTTTTCACAAAATACTACAAATCCAGTATCACAACCACGTTGTACAGAGAACAACAATACGAAACGACAAAGAGATTGTCAAAACTGAATTTATGGAATATGACAAAAAAAAATGGTTTTGAACTTGCGGAAAGATCTGAGAATAATAAAAAAGGAGATGTTTTCTTCATCTGCAGTCAGAAAAATAATCTGATTAAAATGTAGGACAAAAAAAAGGAAGGGAGACTCCTACCCGGAGGCCACTCTGATATTATCCTTTCTTTGACCGCAGCAATGGTGGAAGAAGAAGAGTATCGGATAGGACCGATGTCCGATCCATCATACAACCGGAACTTGAGCTCGACAAGATCTTCCTCCGGCATTTGCTCTCTCCGATCTAACACCCAGTATTCATCAACCATAAACGAAGGCCTCAAAATCAAAATCCAAACGGGAGAAGAAAAAAAAACATACCTTGGCGGAAGAATCGAGCAGGTACGATCAGATCGAGAGAGGGAGAAATCCGACGAGCAGATGAAAGGGAGATCTTGGGACAGAGATCGCACCACGATGAACCGCGAGGGTTAGGGTTCAAACAGAAGAGCTCGATCGAAAGACCACAGATAAAGAAGATCAGAAGGGGAAGCGAGGAAATCAAAATAACGCAAGACGACTCCACTTTTGACTTATATTTTCATTTGGACCCCTATAGTTTTAAAAACTGACACTTTACCCCATAATTTTTAAATGATTTTCCCGCCCGCAGCCCACCAGTGCGGTGCACAAAGTAGCTTGGAGTTGAGGACTTGGGGGGCTCCAATGCACTTCTAAGTGTGAGTTATGTTAAGTCAAATTTTAAGTTGTTCAAACTAATTTAATAAGATAATTAAAATAAGCTAAGTCAACTGAACATAAAATGTATTAAATCGTTGAAACGATTGTTTAAGTTTGATTTATTTTCTCTATGAGTTTGAAAGTGGTTCAAATTTAATTTGAACTTGCTTCGTTTAGATGTTTGTTTGATTATTTAAAATTTAATATTTTTAAATTTATTTAATTAGTTAGTTAATTTGATATTATAAATTTATTTATTTATTTATAGATTTTTTTGTCTGTAAGTTTGTAAGTTTGATAAGAGTTTAGTTGATAAACATTATTTATAAATTTTTATTCGATCCACCATGAATATTATGTATGAATAATTCATAATTTTTGTTTCTGAACAAACGAGTAAAATATATATATATATATAGAGAGAGAGAGAGAGAGAGAGAGAAATGTTATGCTGGACGACGTTTTATGCGCGACCGTGAGCAACGCGCAGATGTGGCACCGCCAGCTCGATTTCACTACAAATAAAATAATCCACAAAAGTTACTCTCTCCCTTTCTCGCCTTTGTTCAAAATTTCGACGGCGCTTATTACCAAAAAACAAATAAAATCTCCCTCGCCGCTCTCTCTCTCTCTCCCTCCCTCTCCCTCGCTGCTCTCTCTCCCTCGCTCCCGGTCCCCTCTGGCGTCCGTCCTCCGAGCGACCTGACGCTTCCCCGGAAAGTTCAATATTTTTTGTCTGGCTCGCTGCTCGCCCCCTTCCCTTGATCCCTCCGTCGAAACTCGTCCCTCGCGCTCCTGGCCGGAAAGTTGCTCCGGCGTCTTCAATCGCAGGTCTACTGTGAGATCCTACCACCTCACTTCAATTTAATTTCTTAATCCACACCGTTATTACCTTGTGAAATCGGTATAAAAATAGCTGTAATAATTGTAGAAAGATGCACCGCGGCTTTGCTCCCATTTCTAACTGTTGCATCAACTACTACGACTGATGAAACTGTGCTTGTAGGATATGACTTGGATTGGTCGTGGTAGAAGGTCGGGAGGACTTATGCTACAACCTGGATGGTTGACGACTACAACAACCGCCTGCTCTCTGGTGGACTTTCATTTTGCTGCTACAAGGTGTAGCAGTTTCATGGGGAGGAAGCTGCTACAACGTGTAGCACTTAACTGTGCATGAAGCTGCCACACCTTGTAGCAGCTACCTTGATATTTTCTAGCAGAGATTAACGTACTCGGTACCCATAGTTTTCATATTGTCTTTATCAACTCGATTCAGAAATTATTCTTAAAAAAAATTTTCACTGCTTCAGCGCCTTTCCTGCTACAGATTGATTGGAATTCTCTCTCCTTCGCTCCCTCCGTCTCCCTCGTCTTCGTCGAAGGTCGTCCGGCTGATCACTTGGGCCCCTGCCGGGAAAGTGAAAGGTCGGCTGCACCAACCGCCTGCTCTCCGGTGGACTTTCATTTTGCTGCTACAAGGTGTAGCAGCTTCATGGGGAGGAAGCTGCTACAACGTGTAGCAGTTAACTGTGCATGAAGCTGCCACACCTTGTAGCAGCTACCTTGATATTTTGGATTTCTAGCCCCTCTATCTTCTAGCAGAGATTAACACTACACTTTAGTCATAGTTTTCATATTGTGCATATCAACTTGATTGAAAAATTATTTTTGATGCATGACTTTTCGCTCTTTCAGCGCCTTTCTTGCTACAGGATGATTGGAACATGTATATACATTAGATTTAAAAAAATTTAAAATTTTTTATGCTTCTGCAGGGCCATGTGTTTAGGTTTGCTGCTACACAGTGTAGCAGCTTCCTAGACTAATAACTTGCTACACCGTAGTTGTATATCATATTGCTTAAAGGCGCTGAAAAAAGTGATATGTGATGCTGCATCGGAATCCCTTTAGTTTGCAAAGCGTTGTAGCAGCTACTATGACTAATAACTGCCACACATTGTAGCATTTACATATACATGTATCTTCCACAACTTGTTGCATTTACCCAAATTTGTATTTCTTTGTTATTGCTTTATTTACCTTTAAAAAGTTTGTAAGTAACTTCCATGTTTCAGTAAATTATAATCTATTGGATGTATGTGTGTAGTGCTTACCTCTAGTAAAACTGTCAGACGTTGTAGCAGCATGCTACCTCGTGTAGCAGCTCTTAATGAGTATAAATATATTTGGTATTAATACGTGTGACCGGTGTGGCCTTAGCAGATCACGTCACATCACCGAATTAGATTCTACATCGTATATCAGCTAATCCTCACTAATTGTCGTATAGTGTAGCAGCTAATATGCGCTCCATATGGAAATGATGGATCAGTGATATGTGCAACAATAACTTAATCCGGTGTTTACAAATAGAGTAATATATGGTAGTTGTCGCTACAAAATGTAGTAGCTACTTAGTACGAGGATAACACGTTATAGCACCCATACATTTCACTAATATAATTACCTGAGAAAGTAATGTCAAAACATTTACATTTCGAGGGCATGTTCAGATATATTTTACACAATGTTCAATACCTCTAGGATCGCCTGTATTACTCTTTTCAACTTAGAGACTAGAGAGTGGTAGTACCTATCCTCATAACGGAAAGGGCAAGGTGTTAGACCCTACAAGATTAGTGCAAAAATTATAAGATAAATATGCGTCCAGATTGAGTCATATAGGTACACAAAAACATGATTGTACCAGCTATAGATGCCAAATCTTCTTCATACGATTTGTCGTCGTTGGTATTATCCTTCTCTGTAGCATTTGATCTGGAAATCGTATAGTTATTTACTATATTATTTTTGGATGATATAAATTGATATGCGCAGCTAAATATGTATGGTCTAAGGCGATAACTAATGGACGCATACCTCTGCTGCAGTAAAGGACAATTGCGCTTGTCGTGTGAGACACCTCGGTGACCGCATCCACGACATAGCCTCGCTTTTGAGGTTGTTGTCTCTTTTGATGATTTCAATCATTTTCCACACCCATTTGCCCTGACCAAAGAAGGGTCAACAATAGAGGGCCCCCATCGATGCTTTGGTTTCTTTGACTTTGGTTTTCATTTTTACTGCTAATGTTAAGATCTTGAAGTTTACTATATATACAATCGAATTGATCATCCAACATGTTTGTCCCCTCATCAGTTAAAGATGCAACATCAATAACTACTGAAGCTTTATAGGATAGCCTAGAGTGTCTTGCTATCAACTTCGCATCTGGAGTGTCGATGGAAGTTTGCGCACCAAAGTCATAGATTGCCCCCACCTTGACATTTCTTGTCAATCGGTTGAGTATGTACTTATCAGACAGTAGAAATACTTGGTTGATACAGAAAAATGCTAACATATGCCTACATGGAATACCCTCAAATTCAAATTTACTATAACTACACGATATGTAGTCTGCAAGTTTGTCATGTGTGAGGACCCTTGGCTTTGCAGATGAACCACTTTGAAAATTCATGACATGATAACCCATTAAATCACCAACCATAGATGCTTGTTGCACATAATAACCATGACTCACAGTCATTTCACTTTGAAAGTCCAACCATTTTTTTTGGTGTACACCCTGACCATTTGATATTCCATAGGCCAGTTTGTCTTAATCTTAGGTTGCTCGACCATATCAATATGGTCGGCAACTAATTCATTGTGTCGTTGGTGTCGCAATGCTCTATTAAAACGTGTGATAAAATCCATCAATGAGTTCTTATGTGATACATACTTCTTGAAAAATGAATGTGAGCTTTCAGATCGCTGACTGCTTAACATTCCAGTAGAAAAAACATGGTTAAAAAATAATGGGACCCACTTTTGTCTTATTTCATACATCAATGTTAACCAATCATTGTTCTTCAATCCAGAACACCTGATAACTTCTTCCCATGTCTTCTCAAATTCGGCTGGGGATGAGGAGTTAACAATTACATCCTTTATCGTTTGATAGTAGTTGCGAAAAGTCAAGGGGGGTAATTTATCTTGAAATTTATTGAGTATGTGCCACAAACAATACCGATGCACTGTTTAAGGTAAAACCTGGCCAATGGCCTTCGTCAACGCTGGATCTTGATCGGTGATAATCACAGTTGGTGGACCTTTAGGCATTGCTTCAATGAACTTTGTAAGCAACCAAACAAACAACTCAGTTTTCTCATCACTTAAAAAGGCACAACCGAATACGATGCTCTGATGATGATGATTAACTCCTATAAAGGGTGTGAAAATCAACCCATATTTGTTGGTGTTATAGGTTGTATCAAATACAACAGCATCACCAAAGACGCTGTATGCCCTCCTTGATACATGATCCGCCCAGAAACACCTAGTGAATCTTCCTGTTGAATCAATCTCATAAGCATAGAAAAAGGCGGAATTCTTCTCTTTCTCAGTCGCAAAAAACT
This sequence comes from Zingiber officinale, assembly GCF_018446385.1. Classification (NCBI taxonomy): domain Eukaryota; kingdom Viridiplantae; phylum Streptophyta; class Magnoliopsida; order Zingiberales; family Zingiberaceae; genus Zingiber; species Zingiber officinale. The sequence goes on from NC_055989.1 coordinate 68,031,403, forward strand.
CAATCAGTGTTTCAGCGTCAATTCCCTTTTGTTCATCCCTTAACTCTCTCTCAAAGTTTCTAATATCCCGTTCCGTGCAACCTAGAAACTCAGGGCCTCCGGAATCTATCTCTAATAATCGGACTTGTTGACAAGTTGGGATATTAGCTTCTGCAAACTGCTGCGTCAAAACTTTCTTGGCTTCAGAAACATGGCGATGTGAGCGGAGCAAATGCACCTTCGAAGGTGTTGAGAATGGATGATTATGACTTTCCAAGAATTTAGTGACAATCCAATTTGCCCCGGTCTGTTCTTTAACAAGTGATAGTTTTGCCCTACATCCAGTCCTTACTTCCCCACGTGCTCTTTCCTTTACACTGTCAACTTGAGCAACTTTTTTCCGTTTTTCATCTGTATGTCCTTCTTTAAAGCATACAAATCATTTCCATCCAACTTTATTTGTCCGCTTATTCTTCTTACTGTTGCCTAATCTTGCACTAAAGCCGGATTCACGTGCATATTGATTATAGAATGTGAAGGCCTCCTCCAATGATGGAAATTCCATCCCAATCTGTGGTTTTCGATCTTCCCCCACTTGGGGATTGTATAGGTGAGGACCCTCAGAGGTGTCTGCCATTGCTAGACGATGACATATTTAGGACCGATTGTAGGTATGAATTACAATCAATGATGATGACTAATTATGTTAAAATATTAGATTGCAGAAATGGTTATATGATCGAAGATATAAGTACAATAATCTAAAAGGCGAAAATATTCCATCTGAACCCTTACCGTCGTAACCCTATTCCCAAAGTGAAGAGTCAAAATAACTTACAAAAGTCGAAGAATCGAAGGCGGAAACAAGATGTCGCAGTGAGGTTGGGGGGAGCTGCGACGGTCCCGACGGTCGAACTTAAGATGGGAGAAGCAGTTTCTATAGCTTAGCTGATACACTCAGTAGCAGTTTCTATAGATTAGCTGCTACACATTTTTGGAGAAGGCACCGACCGTGAGATGCTGATTTCTTTAGCATTTAATTCGAATTAGTTTCTAGACATTGTAGCAGCTACCCCCTATATGGAGATGCAACTCGTGTATTGGTTACTGTCGATTCAGATTCTCTTTGTAGCATCTACTCTCCTACATAATATATACAAGGAAACAATTAGTATGTTTTTCGCCTTTTCCAGATATCTCACAGAAATCAGAGTAATGACATCAGATAGTTGGCAGTACTTGTAGCTTGTTACAACCGTAACTGCTACAACAATAAGTTATAAGTTTTTTGTCAGCCGTAACTGCTATATCATCACCTTAAGTAGATTTACATTTCTCCGGCCCCATCCGTTGCTACATTGGTGTAGCAGCTATAATGTTGTAGCTGCTACAACGTGGACCTAATAGCTGCTACACTTTCTGCCTTCTGGTAGCTTGTTAAGAGATGATGCAACACTCTGTCGCAGTTCCGGCCGAATAGCTGCTACACTTTGAAGTAGCCAACGCCCAACGGTCGAACACACTATTTCGTACAATTAACATCTTAGAAATATAGTTTAGAAATAAATTTTTACAAACCTTGATACCTCCAATAAATATACAGACGGACGTGGTCGGTGTTGGTCTAGTTATAGACCAGTAACTGCTACACCTTAACGTAAGTTAAAATTATTATCACCGACTTCTCCCGGAGGTGTTAATATTGGAAGGGTAATTAAGTTCCTACAATGGTGTTTCTGTCTGCCACAATGTAGCTGCTCCAGCGTGGACGTCAGTTCATGAGGTCGCGTTCTTGTTCAAGTATGCATTAGTCCACTTGAATATATCAGTTCATGCTTCTACGATACACTTACGACACAAAATGAGAATAATAAAATTAAAAAAAAAAATTCATGTGGTTAACAATATATTGTAGTAACTGCTACATAATGTAGTAGATACTTAGTACTTGGATAACAATGTATAGCACTCATACATTGAATTATTACAAAGACAAGAGCTAATAATGTTAATACATTTACATTTCCATTGCATCAGTGGTCATATATTGACCAGTGTTTAAAACCTCCAACAACACCTACTGCTCTCATACCAGCAACGTCATATTCATATAGGTCAAATATCATCCACATTCATCTCCATTCGGAAACACCCTTCATCAACCGTACAGAGTGTTGTGACCAGTAAAGTGATTGTATTATTTTCCACATGCCTCGCATCCTTTGTGACTGGCTGGGAAAACTTATTCGAGGCCATCATCCTCTCCCTAATGTACTCCAGCAGCCAAACCTCATCAACATACACGCATCAGGGCTTGACGATGGTGTTTGGAATGAGGAACTAATTTTACGAGTATGGAACCATAATCTATACCGTGGAAGGATACATGACCGCTTTGTGTTGGGCAAAATGGGAGCTTGATACACCTCACGTCACTTGGTCGAGGATGGTCCAAGTTCAAGGAGGAGAGAATCACAAAGAATGTGCTCCATGACGATTCCTCAGGGCGATGAAGAAGCACTTTGTCGCGCACACATGATTTAAGACAGAAGTGAGAAATTTGCATGACCATCCGCCTATCATCCACGTATGTTAACGAGAGCTAGACGATGATGATTGTATTAAGGAAATAGGATTTAACATATGGAACTGTACTCTAGAGTGTAGAAGTCTAGTTGACCGCTTTGCCTTTTGTGATTTGGGAGCTTCATGCACCTCCAGCTTTATATAGGAAGGCATGGATGGATTGATGGAGGTGGTGCTGATAAAATGTGGGCAACCGATGAAACTGCTACTCATTACCCTTTGCCACATTCATGAACGTTGCGACCCTCAATTATAAAGAGAAATCAGGTGCAGGCACGAGCCCAAACAAATCTGACTGAGAAAGCTACTTAGAAGAAAACGAGGCAGGGGTCATTAATTATGCCAGCTATGTATAGTCATATGGGTGATGGGTCTGCTCTGAGTGGTCATTCTAGGGTCGATGCCTGCTCTGAGTGGTCATTCAATAGACCCTCAAATTTTTAGAGCATCGCGTTAATGCTGCAGATGGCAAAAAAAAATAATTAAAAAATACACAATAACGCTTCACGCGGTAAGCTAATTAAGCAGCTAGGACCCTAACATCCTACAACGTGGAGTAGAGGCGAGTTATGCGTGGATATTTTGCTACTACAACGTGTAGCAGCTAATTGAAAGGTATACTGGTACAATGTAGAGCATTTACTTGATAGATCATAATGTCATATCATTTTACCTTTTGTCTCCAATCTTATGCTACCATATTCGTTGTGGGCATGAATATTAAGGGTAGTTGGTTCTGTTGGCGCTATACTTTAATCCTCACAAAGGACACTTCATATAATAAGACATTTTAGACCATTCAATGAAGAAAATCTAGCTACTACATCACTGGTACTAAGCTGAAAATCCTCAGTCTTTAAATTACCTATATAAATTTATATAATCTTGGTTGTGTTAGGTTATTATATTTCTTTGGATAAACATAATCATTTAAACATAAAACTAATAAAAATGTAAATAAAATTACTAATATATATATAAATTTTGATGAAAAAAATTATATAATAAATTAAATAAAAAAATAATAAGTAAATTAAAAATCTTCAAAATTACAAAAAAATTAAAAAATATACATTAAATAAAATCGAACAAAAAAGAAAAATAAGGATACAACTGTCATTTGACAGTGAGAGAGACAGCGGAAGAGGGGTGCGCTGTGAAAGCGAGAGGGGACAAAATCAATCCACTTTACGCATCCAATTGGCGGTCTGAAAAAGTAAGATTCGGATTTCCTTTCACTAACCGTGGTTTATGACAGGTATTGCTTGTCACACCTCCCATAACTGACAGGTATGAGTGGTCATTTATGGATGTGACGGATGAATGGAAAGATGTCGTAGGTCACCTATACTCTATTTGATAAGTCTGCATACAAATGTATTTATTAGTTACTTCAGCATTAACAACGGCTACATCTTCTTGGATCTCACAAAATAGGATTATTTCCTACACGTTGTAACAGCTAATTCAAATTAACTGCCACACGATGTGGCAGCCAATTCAAAGTAACTGACGTTGTAGCAGCTAATTCAAATTAACTGCCACACGATATGGCAGCCAATTCAAAGTAACTGACGTTGTAGCAGCTAATTCAAATTAACTGCCACACGAGGTGGCAGTCAATTCAAAGTAACTGCTACACGAGGTGGCATCCAATCCGTACAAACTGCTACAAAGTGTAGGAGAGGCTTTTAATCTCGGCTTGGCGCCTTGGCCGAGTATTGCACCCCAGACGTCATGCCGGTAACAACTCATGTGCTGGCCACTAGACCGTCCTGCGGGGACAAGGAGCACCTCCTTACAAGCTGATGATATTGCAACATTGTACCGTTGAAGCTGCTACAACATGTAGCAGCTTGTGGCTAACTATAAACAAATACATAAAACGTAAAGATGGCCAAAAATGAGATCCAAAGTCAACATTTAGATTGAGGGACTACAAATATTGTTCAGCGTAGACGAGGAAGGCTTGGAGTCTATAGTTAGGTTTCATAATAACATAAGACAAACAATATCTTAACAAAGAGTTTATTCAAACATTAGTGCGTAATTCATTCCCTTTATAGCAGTAACTAATGATACATTACAAAGACATAGGTATCGTCCTCCTTGGACACATACAGTTGTACTCTTTTTCTCCCGCTGAAAGGCAGCATCCCTATGGAGATGTGAGGCAGAGTTGCACAAAGAGTGATATTTTACTCATTATTTTGAATTACGGCCTCCTCTAATGCCCCATTGACTTGGGACAGTTTACGTCGTAGCTGCACAATTTCTGTTTGATTCTTTTTCTCTCGAAAAAGGGCAGCTTCTAACTCCTTCCTCGCCTGGTCCCGTTGTTCTGTGAGATTCTTAAGATAGCCACAAACTACATGATGTTTCATGGATAAACTGAGATACCTGTCACGAATATGTTGGAAAAATCAAGATTCAAAATAAATAAAGATATTTATAAAGAACAACACGATGAAATAATACAAACCTGGAAGCATACGGATCTAGTGATACAGATGATCTTTCTGGTGAAGAAGAGACACAGCTTGAATCCTCTTCCAAAGGGGGGTGTTTAACCCCACCCATAGTAGGTTTCATCTTTCTGCTAAAAATAGACATGATCATGAAAGAGATGTAAATGGAGATCAAATGCAAGGCAAGTTGGATGAGTCTGTCCAGTGAATCGCGTAATTATAGGAAAAAGCCCCTACCAAACCCTACCATTTCCTATACAGAAGTCAAACGGACACGTCTTTTCAAGTAAATGGGCCATTGAAACTCTCACTACACCCCATTACGAGCTGGAAAAAGTTAGGACTATCTTACATATAGTAAATACAAGGATTAATGAACCCTCGGATATGAATTCCTACCATGCATGTATTGTCTAACGGCTCCTGCAACAGGTCGCATATAACATTATTTAAATCATACAATTAATTATACATACGTTCCGTACCCACTATCTAGCTGCGCCAACGTTCAGAATTTTATGCTACAAGGACAGATAACACAACAAAAGGATAACAATTTAACATGAAGCAGTTAATGGCGATAAGCTGCTACACGGGGTTGCAGATTATTTGGATTAATTGCCACATCGTTTAGCATTGACTCTATTTTTATACTTTATGATCTAGCTGGTACAACATCTAGCAACTACTGTAATAACTAGGACCACAAATGTACTAGCTAGGGGTGATTAAATTTTTTTCACATTTTTTTTCCATTTAACCTATTATTAATATTTTTATCAGCTATAGATGTGGTGCTACAAGTTGGACTAGCCAGCTTCACAAGACATTAAAAACTTAAATTGTTACACCCCATTTAATTTAACTACAATTATAGAGACACAGCGAATCAAAGACGCTGCTTTTGTGAAAGTAATAAATTTATAGAGACACACCAAATAAATATTTGTAACATACCACATCAAGGTCCATTCATCCGTCACGTCCATGGAATGACCACTCATAGATGTTTTTATGAAACCTATGACAACTCATAACTGTCATAAATCTTGACTAATGAAGACTCACAAAATGGGGCTTGTCAGAAGCACAGCTGTGGCCGCGTCATGGCAAGGCAACTATTCCCATACCGAATAGAAAGCGACTCTGATTTTCTATATAACACCGGCAGGGAGGCTGCTTACATGACCATCTAATTCCAAGATGAGTAGTTCAACTTGGATTTACGCCATTTTCACGACACCGCCATCCTCTTTTCTTTCATTGCAACTAGGCAACATATTCAAGTGTTTCTTTTGTTGGTTGCTACTCGAAAAACCTAATGGTTCCACTGTACAAAAATTTTGTACAAAGGTCTGAACATTTTCCTAGCTACCATGTGTTCTTTTAAATTAAACTCGGATCGCCTGCGGAACTTAACACGTTTGATCCTAAGTTTAATTTATTTGTTCTTTTAGGTTTAGACTTAGATCTCCTGCGGAACTTAACACTTTCGATCCAAATCACCTAGGTTATTAATTCTATTAAATATTAATTTCCAAAATTGGCTTCCAGTACTGACGTGGCGAGGCACATGACCTTCTTGGATATGGAAGCAACCACCACCGACTAGACAAAGCCTTTTAAGGAAAGCTAATATTTAATTTCCTTAAATAACTTTAGGTCAACCGAAAAGAACAATCAAATCACAAGGAAAAAGAAAAATAAAAGAACACAACATCGAAAATAAATTCAAAATACTAGAATCGCATGCCTCTTGTATTTGGTATTTTTACAAAGAAATAAAACTAGCATGATGCGGAAAAACATTACTAGTTATACCTTTCTTTTGAAGACAAAGACCTCTTGATCTTCTATCGTATTCCTCTTCTAACCTCGGACGTTGTGTGGGCAACGATCTTCCGAGATGAGAACCACCTTTCCACCTTCCTTCTTTCTTCTAGATTTCGGCCACAATAAATTTCTTCAAGGATGAAGAATTTCGGCCACCACCAATGCTCCAAGGGATGCTAGAGACGAGGCTTGCTTTCTCTTCTTCTTCTCCTTCCTTGATCCGGCCACAAATAAGAGCTCCACCAAGAAGATAGGTTTCGGCCAACAAGAGGAGAGGAGAGAAATAGGGCCGGCCACCAAAACCAAGGAAGAGAGGGAGGAAAAGAATAGAGGTTGTTCACCCATGAAGGCTCCTCCATCTTCTCTTTTATAATCCTTGGTCTTGACAAATAAGGTAATTTTAATAAAAACTTCCTTAATTCTTTTTCCATGTAAAGGAAAAATTTATTTAATTAAAAATAATTTTTCTTCTCATTATTATAATGGTCGGCCACACTAAATCTCCAAGCAAATAAAAATTTTAAACACAAATTAAAACTTCCTTATTTGCTTCCGGAAATTTTATAAAAATTTCTCCAATAATTTTTATCCCTTCATGATTGGTTAAAAGGAAATTTTATAAATTAAATCTTTCTTTAAACATGTGGATAATTTCCGGAAAGTTATCTCTAAAAATTAAAATCTCCTTTCAATCTACAAATAAGGAAAGATATCAAATCTTTTTTTAATCTTTTGTAGAAACTAATAAAAGAGAATTATTAATTTTTTAAACTTTCTTTTAAATCATGAACATGGTTAAAAGGAAAGTTTTTACCAAAATTAAAACCAACATTTTAATCTACAAATAAGGAAAGAGATTTAGCTCTTCTCTTAATCTTTTGTAGAATCTTATAAAAGGAAATATTTAAATTTTTAAACTCTCTTTTAAAACATGTTATCCACATAAGAAAAATTTTAAAAAATAAAAATCCTTTTATTTTAATTTGGGCCGGCCACACCAAGCTTGAACCCAAGCTAGGGCCGGCCACCTTGAAGCACCCATGAACCAAACTTTGGCCGGCCCTAGCTTGGTCTCCAAGCTAGCTTGTCCGGGCCCTATGGGATGGGTAAGAAGGTGGGTATAGGTGGGTATAGTATTCTATAATTAAGAGGCTACGTTAGGGACCGAGAGGAGGAATTGGTTTTGGTCTCCCAATAAAATTAAGCATCCCGTGTTCGCCCCGAACACACAACTTAATTTTATCAATAATAATTCATTCCACTAGAGAACTATTATTGAACTACCGCACCAATCTCAAATTACATTTTGGGCTCCTTCTTATTATGAGTGTGTTAGTCTCCCTGTGTTTAAGATAACAAATGTCCACTAATTAAGTAAGTTACTGACAACTCACTTAATTAATATCTAGCTCCAAGAGTAGTACCACTCAACTTCATCGTCATGTCGGACTAAGTCCACCTGCAGGGTTAACATGACAATCCTTATGAGCTCCTCTTGGGAACATTCTCAACCTAGATCACTATGACACAGTTTCCTTCTATAATCAATAACAAACACTATAAGTGATATCATTTCCCAACTTATCGGGCTTATTGATTTATCGAACTAAATCTCACCCATTGATAAATTAAAGAAATAAATATCAAATATATGTGCTTGTTATTATATTAGGATTAAGAGCACACACTTCCATAATAACTGAGGTCTTTGTTCCTTCATAAAGTCAGTATAAAAGGAACGATCTCAAATGGTCCTACTCAATACACTCTAAGTGTACTAGTGTAATTATATAGTTAAGATAAACTAACACCTAATTACATTACGACCTTCCAATGGTTTGTTCCTTTCCATCTTGGTCGTGAGCTACTGTTTATAATTTATAAGGAACCGATAACATGATCTTCTGTGTGTGACACCACACACCATGTTATCTACAATATAAATTAATTGAGCAACTACATTTATCGTAAATGTAGACATTTGACCAATGTGATTCTTATTTCTAGATAAATGTTTATACCAAAAGCTAGGCTTTTAGTATACATCCTAACATCTTTCATGTAGTAACGAGGCTCCATATGATTCTTGTGACGACGAACTTCTCCCAACCTTGACCAAATAACGTGGATAAGCTATGGCGGTCTATCATCGCCCAACACTCTTTGTCTTCACAATGAAGACCCTTAGAGTTCACTGAGGAAATTATAATGGAGTAACCCTACGAATCGTGCTTCCACAACCTTCTCCCACTTCTCCCACCGGCAAGGAATTTTAGTTTTGCGAACACCACTATCAAAGGATCACCGTTCGTTCATGCGTTATGGCCTGTAAGGGAGTGGTCTGACTTTTGTACAATCTTCCGTTTGTGCACCACAGCCCTTCAGTCATTCCCGCAGGAATTCTATTTGATTTACATATACATTATGGCGTCGGCGAGTTTACAGTTACTATGGAATATCTGTAGCAGCTACTAATTAATGTATTAGTCCAATTATATTTCATTGGCATGTGGGGATATGTTTAATCGGTAAAATAAAATGGATTCATTATTCTATATCATTGTCAATAACTAGGAACATGGTATTGGTAAATCTGGTGCACGTCGTAGCATCTACAATATTATAGCTGGTACACCAAAGTAGCAACGGGCGGGGTCTGTGATATGGTAATATTCACAAGGAGTTGATATTGTTCATATAATAAATTTAATATTGTAAATAAAGCTAATAACGTAACACAAACAAGATTCTCTTGTAATTTGATGCTGCATATAGTAGCAGCTTACCGACAGTCAACTACCACACTTTGTAGCAGCTAGTATTTGTTTAATTCTATCTGGCTTAGCATCATCCCCTTTTCCCAGGTGTAATAAAATATAAGTTATAAACAATTTAAGCTGCGACATGGTGTAGCAGCTTTAGTACATTAATTGCAGGCAGGAATTTAATACATGGTGTAGCAGCTTTTGTGCAACAAGTCCTCGAAAAGAGTAGACCTTTTGACTCGTCAATAACATGCGCTGGGTTTGTCTATAATTACTCACGTAAGCTAATTTATAGGTTTAACGTAGTCACATATCGTATTGGTGCTATATCTTGTTATCCTAGTACTGAGTAGAAACTACATTATGTAGCATCTACTGCAATATGATTATAGACACCGGATAACCATAGTTTTGCACTTGTAGCTGAACCTTCGTTTCCATATTACACATTAATTGCAACCGAAGGGGTCGGTCATATAAAATAATACTTTTATCAATAAAATGGTGTAAAGTGATAAAAATTTCAGTAGCTTATCAAGATTAGCTGCTACACTAAGTAGCAGTTAGTGCGGATCAGCTGCTACAGCTTATAGCAATATATCTTAATTGTATCTGCTGCACTTTGTAGCAGCTACCTAGGATTATCTGCTACAACGTGTAGCAGTTATGCTAGTGTTATACTTTATGATGTATCTACTACCACGCGCGGCCACTAGTGCATTGCATGCCCAAAACGTTGTCGTAGCAACTGCTGAGTAGAAGTATTTCACATTTTTTTTCAACTTATTATACATACCAACATTGTAGCAGTTTTTTCTCCTCCATTCCATAAACCGCATTAATGGCAACCTGATGGGGTGGTAAAAATTTAGTATAATTTATCACGCTACATTTATAAAGTTATCTCCTACAAATTACAGCAGCATCTCATTAGTAGATGCAACAATCTGTAGCAGTTATTGCTGGTAAGCATCTTCAAAGATTTTAAGCTGCTCACGATTAGCATCAACAAGTTGTAGTATCTACTTCCTATCAAAAAAATATACAATTATCTTTTGACACATTTAATATACACATCTTTAGCTGCTATACAATGTATTATCTTCGCAAGGCATTGACAGCAGTATTACAAATAAATTACCACCACGAAGCCTAAATTTTTGACTCTAATCAGTTTCACAATGCGTTTACAATCAGATTATCAATACTTTTACACCCCCACCTTGTCATTAATTCAGTGTTTGCTATTAAAAATTTTATGACCAACATGAAAACTAAATTCTCTCATTCCATCTTGTCCAAAATTTGTTGGCCTTCGATACATTAAACTCTCAGCGTATCACATCACAAAAATTGCACAATCTAGCCTGCAAGATAGAGTTAATATCACATTGTCAATCACATAATTAGTAGCAGAGGATTGGACATGTATCAAATTTATGATTAAGCATATCTACTTACGATTTAACTTGTGTTGGCCCCGGGATCGTAGAAACCTCAAATTTTCTCGACATTAAGGAATCTAGCCCTGGATATCACATTTCGTAGTAAGGTGGGCCTATATTTTTAAAAATATCAACCTGCACGAGTTTGAAGTTTGTAACCAATGCACACATACATCCATTACAATATGATTTACTCAACATGGAAGTTACTTACAAACTTTCGAAACTTAGATGTGTATAGTTGTGAGGATCCAAGTGAGTTGTAATGCAAATATTGAGCTTCTTGGAGGTCTATGATCAGTAGGTGCCAGTGATCATTTGCATTATTTAATGGACAGAATATATACCTGAGTGGTTTGTCGGTGTCAGTGCTTGCTGCTAGGACAAATGCCTCATATGATATCATTGCAAACAAATCATGTGTATGCAGACAAACATTGTTGGAGGCATATATTGAAAATAAAAACTAGATAGGAGTAGTTGTTGTCATCCTTACATCAAAACCAACAGGACAAAATATAGATGACCAATAAAGGATGTCGAAAGTTTTGGCTTCCTCTGTAATTACTGCAAAATATGCATTTATGCAATCACCATCTCTGTAGCCAGTCCAATCAAAGATACCCATGAAAGATGCCAAACCCAATGATATAGTTCCATTGGACCATATTGGTTTTGTCGTAACCCTACAAAACAAAATAAAAAAAAACTTTACATTAATTTTGTTTACGTCACCCCTCCCAATAACTGCTACACTTAAAGCAGTTGCCTAAATTATATGTGTTATATAAACTTTAATATCAGGTGCAGTAGTAGATTTGCTTAAATACAATGATATGTTTGATTCACTATTAATTAAGCAAAACCACTTCCAAGATAAATAACCTTGTGTTCACAATCAAATGGTATATAACTCAAGAAACTTCCAACTCACGTTAGCTGCCTCAGTTTCAACAACGACTCTGCCACAACAGCATCTTTATTTTTCTTAAAATATGACTTCGATTGTTGAAACACAATATATAGGCAAGGTTTCAACGTGAGTATTCAAATGTGAATTAAGAGTAATAGAAGACACATTTAACCAACCTAACCCGTACCTTAAGTATTTTGGATTTAAGTTGGGTAAGGGTAGACAAATTTTCATTCGATGAAGATGTGGCAGCTACATCAGTAGATGGTACATGGCCTTCTTGTACTTTAACAGGAGTCTCCCCAACTGCCTCTCCTTTGCCCTTGACCTTCTCTACCTCATGCTCATCTTCAAAAATTATTCTTTAACTCCTTTTGGCCAAGTGCAATCCCTTAATCTCTTTGCCATTTGGGGGTTTCCTTCTCTTTGTAGCACAAGTCTTTGTCCTGGGTACTGGCCACGTGGCAGGTAATGGGTCAATAACCTTGGCAAGCAACTGACTTTTAAGCTCTTTGATTTTCCTCTCTTGTTCTGTTATATTTTGCTCTTTTAACTTTATACTTCTGTCATTCTCATCTATTATTTTATCCTTAGAAGATAATGATTTTTCTGCATCACTGGCAAAATTTATTTTCTCCTGATTTAGCTCACTTATTATGCGCTCCATCTGGGCAATGACCTGGTCCTTGCCCTCAACCACAGACTCCAGTCGAGATTTTTCTGCCTCTCAGGCTTGACATTTTGTACAAGCCTCTTTTTCCTCAACATATTCTACAGAAAATGGCTCTGGACCTCGATACGACTTTTCCATACATTCTGCTGCATGTACAGGAACTTGGTGGGGAATACCCTGAGCATCGACTGCCTCTTCATTAGATTGCTCAGGAATTTGATCAGCATTGCCCTCCCAAGCTAATTGTAAAAACCCCTCTGTAATTTATTGATTTATATGCTCTACAATATCTTCTAGGGGATCGTTTGAGAGCAGGTGTGTCTCTAGGTCTGAAGGTTGCAAATCAACAATTATTTGTGCAGGAGATAATTCAGCGATCCTCGACTTTATTGTCTCCACGCGGGAGCCTGACCACTTCCACCTGCATATTCTTGGAAGGGCATGCTGTCTGTAAGGATCCATTATTCTGACATGTTCACACATCCAGACCTGCAATACAATAAAAACTGTCAAAATTTGATACATTCTGGTTTTATCTTATGAGACTATCATTATATTTAGAGACTTACAGCAAGGAGATGTGCGAACCCTCTGAGCATGGGAGCTTGCATTCCCGCAAGGCCCTCAGGTTTCACCCTCAGTGAAAGCATCGAACCAATGGCCCCCAACTGCGAGCTGATATAGTCATATACAGCCTTACACCAATTATACCTACCTAAATTGGTAAAATCATCTACACAGTCTATTAGTGATTGTACTGGTAATCTAGATATGCTGCTAGTAGTAGTAAATAAAACACTAACAAAGAAATACAATATTAATAATTGACAAAACAGAGTATCAGTTTCAGCAGAGGGAGGTTGGTTGCTGAGGTTTATCATCTTCTTCTCCAGCTCCTTCTGTGTACACTCCACATTATGGAAGTGTTGTAGAAATAGTGGGGTGGTAGCTGCATGCTGTTGCAAAATAACTTCAGCGCCTTGGTCTGGAAGTCCAAGTATCAAAGAGACGTCTTTCCTGGTGAAGCTAATCTTCTTGTTATGAAAGATGAAGCATCTGACTTGCACGTCCCAATTGTCAAACATATTTTGAATAAGACTACGAATATTTGCAATTTCAGGCATGGCTAATGCCCAAGCAAATGAGCTTCCATTGATCATATCCAGCTGTCGGTCGGTTATGTGGAGTGATGATATAAACTCCTTGAAGTGAGGGTAGTTACTTTTCCAGTGCACTTTCTTGCGATATGCATGGGAAGCTGCAGTTCTTTGGCTCGCCATTTAGTTCTGTCAAACACAAACATAAGCTCATAATGCTACTCACTTCCCTTATGTGTAATCTCTATATTATAAATCATAATATAAACCCCGATACTGTTATTAGTAAGTAGTAACCAGACCCTAATACATTACCATGTCTATAATCTCTATATTATCAACCATAATATGAAACCTGAGACTGTTATAAGTAATCATAATCTAATACATTACAAGTTCTATAATCTCTCCTATATATATCAATGTGACTAGTTGTGCTTAACATGAGTACTCTACACATTGTAGCAGTTAGTGTCAAGAAGCTGCAACATATGTAAGGAGACAATGGAGACTGTAGTGGTTAAGCGAGTTGTTTCATTTTGTAGCAGTTCAACGACAAGAGCTGCACCACGAAAGATATATATTTTTGTTTTAACCTCATTGATCCCTCAAAGTAAACCATCTTTGGTGAGCAACCTAAAAACATTAAACCCCTAGTAGCTAGGAGACGGTTCTCAACCCTAAATATTCAAAATATCCAAGTAACCGAAGCTTTGGAACATAAACCCTAACATATTACTTACAATGAAGGCGAAGCTTCGAATTACACAAAGAACGTCGCAGAGCAGAGAGGTTGATTGATGAAGACTCCGTGGGCCACCGAACAACTATCGAAGAAATTCCTTCGAAATATTTGTCAAACGGCGAGTTTAGGGTAAAAAACTTTGATCTATGAGGGTAAAAATGTATTTGAACATTATAAATATATATTATCACAATAATTGAAAAACTAACCGAACCAGCTCAGGCAGAGGAGATAATTTTAAAAACTTTTTTTTCATGTTGATAATCTGTGTACAATAAGAAAATCATGGCTACCAATAATAGGACTTACGAATTTAGCTGGCACATGTTTTGCCAGCTACATGTAAATGTAGCTGCTACAAGGTTTTGCAGTTATTAGCAGAGGTAGCTGCTACACCGCGTCGCAGTAAAGCAAATAAAATCAAAGGCGCTGAAGCATCTGAAATATTTTTAAATCAAATATTAAGCAATTTTAATTAAAGACATGACCAGTAAATATTTTTAGGGTTAATCTTATTACAAAAATACTGCTACTAATAATGGGCCTTACCGCATTAGCTGCAACAAGTTGTGGCAGCTATATGTTGAGGTAACTGCTACAATGTGTAGTGCTTATTAGTCGAAGTAACTGATTCAACGCGTGGCACAAAAACAAGGCAAAGCCGGTGCAACATCGCATCTTACATTTTCACAGTTTTTTAGCAAGATGAAAACTTTGCTACTGGGTTAATCTCTGCTAGAAAATAGGCCTGCTAGAAGACCGACAAACCAACATTGTTGCTGAACATAGAGGGTTAATGGCTAAAGTGTAGGTTTAATCTCTGCTAGAAGATAGAGGGGCTAGAAATCCAAAATATCAAGGTAGCTGCTACAAGGTGTGGCAGCTTCATGCACAGTTAACTGCTACACGTTATAGCAGCTTCCTCCCCATGAAGCTGCTACACCTTGTAGCAGCAAAATGAAAGTCCACCGGAGAGCAGGCGGTTGGTGCAGCCGACCTTTCACTTTCCCGGCAGGGGCCCAAATGGTCAGCCGGACGACCTTCGACGAAGATGAGGGAGACGGAGGGAGCGAAGGAGAGAGAATTCCAATCAATCTGTAGCAGGAAAGGCGCTGAAGCAGTGAAAATTTTTTTTATGAATAATTTCTGAATCGGGTTGATAAAGACAATATGAAAACTATGGGTACCGAGTACGTTAATCTCTGCTAGAAAATATCAAGGTAGCTGCTACAAGGTGTGGCAACTTCATGCACAGTTAACTGCTACACGTTGTAGCAGCTTCCTCCCCATGAAGTTGCTACACCTTGTAACAGCAAAATGAAAGTCCATCGGAGAGCAGGCGGTTGTTGGAGCCGTCGACCATCCAGGTCGTAACATAAGTCCTTCCGACCTTCTACCACGACCAATCCAAGTCATATCCTATAAGCACGGTTTCATCAGTCGTAGTAGTTGATGCAACAGTTAGAAATGGGAGCAAAGCCGCGGTGCATCTTTCTACAATTATTACAACTATTTTTATACCGATTTCACAAGGTAATAACGGTGTGGATTAAGAAATTAAATTGGAGTGAGGAGGTAGGATCTCACAGTAGACCTGCGATTGAAGACGCCGGAGCAACTTTCCGGCCGGGAGCGTGAGGGACGAGTTTCGACGGAGGGATCGAGGGAAGGGGGCGAGCGGCGAGCCAGACAAAAAATATTGAACTTTCCGGGGAAGCGTCAGGTCGCCCGGAGGACGGACGCCGGAGGGGACCGGGAGCGAGGGAGAGAGAGCGGCGAGGGAGAGGGAGGGAGAGAGAGAGAGCGGCGAGGGAGATTTTATTTGTTTTTTGGTAATAAGCACCGTCGAAATTTTGAACAAAGGCGAGAAAGGGAGATAGTAACTTTTGTGGATTATTTTATTTGTAGTGAAATCGAGCTGGCGGTGCCACATCTGCGCGTCGCTCACGGTCGCGCACAAAGCGTCGCCCAGCATAACATTTCTCTCTCTCTCTCTCTCTCTCTCTCTCTCTCTCTCTCTCTATATATATATATATATATATATATATATATATATATATTCATTTAGTTTAATGAGCTATTTCATCTTTAATTTACTCTATGTATAAGAAGGTAAATAAATTCTTACCGAATTAAATATTAAATTTACTCATAAAAATTTGATTCAATTATAGTCAATCCATGGCTGCACATTTCGATAAATATTAATATATATCTTTGATCCTGTCCGAAAGTTGAGTCGGACGAAGGCTGGTCGCGACGGCTTGGTTGTTGACGGAAAGTCGTGGCTGCACATTCTTTGTTGATGGAAAGACGGCTTGGTTGTCCGACTTAGCTCTCTCTCTCTCTCTCTCTCTCTCTCTCTCTCTCTCTATATATATATATATATATATATATATATATATATATATTCATTTAGTTTAATGAGCTATTTCATCTTTAATTTACTCTATGTATAAGAAGGTAAATAAATTCTTACCGAATTAAATATTAAATTTACTCATAAAAATTTGATTCAATTATAGTCAATCCATGGTTGCACATTTCGATAAATATTAATATATATCTTTGATCCTGTCCGAAATCTGAGTCGGACGAAGGCTGGTCGCGACGGCTTGGTTGTTGACGGAAAGTCGTGGGTGATTCGGCTCCCACGGGCGGCTGACGATGCTGCAGGATCCTGCACACACTCAGATGATCTCCCTCCTCACGTTAGAGACCAGAACCCAGGGAAAAGTCCCCGGATCAGGCCCTCCGATGCTCAAGTCAGGTCCTTTTTCCCCAGAAAACGCAAAGAGAAGGCAAAAACTGACTGAAAGTGAAAAATTGTGGAAAAAAAGTGACGAGAGAGTGTACCCGCGTACGAGGAATCCCCTCCTTTTTATGCACCCGCCTTTCTTCCAGAACCTGCAACCCTGTCAGAAAACGTTAGACGCTGGGCTTTGTCGTATATCCCGGACACCTGTCGTGCTGCTATTGGTCGTGAAGGCATCTTCTTGTTTAGGAACCTCCGCCTTTACCCATGGGTTTTGTCTTGTAGCGAAGGACATCTGTCAGGCTACTATTGGTTATGAGGGCATCTTTTCGTTTAGGAACCTCCGCCTTCGCACATCTCACTGGTATGTAGTGATTACCCTTGACGGACAATTGTGATCCTCCGGCTCCTGCACAGCTTAGCTCATCCTATTTATCGCGATCTGCATCTACCTCACACCCCTCGACCAGATCCAGCCTCTAAGCGTTACTTGTCAGTCGGGCTAACCCTGAACAACCCTGTCGATCAGGGTCTGTACTCTGTACCTTGTATTTCCTGGCGCTCGACCATAAGCCTGTAGATCGGGCTGTCTTTACTCAGCTCTGCCAATCCTGATATGTGATTTGTGACTTGCACTTCCGGGCCTTCGAATCGCAGACCTGTAGATCGAGCTGCCTCTACTCAGCTCTGCCGATCCTGATATGTGATTTGTGACTTGCACTTTCGGGCCTTCGAATCGCAGGCCTGTAGATCGAGCTGCCTCTACCCAGCTCTGCCGATCCTGATCTGTGATTTGTGACTTGCACTTCCGGGCCTTCGAATCGTAGGCCTGTAGATCGAGCTGCCTCTACCCAGCTCTGCCGATCCCGACCTGTGATTTGTGACTTGCACTTCCGGGCCTTCGAATCGTAGGCCTGTAGATCGAGTTGCCTCTACCCAGCTCTACCGATCCCGACCTGTGCCCAGTGTTCCGCCTGTCGTCTCACTTTGTCTTTCAACTACTTTGCCCCCTTGATCGACAAGTCTGCCTGACCTCTGACTACCCCATATGCTTGCCTCTGACTGCCTAGTCAGCTTGACTATTGACTGCCGAGTCACCTTGACTATTGACTGCCACGTCCTCTTGACTTTTGACCGCTATATGACCTTGACTCTTCTCACCCTTTCCTCTTGGACCCCTCCATTGCCAACCGTATCAATCTTCATCATTCATCCTACTCTTATACATCATTGTTAGGTGCAAAATGATAAACATAGATGTAGACAGTAGTTACTAGTTAGAAAAGATAAAAAATTAAAATAAAAAATCATTCAATTAAATACATTCCAAAGCAAACAATAATAAAATATTAAGATAATACATTACTAAATTAGTTACATCATATTTAATAAGGAGAAGGGACTCAGATTAGATTAGGATTGAGTATTTGATTGAAAATTCAAACAAATCGATTTTTTTTGTCAAATCAAACAGATCAAATTTCCGATAAAACTAAAAGAAAATAAATGGATAAAAATATCAGTTAATTCAGTTTTTATCAAATTAATTATTTTTTTTAAAAAAAGAAAAATCTATTGCATCTGGAGATTCTGAACTCATCTCGAAGAGGAAGTGAAATCAAATTATAGTTGGTCATAAATTGCTTTGCTGTAATTTTCTTTCATAAAGCTACAAGACTAAATTAAGCCCTCAACTATTTCCATTTTCCTTGTGCTGCTTTGCACTCCACATACACACTTCAAAATTGATAAACACTTAGCGATCATCTCTTTGCTCTTGAAGAACAAGAGGGAAGCCCTGTCAATTTGTTGAGCATTTGCTACTATTTATACTCTTCCGATAGCATACTGCATATCTAAACACTTTTTTTTTCGAATCGTTGATAGCCATCATTCCCACCTCTTGCAGTCTACCATGTCCTCAGCAACCTTGAAGTCTCCTTCTCAGTCGACATTCCTTTGTGATCCCTTACGACTGATTCTAACTCTTCGGAACTCTAGAAATCAAGCAAGCACAAGCTCATCTTCTTGCCAATTACTTGCTCGTCTCGTCGGCATAAGAACGAGGGAACTCTGAGGGTTGTCAGCAACGATCTAACGGCAACGAGAGTAACAAGCAAGAAGGGAGGGGATTCAAGAAAAGCAGGATGAAATTAGAAAGGTAGCCGGGAGAGGAGAAGCTTTGACTTATACACTCCTAGTCAGTTATCGTCGTGGACTTAAATGTATAAAAATCTGACTTGTAAATTTTTGAAGGGTAACTAGGCGGGAATATGACGTCATCAATCTAATTTTATAATTAATTAGGTAAATTTGGGCTCGGCCCAATTGCATAGCCAGCCCAATTTTGATCGATATCCCGCCATGGGGATTCTGGTGTCATCGCCGGAGCATCTCCGTCTCTCGTCTCTCGTCTCTCGTCTCTCGTCTCGTAGGGTTTCCGAATCAGGAGCAACCAAGGAAGGCGCATGGCTTGGTGTGAAGGATTGGTGGCTCCCCGTCTCCTCATCTCCCCCTGTAAGCACGCTTTTCCGCCTCTACCTTTTGTATTGCCCTTGCGTGACCTGAGTTTCTCTTCCATTTCGGTGCATCCGCCAAAGGTCCCACCTTTTCCCTTCTATTCCTCCTTATTTCTTTCCCAGTATCGGCGTTTGTGTGGTAATACCTAAATCCAAATGGTATTAGTGAACCGTGGAGGCGAATCCAAAGAAATTGTACGATTTGCTGGGTTAGGGTGGGATGCAGTGTTGAAGTCTCCCTATGCTGTTAGTCTTATTATAATTTTTTCTAAATGTGATTGAAACGCTTTGCTCTGTCAAGTTTTATATTATAGTTTTGACAGTTTTATATTATAGTTTACGTTCCTGCAAACCTACGTGGGATTTCGGGCTTGAAGTTGGAGGTAGTCAGTTTCGAGTGCACCAAACGTCCCACATACCATGTTTTTATCTCCGCATTGCACGGGATGCGTGATGTTGCTGCCTATAGCGAGCAGTTAAATTTTGATTTTATTATATGCAGTGCCTTCTATTTCAAATCAAAGGGGACATGCAAATCTAGAAGGAAATATATTAGCTCTTCGTCATCCACAATCAGGTAAGTTTGATGACAATCAGGTAAGTTTGGTGTTTTCTTTCTTAGTCATATCATTATGATACCCATTTTATATTGTTCTTTTTGAGTTTGCCATAATTTTTTTTTTCTATCGATGAGCACATCTATAAAATTGAAATCAATAGCTCCCTTCTAAAAGAGTCTTTTACCGTAAAGTACATCAACACCCTTGATCATTGTCCACTTCTCCTATAGTTCCTTTGGGGGCAGTATAATACTCAACTAACTGGTTGGCTTGGATAGAACTGGTCCCTAAAATTTTAAATTTGCAATCTGAAAACTGAAAGTTTTCAATCTTTGTCGATTTATTTTGAGGTTCATGTTTATTTAATTTGGATTGTATTAAAGAGAAGTATTTTTTTTTCAGTCCGGACCTTTGCCAAATCTTGATTTGAGTATGCATGAGCAAATCTTTGTAACAATAATACATGTGCATACAATCATTAGCCTAAATAATAAACTTCCACAACTGAATTTTCTTACAACAACAACCGAGTCTTATCCCACTAGGCAGGGTTGGTGAAAACTGAATTTTTTTGTTATTGAGATAATCTAAAAACTCAATTTTCGAATTCCAAATTGCTAAGTTCACTCATAATTCTTTGGAGTTTGGACCAATAAATTTTTTCCTGTGGAACTGTAGAAGCATGTCTGCTTCTAACTTCTAGATAGTGTAACAGGTAAACCAACAAATTATATCCTCAATGAAGGTTCTCTTCATGAATTGCACTGGTTCAAGCAGTCTTATGGCTCATGGTTTCTTGGAGACTATGTTTGTGAAGGTAAGTTAACAGAGATTATATCCATATATTTCAAGGTATTTTTTGGCCATCAAAGTGAAGATTCTATACCTTGTTCTTGTTGAATGCAACTGTTAGTTGACCTTTGCATTTGGAAATCTGACTGGCTGTGAATTGCACTGTGACTTAGAAAACAAAAAAAATACACTTAATATGATTACTTGCAATTTGACATTCCCTTTATATTGTAACAGATGGCAGCTTGTATGTCAGCACCCCAGTTGACCCTGTATTTGTACTTTTGCCAATCTTTGAGGAAGCTCGTATGAAGGTAACTATGTTTGGAGATTTTTTTTTTAAAATTAAAAATATTCTTGCATTTCTTGTGTTTATGTAATCATATAAACTTATATACTTGACAAATAATATTTCTTATTGCAACCAATTCATTCCTGAAATCTAGTAAATTTAAAGATGCTTATGCAAATCCAACCTAGAGAATCTTTAGGCACTATAACTATTTTTAATTATTGGTTATTTTCAAGATTGACCAAATAGCAAATAGATGCACCTTTATTTGATCTTCGGCGATGGAGAATGATATAATTGTGTTCAGTAAGTGTATACAAAAGAGTGAGAAGAGGTTAATCTCTAGAATCTCTATCATTTTATAGTCATTTATCCTAAGTTTGTTTTGACAAAAGAGTATAAGATTTTTTTTTCCTTGATTTTGATTCCATACAATTGAAGGGGAGCCTTGACGCAACGGTAAAGTTGTTGTCATGTGACCTAGAGGCCATGGGTTCGAGTCTCAGAACCAACATCTTGCAAAGTAGGGTAAGGTTGTGTACAATAGATCCTTCCCGGACCACGCATTGGCGAGAGCTTCGTGCAACCCTTTTGATTCCATACAATTGGCATTGGTGTCATGCTATGCATTTTATGTAGCAGAAGGTTGCTATGCATTCCTTGCGCTGTAATTTGCTGTCCTTTCACCTTATACAGTTTTGTGGTGCAGACACTTCTACTGGATAATTATTGCCTTGTCTGGTGCCCTATTGGGATTACGTTTCATTATTGATCTTCTTTTTGTCACCATGCGCCACCAACTTGTAGCTGCAATTGTGTTTGGAAGTGTGTCCATGTAAATTTGTATGTCACACCTATTGATGAGAACAATTTTTGGGTGGAAATATACATCTATTTCATCCTTATCCAGTTCATTTCCTAGTTTTCTTTTGGCAAACACATATTTGTTGCTGTTTGTTCTTTCTTATAGAGCATTTATTGGATTTGCTTGTTTCATTTTTCATACATCAAATTTGTTCCTTGTAATGCATACATCAGTTTGGAATGCTCTTCAACCTACCCAAGATTGTTTTGAATAGCAAAGCAGGAACTTTGGTTGAACCCCTGCTATGCACCAATTTATTTATAGACGACCTAGCATATGGCAAGGTTGCCCATTCTTTTGTTAGTTGTATCCTCCTATATTCGCTGTTATATATATATATATATATATGAATTAATATTACATGACTGATCATAGTTTTTTATATGTAGAAAGAAAACGATCAAGGAATGTACAGGCAATTAGACGAAATATTATATGTGGAAGGTTATCCTGGCTATCAACACCTGTTATCCATGACAAAAGATACCATGAAGATAGTTTGTGAAGTAAAAGGTAGTGTATATACCTTTTTGCTTATAGCTTGCACTGTGAAAGGATTTGTATTAGATGTTCACAATTAAGTATGCACTAATTTGCTATATTCAACTCATTGGAGTTTGTTCAACTGCTTGGATTTCATTAATTAAAAGTCCATTTTCTTAACTTCATAACTGACTATATTGAAAGAAGTCTGTGTCAAAATAATTCTATGCATTATTTTATATGAAAATTGATTAGCTTTGGTTATTCACAGTTTTCTTCTCAAGTACATCTGAAACCATGTATGTTATTATTACATGACAAAATGGCAACATGACACTTATTGCTAAAGCACTTATTAAAAAAATGGTGAAACCATATCAGTGAAGGTATACCTCAACCACTTATTATCATGAATATACTGATCAGCTCCTTACCTCGAAGCTTATCATATTGAAAATTGCACACTTTTATGGTTGTGAATCTCTTCATGTTCAAGAGAAATAAGCTTGAATAGTTGACTGAATTGCAAGACAACACAAGGAAAATGGTCTTCATATAAACATGTGAACGAAGGTCCTTTAGACAGGGACTACAGAAGAACAATAGAGGGAAACCAAGATCCCAATTCATGATTTGTGCTTTGGTACTATGTAAGTATTGTTGGGTAATTGCATATTTCAAAAGCTTAAGCTGGTACAATGGAGTTCAACAAACATTTTTGATTTATCCATAGTTGACTGCTTGCTACAGAATTCCATCTAAACTGCTAATCCTATATGAAAACTGAATGAACAAGGTTTTACTTGCTTCTCTAGAGGAAGTTGTTATTCCTTTTATTTATCTATCCTTTTATTATGGCTCACTTTGAATACTTATGGCTTGTATTTTGTTGTTGTCATGCTGCAAGTGAGTCCTCTTTCCATGCTTAAATACTCGTTCCAATGACAGCACTTTGTATCAGCACATCCCTGCAAAGGATTGTGCCACTGAGATGCTAGACAACATTCATAATAGAAAACCCACCAGCATTCTTCTATCATATTATTTTTGTAATGAAACAGAAGATTCTACATTGTTATTGACAAAACTCATTCTTTGCTGTAGAAATTGGATCTTTGCAGTACTTCAGACTTGATAATTCTAAGGTTCTAACCTGGTTGTGCTGCAAGGTGTGCTTTCATCTACTTCCAGTTCTATTACCTCCTTGATTCCAGGTCATTAAATTGCATATGCACAGATGCTTTCTTCCAAGTCTTCGGAAGATCAAGAAATATCAGTGAAAACCTCATATATTTTTGTCCTTTTCTTGCAGGTACAAAATTTAAAATCAACATTTTTGAAATTGGATAAAAATTATGCTGCTCAAGAAGAAAGGGAAACATGTACGGAACTCTCTTATATTTTAATCAATACACAAATCTGACAGTTATTAGGGAGTTATGCAGGGTTTCTATAATATGGAATACCTTATGAACCAGTACGAAGGGAAAATAAGGGTGTTACTCTAGAATTTTTTTTACCTTGTGTGTTAATGATATACAAGATTATAATACAAGATCTTAGCTTCATTAAAAGAACGGATCCTTGTTCTTACATATATAGGGTTCAATATATATCTAGGATTTACAATCTCTTTTTCCCAAACCCCATATAATAAATTCATTCCAAATACATTGGTCTATGGTGGATCTATTCCCTATATGAACTATTTCAATCAGAATCAACTACAACTATAAATGTTACACATGTTTTTCAGACAGCCATTTTATTCCAAAGGCCTGATTCTAATGTTGAATGCCTATAGTGATGTTATTGTTGTAAACTTCTTCTCGTTTCAAAAAATTTATGCAAACATAGCCTGGTTTAACATATGATTGATGCTCTTGTCTCACAGTGAAGGATGCCGTCTCAATCTTAGGGGAATACGTGACAGATAAGCCTTGGTTGACCCTTCTTTGCAATCACTTGCAGTAAGACTGCTGCTTTAGAAACAACCTAATTGTGTCACCTAATATGCTCATCATCTGTGCGATTGTTCCTGTTTTGGTATTTGTTTGCAGGTTGGAGATAGGAGAAACACACAAGGAAGGAATACAAGCTGAGACAAGCCAGAATTTACCAGAAAGCAATTTAGCATCCTCTCATGCTTTTCAGGTATTTGTCGAAGGCTATACAAACAACCTGCTTATATCTTCCATCTTCTGATTGATCAATGCATTATTTGGATGCTTGTTCCCAGAGTACGGTGGTGAATGGGAGGAGCATGGTGAGTGCCAAAAGACAACCAAAGAAAATGAAGACAGAAACAAATTCAAAGAACATCAGAGATATGTTTCAGAAGGCCACAAGAAAGGGGACATCTTGAACCTAAGGATTTATCAACATGCCTTCCTCACAGTATGATTATTTCTCCCCTGCTTTATTGTTTGGTGCTCTAAACTCTCTTTAGTTCTTGTCCTCTAGCATGCAATTTAATCCAATCGAAAGTTTGGTAGTACACTACGTTTTGTGTTCTTGGTTGATTCCACCGAAAATCAAGTCTTTGATTGTACCTAACTATTACCAGATTCAATCAACCTGCAACAAAGTCAGGGCAATCTAGGTCTGATTTTTAGAACTTTGAAATCTAGCAACCAGTTTTGTTTAGTTCTTGGTTACTATCAAGAATGGCAGTAGAACACTGAGGTCTGCTCTAGTTCGCCTAATGTTACAATGGAATCAACTCTAGAATACAATGAAATAAATCATTCCATTCCTGCATTTGACTGTGCAATGGGATGATTCGCTGGATGTTCGGCTCATCTAACTCATCTAATTCTCCCATCTAGTTTACTTTCTTAGTTTGTCCACTCCACAAGGTCCATTCACTTAGCCTTGTCTCCATTCGACCAATTTGTTATGCTTGGTGTTTTAGCTTCTTTAGCCCATCCAATTTGTGTCTTTGAATTAATCACTTAGAATGTGAGATTATTCTTCGTTCCAAAAAGAAAGTAACAAGGTTATAGACTTTTTGTAATAGCATTATTACAGAGATTTAAATTCTCCCATACTGATTATTATTATTATTATTATTTTTTCATTAGATTAAATAAAATATTAATGATTTCTCATTGCAGGAACATCAAAATGGTTTCAGCTTCCATCATCTCACAGCGTTCATTAGGTGGATTGTAATGGCATAAACCCTAAACCCTAGACAAACCAGCTGAACTTTCACCATCTTAATCATGTGAAGGATCCTGAAAGCCTGCCATGCTACTCGGCTTAATAAATTCTGCAAGTCTTTTGTTTCCATCTTTAATTATGAGGTTTGTACGATCTTACTGTGCCATCTAATCTCCATTAATTATATAGTTATCATCATCATCATAATTTATGTCAATATTTAATTATGTAAAATAAAGATATTAGTATATGCTTCAAAATGAATTGAATCTTAAATTTGTTAATTTTTTTTTTTATATATTTTAAATAAGAGCTTGCAATTAGAGTAATTTACTACGATCAAAATATGCACTTATTTTTATATTGTACTTTTAACATATAAAAAAGAAATCAAAACTTAGAACTTTGAATGATAAACTATTATAGTATTTAGTGATATAATTGTTAATTAGTAGCTATAATTTTTAGTGAGAAATCCAATTAATATCATTATTAATAGTCTTAATTATATGACTTAGGCCGTCTAATCTAATAATAAATTTATTATCACTAAAGCCTTTAATGATAAACTATCAAGTTTTAGTTATAATTGTTTTGTATAATAGTACAACCACCATTAGACCTCACATGTCACTATTATTTTGTACGAGTCCTAGCTAAAGCTTGAGTTGTAGGTTGAAAAAAAAAACTTTGCAAGTTAGATAAGCGAATCATTATTAACTTGAGCTTAAACATAATGGAGGAGTGGAGCGATTGACTTGTGGATCATTGCGATGTAGGCGACATGAGAATAGCACTTGTTTCTTCATCCATCGTCCCGTTGTAGCTCTAGTTCCTTCTACAATTGCCCTTCTCTAAAAAAAAAAAAAAGGTAGATCCGTTACCTTAGCGGCTTCCCTAGTGCCGGCCCCATGGATATGGAGAGAGGTTTATACAGATACATAGGTCATAGACACATGATGTACAATTGCCCTTCTCTAGCTCCAACCAAAAGGTGTTCTCTTAACTAAGAGAAACGGGATCGTATCAATCTTGTTGCCCAAAGTAGCTACTCTCAATGGGAGCAAGCAAGTTTCTTTACGAACTAATTTACAACATGTGATGCTTGAAATTTTAGTAAGAGGAAAAACTAACTCGTGTGCGGTGCGTCTACTAATGACTTTGAATTTGAGAGGTACAGATTCGAATAGTAGATAGCAAAGCTATGGCCTATGGGAGTGTCTTCAAGGTTTTAAACCAAAGGCAATAGGACCACTTGATCATTTTCTTCACCTCTTTAATTGCATGCCCTCAAAAGTCCAAGCAACTACCAACTTGTGGCTACACTCGATCATTCGTTCACAACGACCGAGATTAAACTCATCCAAAATCGAACGAGCAAATAGTTTCATAGTATATATATTATTTTATATCAGATATCCAGATCTTACAATTTAACTAATTTTGATGTAAACAATCTAGCTTCATATTTCGTCAATCAAATAAATTTAGAAAGCACGATGATTTTGACAGTTTCATGATACATAGTGATAAAAGACGAATACATTCATCCTAATGCGACAGTTTCATGGTACATGAACATTGTTTAGTGAGTGATGTTTGAAAGAACATCCAAAAGCTAATTGAACTAATGAATTCACTCCATAAAAACCTCCACGCACCTAGCTTTACTCACCATTCCATTCCTCTGTTTCTCTGTCCCTTAGGTTCTTCTAACACCCTCCCTTCCATTGTCTCACCCTAAACAGGAAAAACTCTTCTACAATCAGAATTTGCTGTGACAGGTTATGAACTGAAATTTATCGAAAAAAATGAAGTTTATGAAGCTTGGGAACAGACCTGATTCCTTCTTCACCACTGAAGCAATCAGGTGAATCATCCTTAGTTTTGTTTCAGAATTTTGGAAGCAGCATTTCTGATGTTTTTTTTTCTGATTGATGTCAGGTCTGTTTCATCTGAGGTCTCCACTGACCTCAAAATCCAGGTGCAGAAGAGCTTGTATCACCTGCACAGGGTAGATTTCGATCTGATCAGAGATGGAGTTTGTTGGATTTTGTAGAAGATTTTGTTGGTAAAAATGGTGTCTTTGTTTGGTTTTTTTGCAGTTTCCCCTTCTGTCGAAGTGTCTCAGGCTGCAGCAGCTTTGCTCGGAGCTCAGCGCCGGCGAGGTCGCCGTCGTACGTCTGTCGGAGTTCCCTGGAGGGGTCGAGGCGTTCGAGGTCTGCGCCAAGTTCTGCTACGGCATCACCGTCACCCTCAGCGCGTTCAACATCGTCCCCGTGTGGTGCGCCGCCCACTACCTGGGGATGAGCGAGGACGCCGACCGCGGCAACCTCCTCGGAAAGCTCGACGTCTTCTTCCGCTCCTGCATCCTCCGCCGGTGGAAGGACACGCTGGTGGCGCTGCAGAGCACGCGGCAGCACGCGCCTGCCCTCTGCGAGGAGCTCGGCGTCACCGGCCGCTGCGTCGACGCCGTCGCCACCGCCGTCATCGCCAATCCCCTCACCACCAGGTGGGCCAACGACCTCAGCGAACTCTGTGTCGACCACTACTGGCGAGCCATGGTCTCCGTCAAGTCCGCCGGGATCGTCCCCGCCAAGCTCGTCGGCGAGGCGCTGCGTCTCTACGCGCACCGGTGGCTCCCGATCGACGACGACGGTGGCCGAGACGCCACCGCGAAGCAGAAGCAGGTGATGGAGAAGATAACGAGCTTGCTCCCGCCGGAAAAAGGCTCCGTTTCCTGCAGTTTCTTGCTCGAGCTTCTCAAAGCCGCAAACTTTCTCCAAGCTCCCGCTCCATTGAAGCTTGAATTGGCCAGAAGAGCCGGACTGCAACTGGAAGAAGCAACCGTCGACGATCTCTTGATCCCATCAAACTCTGGCGACACATTATACGATGTGGATTTATTAATGTCCATACTGGACGAGTTCTTGCTTCAGGGCCAGAGCCCCACAACCACTCCGCCGAGAGAGAAGCTCAAGTGCGAGAGGCGGCGGTCGCGGTCGGCCGAGAAGGCCGACTTCGAAGGCCGGCGATCCTCCTCCTCGGCCTCTCACAGCTCCAAGCTGCGAGTAGCCAAGCTCATCGATGGCTACCTCCAAGAAATCGCCAAAGACAAGAACTTGACCATGGAGAAGCTAATTGCTGTTGCTGAAGCTGTTCCAGATTTCGCCAGGGTCGATCACGATGATCTCTACAGAGTCGTCGACATCTTCCTCAGGGTAATTCACTGATCTTGTTTCATAATTTCTAGGACTTCAAAACTGGTTTGATCTTGTTTGATCGAATTCAGTCCCACCCTGAGCTCGACAAGAATGCAAGGAAGCAACTGTGCAGAATGTTGGATTGCAAGAAGCTCTCCGTCGAGGCCTGCATGGAGGCAGCACAGAATGAGCTGCTTCCTCTGAGGGTGGTGGTGCAGGTCTTGTTCTTCGAGCAATCTCGGGCGGCCATGTCAGGTTGCCAGGTCGCCGAGTTGCCCGGCAACATCAAGGCCCTGCTGGCGAAGACCGCCGAAGACGAAGACGACGAAGCAGTAAAAAAGCTTCACCACATTGGCACTGATACTCCATTGGAAGAACATTGGAGAATCTCCCGGTTGAAATGTCCAACCGCCAAATTCGAAACTCTCAAGATGAAGCTCGCCGAGGAGGAGGACGACGACAATGAGATCGCTCTCTTGAGGAGTGCTTCTTCGCGACTCCGAGCCCTGTGCTCACTTCCAAAGAAACCTAAAAGAATCATCAGTAAATTCTTAGCTATGAACAGAAGTGCAAGTCAGAGGCAATGATCAATAAACTATATCACAAATCTTGTTTATCTGTGGCTTTTCTTTGCTAAGCAAACTGTAGTCTATAGCTAATTATGGCATAATTGAATATATTAGAAGCCAAGAATAGCCATCATTAGATGCGATTCACATGAATGGAGATTATTCTCATCATAATTGCTACTTGCTTCCACTACCTTTTGTTTTATTCCTTGTTAAAGGTGTGCAATTTGTATCCTTAAATGTTTTAAGGATGATGAACTCGTTCATCCTAGAAGTCAAAAGTGTCCTGCATCAGAATCCAGTGTTTACCTTCTCAAGCTGATGGATGGCAAACAAGGTAAGGTGCTCCAGACAAATCATGGGACCGGCCAAGAAAAGTACCTGGTCCTAAACTTGCTTCATGGATTACACTCATCATCATGCTACAGCATCTCCAAGCAGCTGCAAAACAAATTTAGTTAAATCCGACAATTGACTAAAGATGCACTTAAAGTTATGAAATTCTCAAAAGACACATTTAACTTCTATATTTCCTAAATGCCGCACTTAGTTCTCATTTAACCCCTCCTGTCAATTACTATGGTGCTGCATTCAAAATTTTAAAAATAAGCACCATAATAATATTAGTTTTAGGATTTATCAAGCACCACACAATATTATTATTCTTTGAATACAACACCACAGTCATTAGAGGAATAAGTAAAATAGAAAATAAATGTGCCTATTAAAAAATCTGAAAATTAAATACGTCTTTAAAAGAATTCTGTAATTTTAAATTCATGAACTAGTCACAAATCTGACAAGAATCCAGACAATTTATTGGCTAGATCTGTGGGGGCAAATAGCGCAGGAGCTGTAATATTTTGGCTTTCAGTAATTGCCACCAAGGGGAACAGAGTTCCCCCACATCCTCCAAAAGTCATCCTCCTCTCCAGTGGAGAAACATTAAAGAGCAGAAGCAATAACCAAAAGGATTTGACACCTCAATCCGCACATCATTTTCCTACCTGAAACCCCACTTTGCTGATCAGAAATAAATAGCTCTGCAAATCATCTAAAAGAAGATGTTAAAAACTTCACCAAATCTTACCTTTTTCTCTCTTCAATGGCATCAGTGATCATTTACTGGTTCACTGCTGAATATTTCAATTTCTTGAGTGTATCAGGTATTAGGCCATGATAGTGGCCTTAGAATCTAATGCAACCAAGTAAAACTCTAGGCTTCTCTATTCAAATACTGCTAAATATATTAATTTCTTCCTTTTATTGTTCTTGGCACAGCTGGACATTGCATGAATGACAAGACATATCAGTGCGGCACTCTCATCTACGGCACACAAAATGGACCCGACTGGTGCATTTATTCACACAAGCACAACATCCATAGTACAGATCCACCAAACAAGCAACCATGCTTCTTCTTCTAGCCCTCTATCCATTTAGTTTTATATTTGGTGAGTGGTTAGATATAAAATTTCTCCAGGCCCCATGCAAGAGCTGCATGCTCCAGTCGCAGTTGAAACAAAACTACTAAGGAGGCTTTTGTGGTCAGATGGATTCACCTTAAATCAGTTGCAAGCAAAGCACGTCCACAATGGAGACGAAATGGAAATGAGATGGGGCAAGAGCAATGGAAACAAAATCAGTTGCTGCCTTGCCAATTTTCCCACTGTTGTACTGAAGGTAGACCCACTCGAATTGTGGATTAATTGACATTTCAGCGAATGCCAGGCGTGCATACATGATGTAGCTGAAGGAGATATGTTTGGTTCAAGAAGCAGCATGAGGGACACGAAGTGGACGTTGTAAGGAGGAGGAGGAGGAGGGGCGCAGTGGGGAAAGGCAGAGGGTGAGCAATCATTGTAAATGTGGTACGGTGGAGTTAGAGATTTCTAGGATTGCATGTTAAAGTTGGCCTTCCTGATGCCTCATTAAGGCAGTTAATTATCTTGTCCCTCCTAAGTCCAGCAAACACAGCTAGTTGTTCACCCATAGCCAACTTTGCTTCACTGTCAACCCCATCACATACATATGTATCGAGAAACTTATTGGACAAGATCTAGAGAGCAAGTAAAAGTCCATACCTGGTCCCACAAGATTTTTCTCCCTCTCTCCATCTTGGTCTCCAGCCACCAGAAGGAAAGTCATGGCTGCATGTAGTGGAGAAGCACTGAGCCGAAGGGTGTCTCTTCAGGCTTCTTTCAGTATCAATCATGGACTCTATCCCAGCAGACAATCGGACACGATTTCACGTGCTTTGCTTGTTGTTGATCTGGAGTTTCCTGTTGTTTGTGAGGCTGATGCCATGAACTTGCAGCATGATGGTGATTGTCACCTAGAAAAAAATATCAGGTTAGGAATCAGTGGCAGCCAAGAGGCGTATCTAGTGCTTGGATTTTCTAAATCCTATAAGAACTTAATGTTTCTGGAGACATTAATGCCTAGATGATGGTGACATGGTCAACAGTAGAATTAGTTTGTATGAAGCCATCAAGGCACGTTCAGACTTTGAGTTTTGAACTAGATAAATATGATAACATCCAAACAAAATTAAGCCAAGCACTGAAACTTGTGAAGTTCACATCAGCTGTATGCACAATTATGAAAACCTAACTGTTCTTTGAGGTTTGTCCAAACCATCTGGTTCAAGCTAGATGAATACATGAGAGTGTTGTATCGTAGTTTGGACCGGACTGGATCTTAAAGTTCGGTTGGCTTGCAGTTCGGCTGAGATCGACTGAAGCTTAAACTTTGCCCCAGGTAGCTTGAAATTGAGATTACTAAAGCTATCAGACATGTCTTCTGCAATGGGCTTCAGCAAATGCATATAACAGTAAGAACTGGTAGCTAAGGTCAGGCCCGAACAACTGTTCTATGGGCTTTGAAATGATTCGAATAATCCTACCGAACAAAACTTGTTTCGGTCAAGTTGTATTTCAGCTCAGTTCTACTTTGTTCAGAGTTTCAATCTGATATAATAACACAATTCATCATAAATATAACTTGTACAGGACAAGTAGATACCACATGGTAAGCAAATTGCCCTAAATATAGTTTAAAGAACTTTTTGGTTAAGGATCATAAGTTCTAAAGAACAATTGTGCTCAAAGTAACATAGCAACCAATTCAGCTGTCAAGCTCGAATAAGATCGCTAGTAATTGGAACAAACACAATCTTGATGTTGAGTATGTGCGTTGTTTTGTTACTGATACCAAAAAGAGTAGGAAAACAGCAGCATTTAGAAAAAAAAAATGGTATTTAAAGTAGGGGCATAGCCCGACCATCATTCAAGTGTGCCCAAAATCTTAGTAAGAAATTAAGCATGATCAAATAATTCTCCAATAGACTATTTAAATCCAAACCAGCTAAAATATATTACCAGCATCAACATTTTAGAATTTGTTGTTACGTTTCATACCATTTCTGAAACTTGTAAAACAACAATGAAGCAGTATCCTAGCCATGAAGAACAATCAATGATGGAGAGAACAATGCAATCTCTCTCTCTCTCTCTCTCTCTTACCTGAAGGAATCCAGCATCTCCACTTTTCTAAATTGTGTAATCCGCACTGCTGTTCTTGCTCCATCGACGCCACATGTAGAATCCCATATGAGTCCCTAGTTTCTCATAGAATGTGCCAAAGCAAGACTACAATAGCAACAAAAGTTATCAGATCAAGTTTGTAGATGTGCACTTAACACATTTCACAATGAATCCAACTCTTTCTCAAGATTCTTAATCATGGCAAAGTCTTGAAACTGAAATACATTTAGTATAACTGAGCAATGATGGAGCTGATTGCAATTGCATAATTTTCTAATAAAAGGGTGATAATCCAAACTAAAGGAACAAAGTAGCTGAATGTGCTTTCAAAAGGCATTTGCTCGAATGTTTCTAGACATCCTAACTTATTTTAAAAAGAATGAAAGCATGCAGAATGTCATACCGTTAGACAAAAAAAAAAAAGACTAATAAAGTTTCTATTACATATTTACATTGATGACATGAAACTTGCTCGACCCATTAGACTGGAAAAGTATTTGCTAGCATAAGGAATATCATACAACACATGAAAAGCACTTTGCTACTCAACCCTGAAAATAGTAGAGAATAACTTTGTTGTCTTTGGAATTATGCAGTCGCCTTACAGAACAATTAAAAGCACAGAAAGTTAAGTACAACATAACTATAACAGTCTATCATGTATTCATACTACTCCTGTTGGATAAAGACCTTACTGCAGGATTAAATAGATGGTTTATTCCGGCTAGAGCAAGAGAATGAATAATCAATTCAACAATACCCATATTGCAAATAATTCACAGTTAGTAGTGTGTGTACTTGTATCTGATTGATCATATCAAGTTATATTCACAGCAAAAATAATGACAATAAACACAAGACAAACCAACACGATAGTATAATGTAGTTCAGAAATTTTGCTTCTACTCTACAACCTATGGTGCATTTAGTGTCACCCTGAAAATCCACTATAATCACCCCTTAATAAGATACAATGGGGCGAACCTCTACATCCAGCCAAGGATGGTTTACAATAAACTCAACTTTCTTGAATACTCTCTCTCAAAGATAATGAAATGTTAGTATTACCAAGAACTTGAGTTGTAGCCTCCAACCTTGTTCCAAACTCTTAGAGACCTTTGAGCAGTGTTCACAAAAGTTTCGTGAGTAATTTTGTGGTACTTCTTATGCCCAAAGCTCTACAAGAGCTTATAAAATATCAGCTTTGATGGTTCCATTCTAATTGCCTTTAGTTGACCGGACCAGACAACTAAATGTAACCATTAGAAGCTAACAACTATGTTGCTGTAACTGTATTTCACCTCAGGTCAACTACTCAAGTCTCCAGTTGACTGGAATCACATCCAATCAATGATTGTTCCAACAAAACCATTTTGCTAACCCAACACTAGTATTCAATTAACTCTTCAGTCAAGTGACATGCTCCGATCGACTAACCCAATACTCGGATTTCCTCTTACACCATCATCCTGCAAGATGAAGATTGCTTTACCTGCTTGAGTTGGAAAAGATATTAGTTGCACAAAGGAATGAGATTGCATTAAGAGTTTAAGGTGAAACTTATTTCTAGTAAGTTTTTATTTTTCATTTGCAAAGAACTAAGTGCTACTTGCAACAATCAAGCCTGGTCCCAATAGATAGGATCAGCTATATAGATCCTTTTACGTTATCGTATTCTATCCTTTACTATATCAACATCTATATTTAAATAAAATTTATTTTATTTTATTTAGAAATAAAATAAAAATTTCGAAATAAAATTTACTTTGTGTTTTGCAAAAATGCACTAAATACGATAAGGTCATAAAAACCATAAAAGCACAGGAACACACATTGCAAAGAGTTTAGCGCTGCAGAATCAATTACGTTGGAAAGATGTAGTAAAAGTATGAAACAAAATAACAACGTAAACTCCATCTACGTCACAATAATGGCAGAAAAATGAATTTGAAGAGATCAAACAAGAAGTTGCGTTTTTAAACAAGAAGTTGCGTTTTATACCCATGAAGCTTTGTAAAGGAAAATATCACATAATCCTAAAACTTAAGATACGTCAGCTGTAAAGGCTTAACTAGGCTCCAATATTGAATTGGTAACAAGAGCTTAAATAGAATGTTTAAAATTTTAAAATGCAATGGATAGGAAGAATTCAAGCCAGAATCCTATATTTACTTAAAACTTTCTGACCACTGAAGTTTGATATGCATTGTCGTGTCACTTCAAAATAGTTCATCTGGAAAAACAACCTGGAGTATCAAGCAAAAATCTGATACATGCGGACATCAAATAGAGCCATAAACTGCAAGCAAAAAACCTTGCAACACACTAAAATTTACAAAGTCAATAACCAAATTTTATAGTTCCAATTGCCAAAACAATTAAAGTTGGTTATTGCAGCCAACATACACTCAGTCTTTGCTTATTTGCTAAATCTGAATCCACTTGTCTTCTAAACCATAATTGATGAATAAGAATCTAAATGAAAAACTGAAGATCGAGACTGAACAAGGCCAAAAAACAGATGAGAAGTCAGAAATGCAGAACCAAAAGGTCGGAACTAAGAATTTCAAATTGACAACCAAGAAGATTGATTCCCTGCTAGAGGCCACCCGCTAAACCTTTTATTAAAAATAAAATAAAATAATTCATAATTTTCCATGAAGCTTTCATTTTGGGTTCAACACCAACTAAAGAGACCACCTGTTTAAACTTTTTTTTTTAATAACCAAGAGCAACCTAATTTGAATTGTTTTGGAAAATGAAATTCAAAAATAATAAACCTGAACGCTAAATTGAGGTTTCTAAATCTTTTATGGACAAAATGACTGGTCAATTTTAGGCTACAAATATTATATACTTTCAATTTCAGGAATAACTATATGAGAAGTACTTAATGACTCATCATGAGATAGATTAACAATTAATAAAACAGAGCACCCTGTGCCATAATCAAATTGAGGTTCCTCAATAACTAAAAGAAAAAAGATATTAAAAGACTCACTACTGTGTACACTAGCAACAAATAAAATAGAGCAGCCTATCCAAAATGAAATTTCTCAATAACTACAAGAAACAAGATATTAAATGGCTCGCCATCGTGTACATTTAAGCTAATTAACAAAACAGAGATTAAGAACAATTTTGCTACAACCATACCAACACCAAAAGATTTATATTGCAGGAAAAGTTTAGAAGCTTAGTAAGCAGTGGTTTTGTCTTGTGCAACAAGTGAACAATCTACTCAAGGATGCATACTGTTAATCTCAAGTTTAGAATAAATGAAAATTAAATCAAAATTTTAAAGCAATGGGCCAAAACCAAAAGTAGAAAAGCACCATCTGTAAATTCAACACCATAACACAAAACATCTCTCCATTAATGGAGTCGGAAGTGGAAGTAAATATAATCATACCTCCAAATGAGTCAAATCTAACAGCTAGTGGGACTAATATGGATAATTAATGATAGGACTTCACAATAAATAAATGATGGCACAAACCATGTGATTGGTATATTGCAACCACTGAAGGAGCTAAGTGGTAGAGTAAAATCCATGTGGAGGGCAAAAATATTTAATCATAAAGTTTCAAAAAGATATAATTAATAACAAGTAAAACGAGATGATGCAATTAACAAGGACAAAAAAGAGGACATGAAAGCAGAACACTTTCATAAACCAGGTGTAACTAGGGGCAAGAAAAACTTGAGAAAAAAATCCAGGAGGTGTCAAATTTCATCTAGCTTGACTTGCATATTATTGCCTCTGCATTTACAAAAAGATGCAGGGAGCTAAGACCACATTCAAATCAGAAATCATTTATTGCATCACTTTTGCAAAGATGCAAGGAGGTAAGACCATAGTTCAGACAAATTCAAAACAAAAAACAAAAGACATCTCATTATGATACCATCTTGATCACCAAATGGAGCATTCAAACAAATCACACAGTATTGATGATCAATAGATTTCAGGGGGGTGTTGGAAGAAGATACATGACTAAGTTAGTTTCCAAGAATAATCCCAACAATTAAAATCCAGGAAACAATGCTCAATTTCCTTTATACAATAACCGGGATATGTGCATCCATAAGGTAAGTAGAGCTGAATAACCTCTGGTGCTAATTAATTTCCCTGATGTCCCTCAACTAATAATGGTGTTGACACCAGAAAAACTTGAAAGAATACAATCAGCTTCAACAACACTATAGCATATCAATTTGAAATTTCATTGTTTGCCCTTTGTCCCAGAAGAATCATCCAACCGTCTCATATACTGATCTCCATCAATGCAGACGCCATCAGTTTCTCAACGAGCATCACTGCAGCATATGCAAACAACCAAAAGTACCACCAAAGGTCTCGTAAACTCACTCACTTTCTCGCTTGCAATTCCCAGGTAACAGGTACCGATACTGGTCAACATGCTGAAGTAGATAACAAGGTAGACGAACAGCAGAATATGAACTAAGTATTGGACCCAGCTTGTTAATAATTTCTTGGAAAGAATATTCTTCTGGAAGCATATCAAATAGGTCTGCTCCTCGGCATATCACATCTTGAATTCTTTGAGGATTCAAGTAGTAGGCAAATCTCACACGATCAACATGACTATACGCTTTCATCTTAAATATGAACTGGCTTATATGGCGAAAACAGAAGCTACAATGCCAACCCGAATCAGCAAATAAATTATCAGTTTGGCGGAAATGGGCATATCTGGTCTTCCCTGCTTGGTACCTATGAACTGAAGCCCTCCAACTCTTGTCATCAAGGTAAAACTCAAAAGAGTAGAGATAATTGCGGAGCTGCAGATGAAGCTTGTCAGGAATCTCATCACACCATCTTAGGAGGTCAATCGTATGGCCACTTGGAATCTCATCGATATCAGACATGATCAGCAGGTCATCATCGTGAATACCTGCTATCTTTAGGAGTTGATCCAGGGCCACTCGCTGGTACGATTCCTCGACAAATGGATTCTCCCCCTTCACGAACCTTCCCCCAATAGTGCCATAGGTTAGCCTTAATTCAGCAAACTTAAATCGTTGCCTGTTGTTGGCAAAAAACAAGGGCTTTCTCAGACCTGTGAAGGTTGAATTAGCTTCAAGGAGAACAAACTCAGAAACATAGGGACTGAGTTCATGCCACCTGATCTCAAGCATATCGAGTTCATTGCTGAACAAGACGGCATCATAGACACGACGAGGCAAGTCGCGGATGCCCCAACCGTGAAGTTGGCAGAGGCGCTCCATAGAGACGTTGGGGTGATAGTAGTGGGGGATGGTGCGGAAGGGTTTGGGAGGGGACTCCCAGATGGGGCGGAGGAAGTAACTAATCTTTTGCCCATGAAAGTAAATGACGAAGATTAAGAATGGAACTCCAATAAGGAGAAGAAACAATGCCTTGACATCGAAACCTCGGAGGGCGCACCGGAGTCGCGACATGGTAAGAGCAACCCTCGACGTCTGCAGGAAAGAATACCAAGCAAACAAGAATTAAAAGCAAATTATTCGCGAAGACTCTTGGGCCACAAAATTTTGAAAAAACAAAACATAAAAGAAGACAACATTATCTAGGGATCTGATGGAGAAACGGAAGAACCTCAAGCAATCGCGCAAGAAAAATCAATCCATGAAATCGACACCACTCCTTTCAAAATCGGCAACAATTTCAAAACTAAAACATAAAAGGAACCATCCAACATTATCTAGGGTCTGGATCAAAATCATCGATTCCAAGCCGTAAAAAAAGTCGAGGAAAAAAAGGAATAGATCTGGAAGAAGGAAAACCAAATAATAATCACCTCTCCGCAGACATCCTCGCATATATGATCCTTCTTCTTGCAAGAATAGTACCCCGTTTCCGGCATCTCGAACGGAGAGAAAGCACCGGAGCAAAAAAAAAAAGTAGAAACCAAAGTTTCTCTTCACAGAACCGAGAAAGGAGCACTTTTTCCGCCCAGAACAGCCTCTAGGGTTGCTCGTGCGATGCCAGGAGCCGATCAGATCACACCCGGTCTCCGGCACGCAAGCGGCAATGTCCGACCACCCTCTCCTCCGCCCTTCTACTCTATCTCCGCGATTCTCCTCCTCCTCCCTCTTCTGCCGCTCCGTCTGGCGAATGGTGTGGCATAACCGCAGCGGAATCGCCTAAAAATAGCCGTGGGGATCAGACGGAGACGAAAGGGGGAAGGATCGGGTGAGGGATTCGGATTCTGGATACGGCGGCGCTGGTGGTACTCCTCCGGTCCTTCTCCCCTCCTTTGCCCTCTTTTGCTTGGCTGTTGCGCTCGATCTTCGCGGGTGATCTGGTGGGCTAACAGGTAACAGTGTCACGCCCACCCTTTCCTATTTATAGACATCTCTCCTTCCGATTCAAACTCCATTTAAAAAAACAATTATCAAAATATATATATATATATATATATATATATATATATATATATATATATATATATATATATATATATATATATATATATATATCTTGCGGGACTTACGATGCGCGATTGTGGATCGCTACCACTCACGGATTATAACGCACAGACGTGGTTAAATCGATTCACTGATTGATTCAGCGACGTTGGATCGATCCAGCATGCCCGGATTGATCCACTAATCGATCCAGGCATGTTGGATCGATCAGTGGATCGATCCAGCACGGATTTTAACGCGCGCCGCACCAAATCGCACAGAGCGTGCCGTAGGATATATATATATATATACACACACATACTGTTATTTTGCGGGACTTAGAAAATGCGCTTGTGCGCGATTGCACAGTTGGCGTTGCAAACGTGGCTTCATTTGTTTTTTTTCCTTTTCTTTGACTTTCCACTTCACAGAACACATGTGTTCTCTTGTTTAAGCATTCGAAGCGAAAACTAGGGCAAGCCTGAACTCATCGCCGTGACGCTGTCCTCGCCGCGCACCTTCCCTCGGTGTTCCTTCTCGCTCTCAACTCCTCACGACCCTCACTGTCCCTTGGCTGCGACAAGTTCTCTTGGCCGTGAAGCATTCCACGAAAAGGGGAGCAAGATGGTGCGACAAGTTCCCTCTGTGCTCGCCATTCTCTCCCCTCACCGCGATGCTCTCTGTGCTCAACATCCTCTCACCGCGATGAGTTCCCTTCCTCACCGCGAGTGTCCTCTGTGCTCGCCAGCCAAGCTAGGGTAGCGAGGCTTGGGCAGCAAAGTTTCTCCCTAATTGTTCCTCTCGCCTGTGCTCATCGTCGTCTCCCCTTATCGCATTCTCGGCTACGATAAGTTCTGTCAGCTCGTGCTTGAGGTATGTATTTGTTTCCTCTCCTTGTCTTCTCTGCGCTGGTTCCCCTCTCTCGGTGTCTTCGCCCTCTTGTGCTATCTGATTTTGGTTAAGGATTCAATTGTGATTTTTAGCAACTTATAAGTTGGGAAATGTGCATTTTTATAACCGTTCTTTTTTCCTTAATAAGAGTCCTTATATCAATTTGTATTTGTTAAAAAAAAATGCACATCAGAGTATTATGTTTTTTTGGATATCTTATGTTTATCTTTGTGTTTTTGTTCAGGTTGCATGCGTGAACTTGAAGTATCACTCTTACAATGTTTTTTCTGGCTATTTGATAATGATATGCAAAATTTCATTTCATCTGCATCTGAAATTTCTTAACAATGGATGAAAATCATGGTGAAGATGAGTTATACATTCCTCAAGTTGCAGATAATCGAAAGTCAAAATATGGGATGAAATTCTCATTAATAGATGAGACATTTTTATTCTATAACCAATATGCACGCGAATCTGAATTTAGTACAAGGATAAATAGTAGCAAGAAAAATAAGATAACAAATGAGGTTGTGTGGAAAACATTTATATGCCTTAAAGAAGGGCATACAGATGATCAATGAAATAAACAAGCAAAGGGCGATCAACGGACAAGGGAAAGAACACGTGGTGAAGTTAGAACTGGTTGTAAGTCAAAGATTTCACTTGTCAAGAAACAAACTGGATTTGCATGGGTTGTCACTAATTTCATGGAAGGTCATAATCATCCACTATCGACTCCTTCAAAGGTGCATTTGCTACGCTCACATCGTAATGTTTCAGTAGCAAAAAAAGCATTGACTCAACGGTTTTCAGAGGCCAATGTGTCAACTTGTCAACAAATGCGATTATTGGAGATAGAATATGGAGGGCCCGAGCAAGTAGGTTGCACAGAAAAAGATATTAGAAATTTTGAGAAAGAGTTAAGGGATGAACAAAAGGATATCGATGTTGAAACACTAATCGAGCTATTTGCATCTGAGGAAGAGAAAAATCCAGCTTTTTTCTTTGAATACCAAACTGATTCAGATAACAGATTCAGTAGATGTTTTTGGGCTGATCATTTATCAAGAACGACATATAGTGTATTCGGTGATGTGGTTGTATTTGATACAACATATAACACCAACAAATATGGGTTGATTTTTGCACCATTTGTAAGAGTGAATCATCATCACTAGACAATTATTTTTGGTTATGACTTTAAGTAAAGGAGTTAGAAGCTGCCAAGTTTGCTCTAAGTATCGAGACAACTAACTTGCAGGAAGAGGTGAGGGTTTAGTCCAGGCTTCTCTTCAATATGACACAAACCTTGCAGGAATTTCAATGATGGATTCTCAATTGGTAGATAAGTAAAAATTAGAAATCTCGCTAACAACTAGTGAATCCTAGCTCCAAGTAGAAAGGGCTAGGAGGGTTAGGGTTGTTTCAGACCTGACTCAAAAAACTATTCTGCTAGAAGAGCTAAGATTTTCTCACCCGCCTAGCTCCCCTGA
Organism: Zingiber officinale; assembly: GCF_018446385.1. Classification (NCBI taxonomy): domain Eukaryota; kingdom Viridiplantae; phylum Streptophyta; class Magnoliopsida; order Zingiberales; family Zingiberaceae; genus Zingiber; species Zingiber officinale. The sequence goes on from NC_055989.1 coordinate 68,073,456, forward strand.
ACAAACCAATGAATTTTCCTCCAAGGACTTGGTGATACCGGAACAACAAGAGAAATTGGACACACAAGCAGCTGAGTTGGAGTCATTACAAGCTGAGTTAGACTCCACAAAGGTTGAGCTGAAAGCGTACAAGGCCGGGGAGGACGAGCATTTTGAAGCTAGACAGAGGGCTCATCTTGATTCTCCTAAATTCGGCAAAAAATTCCCTAAGTGCATTCTAAGAATGTTCCGCCATGCAGCCGGAGGAGTTGATCAACAATTACGGGAGGGTTGTTATCTATTGACAAAACCTCCATGACAAGCCATAGATCGTCATTAACTTCTCAAAGAGCTCTCGAAGGGCCTCTTGAACAAGTTCAATTAGTATATGTTATGTTTTCATGATGTGTAATTATTGAAAGGAACAGAAATTAAATGTTAAGATGTGCATTAAACATTATTAAATCACACCTGTTTCCTTGTATATCTTCAGAACCACCAATTTTTCTGGTAAAATAAACTCTGTATGCCTTATTCATGAAATATTTATTAATCCAAATAATGAATTGAGTGGGACAGGAATGTCTGTCAGAATAATCAGACTGACTAAATAAATTATCTCAGAAGGGATCTCTCGGTTGCATAATATGATGGGCAAGATGTTGACGCCAAGCGAAATAACCAGGCCAAACAACTATAATACCTTAATATATTCATGATATGACTTCTGAATAAATTTTTCATAATTGATTATCAGACTGAATATTAAATGGATGAGATGAGACTGAATGGGATAACCAAACCAATAATTTTTCATCGTTTATTGTCGGATTGAATAATAAATCGGTCGAGATAATGCCAAACAGAAGAATTAGGCTTGCAGATATGATGAACCCCTTATTATTATAACCCATATGGGAATTTAAGAGTTCAGAATGTAAAGATGCAAAAGCATGCTCTCTTATAACCCTTTCGGAGGATCGGGAGTTTGGAATTTAAAGGCGCGAGAGCATACTCACTTATAACCTGAACGGTGGCTTGGAAGTCTGGACTTTGAGGTGCAAGAACATACTTGCTTATAACCCACTTGGAGGACCGGAAGTCTAGAATTTGTAAGCATAAGAGCATGCTCGCTTATAACTCGTTTGGAGGATCGGGAGTTTAGAATTTATAGGCACGAGAGCATGCTTGGTTATAACCCACCCAAAGGATCGGGAGTCTGAAATTTGAAGGCGTGAGAGCATACTCGCTTATAACTCGCTTGGAGAATCGGGAGTCTGGAATTGGAGGCACGAGAGCATTCTCTCTTATGACTAACCAGAGGATCGGGAGTTTGGAATTTGAAGGCACGAGAGCATACTCGCTTATAACCCGCTCGGAGGATAGTGAGTATGAAATTTGAAGGTGCAAGAGCATATGCATTTTTATAACCCGCTTGGAGGATCGGGAGTCTGGAATTTAAAGGTACGAAAACATGCTTGCTTATGACCCGCTCGGATGTTAGGGAGTATGGAATTTGAAGGCGCGGGAGTATACTCGCTTATAACTTGCTCAGAGGATCGGGAGTTGAAACATAATACAGGAGAGCATGCTCACTTATAACCCGCTCGGAGGATCGAGAGTCTGGAATTTAAGGCACGAGAGCATGCACTCTTATAACCCGTTTGGAGGATCAGAAATATGAAATTTGAAGGCATAAGAGCATGCTCTCTTATAACCCGCCTGGAGGATTGGGAGTTTGGAATTTGCAGGCGCGAGAGCATGCTCACTTATAACTCGACCGGTGGCTCGAGAGTCTGGAACTTGACAGAATTCTCAGATAAATTCGCCTACATTCTAATTAAGTGTAAAAATTTTACATAATTTATGAGTAAATTACAGGCGTACTTTTTAAGCCCTATAAGGTTGTAGATGATTCACGCTCCAACGTAGCTCCAACCTTTTCCCTTCTACGTCTTCGAGGTAGTAGGAGCCCGAGGTGAGCTTTTGCACCACTTTGTATGGTACTCCCCACTGTGACTTTAGCTTGTTAACATCCCCAATCGATTTGATGTGCTTCCAGATTAGATTGCCAACCTGAAAAAAATCTAGGAATAACTTTTTTATTATAATTTTACCTCATCCTTTGGCAGCATGCCATTAGCTGAACTACCATTTTATCTCTAACTTCTTCTATCAGATCGAGCTCCATAAGGCATCGACTAACATTATCCTCGTCATACAACTGTCTTTGATTGGATTCCACGCCAATCTCGACGGAGACCACCGTTTCACCGCTATAAACTAGATAAAAAGGGGTTATACATGTCTCTTCTCGAGTGGTTGTACGATATGCCCATAGTACACTGGGTAGCTCATCCACCCAGCTTCCCTCGACGTGGTCTAGTTTGGTTTTAAATCCTTTGATGATTTCTCTATTTGTCACTTCTGGCTGGCTGTTACTTTGAGGGTAAACCACAGATATCAAGGTTTACATGATACCATAGGTTGAACACCACTCTCGGATTTTCCTGCCTTAGAATTGTTTTTCATTATCTGAAACCAATTTATGTGGGATTCTAAACCTGTAAATGATATGATGTCATAAGAATTTGATAACCATTTACTCAGTTATCTTGGTTAGTGGCTCAACCTCCACTCATTTTGAAAAATAATCCACTACTACTAGTAAGAATTTCTTCTGCGCAGGTGCTAGGGGAAAAGACCTTACTATATCCATATTCCACAGCTGGTTGAATGTGAAGGAGATAATGGAAGTTTTTAGTAACTCCGTGGGGTGATATGGAATATTCTAGTGTTTCTGACAAAATAAGTAGGTTTTCACTAACTGAGTTGCATCAGCTTGTAGAGTGGGCCAAAAAAACCTGGTAAGTAATCTTTTTTTGAGCGAGAGACCGGCTGCCTGCATGACTTCCACAAGAACGTTGATGTACCTCCTGTAAAATGTATTGCATGTTGTCCGGTCCGATGCACTTGAGTAAAGAACATGAGAAAACCCGTTTATAAAGATGGTCCCCAATTATAGTAAATCAACCGCCTCTTTTCTGCATTAGGCGTGCTTGCTCTCCTTCGGCCAATAAGATGCCTTGCTACAGAAATAAAATGATAGGTGTTCTCCAATCACTCTACAGTTCAAGGTTGACCTGTCATTCAATGCAGGCTACTAGCAGTGTTTGTTCTATATGATCACTTCCTGGAATCCTACTCTAAGCTTCTCGAATGCCTCTGCATAGAGTTTTAGCCACTTATTATTATTCTCAAAATTTCTTTATAATTGCTACGTGGCCAACTAAGAATCTGAATAAATTAAAACTCGAGAAGCTCCAACATGTCTGGCGACTTACAGGCCAGCTATCAATGTTTCATATTTTACCTCATTATTGGTAGACCGATAATTTAGCTGAACAGATAACTGTATTCTATCTTCCTTGGGTGATATCATAAAAATACCTATTCCGCTACCCTATCGATTGGATGATCCATCCACGTATATTTTTCAAGTTCCCTTAGGCTCAGGGTTTTGCACCTCTGTTATGAAATCAGGAAAGGCTTGAGCCTTGATGGTCGCTCGGGGTTGATATTGTATGTCGTAAATACTTTGTTTATAAGCCGTTAGTAAGTAGCACCTGCATTCTTTAGTCCGAACGACATAACCTTATAGTAGTAAGTGCCCTCAGCAGTTATAAAGCTAACATTCTCTTGGTCATCCTTGGCGAGCGGTACCTGATAGTACCCCTGATAAGCGTCCATGATGTAAATTAGCTCACAGCCAGAAGTTGAGTCTACTATCTGATCAATTCTTGATAAGGGGTAGTAATCCTTAGGGCATACTTTGTTGAGGTCCCGGAAGTCTCTCCATTTGTTTGCCGGCTTGGACACTAGGACCGCGTTGGCTAACTAGCTCTGGAATTGCACCTCTTGGATGTAGTCGACTTCCAATAGCTTGTCTACTTCTGCGCGGATGATCTTATTCTGGTCTACCCCAAAATCCTCTTCCTCTATTTGACCGACTGAGCTTCAAGGAAGACATGAAGTATATGCTCGATTACTGTGGGGGGAGACGCCTGTAATCTCCTTGGGCTCCCAAGCAAAAACATCATTGTTACATGTTAAACATACAACAATCTCTTCTTTAAGTTCTAGAGGTAGGTCGGTAGCTACTTGGGTAGTGGCTTTCGGTCGGCTTGGTAGGATTTGAATCTCCTCCTTTTCTTCATAGAACAAGGTGGGCGGTGCTTCTCGAATGGTGCAGACTTCCATCCGTTGCATCTTCCGGGTGGAGTTGACTTCAGTCTTAATTATATCAACATAGCACTTGCGTGCTACTAGCTGATCTCCTCTAACTTTCCTGACTCGATCATCCACGGGGAACTTTATTTTCTAGCAGAAGGTGGAGACCATTGCTCGGAACTCATTTAAGGCCATTCGACCCAAGATGACTTTGTAGGCTAGAGGGGGGGGGGGGGGTGTGCCCATGACTATGAAGGCCGATGACGCATCCTCATTAGGAGCTCCTCCCTTAAGGATATGACCAACTTTATTTGGCCGTGTGCTGGATCCCATTGCCTGTGAACTCATACAAAGGAGTCACCATGAGTTGAAGCTTGCTCGGGTCTATTTACAGCTGCTCGAACGTTTGTTTGAAGATAATGTTGACCGAGCTGCCTGTGTCAAGAAAAGTACGATAATGTTATAATTAGCTATAACATATTTAATAAAGCATCATTATGGGATATTTTCACTCCCTCCAAATCTTTAGGCTCAAAGCTGATTTCAGGCCCGGTCGCTTGCTTTGTATTGTAGTTGACCACGTGAATCTCCAATCGGCGAGTGTGTGATTTTCTCACTTGGTTGGAGTCTCTATCAGTTGGGCCCCCGACTATCATGTTGATATTGCTTCAGGCGACATTATTAGGATTCTTCTCTTGCCTCATTGGGAGTTCTTGTTGGACCCGGGTGGGCTCCTATGCCTAGTCTGCTGGCGGCAAAGGTGTTCTTCGGTGTCGCTCGACCTCGCATCTCTACTAAGTGAGTCATTTAGCCATCGATAAGGGCGATAGTTGGAGGATGGGGTACGTCGGTGGAATCTTTGATTGCTATTCCGGCGATTGACCAGATTATAACAATGTTGGGTGTCGTGAGTAGACGAACGGTGGTATGCACACCATCGTCACAAATCTCCTCAAGGGGGCTAGGGATATCTTTCATGCTCGGCCTCCACATGCTGTACAACCAGGGACCATGGTTCTTGTCGATGGGGCTAAGGATCCGTCCGAGGTCCTCTATTTGGTGGAGCAAGTAATGCTTGGTGCTCAGGCGCTAAAACTGCAGAAATCCCTGAAACAGTGGATGGAGTCCTCCAGCAATCATTTGAACCATCTTTGTGTTGAGCTAAGGAGTGTGGTAAGGAACACTCAACACTTTACACCGTCCGTATATTGATGCAGGAGGGACGCATTCTCAAACTTGAGGAGGTGATCCTCATAATCAGTCGACCCTGAGTATTTACCTATTGTCAGGGGCTGATAATGCTTTAGGAGTTTATCTTATAGCACTCCCTGAGAGATTGGGGGGTGCTAATCTACTTGGGAGAGCTGCAAGTTGCGGGGGCTTTTCCCTTACGCCAGTCTTGAACAAGTGCTTCCCTAGAAGATTCATGGTGTGATCCTTCTTGGCCCTATTCGGGTGGCGTATGGAATAGTGCTTGATGATGAGGGATTGGCGAATGAGGCGCGGGAGGTAGATGAGCGGAGCCTTCCTCCTAAGCATCTCTTTCCCTTTGATAGGCTATTGTCGATGCTATAGGATTTGGCAGCAGTGTGCCACCAGTAGCTGCTTGTTGTTGCTGCTGTGCTAGTATCTGTCCTCTGGCATTAATGAGCGCTCTGGATCTTTTTGTGTTAAGGTAACGGTGGTGAGTCATCCAACTTCTTCCATCTCTAATATTCAGATTTAGGCGAAAGTTCCCATAGACGATATCAAATTTGATCATATCTGAAAACTACAGAGATGAAGCACTAGGCAGGTGGATTGGTGGTTGACCGAGAGAGTGGCTCCACGGAGAAGCTTCCTTTCGATCCTGTGCACATGGAGACGAGCCAACAAAACGTCAGCGCCTAGAAACCAAGGGGAGTCCCTGGCGAAGGCCCTTTGATGCTCAAGTCAGTACTAGTCCGGACGGGTGAATGAAGAACAGTAAAGAATGTGTGTGCGATAGTAAGTGTTAGATGTTTAGAGAACGTACCTTGACAACGGAGAGGACTTCCTTTATATACCACCTCTCATAACCTCCACAATCATGAGATGGCTAGTGATGTCAGAGTTTATTAGGGTAATGGAGAGCGTACAACTTAGGTAATGTGTAATAATTGTCTAAGGAATTTTTCATTTACCCATATATATACACCTCTTTTGTCATTTATAGTTTATGCCGGTGCTAAGGTCACTGAAGGAATATGATGTTATAAATGGTCAGTTGATGAAAAATACAATAATTTTGAAGAAGGTTCTAGCAGAATATTTTCTGACAGGTGGTTATTATTCTAACAAGTTGTTAGGATTCTCTGCATATGTTGTCGGCTAAGTAAATCTCGGTCGGTCCATAAGGCCGGCCGTCTCTATTAAGCTGCTCAGTTATGTTATATATAGTCTGCTTAGTTATGTATTATGCTGCGTATATCTCGGCCGACCTATAAGGCTGGCCGCTTTTATATATATCCTTGCATTAAGCTGCTCAGTTATGTTCTACATAATATTAGCGATCTGTTCGGTAAATAATATATTAATGCATTGGGCATGCTAGAAATTTGTTCAATAAGTCGTACGACAAACTATGCATGTTGGAAATCCCTTTAGGAATCAATATGAAACTGAGTGCCTTAGGTTCGACCAGTCTTTTTTTTTTTGGCCAGGCATGCGTAGAGAGGTTAATGAGAATTAGGGAGACCAACCATTATTTGGACCAAACCGATAGCTAATCGACTGCGAGGTGGGTCAGACATTCCGGTCGACCTATAGGGTCGACCATCTTTAAATCTGGCTGGACATGCCATCTTTTAGTTCAAGAGTAAGGTGCTAAGACCCCCTTGCGCTCGACCAGCCCAAGGGACGATCGACAATCTCTCATCCGACTTGCAACTAGGTCAGGCTGGACTTGAAAAGCCTTAGCGCTGGGCGCAAAATCAAGCCAGGTGGGGAAATGCTTTTTTCCTTTGACTTTGACCGTCATGCCATCTTAACTTTGACCGTCACATCACCATGACCTTGACCGTCACGTTATCTTCTGAGTCCGCTAGTTACAACCCATACAAACATTCAAATAATTTTAATTAATATTAAAAATGATATTGACTAAATATTATTTTAATTTTAATTTTATATTAAAATAATTTTGAAAAACGATAAAATAATTTAGTCAATATTAAAAGGATTTTGATCAACATTTAATTAATTTTGAAGAATATAAAATAAGTTTACAACATTAAATAGTTTAATCACTTATTTATTCGATTTAAATTATTACGGGAGGGATATTTTTACCAATTTTATGGGAAAATTTACATGTAGTCCCTAATCAGAAATAAAACTTTACATGCAGTCTCCATTGATAAAAATCTTTATTGTTACACTACAGTTAAATATAATGGATACTAATTTACCTAATTACTCTTGATGTTTTTAGGTATAAAAAGTTCAAAAATAAGTATAATTATTCTTAAATTCAGTACATTAAACTAGAATCTAGTATATTTTCTATCAAATTGAGCACGACTCTTTCTCCATCTCAATTTGATAGAAAATATACTAGATTTTTTTTAAATGGTGCTTAATTGGATGGAAAATATACTAATTTTTTTTAAAAATAATACAGAATTTAGGAGGAATTATATTAAGTAGGGAAAAAATTGTACTCAATTTAATAGAAAATATACTCAATTCTAGTTTAAAGTACTGAATTTAATACGAATTATACTAATTTTTAAACTTTTTGTACTTTAAAAATATGAGAGGTAATTTTGATAGAAAATATACTGTTTAAAGTGTTGAATTTAAGAGTAATTATACTTATTTTTTGATTTTTTTTACCTAAAAAATCTGAGAGGCAATTAGAAAGCCGTGTTCAATTTCATAGAAAATATATTCTATTCTAGTTTAAAGTGTTGAATTTAACAGGAATTATCCTCATTTTTAGACTTTTTGTACCTAAAAAAATATGAGGACAATTTAGATAGAAAATATACACGATTCTAATTTAAAGTGCTGAATTTAAAAATAATTATATTCATTTTAAATTTTTTTGTACCTAAAAAAATCTTAGAGGTAATTAAGTAATAATATTTGCATGAAAAAATTGAAGGAAATAAAATTTTTTGAACATGTAAAGATTTTTTTTTTCTAATTTACCGTATTTTTACTCGATACATTTTTTTTGAAAAATAATAATAAACAAAATGTCTTATACCGGGATTTGTTATTGCTTGAAGATAAATTCGAATCTCCCACTTCTTCCCTCTCTCTCGCACTTTGGCTTCCACTGACGCCGGAGTATGGACGCCGCCTCCGCGCCCGTCTCCGGGGACGGGGAGTGGGAGATCTGCAACGATAGAGGCTTCATCTACAAGCGCCGCCGCCACCGTTTGCGGCAGCCAGCGCAGGCGGAGACAGGCACGAGCTCATCAGGGGATACGGAGGCGGAGCAGAGACGGTGCCGTCGTGATCTGCGGCGACGGTGCCTCCTCCATCTCAGGGATCTGTTCCTGAAGGAGCTGGATCTTTTTCAGCCCCTTGCGTCGGGTCTCGTCGATCTCCCCCTCGCTATGCCAACCGAAGCAGCTCCTGAAGCTTCGGAGGCGGCGGCCGAGCCTCCGCCTCCAGATCCGGGGGAAGATATCCGGAAACCCTTAATTGATAGCCTCCTTTCTCAGGTACAGTGACAACTGACAACCCCAAATAGTCGGAGTCGTTTGAAATTCAGAGGGCGGCTAGGGTTAGGGTTTTATTTTTCTTCCCAAATCAACTAATTTATCGAACCTTTTTGTGTTCTAGATGGAGATTCAAGAAGCGATTCTTAGGAAGCTCTCAGCGAGCTGCGATCATGTGGAGTCGTTGTGCAGGGAGAAAGAAGAGAGGTTGCTGGAATCTTTAGTGGAGTTGCCGATTTGGGGAAGCCCTCGTTCTCTTCTGCTCTCATTATCTGAATGATCTCAAGACAACATCTTAATCTTTTACCTCCATTGGGGATGCATGTATCCTGTACGATATGTATGATTTGGTTTTTGTTTGCTTGCCGATTCTTGTGTATCCATCTATTCGTGCCTGATGCTTTTGGAAGAAACGAAGCATTTGCTCATGAAAAATCACTCCTTTAGGTTTTCTCTACCTCTGAGTTAACTGACCTGCATCCATGGCTTCATTAAGTCTGAAACTTTTTCTTTCAACACTAAACAATCCTGTCTTTTATTATTTTATCAAAAGGTATCTTCTATCCAGGGTGTTTAATTTCGGTCAGTTGTATAAATAGGATAATTTCAGGAATAATTATGAAATTGTAATTATCATTGTAACTATAATTCATATTTTTATTTTCATTGACAATCAAATTGTAATAAATATGAAACTGTAACTATTATAATTATGTTAATATCTATAAAATTGTAACTATTATAATGTGGATTTGTCTTATATGAATTTAGGATTTAATGCGTGTGGCAAGAGATAATAATATTGAATAGTGTATTAAGGATAATTATGTCATTTGATAAGGTACTCTTTTGATTAAAAAAAAATAATAGGCAAAAGTTAAAAGAGTGATTTTTTTTTTCTAAATTATCAAAAGCGTATTCTATTTTGATTTTTTTTATTAAAAGGTTATCTCATCTTATGTATAATTATCCAATTATTCTCTAACGTTTCCATTATTATGACCCACCTATATTTCCCTGAATCCTAAATTTTAAATTAGGGCATGCTGTAATAGCTACGAACGTGTGGCTATGATAATGTGAATGTTAAATAAGTTTTGAGAGATCATAACTTTTAATTCAGATTGAATCACGAGATATATAATGTATCAAATTGAAGTTTGCTCATAGATCTACATTTGTTATCTGGTATAACCTATAACGATTTATGTTTAGACTAAAAAAATATTATTTAAAGTCTTTTTGGATGTTTCGAAGAATTTTAGTTCTCTTTATTAAGGTTACTTTTCATATTGTAGTAATTACGAAATCATAGCTGCTACAATTATAAATTACGATTGTTGTAATTATAGTAGTTATGAAATCATAATTGTTATAATGTACTCGACCAATTCAAGATTTGGATGAAAAATATAGATGGAATAATAATAAAAATAATACTAGATGATAACTGTGTAATTTTATGAGGTTGGTAGGATGAGACGCCCTTTTAGAAAAAAGGAGAGATGTTTTTTTATATTTCTAGCCAAACATGAAAGAAGAATTGCAAAAGGCGATATCGTTTGCCTCCAGCGCCCCCGCCACACCTAACCCAAGGCCATCACAAGGGAGCAGTGGCGGATCCAGATAAACATTTAGAGGGGTGCTCAAAGAAGAGGCTAAAAATATTTTTTACTATCAAATAAATATACATTTAGAGGGGTCCTTTATTTTGTTTTTAATAATCATTCTTTCACTTTTTTCCAAAATCAAGGGGGTGCGGAAGCACCCCCTCGCATCCGCCAGTGCAAGGGAGGTAAATCACGATAGCCAAGAGGATAAGTAATGGGTGGGGTGAGGTAGAGAGAGAGAGAGACTTTGAATGATTGAGTAGCTTTCAATTTCCAGAGAAAGTCCAAACCGAAGATATAGTGAATATAGAGGTGGTTCAGATGGTTGATATAATGCCCAACACTAATCATCTTCCCTATCATGACATGGAGCATTTTAAAGATTTAATAAGTCATTATTTGATAATACATTCAAAAGAAAATTAGTCACATAAAAAATAATAATGATGGAATAATTAAAAATCTACCTAATAATGTCTTTTATCAATGTGAAATAACCAATCACAAACATGATATTAGTAGACGAATTGAATGATCTAAGAGCAACGGCCGAGCGGATGTAACAAAATGTGTTCAACAGTTGAGTCGAAGATCCAAGTAGAAAGCCCTAAATATACTCAAAAGTCGAGTCAAGGATCCAAGTATAAGGCCCTGTGGAATGTATTATAACACAATGAGATAAGAGCATGCTTTTCAAGGACACCGAAAATGGCATCCTCGTAAACAACTGACTTGAATGCTCAATACTCGAGTTACTTCCATAATGAAAGGGGAAAAAAACAATAAGAGATTGATCGTGAACCAGAGGTTGAAGGTACAATAGTTAATTCTATCGGAGCACCCACACAACACCTAAGCTACTTACAAGGCCACACCATGCAAAGCTGCAAACCAGAGATGATAATAGCATATAGCATCATACCTATGTTCGCTTATTGATGTTAACTTTTGCTCGACACAAACTTAGAAGTGTACCATGTTGCTCGGCTGGTAGTCCCTTCAATACATCTGCAATGGCAATCTCATGCCTGTTTTGTATTTCATCAAGTTCTTTCTTCTGTTCGATCAACAGTTGCTCCACTTTCTGAGCAATCAACTGCATATGCTCATGATCCAGTGGCTCTGATGTTCCACACGATTGCTCATGGTTATCCATATTCTGCTCGAGCTTGGATCCACAGTTACATGTTTGAGATCCAGTGCAGAAAACTGTCTCTTCATGATCTATGCCCGGCCTGTTGCTAGAGACTTGGTTATGCAAGATAGATAATGGCGATGAACCGATCACTACTTCATTTTCGACATAATCACTAAAATTTGTGGAATGTTGTCTCTGTTGTTTCGGTGAAGAACTGTTTGACTGATAGTCCCCCCTTTGGCTACCTTTAACAAATGAGTCATCTTTCCCATCGTAAACCTCAACAGATAGCTCCCAACTTCCATGTGAAACTAACTCATATGCATTCGATTGTGCAAAGGATGATGACGAGTCCACACTACCAGAATGAAGACGTTCCAGAAAGAGGTTACCTGATGGATCTAATTCATTGGGCAAAGCAGAAACTTCGTTTTCAGCTTCGGAAGCATGTCCATTGCTGTCTGAAATTGTTCCATCATTGCCATTTGCAAAAGGCCTCCAGTCTGGAAAAGAGGCTTGTATCTCAGCATCTATCATTGCTGCAACGGTCGTGACATCCTGATCGGTAAGGTCTAACTCAGCCACCATTTCTGTTGCAACACTCACAGATGTGTCTGCTTCGATATCAAATGGGAAAAGAATGTTGCGAACTTGACCTGTAAATAAAAATGGTCATGATGTTAATGCCCGACTCAACAAACCATAAAATGCAAACTTATTATTAACCTGTAGAATCTTCAAACCGAAGCTTCAAAGAAATTGTATTAATGTCTTTGCGTCGACCTTCCATGGTAAAATCTGCACCACTTGTACCTTCTTCTTGGTCATATTTAGAATTTGCACTTTCATTGGATTGGCCACCATTATCTGCATTTCAATCTAACATTATCGAAATAAAGGGAGCAAAAGAATCTCAGAGAATACGTATCTCATAAACATCAAGGAAATAGTGATGCTGCTAGTCATATCTTTCTCTACCTGGATGATTTGAAGTTGTTCCATGGGAAGAACCTATGAGATCATTTTCTGAGTCCAATTGAAGAAAAGGATCTTGTAATAATTCCTTCGCAGATAATCTTTCAGAAACATTGGCAATACATTTCTCAATAAACTTCTTAACTCCTGGATCTTTTACCTTGGCTAATGAGGCAGGCTTCACTCCCTACATGCAAGAAACTAGGCGTATCAGAGTGTCCAAATACAGAATCGATTGATAGAGAAACTGAGATATAGTTTATATTATAATCAGAGCATAAAACTAAATAGTGTCATTTATTAATAAATAGACAAACTCCAGTTACATAATTTGGAGAGATGTCATCAAAATGATAGATGGATCTAAGTCATCATGAGCATGCATCAAGTTCAAACTAGAGTAGGAAGTTGTAATTATCTAAACAAACCTCGATTACTCTCAACATGCCAATCCTTGCTTTTGATTGATTTATCAAATGAGCAACCTATATCTGATTATTACAACAGGTGTAAGTAACTAAGTATGGACCTACAGGTCAGTTGTAAATATAAACTATCATGATTCAAGATTGATATTTCAATACAAACTCTATAGGTGGAAGATCAATATTTATTTTCTGATAAACTCCACAATCATCTAGATGAATCCAAATCTAAATATTACGATGACACAGTTAGAAGAACTGAACATGGTATTACAACATCAGCATCATCCTGTTAATTCCAATTCAAAGTATATTACATAGATTTCATCCCTCCATTGATCTCTATGCAAAGCAACATTGCTAGTAAGATTCATCTCAGTAACTCACTTTTAATTGCTTAATTTGGTTAAGTTTTATATCTCTCTCTGCTTGTTAGGCCATGAACTTGATCGATTCAACTTGTCTAAGAATAAAATCTCTACGCCTAATTAATCTCAGATACTCTAGACAACCATCTTGCTACTCTTATCTTTATCATTATCTAAGTAATTATGATCTTTTGCCAATTATTAAATTCTTGGATCTCACCAATATGTTTTTGTTTTGAAAGATGTCTCTCTTAGTATTTCTTTCCTACTTTCCAGAATTTTAGCTTCTCCGATTCTCTTCGTCTCTTCTTCTACTCTCATTTACTCACCAAGGTGCTTGTTCTCATCATTTTACATTAACAAGAAATTGCAATCCCATCACTTGTAATGTTTAAGTGAATTTAAATACATTAATGTGATGCATCCCATCTCTGGATCCCTTCCCTAGCAAGCTATTGTTTACATAGAGACTCAAGTTTTGGCATTAGTGTAAGTTATCATCGCAAAGTATAATACATATATAATATGAATATAGAAAAAAAGTTTTTCTCATGGTCTGAAGATACTAATGGATTTCAATACATCATTAGTACCTTTTTCTAAAAAAATTCCAACACCACCATAAACATTAAGATGTACAAATGAACAGGATAGAAAAGTACTATTAGCAAAAGTGTATATTTATATTAACAAAAAAATTACAAGACCAAGGCATTTAGGGGTGAAATTGGGTTGGGTTGAGATGGGTTTTTGAAGAAATTGTGCCTAGACTCGAGTCATCAAAAAAAAAAATCAAACCTGAATCTTTGAGGAAAACCCCAAACTGAAAAAATTTCAGGTTTATCCAATATAGATAATGTATTATCCACACACATAATTCTAAATTCATGTATGTAAACAATATACAACTGGGAAGAATTAAGGTTTTTCTTTAAAAGAATCTAAGTCCTGATCTAAACCCAACTTAACCAACGATATCTTTCTCAAGTATGGGTATCAGTTCTCCTACATTTTCCACTTTTCCAATTTTGATGATGTTATTGAGTAGGCTAGAATTCGAAAAAAATTAGCCAACTCTGACGGAGTTCAACTGATTTAAATGAATACTATATAAGATGCCAAATCAGAGAGGCCAAGTGGCCAACTACTTAGTCAATGTACAGTCGTCCATGATATTTTTTGTATAAATTGGACAATCTCTCTATAAATGAGGTGATATCCATAGGTATGTTTATAGTTATCTCGATGTTTTGTATTGTTTTTTATGTTTTAATTATCTTCAACTGAAATATCAATCCAACTAATACAATCCTAATACTATTTTCCTTTTGCCAATCTCTAATCTGATATAATCTTGCAAGTTATGATAATGACTATGTGAATATCTAGGTGAGTTATACAGGGCTGACAACAAAACTGACAAAACACAAAACTGACTATTTCAAATACTTGAGTGAAAACATCAAAGAATCTCATGCACATGTCAAATGATTGCCTAAACTCGTTTTTCAATATATCTTCAAAACAATTTATGGATCTATGATCACTCATATAAGGGATCCAAACAATCTAAATCACTAAGGAACTTGAATCAGAACAAGATATCAAACAAGGACTCAAATTTCATAATAAGCCTACTTGAGGTTCAAAAAAATACTTGCATGTGCAATCATGGAACAATTTTTTCTTGTTAAACTTAAAGCGACACTGAAACTACAACAATCGAGAATCAAATTGAATAATGAAAAAAATTCAAGTAAACAATAATGGTATTAAGTTCTTAGTACTAAAAAATTATATTAGTACTAGCAAATTATATCACAATGAACACTTGGCAAACTCACCGATGTTACTTTCTTGTATATTTGTGCTGCATTGCTGCATTCCACATATGGATACTCAAATGTCACCAACTCTAGTAAACACATGCCAAATGCATATATATCTACAAGCTCATTGTATTCTTCCTCGTAAAGTTCTGGAGCCATGAACTCCGGTGTCCCTGCAATACGATGATAAATTGTAGATTTATGATCTATCATCATCTTATACAGTCCAACTAAACATTTCAACCAAACAGAATAAAGTAATGCATTCACCAATAACACTGTGAGCAGAGTTAGCATGGCGAAGAATGGCTGCCAATCCTAGGTCACCTATCTTCACCTCCCCTTGATTTCCATTCACAAATAGATTATCACATTTTAGATCTCGATGGATAACTGGCGGATCATTACTATGGAGGTAGAGAAGCCCACTCAAAATTTGCCTTGACCACTTCTTCAATGCTCTTGTATCGACATGCTTATGTTTTTTCCGATACCTGATCACGAAATAACAATAATTTCAAGCGTGATAGAAATTAGACAAACAAATCCAATCTGGTTGTTCCTTAAAGAGTGGAAATGACTAGCAGGAAAGACTGACTGGCGCAATGTCCCTGACGTAAAGACCTCGGTGATAAAATTGATATTATTATTCTTGGCGTCAACCCATGAGCTGTAAAACTTGATAATGTTCTTGTGCTTCAGGGTCTTCAGCAAGTGAACCTCAGAATAGAGTCTATCCAGGTCATCTGCGTTTCTCAGCAAATCTACCACCTTCACCTGATTCCAAGCAACTTCTATTCCTTCTAATTCATCAAAAGCCTTGTATCTGATGGATCATCCTAGTCAAGGATTCCAATCAGCATGTTGATGCCAATTCAAAGCTAGACGTACAAATTCACAATCAATAAAAGAATAAAAAAAACACAACTTTAGCTTAAAACGAAGCATTAAGGATACACAGTCTTGAAAGCGCCCTTCCCTAGGACCTCATTATACTGCATCGTCAAAACAAACAAATTAGGTTTACACCATCGCGTAATTTGTTTAATCTAATAACTGAAAAAAAAACAGATTTTTATGCGGAAAAACATAGAACTTGAGATTTCTGACGAACCCTTCCATAACGCCTCGTGGGGTCGATCTCCACAAAGTCAGGATTAAGATCGTCTGGCTCCTTCTCCGGCGGCGGGCCTGCGGACATGTCTCTGCGGCACCACGACTCCCCAAGCCCTAATCCAAGAAAGACTCAAATTTGTACCAGAGGGATCGCCGGAGAAAGATAGAAAGCAATCGATCAAATCGAAGCGAATCACTCGGGATTCAAGAGGTGGCAGGAAAGGGAATAAGTATAACAGGGAAGAGCGACGAGAGTTTCCTTTGAGATCGATCGATAGAGAAGGGAGAGGAGAGATTCAGAAGAAAGCGGATCCGCCCGACCCAGTCCCGACCCGACCCAAATAAGCTCCTGTTGCTTTTTTTTTTTTAAAAAACTCCGTGCCGTGTCAGACTGTGACATGACAAAAACAGAGATCCAAACGGGACGGAGCCAGCCACCCGTTAAGTTTCGTATTTGATTTCTTCAGGTTAGCGGGTTCCTCCGACTTTGACCGAGTGGTTCCGAGCGAAGTGAAAGGACACGTGTGCAGCGAATACAGGAGACACATCACTTTCACGAGGAGCGTTTGAAATTTCGTTGGACTGGAAAATTTACGGGAGGGAATTTTTATCTGCCACGCGGCAATTGTCACGTGACATGGAGGAAAAAGGTCGAAATGGACTCGGATATGGCCGGATTTAACGTTGAGCACTCGAACCGACCGGATTGTTTAAATTAAAATCGATTAAATTAATTTTTTTAACCTAATTTAACCCAACAAATTTTCATATAAAAAATCAAACCAAAAAACATCCGATTAAAAATAACTAAACTTTTAATATTTATTAGATTCAATAGGAAGGGGATTCTTGATTTTTGTTCAAACATAACCGAATTTGGTATATAATCGAATTTGAATATTTAAAAGTGAGACTAAATTAGGTATAATTGATTTAATCTAATTTGAATTTTTAAAATATAGATTGAACCGATTTAATTGAAATAATTAATATTTAAAAAAAATCAAAATTTCAAATTAATCAAATCGAAAACAAGTGTTGGTTCAATTCTGGTTTGGAAATAGATTATATTTCATCAAAACTTTTGAAAACAAATGCAGACTCACGGCTCAATTCTAGTTCGAACCCATCTTCCAATTCACTTTCCAATTCTGGTCCATATGCTATCAGCATGAGATAGTTGGTGTGCTTTAGTTTGTCACTGTCTGATTCCTCCGTGGACAATTCATCCCAAGTTGTCTTGAGGGCTTTCTTCTTCATGAGATTCAGGCAACCATTCTTGTAATGCCCTTTCTTGTTGCATCCAAAGCACATGACATTTATCTTGTTGTTGTTGGAAGTAACTTGATCTTTTGTCGATCCCTTTTGGTGAAGTCTTTTTTTCTTTTAGTGAATATCTTTCTTACCAAGTCACTAGGTGTTCTTCATCATCTGAGTCTAGGTCAAACACATTTTCTTATTCTTGTTTAGGTCTGGATTTTTCTTTTGACTATCCTGCAACAAGAGCAATACATTTCTCGATTTTGGTATTAGTTTGTTTATGTAACTCTAATTCATAGAAAAGTTCATATAATTTTAATTTAGATAAATTCCTCAAGATTTTGTAGGCATCTACGATGGATGCTCATAGTGCATTTCAAGGAAATACATTTAGAGCATACCTTATTAGATCTCGGTTATCCATCTGATAGTTGATTGTGTGAAGTCCGTTGAGGATGTCCTTAATCCTTGCGTGCAACTGACTGAAGACTCTTCTTCCTACATTTTGATATTAAATAATATATTTAAGAACACGTCCCTTTTAGTTACCTTTGCATTATTGATTCCCTCGTGTAGTTCTATGAGCTTATCCCATAGCTCCTTTGTGTGTGGGCCGACGCAGTTTAGTTCCTCCTTCATTAATCCACACTGGATTGTGTTGAGGGGTCTTCTTCTTCATCTCCGAATTCTAATTTTTTGTGTCCATTGAAATTTCAATGTTGTGGTTGACTAGTGCTTTGTATCCTTTGGTCACTGAACCACTGGTGGAAGTCGGTCTTCCGGTATACTTCTATCCGTTTCTTCCAATATGAGAAATCATCCCCATTGAATAGCGGCAGATGAATGGTGCTGTATCCTTTGTTTTGGGCCATTTATCATTGAAATAGAGAACTAAAAGGAGGTACCAAGACTTGGTCTTGGATTAATAGAGTTTAAGGAGAAAAACAATATCAAAGAACTCAAGTGATGTTGCACCAATTCAAGTTGAAACCGAACGAGAACTAACTATCTGAAGAGGTAAGTTTTACCAATTCAAATAAGATACGAAAAGATAAAAAAAATGATTCCCCTGGCTTGATTGGTGGTTGCACAAATTCAGAGCAGAATATGCTCTGATACCACTTGTTGGATCGAGACACACGTGAGAGAGGGGGGGGGGGTGGGGGTGAATCACGTAGTTTTAAAAACTTTTATTTTCATTTTGAAATCAAAGTATATGTAGCAAAAAAACATGAAAATTAAAAGCAAGTAAAAAGACAGATTCAATCTTACTTGGTTCGGAGCCTTCGGCGACTCCTACTCCAAGACCCAGGTCCTACGTGTTGGGGATCGGTCGGCCGGCTTGAAGGGGGGTTGGATAGACGGCGCCCCCAAATACTCGCTTCTTTCTACAACGTTAGTGCGCAAGCGGAAATGCAAACAAAACAAGTAGAAAGCTAAATACTAAAGGAAAGAATTCAAACCAAGCTACACGATCATTTACGTGGTTCGGAGATAAAGCTCCTACTCCACGGCGTGTCCGTAAGGTGGACGATCCCGATCCTTCGGTGGATTACTCCCCGGAAAACTTCCGGCTAGCTCAAACCTCCTTGTGGGTGGAGAAACCTCACCACAACCCTCACAAGAGCTCTTTTGACGCTAGGGCACAAGTAGACTACTAATAGAGATTAACCACCTCTATTTCGTCAACTCAAACCAAGCTCCCAAGCTTTGGTTTTATAGGCCAGGTTGAAAACCCGCCTACCGATCATTGCTAAAACATGCGATCGGCGCCCTCTGAAATTCGGTTACATCCCAACGGCTCGATTCCACACTTACCGAGCGATCAGAAACATGCTGTATCACTTGATCGCTACAGTACTGCTACAGTAAAACCTTAAAACTAGGATTTTACTCCGAGTACAATCCCTCGTGCACTCGTACCCTCACCTTTATGACTCACTTGACGTTTCTTTTGCAGCTTTAACCTCTTGCCTTCAAGCCTACTTCCTTTGGCTCTCGTCCCTCGGATGCATTCAAGCCCGCGGCTCGTCCCGAATGCTATCCTTCGCGTATGCCTCGAAGTCGCTTCCCTCGGCCCTTGTCCTCGCTGCCTTGTCCATGGTCCCTCGGATGCTTCATCCTTCACCTGTCCCGAAGCCATCAACCTGAGTCGCATGTGTATCCTGCAAACCTGCACAACTCAAATACACATATGTGAGCCTAACTTAAACCCTTTGCCCAAACACCAAAACACATGGTCGCACGGACCATTGGGATTGCTTCAACAATCTCCCCATTTTTGATGTTTGGCAATACGTTTAAGTTAGGGAAAACAATAGTAAATAAATATGTTAAAACAAATGGACTTACGTTGCCAAGGCTACACACTTGGATTTACACCGCCGAATGGACTTACGATGCTAAGGCTACACACTTGGACTTACGATGCTAAGGCTTTTTAAGAACCTATCCCAAGGGTCCCCCTACACCTACGCTCCCCATTGAGCTAGGATTTTCCAACAGGACTTTTTAAGAACCTATCCCAAGGCTCCCCCTATACCTATGCTTCCTATTGAGCTAGGATTTTCCAACAGGGTTTTTTAAGAACCTATCCCAAAGCTCCCCCTATGCAAAGACATTTTCAGGTTTTCCCAACTAAACCTTACTTCTCCCCCTTTGCCTAACATCCAAAAAGTTCTCCAACAATATCCCAATTATTGAAAACTTGTCATCCAAATTGACCATAAACTCGTGTGTTCCCCATGGATTTCATACACTTGTATGAGTTGACTTGGTCAAATTCAAATCTTGAAGACAATTTCGATGGTATCGATCAAGAAGTACCGGTCTTGATCGGTCGAGCAGAATGTACGCTTTGTTTTCCAGCCGGATCGCAACTTTAGCGATCGTCGTGCGATCGCTAAAAGTTGACGATCGTACATTTCGACCTTTTATTTCGACCCACTTTCGAAATGCACGAATTCCAGACCTCCAAAATTCCCAAATTTTGTGGAGAGGTCTGTTTTACCCATGTCTACTTGGAAAAAATACATTCAAAAATATATCTATCACCAATCCCAAGATTGACATAAAAATCAAAACTAGCTAAAAAGTTCAATTGAACCTTGACCTAAAGTCCTAGTTTTGGCTTCATCTTGATGTATTTGCCCATACTAACCCACAATGCATCCCTAGCATTGATTTATATGGCATCTATACATCCAAAACCAATTATCATGCTATATGACCCCAATTGTCATATTTCTTGCATGAAATACAAACCATGTGTGCCAATTCCCCAGGTTTGAGACTCAAGTCCGTCTCTAAACCACTTGGCACACTCCATGGCTCCTCTAGACCCCCAAGTAGAACCCACCTGAGATCCATTGGCCATGGGTCCCAAATTGACTCTTTGAGCTCCCCCTAGAGCTCTTAGCCTTAGCCACCTCCCTAGGTGACTCTTCCACAATGGCTAGGCCACATCGATCCACCCCCGGTGACACTTGGCCTACAAACGTAACTTTCTTAACCTTGGACACCTTGTCCTTGGTTAATTTCTTCTTACCATTAAATGACTTTTCCTTGCCATTTATTGACTTCTCCTTGCTATAGTCATATGCAACCCTAGCATAAGACTTTCCCTTAGCTTTGGAGACATTAGATCGGTATCCCAAACCCGATCTATCATTGTTGGGTCTTTGGCTACCCAACACCATACCTAAACCCTTAGATCCAACATTGAATCTTTCTAGGGTTTTCTCCAACTTATCAAGCTTTACCTTCAAAGCTTGATTTTCCCTTTCTAGGTTCCTAAACCTAGAATCAACATGTCCACCATGGACATTCCAAGACCTACCCATTTTTCTAGGCATATGTCTCCCCTTCTTGTGATTAATGCCTTGGGTCTCCTTAGGTCTACCATTTCTAGATTTTTCATGAATGAGTCTCCTAGGGTTTTGATCTACACTAACCCTATTCCTATCATGATATTTAAATCCAAAATTTTGCATGGGTAAATTATGAGAATTATTCCTAGCATGCATGGAGGAGTTTAAATTTGACTTCAAATTTAAATTAGGGTTTACCTTACCCTTTACCTTTGGAGCTCCCCCTTGACATGAGCCTCCATTCTTCCTCCACTTCTTCTCCCACATCTTCAAATGCGCCAACTTCTTGAGCTCTTTCTTCTTTGGGCATTTGGTGTGGTAGTGCCCTATTTCACCACAAGTGAAGCATCTAATGTGCTTCTTCTCCTTCTTCTTCTTGGCACCATCATTTCTACAACCCACATTAGTATTCAAATCAACTTGAATGGGTTTAGAATTTACCTCTTTCTTACCCATAGGACATCTACTCTTGTAGTGTCCCTTCTCATTGCACCCGAAGCAAGTGATATGGTCCTTTGACTTCACTTCGGTGGAGGTGCTTGCTAGGTTGACCACTTCCAAGACCTCTTCTTCATCCTCTTCACTTGTCTTGGATTCTTCTTCAACCTTTGAGGATGTAGATGATGACTCATCTTCCTTCTCCTCCTCGGATATTGAGCGTGACTCAACTTCCGTTTTCTCCACCTCCTCTTCTTGAGCTACTAAACCCAACTCCTTGGGCTCCACATCCGATTGGTCCTTCTTCTCCTCTTGGACCACTTCATCACTTTCTTCGGATTTTTCTTCTTCTTCTTGTGTAGACAAAAATTCCTCCCATGAAAATTTCTTCACTTCACTCCACAATTCATGGGCGTTCTCATATTTACCTACACCACTTATCACATTAGAAGGCAAACTTTCAATCAATATTGATATTACCTTTGAATTTGCCTCCGATCGTGAGGTTTGCTCTTCCGTCCAATGTCGTGTTCGGAGCTTCTTTCCTTTCTTGTCCTTTGGGACTTTGAATGGCTCTTTGACCACCATCATTATGTCCCAATCCGTATTGAAGAAGGTCTCCATCCTCATCATCCAATACGTGATGTCCCCAAGGCTTCCTCCTTCAAATTTTGGAGGGACAATAAACCCGGCCATCTTGTGCTTCCTTGGCGGTTAGTCCAATGGAGAGCGTCCTCGCTCTGATACCACTTGTTGGGGATCGGTCGGCCGGCTTGAAGGGGGGTTGGATAGACGGCACCCCCAAATACTCGCTTCTTTCTACAACGTTAGTGCGCAAGCGGAAATGCAAACAAAACAAGTAGAAAGCTAAATACTAAAGGAAAGAATTCAAACCAAGCTACACGATCATTTACGTGGTTCGGAGATAAAGCTCCTACTCCACGGCGTGTCCGTAAGGTGGACGATCCCGATCCTTCGGTGGATTACTCCCCGGAAAACTTCCGGCTAGCTCAAACCTCCTTGTGGGTGGAGAAACCTCACCACAACCCTCATAAGAGCTCTTTTGACGCTAGGGCACAAGTAGACTACTAATAGAGATTAACCACCTCTATTTCATCAACTCAAACCAAGCTCCCAAGCTTTGGTTTTATAGGCCACGGGTTGGAAAACCCCGCCTACCAGTCGACTGCTAAAACATGCAGTCGACTGCCCTCTGTGGAAATTCGACCGTTACATCCCAACGGCTCGATTCCACACATTCTGTTCGCTGCCAGTCGACTGCCCCAGTCGACTGCACCAGTCGACTGCTAAAACATGCAGTCGACTGCTACAGTACTGCTACAGTAGCGCTACAGTACTGCTACAGTAAAACCCTAAAAACTAGGATTTTACTCCGAGTACAATCTCTCGTGCACTCGTACCCTCACCCTTATGACTCACTTGATTCTTCCTTTGCAGCTTTGACCTTTTGCCTTCAAGCCTACTTCCTTTGGCTCTCGTCTCTCGGATGCATTCAAGCTCGCGGCTCGTCCCCAATGCCATCCTTCGCGTATGCCTCGAAGTCGCTTCCCTCGGCCCTTGTCCTCGCTGCCTTGTCCATGGTCCCTCAGATGCTCCATCCTTCACCAGACCCGAAGCCATCAACCTGAGTCACATGTGTATCCTGCAAACCTGCACAACTCAAATACACATATCAAATACAAGGGTGAACCTAACTTAAACCCTTTGCCCAAACACCAAAACACATGGTCGCACGGACCATTGGGATTGCTCCAACACTACGGACCTATCGATGGGTAATCCACTAAAAATCTCCTTTGGGACCACTGGAAGAGAGAATCGAGTACACGAGAATTTGAAGAGTGTAATTAATAAGCTACCCTTTCCGTTTGTAGAAATTAAGTACAATAATTAAATTATCATTACCAAACACTCTTATAGATGGTTAGCTTGAGCTTGATGTTTGGATGGTTTCTCGATGGTAGTCGGGTGTAGCAGAGTCGTAGTAGGGTAGCAGCAGCAAGACGGAGCAGTCGGAAAGCTGAACAGACGTGTAGAAGCTCGTGTCGAAGTTGTGTCTTGAATGCTCCTCGTGATACCCTTTTAAAGGGCGTGGAAGGCGCCTTCCATAACCTTGAAGGCACCTCTAACCTGAGAAATCTGATCCTAAATAGCCTAATCCTTATCTACGACAAAGTCTGAATTTTATCCTACGGAAGGCGCCTTCTATAGCACCGAAGGCGCATTCAATGAGCATTACAAAGACGCCTTCCAATGCTTGAAGGCGCCTCGGGTACTACTCACCCGAGGCTTTTTTTTTGCTCCTTTTGCCCTGGAAGTTAGGTTAGTCCAATACGATAATATCTAACCTGTAAAACAAGTTTTAGTACAATTATAATAAGGAGCATTACTTAATTCCTATCCTTCTAGGATCAGAAACTAGTTAAGGTCTCAGTTTAGAGATCCAAAATTGACCTAGACTGGACCCACACCTACTGTCCCTCAACCATGACGCATCCTCCCCGAGTCACTCTCCTCCAGTGACTTACCTTCACTTACCAACTTATAGTCGGTTGACTAGGCTCTTGACCCACTTGGTCTTCATGCCAGTTGTTAGGTCCACAGACTGATTTTGGCCAGCTGTTAGGCCCCGCGAACCCATTTGGATTTCTTGCCAGATATCAAGTCGGTCCTTTGACCTATCTGGACTTTGTACCAACTATCGAGTCTTCAAACCTAGTTGGGTTTTATCCCGATGTCAGGTCCTTTAGACCTGTCAACTTCTACACACTTAGTAAAGCAATTAGATATAATAACACCTAACTTAACTCACTTGTTATTTATTAAAACCTGAACTACACCGTTAGTGTAAATTATACCAATAAAGGGCATGTGACTAAAGATAAGTCAATGCCAATAGGCATGTCAGAATTAGACTACTATTGTATTTGAAGCCAACTTGGTAGAAAATGCAAGGTAGTGGTGGGTCGATACTGGTACCATATAAGACATTTGCTCTGGTAAGGCCCAGGGTTTTCAACTTATATCCCTATTAATGGGAGAAAACTAATCATGAAAAATTCTATAACTTCCAACATTGTTGGTCTTGGCAAGGTGATATTGAAGATGACGTCAGACAAAGAAGTGACACTAATCGATGTGCTTCATGCTCCCGACATCCGAAAGAATTTAGTGTAGGTCGGCTCTTGTGAAATATGGTTTTAGACTGGTGTTTAAATGCAATAAATATGTATTGACAAAAAATGGTTAATTCATAGGCAGAGGGTACATGAAAGACGATTTATTCAAAATGAATGTAATGGTTATACACCGTGAATTCAATGACAATAAAATTATAAATTTTGCTTATTTGGTCAAGTATTCTAATTTATGGAATATTGGACTTGGACATATAAATTATAACACTTTGCGATGACTTGTAAATTTAAATTTATTGCCAACATTTAATGTTGATCCAACACATAAATGTGAAATATGTGTTGAAGTTAAAATGATAAAGTTGTCTTTCCATTCAATGAAAAGAAGTACAACCCCTCTAGAATTAATTCACAATGACATATGTGATTTAAAATTCATGCAAACTAAAGGAGGCAAAAAGTACTTTGTTACTTTTATTAATGACTGCACTAGATACTATTATGTATATTTATTGGAATATAAAGATGAAACCTTAGAAGCATTAAAAAATTATATGAATAAAGTTGAAAATCAAATTAGTTAATGAATTAAAAGAATTCAAAGTAATCGAGAAGGAGAATATGATGATCCATTTGATAAATTTTGTACAAAATCTAACATTATTTACATCAAACGATGGCTCCTTACTCTCCTCAATCAAATGAGATTACCAAGCGTAAGAACCGAACTCTTAAAGAAATGATAAATGTTATGTTGATAAGTTTGGGCTTACCCCAGAATTTGTGGGGGTGGGGGGAGGGGGGGGGGGGGGGGGCTATTTTATCAGCAAACCATATTCTAAATAAAATCCCTCGCAAAAAGAAAGATACAAAACTTCTTATGAGTTATGAGTTATGGAAGGGTCATAAGCCTTCTTATAAATATTTGAAAGTGTGGGGGTGTTTGACTAAGGTGGAAGTGTCTAAGCCAAAGCAAACTAAAATAGGACCAAAGACAATATATTGCCTTTTTATTGGATATGCCAATGATAGTAGTGCATATTGATTTTTTGTGCACAAATAAGCAATTCTTAATGTACATGTTAAAACAACAATTGAATCAAGAAATGTATTTTTTTGAAGATATCTTTCCTTACAAAGATAGGAAAGAAGAAAGTTCAGATAAAAGAACTTATGAAACTGTAAATATGGATAATCTTGGAAATAATGAAGAACCAAGATGTAGTAAGAGGGTCAAAATAGTAAATTTATTTGATTATGATTTTATGACTTATATGACTTATATGACTTTAAGATGTAAATGAATCTTAAAGAAGAAATATAAGACTGATAGAACTATTGATAAGTACAAGACAAGACTAGTGGCAAAGGGATTCAAACAAAAGGAAGCTCTTGACTTCTTTAATACCTATTCACCGGTAACAAGGATTATATCTCTAGGGTTATTTGCGTGTGAGAGAGAGGGGGGGGATCACGTGTAATTTAAAAAACTTTTCTTTTTGGACTTTTAAAGTGAGTGCACAGTGGAAAAATAAACTAAGTGAGAAAGAACAAAATAAAACACAGTGATTTACTTGGTTTAGAGTCTTTGATGACTCATACTCCAAGACTCAAGTTCTTTGAATCTTTCTTGATGGGTAATCCATTAAAACTCTCTACCAATAAACTCCTAGTAGAGTAATCAAGTACAACGAGAAAGAAGAAGGATGTGTAACAATCTACACTTCCACTCTGCAGTAAATTAAATGACTTAAAAAAGTGTTACCAACACGAAGATGAAGAATTTAGTGAGCTTGTGTGTTGGTGTTAGTCCGTCTACAGTAGTTGAGTGTAGCAACATCACAGCACAGTAGTAGTACAAAGTCGAAGCAACCGGACGATCAAGAAAGTGCATAAATAAGTTGTCTAAAGCTGCTAATCGAAGCTACTTGTATAGGCTTTTTTAGGCGCATGGACCACCCCCTGATGCCTCCATCGAAGCCTATCTGATCCACCTTAATCACTGAGATTATCTATCTTTGGGCGCCTGGATCTCTTTTGGGCACATGAAAAACTGACATGACTGCATCTCGACGAAGCCATACCTATATCGTCTTTATCACTTCTTGGGCGCCTGGATGATGACGTAGGTTAACTAACCATCTTCTGCAAGCTCATCTACTTGAGAAGCTAGATTCAGGCCATTTTGGGTGTCTGGACCCACTCAGGGTGCCCGGACCTTTGAGCACATGAATCCTTCCGGGCATTTAGAAGTCCCTTTTGTTGGTTGCTACTCGGAAAACCTAGAGGTTCCACTGTACAAAAATTTTGTACAAAGGTCTGAACCTTTTCCTAGCTACCATGTGTTCTTTTAAATTAAATTTTGGATCGCCTGCGGAACTTAACACGTTTGATCCAAAACTTAATCTATTTGTTCTTTTAGGTTTTGACTTGGGTCTCCTGCGGAACTTAACACGTTCGACCCAAATCACCTTAAGTTATTAATTCCATTAAATATTAATTTCCATAATTGGTTCCCAGTACTGACGTGGCGAGGCACATGGCCTTCTTGGATATGGGAGCAACCACCACCGACTAGACAAAACCTTTTATGGAAAGCTAATATTTAATTTCCTAAAATAACTTTAGGTTAACCGAAAAGAACAATCAAATCACAAGGAAAAAAACAAAAGAACACAACATCGAAAAACATATTCGAAATACTTGAATCGCATGCCTCTTGTATTTGGTATTATTTCCAAAAATAACTAGTATGATGCGGAAAGAAAAATTACTAGTTATACCTTTTAGAAAGACCTCTTGATCTTCTACCGTATTCCTCTTCTAACCTCGGACGTTGTGTGGGCAACGATCTTCCGAGATGAGAAACCACCAAAGCACCTTCTTCTCCTTTCTTCAAGTTTCGGCCAAGCACTATGCTTCCAAGAGATGAAGATCTTTTTCCACCAATCAAGCTCCAAGGGATGTAAGCTTTCTCTCCTTCTTCTCCAAGCTAAAATCCGGCCACCACTTGATCTTCAAGGAGGAAGAGAGGTCCGGCCACAAGATGGAGAGAAGAGAAAGGAAGGAGGCCGGCCACACCAAGGAAGAAAAGAGGGAGAAAATAATAGAGGTTGTTCACCCATGAAGGCTCCTCTACCTCCTCTTTTATAATCCTTGGTCTTGGCAAATAAGGAAATTTTAAAATTTCCTTAATTCTTTTGTCATGAAAAGGAAAAATTTATTTTAATTAAAATAATTTTTCTTCTCATTGAAACATGGCCGGCCACTTTATTTCCCCAAATCAAGGAGAGTTTTAATTAAACAAGAATTAAAACTTCCTAATTTGTTTCCGGAAATTTATAAAAATTTCTCCAATAATTTTATCCCTTCATGATTGGTTTATAAAAAGGAAATTTAATAAATTAAAATCTTTCTTTAAACATGTGGATAAAAAGAAAGTTATCTCTATAAATTAAAATCTCTTTTAATCTACAAATAAGGAAAGATATCAAATCTTTTCTTAATCTTTTGTAGAAACTTATAAAGAGAATATTTAATTTTAAACTCTCTTTTAAATCATGAACATAATTAAAAAGGAAAGTTTTCTTAAAATTTAAAATCCTCCTTTAATCAACAAATAAGGAAAGATTTCAAATTTTAAACTCTCTTTTAAACATGTAGATGATTTACAAATAAGGAAAGTTTTTACCAAAAATTAAAACCATCCTTTTAAACTACAAATAAGGAAAGAGATTAATCTCTTCTCTTAATCTTTTGTAGAAAGCTATAAAAGGAAATTTTTAATTTTTTAAACTCTCTTTTGAAATCATGATATCCACATAAGAAATAATTTTAATAAAAAACCTTTTTAATATTCTAGTGACCGGCCACCTAAGCTTGGGACCCAAGCTTTGGCCGGCCACCTACATGACTCATCCACTTGGTCTTGGCCGGCCCTAGCTTGAGTTCCAAGCTAGCTTGGCCGGCCCCATTGGATGGGTAAGAAGGTGGGTATGCGGTGGGTATAAATCTCTATATACTAGAGGCTACGATAGGGACCGAGAGGAGGAATTGGTTTTGGTCTCCCGATGAAATTAAGCATCCCGTGTTCGCCCCGAACACACAACTTAATTTCATCAATAATAATTCATTCCACTAAAGAACTATTATTGAACTACCGCACCAATCCCAAATTACATTTTGGGCTCCTTCTTATTATGAGCATGTTAGTCTCCCTGTGTTTAAGATATCGAATGTCCACTAATTAAGTGAGTTACTGACAACTCATTTAATTAATATCTAGGTCCAAGAGTAGTACCACTCAACCTTATCGTCATGTCGGACTAAGTCCACCTGCAGGGTTTAACATGACAATCCTTATGAGCTCCTCTTGGGGACATTATCAACCTAGTATCTCTAGGACACAGTTTCCTTCTATAATCAACAACACACACTATAAGTGATATCATTTCCCAACTTATCGGGTTTATTGATTCATCGAACTAAATCTCACCCATTGATAAATTAAAGAAATAAATATCAAACATATGTGCTTGTTATTATATTAGGATTAAGAGCACACACTTCCATAATAACTGAGGTCTTTGTTTCTTTATAAAGTCAGTATAAAAGAAACGATCTCTAATGGTCCTACTCAATACACTCTAAGTGTACTAGTGTAATTATATAGTTAAGATAAACTAATACCTAATTACACTACGACCTTCCAATGGTTTGTTCCTTTCCATTATGGTCGTGAGCTACTGTTTATAATTTATAAGGTACTGATAACATGATCCTCTGTGTGTGACACCACACACCATGTTATCTACAATATAAATTAATTGAACAACTACATTTATCATAAATGTAGATATTTGACCAATGTGATTCTTATTTCTAGATAAATGCTTATACCAAAAGCTAGGCTTTTAGTATACACTCTAACACCTTTTCCAGTCAACTTCTAACTTCGATGCCCTGCACCACAAAGTTAGCAAAATAGACAAAAAATAGTATTAAAATTAATCTGACAGTCTTGGGACTGTCTGATCCCGATTTTAAATTTTGCTAAAATCCTAAGTTGGATCGACGCCTATTATTCCCTCAACCAAAACACACCCTCACTGGATCTCTCCTCTAGTTGCTAACCAAAACATCTGGTCCTCTAAACCTATTTGGATTTTCTCTCATCCTACTTAGTATCTGATCAACCTGATCAACTAAGACTTTCCTACAACA
The DNA here is from genome assembly GCF_018446385.1 of Zingiber officinale. Taxonomy (NCBI): domain Eukaryota; kingdom Viridiplantae; phylum Streptophyta; class Magnoliopsida; order Zingiberales; family Zingiberaceae; genus Zingiber; species Zingiber officinale. Next base: position 68,103,765 of record NC_055989.1, read on the forward strand.
CTAAGTTAGCACAATAGATATAAAATATTAAAGTAAATCAATGTTAGTAGTTTTCAAGATTCGTAAGTTTGGTCAACCGGGTAAGGTCGACCAAAAACCATTCGACCACACATTCTTGAAGTTTACTCCTATAAGATTTCTCATTACTAAGGGTTACCTGAATTTTCCATTATCTAACTTCACTCATTAGGACTTTCTCCACCTAGCTTCACTCACTAGAGTCTATCTTCATTCACTAGGACTTCTACTGCCTGACTTTACTTACAAGGACTTCCACCATCTAACTTCCTTACTAGGACTTCCACTGTCTGATTTCACTCACTATAACTTCCACCATCTAGCTTCACTCACTAGGGCTTCTCCTTTCCTAACCTCTAGTTAGGATTAACCACTTAGAAGACTTCTCACTTGTTTAACTTATAGTTAGGACAGACCCTTCCTAGTCATCTAGTCCTGATTAGACTTCTTTCTTTTAAACATCAAGTCATATTTGGATCCATCATTGGTCAAACTAACCAGATTTGGGGTACATTATCAAATATCAAAACCCTAGACCTGATTGTACCAACAATATCCATTCGAGTACTCATTGCTATTACTGCAATACATGACCTTAAGATACATCAAATGGATGTGAAAATAATATTTCTAAATGGTGAATTAGAGGAAGAAATATATATGGAGCAACCTGAAGGGTTTGTGGCTCTAAGACAAGAAAATAAGGTATGCAGACTCTTGAAGTCGCTATATGGGCTAAAAAAAAGCACCAAAATAGTGATACAAGAAATTTGACAAAACCATGATGTCAAATGAATTTAAAATAAATGAGTGCGACTAATGCATGTAGGCACACCTGACTCATTTGCCATTATCTGTCTATATATAGATAATATATTCATCATAGGTAGTAATTATGTTATATAATCATGACTACTAAGAAGATGTTGACCAAGAATGTTGATATGATAGATATGAGTATACGAACATTATAATCAAGATTAAGATTGATAAGACATTAGATATAATTATCTTTTCACAGTCTCATTATATTAAGACAATACTAAGAAACTTTAATGTATATGATCTTTCTGTAGGATCAAAACAAACAAGGGGGTAGGGTGAATCTCATTGTAAAAATTTTCTTTTCGATTTTAAAAAACTCATCGGAAAACTAAGTATGCGGTGGAAAAATTAAGTAAGAAAAGCACAACAGAAAATAAGTACACGAGTTGATTTTACTTGGTTCGAAACCTTTGATGACTCCTATTCTAAGGTCTACGATCTCTTGGACTGTATCGATTAGGAAATTGATTAAAATCTCCCCCAAAAAACCTTTGGGGAGAGAAGTCAAGTACAGAAATGAAGAGAGTGCAACAACCTACACTCTCTTATGCAAGTACAATATTTACTAAACAAAAATACTATTTTTATGAACACATATTATAGTTGAAGATTGAAGCTTGGTATCGGTGTTAGTCTGACTGTAGTAATTGAGTGTAGTAGAGTCACGGTACATTAGTTGGGCATAAACAACGCAGCAGAATCAACTTGAACGCTAGTATTAAAGTTATATACTGAGTTCTGGCTGAATGCTTCTTTTATACTGTATTAGGGCACCTCCAATGACCCAGGGCATCTCTAGTGAACATTATCTTATCCGATGCAATCATACGTTATCATCTCGATAATTTTTTTGATTTAGGGTGCCTTTAGCCCATCTAGGGAGCATCTAGCCCATCCAGGACACCTCCAGTCCTCTAGTTCGACATAATAATCTTCTTTTAGAGGTCATACATTTTGACTTGAGACTCGAAATCAGACTATATCGGTGGCCATGTGTATAGAATTTGAAGATCTAGGTATGTCTTTGCAACAAAGAGTTAGAAAGATATATGCATGACCTATTTATATATTTATTGATTAGATCCTATTTAACATAACCAAGATCTAGTCTTGGTCACAACTTAGATTTTCAAAATGGATCTAAGTTGAATCAATGTCTATAGTCCCACTAGGACTCATCCTCACTGGATAGCGGCTATAGTTCCACTGAGACTCATCATCACTAGATTTCTCCTCTAGTTACTTACCTCCATTTACCATTTGTATACATATTTGTGTTGGGATATGCCCGATGCGGGTGCGTGCTAGGACACATTTTGTAAACATGTACAGTGAAAAATAAAATAATAATAATTCCTAATTATTACATCATACACACCACATGCATATAAGGATACAACATGATCGCATAATTAAAATTTTATGGGAAGTAAATTTACGCTAGGTATACTTACTGATGACTTGTAACAAGAAGAGCATCAACCGTAGAAACATTATTGAACCTCGCCTCTATTTGTATCCATGCCGAGCTCCTCAAGACAACTCCTTGAGTACAAGCTTCTCCTTCGGAAGTTACTAGCCACTAACGAAGAAGAGCGATCAAGAGGAAGAAGAAGAGAAGCATACAAGGGAGAGTTTTTCTCCCTTGTGGTGGTCACGGCGACAAGAGGGAGAGCACCCTCTTGTTGGCGCCGGGAGAGAGAGGGGAGGGAGAAGAGGATTGGGTTTTCAAAAGACAATCAACCAAATAATAAAACTTGTTACTAATTCTCTCCCAATTACATCTATATATAATCCTCTTTAACAAATTGAATTAGAAAGCCCAAATCCAACCCATTATCCCTTAACCAAAAATTAGTCCATTAACCCCTTGATTTTGTTTACAACTAAACCAAATTGGTTCATGACTAATTCATGATTAAACTAAATATGATTCAACTTTACCATAAGAGATGTATCCCATCCGCGCTTCCATCATGACAAATATTTTCATATTTGTCTTATGCATGGTCCAACCAAATATTTATCTCTTAATCTAAAAATCCTATTCTTTAACTTGTTTTACGTCTTTCAGAGACTCATTAGTGCGTGCGACCTAATAGGTTCTTGGTTCATTTTAGCCGTCCATAATTAACTAATTAATTATAGAACAATCATGAGTGACACTTAGTAGTACATCATGATCCCCAATTAGCCAAAAAAATCATAGTTGATCTTAGAACTAATTCTAAACCCTTCAACAGCTACAGTGAGTCGTGCCTTTTTCTTTCAATTATCTTATACTCACTTAGTTTAGGACATGGTCTATTTGTCTATCCTCACTAGGCTGACTACGTTACACCTAGCCCAAGTAATACTTCCTCGTTCTACGGATTCAAATTACTCGTACATGTGTACAAGAGTTTCATACTCTTACATGTGATGATTTGACCAAAAACTTTGAGTAATAATCCTAACGAGTGGTCATAGAGTATACGTCTCCTCGCAAGGAGCGATGAATTCTCTATGGGCTATCCAAACATCTTTGGGCATTTCAACTTATACCCAATCATTCCGGGTCCACACCTCAATGAGGTGCTTGCTTAAGATGTCAAAGTATAAGTCTCGATGACCAAGATGACATGAATACTTCAAGTTGAAGGAAACTTACATTCGAGCTGTAGTAAGAGCTTCATAGACATATCCACATATATAGATGTAACGCCCCAAATTTTCTCAATTAGAGTCCTAAAAGCAATTTAAATATATTTAAAAATGCTATAGAAATATTCTAGGGATTTTTAGAAATTTTTAAATTATTTTTATGTAATTTTTGGAGGTCATTTGATATTTTTACTAAACGAAAGAAGTTTCGACAAAAAAAATGTCCAAGCCGAGATTCGAACCCGTGACCTCCGGCTGAACCAAGCCTTAAGCGAATCCGGCTGACCAACTGTTCCAACGGGCGTTTCTTATTAAAGAAGGAGAAATATTCTATTTAAGCAGTAGTTAATGAATAGAAAATAAATAGGAAGAAAAATGGTTGCAGCCGAGATTCGAACCCACAAGCCAAGTCCTAAGCAACGCGCGCGCTGACCAAGTGTTCACGCGGCCGTTGCTAAATAAGGAAAGAGCGACAAATATTTAAGGTATAGCAGTTAATAAAAACCCTAGTTATAAGAAAATAATTAGGTTTTCTTTTTTCGAAAATTTTCTCTCCTTCTCCCTCCCATGTGCTCGCGACGGCGTTTTTTTCCTTCTCGGGCGAAAACGAAGCCGAGGAAGCTAGGGCTTCTCCGGCGACCGGCCAAAGGGGACTTCTCCGTGAGCTCTTCTCGGATCCGAGCTCCCCTCGTCAAGAAGGAACGGTAGGCACGGGGAAGAGGCCGAAATCTTGCAAGTCTCCGAAACCCTAGAATTCTTCCCTTCCGGCTGTGAGTTCAAGAAACCGAGGTAAGTTGCTACTCACCTGCAGTAAGGGTAGTTTCAAGCTTCGATTTCCTTTCTTGTTTTCGGAACATACTGTACAGAAATTAGTTGATAGGGATTTGGTCTTCCTTCCTTAATTCCGAAGCATGCTGCCATGAATCTCAAGAAAGAAAGGCATGGGTTAGGTTTGTAGTCAGATTCTATAGCCCTTACAATTGGTAATTCGGGTTTAGACTTGCTTTGTTACCCAATGAGCGGGATCGGATTACAATTAGCTTTGCAGTTGTAGTTGTTGTTGCTCGACAGTAAGCTTGAAAGGGTTTAAGAATTTGGGTTGTGATTGCATGCGGATTTTGTGTGGATTTTTTTTAAGGGGTAGCTGTTTGATTTGGTTTTGGAAGATTTAGAAATCTTCACGTTGAAGTGAAGTTTTTGTGTGAAGCAATAGGATTTAAGTTCTTATATGCTCCTGTTAACTGAAATAGCTATGAACTGTTATAGAAAGGAATTTATGAATACTGTTGAATTGCCATGATCAGTTATTTGCCTATAGGTTAATGCTATTGTGAGTAGTTGATCTATTTTGATTTAAAGATAGGAGTAGATTGCACGAATTTGGTGCATCTGAATGTGGTTTGCTTTGCCGAGCCTCCATGAGTATCTTGGTTTGTGCTTATGGTGTTGTCTACAAGTTTGGGATTAAACTACGATTTTTATGGCTGTTGAGTCTTTGATTGGTAGAAGGGTGACTTCAGAGTTTCAACAATGTGGACAGGAATTGGTGTTTGGTGTGGAGACAGAAAGGGTATAATGGAAAGATTTAGTGAATGAAGAAATTGTTCATTTAATTAACTTTGGTCATGATTTAAATATTTCTTGTTATGATCACGATCAGATAGTATGAGAAATGTAAGTTTCCATAGATTTAGTTTTCCTTTGCATTCTAACAAGCCTGAATAACCTTTATCCTAGCATGTGGTTTAGATTGTCTTCCTTGCTACCATTTATTCCAAGTACACAGATTTGAGGTTTAGATATGTTACTTTCATTCAAGTATACAGATTGGAGGTTTAGATATGTTTCCTTCCTGCCGTGTATTCCAGCAAGCTTCACATATGTTTAGAGTCAGCTAGTTGAGTTCTTTCAGTTCGAAACATGCAGTATAGGTTTTAACTCCAACAAGTTTTAGATTTAGTTTAAGCTTGTATGATATGCAGATTTTTGTTAAGCATTAGTGTGCAGAATTTTATTAAGCTTACAAGTGCAGATTTTATTAAGATTATAATGCAGATTTTTAATAAGCTTGATTGCAGATTTTGATTAAGCTTATATGCAGATTTTTGTTTAAACATTTTAGTTTTTTTAAGAAGCATTCTTTTATTAGAAGTATTAACAAGTATAAGAAAGATAAAGAAAAGAAAGAAAAAGGCCAATGCCTTAAGTAGATCACAAAGTCAAGACTTTATGGATTTTTGGCACACAAGGTGCTTGTTAAAATACCGAGGCATTATATATTAGAAGTATTAAAAGATAACAAGTATTTTACTTTTATCAGTGGCACTGTGCTGGACTCTCAGTTGTCCTTGGGTTGGGCTCCCATAGTCGTCCCTAGGTTTAGATAACCTAGTAGTAACGACACGACTGACGGTCGACGGTCGACGGTCGACGACCCGAGGGTCGCAAAATGGGCTGCTAAATGGGTCGGGTCGTTACAATAGTAAACCCTACTAGATTCAGGACTAGCTACCTTGGGTCTAGTTAGGGATGCGCGCATAGCTAGCACAGTTGCCTGGCCCAAGAAGAAAGTTGATTATTATTTTGAAATATTATAAGTATAAGTTTTTGAATAAGTAAAGTAAGTTCTACATAAGTATCAAAGTATTAAAAAATAAGTTTTTAAACAAGTGAAATGAAAGAATAAGTTTAGAACAAATGAGATAAGTTTCATTTTGTTTTAAAAGCAGCAAGTTGAGTTTTCTTTTATGCTAGCATGTTATTTAGATTAGCTTACTGTTCTTTGCTATTTTCTGAGCATGAGTAGTTTTACATGTTTAGCATTTCAGTATGTTTGTTTCTTTTACTAGTGGATGAGCATGAGTAGTCTTCAGTAAGTAATCAGTTAGATCATATTATAGATATATGTACATGCATATCGAGATTTTGTGAGTTAGATAGCGCTTACTAAGCATTTTTCTTATAGTTTGCATTTCCTCTTACTGTAGATATCGGAAAAGAAAAGTTTTAGCAAAGGAAGGCGACAAGGAGGTGTTCGAGGATGTGTGATGCCAGGACTATGGAAGAGACTTGGGACGTTATTAAGTTTTTCGCATTTTAGTAATTAATAAACATTTGAAGTTGTATTTTAAGTTCATGTCATTTGAGATTATCTTTGTTTAGATTGCATGGAGATGAGTTCTGTTTAATAAGTAGATATTTTGATGTTTGTCACTTATTTAACTGCGTGAGTGTTTGATATATATTCCAGCCGTCTGTGGTTGGTGTATACTATGTATGTATCTCAGTTTAGGGTCACCGGTACAGGGGAGATTCTGTTGAAATTTTTCGGTAGAGACTCTTCGTGGTTTCGATCATACCGGTTAAGTAGAGTTAGTAGTTAAGTAACGGTCATCCTTAGAGTGTAGTAGTAGTAAGAAGGGTGGTCATTACAGTTGGTATCAGAGCAGTTCCCATTCTCCAGCATCACATATCAGCACCATCTTTGCCGTCTTCAAGTAAGAATGTATTTAAGTTTTTCCTTTTATGCTTTTTCTTATTATTTGCAGTATAGAGTATCTGCTTATATGCGCTTAAGTAAGAAGAAAATTCTTGTTTTATTTTCTATGTTTTGATACATATGCTTAGGAAGAATAGAGACAATTTTAGTTTTGTTTCTCTTATATTCATATACATAAGTATGTTTAGAAAGGATAGAGAAGATATCAAGTCTTTTTTTTTCTTGGCATAACTAGATGTCAAGATACAGGATATGACAGTGGAGAGTCAGAAACCCCAGTTAAGTAATTAGAACTAGAAGGACAATGATAACAAGAAAGACCCAAGCAGGAAGACGTTCGAGTAGTCTGTGAGTATCCAGAAGTATTTCCAGAAGAATTACCTGAACTACCTCCCAACAGAGAAGTGGAGTTTGGAATTGAATTGGTTCCTGACACCAGCCCAATTTCAAAAGCTCCGTACCGAATTTCTCTAGCGGAGCTAAAAGAGTTACAAGAATAATTTCAGGAGCTACTTGACAAGGGTTTCATCCGCCCTGGTCATTCACCCCGGGGAACTCCAGTGTTGTTCGTTAGGAAGAGAGAAAGATCTATGCGGATGTGCATAGATTTTAGAGCGCTAAGCAAAGTAATAGTTAAGGACAAGTACCCTCTTTCCAGAATAGATGATCTATTTGATCAGCTAAAGAGGGCAATAGTGTTCTCTAAAATAGACCTGCGCTCTGGGTATCATCAGTTGAAAGTAAAAGAAAGTGATACACCCAGAACAGTTTCCAGGACCAGATATGGACATTATGAATTTGTAGTCATGCCATTTGGTGTGACTAATGCACCTATGGTCTCCAGAGACTTTATAACAGGTCTTCCAAGGACCACTAATGGGTATGATGCAATAAGAATGATAGAGGACCGAGAAGTTAAGAGACTAAGGAACAAAGAGTACCGTTAGTGAAAGTCATTTAGAACCAGAAGCACGAGGAAGTTACTTAGAAGCATGAGGACAGTATGAGACAGAAATATCCAGAATTATTCTAAGTTCGAGGATGAACTTTTTATAAGGTAGGGAGAATTGTAACGCCCCAAATTTCCTCAATTAGAGTCCTAAAAGTAATTTAAAAATATTTAAAAATTCTATAGAAATATTCTAGGGATTTTTAGAAATTTTTAGAGTATTTTTATGTAATTTTTGGAGGTCGTTTGGTATTTTTACTAAACGAAAGAAGTTTCGACAAAAAAATGTCCAAGCCGAGATTCGAACCCGTGACCTCCGGCTGAACCAAGCCTTAAGCGAATCCAGCTGACAAACTGTTCCAGCGGGAGTTTCTTATTAAAGAAGGAGAAATATTCTATTTAAGCAGTAGTTAATGAATAGGAAATAAATAGAAAGAAAAATGGTTGCAGCCGAGATTCGAACCCACGAGCCAAGTCCTAAGCAACGCGCGCGCTGACCAAGTGTTCACCCGGCCGTTGCTGAATAAGGAAAGAGCGACAAATATTTAAGGTATAGCAGTTAATAAAAACCCTAGTTATAAAAAAATAATTAGGTTTTCTTTTTTCAAAAATTTTCTCTCCTTCTCCCTCCCGTGTGCTCGCGACGGCGTTTTTTTCCTTCTCGGGCGAAAACGAAGCCGAGGAAGCTAGGGCTTCTCCGGCGACCGACCAAAGGGGACTTCTCCGTGAGCTCTTCTCGGATCCGAGCTCCCCTCGTCAAGAAGGAACGGTAGGCACGGGGAAGAGGCCGAAATCTTGCAAGTCTCCGAAACCCTAGAATTCTTCCCTTCCGGCTGTGAGTTCAAGAAACCGAGGTAAGTTGCTACTCACCTGCAGTAAGGGTAGTTTCAAGCTTCGATTTCCTTTCTTGTTTTCGGAACATACTGTACAGAAATTAGTTGATAGGGATTTGGTCTTCCTTCCTTAATTCCGAAGAATGCTGCCATGAATCTCAAGGAAGAAAGGCATGGGTTAGGTTTGTAGTCAGATTCTTTAGCCCTTACAATTGGTAATTCGGGTTTAGACTTGCTTTGTTACCCAATGAGCGGGATCGGATTACAATTAGCTTTGCAGTTTTAGTTGTTGTTGCTCGACAGTAAGCTTGAAAGGGTTTAAGAATTTGGGTTGTGATTGCTTGCGGATTTTGTGTGGATTTTTTTTAAGGGGTAGCTGTCTGATTTGGTTTTGGAAGATTTAGAAATCTTCACGTTGAAGTGAAGTTTTTGTGTGAAGCAATAGGATTTAAGTTCTTATATGCTCCTGTTAACTGAAATAGCTATGAACTGTTATAGAAAGGAATTTATGAATACTGTTGAATTGCCATGATCAGTTATTTGCCTATAGGTTAATGCTATTGTTTGTAGTTGATCTATTTTGATTTAAAGATAGTAGTAGATTGCACGAATTTGGTGCATCTGAATGTGGTTAGCTTTGCCGAGCCTCCATGAGTATCCTGGTTTGTGCTTATGGTGTTGTCTATAAGTTTGGGATTAAACTACGATTTTTATGGCTGTTGAGTCTTTGATTGGTAGAAGGGTGACTTCAGAGTTTCAATAATGTGGACAGGAATTGGTGTTTGGTGTGGAGACAGAAAGAGTATAATGGAAAGATTTAGTGAATGAAGAAATTGTTCATTTAATTAACTTTGGTCATGATTTAAATATTTCTTGTTATGATCATGATCAGATAGTATAAGAAATGTAAGTTTCCACAGATTCAGTTTTCCTTTGCATTCTAACAAGCCTGAACAACCTTTATCCTAGCATGTGGTTTAGATTGGCTTCCTTGCTACCATTTATTCCAAGTACACAGATTTGAGGTTTAGATATGTTACTTTCATTCAAGTATACAGATTGGAGGTTTAGATATGTTTCCTTCCTGCCGTGTATTCCAGCAAGCTTCACATATGTTTAGAGTCATCTAGTTGAGTTCTTTCAATTCGAAGCATGCAGTATAGGTTTTAACTCCAACAAGTTTAAGATTTAGTTTAAGCTTGTATGATATGCAGATTTTTGTTAAGCATTAGTGTGCAGAATTTTATTAAGCTTACAAGTGCAGATTTTATTAAGATTATAATGCAGATTTTTAATAAGCTTGATTGCAGATTTTGATTAAGCTTATATGCAGATTTTTGTTTAAACATTTTAGTTTTTTTAAGAAGCATTCTTTTATTAGAAGTATTAACAAGTATAAGAAAGATAAAGAAAAGAAAGAAAAAGGTCAAGGCCTTAAGTAGATCCCAAAGTCAAGACTTTAGAGATTTTTGGCACACAAGGTGCTTATTAAAATGCCGAGGCATTATATATTAGAAGTATTAAAAGATAACAAGTATTTTGCTTTTATCAGTGGCACTATGCTGGACTCTCAGTTGTCCTTGGGTTGGGCTCCCATAGTCGTCCCTATGTTTAGATAACCTAATAGTAACGGCACGGCCGACGGTCGACGGTCGACGACCCAAGGGTCGCCAAATTGGCCGCCAAATGGGCCACTAAATGGGTCGGGTCGTTACAATAGTAAACCCTACTAAATTCGGGACTAGCTACCTTGGGTCTAGTTAGGGATGCGCGCATAGCATGTACAGTTGCCGGACCCAAGAAGAAAGTTGATTATTATTTTGAAGTATTATAAGTATAAGTTTTTGAACAAGTAAAGTAAGTTCTACATAAGTATAAAAGTATTAAAGAAGAAGTTTTTAAACAAGTGAAATGAAAGAATAAGTTTAGAACAAATGAGATAAGTTTCATTTTGTTTTAAAAGCAGCAAGTTGAGTTTTCTTTTATGCTAGCATGTTATTTAGATTAGCTTACTGTTCTTTGCTATTTTCTGAGCATGAGTAGCTTTACATGTTTAGCATTTCAGTATGTTTGTTTCTTTTACTAGTGGATGAGCATGAGTAGTCTTCAGTAAGTAATCAGTTAGATCATGTTATAGATATATGTATATGCATATCGAAATTTTGTGAGTTAGATAGCGCTTACTAAGTATTTTGCTTATAGTTTGCATTTCCTCTTACTGCAGATACAGGAAAAGAAAAGTTTTAGCAAAGGAAGGCGACAAGGAGGTGTTTGAGGATGTGTGATGCCAGGACTATGGAAGAGACTTGGGACGTTATTAAGTTTTCTGCATTTTAGTAATTAATAAACATTTGAAGTTGTATTTTAAGTTCATGTCATTTGAGATTATCTTTGTTTAGATTGCATGGAGATGAGTTCTGTTTAATAAGTAGATATTTTGATGTTTGTCACTTATTTAACTGCGTGAGTGTTTGATATATATTCCAGCCGTCTGTGGCTGATGTATACTATGTATGTATCTCAGTTTAAGGTCACCGGTACAGGAGAGACTCTGTCAAAATTTTTCGGTAGAGACTCTTCATGGTTTCGATCATACCGGTTAAGTAGAGTTAGTAGTTAAGTAACGGTCATCCTTAGAGTGTAGTAGTAGTAAGAAGGGTGGTCGTTACAATAGATAACCATATGAAGTCTTACAGCGAGTCACTCCAAAAAACTAGTTACCATAACTAGCATCCACGTTTAACTCTCGACATCCCAATGTCTCCATCTAGTGAGAAAATAGTTGCTTGCCGAATCAAGGAGTATAACTCGTGCTAGTCTTACAAATTGATGATATCTAATTCATCAATTCAACTACTAGGGAAATTTCAATACGTTCGTAATTACACATGTAGAGATAATCAGCAGTTGTGATCCAATTACAATTTCTCTCATTCTATGAATTATATTGTTGACATTTAGTAAATGAGTTTAAGACAATCAAACATATAATATGTACTCAAATAGTGATTCTATATTTAGTAAAAATCATAAGGCGATTGCCTTAAGACATCCCTTAAAATCTAACACTCCCACTTGGCCTAATGCCAATCGCCACGATGTCCTAAATCTTAAGCATAGATATAACTCTCAAACTTCCTTTGTGGTAGAGTCTTTGTCAAAGGATCTGCTAGATTCCTTTCAGTAGGAATTTTCTCGAGCTGTATCTTTTTCCTATTAATGATCTCCTTGATCAGATGATAGCCGTGAAGCACATGTTTTGATCTCTAATGAGACCTCGGTTCCTTTACTCGTGCAATGGCTCCTGTGTTGTCGCAATAAACAAGTAATCCTTCAACAACGGATGGAACCACTCTAAGTTCAGTAACAAACTTCTTGATCCAAATTGCTTCCTTTATTGCTTCAGAAGCTGCAATGTATTGTGCCTCATAGATAAAATCTATAATAGTGTCTTACTTGAAACTTTTCCAATTAACTACTCCTCCATTTAATATGAATATGAATCCAGACTGGGACTTGGAGTCATTCTTGTCCATCTAGAAACTTGCATCTGTATATTTGCGTATGATCATATCACCTTCTCTATAAACTAAGAACATATCCTTAGTTCTTCTTAAGTACTTAATGATCATCTTTACAACCGCCCAATGATCTAATCCTGGATCTAATTGGTATATGTTCGTAACACTCAGAGTATATGATACATCGGGCCTAGTACATAACATAATATACATGATAGATCCTATTGCGGATGCATAAGGTATCTTATCTATGTAAATCCTCTCATCTTCTGTGCGTAGGCGCATAGAATTCGAAAGGTGAATTTTATGCCTCATAGGTATGAAATCTTTCTTAGATTCAGACATGCTAAATCGTTTTAGCACTCTATCTATATATGTTGATTGTTAAAGACCAAGCAACCTTTTCGATCTATCTTTATAGATTTTCATCCTGAGGATAAAAGTTGTTTCTCCCATGTCTTTCATGAAGAATGTTTTGGACAACCATACTTTAACTCTCTGTAAAATTGTTATATCATTTTCTATGAACAATATGTCATCAACATATAATATACATAAGGTTCGTCTGGATTTTGTGAGAAATCAAATTCTTTGAGTGCCTCATCAAAATGGATATTCCAACTCTTGGAGGCTTGCTTTAGTCCATAAATGGACCGTTGAAGTTTGCACACTTTATTCTAGCTTGTTAACAAATGTAAAACCTTCAGGTTGTGTCATATACACGTCTTCGGGTAGATTTACATTAAGGAAAGTTGTTTTCATGCCCATTTGTTATATCTCATAATCATGATGAGCTGATATGGCCAGGAGTATCTAAATGAATTTAAGCATGGCTATAGGAGAGAAATTTTTGTTATAGTCAATGCCTTGTCTTTGATGATAGCCTTTCACCACCAACCTTGCCTTATAGATAATTATATTACCATCCATGTCGATTTTCTTCTTGAAAACCCACTTGCACCCTATAGGCGTAATGCCTTCAGGTGGGCCCACCAAATTCTAAACTTGGTTTTCATACATAGAATCTATTTTCGACTTCATAGCTGTAAGTCACATGTCCTTTTCTGAACTGTTCAAAGCCTCTTTGTAATCAATAGATTCCTCATGCTTAATGAGTAGCACGTCATTCGATTCTCTTATAAGAGATCCATATCTCTTAGGAATATTGTGTGTCTTACCTGATCTATAAGGAGGTTGTGTCATAATTAATTATGGTTCTTTACTAGACATCTCGTTAGTGTTTATTGAAGTCTCTTGAACTTCATCAAGTTCAACCATACTCTCACTTGCTTCCTGTAAGAGAAATTATTTTTCTAGGAAGTTAGCATGCCTTGAAACAAACACCTTTTGTTCCAAGGGGCGATCGAATTAGTAACCCTTAGTTTCCTTAGGGTACCCAATAAATAAACACTTATCAGACTTAGCATTCAACTTGTCTGATATAGTCCTCTTCACATAAGCAGGACATCCCCATATCTTCCAATAAGATATGAGAGGTTTCTTACTAGTCCATACCTTATATGGAGTAGTTGAGATTACCTTCGTCAGGACTCTGTTTAGCAAGTAAATAGCTGCCATGAGTGCATAACTCCAAAATATTTTGGGAAGATTTGCACAATCCATCATTGACCTAACCATGTCCAACAAGGCTAGGTTATGTCTCTCCAATACACTATTATGTTGTGACGTATATAGTGGAGTCCATTGAAACAATATACCATTGTCCCTTGGATAATTTTGAAACTCTGGGCTTAAATATTCACCACCTCGATTGGATCGAAGTATCTTGATATTTTTATCAAGTTGTTTCTCTACTTTATTTTTGAATTCTCTAAACTTTTCAAAGGCTTCAGACTTATGTTTCATTAGATACACAAACCTATAACAAGAGTGATCATCAATGAAAGTAATGAAGTAACTATAACCTCCTAGTACATGAGTTGACATTGGTCTCCACATATCGGTATGTACGAGTCCAAGTAACTCATCAACTCGTTCACCCTTTATAGAAAAAGGTAAGTTTGTTATCTTGCCTTTTAAATATGAATCAATGTATCTAATTCAAATGATTCGAGAACTATAATCTTTTGCAATTCAGACATGTGTTTCTTACTTATATGACCAAGGTGACAATGCCACGAATAAGAGGTTAATTGATTATCTAATCAGTTGTGTTTATTGCTTATATCAATATTGAATGCATCACTAGATGTATTTAACGCGTAGATGTCATTGTATAAAGTTACAGTGTCATAAAGAATACTATTGAACGTTATGTAACAACAATTGTTACTAAAAGTCAAATGGAAACCTTTTCTATTTAAACAAGAAATATAAATAATATTCTTTATTAATGCGGTAACAAAATAACAATTATCTAGTTCTAAGACAAGTCCACTAGGAAGCTATAACAAGTATGTTCCGATGGCGACTGCAACAACCTTTGCTCCATTCCCAACTCATAGACTTATTTCTCCCTTGACAAGTCTTCTGCTATTCCTTAGCTCCTGTATGTTATTACATATATATGAGCCACACCCAGTATCCAATATCTAAGTGTTTGAGGAAATAATATGATAATCAATAACGAAAATACCTGAAGACGAGGATAGGGCATAATGTTAGGACCCTTAGCGGCCGGCTAGAGGGGGGGTGAATAACCCCTGTATAAAAATAAAACAAAAAGTCTTTTCTCGGATTTACAACTTTATAAATCTAACACTTGCACAAGCATAATAAAGAAACTAAAAGACAGAGGCACCGAGAATTTACTTGGTTACAACCAGGAAGGTTGTTAATCCAAGAAAGTAAAGTGCACTACTTTCTCCTTCAGGCAGAGAAGTCTCTTTATAGCAATGATAGAACAGAATCAGAGAGCTAAATAAAAAACTAAAAGCATACAAGTGTTATTTCACAGTTTCTTGTTATTATCTAGCTTCTGGTAGCAGGGCTGTTTATATAGCCCTGCTCGAGATGCCTGGAAGCGTTCCAGGCACCTAGAATGGGATAAAAATCTATCCTCGATGCAATAGTCAAAATCCATGTTGATCTGGATAAAAGTCGGGTTTCGGGAGCTCAGAATGGTTTCGGGCGCCTGGATTGGTCCAGGCGCCCCGGGCATTAGAAGTCAGCCTTTTGGTCCGAGCCTCCTTCTTCGGTTCCACTCGCCTCGACCCGGGTCTTCCGCTCTGACTCCGCTCGCTTGGGTGATTTCAGCCATCCGGAATAGGGCTGACCCGAACCCAACTTCCGACCTTCTCGAGCAAACTTCCGCTCCGGCTTCTCGTCCCTCGGAATCACTACTTGCTTCCTTCTCATCCGCCAGCATACTCTTCCACAACTTTTTATCTCTCAGACAGTTGCGTCTTTTGCTCCTTGAGCAATCTTCCGCTCCCGCTTCTCGTCCCTCGGAAACATCACACGCTCCCTTCTCATCAGCCGGTGTACTCTTCCGTAGCACCTCGTCCCTCAGATGCATCGAGCCCGTCAGCTCTCTCTCGTGCCGTCCTTCTCGCTAGTTACGTCTTTTGCTCAACGTCCTGTGCTCCTAAGTTCCTTCATACTTAGACACAAGGTTAAACACAACATGACCTAACTTAACTTGTTTGATCACATCAAAACTACCTCGGGTTACCAATAATCTCCCCCCTTTTGATGTGAGCAGCCCAAGTTAAGTTAGGATAAACTAACATAAAGTAAAAGTAATAAATTTTGTAATAAAGCGTAAAAAGTAGGAAAAAAAATTAAGTTACCTCCCCCTAGACTTAATCTTTCCTTCTCCCCCTTTGATCACATAAAAAATGGGGTACTAAAAAAATCTAAGGGTAGCTTTTCAAAAATAAGAAAGTGTAGGATCCTAAAGCGCTAGAGGGGGGTGAATAGTATTCGTGGCTAATTCGTTTGTTTTGAGTAAATATGCAACAGAAAATAAAGATAAACAACACAAACACTAAGAATTTACTTGGTTCAGAGCCTGTGGCGACTCCTACTCCAAGGTCCGCATGTGAGAGTGCTTTCGATGGACAATCAGTAATCAGTTGAAAAGAGTACAAATATAGTTTTACAAGTAATTTTAAAATTAAAGAATACTGACAACTTTGTATAAGGAAATCTTCAGTAGAATCATCGTCGGAGCTTTACGGCGTCGTAGAAGTGTTTTCTGAGCAGCTCGAAGAAGCAAAAGTTGTTCGTGATCTTGTTATAAAGCTCCTGGTCGAAGTATTCTTTTATAGGCTGTTCCGGGTGCCTGGAACCCCTCCGGGTGCCTGGAACACATGGTTTGGCCAATCGATGCGCACCACATCAGTTTGTAGATAACTTTTGAGTTCCGGGCACCTGGACCGACTCCGGGCGCCTGGACCAACTTTTTCCAAACCCTTATTTTTTGTAAAATAAAGTTAGTCCAGGCATAAAATAATATATATAATATGAGATTTGACAGCCTCTGATTATTCGATTATGACTTTGAGTTTTGTCAAAACTCTAGGTCGAACCGACACCTACTGTTCCCTCTTCGGGGAATGCGTCCTCACCTACTCCTCTCAGGATAAGTTACCTGTTGTCAAACTGGTCCTCCAGACCGACTGGACTTTTGCTCAGTGCCTAAGGCTTCCGGTCTTCATGCTAGACATCCGCTCCATGACCCGTCCAGACTTCCACCCGATCCACGACCACCAGGATTTCAACCTAGAGTCCCTGACTCTAGGATTTTGCTCGAAGAGCTCGACTCGCCAAGACTTTCCACCTAGGGTTATCTCCTCCTAGGACCTAGGGTTACTGCCCCCTAGAGTTTTCCATCTGTCTAACCGTAGTTAGGACTTTTCATCACCTAGGGTTACCACCCCCTAGGACTTAGGGTTACCACCCCCTAGGGTTTTCCACCTGCCTATAATCCACTAGGACTTTTGCCTAAGACAACTTAGGACTTTTCCTGTAAGCTCAATGAACCTTATTAGACAACAAGACATAACTTTTGAATCCTTTGCCATTATCAAAACACAGGTTTGATCGTTTGATGCTTCCTGCACCAACAGAAAGTTTTTAGTTTTTTTTTTAAAAAAAATATGATTTTCCAACAATTTTGAAAGACTTATCAAGTTTTTGAAAACTTTGAAAAAATTTGAAAATAATTTTGATACCACTTTAAAAAATTTGCAACGTAAATAATTTTAGAAACTTTAAGTTTTGTAAAAAAAATTTCTAAGTAAAAAAAATATTTGAGTAACTATTTAAAGCATTAATTATAATTAAATGCTTTATCATTTAGTCAATTAAATATTTTATTTCATTAATTGACTTTCAGGTTGTGGCGAGGTACTAAGTTTTCTTAGTTATTGGAGCAACAACCACTTTCTAGACAAAGCCTCTTAAGGAAATCAAACATTTAATCTACTCTCTGAAAGCTCTAACTTTAAAGTTTTAATTCAAGAATGATTTTGGAACCCAATATAGGTTCCTTCTAACTGGGTTGATTAAAATCTTTTAAGAATATATTTCTGAGAAATTTTCCTAATTTGTCCCTTATGGTAATTAAGGTACCAATTTAGACCATTAAATTTTCTAATACTTGTATTATATGAGCATGTATGATTTTTTAAGTTCTTTATTTCTTTTTACCAATTATCATTTTCTAATTTTATTTTATCAAATTCTTCTAATGGACAAGATTTGGCTAGAATTAATTTTAACTCTTGGTTTTCTTTTTCTAGCTTAAAGCAATCTTGTGGCAATAATTTCACAAACTTGAATAATTTATCGGAAGGCAGAGATTGTACCTAACTTAACTTGTCGATCCCATCATCCGTAGCTCCCCTGAACTGCTGCTTTCATCCGATGTAGTTCCCCCTTCATCGATGCCCTCGATGCTCATTTTGGACGAGCTTGTTTCGTGTTCATTTTCTTGATGGCTTGCCATTAACACAAGTTCAGAGAAAGCCTCAATCTCTAATTCGAACAACATTTCATCCCACATAGCCTTTAGCATTTTGTACTTGTTAGATTAGACAGGCTTCTTGTTCTTGCCCTTGTCCTTGTTCTTCAACGTAGGGCAGTTGTCTTTAACGTGTCCTTCTTCATTATAGTGGTAGCATTTGATTTTTCTTTTCTTTCTATCCTGCAGATGGTTAGTTTTTTTAGATTTAAATAATTTTTTAAATCGCCTTACAATCATTGTCGTTTCATCATCGTTGAGAAAGGATTCTGAATCTTGTTCGTCCATTTTTGCCTTAAAGGCAATGTTGTACTTTGGCTCATTCTTTGAATCTTCACATCTTATTTCATGGATTTCAAAAGTTGAAAATAACTCTTCTAAGGTAATAGATTCTAAATCCTTAGAGATATAGTAGACGTCTACTAATGATGCCCATTTTGTATTTCTAAAGAATGCATTAAGAGCGTACCTTAACGAATCCTGGCTACTTACCTTTTCTCCAAGATTCGAAAGTTTGGTGATGAGCTCCTTGATCCTCGATTGAAGATGTGCTATAGTTTTATCTTCTTCTAATCGGAGATTGCTGATCTGGTTGCAAAGTAAGTCCCATCTCGCAAGTTTCTCCTCCGAGGTTCCTTCATGAAGTTTTAGGAATTTTTCCCAGAGCTCCTTGGAAGACTCATAAGCTCCGATCTGGTTGACTTCTTATGGTGGTAGGATGCTCAATAGATGAAACTCTGCTTTGTCGTTTACCACGAAGTCGGCTTGTTCCTTCTTCGTCCATTGATACTTTTCTTTGCCCTCGGGTGCTTTAAAATCAAATTCTATTATTAACAATAAATCAAAGTTTGTTTTCAAAGATATCTCCATTGTCTTTTTCCAGCTCGCAAACTCCCCCTTGAATTTTGGTGGGTAGATGTCTGGTCCGACCATCTCGTGTGCTTCGTTCAGCGGTTAGTCCTCCTAAAGTGTCCTTGCTCTGATACTACTTGTTAGGACCCTTGGCAGCCAACTAGAGGGGGGGGGGGGTCAATAGCCCTTGCACAAAAACTAAACAAAAAGACCTTTCTCAGATTTGCACCTTTATAAATCTAACACTTGCATAAGTATAATAAAGAAACTAAAAGACAGAGGCACTAAGAATTTTACTTGGTTACAACCGAGGAGGTTGTTAATCCAAGGAAGTAAAGCGCACTAATTTCTCCTTTAGGCGGATAAGCCTCTTTACAGCAATGACAGCACAGAATCAGAGAGCTAAATAGAAAACTAAAAGCGTACAAGTGTTGTTTCACAGTTTCTTGTTCTTGTCTAGCTTCTGGGAGCAGGGCTGTTTATATAGCACTGCTCGGGGCACCTAGAAGCGTTCCAGGCACCTGGAAGCGTTCTAGGTGCCTAGAATAGGATAGAAATCTATCTCTGATGCAACGGTCAAAAGCCACATCGATATGGATAAAAGTCGGGTTTCGAACGCCCGGAATGGTTCCAGGCGCTCCGGACTGGTCCAGGCACCCCGACCTGCTCCGGGCACCCCGACCTGCTCTGGGCGCCCCGGACTGGTCTAGGTGCCCCGACCTGGTCCAGGCACCCCGAACTGGTCCGGGCGCCCGGGGAATCAGAAGTCAACCTTGTGCTGACTTTTGGTAAGGGCCTCTTTGGGTCTTCCACTCCGGCTCTGCTCGCTTGGGTGATTTCAGCCATCCGGAATAGGGCTCACCCAAACCCAACTTTCGGCCTTCTCGACCAAACTTCCGCTTTGATTTCTTGTGCCTCGGAATCGCTGCTTGCTTCCTTCTCGTCCACCTGCGTACTCTTCTACAGCTTTTCATCCCTCAGACAGCTGCGTCTTTTGCTCCTCGAGTAATCTTCCGCTCTAGCTTCTCATCCCTAAGAAACACTGCACACTCCCTTCTCGTCAGCCAGTATACTCTTTCACAACACCTCGTCCCTTAAACGCACTGAGCTTGTCAGCTCTCTTCCTTGCTGCCCTTCTTGCTAGCTGCGTCTTTTGCTCGATGTCCTATGCTCCTAAGTTCCTGCATACTTAGACACAGAGTTAAACACAACAAGACCTAACCTAACTTGTTTGATCATATCAAAACTACCTTGGGGTACCAACATATAGGATATCTTATTCTTCTTCACGAACTTAAGATAGATCTTGCAGTTTTCTCGCTAGTGTCCCATCTTATTATAGTGATGACATGAGCCCTTTTGTGCCGGTTATACTGTCTTGGCCTTTTTTCTCTTTCCCTTAGCATGATGTTTTGGTTTCCTCTTAGAATCTTTCTTGGAGGAGTCTACTAACATCACGATTTTCTGTTCACCTTTAACAAAAGGCTCTACGGTCTTGAGCATATTAATCATTTCTAGAATGGTCGATTCTAAATTATTCATTCGATAGTTCATCATAAATTATGAATGACTTTTTGGTAAACTATGTAGAATTAAGTCAATACTTAACTCATGATCCATTGTAAAACGAGTGATGCTAAACTCTCTTTGAGGCCATTCATCTTTAGTACATATTGTACTGCAGATGAACCCTCCTGCATCTTTGAGCAAAAGAGAAGCTTAGAGATCTTGAACCTTTCGAATCTAGCTTGCTCATTAAATAGCTCATAAAGATGATAGATAATATGATAAGCATCCAAATGCTCATGCTATTTCTATAGTTCAGGAGTCATAATAGCTAGCATGATACAACTTGCAAGTATAGAATCATCCTTATGTTTCTGAAGGGCCAACAATTGGTCCGCAGTTACATCAACATTAAGACTTGTGAGAAGAGGTTGATCAAGGACATAAGCTAGTTTCTCAGCTTTGAGAACAATTTTCAAATTTCAAAACCAGTCCAAGAAGTTCATCCCAATCAGTTTATTCAATTCTAAAATCAAACACAGATTAACAGAAATCATAATTAAACGATTAACCTAGAAATACAAAAACGAGAATGTATAAGATACATGATATTATTTATGTAAACAATTTACATAAAAGTTCCCTTATTTATCAAATTCAAATACCCTTATTTTTGAATTCGGGAGATGGTAGGTTTTTCTCCAAGTGGGTTGATATGCACTACAGATAAAAATAACTTTAACTTTGGCCAACAAGTCATTCTTAGCTATGGCGCTAGGTAACAAGTTTACCGATTGCATATCACTTATATGCAACTATCACATTATGCTATCAACTAATTGATCTTCGCATAAACATCGAGTTCTTAACACATTAACAAGTATACATCAAATGCATATCACCCAACTTCACCTATATCCACATTGACCATGACTTTGGCACAACAAATCAACACTTCAAATTTAAAATCGACCCATTAATCATGAGATTGTATCTCTATGGTTTGAATATATTTAATTTCAAGTTTGAGCTTCACTTTGGCCAACAACTCAAATAAGAACTTAAACTCTGGTTCTTACCATATTAACGGAAGGTGCAAATTTTAATATTGAATAAGGGATTTGGTTTCATCTATATCATACAAATATTCTATCTATATGTAACGACCCGCCTTCTACTGGTTAAGCTGTAAGGCCGGACCGTCACATTATGCTGTGCTAACTATTCCATGACCATCATTAAATCTAATTGTGGAAGCTGTACTAATCAAAATCTTACTAAACTATTGTCATTTCTTTATTCTACATGTGCTAAGGGGTGTAATCTAAGCTATTCATGTCATTATTACCTCCCCTTATGGTCAAGGAACTTAACTAAGGGTTTCTAGCTAATATCAGGCCTCCCAATCGATCCACAGATCGATTGGAATGGTCGAATCGATCCGGTGATCGATTCAGCAGGCTACTGTATCCGGGACTTGGGTTGGATCGATCCAGCACGCTACTGTGCTCGTTCAATATCCTAGATACAGTAGCCTGTTGAATCGATTACCGGATCGATTCGACCATTCCAATCGATCTGTGGATCGATTGGGAGGCCTGATATTAGCTAGAAACCCTTAGTTAAGTTCTTTGACCATAAGGGGAGGTAATAATGACATGAATAGCTTAGATTACACCCCTTAGCACATGTAGAATAAAGAAATGACAATAGTTTAGTAAGATTTTGATTAGTACAGCTTCCGCAATTAGATTTAATGATGGTCATGAAATAGTTAGCACAGCATAATGTGACGGTCCGACCTTACAGCTTAGCCAGTAGAAGGCGGCTCGTTACAGAGTGGTATCAGAGCAAATTTCCATACTTCCTACACACACATCAACATTGAACCTGCAGCTTCCAAGTAAGAAACGTCTCTCACTTTATTATGTTCTTTCTTTCATGTTTATCGATACTGTAGCATGTTGATTGATGATAGTACCTAACATGGTAGTGATAGTGTTGGGGTTGCAAGGTTGCAAACATAGTCCCATATTGAAAACACATGGAAAAGATCATGGATTTATAAGAAAAAGATATCTCCATTGGCATGAGGCCTTTTGGGGAAAGCCCAAGAGCAAAGCCATGAGGGTCTAGGCCCAAAGTGGACAATATCATGCTATTGTGGAGATATCTAAATTCTTTTCGATCCTACAATTGGTATCAGAGCCCGGAGTGCCAGAAGGTTTAACCGCCGACTGTGCACAAGAGCTATGGTCTGATTGAACCATGTGAGTACAATATTGACCTCGAACAAAGAAAGTGGGGGCTCCTATGTTCGGATCAAGAGGACCAGACACCAGGTAGGAAGTCCTAGTAGGTCGGATGGACCGAGGGGCAGGAAGTCCTAGTTGCGGCTAGGCAAGGAAGTCCTAGTAGGTCGAGTAGACCGAGGGGCAGGAAGACCTGGTGGGTCGAGGATCGGACGTGGGAAGCCCATGGTCCTTTGTTTGAGGGGGGGATTGTTGGGGTTGTAAGGTTGCAAACATAGTCCCATATTGAAAACACATGGAAAAGATCATGGATTTATAAGAAAAAGATATCTCCATTGGCATGAGGCCTTTTGGGTAGAGCCCAAGAGCAAAACCATGAGGGCTTAGGCCCAAAGTGGACAATATCATGTCATTGTGGAGATATCTAAATTCTTTTCGATCCTACAGATAGTAGTTATATAAACATGATTGCCTTAGTTATGTATGTCCTCTATGTCTTTAGAAATGGCACGAGGACGCCCAGCTAGAAGGGCACCAGCCACTGAGCCCCAGCACGAGGCAGGCAATTCAGTGCCTCCACCAGACCTTACAGCATTAGTGGCTCAGTTACAGCAGCAGCTAGCTGAACAGCAACATGAGATAGCTACCTTAAAGGCTAGTCAGCAGAATACTCCCACAGTCACCCCGGAACCAAACTTAGCGACACCAGTAGTCTTAGAGGTTCCACCAGTCCAGCCTATGGCACCAGTAGCCCCAGCAACAGGAACGCAGAGAGAAGCCTATCTAATCCAGTGGCAGAGAGTCAAGCCGGAGAATTTCTCAGGCACCAGCGAACCATGGGATGCTCAAGTCTGGTTCAAAACACTGGAAAGTACGATAGAGCTTCTGGACTGGCCAGAGCATGAAAAGGTGAAGTGCGCCTCCTTCTGCCTGACAGGAGATGCACGTATGTGGTGGGAGAGAATTAGAGCGAAGCGCCCAGTAAACCAGATGACATGGGCTGACTTCGAGAAAGAATTTTTCGAGGAGTTCTTTCACATGCGGGTCACAAACCGCCACTACGACGAGTTCACTGAGTTTCGCCAGGACAACCTTTCAGTGGAGGAAGCCGTGAAGAAATTCAACAGATTGGCTCGTCTATGCCCTGAACTAGTCAGCACAGAAAAAGAACGAGTCCGGTTGATGCTCAAGCTGCTGAGGCCGGAAATAGCAATGAACGTGGTTGGCGGCATCCATAGGCCGCAAACCACCGAAGAACTAGTCAGCAGTGCTCTGACCACTGAGCACTATCAGAACAATATTAAGCAGCAGAAGCAAGTCCTCTCAGAGTCCAAAGGGCAAGGAGGCTCAGGTACTCAGAAACAACAGGGCCACAGCTCTAACTGGAAAGGGAACTCTAACAACAAGCGCAAACCAGGGAGTTACCAAAAAGGAGGACCAGCTAGTAAACAACCCAGTTATCCCAAGTGTGCTACTTGTGGGAAATTCCATCCTGGAGTTTGTCGTAAGGGCACACGAGGATGCTTTGAGTGTGGACAGGAAGGGCATATGGCTAAGCAGTGCCTAAACAAGACAAGTCTTCCTCAACCACAGCCGATACAGTATGGAGGTCAGCCAGCACAGCTACATCAGATGCAGGCCATTTTAGATGGTCCACATATCAGTCAGGGCAGACTAGAAGCCCCTCCATCTATGACGAATGCAAGGATCTACTCCTTAACCAGAGAGGACGTAGCGAATGCCTCGACAGTTATTACAGGTCAGATTAGTATTTTACAGCAAAGTACAACTGTCTTATTCGATACTGGGGCAACCCATTCATATATATCCAGGGCATTTACCGAAAAGTTGGCAATACCTCTAGAGGTACTCAGTAGCCAATTTTTGACAACACTACCTTCAGGAGAAATTATGGCATCCACGCACTGGCTCAGAGCAGTGCCAGTCATTATAGCAGACAGAGAACTCTTTTGTGATCTGATAGTGCTAGATATGACTGATTATGATGTCATCCTTGGAATGGACTTCCTGATCAGATACGGTGCCTCTATAGAGTGCCGTAAACAGAAATTCATATTCCAACCTGAAGCAAAAGTACAGTTCGAGTACATCGGAGAACCAAAGAGAAAAGCGAAGAAATTTCTCTCAGCCTTGAAGGCACAGAAATTGTTAGATTCAGGAGGTACGGGATTTTTAGCGCATGTAGTTGATGCCAGTCAGGACAAGGACCAACAACTAGCAGAGGTCCGAGTCGTGTGTGACTACCTAGCAGTCTTCCCTGAAGAGTTACCAGACCTAGCACCAGACAGGGAGATTGAATTTGAGATAGAGCTCATTCCCGGTACCAATCCTATTTCCAAAGCGCCTTACCGCATGGCTCTAGCAGAATTGAAGGAACTTCATGAGCAATTACAGGAGCTTCTTGACAAGGGCTTCATACGTCCTAGTCACTCACCATGGGGAGCGCCTGTATTATTCGTGAAGAAGAATGACGGGAGCATGCGCCTGTGTATAGATTACCGAGCGCTGAACCAAGTCACAATCAAGAACAGGTATCCTCTTCCCAGAATAGATGACCTGTTCAACCAGCTAAAGGGAGCAGCAGTGTTCTCTAAAATAGATCTCAGATCAGGTTATCATCAGGTGAAAGTTAAAGAAGGGGATATACCCAAGACAGCATTCAGAACCAGATACGGACATTACGAGTTCGTAGTCATGCCCTTTGGCTTGACAAATGCTCCAGCTACTTTCATGGACCTCATGAACAGGGTATTCAGAGAATACTTAGATAAGTTCGTTATCGTGTTCATCGATGACATCCTTATCTATTCCAGAACTCAGGAAGAACACGCAGAGCACCTGAGAATAGTATTGCAGACCCTTCAGCAGAACCAGCTGTACGCCAAATTCACGAAATGTGAATTCTGGTTAGATCAGGTGTCCTTCCTGGGTCACATCATCTCAAAGGATGGTATCATGGTAGACCCCAGTAAGATAGAAGCTGTGACTAACTGGAAAAGACCCAAGAACGTCAGTGAAATCAGAAGCTTTTTGGGACTAGCAGGTTATTACAGAAAATTCGTAGAGGATTTCTCCAGGATAGCCTCCCCACTGACAGCTCTCACCAGGAAGAACAGAAAATTTCAGTGGACAGAGGACTGTGAGACTAGTTTCAGCGAGCTGAAAAGAAGATTGACCAGTGCACCCATTTTGACTCTACCAGAAAACACAGACAACTTTGATATTTATAGTGATGCCTCTAAATTGGGATTAGGAGCAGTGCTGATGCAAGATGGCAAGGTAATCGCCTACGCCTCCAGACAACTCAAGGATTATGAGAAGAACTATCCTACTCATGACCTTGAGCTTGCAGCAGTCGTGTTCGCCCTCAAAATTTGGAGACATTACTTGTATGGAGCTCAGTACAGAGTGTATACAGATCATCAGAGTCTGAAGTACTTCTTTACCCAGAAGGATCTGAATATGCGACAGCGTAGATGGCTAGAGCTGGTCAAAGACTACGATATAGACATCCTCTACCACCCAGGGAAAGCCAATAGGGTAGCAGACGCACTTAGCAGGAAGTCCAGTGCTACCTTATTATCTCTAGCAGCCATGTCACCACCCTTACAAAAAGATATCACAGATTTCGGTCTCGAACTCATAGTTGGGTAGCTCTCTACTATGACATTAGAGTCTACCTTGCTTGGTGACATCCAGACAGCTCAGGAATAGGATCCTGAAATTCAGAAAATTAAGCAAGGGTTAGCAGAATCAGAAAGTAGAGAATTCAAAGTGTCCGATAGTGGGGTATTATACTTCGGTGACAGACTCTATGTTCCAGATCAGGATGAACTAAAGAGGAAGATTTTAGATGAGGCTCACAGGACTCCTTATGCGATGCATCCAGGTTCCCCTAAGATGTACCAAGATCTAAAGAAACGTTTTTGGTGGCCCGGGATGAAAAGAGACATCGCTAGATATGTTAGCACCTGTCTGACCTGTCAGAGGGTTAAGGCGGAACACCAGAGACCAGGAGGAGTTCTGCAGCCTATCCAGATCCCAGAATGGAAGTGGGAAGACATTTCTATGGATTTCATAGTGGGATTACCCAGAACCACGAATGGTTTTGATACCATCTGGGTAATAGTCGACAGATTGACTAAATCAGCCCACTTCTTAGCTATCAGGATATCATACTCCATGGAACAGCTAGCTCAGTTGTATCTTAAGGAGATCGTCAGACTGCATGGAGTCCCACGAACCATCATTTCAGACAGAGACAGTCGATTTACATCACACTTCTGGGAGTGTGTACAGTCAACATTGGGCACTAAGTTAAAGTTCAGCACAGTCTTCCATCCTCAGACAGATGGACAGACGGAGCGAGTAAATCAGGTACTCGAAGATATGCTCCGAGCATGTGCCCTAGATTTCAAAGGAAGTTGGTGCAAATATCTGAGTTTAGCAGAATTTGCATACAACAACAGCTATCAGGCCACCATCGGTATGGCACCTTATGAGGCTCTCTACGGGCGGAGGTGTAGATCTCCAATCTGCTGGTATGAGAGTGGTGAACAGAAAGAACTAGAACTTTAGACAGATCTAGTAGCAGATACCACAGCAGCTATACAGCAAATCCGCCAGAGAATAGAGACAGCTCAGAGCCGCCAGAAAAGCTATGCTGATACACGGCGCAGACCTTTAGAGTTCTCAGTTGGGGATTCAGTATTCCTCAGAGTAACTCCCATGAAGGGAGTAATGCATTTTGGGAAGAAGGGCAAATTGAGTCCCAGGTATGTGGGACCATACCTCATCACTAGAAGAGTTGGCAAGGTAGCATATGAGCTAGAGCTACCACAGAAAATGCCAGCCATCCATAATGTATTTCATGTCTCTATGCTGAAGAAGCATATCCCAGATGCCACCCAGGTGATTGAGCCCCAGTCGATACCAGTTCGCGAAGACCTCAGCTATGATAGTCGGCCTATTCAGATAATAGACCGAGCAGTTAAGAAATTACGGAACAGGGATGTACCATTAGTAAAAGTCATTTGGCAGAATCACTCAGCAGAAGAGGCAACTTGGGAGACAGAAACCAGTATGAGGCAGAAGTACCCAGAGTTATTCTAAGTTCGAGGACGAACTTTTTATAAGGTATGGGGGATTGTAACGCCCGAAAATTCTCAAAATAATTATTAGAAATATCCTAGTATTTTTCTGGAATTTTAGGATATTTTTACAGAATTTTTAGAGTAGCGAAAGTAGCAAAAATAAATAGAAAACGAAAATAGCCTACGCAGGAATTGAACCCGAGACCTAGCGAACCCTATGACTTATAGATAGCTTTAGTAAACCATGTGGCCCCAGCAGGGTGTGCTAAAAGAAAAGGGAATCAATTAGATTTATATTTGAGTTGAGTGAATTACCCACTTAATATAAATAAGGAATTAATTAGTGGGGAGATAATTTTTAACGTAACTTTTCTTCACCCTAACCTCACCGCCGCCCACCTCTCCTTTTCCCTCTCTCTCTCGGCGCACCAAACCAAGGGTTCTAGGAATATCTCTCGGCAACACAAAGGATACGAGGACGCTCCTCTCCGCGAGAAGAACGCATAGACGCGAGAAGATCGTCGAGAAGATCGTCTCCATCGGGAATCTAGCGATTAGAATCGTAAGAAAACTAGCACCGGAGGTAAGAAACCCCTCACCTGCAGTATAAGTAGCTTTCGTGTGAATTCCATGTTTTAGTTTAGTAGTATGCAGACCTTCGACACAAAGGATGCGAATTAGCGCATACCAAGTGTTCGATTAAATTGTTTAGCACAGTAAAATGCAACTTAGGCATTTTAGTAGCTTAGATAAATGCAATAGAAGCATTTTTATAGCTTATTTAGTCTTGCTTCAGCTTTTACAGGACTAGATGTCCAATGGGTGGGCTCCCACAGTCGCCTCTAGGTTTAGATAACCTAGTTCTGAGTTTAGACAACCTAGTAAAAGCAAAACAAGAATTTATTAGCTTATGTTCAGTATTTTACTTTCTCAGTGGCACTGTACTGGATTAGATATCCATTGGGTTGGGCTCCCACAGTCGTCCCTAGGTTCAGATAACCTAGTAACCCTACTAAATTCGGGACTTGCAAACCCGGGTCTAGTTAGGGATGCGCGCATAGCACGTACAGATGCCGGGCCCATCAGCAGCATGATTAGTATTTTCACCTATTTTATATATATATAGTTTTCAGACTCTCACCAAAATAGCTAGGTGAATTCAGTACAGCTCTATCATTAACTGGAATTAGCTCAGTTCAGTTTTTCTATCAGCTTAGTTTTCTGTTGATACAACATGATAGTTATGATTAGCTTTTAATTGCCATGATCGGTTAGCTTTCTATGTGTTGTATGCCATGCCATGCTTAGCATATTCAGTATGTATTTCAAATAGCATGTTTTAAAATCATGAATTGCATCGTATGCATGTTTTAGTGAGGTAGATGGTTTCTTACTAAGCGAAAGCTTACAGATACTTTTCCTTATACTGCAGATAAAGGTAAAGGAAAGATGGACTAGCGGAGGCTGGAGGGCAATGCAATGAAGATGTGTGTAGATGGAACTTGGAATAAAGATCTTAGGAAATTTCAGCAAGCTTGTTTTAAGCACTAAAACCTTTTAGCATTTTATTATTTTGCGCCTTAGTATGTTAATTGCTATGAATTAGTTAATCATGCACCCTATCATGCTTAAAATACTATTTGTGTGATGTTAGAATGTTTTGCATTTAGTTTAGAATTGATATAAGTAATTTTGACACGAACAAGTGCTGAAATCATAGCTTAGCTGCAAAATCAGAAACCCCAATCGATCGGTGGATCGATTGGGGGTCCTTAATCGATCAATGGGTCGATTGGCAGCTTGTTCCACGAACAGACTACGTCTGGATCGATCAGCCGATCGATCCGGCCTAGTTTCATCGCGAACAGAGAGTTCCGGAATCGATCACTGGATCGATTGGTTAGCCTGGATCGATCAGTCGATCGATCCAGGATATTGCCCCAGCACAGTAGCGTGCTGGATCGATCCAACCCAAGTCCCGGATACAGTAGCCTGCTGAATCGATCACCGGATCGATTCGACCATTCCAATCAATCTGTGGATCGATTGGGAGGCCTGATATTAGCTAGAAACCCTTAGTTAAGTTCCTTGACCATAAGGGGAGGTAATAATGACATGAATAGCTTAGATTACACCCCTTATCACATGTAGAATAAAGAAATGACAATAGTTTAGTAAGATTTTGATTAGTACAGCTTCCGCAATTAGATTTAATGATGGTCATGGAATAGTTAGCACAGCATAATGTGACGGTACGGCCTTACAACTTAGCCAGTAGAAGGTGGGTCGTTACACTATATGACATTACACGCATGACATAAATGATGACATGACATGTCTCACACATGACATAAATGATGACATGACACATCGCACACATGACATAGCATGACATATCACATATATAATAAGATCTAATCACATCACATGCATGATAAAATCTAATCATGTCATAATTAATGCATCTACATGATATACAATATGGTATGAATGTGACATAAATTTATATATATTATAATTCTATTTTGGAAATAAAAATATGTTATAAATCTGATTTTAATAAATCAAGATTTATCTAATCAAATTAGGAAACTAATTTCTAAATTTAATTAACATATTTCATCTAGAATCTTTCTATCAATAAAGAATCTTTAATTATTTTAGAAATAAAATTTTAAATTGATTTTCTAACAATTTAGAAAATAAATAATTAATATTTCTTAATTTATTACAGAATAATTTAAATCTGTATTTTTTATAATTTTTCAAATCTTTCTAAATTTGAAATTTCCTAATAATTTAGGAAACTTTCCAAAAATATAATATCTTAATAAATCTAAAAAAATTCAGAAAAAATTAATTCTATAATTTAATTTAGAATATCTCAAATCTAGATTTTTACTAATTTTTTAATTTTTCTAAATTTGGTAGTTCCTAACAATTTAGAAAACTTTCTAAAAATAGAATATTTTAATAAATCGACAAATTCTAAAAAATATTAATTCTATAATTTAATTTAGAATATCTCATATTTGAATTTTTTATAATTTCAGAATATTTTCATATTTGGTATTATCTAGCAAATTAAGAAATTTTTAAAAAATAAAATATTTCATAAAAATTTAGAAAATTCTAAAAGAGATAATTTTTAAATTAATAGAATATTTCTAAATTTAAATTTCTAAAATTATATCAGAAACTTTTCCAAAATAGAATTTCCTAAAAATTTTGGAAACTTCCAAAAAATAAAAAAATCTTAATAATTATAGAAAAATTCTAAAATTAATTACAACACTAATTATAAACTATAAAATAATTTTACAATCATGTCGAAGCACAATCAGGCTCTGATACCACTATTGGGATATGCTCGATGCGGGTGCGTGCTAGAACACGTTTTGTAAACATGTGTAACGGAAAATGAAATAATAATAATTCCTAATTATTACATCATGCACACCACATGCATACAAGGATACAATATGTCAAACATAATCACATAATTAAAATTTTATGAGAAATAAATTTGCACTAGGTATAACTTACGGATGACCTGTAACAAGAAGGGCATCAACCGTAGCAATATTGTCGAACCTCGCCTCTATTCGTATCCACGCTGAGCTTCTCAAGACAACTCCATGAGTATAAGCCTCTCGTTTGGAAGATACTAGCCACGAGCAAAGAAGATGGATCAAAAGGAAGAAGAAGAGAATCACACAAGGGAGAATTTTTCTCTCTTATGGTGGCCACGGTAACAAGAGGGAGAGCATCCTCTTGTTGGCACTGGGAGAGAGAGGAGAGGGAGAGGAGGATTGGGTTTTCAAAAGCTAATAAATCAAATAATGAAACTTGTTACTAATATTCTCCCAATTACATCTATATATAATCCTCTTTAATGAGTTGGATTAGAAAGCCCAAATCCAATCCATTATCCCTTAACCAAAAATTAGTCTATTAACCCCTTGGTTTGATTCACAATTAAACCAAGTTGGTTCATGACTAATCCATGATTAAACCAAATATGGTTCAATTCTACCGTAAGAGATGTAGTCCATTCATGATTCCATCATGATAAATATTTCCATATTTGTCTTATGCATGGTCTAACCAAACATTTATCTCTTGATCTAAGAATCCTATTCTTTAATTGGTTTTACGTCTTTTAGAGACTCATTAGTGTGTGTGACCTAATATGTTCCTGGTTCATCTTGGTCATCCATAATTAACTATTTAATTATAGAATGATCATGAATAACACCTAGTAGTACATCATAATCCCCAATTAGTCAGAAAATCATAGTTGATCTTAGAACTAATTCTAAACCCTTCAGCAGTTACAGTGAGTCGTGCCTTGTTACTTTTACTCATCTTATACCCACTTGGTTCAGGACATGGTTTAACTATCTGTCTCTACTAGACTGACTACGTCACACCTAACCCAAGTAATGCTTCCTCATTCTATGGATTTAAATTATTCATACATGTGTATAAGAGTCTCGTACTCTTAATATGTGATGCTTTTGCCAAAGACTTTAAGTAATAATCCTAACAAGTGGCCATAGGATATACGTCTCCTCACAAGGAGCGGTGAATCCTCTGTGGGCTATCCAAATATCTTCAGGCATTTGGAATTATACCCAATCCTCCTGGGTCCACACCTCAATGAGGTGCTTACTTAAGATGTCAAAGTATAAGTCTCCATGATCAAGATGACTTGTATACTTTAGGTCGAATGAAACTTACACTCGAGCTATAGTAAGAGTTTCATAGACATATCCATATATATAGATAACCATATGAAGTCTTATAGCGAATCACTCCAATAAACTAGTTACCATAACTAGGATCCACATTTAACTCTCAACATCCCAATGTCTCCAGCCAATGAGAAAACAATTGCTTGGCAAATCAAGGAGTATAACCCATGCCAGTCTTACAGAATTGATGATGTCCGAATGCATCAATTTGATGACTAGGAAAATTCTAATGCGTTCGTAATTACACATATAGAGATAATCACTAGTTATGATCCAATCACAATTTCTCTCATGCTATGAATTGTATTGTAGACATTTAGTAAATGAGTTTAAGATAATCAAACATATAATATGTACTCAAATAGTGAATCTATATTTAGTAAAAACTTTAAGGTGATTGCCTTAGGACATCTCTTAAAATCTAACAACTTGGCATTTGATCTCCGAACCCACCATTTAGTCAGTCATCTAGTTCTCCCTAACCCGACTGGACTTCCTGCTAGTTGTCTGGTCCTCTATAACCTAGTTGGAGTTCCTACCAATTGTCTGATCCTCCTTGACCCGACTGGACTTTTGACTGATGTCTGGTCCTCTTGATCCGTCAAGTCAGTTAGCTTGCACACTTAGCTCAAGAGGTTAAACAACAAGAGTCCAACTTTAACCTATTGTCATACATCAAAATCTGAATTAAACTCTCAATGCAAACTTCACCAACACTTTCCCTTGTAAAAACACTGATGAACTTAAGTTTGCATTTGACTAAGAACCATGGTGAACCCCTATCCTAATTGAAATATTTGAGGATAATTGATAGTTTGATGTTGCCTATGTGGTTAACAAATTAAGTATATTTATAAGTAATCCAAATGATCACCATTAGAAGACATTAATAAGGGTTCTTAAATATTTAAAATATACCTTAGAGTATGGATTATATTATATGAGATATCCAATGATACTAGAAGGATATTATGATGTAAATTGGATATCTGATAAAAAGTCTCTAAATCCACTAGTGGATATATATTTACTATTGGTGGTGGAGCAGTGTCATGGAAATCCATAAAATAAATGTGCATAGCTCGATCAACTATGAAATTTGAGTTTATAGCCTTAGATAAAGCCGCAAAAAAAAAAAAATTGAATTACTTCGTAACTTCTTAAGGGATATCCCATGTTGGGTAAAGCCATTGGCTGTGGTGATGATACATTGTGATAATCAATCAGTAATTACAAGGATATAAAATAACATGTATAATAGTAAGTCAAGACATATTCATCGATGACACAATACCATTAAGCAATTGATCTCTAATGAAGTTATTTCTATCAATTATGCTAAATCAAAAGATAACTTGACAGATCTATTTACAAAAGATTTAAATAGAGATAAAATATACTATATATTAAGAGGAATGAGATTAAAAATCTACAAATAAGAACATTCATAGTGATAACCCAACCTTGTTGGTTGGAGATCCCAAGATCTTGGTTCAATGGGACAATAAAATTATGAAAGTTCGTGTAAACACTTAGACTAGTTCTCCTCTCATTCCTAGGATGAAAAAGTGCTACTAATGATATGTAGTGAGGCCAAGTTATAAACTTTTAATAACTTTTATAATTGAAAAAGTTGAGTATTATAGGATATTCTTTATAGGTCACCTATATAAGTATAAAGAAGGGTCGCTTCAATAAAATACGTATAAATCCAAGATGTTGTCCATGGCCAAAACCGATAAAACAATAATAACTATAAAGAAGTGAGAAATGTTATTGTACAAGCACCATTGTCTTGGTTTACACGAAATATTAAGTAGTTCAAGATATCGCATTCACTAAGCAGCCTAGTAAATCCATGATACTCTATTAAGAAAGGTTCAAAGTCGCAAGCTACCTTTCTGGATGCAATAATCTTTCAATTGAACTCTCCTTTGATGTCAACATACATGCATTATTAATTTTCGTTCATACAGTGAATTGTTGAAAAATTGATGTGAATGAGAAATTAAATCCAGATTGTTGGATCAAGATTGATAAATCTGATTCATTCGTATGAGAAGGCATAAGTGCCCTTTCTAATAGCTCAATCTCATCCATTGATTTCAAAGGGAAGACATTTAAATGAAGAGGCATTATGTCCCTTGGAAAGGGATGTGATTTAGATCATCCAATTCAAGTTGAATGGATGAGATCTAATTGAACTAAGAGGTTCTTCTATCCTTTCATTTGGTATAAATAAGATCTCTTACATTCTCATTTGATTCATTCCAATTCAAAGTAAAGCAAACATTGCATTCCATACTTACATTGGAGAGTTCGAGAAACTTCTTTGGTTCGGAGGTCTTGTAATTTACAGTGCTGCTATTGTTAGATAAAGTCATTGTATCTTGGGGGATGATTGTCATATTCTGTGAGTGTCACACCCCATGACCTAGGCGTACCGACACCGACGTTGTTCGTAAATATAAATACTCGAAAACAACAAGCCTCATATAGTGAACATTAAACCAAGAATGATATAACGAAAATATTGCCTTTACAAAGTGAAAATTCAAAAGTGATAAGCGGATACATACAAGTAAAGATAACATAAACTAAAAGGAAGAATTGCGTGAACATGGCTCCATTACCAGTCCCAAAACATCTCTTGCTCCTCTTTCTTGACTTGTTCCTCATCTTTATCTGGGGATGGGAGTAAGGGGGTGAGTGCTCCGGAAAACACTCAGTAAGTGGGGGTCGATTGAACATAAAATGACAGAATACAAAACATAACAAGATATTCATAATTCATGAAACATGGCAGAAACATAATTTAATCGAAAACATATACTTATAGCAGTGTTAATCATCTTGTTTTCCATGGTATTCTTAATCAGTCCCCTATATGTAATTTTTCTAAGAGATAAGGTCATATATCAATTATTATTACCTATCGCATCAGGGCCATAACTTATCATATCTTAGCATATTTTCAGAAATTTCCCTTTACCATATCTAACTTGAGTCATAACAGTACATCTTGGAATTCAGAAAGTGCATCTTCGAATTCAGAAAAATAAAATGAGCAGTATAAAATGATCAATAATGAAAATAAAACATAGATCGTATAAAGCAATAATTGAAAATGAAAAACCCAATTACTTGGTGAGAAGCTTCTTTGATTTCGGACAGAAACTTTACGAAACTTGAACTTACACGTGTTGATCGAAACTGTTGGAATGTATACTAAAAGCCTAGCTTTTTGTATAAACATTTACTTAGAAATAAGAATCATATTGGTCAAATATCTACATTTATAAGCTAAGGGTAGTTGTTTAATTAATTTATATTGTAGATAACATAGTGTGTGGTGTCACACACAGAAGATAATGTTATCAATTCCTTATAAAATATAAATAGTAGCTCACGACTGAGATGGAAAGGAACAAACCATTGGAATAGTCGTAGTGTAATTAGGTATTAGTTTATCTTGACTGATAAATTACACTAGTACACTCTGAGTGTATTGAGCAGGACCATTTAAGATAAGTTCTTTTTATACTGACTTAATAAAAGAACAAGCCCTTAGTTATTATGGAAGTGTGTGCTCTTAATCCTAATATAATAACAAGCACATATATTTAGTATTTATTTCTTTGACTTATCAAAGGGTGAGATTTAGCTCGATAAATCAATAGGCCCGATAAGTTGGGAAATGATATTACTTATAGTGTGTGTTGTTGATTATAGAAGGAAATTGTGTCCTAGTAATCTAGGTTGATAATGTCTCCAAGAGGAGCTCATAAGGATTGTCATGTTAAATCCTGCAGGTGGACTTAGTCTGACACGACAATAAGGTTGAGTGGTACTACTTTTGGACTAAGATACTAATTAAAGTGAGTTGTCAGTAACTCAATTAATTAGTGGGCATCCGACATCTTAAACACAGGGAGATTAACACACTCATGATAACAAGGAGCCCAAAATGTAATTTGGGATTGGTGCGGTAGCTCAATAATAATTCTTTAGTGGAATGAATTATTATTGATGAAATTAAGTTGGGTGTTCGGGGCGAACATGGGAAGCTTAATTTCATCAGGAGACCAAAACCAATCCTCCTCTCGGTCCCTGTTGTAGCCTCTTGTATATAGAGAATTATACCCACCTTCCTACCCACCCTTAGGTGGCCGGCCAAGTTAGCTTGGAGCCCAAGCTAGGGCCGGCCAAGACCAAAAGGTTGAGCCAAGTAGGTGGTCGGCCAATGCTTGGAGCCCAAGCATGGTGTGGCCGACCCTAACCAAATTAAAAGGATTTTTATTTTAAAATCTTTTCTTATGTGGAAGCTGTTAGAGTGTATACTAAAAGCCTAGCTTTTTGTAAACATTTATATTTGAAATAAAAAGAATCACATTGGTCAATATCTACATTTATATGCTAAGTATAGTTGTTCAATTAATTTATATTGTAGATAATATGGTGTGTGGTGTCACACACAGAAAATCATGTTATCAATTCCTTATAAATTATAAACAGTAGCTCACGACTAAGATGGAAAGGAATAAACCATTGGAATAGTCGTAGTGTAATTATGTATTAGTTTATTTTGACTAATAAATTACACTAGTACACTCTGAGTGTATTGAGTAGGACCATTTAAGGTAAGTTCTTTTATACTGACTTAATAAAAGAACAAGACCTTAGTTATTATGGAAGTGTGCACTCTTAATCCTAATATAATAACAAGCACATATATTTAGTATTTATTTCTTTAACTTATCAAAGGGTGAGATTTAACTCGATAAATCAATAGGCCCGATAAGTTGGGAAATGATATTACTTATAGTGTGTGTTGTTGATTATAGAGGGAAACTGTGTCCTAGTTATCTAGGTTGAGAATGTCCCCAAGAGGAGCTTATAAGGATTGTCATGTTAAACCCTGCAGGTGGACTTAGTCCGACATGACGATAAGGTTGAGTGGTACTACTCTTGGACTAAGATATTAATTAAAGTGAGTTGTCAGTAACTCAATTAAATTAATGGGCATTCAATATCTTAAACACAAGGAGACTAACACACTCATAATAAGAAGGATCTCATAATGTAATTTGAGATTGGTGCGGTAGTGCAATAATAACTCTCTAGTGGAAAGAGTTATTATTGATGAACTTGAGTTGTGTGTTTGGGGCGAACACGAGATACTCAAGTTCGTCGGAAGGCCAAAACTAATTTCTCCTCTAGGTCCCTGTCGTAGCCTCAATGAAGCCTCAAATCCACTCATGAAAATCCCATCTTGGTGTCCAAGAGGGGGTTGGCCCATGGCTTGGTGACCAAGCCATATGGGCCGACCACTTCCTTCTCAAAGGGGTCGGCCCCTTGCTTGGTGCCCAAGCAAGAAGGGGGCTGACCACATAATTCAAAGTTTTAGGGGGCGTTTTGAATTTTTTAAAATCTTCTCTTTGTAGATATCTACAAGTTTTAAAAGAGAGATTTTAAAAATATAAAACTTTCCTTATTTGAATTAGGTCACATGGTTTAAAAGAAAGTTTAAAAGTTTTAAAACTTTCCTTTTTTAACCATCCTCATGATTTTAGAAAAAAGGAAGGGAGTTTTAAATTTGAAACTTTCTATTTTTGTAAACCATATTAAAAAAGGAAATTTTAGAAGGGAAGTTTTAAATTTTAAAACTTGGTTTTAATTTTTAAAATTTTCCTTTTTTAAAATCCACTTTAGGGAATTAAAAGAGAGGTTGTAAAATTTTATAAGAGCTTTTCTTCATTGCTTATAAATTTTTACAAAAATTATTTTCTTCCTTTTCAAGGGGTCGACCACCCTTGCTTGGTGCCCAAGCAAGGGGCCGGCCAATCAATGATTGATCCAATCAATGATTAAATCAATCAAGAGGAAGAAAAAGCAAAAATAAAAGGGGAAAAGGAAAAACAAGAGGAAGATTTTAATTTTTGTAAAACTCTTTTCCTTATTTGCCTTGGGCAAGTAATATAAAAGAAGGGGAGGAGAGACCTCATGGAGCATGCTATTCTTTTCTCTCTTCTCTCTAGTCTTCTCCTAAGGGTCGACCCTTGCTTCTTTTCATGCTAGGGCCGGCCACCTCTTGTGGTTGTTTTGTATGGCCGGACACAAAGAGAAGGAGAAGAAGAGGAGATGTAGGGATTGCATCTATTCTTATTCTATTGCTTGTGCTCCCTCTTGTGGCCGGTCCTCTTCCCTTTTCTTTTCCCCTTGCTTTCTTTGTTCCTTGGCGGTGGTGGTGGCCGAAACTTAGAGAAGGAGGAGGAGCTTTTGAGTGGTGTTCATCTTGGAGGATCGTCGCCCACACGACGTCTAAGAGGAGGTGAGGAATATGGCAGAAGATCTCGAGGTTATTAGCATACAAAGAAGAGGTATAATTAGTAATTATTTTCTACATCATGC
Source organism: Zingiber officinale (assembly GCF_018446385.1). Classification (NCBI taxonomy): domain Eukaryota; kingdom Viridiplantae; phylum Streptophyta; class Magnoliopsida; order Zingiberales; family Zingiberaceae; genus Zingiber; species Zingiber officinale. The sequence goes on from NC_055989.1 coordinate 68,142,874, forward strand.
TAGTTCTTCTTTGTATGAATTACAAACACAAGAGGCATATGATTCTAGAGTTTCGGATTTATTTCGAAGTTGTGTTTCTTTTGTTTTATTTTTCGGATTTGTGATTCGATTGTTCTTTTCGATTAAACCTAATGTAATTTTAGGAAATTAAATATTGAATTTCTATTAAAGGCTTTGTCGAGGCAGTGGTGGATGATTCCATACCCAAGAAGGCCTAGTGCTTCGCCATGTTTGACCTGGGAGCCGATTTTAGAAATAAATATTTAATCAACTTTATTACATAGGTGGATTTGGATCAATAGTGTTAAGTTTCGCTTGCGATCCAAAGCTAAACCATTAAGAACAGATAAGTTAAATTTGGAATCAATAATGTTAAGTTCCATTTGTGATTCCTAATTTAATTTCTAAAGAACACAATAGGTTGTTTAGGAAAGGTTTGACACTTGTACAAATTTTTTATACAGTGGATCCGGTATGATCTTCCTAGGACCAACCAACAGAAGCATGGTTTTAAAAGAGAGTTTAAAATTTAAAATTTTTCTTTTATAGCTTTCTACAAAAGATTAAGTGAAAGGTTTGATATCTTTCCTTATTTGTAGTTAAAAGGAAGATTTTAATTTTTTTTTATAAAACTTTCCTTTTTTGTAACCATGTTCATGATTTAAAAGAGAGTTTTAAAAATTATAAATCTTTCCTTTACTACAAAAGATTAAGAAAAGATTTGATATCTTTCCTTATTTGTAGATTGAAAGGAGAATTTAATTTTAGAGAAAACTTTGCTTTTATGAAACTATCTTCATGATTTTAAAAGAGAGTTTTAAAATTAAAATTTTCCTTTTATAGTTTCTACAAAAGATTAAGTAAAGATTTGATATCTTTCCTTATTTGTAAATTGAAAGGAGATTTTAATTTTAGAGAAAACTTTCCTTTTTGTAAATCATTCACATGTTTTAATAGAGAGATTTTAATTTATAAAAGTTTCTTTTTATGATCAACCATGAAGGGAATTTTTAAGAGAAATTTTTATTTTAAAAATTTTTGGAAACAAATTAAGAAGTTTTAATTTTGTGTTAAAACTTTCCTTGCTTGAAGGATAAGAGGTGGCCAGCCACATTGATTGAGGAAAGGAAATTGTTTAAATTTTCTTTCAATGGCAAAGATGATATGGAAGTTTTAATAAAATTTTCCTTATTTACCAAGACCAAGGAATATAAAAGAGAGGGTAGAGGTGCCTCACCTTACAACTTATGTTCTATTTTTCCTCTCTCTTTTCTTCCTTGGTGGTGACTGGCCATATCATCTTCCCATCTCCTCCTTTTCTTCCTCCTTAGTGGCCGAACCACATCAACCTCTAGGAGCTTGTTTTGGTGGCCGGATCTAGCTTGGAGAAGAAGAAGAGAAAGGAGGATTTTTATTTCCTAGTTTTCCTTGGAGCTTGGATGGTGCCCGAGACTTATAATTTCTTGAAGAAGCTTGCTTGGCCGAAACTTGGAAGAAGAAAGAAGAATGGCTTGGGTGGTTCTCATCTCGGTAGATCATTGCCCACACAACGTCCGAGATAAGAAGAGGAATACGATAGAAGATCAAGAGGTTGTTTCTTACAAAGAAAGGTATAACTAGTAATTCTTTTCCGTATCATACTAGTTTTTCTTTGTATGGATTTTGAAATACCAAACACAAGAGGCTAGCGATTCTAGCTTTTTGGATTAGATATTCAAAGTTGTGTTTCTTTTGTTTTATTTTTTGATCTTGTGATTCGATTGTTCTTTTTGGTTAAACCTAGAGTTATATAAGGAAATTAAATATTGAATTTCATTAAGAGGTTTTGTCGAGGCAGTGGTGGATGTTCCCATACCCAAGAAGGCCAAGTGCCTCGCCATGTTTGACCTGGGAGCTGATTTCTGAAATAAATATTTAGTTGAATTTGTAACATAGGTGGATTTGGATCTATAATGTTAAGTATCGTTTGCGATCCAAGTCTAAACCTCTAAGAACAAATAAGTTAAATTTGGAATCAATAATGTTAAGTTCCGTTTGCGATTCCGAATTTAATTTCTAAAGAACATAATAGGTTGTTAGGAAAGGTTCAGGACTCGTACAAAATTTTTGTACAGGGGAACCGGTATGATATTCCTAGGACCAACCAACAATTGGTATCAGAACTAGGATTTGCCTCTGTGTGTTTGGTTTTTAGTTTAATTATGCACATGTCATACATAATTTAGGTAGGATAATAGTAGGATGTGCTAACTTTGTGGTTGCAGGCTCCAACTATTATGGCTCATAGATATTGTATGTGATTGGACCCTTGGACATGTCAAGGGTATTTTATTGTGTGTGCATGATTGTAATATTAAATACAGCAGGAGTTGTATTAGTTATTAGGATTTTACATTTTTGTTTCGATCTAGATTACATGTATATTCCTTTGTGGAATATAGGATCGATATATGTAAAATTCTATTTTTATCGCGGATCGTATCCTTGCGAGGCGTGGTACTATTGGAGGACCAGAGGCGCAACGAAAAAGGAAGCTTGATGGACCTGATGACATGAACCCTAGGGTTGGCTGCACACGAAGGACAGTGATGGAAAATGCCATAATAGTTGGAAAATTAATTTCCGTATTTATTGCTTTTATTTACTTTGATGTGTGTGATGTGTGCTTACTAGGTTAAAATTCTTCACCTTATATAACTAAGTGGGAGAGGGATTTTAAATAAATTCCACGGTCTCCATTACTGGTTTGTAAGTGATGCAACAAGCTTGCGTGTTGGCTCTGAGTGCCTCCCTCCACAACGGATGAGTTTGTTGCAGATCACTAGATCAAACTTCCTTTATAAATGGTTATAGGAAATTATTTAGGAGCATGTGATCTTCTCCAACTGAAGGGGCACAATCCTATTTAATGGACTAAGTATCAAGTAATGGTATACACTTAGACGCATTCAATAGTATCCTCCCCAACGGAATTACTGCTATTGTTTTGCGTGACCAAAGGAAAACCAACTATTAATTTGTCATAAAGCTAGGTGAAACCCCCTCTTACAAATGTTTGAATTTGTATACGTCCACACTAACGTGGCATACAAAATTCACGGTGTTTGAGGTAATTTTGTCATAAAGTTAGGTTGACAAAATAAAATGGGTAAAACCTCCTCTTACAAACAAATGAATTTGTATACGTCCACACTAACATGGTATACAAAATTCATGGTGTTTGAGGTAGTTTAAGGTTGACAAGATAATTAATGGGTAAGACCCTCCTCTTACAAATGTTTGAATTTATATACGTCCACACTAACATGGCATGCATAATTCCCGGTGTTTGAGGTGTTGGTGAATTCAAATGATATTGTTTTGAGGAATCAATATTATTTTAAATTCAAAGTTTTGACCAAATATTTGATCAAAGTCAGACCAACTATTAATTTTATTTGTCATAAAGTTAGGTTGATGAGATAATAAAATTAATGGATAAAATCTCCTCTTAAAGTTGAATTTGTATACATCCATACTAACGTGACATACAAAATTCACGGGGATTTTGAGGTGTTGGTCTTGACCAAATATTTTTGTGATTCTTAGGATTTCAAATGTTTGTCAATCCCCTAGTTGTTATACTATAGAATAGACTTAGTAGTCCCAATTATAATGATTGGAAATATGACTTGGACATTAAGGTGGACTGTCCTCTCAGAACTAAGAACAATAGAGGTGTATTTTATTCATTAGTTAATACATGTTTAGTGGTGTTATCTACCGGTACCTAGTGTGTAGATACGAAAACCACTAATCATGTCTGCAATTCATTGTAGGGGTTCCAAGAAACCCGACAACTATATGAAGGGGAAATCACCGTCTACATGGGTACTGCTGCAAAAGTAGCAGTTGTTGCAGTGGGAGATGCTTATCCTCTGATAAGAAAAAAACATGAATTTTGAGAAATTGTCTTTACGTACCAAGTTTAGAAAGAACTAGATTTCGGTTTCTAAACTATTCAAAGAACTTGATATTCTATCTCTTTTTAAAGAAAAGAGGGAAGTTATCTGTTCTGGTACGTTGGTTGGCAATTTATATAAATCCAATAACTTCCACGATGCAACAAATGGAAATTAATAACACATCTTCTAACTCTAATAAGAGAAACCAACCTTCGGAAATAAACCAATCATATCTTTGGCATCTAAGGTTAGGTCATATTAACTTGAGTAGGATTCAAAGGAAAATAACCGATGAACTTTTGGGTTCATTGGTGGTGGAAAACTTTCCAACCTGCGAGTCTTGCTTAGAAGGAAAAATGACCGAGAGGCCTTTTAAGTCTAAGGGGTATAGAGCCAAAGACATGATGAAATTGGTTCATTCTAATTTGTGAGGACTTATGACTATCCAGGCAAGAGGTGGTTTCAAATATTTTGTCTCTTTTATAGATGACTATTCGAGATAAGGGTACATTTACTTGATCCGCCGCAAGTCTAAGTACTTTGATAAGTTCAAAGAGTACAGGGCTGATGTGGAGAAACGGCAAGGTAAAAGTATCAAGACACTGCGGTAAGATCGTAGTGGCGAGTACCTCTTAGGAGAGTTTAGGAGACACTTATCAGAAGTCGGGATTAAATCCCAACTGACTGCACCTGGTACACCCCAACAGAATGGTGTGGCAGAAAGAAGGTATAGGACTCTTATGGAAATAATTAGATCGATGATGAGTTATTCAGAATTACCAAATTCGTTTTGAGGATATACTCTAGAAACGGAAGTGAACATAGTATCTTCTAAATCAGAACCCTTTACTCCCATAGAATTGTAGAATGGGTGTAAGCCTAGTCTAAAGTATATTCGGATTTGGAGTAGTCCAGCACATGTGCTGAAGGGAGACACTGATATGTTGGAATTAAGAACAAGAGTTCACTTGTATATGAGTTTTCCTAGAGAAATGAAAGGAGGTTTATAGTCCTAAAAATCAGAAGGTCATTGTTAGCACCAATGCTCGATTTTTAGAAGAGGACTATGTAATAAACCATATGCCCATAAGTAAATTTGTTATTAAGGAAGTAAGAAAGGGCACGTCTAATCTAGTACCAACAGTACAAGATGAGATACCACAAGAAACTGCAACATGTGTCACAAATAATGCACAATTACAGATAGTGTCTCGTCATAGTGGGAGGGTTGTTAGGCAACCTGAAAGATTCATGTTTTGGGAGTCTTTGGACTTGATCCCTGGTAAACATGAACCTGATCCCCAGACATATGACGAAGCGCTCCAAGATAAAGATGCAGCATCTTGGCAAAGAGCAATGAATACTGAAATAGAATCTATGTATTTTAATAAAGTCTGGGAGCTTGTAGAACCACCAAATGGTGTAAAAGCCATTGGGTGTAAATATGTCTACAATAGGAAAAGAGGGATAGATGGGAAGGTGGAAACTTTCAAAGCAAGTCTTGTTGAAAAAGGAGACTTTTTCACTGGTAGCCATGCTTAAGTCTATCCGGATTCTTTTATCTATTGCTGCTCATATGGATTATGAGATTTGGCAAATGGATGTCAAGACAGCTTTCCTTAATGGAAGTCTTGAAGAAAGCATCCATAGAAGCAACCAGAGGGGTTCATTGCGAAGGGCAAAGAGCATCTAGTATGTAAGCTTAATTGGTCTATTTATGGACTGAAGCAAAGCTTCAAGGTCTTGGAATATCCGGTTTAATGAAGTAATCCAGACTGATGGATCTATTCAGTGTCCGGATGAGTCTTGTGTATACAAGAAGTGTGATGAAAATGTAGTGGTATTTCTTGTACTATACGTAGATGACATATTTGGTAGTTGGAAATAATATCAAAGTGTTGTCGGAAGTAAGGGTATGGTTGTCCAAACAATTCGATATGAAGGACTTGGGAGCATGCACATATTCTTAGGATCAAAGTAATAAGGGATCGCAAGAAAAGAATATTATGATTATCCCAAGCTTCATATATCGATACGATCCTAGTTCATTTTAGCATGCAAGATTCCAAGAAAGGTTTTCTACCTTTTAGACTTGGAGTAACTTTATCTAAAGAGATGTCTCCGAAGACATCAAAGGAGATAGAGGACATGAAGGCAGTTCCTTATGTTTCGACTATCGGAAGCCTAATGTATGCCATGCACGAGACCGGATATCTGCTTTGCCATGGGCATGGTTAGCAGATATCAAAAGTAACCCTGGACAGGGACATTGGACTACTGTTAAGCATATATTAAAGTACCTGAGAAGGACTAGAGATTATATGTTGGTTTATCAAGCAGATAATTTGCTCCCTGAAGGTTACACAGATTTTGACTTTCAATCAGATAGGGACAATAGTAAGTCGACCTCGGGATTTTGTGTTTACTTTAGGAAATAAAGCCATAACAATGGAAGAGTGTTAAGCATAGGTGTTTTTCAGATTCCGCCATAGAAGCTGAATGGCTCAGAAACTTCATGATGGACTTAGACATGATTTCTGGTTTGCCCAAAAATTATTATAATTTATTGTAATAATAGTGGTGCAGTAGCAAACTCGAAGAAACCATAAGTCCATAAGGCAAGTAAACAAAATAGAGCGCAAGTATCACCCAATACGAGACATCGTATAACGAGGAGAAGTTGTTGTCACCTAGATTGCATCAGGTGATAACCTAGGAGATCCTTTCACTAAGGCCTATAAGGCAAGAGCTTTTGATGGACATGTTGAAGGGTTGGGAATCAGATGTATGACAAGGTATATGACAGCATAGTCTTTTAGTATAAGTGGGAGATTGTTGGAATGTATACTAAAAGCCTAGCTTTTTATATAAACATTCACTTAGAAATAAGAATCATATTGGTCAAATATTTACATTTATAAGCTAAGTGTAGTTGTTCAATTAATTTATATTGTAGATAACATAGTGTGTGGTATCACACACAAAAGATAATGTTATCAATTCCTTATAAAATATAAACAGTAGCTCACGACTGAGATGGAAAGGAACAAACCATTGGAATAGTCGTAGTGTAATTAGGTATTAGTTTATCTTGACTGATAAATTACACTAGTACACTCTGAGTGTATTAAGCAGGACGATTTAAGATAAGTTCTTTTTATACTGACTTAATAAAAGAACAAGACCTTAGTTATTATAGAAGTGTGTGCTCTTAATCCTAATATAATAACAAGCACATATATTTAGTATTTATTTCTTTTACTTATCAAAGGGTGAGATTTAGCTCGATAAATCAATAGGCCCGATAAGTTGGGAAATGATATTACTTATAGTGTGTGTTGTTGATTATAGAAGGAAACTGTGTCCTAGTAATCTAGGTTGATAATGTCTCCAAGAGGAGCTCATAAGGATTGTCATGTTAAATCCTGCAGGTGGACTTAGTCTGACACGACAATAAGGTTGAGTGGTACTACTTTTGGACTAAGATACTAATTAAAGTGAGTTGTCAGTAACTCAATTAATTAGTGGGCATCCGACATCTTAAACACAGGGAGATTAACACACTCATGATAACAAGGAGCCCAAAATGTAATTTGGGATTGGTGCGGTAGTTCAATAATAATTCTTTAGTGGAATGAATTATTATTGATGAAATTAAGTTGGGTGTTCGGGGCGAACACGGGAAGCTTAATTTCATCGGGAGACCAAAACCAATTCCTCCTCTCGGTTCCTATCGTAGCCTCTTGTATATAGAGAATTATACCCACCTTCCTACCCACCCTTAGGTGGCCGGCCAAGTTAGCTTGGAGCCCAAGCTAGGGCCGGCCGAGACCAAAAGGTTGAGCCAAGTAGGTGGCCGGCCAATGCTTGGAGCCCAAGCATGGTGTGGCCGACCCTAACCAAATTAAAAGGATTTTTATTTTAAAACCTTTTCTTATGTGAAAGCATGGTTTTAAAAGAGAGTTTAAAATTAAAATGTTTCCTTTTATAGCTTTCTACAAAAGATTAAGTGAAAGGTTTGATATCTTTCCTTATTTGTAGTTAAAAGGAAGATTTTAATTTTTTTTTGATAAAACTTTCCTTTTTTGTAACCATGTTCATGATTTAAAAGAGAGTTTTAAAAATTATAAATCTTTCCTTTTCTACAAAAGATTAAGAAAAGATTTGATATCTTTCCTTATTTGTAGATTGAAAGGAGATTTTAATTTTAGAGAAAACTTTCCTTTTATGAAACTATCTTCATGATTTTAAAAGAAAGTTTTAAAATTAAAATTTTCCTTTTATAGTTTCTACAGAAGATTAAGTAAAGATTTGATATCTTTCCTTATTTGTAGATTGAAAGGAGATTTTAATTTTAGAGAAAACTTTCCTTTTTGTAAATCATCCACATGTTTTAATAGAGGGATTTTAATTTATAAAAGTTTCTTTTTATGATCAACTATGAAGGAATTTTTAAGAGAAATTTTTATTTTCAAAATTTCTGGAAACAAATTAGGAAGTTTTAATTTTGTGTTAAAACTTTCCTTGCTTGAAGGATGAGAGGTGGCCAACCACATTGATTGAGGAAAGGAAATTGTTTAAATTTTCTTTCAATGACAAAGATGATAAGGAAGTTTTAATAAAATTTTCCTTATTTACCAAGACCAAGGAATTTAAAAGAGAGGGTAGAGGTGCCTCACCTTACAACTTATGTTCTATTTTTCCTCTCTCTTTTCTTCCTTGGTGGTGGTCGGCCATATCATCTTCCCATCTCCTCCTTTTCTTCCTCCTTAGTGACCGAACCACATCAACCTCTAGGAGCTTGGTTTGGTGGTCGGATCTAGCTTGGAGAAGAAGAAGAGAAAGGAGGATTTTTGTTTCCTAGTTTTCCTTGGAGCTTGGATGGTGGTCGAGACTTATAATTTCTTGAAGAAGCTTGCTTGGCCGAAACTTGGAAGAAGGAAGAAGGAAGAAGAAGGGCTTGGGTGGTTCTCATCTCGGTAGATCATTACCCACACAACGTTCGAGATAAGAAGAGGAATACGATAGAAGATCAAGAGGTTGTTTCTTACAAAGAAAGGTATAACTAGTAATTCTTTTCCGCATCATACTAGTTTTTCTTTGTATGAATTTTGAAATACCAAACACAAGAGTCTAGTGATTCTAAATTTTCGAATTAGATATTCGAAGTTGTGTTTCTTTTATTTTGTTTTTCGATCTTGTGATTCGATTGTTCCTTTTTGTTAAACCTAGAGTTATATAAGGAAATTAAATATTGAATTTCGTTAAGAGGCTTTGTCGAGGCAGTGGTGGATGTTCCCATACCCAAGAAGCCCAAGTGCCTCGCCATGTTTGACCTGGGAGTCGATTTTCGAAATACATATTTAATTGAATTTGTAACATAGGTGGATTTGGATCTGTAATGTTAAGTATTGTTTGCGACCCAAGTCTAAACCTCTAAGAACAGATAAGTTAAATTTAGAATCAATAATGTTAAGTTCCGCTTGCGATTCTGAATTTAATTTCTAAAGAACACAATATGTTGTTAGGAAAGGTTCAGGACTTGTACAAAATTTTTATACAGGGGAACTGGTATGATATTCCTAGGACCAACCAACAGAAACTTGGGTAGAAACTTGCACAAAATGCAGTTGAGGTTTGGATGAATTTCACAAAGTGTTGATCAAAGGATTTGAGTGTGCCTTTGAAAGATAATGCATTGTCTATTTATAGTCATGAAAGTGGTGGCCAAGGCATATGAAGATATGGGAAGATGGAGGGTCATCCATTAAGAGGCTAGGTGAAGGGTCATGGTTAGATGAAAGGTCATGGCTAGGTGGAGAGTCATCTATTAAGAGGCTAGGTGAAAGATCATGGCTAGATAAAAGGTTATGGCTAGATGAATGGTCACCATACCATTACAACATAACATAGTATCCACTAGTATCCATCTCCATAACCAAAATTGGGTCTTCACATCCCACCCTCCTTATTGGAAGTTTCATCCTAGAAACTTGAGCTTGCTTGATCTTAGATATATGGATAATGCTTGCACATCTTCAACTTGAGCTTACTTGGTCTTTGACATGGGATGGTTCTTCGTCTAAGTACTTGATCCTTAGTATGAATAATTTGAATGAGAAGTTCTTCATACTTTAATTCTTCATTCAAGTTTCCTTCAATTAGGAGTGGTCCAGTTTCCAGAATGTGTCTTGGATCTGGAATGTATTTTCTTAGTTGGGAAACGTGAAAGATATTGTGAATCCTTGACATATTTGGTGGTAATGCTAGTCTATAAGCTAGTGATCCCACTTTCTCTAGAATTTCGAAAGGCCTTACATATCTAAGATTCAGTTTCTAGCTTTATTGAATTGAACCACTCCCTTTATTGGAGAAACTTTTATATAGGCCTTATCACCTGTTTCAAATTCCACTAGTCTTCTTTTTAAATCAACCTAACTTTTCTGTCGATCTTGAGTAGCCTTGAGTCATTCCTTGATGATAGTCACTTTTTATATCATTGTTTGGATAAGCTCAGGTCCAGTGATAGCTTTTTCTCCTACTTCATCCCAATATAGAGGTGACCGACACTTGCACCCATATAGAGCCTCGTATGGGGTCATTCCAATGATGCTATGATAATTGTTATTATAGGCAAACTTGATTAAGGGAAGGTGCTCACTTCAATTACTGTTGAAGTTTAGAGCACATGCTCTTAGCATGTCTTCAAGTGTCTATATTATCTTCTCAGTTTGTCCATCAGTCTGAGAGTGATAGGCCATGCTGAGAGTGATCTTAGTCCCCATAGCTTTTTGAAAACTTTTCTAAAAATGGGACACAAATCTTGGGTCTCTATCGGATAGTATGCTTGCCAGAACTCCATGCAGCCGCACAATGTTGTCCATGTATAGAGTAGCCAACTTATCTAGATTATAATTCATACGAATGGGTAGGAAGTGTGTAAATTTTGTGAGTCTATCCACCACTACCCATATCCCATCATGGCTTTGTCTGGACTTTGGCAATCTCACCATAAAGTCCATAGAAATGTGCTCCCATTTCTACTCTGGAATCTCTAAAGGTTGAAGAAGTCCTCCAGGTCGTTGGTGTTCTACGTTAACTTGTTGGTATACTAGGCACCTAGAGATGAATTCCCCGACATCCTTCTTCATTCTGCTCCACCAGAAATTCTTCTTCAAATCCCTATACATCTTTGTACTGCCAGGGTGGACCGAGAATTTTGATTTATGGGACTCAGACATACTTCTTGTCGAAGAATATCAATGTCAGGCACCCACAACCTTCCTTTCATCCATAGGATCCCATTATCATTTGTTTGAAGATCAGGCGCTTTTCCCTTTTTGATATGCTTTATAAGTCTTGCCAACACCGAGTCTTGCTTCTGCTTCAACTTGATTGTTCCTCGAAGGCATGGTTGTGCTGAGAGTGATGCCAAAATTGTCTTGCCCATGCTCTTCCAACTTAATACATCAACTACCTTGTTTGCTTTGCCTGGGTGGTAGCATATTATTAAGTTATAATCCTTTAAGAGCTCAACCCATCATCATTGCTTCATGTTTAATTATTTCTTTGTAAATAGATACTTGAGACTCTGATGATCTGTAAACACTTCTCACCTGGCACCATATAGGTAGTGTCTCCAAATTTTTAGCATGAATACTACTGCAGCTAGTTTAAGGTCATGCGTTAGATAGTTTTGCTTTTTACGATTTTAGTTGTCATGAAGCATAAGAAATAACCCTTCCCTCTTGCATAAGGACGCACCCCAAACCTCCTTTTGATGCATCACTGTAAATAGTGAAGTCCTTATCATCTTTGGGTAGTATTGGTGTAGATGCAAGCCTTTTCTTCAAAGTTACAAAACTCTTCTCATATTCTTTATTCTAGTTAAATTTGGAGTTTTTTTGTGTGAGCTTGGTGAGAGGTATACCTATTGAGGAAAATCCTTCAACAAATTTTCAATAATGGCCAGTTAGCCCCAAAAAACCTTGAATCTCTATTACTATCTTTGGTCTTGGCCAGTCTACAATTGCTTCCACTTTCTTGGGATCTATAGAAATGCCTGCTTCAGAGATTATGTGACTCAAGAAGGTGATGCTTTTTAACCAAAATTCACACTTCTTGAATTTGGCATATAGTTCCTTTTCTCTGAGTGTCTGGAGGATAAGGCGAAGGTGCTCTTTGTGGTTTTCTTCACTAGGTGAATATACGAGAATGTTGTCGATAAACATTACCATAAATTTATCAAGATATGGTCTGAACACTCTATTCATGAGGTCCATGTATGTTGTCGGGGCATTGGTTAAGCCGAATGACTTTACCATGAACTCGTAGTGTCCATACTTGGTTCTGAAAGTCATCTTTGTACATCTTCGGCCTTGACCTTTAGCTAGTGATAGCCTGACCTTAAATCGAGTTTGGAGAACACTGTAGCTCCTTTAAGTTGGTCGAAGAGATCGTCTATCCTTGGAAGGGGGACTTATTCTTGATTATGTTTTTATTCAATTCTTGATAATCGATACACAATCTCATACTCTCGTCTTTCTTCTTCACAAATAAAACTGGGGCTCCCCATGAAGATGCGCTCGGTCTGATTTGCTTCTTGTCTAATAACTCTTAAAGTTGTTCTTTTAGTTCTTTGAGTTTTACTGGGGCCATTTGGTAGGGTGCCTTCAATATTGGCGCCACACTTGGTGCATTAATTTCAAAATCTACTTCATGGTCTGGAACAGTGCCAGGTAGTTCCTCAGGAAATACATCTGGGAATTCTTGAATGATTGGAATTTCTTCTAGCTTGGCCTCGGTCTTCTCTTCCACCTCACTTATCATAGCTAGATAGATTCCACCACCGCTCCTCATGGCTTTCCAAGTCTGAGATGTAGATAGGAGTAGTCTCTTTTCCTTGGCCTTGCCATGGTAGATGATTTCTTCTTGACTTGAAGTCCAAAGTTTGACATTCTTTCTGTGGGAATCCACTAATGCCTGGTTCTTGGCCAACCAATCCATTCTAAGAATGACATCGAACTCAACCATGTTTAGTTGAATTAGATCAACTTCGAATGTATGATTACCAATACTGACCTGATAGCTTTGATGCAACTTACGAGCCTCGATGACCTTATTAGTGGGTATCACTACTCTATATGGTTCACTAAGTATTTTAGCTTTGAGTCGTAACTTCTTAGTGAATCCTTTAGATATAAAAGAATGAGTGACACTACAGTCAAACAATACATATGCAGTCATTTTATTTATTAGAATGGTACCTACCACCACATCGCTTGCGTCTTCCTTCTCTTCTTGAGTCATAGCAAACACCCAAGCATTGGGCTTATTCTCCTTTGATTTATTCTGGACTACAATAGAATTTGACACCGTCCCTTGTTACTTGAGTTCAATACAATCCGTAACTCGGTGCCCCATCTTCCCATAGTTGAAGCATGCACCGGAGATCCTACGACATTCTCCAAGATGTCTGAAGTTACAAGTAGGGCATGGCTTAATGCCTTGGGAGAGCGAAGTGAAAGGGGGTCCTTTGGATGGGCCACTCGATAGGATGGGTCGTTTTAACCTTTGTTCACTTGGGGAAGACTAACTCATGAGGGCTCGCTTGCTCTTTCCTTTATCTTCACGCCATTTGTTGTCTGTTTCAGCTCTAATGGCTGCTCCCATCAGATCGGCAAAGTTGGTTGGTTTGTAGACTGCTAACACTGATTGAATTTAGCTACTCAAACTCTTCTTAAAGCGATGTAGCTTTAAGGTGTCATCTACCATGATGGTTGGGGCATAGTTCTCGAGCGAGTTGAACTTTGAGGTGTACTCCACTACGGACATACCTGAAGCCTAAGTAAAGTTTTCAAATTCACTCAGCTTCGGATAGTACTACTTCAAGAATATCTCTTTAAATTTTTTCCATGTCACTGGTCCAACTTTAGTCATTGATGGTGAAGCAATTTCCCACCACTTACGTGACTTATCTTCTAGGAAGGGTGTCATGACGTCCACTTTAAACACTTCCAGGATTTCCAGTAGTCGAAGCTGAGTCTCAATATTCTTGAGCCAGTTTTGACTAACTTATGGGTCAGGGTTACCATTAAACATCGGGGCTCTGTTCTTCTGAAGAGACTCATAGTGGTACTTAATGCCATGCGGTTGGGCTTCTGTTGGCGGGTTGACATTCTGATTAACACTTGGGGTTGCTAAGCCTTGCAGGGTGGTTGCTATGATAGTAGCGATGGCCATTGAATCTTCTCGGCTGAGGCTAACTCCTTGGGGAGGGTTTGCATCTTCATTGTTGTTGCAGTTGGCATAGTTGAGGTTACGGTTGTTTCAGATGGGTCTGTTAGCCATTTTCTAAAATCGGATAAGCAAAATGGTTTATGATAGTTCAAAGATAACTGCTTAATTAATGACGAAATTAGATTTTTACTTTCCTATGAGAAGGTATAGGCAATCAGAAACCTTCTTGAAACGACAAAAACACGATTTTGGAGATCTAAACAATGGAATTTGGTAGAAAAATGACATGCATCACGATGAAGGGATTGTGATTTTTGCTAGTTAGGATGTTTTAGAGGGGCACTAGTCATTTGTCGAAAATCCAACTTTGTCAGATTTGCGTACAAAATGTCCCAACTGAATTTTAGAAACCTGGCTTTGATACTACTATAATGTCACGCCCCATGACCTAGGCGTACTGACATCGGCGTTGCTCACAAATATAAATACTCGAAAACAACAAGCCTCATATAGTGAATATTAAACCAGTAATGATATAATAGAAATATTGTCTTTACAAAGTGAAAATCTAATAACGATAAGTGGAGACGTACAAGTTAAGATAACATAAACTAAAAGAAAGAATTACTTGAACAAGGCTCCATTACCAGCCACAAAACATCTCTTGCTCCTCTTTCTCGACTTATTCCTCATTTTTATCTGGGGATGGGAGTAAAGGGGTGAATGCTCTGAAAAACACTCAGTAAGTGGGGGTCGGTCGAACATAGAATGACAGAATACCAAACATAACAAAATATTTGGAATTCATGACAGGAACATAATTCATGAAACATGGCAGAAACATAATTTAATCAAACATATATATGTATACCACTATTAATTATCTTGTTTTCCATGATGTTACTGATCAACCCCCTATATGTAATTTCTCTAAGGGGTGAGGCCATATATCGATTATTATTACCCGCCTTGTCAGGGCCATAACTTGTCATATCTTAGTATGTTTTCGAAAATTCCCTTTTACCATATCTAACTTGAGTCATAACAGTGCATCTTGGAATTCAGAAAGTGCATCTTGGAATTCAGAAAAATAAAAAGAGTAGTATAAAATAATCAATAATGAAAAGAAAATATCGATCATACAAAGCTATAATCGAAAATGAAAAGCTCACTTACTTGGTTAGAAACTTTTTCGATTTTGGACAAAAACTTTACGGAACTTGAACTTACACGTGTTGATCAAAACTTGGGCAGAAACTTGCACAAAATGCAGTTAAGGTTTGGACGAATTTCACAATATGTTGATCAAAGGATTTGAGTGTGCCTTTGGAAGATAATGCATTGTCTATTTATAGTTATGAAAGGGGTGGCCAAGACATACGAAGAGATGGCTAGATGGAGAGTCATCCATTAAGAGGCTAGGTGAAGGGTCATGGCTAGATGAAAAGTCATGGCTAGGTAGAGGGTCATCCATTAAGAGACTAGGTGAAGGGTCATGATTAGATAAAAGGTCATGACTAGATGAATAGTCACCATACCATTACAATATAGCATAGTATCTACTAGTGTCCATCTCCATGACCAAAATCGGGTCTTCACAGTGAGCACCGTGTGCCGGGCAAATTCGTCTTAAAGAGATAGAGTTTAATTTTAGCCTCGACTTTGCTAAGGCGGTGTTATGCCGTCGTTCTACTCAGGCCCAGATTGTACTATCACCATATACAACAAATTTTTAACTTCCATTGATTCGATCGATTAATTTAGCTTAATTGATCTTTTGCTTACCCTAATTGAATTAGGTCGTTCAAGTTGGGTCATGAGCTAGACCCATAAGTGTTCAAATGTAAATTAAAGTTTTTTTAAAAAATTCTTTCGCTACTTTCTTATGACTTGTAAAATGTTCCTAAGCATCGCATTGCAGAGATTTTCTTCTAGTAGGATGATAATTTTAAGAATGTTGACCGCTTAAATGAGTCTCTATGAGCACTTCCCGATTTATCTTGATGATCAGTAAAAAAATTTTGTGAGGCCAAGTCGATTACCTTTATAATTGATTAGTTTAAAGAGTCAGATGCCTACATTACTAAATAATAATAATAATAATAATAATAATAATAATAATAATAATAATAAAATATTCCTAAATATCTAAATCACATACATTATAATACGGTGCACAATGGTAGGGTCCACTAAAGTCAGACAGTCAAAAGTCAAGAGGTCGTGACAGTCAAAAGTCAAGGGGACGTGGTAGTCAGCAGTTAGGGAAAAACGAAGTCGAGCTGCCTGACGTCATCAGCCGCATGATTCCCGGTCAGGTTCTTACAGATCAGGATCCTAGATCTGAGACATAAGGTGTGACCGGGGGTAATGCCTGACCTACTTTGACTGGTCAGGTTTTCTTAGCTCGGTTTACATATCTAGACCTGGTACTTTCGGTAGGTCGACTCCTGGTCGGCTCTTGGGCAATCCAAAAGAGAAGATGAGGCTCTCGCCATAGCTCGTCCTTCTTATCAAGACTCGAGCCAGGTGTTATACCTGACAGATCATCCCGATCTACCCCTAGTCACATTCGGGAGAGACAGAAGGCACTAGGCGACAACAAGGTCAGAGAATTGTAACCGTCTGTCAGAGAATAACTATCGTATATCAGGGAATATTCCAATGGTCCTCAGTCATCTACTAATGGAACCTTCTTCTAGTCCATGGGAGGGTGTCACGCGTCCTCCATCACCCGACAGGTCCTGACACCCAATATTCTCTAACATCGGTCAGGTTCTAGAGGTACGCACGGTCATATAAAAAGAAAGGTCCTCTCCTTTGAGAAGGTACACTCTCTCATACATTCACACTTATCCTCTACAGTTCATTTTTCCTTCGTACATTATTTTTCTAGGGAAAAAGTACCTGACTTGAGCATCAGAGGGCTTGCGCCAGGGACTCTTTCCCTGGTGTCTGGTCTCTAACGTTCCGTGTACTTGTCTAAGTGTGCGCAGAGCTTAAGTACCACCGGCTTAGTCATCACCATCCTTCAGTTCCACGTGGGGGTTTGTTTTCCGGTGCACATACGCCAGGTGTGTTAGAGTGTATACTAAAAGCCTAGCTTTTGTAAACATTTATTTGTTGAAAAGAATCACATTGGTCAATATCTGCATTTATTTGTTAAATGTAATTGTTCAATTAATTTATATAGTAGAAAACATGGAGTGTGGTGTCACACTCAGAAGATTATGTTGTCGGTTCTCTATAAATTATAAACAGTTGCTCGTGACTAAGATAGAAAGGAACAAACTATCAGAATAGTCGTAGTGTAATTAAGTATTAGTTTATCTTGACTAATAAATTACACTGATACACTTTAAGTGTATTGAGTAGGACCATTTAGGTATGTTCTTTTTGTACTGACTTAGTAAAAGAACTAAACCTTAGCTATTATGGAAGTGTGTGCTCTTAATCCTAATATAATAACAAGCACATATATTTAATATTTATTTCTTTGACTTATCAAAGGGTGAGGTTTAGCTCGATAAATCAATATGCCCGATAAGTTGAGAAATGATATTACTTATAGCGTGTGTTGTTGATTATAGAAGGAATCTGTGTCCTAGTTATCTAGGTTGAGAATGTCCCCAAGAGGAGCTCATAAGGATTGCCATGTTAAACCCTGCAGGTGGACCTAGTCCGACATGACAATAAAGTTGAGTGGTACTACTCTCGGAGCTAGATATTAATTAAGTAAGTTGTTAGTAACTTACTTAATTAGTGGACATTCGTAATCTTAAACATAGGGAGACTAACACACTCATGATAAGAAGGAGTCCATAATGTAATTTGGGATTGGTGCGGTAGTGCGGTAATAACTCTCTAGTGGAATGAGTTATTATCGATGAACTTGAGTTGTGTGTTCGGGGTGAGCACGGGATACTCAAACTCATCGGAAGGCCAAAACCAATTTCTCCTCTAGGTCCCTGTCATAGCCTCATTATAGCCTCAAATCCATCCAAATGTAAGGCTCTTCTTGGTGTTCGAGAAGGGGGCCAGACCATTGCTTGGTGACTAAGCAATTGTTAGTTAGAGCCCTAGAGCCAATCATTTGATGATTGTATGGACTCATGTATATCATATTCTTGTATATTAATAAAGGCTTTTGTTTGGTTATTATACTTATTTATATTAGTGCCAAATAGATTAAGTATAATAGCGTCCTTGAGTAGAAGGTTCATACATATATCAATCGATTAGTTGAATCGATAGTGAGATGATATAGGGAACACTACTCTAAATCATTCCTAGTCGAGTATTAGCATTCAGGGACAATGTTAATACAATAAGACTAGCATGTAGGTCAGCTCGATGACTTGATCTCACAAGTCATGGATATAGAGATATCAAGCTGACACATGGGTATGCATTAGAGAATGTATACTGAATGACCCGCCATGAGAAAGTATCATGGATCGTTATATGAGTGTCATATACTTTCTCATGTGGCTATTAGTATGACTATTAGTCCTTAGACCTGAAGTCACCATGGATCCCTACATAAGGAGTTATGTACTTTAGTTTCGTCAAACGTCACCCGTAACTGGGTGGACTATAAAGGCGATTACTGGGTATATAACGAATTATGTAGAGGGATGTGAGTGATGTAGATGGGATCTATCCTCCCATATGGGGAGCGACATCGGTATTCTTGATAGAGTGAGACCACTAAGTGCATGGCCATGCCCAAATGAGTCAACATTAGATGTTGAGCTCATTTGATCGAGTGAGTCTACTTGGAGTTCAAGATTTAGATTGATTAGAGGATGACACGGTCTATGCCTCACATTGATCAATCTAGATGTCTAGGATAGAAGGACACTTGTCATTATTTTGTGAGTAGTCACAATTGGTAGTCACGAGGTGATGTCGGATCTCGACATTCTTGTAACTTGGGTAGTAATGATGTGTTGCTAGATATCGCTCATTACTTATGCTCCTAAATGGGTTTAGGGCATTGCCAACGTTACAAGAACCTATAGGGTCACACACTTAGGACAATTAGGTGGAGATTAGGTTCATATGATGAACCAAGAGGATTAGATTCATTTGATGAATCAAATTGGATTAAGAGTAATCCTAATTGGGCTAACTTGAGTTCGACTCAAGTTGATTCATGTGTTAAATGAGTCTAATTTAGATTATGACTCATTGAATCAATTTAATTTAATGAATTAGATTCATTATATTAAGTTGGCTCGAATCAAATGGTTGGATTAGATCCACCATGGTAGAGATTGAGTCAAGTTTGACTTGACATGAGAAGGAAGACCAAAGGTCAATTTTGACTTGACCTTTTGCCACCTCATTGGTGAGTTGGCATTAGGTGGACCAATAATGATGTTCCACATCATCATGGGTGCCACCTCATGGAAGTGACAAAGCCACTCTCTTAATGGTTTCATATTAATTGCAATTAATGCAATTAATGTGATTTTATGGTTTCATATTAATTGCAATTAATGCAATTAATGTGAAATTTGAAATGTGGCCGGCCACTTTGTTTTGGGTGAAGAAATTCATTTTTTCATTCACTTGTGTGCATCTTCCTCCTTCTCCCTCTCAAGCTCTCCCTCTCCCTCTCCTCCCTTGGCCGAATCACATAGGTGCTAGCACACCTTGGTTTTTGGTCATCTCCATCTAGTGTGTCCGTGTGGATACTTCTAGAGGACCGGCACTTGACGGTCTTGAGATCCGGTATCATTTGGACGAGCGGGAACGCGAAGGGCATCGCTAAAAGGGTAAACACTTTTTCTCGTAGATCTAAGTAGTAGATCGGTTTTTGAACTCGTACAAGAAATAGTTTTTCGAATTTTGTATACGAATCTTTTCGGGGTTTCCGCGACGCGAAAAAGCGATTTTCGCGGCCCGAAGAACCCAACAGTGGTATCAGAGCCACGTGCAAAGACTTGTACGAGTTAGTTTTTGGTTTTTGGAAAACAAAACTTCTGTGATTTTCTGTAAAAAATTCAATTTTTATGTTTTTATGGGTAATTTTTCCTTATAGGTGAAGCACAAGTGTCTCGGCACTTGTAGGCTTCGGCTATCGGGAAGAATTTTCCCAAACGGCTTCGTTTCGACCCAAAATCTTTTGGGACAGCGGACTCGGGTGCCTTTAGATCGCAACGGAGCAACTCACGATGGTTAGATCGTGGGTAGGGGCGCTGCCCCTAACCCCGCAAGGGGATTTGCTCCGCGATCGCACCCGAAATCGCTAATAACGAACCCGTCGGGAAGATTTTTCCGAAACGGTAATGTCTCGGCCCAAATCGTTTTGGGACAGCGGGTTTAGGCGCTGTTGGATCGCAAAGGAACCCTCGCGATGGTTAGATCGCGGGTAGGGGCGCTGCCCCTGGGCCCCGCAAGGGGATCCGTTCGCTAAACGGGACCGCCGGGAAATTTTACTTGTAAAATTGTAAAAAATTATTTTTAAAATTACAGAAAATAAGAAAATATATAATTTTGAATTATATATATTAATTTTGTGATAGTCATGGCCCCAAACCCAATATGATTGGTTGTGTTGTAATTCATAATACGGCCTGCGTGCCGTGATGTGTTTTAGCGTGTTGTATTTATTTTATTATTCGCGACCTGCGCGTCGTGCCTCGTCTTTTATTCTTGTTGTAAATTAGATTTAGACTCGAATGTAACTCGAGTTTCAAATTGTAATGTACAAATTGGAGCGGTGGAGGGTCCACACGAGACGGAGTTCCGAGGCGGGCACGAGCAACACAAGGTGGTCAAAGGGAGGAGCTTGGAGAAGCTGTTGACCCTAGGTTGACCATTCGATCTTCTCATTGGCTTGAGAAGATCGTAGTAGGGCCATGACTAAATCACAAATAGATTAATTAATTAATTATTATGTATCTGATGCATGTTTAATAGTTAATTAATTAATTAGTACCTTAACGATTAGATTAGATCTAAGTCGTGCACATGATGCACCCTTGCGATTAGATTAGATCTAAGTCGTGCACAAGATGCATCCTTCTCGATTAGATTAGATCTAGATCGAACCAACTCTAAATGCCTAACCGTGCCGTGATACCTATCACTACCTCGATCACATGTATTGTTGAATCTGCCAAAGCAGAGCAATACATATTATCTTGGTAGGGTACGGAGGGACAATCTTGGTCCCGCCTATCAACGCATGGGTGAATACAAACTCAATTAGATTGAGTATTCCTAGTTACTCGGTTGGATCGAGTCAACTATAGGCATTATTCCAACGGTTGGAAAAGATAGGTCAAAATCACATCTATATTAACTCTCGGGCGTATTAGCCAAAGCTAACTCGAGTTTTAATATAAATGCGGATATTGATTCTATAAACAAGAGTTGCATAGAGATGTAATTGGTAATCGTTACCTACTGATCATACTAAGCCTTGGGCGTATTAGCCAAAGCTAACTCAAGGGTTAGTATGATGTGGATCTTGTCCCACAAGAATTATAGAATTCAGTGGGAGCATCGTTTAATTAAAGGCCTAATTAAATGATTTTAAAGAATATGATATTTATTTCTACAAATTTTCTGTTGTAGATAACCATGACGTCGAACACGAATTCCTTCTCCCTGCGATCTGTCCTTGAGAAGGACAAGCTCAACGGAGCGAATTTCCTGGACTGGTACAGGAACTTGAGAATAGTTCTCACCCAGGAGCGTAAGCTGTACGTTCTGGAGCAGCCCATTCCGGAGGCTCCTCCTGCCAATGCCCCGCGAGCCGACAAAGATGCTTATAAGAAGCATCAAGACGACGCATTAGATGTGTCCTGTCTAATGCTCGCGACCATGAACTCAGAGCTTCAGAAGCAACATGAGTTGATGGGCGCTTACGATATGGTTGAGCATCTTCGCCAACTATATCAGGGACAAGCGAGGCATGAGAGATTTGAGATCTCGAAGGCACTGTTTCAGTGCAAGATGTCAGACGGGGCTCCTGTAGGTCCTTATGTACTCAAGATGATTGGGTACATAGAGAACCTACAAAGACTGGGGTTCCCACTTGGCCAAGAGCTGGCCACTGACTTGATCTTGCAGTCCTTGCCAGATAGCTATAGTCAATTCGTTCTGAACTATAACATGAACGAGATTGACAAGCCACTGCCCGAGCTACTTAGTATGTTACGAACTGCTGAGATTAACCTTAAGAAGGTTAAGCCCATTCTGATGGTTCAGAAGCACAAGGGCAAGGGCAAGCCCAAAGGTAAGGGAAAGTCCCAAACCAAGGGCAAAGGCAAGGCACTGAAGCCTGTAGGAGGGGTCACCAAGGATGCTACCTGCTTCCACTGCGGTCAGACCGGGCACTGGAAGAGGAACTGCAAGGTATACTTGGAGGATCTAAAGAAGAAGCGAAGTGAGACTTCCACTTCAGGTATATATGTTATAGAAGTCAATCTATCTATTTCTACATCATGGGTATTAGATACTGGATGTGCTTCTCACATTTGTACTGATGTGCAGAGAAATAGCGAGCATTGGCAAAGGGCGAGGTGGACCTACGAGTAGGCAATGGAGCACGGGTTGCTGCTGTTGCTGTAGGAAACTTATCTATCTCTGCCCTCTGGGCTTGTACTAGATTTAGATGATTGTTGTTATGTGCCTGCTCTTACTAAGAACATAGTTTCAGTTTCTTGTTTAGACAAGAAAGGATACTCTTTTATAATAAAAGACAAATGTTGTTCTGTTTATTTAAAAGATATGTTCTATTGTAGTGCACCACTAATAAACGGACTCTATATTCTAGACCTTGAGAGCCCTATCTATAACATTAGTACCAAGAGGTTCAAGTCAAATGACATGAACCAAACCTACCTCTGGCACTGTCGCTTAGGTCATATAAATGACAAACGCTTATCCCAGCTCCATAAGGATGGTTTGCTGCACTCATTTGATTTAGAATCATATGAGATATGCGAGTCATGCCTACGAGGCAAGATGACCAAGACGCCCTTTAGTGGGCATAGCGAGAGAGCAACTGATTTGTTAGGACTCATACATAGTGATGTATGTGGCCCTTTCAATGTTGCTGCTAGAGGCGGTTATAGGTACTTCATCACATTTACTGATGATTTCAGTAGATACGGTTATGTGTACTTGATGACACATAAGTCGGAATCCTTTGAAAAGTTCAAAGAATTCAAGAATGAAGTACAGAACCAGCTTGGCAAGAGTATTAAGATACTTCGATCCGATCGAGGTGGAGAATACTTAAGCCATGAGTTTCGTGACTATTTAGCTGAGTGTGGGATTCTATCCCAACTCACTCCTCCTGGAACACCACAGTGGAATGGTGTGTCCGAAAGGAGGAATCGTACCCTATTAGATATGGTACGATCTATGATGAGTCACACAGATCTTCCGACATTTCTATGGGGATATGCTCTAGACACGGCAGCTTTCATACTCAACCGAGTTCCATCAAAGGTCGTGATAAAGACACCATATAGGATATGGACTGGGAGAGATGCCCAGGTGTCTTTCATGGGGATTTGGGGGTGTGAGGCTTACGTACGACGTCAAGTCTCAGACAAGTTAGGACCCAAATCCGACAAGTGTTATTTCATTGGATATCCCAAGGAAACTAAGGGATATTACTTCTACATTCCCAGTCAGCACAAGGTAGTTGTGGCAAAGACTGGGGTCTTTCTAGAAAGGGACTTTGTTTCTAGAAAGACTAGTGGGAGTACATTCGATCTTGAAGAAGTTCAAGATGCGGATCCTAGCACTGAAGCCTCGATGGAAGTTGAACTGGAACCACAAAGTGTTGTGGATGATGTTGTTCCACAAGGAGTTGAGGAACAACAACCAGTTCAAGTAGACATACCTCTTCGCAGGTCTGATAGGGTACGTCGTCAGCCTGAGAGATATTCATTTCTCGTGTCTGACCATGATGACGTTGTGCTCATAGAGGATGAGCCTAACACCTATCAGGAAGCTGTGATGAGACCAAATTCTGAGATATGGCGGATGGATATCAAAAACCGCGTTTCTGAATGGAAACATACTCGAGGATGTGTACATAACACAACCTGAGGGTTTTTGTAGTTCCACAGCCATAGGATCTATCATGTATGTCATGTTATGTACTAGACCTAATGTCTCGTATGCTATGAGCATGACGAGCAGATACCAGTTAGATCCAGGTGAAAGTCACTGGATAGCGGTCAAGAATATTCTTAAGTACTTGAGAAGGACTAAAGAATATTTCTTGATATATGGAGGCGATGATGAGCTAGCTGTAAAGAGTTACAGTGATGCTAGCTTCCAGACCGACCAGGATGATTAAAAAAAAAAAAATCGCAGTCGAGGTTCGTGTTTTGCTTGAATGGTAGTGCTATGAGCTGGCAGAGTTCACAGCAGTTCTACAACGTTTCCATCTCATTCGAGAGATTATCGATAGAGGAGATGTGAAGATTTGCGGAGTACCTACAGAGGCTAACATTGCAGATCCCTTGACCAAGGCTTTGGCACAGAGAAAGCATGATGGTCACACTAGGTCTTTAGGCTTTAGAGCTTATATTGATTGGCACTAGTGCTAGTGGGAGATTGTTAGTTAGAGCCCTAGAGCCAATCATTTGATGATTGTATGGACTCATGTATATCATATTCTTGTATATTAATAAAGGCTTTTGTTTGGTTATTATACTTATTTATATTAGTGCCAAATAGATTAAGTATAATAGCGTCCTTGAGTAGAAGGTTCATACCTATATCAATCGATTAGTTGAATCGATAGTGAGATGATATAGAGAACACTACTCTAAATCATTCCTAGTCGAGTATTAGCATTCAGGGACAATGTTAATACAATAAGACTAGCATGTAGGTCAGCTCGATGACTTGATCTCACAAGTCATGGATATAGAGATATCAAGCTGACACATGGGTATGCATTAGAGAATGTATACTGAATGACCCGTCATGAGAAAGTATCATGGATCGTTATATGAGTGTCATATACTTTCTCATGTGACTATTAGTATGACTATTAGTCCTTAGACCTGAAGTCACCATGGATCCCTACATAAGGAGTTATGTACTTTAGTTTCGTCAAACGTCACCCGTAACTGGGTGGACTATAAAGGCGATTACTGGGTATATAACGAATTATGTAGAGGGATGTGAGTGATGTAGATGGGATCTATCCCTCCCATATGACGGGAGCGACATCGGTATTCTTGATAGAGTGAGACCACTAAGTGCATGGCCATGCCCAAATGAGTCAACATTAGATGTTGAGCTCATTTGATCGAGTGAGTCTACTTGGAGTTCAAGATTTAGATTGATTAGAGGATGACACGGTCTATGCCTCACATTGATCAATCTAGATGTCTAGGATAGAAGGACACTTGTCATTATTTTGTGAGTAGTCACAATTGGTAGTCACGAGGTGATGTCGGATCTCGACATTCTTGTAACTTGGGTAGTAATGATGTGTTGCTAGATACCGCTCATTACTTATGCTCCTAAATGGGTTTAGGGCATTGCCAACGTTACAAGAACCTATAGGGTCACACACTTAGGACAATTAGGTGGAGATTAGGTTCATATGATGAACCAAGAGGATTAGATTCATTTGATGAATCAAATTGGATTAAGAGTAATCCTAATTGGGCTAACTTAAGTTCGACTCAAGTTGATTCATGTGTTAAATGAGTCTAATTTAGATTATGACTCATTGAATCAATTTAATTTAATGAATTAGATTCATTATATTAAGTTGGCTCGAATCAAATGGTTGGATTAGATCCGCCATGGTAGAGATTGAGTCAAGTTTGACTTGACATGAGAAGGAAGACCAAAGGTCAATTTTGACTTGACCTTTTGCCACCTCATTGGTGAGTTGACATTAGGTGGACCAATAATGATGTTCCACATCATCATGGGTGCCACCTCATGGAAGTGACAAAGCCACTCTCTTAATGGTTTCATATTAATTGCAATTAATGCAATTAATGTGATTTTATGGTTTCATATTAATTGCAATTAATGCAATTAATGTGAAATTTGAAATGTGGCCGGCCACTTTGTTTTGGGTGAAGAAATTCATTTTTTCATTCACTTGTGTGCATCTTCCTTCTTCTCCCTCTCAAGCTCTCCCTCTCCCTCTCCTCCCTTGGCCGAATCACATAGGTGCTAGCACACCTTGGTTTTTGGTCATCTCCATCTAGTGTGTCCGTGTGGATACTTCTAGAGGACCGACACTTGACGGTCTTCAGATCCGGCATCATTTGGACGAGCGGGAACGCGAAGGGCATCGCTACAAGGGTAAACACTTTTTCTCGTAGATCTAAGTAGTAGATCGGTTTTTGAACTCGTACAAGAAATAGTTTTTCGAATTTTGTATACGAATCTTTGCACGGATCTACGGCTTTGGGTCCTTCGGGGTTTCCACGACGCGAAAAAGCGGTTTTCGCGGCCCGAAGAACCCAACAGCAATGGCCGATCACATCCTCTTATAGGGGCCGGCACTATTGCTTGGTGACCAAGCTTGTAGGGGCCGACCAAGATTAATTCAAATAGTGTTTTGAATTTGTTAAAATCTTCTCTTTGTAGAAAACTATAAGTTTTAAAAGAGAGATTTTAATTTTTAAAACTTTCCTTATTTGAATTAGGTCACATGTTTTAATAGAGTTTTAAAAGTTTTAAAACTTTCCTTTTTTAACCATCCTCATGGTTTAAGAAAAAAAGGGAGATAAGTTTTAAAATTAAAATTTTCTATCATCATGTTAAAAAAAGAAATTTTATAAGAGAGTTTTTAAATTTAAAACATGGTTTTAATTTTTAGAAACTTTCCTTTTTTAACTTCTACTTTAGGAAAGAGAGCTTGTAAAATTTTATAAGAGTTTTTTCTCTTGTAATTTTTTTTAAAAAAAAATTATTATTCCTTTCCTAAATATGGTGGCCGGCCACCTTGCTTGGTGCCCAAGCAAGGGGCCGGCCAAGCTTAATCCTAAACCAAATAGGATTGATCACAACCATTGATTGGTGATTGATTCAATGAAGAGGAAAGAAAAGGAAAAATAAAAAGGGAAAAGGAAAAACTCTTGGATGATTTTTATTTTTGTAAAAGGTTTTTCTTTATTTGCCTTGGGCAAGTAATATAAAAGAAGGGGTGAGGGGGCTTCATGAGACACAACTCTTATTCTCTTGCTTGGAGACCTCTTGGTGGCCGGCCCTCTCCCTTCTCCCTTTCCCTTTGCTCTCTTCTTCTTGGTGGTGGTGGTGGCCGAATCTTAGAGGAAGAGGAAGGACTCTTTTGGGTGGTGTTCATCTTGGAGGATCGCCGCCCACACGACGTCCAAGGCGAGGCGAGGAATACGGCAGAAGATCTCGAGGTCATTAGCTTACAAAGAGAAGGTATAACTAGTAATTTTCTTCCGCATCATACTAGTTATTTTCTTTGTAAGAATTCTAAATACAAGAGGCAATTAGATCTAGTTTATCGAATTTATTTTTTGATTTTGTGTTTTCTTCTTTTTCAAATTTGTGATTCGATTGTTCTTTTTGGTTAACCTAGAGTTATTTAAGGAAATAAATATTAGCTATCCTTTAAAGGCTTTGCCTATGCGGTGGTGGTTGCTCCCATATCCAAGAAGGCCATGTGCCTCGCCATG
Source organism: Zingiber officinale (assembly GCF_018446385.1). Taxonomy (NCBI): domain Eukaryota; kingdom Viridiplantae; phylum Streptophyta; class Magnoliopsida; order Zingiberales; family Zingiberaceae; genus Zingiber; species Zingiber officinale. The sequence continues at coordinate 68,170,724 of NC_055989.1, forward strand.
CCCTGGAAGTCAATTTTGGAAATTAATATTTATGGAATTAATAGCTTAGGTAGATTTGAATCAATAGTGTTAAGTTCCGCTTGTGATTCAAATCTAAACCATTAAGAACATATAAGTTAAATTTGGAATCAATGATGTTAAGTTCCGTCTGTGATTCCTAATTTAACTTCTAAAGAACACAATAGGTTATTTAAGGAAAGGTTCGACACTTGTACAAAAATTTTTATACAGTGGAACCGGTACGTTTTCCTAGGATTAACCAACAAGGTGTCCTCAAGTCGCCTCTCCATCAACACCAACAACACCTTAGGTGGCCTTTGTCTGACTCAGATTTTGGACAGGATCAATTTGGCATTATTTGTGGGAACTTCCTTCACCTGTTCTAGAGCGTGAAGATGGAGGATACCGAAAGGATCGACATCTCCATGACAACAGGAGAATATGAATTGTTCAAGGAGGCAAAGAAGCGGGTGGCTTCCAAAAAACAACCACTGCTTCACGGCTGTTCAAGATGCCTGCAATTTCCAAGGACCCGACTCATGCCTTGGATAGGGGATCTAAGAGAAAATAGCCCGAGGGTTTCCCTTAAGCCTTCTATCGGGAGCTTGACCCTGACTATTACCACAAGGGCTCGGACTATTATAATAAGAAAGAGCAACCACAGGTCTCCATCGTGGAGAGCTCCCCGTCCAAAGATTCAAAGAAAGGGAAAGTCATAGTCCTTAGGGAGGAGCCCCGGGGGGAGCCGGAGGAGCAAGTGCCCTTCTCTCTAAGGGTACTTAAGGAGAAGCTACCGAAGGGATACAAGCCCCCAGCTATTGGAGAGTATAATGGTAGCAAGGACCTGGAGGATCATCTTCGAAAGTTTCAGAACGTTGCGCTGCTACACCAATATAGTGACGCCATTAAGTGTCGAGTGTTCTTAAACACTCTGCCCGGCTTGGCACAAAAATGGTTTGATAGACTACCAAATGGGTCCATCACCTGCTTCTATGACATCAAGACCATTTTCCTGCACCATTTCGCTAGTAGCAGGAAGTACCAGAAGACAGATCATTGTCTCTTTTCCCTAAGCAAGGGTCTACCAAGACCTTGAGAGGCTATATCAAATGCTTCAACCAGGTAGTTTAGGACGTCCCATCCACTACCTCTGAAATATTGATGAGTGTCTTCTCCCATGGTCTGGTAGAAGGGGAGTTCTTCCAAGCCCTCATTCGAGAGCCTATGAAGAACTTCGATGAGATGCTAGGGAAGACCACCAGTTACATCAATGTAGAAGAAGCCTAGGTGGCTCGGCAGAAAGCGGACAAGGTGCCTGCTCCTGCCAACAAATCAGAGAAGGGGTCGCCCCAATCGCCAGCTCAACCTCTTCCGTACGCCAGGGATTCTCGACCGGGATTTCTGCCTAGGCAAGACTCCCGGATGGCTCAAAGGGTATAAGCTGTCCAAGCCCCAAGATCCGGTCAGTGGGGACCTCGCTATTGCACTTACCACATGTCCCACACTCATGCCACCAGGGATTGCGTCTAGTTTGCCCGTGATTCTCAGCGCGCAGCTGAACTGGGTCTGCCTCCACCTGAGATCACACCCAAGCTTCAGAGGTTGCTCGCCGGCCAGCAGGCCACGGCAGGTCAGTCAAGTAAATCCCTGCTTAACAACGCAGGTCAAGGAAGCCAGTAGCTAGGTCGTGGCAAGGAGCCAAGGTAATCCCTGGAGTAGGAGAACAGGGGAAATGTTGCCATCTAAGAGGTCAACATGATCTCCGGAGGGCCTACGGATGGAGATCTGTTAGGGCTCGGAAATCTTATGAACCCCGCTTGGAGATACATGTCGTAGGATGCAGTCAAGAACAAGCTGTCGGGCCCATAATCAGTTTTGGGTCGCAAGACTTGGAGGGGTTGGAGCTCCCTCATGATGATCCACTAATAATCAAAGCTATCATAGCCAACAGTCGTGTGGCCAAGGTTTTAATTGATATCGGAAGCTCTGTCAATGTGCTATTCAAGAATGCATTCGAGGGCATGCAAATCGATGCCAGTGAGCTCCAGCTTGTGGCCACTATACGGCTTCACCGACAATGAAGTAAGACCCATGGGACAAATTAAGCTAGCCATTTCTCTGGGTAGTGAGTGATAACCATGATTTTACTGTACTATTTTGATTCATATATGCATGGTTTGATGTTGATTTTATAGGTTTAAATCATGGTTACATTATATTTTGTGCATTGTATCTATTTTGGACCTAATTGCAAATTATTATATTTTTGTGTTATTTGATGCTAATATTTGATTCTTATTTTGTAGGCATCAAAGGATCTTGGATTTGGATCTATTTGGACCCAAATTGGGTTCGAATCGGAGTTCAAATAAGAAGATCAAGCTTTGGAGCATTATGGGTCGTTCATCAAGAATAGGACAGATCTGGACCATCCGTTGAAGATCTGGCCGATCCAACTTAATAGGGAGCAGATCTAAGCCATTGATGAAGATCCATAAGTTTTGATGCAGATCTGAGTTCATCCAGCCATTGATTCAGTTTAATTAATCTGGGCCGTTCATTGAAGACTATGCAGATCCGGGCCATCCAGTGATGATCTGATCGATCCGACCTACGGGAGGGTAGATCCAGACCCTAGATCAACATCAGTACCTTCAGATCGGAATTTGGATGACTGTTCACTGTTGATTTAGCCCGGAATCATCTCAGCCGTCCATTTCAGATCCAGATCTGATTTAAATCTGAGAAGCTACAGTGAGCTTCTTCGTCGATCCCCTGCGCTGTTCTTCGTCCCATGGCGCGACATCTTCCGAATTTCGGCCCCATTCCTTCTCCGATCAATTTCCCGAGCTTCAATCTCGGTGGAGAACTTCTCGGCGGTGTCATCCCGATCATCTGGAGCCATCGGAGAGTGTTCTCTCCGGCGGAAATCTGCTCACGGCGACTTCTCTGTTTTCGCCAGATTTAGAGGTGGTCTTCCAAATCTGCGCTCCGATTCCATTCAGTGACACTTGGAGGTGGTCCGCCGGTGTTATTGAGCTTCATCCGACGCTCATCCGCAGTCCACATTTTCACTTCAGATCCAGAGAGCTTCAGGATGTAGATTTCCATCATTTTCGGCATTTATGGGTTTTGGGATGTTCTTAGCTCGTCGGGGCTGGTCCGTCGGCGTTGCTGAGTATACCTGGACCTGAGACGCAGCTGAGATGCTCCACTGAGGTCCGAAATTGGGTGGTCTCGATTTTGGCCTCTTGTGTGACGGCTTGAGTGTGAAGTTTTGTGGAATTGGTTGAGGGATTGGATTGGTTAGGGTTTATTTCTTTTTGCTACTGTTTTATAGCTTAGAACTTGTTTCTTTTAATGGTTGTTATGTTTTTATGCAAGTAATTTAGTATTTCATTACCTTGTTGTAGTTTAATTTGAGTTTAAGTTGTGCTTGATTAATTGTTTAGAGTTTAAGTTCTAAGTTAGGGTTTACATCTTGTTTTAGATCAGATTTACTTGAGTCTTCTTATTTCAATCTTCGTTTGATGTGTGTTGATGATTTAATTATAATGTAGGGTGACAATGTATTATGGTTTGATTGTTGGCACACAAGTAGATTTCATTTGTTTAGGTTTCACTCTTATGCTTTAGATTAATTTCTTTACTGCTGTGTTTTCCTTTGTAGATTTATATTCAAAGCTTTAAAACCCCCAACTCCATTTTTATATCGAAAACCCCAAAAATAGGAATAAAAAGACAATCCTAGATTACATTATACTGTTGATTCCTCGAGAGCGATCCTGGGCTCGTTACTACAACGTTATTGTGAAATTAAGGGGTTCAGCGGAAAATACATTTGTACAATTTGATTAGCGGGTGTGATAGATTCGCTTATCAGTGAGCCCCTATTAAGGACGCGAAGAAGCACTTTCATTGTGGTGGATTCGCCATCCTCTTACAATGTCATCTTGGGAAGACCGACATTGCATGAATTCCTGGGCGGTAGTCTTCACCTTTCTTCAGGAGATTAAATTCCCTATGGGAGATTAGGTTGAGGATGTCAGAGGAGAGCAATTGGTCTCTCGCAGGTGTTACATCGACATGGTGAAAGTGGAGGCCTATAAGGCTCAAAGAACCCAGGATGGTGGGATCCATGTCATCCAAAAGGAACCTCTACCTATAGCAGAGGAACCTATCCCTTGGGAGGAGGTCCAGCTCTATCCCAGCGTCCGGAAAGCCTCACCCACATATCTAGCGACCTGCCGATCAAGATCAATACAGATCTAGTCAAATTCTTGACACGCAATAGGGACATCTTCGCTTGGTCCCCCGAAGAGCTACCTGGAGTCAAGCCCGAGGTAGCTGAACACAAACTACACCTTTTGCCTGATTCCAGGATGGTCAAGTAGAAGAAGTGGAACTTCTAGGCCGAGCAAAATAAGATCATCCGAGCTGAGGTGGATCAATTCTTGAAAGCAAAGCACATTAGAGAAGTACAATTTCTACCTTATCTCTCTAATGTGGTCCTGGTGTCCAAACCCAACAACAAGTGGAGAGTCTGCATCGATTTCCGAGACCTCAACCGTGCTAGCCCTAAGGACTGTTACCCGCTACCCAGGATTGATCAGATGGTAGACTCAACCTCGAACTACAAAAGGATCTGCATGCTTGACGCTTACCAGGGATACCACCAAATCCCCCTAGTGTTGGAAGATTAGGACAAGGTCAGCTTCATCATAGCAGATGGTACTTTATATTACACAGTCATGCCTTTGAGATTGTGAAATATAGGAGTTACCTGTAGGACCGTTGGGTCGGCTAGAAGGGGGGTTGTTGGATATCCTGCAAAGTCAAAAACAAATGAACAACCCTTCCTCGAACTCTTTAAGCAAACACTTGTAAAATAAACAAAGCAAATAAATAAAACATTAAAAAGACGAGGCACGAGTGTTTACTTGGTTACAACCGATGTGGTTGTAAATCTAAGGAAGATTAAGCCCAATATCAATCTCCTTCAGGCAGAGAAGCCTCTTATAGCGTTGACGTATAAAAAGAAAGAAGCTCAACTAAAACTCTAAAGCGCACAAGCGTTGGATTTACAGTTCTGAGTTCGTTGAAAAGCTTCTAGACCAAGACTATATTTATAGTCTTGGTCGGGGCGCCTTGGGGGGGATAAACTTTATCCCCCAATGATCAGATCGAGTAAAATCTCGATCCTGGTTAAAAGTCTGGTCCGGGCTCCCAGAAGGCTCCGAGCGCCTCGGAGGGCTCCGGGCGCCCCAGACTGCTCCGGGCGCCCCGAAGCCCAAAGTCAACAAATGTTGACTTTTTCGTCCGGGACCTCTTCTCTGGTTCAGTCCCGCCTCGGTCCGGTTCTTCTCCTTTGGATCCGCTCGCTTGGGTGATCTCTACCATCCGGAAAAGGGCTCACCCGAACCCAAGTTCCGGTCTTCTCGAGCAGCCTTCCGCTCCGGCTTCTCATCCCTCGGAATCGCTGCGTGTTTCCCTTCTCATCCACCAGCGTACTCATCCGTAGTCTTTATCCCTCGGTCGCACCCCGTGCCGACCTTCTCGCTAGCTGCGTCTCTTGCTCCCCGAGCAATCTTCTTCTCCGGCTTTCGTCCCTCGGAACCACCACACGCTTCCTTCTCGTCCACCGGGGTACTCTTCTGCAACACCTCATCCCTCGGACTCACCGCGTGCCGTCCTTCTTGCTAGCTGCGTCTTCCGCTCGAGTACCTGTGCTCCTAAACTCCTGCATACTTAGACACAAGGTTAAAACAACACAGGACCTAACTTAACTTGTTGATCACACCAAAACAACCTTGGGGTTCCAACAATCTCCTCCTTTTTGGTGTGAGCAACCCAAATTAAGCTAGGGAAAAAATAGACTTAAAATAAACTCAACTAATTTGTAATTTAGTGCAGAAAGATAGAAAAAATTATTTTTAGTCTACCTCCCCTAGACTTATACTTTTCCTTCTCCCCCTTTGATCACATAAAAAATGGGGTTCTATGAAGAAAATCTAAGGGAAAAAAACATAAAAAAGTTTGAGATCCTTAAAAAATATTGCAATAATTTTCACATAAACAGTCTCAAAAAAAAAAAATTTATAAGTGGAATTATAAAAAGATTCTAACTTAGATAGTTTTGCACAAAAAAGATTTAAGCAGAATTTTTTAATTTCAGAACAACTTTTAACTTAGGCAATAAATATCTTCTGAAGATTTTTCTAAGTATAAAAGAGAATTTTTCTAAGTTAAACCTTTAAAAGGAATTTTCTAATCCTAAAACTTTATGCAAGAAAATTTTAAAAAATATTGAGAAAAAGAAATTTTCTATACATTTATTTTTTATTTTTAATTCTAAAGCTTTTATTAGAAAGTTTTAAATTCCCATTTTAATTTATCATAGCTTCTTAAATCACACTTTTTCAGATTTAAACCAACCATGATTAAACATGCAAAGATTTGTATCATGTTAATCTCTATTTCACAATAATATTTTGATAATCTAAATTCTAACTTGATAAAGTTTTTCGACAACATTTCCAATTTGCAAAATTTGTTCGACAAAATATTTTGTAATTTGCAAAAATATTTTGACAACATAAATTTTAATTTGAACAAATCTGTTGATAATAGATTTTCTAATCTGAAAAATTCTTTCGATAATATCTCTAATTTACAAAATTTGTTCGAAAAAATATTTCGAATTTTGCAAAATTTATTCGTCAGAAGATTTTCTAATTCAAAAAATTCTTTCGACGATTCAATTTTTAATTCGCAAAATTCTTTCGGCGACATTTTGATTGATTTAACTAATTGTTTAGAAGTTGGAGTCCATACCTGACTTACCTTTTCGACCGTTGGTTCTCCTCCTGTCGAGTTGTTACTTCCGACGTTACTCCCCCTTTATTGATGCTCTCGATGTTTATTGAGGAAGTGTTGATTGCGTCTTCTGGTAGATGCTCGGTGATGAGAGATGTTTCGGCAATTTCCTTGATCTCTGACTCTTCTGTCGATGACTCGATGTCTATTGAGGAGTTGGATTCAACTGCAGCTGGTTCTTCGTAAAGCTTTAAGAACCTTTCCCAAAGTTCTTTTGCGCTTTTGTATGTTCTGACTCTGTCGAGATCCTTGGCAGGTAACACGCTCAAAAGACTAGATTCAGCCTTACCGTTTGCCATGAATTTGTCGCACTGCTCGTCAGTCCATTGATGCTCCTTAAGTTCTTTTCCTTCTTCGCTTTTGGGCATTATAAAATCATACATCATTATTAATAACATATTGAAATCAATTTTAAAGTAAACCTCCATTCGTCGCTTCCAGAATGCGAACTCCCCCTCGAATGTTGGTGGATAGATGTTAGCTTTGGCCATATCGTTGCTTCGATCGGCGGTTAGTCCTCCTGAAGCGCATCGGCTCTGATACCACTTTTAGGACCGTTGGGCCAGCTGGAAGGGGGGTTGTTGGATATCCTGCAAAGTCAAAAACAAACGAACAACCCTTCCTCAAACTCTTTAAGCTAACACTTGTAAAATAAACAAAGCAGATAAATAAAACATTAAAAAGACGAGGCACGAGTGTTTACTTGATTACAACCGATGTGGTTGTTAATCCAAAGAAGATTAAGTCCAATATCAATCTCCTTCAGGCAGAGAAACCTCTTACAACATTGACATACAAAAAGAAAGAAGCTCAACTAAAACTCTAAAGCGCACAAGCGTTGGATTTACAGTTCTGAGTTCGTTGAAAAGCTTTTGGACCAAGACTATATTTATAATCTTGGTCGGGGTGCCCCGAAGGGGTTCCGGGCGCCCTGGGGGGGTAAACTTTATCCCCCAATGATCAGATCGAGTCAAATCTTGATCCTGGTTAAAAGTCTGGTCCGGGCGCCCAGAAGGGTTCCGGGTGCCCCGGAGCCCAAAGTCAACAAATGTTGACTTTTTCATCCGGGACCTCTTCTCTGGTTCAGTTCCGCCTCGGTCCGGTTGTTCTCCTCCGGATCCACTCGCTTGGGTGATCTCTGCCATCCGAAAAAGGGCTCACCCGAACCCAAGTTCCAGTCTTCTCGAGCAGCCTTCCGCTCCGGCTTCTCGTCCCTGGGAATCGCTGTGTGTTTCCTTCTCGTCCACCAGCGTACTCATCCGCAGTCTTCGTCCCTCGGTCGCACCCCGTGTCGACCTTCTCGCTAGCTGCGTCTCTTGCTCCTCGAGCAATCTTCCGCTCCGGCTTTCGTCCCTCGAAACCACCACACGCTTCCTTCTCGTCCACTGGGGTACTCTTCCGCAACACCTCGTCCCTCGGACTCACCGCATGTCGTCCTTCTCGCTAGCTACGTCTTCCGCTCGAGTACCTGTGCTCCTAAGCTCCTGCACACTTAGACACAAAGTTAAAACAACACAGGACCTAACTTAACTTGTTGATCACACCAAAACAACCTTGGGGTTCCAACACTACCTACCAAAGAATGATGGATAAAATCTTCTGAGAGCAGATAGGATGGAACATGGAGGTCTATGTAGACGATATCTTCATCAAATCCACCTTGGTCATAAATTTGATTTCTGACATAGAAGAGACTTATGGCACACTATGGCAATATGGGCTAAAATTAAATCCATTGAAGTGCCTATTTAGAGCTCGAGGGAGAAATTCTTGGGATACCTCGTGACCGAGTGGGGAATTGAGGCTAACCCGAAAAAAGTTCGAGCACTTCGAGACATGAAAGTGCTTCAGAATCTAAAAGAAGCGCAGAAGTTGGTGGCCAGAATAACTGTACAATCCAGGTTTATATCTCGGTCTACAGATCGAGCACTGCATTTCTTCAAGGTGCTCAGGAGAGCAACCAAGTTTCAATGGGATGAAGAATGCAATCAAGCCTTCGAAGAGTTGAAAAAGCACCTGGAGACCTTTCCCTCACTATTTAAACCTATTGCGGGAGAGCTGCTCTGAGTCTATCTATCAGCTACCCCTGGGGTCGTGGGGGCGGTGTTGGTGAAAGAATAGGATGATGTACAACAGCTAGTGCATTTCTTCAGTCATCTATTGAAAGGGGTCGAGTCTCGTTATACGACCATGGAGAAGTTAGTTTATGGATTAGTTCTCATGGCCCGTCGCATGCGGCCTTATTTCTTAGCACACCCGATCATGGTCCTTACCAATAGTATCATAGGGAAGGCCCTTACCAACATCGATGTAGCTGCCTGTCTCATCAAATGGACAACTGAGCTAGGAGAATATGATATACAGTATAAGCCCCGAATGGCGATTAAAACACAAGCCTTGACAGATTTTTTGATGGAGGTCTATCGACCTAATTTGGAGGAAACATGGAAAGTGTATGTGGACAGGTCATCCACTCAACATAGAATTAGAGTAGGGGTACTCCTCATATCTCCTCAAGAAGATATCATGCAATTGGTTGTTAGATTAAACTTCAGAGCCACCAATAATGAAGAGGAGTATGAGGCACTACCGGTAGGATTGCAGGCGACTCGGCATGTGGGGCAGCCCGGGTAATCATTCACTCAGATTCTCAACTGGTAGCTCAGCAAGTGGTCGATAACTTTGAAGTTAACACTGAGAAGATGCAGCTATATAGAGAAGCATATGAGAAAATGAAGGAAGACTTCAAGGAAGTTACAATGATCAAGATAGACCGCATGAGTGCTGGATAGGTCGATAGCCCAAAGCTTCCTAATAGCTCAGATAGACCTACAGAATAATATAGAAGATTCGATTGACTGGAGAGCCTCAATGATCATTTATCTTCAGTAGGACGTCCTACCTACCGATCCTGAAGAAGCTAGATTGATGAGGAGAAGAGCTCACGTATATACTCTGATCGAGGATCAACTGTATAAGCGGGTATTTTCTGGACCACTACTCAAATGCTTAGGTATGGATGAGGCAGAGTATGCCTTGCAAGAAGTACATCAGGGGTGCTATAGGAACCACGTTGGAGGAAGGATGCTGGCTCAAAAATTATTGTTGGTTCGGTTTTTTGGCCCACTCTGCAGAGAGATGCCTTACTTATCTTGCCAAAAGCATCAGCACCTGATCTATCGACCGACCGATACGCTGAAAACCTCAATAGTCGCATGCCCCTTTGATCAATGAGGCATGGCATTGTAGGGCCATTCCCAATGGCACCGGGTCAAAGATGATTCTTGCTCATAGCAGTGGACTACTTTTCCAAATGGGCGGAAGCCAAAGCTCTGGCTAGGATTACTGAGGGAGCCGTTATTTAATTTCTATGGAAGAACATCCTATGCCAATTTGGAATATCTCACAAGATGGTCTCAGATAATGGAAGATAGTTCTAAGGATGCAAGATCTAGGAATGGTGTCAAGGATTTGGAATAACCCAGGCCTTCACGTCCGTGGCTTATCCTCAAAGTAATGGGCAGATGGAGGCACCAACAGAGAGATAGGTCGGGGGTTGAAGGTCAAGCTGGATCATATAGGCGGCGATTGGGTGGAAGAGCTGCCTTGCATCCTCTGGGCATACCGCATGACTCCATGAGAAAGCACCGAGCTCACCCCGTTTCACCTAGTCTATGGTAGCGAGGTAGTTGTGCCCATAGAAATTGGGGTGCCATCCGTTAGAAGGTTGCTGTATGACGCAGAAAATGTCGAGCGACGACTTTCAGAATTGGACTTTATCAGTGAAACTCGAGAATGAGCAGCTGCCTGATTAACTACATATCGGCAACAGATGCGTCAAAATTATGATAGGAGGGTGATTCCCTAGTTCTTTGGAGAAGGAGACTTAGTGTGGAAAAGGACGAAGCCTGTAGGAGAGATAATCAAGTTAGTACCTCAGTGGGACGGGCCATATAAAGTTGTTAATAGGTTAGCTTCAGGTGCTTACTACCTGCAAGATACTCGGGGTAGGAGGTTGGATCACCCATGGACGGCTAACTACCTCCAACCTTATCATACCTGAGTAAGTCACTCCTTTGTAAGATTTGAGATCGAAACAACATGACTGGTCTGGGCATAAAATGCCCGGTCGAGGTAACTCAGCCTAGAATATGGTCGAGTCTTCTTTAAGACCTACTCACGTCCCAGTGCTAGTGCTAAACAGCTTGAACTCCATTGAGTAAAAACTAAGGAAAAGACATAAAATCCAAAGAGGAAGTAGTAGCAAAGATAGTGAAAATTAACTTTTATAAATAAGTCGGGCAGATGTACCATATACAATATAAAGGATTATTTAAATTCGGAAAAGACATCGTCGGGCATCTCTTTGAGGATTCGACGATGGTCTAGAAAGCCCTTAGGAGGATCGAGGGATAGATATCCTCCCTCCTTGAGTTGTTGGATCGGTCCTACTACACCATAGGCCACAGACCAGACGAAGTGATTCCCCACTTGAGAGCCAAATTCTGAAGAACGTAAGTATTCTTCCCGACTCGCTTATAGATGATCGCTCTCCTCGACCTTATAAGTCTCTAAGGAAATAATGGAGCTGGATAGGGCAGACTGGGCCTAAGACAGCTCTGTCTGCAAGGAGCCCAACTCTGTTGCTTGAGATTTTAGATCCCTTCTATGGTCTATAAGGAGCATATCCTTGGAGTTCAACTCCTGAGTCAGGCGATCCATCTTGTGTTTATGCATGAGCTTGAAGTCCTCCAGGGCTGTAGTTTGTTGAATCAGCTCTAATTATGCCTTCTCCTTAAGGGTCAACTCCTCTTGGTGTTTAGCCTCAGCTGACTAGTGTAGGGTCTCCATTCTCTTCTTATCATCCCTCAACTGATTAGACTCCATTAAGGCTTCACCTAGGAGTTGTTCCTAGGATGCATTTGATTTTTTTAAAGTCTCTACCTCTACTTTTAACTGGAAGACAATCGAGGAAGGGTCAGATAGTTGAGACTCCAGGTCGGCAATGTTGGAGCAATCCCAATGGTCCGTGCGACCATGTGTTTTGGTGTTTGGGCAAAGGATTTAAGTTAGGTTTACCCTTGTATTTGATATGTGTATGTGAGTGTGCAGGTATGCAGGATACACATATGACTCAGGTTGATGGCTTCGGGTCCGGTGAAGGATGGAGCATCCGAGGGACCATGGATAAGGCAGCGAGGACAAGGGTCGAGGGAAGCCACTTCGAGGCATACTTGAAGGATGGCATTGGGGATGAGCCGCAGGCTTGAATGCATCCGAGGGACGAGAGCCAAAGGAAGTAGGCTTGAAGGCAAGAGGTCAAGGTTGCAAAGAGCGTCAAGTGAGTCATAAGGGTGAGGGTATGAGTGCACGAGAGATTGTACTTGGAGTAAAATCCTACTTTTAGGGTTTTACTATAGCGTTACTGTAGCAGTACTGTAGCAGTCGACTGCATGTTTTAGCAGTCGACTGGTGCAGTTGACCGCACAGTCGACTAGGTGCGAACAAAATGGTTCTGTTCGTTCGGTCAGTGTGGATCAATCGACTGCATGTTTTAGCAGTCGACTACACCAGTCGACTGCTAGTTTTAGCAGTCGACTGGTATCGAGCCGTTGGTATGTAACGATCGAATTTCCACAGAGGGCAGTCGACTGCATGTTTTGGCAGTCGACTGGTAGGCAGGGTTTTTCAACCCGTGGCTTATATAACCAAGCATTGGAAGCTTGGTTAAAGTTGACGAAATAGAGGTGGTTAACCCCTATTAGTAGTCTACCAGTGCCCTAGCTTCTCAAGAGTCCTTGGTGAGAGTTTGTGGTGAGGTTTCTCCACCCACAAGGAGCTACACGAGGTAGTCGGAGGTTTTCCGGGGAGTCATCTACCGACAGATCGGGATCGTCCACCTTACGGACAGCCGTGGAGTAGGAGCTTCATCTCCAAACCACGTTAAACAACGTGTCATTGGGTTTGCTTCTTGTTTATTATTTTCTAGGGTTAGTTTTGCTTTTGTTTGTTAGTATTTTTGTTTCCGTTGTGCACTAACAAGCGTAGGAAGCGACGATTTGGGTGAGACGTTATTCACCCCCCCCTCTAGCGAACATCAAGGTCCCAACAAGTGGTATCAGAGCAAGGTGAGCTCTTGTTGGACTAATCGCCAAGAGAGCGGCTAGAGGAAGAAGATGGAGTTGGAGGGACCTCTCGGATGGGACATCCGAATCCCACCTCTATATGAGCGTGAGGACTTCGACTATTGGAGGAAGCGCATGGAGATGTGGTTCCAAATGAATTGGAACCAATGGATTGCGTTGGAGGAACCGTTTAAAGCTCCAACGGACAAGAAGGGAAAGCGTCTCTGACGTCGATATTGGACCGATGAGCAAAGGGAGCAATCGGAGACGGACAAGGAGGTAACTAGAATTTTAATTAATTTATTACCTCCTAATGCGATATTGAATGTAAGTGAATACGAGAATGCAAGTGACCTTTGGAAAAAGGTAATTGCCTATCATGAAGACCCTACAAAAATCCAAAGAGTGGAAGAGCCCAAGGAGAAGGGTTCATTGGTCCAAGAAGAGAAGGACAAATCGAATGTTGACACGAGCTCAACATCCGAGGAGGAGAAGGAAGATGAGGAGGTATCATCCACATCATCAAGGGAGGAAGAAGTGGAACCGTCCACATCTTCAAGTGAAGAGGAAGAAGAGCAATCCAAGGAAGAGGAGATCTTGGAAGCTCAACCCTCCACCTCAACTACCAAGAAGAGCACAAAGGACCACATCAAATGCTTTGAGTGTGGTAAGATGGGGCACTACAAGAGTAGGTGTGCTTCGCTCAAGAAGGTAAAGGAGGTAAACCCTAAACTCACTAAAGTTAATTTAGAAACTAATGTGAGTTGTAGGAAGAAGAAGGAGAAGAAGCACATTAGGTACTTTACATGTGGTGAGTGGGGTCACTACCACACAAAGTGCTCAAGGAGAGGAGAGCTCAAGAAATTAGCGCACTTGAAGAAATGGGAAAAGAAGAGGAGCACAAGTCAAGGGAGAGATTCAAAGGTAAAAGGGAAAGTAATCCCTATTTTGAAGTTTAATCCAATCTCCAATTCTTATATGCTTATTAGAAATAATGTAGATTATTTACCTAAGCATAATCATGGATTTAGGTATAATGATAGAAATAGGGTTAACATGGTAGATAACCCTAAGAAATCATACACTAAGGGTAGACCTAATAAGACCCAAACCACTTTGCCTAAGGGAAGGAAAGTGGGTAAAAACCTAAGCATTAATCCCAAGAAGGGGAGACACATGCCTAGGAAGGGTAGGTCTAGGAATGTCCATGATGGACATGTTGATTCTAGGGTTAGAACCCTAGAATTGGAAAATCAAGACTTGAAGACAAAGCTTGAGGAAATGGAGAAAGTCCTAGAGAGGCTCATTATTGGACCTAAAGGACTTGACATGTATTTGGGTGGTCAAAGACCCAAAAATGTCAAATTAGGTCCCTCCAAGACCAAAAGGAGGTCAAGTGCTAAGGTAGCACATGACATTGGTAAGGGAGGTGTGACCAAGGACAAGGGAGGGTCATCCAAGGCCAATAAGAAGGAATATGCTAGGGTGACATATAATTATGGCAAGGATGGGATGTCCAAGGTTAAGGACAAGAAGAAATTAACCAAAAACAATGTGTCTAAGGTTAAGAAGGTGAGTTTTGTAGGCCAAGTGTCACCCGAGGTGCACCGAAGTGGCCTAGCCATAGTGGATGAGTCGCCAAGGGAGGTGACTAAGGTTAAGATTCCTAAGGTTAGGAAGAGCCTTTGGGACCCATGGTAGATGGGTTATCAAATGTACCAAGTTGTTAGGAGACGGACTTAAGTCTCTAACATAGTGGGTTGACACAATTGGGATGTATTTCATGCATTGAAATGTGAATTGGGTTCATATTGCATGAAAATTAGTTTTTGATGTATAGATGTCATATAAACTAATGCTAGGAATTCATTATGGTTTAGTATGGGCAGATACATCAAGAGGAAGCCAAAACTAGGACTTTAGGTTAAGGTTTAATTGAACCATTTAGCTAGTTTTGAATTTTGTATCAATCTTGGAATCTGTGATAAATATATATATATATATATATATATATATATATATATATTTTTCTCAAGTAGACATGGATAAAATAGACCTCTCCACAAAATTTGGGATTTTTTGGAGGTCTGTGGAATTTTTGGCGCATTTCTGAAAGTGGGTAAAAAAGATTAATTTTTGCCCAAAAAGAGTACCAGTCGACTGGTACAGTTACCAGTCGACTGGTAACAGTGGTTTTGAGCACAGAAGGTCTCTGTAAGCTCATTTTGACGAGGTCAGTCGACTGATAGTTTTACCAGTCGACTGGTAGCACTGTTCATGAGCACAGAATGTTTCTGTAAGCTCATTTTGATGATGTCAGTCGACTGGTACTTATAGCAGTCGACTGATACGATCTGAAAATGTTTTTCAGCATTAGAAAATGACCAAAAGAGTGGTGAACATGTATGTAATCTTATGGGGGATTAATACATGATGTTTATGGTCATTAGAGGTCAAAGAGTCCAATAATTGGGATATTGTTGGAGCTCTTTTTGATGTATGGCAAAGGGGGAGAAATTTAGGTTTAAGTGGGAAACCTACATACCTTTGCAAGAAATCCTAGCTCAAGGGGGAGCTTAGGTGAAGGGGGAGCGATTGTTCATTTATTAGCAAAGGGGGAGAAGTTTATCTTTGCAAGAAATCCTAGCTCAAGGGGGAGCTTAGGTGAAGGGGAGCCTTGGGATAGGTTCCAATGCATGTTGCATTATTTTCCATTTGGCATTGTAAGTCCAAGTGTGTAGCCTTGGCATCGTAAGTCCATTCGGCAGTGTAAGTCCAAGTGTGTAGCCTTGGCAACGTAAGTCCATTCGGCGGTGTAAGTCTAAGTGTATAGCCTTGGCAACGTAAGTCCATTTGTTTTAGCATATTATTTAGCTATTATGTTTTCCCTAACTTAAACGTATTGCCAAACATCAAAAAGGGGGAGATTGTTGGAGCAATCCCAATGGTCCGTGCGATCATGTGTTTTGGTGTTTGGGCAAAAGGTTTAAGTTAGGTTCACCCTTGTATTTTATATGTGTATGTGAGTGTGCAGGTATGCAGGATACACATATGACTCAGGTTGATGGCTTCAGGTTCGGTGAAGGATAGAGCATCCGAGGGACCATGGACAAGGCAGCTAGGACAAGGGCCGAGGGAAGCGACTTCGAGACATACGTGAAGGATGACATTGGGAATGAGCCGCGGGCTTGAATGCATCCGAGGGACGAGAGCCAAAGGAAGTAGGCTTGAAGGCAAGAGGTCAAGGCTGCAAAGAAGCGTCAAGTGAGTCATAAGGGTGAGGGTACGAGTGCACGAGAGATTGTACTAGGAGTAAAATCCTAGTTTTAGGGGTTTACTGTAGCGTTACTGTAGCGTTACTGTAGCAGTACTGTAGCAGTCGACTGCATGTTTTAGCAGTCAACTGGTGCAGTCGACTGGGTGCGAACAGAATGGTTCTATTTGTTCGGTCAGTGTGGATCAGTCGACTGGTATCGAGCCATTGGGATGTAACGGTCGAATTTCCACAGAGGGCAGTCGACTGCATGTTTTGGCAGTCGACTGGTTGGCGGGGTTTTTCAACCCGTGGCCTATATAACTAAGCATTGGAAGCTTGGTTAAAGTTGACGAAATAGAGGTGGTTAACCCCTATTAGTAGTCTACCAGTGCCCTAGCTTCTCAAGAGTCCTTGGTGAGAGTTTGTGGCGAGGTTTCTCCACCCACAAGGAGCTACACGAGCTAGCCGGAGGTTTTTCGGGGAATCATCCACCGACGGATCGGGATCGTCCACCTTACGGACATCCCTGGAGTAGGAGCTTCATCTCCAAACCACGTTAAACAACGTGTTATTAGGTTTGCTTCTTGTTTATTGTTTTCTAGGGTTAGCTTTGCTTTTGTTTGTTAGTATTTTTGTTTCCGTTGTGCACTAACAAACGTAGGAAGCGACGATTTGGGTAAGACGCTATTCACACCCCCCTCTAGCGAACGTCAAGGTCCCAACAGGCAACACGATCCTTTAAGATCTTATTCTACCAATGTATGTGGGAGAACGTCTGACTCAATAGTAGTGACTCGGCAAATGTCTGTGCAGATAAGCAAGTAGTTAGAATTAAAAGAAGAGGAGCAATAAGAGAGAGTGAGGGCTTACCGCAATAGCTCCTTCAGAGAATCGGTCCAACTGAGTAGGCAGGTGAAGAGTATATATTTGTTGCATACTCTCCTCCCAATGAGTCACTAGTTGTCCCCGCAGTAGGATATTTCTAGCCTTGGCAGCTGGGTGGCAGTGCAATCCCATTCTGAGGGCTAAGTGTCTCGGAAACGACAATGGTGAGAAGGCTGAGATTGCGATGGCCGAGTAGTGGTCTTGCTAGGGTCAGGTTGAGCAAAGGTAGATGGTCGAGAGGAGGAAGGCCCGACTTCGGCAGCTGGCGTAGCCTGGGATGCTAGCGCAGAAGGCTCGGCCTGGGCAATTAGGTTAGGTTGGAATGCTGGCGCAGAAGGTTGCTCTGTGGAGAAGGAAGGCCTGGCCTGAAAATTTGGGGTAGCCTAGGATGCTACCGCAGAAGGTTGCTCTGTGGAGGAGGAAGGCCTGGCCTGAGAAGTTGGGGTAGCCTGGGATGCTAGCGCAGAAAGCCTCTCTATAGCAATCTCTTCCTTAACGGCCAGGTTTTTTCCTCGAGGGTCCCGGGGTTGGCCTTCTGAAGGAGCGGTAGAGTTGACCGAGACTCGGGAAGCCAGAATAGGAGACGGAGCCGACCTGGGCGCTTGAGTCAAACTGGGGCCCTCAGCTACCGGACGCACTCTGCAAGTCTGCATCTATGCCATCGTGAAAGCTGTTGTTCATCCGAGTCTGACTCCTCTGATGGAGTCAGGGGCCAACGAGCAGGAGGAACTGGAGGAATGCACCTTATAGGTTCAGGAACAGAACAGACATGCGGGGTTGCCTGAGCGACAGGACGAGAAACAGTTGGGGTAGCCAGCCCCAGAGCAGCAGAGCAGAATGTAAAAGACCCCGCCTATCCAAAATTATGCATCCCCGGTGGTTTATTTCCAAATCTCTTAGGAGAAGAGGGCTGGTCAGGGATGCTTGAGTCAGAATATTCGCTGTAAGAGAGCACCAGAATCAGAATAAGATGGCCAAGGCAGGTCAGGGCAGGGTAATCCTTACCTAGAGAATGCGGTAGCTCTGATGCGGCTCAACCTGAATAGAAATAGCACATCTTCCATCAGAAGCATGAGCAAGTCGAAATGCCAACCTTCCAATTGTGCGGATGCCTCCATAAAGTTGGGGTATGTCCAATAATCCCCTAGATAGGGCGCTGAATGAAGGGATGATCGCCACTGGGTAGGCCACTCCACGATGATGGGGAAACATAGGAAAAAATATTTATCCTTCCATTCTGATTCTGATGATGGGAGGGGAGAAAAGAAGGTAGTATGAGTACGGGCTTGGAGACAGAAAAGGTCCTCGCTATGGCGACGAGGGGTGAAGGAGCAGTGGAATAGATGGGGAGTCCAAGGGACGTCACACACTTCACAAAGGAGAACGAACTCACACAAGATCCATATAGAATTGGGAGCAAATTGACAAAGAGGAATGCGGAAGTAACAACTCACGTCAGAGAAGAAAGGGTGAATAGGAAAATGGAGGTCGACGACAAATTGCTCTTTGAAAAAAGTCACATAACTCGCTAGAGGGGAAGAGACCCTATGAACTTTAGAGGGTATGATGATATGCATGGCCATGGGGACTTCATACGTGAAGCGGAGATCATCCAGATCTACGTCCATGAAGGTCGAGACTCCAAGAGCGTATGCAGGCGCAGGGGAGTCCATGAGAGGTTGTAAATACAAAGCGAAAGAGCCAGAACATATAGGGTAGCAGAAACAAGAGGAAGACTTAAGCTAGTGGCAAAAGGTTTAGTGGAGTGGTAGAAGAAGGATATTTATAGTTATCAAGGGGGGCGTAGAGGGCCTCGACATCAGTGCCGATCATACAGTCTGTAGACTAGAAAGCTGATGTTAATCATGAGTATAGGAATAAGGTTGATCATTCGATTGTCCTCATAAATCGTACAGAAGGGTCTTGTTAGAAAAAGCTACAGCAAAAGACGCGTCGGGAAAACTAGAGTGGACATCTTTATGACCTCATAGATGGACGAGGCTCTAGCAATCTCAACGTGGGCAGGTGGGAAGACCCTTCAATCACTATTCGTCACGATGATTCATGACCAGTTAAGGGGATATATTAGATAACCCGATCGGGGATTAGATAACCCGATCAGGGAGACAAAGCGGATAAGACGAATCAAAGCCCGATCAGGGGCAATGACCTGGATAATGCCTGTTCGGGTAATAAGCTAGCCTATCTTCCACGAAGGTTGTTAGCACTTACCAAATTTACATAACAAGAGAAAATGTCCAAGGGACTTGACTGGATCCCGTAGATATTTGAATATCACATCACACACTGATAGCGAGCTCATTTGCATAAAATTTCACAACATCTTAAAAGAGTGTCATACTCACAGTTGCCAAGAAGTTTGAAGCTTTACATTATCTTGCAAAATGAAGGCAATTACAAGTGAACCTGGGCTAGTCAAAAGAAGGAAAAGATTCGTCAAGGAGATCTTTGAGAAGGCGAGTTCGATCCAGGAAATTGTCAGGAGGGGGCGACTGAAGAAAGTCTTTCTCTTGAAGCTACAGCGAGGCCCCTGCACTACCATAGTAGACCATCTGGTCAATGAGGTTGCCTATCTTAGCTCCAAATTCTTTAGAAGATAGGAAGGAGACCTTGTGAGCTTCTAGATGAGAAGCCTCGCCTGCTTGGTAGTTCTTCAGCTCGTTCTTGGCCTTGTTTGCATCGCCCCGGGCCTTAGTCAGCTCTTGATACATAGCCGCGGTCTCGGCCTTGGCTGCTGAGAAGTCCTCCTGAAGAGACTTGAGGGTAGCCCTGGCTACTTCCCACTGCTTTTGCAAGGCAGTTTCCTGATCGGTGCTGGCAGATAGTTCTACCATTTTAACTGCCAAGTCTTTCTACAGAGAGGTGCAGGCTTGCTGGAGGATCTGTAGTTGATTGGAAAGGGTGGTGACCTCTGTTTCCCTCGCCTCTAAGTCTGCTAGGATTTGGATGCACCTTAGGCCTTCAGACTTCAATTTGGCGGAGCTGGTCTTCAGGGCGGTCTCCAAAGATTGCACTCTCTCAGATTCCTCATGGGCTAAGTCCTAGGTGGTTCAAGTTTTATCCTCCACCACCCACAAATGGGATTATAGTAGGCACTCGGGAGTCGTCAGATCGACAGCCTGTCCTGCAGTCACAGGAGATGCCATCTCCTGAAGTCGAGCCCTGAACGCCTCATTTTCCCGATGTAGACTGACCATGTATTGGGAGAGGTCCCCATGACAAAAGTATGTAGAGAGTAGGGACAGGATTATCAACAGTGGAAGGACATGAAGAAGAATCAGATAAAACTTATCAACACTAGTCGTTGGGAGAATAGGTCGGCCAGGTCCAGATGAGGACATTCCAAAATCTAGTCTGTAGTGGCTTTCTAGGAGTTGGCCAGAGCACCACGAAATTGCACCTGACCACGAGTGGGGGAGGAGCCCGAAGGGGCTGGATCTAACACCTGAAGGGATGATAGTTGAAATGAGGAGGAGAAGGTATACCGTCCCTTGGGTGTGTTCCTTGGAGCGGGAAGGAGGTGCTAGAGCTGCAGGTGATTGTTAGCTCGGAGATGGAGGAACAGGAGTCGTGGAGTCCCCAAGCTGGCTTTCTGCTCGGGAGGTCTCCTACTCTGGGATATGAGTGGAGGCTGTAGCCTCTGACGAAGCGGGAGCACTTGCCTGGGCGGGGGTTTTTGCCTTGGAGGAGGCTCGCGATGTTGGAGGCCTCAATGGAGAGGATTGGATTGATGGAGTAACCCGTCTCCTCTTACGTTGGAGGCGCAAGCGCTACTCGAGAGCTGGAGAGGAGGTCTGCTCGCTGATTGGGACCTCTATCGGGAGCGACTCATCTCCGGGGGCCTTGGGGTCCCCTGATTCGTGAGATGAGGCTCCTGTTGATACACTGGCCGGGGGAACTTCTTGGCCATACATGATTTCTCTGCCCCGTTTCCTCATAATCTCACTGGGCAGTGCAGAGGAGTCGAGGGTGAAAGCGCGAAACATGATGACTTCTGCAAGCAAAAAGAAGATACCACAGTTAGCGAAGACCTGAAATGGGAGACATTAGATTTTACTAAAAGGAGCGTCCAAAGGCGTCTGGATAGGGCTTAGCTCAAAAGTATGCAACACACTCTCTCGCAGCATAGAGGAAAGCCAAAGTTACACTCCCTCCAGTTTCTCAGAAGTCGTAAGGCAGTCTGGTTGATGTTGATGATCACTCAGCTCGAAGGGGGTTGGAAGAGTGTGACACCATTCAACAGGCCAAGACACAAACACAGGAAATTGGACATAGAATAATCGGGACTTCCAACCCTTATTGGAAGAAGGCATTTCCTCGAAGAACTTGTACTCGGTCCGGGATTGTACCATGAAGATACCCAGCTCTGAGCATTTGAGGGAATAGAAATGATGGAAAAACTGTGGAGTTAAAGGGATTTGATACAAGAGACAAAGAATCACCATTCCACACATAGTGAGGAAGGCATAGGGGCGAATTGAGATAGGGTGATACCAAAATACCAACTCAAAGAAGAAAAGAAGGTAGGGATAGGAAAGCGAAGGCCGCTAGGAAGCTAATCTTTGAAGAAGGTCACGAAGCCAGTGGGAGGAGGATAAGGATGGTCATCAAGCACCGGGGGGTGGAGCTTGTATGCGTCTGAAAGTTGCAAGCTAGACTGAATAGACCTTGTTGGGGCAATTTCCTTTGTTCAAGTTTGACCAGTTTGACTAAGCTTGAGTTGAATCAAGCTTGAGTCAGGATTTGAGTTTTGATGTTTGACAATATAAGGAGATTGACAATATAAAGAGATTGCTGGAGCAATCGTCTGGTTTTGGAGATGGTCAAAGGGTTGACCAGGTTGATAAGAAGACAAGTCAAGTAAGTCAGGGATGACATG
The DNA here is from genome assembly GCF_018446385.1 of Zingiber officinale. Lineage (NCBI taxonomy): Eukaryota > Viridiplantae > Streptophyta > Magnoliopsida > Zingiberales > Zingiberaceae > Zingiber > Zingiber officinale. The sequence continues at coordinate 68,192,766 of NC_055989.1, forward strand.
AGACTTGACTGGGTAAGTCCTAACTGGAGGTTAGGCGTCAGGAAGTCCTAACTGGAAGTTAGGTAGTGGTAAAGTCCTAGTGAGGAGCTAGGTAGGGGAAAGTCTTGGTGAGGAGCCAGGCAACGGGAAAGTCCTAGTGAGGAGCTAGGAAGGAGAAAGTCCTGGTGAGGAGCCAGGCAATTCGAAAGTCCTGGTAAGGAGCCAGGCAATTGGAAAGTCCAAGTGTGATCTTGGCAAAGAAGAAAGTCCTGGTGAGGAGTCAGGCAATTGGAAAGTCCAAGTGTGATCTTGGCAAAGGAGAAAGCCTTGGTGAGGAGTCAAGCAATTGGAAAGTCCAAGTGTGATCTTAGCAAAGGAGAAAGTCCTGGTGAGGAGCCAGGCAATTGGAAAGTCCAAGTGTGATCTTGGCAAAGGTTGTAAGTCCAAGCATGTGGTCTTGGAAAGGTAAATCCTAGTGTGACTTGGCAAGGAGAACTCGACAACTAGGATGAGGCCGAAGGAAGCTCTTGAAGGCAAGGCGTGAAGGATGGGGAGATATGCGAGGGACGCAAGGCTGATGGAGGAGGCTAGAAGGCTAGTTCAAGGTTGGTCGGGTGTGGCCAAATGCTAGGCCTGGACACCCAACAGGTCACGGTTGACCAGGAGTTGGGTTGGAGATTTTGGACTTGAGTTTGAGTCAAGTTCAGGCTGGTCAATTGATCGGCCGATCGATTGAACCAGGGTCCAATCGATCAGTGGATCGATTGGAGTGTGCTGTGAAGGAAGGAATGTCCCAATCGATTGGTCGATCGATTGGGACCATAATTCACGAGCACAGAGGCCTTCCCAATCGATCGAGCAATCGATTGGGAGCTGCCGATCGATTGGGCAGGGGAGTTCTCGCGCGATCGCGAGAACACAGAAAGCTTCTGAATCGATCCACCAATAGATTCAGATGTTCCCAATCGATCGGTCGATCGATTGGGATTCGACCGTTGGGCAGGATGCAGGTGATGGACGGCTGCGATGAAATGGTGCTTACGTGGCAATCGATTAGGGATTGATTGGATCGATTGGGAGCATTGTTTAAAGCCTCGGCGGAGCATTTTCTCCGCAAATCTTTTGCGATCTTCTCCTGCGAACTCACAGCGATTTTTCAGCGATCTTCTCCGAGCTTCTCCGCCAGTTCTTGAAAGTTCTTGGGAGTGTTTCCTCAAGGTTCAAGAGGTAACAATAATCAACAAGTAAGCAAGAAGAAGAGTGTATTTCAATTGTATTTTTGTATCTTCTTCTTGTGTAAGTGTTGTAGTGTTGTGTGTGCTTGTACGAGGCTTCTCCGCCTCCGGCTGCGACCGAGAAGGAGTTGTTTACTAGTAGAGAGTGCTCGAGCATATGGATCCTTGTATTAGTCACCTCTTCTTGAGGTGGATACCAAGTAAACCCTAGGTGTTAGCGTGTTGGTTTGTTGTGAGGCTTGTATTTCATTTCCGCTGCATATTATCATCAAGACGAAGCAAACCAACGCAAGCGCGACGAGCCGCTATTCACCCCCCCCCCCCCTCTAGCGGGCACAAAGGTCCCTACAATTGGTATCAGAGCGAGGCCGCTCTTCTACGGACTAACCGCTAAGAGAGCAAGAAGCTAGAGGAAGAAGAAGATGGAGTCCGAAGGACCGCTCGGATGGGATATCCGGATTCCACCTCCATATGACAAAGAAGACTTCAATTTTTGGAGGACAAGGTTGGAGACTTGGTTCCAAATGGATTGGAACCAATGGGTGGTCTTGGAGGACCCATTTGAAGCTCCAATGGATAAGAAAGGGAAGCGCCTCCGACCTCGACATTGGGCCGAGGAACAACGGTAGCAAGCAGAGGCCAATAAGGAGGTAACAAATATATTGTTAAACTTATTACCCTCTAATATTATTGTGAGTGTAGGTGAATATACAACTGCAAGTGATCTTTTGAAAAAGATCATTGAATATCATGAGAACCCCACACAATTCCAAGGTGTGGAGGAGCCCAAGGAGAAGGGCTCAGTGATCCAAGAGGAGAAGGACTAATCCGATGTTGACACAAGGTCAACATTCGAGGAGGAGAAGGAATAAGAAGAAAAGGAAGATGAGAGATCATCCAGATCTTCGAGAGAGGAAGAGGTGGAAGCATCCACATCCTCAAGAGTTTAAGAGGTGGAAGCACCCACACCCTCAAGAGGAGAAGAAGAAGATGATGATGCAACCTCCACAATGCAAGCTACATTAAATGGAGAATCAAGCATCATCCCTACAAGCAATGGTATAGGAACTTCAATTGAAAATAATAAAAATCATATCATTTGCTTTGAGTGTAGGGAGCATGGGCACTATAAGAGTAAGTGTCCCAAATTGGCCAAGAAGAAGGGCCAAGTAGTACCCAAGGGCAAGGAGAAGCCCAAGGAGATTGGTCCCACGGAACACAAGAGCAAGGAGCACATTATATTCTTCTCTTGTAATCAAAATGAGCATTATCGGAGTTAATGCCCTAAAGGGAAGAAGCCAATCAAAGTTAGAGGAGGAAGCACAAGTCTAGGGGGAGCTTTTAAGAGCAAACCCAAGGTAACATTTAATGACTCAATTCCTTTTAGAAATGGTAAAGAGCATGTTAGAAATGATCTTTATTATTTTAATGCAAATTATCATGAAAATAGGAGGCATGATAGCTTTAAGGGAAAATACATTCCTCCTCATGCTAGAACTACCACACCTAAGGTTAGGAAGGTAGACAACAATTTAGGCAATAACTCTAAGGATTATAGATATATGCCTAGATATAGAAATGCTCATAGGGGTCAAGAAAAATCCAAATCTATGGATTTAATGACGGAGAACCAGGTCTTGAGATCAAGACTTGATAACTTAGAAAGAACCCTAACAAGAATGGAAAACATGCTTAAGGGTCAAAATGAGTTTAACCTAGGAAAGTCTAGACAAGATCCATCCAATGGCTATAGAGGTTTGGGATACAAACCTAAAGTCAAGAAGGATGTGACTTTTTATCATAGGGTTTCATATAGCTATGAAACCAAACCTAGGTCTAGTGGTCAAGCCAAAAATACTAGGGAAGTCATCCGTAAGAGTACTTTTGTCAAGACCAAAGTGACCAAGGCTTCTAAGAAGTCTAGAAAGGTCCTTAGGAAGGTATCTAGGGAAGTTATCCCTAGCGAGTACCTAGATCATCCAAGGAGCACCAATAGGTATTGGGTCCCTAGGAGTATATTCTCTACACCCTAGATGGGTTTAGAGAGTGTCAACTCAAATTGGAAGGGTAGTTAACCCAACCTTGTTGAAGTTGGCACTTGGAGAGCATTTTCAAGGTTTTACTAACCTTTGAAAATGAAAAGGATTAAGTGTTACTTTTGGAAAGAGTAAAATGTGTCAAAACTTGAGGAGTTGAATCAAATTTAACTTGACACAATTAAGAAAACATAAGAAATACCAAATTGGGATTTTAGTATTTTCTTAGGGTAATTAAAGGAAAATCTAGGTCCTAATGTAAGATGTTTATTCTTTGGAAGAGTAAAATGTGTCAAACTTTGAGAATTTAAACTTAATTTAAATTGACATATTTAGAAAAGGATAAGAAATGTCAAGTTGGGGGGTTTTGGCATTTTCTTAGAAGGTTAAAGGCGAATCTAAGCCTTAATTTGATTTCATTTACTCTTTGAAAGAGTAAAATGTGTCATACGTTGAGGAATTTGTTTAATTTAAAATGACACAAATGCAAAAAGAAATACCAAGTTGGAAATTTGGTATTCTATTGAGGAGTTAAGGGAAAATTTAAACTTTAATCAAATTAATTACTCTTTGGAAGAGTAAGTTGTGCCAAACCTTGAGGAATCACATCAAAGGTAAGTTGGCACACTTGGAGAAAGGATAAGAAATGTCTAGTTGAGATATTAGTATGTTCTTAAGAGATTAAGAGCAAAATTAAGTCTCAATCTAAATATTTGATCCTTGAAGAGAGTAATATGTAGGTGCAGCGGAGGCCGGCAAGAGGGGGGTGAATTGCTCTAAACAAAAATTAAAATATACCCTCCTCGTACTTTCAACTCAATTAGTGCAATAGTGATAAATTAATAAAGCAATACGAAAATATAGAAAGACAGAGAAGACCGGGAGTTAACCTGGTTACAACCAAGACGGTTGTTAATCCAGGGCGATGAAGAGCTCAGTAGAAAAATTCTCCTTCTCTGAAGGCGGAGAAGCCTTTTACACTTTGGAAGCTTAGAACTATTGCTAAGAATGACTATACAATGATTGCTTGAGTTTTGGTTAAATTCCTAGCTCCAGGGGCCTTTTTATAGCTCCTGGAAATTCTATCCCGAGGGTCCAAGGCGCCTCTAACAAGGTCCAAGGCGCCTCCAGCTCGGTGAGTGGATAGAATTCTATCCAGTGCTCGAACAGTCATTCTGACCTGGCTCAAGGCGCCTTCAATAAGCAATGAAGGTGCCTTCAATGTTCAAGGCGCCTTCAATGCTTGTTTAAGGCGCCTTCAAGCTACAGTAACTTCCTGCTACAGTAATTTCCAGCCTCTTTTGACTCCTTTTCTTCTTCGCTTTGGCTTCCGAAGCTCCGTTCTTTTGGGTGATTGCGGCCAACCGGAATAGGGCTTACCCGAACCCAATTCCCGACCTTCTCCTCAAGCAGGCTTCCGTCCGGCTTCTCGTCCCTCGAACGTCGCGCACGTTCTTCTCGCTCCACCGGAGTACTCTTCCGCAGCTCTCTCGTCCTTCAGACGCACCGAGCTCGTCGGCTCCCTTCCCGTGCCGTCCTTCTCACTAGCTGCGTCTTCCGCTCGACTTCCTGTGCTCCTAAGCTCCTGCACACTCAGACACAGGGATCAAACACAAAGCAGGACCTAACCAACTTGGTTGATCACATCAAAACACCCACGGGGACCAACAATCTCCCCCTTTTTGATGTGCATCAACCCAAGTTCAAGTTAGGGTAAAAATAAACACAAAAAGTAATTTTAAAGAAAAATTACTAAACTAATATATTAAGCATAAGTTTTGCAATAAAATTACAACATAGTTAGAAAGAAAATTTTTAATTTTCCTAACTCCCCCTCAACTTGTACTTTTCTCTCCCCCTTTGATCATAGCAAAAATGGGGTCCTAATTAGAGGGAACTTTTTTTTTAAAAAAAAATTCTAAGTAAATGAATTTTCAACCAGAACTTTCCAGAAAAAATATTTCTACCCAAAATGAATTTTTTGAAAAAAAATTCTAAGTTAAAAGACTTTTTGAATTTTAAAAAAAATTCCAAGTAAATGAACTTTTAGAATTTTCCAGAAGAATATTTCGAAAAAGAAATTCTAAGGATTTAAAAAAAATTCAAGTCAAAAAGCAAATTAAGTCTTTAGAATTTTTCCAGGAAAAAATATTTCTAAAAATGAATTATAAACAAAATTTTTAAAAATGTTTGATTAAACTTTCAAAGCATTATTTAATTCTAATTTTTAAATACTTTTTCAGAAAGTTAATTAAACCTTTCATTTTAATATTTCAGCTTCCAAGTCGTGGCGAGGCACTAGGCCTTCTTGGTTATTGGAGCAACAACCACTTTCTTGACAAAGGTTTATAAAGAAATTTACTGTTTAATTTTCTTCTCTGAAAGCGCTAAGTCTAATATTTCAATTAAGATCAAATATTATGATTTTTAAATTTCCATTTTAACTTCTCATAAGTTCTTATTTCACAGTTTTTTAGAATTATGGCAAAAAATATTGAGCCTGCAAAAAATTATACATTTTCCATTGTTAGTTTGTCAAAAAATTTTAATTGAAAAATTGTGTCTTTTAACTCAATATTCTTTAATAGTTTTTCATTTTTTAATTTAAAATATTCTTTCGATGAAATAATTTGTAATTCATGAAAACCTTTCGGCAATATTTTAATTGAAATAATTAATTTGCCAAGAGGTGGAGACCATACCTGACTTACCTTGTCGGCGGTTGATTCTCCCCCTGTTGAGTTGTTTTCGTCTTCTAATGTTTCTCCCCCTTCATCGATGCTCATTTGTGATGAGCATTCTAGGTCTTCAAGTTGGAGTTCGGTTACTGGTTCTGTTTCGACACTTACCTCAGTTTCAGACTCTTCTGATGTCGGATCAGTGTCCATCGAGGAGTCGGATTCAACTTCAATTTGTTCTTCGTGGAGTTTTAAGAACTTTTCCCAAAGTTCTTTTGCGCTATTGTACTCTCCGACTTTGTCGAGATCTTCATTTGGTATTGTGGTTAGAAGATGAAATTCAGCCCGTGCATTTGCCATAAACTCGTCACGTTGCTTCTCGTTCCAGAGGTTTTTCTCGAGCTCTTCTCCGTTTGCTTTCTTTGGTGCTTCATAACCAGATTTCATTATTAAATAAATAGAAATATCAGAGTTAAGGTATACCTCCATCTTTTGCTTCCATGAAGCAAACTCCCCCTCGAATGCAGGTGGGTAGTCACTGTCTCCGGCCATCGTTTTGATCGTTATGCGTCAGTCAGCGGTTAGTCCTTCTGAGCGGTCTGGCTCTGATACCAATTGTAGGTGCAGCTGAGGCCGGCAAGAGGGGGGTGAATTGCTGTAAACAAAAATTAAAATATACCCTCCTCGTACTTTCAACTCAATTAGTGCAATAGTGATAAATTAATAAAGCAATACGAAAATATAGAAAGACAGAGAAGACAGGGAGTTAACCTGGTTACAACCAAGACGGTTGTTAATCCAGGGCGATGAAGAGCTCAGTAGAAAAATTCTCCTTCTCTGAAGGCGGAGAAGCCTTTTACACTTTGGAAGCTTAGAACTATTGCTAAGAAGGACTACACAATGATTGCTTGAGTTGTGGTTAAATTCCTAGCTCCAGGGGCCTTTTTATAGCTCCTGGAAATTCTATCCCGAGGGTCTAAGGCGCCTCCAACAAGGTCCAAGGCGCCTCCAGCTCGGTGAGTGAATAGAATTCTATCCGGTGCTCGAACAGTCATTTTGACCTGGCTCAAGGCGCCTTCAATAAGCAATGAAGGCGCCTTCAATGTTCAAGGCGCCTTCAATGCTTGTTTAAGGCGCCTTCAAGCTACAGTAACTTCCTGCTACAGTAATTTCCAGCCTCTTTTGACTCCTTTTCTTCTTCGCTGTGGCTTCTGAAGCTCCGTTCTTTTGGGTGATTGCGGCCAACCAGAATAGGGCTCACCCGAACCCAATTCCCGACCTTCTCCTCGAGCAGGCTTCCGTTCGGCTTCTCGTCCCTCGAACGTCGCGCACGTTCTTCTCGCTCCACCGGAGTACTCTTCCGCAGCTCTCTCGTCCTTCGGAAGTACCGAGCCCGTCGACTCCCTTCCTGTGCCCTCCTTCTCGCTAGCTGCGTCTTCTGCTCGACTTCCTATGCTCCTAAGCTCCTGCACACTCAGACACAGGGATCAAACACAAAGCAGGACCTAACCAACTTGGTTGATCACATCAAAACACCCACGGGGACCAACATAATATGTGTCAAACAAATATTTGAAGATTGAATTTTTAATTTCAATTGGCATAAATAAAGGGGGTAAAAGAAATGCCAAGTTGGGTTTTGGCATTCCTTCAAGAGATAAGCAATCTAGGCTTAATTTTAAGGTTTTAGCTAAGGTTTAAGGATACTTAGATAGATTATCTAGGTATATTTTATTTATGCTAAAATGTCATGATTGATTGCATATTATATGTCATGACATCATGTGTTGCATTCATTGTATTATGAAAAATATAAAAAAACCATGTCATGTCATACATACATCATGTAGCTATAGCATGTTTTTCTTTTGAAATTTGCTTATGTTGATGTATGACATTAATCATCATGCATTATGTCAATTTACTTGTAACTAAGGAAAAAAGACATTTATCATGAATGGTAAATATCTCAATTAGTGAGATTATACCAAATGGCATTTTAGGTGAATGATCATAAGCCTTATAATGCCTAGATAGATATGCATGATCTCTTAGTTTAGGGAAAAACCAAATATACATCTCACAAGAACTATAAGGTGACTTGAATGTGTTTTAATACACGTTAGATACAAGTGAGATGCTAGGATGGTGAACAAAACTCAAGATGTTGATTTAGTGCATCTTGTTGAGTTTTAGGTTCATCAAAGCGTATAGTCATGTGTTTTCCAATCATTGGGAAAACTAATGTACAAGTCATGTGCATTAAGCCCAAGGAACATGGTTGGATATTGGTTTTGAAAATCATTTTAAAATATTTTTGGAAAGCTTTGGTGAAGACTATCTTTTGATAGTAATCATCATTGGAAAGTTAGACACAAACTAGGAGAAAACATTGAAGTTTTCAAGGGTTTTCAAATTTGTGTCAATCTTTGAAAACAAGAAGTATTTTCAAAGAAAACTATTTTCTCTTGATAAAGTATACCCTAAATAATGTCTACTTGAGTTTTCATGATTTTTAGATTTTTGTAAAATTTTTGGGGAGTTTCTGAATTTCCCTGAAATTGGATTTTAGAGAAATCAGAAACCCAATCGATCAGCCAATCGATTGGATTGGGTTCAATCGATCAGCTGATCGATTGGGAAGCCAATTCCCACGAACAGAAGGGTAATGAATCGACCAGCCAATCGATTGACCCAGTCTGGATCGATCAGTCGATCGATTCAGAGGGAATTTCTACGAGCAGTAGCTTGCGGAATCGATCATTGGATCAATTGAAGTGATTTCAATCGATTGAGTCCAAACTTCTATCGATTGGGAAGTCTGATTTTGGCCTGAAAAGCCTGATTTCAACATTTCAAGTCACTTCGAGTCTCATTAACCACTCCAAATCCCTTGGAATATATTTGTATACATTTAGGGGGAGTTTTTCATGATGAAAACAAGTATGGATTGGTTAAGTGAAACCAAAGTGAAGTTTAGGATAAGATTTAGTTTCAATTCTGAATTTTGGAACCTTAAAATTTCAAGTTTTCATTTTGAAGGGTCATTAACCATTCCTAACCCTTTGGAATACATTTGCATACACTTAGGGGGAGTTTTCATGATGAAAACAAGCATGGTTTGATTAATATAGACTTAGGTGAAGTTTAGGTTGAGGTTTAGTTTCATTATTGAATTTTGAACCTCAAAACTTTGAGTTTTGGTTTTCCTAATTATTTAGGAACCCGAAGTCATTGTTGGTGCAATGATAGAAGTTTGACCATATTTTTAGGGGGAGTTACTCTTTGAAAACATAAAAATCTTTTCAAAGACCTTGGAAGGGGGTTAAACCTTCGTGATGAATTAATACTCAAGGTCTAGTATTGGGGAGCAATGGAAGATTGGTTATCTTCATTGTTAGGATGATAAATGCTCTCGGATGAGCATTGTGGAGTAGATTACTGCTCAAGGGAGAGCATTGGGTTAATGAAGGGGATCGGACCTTCATTGGTAAAGTGGAAAATGCTCTCGGATAAGCATTGTAAAGAAGATTACTGCTCAAGGGGGAGCATTGAATACAATGAATGGGAGTTTCATTAGAAAGTTGATACATGCTCTAGGATGAGCATTGTGAAGTGAAGTAGAGCTTAAGCGGGAGCTTTGGAGACAATGAAGAATATGAGATCTTCATTGTGGGGTTGTTAACAACATATGAGGTTGTAAACAACGGAGAGTTAACTCTTATGGAGAAGAGTTTATTTTCTGGTTTGATGTGTGACAAAGGGGGAGAATGGAAGGTTAAGTTAGGCCTTCATCCGAAGCAGGGGGAGTTTACCCTCTAGGAAAGAGAGAGAATGAAGGAAACCTTCATTCATGCCTTGTCATGAAAGGGTTAAGGCTATGAGATTTAGCCTTGTGATAAAGAAGAGGTTAAGGCTATGAGATTTAGCCTTGGTGTAAAGAAGAGGTAAGGCTGTGGGATTTAGCCTTGTGATAAAGAAGAGGTTAAGGCTATGAGATTTAGCCTTGGTGTAAAGAAGAAGTTAAGGCTATGAGATTTAGCCTTGGTATAAAGAAGAGGTTAAGGCTATGGGATTTAGCCTAACTTAAAGTTATTGTCAAACATCAAAAAGGGGGAGATTGTTGGGGCAATTTCCTTTGGTCAAGTTTTACCAGTTTGACTAAGCTTGAGTTGAGTCAAGCTTGAGTCAGGATTTGAGTTTTGATGTTTGACAATATAAGGAGATTGACAATATAAGGAGATTGCTGAAGCAATCGTTCGATTTTGGAGATAGTCAAAGGGTTGACTAGGTTGATAAGAAGACAAGTCAAGTAGGTCAGGGATGACAGGAGACTTGACTGGGTAAGTCCTAACTGGAGGTTAGGCGTTTGGAAGTCCTAACTGAAAGTTAGGTAGTGGTAAAGTCCTAGTGAGGAGCTAGGCAGGGGAAAGTCCTAGTGAGAAGCCAAGCAACGGGAAAGTCCTAGTGAGGAGCTAGGCAGGAGAAAGTCCTGGTGAGGAGCCAGGCAATTGGAAAGTCTTGGTGAGGAGCTAGGCAATTGGAAAGTCCAAGTGTGATCTTGGCAAAGGTTGTAAGTCCAAGCATGTGGTCTTGGCAAGGTAAGTCCTAGTGTGACTTGGCAAGGAAAACTCGACAACTAGGATGAGGCCGAAGGAAACTCTTGAAGGCAAGGCGTGAAGGATGGGGAGATATCCGAGGGGCGCAAGGCTGATGGAGGAGGCTAGAAGGCTAGTTCAAGGTTGGTCGGGTGTGGCCAAATGCTAGGCATGGAGACCCAACAGGTCACGGTTGACCAGGAGTTGGGTTGGAGATTTTTGACTTGAGTTTGAGTCAAGTTCAGGCTGGTCAATCGATCGGGCGATTGATTAAACCAGGGTCCAATCGATCAGTGGATCGATTGGAGTGTGATGCAAAGGAAGGAATGCCCCAATTGATTGGTCGATCGATTGGGACCATAATTCGCGAGCACAGAGGCCTTCCCAATCGATCGAGCAATCGATTGGGAGCTGCCGATCGATCAGCCGATCGATTGGGCAGGGGAGTTCTCGCACGATCGCGAGAACACAGAAAGCTTCTGAATCGATCCACCGATAGATTCAGATGTTCCCAATCAATTGGTTGATCGATTGGGATTCGACCGTTGGGCAGGATGCAGGTGATGGACGGCTACGCTGAAGCAGTGTTGACGTGGCAATCGATTGGGGATGAATTGGATCAATTGGGAGCACTGTTTAAAGCATTGGCGGAGCATTTTCTTCGCAAATCTTTTGCAATCTTCTCCTGCGAGCTCACAACGATTTTTCGACGATCTTCTCCGAGCTTCTCCGCCATTTCTTGAAAGTTCTTGGGAGTGTTCTCTCAAGGTTCAAGAGGCAACAACAATCAATAAGTAAGCAAGAAGAAGGGTGTATTTTAGTTGTATTTTTGTATCTTTTTCTTGTGTGTGTGTTGTAGTGTTGTGTGTGTTTGTACGAGGCTTCTCCGCCTCCGGCTGCGACCGAGAAGGAGTTGTTTACTAGTGGAGAGTGCTCGAGCATGTGGATCCTTGGATTAGTCACCTCTTCTTGAGGTGGATACCAAGTAAACCTAGGTGTTAGCGTGTTGGTTTGTTGTGAGGCTTGTATTTCATTTCCGCTGCATATTATCATCAAGATGAAGCAAACTGACGCAAGCGCGACGAGCCGCTATTCACCCCCCCTTTTAGCGAGCACAAAGGTCCCTACAGACCTAAGGTCACTCCTATCCAAATCAGAATGGAAATACGCGTACCAGGGTACTACCATCTCGTTGGCCATTGTAGGGTCGAAAAAGGAAGGAGCAGAAGATGAAGGAGGAGAAGTACTTACATAAGAGATGCACAAAGAGAACAGTGAGCGAGTGAAAGCAAGTAGAGAAAAAAGGGTCGAAGGAAGATGAAGTGCTAATGAGCAACGACGGACAACCTTTAGGAGTGTTAAATTAAAACCCTTAGGGAACATCGAGATGTGAGCTGGATAATTGAAATGGCAGAGCACACATCAACCGTCAGATCTAGAGGAGAAGCACCCTAGGGTCGCTTGCAAAAAGTGTGTGTTAGACATCATAAGAAAGTTTGTGGGGGCACGCGTCTGCTCCTGATGAAGGGGAATTTATGATGGAAAAGACAGGGAAATTATGGAAGTAATATGCAAGTAGTGGCACCATGCATCTGGTAGATCATGCCTCGAGGATAGAAAATTCCAGGTGGGTACCTCAGGAAATGGAATAGAAGACGGTGGGAAGCATTAATCAAAACTTGGTGCCTCATCCTATCCTCAGAATCAGAGTAAGATTCAAATTTGACTAAAACCTTATGTAATGCACTTTGTGATCGTAGGTGCTTTAGGCTAAGTCTACGAGCATAGCTCCTTCAAGACACAAATATTGCCCTTCCAAACCAATTTCCGGTCGGGCTGCCACGTTAATTCACAATAGGGCTGCCAAACGACCTCCCGGTCAGGATTCCAGACTCTCACCCCAGTATGAGTTATAAGTGAGTATGCTCTCACAACCAATGACCTCTCGGTCAGGATTCCAGACTCTTGCTCCAGTGCGAGTTATAAGTAAGCATGCTCTCACGCATCCAAACTCTCGCCCTAGCGCGAGTTATAAGTGAGCATGCTCTCATGCCTCCAAACACTCGCCTCATCACGAGTTATAAGTGAGCATGTTCTCACACCTCCAGACTCTTGCCCCAGTGTGAGTTATAAGTAAGTATGCTCTCACGACCAACGATCTCCCAGTCGAGGTTCCAAACTCTCGCCCCAGAGCGAGTTATAAGTAAGCATGCTCTCACACCTCCAGACTCTCACCCTAGCACGAGTTATAAGTGAGTATGCTCTCACTTCTCCAGACTCTCGCCCCAGCGTGAGTTATAAGTGAGCATGCTCTCACGCCTCCAGACTCTCGCCCCATCACGAGTTATAAGAGAGCATGTTCTCGCATCTTCAGACTTTCGCCCCAGCGCGAGTTATAAGTGAGTATGCTCTCACACCTCCAGACTCTCGCCCTAACGCGAGTTATAAGTGAGCATGGTCTCACAACCAATGACCTCCTGGTCGGGATTCCAGACTCTCGCCCCAGCGCGAATTATAAGTGAGCATTCTCTCACACTTCCAGACTCTCGCCCCTTCTCGAATTATAAGTGAGTATGCTGTCATGCCTCCAAAGTCTCGCCCCAGCGCGAGTTATAAGTGTTAGGACCCTTGGCGACCGACTAGAGGGGGGGTGAATAGCCCCTGCACAAAAATAAAACAAAAAGACCTTTCTCGGATTTATAGCTTTATAAATCTAACACTTACATAAGTATAATAAGGAAACTAAAAGACAAAGACACCGAGAATTTACATGGTTATAATTGGGGAGGTTGTTAATCCATGGAAGTAAAGTGCACTAATTTCTCCTTCAGGCAAAGAAACCTCTTTACAGCAATGGCAGCACAGAATCAAAGAGGTAAATAGAAAATTAAAAGCGTACAAGTGTTGTTTCATAGTTTCTTGTTCTTTACAGCTTCTGGGAGCAAGACTGTTTATATAGCCCTGCTTAGGGTGCCTGGAAGCGTTCCAGGTGCCTGGAATGAGATAGAAATCCATCCCCGACACAACAATCAAAAGCCACATCGATCTGGATAAAAGTCGGGTTCTGGGTGCCCAAAATGGTTCTGGGCAGCCCGACCTGCTCCGGGCGCCTCAGACTAGTCTGGGTGCCCCGGACTGATCCGAGCGCCCCGAACTGGTTCAGGTGCCCCGGACTAGTATGGGCGCCCCATGCATCAGAAGTCAGCCTTTTGCTAACTTTTGGTCTGGGCCTTGGTCTGAATCTTCCGCTTCAGCTCCGCTCGCTTGGGTGATTTCGACCATCCGGAATAGGGCTCACCCAAACCCAACTTCCAACCTTCTCCAGCAAACTTCCGCTCTGGCTTCTCATCCCTCAGAATCGTTGCTTGCTTCCTTCTCATCTGCCAGGGTACTCTCCCACATCTTTTTGTCCCTCGGACAACTGCGTCTTTTGTTCCTCAAGCAATCTTCTGCTCCGGCTTCTCGTCCACCGATGTACTCTTCTGCAGTACCTCGCCCCTCAGACGCACCGAGCCTGTTAGCTTTCTCATGTGTCGTCCTTCTCACTAGCTGCATTTTTTGCTCAACGTCCTGTGCTCCTAAGTTCCTACACACTTAGACACGGGCTTAAATATAACAGGACCTAACTTAACTTATTTGATCACATCAAAACTATATTAGAGTACCAACAATCTCCCTCTTTTTGATTTAAACAACCCAAGTTAAGTTAGGATAAACCAACATAAAGTAAAAGAAATAAATTTTGCAATAAAGTACAAAAATTGAAAAAAGTTAAGCTACCTCCCTCTAGACTTAATCTTCCCTTCTCCCCCTTTGATCACATAAAAAATAGGGTACCTAAAGAAAAATCTAAGGATAACTTTTCAAAAATAAGAAAGTTTTTAGTTAAAAAAAATCTCTGATTTTCCAACATTTTGAAAAACTTATCAAGTTTTTGAAAACTTTGAAATAATTTTGATATCACTTAAAAAAAATTTACAGTAATTTTAGAAACTTTAAGTTTTGCAAAAAAAAGTTTTCTAAGTAAAAATAATATTTGAGTTTTAAAGCATTAATTACAATTAAATGCTTTATCAGTTAGTCAATTAAATATTTTATTAATTGTCTTCCAGGCTATGGCGAGGCACTAGACCTTCTTAGTTATTGGAGTAACAACCACTTTCCAGACAAAGTCTTTTAAGGAAATTAAACATTTAATCTACTATCTGAAAGCCCTAACTCCACTTAAATTTAAATTTAGATAAGTTTTTAGAACTCAGTAGGTTCTAGCCTACTGGATTAATTAAAAATCTTTTGGTATGTATTTCTTTGAAATTTTCTTAATTTGTCCTTTGTGGTATTTAACAAACCAATTTAAATTATTATATCTTTTATCATTTTGATTAAATGAACATGCATGATTTTTCAAGTATGCTATTTCTGTTTGCAAATTATCATTTTCCAAATTTATTTTGTCAAATTATTCTAATGGACATGATTTGGATAGAATTAATTTTAACTCTTGGTTTTTTTTCTAACTTATAGCAATCCTTTGACAATAATTTAATAAACTTGAATAATTTATCGGGAGGCAGAGATTGTACCTGACTTACCTTATCGATCCCATCATCCATAGCTCCCCCTGAACTGTTGCTTTCATCCGATGTAGCTCCCCTTCATCGATGCTCTCAATGCTCATTTCGGACGAGCTTGCTTTAATTCGTGTTCATTTTCTTGATGGCTTGCCATTAACGTAAGTCCGGAGAAAGCCTCAATCTCTGATTCAGACGACATTTCATCCACGTAGCCTTTAGCGTCTTGTACTTGTTAGATTGGACAGGCTTCTTGTTCTTGCCCTTGTCTTTGTTCTTCAATTTAGGGTAGTTATCTTTTACATGCCCTTCTTTATCATAGTGGTAGCATCTGATTCTTTCTCATTTTCTACCCTACAGATTATTAGATTTTCCATATTTTAGCAATTTTTAAAATCACCTTATCATCATTGTCGTTTCGTAATCATCGAGAGAGGATTCTGAATCTTGTTCGTCCATCTTTGCCTTAAAGGTAACGTTGTGCTTCGGTTGCTTCTTTGAATATGCACATCTTGTTTCATGGATTTCAAAAGTTGAAAATAACTCTTCTAAGGTAATAGATTCTAAATCCTTAGAGATATAGTAGGCATCTACTAATGATGACCATTTTGTATTTCTAGGGAATGCATTAAGAGTGTACCTTAGCGACTCTCAGTTGCTTACCTTTTCTCCGAGATTCGAAAGTCTGGTGATGAGCTCCTTGATCCTCGAGTGAAGATGTGCTATAGTTTCATCTTCTTCTAATCGGAGGTGTTGGAACCCCAAGGTTGTTTTGGTGTGATCAACAAGTTAAGGTAGGTCCTGTTTGTTTTAACCTTGTGTCTAAGTGTGCAGGAGCTTAGGAACACAGGTAGTCGAGCGGAAGACGCAGCTAGCGAGAAGGACGGCACGCTGTGCGTCCGAGGGACGAGGCGCTGCGGAAGAGTACACCGGCGGACGAGAAGGAAGCGCGCGGTGGTTCCGAGGGACGAAAGCTGGAGCGGAAGATTGCTCGGGGAGCAAGAGACGCAGCTAGCGAGAAGGTCGACGACCTAGGGGCGAAGACTGCGGATGAGTACGCTGGCGGACGAGAAGGAAACACACGGCAATTCCGAGGGACGAGAAGCCGGAGGGAAGCACGCTCGAGAAGACCGGAAGTTGGGTTCGGGTGAGCCCTTTTCCGGATGGCAGAGATCACCCAAGCGAGCGGATCCGGAGGAGAAGAACCGGACCGAGGAGGGACTGAACCAGAGAAGAGGTCCCAGACAAAAAAGTCAACGCTATTGACTTTGGGCTCCGGGGCGCCCGGAACAGTCCGGGGCGCCCGGAACCCTTCCGGGCGCCCGGACCCTGATTTTGACCAAGATCTCGATTTACGCGATCTGAACGTTGGGGGATAAAGTTTTATCCCCCCAGGGCGCCCGGAACCCCTTCTAGGCGCCCCGACCAAGGCTATAAATATAGCCTTGGTCCATAAGTTTTTCATCAACTCAGAAATTTACATTCCAAACACTTGTGCGCTTCTGTTCTAGTTTAGCTTCTGTCTTTTGTGCTTTCACTGCTGTAAGAGGCTTCTCCGCCTGAAGGAGATATTTTAGTGCACGTTCATTCCTTGGATTAACAACATCCTTGGTTGTAACCAAGTCAAATTGTGAGCCTCTTCTTTCTGCTTTTTATTTACTGCTAATTTACTTTATGCAAGTGTTCTGTTGAAAGTTCGAGAAGGGTCTTTTCTGTTTATTTTTTTCAGGCTATTCAACCCCCCTTCTAGCCGGCCCAACGGTCCTACAGGAGGTTGCTGATTTAGTTGCGAAGTAAGTCCCATCTTGCAAGTTACGAGGTTCCTTCGTGAAGTTCTAAGAATTTTTCCCAGAACTCCTTGGTCGACTCATAAGCTCCGATCCGATTGACTTCTTGTGGCAGTGGAATGCTTAGTAGATGAAACTCTGCTTTGCTGTTTGTAACGAAGTCGACTTGTTCATTCTTCGTCCATTGATACTTTTCCTTACCCTTGGGTGCTTAAAAACCAAATTCCATTATTAACAATAAATCTACCTCGAGTCTTTTTTTCTAGCTCGTGAACTCCCCCTCAAACTTTGGTGGGTAGATACTTGGTCCGGTCATCTCGTGTGCTTCATTTGACGGTTAGTCCTCTTGAAGCATCCTGGCTCTGATACCACTTATTAGGACCCTTGGTGGTCGGTTAGAGGGGGGTAAATATCCCTTACACAAAAACAAAACAAAAAGACCTTTCTTGGATTTACAACTTTATAAATTTAACACTTGCATAAGTATAATAAAGAAACTAAAAGACAAAGACACCAAAAATTTACTTGGTTACAACCTGAGAGGTTAATCCAAGAAAGTAAAACACACTAATTTCTCCTTCAAGCGGAGAAGCCTCTTTACAGCAATGACAGCATAGAATCAGAGAGCTAAATAGAAAACTAAAAGCGTACAAGTGTTGTTTCACAATTTCTTGTTTTATATAGCTTCTGGGAGCAGGGTTGTTTATATAGCCCTGCTCGGGGCACCTGGAAGCGTTTCAGGCGCTTGGAATGGGATAGAAATCTATCCCTGATGCAACAGTCAAAAGCCACGTCGATCTGGATAAAAGTCGGGTTCCGGGCGCCCGGAATGGTTCCGAGTGCCCCGTATTGGTCCAGGTGCCCCGGACTGGTTCAGGTGCCCTAGAATGGTCTGGGCTCCCCAGGCATCAGAAGTCATCCTTTTGCTGACTTTTGATCCGGGCCTCCTTCTTTAGTTCCGCTCGGATCGGTCCGAGTCTTTCGTTCTGGCTCCGTTCGCTTGGGTGATTTCGGCCATCCAGAATAGGGCTCACCTGAACCCAACTTCCAGCATTCTCGAGCAAACTTCTGCTTCGGCTTCTCGTCCATCGGAATCGTTGCTTGCTTCCTTCTCGTCCGACAACGTACTCTTCCATAACTTTTTGTCCCTCGGACAGCTGCGTCTTTTGCTCCTCGAGCAATATTCCACTCTGGCTTCTTGTCCCTCGGAAACACTATACGCTTCCTTCTCGTCTACCGGTGTACTCTTCTGCAGCACCTCGTCCCTCAGACACACCAAGCCCATCGGCTCTCCTGTGCCATCCTTCTCGCTAGCTACGTCTTTTGCTCAACGTCCTGTGCTCCTAAGGTCCTACACACTTAGACACAGGGTTAAACACAACAGGACCTAACTTAACTTGTTTGATCACATCAAAGATACCTTGGGGTACCAATAATAAGTGAGCATGCTCTCAAGCTTCTAGACTCTCTTCCCAGTGCAAGTTATAAGTGAGCATGCTCTCACGACCAACGACCTCCTGGTCAAGATTCTAGACTCTCGCCCTAGTGCGAGTTATAAGTGAGCATGCTCTTACGACCAACGACCTCCCGGTCGGGATTCCAGACCCTCTCCCTAACGCGAGTTATAAGTGAGCATGCTCTCACGACCAACGACCTCTCAGTCGGGATTCCAAACTCTTGCCCCGGCGCAAGTTATAAGTGAGCATGCTCTCACGACCAACAATCTCCCGGTCAGGATTCCAGACTCTCACTCCAGCGCGAGTTATAAGTGAGCATGCTCTCACGACCAACGACCTCCCGGTCAGGATTCCAAACTCTCGCCCCAGCGCGAGTTATAAGTGAGCATGCTCTCACAACCAATGACCTCCCGGTCGAGATTCTAGACTCTCTCCCCAGCGCAAGTTATAAGTGAGTATGCTCTCATGCCTCCAGACTCTCGCCCCAGCGCGAGTTATAAGTGAGCATATTCTCACACTTAACGACTTATGTCTTTCTATATTTTCACCCCCGAACAGGTTATCAGCAAGCAAATCCTTCACTAAGTACCCCCTCAGGGTTTATATAAAGTAAGAAAGAGCTAGAGGAGGATTAAGCAGTTAAACCAGTTGCACTACCAATAGTCTAGGAAAGGGAACAACATTTAAAGTCATAGCGGCGAAGTAAAGAAGACTAGGATTTGGGTCTAGTCAGTCGGACCTGAGCCTCCTTCGACTAGACTTATATGGGAGGCTTGTGATACGGTGTGTAACGGTAGGGTCCAATAAAGCCAGGCAGTCAAAAGTCAAGGGGGCGTGGCAGTTAGAAGTCATGGGGACGTGGAAGTCAGAAGTCAAGGGGATGTGACAGTCAAAAGTCAAGAGGGCGTGGCAGTTAGAAGTCAAGGGGACGTGACAGTTAAAAGTCAAGGGGGCATGGTAGTCAGCAGTTAGGGAAAGAAGAAGTCGGGCCGCCTGACGTCATCAACCGCATGATACCCGATCGGGTGCTTACATATTAGGATCCCAGATTTGAGACATGGGGTGTGACCAGGGGTAATGCCTGACCTGCTCTAACTGGTCGGGTTTTCTCATATCGATTTACATATCTAGACTTGGTACTCTCGGTAGGCCGACTCTTGGTCGGCTCTTAGGCAATCCAAAAGGGAAGATGAGGCTCTCGCCACAGCTTGTCCTGCTCATCAAGACTCGAGCCTGGTGTTATCCTGACAGATCATCTCGAGCTACCCCTAGTCACACCCAGGCGAGACAGAAGGCACTAGGCGACAACAAGGTCAGGGTATCATAACCGTTTGTAAGAGAATAATTGTTGTATGTCAGAGAATATTCCAATGGTCTGCGGTCATCTGCGAATGGAACCTTCTTCCAATCCATGGGAGGGTGCCACATGTCCTCCATCACCCGACATGCCCTAACACCCGACATTCTCTAACATTGGTCAGGCTCCAGAGGTACGCATGGTTATATAAAAAGGGAAGTTCTCTCCCTTGAGAAGGTATGCTCTCTTGCACATTTGCACGTGTCCTCTACAGTTCTTTTTCTTTCGTACACTATTCTTTCGGGGGAAAAGTACTTGACTTAAGCGTCGGAGGGCCTGCGTCGGAGACATTTTCCCTAGTGTCTGGTCTCTAATATTCTATGTGCTTGTCTGAGTGTCCACAGAGCTTAAGTAACGCCGGCTTAGTCATCGCCGTCCTTCAATTCCACCCCCATGACGCCGACTTAGTCATCACCGTCCTTCAATTCTACGTGGGGGTCTATTTTCCGGTGCACATATGTCAGGTGCCCTCAAGTCATCTATCCGTCAACACCAATAACACTTCAACCGGCTTTCGTCTGACTCAAATTTCGAACAGGATCATATTACTTTTTAAATTATTAAGTATAATAAGTATGATTCAAATAGTTTAAAAACTTAAGTACGCCATTCAATAAATTATTTTAAAGAAGTATTTAAAAAAAAAATGGCCAACCGAATTGTAGCTTGATCAATTCTTATCCCTATCGATCAGGATCATTTAATTGAACCATAAACATTTAAAGCTTGAGTAAGATCCTCACAACTAACTCAACTCAACTAAACTAATTCCTTCCCACATGAATGAAGTTATTTAATTTCATAGAAAGCAGTTTCAAGGCGGTGATATTTTATATAAAGTAACTTAAGACAATATAGAAAAAACTTAAATAGGAAATTATAGATAAAATATTATTTTAATAATAAAAACCATTCTTTTGAATAAATAAAAGAATGCTTTTTAAATTTTTTTTGCCAACTATAATTAAAGCTTGACTAACTCTTTCTCTTGTCCCTATCCATCAATTAATTGAACCCTAAATATTTAGGGTTTGAGTAAGATCCTCGCCAACTAACTCAACTCAACTAACTCGCTCCTTCAAACGTTAATGAAGTTAAAAGAAAATGCGAAGAAAATTGACTCATCAAAATCTCATCACCCCGAGTCGTGCTTAACCCTAAAACTACCAAAGTTGGACCTTTTATTGAGCCAATGGATCGAGTCGAGTTGAGTTGTCTAAGTTGAACCTTCGTCGAGTCAAGTTTAATTTAATCGTGTTGGGAATACAATCAAAGCAATCAAAGTACATATTAGAAAGACATGAAAAAAAATATAAGTTTAAAAGATGAAAATATTTTCATTCATACGAGACCTTTTATATAGAACTAAAAAATAACACCATAAGGATTTAAGTCCAAAGTGGATAATATCATATTATTGTAGAAATATATGAATTATTTTAGTCCCAACAAATGATATCAAAGTCATGGTCTAAACCGAATACCATATGAGGTGACCTTGAATGAAGTTGAGGGAAGACTCGGAGCATGTTAAGAGTGATCGGATGCTTACGGAAAGTCCCAAAGTATATCAAGAGTGACTGAATGCAAATACTTGTAGAGAAGTTCAGGACAAGTTAAGAGTGACGGGATATTTATGGAGAGATTTGAAGTAAGTCAAGAATGATAATATGTTTATATAGAGATATGAAAAGTAACGATCTTTCGTTCAAGAGAAGGAGGGTTAAAAGTATAATCAAAATTTTATATATAAGTAAAAGATCCTGAGTTTAAAAAAAATAAAGATATCTGTATTGCAATAAAATCATTTAGGTAGAACGTATGAATTCCTTTAGTCCAAGAAATCAATTTAAACTTGGGCCATGCTGAGTTAGATAGGGCTGGTGGTGGGCAACCATATATGTTCTGTATCTCATCCTTCTTCTCCTCCTCCTCTGTTCCACTCGTCTCTCCTCTGCTCTGCTGCCTCCT
This sequence comes from Zingiber officinale, assembly GCF_018446385.1. NCBI lineage: Eukaryota > Viridiplantae > Streptophyta > Magnoliopsida > Zingiberales > Zingiberaceae > Zingiber > Zingiber officinale. Next base: position 68,214,435 of record NC_055989.1, read on the forward strand.
CGGCCAATGCAGGAGCCTCCTTTCCCGGTCCCTTCTTGCTTCAGCGCCGGCGGGAGGGTGCGGGAGGATCCAACCACGCCCGCCGCCAAGTCAGGTCATAGCGTCGTCACCTCCGTCTACCGCACCAAGATCGCTGGCCACTGCCGCCTGATCAACGTCGCCTGGCACAGAGACGTCCTCTCCCGTGGCCTCTCGGTGTCCGTCGACGACGAGGCGAGTGGAAGCGAAGCCAGCGACGGCCACGGAGGCAACAGCAGCTGCCCGGTCGTTAGCTTCAAGGTGGAGATCCGGCCGTGGCATTTCTGGCGCAAGCACGGGTCGAAGCGGTTCCAGGTGGACGGACGGCCAGTCGACTTCGTTTGGGACCTCCGCCGAGCCAAATTCTCCGGCGAACCCGAGCCGCAGTCGGGCTTCTTTGTAGCCGTCGCTTCCGAGCACGAGGTAGTGATTCTAAAAAAAATCGAATTTTGAACTCAAGATCGAGTTGTTTTTTTTCTTCTTTAAACTCGAGATCGATTGAATTTGAATCGATTTCCAGGTGGTGCTTCTGCTCGGCGACGAGAAGGAGGCGCACCAGAAAACGGGGTGCCGGCCGGCGACGATCGACGCGACGTTGGTGTCGCGCTGGGAGCACGTGTTCGGGCGGACGCGGTTCGCGACGCGCGCGCGGTTCCAGCAAAAAGGCGGAGGCCGGCAGCACGAGATCGCGGTCGAGTACACCGGCGGCGGCCGCGGCAACGCTGACCCGGAAATGGTGGTGAAGATCGACGGCGCGGAGTCGATCCACGTGAAGCGCCTACAGTGGAAGTTCCGCGGCAACGAGTGCGTCACCATCGGCCGCGCCCGCGTCGACGTCTACTGGGACGTCCACGACTGGCTCTTCCACCCCGCCGGCGCTGGCGGCCTACGCCACGCCGTGTTCATCTTCAAGCCCGTCTCCTTCCTCACCTCCTCTTCCTCCATGCCACTCTCTTCTTCCTCCACTTCCACCTCCACATCCGCCGGCGCCGGCGCTTTTTGCCTCTTCCTCCATGCATGGAAATTGGATTAATCAATTAAATTTGAGAATTTTTTTCATTTTACATCACACTTTATCTACTTTTTACAAAAAGTAACTCTTATTTTTCTATATAACTTTTAATTTCTCCCTAGAAAAATCAAATAAAATCTCTTATTTTTCTTATCATCAAAGGACATTTTATCTTGAAAAAAATATATCAACAATTTTTTTTATAGAAGTTTTGATCAAAGTTGTTGTTATAATATTGAAATAAGAATATTTTTAAAATAATAATAATAATAAAGAATATTTTTTAAAAAATTTTGTATTTATCAAAATGCATAAAATTGTGTGAATGATGGGTTAATTTGGGTTGGCAAGCACATGGAGCTACAGCTGGTGATGTTGAATAAAGAGGCGTGCAGGATAAAGGAAGCCAGATTGGATGCACAACATGCTCTCCAATAATTCCAAATAGTCCAACAAAGTTCATAAAATAAAATTAAAAAAAAACATTATTTATTAAATTAAATATAATTTAAAATTATTAAGATATTAGATGATAGGGCTACTACGGCGATAGGGATGGCCCCAAAGGCGGGTCAAAGCTACAAAGACATGTTGACTTAGAAGTTAAAGTTAAAGGGTCAAACTCGAAAGGTCGGGTGGATTATAAAATGTTGTCGAGCGAGTATCTAGCGTCGGTCGGATTTGAATGGCTAACTGGATGTGAATAGTTGATCGGACCAATCGAATAGTCATCCTCCGTGACTTGCAGCTAGTCCAGAGCCAGTGGCGTAGTTAGGATTTTCAATTAGGGGGGGGTGAATTCAACAAATTAAAAAAAATAATACAACACAGAAAATGTATAAAAAAAGTTATATATGAACTTCATATGTTTTTTACAATATCACTCTTCGAGATTTCATATTTTGAAAATATTGAATAATAGCTTCATTATCAATGGTATCAAACACATCTCGCTCAATATATGGTATCAAACAATCATTTATCATATCATCTCCCAACCGATTTCGAAGTGAGGTTTTGATTATTTTCATTGCTGAAAACACTCTCTCTACAGTTGCAGTTGCAACAGGTAATAGCAATGCTAACTTCAAAAGTAAATATACCAAAGGATACAGACGATGTTTTTTCAATTGAACCATCCTTTTAGCAAGCTGGCTAATCCCCATAACCTCAGAGAATTGATTGCTACTCCGCATATCAAAAATAAAGTTATCAAGTTGGGGCTCAAGATGCATTAACTCCATTGGGGAAAATTTTGATGGATAAAACTGAACAAACTGAAGTAATTTTCTCTTATCATAAGCAGAGAATGAATTTGATGGATCAAGACAACTCATACACAACAACAACTCCGTGTTCACCTCGTTAAAGCGACTGTTCAACTCCTGAAGTTGCAAATCTATCACTTCATAAAATGTTTCAACACGATAATAGTGAAGATTTGTCCTTCCTTCAATATTTCGTCGTGATCTCCCATGAAAGACGAACAAGTCTTCCATGTGCGGGGTGACTACCTCATACTTAACACAAAATAAAGAAACTTCATTCAGTAACAAATCCCAACCATCATCTCTCATAGTTTGCAGTTGATGTTTGCTTGATCTTACAAGAATCATGGCATTTACAATGTCTTGATCTTTTCTTTGTAAAGCTTGCGACAAATCATTCGTGACTCCCAAGATATTCTTCATTAAGTGCATCTGAAATATAAATTCATATTTTCCAATCAATTCCAACAGATTATTTGCTTGTGCCCTTTGCTTGTGATCTTTTCCCTCCTCTTTAACAAATAAAAGAACATCAATAATTGAAGGATACAAATGTATCAAACTTAACAATGTATTATAATGTGAACCCCAACGTGTGCTCCCAGCTCTTTTTAATGTCATCTCTTGATTCATACCTTGTCCAGTGAAGATATCACCATTGCAAATTCCTTTAATAACTTTTTCAAATTGTTTCTCACGAAGTATATCTCTTCGCTTGCATGACGCTCCAACAATATTGTTCAATTGTGCAACCACATCAAAAAAAGTAGAAATTCTTATATGATTTTCAGCAACAGCTACAAGTGTAAGCTGCAGTTGATGAGCAAAACAATGAACATAATAAGCAGAAGGGTTTTCTATCATAATTAAACTTTTTAAGCCATTGAATTCTCCTCTCATATTGTTAGCTCCATCGTATCCTTGCCCCCGCAAATTAGATATAGATAATCCATGTTGGCACAACAAAGAATCAATAGCAGTTTTAAGTGATAAGGAAGTAGTGTCGCTTACATGTACAAGGCCTAGAAAGCGCTCAACAATATTTCCCCTTTCATCTACAAACCGTAAAGCAACTGTTATTTGTTCTTTAACAGATATATCACAAGCCTCATCAACCAATATAGTAAATAATTCATCACCGAGATCTCCAAGAATAGAATTAGTGGTTAAATAAGCAATGGATCTGATAATATCATTCTGAATATCAGGCGATGTCAATTTGAGATTTGAGGGAGCATTGTCTAGTGCAACTCTATTGATATCCTCATTATGGTCAGCAAGAAATCTTAACAATTCAAGAAAATTACCATGATTGAGTGAGTTTGTTGATTCATCATGACCACGAAATGCTAATCCTTGACGCACAAGAAATCTTATGCAATCAATTGATGTTGTCAAACGAACACGATAATTGATAGCTACTTGACTAGACTGATTGACCAAACAAGTTTCAATATGTTGTTTTTGATTCATTAAATCATAAGCCACCATCATGCACCTGTTGTGAATGCTGCTCTGATTTCCAACATGTTCATTAAATTTTTCTTTCTTTCTCCAATTTTTAAATCCCTCAGTAACAAAAGAATCACCACCACTTTGACCACCATGATCCGCTTTGAATAAATAGCAATAAAGATAAAAAGCCGCATCTTTTGCAATGCTGTATTCTAGCCAATTAGGATGAAGACTAAACCATATAGCTCGAAATCTTCGTTTCTCTTTGGGACAAGAACGCCAAGGAAATTCATGATTTTTAGGTTGAAAAGGACCTTTTTGTAAATAGTAACGTCGAACAATCTCCCTTTCATTAACATTATACTCAAGAATGTGCTTTCTTAGCCCAGGATCACTAGGATACTCATTTGAGTCAGCATCAAGAGGAGCTGGTGGAGGAGGCGGAGGACGAGGAGGTGGTGGAGGGGGAGATGACTTGTTTGAAGTATGTTCATCTCGTATTTTCTTAAAATACCTCAACATTGTTATTTCACCTAATTTATCATCAACATAATATTTCAGAAACATAATCATCTAATTAATGACTACTTGTTTTCAACAATTTATATTCAAAAACAAATAATAAACGAAATTGATAGAGAGTTAATGATCCCTTATTTTTCACACATATTGGTAGAGATATAAAGTCAAATGTATTACATTATAAAACATATTTTTCTAATTATATGACTATCTAATTTTAATTCTTATCATAAAGATGATTCATTTTATATGCATATTATTATTATAATATATTGGTGTAAATTATATGATAAGTCTATTCATGGAATAAATGATATGATTCAATTGATCAAATTTTTGAATGATCATTAATGACATTATATTCCTCACATTCATATAACAAATCAAACATCAAATGTATTTATCACCTCAATATGTGTAAACATTTAACATACTTGAATAACAAACAAAAATATGAATATATGCAAAATTAACACTACATATGTTTTTCAATACTTAAATTCGTAATCGAAAGAAATCAAGTAAGAAAATTTTACCTCAATCAAAAGACATTTATTGTGGAGCGTCGGTAGCGTTGTCAGCAAACGATAGTAGCGATAGCAGCGAAACAATGATGGTAGCGTTGGCAGCAAACGATAACGGCGTTGGCAGCGGCGTGCGATGACAGGCCGACAATGACGTGGATGGCAACGGCAATGTGCGACGGAGGATTTTGAGGGCAAAATTAAGATTAGGGAAAAATAAGATGAGAATTAGGGGAGGAAGAATAACATGGGATAAAGGAAAAAGGAAAGAGTAATAGTGGAGGAAGAAGAAAATGGAAGAGGAAAAAAAATAATGTTGTTGTGTGGGAAGAAGCTTCGCCGATAGGGAAAAAAATAATGAAAAGGGAAAAATAAAAGCTTCGGCGGGGGAGAGAAAAATCAAGAGAAAAGAGAGATAACTTTTTTGGACAAAAGAGAGAGCAATTAAAACACGGTGCAAGTTTTGACTTTTGATTGGAGTTTTACATAAAAGCCCACATACTTTTAGATTTATAAATAAATGTTTTTTATTTTATTTTTAATCATATTAATTTTTTTTTGCTCTAATTTGAGGGGCTGCGATCGCACCCACCCGCCCCACAGTAGCTACGCCCCTGTCTAGAGCTAAATATTAAGTTATCCAGTTTACCGTCCTAATCAATCGGACCTCCGATCTGATTGGACACAATACGTCTCTCTGACAACAGTTAGGTGGAGTGAAGAGAGGGTTGATAGCTCCATTCAATATGGTGTCGTCATTGCTGAGCGACCCCAGTTGGCATATAATGGGATCCACATGCGTATCTTAACGTACTCTTTTGAAAGTTGGTGCCACCGACAACAAAGAATGTCCAGCAACCAAATAGTACTTTAGAAGTTTCCAGTCTATCACATTAGAGATTTGCGTGCTCGCTTAAGGAAAGGTATCAAGGACATTTTTGATTTGTCTTTTATTAGAATACTTTAGAAAATGTGCATATACTTTAGGTGTGTGCACAGAAGCTACAGTGACACTATAAAAGGGGTCCCCATCCACAGACGGAGATATACATTACTTTGCTATTCTATACGCTTTAGGCTACTATTCATTTTCTACTATTCTTTTTCACTGAATCGAAGACTGACTTAAGTGTCGGAGAGCTAACGTCGAGACCCCTTCCTGGCCCGGTACTAACGCTCCTACTTTTGCAGGACCCCGTGCAGTCTTTTTCCAATCAACAGCAGAGCTGCGTGCCCAACCAACCGTCTTCTTAACTTTCGGACATGATTGTATTTGGCACGTTCTGTGGGAACTTCACCTGATCTAGAACGTGAAGATGGAAGTCGCTAGACAACTCATCACCGTGACGTTAACCCAAGAAGAGCAGGAGATACTAATTAATGCCCGAGCTACAAAGATGGTGTAGCAACAATAGGAGATAGTAGCCGGCTGCCGAGTGTCGAACGAACTAGTTGTATCGGCGATAGGTCAGCGAGAAACCATAGAACCCGAGCAGAAGACCCTGCTGGTCGCAAGCCGAACCGCTAGCAAGAACCAAACGCACCAATCCCATACCACAGGGCATTATCCCGCACACCCTTGGAAGAGCATGACCGAGCTGAAGGGACACAAGGATCATCTTTTGAGAACACTCTCATCCAAGACATGCATAAAGGTAAAGCAGCCCGACTCAATGACACTCCCGAGTGGATCAACAGATAGTTCTCCATAGACATCCTTGACGATCACTTGCCATCTTACTTTAGACCTCTGACGATTGGAGAGTACACTGGTGTTAGTTAAAGCCCTAGAGCCAATCATTTGATGATTGTATTATGGACTTGTTGTATCATATTCTTATATAAATAAAGGCATTTATTTTTGGTTATTATACTTACTTGTATTGGTGCCAAATAAACTAAGTATAATAGCGTCCTTGAGTAGAAGGTTCTCACCTATATCAATCGGTTAGTTGAACCGATAGTGAGATGATATAGGGAACACTACTCTTAATCATTCCTAGTCGAGTATTAACATTCAGGGACAATGTTAATGTAATAAGACTAGCATGTAGGTCAACTCGATGACTTGATCTCACAAGTCATGGATATAGAGATATCAAGTTGACACATGGGTATGCATTGGAGAATGTATACTGAATGACCCTCCATGAGAAAGTATCATGGATCATTATATGAGTGTCATATACTTTCTCATGTGGCTATTAGTATGACTACTAGTTCTTGGACCTGAAGTCACCATAGATTCCTACATAAGGAGTTATGTACTTTGGTTTCGTCAAACGTCACCCGTAACTGGGTGGATTATAAAGGCGATTACTGGGTATGTAACGAATTATGCAGAGGGATGTGAGTGATGTAGATGGGATCTATCCCTCCTATATGACGGGAGAGACATCGATATTCTTGATAGAGTGAGACCACTAAGTGCATGGTCATGCCCAAATGAGTCAATATGAGATATTGAGCTCATTTGATCGAGTGAGTCTACTTGGAGTTCAAGATTTAGATTGGTCAGAGGATGACATGGTCTATACCTCACATTGATCAATCTAGATGTCTAGGATAGAAGGACACTTGTCATATATTGTGAGGAGTCACAATTAGTAGTCACAAGGTGATGTTGGATCTCAACATTCTTATAACTTGGGTAGTAATGATGTGTTGCTAGATACCGCTCATTACTTATGCTTATAAATGAGTTTAGGAGCATTGTCAACATTATAAGAACCTATAGGGTCACACATAAAGGACAATTAGATGGAGATTAGGTTCATTTGATGAACCTAAAGGATTAGGTTCATGTGATGAACCAAATTGGATTAAGAGTAATCCAAATTATGCTAATTGAGTTGGACTCAATTTGATTCATGTGTTAAATGAGTCTAATTTGGACTTAGACTCATTGAATCAATTTAATTCAATGAATAGAGATTCATTAAATTAAAATTGACTTGAACCAATGGTTAGATTTGATCAACCATGGGAGAGAAGTAGTCAAGTTTGACTTGACTTGAGAGGAAGATGAAAGGTCAAGTTTGACTTGACCATTTTCCACCTCATTGGTGAGTTGGCATTGAGTGGGCCAATGATGATGCTCCACATCATCATGGTTGCATAAGTGGGATGCCACCTCATGGGAGTTACCAAGAGTTGTGACTCTTGGCCTTCCATGAAGGTTACAACTCCACCTAAAGTGGCCGGCCACTTTTATTCAAGGAGTGAGTTTCATTTTCTTTTAAGTAACTCCCATCTTCTTCCTCTCTAGCTTTCTTCTTGCTCTCCCTCTCCTCCATTACTGATCTCTAAGGTTGCTATCACATCCTTAGAGATTTTTCTCCATCTTTTGCTTGTGTGGATACACATAGAGAAGTGTCTACTTTGATACTTTCGAGATCCGGCGAATCGAGGACGAGCGGGATTACGAAGGGCTTCGTATCAAGGGTATAACCTCTCTTAACATATAGTTCTAGTGTATATCTAGACTTTAGAAACTCGTACTCGTATTTTTGTTTTAATTTTCTTCGCACGGATCCGGTGGTGGGGGGTTTCGGAGTTTTCGCGACGCGAAAAAGCGGTTTTCGCTGCCTGAAAAACCCAACAACTGGGTCAACTGACCCCGAGGACCATCTAGTGAAATTCGACAACATAGCTACACTCCACCAATACACCAATGGAGTCAAGTGTCGAGTGTTTCTCACTATGCTCTCCGGATTGACGTAGAGGTGGTTCAAACGCTTACTAATTGACTCTATCTTTAGCTTCAAAGACTTCCGAGCGGCTATTCTTCAGCATTTTTCTAGTAGCTACTATTATCAATAGATGAACGTGAACCTATTCGCGATCAAACAAGTGCCTAAGGAAGTGTTACGGGCATACATTAAAAAATTTAATCAAGTGGCTATGGACGTCCTATCAGCAACTCAGAAAATCTTGGTAAGTGCCTTCTCATAAGGACTAACAGATAATGACTTCTTTCGCTCACTTATTAGGAAGCCCCCTAGAGACTTCGACCATCTGCTCGAAAGGGTCACAAAGTATATCAACGTCGAGGACGCCCAGTCAACTCAAAAAAAAAGAAGTGCTCCCTGAATAAGTGGTTGTCCTAGAATGTCGAGCGTCTCACACCAATCCACTGCTAAAAGGATCTCGAGCGGAGGCAACACAGCCACACAATGAGCCCGAGCCCGTGTGATCCAACATGTGGAGGTCGAGCGGGCAAAATTCAATGAGTCCCGACAATGGATCCAATGTTCTGCTCTTACCACCACTCAGCGACTCACAATACCAAGGACTGCTACCACTTTAGTCCTAGGCCCCGTCGATCGGCCCCTCAACGATATTGTCAACGATCTCCCTCCCCAACCTGCCAACATCACCGCCAACATCACCGCCGACCGAGAACTCAAGATCAAGATGACGCCATGGCCGAGCAAAACCAGCGACAACCCCAACAAAGAGACAACCAGAGGCCCACCCAAGTATCAGCCGAGCGGCCAGTGCCTGGTCGGATCGTGAAGAAGAAAGTCGGAGTAACGCAGCTCAGGGCCACATCGGCATGATAGCATGCAGCCCAACCGATGGCGACTCCAACCGCGCTAGGAAGTCATACGCACGCCCAACCGATGACGACTCCAACCATGTTAGGAAGTCATACACACAGAGATTGGAGATCCATGCGGTTAGGTGCAGCACAAAAAAGGCTCAAGGACCATAAATCAGTTTCGGTCCTAGAAAATTGGAGGGAGTGGAGATCTCTCATGACGATGTCTTAATTATTAGAACAATAATCGGTAATCATTGTAAAAATACCGAAAATAGGCGAATATTAATAAGGGAATTTTCTAGAATTTTTAGAAATTTTTCAGGAATTTTTCGGAGCTCTTACGAACAAGTTAACGGGGATAAAAACGGGACCCGGAAAAGCCTGTTTAGGCTACCCCGCTTTAAAGAGGAAAAGTTTTATTTTTATTTTTTCTTTTCTTATTTATTTTCTCTCGTCACTGTGCTTCCTCCCCCGCGTGCTCGACCCCCTCACGCGATTTCCCTTCTCCTCCTCGCGCTGAACCGTCCGTGCCCTAACCACCTCTCCCAACCGGCGATGCAAACTGCCGTTCCCTCTCGCAGATAAACCCTCAGCCAAGCTTGCTTTCTTCTTCTTCTCCTCTGCCGACGCCGACCACCTTTTGCTGCCCTAGCGCCGGGCCAGTCTTCTTCCCCCTGCTGCTGAAGCCCTAGCAGCACCTCCTGGTCACGGAGGTTTTTCACCCCACCGACGCCCTCTCCGACAGTCACCTCTCGCCACCACCGAACCTCCTCCTCTGCCCGTGCCCTAGGTCTGGTCTCACCGCCGGCCTTGCCTCCTTTTTCTCAGAGATGCCCTATTCACGACAGAAGCAAGCCCTAGATGAGCCCTGCCGATCTCCGGTTGCTAGCCACTGAGATTTTTCCTAGTCGGCCAAACATTTCTGCCCTAGACCTCACCACCGGGTCCTTCTTCTTCGCCACCAGCCGCCGGCAGTGAGGAGAACGAGGGGTAGCGAGTTAGGTAAGGCAAACAGAGGTATTTGGATTTTTGATTTGGATCATTTTCTTGCTGCTTCCCCTAATCGGAGCTCAGACTCCTTCCTTGTGGAAGAAATTTAGGGCTGTTGGTTGAAGGTAAGTGTCATACCTAGCTGTGGATTTGGGCTTGATTCTCTGTTTGGGTGTTGATTGCTCGATCTCACCTTGATCCGGAATCACAGCAGATTGGCTCACGGCTCACTCTGTTCCAACAGCTGCTACCTTGAATTCCAATAGCAAATAACCTTTGTTCCAGCAACAACAGTGGCTGTGAATTGAGGTATAGTGTAAATTTTGATACATGATGAATTAGGTTTATGTATAGAATTGGATTAGTATTGAATTTAATCCATTGCTTTGTTTTGTTACATGGGATCAATTCCATTTTTAAGGAAGGATAAGATTATTAAATAGGTTTGGAGATTTTTATTTAGCTATATAGCTAAATACATTATCTGTTTGATATCACAGGTTTTTGACACGAGACGAGTATCTCAACGTCAAATTTGGACCGGATAAGATACTTTCCAATGGAGGCGGGTACTTTTGACTTTATATCTTTGATATACATAGTAGTGAATTTAACAAATAGCAATAATTATGTTTATTATTTTGTTTCGGTTAGTCACTACCCGCTACCTGTTACATGATTGGTTGATTGCTTGTTTTGCATCTCATGTTATTGCTTACCTGATTATACATGATTAGGGGTAGTGATATAACCATGCTTCACCATGTTCAGGACCTAAGTGTGATACCTTATCTGATCTGTGTACCCTTGATATGATTTATTGACTATGGTGCACATCATATATGTATATAGATTGGTTTAGTATATTACCATGCTTAGTGGCATGCACTATTCGCATGATTGCATGCTGTGTGATAGATTGCTTCATTATTGTCGAGCACATCGCCAGTTTCATCACTGTTCGGTGCTCCGTTGTTGACGCTCATGGGTGCGTGACGCAACGTGATAACACGTCAGTTTGCTCGTTCGGTGCTCCGTTGGTCCGCTCATGGGTAGTGTGATTGCAGCGTCGTAGCACGTCGAGACATCTCCCCGTCATCGTGTACCGGGAGATGAGAGCATTGCGCTCCCCCATTTATGATTTGGGGTAGGAGTATGTGTGTACTCCGACAGTATTCCGTCTACTCGGTCACTCATCAGGAGTAGTGATGCAGAGTGCACGGTTATCACAGCCCTACCCACTCGGTCCCACCATTGGGTGTGAGATGGCTGACTGGCGTCAGGGGTGACCATGACTGCATTGACATCATACACATTGATGCATTTATTTCTTGTGATTGTGTTTGCTGCATATTGGTTGGATGCCCATGCTTGACATGCATACAGGATTTCTATACCTCTCAGACTGTTTATCCTTGTACCAGGTCCTGGTTAGTACAGTATTGTCCTGTTCATTTCAGATTTCATTTACCTTTATTATGTTAGGAGACTGTACGCATGATTAGTGCTAGATGTTACTTCCTTACTATGTATATCAGTTGTTACCCGCTGAGCGTTGGACTCACCCCCGCCTCCGTTATTATTTTCAGGTTGATGCTGTCAGGAGAGAGTTTCCAGTTGCTAGTCCCCTGTAGACCACGAGGGCTTATTGATCTTTTGGTTTTCTTCTTTACTAGACTATGTTTTGAACTTGTTATGTTTTGGATACTTTGGATCTTGTATGGATTATTTTACTTGTGGATGACTTTTATTTGGATTTGCTTTTACTACATGCCTGCCTAGATGGCAGAAGAGGTAAGTTGGTTTTATCGTCGGATTTGAGCTTTACGAGTGTAGTGGAGTAGGAATATGTTTTGAGCTTTATGAGTGTAGTTGAGTAGGGTTGTTTTCGAGTCATCGTACTACTGTTCAGTTTGATTATTATTAAACTGCGTGATTGTGTCAGCCAGAGGCTGAAATTTATATAAACTGCATGGTTGTCTGTGTTGTTGTCTATTTATTATTGTTGTTATTCCAGCCGCATGTGGCTGAGGTATATGGTGGTGTATAAAGTTTCATATTATCCGCCGTACAGGGGAGATGCTGTCGAAATTTCTTTGGACAGGGACTCCTCCGGGGCGTGACAATCATAATATCCATTGGACTTTTGTTAACACAGACAGCTCATTCAATATCATATTCAAAAGGGTATTCGACCAACTACAAATAGAGTGAAGCGAGCTACAGCCATGACGACCCCATTATAGGGATTCACGGGCAATGAGGTTTTGCCGATCGACCAAGTTTGGTTGGCCATCTCTCTATGGGAGGAGCAGTTCATGAGGACTCGTTGGACGAACTTCATCATGGTGGATGCGTCTTTTGCATACAACATAATCCTTGACCGGCCGACGCTGAACGAGTTATGAGTTGTCGTCTCTACCTTTTGTCAAAAGATCAAGTTTTATGTTGACGACTTGGTCGACGAAGTCAAAGGTAACTAGTTAGTGGCGTACAAATGCTATGTGGAGGTGGTTAGACCTGAGTCACGATCCACTTAGAAAGTTTAATGACTCGAAGTCAATGCAATTCATGAGGCATCTTCTAGGATGGAAGTGGAAGAAATATGAATTGGCCTCGAGGTGCAAATCATCTATAGCCTTATCAGGCTGAGTAGTAAGTTTATTATTGAATTTATTGTTGGTGAACCTTAGGTCAAGGTTAACCTGGTTGACCTGACTCGAGTTGACCTGACTCGAGTTGTGTTTTGATGTTTGACGATGTTTGACGAGAAGAGAGTTGTATTCTTGATGTTTGACAAGAATAGGTGTTAGGGAGATTGTAGGTGCAACCTTAGGTCAAGGTTGACCTGGTTGACCTGATTCGGGAAAAGTCCAAGCAGGTAGCTTAGCACGCGGAAAGTCCAAGTATGGAGACTTGGCACGGGGAAAGTCCTGGTGAGTGAAGCCAGGCAGTTTGGAAGTCCTGGTGAGTGAAGCCAGGCAGATTGGAAATCCTGGTGAGTGAAGCCAGGTGAAAACCCTAGTGAGTGTAGCTAGGTGAAAGTCCTGGTGAGTGAAGCCAGGCAAGGGAAGTCCTGGTGAGTGAAGCCAGACAGTTTGGAAGTCCTGGTGAGTGAAGCCAGGCAGATTGGAAATCCTGGTGAGTGAAGCCAGGTGAAAACCCTAGTGAGTGAATCTAGGTGAAAGTCCTGGTGAATTAAGCCGGGCAAGGGAAAATCCAAATGGATCAAGGGTGATCGGACATCTGGTGTTGGGAAGTCCAAGTAGATCAAGGGAGTGATCGGATACTTGGCACGAAGAGGAAAGTCCAAGTGGGTCAAAGGATTTGACCGGACACCTGGTGGGGAGTCTTAGCAGGTCAAGGGAGTGACCGGATGCTAAGCATGATGTACCAATAGGTCAAGGTTGACCGGATACTGGTTTGGAAGGTTTGAGACTTGGTTTGAGCAAAAACCAAGCTCTGGATTGGTCTGCAGACCGATCCAGTGATACGTTTGTGTATCTGATCGGTCTGGTGACCGATCAGATAACAAACAGAAGGCGATCATGGTTCTGTGGGCTTATTGATCGGTCTGGGGACCGATCAGCATGGAGCCTGATCGGTCCGGACCGATCGGGACGCTATCACGAGGTGGGATCGGTCCGGGACCGATCAGATTCCACGAGAGTTGGACAACTCTGCGTGAAGCTTTCGATCGGCCGGGATCGATCGACAGGCCCTGATCGGTCCCCACGACCGATCAGTAAGCCCGAACGATCGGTGAAGCCGATCGGTCGGATCTAGCCGTTGTGAGTGACAACGGCTAGGTTCTGCGTCTTCTGTCTTCGTTGCAGGTTCTTCGCAGGTATAAATCTAGGTGAAGGGCTGCTGCTGCGGGTTGCTTCTTTTCTTAGAACTTCTGTTCTGGTGCTCTAGAGCTTCTGCTCTTACCTGCTATCAGAGCTTTGCTGAGCTCCTCGCTGCTGAAGCTTCGCGTGAGCTTCTCGACTGGATTCTCGTCAGCTGCTGCTGGTGTGAGGTTGTTGCTTCATCACTCCAGTCAACAAGAAAGGCAAGCAAGTGTTTCATATTGTCTTTTGCTTTCTTGTATCTGTTGTACTCCTTTTTTGTTGTTATAAGTATTATGGCGAGGTTTCTCCACCCACAAGGAGTAGTTATTAGCCGGTTCTCCGGGGACTCATCCACCGACGGATTGGTAGGCTTCGTCCACCTTACGGACACGCCGAGGAGTAGGAGTATCATCTCCGAACCTCGTTACATCGACGCGTTGAGGTTTGATCTTCTTGTTTTCATTTCTTGTGTTTATTTCCGCTGCGCTAACCTGATTCGTAGGAAGAAACGAGAATTTGGGGTCGGCTATTCACACCCCCCCTCTCTAGTCGCGATCATTGATCCTAACAAGTGGTATCAGAGCCAGGTTGCTCTTCGTCGGATTAACACCCGGGGGAGCACAAGCTAGAGAATGGATCGACTCGGAGAAGACATCACGTTTCCACCATTCTACAAGTGCTGCGACTTCGCGTATTGGAAGGTAAGAATGAGGTATTTTCTTATGACTAATCTTGAAAATTGGAGTTGTGTTCAATTAGGTTTCAAGTCTCCGATGGATAAGAAAGGAGAAACCCTAGAGAAGAAGGAGTGGACCAAGGAGCAAATCCACCAATCAACCATCAATGATGAGGTAACGAAAATCATTGAATTTTCTTTACCTAATGATATATTGTGTAAGATAGGTGGTTACAACAATGCCAAAGAATTGTGGAACAATTTGGCCAAGCTCCATGAAGAAAGCTCCATTTCAAGTCATGAAGAGGAGTCAAGTGAGCTAAGTGGCTCACACCATGGGGATGTGGATTTAGAAGTTGAGGGCCACTCAACATCTAAAGAAGAAGAGGAGGAGATTTCTTCTTCAAGTTCGGAGCAAGAAGAAGAAGTTTCTGCCTCCGGAAGGGATGAAGGAGAGAGCGTTCATCCATCCTCAAACCTAGGTAACTCAAGCCATTTAATTTCTAGCAAATTACACATAATGTGCTTTGAGTGTAGGGAGTATGGACATTACAAGAGTAAGTGTCCAAGGAGGATTAGGAAGACTCCATCGGCACCAAAAGTCAAGGAAGCCGGAGTCCCGATACGCAAAGGCAAGGAGCACGTGGTGTACTTTCAATGCAAGCGAAGGAGACATTATCGGAGCCAATGTCTAAGGGGGAGGCAACCTCACAAGGACAAGAGATCGAGCACATGTATAGGGGGAGCTAGGGCAAACCCTAAGGTAATCTCTAAGGCACATTCTTGCAATCCTAGTAGGATGCATGCTAGTAGCCTTATTGCTATTGTCAAGAATGATAAGCATGTTAATTCTAGGAACCAATATATGTGCTTAGGTGCCAAAGATGTTAGTCTAGATAAGGATAACACTAGGAAAGCCAACCCTAGGATTAACTCATCTAAGGTTAAGGGAAACCTAGATAGAAATCCCAAATCATCTAGACATATGCCTAGGAATACCTCAAAGAAAAATGAAAAATTAAAAATTGAGGTATTAGAGAAGGAGAATCAAGTCTTGAGGTCAAGACTTGATACTTTGGAAAAGGCTCTTAAGAACTTGGAGAAGTCATCTCTAGGGTTTAAGGGTCAAAAACCAATGTCCAAGGACAAGAAAGGTTTGGGTCACAAACCTAAGTCCCAAGTGGTCAAGCCCACTTATCACAATGTTCCATTCGATTATGGAACAAAATCTAGGGCTAGGAAGATCATCACCAAGGTCACAAGGGGAGTCACCCCTAGAGTTGATCTTGATGAGTCCCAAATGACCAAGGCTTTAAAGCCTAAGAGGGTCATTAGGAGGATTGCTAGGGAAGTCATCCCTAGTGAATATTTAGTGAACCCAATGAGCTCCAATAGGTATTGGGTTCCTAGGAGCGTGATTTCATCACACTAGATGAGTTAGGGTGTGTCAACCTTACTTGAATAGGTAGTTAACCTAATCATGGCAAAAGGCGGCACTTTAGGATTTTTCAAGGTATAATCAAGCCTTGAAAATGAAATTAAGAATTATTCCTAAGGTGATTAGGATGTGCCAATCTCATTTGAGGAGTTTTCTAGGATCAATCTAATTGGCACATGGTGATCTAAAAATCTTTAGTATATGATTTTAGGTCTATTACACTTAGGAATATAGAACCTATGGCAAAATGATCAAAATTATCAAAAAATGGTAACTAAGGCTAGAATTAGGTATTTTCTATACCTTTATGTGCTATTTGCCATATATTGTTTGCCATATGCCATGTCATAACATCATATTTAGTTTATGATCATTTAAAATGTCGTGATAATGCTTAGGTTATCTATATGTCATGCTTTATTTAAGTTTCATACTTTATGCCATGACATCATGATATTGGCACATGTTTTCATTTATGATATCTTTTTATGCCATGTCATCATTTCTTGCATTTATAATCAATGAAATTGATCTAAGGATAAACAACACAATTTGATATGGAGATCAAGTTGTTGTTTTAAAAAATGCATGAAAACTTAGCCTAAGATAACCTAAACCCATATCTCACATCAAAATTGACTTGGATGTGTTTTATACACCTTAGATGTGTGTGAGATATTAGGATCATGAGTTAGGATCAAGGTGCATAGTTCTTGTACCTAGATGAGCCTAATTCGAAAATGGGGATCATAGGGAAAGCTTATGTTCAAGTCATGTACATATAGCCCTAAGATTGTGGTCCTAAATTAAAAGGTTTAAAATCATTTTGAAATTGGTTTGAAAAACCTTGATGAAGCTTTTCTAGTGATAGCATTCATCATTGAGCAAATTGATACAAAGATGAGTTAACTTTGAACTATTTCAAAGACTTTTGAACTTTGTATCAAGATTTGAAAATGGAAGTTATTTTCATAGAAAACTATTTTTCCTTGATAGTATATGGTATGAGGAATGTATCCTCAAAATTTCACAATTGTTCGAATTTTCTGGAATTTGTTGTGAGTTTCTGAATTTCGGGAGAGAAGAAATCAGAAACCGCCTGATCTGAACTTGGATCGGTCACTGGACCGATCCAGGGAAGGCTGGATCGGTCTGGGGACCGATCCAGAGGGGTCCTGATCGGTCCGGTGACCAATCAGGCGCGCTGAATTTGCTGAATTTCGACTGTGGTCTGAAATTTCAGCTGTGGGAGTTGAGTTTTGGGTTTCTAAAGGTTTGAAACTCTCCAAGACATTGTTGGTGCAATGGTCAAGGGGGAGTTGACCTTTAGGGGGAGTCTTAACTAATTGTCAAGGGGGAGTTGACTTTTAGGGGGAGTTTTTACTCCTTAAGACTTTTGAGGATTAGTGATATGGGATTGTCACTAAGTTGAGTGTTGAGTTTAGTATCAAGAGGGAAATTAAGGGTTTCAATGAAAGGTATGAGACTTTCATTAGGAAGAAACTCTTGACCTTGATTCCCTCTTTTTGATGTGTGTCAAAAAGGGGGAGAGATGTCCCAAGGGGGAGAGTGTAGGTTTTGGAAGAATGTTCAAGGAAGAACATTGGAAAACCTAAGTTAGGTTATCGGGTTAACCTAACTTGATTTTGGAAGAATGTTCAAGGAAGAACATTGGAAAACCAAAGTTAGGTTATCGGGTTAACCTAACTTGATTTTGGATTTTGTCAAACATCAAAAAGGGGGAGATTGTTGGTGCAACCTTAGGTCAAGGTTGACCTGGTTGACCTGACTCGAGTTGACCTGACTCGAGTTGTGTTTTGATGTTTGACGATGTTTGACGAGAAGAGAGTTGTATTCTTGATGTTTGACAAGAATAGGTGTTAGGGAGATTGTAGGTGCAACCTTAGGTCAAGGTTGACCTGGTTGACCTGATTCGGGAAAAGTCCAAGCAGGTAGCTTGGCACGCGGAAAGTCCAAGTATGGAGACTTGGCACGGGGAAAGTCCTGGTGAGTGAAGCCAGGCAGTTTGGAAGTCCTGGTGAGTGAAGCCAGGCAGATTGGAAATCCTGGTGAGTGAAGCCAGGTGAAAACCCTAGTGAGTGTAGCTAGGTGAAAGTCCTGGTGAGTGAAGCCAGGCAAGGGAAAGTCCTGGTGAGTGAAGCCAGGCAAGGGAAAGTCCTGGTGAGTGAAGCCAGGCAGATTGGAAATCCTGGTGAGTGAAGCCAGGTGAAAACCCTAGTGAGTGAATCTAGGTGAAAGTCCTGGTGAATTAAGTCGGGCAAGGGAAAATCCAGATGGATTAAGGGTGATCGGACATCTGGTGTTGGGAAGTCCAAGTAGATCAAGGGAGTGATCGGATACTTGGCACGAAGAGGAAAGTCCAAGTGGGTCAAAGGATTTGACCGGACACCTGGTGGGGAGTCTTAGCAGGTCAAGGGAGTGACCGGATGCTAAGCATGATGTACCAATAGGTCAAGGTTGACCGGATATTGGTTTGGAAGGTTTGGGACTTGGTTTGAGCAAAAACCAAGCTCTGGATTGGTCTGCAGACCGATCCAGTGATACGTTTGTGTATCTGATCGGTCTGGTGACCGATCAAATAACAAACAGAAGGCGATCATGGTTCTGTGGGCTTACTGATCGGTCTGGGGACCGATCAGCATGGAGCCTGATCGGTCCCCGGGACCGATCAGGGACGCTACCACCTGAGGTGGGATCGGTCCGGGGACCGATCAGATTCCACACAGAGAGTTGGGCAACTCTCTGTGAAGCCTTCTGATCGGTCTGGGGACCGATCAGCACAGGGCCTGATCGGTCCCCACGACCGATCAGGCAAGCCCCAGACCGATCAGGCGGTCTGGATCTAGCCGTTGTGAGTGACAACGGCTAGGTTCTGCGTCTTCTGTCTTCGTTGCAGGTTCTTCGCAGGTATAAATCTAGGTGAAGGGCTGCTGCTGCGGGTTGCTTCTTTTCTTAGAACTTCTGTTCTGGTGCTCTAGAGCTTCTGCTCTTACCTGCTATCAGAGCTTTGCTGAGCTCCTCACTGCTGAAGCTTCGCGTGAGCTTCTCGACTGGATTCTCGTCAGCTGCTGCTGGTGTGAGGTTGTTGCTTCATCACTCCAGTCAACAAGAAAGGCAAGCAAGTGTTTCATATTGTCTTTTGCTTTCTTGTATCTGTTGTACTCCTTTCTTGTTGTTACAAGTATTGTGGCGAGGTTTCTCCACCCACAAGGAGTAGTTATTTGCCGGTTCTCCGGGGACTTATCCACCGACGGATTGGTAGGCTTCGTCCACCTTACGGACACGCCGAGGAGTAGGAGTATCATCTCCGAACCTCGTTACATCGACGCGTTGAGGTTTGATCTTCTTGTTTTCGTTTCTTGTGTTTATTTCCGCTGCGCTAACTTAATTCGTAGGAAGAAACGAGAATTTGGGGTCGGCTATTCACACCCCCCCCTCTCTAGCTGCGATCATCGATCCTAACATTTATGTCAATGGTAAAAATATTTATTCTATGAATACAGGAAGATTCAAATGAAAAATTACCAATTGTCCTAGAAACGCACCATTCGACTGAGTTATAAGTGAGAATGCTCTCACGCCTCCAAACTCTCATGTCATTCAGTCGAGTTATAAACAAGCAAAGCCCTCATGCTAAAGTGTCCCAGACTCTCGAGACGTTCGGTCAAATTATAAATGAGTATGCTTTCACACCTCCAGAGTACTCTTGTGTCATTCGACTGAGTTATAACCAAGAAAAGCCCTCGCACTAAAGTGTCCCAGACTCTCATGTCATTCGACCGAGTTATAAGCGAGCAAAGTCCTCGTGCTAAAGTGTTCCAGCCTCTCGTGCTGATCGACCGAGTTATAAACAAGCAAAGACCTTGCGCTAAAGTGTTCCATATTCTCACGTTATTTGCCTGAGTTATAAGTAAGCATGCTCTTACGCCTCCAGACTCTTGTGTCGTTCAGTCGAGTTATAAGTGAGCAGAGCCCTCACACTAAAGTGTCCCAAACTTTTGCACTGTTTGACCAAGTTATAAGTGAGCATACTCTCATGCTTCCAGACTATCTTATCATTCGACCGAGTTATAAGTGAGAAAATCCCTTGTGCTAAAGTATCCCAGACTCTCGTGCTGTTTGGCCGAGTTATAAGTGAGAAAAGTGTAGGTCCCTTGGAGGCCTGCAAGAGGGGGTGAATTACCCTGCAAATAAAAATAAATCTTCCTCGAACTTTATATCTTTATTAAAATTGGCACTTGCATAAAAAGAAATAGTAAATAAACTAAAGACAGAGGTACAGAAGGAATTACTTGGTTTACAATAAGAAGATTGCTAATCCAAGATAATTAGAGCTCACTATCAAAGTCTCCTTCAAGCAGAGAAGCCTCTTACAGCGTTAACAGCTCAAATAGTAGTAGAACAGACAAAGGAATTGCTTACAAGTATTGATTTCTAGCTACTGGATTAGGGTTATATTTATAGCCCTAATCGGGGTGCTTGGAAGGGTTCCAGACGCTTGAACGTGGGTAGAATTTTATCCTCATCATAACGGATCGCGTCATGGCATGTTTTGATAAAATTTCTGGTTTGGGCGCTCGGATTGGGTAGAATCAGTCCCCACTGGGCGAGGCGCCCTGGGGGTGCCCAGTTGATCCGGGCGCTCGGACCGTCCGAGCGACTGGACTTGGTCCAAGCGTCCGAACCACGAGTCAACTTGCAATTGACTTTTTGATCTGGCCTCTTGCTTCGGTTCCCCTCGCTTGAGTGATTTCGGCCATCTGGAATAGGGTTCACCCAAATCCATCTTCCGATCTTCTCAAGCAACCTTCCACATCGGCTTCTCGTCCCTCGGAAATGCTGCGCGCCTCCTTCTCATCCGCTAGCGTACTCTTCCACAGCACCTCGTCCCTCGAACGCACCGAGCCATCGATCCTCTCTAGTGTCGTCCTTCTTGCTATCTGCGTCTTTCATTTGACTTCCTATGCTCCTATATTCCTATATACTTAAACACAAGGGTTAAAACACAATAGGACATAACTTGACTTGGTTTGATCACATCAAAACTATCATGGGGTATTTACACAAACCCTCATGTTAAAGTGTTCTAAACTATCATGTTGATCGGTCGAGTTATATGCAAGTAAAGCCCTTGCGCTAAAGCATCCCAGACTCTTGAGCCATTTGACCGAGTTAAAGTGGTCATGCTCTCACGCCTCTAGACTCTCATGTCGTTCGACCAAGTTATAAGCAAGCAAAGACATCGCACTAAAGTGTCCTAGACTCTCACATTATTCGACCGAGTTATAAGTGAGCATGCTCTCACGCCTCCAGACTCTCATGCCGCTCGGCCGAGTTATAAGTGAGCATGCTCTCATGCCTCCAGACTCTCAAGCTGCTTGGCCGAGTTATAAGCGAACAAAACCCTCACACTAAAGTGTCCCATACTCTCACATCATTCAATCGAGTTTTAAGTGAGCATGCTCTCATGACTCCAGACTCTCGTACCATTCGACCGAGTTATAAGCAAGCAAAACCCTCGAGATAAAGTGTTCTAGACTCTCACACTGTTCAACCAAATTATAAGTGAGCATGCTCTCACACCTCCAAACTCTCGTACCATTTGGACGAGTTATAAGCCAGCAAATCTCTTGTGCTAAAGTGTCTCAGACTCTCATTTAATTTGGCCAAGTTGTAAGTGAGCAAAGCCCTTGAGCTAAAGTGTTCCAGACTCTCGTACCGATCGATCGAGTTATAAGCGAGCAAAAGCCCTTGTACTAAAGTGTCCCAAACTCTCACGCTGTTCAACCGAGTTATATGTGAGTATACTCTCACACCTCCAGACTCTCATGCCATTCGGTTGAGTTATAAGCGAGCAAGGCCCTTGAGCTAAAGTGCCCCAGACTCTCGGGTCGTTCAGCCGAGTTATAAGTGAGTATACTCTCATGCCTCCAGACTCTCATGCCTCTTGGTTGAGTGATAACTAGCATTTTTATTGGTTATTTTGGCTCTTATTCTTGATATTTTTTACCTTCTCACATGCTTAATTTTATGGCTATATTATATTTTGTGAATAGAATATATTTTAGACTTAATTGTAAATTTCCTACAAATTATGGAATTTAATTTCATATTTTTATGTGGTTTTGTAGGAAGTTCAAAGAGCCATGAATTTGGGTCAAGTTGGATCGAATTTGACTTGATTTGGAGGTTAAACGGAGGAGATCAAGTTGAATCAATATGAACTGTTGATCTAGATCAAGAGAGATCTTATTCCTTAATCCATATCAAAGCATCTTGCCCTTGATCCAGATCTGAAATGATATACACCATTGGATCCAAGCAAGAAGGCAACTTGATCTAGACTACTTATCTCTTCATTAGCTAGATCAAATGGTCAGATCTTCATCTATCTCCCTCATAAAGTTGGACGGCCCAAATTAATGAAGGAGAAAACCCTTCTCCTTTATCCTTTCACATGGATGCACAGTGATCTTCAGCTAGGGCTCACGATTTCTCCCCTAATGCCCTGATCCTCTGCTCCCAATCGAAGATGACAAGTTCAACGGTGGCGACTTCAGCGGAGTTGCATCAATGATGATCACCGTGCCTCACCGGAGTGGTTTCTCTAGTAGGTTCTTCATCCACCTCGCTACCCCTTCGAGTTGTCTCCTGTCAGACGCGATGAAGAAGGCGGAGGTAGCATTCCAGCTGGTGGTGAGTTTACATGCCATTTCCATCATCATCTCTGGTTGGGGATCCTTAATAGCGTGGTTTGCGCAAGTGAGGGTTCTCCATTGCAGAGGCATTCCCCTCCTCAGTGGCAACACCTTGTTCCCCCAAATACATCTTAGAGCAGCTTAGAGCAGCCTTCCAGCGTGGTTGGAGTAGGTAATGACGACGATTAGTCAACTCTAGTGGTCCACCTCTGTTTCCAGTGAGGAGCACACTGTGTAGTTCACTTCTGATTCTATCCAACCTTGGCTCAATCGGTGGGGTTCCATCAGGCTAATCTAGGGTTTACGGTCTGGACAGCACTTCCGATTCATTCACACTCGCAGCTTTCCAAGGAGAGGTTTCTTTGAGGATATTGCGCTTCCACTATTGTTGATTGCATCTCCGACTAGTAACGTCAGCCGCCCACCAGATTCAAGGGATTTCCGAGAGACAACGATCTTCTTCCTTGGTAGTTCTGTTAGTGACTGGCAAAGTACTTCTCGTATTTGATTGTGGAGAATTGGATTGGTTAATTAGGTTTTATTTATTGTTTTTGTTTAATTTTGTAGTTAAGTTCTTATGCTTGTTTAATGTTTAGTTGTTAGTTTAATTTTGTGTTTGATCTATTTGTTATTTCCTTATGATGCATGTTAGTTAGTTATTGCACTTTGTTAGTTTCACTATGCATGATTATTAATTTTCTATCATAGTGTGATAATGTGATGCAGGTTATCAATTATGCATAGCTAGGTTTTGTTTAATCACTGTTAAGTTTGTTTAGTTTAATTGGACTTGTTTTACTATTGTTTTTCCTTTAAGTATGTTTGTGCTACTTGTTATGTTTCCATGTTATGCCTATTCATAGATGTTCTTGTGTCGTAGGGTGACAATGCGGTGCAAGAGTGTCTTCGATAGTTAGAGATGATAGTTGGTTAATTTCTTTACGCTTGTTTCTTTTGTAGGAAGGATCCTTATAGCATAGAGTGACACTGCACAGTAAGTTCATTTTTTTTGGTTAGTTAGGATTTCCTTTATTGCATTAGGTGTAGAAAATATCAAAACAAAACCCTCATTTTTTGATCTGTCTAAAAATAAACATCCTATCATTAGTTCCCTGAAGAGATGACCCAGTCCTCTACTATTTTACTTAGTGTAGGTTAAGGGGGTTTGGTTGAGTATAAATGAATTAATTTGATATGAGCGAGTGACAATCACATCTACACACCACATCACTGAGTTATAAGCAAGCAAAATCCTCGCGCTAAGTGTCTCAGACTCTCGTGTCATTCAGCCAAGTTATAAGCGAGCAAAGCCCTTGCGTTAAAGTTTCCCAAACTCTCAGGCCATTCGACCAAGTTATAAGTGAGCAAGCTCTCACGCCTTTAGACTCTAGCACCGTTCGGTGGAATTATAAGCGAGCAAAGCCCTCGCACTAAAGTGTCCCAGATTCTTGCGCCATTCGACTGAGTTATAAGTGAGCACGCTCTCACGCTTCCAGACTCTTGTACCGTTCGATCGAGTTATAAGCGAGTAAAGCCCTCATGCTAAACTGTCCCAAACTCTTGTGCCATTTAGCCGAGTTAAAAGTAAGCATGCTTTTACGCCTCCAAACTCTCATGCCGTTCGGCCGAGTTATAATCTAGCAAAACCCTCACACTAAGTGTCCTAGACTCTCGTGCTATTCAACCGAGTTATAAGTGAGCATGCTCTCACGTTTCCAGATTCTCATGTAGTCCGACCGAGTTATAAGCGAGAAAATCCTTCGTGCCAAGTATCCTAAAATATCGAGCCATTCGGCCGAGTTTTGGGCAAGCTTAACTCTCGTGCTCCGTGTTGCTCTCACGTTAAGTAAATCGAAGAAGCTAAGTCTCAAAGACAAAAAGTAAAGGTTAGCGTGAATGAGAACTTTAAAACGCAGAACGGACATGCATCAAGTTAAACATAGAAAAATTTTACAAAAATTACTCAGTCTCTACAAGGAGTTGTTAACAAACTTATAAGAAAGCTACACCAGATCGGTAATTACGTCGTCGAGGAGCATGTCCACTATCATTTACCTCTTGATGAACGTCACCAAGACCTTTGTAGAAAGATAACGGCCTTCCTTTAACTGTTGGAGGGTCCCATCGATGTCATAGCTAAACAGCCGAAGGGTCCGATCGGTTAGTATCTGGTTGAAATCCTTGGAGCAAAGGTACTCTACCCTAAAGGTTTCCAACCGACCGGGCTCCTCCTCCTTGTACTTGGCGAGTTCAACCTTCATTGAATGCAGCTTGTCATCTTTTTCATCGATTGTTCTTTTGTGCTCACCATGCTGAAGTTCATGGCTCGCCTGCTCAATGATAAGGCTGACCTGTTCCACGGTCAAGGAAGCCTCTCCTTCCTCAAGTTTTTTAGTTAGAGTCCAGGCCTCTTTATTCTTAATGTCTAAGTCTTCAAAGACCTAAAGCTTCCTGTCATTTACCGAGTTGATCTTGAATTCAAAGTTGTGAGCCTGCTTGATCAGCCGATCGAGTTGAAGGGTGTGATCATGATTTTTGTTTTTATCCACCGCCCGCTCGGACCCTAAGAGCTACTTGGAAGTTGTGTCCAAGTCTTTCTTTAGTTGGGTCACCTTAGTTGTTAACTGCTTGACCAAAGCTTGTGAGGCACTGGTTTACCCGGCTAGGGCTTGTAGCTGCTTAATTTCATGCTCCAAGTGTTAGGACCAAACGAAATTTAGATATCTCCACAATAACATGATATTGTCCACTTTGGGCCTAAATCCTCATGGTTTTATTTTTGGGCTCTATCCAAAATGTCTCATACCAATGGAGATATCTTTCCCTTATAAACTCATGATCTTTCTCATGTGTTTTCAATGTGAAACTTTGTTTATAATCTTACAACCCAACAATCCCCCCTCCCCTCAAATGAAGGACCACATGCTCCCTTACATCCGATCATCGACCCACCAGGTCTTCTTGCCCCTCAGTCCACCCAACCTACTAGGACTTCTTTGCCCAGCTACAACTAGGACTTCCTGCCTGGTATCTAGTCCTCTTGATCCAGATATGGGAGACCCCACTTCTTTCATTCGAGGTCAATATTCCACTCACATGGTTTAATTGAACCATGACTCTTATGCACAGTCGGCGGTTAGTATTTCTGGCAGTCTGAGCTCTGATACCAATTGTTAGGACAAAAAGGAATTTAGATATCTCCACAATGACATAATATTGTCCACTTTGGGACTAAGCTATCATGGTTTTATTTTTGGGCTCTATCTAAAAAACCTGATACCAATGAAGAAATCTTTCCCTTATAAACCTATGATCTTTCTCATATATTTTCAATATGGGACTTTATTTGTAATTTTGCAACCCAACACCAAGTAGGCTAGTCTCTGACAGAGAGCCAGGCCTTCCACCCAGAATTGCATGGATAGAAAAAACAAGTCAATTAAGTATGACCAGGAAACGCAGATGTGATAAGTCCGGATGAGCTTACACCGGTGGATTTTTTACTGAAGTTGTTAGCAAGCTCCCAAGGCGAAATTATTGCCACCTTAGCCCTGACATCCGCCTAGATCTGGGCTAAGGGCCCTTGCATTTGGATCTGGTGTTTGAGGGAGCGCAATTTGAAAAGTTGTTTAGGTGGCACCAGTTGTCAGTTGGTAATTTAATGATCCCGTAATGTGCTTACGACCGCTCAGATCTGAGGGCTCTAAAGTCGCCTTGCCCTTGGACTTGGAAAGAGGGGTGGAATAGATAATAGATGTAGGGGCTGCAGGGTTGGCTGATGGGGGCATTAGGTAGGAGATTGACTATGCTATGGCTGCCCTAGTCGGCAGCTCGGATAGAGAAGGAGTCTGATCAAATGATGGAGGAGTTGGTAGACTGACCACCCTCTTTGGGATGATGGTGGAAGAACTCTAACCCTGCTCTGATGGAGGTCATGGAGCCGACATGGCCACGGAGGTCTACGGAATAGAGGCCTTCGAGCGAGAAGAAGCCTCCAACCGGAGCCTTTTTCGGCGTTGGTGTTGGATCAGTGGTTCACCGGAGGTGGATGACTCCGACAAAACTGCTATGGGCACCATGGAAGGACGCTTAGGAGGTAGCTCACCAGTATTCATTGTGGCGTTGCTGGCTATGGACCGACTTGCTTCTGCTTCACCGATCTTCTATTAAGAGGGCCCAATCGGCAGGAGCTCGTTGCTCTCCAGCTCGGCAACCCCCTGGCATTAATTTCTGCATCTGTTTGCTTCCTAGAGCCATTGAACAACGCCCTGAGCATGACTTGGGCTACAAAAAAGAAAAAGAAATCAGTTAAATTCAAAAACGACAGAAGGAGAAATGACTTACCAAGAGAGACGGGTAGTCGAGTTCGGATTGGACTCAACCCAAACATATATAAGATGCCCTCCAGTAGTAGCTTGTGTATATAGTACTTTAGACCGGCCAACTGTGTAGCTACTTGGAGGTAGGTCGGTTCCTATGGGTATCTTCCTAGCTTGGGAGATTTCAGTAGCTCCAGCTATCAGTCGGTCGGGAAGGCAGGCCGGTCAGGAAGACGGACATAAAAGTAATGGGACTTCTAGCCCTTATTGGATGTGAGCATTTTTCTCAAAATAGACGCCACCCACTCGGGCTTAAAAGATGAAAGTGCCCGGCTCAGATAAATTTAGATAATAAAAATAGTGAAAAATATGAGGCAGGGGAGGAATATCGTACTGACGGAATATTACTACAACTCCACACAGTAACCTAAAGGAATTAGATACCAACTGTTGCAAAGGAATGTGAAAATACTTACAAACTTCAGAAAAAAAGGGATGGATAGGGAAGCGTAGATCAGCATACAGTTGGTCCTTAAAGAAAGGAAAAAAGACATCAGGAGGTATATGGGAGCAGTTCTAGTCAAAGGAGTATTTTTGCAAGAGACTATAAGTCCAATTGACTAGACTGGATAATTAGTCAAAGGAGACTGCAACTCCGATTGACTGGATAATTAGTCAAAGAAGAGTTGCAAAAAATACTAATTGTCCAATTAGTCAAACTTACAGTTTTCTTCATCTAGACTTGAGGGGAAGACTTGTGATACGGTGATAGAGATAGCCCCCCAAAGGTGGGTCAAAGATATGAAGACCGGCTGGCGTGGAGGTCAAAGTCAAAGGGGTTAAACTCGCAAGGCCAAGTGGATTACAAAACTGAGAACTGTGGGTGGCTGAGAAGGACTCTAGAGCCGGTTGGACTTGAATGGCTGACCAGACGTGAATGGTTGACCGGACCAACTGAGCAATCACCCTTCGCAACTTGTAGCTAGTCTAGAGCCAAATACTAAGTTACCTGGTCCGCCGCCCTGGACAATCGGAAGTCTGGCCAATCGGACCTCCGGTCCGATCGGACGTAATATGCCTCTCTGACAATAGTAAGTGATCCGGTGGTAAGAATCCGGAACCCCATAACGAGGGGTCAACACCACGGGGAGGTCAAAGGGCCCAGCGGCCCACCAGAGAAGGACGAGCCGATCAGATTTAGAAGAAAGGGACATCTGGTAGTAAAAGGCACCCTGGTAGGGACCAGGGTTCCGACGCTCAATGAAACAGTACATAATGACCAAGCGGAGGAACTGGCCGCCCGACCGACGCAGGAAATTAAGGCCGTCCGGACGACGTTCTTCGCCCGGTCGGCCGGACGGACGTCCCGGTCGGGCGGTGGGTAAAGGAAGGGAACACCCTCTGACAGCCGTCAAGTCGTATGGCTACGCCATACTCCTAGTCTGGCAACGGGGTGTCCTGTTGTCCCATCGAAGACATGCTCGGACTGTAGCAGTATGGTGTCAGGTAAGCTCTCTGACAAGTGAATACCGAGGTGTGGGTTGCTGACACGTCTGTACCTCGATGAACGTGCATTAGTTCTCTCCTCGCTCTATATATATAGAGCCTCTTACTTCGCCGCAGGTACGCGAAAAACATCATCTCTGGAGCCACCTTTTGCATTATTTGCTTGCCTGACTTGAGCGTCGGAGGGCCGTCGCCGGGACACCCCTCCCGGCTCGGTTTTGCTGCAGGTTCGCCGGAGCACTCGAGGATCCAGCAGGGAGCGCCACGTGCCCAGTGTCCGTTGACTCCTGATTCGAACAGGATCAAATTGGCGCCGTCTGTGGGAACGCACCTGTATCCGAACGGAAACGATGGACGAGGCTGGACGACAACACACGGTGGCGCTTTCAAGAGAAGAACTCGACGCTCTGGTCGAGATGAGGGCCGCCAAACTTGTGGAGCAAAAACAGAAAGCAGTAGCCGAGCGGTCGGAGCAACAAGCAACATCTGCGTCGGGTGGCCGAGCGGAAGCACCTCCAGCCACCGTCGCATTCCATCGGGCCTTATTTCGCACCCCTGAAGCCGTACCGACTCGAAGAGATAGAGGATCTTCTTCCGACGAAATGCCTAGGAGAGACGACAGAAAGGGGAAAGCCGACTCATCTCCCGAGCGGATCAATCGCCAATTTTCGGAGGCTATTCTACGAGACCCTCTGCCCAAGCACTACGTGCCTCCGACGATCGGCGAGTACAATGGAACAACAGACCCAGATGATCATCTGGGTAAGTTCGATAACACAGCTACGCTCCATCAATATACAGATGGAGTAAAGTGCCGAGTCTTTCTTACCACTCTCTCGGGATCGGCTCAACGATGGTTTCGGAGGCTGCCGGACAGATCCATCACTAGCTTCAAGGACTTCTGAACGGCCTTCCTCCACCACTTCGCCAGCAGTCGGCGTTATCAGAAGACAAGCGTCAGCTTGTTCGCCATCAAGCAAGAGCCGAGAGAATCGCTTCGAGCTTACATCCAGCGATTCAACCAAGTGGCGATGGATATTCCAACGGCCACATCAGAGACGATGATGAATGCCTTCACGCAAGGCCTTGTGGATGGGGACTTCTTCCGGTCGCTCATCCGAAAGCCGCCCCGAGATTATGATCACATGCTACATCGGGCTAACGAATACATAAACGTGGAAGAAGCGCAAGCCGCCCGGAAAAAGGAAACTCCAACCGAGCGGGCACCTATGCATGCCGAACGGAAACAGCAGGCCGCTCAGCAGCCGCCCAGAGGACCAAAGACCGAAGCAATCCGAGCCCCCCACGTCAGATCACACGTACAAGAGGTAGCTGTCGCTCGGCCCAAGCCAAAGAAGAGATGGACCCCTATGTTCTTCTCCTTCCACCGGACGGATACGCACAACACGAGGGATTGTCGAAGTCTTCCCTTCATGGCTAACCCCGTTCCTAGGAATGCCGAACGACGGTCTCCTCCTAGCGACAGGAGACAAAGGACCCATGAAGCCGACCGGACTCGTACCGAGAGGCGACATCAACAGACGCCCAATCGGCACCGATCTCCAAGGCAGGAGAATCGCCGAGCGTCAAGAGAACGATCCCGGCCGTCCGCTCGGGAAGAGGAAAATAGAAGCAATACTTCCCGAGGCGAGATCAGCGTTATTGCTGGTGGGCCGACCGGAGGAGACTCCCACCGAGCCAGAAAGGCGGGCGTCCGGCAGCTCCAGATCCACGCGGTCGGTTGCAGCCAGGAGTTGAAGTGTCCCACGACGATGCTCTGCTCATTAAAGCGGTAATAGCAAATTATACTATTCACCGCATATTCATTGACACAGGGAGCTCGGTCAACATCATATTCAAGAAGGCGTTCGATCAGCTGCAAATTGATCGAGCCGAGCTGCTACCCATGACAACCCCGCTCTATGGGTTTACGGGCAACGAGGTTCAGCCGGTCGGACAGATCCGGCTGGCTACTTCGCTGGGAGAGGAGCCGCTCAGGAGGACCAGGACCATAAATTTCGTGGTGGTCGACTCTCCCTCATCCTACAACGTCATTTTGGGACGACCGGCGCTCAGCGAATTCCGAGCGGTCATCTCAACCTTCCATCAGAAGATCAAGTTCCCCGTGGAGGACAAAGTGGGAGAAGTACGAGGAGACCAGCTAGCAGCTCGGCGATGTTACATCGAAATGGTCAGAGCAGAAGCTAATTCGGCTCGGAAGGCGCCCCGAATCGAGGTAAACGCCATCACCGAAAAGTCACCCACTTTAATTTATAAGGAAAAAGAAGAAGTGCAGATTCATCCAATCCGATCGGAGGCCACCACCTTTATTGCGTCCGATCTGGAGGAGAAGCAGAAAGAGGGTCTGATCCAATGCCTCCGACGGAATCATGATGTATTCGTCTGGTCGACACATGAGTTGCCCGGAATTTCGCCGAGCATAGCGCAGCATGAGTAACATGTCCGACCGGATGCTCGGCCAGTAAAGCAGAGAAAAAGAGATTTCAGTGCCGAGCAGAACTCCATCATCCGGGCGGAAGTCGAGAAGCTTTTGGAGGCCGGCCATATACGCGAGGTGCAGTTCCCGAGCTAGTTGGCTAACGTAGTATTAGTTTCCAAGCCGTGCGGCAAGTGGAGAGTCTGCATCGACTTTCGGGACTTAAACAAAGCATGCCCCAAAGATTTTTATCCCCTGCCCCGGATAGATCAGCTGGTGGACTCTACGGCCGGCTGCGAATTAATTTGCATGCTCGACGCCTACCTAGGATATCATCAAGTGCCGCTCGCCCGGGAAGATCAAGAAAAAGTAAGCTTCGTAACGGCTGACGGCACATATTGCTATAATGTGATGCCATTCGGATTGAAGAACGCCGGGGCCACCTATCAGCGCTTGATGAACAAAGTGTTCAGGGAGCAGATCGGGCGGAATCTGGAAGTCTATGTGGACGACATTCTTATCAAATCCGTCCGAGCGGCCGATCTCTTCAAGGACATGGAAGAAACCTTCCGAGCGCTACGCAAATACGGAGTCAAACTAAATCCCCAGAAGTGCCTGTTCGGAGCAAAAGGAGGACGCTTCTTGGGATATATAGTGACCGAGCGGGGAATCGAAGCAAATCCCAGCAAGGTGAAAGCTCTACAAGACATGACGCCTCCAAGAAATACAAGGGAAGTACAGCGGTTGACCGGTCTGATAACCGCATTGTCCAGATTCATCTCCAAAACTGCCGACCGGAGCCTCCCTTTCTTCAAAATTTTGCGCAAGGCCACTAAATTTCACTGGGACGAGGAGTGCGACCGGGCGTTCGAAGAATTGAAGACGTATCTTAATTCCCTGCCTATACTTGCCAAGCCGATCGGGGGTGAGTCACTTTATGTTTATCTGTCTTCAACCGAGCATGCTGTAGGCTCGGCACTTGTAAGGTCCAGCGGCGAGGAGCAGCCGGTGTATTTTCTGAGCCATATTTTAAAAGATGCTGAATCTCGTTACACCGGGCTCGAGAAGTTGGCCTTTGCTTTGGTTCTAGCCGCTCGGCGCCTTCGACCATATTTCTTGGCTCACACCATCATTGTCCGGACGAACAGTCCACTAGGAAGAGTACTGTTGAATCCAGAAGCGTCCGGACGGCTCATCAAGTGGACGGCAGAACTCAGTGAATTTGACATCCAATATCAGCCCCGCTCGGCGATCAAAGCGCAATCCTTGGCTGATTTTGTGACCGAAGTGCAAAGGCCAGAGCCAGAAGCTACGTGGAGAATATATGTGGATGGGTCTTCCACTCGGCTCGGAAGTGGGATCGGAATATTACTACTCTCACCTCAAGAAGAAAAGATGCACCTATCCGTCCGGCTAGATTACAAAGCTACCAACAATGAAGCAGAGTATGAGGCCCTTATAGCCGGATTGCAGGCAGCACGGCATGTGGGAGCCGGTCGGGTGACACTTTATTCGGATTCACAGTTGGCCGCTCAGCAACTTTCCGACACCTTTGAAATCAACAGCGTTCGGCTTAAACTCTACGCTGAGGCCTTTGAAAAACTCAAAGCTACTTTCCGAGAGGTGCTTATTCAGAAGATTCCCCGAACGGAGAACCAAGCGACCGATGAGTTAGCCAAACTCACAAGCTCAATAACGCCGGTCGCCATTCAGCAACCAATTGAAAAAATACTGCTGGTGGCGCATGTCGACCGGATGCAAGGCCTCACATTTCCAAGCGACTGGAGGACACCTATTATAGAATTCCTCCGTTCGGGCACCACACCATCCGATGAATATGCAGCCCGGCTCCTCAGAAGAAGAGCCGGTCGGTTTACACTCATCGGAGATCAGCTTTACAAGAAAGCTTTCTCGCGCCCGTTGCTGAAATGTGTAAGCTCGGAGGACTCAGCTTACATCCTCCAGGAAGTACATCAAGGATCATGCGGGGGTCATCCGGGCGGGCGCTCGTTGGCCAAGAAGATCCTCTTGGCCGGATACTTTTGGCCAACTTTACAAACAGATGCCACTCGGACAGTATCTACCTGCCTTTCATGCAAGAAGTATCACAACTTCTCCCACCGACCGGCCGAAGAAATGAAGGCGTCAAGCGTTTCATGCCCGTTCGACCAATGGGGAATGGATATCGTCGGTCCATTTCCTATGGCGGCCGGGCAGAGGAAATTCTTATTAGTGGCGGTAGACTATTTCTCCAAGTGGGTGGAGGCCGAGCCGCTGTCAAAGATCACTGAACAAATGGTTAAAAAATTCATCTGGAAACACATCATTTGTCGGTTCGGCATCCCTCGCCGACTAGTGTCCGACAACAGGCGGCAGTTCACAGGGAAGATGTTAGAGGATTGGTGCAATAGCTACGGCATTGAGCAACATTTCACGTCCGTGGCCTATCCTCAGAGCAACGGTCAAGCTGAAGTCGCCAACCGGGAAATTCTTCGTATTCTGCGCGCTCGGCTCGACCATTTGGGAGGGAGTTGGCCGGATGAAGTGCCGAGCGTCTTGTGGGCCATCCGAACGACGCCAAAAGAAGGGACAGGAGTCACACCGTTCCATTTGGTATATGGCGGCGAGGCCGTCATTCCGGTTGAAGTCGGCGTCGAGTCCGCCCGGATCCAGAGCTACGATGATGACAACGCCGAAAGGAGGAACATGGAGCTGGATTTGGTAGAAGAGGAGAGGGCAAAGGCGTCCGTTCGGCTGATGGCATACCGTCAGCGGATGAAGCAAAACTACAACCGGCGCGTCATTCCCAGATCATTCCAGGTTGGCGATCTTGTCTGGAAGAAAGTCAAGCCGGTCGGCGACGTCGGCAAGCTTGAAGCTCCGTGGGCAGGTCCCTTCAAAATCATCGAGAAGCTCCGCTCGGGTGCGTATTATTTGGAGGATGAGGAAGGTCGGCAGCTAGATAGGCCGTGGAGCGCGAACCACCTCCAGCCTTACCGAGCAGAGTGAAAGGTGTGCCTATGTAAATCATCCTGTGTACTTTTTTCGACTGAATACTTGAAATGCAGAAATAAAAAATCAAGAAAACAAATATAAGGCATCGTCAACGAGGATCGAAGGCCCCGTATCGTTCGGACGGAGGTAAATTATCCGAGTCAAAATGCTCAATGCTGAAGACCCCATGCCATCCGGCCGGGCGTACGATACCCAAGCATCAACACAGATTCCGAAGACCCACGAGCCGATCGGCCTGGAGGTTTATATCCGAGCTGGGAGCTCGAAGACGAAGGCCCCGAGCTGCTCAGCCGGAGGTATATTGTACGAGCCAAAAGCTCAATTCCGAAAACCCTGTGCCGTTCGGCCAGGTAAACGTTGTCCAAATTAGGCTTAAAAAGCCCGTCTAGCCCAGACGTTAAACCGAAGAGCCGCGCCGACCGGCTATAAATAACCGCGCCGTCGAGAGACGAGCCGGCGTCTATAAACGTCCGAGCGGAAAGCCGACGAGCCCCGTCGTTAAAAATCGAGAGCCGCGCCGACCGGCTATAAATAATCGCGCCGTCGAGCACCGACGTTAAATATCGAGAGACGAGCCGACGTCTATAAACGTCCGAGCGGAAAGCCGAAGAGCCCCGTCGTTAAAAATTGAGAGTCGCGCCGTCAAGCACCGACGATAAATATCAAGAGAGGAGCCGGCGGCCGAGCGGCTCTCATCCAACGAAAACCCCTTTGAGGTAAGGCGCGAAGCAAAGGATGGTTAATCGGAATTAAAGAGGCAAACAAGTTTGCGCGCTGAGCGGCTAATCAGGCGCGTAATGAGACGTTAAAGATAATTCGCTTGTCTGGCATAGCGAGGTGCCGAGCGGGATGGTTATAAAGAATACTTAGTAAGTTCTTGCCACAATAAAAGGTGAAAGGAATAGAAGATCATCTATTATGCAAGCCAAAAAAGTCATTACAGAGATAGCTTGGGCCGAACGGCGGGAATACAAAAAAGTTTATAAAAACGCTCCTCACACATCAAAATCAAAAAGAGCGTCGGGGATGGTGTCCATCACGCTCGCTAGATCCTCGGGAGGGATGGTCAGCTCGGCAGGCAGGTGACCTTTGGTCTTTAGATATCCCACCGCCGCCTTAATCGCCTCCTCGAACGTGAGGGATATCTTGTCGGTAAACTTCTCTCCGAAGCCCTCCGAGCAAAGGAACGCTTTCCTCACTTCGTCAGAGCGGGCCGACTCCCCCTCTTGATATTCCTTGAGCGCGGCGTGGGCGCCATCGCTGGCGGCTTGGAGCTCTACCAAATCTCCGTCGAATCTTTGGAGATCCGCCGAGCGGCCCTCCCTCTCGGTGGCCAGCAAGGCGTCCAAGTCTTTGATGCGTTGTTCCAACCCCCTGATCTCCACCTTCATACGGTCCATATCATTGATGGCCTGTTGCTTCCGAGTGTTCGCCGTTTTGAGCTCCTTCTCCCGTTGCTTGATCATCGCTTCAAGCCGAACGACTTTGCTCGCCAAATCGTTAGCCCTTTTCCGTTCGGCATCAAGCGATTTTTTGGCCTTCTCCAGAGCGGCAGTCGACTGCCCGTTGCCCCCAGCGGTTTGTTTTTTCAATTCGTCCTTCGGCCAATCGATCGCTAATAGCGATCTGCTCCACCCAGTTCTACCAACAAATGTCCACAGTTAAAACATAATTCGAATATGCAAACAAAGAAAGGAGAGCATACCCCGGTGGCCTGTAAGGTTGCTATCGCCGAGCTGCCCGAGAGTCATCTTGGCTATGCGACGCCGAGCATCTATCAAGCTTGGGCAAGAGGGCCCGTCAGAGTAATCTACTGCTCGGGGACCATTGGCCGATCGGCGACCATGTACGCCTCGAGGGAGGCGTAGAACAGTCTTTATCAAATTCGGCGCTCGGTTCGCTCAGAAGCGGCCTTATCGAGCCCACCGGCGAAGAGGAGGAAGCTCACCCATACGTCGCGAGTTGGAAGGGCGGGCGGCACCTCGGGCGGCCTCGGAGAACCCTGAGGGGTTGGGGTACTCTCGAGGGAAACCGTCCCGGACAGCACCGGTGCGCCCGCGCTCCGCTCGAGCTGTGGCTCATCAAGTTTAGTAGCAGGGGCAGATTCTGGTCGTCAGCGCTTCCGAGTGCGTAGCGGCACATCATCGGCCGAACGGCCCTCTACCTCAGCCTCAGTAGGAGGTTCCAGGTCGCCCGCGACCTCATTGTGAAAGGCAGGGACATCTGAGGCTTCGGGGACAATTGGTGCCCCCTCACCTTCTCCGCCGGCCGGATCAGATGGAGCAAGGCCTCGCTCGGCGGCCTCCTTGTTCGTCACCTCCTCAATCTGAGCGGCCTTCAGTTTGAGCTTTTCGGTAGCTCTGGCACGCCACATGACTTCAGCTGCAGGAGCAAAAAATAAATCAGTTAGAACAAAACAAATGGGAAGATAAGGAAACTTACTCATGCTGCAGGGCAGCTCGGCTGGGATAGAGGACAAGCCGAATATATGCATTACTCCCGGAAGGAGCATCTCGTCAATATGATAGCGCTGACCGACTAGCCGTTTGGCTGCATGGAGATAGTCCGCGTCGCCTCTAAACTTGCCGAGCTCCAGTTGCGAGGGCATAGCCGTCTGCCACTTGGTGCGGAAAGTCGGCCGCTCGGGAAAACGTATATAGAAAAAATGCTCCTTCCAATATTTGTTGGAGCTCGGCATATGATCAAAAAACACGAAGCCTATCCTAGACTGGAAAACAAAGGTACCCCACTCAGCTTGCTTGGGATAGTAGAAGTAGTGGAATATTTTTGGGTCCAAGGAGATGTTGTTCAGCTTGAACAAAACTATCACTCCGCCCAGCAGCCTAATAGAGTTGGGAACTACCTGGCCGAGCGGAATGCGGAAATAGTTGCAGACTTCTAAGAAAAATTTGTGGGGTGGAAAACGCAGTCCGGCCAGAAATTGGTCTCGGAAGAAAAGCACTGTGCCGGACGGCGGTTCATGAGGCCGATCGGCCGGTGTGGCTAACACTATTTGGTGGTCGGTCGGCAGGTCATAGGTCCGGACGAGACGCAATGCGTCTTCCTCATCAAAACGGCTCTCCATGGTCGTGTACCATAGACCAGGAGCGCCGCCGGTCGACTGTGAAGTGCTAGTCATGGTCAAGGGGCGAGAATATAGGATGCCGAGGGAAGGGGTGAGCAAAGAATGGAGAAAAAGCCGATTGAAGGAAACGGGTAACAAAAAGAAGAAAGCGCTGGGAACAAGAGAAAAGGCCTTACAAACAAAGAAGATGATCGACGAAGGGCTGAGGTTTGCCAAAGAGTTGAGGGGAATACGAGCAGAGAAGGGCCGGAGGAGAATGAAGCAGCGAGGCGGCGGCGGAAGCGGAGCCGCAAGCTTTATATTGCCGCCCGGAAGCAACCTCCACCGTCCGATCCAGGTCGTTGATAACGAGGTCATCATCCAGCCGTTCATTTCAAACGGCGGCTGTCCCATCGGAAGTGACGCCACCGCCATGCGCTGACAAGCGCACGATCGCCACGCGTCAGTAAGATACTGGCTGCATTTAATGAGCTCCCCTTACCGTGCGCAGTGCACGTGATAAACAGTGGGAAGGAGCATTGGACATGGATTCCAAGAGAAGCACAAGGCACGGACAAGATACTGCCGAACGGATGAGCATCCTTATGCCTGGCCGAGCGGACTAATGCAAGGATCATTGCTCAGTTAGATCGGCAGTCCAGTCAGTCGGACTTCGCCTCCTTCGACTAGACTCGAGGGGGAGGCAAGTGATCCGGTGGTAAGAATCCGGAACCCCATAACGAGGGGTCAACACCACGGGGAGGTCAAAGGGCCCAGCGGCCCACCAGAGAAGGACGAGCCGATCGGATTTAGAAGAAAGGGACATCTGGTAGTAAAAGGCACCCTGGTAGGGACCAGGGTTCCGACGCTCAATGAAACAGTACATAATGACCAAGCGGAGGGATTGGCCGCCCGGCCGACGCAGGAAATTAAGGCCGTCCGGACGACGTTCTTCGCCCGGTCGGCCGGCCGGACGTCCCGGCCGGGCAGTGGGTAAAGGAAGGGAACACCCTCTGACAGCCGTCAAGTCGTATGGCTACGCCATACTCCTAGTCTGGCAACGGGGTGTCCTGTTGTCCCATCGAAGACATGCTCGGACTGTAGCAGTATGGTGTCACGTAAGCTCTCTGACAAGTGCATACCGAGGTGTGGGTTGCTGAGACGTCTGTACCTCGATGAACGTGCATTAGTTCTCTCCTCGCTCTATATATATAGAGCCTCTTACTTCACCGCAGGTACACGAAAAACATCATCTCTGGAGCCACCTTTTGCATTATTTGCTTGCCTGACTTGAGCGTCGGAGGGCCGTCGCCGGGACACCCCTCCCGGCTCGGTTTTGCTGCAGGTTCGCCGGAGCACTCGAGGATCCAGCAGGGAGCGCCACGTGCCCAGTGTCCGTTGACTCCTGATTCGGACAGGATCAGTAAGGTTGAGTGAAGAGCAGGCCGATAGCTCCAGTTAGTATGGCTGAGCTAGTCACGTCCTAGCCGAGCTACCTCGATTGGCATATAGCGGGACCCACATGTGTATCTTAACATACTATTTTTGAAGTTGGTGCCGCCGACAATAGAGAATGTCCAGCAAACAAATAATACTTTAGAAAATTCCAGCCTATCACATCAAAGATTTGGGTTCTAGCTTAAAGAAAGGTATCAAAGACACCTTTTGATTTTTCTTTTCCTAGGATACCTTGGAAAATGTGCATATGCTTTGAGATGTGTTCATAGATGCTACAGTAGCACTATAAAAGGGGTCCCCATCCATAGGGGGAGGTATGCATTACTTTGCTATTCTACATGTTCTAGGCTACTGTTCATTTTCTACTATTTTTCTCAACTGAATTGAGGACTGACTTGAGCGTCGGAGGGTCAACGCTAGATACCCTTTCCTGGCCTGGCACTAACGCTCTTAGTTTTGTATGACCCCGTGAGTCTTCTTCCAGTCAATAGTAAAGTTGCGTTCCTAGCCTACCGTCTTCTCAACTTTCGGACAGGATCAACGACAAATGAGGTAGGACCCCTCAAGCGAAGAGTAAAGTCAAGCTTGATAGCTGATGTGGAGGTCAAAATTCAAGAAAGGTCAACTTAAGCGCCCTAGTCCCAAGATGACTCCTGAAAGCTAATCAAAGGGACGAGATAAGCCCCTAGAGAGGATGTAGAGCGTGACTCTCAAAATCTGAATGGATAGCGTCGATCGAATATTGGCAAGAGGCCATGAAACTCGGCTTGAATAGCCAATCAGATATTGGCGTTAAGTCGGATAGCGCCGATCGGATATTGGCATTAAGTCGTTTGACTCATTAGTCCACTATCTCATGTCATGCAAAAATTTAGCAAAAAAAATCCAGAAATGTATCTTTGCAACCTATACTGGAAACATCCCTACCATCCCTATGAGGGAACTGGCAGGTATCATTTATGCATGGGGGTAATCCATATTATATTAGGGGTTACACTCTCACGATGAGACGCCTTATTACATGGGTCAAGGGCAAAGGTGCTATATAAGGGGTCTTTCTCCATGCGCAGGTAAGTTCTCCAATGTTTTTCACTGTTCATCACCACTACTTTCATAGTTACACATATTTAGCTTCAAAACTAACTTGAGCAATGGAGTAACTATGCCGGGGACCCATCCCTTGCTCGTCTACTGACGTTTCTTTATCTCCTTGTCTTTTGTGGCATGCCAGACTAGCTCAAAACCAGGGCCGGCCCTGGAGGAGGGCGGCACTGGGCGATGGCCCTGGGCCCATAATTTAAGAGGGCCCAAATTTTTTTTTTTTAGTATTATGTATTATAGGTATGTAATTGGGGTCTTGGATAGTTGGGCCCCAATTAGTGGAAAACTAAAGATAAATGTAGTTGATTAATTTAGTTGATGTTAGTTGGGCCCAACTTTTATTTTTTTAGGTATGTAATTAGGATCTTGGATAGTTGAGGCCCAAATTTATTTTGGACCTTTTTTTTTTCGCCCCGGGCCTCCTATGTAGAAGGACCGGAGCTGCTCAAAACTTTGAATTCCCCCACTTAAGGTCCCCCTATGGTCAGCGTACAAGTCACCTCACTAGCCGTACATCTTGTCCAATTTCAAATAGGAATATTTGGGATGATAATTTTCTCTGAATATAGTGAAAAATTTGATATCCAATCCGAATGAAAGAGGATATAAAGAAATTTTTTAAATCTAAATTTTTATATTTGGATATAGAAACGGATCTGATAGAATTCTACTCATACTCGACTCAAAAATATATATATATATATATAAACCCTAAATATATTTTCTCTATATATAAAATAATATCTCTCTCTATAAAATAAAATCCAAAACCTACCAACCCTTCCTCAATTTGAATTTTAGTAATAGTAGGGTATGAATATAAAATGAGAAGTATGAATATTTGATCTTTTAACGGTGTAATAAAAATAAGATGAAATTTGAATTAATAAATGAGGATGACATGAAGATATGAAATAGAGATGATATATCTCGATATAGATAATATTTATAATAATTTGAAAGTTAAACTATTATTTATTAAAATTTTGGGCATAGGGAGGTACTGAGAATGGAAGTGGAGCCAACGGTGGTTGCATGCGCTTGGATTGAGTTGAGGACGCACGTGGCGCCGATGGATTCATGCAGTTTGACTGCTGACACAATCTGACGCTAAATCGTGTTGTCGCAGATTCTTGTCGCAGATTTAGGTTTTAAGTGCCACATGCGATCTAGTCTTAACCAATCCACAAACAAAACTTTCTCTTTAAAACTTAATATATTAGAGCTCGATAGCTTCTAAATGCCGTTTGGCGCTGTTTTAGTGTCATAATGACACAGCACAACGTAAGCATAAATACAACCAGAAATTTCATATCGAAAGGATGAAATATAAGTATTTATGTTGAGGGAAGATGATCATATCATTATCTCTTATTCATCTTTCTTTTATCTCCTATTTCTATATCTCATATATTTCTTATACTTAAAAATTGAGGAGAGATAATCGTAGTCATCGTCCTCCATTTAGCTCCGTCCTTAAACGTAAGGATAGCGAGATATAATTCTCGTCTAAAGAAAAACTTTGATATCACAACATGATAAAAAACATAAAGATATAAGGATCAAAGACGCATTTAAAGCTACCAAATTTTTAAATTTTTCAAAAACAAATAATTTTTAAATTTTATAAAAGCACATTTATTTCTGATTTTACCTTTTTCCGTCCATCAATGATGTTGTATTCAGAAAATAATATGATTATTATTATGCTAAATTTCAAAGAATAATCAGGCCTGTTTAAGGCATAGGGCCTATGTCTAAGACTCCTAATATATTGGAGCCTATCAAATTATATATATATATATATATATATATATATATATATATATATATATATATATGTGTGTGTGTGTGTGTGTGTGTGACTATTTTATTAAAAATCTTCCATTTTTAGTAATTAATTTTGGTGAAGCTTAAAATGTATTTACATTAATATTTTTTTTCTATTCACACTAAAAATAATTCCAAGGTTTATTAATAATTCCACAATCGAAACAATCAGTGATCTAGAGTTCGAGACTCAGCTATAGCGTATTATTATGAATTTTTCTCATCATTCATTTCCGCTAGTTGTTTTATATAAAAAAATATAGTTCTCTTTAGTCCCATATCTTAGAATTGACAGCACTATGATCAAAGAAACTTCTATAAATATTTTAGGCCGATGATGTTAAAAAATATACTTTTCTTAGTTTTTTTTACTAAGACAAGTATAATATTAAATTAAAATAATTTTCTTCATAAGGAAGCACGTTATAGTAGTTTATTGTTGGGATTCTCTATCGTCACTATTGCATGGGTCTGATGATTTTCAAAGACCAAAATAATTTATATATTATTATATTATACACGCGTTGCGTGTGCACGATCACACTAGATTTGAAACTCCTACTAACTAACGTAGAATCTTTGAGAAAAGTCTATTATACTTAGTGACTATATCTACTACTCAACTTATTACCTCTAAGTCACAAATAATAATATCATTACGTCAAGATTTTTTCTATTAAAGTT
Source organism: Zingiber officinale (assembly GCF_018446385.1). NCBI lineage: Eukaryota > Viridiplantae > Streptophyta > Magnoliopsida > Zingiberales > Zingiberaceae > Zingiber > Zingiber officinale. The sequence continues at coordinate 68,256,850 of NC_055989.1, forward strand.
AAAATTGATCAATATTTTTTAAAATATATTTTTTAATTTTACTAATAAAGAAGTAAGGTTTGATAAAGATAAAGTTATTATTATATAATCTAGTTTAAATATTTTTAATAATATTTTTTAATTTTATAAAAATATTAACATCTTAAATTTATTTTTCTGTTTAAGGTCATACGAATCCTTGAGACCACCCTGAGAACTGGTGCTGTATTTTAAAAATCACCGCTAAATCCTAAAATTAGTATTACTGTGATCAAAGATGGATCTATTCAAGGGCTATGGTGAACTATAGCCTAGCTCTACTAGCCTAAAAAATGAAGAAATATATGATTATCTGTTTTGCGTATATTCTTGGTTCTCTCCAATCTTCAACACGTGTGCGCCGTCCGACGACACCACGAAGGCGCCCCACTCGACGTCCAACCGTAGAGCGACTCCACTACATTGGCACCGCCACACTGACCCTTGTGGTGTATGCATATCTGATATGCCTCAAGGATGGTACAAGACAGCTGGATAGGTAATCCTAAATTCTTAATATTTCCTTCTTCTCCTTTCTGTTGTAACATGTTCGTAATTGCCTCTTGACTCTCGTTGTCGTGGCCGCCGTCGAGCAGCCAAAGCATGCCTCGACTTCGTTGCCAAAGCATCGCACATTGGCATTGCCGTGTTCGTTTTAGCGTTTTGCCAAAGTGTCGGCTTCAAAAATCACAATGATTTATAATTTTTTATTTATGGGTTGTCATTATTTTACATCACTAATAAGATTACAATAACATTATTTAACTGCATTTGATTTTATCAATATTTTTCAATTCGCTTGGATTTAATTTTTAGTATTTTATTCTAGAATAAGATTATAATTTATATTTTATCTCAAGCTATTCCGCAACATAATTCTTTGTACTTTGAGTGTTTATTTATTTGATTATTTATTTATTGATTTAATTTGAACTATTTTAAGTTGGAAAGAAATGAAAGGCATTAATATCATCTTTCTTTAAAAAGAGAGATTGTAAAATTAATTAGTGAAACACTTCAATTCCTACTACAATGAAAAATTAATCTAATGAAAGTCATCTTATTCTTAGTATCTAAATTCCTTCAATTTCTTTTGCTACAAAAGACCATCATCATCCCCTATTCCCCTGTTTGTATTGAATGAGACCCAGGTAAAAGAAAATAAATATGTGAATATCAAATTAATATACGAGATGAGATAAAACATACATATCTAAGGATGGGACATTTTCAACTAAATATGTTGGAATATCCAACTACAAAATTTGGAAGTCAAAATCGTCGATTTTATAAAAAATGATTCTAGAAATTTAATTTGATGGAATATTCGCTTTTAACAAATAAGGCATATTATTTTCTTGTTTTCTTTTTTTCTGAATGATATTAATTCATCTAATATCTCGGCACTACTTAATGCAGGATTTGATCATTGGAAAAGGATAAATCAAGGAAAAACATATGCATTGCTTGCCCATATTGGTTATGCAGCTTCTTCGTCTCATACTATGTGAGTGAAGGGTTGAAAATTTGATGATATCCTCTCAACATATTGATAATGTGATGCATGCTTAAGCTAAAGAGGAAAAAGAGAAAAATCGTTTGCATTTGAGGACTTTAATTGTCACTATTCGCTGGCTAGCACTTCAATATTGTGCCTTTAGAGATAACGATGAATCTCTATCTAATCATGGGAATTTTCTTGAATTGGTTAATGCTTTTGCAAAAATGAGTATGGAAATTGATGAAGTTTACTAGAGAATGTTCCAAAAATACCCAATATATCACTTTAGAAATTCAGAGAGAGATTTTACATATTATAGCCAATAGAATACGATAGATGGTTTGTGAAGAAGTTGGAGATAAATTCTTCTATATTCTTATTGATGAAGCATGAGATATATCTAAACGGGAGAAAATGACCATTATCTTGAGGCTTGTGAACAATCATGAGATTTTGCAGAAATATTTTTTTGCCATTAAAAGTGTTAATGACACTAACTCATTGAATTTGAAAAAAGAAATATCAAATGTTCTTGTTCATCATGACCTACAAGCTAAGAAAATCATTAGCCAAGGATATGATGGTGCTAGCAATATGCAGATTGTCCTTATATATACTATGTCCACTATTTTGCCCATCGACTACAACTATCATTGGTTTCTGTAACTAAGAATATCAGTGTTATTTGAGAATTCTTTTCTTATTTGGATAATATTGTTAATATTGTCACTTCTTCTACTAAGTGCATTGTTGAGTTACATACTACACAAAAAAATGAAATCGAACAAATGTTGGCAATTGGAGAACATGATTATGGAAGTGGGGGATTGGTAATTTGAAATGAGTAAGAGCTACTCGTTGGAGTTCTCACTATGACTCAGTAAAAAACATGATAGGTATGTACGCTACATTTAATTGCAAAGTTTTTGAAATTCTTACTGATTATTCTCCAAATGGAGGAGTTAAGGATGAAGTTTAGGGAATTTATAGAAACATGACAAGCTTTGAATTTGTACTCATTTTATACTTAATGCATAAAATTATGAGAATAACATATACTCTTTGTCAAATTCTTCAAAGAAAATCTCAAGACATTTTGATTGCTATTACATTTGTCTCTACTACCAAAATCATCCTTCAAGAATTTAGAGAATGCGTATCGGAAGAATTTCTTCATGAAGTTAAAGTTTTTTGTTCAAGAAATGAAATTGATGTGTTTGACCTTGATTTCCTATATAAGATCGGTCGTTCTTGTCAGTAAACTACAGTTGAGTATCATTACCACTTTGATGTTTTTAATGTAGCAATAGATTTTATTTTAATGGAGTCAAATACTCAACTCAATGAATCATCAGTGGAACTTTTTTCTCTTAGTACAGGTTTAGATCCTAAAAATTCATTTGACTTAACAGTGATGATATTTGCAAACTTAGAAAGAAGTTTTATCTTAAAGATTTCACAAATCAAGACACCGTTGCTTTAATTTATAATATGAATTGGTATATTATAAACTTGATGTGATGCAAAATTGGAAAATTTCTACACTGGTAAGTTGTGTCAGCAATTGACTGAGAGTGGATGCTTAAAGGTTTACATTATATTGATTAGATTGATTCATCTTGTTTGGACATTACCTATTTTTACCACAACTACTGAGCGAGTCTTTTAAGCAATGAAGCATGTGAAGATGACACTTTACAATAAAATGGAGGATGATTTTTTTTGAAGATTGTTTGACACTCTATATTGAACGAGATTTAACTAAAGATATAGATATAGATTCTATTATAGATGGATTTTATGTTTCAAAATCTCAGCACAACTTTGTTGAACAATATAATGTAATACCTTTTTTGTTATATATATCTATATACTTTATTATATATTTTTAATAATAATATATAATTTCTTATAGTAAGTTGAAGTCCCCCCTAACTCTAATTCCTATATCCATCCTTACTGTGGGGTTGATTTTAGAAACCAACACCACAGTAGTACATTAATTTTTGAAATGCAATATCATAGTAATGTTGTTCTTTGAAATTCAACACCATGATAATGTTGTTGAATGCAGTATCACAGTGGTTGGTGGGAGGGGTATATGTGAAAACAAGTACACTTTTTGAGAAATATGATAGTTTTGTATGTCTTATGAGAATTTTGTAACTTTAAATGTGCCCCTTGATCAACTTAGAAGATATAATCCTGGCTAACACTTATAAAAAAGGAAAATTTAAATTATATTAACTTTAAAATTTATCCATTACACAATATCCTAATCTTTTTCATACTTTAATGACACTATTATATATTTTTATAAAATAATAGACTTTTTAAATACAACTTTAATTTTTCTAATAACATAACAAATTTTTATAAAAAAATTAAATAACTTTTTTTAAAATTTCAATTAATTATGAAAATTACTGACTTAGATAATTTTTTTAATAAAATTAAATCCTTAATCACGGTATTCTCCTCAATAGAACTTGAATTGAACAGTTATGAAGTGAAGATGTCTTTTTGGCCGAATAATATGATTATCGATTTATTTCTTCAAACATGGTATTTTTCACTACAAGAATAACAGTGATTAGTAACTGATAATTTCAATTGAAAATTTTTTGATCATCGACGTCATTTAGTGACGAAAATTTCTTTCCGTCGCTAATGAGTGATGAAATTTAATTTCTATCACTAATATAGTGACGAAATTAATTTCTGTCGCTAAAATTAACAACGGAAAAAATTATTCCATCGCTAAGTTAGCGACAAAAATAAATTTTTTGTTGCTAATTTAGTTACAGAAATAAATTTCGCCGCTAATTTACAATGAATTTTTTACAACACCTCCCCTATTTGAGATATTTCAATCTTGTTTACATTCAACAATACACGATACCTTCAATAACAATATTAAATATCAACATTCAATAGTTAACTCAACGATACACAATACATTCACATTCAAATCTATTACATTCAACATTCACAAGCATATTCAAAAATAATATAATTCATGTTTAACAAAACAACAATATTTAAAACATCTTACATTCAAAAATATTATAATTCAAATACATTACATCTCAACTCAAATCTCAAAAACTAATACATCCATCATAATCGCATCTCAACATCCCCGTCAGGCAGCAAATATAATATGATAAATTATTGAAAAAAGCAAACATATGATTCAAACTGTACTATATTTTTTATTTTGAAATAATCCTACCCATATATGAATCTAAAGTTAAAACTACTTGTCAAAGAAAATGCAAAAATTGATCAATACAAGCTTAACTTGTTTTAAAAGAATATATACCTTAATGATAGAATATAGTGTCAAATCCAGTACATAAAGTGCTGACCTTTTATCTACATTATTTTTGAAAAATGTAATACAATTAGAGCTGCATATATATAATATCAAAATTAACAGAATCATTTTCCATGTTTTATGAGTGATAAATAAAAAAATTAGTTTCCTATGAGTTAAAACCATGCGTGCGATGTTTAAAAATTTGGACTCCATCGAGATATGAATTCTTGCATTTATTGCTCTACTAACTTCTTGATCCAATCTTTCATCGACTGCTCACTACCGACCTGAGACTACTCTAATGACGTGACCCGATCCCTCAATTCTTGATTTTCTTGTATTAATATTTCCACTCGAGTAGATGATGAACTAAGATGACCCCTGAGCCTAGGAGCCATCACACAATCATATGTAACTTTTGCTTGGGAGCCAAGCCTATAGAGGGAGTTCTTTTTCATTTTACCGACGACGTCATAATATATTTCATTTAGTACATCATCTGATAGAGTCTGTAACTCCTTTCCCTCAATAGCAGGTTAAGACGCTTGAGCAACTTGATTAGTGATTTCATTCTATGTAAAAAAATATTATTAATATTTAATATACAATTAATAAAGCTATTAATTGTAAAATGTGAGTGGTAACAAAGTTTATATTTTTACGTTTATGACCTTTGATAGAGCATCAACAAAAGTGTCATCATTTTTGTAAGTGTATTATGAAATACCTCGTAACAAATGAGACTTCTTTGTAAAGTATCATCTTGCATAGACAAATTTGTTTATAAAATAAAATAAGTTCATTAATAATTTTAAAAAATTATAATATAACTTTATAGTAATTTTATTAAGTCTATTGCATGATCTATAATAGATCGTGATCTAGCCTAATGCTTTATGGATCCGGTGCTTGGGCCATCAAGTTTAGTATTTCTATTATTTTGAGTAGTCAATGAATTTTGTTGTCATTTTTCTGTAACCCAAGTATTTTTTTCATACATCTCAAATCTCGTCTGGTACATGAGATAACCTTATTCCCTTCCTTCTCCACTTATATAACAAGTCATTGTATAATTTTGCATAATAATTGTTTTTATTGGTGTATGGAGCATCAGAATCGAACCTAGGTTTTGATGTTATCAAAGGTTTAAAGTTAAGTGTTGTTGTTATTTAATATATTTACCAAGTGTGTAGACTGAAGGACTTGACAAGTCTAGAGAATCAAACAACAGATTGAAGTCCAGTTAGGTCAAGAGAACCAAATAACTGGCAGGAAGCCTAGGTATGTCAGAAAGGACTAGATATATAACAGGAAGTCTAGTTGAATTAGCAGAACCAAACAATTGGCTGAAGTCCAAATAGGATATTTGGTAGGAATACCTAGTGAGTCAGGAGATTAGAAGTTAAGTGATTCTAAAAATGGTAAGTTAGGTAAGAAACTAAGGAGAGAGATCCAGTGAAGATGAGTTCCAGTGGGACTGTAGGTGCTGATCCGACTTAGATCCAACTTGAAAATCTAAGTTTAGACTAAAATTAGATCTTGGTCTTGGTAAGGCATGATCTAATTTATAATATTTATTTTTTTGTTAATTCTATTTTACATGTAATTTTGTTATTTAAACTAAAATGTTTTGCAGGAGCTTGAGGCACCCTGGGTTATTGGAGATGCCCCCAATGCAATATAAAAGGAGTGCTCAACCTATGCTTTCTTGACCAATTCTTTATAAGCTTTCAAGCTCATTTTATTGTATCGTCTCTTTACAATTACTGTGTTGTGACTCTGCTACACTGAACTGACGCTCGAGCAAGCCTCTATAGCAAGAACCGCAACTACATTGAGCTACAAGTGTTGGTAAAATTTAAAGTGTTACTTCTTATTTATTACTACATAGAGAAAATGTAGGTTATTACACTCTTCATTATCTCTGTTCGAAGGTTCTTTGAAAGAGGTTTTAGTGGATTGCAAATGGAAACATCCCAAGGGGGCGTGAGCCTTAGAGTAGTAGTTGTTAGGCTACTAACCAAGTAATCGATTGCGTACTGTGCTCTTGTTTTGTGTTACTCAATTTTCTTCTATTGCGTACTTGAGTTTTGAAAACTGAAAAAGAGAGATTTTAAAATACACGTGATTTACTCTCATATGTATTGATCTTACAAGTGGTATCAAAGTCGGGGTCACTCAATTTTTGTGCAACCACAAATTTAAACAGAGAATTTTCTTTTTCATTTTTCTTTTATCTTTATACTACACTACTTACCCTAAGACCAAGTCTTGGAAATTCCTTTTGTTATTTTTTTACAAGAACTAAAATTACCCAAAGTGAAGGATTCAATAATATTCGCTCTCAACTCTTCAACAGAGATGGCTTTCCATATTGAGAGAGGAGAATTAAGTTTTATCTAAAGACCAACATCGATCAGTGGTTCAGCGTTCGACGAAGGTACATGTCTCCGATAGATGATGCAACCGGTGTGCTCCTTGACCCAGAAAAATGGAACCCATAAATGAAAAAAAGACCCAAGTTGACTCAAAGGCACTAAATACCTTCCAATGTGGGCTAACAAAGGATGAACTCAATCAGGTCAGACTTTTCGACATTTTGAGGGAACTTTGGGATAAGTTGATTGAGTTACACGAAAGCACAAAAGATTCCCAGCTAACTAAATAGAACTTGTTACTTAATAGTTTATTTAACATAAATATCTAGGATAGGGAAACCACAAGCCAACTTCATGTAAGGATTAAGGGCATTCTCAATGGACTCTACCTGATTAGTCATAAGGTAGACAATAGAGGCATAATAAGGTATGTCTTAAACTCATTTCCTCGAAATACACTGTGGACATCTATAATAGATGCTATAAAGTTTCAAGGAATCTTTCAAAGTTAAAATTAGATGAGCTTTCTTGTGAATTAGAATACATGAACAACTTAACTCAAAATAAGTCGAAAAAAGTATAACTTTCCTTGCAGGTTCTACCAAGGAACTAAAGATGAAAACCCGAACCAAACTCGAGTCAGAAGATGAGTTCGACTTAGAATTAGATGAAGAAGAACTAACTAGTAATATGGTAAAGAAAATGTTCACTAGATGGAAAAATAAACTTCACCAAGAAGGACCTACAAAATATGATCAAGTTCTCATCCAACAACACAAAGGCAAACATCACTTGCTATGGATACAACAGGAAGGGTCACTTCAAGCACGAGTGCCCCAATCTAAAAAAAGACAAGTCCAAGAAGACAAAAAGAAAGAAGATACTCAAAGCCACCTGGGGCGAGTTCTCTAGAGAAGAATCGGATGATGAAGAACCAAAGTAACCAAACTACCTGGTGTTGATGGCAACCAGATCCAAGTCAGAAAATGAATCAGACTAAGAATATGAGTCCGAATATGAGTCAAGTCACAGATCAATATCCAGTTTTGAAGGTTCCAACGAGGTAGAATTTAAATTAACTATAATTTTTTTTAAAGTAATTGCATGCTTAAAAAAAAACTAACAAAATATGAGGAACATGTTAAATTGCTCCTTAAGGAAAATCAAAACCTTAAGGAATAACTTAACTTGAACTCCTCAACTGAACAAGTTTAACATGAAAACTCAACTCAAGTTGCAAAATATGAGGAAGAGAATTCCATATTAGAATGTGAAGTTGAGAAATTCATAGGACTTTTGGAAAGGCTCACCATAAGATCCAATACCTAGATATGATACTTAGATCTCAAAGAGTTATGTACAATAAGTTCAGACTTGGATATAAATCTAAATCAATTAATAAAACCTTCATTTCACTTGTTAGTTAAAATAAGAAACAAACCAAAGCATGAGTTCCGAAAGCTTACCTAACCAAGAAAGTAAGACAAAATCAATATTATGTACCTAAAAGTGAAATTCATTGCATAAACACAAAATAAAGAGTATATGATTCACGGGGAGACACTAAATTAGTTGGAACCTCAAAAATATAACATACTCACTTGGATAATTAGGACTAGATAAATCAGGGATAATTCTAACTGTTGGTGCAATCAATCTCTTGAGTTTTGATGTTTGTTTATCAATATGTTTAATGGAGTGTGTTCAACGTTGATCTAGCCAAGGAGAAGTCCTAACCGAAGGTTAGTCAAGGAAAAGTCTTAACTGTAGGTTAGACAGTGGTGAGTAGTCTACCAAGTGACTAGCAAGTCCAAATGGTCAAGGTGACTAAAGGCTTGGTAGTGGTGAGTAGTCTACCAAGTGACTAGAAATTCCAAGTGGTCAAGATGACTGAAGGCTTGTCAGTGGTGAGAAGTCTACTGAGTGACTAATCCTAACTGCAGGTTAGGCAGATGAGAAGTCTTGGAGGAGTAAACTCCAAGCAAATCTACCAACCCGGTTGTTCGGACCAGCAGATCTTGAATGCTGCTAACACTACTTATTTTATAATTTTATATTTATTGTGCTAACTCAGTATTGCAAGAAAGTCTTAGTAGATTAGGTTGATTAGACACTAAGCAGGATTAGAAAAAGTTTAAATAAGTCTGGAGGACTAGATGTTTGGTGGGTAAGTTGAGATAGGTACCTGGATTGGAGTGGTGAGGTCGTGTCCCAGTCGGGACAACCTTAAGCGTTAATTTGGTTGAAGAAACCAATGGAGGTTTCTAAGTCGAGATCAGACAGTCTCATTTATCTTCTTTATACATGTATATTATGTTGGAAATGGAGATAGTGGGGATTTGGGAACATGACCCATGTTCCCCACTACTCATAATGGAAAAGGTCCATTATGCCCCTGGTTTATTTCCCTATATAAAGGGGATGCGTCCAAGGATCAAGGAGGATAATCAGGGTGTGTTGGAGATGGGAGTAAGAGGTGAATATCCAAGGCGGTAGGATTTGGTTTGTGGAATTGTGGAGGGCTTTCCGATCTTGTGATCGCTCTTCCGACAGCGAGTTTTTGCCACTACCGATTGCGGATCTGAGGGAGATCACTGTAAGTTTTTACCGCATTTTATTTTATTCATCTATCATGCATTTAGAATATAAATCTACATATTATACCTAACTCTATTTTGTAGGATCATAATAATTATTATACTGTGCTAACTTTATTTTGTAGAACAATAAAGTTTGGCATGATCCAAAGGTTTGGTTGATCGAACAAAATAATTTAGTGGACCGATTCTCAGGGATGAGATAAGATCATATTCAAATTAAGTAGAAGAAGGAAATATTGGTTCAGTCAACTGAATGCATGATCAATTGACCGAACATTTTTGGCAACCAAAGATTAGATAATATTGAATCACACGAGGAAGGAAATAACATACTTCATTTGACCAAACATGTGAACGCCTGACCAAACACATTTGATAAGCGAAGATCAAATAAGATCGGATCGAGCAACAAAAGGAAGTTCTTGATATTTAATCAACTGAACAAGTATTTAGTTGATTGATACAGGCTGATTTCATGGAAGATATGAAATGGGCAGATCGTGAACCTGAACGTGAAGCTAGTAAAATTATAAAAGTTAGTTGACCAAATAAAAAGATTATAAAAGAAGCCTCGAGGTTCGAGACTAAACATCATTAATTCTCTCTACTATGTTCTGCTGCTTCATCTGTGCAAATCTTGTTACTACTATGATGAAAGGCTCTCCGACAACCTGCTCTCAAAAAGGTAGATCCACTACCTTAGCGACCCCCCTAGTGCCGACCCCACGGATATGGAGGGAGGTTCATGCAGGTACACAGGCCATAGACGCATGATGGGGTAAACCCCAGGTCGTCAGTTCTTGAGAATCGATCCCTGACCATTATGCCAGAGATACCATGCGCCCACCGTCTGCGCTACGCCCTGGGGGCGACAACCTGCTCTCAAGCTTCATCTTTTAGTTGTCGGTATTTTTATTACTTGCATATACTATTAAAGGGATAGTAGTTTGTTACTATCACCTTCATCTCTGTATGCTCTCGTCCTTCTCTGAAAGCTTTTTAGATAGGAGATTTTAGTGATTGCCCATTCGAAAATGATCCAAAGAATCATGGACCTTGGAGTAGTAGTGGCTAGACTACGAATCAAGTAAATCATTCAAGTTTTTATTGTCTTGTTTTACTTTCCGACGCCTATCTTTGTTTTTACCAAAAGAAAAGTTTTTCAACGAGCGATATTCAACCACCTTTCTATCGTGCTTTTCAATCCTATACTAACTTGTTAAAATCAAGGTTTAGTACTAAGTCCTTTGGGCAAAGACTAATTGAAAAACTTTATCTAAGAGGCGTGGTTACTATAATGATATCCAAGCGACTCACCATAGCCTGAAAGCTTATTCAAAGAAGCTTGCTTGGTGGACCCAAAGTTACACTTGAATTTAACACAAGTTAAAACAACCCCAGTTAAATAACTCAACTCATCTCACAAAACTATAAGATTAACTTGGTTAAAAAAATAAGAATATGTGAGATGTATAAGGAAAATTTAAATTAAAATTTAAATCAAATTAAAAAAAAATCAAATTAAAATAAAATAAAATTAAATTAAAATTTAAATCGGATTAAAATTAAAATTAAAATTTAAAATTAAACATAAATTAAATCAAAGGTTAAATTAAATCAAAACATAAAATAAACTTAAATTAAGCTTAAATTAAATCAAAACTTAAATTTAAAACATAAGTTAAATTAAAATAAAATTAAACTAAAATTAAAAATCTAATTAATCCAAAATTCAATAATTATTTAATTAATCTAAATCAATCAACCTAATTAATCAGAAATTAACAATTAATGAATCAATCTTAATTCAATCCTAAATTAATTTTAGCATTAATAATTAATTTAAACAATTTACTTTGTAACTAATTTAATAAGAAAATATTGAATAAGTTTAATAAACAATTGAATTAATCAATTTTAATCAAACTTAAAGTTGTCTTAATAATCTGAAATTAATTTTAACTTAATTAAATTAATTCAAAAGTCAAGAACAAATTATTTTAATAATTTTTAATTAATGATTCAAATAAATTCAAATTGAAATTGGAATCAAAGTTTGACTAAACCTAAATTAAGTAATCAAATTAATTCATATTATTAATCTAAAATTAACTCAAACTTTATTTTAATCTGAAAATTTTATTTAACTTAATATGAAATTAATTCATAATTGATTTTAGTTTAACTTAATTTAATTCGAAATGAGTCAATCCATAATTAATTTAAAAAAAAATAATTTAACCAACTTAATATGAAATCAATTAATTTAACTTAATTTGAATTTTATTAATAAATCAGAAATTAATTAAAAATTCTAACTTAAATAATCTAAAATTAATTCAAACCAGATAAAATTAATTCAAAATTTAAATCAATGAATAATTAATTAATTAACTCAACTTTAACCAAAATTAATAAATAATTAAAATCAATTCTACCTTAGACAAATAATGCATTTCTCAAAATACATAAAGTTACCATGTTCAACTAGAATGGTTGAGATGCTAGGAAAAATAAATGAAAAATAATTTTTAAAAAAATCATAAAACTAATTTCTTAAATTTATTTTCATAATTTTTGATGCTTAATTAATAATAGACTTAGCACAATTATCGATATACCTTTCAAAAATCAATAGACTTTTGAAAGTGATTAGTAACTAACAACAAGTGTCTGATTTCTATGGTCAATCATGAACTTCTCAACTCCCAGATATATAGGTATACCTTCATTGTGCTTAACATGGATTTTCTAAGAAAATGTCAAGAGAGATTCCATTAATAGACACCATTTGAAAAAGGTTAAAAATAAAATATTTAAAAAAATATATTTGTAAACTTTATCTTCAAAAAAGGTTAAAAAATTTATCTTTAATTTTTTTTTGAAAAGTTAGTTTCAACATAATTCCTTTTCTTCTCAAAACTCTTTAGAAAACATTTCAAAGTTATGTTTAGAAAATAGTATCATCAAAAATTATTTTTCAAAACAAAAGATTTTGAAAAATAACTAATTATTTTGAAAATAAATATTTTTAAAAAAATAATTATTTTGAAAACTCTACTGAAAAATATTTTTAAAACCCTTTGGAAAATATTTTGTAAATATTCTTTTCAAAATATGCTTTTTGAAAATTTAGTTTTTCACTTTCAAAATATTTTTTTGAAAAATAAATTTTTACTTAGTATTTTTTGAAAAACATCTTGAAAACTCTTTTGAAAAACTGCCTTTTAAAAAAACATTTTGAAATAATACATCTTGATAAAAAGTTTGAAAAGCATTTATATTTGTGAAAATATATTATGATCTTGAAACTATTTTTAAAATGTAATTTTCAGGAAATATTTTGCCCTCCTAGTTTTGAAAATACATTATTTGTTTCCAATTTGAAATACATCTTTGAAAATTATGAACCATGCTTTTTTTAATGTGTGCCAAAGGGGGAGGGGAGGGGGTTTAAAGTTAAGCTTAGGAAAAAAAGTATTTTAGAAAACCCCAGGGGAGTTAAACTTAGGGGGACAGTTTATCCTGAGATATTTTAATTTTTTTTTTTTTTGTCATTTAACCTAACTTTGAACTAGGTTATCAAAAATAAAAAGGAGAGATTGTTGCTACAAATAACACTAAAATCGAATCTATGTTTTGATGTTGTCAAAGATTTAAAGTTAAGTCTTGTCGTGATCTAATATGTTTACTGAGTGTGCAGACTGAAGGACTTGACGGGTCTAGAGGATCAGACACTAGACTAAAGTTTAGTTATGTTAGGAAGACTAGATAATTGGTAGGAAGCTCAAATAGGTAAGAGAGGACAGATATCAAGTAGGAAGTCCAGTTAGGTTAGCAAGACTAGACAACTGGCTGAAATTTAGATGGGGCATCTGACATGAAGACTTGGTGAGTCAGGAGATCGAAGTCAAGTGATTCTGTAAATGGTAATTAGGTAAGCAACTGGCAAAGAGATATCAGTGAGGATGAGTCCCAATGGGATTATAGGTGCTAGTCCAACTTAAATCCAACTTGGAAATCAAAGTTGAGACCAAAACTAGATCTTGATTTTGTTAAGATAGGATCCAATTTATAATATTTGTTATTTGTCTTAACTCTGTTTTGTAAGTATTTTGTTATTTGAACTAACATATTTTGCAGGAGCATGGAGCAAACAATGAAGCTCAAATAAATGGTGCTTGAGGCTCCTCCAGTGATGGAAGGAGCCTTGAGTGAAGTGCTGGAGGTGCCCAGAGTGAAGTGTTGGAGGTGTCCCCAAGTAGATAAGAGTCGAGGTAAGGCTGAGTTCCACCTAATGAGTGTTCTTCTTGCTTAAGAACTTGACAAAATCGGCAACTATCAATATGCAAAAGAACTTTGGAAAAAGTTCTTGGAGCTCTACGAATAATCAATGAAAGAAGAATCTAATTCTACTATGGATATTGACTCGTCTTCAAAAACATCTGGATCCGAGGAGATTACCGGAACAACACTAATTGTCGAGTACCTACCCGAAGATGACGAAAGTACCTTGGAAATGAGCATTGAAAGTATCAACAAAGGGGGAGCAACATCAAAAGAAAGTAGTTCTACAGCGGGAGCATCAGATTCTGAAAACGACAAGGTAAGTCAAGTACGGTCCCTACCTCCTGACCAATTATTTAAATTTATAAAAATACTATCAAAGAGTTCTTGCAAATTAGAAATAAAAAATAAAAAATTATTAAAAAATGAGTTAAAAGGAACTCTAGCAACAGCTTGTCGATTAAAAGATTTCGACAAGATAAAAATTAAAAATGAAAAGTTGAAAATAGAAAGAGAAAATTTAAAAAATTTTGCATGCTCATCACCTCGAAATTATTTAGGACTAAATTGACACTTTAGATATCACAAGGGACAAATCAGAAAGTGTTGAAAACCCAAGGTTGTTTTGATATGATCAAACAAGTTAATTTAGGTCCTGTTGGTTTTGATCCCTGTGTCTAAGTGTGCAAGAATTTAGGATTACAGGAAGTCAAACAGAAGATGTAGCTAGTGAGAAGGATGGCACGGGAAGGGAGCTGACGGGCTCGATGCATCCGAGGGACGGAAGGGCTGCGGAAGAGTACACAGGTGGGCAAGAAGAACGTGCACGATATTCGAGGGACGAGAAGCTAGAGCAGAAGCCTGCTCAAGGAGAAGGTCAAAATTGGGTTTGGGTAAGCCTTATTTCGGTTGGCCAAAATCACCCAAGCGAGCGGAGCTGGAGTGTAAGATCTGGACCGAGGCGAGCAACACCGGAGCAGAGGGTCCGGACAGAAAATGTAAACGGGGTTGACTTTGAGAGTCCGGGCGCTCGAAACCCTTCCGGGCACCCGGAACCCAACTTTTATCATCATCGACGTGGACATTGACCGTTGCATCAGGGATAGGAATCTATCTCACTCCAGGCACCTGAAACCCTTCCAGGCGCCCCGACTAAGGCTATAAATACAGCCTTGGTCTAGAAGCTTAATAACAACAAGCAATTTGAGTTCCAACACTTGTACGCTTCACTTTGTTAGTTTAGCTTCATCTCTTTGTACTTTCGCTACTGTAAGAGGCTTCTCCGCCTGAAGGAGATATTTAGTGTGATACATTTTCTTGGATTAATAACCTCCCCGATTGTAACCAAGTAAAATCTGTGAGCCTCGTCTTTTAGTTTATTTCTTTATTTTATGTTATGCAAGTGTTCTTTTAAGTCCGAGAAAGGTTTGTTTTTGTTTTAATTGTGCATGGTTATTCAACCCCCCTTCTAGCCGGCCAACGGTCCCAATAGGTGGTATCAGAGCCAGGACACTTCAGGAGGACTAACCGCCTATCGAAGCAAAGACGATGGTCGGACCAAACATCTACCCACCAAAATTCGAGGGGGAGTTCGCGAGCTGGAAAAAGAGAATGGAGGTATTTTTCAAAACTGATTTCAATTTATCATTAATAATGGAATTTGGTTTTGAAGCACTTGAGGGTAAGGAAAAGTATCAATGGACGAAGAAGGAACAAGCCGACTACGTGGCAAACGGCAGGGTAGAGTTTCATCTGCTAAGCGTACTACTGCCACAAGAAGTCAACCGGATCAGAGCTTATGATTCCGCAAAGGAGCTCTGGGAGAAATTCCTAGAACTACACTTGTAACACCCCACCCTCCTCACTACTAGTCTGTGAGGGCGGAGCGCTACTTGACTACTAATTTTTCTTAACTAACATTGCACACATGTAATTATCAATGCATAAACTCTCTAAACATGCAACTGATAGCAGCGGAAAACATAAACAACCTATCTCTACATTCTACTCCAGCATATGAACACAACTAAAACTATACATCAATCTAATCATGCTGAAATATGTGCATTAACCTGAACATGCATGCAACATTAACACAACTCAATAGTGAGACTAATATGCATAGCAATTCTAATGAGAAAATTCTAAGTACATAAAGTCATTTTATGAATTAAAATCATCTACATGAATAGACAATCCCAATAGTATAAACACAAAATATCTTAATAAAATCTTAAACTAAATCCCAAGGCTTCTATAGTCCAGGCATCACACATCCATCCGCATCTCGTTGTCGCCTTCCTTTGCTATAACTTTTCCTTTCCTTTATCTGCAATAAGAGGAAATGCAACTATAAGTAAAATTGCTTAGTAAGCGCTATCTAACTCACAAAACTCGAATATGCATGTAACTGGAAGAAATCTAAAACTGAATGCTCAGAAAGAAATACTACTCATGCTCATCTAATAGCAAAAGAAAACTAGAAAAATCTGCTCATGTATATCTAATGGCAAAGAATCTAGAAAATATGCTCATGTATATCTAATAGCAAAGGAATCTAGAAAATCTGCTCATGTATATCTAATAGCAAAGTAATCTAGAAATCTGCTCGTGCACATTTAATAGCAAGGAAAAACCAGAAATCTGCTAATTAAAAATTAATATCTGCAATGCTTCATGAAAGTAGCAATCGAACTAAGGTTTGCAGTGCTAAAAGAAACCATCAGTTCTAACTTGCTGAACTTGGGAATAAAGAAGCTGACTTGCTGAATTAAACTTTTATGACACTTGCTTTGCTAGTTCAAATACATATAGTTTAATACTTCAAAATAATAATAAAGCTTCTTTTGGGCCCAGGCTTAGTACCAATGCACGCTCCCTAATAGAGACTGTGGTAGCTAGTCACCAATCCTATGAGGGTAAAGACCTTGGTCTTACCAAGGCCAAGACCTTGGAATTGGTCACCTGGATTTGTTTAACGACAACCTTGGAAGTCGGGTACTAGCCTTTTAAAAATAAAATACTTGTTATCTTTAATATTCTTATAATAAAATGCCTTGGCATTTCTTTGAGCACTTGGTGTGCTGCTGATCCCAATTCTTAAAATTTAGGAATCCTATCAAGACCTTGGTCTTTTCTTGCTTATACTTCTCACAAAACCATTTATGAATTCATATAAAAATCTGGAACCATGCTAAGAAACTATTCTTTTAACAATTGGTTTTAGGTAGCAAGAAATCCAGACTGAAATCAAAAACTGCAATGCTAATCATAATAGAGTTCAAGCTTGGTATGGTAACAAAAGAAATCAAACCGCATGCTAGAATAAAGAGACTTAAATCTGTAATGCTGAACAATAAAAAATCTGCAAATCTAATTAAGCTACTAGAGATCTAATTGGATCTTCCAATGCTAAACCATCAAAACTGCAAATTGAAAAGGTTATTCTAAGCTCCAAAGAGAGCTGTTCGGTGCCTGCAGAAATGCATAGAAAACTGGGCTGGAATAAGCTCCAAAGGGGGCTGTTCTTGTTCATTGTATAGCACAACCAAAACCAACAGTAAGGGTTGTTCGTGCCCACTTCATAGCACAAACAAACTATACAGCAGCTCCAAATCAACGGTAAGGAAGGAAATAATAAGGTAACAACATAAAGGAAACTACATGCTAATCAACAAGTCTATGCTTTCTCATGTTCAGCCAAAATAGCCGAATTGCACAGCAACCCCAAGGGAGCTACTCATGCACCTTTTCTTTGCATAAGATCAAGTTAAACTTGCTGTAAAATTAAAACAAAACCTATGTAAACAAATTCACAGCTTAAACTTTTGTAAAGCAATCAAAAATCTCTACAACCAAAATCCGAAAGCCAAAGAAGCAATTCCTCCTGGAATTGTGGCATGGCAGGAAACCAAAAAGGAACGAAATGCTCCACACACTTAATCTTTTTCCATGTTCTTCCTTTCAACCTCACGGCAGAAACCTTTAAATTCATCTATCTTCACGGCATACTCAAAAAAAAAAAACAAAGGAAACACCAAATCAAACTCGAAACTACCCTTACCGCAGGTGAGTAGCAACTTACCTTGCCGTTCTTGGACTTACAACCGAAGCAAAGATCCTAGGGTTTCGGAGAAGCTCGAGTTCCTGACCTCTTCTTGTGCCTACGCGTCCACCTTGCCGAGAGGATCGTGAGGAGGCGAAAAGCTCTCGGATTGAACTCTTGATTGGCCGCCGGGAACAAGCCCTAATTTCGGCTTCGCTTCTGCCCGAGCAGCCGTCGCACGCGAGGAAGGGGAGAAATTAATTAGGTTTCGGTCACCAGAAACAGAACATCACTTATCCCTCTTATAACTTCGAATTTCTGTTAACTATCTACCACATAAATATATTTCGCTATCTTTTCTAAACAGCATCGCCTGCTTGGGCACTTGGCTATCACGCATCGCTTAAGACTTGGTTCGTGTCGGAGGTCACGGGTTCGAACCTCGGCCGAACCTCTTTATTTTTGAAACTTCTTCCTTTTGGTAAAAATACCAAACGACCTCCAAAAATTGCATAAAAATACTCTAAAAATTTCTAAAAATCTCTAGAATATTTCTAAAGCATTTCTAAGTATTAATAAGGACTTTTAGAACTTAAAACAAGGAAATTTTGGATCGTTACAACACGAGGGAACCTTAAAGGCAAAACTTGCGAGATAGGACTTACTTCGCAATTAGCTCACTAACCTCCGATTTGAAGAAAACGAAAGCATAGCACACCTTCACTCGAGAGTTAAGGAGCTCATCATTGGACTTTCTAATCTCAGAGAAAAGGTAAGCAATAGAGATTCACTAAGGTACGCACTTAATGTATTCCCTAGAAATATGAAATGAGCATCATTAGTAGATGCCTACTATATCTCTAAGGATCTAAAACTGTTACCTTAGAAGAGTTGTTTTCAACTTTTGAAATCCATGAGTTGAGATGTGCAGATACGAAGAAGGAACTGACGCACAACATTGCCCTTAAGGCGAGGATGGATGAACAAGATTCAGAATCTTCTCTCGAGGATGAAGAAATGACAATGATGGTAATGCGTTTTAAAAAGTTATTTAAATCAAGAAAAACTAACCATCAGTAGGGTAGAAAGAAAAGAACGATCAGATGCTACCACTGCAATGAAGAATGACACGTCAAAAATAACTGCCCCAAGCTTAGGGACAAGGACAAGGACAAAGGAAAGAAGCCTGTCTAAATGAACAAGTACAAGACTCTAAAGGCGATGTGGGATGATACGTCGTCTGAATCGGAAGTCGAGGCTTTCTTCGAACTTGCATTAATGGCAAGTCATCAAGAAGATGAATATGAAGCAAGCTCGTCCGAAATGAGCATCGATGAAGGGGGAGCTACATCGGAAGAAAGTAGCAGTTCAGGGGGAGCTACGGATAACGATGTTGACAAGGTAAGTTAAGTACGATCTCTCGCACCTGACAAGTTGTTTAATTTTTGAAAGTATTAACCAAAGATTGTTGCAAATTGGAAAAAGAAATTAAAATTTTAAAATTAATTTTAGCAAAATCTTGCCCATTAGAAGAGTTTGACAAAATAAAATTAGAAAATGATATTTTACAAAAAGAAATAAGTAACTTGAAAAATCATACACGCTCATATAATACAAGTTTTAGAAAATTCAATAACCTAAACTGGTATTTTAGATATCACAAAGGACAAATTAGAAATATTTCAAAGAAATATGTCCCGAAGAAATTCCTAATTAATCCAGTTGGCTGGAACCTACATTGGGTTCCAAAGTCTTGTCTAACTTGAACTTTAATTTAGACTTAGTGCTTTCAGCAAGAAAATTAAACGTTTAATTTCCTTATGAGGCTTTGTCTAGAAGTGGTTGATGATCCAATAACCAAGAAGGCCTAGTGCCTCGCCACAGCTTGGAAGCCAAATATTGAAATAAAATGTTTAATTGACTAACTGATAAAGCATTAAAATTAAAATTAGAAAATGCTTTGAATAGTTATTCAATTTTTTTGGAAAATTCTAAATTTTTCTATACAATTTTTTTAAAATTAAAGTTTTTTTCTTGTGCTTTACCAAAATGTATTTTACATGTTGCACAAATTTTTAACTTAGAAATTATTTCTTTTGAATTTTTTGTTTTACTTAAAGTTTTTTTCAGATTGACTTTACCAAAATTTCTACAAAAACTGTTTAATTGAGGAAATTTTTTGTTTTTTAGAAAATGTTTCTAAAATTATTGCATTATTAGCGCTATCAAAATTATTCTCAATATTTCCAAAATCAGAGTTTACTTAGAAATTTTTTTCTTACTTGATTTTTTTTTAAATGAAAATAATTTTTAAAATTGTTTTCAAAGTTTTCAAAACTTGATAAGTTTTTACAAAATTATTTATCAGAATTACCCTTAGATTTTTCTTGATACCCCATTTTTTATGTGATCAAAGGGGGATAAGGAAAAGATTAAGTCTAGGGGGAGGTAGCTTAAAATTAAATTTCCTACTTTTTGTGCTTTATTGCAAAATTTATTTTTTCTTTAACTTTATTTGTTTACCCTATCTTAACTTGGGTTGCTCATATCAAAAAGGGGGAGATTATTGGAACCCTAAGGTTGTTTTGATGTGATCAGACAAGTTAAGTTAGGTCCTGTTAGTGTTGATCCTTGTATCTAAGTATGCAAGAACTTAGAAGTACAAGAAGTCAAGCAGAAGACGCAACTAGCGAGAACGATGGTACGGGAAGGAAGCCGACAGGCTCGGTGCATCCGAGGGATGGAAGGGATGCGGAAGAGTACACCGGTGGATGAGAAGAACGTGCACGACGTTCGAGGGATGAGAAGTTGGAGCAGAAGCCTGCTCGAGGAGAAGGTCAAAATTGGATTCGGGTGAGCTTATTTCGGTTGGCCGAAATCACCTAAGCGAGCGGAGCTAGAGCGTAAGATCCAGATCGAGGCGAGCAGCACCGGAGTAGAGGGCTCGTATTAAGAAAGTCAATGGGGTTGACTTTGAGGGTCCGAGCGCCTGGAACCCAACTTTTATCATCATCGACGTGGGCGTTGACTGTTGCGTCGGGGATAGAAATCTATCCCACTCCAGGCACCTGGAACCCTTCCAGGCGCCCCGACCAAGGCTATAAATATAGCCTTGGTCCAGAAGCTTAATAACATCAAGCAATTTGAGTTCCAACACTTGTATGCTTCACTTTGTTAGTTTAGCTTCATCTCTTTGTGCTTTTACTGTTGTAAGAGGCTTCTCCGCCTGAAAGAGATACTTAGTGCTGTTGGTGCGGTTAGCACTAACGATTTAACCCAGGTTTTGATGAATGAAAAATCAGGTTAAGTTAGTTTGTTGTTGTCTGACACTTTGATCGAGTGTGCAGGAGAAGTCCAGACAGGTCGACGGGCTGACCGGATGTCTGGCACGAAGTCCAGCTAGGTCGACGGGCTGACCGGATAGCTGGCGAGAAGTCCAAGCGGGTCGACGGGCTAACCGGACGCTTGGCGAGAAGTCCAGCTAGGTCGACGGGCTGACCGGATAGCTGGCGAGAAGTCCAAGCGGGTCGACGGGCTGACCGGACGCTTGGCGAGAAGTCCAGACGGGTCGACGGGCTGACTGGACGTCTGGCAGATAAGTGAGGTAAGTCACTGGAGGGGAGTGACTGCGAGGACGCGTTCCCGGGAAGGGAACATTAGTCGTCGATCCGGCTTAGATCCATTTCGGATGTCTAAGTCGAGATCGTGACTAGATTCCGGTCTCGGAAAGACGGAATCTAAGTCATACTAACTTGTGCTAATTCATACTATTATAAAATGTGCTAACAATCTATGTTGCAGGTTATATATTGCCTCGGACTAACTTTGTTTTGCAGGAAAAGGGAGTTTTCTGGAACAAGGTGGTCCGGGCGCCCGGAAGGGATCCGGGCGCCCGGAAGGGATCCGGGCGCCCGGAAGGTAAATTATATCCAGCCGAGTCGTCGCCACGTGGAGCATCACGGTTTGAGCAGCTACGTCACATTCCAGGCACCCGGAAGGAATCCAGGCGCCCGGAGCAACATATAAAAGAAGCCCCAGGCAGGAGCTTCAGAATCAATCATCAATCTGAGAACTCTTCTGCTGCTGGTCCTGCTGCTCTGCTGCGACGCCAACAAAGCTCCGACAAAGTGCTCCTTCGATTTTTAGTTAATTTCCTTGTCGGTATACTTTGTTTCATTAGCTTTTCCTGTATTCATCTTGTAATTATATTCGAATTGCTAGTGATTGCCCAACGAAAGTGGTCAAGGACCACGGGCCTTCGAGTAGGAGTCGTCACAGGCTCCGAACGAAGTAAAAACAACTGTGTTCATTTACTTTTCCGCTGCGTATTTTTACTCGATATTTTCGAATCGATATTCACCCCCCCCTCTATCGAATCTCACAGTCCTACAAGTGGTATCAGAGCAGGTACCGCTCTGATTTGGTGCAACCACCAGTCAGGCAAAGAGGGGTGTTTTTTAAAGAAAAATTGGATATCGTTTGTCTTTTAAATAAAACCTTACGCCTTTCGTTTTTTTCCCTCCAAAACGATTTTTGAAAAATACATCGTCATCTTTTCACCATTGTTTAGTATTTAAAAAATATTACATTTTCAAAATTTTGAAATAATATTTTTTTTAAATATTTTATTAATATTTTAATAATATTTTATTATTTTTTCCGAAAATAGTGAAATATTATTTTTTCCAGCACTGCTAATCCAAGACCAAGTCTTGGGATTTTTTTTCTGTTTCTCTGTGTGCAAGAACAATGACTCTTCAAGAAGGACGGAACCCCCACGAACCACCACCATACGATCAAGATTTCAACTATTGGAAGCGATTAATGGAATGCTTCTTAGGAAGCGTAAACTTTGATTATTGGCTGATATTGAGAAAACCTTCTCAGAACTCAGAACTAAACACAAATGTAAGTAAAATCATTTGTAATGTTTTACCTAACAATGTTTTATGCAGAGTAAAAAAGTACAAAGATGCACATGAGCTTTGGACCCAATTGATCAAACTTCACGAGGAGCCGATGGAGCTCGAGGATCAAGTAAAAATCGAATCCGAACTCGGGTTAGATCCAATTGAAAAGCCTATTGAATTAGGGGTTGCGCTCAAGGTTAGTGATATTTACCAAAATACCCCTGCTAATAGTAGTTTAAAAAATATGAGCATTGATCTGATTATTTCAGAAAATATATGTGAAAATAATGTAGTTGACAATAATTACAAAAATACCGCTAGAATATTATCTGATAAAACAAATCCAATTAATTTAAAAAATTCAAACTTGAACCTAAACAAATCTGAAAACTCAAATGATAGAGATGACAAAGTTAATATTGATCTAGATAAAATTAATAAATTATTTAATAATCTAGACAATATTAATCTAGAAAATTCTATCCAAACCCAAGATAATTTAATTAATAAAAAATTAAATTTTAATGATAAGAATAATCTAATAAATTCCACTAATTATATCAACTTAAAAAATAAAGAAAATATAAGAATAAAATCAAACACTTTGATAAAATCAAAACTAAATTTAACAAAATTAAAATTAAATGTTAAAAATAACATATTAAATAAAGATAATCTGAAAAATTCAAAATTAACAATTAATAAAAAGTTAAAAGATAAACTTTTAAGGAAATATAATTCAAACAATTTAATTAATTCAAGTTTAAAAATGAATAAAAACTTAAACTTTAAAAATAAGCTATTAAAGAAAGATAATTCAATTAACTTAATAAAAGTGAAATTGAAAGAAAATTTAAATATTAAATACATTCTCTTAAAGAAAGATAATTTGACTAATTTAATTAAGTCAAAATTAAAAACTTGAATCTAAATTATAAATTAAACATTAAATTTTAACCAAAACTTAACTATAATAAACCCAGAACTAAAAATTAAATTAATGGCCAATAGTTCAGGGGGAGGCTCCAGAATAGCCGGCACCTCCAAAACTAACCTACCCGACAGGGTAACCCAAACAAACTAACCCGACAGAGTAATTAGGACTAGTTAAAGAGGGTTCAAGTTTAACTTGAATCATGGTACTGGTGAAGTTTTTTGATGATAGTACGTTGGGGAAGCTTGGGCATCGCATGTCTAGAAAGATATGGCTTCAATCTGGTGCATTTGGCCAAGTGGAACCGACCGAAGCTACCTTTAAATGGATCCTAACTAGTTAGACCAAGGTTTAGTACTAAGCTCCGTGGATAGGACTATTCGGAAAACCTCGAAAGGTTGGTTACTTCTAATGACGTCCAAGTGACTCACCAAGCTTAGAAGTTTATCCGAAGAATGTCTGTTTGTTGAGACCAAAGCTAAACCTGAATCTAACACAAGTTAAACCAAACTCTGTAATTAAATTTAATTCATCTCACAAAATTATAGGATTCCCTGATTGATAATCTAGATCGGGTGAGATGATTAAGGATTTAAGTAACTAACTTTCAAATTAAATTTCAAATTAATTAAAATTAAATTTCAAATTTCAAATTAAAATTAAAATTCAAACTTCAAATTAAGTTAAAGTTAATTAAAATTAAATTAACTTTAAAAATAATTAACATTAAAAATTATTTTAAAATTAACCTTAAAAAATTATTTTTAAAATTCTTTAAAAAACTATTTTAAAAACTATTTTAAAAATTCTTTAAAAACTATTTTAAATTCCTTAAAAATTATTTTAAAAATTCTTTAAAAATTATTTTAAAAATTCTTTAAAAACTATTTTAAAAATTCTTTAAAAACTATTTTAAAAATTCCTTAAAAATTATTTTAAAAATTCTTTAAAAATTATTTTAAAAATTCTTTAAAATCTATTTTAAAAATTCTTTAAAAACAATTTTAAAAATTCTTTAAAAACAATTTTAAAAATTCTTTAAAAACTATTTTAAAAATTCTTTAAAAACTATTTTAAAATTAACTTTAAAAACTATTTTAAAAATTCCTTAAAAATTATTTTAAAAATTCTTTAAAATCTATTTTAAAAATTCTTTAAAATCTATTTTAAAAATTCTTTAAAAACTATTTTAAAAATTCCTTAAAAATTATTTTAAAAATTCTTTAAAATCTATTTTAAAAATTCTTTAAAAACTATTTTAAAAATTCCTTAAAAATTATTTTAAAAATTCTTTAAAATCTATTTTAAAAATTCTTTAAAAACTATTTTAAAAATTAAACTTTAAAAATTATTTTAAAAATTCTTTAAAAATTATTTTAAAAATTCTTTAAAAACTATTTTAAAAATTCTTTAAAAACTATTTTAAAAATTATTTAAAAATATTTTAAAAATTCTTTAAAAATTATTTTAAAATCAATCTTAAAAATTATTTTAAAACAATTTTAAAAATTCTTAAAAAACTATTTTAAAATTAAACTTTAAAAATTATTTTAAAAATTCTTTAAAAACTATATTAAAAATTCTTTAAAAACTATTTTAAATTATTTAAAAATTATTTTAAAAATTATTTAAAAATTCTTTTTATTTTAAAAAATTATTTTAACTTAAAAATTATTTTAACTCATAATTATTTTAATTAACTTAAAAATTATTTTTAAAATTAATTTAACTTAAAAATTATTTCAAAAATTATTTTTAAAAAAAAACTTTTAAAAATCATTTTTTTTAAAAAAAACCATTTTAAAAATCGTTTGAAACTATTTCAAAAATTATGTATCATTTTGAAAAATTCTTCTTATTTTTTCACTATAATGAAATTCTGTTAACTTAAAAATAGTAATAATAAATTATTTCTATAGATTATTTTCACTTTAAAAATTATTATTTTGACTTTAAACTCATTTTTAATCTTAAACATCATTTTAACCTTAAAATTATTTTTAAATTTAACTTAACTGAAAATTAAATCTTAAATTAAAACTTAATATTGAAATTACAATCAAAATAAAAAATTTTAACTTAAACTTAAAATTAAACTTAAACTTAAATTAACCACTAATATTAATTTAAATCTAAAATCAAAACTGAATCAAACGTATGTTAATTGACATAAAACATATTATAAAAATCATTTTAAATTCCTTTTAAATGCTGTTTTAGAAATCCCTTAAAAAATAATAATAAATAAATAAATAAATAAAAATAATAATTATTATTATAACTAACACTTTCATTGACCAACTCAATCAAGTCATATGAAATTTAAATTATTTTACTAAGTATTAAATTATTAAATCAAGTAAAAACTAATCAATAAATTATTGATAATGCTTAACTGTTATTGAATTAATAAAATCTTATTTTATTTAACCTTAAACTAAAGTTAAGCGCCTGAATCTAAAATTAATTAATAATTGATTAATCAAATTCAAATAAACAGTTATACCAAGGATACAGAGATAATAATATAAGTGTTACTAAATTACACAAATGTGTTAGGGCTTTGAAATTTAACACAACCAAACCTTAGTATTAACTTAAGGGGGAGATATTAAATTAAGGGGAGTAACCAATTCAGGGGGAGGTTCAATTTTTTCTTTCTAAATCCCCTAGAAAAATTAATAAATTAAAGGAGAGTAAGAAATTAAAGGAGTATCAAATTCAGGGGGAGTTTTTTTTTTCCTCAAGTGTTATTTTTTTTAATCTTCTCTTTAAAATCTCTCTAGAAAATTCTACCTCAATTTTAAAAAAAATTAAAAAATTCTACTTTGAATATTCTTAGCAAATATTTTCAAAATTTTATGTCAGGTTCAGGGGGAGGAATTAATTAAAATTTTCCCTTTATTTAAAATATTTTAAAATTTATGTTTTGAAAAATGTTTTCTTAACAATTTCTTAAACCTATTTTTGAAAACTAACTCTTATAAAACTAAGTAAACTAAGTTGTTTTTAAGGATTGGATTTTCCTGAAAATTGATGTTGAAAATTAGATTTAACTTAGTTTTGAAAATTGATCTTAAAACTCTAGTTCTTAAAATTTGATTTTACTTAATTTTTACATTGTGATTTGAAAGTTAACTTTTACAAAAATTAGTTTTAAAAATTGCTTTGTTATTGAAGAGTGTGGAAATTAGTTTTTTTAAACCTTAAGTTTACAAACTAAGCTTCTCAAAATCATTTTCCTTAAAATTTTGAAAATTGAATCTTTTACAAACTTCGTGTTGAAAAATAAATTTCAATCAGTTTTGAAAAATAGATTTTTCAAACTTAGTTTTTGAATTTTGATTTTTAAAACTTATGTTTGGAAACTTGAATTTTTATACTTGAAAAATTAGCTATCTTTCAAAATTACAAAGTGATAAATCAGCTATCTTTCAAGACTTAATCTTTTTTCAAATATTTAAGAAATAAAAGCAAAATAATCTATGTTTTAAACTCCCCCAGATTAACTTGACATTATTTCTTACTTTGTCTGAAATCTATGTGTATGCTTACTTAATCCATGCTTATTTTTAATGAATGTCATAGGGGGAGGGTTAGGTGGTTAAGTTAGCTAAACCAATTTGAAAATACAAACTAACTTTAAAACCACATAAATGCATGTTGTTTCGTGCATATGTTTTCACTAACTTAACCAAGTTGTCATTCCATCAAAAAGGGGGAGATTGTTGGTGCGGTTAGCACTAACGATTTAACCCAGATTTTGATGAATGACAAATCAGGTTAAGTTAGTTTGTTGTTGTCTGACACTTTGATCGAGTATGCAGGAGAAGTCTAGACAGGTCGACGGGCTGACCGGATGTCTGGCACGAAGTCCAGCTAGGTCGACGGGCTGACCGGATAGCTGGCGAGAAGTCCAAGCGGGTCGACGGGCTGACCGGACGCTTGGCGAGAAGTCCAGCTAGGTCGACGGGCTGACCGGATAGCTGGCGAGAAGTCCAAGCGGGTCGACGGGCTGACCGGACGCTTGGCGAGAAGTCCAGACGGGTCGACGGGCTGACTGGACGTCTGGCAGGTAAGTGAGGTAAGTCACTGGAGGGGAGTGACTGCGAGGACGCGTTCCCGGGAAGGGAACATTAGGCGTCGATCCGGCTTAGATCCATTTCGGATGTCTAAGTCGAGATCGTGACTAGATTCCAGTCTCGGAAAGACGGAATCTAAGTCATACTAACTTGTGCTAATTCATTCTATTATAAAATGTGCTAACAATCTATGTTGCAGGTTATATATTGCCTCGGACTAACTTTGTTTTGCAGGAAAAGGGAGTTTTCTGGAACAAGGTGGTTCGGGCGCCCGGAGGGGATCCGGGCACCCGGAGGTCCGGGCGCCCGGAAGGGATCCGGGCGCCCGGAAGGCAAATTATATCCAGCCGAGTCATCGCCACGTGGAGCATCACGGTTTGAGCAGCTACGTCACATTCCAGGCACCCGGAAGGAATCCAAGCGCCCGGAGCAACATATAAAAGAAGCCCCAGGCAGGAGCTTCAAAATCAATCATCAATCTGAGAACTCTTCTGCTGCTGGTCCTGCTGCTCTGCTGCGACGCCAACAAAGCTCCGACAAAGTGCTCCTTCGGTTTTTAGTTAATTTCCTTGTCGGTATTACTTTGTTTCATTAGCTTTTCCTGTATTCATCTTGTAATTATATTCGAATTGCTAGTGATTGCCCAACGAAAGTGGTCAAGGACCACGGGCCTTCGAGTAGGAGTCGTCACAGGCTCCGAACGAAGTAAAAACAACTGTGTTCATTTACTTTTCCGCTGCGTATTTTTACTCGATATTTTCGAATCGATATTCACCCCCCCTCTATCGAATCTCACGGTCCTACAAGTGCGATACATTTCCTTGGATTAACAATCTCCCCGGTTGTAACCAAGTAAAATTTTTAAGCCTCGTCTTTAATTTATTTCTTTATTTTATTTTATGAAAGTGTACTTTTAAGTCTGAGAAAGGTTCATTTTTTTTTAATTGTGCAGGGATATTCAACCCCCCTTCTAGTCGGCCAACGGTCCCAACAGAAAGATAGTAAGAAAACATATTCCAAGAAAAGTTTTGATTAATCTGGTTGGAAGGAACCTATATTGGGTTCTAAAATCATGTTTAAATTAAAAATTATTATGAATGCTCTATTTTAAATTAAACTTTCTATTGCTTAGAATCTTAAAATTGTCTAACATTTTTTTGTTGTATAATTTCTGATAGAAATTAATTTTATTTCATTACCCATCTAGGGAAAAATTTTCAAATTTTTTCCGTTACACTATTTTTTCTATGATTTCTTATTCAAAAATCATTTTTTTGAGTTATTATTAAATTTATCATATTTTCTATCCAAGGAAAAATCTTCAAAATTTTACCGTTATTGAATTTTTTTCTAAATTATTTATCACAAGCTTTTGAATATTTCTCTATTGCAAAAATTCTCAAATTTTCTTTTTTTTTTAAAAAAAAAAAATTATTCGTTTACATATTATAAATCAAGATTTTCAAAACTTAAACTTCTTGATTTTTTTGGATAATTGTCATTATATCTTATCCCTTAGACATTATTTCAAATTCATTTCATGTTATTTCTATAAGTGTGCCCCTATTTTTAATGTGATCAAAGGGGGAGAACTAGAGGTTAAGTCTAGGAGGAGGGTAAATTTTTTGATTTTTTCATCATTTTGAATAAATACAAAATATGTACTTGCAATTCTTATTACTATTTGTTTTTAGTTTACCCTAACTTAACTTGGGGTTGCTAACATCAAAATGGGAGAGATTGTAAGTACCCCGTGGTAGTTTTGATGTGATCAAACCAAATCAAGTTATGTCCTGTTATGTTTTGATGTCCTGTGTCTAAGTGTGCAGGAACTTAGGAGCACAAGAAGTAGAGCGAAAGACGCAGCTAGCGAGAAGGATGACAGGGGAGAGAGTCGACGGGCTCAGTGTGTTCGAGGGAAAAGGTGTTGTGGAAGAGTACGCTAGAAAATGAGAAGGAGGCGCGCAACATTTCCGAGGGACAAGAAGTCAGAGAGGAAGGTTGATCGAGAAGGTCGGAAGATGGGTTAGGGTGAGCCCTATTCCGGATGGCCGAAATCATCTAGGCGAGTGGAGTACGCTGGCGCAAGAGAAGGAAGTGCTCGATGATTTCGAGGGACTAGAAGCTGGAGCGAAAGGTTTCTCGAGAAGGTCGAAAGATGACTTCGGGTGAGCCTATTCTGGATGGCCGAAATCACCCATGTAAGCGGAACCGAAGTGGAAGGCCCAAACTGAGAAGCCAACAGGGAGGTTGACCTGGTCCGGGCGCCTAGACTTGGTCCGGGTTCCAAAATCACCTAGGCGCCCCCGGGGCGCCTCGCCCCCGGGGCGCCTCGCCCCGGGGGAGCTGGAACAATACGGTCCAGGAGCTCGGACCTGATCTGGGTGCCCGGATCACCTAGGCACCCCCTGGGTACCTCGCCCTGGGGGAGCTGGAACAACACCGTCCGAGCGCCCAGAACCCTTCTGAGCGCCCAAAATTGAAAGTTTATTGAAATGTAACGTAGTACGATATGTTGCGAAGCAGATAAAATTCTATCCACATCCAGGCACCTGGAACCCTTCCAGATACCCCAATCAGGACTATAAATATAGCCATGATCCTAGAAGCTAAACAACACTAAAAAAGATATAGAAGAATACTTGTAAATGTTCTACCTTTTGTTTAACTTTGTATTCAAGTACTTTAACTGTTGTAAGAGGCTTCTCCACTAGGAGATTTTTTAATGAGCTTTACTTGCCTTGGATTAACAACCACCTACATTATAACCAAGTAAACAATCTACCTCTTTCTTTCTTTGATTAAGTTTGTTTTTATGTAAGTGTTTCTTAATTTAGCTTAAAAAAATGAGGAAGATTTTATTTTTTTATTTCAGATTATTCGAACAGATAAACTAGAAACATTGGAGGCACCCTTAGCCAATTGGAGGTACCCCCAAGAGGATAAACAACAAAGTTCACAGATCGAATGAGCTTTGCTTGCGGCATCTTGGGTCATTGGAGGTGCCCCCAATGCAATATAAAAAGAGTGCTCGACCAATGCTTTCTTAGCCAATTCTTTATAAGTTTTCAAGCTTATTCTACTATGCCATCTCTTTGCAACTACTGTGCTGCGACTCTAATACACCGAACTAATGCTCGAGTAAGCCTCTACAACAAGAACCGCAACTACATCAAGCTACAAGTGTCAGTAAAATTTAAAGCATTACTTCTTATTTATTACTACATAAAGAAAGTGTAGATTGTTACACTTCCTTCATTATTGTATTCATTATCTTTAAACAAAGGTTCTTCGGAAGAGGTTTTAGTTGATTGGCCAACGGAAATGTCCCAAGGGGTTGTAGGCCTTGGAGTAGGCTATGAACCAAATAACCGATTGAGTATTATGTTCTTGTTTTGTGTTACTCTGTTTTCTTATGCTGTGTACTTGAGTTTTAAAATCCAAAAAAGAGAGATTTTAAAATACACGTGAGTCTACCTTTTGTTTAGCTTTGTATTCGAGTATTTTAACTATTGTAAGATGCTTCTCAGCCAGAAAGAGATTTTTTAATGAGCTTTACTTGCCTTAAATTAACAATGTCACGCCCCGGAGGAGTCCCTGTCCGAAGAAATTTTGGCAGCATCTCCCCTGTACGGTGGACAATCTGAAACTTTCTACATCACCATATACCTCAGCCACATGCGGCTGGATTAATAACAATAATAAACAAAACAATAACTCAGACATCCACGCAGTTTATATCAATTTCAGCCTCTGGCTGACACAACCACACAGTTAAATAGTAAACAAACTGAACAATGATAATATGACTCAAAATCCATCCTACTCAACTACACTCATAAAACTCAAATCCGACGATAAGATCAACTTACCTCTTCTGCCGTCTAGGCAGGCATGTAGTAAAACAAATTCAAATTCAAACCCATCGATAAGTAAAACAATCCATACACAAGATCCAAGTATCAAAACGTAACAAGTCTAAACACAGTCTAATAAAGAAAACCACAAGATCAATGCTCAACCTCGTGGACTGCAGGGGACTAGCAACTGGAACTCTCTCCTGACAGCATCAACCTGAAAATAGTAAATATCCACAGGGTGAGTCAACTCCTCAGCGGGTAACAACTGATATACATAGTAGAGAAATAACATCTAGCACTAATCATGCGTACAGTCTGCTGACGTAATAAAGGTAAATGCAAACTGAAATAAACAGGAGAATATTATACTAACCAGGACCTGGTACAAGGAATAATAGTCCGAGAGGTATAGAAATCCTGTATGCATGTCAAGCATGGCCATCCAACCAAAATGCAGCAAATAAATGTAGCAAACACAATCACAAGAAATAAATGCATCAATGCGTATGATGCCAATGATGCGTCCTGGTCACCCCTGACGCCAGTCAACCATCTCACACACAATAGTGAGACAGAGTGGGTAGGGCTGTGACAACCGTGCACTCTGTCGTCACTGCTCCTGATGAGTGACCGAGTGGACGGGATGCTGTCGGAGTACACCTATCCTCCTACCCCAAATCATAAATGGGGGAGCGCAATGCTCTCAACTCCCAGTACACGATGACGGTGAGGAATCTCTGCCGGCTACCACGCTGTGTCACACTACCCATGAGCGGACCAACGAAGCCAAACAAAGTCCCTGCTGCAACACACTCTGCCTGAATCGACTACTAACCCATGAGTGGTGGTGTGTGCAGATCCATGTAACTGGCGATGTGCTCAACAATAATGGAGCAGACTATCGCACAGCATGCAATCATGCGAATGGTGCATGACACTAACCATGTAAATATCCTGAGCTAAACCATATATATATAAAAGGTGCACCTTAGGTCAATGAATCAAATCAAAGGTACACAGATAAGACAAGGTATAAAACCCAGGTCCTGAACATGGTGAAGCATGGTATGTCACTACCCCCTATAAGCATGTATAAGCATATAAGGAATACATGAGATGCAAAAACAAGCAATCAACCAAGCATGTAATAAGTATTGGGTAGTGACTAACCGAAACAAATGAGAAACATAATTATTGCAATTTGTTAAAATCACTACTATGTATATCAAACGACATAAAGTCAGAAGTACCCGCCTCCACAGAAAAGTCCAATCTGGTCTAAATACGACGTTGAGATACTCGTCTCGCGTCAAAGTCCTGTGTCACGAATAGAAATATATTTTATTTAGCTACAACCATATAAATAGAATAAAATCTTTTACACTAAATTAGGGCAAAACCCTAATCCACCGACCATCTAGGGTTATTAACAACTATTGCTACATAACTAGCAATCATCTACAACGAAGATCAATTTCTACACTATACCTCAACCACAGTCGCTGTGGCTCAATAGCAAGGATCGTTGCTGCTGGACCTAGGGTAGGCTGCTAAACTAAAGGTCCTCTACAGCCAAGACCTCCTGTTGGAACTTCACTGCCGGAATTCAAGAAGAGGAGATTCACTGATCAACCAGACAAGCAATCATCTAAAATTAGTGAACAGATGAACTCCAAAGAAGGAATACCACTCATTGCTTCATCTCATATCTCATGACCTTGATCCACAACAAGGAAGAGGATCAAGAACAGAGTGAAGAAAAGTGTGCAGGCAGTAGCGCGAGGGGAGAAAAATCTCACCACTGATTGGCTAGTGAACCGGTGCTAGGGCTGAGGAAACCGCGGCGGCGTACAGGGCAGAAACAAGGCAATAGTCGCTTCAGATCAGAGGCACGAGGAAGGGAAACTTCGGCCGGCGCACAGGGACCCGACCTAGGGTTCGAATGCTCGATTTCCGGCGGCTCCAGGTGTCCGCGAGGAGAGGAAGGGAGGCTCGGTCGCCGGCACAGAGAATCGACCGAGAGGAGTCTCGGTAGCGGCACAGAGGAAGTCGGAGAGGTGGCTCTCGTCGCCGGTGGCAGAGGGGATCAGCGTCGCGGGCAGAAGGCCGGCGCTAGGGCACAGGCGACAACGGTCGGCGTTGGGGTTTGAAAGTGCGACGTCGACTGGGGAAAGAAAAGGATCGGCTCACGGCAAGGGGCGACGGCAGAGAAGGGCTTCGGCAGTGGCGAGAAATGGCTGTCGAGAGAGGAAAGAAGAAGAAGTGGTGAAGAGGAGGAGAAGGCGCCGGTTAGGGCGATTAGGGCAGGGATCGGGAGAAGCCTCGGCACACGGCATCGAAGGAGAAACGGGGAAGAAAATGAGGAAATAGAAAATAAAGAAAAGAAAAGAAAAGGAAATAGAGAAAATCAACATTTCCTCGCTAAAACGGGGTAGCCTAAACATGCTTTTTCCTGTTCCCATTTTTATCCCCGTTAACTCGTCCGTACGAGCTCCCAAAAATTCCCGAAAAATTTCCAAAAATTCCAAAAATTTCCCTTATTAATATTCGCCTATTTTCGGTATTTTACAAACAACCACCTACATTGTAACTAAGTAAATGATCTACCTCTTTCTTTCTTTGATTAAGTTCCTTTTTATGCAAGTGTTTCTTAATTTAGCTTGAAAATATGAGAAAGGTTTTTATTTTTTTTATTTTAGACTATTCACCCTCTCTAGCTAGCCGTCAAGGGACCAACATAGAGGCACCCTTGAACAAAGAAACTAGAAACATTGGAGGCACCCTCAGTCAATTGGAGGTGCCCCCAAGAGGATAAACAATAAAGTTCATAGATCGGACGAGCTTTGCTTGAGGCGTCTTAGGTCATTGGAGGTGCCCCCAATGTAATATAAAAAGAGTGCTTGACCAGTGCTTTCTTAACCAATTCTTTATAAGTTTTCAAGCTTATTCTACTACACCATCTCTTTGCAACTATTGTGTTGCGACTCTAATACACCGAACTGATGCTCAAGTAAGCCTCTACAATAAGAACCGCAACTACATCAAGCTACAAGTGTCAGTAAAATTTAAAGCATTGCTTCTTATTTATTACTACATAAAGAAAGTGTAGATTGTTACACTTCCTTCATTATTGTATTCATTATCTCTATCCAAAGGTTCTTCGGAAGAGGTTTTAGTGGATTGGCCAAAGGAAATGTCCCAAGGGGGTGTTGGCCTTGGACTAATAGTCGCTGGGCTATGAACCAAGTAACTGATTAAGTATTATGTTCTTGTTTTATGTTACTCTATTTTCTTATGCTGCGTACTTGAGCTTTAAAAACCAAAAAGGAGAGATTTTAAAAATACACGTGATAAACCCCCACACCCACACCCTCATGTGTATCAATCCTACAGTTCCATGTTTCTTTAAATTCTGTCACATGTCTGAACTCCCAAATATATTTTTTCTATAATAATATAAAAAAACTAGCACAAAAAGATATTATATTAAACAGTATCAATAATATTCAAATTACTTACCAAAAATTCTTGATAATAAAAGTCATTAAGATCTT
The DNA here is from genome assembly GCF_018446385.1 of Zingiber officinale. Taxonomy (NCBI): domain Eukaryota; kingdom Viridiplantae; phylum Streptophyta; class Magnoliopsida; order Zingiberales; family Zingiberaceae; genus Zingiber; species Zingiber officinale. The sequence goes on from NC_055989.1 coordinate 68,292,341, forward strand.
GGTCTACAAGCCTCGATGTAGAACCAGAAGCACACTAACTCTCTTAAATTTTTTACTTATGTAAGTTGCTACACTATGACCATCAAGAGTAAAATTGCATGAAAAAACTTTAATTTTTCTAATAATAATTAAAATATTAGGTGAATTGGAATAAGTAAAGCAGCTACACTATACCTTCTCACACTTGTCTTTCACTAGACTTTAACATGTCATATAATTTCTAAACTTTAGGTGTTGGTATTTCATCCATATTCAAATGATCAACTGCATTCATCGTGTCATAAATTATTAATTGCGTTTCATTATCATTAGATGATGATGATTCTCGAGCAATAGGATCAGATGATGAAACAACAGAAAGTTTAAAATAAGGCTCTCTATGATAATTGTCACGCCCCCAGAAGAGTCCCTGTCCGAGAAAATTTCGGCAGCATCTCCCCTGTACGGCGGACAATCAAAATTTTCTACAAGCACTAAATACTCAGCCACAGGCGGCTGGAATAATAACAGTAATGAAAATCAATCACCACGCAGTTTATATATATATATTCAGCCTCTGGCTGACACAACCACGCAGTAATAATACTCTGACTCGAAATCAACCCTACTCAACTACACTCGTAAAGCCCAAATCCGATTTTTTTCTTACCTCTTCTGCCGTTCAGGCAGGCATGTAGTAGAGTAAATCCAAATCATACGAAAAGTTCATCCAACGGAAAGATTCCATACAATATCCATATGTAAGTCCAAAACAAAACTAAAATAAAGTCTGATAGCGAAAAGCTAAAATGAAACAACTCAAAAACCAGCAGCGGAGTAGCACTACGTGCAGTGGGGACTAGCGACTGGAACTCCCTCCTGACAGCATCAACCTGAAAATAACAACAATGGAGGCGGGGTGAGTCCAACACTCAGCAGGTACAGTTGATATGCAAAGTAAAGAAATAACACCTAACACTAATCAGTCTCCTGATAAGAAAGATAAAAATGCATCTGAAGTAAACAGGAGAATGCTGTACTAACCAGGTCCTGAGTATAAGGTCAAACAGTCCGAGTGGTATAGGAATCCTGTATGCATGTCAAACATAGGTATCCAAACAATATGCAGCATATAAATGCAGCAACCACAAACACAAGCAATAAATGCATCATGCATATGATGCCAATGATGCGTCCTGGTCACCCCTGACGCCAGTCGATCATCTCATACAAACGTGAGGCCGAGTGGGTAGGGCTGTGACAACCGTGCACTCTGTCGTCACTACTCCTGATGAGTGACCGAGTGGACGGGATGCTGTCGGAGTACACCTATCCTCCTACCCCAAATCATAGATGGGGGAGCGCAATGCTCTCAACTCCCGGTACACGATGACGGGGAGGAATCCCTGCCGGATAACACGTTGTGTCACACTACCCATGAGCGGACCAACGGTGCCTAACAGAGTCTCTGCTGCAACACACTCTGCCTGAATCGACCACTAACCCATGAGTGGTGGTGTGTGCAGATCCATGTAACTGGCTCAACAATAATGGAGCGGACTATCGCACAGCATGCAATCATGCAAATGATGCATGGCAATAACCATATAAACATCCTGACCTAATCCATATATATATAAATGTGCACCCTAGGTCAAAGAATCATATCAAATCAAGGTACACAGAAGGTATAAAAACCTAGGTCCTGAACATGGTCAAGCATGGCATATCACTACCCCTATAAGCATATATAAACAGGTAAAATATACCTGAGATGCAAAACCAATCAATCAATCAAGCATGTAAGATTTGGGTAGTGATTAACCGAAAACAGATAAGAAACACAATTAATGCAGCATGCTAATTTAATTACTAAGCATATCAAATGACATAAGTCAAAAGTACCCGCCTCCGAAAATAGAAAGGTCCAATCTGACTCCGAGATACTCGTCTCGCGTCAAAGTCCTGTGTAAACAAAAATACATTTACTTTTATTTAGCTAGAATACAAACAACCAACTAAGTAAATCCTAAATAGAAATTTAGGGATAAACCCTAAACCATTTACCTCGACCTTTCTAGCGGTTAATTAGGGTTAATTACCTTAACCCCAAACAACCCTTTTTGATAAAAATCCAAAACCTAAATCCATATAACCTAATTATTCTACACAACCTAATGATGAATAAATTATCAATAGGTATCAAGAACATACCTAAACATGGATAAATCCAACATATTCCTAATCCAATACATGAATCTAACTCATCAACATGTAACAATTACTCTACTTCTTACCTTGATTCAAAGCCACTGGTTTATACTGAAATCCAAGAGTTGCTGGAATTCTCCACTGTTCGGATTTGAAGAAATCAATATCGACAGCAAATCAAGCAACAAATTCTAATCAACAACCGAATTTACCTCCAAGATCTGACTAGGGCACAACTCTGTGTCATCTTCGACACTGTCGAGCAAACATAAACAGGACTCGGCACTGCTGCTCCTGTCCAAACTAACCTGTACAGAGGTAGCAGTGGACCAAGGCTAGGGCACGGAAGCAAGCAATCTCCAGCGATGGTCGGCTCTGTTTACTCCTGTCCGGACCCAATCCTGAACAAAGACACACCGGCGAGACGGTCAGCGTCGGCGCTGTGCCGAGACGCGACAGAGAGGAAGAAGGGCACAGAGGAGTCGGGCTCGCGGTGTGCAGCAGGGAGGAACGGTGGTGGTGGCTCACGTGAGGAGATCGGCGAGGCTAGGGCTCGCGGTGGCCGGCGCTAATGCTGTGGAGTCGGCGTCGCTGCTATGGAGAAGGAGAGAAAGGGAACGGGAGGCAGAGGAGAGGAAGAAGGAAGCGAGCTTGGCCGAGAGTTTCAAAACTTCGGCGAGGAAGAAACCGCCGCCGGCGGTTAGGGCAAGAAGAAAGGCTGAGAGGGAATCGGCGTCGGGGAAAGGCTCGGGCTCGCGGGAGAGGAAAAAGAAACGGAAAAATAAAAATAAGGAAAAAGAAACAGATAATATATAAATATAAACATTTCCTCACTTAATTGGGGTAGCCTAAACAGGCTTTTCCGGACCCCATTTTTATCCCCGTCAACTCGTCCGTACGAGCTCCGAAAAATTCCCGAAAAATTTCTAAAAATTCCGGAAAATTCCCTTATTAATATTCGTCTATTTCCAGTATTTTACAATAATACTAGTTGTAGTAATTTAGAACAAAATCATTTCTATCTAGATATACTTTCTTGGTATCCTCATCATGGAAAGTTGTATTTCTACATTTGGAATGATTACATGGATAACATAACTTGTCATCATTCATACAGTTTGGATGACGCTTAGTGAAGTTCATAAACTCTTCAACAATATCAAAATATTCTTCAATTGTACATCCAATATTTATTCATATATATTGTAACCTAATGAGAAATAAGTTTGCAATATTATTAAATGTGTAAAACTAAGCATGCATATAGTTTAAACTTAATCTTAATTAAGTCATTAAATAACCATTCATGATATATCTAAAATCGGTACACAAAGAAGCTAGATTGTTTCCAAAGAAAATGCCAAAGCCTACAAAAATAATGTCAAATAAAGAAGTCTGCACAAAAAATATTATGAAATCAACAATCAAATAGAAGTAACAATCATTTCTAGAGTTTCACACCCTCCTGACAAATACCAAGCTCTTGGTGGGCCTAACTCACTGCTAGGGCTAGTTGAGGCCATGGCCGAGCTCGCGGCCGCCTAAGCACGCGATCAGCTAAGCTCGTGGCTAAGGTTAGCTGAGGCCATGACTGAGTTAGTGGCCGACTAAGCTCACAACCAAGATGACGCTACCAAGCTCACGGCAAAGGATGAGGTGGCCAAGGTCGCGGTCGACCTTGTGACTGACAAGAAGGGGAGAGGAGAGGAAAAAGGAAAGAAGGTTACCTATGTGTTGGAGAGGAGATTGTTGGATCAGGTAAACTGGCTAGAGGGGTGTGAATAGCTTGCAAATAAGAATTTAACTCTTTCTCTTGCTAACTTTCTAGGAAAGACACACTAATTAATCAAAATAAATAATATAAAAGGTAAAGTAAAAGACTCAGAGAATTTACTTGGTTACAACTTGGGTGCTTATTAATCCAAAACTGTGGAAGCATTATCAATCTCCTTCTTCGTTAAGATCGGAGGCAAAGTATCCTTTTACAACATTTGAAATAACAAAATGAAATAGAAAGCTTATAAAATAAAACACTGAGTGTGTACTTTACAACTAGCTCTAGGATACTATCTATAGTGCATTGGAAGAAATGACCATTTTGCTGACATGACAATTCGGTTGTGTTGAGCTGAATCCACTGCTTATCTGCTCCGCAATGGTTCTTGGGCATCTGAGACACCTCAATTCATCCGAGGCACCTCCAAGGTGCCTCAAGACAACTGAGGCACCTCGAGCATCAAGACGCCTCCAGTCAATGGAGGCACTTGGGATGATCAACTTTCGAGTTGACCATCCACTTCTTCACATGCTTGGGTAATGCTATGGCCATTTGGAGTTGAGCTCACCCAAACTTAACTATGACCTTCTCCTAAAGCAGGCTCCCTCCTAGCTTCTCGTCCCTCAGATGCGACACACGTGTCCTTCTTTCTCCACTGGTGTACTCTTTCATATCTCCTCATCCCTCGAATGTACCGAGCCTGTCGACTCACTCCCCGTGGCATCCTTCTCATTAGCTGCGTCATCTACTCGACTTCTTGTATTACTAAGTTCAGCACACTTAGACACAATGTATCAAAAACTCACAAGACATAACTTAACTTCGTTGATCGACATCAAAACTAACCCGGAGTACTTACAATCTCTCTATTTTTAATGTGCATCAACCCAAGTTAAAATTAGGGATATCAAATAAAAAATAATTTATGTTAAAACAATTTGAAACAAATTAATACATGAAATTTTGCAATTTAATCCTCCCCTTAAATTTAACACTTCTTTCCCCCTTTGATCACATCAAAAATGTAAATAAAAATAGCAGAGAAAATATTTGAAAATTTTTCTAAAGGTTTTACATAAATGATCCAAGGTTGTGTATTTTTACCAAAATTATTTGGTAAATAAAATAATTTTTAAGAATTAAACCTCAGATTGACCAAAATAATTTGAAATTTATTTTTAATTTTTGAAAATCTTAAAAATTTTTATGAATGTCACACAGAATCAATCTGATTATAAAAAAAATTATGAGAAAATTATTTTTCTTATAACCAAAATAAATATTTTTGTACAGAAATAGCTATTTTTGAAATTAAATGTTTCAAAAATAGATTGATATGTCAAAATAACTTGCCAATATTTTTGAACATGTAAAATATAACGTTAATCTACAAAAAAAATCAAAATTTTCAAAAGTTAACATCCAAAAATTTTAAATTTTTAAAAATTTGATTTTCGTTAAAAAATTTATAAAAAAATTGTTTAACATTAAAAATTTTGAAAGTTTTTCTGCTTAATGATAACATTTTTATTTATCACAGAAAAATTTAAATCTAAAGAAAAATGTACAGAAACTATATAAAGAGTAATTTTGTCAATACATCAAACATGTTAATTTTTAGCAATTAAATCTGTAGAAATAATAAATCTAATAGATCAAAATAAATTTTAGAATCCAAAACAATTTCAATCCTACCTACTAGATTTATCAAGTATTTTCATGGAATATTATTTTTTTATATTTTTATAATTTGACTCCTATGATTCTAACATACCAATTTAGTCCACCATAATTTGAATTTTGTTGAAAAGATTTTGTTGGTAAAAAAATTCATATTTTAACCCATAGAGAATTTTTATAGTCTTAATTTCAAGAAATCTTACTGGTCCCTTAACTTTATATTTTTATTTGATAAATTTTCAAATTCTTCTTTTGGGTAAAAATTTCCTAATTTATTTTTGAAGTCAATTTTGACTTTTTTTCAATTCAATACTTGGTTGTTAGTGTGCATAACAAACTAGAAAGCATCTTAATTGCATTGTAAAGTTGATTAGAGGGAAGGTTACATATCTCACTTACCATATCAAATTCATAGATTGAGGCCCCTCCTTCATCGTTGCTCTCTTTCGAAGAACTTTTGTTGTCTTTAGGTAGGTAGTTGCCTATTAGTGCTAGTCCAACATATTTCTCAATTTTGGACTCTTTTGAAGATGATTCACTCCATGTTATTTTGATGTTTTTTTGCCTTATTTTCTTTGGTTGTTTGTTTTTAAATTTGCCCTTCTCCTTTAATCTAGGGCATTGATCTTTAATGTGACCTTCTTCATCATAGTTGTAGCATTTTATCATTCTAACCCCTTTTCTTCAAAAAATTTTGAAGCCTATTTCTTAGCAAAATTATTAGTTATTGAATTTTCTTACCATATATGCTTATTTTTCTTCGTGAGGGATGACTCCTAATCTGGTTCATTCTTCTTGGTATTTAAAGCAATGTTGTTGTTACTTTTCTATGTCTTTAACACATCAAGATTCAAGTAATTCCAAAGTCAAAAATAGCTCTTCTAAAGTACTTACCTCCAAGACCTTTGAAATATAGTATGGATCCACTATTGATGCCCATTCTTGGCTTCTCAAAAATGTGTTTAACGCATATCTGAGTGAGTCTCGATTCGTTACCATTTCTCCAAGGTTGATGAGTCCAGTTATCAGTTCCTTGAGCTTTATGTGCAGTTGAGTCATATTTTCTCCCTTTTCCATCCGGATGTTGGTTAGTTGATATCAAAGCAGATCCCGTCTAGCTAGTTTATCCTCTGATCCTGTCTGAAAGTGGTAGAGATGGTGCGCTGGGCAAGTGGCTTTGATGTTGACCTAGAGATGACTCTGCTAACGAAAAGCAGTGATGTTGGGCACTCCTTTCAGTTCTTTTCTGCACACACTTGAAAAATAAAATAGGAGGTTAGGGAAAAAACTAGGGAAGGGGTCTCTATCATAGGCCCTCTGATACTCAAGTTAGTAGATGATCAAGCGAAAAGTAGAGAAGATGAATAGTAAATTATGAGTGTGTGCTATAAAGTTGTCTTAGAATTATTTTGTCCCTCGCTAGTAGAGAGAACTCTCCCTTTTATATCACCTCTCATAACCTCCACAATAATGAAGCGACAAGAAATATTCAGTGCCAGAAGTTGTCAGGTAATGGAAGGCATACAGTCTTCCTCCGAGGAATCTTCCATTACACATGTACAAATAGTCTTTTATAACCTCAACAATAATGATAGAAGCTGAGTAGTCACTCTCATAAGAAATCAAAATATTCCCTGATGGATAGCTATTATTCTCTAATAGGTTATTGTGATTCTATGACAATATTATCTCTAGAATATAGCCCCGCTGGATATTTGGATGAACGGGGTATAACCGACCGTCTATATCTCTGACCGGATTTGTAATGAGAATTACCTTATGCATTTGTCTTGAGCATTCATATATGAAATAGGAATAGAGCCTTGTAAACTATATTAAACTTATAAATAGGAGCAATGTACCTTTGAAAGGGGAGTTGAATCCCATAAGTCTGACCGACCATAAGTTTGGTCATCAATATGTTCGTAGGCGCATGCTGAAGATCTGATAAGTAATGAGGAGCAAAGTTTCACAGGTCCAATCAGCTCTAGGACCGACCGACCATATGATGGGAGACTGACTATTGGATAATAAGGCGCTTAGCCTCGTAAGTATGATCGGCCTTGTGATGGTCGAATTTATACTGAAGGATGTACTACACTGTAGGACTGAATATGTAAGCTGAGTAATATTGTAGAAGTGGGGAGTTGGGTCCCGTACATTTGACTGGTACATTAAGATTGACCTGCAATAGGCTGAGTATTGCTTTATCATGCTGAGTATTGTTTGTTAATGACTAAGAGCTAAGAAATGGGAGATTATCTCATAAGACCAAATGACCCTTGTAGTGGCCGACTATATGTCAAGAGGTACTGTAATGTCAGTTAAATAATTGCATGCTGAGTTCCTTGTATATTATAATTCTGACCAGATCTTAGTTTGTTTGGCTATATGTTGAGAGACTGCCTTTGAAGGGTAAGTTGTCCGGTGTACCCGATTGACACATTAAGGCTGACCAGGTTTATCCTATATATCTTAAGCAACGAGCGGAATGACAAGTCTCTTAAATCCGACCAACATCTGAGACTTATGTTTGACAAATGGGAAGCTAGGTCCCTTAAATTTGACTGGCCCTAAGGACAACCAACTTTAAACATTATAAGGCTAACTGTACAATGAGTTTCGTAGCTTTGCAAGCTCGCTCAACATTTATACCGAGCGGCTATTCATAAGTGGAACACTAAATCCTTCGAGTCCATTCAAACCTGGGGTCGATTGTCTTCATACCAAAGGCCTTAGCATTAAGTGAGGAGCTAAGCCCTGATGAGGGTGACGCTCTGGCTGCCACCTCACCTTGACTTTAATTGCCACCTTACCTTAACTTTGACTTCCATGTCACTTCTAGGTCCGCTCGTAACATCCTGTATCACTAGCCTCCCCTTCAGGTCTAGTCGAAGGAGGTTCATAGCCGACTGACTAGACCTAAGTCTAATTTCCATTTGATCACCTAATTTAATGGTCTGACTAGCCGAACTTTCTTCTACTCGCTCGTCCAAAAATTACTCATTTTGCTAAAATCGTTTATTACAACATTGAATGGAGGGATAAATAGTTTTTTATTCGACTCCTGACTCCCGTGTCCTAGCCCACCAAGTGGTAGTTGTCTCTTCCTCCTGCATTCGAGCTAGGTGACTTCCATAAGGAACTAACATTTAATGAAGTTATAAAAAAACTAGTCGGCCTATAGTTCGACATTCCCACGCTACTCCTGGAAGGGATGTTGTACATGTTCGAGCTAATCCCCATCCGGATAGGGTTGGACGACTCCTTTGGTAAGAGATTTTAACTTTCTTTTTCTCTTGTTCCTGGCTGAAACTTTTTATTTTTCTTGTTACAGTGACAGTCGTATCCAACGCTGTCCTTTCCAAAACCTCCTGATTGAATGACACCACATTGAACCGAATAGGAAAGGAAATTTTATAAGCGCGTGAGGCCAGGTAGGAAGCTACACAACCCAACCATCCTTGGATACTTCCTTCCACCCCTAAATCTCCAGGCTCGAATATGCCATTTACCTTTAGGCATAAAAGGCATCGACCGGATGCTCCGACTCCATTCGAACAATCAGTAGCCCAGCAGATCATTGTTGGTACGCCCCGGGATCCTCCCGCTCAAGAAAAAGACCTAGTTATAGTTGACCATCCTTTGGCCAGACCCATCATCTTAAGGCCGAGCAATCCTTATTTTGTGCCCTTGATACCCACGCAACTACCTTGTCCGACCAAGATAACTCATAGACCTTCATCCCCCGTATGCCTGGCACTGCCAATGGGACTTACTCTGACCAGCTCTTCTTTAAGGTCGGGTTCTCCTCCCAACTCAGATCGTCAATTTTACTTCACTTTTGGTTTACCATCCCAACAACAGATGATTTTAACTCAGCCATCTTACGGGGTGGTGAAGCTGAAAGGCTCATTAGCCGAGGCTTGGACAAATGCAAGAAGACGACTAAGGGATTTCTCCATTTCTGAGTGTGCGAATGAATATGCTCAGAGCGCAACTGCGGTAGTTCTTAATTTGATTTATTTTAGTAAATTAAACTTCTCACTGCTATTCTTTTTAACTTTATACTACTGGACTAAATTTAAGCCACCTAGTGGTGGACTTAGAGTGGGATAACAAGAATTTGAGAGAGCGCATGGAGGAATTAGAACTATCCACGTCTGAGCCGAGCGCTAAGATGGTCAAGTTATAGAAAGAAGTAGACTTTCAGGCCAGGCTACTATCAGAGATGGAGGAGACCATGAGGGATTCTCAACAGCTGCTGAGTTCTCAACAGGTGGAAAAAAGGAAATTGAAAATCCTTTTGCAGACTAGTGAAACCAAGCTCTGAGCAAAAAGTACAATGAGAGCTAAGGCATTCTCTGGCCTGGCATAAAAAATCACCTTGCTGGAGGAACTAAAGGTTGCTCATGCCTCGGGATCAACTGAGTGCACCAAAGAAATGTCAACCAAAGATCTGTTAATATTAGAACAACAGAGAAACTTGGACACACAGGAAGCTCGGCTGGACTCAATGCAGGCCAAACTAGAGTCCGCTAAATTAGAGATGGCAACTTACAAGGTTGAAGAGGACGAGCGTTTTGAGATTAGGCGAAAAGCCTATCTCGAATCTCGTGAGTTTGCCCTGAAATTTGTCACATGCACTGCAAGGATGCTCACTCTTAGAGCTAAAGGGGCGGTCCAACAACTACGTGAAGGTGGCTACCTATCGGAAGAACCACCCAAATGATTCATAGATCGCTAGCGACTCCTAAAAGTTCTCCCAAAAGATCTCTTAAGTAAACTTGATTGAATGTATAATATGCTTATCTTCATGCCTTGTGATTGTTGAAGCGAGGAAATGGAACTTAAATACAACATATGTATTAATTGTTATTAAATCATACCTATCTTTGTGCATTTTTACAATTTGTTGATACCTCCTTTGTAAGATGAAATCTAAATGAACACTTCCCCATAAGAAAGGTCCAATAATACATAGATCCAGAGGTTAGATGCATAAGTAATCACAATCATAATTAAGTCGAGATGAATAATAGGATGGGCGGGATAATTATGTTGGTCCTTTGCGACCGGTAAGAGAAAGTGAATTACTTGAAATTAAAAATAAACCTTTCTCTACTTTTTAAATCAAATTAAGACACACTTGTTTAATAATAAACTAATTAACAAGAAATGAAGAGGTAGATCTTTTTACTTGATTTGTAATCAAAGGATTACTAATCCAAGGCAAATGAAGCTCACTAAAATCTCCTTTGGGCGGAGTAGCCTCTTACAACGCTAACAGCTCACAAACAAAGTAGTAGAACAGAAAGAGAATTTGTTTACAAGTGTTGTGTTTAACTACTGAGATCAGAGCTATATTTACAGCCCTACTCCGGGTGCCTGGAAGGTTTTCAAGTGCCTGGAATGTTTTTGGGTGACTGGGTGTGGATAAAACTTTATCAACGTCGTAACATATCACAATAGCTCGATCTAGATAAAACCTCTCTTGTCTGGGCAACTGGAATAGCTATGAGTTCCCAGACCCTTGTTGACTTTTATCCGTAACGTCGCCGAATCAAGGTGCCCCCGAGCTACCTTGGGGGCCCAGGCGTCCGGATTAGTTAGCTTCATTTGACTGGTCTGACTCCTTTTTTGATCACTTGAGTGATTTCAACCATCCGAAATTGGGATCACCTGAACTCATCTTTCGATCTTCTCGAGCAATCTTCTGCTCTAGCTTCTTGTCCCTCGAAAACATCGTGCGCTCCTTTCTCGTCCGCTGGCATACTCTTTCGCAACACCTCGTCCTTCAGACACATTGAGCCCGTCAAGTCTCTTCCATGCTGTCCTTCTCGCTAGCTACGTTTTTTTCTCGACTTCCTATGCTCCTAAGTTCCTGCACACTTAGACACAAGATATCAAAAGACAACAGAACCTAACTTGACTTGGTTGATTGCATCAAAACTGCCACAGGGTACTTACTGTTGGTTGGTCCTAAGAGGATCGTACCGGTTCCACTGTACACAAATTTTGTACAAGTGTCGAACCTTTTCCTAAACAACGTATTGTGTTCTTTAGAAGTTAAATTAGAAATAGTAAACGAAACTTAACATTATTGATTCCAAATTTAACTTATCTGTTCTTAATGGCTTAGATTTGGATCGCAAGCAGAACTTAACACTATTGATCCAAATCAACCTATGTTATAAATTCAATTACATATTAATTTCCAAAATTAGCTTCCAAGACTACATGGCGAGGCACATGGCCTTCTTGGGTATGGGAGCATCCACCACCACCTAGACAAAGCCTTTTAAGGAAAGCTAATATTTAATTTCCTAATATAACTCTAGGTTTAACCAAAAAGAATAATCGAATAACAAATTCAAAAAAAAATAAAGAAAAACACAAACTCGAATTACAATTCAAAAAACTAGAATTTAATGCCTCTTGTATTTGGAATTCATACAAAAGAAAAACTAGTATGATGCGAAAAATAATTACTAGTTATACCTTCCTTTATATGCAACGATCTCTTGATCTTCTAACGTATTCCTCTTCTTATCCCGGACGTTGTGTGCGCAACGATCTACCGAGATGAGAACCACCCAAGCCCTTCTCCTTCCTCCTTGCAAGTTTTGGCCAAACCAAGAATCCTCCAAGGATGTAGAATTTTGGCCACTACCACCAAGCTCCAAGGGATGCAAGAAACAAAACCTCCTTTCTCTCCTTCTTCTCCTAGCTAGAACCAGCCACCATCAAAAGCTCTAAGAGAAGGATAAAACCGACCACTAAAGAAGAAGAGAAGAGAAGAGGGAGAACCTCTAGGGCCGGTCACACCAAGGAGGAAAAGAAAGGAAGAAATAAAATAGAGTCGTTCAATCATGAAAGCACCTCTACCCCCTCTTTTTTAATCATTGGTCTTGGCAAATAAGGAAAGTTTAATAAAATTTTCTTATTTTCTTTGCCATGAAAAATAAAAAATTAATTGATAAAAATCAATTTTCTTTTCTCTTATTAAAGTGGTCGGTCACAAAGAATTCTCCATCAAGGAAAGTTTTTATTCACAAGAATTAAAACTTCCTAATTTGTTTCCGGAAATTTTTTAATAAAAATTTCTCTAATAATTTTTCCCTTCAAGGTGGATTATAAAAAGAAATTTTATAAATTAAAATATTTCTTTTAAACATGTGGATAATTTCCAAAAAGGAAAGTTATCTCTAAAATTAAAATCTCCTTTCAATCTACAAATAAGGAAAGATATTTATTCTTTTCTTAATCTTTTGTAGAAACTTATAAAAGGAAATATTTAATTTTTAAACTCTCTTTTAAATCATGAACATGATTACAAAAAAGGAAAATTTTCTTAAAATTAAAATCCACCTTTCAATCTACAAATAAGGAAAGATTTCAAATCTTTTCTTAATCTGTTGTAGAAAGCTATAAAAGAAAAGATTTAAATTTTAAACTCTCTTTTAAAATCATGTTATCCACATAAGAAAAAATTTAAATAAAATCCCTTTTATATTATATGTGGCTGGCCACACCTAGTTTGGACTCTAAGCTAGGGTCGGCCACTAATCTTAGCTCAATCCTTGGGTCTTGGCCGGCCCTAACTTGGGCTCCAAGCTAGCTTGGCCGGCCACCAAAGAGTGGGTAAGAAGGTGGGTATAGGTGGGTATAATTCTCTATATACAAGAGGCTATGATAGAGACCGAGAGGAGGAATTGGTTTTGGTCTCTCGATGAAATTAAGCTTCCCGTGTTTGCCCCGAACACACAACTTAATTTCATCAATAATAATTCATACCACTAAAGAATTATTATTGAACTACCGCACCAATCCCAAATTACATTTTGGGCTCCTTCTTATTATGAGTGTGTTAGTCTCCCTGTGTTTAAGATGTCGGATGTCCACTAATTAATTGAGTTACTGACAACTCATTTTTAATTAATATCTCAGTCCAAGAGTAGTACCACTCAACCTTATTGTCATATTGGACTAAGTCCACCTGTAGGATTTAACATGACAATCTTTATGAGCTCCTCTTGGGGACATTATCAACCTAGATTACTAGGACACAGTTTCCTTCTATAATCAACAAGACACACTATAAGTAACACCATTTCCCAACTTATCGGGCATTTTGATTTATCGAGCTAAATCTCACACTTTGATAAGTCAAAGAAATAAATATTAAATACATGTGTTTGTTATTATATTAGGATTAAGAGCACACACTTCCATAATAACTAAGGTCTAGTTTTTTTATTAAGTCAGTATAAAAAGAACTTACCTTAAATGGTCCTGCTTAATACACTTAGAGTGTACTAGTGTAATTTATTAGTCAAGATAAACTAATACCTAATTACACTACGACTATTCCAATGGTTTGTTCCTTTCCATCTTAGTCGTGAGCTACTGTTTATAATTTATAAAGAACTGATAACACGATCTCCTGTGTGTGACACCACACACTGTGTTATCTACAATATAAATTAATTGAACGACTACACTTAGTATATATAAATGTAGATACTTGACCAATGTGATTCTTATTTCTAAATAAATGTTTATACAAAAGCTAGGCTTTTAGTATATACTCTGACACTTACAATATCACCCCTTTTGATGTGAGCAAACCAAGTTAAGTTAGTATAAAATAAAAACAAATAAGTGTAAGGTAATAAGTATAAATTTTGAAATTAAAAAAAGTATACAAAAATTAAAATGTACCCTCCCCTAGACTTAACCTCTAATTTTCTCACTTTGATCACATTAAAAATAGGGGTATGTTATGAAAATAACTTGAAGTAAATTTAAAATAGAGTCAAATGGATAAAAATATAGTGAATATAATCCAAAAAAATCATGAACTTTAAATTTTGAAAATCTTGATTTTTACAATTTATAAATCATTTTTAAAAAATTGAAAAAATATTTTTAATTGTGAGAAAATTTTAAAAAATTTTATACAATTAAAAAAATATATCCAAAGAAGAAATAAAATTTTTACGAAATAATAAAATTAATTTAAGTAGTAATAAATTATTTTCTAGATAAAGACATATTTCATTTTAAAATTACTTAAAAATAGTTTCTAAGCTCAAAAAAAATTGTGAAAAGTTTTTTGAGAATGTAATAGAGCAAGTAATTTTACATAAAAAATAAATTTTTAAAAATTAAATCTTTGAGAATTTTTAATATTAAAAATTAATATTAGGATAAATAATTCATAGAAAATTAAATAAAGATTAAAAAAATTCAAAAATATTTCCTTGGATAGAGAAAATGACAAAATTTGATAGAAAAATAAATTTTACAAAAATAATAGCATTGTAAAATATTTTTAAATTGAAGAATATGATTTTTTATTAAAAATTCATAAGAATTAATATAACAATAAAAAATGTTGAAAGTTTTCGTACAGTTAAGAAATTAAATCCTCGTTTTCGAAAAAATTAATATCTAATTAATTTCAAACAGAAGTTAAATGGAAAAAAATTATTTAGATAATTTTAAGCAAACAACAAAAATTAAATCAATTTAAAAATATGACATGTATAAAAATTTAATTTAAGCACGATTTTGGAACGCAATATATAGATTCCTTCCTACAGATTCCTTCATACTCGGTTAATGACAAACTTTTTAGGAATATATTTCTGTGACAATTTTTAAATTTGGCCCTAATGATATCTAAAATAACAATTTAGTCCATTATAATTTCTAACTTGTTGAACATGTGAGCATGCAAAATTCTTTAAATTTTTTATTTCTATTTTCAATTTATTATTTTTCATTTTTATTTTGTTGAGATCTTCTAATTGACAAGATGTTGCTAAAATTAATTTTAACTCCTCAATTTCTTTTTAAAATTTTTCATTTTCTATTTCTAATTTACAATCATTTCTAGACAACATTTTTATAAATTTGTATAACTGGTCAGGAGGTAGAGATCGTATATGACTTACCTTGTCGATTTTATTATCTGAAGCTCCCCCTGTAGTTCTGCTTCCTTCTAATGTTGTTCCCCTTTCATCGATGCTCTCGATGTTGATTTCCGATGAGCTTGCTTCGTCTTCTTCTTCTTGGTGACTTGCGATCAGCGTAAGTCCGGCTTGGGCTTCGATTTCCGACTCTGATGACGTTTTGTCCCACGTCACCTTTAGATTTCTGTGCTTTGTCTAGGTCAGCTTCTTGTCCTTCTCTTTATTCTTTATTTTTGTGCAGTTGTCTTTGACATGCTCTTCTTTATTGCATTTATAGCATCTTACTTTTCTTCTCCTTTTCTTGGCCTGCACTTGATTGAAATTATTAGCTTTAAAATTTTTTTTAAACTTCCTTACCAGAAATGTCGTTTCGTCATCATCAAGGGATGCCTCGGAATTTGGTTCATTAATTTTTGCCTTTAAGGCAATGTTATGCTTTAACTCCTTTAGATCTGCATATCTTGACTCATGAATTTCAAAAGTATAAAACAATTCTTCTAAATTGCTTACCTCTAAGTCCCTAGAGATTAAATATACATCTCCTAGGGTTGCACATTCAGGAGTCCTAGGAAAAGTGTTAAGCGCATACCTTAGTGAATCTCGGTTAGTAACTTTTTCTCCGAGATTCGTGAGTCTATTGATGAGTTCTTTGATTCTCTAGTGGAGGTGTGCGACGGTTTCACCTTCTTCTAACCGGAGGTTGCTGATCAGGTTTCGGAGCAGGTCTCGTTTCACAAGTTTTGCCTCCGAGATCCCTTCGTATAGTTTTAGAAATTTATCCTAGTACTCTTTGGCTGACTTGTAGGCTCCTATCCAGTTGACTTTTTATGGCTGTAAAATGCTCAGCAGATAGAATTCTGCCTTGCCGTTTGCCATGAAGTCGGCTTGCTCCCTTTTCATCCATTGATGATCTTCTTTGTCGTTCTCTTGCTGATCCTTCGGTGTTATAAAACCATACTTCATTATTATTAATAATTCAAAGTCAATTTTAAAGAATACCTCCATCTTCTTTTTTCAAATCATGAACTTACCCTCTAACTTAGGAAGGTAGATGCTTGGTCTAGCCATCTTCTTCTGTGCTTTAGTTGGCGATTAGTTCTTCTGAAGCAATTGGGCTTTGATACCACTTGTTGGTCCCTTGCGACCGACAAGAGGGGGTGAATTACCTGAAATTAAAAATAAACCTTTCTCCACTTTTCAAACCAAATTAAGACACACTTGTTTAATAATAAACTAATTAACAAGAAAGGAAGAGGCATATCTTTTTACTTGGTTTGCAATCAGAGGATTGCTAATCCAAGGAAAATGAAGCTCATTAAAATCTTCTTTAGATGGAGTAGCCTCTTACAACGTTGACAGCTCACAAACAAAGTAGTATAACAGAAAGAGAATTCGTTTACAAGTGTTGTGTTTAACTACTGAGACCAGAGTTGTATTTATAGCCCTACTCTAGGCGCTTGGGTGTGAATAAAACTTTATTCATGTCGTAATGGATTACAACATCTCGAGTGAGAAATTAACCTGAGTGGAATATAAATAAGAGATACGTGAAAGCAAGCTCGCTTATAACTCGTCCAGACAACTCAAGAGTCTGAAAAATATAGACTCAAGAGTAAGCTCGTTTATAACCCGATTAGATGGCTTGAGAGTCTGAAAAGTATAGGTGTGGGAGCAAACTCTCTTATAACCCAGCCGGATGGCTCAAGAGTCTGGAAGATATAGGTACAAAAATAAGCTCGCTTATAACCCGACTAGATTACTTGGGAGTCTAGAAAATAGAGATGCGAGAGAAAGCTTGCTTATAACCCTACTAGACGGCTTAGGAGTCCAGAAAATATAGGCACGAGAGTAAGCTCTCTTATAACTGAGCCAGATGGCTTGGGAGTCTGAGACATATAGGCCCGAGAGCATGCTCGCTTATAACCTGGCCTAACGGCTCTGGAGTCTGGAACATGACGCAAGAGCATGCTCGCTTATAATCAGGTCGAACGACTTAAGAGTCTAGAATAGGGTGTGAGAGCAAGCTCTCTTATAATCTGGATGAATGGCTCAGGGGTCTGGGACAAGGCGCAAGAGCATGCTCGCTTATAACTCGGTTGGACGACTCAGGTGTCCGGAAAATATAGGCGTGAGGGCATGCTTACTTATAACCAGTTTGAACGACTTGGGAGTCTAGGATATGGTGCGAGAGTATGCTTGGTTATAACCTGGCTGAATGGCTTGGGAGTTTAGAAAATATAGGTGCAAGAACATGCTCGCTTATAACCTGGCCAAATGCCTTGGAAGTCTAGAAGATATAGGGGCGAGAGCATGCTCGCTTATAACCTAGTCAAATTACTCTAGAGTCTGGGACATGGCGTGAGAGCATGTTGGCTTATAACCCGGTCGAACGAATCAGGAGTCTAGGATATGGCGCGAGAGCATTCTCGCTTATAATCCGGTCGGACAGCTCGGGAGTCTAGGACATGCTGTGAGAGGATACTCGCTTATAACCTGTCCGGATGACTCGGGAGTCTCAAATATATAGGGACGAGAGCAAACTCACTTATAACCAGACCAAATTGCTCAGGAGTCTAGGACATGGCGTGAGAGCATGCTCGCTTATAACTCGATCGGACGACTCAGGAGCTTAGGGTATTATGCTAGAGCATGTTCGCTTATAACCTAGCCAAACGGCTCGAGAGTCTGGAAAATATAGGTGTGAGAGCATGCTCACTTATAACCCGGAAAAATAGCTTGGAAGTTTGGGAGATGGCACGAGAGTATGCTAGCCTATAACCCAACTGGATGGCTCGGGAGTCTCAAATATATAGGCAGAGAGCAAGCTCGCTTATAACCTAGTCGGGCGGCTCAGGAGTCTGGGACATGGCACAAGATAATGCTCACTTATAACCCGGCCGGATGGCTCGGGAGTTTGGGACATGGCGTGAGAGCATGCTCACTTATAACTAGGTCGAATGTCTCAAGAGTCTAAAAAATATAGATGCAAAATCATGTTCGCTTATAACCCAGCCGAATGGCACGGGAGTCTGGAAGATATGACACAAGAGTATGCTCTCTTATAACCCAGTCGGATGGCTCGGGAGTCTGGAATGTAGGGCTTTTGAGATAAAATCACCTGCATTTTCATTAAGTGCAAATATTCAACATGATACATTAATGCATTATAAACGTACTCTCAGTCCCTATAGGGTTATAGATGCTTTGCGCACAATGGTCGCTCTAAGTTCTTCCCATCTACATTCTGGAGGTAATAGGAGCCTGAGGTGAGCTTTTGTGCTACCTTATATGGTTCGCCCCATTCTAACTCTAGTTTATTGACGTCCCTGACTGGTTTGATCCTCTTCCAAACCAAGTCCCCCCACCTGAAAAAATCTTGAAATAACCCTTCTATTATAGTTTTGATTCATCCTTTGGTGATATGTCACCAGCCGAACTGCTGCCTTGTCTCTGATCTCCTCTATTAGATCGAGCTCCATAAGGCACCGACAAACATTATTTTCGTTGTATAGTTGCCTCCAATCGGACTCCTCTCCAATTTCGACTGGGACCACTACTTCACCATCATAAATAGGGTGAAAAGGTGTTATACCTATCATTTCTCCTGGGGTAGTGCGGTAAGCCCACAGTACGCTAGGTAACTCCTCCACCCAACTTCCTTCGACATAATCAAGCTTAGTTTTGACTCCTCTAATGATTTCCCTATTGGTTCCTCTCGAATGGTATTAATTTCTAGTTGTTGGCTTTTCCCAGTAGCACTGGGTTTAGCCTTGATAATATCAACCAAACACCTGCGTGCTACTAGTTGGTTTCCTCTAACTCGCCCCATCTGGTCATCCACAGAGAATTTTATCTTCTGGTAGAAAGTTGAAACAACTGTCCATAATTTATTTGGCCCAAAATGACATTGTATGCTGAGGGTGCATCGACCATAATAAAAGTCGATCGGCTCGTCCTCATTAGGGACTTCTCCCCTAAGGATATGACCAGCTTAATTTGGTCGACCGGCTAAACCTTGTTGCCCGTGAAGCTGTATAGTGGCAATATCATGGGTTGAAGCTCGCTCTTATCTATCTGTAGCTGCACAAACGCCTCCGTGAAGATGATGTTGACTAAGCTGCCTGTGTCAATAAAGGTACGGTATATATTATAATTGACTATAACAACTTTGATTATTAAAGCATCATTACAGGGCACTTCTACTCCCTCTAAATCCTTAGGCTCGAAACTAATCTTGGGCCCATGTGTTTGCTCCTGGCTGTAGTTGACTGCGTGGATCTCCAATCGACAGGCATGCAACTTCCTCGCCCGATTGGAGTCTCCATAGATCAGACATCTAACGATTATCCCAATATCCCTCAAGCGTCAATATTACGATTTTCCTCTTGCTGCGTCAAGGGATGCTCCTCCTACACCCGGGTGGGGGCTTGGGCCTATTTCTCTTGTTGCTGGGGAATTCTCTAGTGCCACTCGATGCCCTAATAATCTCTTCAGGGCGGGCTGTTTGGTCGCTAGTAACATCGACGAATAGGAGATGGTGAATGATAGTGAAACCCTTGGTTAGCCACTTGACGTTTCTCCATATTGTAATGATAATAATCTTGGGTGTCGTGTGTCTTCGATTAGTGATATGTACAGAATTTTGGTGGAGCCCATCTAGGGGGCTCAAGGAATCTCCTCTGATCAGTCTCCACGTGCTTATAGCTTGAGGTCACGACTCTTGATAATGTGGTTGAGGACCCGCTCAGGGTCCTTTATGAGGAAGAGTCGGGGGAGGAGATTGGCACTTTGGGGCAGTGTTGGAGCAGGAGTGGTGGCCTCATTCTTCTGAGATGATTGAGTTTCTTCTACGTTAATATACTTAGTCGCCCGACCAAGTAGATGATCAAAGCCCCTTGGGGGCTTCTTGATCAGAGAGCAAAAAAACTAGTTATCTGTGAGCCCTTGAGAAAAGATGCTCACTAGAATCTCAGGGGTGGCCGAGGGGACATCCATGACTACCTGGTTGAATTTTTTGATGTAGGCCCTGAGCATCTCCTTGGGCCCTTGCTTGAGTGAAAATAAACTTAATGTACTTTGGTGGTGCCTGCAGCTAGCAAAATGGTGAAGGAAAGTCTTGCGGAAATCCTTGAAGCAACAAATGGACTCGGTCGGGAGACGATTGAGCCATCTCTGTGTCGAACCTGAGAGTGTAGTGAGGAACACTCGGCACTTTACGCCATCCGTATATTAGTGGAGGATGACAGTGTTTTCAAACTTGGGAGTTGGTCTTCTGGGTTAGTTGCTCCTCCATATTCTCCTATTATCATGGACTATAAGTGGTTTGGCAGCTTATCCTTCAATATCTCTTGCGAGAACGACATACTGATATGTCTAGGAGAGTCGTGCCCATTGGGACTTTCCCTTTACGTAAATCCCATGCGGGCGCGCCTCCCAAAGATGATACTTGAGGCCTTTCTTCTCGACCCATCCCCTCGAGAGGAGTGTGGAATAATACCCGATGATATGCTATTAGGGATGGTGGCACAGGAGGAAGGTTGATTAGTGGTATGGGTGGTTGTACAAAGCTAGCCTTTGATGAAGGAGGAACTGGTTGAAACCCAGTTGGGCCTTCAACTCGAGTTCTTCTTTCAGTGTGAGGACCCATCCTTGATGCAGTCGGGTTGTGCAGCAACATACCAGTAGCAACTACTCGTTGTTGTTACATCAACCTTTGTCCTGGGGCGACTACTAGCAACTAGAAATTCTCTTGAGATAGGGTGACGATGGTGAATCATCTAGATTCTTCCATCTCTATGTTCCAGATTCAGGTGAAAGTTCCCAAAGACGACATCAAATTTGATCTTGTCTGAAAACGATGGAGATAGTGTGTTGGATAGGTGGCTTTGATGTTGACCTCATGACCCTGCTAGGGAAAAGTGATGCCACGCTGGGCACTCCTTTAGGATTTTTTCTGCACCAACAGAAAAAACAAATAGGAGGTTAGTGTGAAAATCACGGAAGGGGTCTTTGGCGTAGGCCCTTCGAAACTTAAGTCAGTAGATGACCGAGCAAAAAGTGGAGATGATGAACAATAAAATGTGAGTGTGTGATGTAAAGTTAGCTTAGAATGTATTTCGTCCCTTGCTAGCAAAGACAACCCCTCTTTTATATCACCTCTTATAACATCCGTAATAATGAGGGGACAAGAAATATTTGGTGCCAGAAGCTGTTGGGTGATGGAAGGTGTACAGTCTTTCTTTGAGGAATCTTCCGTTACACGTGTATGAACAGTCTTTTGTAATCTCCGCAATAATAATAGAAGCTGAGTAGTCACTCTCATAAGTGTTGGTGCGGGTAGCACTAACGGTCTAACCCAGGTTTTGATGAATGACAAATAGGTTAAGTTAGTTGTGTTGTTGTCTGACACTTTGATCAAGTGTGCAGGAAAAGTCCAGCTAGGTCGACGGGCTGACCGGATAGCTGGCGAGAAGTCCAAGCGGGTCGACGGGCTGACCGGACGCTTGGCAAGAAGTCCAGCTAGGTCGACGGGCTGATCGGATAGCTGGCGAGAAGTCCAAGCGGGTCGACGGGCTGACCGGACGCTTGGCGAGAAGTCCAGACGGGTCGACGGGCTGACCGGACGTCTGGCAGGTAAGTAAGGTAAGTCACTGGAGGGGAGTGACTGTGAGGCCGATCCGCTTAGATCCATTTCGGATATCTAAGTCGAGATCGTGACTAGATTCCGGTCTCGGAAAGACGGAATCTAAGTCATACTCTTGATGCTAATTTTTATTACTTAGCGTATCTGTAAAAATGTGCTAACAATCTTTGCTGCAGGGTACATTTGCCTCGGACTAACCTTTTCTGGCAGGAGAAGGACTTTCTGGAGAAGAGGGGTCCGGGCGCCCGGAGGGGATCCGGGCGCCCGGAGGCAAGTTTTATCCCCAGGACGACGTTGACACTTGGAGCATGCTGGTTGGGAGTGTTACGTCACATTCCAGGCGCCCGGAAGGGATCCAGGCGCCCGGAGCAGCATATAAAAGAAGCCCCAGGCAGGAGCCTCAAGATATCAGTCTTCTGAGAACTCTGAGTCCAATCACTCTGCTGCTCTGCGCTCCAACAACGTTCACAAAGCTCCGACGACTCACTCCGGCTCTCTTTTTAATTCATTGTTTGTCGGTTAGCTTTGTTTTCTTTCTTTTTCATTAGCAATATTTGTACGTAAATTGTAATTATCCGAATTGCTAGTGAATTGCCCAACGAAAGTACTCAAGGAGTACGGGCCTTCGAGTAGGAGTCGTCACAGGCTCCGAACGAAGTAAAAATCAACAGTGTTCATCTCTTTACTTCTTTACTTTTCCGCTGCGTCTTAACTCGAGATTTTCGAATCGATATTCACCCCCCCCCTCTATCGAATCTAACGGTCTTACAAGTGGTATCAGAACCGGTACCGCTCTGATTTGGTGCAACCACCAATCAGACAGGGGGTGAAATCATTTTTTTTTTAACAATTCTGATATTATTATCTTTTTGGAAGATTTTTTTCTCTCGTTGGATTTAAAATCTAAATTGGTACAACACCAACTTAGAGTTTCTATTTCTCCCGCACTGCTAATCCAAGACAAAGTCTTGGGATATTTTTCCAGTTAATTTCGTGTGTGTAGGTAATGATGTCTCAACAAGAAGGCTTCAGCACAGTACGTCCTCCTCTATTCAACGGGGATGATTTTTCGTACTGGAAGAGGAGAATGGAGGTCTACATGAAGACAGACTACGACCAATGGATGAGCGTCACAAGGGCTTACAAAATTCCAGTAGACAACTCCGGGAACATAGTAGACCCTGAAGACTGGACAAATGATATAAAGAAAAAGGCATCAATTGAAAACAAAGCCATCAATACTCTACACTGCGGACTAACACGAGAAGAACTGAACCGGGTCGGACCGCATCAAAACGCTAAGGAGCTTTGGGATAAACTAATCGAGCTGCACGAAGGAACAAGCGACGCGAAGGTAACAAAAAGAGATTTGCTGTTAAATAAAATTTTTAATATAAAAATGCAGGAAGGAGAAACGGCAAGTCAGCTCCACGCGAGGGTCAAAGATATCCTCAACGGTCTCCACGCGATAGGCCACCAAATGGAGAACCGAGACTTAATCAGGTACGCGTTAAATGCTTTTCCGCGAAACAATTTGTGGGCATCAATCGTAGATGCCTACAAAATTTCAAAAAAATTATCTAAATTAAAATTGGACGAACTCCTTTGTGAATTAGAACTTCATGAGCAAACTAACGCCGGGGTCGAGAAAGGTGTAGCTCTATTTGCAGGTTCCTCTAAAGAAAAGAAGAACAAGCCCGAATCCGAAGAAGATTCCGATCAAGACTCGGAAGACGAAGAACACCTGGTGAACCTGGTAAGGAAAATGTTCACCAGGAAAAAGAGAAGCTTCAGTAAACAGGATCTTCAGAAGATCAGTTCGCCAGCCGACTCAAGAAATGTCACATGTTTCGGATGTAACAAAAAGGGGCACTATAAGAACGAATGCCCAAGATTGAAACTTGACAAACCAAAGTCAACAAAGAAGAAAGCCCTCAAAGCAACATGGGACGATTCCTCCTCAGACGAATCGGAGGGAGAAAGGCAAAAGCACTAAAGTCACCTCGCGCTGATGGCTCGCGAAGCTGAAACGGAAGACGGGTCCGAACCCGAATCGAGCCACGAGTCTGCACTCGTTTCCGAAGGTTCCGAAGAGGTATACCTAAACTTAAATCGTAAATTCTTTAGAATTATCTCGTGTTTAAATAAAAAATTAGTTAAATTGGAAAATAAAAATAAATCGCTTCTTGAGGAAAATCAAAACCTCAAGGAACAATTAAAAAATTCGAATCCAACTCAAGATCGAACACTTGAGGAGGAGAATTTATCATTAAAAAATGAAATTAATAAGTTAAAAGAATTGTTGGAAAAATTCACAACAAGATCTAAAAATTTAGATTTAATTCTAAATAACCAAAAGGCATGCTATAATAAAACCGGACTTGGATATAAGTCAAACTCAAACAAAACCTTTAAATCATTATTAACCCAACACAAAGCAACTAAACAAGCTTGGGTCCCGAAAGCATGCTTAACCACGCAAGTAGGACTTAGTCAATTCTATATACCTAAAGATAAAATACATTATATAAACTTGAATAAATCAGATCAAAAACTAAAATATAAATCTAAATTAAAATCAAAATTCAAAACTCAACAAAATTTAGATTATCACCAAGTTGATTATAACTATAAAAAGAATCGACACAAACCCAAAATCTAAATTAATGGCCAATAATTCAGGGGGAGGCTCCAGAATAGCTGGCACCTCCAAAACTAACCTACCCGACAGGGTAACCAACTAAAAACAGACCGAGGTTAATTAAAGAGAGACCAAGTTTAACTTGACTCATGGTACTGGTGAAGTTTTTGGATGATAGTACGTTAGGGAAGCTTGGGCATCGCATGTCTAGAAAGATATGGCTTCGATCTGGTGCATTTGGCCAAGTGGAACTGACCGAAGCTACCCTTAAACGAATCCTAACCAGTTAGACTAAGATTTAGTACTAAGTTCCGTGGATAGGACTATTCGGAAAACTTCGAAAGGTTGGTTACTTCTAATGATGTCCATGTGACTCACCAAGCTTAGAAATTTATCCGAAAAATGCCTATTTGTGGAAACCAAAACTAAGTCTGAATCTAACACACGTTAAACCAAAACTCCATAATTAAAAATCTAATTTCATCTCACAAAATCATAGGATTCCCTGATTGATAAAATAGATCGGGTGAGATGAATAAGGATTCAAAATTAAGTTCAAAATCTTTAAACTTAAAAATTATTTTCAAAATTTTAAACTTAAAAATTATTTTCAAAATTTTAAACTTAAAAATTATTTTCAAAATTTTAACTTAAAAATTATTTTCAAAATTTTAATTTTAAACTTCAAAATTTTAACTTAAAAGTTAATTTCAAAATTTCAAAATTTCAAAATTTTAACTTAAAAATTATTTTCAAAATTTTAATTTTAAACTTCAAAATTTTAACTTAAAAGTTAATTTCAAAATTTCAAAATTTTAAACTTAAAAATTAATTTCAAAATTTTAAACTTAAAAATTATTTTCAAAATTTTAAACTTAAAAATTATTTTCAAAATTTTAACTTAAAAGTTAATTTCAAAATTTTAAACCATGGTTTTGAATCTAGTACGTTTAAACTTTAAAAAATTTTGATTTTGGAAAACAAATTTTATCAAAACATTCTAAAAAGTAAAGATTTAAATTTAATTTAACCTTACTTTGAAATGTTCCTGAATCTAGTTCTTAACATTTGATTTTACTTAGTTTTGACAATTTGATTTGAAAGTTAAATTTTACAAAACTTATTTTACAAACTAAGCTTCTCAAAAACATTAGTTTTTCAAACTTGATTTTTGAAATTTGAATCTTTTACAAACTTAGTGTTGAAAAATAAATTTCAATTTGTTTGGAAAAATAGATTTTTCAAACTTAGTTTTGAAATTTTGGTTTTGAAAACTTATGTTTGAAAAGCGTTTCAAAGTTGAAACTTGTTTTGAAATTTTAATTGTGAAATTTAGACCTTATACACTTATGTTTGAAAATTAAAACTTAGCAATGTTTCTAAAAGCTAAAAGCTACTGCTTAATACAAGTTTTCAAAACTTTATACTCCCCAAAGTCAACTTGATCTTTTCTTGGATTTAAAAATTGTACTTTTTTCCTTGAATTCTGAACCAAACTCAGTTATTTTTTAACATTAAGTGTTATTATTTTCAGTAACTCTACACTATGATTGTTTCCCTTGTTTTTTTTATGAATGCCAAAGGGGGAGGAGGGTTAGGTGGTTAAGTTAGCTAAACCAATTTGAAAACACAAACTAACTTTAAAACCACACAAATGCATGTTGTTTCGTACATATGCTTTCACTAACTTAACCAGGTTGTCATTCCATCAAAAAGGGGGAGATTGTTGGTGCGGGTAGCACTAACGGTCTAACCCAGGTTTTGATGAATGACAAATAGGTTAAGTTAGTTGTGTTGTTGTCTGACACTTTGATCAAGTGTGCAGGAAAAGTCCAGCTAGGTCGACGGGCTGACCGGATAGCTGGTGAGAAGTCCAAGCGGGTCGACGGGCTGACCGGACGCTTGGCGAGAAGTCCAGCTAGGTCGACGGGCTGACCGGATAGCTGGCGAGAAGTCCAAGCGGGTCGACGGGCTGACCGGACGCTTGGCGAGAAGTCCAGACGGGTCGACGGGCTGACCGGACGTCTGGCAGGTAAGTAAGGTAAGTCACTGGAGGGGAGTGACTGCGAGGACGCGTTCCCGGGAAGGGAACATTAGGCGTCGATCCGGCTTAGATCCATTTCGGATATCTAAGTCGAGATCGTGACTAGATTCCGGTCTCGGAAAGACGGAATCTAAGTCATACTCTTGATGCTAATTTTTATTACTTAGCGTATCTGTAAAAATGTGCTAACAAACTGTGCTGCAGGGTTTATTTGCCTCGGACTAACACTGTTTTGCAGGTAGGGAACAGTGAGGGTCCGGGCGCCCGGAAGTCCGGGCGCCCGGAAGTCCGGGCGCCCGGAAGGGATCCAGGCGCCCGGAGGCAAATTTTATCCCCAGGACGACGTTGACACTTGGAGCATGCTGGTTGGGAGTGTTACGTCACATTCCAGGCGCCCGGAAGGGATCCAGGCGCCCGGAGCAGCATATAAAAGAAGCCCCAGGCAGGAGCCTCAAGATATCAGTCTTCTGAGAACTCTGAGTCCAATCACTCTGCTGCTCTGCGCTCCAACAACGTTCACAAAGCTCCGACGACTCACTCCGGCTCTCTTTTTAATTCATTGTTTGTCGGTTAGCTTTGTTTTCTTTCTTTTTCATTAGCAATATTTGTACATAAATTGTAATTATCCGAATTGCTAGTGAATTGCCCAACGAAAGTACTCAAGGAGTACGGGCCTTCGAGTAGGAGTCGTCACAGGCTCCGAACGAAGTAAAAATCAACAGTGTTCATCTCTTTACTTCTTTACTTTTCCGCTGCGTTTTAACTCGAGATTTTCGAATCGATATTCACCCCCCCTCTATCGAATTCAACGGTCTTACAATAAGAATGTTCCGTTGCATGTACATGTCAAATATCCGAATATTCCCTGATGGATAGCTGTTATTCACTGACAGGTTGTTGTGATTCACTGATAATATTATCTCTATAATATAGCCCGACCGAATATTTAGACGAACGGGGTATCCAGACAGTCTATATGTCCGACCGAATTTGCAATGAGAATTATTTTATGCATTTGCCTTGAGCATTCATATATGAAACGGGAATTAGAGCCTCGTAAACTCGATCAAACTTATAAATAGGAGCATTGTACCTTTGAAAGGGGAGTTGGAAGGCGTACGATCTTTCTCTGAGGAATCTTCCATTACACATGTACAAATAGTCTTTTGTAATCTTACAATAATAATAGAAGCTGAGTAGCCACTCTCATAAGAAGGTTCTGTTGCCTATACATGTCAGATATCCAAATATTTCCTGATGGATAGCTATTAATCACTGACAGGTTGTTGTGATTCACTGACAATATTATCTCTAGAATATAGTACGACCGGATATTTGGATGAACGGGGTATCCAGATAGTCTATATGTTCGAATGAATTTGTAATGAGAATTATCTTATGCATTTTCCTTGAGCATTCATATATGAAATGAGAATTAGAGCCTTGTAAACTCGATCAAACTTATAAATAGGAGCATTGTACCTTTGAAAGGGGAGTTGAATCTCATAAGTCCGACCAACCATATGTCTGGTAATCAATATGCTCGTAGGCTCATGTTGAAGATCTGATAAGTAATAAGGAGCCAAGTCTCGCAGGTCCGGTCAGCTCTAGGACCGACCGACCGTATGATGGGAGACTGACTATTGGATAACAAGGTGCTTAGCCTCGTAAGTACGACCGACCTTGTGATGGTCGAATTTATACTGAAGGATGTACTGCACTGTAAGACTGAATATATAAGCTAAGTAATATTGTAGAAGTGTGGAACTGGGTCCCATACATTTAACCGGTACATTAAGACTGACATACAATAGGCTGAGTATTGCTTTATCATGCTGAGTATTGTCTGGTAATGGCTAAGATCTAAGAAATGGGAGATCATCTCATAAGACCGAATGACCCTTGTGGTGGCCGACTATATGTCAAGAGGTACTGTAATGTCAGTTAAATGACTGCATGCTAAGTGCCTTGTCTATTACAATTTTGGCCAGTTCTTAGTCTTTTTGGCTATATGTTGAGAGACTGCCTTTAAAGGGTGAGTTGTTCAATGTACCCAACTGACACATTAAGGTCGACCGAGTTTGTCATGTATATCTTAAGCAATAAGCAGAATGACAAATCTTTTAAATATAACCAACATTTGTGTCATCAGACCATATACTGAGACTTATGTTTGACAAATGGGAAGTTGGGCCCCTTGAATCTGATCGACCCTAAGGACAATCGACTTTAAACATTGTAAGGCTAATTGTACACTGAGTTCTATAGTTTTCCAAGCCCGCTCGACATTTATACCGAGCAACTATTCATAAGTAAAACACTAGATCCTTCAAGTCTGTTTGGATCTAGGGTCGGTCGTCTTTATATCGAAGGTCTTAGCGCTAAGTGAGGAGCTAAGCCTTGATAAGGGTGATACTCTAACTGCCACCTGATCTTGACTTTGACTTCCACGTTACTTTTGGGCTTGCTCGTAACATCTCGTATCAGCCTCCAAGGTTCCATCATAAACTTTCAAAAATTTCTCCTAGAGTTCTTTGGCGGAGTTGTAGGCGCCGATCCGTTTATTTCTTAGGGCAGTAGTATACTTAGCAGATGAAACTCTGTCTTGTCGTTGGCCACAAAGTCGGTTTACTTCTTTTTGTTCTATTGGTGCTCTTCCTTTTTTTCTCTCTTCTCATTCCTGAGTGCTTTAAAACCATATTTAATAGTTAAAAGTATATTGAAATCAGTTTTAAAAAATACCTTCATTCGACATTTCCAAAGTGTGAACTCTCCTTCAAATTTTAGTGGATGAATGCTTGATTCGGTCATTTTCCTTGTTACTTTAGTTGGTGGTTAGTTCTTAGATGGTTAGGCTCTGATAGCACTTGTTGGATTAGGTAAATCAGCTAGAGGGGATGAATAGTCTGTAAATAAGAATTTAACTCGTTCTCTTACTAATTTGCTAGCAAGGACACATAATTAATTAAAATAAATAATATAAAAAGTAAAGTAAAAGACTGATAGAATTTACTTTGTTACAATCTGAGTGGTTGTTAATCCAAGATTGTGGAAGCACTATCAATCTCTTTCTTTGATAAGGTTGGAGGCGGAGTAGTCTCTTACAGTGTTTGAAAGCACAAAACGAAATACATAGCTTAGAAAATGAAATACTGAGTGTGTACTTTACAACTAACTCTAGGGCACTATTTATAGTGCACTAGTCGAAATAACCATTTTGATGACGTGGCAACTCGGATGCCTCCATTGATCTAGGGTGCTTCCAATGCTGAATTTTATCTCTACGACAATGACCACTTTCTGATTTGGCAGAATTAGAGGCATCTTGGTTCATTAGAGGCGCCTCAGTTGTGTTGAGCTAGAATCCACTACTTATTTGTTCCGCAATGGTTCCCGGGCATCTGAGGTGCCTCAATTTATCCAAGGCGCCTCCAAAGTCTGGCTTCCAAGGCGCCTCATGACAATTGAAGTGCCTCGAGCATCAGGCGCCTCCAATCAATGGAGGTGCTTGGGATAGTCAACTTCCAAGTTGACCATCCACTTCTTCGCATGTGCATGCTTGAGTCATTATCCGACCGTGCGGAGTTGAGCTCACCAAATCCAACTCTAACTCACTCTTCGAGTAGACTTCTTCCTGGCATCTCATCCCTCAGATGCGCCACGCACATCCTTCTCGCTCCACCGATATACTCTTATGCAGCTTCTCATCCTTTGGATGCATCAAATTTGTCGGCTCACTCCCCGTGACATCCTTCTCGTTTGCTGCATCTTCCACTCGACTTTTTGTATTCCTAAGTTTCTGTACACTTAGACACAAGACATCAAAAACACAAGATCTAACTTAATTCAATTGATTGATATCAAAACTAACCCAGAATACATATAGAGATCATATGATAGAGAGGATGACACCAACGATCGGAGGGAGAGGAGAGGGGTCGATGAGATAAGGAAAAATCGGACTAAGAAATCCTAAATTTACTAAATTAGTGAAGAAAATTTAATTTTATCTCTAAATTAGAGATGGAAATGCAAAAATTTATTCCTGTTGCATATTTAAATAGATTATATATTATTTTTTTATTAATAACTAAAAATATTGTGACAAAATTATAATTTCAGCGCTAATTTGGTTGCTAATATATATATATATATATAAAAGTGAATAGTTTGAAGAATTGTGAAGCAGAGATACCTTTTTGATTTATTTCATCAGTTAATCAAGTCGGTGATAACAACATTCAGATGGGTACATCAAATCCGAAGGTGTGTTTTAATAACCAAGAGTGTGTCAAAATATAAACATGACAAGATCCATGTGACACACACCTATCGAGAGAGAGATAGAGCTCCCTCCACGCTTCGAGTGGCAGGTTTATCAACGAGCTAATTGACCGAACTCAAGGTGGTTGAATTAATTAACTATGACAATTTCCAAAAACAATCTTGAAGAAACTACTTCCGAGCTCGTGTCTCGATCGTTCAGTCTTTGCAATCGATATGGAAAATGTTGTCGGTGAAGCTAGAGGTTCTTGCTGGGTATTTGTCTCCCAAATGTGGCCCATCGAACCAATTAGTTTCAGTTGAGATCGAACAAAGTCTTCAAGTTTTCTTTTAATGTTAATTATTGTTCTTGTTTAGGCTGCAACCCATCAAGTCCATGGATAGTCAGTAGTAGCATACCGGTCCATCCATGAAGCGTAGAGTTATAATTGTTTTGATGTCTATATTGCAAATAAATAATTATAAATTAATTTTGTGAATGAATCAAAAATTAATATTTAATATTACTGTGAGTAACTAATGCTCTTTATATATTTAAAGGAGTATGATGATTGATGGATAAAATAAATTAAGGGTCATAGAAAGAAAATGAAAAGAAAAAATCTCTTCCTCTATATACTTATTTACTTTGATTAAGAAAGGTGGATACATATAAATATACGGTGTAATTTTTTAATTGAAAAATGGTATATGCGTTAATTTTAGGTATATGATATAATTTTATGAGTTAAAAGGGTATATGGTATAATTTTATGAATGAAAAGGGGGTATAAGCATAATTTTTTTTCCATCCATTGGTTTCCGTCCGATTTTGAGATGATTGCTTTTGACTTCAAAATAATCCGCTAATGGATTATGTTTCTCTTTCCTCTTAAAATTTTAATGACTTAAATTTTTAGGATTTTCTAAAGGTTTGAAGACTCTAAATCATTATTGGTGCATTGATAGAAGTTGGAGCATGAAGGAGAGATTTTGAGGATGAGTAAATGTTGAATGATTGAATGTTCAAGGTTGAGTATTGGAGATAATGAAAGATAAGGACCTCCGTTGTGATGTTAGAAGTTTAAGATGAATAAATTTTGAAAAAAGATTTTTGATGTATATCAGGGGGAATGTCGGATTTAAGTTAGAAAACCCTTATTTAGGGGTGAGCAAAAATTCAGTTAAATCGAATTAATCGATCGAACCGATTGAAATTACAAATTCGGTTTGGTTAACTCAGAATTTTTTTTTAAAAAAAAATATTCATTATTTTGGTTTAATCGATTCATTTTTAGTTTTAAAAATTCGGTTAAACTAATTAAACTGAACTAAAACTTTAAAATCCTTAATTTCCTATTTTCTCGTAATCTCCCTTGGCCGGCCCTTTCTCCTAACTCCCGCTTGCCTCTCAAATTGCCTCCCCACTTCTTTTGACTCCCGATCGCCTCTCGAAGTCGAAGTGCCAACAGTCCCCATCGTCTGCAGCTTGTCTTGTCATCCCGACGAGCACCTGCGCGACCAGGCCCGCTCGCCCCTCGAAGCTGCCTCCCCTCTTCTTCCGACTCTCGATTGCCTCTCAAAGTTAAAGACCCCTTGCCGGCAGCCCCCATCGCCTGCAGCTTACCTTGCCTTCCCCTTGGGGCTGCGCTCGTCGTCGATGAGCACCTGCATGACCAGGTGAGTGTCATAGGACATCCCCTTATTTAGCACAAGAAGGGAAGTGAAGACAGGAGTGAGGTTGTAGGCCTCTTCTACCTTGTCGAGCTTTGATCTTGTGAAGAGGCCAGAGTGGATGAGGAGGCGAATGAGGCGACAGAAGGGGTATATTTTGGTAGGTGGAATACAGATTTGGGCGAATAGGAGAGTAGATAGAGGGGATCATATGTTGATGGTGATTGCTGGCTTCTTGCTTCAGTTGCTCCTGCTGATCATTTTCATCACCATTGATTTGTTGTTCTATGTTGAAACATAGAAACATACTCTCATATTGTTTGTCTCAATGTCGTGGTCTCTCTAGATTTTACCCTGGTATCTCTAGATATTCTGCACGACCTCTAGGAAGACGCTTCTAGGTAATTTTCTCTTCTCGCATGTAGGGCAAACCTCTGATTCATGTTTAAGCTAAAAAAATTAGATATTTCGATTTTAAATGATTAAATCGATATTTTATTGATTTGGTCAGTTTGGTTTGCTCGATAATTTAGTGGTTCGGTTTCTTTGAAAAAAAAATTCAGTTTTTTTTTTTATTTTGGTTAATTCAGTATGGTTCAGTTTGGTTTTAACCAAATGCTCAGCCCTAGCCTTATTCATTCTTTGACATGAGAAGAAGAATAAAAAAGAAAGTTTAGTTAATGAGTTAACCTAACTTAAACAGATTGTTAAACATCAAAAGGGGAGATCATTGATGCAATCGACCTCGGATCAAAGTTGATCAAGTTGACCAAGTTCAGATTGACTCAAGTTTAGATTTCGATGTTTGATCAATATGTTAGTAAGAAGTCAAGTAGGTCAAGATTGACTGGATACTTAACTAGAAGTGGGAAGTACAACCGAAAGTTGGTAAAAGGAAAGTTCAAGTGGGTCAAAGTTAACCAAACACTTGGTACTCAGAAGTCCAATGAGAGGTTGACAAGAAAAAAGTCTAAGTAAGTCAAGGTTAACTAGACGTTTGGTGATTAAAAGTCTAACAGAAAGTTGGCAAGAAAATTATGGAGGACCGAACATTTGGTGATTGGAAGTCTAACATGGAATTGGCACGAGATAGAAAGTCCAAGTGGGTCATGAAGGATCAGACATTTGGTGATGACAAAAGTTCTTACATATCAATGTTGACCTAATGTTTGGCTATGGGAAGTCTCGACAGGTCAAGAATAATTAGATGCTAAGCAAAGGAAGCTCTAGTAGGTTGAGGTCAACTGGATACCAAGAAAGATAAAAAATCAACTCGGTAAAGTTGAATCAAGAGTATTAGTTGATTGATAAGTCATATCAATCGACAGATGAACTCTAGACCCCTAAATTGATATTTAGAGGTGTTTTTTAAAGTTTGCTACACTAATTATAGTTTTTTCTATAGTAACAGGTGTTGATACAGTCTGACCTGGCTGTTGTTTTGATGTTGACACTGATTTAAGTTTGTATCAGATATTAATTAAACTCAGACTGATTGATGATCAAGGATGATCATGAGGAGAGGAAAAGTCCAAGTACGGATACTTGGCACGCAAAGTCAAAGAGGGCTCGGTAGCTCGTTCTCTGGACCGGACGAAGTCGGAGAGGGCTCGGCAGCTCGTTCTCCGGACTAGGTCAGAGAGGGCTCGGTAGCTCGTTCTCTGGACCGGACGAAGTCGGAGAGGGTTCGGCAGCTCATTCTCCAGACTAGGTCAGAGAGGGCTCGGTAGCTCGTTCTCTGGACCGGACGAAGTCAGAGGGGGCTCGGCACTGCTCTCCTGACTAGGTCGAGAGGGCTCGAGCTCGCTCGACCGGACGAAGCCCGAGAGGGCTCGCAGCTCGTTCTCCGGACTAGGTCGAGAGGGCTTGGTAGCTCGCTCGACCAGAAGACGTTAGGGTTTAGGGCCGAGGCTCTAAAACTAACACAGGACATTGGATCGGTCTGCTGACCGATCCGATACTGGTTGTCGGATCGGTCGGCGACCGATCCAGGATACATGAGTTGCCCGATCGGTCTCGTGACCGATCGGTGACCACCTGAAAGTCTCATGGGTTATCTGATCGGTCGGGGACCGATCAGCCAGTGATACTCAGGTTATCTGATCGGTCTGCAGATCGGAAAGAAGCAATCAGAAAGACGCGGGACTCAAAGCGATAGGGGATCGGTGCGTGGACCGATCCACTATAGGCCGATCGGTCCACGCATCGATCGACTTTTCGCACCGATCGTGATGAGTCCTGATCGATCCAGAGATCTATGGATCGGTCTGTTGACCGATCCACAACTTGTCGTTTGTTTTTGCTGTTTCTCTGATATTTCTGATTCACTTCTGATTCACCTGATCAAATCATCTGCTGTGAGATTTTTAAGTTACAGGTTGCAGGTATCGTGCCATTGGTTAATTTCAAATAAAGCTCCATTAGAAGAATAAGAACAAGTGCCCTTTATGCTGTATTTCACTGCAAGTGATGCAATTCGGGCTTCAACGTTCACTGGCCGCGATCAGTTGGACTCTTGCTCATTGGTTCGAGCTCAGAGACACCAGTGAAGACCATGGATGGTATTGGTGTGAGTTCAGAGAACCAGATGAGAAGGAAGAGTGATTGGCGACGCCTGAGTTGGTTGCAGCGATTCGACACAGGTGACAGTGATTCGGGACAGTGAGAAAGCAGAATAAGAAGAAGGAAGAAGAGAGGTTTGCTAAGGTTCTGGAAAAACTCTCTGTCGATCAAGAGGCTGTGTTGTTGAGCTCTTGACTGAAGACTTCCTTCTGTCTTTGCGTGCGTTTTGCTTCGTGGCTGTAAGTTTCATTTGCTCATTCCGATAGCCACAAAACTCTGTAAGTCATTGCGCTTTGTCTTCAAATCTATTCTGTGACTTTTTTGGAGAGGTTACTCCACCGAGAAGGAGAAACACTTAGCCGGATTTTGTCCGGGGTGTGATCTACCGAAAGATCAAGGGATCGTCCACCTTACGGACACGCCGAGGAGTAGGGGCAAGTTATCCCCGAACCTCGTACATCGTTTTGTTAGTGGTGGTTTGTTCTTTTCCTTGCATCAGTTTTCATTTTACTTATTTCCGCTGTGTTATCAAACTCTTGTGAGGAAATTGATTGGATTTTTAAAGGAGGTTATTCACACCCCCCTCTCTAGCCATCCGAAGGTCCTAACAACAGGTTTGTTTCAAACCCTAGACTTTGAAAAATAGGGTTTGCTACAGAAAGTTCAAGGTTGTTATAGTACCAGGTATATAATTACTGCTATAATATTTTTAGTACAATGCAATTGATTGATGAGTTTCTAGTAATCAATCGGTGGCATTATAGCAGCGAACATAATGCTTCCAAATCGATTTGGTTTGATCATCTGGAAGCAACCAATCTATTGGTGAGTCTCATTAATCGATTGGTAAGGTAAAAAATAGTCGTTCCGTAGATTTAAATGATCGGATTCGATGGCAATCGATTGGTGAAATCTACCAATCAATTGGTAGGCAAAAATTAACTTGAATGCAACCCCTATAAAAGAGGGTTTCATGAAGATTTGAATGTGTTAGTTCTTGAGAGGTTATAGGCGAAGTGTTGCTGCATTTCCAACCATCAAGAGACATTCCAAAGCTACAAGCAAACATCCAAAGAAAAGCTCTCAATTGTAAAGTGTTTTACTTTCATTTTCGTTTGTGTTTTGTATTGCTTGTATTTGTTCTTATAAGAACTTGTTGTAAGATGCTTTTCTACCTTTAGAAGGTATTCGAAAAGAAGAAGTTCATAGTGGATGGAGATCACTAGAGGTAAGCCTTGGATTAGTCACCTAAGAGACGGATACTAAGTAAAATCCCGGAGTTTTGCATGTGGAGTCAAGTTTGAATCAAGGTTTTCGCTACGCTTTCAAACGACGAGCACGAGATCAAACATGAAGCGATTGGAGCTATTCACCCCTCCCTCTAGCTCGCATGGGTCCTAACAAATGGTATCAGAGTGAGATCGCTCTCACCAAACTAATCGCCTAAAGGAACAAAGAGCTAGAGAAAGAAGAAGCTAACATTGTGAGCCTTACAATATCAAGAAGTCAAAAGACCAATTATCAAAGGAGCTCGACTTAAAATGGATCCTCGGGATTTGGATACACCATCTGAATACCTCCGTCTTTTAGATTAAGAGGGTTTGCTCTATGGAAGGAAAGAATGGAAAATTTCCTTATGATGGACATAGAGCAATGATTTGTTCTAATGGAGGGATTTAAAGCCTTAATGAATAGAAAAGGGAAACTCTCAAAAAAAAAAAAAATGGACCGAGGAACAAGTCAAGAGATTCGAGGCTCATGATAAGGTGACCAAAATGTTGGTCAATTTATTGCCTAATAATATTTTATGCAAGATAGATACATACCAAGATGTCAAGGAGTTATGAAGCAAGTTGACTAAGCTCCATCAAAATCTATCGTTTGCACAAGCAAAGACAAGCTCAAGGAGAGAGATTTGTTAACACTAGAGCATGATAACTCAAAGGTTGAGAGGTGCTCAACATTCAAATGGAAGACGAAGAAACATCCACCTCAAGGATTGAGAGGGAGAGCTTATTAATACTGGAACAAAAAGAACCCTCAACTTTCGGAGTCAATGAGGAAGAAGAATGTTCTACCTCTACGAGCGAAGGTATAAAAAGTTCAATTCATAAAGATAAAGACCATATAATTTTACTTCGAGTGTAGGGAAAAAGGACACTACAAAAATAAGTGTCCTAAATTGACGAAGAAAAAGACTAAGTTGGCACCCAAGGCGAGTGATAACCTAAAATAGTTGGAACTCTTGATACACAAAGACAAGAAGCACATTAGATGTTTCACATGCAACCTAAGAGGACATTACCAGAACCAATGTCCAAAGGAGAAGTATCAAAATAAAAGCAAGGGAGGAAGCTCAAACTTAAGAGGAGTTTCAAAGGTATCATTTATTGATGTTATTCCTTCACATCATGATAAAAAATATGTTAGAAATAGATTTAATCAACATAGTCTTATCGAGAAAATAGGAAGCATAATCTTTCTAAGGACAATTATAGATCATATCATGCTAGAATGATTCTAAAAAATTCCTCTCACCCCCTAGCGAACTTGGCAGTCGGTTATAAGCTGACCCCGTAATTTATCTCTCTTCACATACTTAGGGATCGATTGTGAGGAGCGTCTAAGATGAGTGTAATTATCTTTTTGCTACAATGCTAAAATGACTCTGTCTAAGGATAGGAAGATAGAAAACAATCTAGACAAGAATCATAAGAAAATTAGACATATGCCTAAAAAAAATGTCCAAGGTAATAATGAAAAATTAAAGTTTGAGGGTTCAAGATTGAAAATTAAGTTTTGATGTCAAGACTTGATAAATTAGAAATACCCTTAAGAAAATGACAAATGAAGTGAAAGAGTCTAAGAAGAAAAATATAGGCTTAGATATGCAAGAATCATTCAAGGAAAGAAAGATTTGGGATACAAATCTAAAGGTAATAAAATGTGTCATAGTGCTATAGAGTTCCATATAATTATGGAGTTAACTCTAGGTCTAGGGTTCAAGTCAAGTTTATAAGATAGATTATTCCTAGTATTGACCTTGAGTAGACTATTATGACTAAGACTGACTACAATAAATATGACTTTCCGTAGTCGTTATCAACAATGCACAATTAAGGCACACCATTAATAGTAAATTTTATGATGCGCTCAATTAAATACACTGCGGATAGTATTATATTTTTTTATAAATGACGACGTGTAAAAAAATATGTCATTAATAAATTTTTTTACAATATATAGAGTACATTGTTAAAATTAAATATTGATCACGTACCTTACGTGCTGTTTAAAATATATTAAAATTAAATATTGATAGCGAGGGTAAAGTGCACCATTAAAAGTCAAAATTTTAGCTCGTTTTTTTAACCCAATCTATCTCACCTTCCGAATTAATATGTGACTTTACCTCTTAAATCGAGTTTGGATCCTCTATCCCTAAATTTCTATGTCCCCGTATCTTCTTATCAATTAGACAGGTCAAATTACATCTCAAAATAACATGGCTTACCCATTATGAGAATACTGTACACCTTTTAAGAATGTCATGTTACCTTAAAATATAATTTGATTCATCTAATTGATAAGTAATACCGGGATAGAAAAATTTAGGGACAGACCATCCGAGACGCTTGCTTCCAATCACGGCTTTCCTCTTTCTATTCCCTGCGTCCTCCTACTCTTCATTTCTTTATGGGCAGCCGTAGTCTCAGTCCGCTGCAGCTGTCAGTGGGGCAACCATGGCTACGATCCCATGACTGATTTTCTCCTGCGACACCACATCCAGCAGCCAATCTACTCCTATGAGCAGTTATGTGCCTCCACCAACAGCTTCGACCCCCGCCGCAAGATTGGCGACGATGGGTTTGGATTTGCTTACCTCGCCCCCCTCAACGATAGTGTCACTGCCTTGAAGAGGCTTCACTGCCACCACCCTGCCGCTGTGACGACAAAGTCCTTCTGCAACGAGATCCTCATCCTCTCCTCTCTGCGCCACCCCAACCTTGTACGCCTCCATGGCTATTGCTGCGGTCTTCTCCTGGTCTACGACTACGTTCCTAATGGGACCATGGCAACCACCTTCACTGCTCCTGAAGCCCCTACAGCAAGCCTTGCACACTGCTATGGGCTGTCGATCAAGAAGCTTATCCTGGCTAGCGATCTTTCCCTATTGCTGCTATCGATGTTTATTTCGGGGAAGATCGAAGATCATAAGGTATTTTTCGATTTCACTCTGCATTTGGGTGGTAATCAGCTAGGGTTTCCACTGAAGATAAGGGGACTGATGGGCGAGCATTTGGATGGTACTTGTGTTCATGGTAATTTTGGCATAGGTGTTTCCGTCAATGGTTGTTAAATGCCAAGAAGAATCAATATCAAGTCATCTATCCTCCAAATAAGAGTATCATTTTCTGAGATTTGCTGATTAAATTAGATTAGGTTCTTAGATGATGGATGGATAATTACTAGAAATCACCCATTATTAAAAAAAAATCTCGTATTAGATACTGCCTCTTCCATTTGTATGAATGTTGAATGCTGGAGAATGAGGAGGTAAATTTTAATGCATTACAATAGAAGACTGAAAAGCAAATGCAGTATACGAGTTGAGTTTTGTTCTCACTAATCATCAAAATGATATTTTTAATATTTCATAGGGCAAGAATTCCCTAATCTACGATTTAGATTTTTTTTTTCTGTATTGAATTTAGGAAGTCTTATAATTCTTATATTTTTTTATAACTTTTTATGCCTTCTAAGCAACCACATTTATATTGATTGATTCAAAATAGGGGCTATTGAAGGCAGTACTCCAGAGAAAGTGAACAAGCAAATAGAGAAATCCCTCCAACTTCCAGTGCCCTCAAAGAAGAATAAATCAATATTTAGCAAAGACTACTTGGCAAAAAGTTTAGACTAGGATAGAGATTTCCTTACAAGGTAACTAATTTTGTATGGAATTAGGACATGTTTGAACTGTAACATAGAATCTTAATGGATCTTATTGTTTAATTTATAGGTGTTTTGGATTATGAAGAATTGGCTAGCCTAAATAGCACATTCAGGAGGATTGATACATGTTCAC
This sequence comes from Zingiber officinale, assembly GCF_018446385.1. Lineage (NCBI taxonomy): Eukaryota > Viridiplantae > Streptophyta > Magnoliopsida > Zingiberales > Zingiberaceae > Zingiber > Zingiber officinale. Next base: position 68,332,884 of record NC_055989.1, read on the forward strand.
TGCCTACAATCCATGAGGAGTCAAAAAGATTAATTGTGGCAAACTCAACTTTAAGCTATGATGATAACTTGTTTTACACTTGTTTGAAAACAAAGGTGCTTCAATGAAGACTTTCGATACTGGTGTAAAGTCTTCTGGATCGGAAAAGTCCAGCAAGAGGAACATTCCAAGAAGGGGTCGCACATTGTCCCTTGAGTGTAAGAATGCTCGACTTAATAGTAATCTTCAATATGTAGGAACTGATGGTTTCTATGCTATTGTTGAGTTGCATTTGTTGCTAATAATTGATCATGTATCTTTTCAGTGCCAACTAAATTTGAAGCTTCTCAGAATTATAAGGTATGGTTTTTGAACAATCACTACTTTTATACGCCAACATCACCAAACTTCTTCACTCCTAATTATCAAATTAGGGGGGACACTATTTTATGCCATTGAGCTAAATATGTGTCAAACATTGTCAATGTGTGCTACATCAGAAGTCTCTTGTAGTACCAGAACAACACGGCGCTAGAAATCATAGACTTCTTATCCTGGCTATCATCTTTCTTGCAACTAAATCAGAAGCTTAAAGTGCTCTCATAGGTGAATATGTTGCAAAAGCAGATCCTTAAAAAGAAAAGGTACCGAAAGAGAACGAGAAGGTAGAGATGTTGAAGGAAGAGAATAATGAAAAACTTTTAGATAAGATGAAGGCTAAGATAGAAGTCTTGAGCATGACAAGAACACCTGTGACCAGTGGAACATTGTTGGATGTATATTAGATTGAAGTAGTATTGGAACACTATTGACAGGAAATCATTGATGGTTAGTGATTCATGATTTATGCAATTAATTTAGAGAAATTTATGAACTTTGTAAAATGATTATTAGATGAATAAAAATTATATATTTATATTTTGATTTTATTTTATAATTTGTTATTTCTATTGATGAATTGTGATAATGTCTAAATTTTAAATTTAGATTATATATTTTAAATAGATATTATTGATAATTGTATAATATTTTAACTGTAGCGTACATCGCGCGTTGCAAATGCGGTTAACAGCAGCATGCGGCGAGCGTTGTGAATGCTCTTAACAACAGTACATAGTGCGTGTTGCAAATTAAATGCTCTTAACCGCAGCGTGGGGTGTGCGCTGTGAATACTCTTAATCACAGCGTGCGATGTGCGCTGTCAATATCTTATGACTTTTAACAGTTTGTAATTGTGCAGCGTGCAATGTGCACTGCGGATAGCATAATTGTGCGCTACGAAAAGTCAAATTTATTGTAGTGACTTCTAAGAAATTTAAGACAGTTATTAAGAAAGTATCTAGGGAGCTTCTCCCTAGTGAGTACCTAGTGCACTCAAAAAGTTCCAATAGGTATTGGGTTTTTAAGAGTGTGAACTCCTCACACTAGATAGGTATAAAGTATGTCAACCCTAATTAGAATGATAGTTAACCCAACCATAGTAAAGTTGATATTTTAGAGCATTTTCAATGTATTGTGACATCTTAAAAATAAGAAGTTGATTTTTATCCTTGATGAGTTCATAGTGTGTCAATAAAAATTTGAGGTATTAAGATTAATCAAAGTAGTACAAATAGGATAGAATTTAAAAGTATGCCAAGTTGGGATTTTTGGCACATTCTAAGGAAATATGCCACTTATGTCAAATCAAGTATTTGGCACCATAATTAAATGATGATACTTAGATGGAAAATCTAAATATTTACTTTGTGTTATAATTACTATGCTTGTGTGCCCTATCACATGTCATGACATCATGACTTGCACAAATATTTTATCTTGTCATGATATTTGATATATGCCAAGACGTTATAATAGTCTTTCATTTGAAAGTATGCATTTAATGTATGCTAGCATCATTTACATACATTGTTTAATTCTTTGTAATTAAAGATAATAATATTAATTGACATCCTAGGTAGAATGATCAAATTCAAAATATCTAGTTAGAGATGTAGCATGATCTCTTAGTTTATGGAAAATAAACTTTATATCTCACAAGAACAATAGGATTAACTCATGTGTGTATTGAGATACATTAGACACAAGTGAGATATTAGGATAATGAACTAAGTTTAAGATGCAATTTTAGTGCATTAAAATTGAGCTAAGTTTCATCAAAATACATGGATTTTACATGACCAATCATGGCAAAAACTAATGTGTAAATCATGTGCATTAAGTCCATAAAGCATGGTTGAAAATTAGATTTGAAAATCATTTCAAAATTATTTTGAAAAATCTTGGTAAAGTATATTTGTTGATAGAAATCACTAATGATTAGTTTCATACAAAGTGAGAGAAATATTAAAATTTTCAATGGTTTCAAATTTTGTTCTATTCTTTGAAAATAAAATAATTTTTTATAGAAAATTATTTTTTCCTAATAGTATTTGACATGAGTAATGTCTATATAAAATTTCATAATTTTTCAAAAAATGTAGAATTACTTATGCATTTATGAAATTTGACTTAAAAATTAAAATTTCAAGTTTTTAAGCCACCAATCGATTAGTGTCAGTTATCAATTGATTGGCTACAATTTTAACTAAAATAAATTTATTTCAGTCGGGTAAGTCACCCCTAGGAATTGTAACTATCCCTAAACCTCTGTTATGCTTGGATAAGCGTTGAAATGTGATTTTTTGGATGAAAATGAGAAAGAGATATTAGAATGGGGAAAATGAGGATTTAAGAAGATTCAGACTCAACGTTGAGTTTTCAACCTCATGACTTAAATTTTTAGAATTTTCTAAAGGTTTAGGAACTTTAAATCATTGTTAGTGTAATGATAAAATTTGGAGGATACTTTGAGGCAGAGGTCTACCTTGAAGGTATGATTTAGGTAAAAAAGGAGAGATTTTTAGAATGAGTAAATATTGACAGATTAAATGTTCAAGGTTGAGAAGACAATGGAAGGTAAGGACCTCCATTGTGATCTTGGAAGTTTAAAATGAATGAATTTTGAAAAAGATTTTTGATGTGTGATAAAGGGGGAGAATGTAAGATTTAATTTAGAAAACCTTCATTCATACTTTGACATGAGAAGAAAAATGAAGAAGGAAGTTCGGCTAATGAGTTAGCTTAACTTAAATATATTATCAAATATCAAAAAGAGGAAGATTATTGGTGTAATCGATCTAGGGTTATGGTTAACCAAGTTGACCAAGTTCAGGTTGACTCGAGTTTGAGTTTTAATATTTGATTAATATGTTAGTAAGAAGTTAAGTAAGTTAAGGCTGACTAGATACTTGACTAGAAGTGTGAAGTTCAATGGGAAAGGACAAGAGAAAAATTTAAGTGGGTCAAGATTAACCGGACACTTGGTTATCAGAAATCCAACAGAAAGTCGGCAAGAGAAAAGTCTCAGTGAATTAAGATTGACTGGACACTTAGTGATCGAAAGTACAACAGAAAGTTAGTAAGAGAAGAGTTTAAATGGGTCACGGAGGACCAAATACTTAACGATCGAAAGTCCAACATGGAGTTAACATGAGACAAAAAGTCTAAGTGGTCATGGAGGATCGAACACTTGATGATGATGGAAGTCCTGATAGGCCTTGGTTGACTGTATGCTAGGCAACAAGAAGTTTAGGTAGGTTAAATTTGACTTGATACTGAGCAAAGGGAGTTCTGATAGGTTGAAATCAACTAGATAGCAGGCAAGATAAGAATTCAACTTGGTGCAGTTGAAATAAGAGTAGTAGTCGATTGATAGACTGTATCGATCTATTGATGGACTCTAAATCCCAAAATTAAGGTTTTAAGGTGTTTTTAGGATTTGCTACAATAATTGTGGTTTTTGCTACAGAAATAGGTTTATTTCAAACCCTGACCTTGAAAAATATGGTTTTCTATGGTAGTTATAGTTTGCTATAATACTTCTGGGTTGCTACAGTTTCAAGCTTAAAGTTACTGCTATAGTGCCAATCGATTAATGAGTTTTCAGTAATCGATTGGTGGCATAGTAGCAGTGAAAAGAATACTTCTGAATCGATTGGTTTGATCGACTGGAAGTAATTAATCGATTAGTGAAGTAAAATAGTTGTTTTGCAGATTTAAATGGTCGAATTCAATGACAATCAATTAGTGAAGTCTACTATTCGATTGGTAGGCAAAAATCTCCCTAAATGCAATCCTATAAAATAGGAATTTGTGGAGATTTTAAAGCACCGATTCTTGAGAAGTTAGAGCGAAGTGCTACTGCATTTTCAACCATTAAGAGATATTCCAAAGTGACTAGCAAGCATCAAAAGCAAAATTCTCAATTGTAAACTGTTTTGCTTTAATTTCCATTTGTGTTTTGTATTGCTTATGTTTGTTCTTGTAAGAACTTATTGTAAGAGGCTTTTATGTCTCCAGAAGGTATCCGACAAGGAAAAGTTCATAATAAACAGAGATCACTAGAGGTTGGCCTTGAATTTGTCACCTAAGAGGTGATACCAAGTAAAATCTCAAAGTTGTGCATGTAGAGTCAAGTTTGAATTTCCAGCGGTCCTAACAAATTTAAATTAGTGAATAAATTCCACTTAATGAGTTGTTGGCCTAAGAAAGTTCAGTTAATGTGTCACCTGCTGTGAGTGCTTCCTGATTTATCCTGTTGGTTAGTGAAAAACTTCTGTAGGGCTAAACTGGTCACCCCTAGGATTGGTCGGTGTAAGCTGGATACCTGACTACTAGAATAATGCACTTTAAGGACACACATAAACACCCTTATACTATAATTTTAGTAACACTAAAACTATAATGATATTACTAAAAAATATATTGAAATGTGGTGTTATCTTAGGCTCTCTAATATTTCTATATATGTATAATGTCATTATAAAATATCTATGCTAACTTTAAAAATGTCTTAATTTTAAAAACATACTGACAATCGAAAATTTCATGAAAAATAATTTATAAAATTATTTTAAAATGTTACCTAAATTAATCTAGAATGACACTATTAAATGTCACTGAAATTGTCATTAATATTTATTCAGAATATATAATTTTAATTTAAAATTTACACATTATCATAATTCATCCACCCTATAAAATATTAAAAATTTATATTCAAAATATTCAATTCATCCACTACATCATCACAATCAATCACAATTTATCTAGCTAAATACTGATAAAATGCACTCCAACATCAAATTTTAGAACTAACAATTTTATAAAATAAAAATTCAACTAATTTACTATGAATCATCTTCAACTATCATATTATAAGTAAAATCTAAATATTTATAACCTACAAATACAATACATTTATTTATAAAAGTAAAATAAACAATGAAAATAATTTAAAAGATTAAATGTCATACCAAACGAGAAACAAATAAAGTATCATTTCATATATATTAATAGTAATCTTCGTTTACTGTCAACTATAAATACATTTTATATTTGTTTAAAATTGTAATAACACGATAAATATAAAAAAATAATAATATTTTATTAAAAGATTAAAATCATACTAGACATCTATGGAGGTTAGTCAATAAGTATATTCCTTTGCAAACTATTTTTAGCAATCCTACCGTCGATTGATTTTTACTCATCTAAGGGTCAATGTAATTACAAAATAAAATATAAAATAAAAGAGGGCATCCAACATTCACATTTTTTTATCAAAATACATACACTTGTCTTGTATTTAGGACTTTTTTTTAGCATGCTTCGAATAAATCCCCTGTTGTATTGTCAACATAAATTGGATTAGTTAATGTATATAGATAAGAGAGGAGTTGATGCTTACAACGCCCAGAATATGAACTTGGTAGAGGAACCGCTATGGACTTGTTGATTTTGTTTATCAAAATCTGACAAGAAACAAATTTACATGTTATTGTCATTTGATTTGGAATATCAGTTTTATAACATTTAAAAAACAAATAATTACAAACTAGATTTCTTCAACCCTAAATCATTAAGGCCAATATATAAAGAAACAGTAGTTTACACTTCTTAAGAAATGGTATGACCATTAGTTTATATTATTTTTTTAACTTTTGCATATTTCTATTGGAATTTAGCATCAATAATCATGTTAAAATACATTGATTAAGTAAGATCAAATTCTGAGACACCACAACTAGTATAATAATCAAGTTACCCATTTAGATTTGTGTTAATAACAACAATGACAATACCAATAACAATAATTAAACATTTTTCCATTAGGTGAGGTCGACTGTATGAATCCTTTTACACTATTGAGCTCTATCTCCTACTATATCATCATCTATATTTAAATAAATTTTTTCTTATTTTATTATTTCTAACCAAGTCTTTTCTAGTCTTCCTTTTCCTCGTTTGATATGCATGTTTATCATAACTTCACATCGTCTAACTGGAGTATTTATTGGTCGTCTAAGTACATGTCCGTACCATCTTAAACGTGTCTCTCGGAATTTTTCCTCAATGGATGGAACTCCGACTTTCTCTCTAATGCTCTCATTTCTTATTTTGTTCATCCTCGTATGTCCACATATCCACATTAACATCCTTATCTTTGCAACTCTCATCTTTTGTTCATGTGCTCGAGTCATAGCCCAACATTCAGCTTCATATAACATAGCAGGTCTAACTGCGGTTTTATAAAACTTACCTTTAAATTTAAGAGGTACTTTACGATCACACAAAACACTCGACGCTCCCCTCCATTTCACTCATCTTTCTTGTATTCTATGTAAGATATCTCTCTCAATTCTCCATCGTTTTGTAAAAATAATCCTAAATATTTAAATCTTTCGATTCCAATCAACTCATCCTCTCTTATCTTAACAATTATCTCATTACTTCTAATATTGCTAAATTTAAATTTCATATATTCTGTCTTTAATCTACTAAGCTTAAAATTTTTCCCTTCTAGTGCTTTCCGCCAAAATTCTAATTTAGCATTTACTCCTTCACGTATTTCATTAATATCATATGTAAATAACATGTACTACGGTACTATGTCTTGAATGTGCCCAGTTAGTTCGTCCATAATTAGTGTAAAAAGATAGGGACTTAGAGCTAATCCTTGATGTAACCCTATCTTTATTGGAAATGTTTCAGCTACTCCGCCTGAAGCTTTTACTTTGGTCATTACATCCTCGTGCATATCCTTAATTAGGTCAATAATTATTACGTTAGCACCTCTATTTTCTAGAATTTTCCATATAATTTCTCTTGAGACTCTATCATAAGTTTTTTCTAAGTCATTAAATACCATATGTAAATCTTATTTTTGCTCCTAATATTTTTCAATTAATTGTCTAAGAAAATGTATAGCTTCTATTGTTGACCTTCCAGGCATAAACTCAAATTGATTTTCGATCACTGTGGTCTCTTTCCTTAATCTTTTTTCTATTACTTTTTCCTAAAGTTTCATAGTATGACTCATTAGTTTAATACCCCTATAGTTTGCACAATTTTGTGTGTCTCCCTTGTTCTTATATAAGGGAACTAGAGTACTTATCCTCCATTGATTAGACATTTTTTCGTTTTCAATATCATGTTAAATAATTTTGTAAGTCATTCAATACCTTGTTTCCCTAGGCACTTTCATACCTCTATCGGAATATCATCTAGTCCAACGGCTTTTCCATTGTGCATCTCATTTAAAGTTTGTTTTACTTCTGAAGTTTGAATTCTATGATAAAAATTAAAATTTTATGCTCATTTGATCTACTTAAATTACTTAAGTTAAGTTGGTTACCTAAACCTTCATTAAAAAGTTAATAAAAATACCTCTTCCACCGCTCTTTTATTTCTCCATCGCTTACTAATACCCTATTATTTTCATCTTTAATACATTTTATTTGGCTAAAATCTTTTGTTTTCCTTTCTCACACTTTAGTTATTCTATAAATGTCTTTTTCCCCTTCTTTTGTATCCAATTTTTGATATAATCATTCAAAAGTTTTATTTTTCGCTTCACTCACTACTTTCTTAGCTTCTTCTTGGCTATTGTATATTTTTTTTAGGTTTTCCTCATTCTTACAAATATATAATTCCTTATAAGTTATTCATTTTTCCTTCAATTTCTCTTGTACTTTCTCATTCCACCACCAAGATTCCTTACTTAGTGATGCATGTCCCTTTGACTCACCGAGTACACTCTTAGCTACTATTTTTAATTTTGATATCATCTTATCCCATGTTGTATTAAAGTCATCATATATTTCACCTAATGGTTGTACTTCTACTTTCTCCTTAAATATATTTTGCTTCCAATCCTTTAACTTCTGCCACTTAATCCTAAGAATCGTATATATTTTCTTTCTATTGATACTATATTTGAGGCGTATATCCAACACTACTAACCTATGTTGGGTAGTTAAACTTTCTCCAAGGATGACTTTGTAATCTTTACAAATCTTTCTATCCTTCCACCTAACCATAAGAAAGTCAATTTGCGATTTATTATTCTCACTTTTGAATGTAACTAAGTGTTCTTCTCTTTTCTTAAAAAACGTATTAGCTAATATAAGGTCATATGCTATCACAAAATCTAATATAGTTTTTTCTTTCTCATTTCTCGTTCCAAACTCATAACTCTCATGTACCCTCTCATATTCCTTTTTCACTCTGACATGCACATTTATATCGTCTCAAATTTTATAAAATTTCATCTAAGTCCTTCCAAAATCTTGATTTGATAGCTTCATCTAATTCTACTTGTGGTGCATATACGCTAATTATGTTCATAGTTTCTTTCGCCACTATTATCTTAAGGCTATAATTTTATCCCCTTTTAACTACTCCTACAACTTCATCCTTTAACAAATTATCTACAATAATACTCACTCCATTTCTTGCTTTACTCTTTCTAGTGTACCATAACTTAAAACCCGAGTTCTCTATCATCTTTGCCTTCTTGTCTATCCATTTTGTCTCTTGTACACACAAAATACTAATTCTTCTTCTAATCATCATATCTACTATCTCCATTGATTTACTGGTGAGAGTTCATATGTTCTATGTTTCAAATATTAGATTATTAGTTTTCTTATCAATGTTTATTCTTATCCAACCTATGGTGTGAGAACTCTTGTCTATTTAACACTACACCCAAGTTCTTATAGAGATGTAACAGTCCTTACTGAAATGTTACAGTCAGACCCTGTAACGCGAACTCTTGCATATTTAGCACTATATCCAAGTTCTAGAGATATAGCAGTCTTTGCTGAGACATTACAGTCGAACCCTGCAATGCGTTCCTTCTGAAGAACAACCTAACATTAGCACAATAATTTAATGGATCTATTCATTGAATATTTGTCATAATTTTGACGCTGACTGACAACCTAATACAATTCTCCTCTTTTATCCGGATTTGAGACCGACCATGACCGGTCGTCATGATTGCTTGTTGGGTCGTGTCAACCGCATATAAATTGGTTGTATTTACATTTAATTATTTGACATGATTGCTTGTTGGGGTCGTGTCAATGTAACACTAATCATGTAGATCACAAGAAAAATAATCATCATAGTCTTTATACAATCTTTAATTATTTGACATTCCAAATAAACCATTGCAGCAGAGGATCAGTTTAATATACGCCTACGACAAATTGGATGCTACAAGATAAAGGAGAAAGAAGAAGAAGAGTATTGTTTTGTGGCATTACTATTCTGTGTTATCTAGACTTGTAACTATGCCTTATTTTGATAGGAGCAAGACTTTTAGGATAAGAAGGCCAAGACAAGATCCACTATCAAACCAGTCAATGCTAAACTTAAAAACCACCTGCTATGTTGGTAATGATAGCTGAATCAATTTAACCGAGTATCAGAATAACATCAGTGATGGATCAAAATCATTGAAGCCTAATTACAGCTAGCAAGAGAATACTAATCTGTTGGATTAAGCTAAGAATGAGTTAAAGCTAATAAAAGAATATATTGAAATAAGGTATCAAACAAAGAGTAGCTTGATTGCAACGAATATGAGTGGAGTCATGCCTGACATTGTTCCGCTGGTGAACAAACATGGTGAAGAGTTAAAATCTAGAAAAGACAAATTCAAAACATAAGTGCATCAACAATTTGTTGATTAAGTGTGAATGGAGAAGAGGAGGAAGAGAAGAAGTTTCATTGTGTATGGGGACTTTAGTTCCACATTGGAAGTTTCAAGTGGTTTTTGTTGGTTTATATTGATTCACATACTTTGAGGATGTGAACAAGTGCATGGGGAGAGGCTCTCTCTCACGCGTGGGTGCGCAGGGGGGGTGTAAATCTAGGGCCCGGATTGCATTGAACCAAGTTGACTCGTGCGCGACCTGCGCACACGAATGCCGGACCGGTCGGGGCAAAAAAAAATTTGCCCAAGCAGAACAACCAACATTTTGCCACGTTGAACTTTTTGTTGCTGTAAAATGGATACATTAATTCGAGATTAATGCAGAATAAAACCGGCCGAATAATAACGAGTGAAACGGTGGTCGTTTCACTGTTCGACTAATAATGACCATTAAGGTCATTAACACTGTCGTTGATCTGAGCTCCTATATAAGGAGGCTGTGATCACAGGCAGAAAAGAAGAGAGAGCAACAAAGCAAAGGTCCTCCTCCTCGTTCCCCTCTGTCGTGCAACTCCTGCTCGGCAGAGCGCTCGTGATAGTGATCGAGTGCCACTCAGTTCGCCGTGACCACCAGTGCTTGGTGGAGTAAACGGTCAGATCGTTGTATCCTGGAAAACAGACCTCCCGAATAGGCCTCGAAGCACAGCCGGAGGTGGGGGCGAATCTGTTTCAAGGAAACTGCGAACTCGCAGGCCTCGATCAATCCACCCGACCCGCTGTTCGGCTGAGCTGCCGACCTGACCTGCTGTTCGGTTGAGCTGCCATCCTGACCTGCTGTTCGGCTGAGCTGCCGACCCGCCGAGCTGGTCTGCCGACCCGCTGAGCTGTCCTGCCGACCCACCGAGCTGAGCTGCCGACCCGCCGAGCTGGTCTGCCGACCCGAGCTGCTGACCTAACTTGCTGCTCGGACGATTTGCTCAAAACCAGCCTCTGCTGGCAGCCTGAGATTATCAGCTCAGGTCATCTCAATTATAAGTTGAATTTGAATTCGGTGTAATTTTAAATTCAGCTAAATACCCTATACATCTCCGGCTACAGAATGTTTTGTCACGCCCCAGATAGTCCCTGTCCGAAGAAATTTCGGCAGCATCTCCCCTGTACGGGTGACAATATGAAGCTCAGTATACATATATCTATACCTCGGCCACACTCGGCCGGAACAATACATACAAATAGTAAACAATCCACGCAGTTATATTCAACATTTCTACACAGATATAATATAAACAATCCACGCAGTTATATTCAAAAGAAAAGATGATATAGAAATCAACGAAGATATACGTACACATCCTACTCCACTACAACGAAGAAACGAAATCCACGAAGTAATGAAATATTTGCAGCGGAAAACAAAAGTAGTAAACCCAATGTGCGTCATAAAGTCCACAATACAAACCCACATCACAAGTATATGTATAAAAGCGAATACAGAAAACGATATCTAGAAATCCTCGCGACCAAGGGGCTAGCGACTGGAATCTCTCATGACGGCCTCAACCTGAAAAATAGTAACAACGGGGTGAGTTCAAGAACTCAGCAGGTAAACCAATAGACATGTACAGCAATATATATCCACCAGTAAAAACCTAAGGTACAGTCTCCTAAACCATAGGATCAATAGTACAGTTCTCTAACCATACAACCTACGGTATAGTCTCCTAACAGTTCAACAGATATGCAGAGCTGAAATAAACTGTAATAACCAACAATAGGCATAAAGCACAATCTATAGCAAGAATAATAAGGAAATGCATAACTGTAATAAACTGTACTCACCTGCGAGGCTTGGGCAAATGACTATGGACATACACAGACAAAGATAGTCAGAGCAAATAAGCATGTATCCTGTATGCATGTCAATCATATGCAGTCACCCAAGTGCATCATCCAATATGCAACAATCACAATAAATGCAATATGTGCATATGATGCAATATGACATGGTCACCCCTGACGCTAGTCAGCCGTCTCACACGCGATGGCGAGACCAAGTAGGTAGGGCTGTGGCACCGTGCACTCTGTCGTCACTACCCCTGATGAGTGACCGAATGGACGGGATGCTGTCGGAGTACACCTATCCTCCTACCTCAAACATAGTGAGGGAGCGTAACGCTCTCATAACGGGGAGGGATCCCTGCCTGCTACCACGCTGCAGTCACACTACCCATGAGCGGACCAGCGGAGCACTACAGAGCTACTGCCATACACACCCTACAGTGCTGTGCCACTACCCATGCAGTGAAACACGTTGTGTGCAGGCCTATGTAGCCGGCCGACGAGCTCAACAATAATGGAGTCGTCAATCGCCCAGCATGCAATCATGCAGGATGGTGCATGATGCTACAGTATGTCATACCTGAACATAGCCTCCTCCATATATGTGTGTGCCCAAAAGGTAAACGCATATATATAACCATGATATAAACAGCATAAATCCAAAGACATCACATATAACAATGATGTAAGTATCATGAATCCAAGAGCATGTATCACACATGTAAAGCAACTAATCCAGTAGAGTAGAGCACTATAGATATGCATCTCTATGAACATATATACACATGGCAAGAGATAAAATATCCAATCCTGAAGTAAAGCAACTAGCAGATGAAGCATGTGATAGGTATCAACTAGCTAAGACCAAGAGGGAGAATAATCTACTATCTACCACTAGTAAGTATATATAAGCTACACATATCATAAGACATTATCAAAAGATAAGTCAGAGGGTACCCGCCTCAAATAGCAGGTAGTATCACGCCAAATCCAACGTCGAGACGCCTATCTCGAATCAGAGTCCTGTGTCAAACAATATATATATTTTATTTAGCTAAATCCAAATGAATAGCTAAATAAAATCCCTAAAACTAAATTAGGGCAAAACCCTAATCACATCGATCACAACCTATCTAATTAATCTAACGGTCAATTAGGGTTAGTTACCTAATCCCTAACCACCAATTAGATTAGAAATGTAATCTTAGATTAAATCCAATAGTTGACTAGGGTTAATTGTCTTAACCCTAATCATTCCATTAATTTAATCTAAGCAATTAAATCTAATCAAAATCAACATAACCCTAATTCAAATCTACACATCATGTATCAACTAATCATGGATTAATCCAAATCATACCTAAATCTACACATAAACCTAATTCGTAAACACATGAAACAATTACCCTACACCTTACCTCAATTCCCAGCTACTGTCCTGTTGATCCACAGCACCAAGTAATATTGCTGCCAGAAGGAGATGTTGCTAGTTTGTAGGTTCTGCCGAAACCAATGAAGTTGCTGGAAACCAAGATCACCTTCACAAATCCTCACTCGATCGGATCAGGATGATGGAATCACTGATCAATTACAACCCTAGACTCTGCCCAACAGCTCAAGAACAAACTCACGGATCAGCTCAAAGTGAGATCAAGAAACGGAGATCACATAATCCAAACAACAACCCAATCTACCTCAATCGTGACCTCAATCAGTAGCAAGGAAGATAAGGTCCAAGATCCCTATCGATCACCTCCAGGACACACAACCTCCCTGCAGGACTTCTTCCCTTCAAGATTACAGCTAGGGCACACCTTTGCCTTCGCGACGACTGATCGAAGCTGACAGAGAGGATCTAGGGCACGGTTATGCAAGGAATAGGGAAGAGAGAATCAGCCTTCGACAGACAAAAGAACTTAACTGAGATGAAGCACACTATGAGGAAGATCTGTACCTGTGGTGATCTCGCAGACGGTCAGAATAATGGCATCGACGGCGACATCGAGGGGAAAAAGAGATCGACGCTCTCACCTAAGGCCGGAGAAGGCCATCCACAACCAGATCTGTACCGGCGTCTGCCCCACTAGGTCAACGGCGAAGCTGAAATAGTGAAGCTTCAGCGACGAGCAGAGGCATCGGGAAGAAGAAGAGAGGAAGGGGTGATTCGGTGTCGGGGAAGAAGATGTCAGCAGAGGGAGATCGCCGGAGCTCTCGGCTTGCTTCGTCCGCGAGAGAGGGAGCAGAGAAGAAGAGGGGAGTTCGCGTCGGGGCAGAGGGGAAGAAGGAAGGGTGGATCGGCGTTTGGGAAGGGAAATAAAAATAAAGGAAAAGAATTTATAATTACAAACTTTTCCTCACTTAAACGGGTATCCCAAACAGGCTTTATCCGCGCCTGAAATTGATCCCCTCAAAACCCGTCGTACGAGCTCCGAAAAATTCCTAGAAAATTTCTAAAAATTCTAGAAAAATTCTATAAGGTTATTTCCCAAATAACCCTATTAATTAAATTTTTCTGAGATCTCACATCCTCCCCTACTAATAAAAATTTGGTCCCCAAATTTCGCTATAACCAACAGCAAACACTGAAATATAACCATGCAGTATAAATGCTGAAGATACTCTAACTCACATACCTCAAATAAAAAGATAGGGGTATCGAGCTCGGATCGTATCCTCCAGCTCCCAAGTAACCTTCTCGTCAGAATGATGCTGTCATCCGACTTTAACCAGTCGGACAGTCATGTTCCGCAGCTGACGCTCTCTATGGTCCAGAATCCGTACCGGAACCTCCTCGTAAGTAACGTCCGCCTGAATAGGAACTGATATATCCGACAGAACATGTGCCGGATCTGATACGTATCTCCTCAGCATAGATACTTGGAATACATCATGAATGCCGGCTAGAGATGGTGGTAGCGCCAGACGGTAAGCTACTGCTCCAATCCTCTCCAAGATCTGGAATGGCCCAATATATCGTGGATCTAGCTTACCTCGAAGACCAAATCGCTTCGCCCCCTTCGTGGGGTGAAACTCTCAGAAACACATGATCATCAATAGAGAACTCCAGGGGTCTCCGTCTCTGATCAGCATAACTCTTCTGACGGTCCTGAGCCTCTGACATCCTCCGTCTGATAGTGCGAACTAACTCTGCCTCCTGCTGAGCTCTCTGAGGTCCTAACAGCTGGGCCTCCCCAACCTCCTCCCAGAGGGTAGGTGTCCGATACGGTCTACCATACAACGCCTCAAACGGTGCCATCTGGATAGTCGAATGATAGCTGTTGTTGTAGGCAAACTCCACCAAGGGCAGGTGGTCCTCCCAACTGCCTCCGAAGTCTATAACACAAGGCCTCAGCAAGTCCTCCAAAGTCTGAATGGTCCGCTCTGACTGTCCATCTGTCTGCGGATGGAATACCGTACTGAAACGGAGCTGTGTGCCCAAGGCCTGCTGCAGACTCTGCCAAAATCGGGACATAAACTGTGGGTCTCTATCCGATATAATGCTCAACGGTACACCATGTAATCTGATAACCTCACGACAGTATAGCTCTGCTAATCGATCCAGCGAATCGGTCTTCCGGATCGCTATAAAATGTGCGAATTTGGTTAATCGGTCAACGATTACCCAAATCGCATCATGACCTCGTCGAGTCCTAGGCAATCCTACCACGAAATCCATAGTAATATGCTCCCACTTCCACTCTGGAATAGGGATCCTCTGAAGTAACCCAGCAGGTCTCTGGTGCTCAGCCTTCACCTGCTGACAGATAAGACATCTAGCAACAAACTCCGCGATGTCCTTTTTCATACCGTTCCACCAATAGGAACGCCTCAAATCCCGATACATACGGGTCCCACCTGGGTGGATAGCAAATCTAGAACGATGAGTCTCCTGAAGTAACTCCTCCATGACCGGGTGAGACTGAGGTACATATAATCTGCCTCGGAAATAAATAATACCCTCGTCATCTCGTGTAAACTCGGTCTGCTGTCCGGAAGCTATCTGGCTGCTAATGAACTGTAAATGCTGATCTCTGGCCTGGATGATCGACGACTGAGCAACCATGGTAACCAGAATACCCTGCTCTGTCCGTCCCTGCTCCTCAAGGCCCAGCTCGAAGAATCCCTGAATCAAGTCCGTGACTAAAACTCGATGACAAGCTAAAGTCCCTCTGGACTTCCTGCTAAGTGCATCAGCAACCACATTAGTTTTACCCGGATGGTAGCTAATAGTACAATCATAATCCTTCAGGAACTCCATCCATCTCCTCTATCGGAGATTGAGTTCCTTCTGTGTGAAAATATATTTGAGACTCTTATAATCAGTAAGAATCTCAAAAGTAATACCATAAAGATGATGTCGCCAAATCTTCAAAGCAAAGATAATAGCGGCTAGCTCTAAATCACGTACTGGATAGTTCTTCTCATGCTCCTTCAACTGACGAGTAGCATAGGAGACTACCCTACCGTGCTGCATCAATACAACGCCCAAGCCCTGAAGAGATGCGTCTGTGTAAAGTACGAATCCATCATCACCAAAAGGTAAAACCAAGACTGGTGCTGATACTAATCTCCGCTTCAGCTCCTGGAAACTGGTCTCACAAGCCTCTGACCACGTGAACTTCACGCCTTTCCTAGTCAGACGTGTCAATGGCATAGCAATACTGGAGAAACCTTCTACGAATCGTCTGTAATATCCATCCAAGCCCAAGAAACTGCGAATCTCCTGGACTGACTTCTGCTGCTCCCAGCTGGTGATAGCCTCGATCTTCTGAGGATCTACTGAAATACCTCGGCTAGAAACCACATGTCCTAGAAAACCAACTAAGGGAAGCCAAAATGCACACTTACTGAACTTCGCATACAGATGATGTCGTCGCAGAGTCTCCAAGACTATACGAAGATGTTGCGCGTGCTCCTCCTCGGAACGCGAATAGATCAATATATCATCGATAAACACAATAACAAACAGATCTAGATACTCCAGAAAGATACGGTTCATCAGATCCATGAATACTGCAGGAGCATTGGTAAGCCCAAATGACATTACCAAAAACTCGTAATGTCCGTATCTGGTGCGAAATGTTGTCTTCTGAATATCAGAATCTCTGACTCTCAACTGATGATATCCAGACCGCAGATCAATCTTAGAATACACTGATGTATCTCTAAGCTGATCAAATAAATTCTCAATCCGTGGCAAGGGGTACTTATTTCTGATAGTCACTGCATTCAGCTGCCTATAATCGATGCACAACCTCAGAGTACCATCCTGCTTCTTGATGAATAGTACTGGAGAACACTAGGGCGGAATACCGTGGGGTTCTCCACAAGGACATCGAAATGCTCCTGCCCGTGCATGCTATATGCAGCTGCTGCAAGGGGAGCTATCCTCTGTTGACGATGCAAAGATTGGGCTTTCGGCCCTCCTCGCTGAGTCCCAGACTGACCAAATGGTCCTCCCGAAACAGAAACTCCGGAAGTTACATGCTGGGCCTTCAGCGAACAATCTCAGCTCATGTGCCCAGGCAGTTTGCAATGGCAGCAAACTGACTGTCCCAGAATGCATGCAGAGATGATGTGATCTCGGGACCCGCATCGGGTGCAGTGAGAGTCACCAGTGGACTGTTTCCGGTTCTGCTGAGAAGACCGGGAACGTCCTGATCGTCCTAACTTCTGGTGTCGGCCAGATGACCCAGAAGTACCCTGACCCGTCTGAGTGCGACTGCTCTGCTGCTGTCCAGTAGTCTGTGGCTGTTGGATCTGTCCCTCTTCTTGTCTGCATTCATTCTCGGATGAGCAGACTCAATCATAAGAGCTCTATCCAGTGCCTCTGTGTATGATGAACTACCAAAATCGGTAATCTTCACCTGAAGATGCCCGTCCAGTCCCTGGACAAACTAGAGCATACGAGATCTGTCCTCGGCAACTAACTCAGGACAGAATCTGGCCAACCGATTAAATTCGGCATTATACTCCATCACTGAGCGGTTATTCTATCGAAGACTCAGGAAATCCTGCCGACGTGTCATCTGATACGCCCGGGAAAAATACTGACTCTCGAATGCCTCTTTAAATCTCATCCAGGTAATATGCTACTCGCCTACAATCGAGCGCTACGTGTCCCACCAGATCTCTGCCTCGTCTCGTACCTCAAGTACGCGGTAGTAGGCATGACTGGAGGGGGTACCGGGTATACTGAAGATGAAACTACTAGTGGTACAGTCGAGATATGTACCTCTGAAGTCGGAACGATTGGGGTCTTATAATCCGACGTACCTATAATATCCTAACGAGTCTGTCCCTGACGAACAGGCTCGATCCTAGCAGATCTCTCTGGAGACTCTATCTCCAGAGAATCTATCGCCCTCTTATGGGGGCGATCATGTCTCGGTACCAGAATACGTGTATGTATCATATCTGTCAACAAAATGTTACCCAGATATCACTACAGGTATGAAAACTATAAACTTACCTCATTTACCTATTTGCCGTCTGGAGATGTCCTGTCGCTGCTTAGCCCCAAATAGAACCTCGTCAAAATACCTCGGAATTTCGAAACGATAAAATCGACGGAAATCTGTACAATCCGAAAATATCCAGATAAACTCGCAAAACTCGTAAGCACTAGTATTAGAACCGCTCTGATACCAAATAAATTGGTATCAGATAAAATCCCAAAAATCCAGATACGCACACAAACTCCAGGACACAAAAATCCGAAATCGGAGCCTAGCTCTGATACCAAATAAATTGGTATCAGATAAACCTCGAAAATCCAAAACGAAGATCAAGTATCGTGTACCTTGCTCTGATACCAAATAAATTGGTATCAGATAAACTCAGAAATCCGGAGCAGGTATCGTAAACCTGCTCTGATACCAAAAGAATTGTCACGCCCCAGGTAGTCCCTGTCCGAAGAAATTTCGGCAGCATCTCTCCTGTACGGGTGACAATATGAAGCTCAGTATACATATATCTATACCTCGGCCACACTCGGCCGGAACAATACATACAAATAATAAACAATCCACGCAGTTATATTCAAAAGAAAAGATGATATAGAAATCAACGAAGATATACGTACACATCCTACTCCACTACAACGAAGAAACGAAATCCACGAAGTAATGAAATATTTGCAGCGGAAAACAAAAGTAGTAAACCCAATGTGCGTCATAAAGTCCACAATACAAACCCACATCACAAGTAGACATATAAAAGCGAATACAGAAAACGATATCTAGAAATCCTCGCGACCAAGGGGCTAGCGACTGGAATCTCTCATGACGGCCTCAACTTGAAAAATAGTAACAACGGGGTGAGTTCAAGAACTCAGCAGGTAAACCAATAGACATGTACAGCAATATATATCCACCAGTAAAAACCTAAGGTACAGTCTCCTAAACCATAGGATCAATAGTACAGTTCTCTAACCATACAACCTACGGTATAGTCTCCTAACAGATCAACAGATATGCAGAGCTGAAATAAACTGTAATAACCAACAATAGGCATAAAGCACAATCTATAGCAAGAATAATAAGGAAATGCATAACTGTAATAAACTGTACTCACCTGCGAGGCTTGGGCAAATGACTGTGGACATACACAGACAAAGATAGTTAGAGCAAATAAGCATGTATCCTGTATGCATGTCAATCATATGCAGTCACCCAAGTGCATCATCCAATATGCAACAATCACAATAAATGTAATATGTGCATATGATGCAATATGACATGGTCACCCCTGACGCTAGTCAGCCGTCTCACACGCGATGGCGAGACCGAGTAGGTAGGGCTGTGGCACCGTGCACTCTATCGTCACTACCCCTGATGAGTGACCGAATGGACGGGATGTTGTCGGAGTACACCTATCCTCCTACCTCAAACATAGTGAGGGAGTGTAACGCTCTCAACTCCCGGTACGCAATGACGGGGAGGGATCCCTGCCTGCTACCACGCTGCAGTCACACTACCCATGAGCGGACCAGCGGAGCACTACAGAGCTACTGCCATACACACCCTACAGTGCTGTGCCACTACCCATGCAGTGAAACACGTTGTGTGCAGGCCTATGTAGCCGGCCGACGAGCTCAACAATAATGGAGTCGTCAATGCGGCTACAGTATGTCATACCTGAACATAGCCTCCTCCATATATGTGTGTGCCCAAAAGGTAAACGCATATATATAACCATGATATAAACAGCATAAATCCAAAGACATCACATATAACAATGATGTAAGTATCATGAATCCAAGAGCATGTATCACACATGTAAAGCAACTAATCCAGTAGAGTAGAGCACTATAGATATGCATCTCTATGAACATATATACACATGGCAAGAGATAAAATATCCAATCCTGAAGTAAAGCAACTAGCAGATGAAGCATGTGATAGGTATCAACTAGCTAAGACCAAGAGGGAGAATAATCTACTATCTACCACTAGTAAGTATATATAAGCTACACATATCATAAGACATTATCAAAAGATAAATCAGAGGGTACCCGCCTCAAATAGCAGGTAGTATCACGCCAAATCCAACGTCGAGACGCCTGTCTCGAATCAGAGTCCTGTGTCAAACAATATATATATTTTATTTAGCTAAATCCAAACGAATAGCTAAATAAAATTCCTAAAACTAAATTAGGGCAAAACCCTAATCACATCGATCACAACCTACCTAATTAATCTAACGGTCAATTAGGGTTAGTTACCTAATCCCTAATCACCAATTAGATTAGAAATGTAATCTTAGATTAAATCCAATAGTTGACTAGGGTTAATTGTCTTAACCCTAATCATTCCATTAATTTAATCTAAGCAATTAAATCTAATCAAAATCAACATAACCCTAATTCAAATCTACACATCATGTATCAACTAATCATGGATTAATCCAAATCATACCTAAATCTACACATAAACCTAATTCGTCAACACATGAAACAATTACCCTACACCTTACCTCAATTCCCAGCTACTGTCCTGTTGATCCACAGCACCAAGTAATATTGCTGCCAGAAGGAGATGTTGCTGGTTTGTAGGTTCTGCCGAAACCAATGAAGTTGCTGGAAACCAAGATCACCTTCACAAATCCTCACTGGATCGGATCAGGATGATGGAATCACTGATCAATTACAACCCTAGACTCTGCCCAACAGCTCAAGAACAAACTCACGGATCAGCTCAAAGTGAGATCAAGAAACGGAGATCACATAATCCAAACAACAACCTAATCTACCTCAATCGTGACCTCAATCAGTAGCAAGGAAGATAAGGTCCAAGATCCCTATCGATCACCTCCAGGACACACAACCTCCCTGCTGGACTTCTTCCCTTCGAGATTACAGCTAGGGTACTTAACTGAGATGAAGCACACTATGAGGAAGATCTGTACCTGTGGTGATCTCGCAGACGGTCGGAATAATGGCATCGACGGCGACATCGAGGGGAAAAAGAGATCGACGCTCTCACCTAAGGCCGGAGAAGGCCATCCAGATCTGTACCGGCGTCTGCCCCACTAGGTCAACGGCGAAGCTGAAATAGTGAAGCTTCGGCGACGAGCAGAGGCATCGGGAAGAAGAAGAGAGGAAGGGGTGATTCGGTGTCGGGGAAGAAGATATCAGCAGAGGGAGATCGCCGGAGCTCTCGGCTTGCTTCGTCCGCGAGAGAGGGAGCAGAGAAGAAGAGGGGAGTTCGCGTCGGGGCAGAGGGGAAGAAGGAAGGGTGGATCGGCGTTTGGGAAGGGAAATAAAAATAAAGGAAAAGAATTTATAATTACAAACTTTTCTTCACTTAAACGGGTATCCCAAACAGGCTTTATCCGCGCCTGAAATTGATCCCCTCAAAACCCGTCGTACGAGCTCCGAAAAATTTCCAGAAAATTTCTAAAAATTCTGGAAAAATTCTATAAGGTTATTTCCCAAATAACCCTATTAATTAAATTTTTCCGAGATCTCACATGTTTGGTGTCCAACAATCTTGAAACAGACTCGATTCTGTTGAGATGGCCACGGAACTAACTGTTGAGGTGCAACAGACTCAACACATTCAGGCCCCCTCCGCCCCGATTGGAACTGTGCCAATCAGTCATGGGGAAAGGCCAGAGAAGTTCAGTGGACTGAACTTCAAGAGGTGGCAGCAGAAGATGCTCTTCTACCTGACCACACTCAATCTGGCTCGGTTTTTGACCGAGGACCCTTCCAAGCGCACTGAGGATGCTGATGCACAAACCATCAGTACAGTGGAGGCATGGACTCATTCCGAGTTCCTTTGCCGAAACTACATCCTCAACTGCCTTGCCGACTCGCTGTACGCTGTGTATAGCATGAAGAGTACGGCCAAGGAACTGTGAGAGTCCCTAGACAAGAAATACAAGACGGAGGACGCAGGGGCAAAGAAGTTCATCGTGGGAAGATTCCTGGACTACAAGATGGTTGACTCCAAGACGGTGATCAGTCAAGTCCAGGAGTTTCAGGTGATCTTGCATGAGATCCACTCAGAAGGGATGGTTCTGAGTGAAACCTTCCAAGTGGCTGCTATCATCGAGAAGCTGCCTCCCGGCTGGAAGGACTTCAAGAACTACTTGAAGCACAAGCGGAAGGAGATGAATGTGGAAGAACTCATCGTTCGACTTCGCATCGAAGAAGACAACAAGAGTTCGGAGAGAAAGTTGTTCTCTCCGGCTACTGTCAAAGCCAACGTGGTCGAGCACGGACAAAGCTCGAAACGGAAGAACCCCAAGTCTTCCAAGATGGGACCCAAAGGAGGCATCAGCAAGAAGAAATTCTCTGGGAAGTGCTTCAACTGTGACAAAGTGGGTCACAAATCTTCGGAGTGCAGAAATCCGAAGAAGAAGCAGGAGGCCAACCTGAACGAGGGACCAGAAATGGACGACCTCTGCGCTGTGGTCTCTGAGCTGAACCTGATCGGTTCAAACCCGCGACAATGGTGGATCGATACTGGAGCCACTCGACATGTCTGCTGCAACAAGGAGCTGCTCCACAACTTCGAAGAAGTCACTGGAGACAAACTTTTCATGGGGAACTCAACAACCTCAGACATCACGGGCCAAGGAAAGGTGGTGCTGAAGATGACCTCGGGCAAGGACCTCACTTTGAACAATGTGCTGTATGTTCCATAGATTCGGAAGAATCTAGTGTCCGGATCACTTCTGAGCAAGCATGACTTTCGTATTATTTTTGAGTCGGACAGAGTTGTATTGTCCAAAAATGGGATGTTTGTAGGAAGAGGCTATGTATCTGATGGGCTGTTTAAGCTCAATGTAATGGTCATTAGGCCCAAGATAAATAAAACTGAAAGCTCTTCCACTTATATGCTTGAGTCTTCGTGTTTGTGTCATGGTAGACTAGGACATGTTAACTACGATGTATTGCGTAGATTAATAAACATGCAAAGCATACCTACATTCCACCTTGACCCAAAACACAAGTGTGAGATTTGTGTTGAAGCGAAAATGACAAGGTCATCCTTTCAACATATTGAAAGAAGTAACGAACCACTTGACCTAATCCACACTGACGTGTGCGATCTAAAAGGTACGCCAACGCGTGGTGGAAATAAATACTTCATCACTTTTGTAGATGATAACACAAAATACTGTTATGTGTATCTTCTCAAAAGTAAGGATGAAGCTATAGAGAAATTTGCTCTCTATAAGAACGAGGTTGAAAACCAGCTTAATAGAAAGATTAAGGTGGTTCGAAGTGACCGAGGCGGTGAATATGTGTCACCGTTCGCTGAGTTGTGTGCTGAACATGGGATCAGACATGAAACAACAGCTCCTTATACTCCTCAGCAAAACGGGGTTGCTGAGCGAAAGAATCGAACTCTTAAGGAGATGATGAACGCTCTTCTATTAAGCTTTGGATTGCCAGAGTCCATGTGGGGGGAAGCGGTGTTAACAACTAATTACCTTTTAAACAAGGTGCCCCGGAAGAAAATAGATAAGAGCCCTTATGAGTTGTGGAATGGAAGACAACCGTCCTACAAATATTTATGAATGTGGGGGTGTCTTGCCAAAGTGTTGGTGCCTGATCCAAAAAGAATTAAGATAGGACCAAAGACTGTTGATTGCATATTTATTGGATATGCACATAACAGCAGTGCTTATCGATTTTGTGTGTATGAGTCACACATACCGGAGATACATAAGAACTCGATAATCGAATCGAGAAATGCCTCTTTCTTCGAGCATGTGTTTCCATATAAGACCCGTGAGGATGCTAGCTCCTCAAAACGGGCGAATGAAACACAAGGCGAAGAAGAAAATGATGACAATGAGGAACCAGTGGAGGTTGAGCCTAGACGGAGCAAAAGAGCTCGGGTAGAAAAATCCTATGGATCGGATTTTATCACTTTCATGTTGGAGAGTGAGCCCCGTAGTTACTCAGAAGCTGTAGGCTCTTCTGATGGACCTCACTGGAAAGAGGCAATTGCATCTGAGATAGAATCTATCTTGCAAAATCACACTTGGGAACTTGTGGATCTTCCTCCGGTAAGTAAACCACTAGGTTGCAAGTGGATTTTCAAGAAGAAAATGAAGTCAGATGGCACGATCGATAAATACAAGGCCAGATTGGTAATCAAAGGATACCGACAATGAGAAGACCTTGATTACTTCGATACATACTCTCTGGTATCGAGAATAACTTCCATTAGAGTATTGTTGGCTATAGCCGCTCTATGGAATCTCAAAATACATCAAATGGATGTAAAGACAACTTTTCTAAATGGGGATTTAGAAGAGGAAATTTACATGGACCAACCTGAGGGGTTTTCTGTGCCAGGACAGAAAAACAAGGTATGTAGATTGGTGAAGTCATTATATGGCTTGAAACAAGCGCCAAAGCAGTGGCATGAGAAGTTCGATAATGTCATGAAGGAATGTGGATTCAAGATCAATGAATGTGATAAATGTGTCTACATGAGAGCCACAGAGAGTGACTATGTCATCTTGTGCCTCTATGTAGATGACATACTTATCATTGGGAGTAATGATAAGATAATCAAATCCACAAAAGATATGTTGAACTCAAGATTTGACATGAAAGACATGGGCCTAGCTGATGTGATTCTGGGAATCAAAATTCTTAGAACGACAGAAGGACTTGTTCTTAGTCAGTCTCATTACGTGGATAAAATTCTTGAAAAATTCACCAAGGGTGATACTGCTTTGGCACGAACGCCGATAGATACGAGTCAACATCTATCAAAAAATCGAGGTGAAAGTATCTCGCAGATAGAGTACTCTCGAGTGATTGGAAGTCTGATGTACTTGATGAGTTGTACTCGACCAGACTTGCCCTACGCAGTAAGAAAACTGAGTAGATACATGAGTAATCCCGGTGTTGAGCACTGGAAAGGGATAACAAGAGTACTGAGGTACTTGAGGTATACTCGTGAATATGGACTGCACTATACGAGATATCCTGCTGTAATCGAAGGATACAGCGATGCAAGTTGGATATCCGATATAAAAGACTCTAAGTCTACGAGTGGGTATGTCTTCACTCTAGCAGGTGCAGCCATTTCCTGGAAATCTTCTAAGCAAACCGTAATAACCAGATCCACGATGGAATCTGAGTTTGTAGCTCTTGACAAGTGCGGTGAAGAGGCTGAATGGCTACGGCAATTCATAGAAGATATTCCACGATGGGATAAACCGGTGCCGGCGATTTGCATACATTGCGATAGTCAATCAGCAATCGGTCGGGCACAGAGCCATCTGTATAATAGTAAGTCTAGACATATACGTCGTAGACATAATACCATTAGACAACTACTCTCAACTGGAGTTATCACTGTTGACTATGTGAAGTCAAAGGATAACCTAGCGGATCCGCTAACCAAAGGGTTAAATCGAGAGTTAGTTGCAAGCTCATCACAGGGAATGAGCTTGATGTCGTTGTCAGCGATCAGTGCAGAGGACACCCAACCTATGCTGACTGAAGATCCCAAAAACTAGGTTCAAAGGGGCAACTAATCTGCACTGACTAGACACACTGTGGGGGGTAGCCCATTGAAACAGTGACTAGAGCAGGATAAGCTAATGAGCTTTTAATGATAAAAAAGAGTAGATGGTAACTCTTGAGGGATCACCTATGTGAGAAAGAAGTGGGGCCGCTTCGAAGAGAATTGGAGGCACAATTCTTAGAGCTTCTCACAGAACCAGGCGTGTTCATGGCCAAGAACGAACACACTCATGAGAACTGAGTTGTATCAGGGAGAGTCTTGGGTGAGATTTGTCACTGCTTACACAGACGGCAGTATAGTTCAAGGACATCATGTCTACTATCAGCCAGTAAGCAACCAGATCTTCACAAGGGAAGGTTCAAAGGGTAAAACCTACTTATCCTATACTTGACTCAACTGTTGAATGCTATCACATTCCCTATCTACATTCATGTGGGGGATTGTTGATTAAGTGTGAATGGAGAAGAGGAGGAAGAGAAGAAGCTTCATTGTGAATGGGGACTTTAGTCCCACATTGGAAGTTTCAAGTGGTTTTTGTTGGTTTATATTGATTCACATACTTTGAGGATGTGAACAAGTGCATGGGGAGAGGCTCTCTCTCACGCGTGGGTGCGCAGGGGGGGGTACAAATCCAGGGCCCGGATTGCATTGAACCAAGTTGACTCGTGCACGAGCGCGACCTATGCACACGAATGCCGGACCGGTCGGGGCAAAAAAAAATTTGCCCAAGCAGAACAACCAATATTTTTGCCACGTTGAACTTTTTGTTGCTGTAAAACGGATACATTAATTCGAGATTAATGCAGAATAAAACCGGTCGAATAATAACGAGTGAAACGGTGGTCGTTTCACTGTTCGGCTAATAATGACCATTAAGGTCATTAACACTGCCGTTGATCTAAGCTCCTATATAAGGAGGCTGTGATCACAGGCAGAAAAGAAGAGAGAGCAACAAAGCAAAGGTCCTCCTCCTCGTTCCCCTCTGTCGTGCAACTCCTGCTCGGCAGAGCGCTCGTGATAGTGATCGGGTGCCACTCAGTTCGCCGTGACCACCAGTGCTTAGTGGAGTCCACGGTCAGATCGTTGTATCCTGGGAAGTAGACCTCCCGAATAGGCCTCGAAGCATAGCCGGAGGTCGGGGCGAATCTGTTTCAAGGAAACTGCGAACTCGCAGGCCTCGATCAATCCACCTAACCCGCTGTTCGGCTGAGCTGCAGACCTGACCTGCTGTTCGGCTGAGCTGCCATCCTGACCTGCTGTTCGGCTGAGCTGCCAACCCGCCGAGCTGAGCTGCCGACCCGCGCGAGCTGGTCTGCCGACCCGAGCTGCCGACCCGTCGAGCTGAGCTGTCGACCCGCCGAGCTGGTCTGCCGATCCAAGCTGCCGACCCGCCGAGCTGAGCTGCCGACCCGCCGAGCTGGTCTGCCGACCCGAGCTGCTGGCCTAACTTGCTGCTCGGACGATTTGCTCAAAACCAGCCCCTGCTGGCAGCCTGAGATTATCAACTCAGGTCATCTCAATTATAAGTTGAATTTGAATTCGGTGTAATTTTAAATTCAACTAAATACCCTATATATCTCCGGCTACAGATTATTTGGTGTCCAACACAATTATGGGACCTTGACCACAAGCAAATGAAAAGAAGAATATTACTTACATAATATAAAAATTCTTTATCTTCACCATCAACATGTTGAATCACTGATCCTCGGGTATCGGTGAACAAGGATGTATGACTGCGCTTCATTTAAACACTAAAAGATCACATGAAATTGCTTCAGAATTATGCTAATTAGAACATTTTCATAAATTTAAAAGGATAGTGAGTTCTAATATGATTATTTACAATTGTTCAAAGTAACTTATATCGCTTGATTAGGGGGCGGTGCGATGGTTAAAGTATGGGGTGTTGTCACATGAGGTCTTGGGGTCAAAACTCAGCGTGACTGAGCATAACCTCCCCCATGTCTTGGTTAT
The DNA here is from genome assembly GCF_018446385.1 of Zingiber officinale. Lineage (NCBI taxonomy): Eukaryota > Viridiplantae > Streptophyta > Magnoliopsida > Zingiberales > Zingiberaceae > Zingiber > Zingiber officinale. The sequence continues at coordinate 68,360,733 of NC_055989.1, forward strand.
TTGTACTAATGGCTAATAGTCATCCATGATTTACCTCCTCCGTGTTGAGATGATTGAATCGACTTATCCATAATATCATATTAAGCTCTACACTTCAAGCGATCAACTTATTGATGGACTGATCGATTAGACTCAAGGTGGTTGGATCAACTTTGATAATTTCCAACAACAATTGTAACCCATGGTGTTCTACTAGATTCCTTTTCAAACCACACACATCTTTACGGTTATGAAATGAGAAATCTTTCAACAATATATGGAGAATACAATCTCGAAGAAGCTCCTTTTCAAAAAGAAGCTACTTATCATTTCTCCTCTTTTCAATACAAAGTAATGATTGATAACGAGTCACCCAAGTGCTTTTGCCGCCAACTCGATAATGCATTTTCAACCATCAAGAGGTATTCCAAAGTAATAAGCAAACATCCAAAGTAAAGTTATCTATTGTAAAGTGTTTTACTTTAATTTTTCATTTGTGTTTTGTATTGCTTATATTTGTTCTTTTAAGAACTTATTATAAGAGGGTTTTCTGTCTCCAAAAGGTATTAAAAAAGAAGAAGTTTATAGTGAAGGAAGATCACTAGAGGTTGGCCTTGAATTTATCGCCTAAGAGACGATACCAAGTAAAAACTTCGAGTTGTGAATGTGGAGTCAAGTTTGAATTTTCGCTGCACATTCAAATGACGAGTATAAGATCAAGACGGGAAGCAATCCTAACAAATTTGAATTAACGAATAAATTTTACTCAATGAGTTGTTGGCTTAATAAAACTCAATTATTGTGTCACCCGCTTCCTAATTTATCCTATTAGTTAGTAAAAAATTTTTATAGAATCAGACTGGTCACCTCTAAGATTAATCAATGTAAGCTGGATACCTGATGATCCACTACTAGAATAATGTGCTTTAAAGACACACATAAACACCCTTATAATATAGTTTTAGTGACACTAAAGTTATGTCAATATTATTGAAAAATGTATTAAAATGCAGTGTTATCTTAGACCCTCTAATATTCCTGATATTTGTATAATGTCATTATAAAATGTCTATACTAACTTCAAAAATGTCAGAAAGGATAATTTATAAAGTTATTTTAAAATAATACTTTAACTAATCTAGAATAACATTATTAAATATCAGTTATAATAATTTATAAAGATATTAGAAATTGACACTACTATTTATTCAAAATATATAATCTTAATTTAAAATTTACGCATTATCATAATTCATCCACCCCATAGAATAAAAAAATTTTACATCCAAAATAACAATTGCAACCCATGGTGTTCCACTAGATTCTTTTTCAACCACACATATCTTTATAGTGATGAAATGAGAAATCTTTCAACAAATCTATGGAGAATACAATCTCGAAGAAGCTACTTATCATTCCTCCTCTTTTGAATGACAAAGTAATGACCGATATCTGGGTCACCCAAGTGCTTTTGCTTCCAACTCGATATGAAGCCCATTAGCTCACTTAGATCATCAATACAAAGCCCATTAGCTCGCCATCATCCGCTATTATTTTCGCCCTAATCCATCAATCACCTCTTAATGAGTTAGGATTCCTAAACCCAAACGATCTCTAGACCGAAACCACCATTTGGATCCATCAATTCACTTAGATCATCAATACGAAGCCAATTAGCTCACCATCATCCATCATTACTTTCACCCTATTTCGTCAATCTTATAGGTGCACATCTCCATTAATGCATTAAGGTCCTAAACCCACCCTCATCTGTTTTTGAGCCCAACTGCCAAAAATACCACTATGCAAAATTGTACCTTGCATAGTCATTTGGAGAGGGACATTTCCCTACGAGGATTTATATCGAACAGCTCACATGCATACAAATTATACTCCCCTTCCCCTCGGTCGCCTTTAACAAGGAGACTACCCATCTAAACATGCTCGAGTAATTTTCGATCGACCCTCCCTCAATGAATGCCCCTTGGTCATTTCTTTTATTTTGCAATGTGCATGGAGTACGAATTTTCCATGTCGTCTATTTAGACCATGCACGTTCACCCTTGTTAAAAACAAGTGTTACCTTGTTCGAGCTAGCTATGATCTTTTAAGATGTATTTGGCTAAGTTATCATGAATAATTTTGATTATGTGATTATAAGAGAATTATATAAACAAATTTAATATTGTTTAGTTCAACTTAGATAATACAATAAAAATTTATTTGTTAGGAGTTTTTAATAAATAATCTACTTTAATATTTTACTGTATTACTCTCAGTTATAAAGTTAATCATACATAATATAATAATAATAATTATTATTATTATTATTATTTTTAACTTTACATTTTTTCCCTATTTTTATTTTATTTTTACATTTTTTTTCACGTTTTTCTTTCTTTTTTCCCCCTTTTTTACGTTTTATTTTCACTTTTTAAATTTTTTTAATGTTTTTTTTTTTTTTTTTTTACGTTTTTCTTTATGTTTTCTGCGTTTTTTTCCTTTTTTTTTTTTAAAGTTTTTCTTTATGTTTTCTGCGTTTTTTTAACGTTTTTCATTTTTCCTTTTTTTAACGTTTTTTTAGGTTTCTATATTTTTTTCCTTTTTTTTAACATTTTTTTTACGTTTTTCTTTTTGTTTTCCTTTTTTTCTACGTTTTCCCTTTTTTTTTTTTTTTTCACGTTTTCCCCCCTTTTTTCTAGTTTTTTTTTACGTTTTTATTTTTTGTGTTTTTTGACATTTTTTTTTTTGCCTATGTTTTAGGTTTTTCTGGTTTGTGCTTCCGTTTTTCTTTTCTTTTTTTTTTTTAACGATTTTCCTTTTTAACAATTTTTTTCTCATTTTTCTCTTATCGGATGATATTTTTAGTAAAAAAAATTCGTTAATCTTGAAATAAAAAAAATCTTACTTTTCATAGATTTTTCTATTTCAAGTTACATGCCGCTTTTAATGACTTGTCGAACATAGATCATTACTTGGGAATCGCCGATTACCTAAATTAAACAGAATTTTCCTTGATGATCTTAAATGGATAATCAAGATTATTAAAAATAACCTCTAACAAAACACACTCTTAAAGTCTTTAAACTCGCTTATGTTATTTTTTTTAATGTGATTTATTGATGCTTGAGTAATGACATTCTAAGTAGTTGTTAATTTAAGTAAATTATAAAGGACAGTTTGGTACGCTAAGTTTCGATTAATGTGGAGTTTCAAAAATAGTATTTATATTATGTTTATTGTATGCCGTTTTACTCTATATTGTAAAAGGTTATCTTCATAACTTCAATTCATAACCATAAGGTTATATCAAAATAATTTTATCGTTGTGTCAAAACTCGCTTTCTTGATTTAAAAAAATAGCAATTCTATTTATAATTTTGGAAAGAATTGAGTAATGAGTGAATTATTATCCCACCAGCAATTAATTAAATTTTAATGGGTAAAAGTCAAAAGGACATTCCAAATTAAGAGAAATATCAAATGAGTGCCTTAAAAAATTTTTAAAAAAAATAAATGAGCATTCCATCAATGATTTCATTCTAAAATTACGCCTTAATCCAGTACTATTGTAGTAGTTAATGATAGTTACTATAATATGTAAAATTATCCAGTAACTACTACAACATGTTTAAGATGAATTTAAGATTTAGAATTTACATCATGTAAAAGCTACCGAGTAGCTGTTACAACGTGTAAAAGTTATCAGTAGCAGTTACAATGTGTAAAAGTTACTCAATAATTACTACAACGCATTTAGGATGGATTTAGAATTTAGAATTTATGCAATGTAAAAGCTACCAAGTAACTTCTATAATGTGTATAAGTTACTCGTTGCTATAATGTGTAGCTATAACGTGTTTAAGATGAGTTTAAGATTTTGAATTTATACTATGTAAAAACTACCAAGAAGCTGGTATAACGTGTATAAAATATCCAATAGTTATTATAATATGTTTAGAATAAGTTTAAGGTTATAGTAGTTATATGATAGCTTCTATAATTAATTTAAAGTGATTAAATTCATCATAAACACATTATAACAATTAATTGATAACTTCTATACATTATAACAATTATTTGATAGCTTCTACACATATTAATAATTACTCGGTAGCTACTATAATAACGTTTTATCAAAGAATATTTTTAGAATAAAATTATTGAAGATGCATCCTTTTTATTTGTTCTTTTTCTAAAATAAAAAGGATGTATTTATAACATGTGGGGGGCTCTTTAATTTTTGCCCAATTTTAATCTTCAGTCAATGGAACAGTTGGAAGGTTGTTTTCCGAGGTTAATGAATTAATTAGTTAATTAATTCATTAACCCACCTTAGCACCACCCTCCACGGCTATTTATTTTAATCCGATCTCGTGTGCTCTTTCCAAGCTGATCGATTAACGTGGCGATGGCAGTAAAGTCAGTGGCCGGTGCAAGTGGCGGCGCTGTGGTGGCGGCGGCGGCAAAGGCTTTGGCGGCGGGGTGGGCTGCGGCCCGCGAGCATGTGGGGGCGGTTGACTTGGCGGTGGCGCTGTTGGGCCTGTTCGTGTTCGGCGCCGCCGTGCAGCGGATCCGGTCCAAGGGCCCAATGCTGTGGCCGGTCCTCGGCATCATCCCCACCGTCTTCTTCCACCTCAACGATATCTACGAGTGGGCTACCGCCGTCGCCGTTAGCGCCGGAGGCACGTTCCCCTTCCGAGGCATGTGGTTCGGAAATTGCCACGGGGTGATCACCGTCGACCCTGCCACCGTCGAGCACGTGCTCCGGACACGGTTCGCCAACTACCCGAAAGGCGCGTACTTCCGTGAGCGCTTCGGCGAGCTGCTCGGCGACGGCATCTTCAACGCCGACGACCAGGCGTGGCGCGAACAGCGCCGCGCCGCCACGTCCGAGATACACTCCGCCCGCTTCGCTGCCTACTCCGCCGTCACAGTCGCCGACCTCGTCCGACGTAAACTTCTTCCCATCCTCTCCGCGGCGGCTGCCGGCGGCCATCCCGTCGATCTCCAGGAGCTCCTCCTGCGCTTTACGTTCGACAACATCTGCGCCGCTGGCTTCGGCGTCGATCTCGGATGCCTCGCGCCCAGCCTGCCGGAGGTCCCCTTCGCCCGCGCCTTGGAGGATGCCACCGAGCTCTCGCTCTTCCGCTTCATCGTGCCGCCGTTCGTTTGGAAGCTGATGCGGCTTCTCGACGTCGGAACGGAGAGGCGGCTCAAGGTGGCGGTCCGGCTAGTGCATAAATTCGCCGAGAAGACCTTGGCGGACCGGCGGGCGGAATTTGAGGCCGTGGCCGGAGGAGGCAACTTCTTCCACCGGTCTGACCTCCTGTCCAGGTTGATCGATGCCGGCGGAGGCGGCGACGGGAACGGTGCCACCACGTATTCGAACAAATTCCTCAAAGACTTCTGCATCAGCTTCATCTTGGCTGGCCGCGATACCACCTCGGTGGCGCTTGCGTGGTTCTTCTGGTTGCTCTCCGAGCACCCCCGCGTGGAGTCGCGCGTCCTCCACGAGATCGCCGGAATCATCAAGAACAGAGCAAAACAGAGCAGTACCCACAACGACGTCGTCTTCAGCGTGGAGGAGGTGAAGAAGATGGAGTACCTGCATGCCGCGATCTCGGAGGCGATGAGACTGTACCCTCCGGTGCCGGTAGACTTCAAGGAAGCACTGGAGGACGACGTGTTCCCGGACGGAACGGCGGTGCGGAAGGGCGGCAGGGTGATCTACTCCATCTACTCGATGGGGCGGATGGAGTCGATTTGGGGCGCAGACTGCCGGGAGTTCAAGCCGGAGAGATGGATGAAGGGCGGCGGTGAAGGCGGTGGCACGGTGGGGCTGGTGGCGGAGAGCCAGTTCAAGTACGCAGTGTTCAACGCCGGGCCCCGGGTCTGCGTGGGGAAGAGGTTCGCCTACATGCAGATGAAGATGGTAGCGGCGGCGATACTGACACGTTTCCGCGTGGCGGTGGTGGCGGGCCACCCGGTGGCGCCGAAGATGACCACCACCTTGTACATGAAGCACGGCCTCCGCGTCACCTTCGCCGAGAGAGAACGTCTCCTCGATTAATTACTTAATTAATTATTAATAATCATGTGGTTCTCTAATACATGCATTAAAAGTGTGATTAATATATTAAATATCATAGTTTTGCATGTGAGTTCGCATGATTTGTGCAATCAAAACTTGGTAGTGATATAAATTCTGATACATTAATTAATTACTAAATTAATTTTTAAATTTTAGAAAAAAAATAGTGATTCTTTTTATCATTTTCCTTCCTAATTTTAAAATAATATTTTATCTTATTTTTTATTTCAAAAATATCCTTCTTCCAATTTAGCAATTTTCACTAAAAATTATTAGAAAATATAACAACTTTATTTAAAACTGCTTTACTTGTAGTAAATTTAACCGAAACTATCAATAACTAAAAATTACTACAATTTCAAGTAGCTTTAATTAAAATTAAAATTGTTATAAATATTAAGTCGAATGATTTTGATTAAATTAGAAAATTTTTAATTAAAACATAATCATTTGTATATAATAATTTTGATAACTCAATAAGACTAATTTTATTTTAAGTTGGAGTAGTTTTATCTAAAATAAAATAAGCATAGTTTTAATATTTTTTAAAATTGTGACCAAAATATAAGATGTTTTTTTTTTCATTTTTACCCTTAATTTTTTATTATTTTATATTCTAATTATTAACCATGTCGACTCAACTAACTGAGCCAGTCGATACCCTGTTGACATCACATTTATGATGATGTTAAAAGGTATTAATTTTAGAACTTTCAAACACTATTTAGATCATTCCAAACCATAAAGGATATTTCGTCGAGACATTGAGTGCCCGAGCTGCTGAGTTTGAGTGGGTTGTCAAAGGTTGTAATTTGAGGTCCTGTTAGAGAGAGAGAGCACCTTTCTATACATATGTTGACAACTTCAGTACCTATAATATATTATAAATCAACCACAAAAGCTACAAACTCTTCAATATAGGACTAATCTCTCATGCATTGTTTCCATTCAAATTTCTAACCATGTATATAGAATTCACCATCTCTCCCTGGTATCGCTAGCTCGTAAGGGGTGCAAGATGCTTCGGTTTCGTGTCGATCGTAGCCAATCGAAGTGAATGAAGCGATCGAAACCAAGGTGCATATATCTTCCCATTTATTGATTGCACTGTTTATTTTGCTTGGTGCTCCTTGTGCGCATTTATTTATATTCATTCAATAGTTAATTATGGCAACAACAGTACCCATTAATTAGAGTTTGTTAATGGATGCTGGATTTTATTTAAGATGTCGAACCGTAACACTATTTGATGGTCACTGTCCATCCCTATCTCTGAATAATAATGTATTGTACTCTGGCTATGGGGCTGTTTCCCTACAGAAGAAGAGAATGTGCAAGAAGCATATTTCATGGAGGGACCAAACAAGCTCAAGGATGAGCATTCAATGTCCTCTAATTCCTTCACCTAATTACAGCCCTGCATGTTGGATTTTTATCTGGCTATTATTTTGTAACATTCGAATTTATATCATTATTGGATATGAGTTTACATGGATACATAGAATCTATTAATCCGTTCAGATTCTTTGTTATTGATCCGGTTCGAGATAATGGAGGAAAGAACCACCAATGCGGAAGTTGGTGATAGGTCGGAGGTCTTCTATGTAGATCTCTAGTGAGTAGAGAGGATTCAAATGAAAGCTACGAAGGATTTTGACGTAGTTATTCCGACGCTCAAGTGAGTTCCAATGATTGGAGATGAAGGAGAGAAAAAAAAATACTATCTTGTTAGAAAGAAGTAATTGGAATTGTGTGCACATACCTCTGCGGGGGTGGACTCTCTTTTATACTTTTACCCTAGTGGAGAAAGCGGAGCCCTCGTTCTCCACTTGTTCCACGTTCGGATTGTGGGGATATCCCACTCACACTTGTTCCACATGCTCGGTGTTCTTGACCACGTCGCCCCTACATAGGTGCCCAATGAAAATGGTCTCAAAGTTGGGAGTTGGGTGCCAAGTGACGTTGGTGTTAGAAATGTGAATAGAAAAGGAGGTAGAAAAGGAGACTCCTTTGTGTATGAGTTTAGTCCCACATTAAAAGTTTCAAGCACTATGGTTGGTTTATATTTTTGTACATGCATGAAGATGTAAACAAATGCATGAAGAGAGATTCTCTCTCATCCATGGCGTAGGTGGGTTGCTATTTAAGATTTGGATTACACTGAACTATGTTAACTTGTGTGCGATTATGATTTGCATGCACCGAATGTCGGATCGATCGGGATAAAATTTACCCAAGCAAATGAACCAACGCTTTAGCACTTGAATTTCTTTTTGCTTCTGACAGATTGTCCAATAATTTTGAAGCATACTTGTTTTTATTGAGATGGCCACAAAAAATGTTGAGGTGCAATAAACTTATCGCATGAAGGCCCCTTCGTCCCGATTGAAAATGTTCCATTCAACCATGAAGAATGGCCAAAAAAGTTCACTAGATTGTCAAGAGGTGGTAGCAGAGGATGCTCTTTGTTAGTTAGAGTCATAGAGCCAATCATTTGATGATTGATGTATGGACTCGTTGTATCATATTCTTATGTATATAAAGACATTTGTTTATGGTTATTATGCATACTTGTATTGGTGCCAAATAACTAAGTATAATAGCGTCCTTGAGTAGAAGGTTTTTACCTATATCAATCGATTGGTTGAATCGATAGTGAGATGATATAGGGAACACTACTCTTAATCATTCCTACTCAAGTATTTGTTGGTGCAACCTTAGGTCAAGGTTGACCTGAGTGACCCGACTCGAGTTGACCTGACTCGAGGTATATTTTGATGTTTGACAAGAATGGAGAAGTTGTATTTTGATGTTTGACAAGAATGGAGAAGTTGTATTTTGATGTTTGACAAGAATAGGAACTTGGGGGATTGTGGGTGCAACCTTTGGTCAAGGTTGATCTGGTTGACCCAACTTGAGTTGACCTGATTCGGGAAAAGTCCAAGTATGGAGACTTGGCACGGAAAAGTCCAAGCAGGGAGCTTGGCACGGGAAAAGTCCAAGCAGGAAGCTTGGCACGGGGAAAAGTCCAAGTATGGAAGCTTGGCATGGGAGGTCGGAGAGGGCTCGGTAGCTCGTTCTCTGGACTGGATGGAGTCAGAGAGGGCTCGGTAGCTCGTTCTCTGGACCGGACGAAGTTGGAGAGGGCTCGGTAACTCGTTCTCCGGACTAGGTCAGAGAGGGCTCGGTAGCTCGTTCTCTGGACCGGACGAAGTTGGAGAGGGCTCGGTAGCTCGTTCTCCGGACTAGGTCCGAGAGGGCTCGGTAGCTCGTTCTTTGGACCAGACAGAGTTGGAGAGGGCTCGGTAGCTCGTTCTCCAGACTAGGTCAGAGAGGGCTCGGTAGCTCGTTCTCTGGACCGGATGAGGAAGTCGGAGAAGGCTCGGTAGCTCGTTCTCCGGACTAGGTCAGAGAGGGCTCGGTAGCTCATTCTCTAGACCGGGAAGGCTTTAGGGTTTAGGGCTGGGAAGCTCTAAAACCTACATAGGCATTAGATCGGTTTGTTGACCGATCCAGTGATACTTTGGTTTATCTGATCGGTCTGGTGACCGATTAGTAACCAAACAGAAGCTTACTGTGGGTTATCTGATCGGTCTGTAGACCGATCAGGAAGCGATGGACGATAGGAGGGGATCGGTCTGTGGACCGATCCACCTATAGTCTGATCGGTCCACAGACCGATCAGGCTTGTGGAACCAACTCTCTGTGAGAGTTGGAGATCGGTCTGGGGACCGATCAGCCTAGGGCCTGATCGGTCCACAGACCGATCAGTTGTCTTGTGGACCGATCAGGGTGAAGCCTGATCGGTCCAGGTCTAGCCGTTGAGTCACAACGGCTAGATTTCTGTGTCTTCTGTTTCTTCTTCGCAGGTGCAGTTTATAAGCCTCTACAGTGAAGGTGGATAGGACAACTTCTTCCTCCTCAAGACTGCGACCAGAGCTTTGATGAGCTCTTCATTTTTTCTGAAGCTTCGTGTGAGCTTCCATCGGCTGGTTTTCTAGCTGCTATTGTGAAGTTGTTGCTTCATCAACGGACTCCAGTCGACAACGAGAAGGCAAGCAAACCTGGTAGGGTGTCTTTACATTCATATTGTCCATTGTTTCTTGCTCTATTCTTTGTACTCCATTATTGCTGTTGCAAAAGGAATTGTGGTGAGGTTTCTCTATCCAGAAGGAGTTCTTATTAGCCGGTTTTCCGGGGTCTCATCCACCGACGGATTGATAGGATTCGTCCACCTTACGGACAAACCGAGGAGTAGGAGTATCATCTCCGAACCTCGTTATATCGTCGTGTTTGAGGTTTGATCTTCTCCACTTTCGTTTCTACTCTTTATTTCCGCTGCGCTAACTCAAATTTTTGTGAGAAAATTGATTGAGTTTTAGAGGAGGCTATTCACACCCCCCCTCTCTAGCCATCCGAAGGTCCTAACAAGTGGTATCAGAGCGAGGTCGCTCTTCGTCAGATTAACACCCGGGGGAGCACGAGCTAGAGAATGGATCAACTTGGAGAAGACGTCACGATTCCACCCTTCTACGATCGCGACGACTTCGCGTTTTGGAAGGTAAGAATGAAGTATTTTCTTATGACTAACCTAGTAAATTGGAATTGTGTACAAGTAGGTTTTATTCCTCCGGTGGATAAAGAAGGAGAACCTCTCGAGAAGAAGAAGTGGACGAAGGAACAAATCCACCAATCCATAATCAACGACGAGGTAACGAAAATCTTTGAATTTTCATTACCTAATGATATCTTGTGTAAGATAGGTAGATACAACAATGCCAAGGAGTTGTGGAACAACTTGGCTAAGTTCCATAAGGAGAGCTCCAATTCAAGTCATGAAGAGGAGTCAAGTGAGCCAAGTAGCTCACATCATGGAGGTATGGAATTAGAAGTTGAGGGCTACTCAACATCTAAGGAAGAAGAGGAGGAGAGTTCTTTTTCAAGAATGGAGCAAGAAGAAGAAGCCTCTACCTCCGGAAGGGATGAAGGAGAGAGCTTATATCCATCCTCATCCCTAGGTAACTCAAGCAACTTAATTTCAAGTATATTACATATAATGTGCTTTGAGTGTAGGGAATATGGGCATTACAAAAGTAAATGTCCAAAGAGGATTAGGAAGACTCCACCGGCACCAAAAGTCAAGAAAGCCGGAGTCCCGATACGCAAAGGCAAGGAGCACATGGTGTGCTTCCAATGCAAGCAAAGGGGACATTATAGGAGTCAATGTCCAAGGGGGAGGCAACCTCACAAGGAAAAGAGACCAAGCACATCTATGGGGGGAGCTAAGGCAAACCCTAAGGTATCCTTTAAGGCACATTCTTGCAATTCTAATAAGACACATGCTAGTAGTTTTATTGCAATTGTCAATAATGATAAGCATGATAACCATAGAAACCGATACATGTGCTTAGGTGCCAAACATGTTAACCTAGATAAGGACAATGCTAGAAATGCCCACCCTAGAGTTAACTCATCTAAGGTTAAGAAAAACCTAGATAGGAATCCCAAAACAACTAGACATATGCCTAGGAATACCTCAAAGAAAAATGGAAAATTAAAGCTTGAGGTCTTAAAGAAGGAAAGTCAAGTCTTGAGGTCAAGACTTGACACTTTAGAAAAGGCTCTTAAAAATTTGGAGAATTCAACTCTAGGGTCTAAGGGTCAAAAATCAAAGCCCAAGGACATGAGAGGTTTGGGTCACAAACCTAAGTCTCAAGTGGTCAAGCCCACGTATCATAATGTTCCATTCGATTATGGAACAAGACCTAGGGCTAGGAAGACCATCACCAAGATCACAAGGGGAGTCACCCCTAGAGTTGATCTTGATGAGTCCCAAATGACCAAGGCTTTAAAGCCTAGGAGGGTCATTAGGAGGGTTGCTAGGGAAGTCATCCCTAGTGAATATTTAGTGAACCCAATGAGCTCAAATAGGTATTGGGTTCCTAGGAGCGTGATTCCTTCACGCTAGATGGTTTAGGGTGTGCCAACCTTAATTGGATAGGTAGTTAACCTACTCATGGCAAAAGGTGGCATTTTAGGAATTTTCAAGGTGTAATCAAGCCTTGAAAATGAAATTAAAAATTATTCCTAAGGTGATTAGGATGTGCCAACCACATTTGAGGAGTTTTCTAGGGTCAATCTAATTGGCACATAGTGATCTAAAAATCTTTAGTATATGACTTTAGGTCTATTACACTTAGGAATATAGAATTTATGATAAAATGATCAAAATTATCAAAAATGGTAACTAAGGCTAGAATTAGGTATTTTCTATACCTTTATATGTTATTTGCCATACATTGTTTGTCATATGCCATGTCATGACATCATATTTATTTTATTATCATTTGAAATGTCATGATAATGCTTAGGTTAGTTATATGTCATGCCTTATTTAAGTTTCATACTTTATGCCATGACATCAGGACATTGACACTTATTTCCACTTATGATATTATTTTATGCCATGTCATCATCTCTTGCATTTATGATCAATTAAATTGATTTAAGGATAAAAACATAATTTGATATGGAAATCTAATTGTTGTTTAGAAAATGCATGAGAACTTAGCTTAAGATGACCTAAACCCATATCTCACATCAAAATTGACTTGGATGTGTTTGATACACCTTAGATGTGTGTGAGATATTAGGATGATGAGTTAGGATCAAGGTGCATAGTTCTTGTACCTAGATGAGCCTAATTCGAAATTGAGAATCATAGGGAAAACTTGTGTACAAGTCATGTACATTTAGTCCTAAGATTGTGGTCCTAAATTGAATGGTTTAAAATCATTTCAAAATTGATTTGAAAAACCTTGATGAAGCTTTTCTAGTGATAGCATTCATCATTGAGCAAGTTGATACAAAGATGGATTAACCTTGAGCTATTTCAAAGTCTTTCAAACTTTGTATCAAGATTTAAAAATGAAAGTTATTTTCATAGAAAACTATTTTTCCATGATAATATATGTCATGAGGAATGCATCCTCAAAATTTTACAATTTTTGAAATTTTCTGTGATTTTTTAGGGGTTTCTGAATTTCGGGAGAAAAATCAGAAATCCTTATCAGAGAGTTGTGGACCGATCAGAGGGGATCCTGATCGGTCCAGGGAAGTCTGGATCGGTCACTGGACCGATCCAGGGAAGTGTGGATCGATCTGGTGACCGATCAGAGCGTGCCAAAATGTTGATTTTCGACTGTTGTCTGAAATTTCAGCTATGGAAGTTGGTGCTTTAGATTTCTAAAGGGTTGAAACTCTCCAAGACATTGTTGGTGCAATGGTCAAGGAGGAGTTGATCTTTAGGGGGAGTTTTACCATGGTCAAGGAGGAGTTGACCTTTAGGGGGAGTTTTTACTCGTCAAGATTTCTGAGGATGAGTGATATGGGATTATCACTAAGTTGATTGTTGATTTGAGTATCAAGGGGGAAATTAAGGGTTTCAATGAAAGGTATGAGACTTTCATTAGGAAGAAACTCTTGACCTTGATTTACTCTTTTTGATGTGTGTCAAAAAGGGGGAGAATGTCCAGAGAATGTTCAAGGAAGAACATTGGAGAACTATTGGAAAACCTAAGTTAGGTTATCGGGTTAACCTAACTTGATTATGGTTTTTGTCAAACATGAAAAAGGGGGAGATTGTTAGTGCAACCTTAGGTCAAAGTTGACCTGGGTGACCCGACTCGAGTTGACCTGACTCGAGGTATATTTTGATGTTTGACAAGAATGGAGAAGTTGTATTTTGATGTTTGACAAGAATGGAGAAGCTGTATTTTGATGTTTGACAATAATAGGAACTTGGGGGATTGTGGGTGCAACCTTTGGTCAAGGTTGATCTGGTTGACCCGACTAGAGTTGACCTGATTCGGGAAAAGTCCAAGTATGGAGACTTGGCACGGAAAAGTCCAAGTATGGAGACTTGGCACAGAAAAGTCCAAGCAGGGAGCTTGGCAAGGGAAAAGTCCAAGCAGGAAGCTTGGCACGGGGAAAAGTCCAAGTATGGAAGCTTGGCATGGGAGGTCGGAGAGGGCTCGGTAGCTCGTTCTCTGGACTGGATGGAGTCAGAGAGGGCTCGGTAGCTCGTTCTCTGGACCGGACGAAGTTGGAGAGGGCTCGGTAGCTCGTTCTCCGGACTAGGTCAGATAGGGGTCGGTAGCTCGTTCTCTGGACCGGACGAAGTTAGAGAGGGCTCGGTAGCTCGTTCTTTGGACCAGACAGAGTTGGAGAGGGCTCGGTAGCTCGTTCTCTGGACCGGATGAGGAAGTCGGAGAGGGCTCGATAGCTCGTTCTTCGGACTAGGTCAGAGAGGGCTCGGTAGCTCATTCTCTAGACCGGGAAGGCTTTAGGGTTTAGGGCTGGGAAGCTCTAAAACCTACATAGGCATTAGATCGGTCTGTTGACCGATCCAGTGATACTTTGGTTTATCTGATCGGTCTGGTGACCGATCAGTAACCTAACAGAAGCTTACTGTGGGTTATCTGATCGGTCTGTAGACCGATCAGGAAGCGATGGACGATAGGAGGGGATCGGTCTGTGGACCGATCCACCTATAGTCTGATCGGTCCACATACCGATCAGGCTTGTGGAACCAACTCTCTGTGAGAGTTGGAGATCGGTCTGGGGACCGATCAGCCTAGGGCCTGATCGGTCCACAGACCGATCAGATGTCTTGTGGACCGATCGGGGTGAAGCCTGATCGGTCCAGGTCTAGCCGTTGAGTCACAACGGCTAGATTTCTGTGTCTTCTGTTTCTTCTTCGCAGGTGCAGTTTATAAGCCTCTACAGTGAAGGTGGATAGGACAACTTCTTCCTCCTCAAGACTGCGACCAGAGCTTTGCTGAGCTCTTCATTTTTTCTGAAGCTTCGTGTGAGCTTCCATCGGCTGGTTTTCTAGCTGCTATTGTGAAGTTGTTGCTTCATCAACGGACTCCAGTCGACAACGAGAAGGCAAGCAAACCTGGTAGGGTGTCTTTACATTCATATTGTCCATTGTTTCTTGCTCTATTCTTTGTACTCCATTATTGCTGTTGCAAAAGGAATTGCGGTGAGGTTTCTCCACCCAGAAGTTTTTATTAGCCGATTTTCCGGGGTCTCATCCACTGACGGATTGATAGGATTCGTCCACCTTATGGACAAACCGAGGAGTAGGAGTATCATCTCCGAACCTCGTTATATCGTCGTGTTTGAGGTTTGATCTTCTCCACTTTCGTTTCTACTCTTTATTTCCACTGCGCTAACTCAAATTTTTGTGAGAAAATTGATTGAGTTTTAGAGGAGGCTATTCACACCCCCCCTCTCTAGCCATCCGAAGGTCCTAACAGTATTAACATTCAGGGACAATATTAATGCGACGAGACTAGTATGTAGGTCAACTCGATGACTTGATCTCACAAGTCATGGATATGGAGATATCAAGTTGACACATGGGTATGCATTGGAGAATGTATACTGAATGACCCGCCATGAGCAAGTATCATGGATCGTTATATGAGTGTCATATACTTTCTCGTGTGGCTATTGGTATGACTATTAGTCCTTGGACCTGAAGTCACCATGGTTCCCTACATAATGAGTTACATACTTTGGATTCGTCAAACGTCACCCATAATTGGGTGGACTATAAAGGCGATTACTAGGCATGTAACAAATTATGCGGAGGGATGTGAGTGATGTAGATGAGATCTATCCCTCCTATATGACGGGAGTGACATCATTATTCTTGATAGAGTGAGACCACTAAGTGCATGATCATGCCCAAATGAGTCAATATGAGATGTTGAGCTCATTTGATTGAGTGAGTTTACTTGGAGTTCAAGATTTAGATTGATTAGAGGATGACACAGTCTATGCCGCATATTGATCAATCTAGATGTCAAGGATAGAAGGACACTTGTCATATATTGTGAAGAGTCACAATTAGTAGTCACAAGGTGATATTGGATCTCAACATTCTTGTAATTTGGGTAGTAATGATGTGTTGCTAGATACCGCTCATTACTTATGCTTCTAAAAGAGTTTAGGAGCATTGTCAACGTTACAAGAACCTATATGGTCACACACAAAAGACAATTAGATAGAGATTTGGTTCATTTGATGAACCAAGAGGATTAGGTTCATATGATGATCCAAATTGGATTAAGAGTAATTCAAATTAAACTAATTGAGTTGGACTCGATTTGATTCATGTGTTCAATGGATCTAATTTAGATTATGTTTCATTGAATCAATTTAATCAATGAATAGAGATTCATTATATTAAATTGGCTTGAATCAATGGTTAGATTTGATCAACCAATGAGAGAATTTAAGTCAAGTTTGACTTGACTTGAGAGGAAGATGAAGGGTTAAGTTTGACTTGACCATTTGTCACCTCATTTGTGAGTTGACATTAAGTGGGCTAATTATGATGTGTCACCTCATCAAGGCTAGCACATGTGTGTGTCACCTCATGAGGGAGATCAAGAATTGTGACTCTTGATATCCCATGGAGGTTTAAAAGCCTTTCTTGGAAGTGGCCGGCCACTTTAGTGCTTGTGTGAGTTTCATTTTGTTTTGTGTAACTCCCATCTTCTTCCTTGCTTCTTCTCTCCCTCTCCTCCTCCTTGGCTGAGACCTTCAAAGGTGCTAACACACCTTTTATTTGGTTTCTCCATCTTTTGTTCGTGTGGATACACATAGAGGGTTGTACACTTGACAACCTTGAGATCCAGTGAACTTTGGACGAGCGAGATACGCGAAGGGCTTTGCTACAAAGGTATAAGTCTCTTCCTTGTAGATCTAGTGTAGATCTAGGCTAGAAAACATGTACATGAAGTTTTAATGAAATTTTATAACTTCGCACGGATCCGGTGGCATGGGATTCGGGGTTTCCGCAACGCAAAAAGCGGTTTTTGCGGCTCGAAATTCCCAACAGTGGTATTAGAGCCACGTGCGAAGCGTGTACGTGTTTTATTTATATTTTTATGAAAAATATCAGTTCTGTAACTTTCTGTAAATTTATGTTTTTTTTTATGTATTTTATGGGTATTTTTCTCGTAGAAGCGAAGCAACAAGTGTTTGAACACTTGTAGGCTTCGACTACCGAGAAACACCTTCCGAATCGGCAAGGTCTCGCCCAAAATATTTTGGGACAGCCGGCTAAGGCGCTGTAGGATCGCTTAGGAACACTCACAATGGTTATATCGCGAGTAGGGGTGCTGCCCCTAACCCCACAAGGGGCTTCGTTCCGCGATTGCGCTCGAAAATCGCTAATCGGGACCGCCGGGAAGTTGCGACTCATAAAATCATAAAAGTATTAGAAAAACTACAGAAATTTATGGAAATCACATAATTTAGAATTATGTATCATTTTGTGATGGTCATGGCCCAAATAACCCAATTTGATTGGAAATATGTGTTGTAATTCATAATATGGCCTGCACGCCATTTTGTGTGTTTGTGCGTGTTGTACTTGATTCGCGACCTGCGCGTCATGCCCTTCTATTTATATTCCTGTATAAAATAGTCTTTAGACTGGAATGTAACTCGAGTTTCACCTTTTGTAATGTACAAAATTGGAGCGGTGGAAGGTCCACTCGAGACGGAGTTACGAGGAGGGTGCGAGCAACACATGACGATCAAAGGGAGGAGCTTGAGGAAGCTATTGACCCTAGGTTGACCAAACGATCTTCTCATTGGCTTGAGAAGATCGTAGTAGGGCCATGACTAATCACAAAATTTAATTAATTGCTTGTGTGTGTGTATGTGATGCATGCTAGATTAGTAATTAATTAGTGCCTTAATGATTAGATTAGATCTAAATCGCGTACATGATGCACCTCCATGAATAGATTAGATCTAAATCGAGTATATGATACACATCGTCGATTAGATTAGATCTCAATCGCATTAACTCGAAATGCCTACTATGCCGTGATACCCATCACTACCTCGATCACATGTTGTTGTTGAATCTGCCAAAGCAGAGCAACACATATTATCTTGGTAGGGTGCGGAGGGACAATCTTGGTCCCGCCTATTAACGCATGGGTGAGCACAACTCAATTAGATTGAGTAACTAGTTAATTCAATTGGATCGAGTTTAACTATAGGCATTTTTCAATGGTTGATAGATAGGTCAAAATCACATTTATATTAACTCTTGGGCGATTTAGCCAAAGCTAACTCAAGTTTTAATATACATGCGGATCTTGATCCTATAAACAAGAGTTGCATAGAGATGTAATTGGTAATTAGTTACCTACCGATCATACTAGGTCTTGGGGGATTTAGCCAAAGCTAACTCAAGGCGTAGTATGATGTGGATCTTGCCCCACTTGAATTATAGAATTCAATGGGAGCATCATTTAATTAAAGACCTAATTAGATGATTAATTGGAATATGATATTTATTTTTCTATATTTTTCTGTTGTAGATTACCATGTCGTCAAACACGAACTTCTTCTCCCTGCGTTCTGTCCTTGATAAGGACAAGCTCAACGGAGCTAACTTCCTGGACTGGTACAGGAACCTGAGAATTGTTCTCACACAGGAACGAAAATTGTACGTCCTGGAGCAACCCATTCTGAGGCACCTCCTGCCACTGCCACACGAGCTGACCGTGATGCTTACAAGAAGCATCAAGATGATGCATTAGATGTGTCCTATCTCATGCTCGCGACCATGAACTCTGAGCTTCAGAAGCAACACGAGTTGATGAGAGCTTATGATATGGTTGAACATCTTCGTTAACTATATCAAGGACAAGCTAGGCACGAGAGATTCAAGATCTCTAAGGCACTGTTTCAGTGTAAGATGCAAGACGGGACTCCCGTAGGTCCATATGTACTCAAGATGATTGGGTACATAGAAAACCTACAGAGGTTGGGATTCCCCCTTGGCCAAGTGTTGGCCACTGATTTGGTCTTGCAATCCTTGCTAGAGAGCTACAGTCAATTCGTCATGAACTACAACATGAATGAAATTGACAAGCCACTGCCTGAGCTTCTCAGTATGTTGAAAACTGCTGAGATCAACCTTAAGAAGGTTAAGCCCAACTCCATTTTGATGGTGCAAAAGGGCAAAGGCAAGGGCAAGGCTAAAGGTAAGGGAAAGTCCCAAGCCAAGGGAAAAGGCAAGGCACTGAAACCCAAAGGAGGGGTTGCCAAGGATGCTACCTGCTTCCACTGTGGTCAGACCGGGCACTGGAAGAGGAACTGCAAAGTCTACCGGGAAGATCTTAAGAAGAAGAGAAGTGAGACTTTCACTTCAGATATATATGTTATAGAAGTCAATCTATCTATTTCTTCATCATGGGTATTAGATACCGGATGTGCTTCTCACATTTGTACTAATGTGCAGGCGCTGAGAAATAGCAGGACATTGACGAAGGGCGAGGTGGACCTACGAGTAGGCAATGGAGCACGGGTTGCTGCTATTGTTGTAGGAACTTATTCTCTATCTCTGCCCTCTGGGCTTGTACTAGAATTGGATGATTGTTGTTATGTGCCTGCTTTGACTAAGAACATTATATCAGTTTCTTGTTTAGACAAGAAAGGCTTTTCATTTATAATAAAGAACAAATGTTCAATTATTTAAATGATATGTTCTATTGTAGTGCACCTCTGATGAGCAGACTCTATATTCTAGACTTTGAAAACCCTATCTATAACATAAGTACCAAGAGGTTCAAGTCAAATGACATAAACCAAACCTATACCTGGCACTGTCGCTTAGGTCATATAAATGACAAACGCTTATCCCAGCTCCATAGAGATGGTTTGTTGGACTCATTTGATTTTGAATCATATGAGACATATGAGTCATGCCTACTGGGCAAGATGACCAAGACTCCCTTTAGTGGACACAGCGAGAGAGCGATTGACTTGTTAGGACTTATACATAGTGATGTATGTGGCCCTTTCAATGTCGCTGTCAGGGGTGGTTATAGGTACTTCATTACATTTACTGATAACTTCAGTAGATATGGTTATGTGTATCTGATGACACATAAGTCAGAATCCTTTGAAAAGTTCAAAGAATTCAAGAATGAAGTACAAAACTAGCTTGGCAAGAGTATTAAGATACTTCGATCAGATCGATATGGTGAATAACTTAGCCATGAGTTTCGTGACTATCTAGTTGAGTGTGAGATTCTATCTCAACTCACTCCTCCTGGAACACCACAGTGGAATGGTATATTCGAAAGGAGGAATCGTACCTTATTAGATATGGTACGGTTTATGATGAGTCACACAGATCTTCCCATGTATCTTTGCGGCTATGCTCTAGACACAGCAGCCTTTATTCTCAACCGAGTTCCATCTAAGGCTGTAATAAAGATACCATATAGGATATGGATTGGGAGAGATGCCCAGGTGTCTTTTATGAGGATTTGGGATTGTGAGACTTACGTTTGACGTCAAGTCTCGGACAAATTGGGACCCAAATATGATAAGTGATATTTTATTGGATATCTCAAGGAAACGAAGAGATATTACTTCTACATTCCCAGTCAACACAAGGTAGTTGTAGCAAAGACTGGGGTATTTCTAGAAAGGGATTTTGTTTCTAGAAAGACTAGTGGGAGTACGTTCGATCTTGAAAAAGTTCAAGATGTGGACCATAGCACTGAAGCCTCGATGGAAGTTGAACTAGAACCACAAAGTGTTGTGGATGATGTTGTTCCACAAGGAGTTGAGGAACAACAACCAGTTCAAGTAGACCTACCTCTTCGCAGGTCTGATAGGGTACGTCATCAGCTTGAGAGATATTCATTTCTCTTATCTGACCATGATGACGTTGTGCTCATTGAGGATGAGCCTACCTCCTATCAGGAAGCCGTGATGAGACCAGATTCCGAGAAATGGCTAGAGGCCATGAGATCCGAGATGAAATCTATGTACACTAACCAAGTATGGACTTTGGTTGATCCACCTGAAGGGGTCAAACCCATTGGGTGTAAGTGGGTCTTTAAGATAAAGACTGACATAGATGGACTTATTTATAAGGGTCGCTTGGTAGCTAAAGGTTTCAAGCAAATTCATGGTATTGACTATGATGAAACCTTTTCTCTAGTAGCGATGTTTAAGTCCATTCGGATCATGCTTGCTATTGCAGCGTACCACGATTATGATATCTGACAGATGGATGTCAAAACCATGTTTCTGAATGGAAACTTGCTCGAGGATGTGTACATGACACAACCTGAGGGTTTTGTAGATCCACAGCATACTGGCAGAGTATGCAAGCTGCATAGGTCCATTTATGGACTAAAGAAAGCTTCTCGGAGCTGGAATCTTTGATTCGATGATGCAATCAAACAGTTTGGTTTCATCAAGAATGAAGATGCACCTTGTGTCTACAAGAAGGTTGTTGGGAGCACAATTGTCTTCCTTATATTGTATGTGGATGACATACTACTCATTGGGAAAGATATCCCTTTGCTGCAGTCTGTCAAGACTTGGCTAGGGACTTGTTTCTCAATGAAGGACTTAGGTGAAGCATCCTGCATTCTAGGCATACAGATCTATAGAGATAGATCTAAGAGATTACTTGGCCTAAGTCAGAGTACATACATTGACAAGGTACTACTACGGTTTGTCATGCAGAACTCCAAGAAGGGATTTCTGCCGATGTCACATGGTGTGAATCTTTCAAAGACTCAAGGTCCCTCTTCTAGAGAGGAGAGAGACCGCATGGATTAGATCCCTTATGCTTCAGCCATAGGATCTATCATGTACGCCATGCTATGTACTCTTCCTGATGTCTCATATGCTTTGAGCATGACGAGCAGATACCAGTCAGATCCAGGTGAAAGTCACTGGATAGCAGTCAAGAATATTCTTAAGTACTTGAGAAGGACTAAAGAATATTTCTTGATATATGGAGGCGATGACGAGCTAACTGTAAAGGGTTATAGTGATGCTAGCTTTCAAACTGACCAGGATGATTATCGATCGCAGTCTGGGTTCATGTTTTGCATAAATGGTGGTACTGTGAGCTGGAAGAGTTCGAAGCAGGACACAGTCGCTAATTCTACAACAGAGGCCGAGTATATTGCTGCATCAGAAGCAGTAAAGGAGGTAGTTTGGATCCGCAAGTTCATTACTGAGCTTGGGGTGGTTCCTAACATTGCTGATCCCATAAAACTCTATTGTGACAACAATGGAGCAATTGCGCAGGCTAAGGAACCTCGCTCACACCAGCGGACCAAACACATACTACGACGCTTCCATCTCATTTGAGAGATCATCGATAGAGGAGATGTCAAGATTTGCAGAGTACCCACAGAGGCTAACATCGCAGATCCCTTGACCAAGGCTTTGACACAGAGAAAGCATGATGGTCACACTAGGTCATTGGGCCTTAGAGCTTATACTGATTGGCACTAGTGCTAGTGGGAGATTGTTAGTTAGAGCCCTAGAGCCAATCATTTGATGATTGATGTATGGACTCGTTGTATCATATTTTTATGTATATAAAGACATTTGTTTATGGTTATTATGATTACTTGTATTGGTGCCAAATAACTAAGTATAATAACGTCCTTGAGTAGAAGGTTTTTACCTATATCAATCGATTGGTTGAATCGATAGTGAGATGATATAGGGAACACTACTCTAAATCATTCCTAGTCAAGTATTAACATTCAGGGACAATGTTAATGCGACGAGACTAGCATGTAGGTCAACTCGATGACTTGATCTCACAAGTCATGGATATGGAGATATCAAGTTGACACATGGGTATGCATTGGAGAATGTATACTGAATGACCCGCCATGAGCAAGTATCATGGATCGTTATATGAGTGTCATATACTTTCTCATGTGGCTATTAGTATGACTATTAGTCCTTGGACCTGAAGTCACCATGGTTCCCTACATAATGAGTTACATACTTTGACTTCGTCAAAAGTCACCCGTAACTGGGTGGACTATAAAGGCGATTACTGGTTATGTAACAAATTATGCAGAGGGATGTGAGTGATGTAGATGGGATCTATCCCTCCTATATGATGGGAGTGACATCATTATTCTTGATAGAGTGAAACCACTAAGTGCATGGTCATGCCCAAATGAGTCAATATGAGATGAGTCAATATGACGGGAAGGACGTTGGTGTTGGTGCAATCTTAGGTCAAGGTTGACCTGACTCGAGTTGACCTGACTCGAGTTGTGTTTTGATGTTTGACGATGTTTGACGAGAAGAGAGTTGTATTCTTGATGTTTGACAAGAATAGGTGTTTGGGAGATTGTAGGTGCAACCTTAGGTCAAGGTTGACTTGGTTGACCTGATTCGGGAAAAGTCCAAGCAGGGAGCTTGGCACGCGAAAAGTCCAAGTATGGAGACTTGGCACTGGAAAAGTCCAAGTACGGAGACTTGGCACGGGGAAAAGTCCAAGCAGGTAGCTTGGCACGCGGAAAGTCCAAGTATGGAGACTTGGCACGGGGAAAATCCAAGTATGGAGACTTGGCACGGAGAAGTCCAAGCAGGGAGCTTGGCACGAGGGAAAGTCCTAACTGGGATGTTAGGCAGGTGGAAAGTCCTGGTGAGTGAAACCAGGCAGTGGGAAAGTCCTAACTGGGATGTTAGGCAGTGTGGAAAGTCCTGGTGAGTGAAGCCAGGCAGTGAGAAAGTCCTAACTGGGATGTTAGGCAGTGTGGAAATCCTGGTGAGTGAAGCCAGGCAGTGAGAAAGTTCTAACTGGGATATTAGGCAGTGTGGAAATCCTGGTGAGTGAAGCCAGGTGAAAGTCCGGGTGAGTGAAGCCAGACAAGGGAAAATCTAGATGGATCAGGGATGATCGGACATCTGGTGTTGAGGAAAGTCCAAGTAGGTCAAAGGGATTGACCGGACACTTGGCGGGGAATTCTAGCAGGTCAAGGGAGTGACCGGATGCTAGGCGCAATGTACCAACAGGTCAAGATTGACCGGATGTTGGTTTGGACTTGGTTTGGGCGAAAACCATGAGCTGGATCGATCCAGTGATACACTTGTGTATTTGATCGGTCTGGTGACCGATCAGATAACAAACAGAAGGCACGCATCGATTCTGTGAGCTTACTGATCGGTCTGGGGACGGATCAGGCGATATCCTGATCAGTCGGTATCCTGATCGGTCTACCGACCGATCAGGTGACGATCTTGAGAAGTTCGAGGAACCGCACTCAATAAGCCCTGATCGGTCAGCAGACCGATCAGGCCATACCCTAATCGGTCAGCAGACCGATCAGAGCACGATCAGTAGCTAGCGGAGTTCGGGAGAAAGCGCTGATCGATCTGTGGACCGATCAGGGAACTAGCCGTTGCGACGCAACGACTAGATTCCTTCTTGTTTTTCTTCGCAGGTATAAAAGACGCTACAGGGCTTCGTTGCTGCTACTGCTTCCTACTTAGAACTTCTGTTCTTGTGCTCTAGAGCTTCTGCTCTTACCTGCTATCAGAGCTTTGTTGAGCTCCTCCCAGCTGAAGCTTCGCGTGAGCTTCTCGACTAGATTCTCGTCAGCTGCTGCTGGTGTGAAGCTGCTGCTTCATCACTCCAGTCAACAAGAAAGGCAAGCAAGTGTTTCATATTGTCTTTTGCTTTCTTGTATCTGTTGTACTCCTATCTTGCTTGTGCAAGAAACATTGTGGCGAGGTTTCTCCACCCAGAAGGAGTATATTGTATTAGCCGGTTCTCCGGGGACTCATCCACCGACGGATTGACTGGACTCGTCCACCTTACGGACACGCCGAGGAGTAGGAGCCCTAATCTCCGAACCTCGTTACATCGGTTTGTTTTCTTTTCCTTCGTTTCTACGTGTTATTTTCCGCTGCGCTAACCCTAGTTTGTAGAAACGTGACGATTTGGGGTCGGCTATTCACACCCCCCCTCTCTAGCCGAGTACGAACGATCCTAACAAGTGGTATCAGAGCGAGGCCGCTCTTCGACGGATCAACACCCGGGGGAGCACGGGCTAGAGATGGATCTCTATGGAGAAGATGTTACGATTCAACCCTTCTACGAGTCTCACGACAACTTCACATATTGGAAGGTAAGGATGATGTATTTTCTTAGGACTAATATGTTAAATTGGTTTTGTGTACAAGAAGGGTTTTCCCCTCCGATGGATGAGGAAGGAAAACCTATCAAGAAGAAGGAGTGGACAAAAGAACAAATCCACCAATCCACAATCAACGACGAGGTAACGAAAATCCTTGAATTTTCATTACCTAGTGATATCTTGTGTAAGGTAGGCGGTTATAACAATGCCAAGGAGTTGTGGAACAACTTGGCCAAACTCCATGAGGAGAGCCCCACTTCAAGCCATGAAGAGGAGCCTAGTGAGCCAAGTAGCTCACATCGTGGAGGTGAGGAATTAGAAGTTGAGGGCTACTCAACATCTAAAGAAGAAGAGGAGGTGAGTTCTTCTTCAAGATCGAAGCACGAAGAAGAAGCTTCTACCTCCGGGAGGGATGAAGGAGAGAGCATCCATCCATCCTCAACCCTAGGTAACTCAAACACTTTAAGTTCAAGTAAATTGCATATAATGTGTTTTGAGTGTAGGGAATTTGGACATTACAAGAGTAAATGTCCAAAGAAGATTAAGAAGACTCCACCGGCGCCAAAGATCAAGGAAGTCGGAGTCCCAAAACGCAAGGGCAAGGAGCACGTGGTGTGCTTCCAATGCAAGTAACGGGGACACTATAGGAGTCAATGTCCAAGGGGGAGGCAATCTCACAAGGACAAAAGACCAAGCACGTGTAAAGGGGGAGCGAAGGCAAACCCTAAGGTATCCTCTAAGGTTCATTCTTGCACTTCTAATAAGATACATGCTAGTAGTCTTATTGCAATTGTCAAGAATGATAAGCATGTTAACTTTAGGAACCAATATATGTCCTTAGGTGCTAAACATGTTAGCCTAGATAAGGATAACACTAGGAAAGCCAACCCTAGGATCAACTCATCTAAGGCTAAGGAAAATCTTGGTAGAAATCCCAAAACTACTCGACATATGCCTAGGAGTACCTCAGGGAACAATGAAAAATTAAAACTTGAGGTATTAGAAAAGGAGAATCAAGTCTTGAGGTCAAGACTTGATACTTTGGAAAAGGCTCTTAAGAACTTGGAGAAGTCATCTCTAGGGTTTAAGGGTCAAAAATCCAAGTCCAAGGACAAGAAAGGTTTGGGTCACAAACCTAAGTCCCAAACGGTCAAGCCCACTTATCACAATGTTCCATTCGATTATGGAACAAAATCTAGGGCTAGGAAGACCAACACCAAGGTCACAAGGGGAGTCACCCCTAGAGTTGATCTTGATGAGTCCCAAATGGCCAAGGCTTTAAAGCCTAAGAGGGTCATTAGGAGGGTTGCTAGGGAAGTTATCCCTAGTGAATATTTAGTGAACCCAATGAGCTCTAATAGGTATTGGGTTCCTAGGAGCATCTTCTCTACCCCATAGATGGGTTAGAGAGTGTCAACTCCGATTAGAAGGGTAGTTAACCCAACTTTGAGGAAATTGACACTCAAGGAGCATTTTCAAGGTTTTGAGAACTTTTGAAAATGAAATGGAATTATCATTTACTCCTTTGAAGAGTTAAATGTGCCTAAAAGATTGGAAATTTCATTTTTAATCTCAATTGGCACAATTTGGGAAAATCTAGAGAACTCTCGAGGAAAAATGAAACATGCCAAGTTTTGAGGATAAATTTGATCTTTAAGTGGCATGAATTAATCTAGAGTTCAAGAAGTGTCAAAATTAGGATTTTGACATTTTGGGGCAATCTAGGATTAAATTTGAAGTTAGCCAAGTGGTTAAGGATACTTAGATAGGTAATCTAGGTATATTTATTTATGCTAAATCTTGCCATGATTGTTTTCCCTCACATGTCATGACATCATGTTTAGCTTTATTATCATTTGAAATGTCATGATAATGCTTACGCTAGCTTTTATGTCATGGTTATTTAAGTTTCAAACTTTATGCCATGACATCATGACATTGGCACATGTCTTCATTTATGATACCATTTTATGCCATGTCATCATCTCTTGCATTAATAATCAATTGAATTGATTTAAGGATGAAAAACACATTTTGATATTGAGATCAAATTTGTGTTTAGAAAATGCATGAGACCTTAGTCTAAGATACCTAAACCCATATCTCACATCAAAATTGCTATGGATGTGTTTGATACACTTTAGATGTGTGTGAGATATTAGGATCATGAGTTAGGATCAAGGTGCATAGTTCTTGTACCTAGATGAGCCTAATTCAAGAGAGTGGGGATCATAGGGAAAGCTTATGTACAAGTCATGTACATGTAGCCCTAAGATTGTGGTCCTAAATTAAAAGGTTTAAAATCATTTCAAAATTGATTTGAAAAGCCTTGATGAAGCCATTCTAGTGATAGCATTCATCATTGAACATTGTGATACAAAGTTTACTTAACTTTGAACTATTTCAAAGTCTTTTAAACTTTGTATCAAGATTGAAAAATAGAATCTATTTTCATATAAAACTATTTTTCCTTGATAGTATATGTTATGAGGAATGTATCCTCAAAATTTCATAATTTTTGGAATTTTATGGAATTTATTAGGGGTTTCTGAATTTCGGGAGAAGAAAAATCAGAAATCCCTGTGATCAGAGTCTGGATCGGTCACCGGACCGATCCAGGGAGGGCTGGATCGGTCACTGGACTGATCCAGAGTGCTGTGGATCGGTCTAGTGACCGATCCAGTGAGGTCTGATAGCGTGCCAATGTGCTGAAATTCGACTGGATGTCTGAAATTTCAATTTTTGGGAGTTGAGTTTCGGGTTTCTAAAGGTTTGAAACTCTCCAAGACATTGTTGGTGCAATGGTCAAGGGGGAGTTGACCTTTAGGGGGAGTTTTTAAGACTTTTGAGGATTAGTGACATAGGATTGTCACTAAGTTGATTGTTGAGTTTAGTATCAAGGGGGAAATTAAGAGTTTCAATGAAAGGTATGGGACTTTCATTAGGAAGAAACTCTTGACCTTGATTCCCTCTTTTTGATGTGTGTCAAAAAGGGGGAGAGATGTCCCAAGGGGGAGAGTGTAGGTTTTGGAAGAATGTTCAAGGAAGAACATTGGAAAACCTAAGTTAGGTTATCGGGTTAACCTAACTTGATTTTGGATTTTGTCAAACATCAAAAAGGGGGAGATTGTTGGTGCAATCTTAGGTCAAGGTTGACCTGACTCGAGTTGACCTGACTCGAGTTGTGTTTTGATGTTTGACGATGTTTGACGAGAAGAGAGTTGTATTCTTGATGTTTGACAAGAATAGGTGTTTGGGAGATTGTAGGTGCAACCTTAGGTCAAGGTTGACCTGGTTGACCTGATTCGGGAAAAGTCCAAGCAGGGAGCTTGGCACGCGAAAAGTCCAAGTATGGAGACTTGGCACTGGAAAAGTCCAAGTACGGAGACTTGGCATGGGGAAAAGTCCAAGCAGGTAGCTTGGCACGCGGAAAGTCCAAGTATGGAGACTTGGCACGGGGAAAATCCAAGTATGGAGACTTGGCACGGAGAAGTCCAAGCAGGGAGCTTGGCACGAGGGAAAGTCCTAACTGGGATGTTAGGCAGGTGGAAAGTCCTGGTGAGTGAAACCAGGCAGTGGGAAAGTCCTAACTGGGATGTTAGGCAGTGTGGAAAGTCCTGGTGAGTGAAGCCAGGCAGTGGGAAAGTCCTAACTGGAATGTTAGGCAGTTGGAAAGTCCTGGTGAGTGAAGCCAGGCAGTGAGAAAGTTCTAACTGGGATGTTAGGCAGTGTGGAAATCCTGGTGAGTGAAGCCAGGTGAAAGTCCGGGTGAGTGAAGCCAGACAAGGGAAAATCTAGATGGATCAGGGATGATCGGACATCTGGTGTTGAGGAAAGTCCAAGTAGGTCAAAGGGATTGACCGGACACTTGGCGGGGAATTCTAGCAGGTCAAGGGAGTGACCGGATGCTAGGCGCAATGTACCAACAGGTCAAGATTGACCGGATGTTGGTTTGGACTTGGTTTGGGCAAAAACCAAGCTCTGGATCGGTCACCAGACCGATCCAGTGATACACTTGTGTATTTGATCGGTCTGGTGACCGATCAGATAACAAACAGAAGGCACGCATCGATTCTGTGAGCTTACAGATCGGTCTGGGGACCGATCAGGCGATATCCTGATCGGTCTGCCGACCGATCAGGTGACAATCTTGAGGAGTGCGAGGAACCGCACTCAATAAGCCCTGATCGGTCAGCAGACCGATCAGGCCATACCCTGATCGGTCAGCAGACCGATCAGAGCACGATCAGTAGCTAGCGGAGTTCGTGAGAAAGCGCTGATCGGTCTGTGGACAGATCAGGCACACTCTTGATCGGTCTGTGGACCGATCAGGGAACTAGCCGTTGCGACGCAACGGCTAGATTCCTTCGTGTTTTTCTTCGCAGGTATAAAAGACGCTACAGGGCTTCGTTGCTGCTACTGCTTCCTTCTTAGAACTTCTGTTCTTGTGCTCTAGAGCTTCTGCTCTTACCTGCTATCAGAGCTTTGCTGAGCTCCTCGCAGCTGAAGCTTCGCGTGAGCTTCTCGACTAGATTCTCGTCAGCTGCTGCTGGTGTGAAGCTGCTGCTTCATCACTCCAGTCAACAAGAAAGGCAAACAAGTGTTTCATATTGTCTTTTGCTTTCTTGTATCTGTTGTACTCCTATCTTGCTTGTGCAAGAAACATTGTGGCGAGGTTTCTCCACCCAGAAGGAGTATATTGTATTAGCCGGTTCTCCGGGGACTCATCCACCGACGGATTGACTGGACTCGTCCACCTTACGGACACGCCGAGGAGTAGGAGCCCTAATCTCCGAACCTCGTTACATCGGTTTGTTTGAGGTTTGTTTTATTTTCCTTCGTTTCTACGTGTTATTTTCCGCTGCGCTAACCCTAGTTTGTAGAAACGCGACGATTTGGGGTCGGCTATTCACACCCCCCCTCTCTAGCCGAGTACGAACGATCCTAACAGTTGGATCTCAAGGTGATGTTGGATCTCAACATTCTTGTAACTTGGGTAGTAATGATGTGTTGCTAGATACCGTTCATTACTTATGCTTCTAAAAGGGTTTAGGAGCATTGTCAATGTTACAAGAACCTATAGGGTCACACACAAAGGACAATTAGATGGAGATTAGGTTCATTTGATGAACCAAGAGGATTAGGTTCATATGATGAACCAAATTGGATTAAGAGTAATCCAAATTAAACTAATTGAGTTGGACTCGATTTGATTCATGTGTTCAATAGATCTAATTTAGATTATGTTTCATTAAATCAATTTAATCAATGAATAGAGATTCATTATATTAAATTGGCTTGAATCAATGGTTAGATTTGATCAACCAATGGGAGAATTTAAGTCAAGTTTGACTTGACTTGAGAGGAAGATGAAGGGTCAAGTTTGACTTGACCATTTGCAACCTCATTTATGAGTTGGCATTAAGTGGGCTAATTATGATGTGTCACCTCATCAAGGCTAGCACATGTGTGTGCCACCTCATGAGGGAGATCAAGAGTTATGACTCTTGATATCCCATGGAGGTTTAAAAGCCTTTCTTGGAAGTGGCCGACCACTTTAGTGTTTGTGTGAGTTTCATTTTGTTTTGTGTAACTCCCATCTTCTTCCTTGCTTCTTCTCTCCCTCTCCTCCTCTTTGGCCGAGACCTTCAAAGGTGCTAGCACACCTTTTGTTTGGTTTCTCCATCTTTTGTTCGTGTGGATACACATAGAGGGTTATACACTTGACAACCTTGAGATCCGGGGAACTTTGGACGAGCGGGATACGCGAAGGGCTTCGCTAAAAAGGTATAAGTCTCTTCCTTGTAGATCTAGTGTAGATCTAGGCTAGAAAACATGTACACGAAGTTTTAATGAAATTTTATAACTTCGCATGGATCCGGTGGCATGGGATTCGGTGTTTCCGCAACGTAAAAAGCGGATTTTGCGACCCGAAATTCCCAACACTCTTTTACTTAGCCACGCTCAATTTGGCTCGATTTATGACTAAGAACCCTCCCAAGCATGCCAAGGATGCTGATATTCATCAGTATAGTTGAGGCATGAACTTATTCTGAGTTCTTATGTAGAAACTGTAAGTAGCCCGAATTGATTTTGATGTGATCAACCAAGTCAAATTAGGCTCTGTATTATTTGATATATTTTGTCTAAGTGTGCAGTGACTTAGGAACACAAGAAGTTGAACAGAAGACACATCAAGCGAGAAGGATAGCACGAGAAGCGAGCCAATAGGCTCGGTGGATCCGAGGGATGAAGAGCTGTGGAAGAGTACATCGACGGACAAGAAAGACACTCGAGGCACTTCTGAGGGATGAGTAGCTGGAGAGGAAGACTGCTCGAGAAGATGACCGGAGTTGGGTTCGGGTGAGCTTAACTCTGGATGACTGAAGAATCACCCAAGTGACTAGAGAACTAGCCAGACAAGTCGACATGAAGTTGACTTGTCCAGACGTCTGGACCGGTCCTGGCACCCGAATATGCTTGAGCTAAGAACAGCGACAATCGGATTACAGCGACAATCGGATTACAGCGACAATCGGATTACAGCGACAATCGGATTACAGCGACAATCGGATTACAGCGACAATTGGATTACCCGAATAGACTTGTCCAGACGTCCATTACAGCGACAATCGGATTTAAAGTCCACGTCAACAGCCTCCAAGCGCTCGCACTGATCCAGGCACCCTAGTATTGATAAGGAGTTTATTACGAAGCTGTTGCGAACCGGATCAAGGCAACCATTGGAGGCGCCTGGACCAGGGACCCGGCCCAGGCGCCCAGAGTTTGCTACGTCAGCAAATGACTACTTTCAACTAGTGGGCTATAAATTGGGCCATAGTCCTTTTAGTTTGTATAACACACTCATTTTTAATGCTTGTAATATTTTGTTTAGTTGTTAGAGTTAAGAAGATGAAAGGGCACCCCTTCCCCTTCATCTTCTAGCTCATTCAATTCTTCCATTAATAAAGGAAGAGGAAGAGTCATTTTTCTCTAATATATATGCGTCCAAGCCAAAGAAGAAAAGGGGAGTTTTGTGGGAGCTTGCTGTTTGCGAGGTTTGTGCAAAGTTGGGTTCGTCCCATATGTGAAAGGTCTCTGTACAAGGTTTGTCCGTGTGCACAAGATTGTAATTGGAAGTGAGCAAGTAATCAGCAAGGAGAACATCCGGTAGAGAGGGATTTGGCTAGTGGAATCTTGAAGATCTTTCTAATTCATTCGTGATCGTTCTTCTGACAGCAAGTTATTGTTTGATATCTTCTTCGATCTTCTTCTCCGAGCATTACTGTGAGTTGTTTTTCATTTTGTACGAAAAGGAAAGATCAAGATCTACTATGGGAGATCACTGTGAGTTTTACAGTTTTTGTATTTATGCATTTTTCATGCTTTAGAACTATCAACAATGATATCAGAGCATTGCCTTAGTTCTAAGAATGCATGATGAATCTTTTTGCTTGGATGATATGTTACCATGATAAGGCAAGAACACAAATATAGATCTGTGCATGTAGGCAATATATACGTAGATATGTTATATTGAAATGCCTAAAATGATAAGCTAAGAGATCTGTGCAAATATACCTTTAGATTTGTTCGAATGGTATGCACATGTTCATCACCGAAGAAATCACCGATGGAGATATCATTGAAAGCGAAATCGCAGTAGTTTCACAATCTGCCACATCGCCGGGTGCTGGGAAATACCAGTCACCTAGAAGAAAAAGAACCGGTGACTGCTGCCGACCATGTGTTTGTCATGTAGGAACGGTCGTAAAACACTAGCGACCAAATCGAGAGGATATCTATAAGTGCCCTTGGTCGGCTAGCGCTAGAAATGACACTGGAAGATTAGTAGTTGATTGTAGTAGTCTGCAACCTCACCACTGCATGGTGCGGTAGAAATGGCATCGATGTGCTCGTGGGCGTGGCTTCGGCGGAAGAAGCAGACATGCTTCGGCGTTGGGTAGAAGACATGGTTTTGTCAAAAATAAAATAACGTTTGTTATTAATGCATGTTAAATGTATATTAATAAAACATAATTTGTTTTTATTGCATTGCATGGCATATCAATTAATTAATTGAGCCTAGATTTAATTAATTAGTTGGGTTTGACTTAAAATGAATCTAGTTCACTGAACCAAACTAAATTGATTTGAACCACTTTAATTTAAATCAAACTCAAGTCTAGTTCAAACTATTAGTTGGTTTAACCAAACCAAATTTGTCCAATCAGACCCAAATTTGATTTACATCATTGATTGATTTAATTAGACCATGATGGTTCAATTGGACTTCGGTCTTGTTCAAACTATTAGTTGGTTTATCCGAACTAGTTTGATCCAAACTAGAATTAATTTGGGTTGATTTAACAGGGCTTAGACCATATATGATCAAATGAACAGATTTTTTTTATGGATCAAATTTGATCAAATAGATTAGATTTGTTCTAAGGGATCAGATTAAATCCAATGAACATTGGATTGATCAAACAGACTTGAGTTTGATCAATAAGTCTGAGATTGACTTAAATGAACTTAGATTAAACAATAACAGAACATAGGTAAAGAAGATCCCTGTCCAATTAGATTAATTCTAACGAGGGCGTTGGACTGAGCTCAGGATCTGATTCCTAATCTACCGATCAAATGATTCAGTCGATTTAGACTCCTAAAAATCAAGAAGATTTATTTTTCTTGATTAATAATGTTGGTTCTATGCCTGTATAAATTGAATTAAGCTAGTTTTATACTAGTTAGTTAGTTTTATACTAACTTATTTAATTTCAATTTATAGATGACACGGATGATTACCAAACTTGGAAACTCGAACAAAAAGAGTTTCTAATCCTGGATAATTACAAGACATGAGCGTTGATTCATTCACTGCCGGAGAATCCAAAGGTGGTAGCACACTGATAATACGAGATAATTGAGTGTCATGAATGAACTTATCAAATTAACAAATGATATCCATTGAACCCCTTACATATACAATGATGTTGTAATAATGAGCCCAGGATCGATCTCTCGAGGAACTAACGGTGGGATGGTAATCTTAGGATTGTATGTTATTCCTATTTTTGAGATTTTAATATAAAAATGGGGGGGGGGTGGGGGGGGGTTAAGCTTTGAATCTAAATCTAATAAATGAAAAGCAAGCGGATAAGAAACTAATCTAAAGCAATAGTAAAATCTAACTAAGTATCTCCGATTAATCCATACGTATCGTCACACTACGTAATGAATTCATCATTAATACCATTAACTCTAAATATGAAATAGCGAGACAGAATAAATCCAACCTACAACATACTTTAAACCCTAACTTAATTCTAACCAACTTATCAATTAACCAAGCACAAATTAAACACAAATTAAGCTTCAACAAGGTAATGAAATGCTAAATTACTTGCATAAAAACATAACAAACATAAAAGAAATCTGTTCTAAGCTATTAAACAGTAGCAAAATAAAATAAAATGGTAAATCAATCCATTCTCCCAATCAATCCAACAATCTTCACACTCTTGCCGTCACACACGAGGCCGGAGATGAGAACGCCCACTCCGGTCCTCAGCGGAGAATCTCTAAGGCGTATCAGTTCCAGGATTGCTCAGCATCGTCGACGGAAAACCCCCGACATGCTGGAAACACCCCAAACCCAATAACCGGCCCAAAATCTGAAAATCTGCTCTCGGAATCTGGATGGAAGCTGTGGACTATGGATGGTCGTCGGAAGAAGTCAGCAATGCCGGAGGAACGTTGCTAAACGTCGCTGATGGAAGATGGACTCACAAATTGGAGGAACACCACCGAATCTGAGGTAAATAGGGGATTGCCAAGGCGCAGAATTCGCCGGAGGGAACCCCCCCATGACTCCAGATGATCGGAATCAGCTGCCGTGAAGCTCTCCACCAAGGTCGAAACTCGAGAGATTGATCGAAGAAAGGAAAGGGGTCGGAATCTCGGAAGAAGCTTGCCGCGGGACGAAGAACAGCATGAGGAGATCGACGAAGGATGAAGCTACTGTAGCTTCTGTTTTGAATCAGATCCAGATCTGAACGGACAGCTGAAATTGATTTGGAGCTTGATCAACGGTGAAAAGTCACTTAAAATATGATCCGAAGGTGCTGATCTTGATCAAGGGTCTGGATCTACTCTCCCTTAGGTCGGATGGACCAGATCTTCAATGGATGGCTCAGATCCCTCCGATCTTTGATGAACGGTCCATAATACTCCGCAGCTTGATTTTCTCGTTTAAACTCCGATTCGAGCACAACTTCGGTTCGAATACATCCGAATCCAAGATCCTTTGATGCCTACAAAATAAGAATCAAATATTAGCATCAAATAACACCAAAAATAAGATAATTTGTAATTAAGTCTAAGAATAAAGATAATGCATGAAATATGATGCATATATAGGTTTTATCTATGAACATAACATCAAACCATGCATGTATGAATCAAAATAATACCATAAAATCATGGTTATCAAATCCCCCACACTTAGTCTTGAACGTCCCGTGCAAGTAAAGAAAACTAAAAATCATCTTCACAAAAAATTCCCTAGCAATACCTAGAAGATAGTAAAAAGGATTTTAACTAAGATCATCTAAAGATCACAAACAATCATGAATACAATCCAAACAATAATCAGTAGGTATGGTAGTTTCAAACCAATTTAAAAATTAAGTAAGATGCAATCTCACAAGGGATTTACCTATTCTAACTCTCACACTCAAAATTACATATAAGTGGAGCTCACTCAATGTCACTCACAATATTTCACTACCATAAGCTTGCTTATTTTCTAATTCTCCACCACTATAAAATATAGCATACATGAATCAAAAGGATTTTATCAACAAGAATTGAAATGGAATCAAGAAGAACAATGAAAGTGAATGAAATAGGCAAAAGAAAAGAATTCAATGAAAAATTGAGAAGATAAGAGTATTGGAGGAATATACTTGATGAGTTGACCAATTTGATATGAAAAGAGATGAATACCATTTGTCGTTACCAATTCAAAATATCAAGCTAACCTCTCCTTCAATTTGATAGTCATCCACAATTCTTGATACTCTATCTCTACTCTTGATACTCTCTTAATTTGCCACTTTTTTTTTTTCTTTTCTTCACTATTTTTTTCACTTCAATTCTACTTTTCACTTAAATTCTATCACTTGAAAGCTCAAATAATCTCAGCTCAACTTGAAGAAGAATTCCCTCCCCACACTTAAAACATTGGCCGTCTCGGACAATAAAAAACATCATGCTTTCCAATTCTTAACACACCTTAAGAATTTCTTTTCAATCTACATTCTGCAGGTATTTTTTTCTTAGTCAATCTGAACATTTCCTGCTATCAACTTCTGTTGCCCTGAATTCTTTTCCTATTTCTGTGGTTTATCTTTAGTTACAGATTTCTCAAAGCAATTACAGCATAAAAGCAGCATAAGATGACTAAAACTTAAATAATTCTTCATTGTGTACTATCAGCCATATACTAGGCACTTCAACTAACATTCCAAAGCTTAATCAGTAATAACATACAACGATCAGTAGTCCTGCCGTGCCATTTCTGAATCAAAACTGAAGTGCAGTTGGAAAATTTTAGATTCTGCATCTTTGCATTCTGATCTTTGGACTTAAGTTTCAAGATTCAAGAGTTGAATCAATTCCAGCTCAAACAGTGGTCTCATTTAGCATTAGAGTGATTGGAGCTTCAATTACTGATACATCAGATTAAACTCTGCCGAATCAGATTTTGCAGAAACATCCAGTTTGGATTCTGAATTCTGAAAATCAGCAAAATTTGATTTAGCTGCAGTGTGCAGATTTTAGAATTTGCTTAAGTTTAAATTGATTCCTAATCCTTGTTGCATCAATTTCAGTTCCAAAACTAGAATGCAAATGTTGTACTGCCCCATCAAGCAGAATAAACTTTAGAACCAAATTTAAAGAATCAACTTCAGTCCATAAATCAGTTTGAAAAATTAACTCCTTTTCTTCTCTTGCTTTTGTAATTAGCACTCAATACCACCCAGCTCATAAAATTATTTTTGAGGTCCATAGCTCCACACCAACTGAGGATGATGTGGCTGTCAATAAATGCAGAATTACAGCATCAATTTCAGTTTCTATACTGAATTTCAGAACCCTCTTATGGAAATACAACACATTGATTCATAAAATTAAGGATTTAAGCTCAGCAACATCTTGCTTTCAACAATTCCTGAAACTTACATATTCATCCAAAACTCTTTCTAGCAGCAAGGTCAAGTAGCAATGACCAACTCTTGTAGAATTCAAACAAAACACTTTCATCTCCAATAGGTTCCAAATATGAACCTTCACATCTGAACAATTTCTGAATTCAGATTCAACTTCAGTTGTGCCATCTAACATTTGAGTACAATGAGCTTTCAAGATTTTCAAGCTTTAAGGACTTTTGACTTGCCATATTTCTAAAGAACAGTTCCAGAAATCTTAAAGAGTTCCTGCAATTAAAATTCCAGAACTTGGGAACTCAGAACCAAGATTTCCCTTCAGTAATATTCCCAACACTAACAAAGAAAACTCTAAGCCAGGACTAATCTATTCAATGAATGAATTCCAAACATTATATGAAGCTCAATTCTGAATTCTGAGATTAAGAACATTATATGCAGCAGATTCCAGAATTTTATATGCCCAACAGCAGCATCTCAAACTCTGTTTATGGGAGTCCTGGAAAGTATAGAACGTCATTTGTCAATGAGATATAAGAATTTTTCTTGAGTTTCTCAATGATTTGAGAGCTACTCCAAAGAGTTTGGTACAAGAAATGAGTTACTCTTCTCTGTTTTTTTTAACAGCAGCTGCAGTTTCTTTATTTCTGCACCAACAGATTTCTACACTCTCGATCTAATTCAGCAACGATTCAACGGAGTTTGGCTGCCAAAAGATTTATAGTGTAAGAATTCAGATTCATTTCAGAGAACTCATGCTTTTCATACTTCAGAAATTCTGAATTCTACTTTTCTGATTTCACTTTTTTTCTGTGTTTTTTACATCTGTTCATCCTGAAGATTACTAGCATCTTATCATTCCAAAATATCTTAATGACATATGTCATGTGCACTTAAATGTTCCAAACAATTCCCTAAAATCATTACTCACAGCAGCAACAGATATCAGTGATGTTTCAGTTACAGCATTTTCAAAAATCTGGACAAAGCAATTGAAATCAGCAGCTACAGCTTATAAATTCTGGAATAAAATTCAGTTCATACTCGAAAGCTTTCCAAGTTGATACTTCAGTTCAATTGAATTCTCAAGGCTATAGAAATTCGGCAAAACAATCATATTCAAAGAAGTAGTACAGAATTATAGTATTTCACAGTTTCAGAAATCCCTGAAAGCACTACTGTCAACAACATTTGTACAACTCTGGAAATCAATTTCAGGATTTTGATTTCAAAATTCAGGTTCTCAGATGATGTTGTAATAACCACTAATTTGCCATAGTTTCAGAAATATCAGAACTTAAAAAAAAAACACGAACAAATGATCATAAATTTCCATAACCAGGTCCAGAGGCAATGCCCAAAAATCCCAGAAGTGAAACTAAATTCAAGATTCTGGTTCATTTTCAACATCTTAGTATCAGCAATATAAGGGTGCTTGTAAGTACTTCCAATGGATTTCCTCTATTCTTTTCTTCCATCATAACCTTGGCTCAAGTTTCAGAAATCAAGAACTAAGGTAGCTCCTCCTTAAGTTACGAAAATACCAGTTAAGCAAAGATTCTCATTTGGCACTCTACATTTCAAATTTCAACAACTCATAATTCTGTTGTCTAATACATACACTTCATTGAATTATAGATGTCATGCTTATTCAGACTAATTATTAGTTCCCTCAGCAACAATGACAATAAGAGAAAGAAACAAATTAAAGATTCACAAGTTCAGCAGCAAAATTCAGTAACTCAGCTCAACAAATCTAACATTACAGAAATTCAGACTTCTTGCAAGGATACAATATATTCCTCATACCATCTTTACTTCAGACATCATCTTAATTCTGATATGCACATCTCAATTGGTCCAACCATCAATTTGCTCCTCGAAATTCAGATCATGCTACTCCAATGAATTGATACACCTCATCAAGCCACTCTTCTTCTTTTAATCTGCAAGTTTTTGACAATTCTGCTAGACTATGTTAGTTGAGTCTTCGAAATCTGTAATGAAATCAAAATTGCATAATTGGCTTCCTGAATTACAACTCAAAATAACTCATCTTACTAATTCCTTAGTTGCAAGCACTCCATTTGGCACCTAAAAATCAGTTTCAGAACCAGCTCTGATTTCTGGATTTCTGATTTCAAGAATTCCACTTCCAGAAAATCAAAACAGGAGCTAGTTTCTAAAA
The DNA here is from genome assembly GCF_018446385.1 of Zingiber officinale. Lineage (NCBI taxonomy): Eukaryota > Viridiplantae > Streptophyta > Magnoliopsida > Zingiberales > Zingiberaceae > Zingiber > Zingiber officinale. The sequence continues at coordinate 68,400,258 of NC_055989.1, forward strand.
TCTTCTCTATGGATTTCAATTGCAGGAATTGTGAGTCGATGAGGAGCTTTTGGTACTGCTATAGCATGTATTGTAATGACGAAACTCCAAAGCAAACTCTATCCAAACATCTAGCATTTGGTTATCAATCTCCTCAATAGTACCAAAGCAAAACAAGTGCAGAATATCAGTTTTCTGGATTCCATTCCAAAGCTTATATTATAATCCTACACTACAATCTACACAAATTCAGAATAACAGTTCAGAATCATATTGCACTGCAGTGCAGCCAAACAATTCCAGGTTCTTCCTCTGATTTATTTTTAAACTTCTCACTTATCAGAAATCTACAGCCTTAATATTAGTTTCAACACTAATTGCTGAACAATTGAGGTTTCTGTTGGAAAACAACTTCAGTAAGAGTTGACAAATAAACTTAGACAGAGTCTATTTACCACCAACATAAAAACTGGGTATCAAAAATTTAGAATTCAAATTCAGAAAATCCAAAAACTGATGTTAATTTCTAGAATATAATACTTCACAATTCAATTTTAGAAATTGTATATTCACAAAGTTCCAGCTTAAGTGGAACCTTAAATGGAAGCATTTGCTAATGAAAAATTGTTATACAAATTGGCATGCATCATGCTTAATTTGATACTTTCATTTACAGCTCTTATCAGCTGAATTCAAATCCTTGAGTTTCATTCTGTGTTTTGAACTTCCCACAAATTCTCACTTGCAAATTCCATTTCTGTTGGTTTCTGATTTAATGGACTGGTTCCTGATTAGCTTCCAGCTTTATAACTCAACCAAACTCACTGATTTCAGCATTGAAATGCAGCTGACCAATTCCAAAAATCAGAAATTTCTGCATTCCCAACTCAGTAACTCTTTTACTTTCCTTCTCTTGTTTCAATCTTTTCTCTTCCTCCTATTCCAACAACACAAAAAATCAAAATTGAAAACAAAACTGAGGCTGATTCTGAATTCTGGTTCCCTAGCAGAATGTGCTAGTGATCTTGCTTACTATCCTGAATTGTTATGATGCCACCAACAGCTAGTTAATAGGAGCTCCAATAGAGATAGTTGGCAAAGAAAAACTTGGCAGCTTGAATTCTGGATTCTATGAATTGGGTTATTGAATTTCAGTTTCAAAGTTTCAGAATTTGTAGAGGTCATAGAAGGCTGAAATACCATTTGTTTCTACATCATACAGGACTTAACTTGAGCTTCTCAATTGTTTAAATGTTGCTTCCAATTTTTGATACGCCTTGTTACCAAGTTTCAACACTTCTCTATTTCTACACTCCAATTCAGCAAGTTTCAGAATCTGCTTCTTCTCTGTTATTTAAAAATTCTGCATCTGTTCTTTAAAATCTTGTGCTCATGATTGATATCACTTAAATGCCCTTCAAATCTGAATGATGGAACAAAAATTTAACTCGAATTTGAACTCCACTAGTTGCAAATTCAGTAACTAGACACACTAATTCAATTTCTGATTTACTGCACACTGTAATTTCTGCATTTTTTTTTCTGCCGATCTCCCTTCAAAATTCAAGCTTCATCATTTATCTCTTCAATGAACTGTCTCATCCATTTCCTAATTTCAAGCTTGACCACAATCGATTCTAATTTGGAAACTCAGCTAAAACAAAACTACAGAAATTCCAATGCTGTTCAGTTTCATATTTTCCAATTCCAAAATTCTGTTCCACTCATAATTTACCAATGAACAGAATTCAGCACTTCATTGAGTTTCCAGCAACTTGAGATTTTCAGAATTTTAGCCTTTCCTTTTGGTTATCTGGACTATAGAACATATCATTAAGAACTTAGTGAACAACAACTTGAAGTACTTCCTGAAATAAATAGTACCCTATAATTGAAGTTCGAATCCAAACTCTTAATAATCACATTATAGTTTCCTCAAATTTTCTGCACTGTTCTTTGTATTGTATCAAGTGGTTGTTCTTATCCTTATTTCCTCAGGAGTTATGTTCCAATTTGAAATGCTTCCTGAATGAAATGGCACTCACCATTTAAATTTCACATACTGATTCATGGTGGATAAATTCCAGCAGCTACAAAAGCCCAATATTTCTTCATTTTCCTCACTGTTTTGAGCAACTTGATACTTACAGATTCTGTAAAATTTAGTTAGAAGAAGGCATTGAATAAAATGAGAAACTATTTATTACATAAAATGTAGGTTCTTCACTAAATTTCCCACTGAATTGAGAGCTGTTAATATGGAATTGGTACAACACCTCAACAAAACTGCAGTTTAGTGCAGATTTCAATTTGTTCACTTCTTCTAGTTTCCAACTTCACACACTGTAACTAGGTAGTCAAAAGAATTGCAAGTGTCTGAATTGAATCCTCAAAACTTACATCTGATAAGAAGTTTTAAAGGAATCTGTAGGTTTAGATCAATGAAGAACTACTACCAGCAACATTGAGTAATCAAAACTTTACTCCAATCCTTTCCTCATAATTTTTCAAGAAATACAAACACACATTTCCCTTCTCCACACTTAATCCTTTATCCACATCTTGTAAAGCTAACTCATCAAAAATTCAACCAAACTCTCAAAATAATAAAGGCAAAGCAAGGTGATCAAGAATTAGAATACTAGATGAAATGCTTAAAGAAAATTGTGAGGAAAGAAATTAGAATTATGAGGGAACAAGAATGACAAATATCCTTTATTTCCAAGCATACATATGCAATTGTGACTTTGAAAAGAAACTAAGAAAGTTCTAGAGCTCAATTGTTATGAGTACATGCCACACAAAAGAAATAATAGTGTTTAGGCTTAAAGTGGTCCTCTCTAGGTAATTTATATGCAATCATGCTCAATTGATCAAAATGGAATCCACCACCACACTAACCAATATCATGTAAGTAGAGCATCCAATCATGGCACAAGACCTAAAATTGATGATCAAATTTAAGAAGCTTTTACCATCTTAAAAATATTACTTAGAAAATTTCCATGGAAACTTTATTAAAAATGACATTCTATGTACTAACCAAAATGCAAAGTGTAGAAGTAAAATTCAAATGTAAAGTATTAAACTAAAGAGATGTATAAAGAATTTATTAGACACAAAGCATGAATTAAAATGCAAAATAAAGCAAAATTAGAACCAACTTCCCTTCGATTCCCGATGGTTGGAGAAGATTTAATAAAAGAATCCACGCCGGTAGTGGAGTAATTGTGGTTCCACTCAAATTCTTCTTATTAATCATTTTTCCATTGCAAATTCTCTCTGGAGGGCTAAGGCGATTCAGATTTAGTACCCACTCTAGAAGCTTATGTTCTCCTACAACATCAATAAAAGAAAACACCTCCCACATGCATGTGGGATAAGAAGAAAATAGGAGAATATTAGTGTGAGTGAAGAATTTATCAAGAATTGAATCACATCTAATAAAATCAACAATTGGTACCTCTATTAATTTTTCTGGAAAATCACCAAAAATTCTTACCTTGTCATGTTGAAAGGTACCTAGAGTGGTGTTTGTTACCTCCTTGTCATCAAGTAACGATACAAGCTCTGGATCTGGAGAATGTACAACCAAAGGTAGTGATTCTTGGGTACTTGACTCCATCGCACAAGTCCCTACACTCTCTTCATCATCGTCATCAAATCCAGGTGATCCTTGGGGTATTGCTTCTAGTAAGAAATCCCCTACACTTAAATTGTCTTCAGGTAAATTTTCAATTCTTGCATCTTCAACAACATCTAAAGCAACATTATTAGTAGAATCAGAAATTTGAACAACTACATCATCATCATAAATTAAACTAGAAAATTCTTGTGAAGAAATGGGAGTAGGGTCAAGCCTGACAGAATCTTTACTTTCCATCTCTGCACTGGAGTTTCGTGATTGTAACTGATTGATGGATGATGCAATTTCATCTAACTGAATTTGTATATTCTGTATCCTTGCAAATTGTTGCTCTTGATGCTCTTTCATTTGTTGCATAATTTCATTGAATTTACATGTTGACTCTGCAAATTATCCTTGTACATCCTCATACCTAAAATGTAAAAAATCCCCCCTATTAGAATTATAGGCATTAGAAATGACTCATACCTATTCTGATGCTCCACAGGTGGGTAGTATTGAGGTTGATATAACTGAGTCTGAGGCTGATAATACTGACTCTCCCTCCAATCTCCAAAATGCTGATAATATAGATCCATGATAAAAGGAATTTCCTGTTCTTACACTGACAACTAGCAAATAAAATCAGAAGACTCAGGAACAAATAAAATCAAACTCATGGATATATGAACATGAAAGCAATCAAAACAACAAAATTTTAAAGTTTTCCAAAATAATGAACAATCCTAAGATTATCAAACATCGTGTCCTCGACAACAACGCCAAAATTTGATAATCCGAGATAATTGAGTGTCACGAATGGACTTATCAAATTAACAAATGATATCCACTGAACCTCTTACATACACAATGATGTTGTTATAATGAGCCCAGGATCGATCTCTCGAGGAACTAAAGGTAGGATGGTAATCTTAGGATCGTATGTTATTCCTATTTTTGGGGTTTTAATATAAAAATGGGGGGGGGGGGGGTTTAAGCTTTGAATCTAAATCTAAATAAATGAAAAGCAAGCGGATAAGAAACTAATCTAAAGCAATAGTAAAATCTAACTAAGTATCTCCGATTAATCCATATGCATCGTCACACTACGTAATGAATTCATCATTAATATCATTAACTCTAAATATGAAATAACGAGATAGAATAAATCCGACCTACAACACACTTTAAACCCTAACTTAATTCTAACTAACTTAACAATTAACCAAGCACAAATTAAACACAAATTAAGCTTCAACAAGGTAATGAAATGCTAAATTACTTGCATAAAAACATAACAAACATAAAAGGAATCTGTTCTAAGCTATTAAACAGTAGCAAAATGAAATAAAATGGTAAATCAATCCAACAATCTTTACACTCTTGCCGTCACACACGAGGCCGGAGATGAGAACGCCCACTCCGATCCTCAGCGGAGAATCTCTACGGTGTATCAATTCCAGGATTGCTCAGCATCGCCGACGGAACGCCCCCGACACGTTGGAAACACCCCAAAACCAATAACCGGCCCGAAATATGAAAACCTGGTCTCAGAATCTAGATGGAAGCTTTGGACTATGGATGGTCGTCGGAGGAAGTCAGCAATGCCGGAGGAATGCCGCCAAACGTCGCTGATGGAAGATGGACTCACAGATTGGAGGAACACCGCCGAATCTGAGGTAAACAGGGGATTGCCGAGGCACAGAATTCGTCGGAGGGAACCCCCCGATGACTCCAGATGATCGGAATCAGCTGCCGTGAAGCTCTCCACCAAGGTTGAAGCTCGAGAGATTGATCGGAGAAAGGAAAGGGGTCAGAATCTCGAAAGAAGCTTGCCCGGGATGAAGAACAGCGTGAGGAGATCGATGAAGGATGAAGCTACTATAGCTTCTATTTTGAATCAGATCCAGATCTGAATGGACGGCTGAAATTGATTTGGAGCTTGATCAACGGTGAAAAGTCACTTAACATCCGATCTGAAGGTGCTGATCTTGATCAAGGGTTTGGATCTACTCTTCCTTAGGTCGGATGGACCAGATCTTCAATGGATGGCTCAGATCCCTCCGATCTTTGATGAACGGTCCATAATATTCCACAGCTTGATCTTCTCATTTAAACTCTGATTCAAGCACAACTTCGGTTCGAATACATCCAAATCCAAGATCCTTTGATGCCTACAAAATAAGAATCAAATATTAGCATCAAATAACACCAAAAATAAGATAATTTGTAGTTAAGTCCAAGAATAAAGATAATGCATGAAATGTGATGCATATATAGGTTTTATCTATGAACATAACATCAAACCATGCATGTATGAATCAAAATAATACCGTAAAATCATGATTATCACACATCAGATATGGAAGCTCTTCGAAGGGAGAATCTTATATGCATAGTTGTATATGAAACTACTTCACCATGAATTCCTTAATGGAAGATCTTGAAGAATTTCAGAAGGATCCAGAGGAGGATCCTAAAATGAGTCCAAGTTGAAAGAGATTATGTTGGCCACTGCAATAGTATCTGTTCTAGTGGGAGTGATGTTCGCCTATCTAGTTTGTTAGAGTTATGTTATTGTTACTGTCATTATGTATGAACAGTTTTAGTCTATTTAGTTCATGTCGATTTGTTATATGTTAACAATATGCAGCATGTTTATGTGAATGTTATGTTCATTCATATGCTGATTACTCTACATGATAAATGATTAGTTTATTTAATTAAAGTAATCATGGTAGAATAATGATTAGTTCATTTATTAGGATGTATGTAATAATATTGATCAATGCTGATTTGATTGGCTCATACAAATGATGAATAGAAGTATAGTTATCACTTGATTTTGTAAACCAACTCAAATTAACAATGAGTCAATCATAAATTGCATGCATATGAATTACATTGAATATTAAATAATATATTTATTTATGTTAGATCATGGCAAATAATAACATCATAGCTAAACTCAATAACAGAGAGAAATTATATAAGGATAACTACAAAATCTGGCAACTCAAGATATAATATGTTCTTGAGGAAAAAAAGTTCTTAAGGTTATAAAATAGGTTATGGACGAACCTGTAGATGGTCCCAATATATAGAACAAACGAGATCTTGATGACTATAAGGCATAAAAGAAGGACTCCACTGCTAAGGGAATATTGATTAGTTTAATAATGGATGAACTAATTTTGAATATGAGTCGTATCTTATGGCTCATGTAGTCTGGGTAACCCTTAAGGAGAAATACAGTGGAGTAAGTTTGAGCAAGTTTCGACAGCTGACGATTAAGTTTAATGGTTCAACACCTCAAGGAGATGTCGAACATGATTCGGGAGCTTAAAACTACTGGTCATGAGTTGACCGATGAGCAATAGGTTTAAGTAGTTATTCATTTCTTTCCAGATTCTTGGGAGACCATGAAGCAGACCCTAAGTCATAGTGAGAGTATTAAGACTTTCATTGACATCTCACGCCATGTAGAATTGGAGGTGAAGATAGTTGAATTCGTAAGAATTTTTGGACTAGCCTATGTGGCTATTAGTTATGCTGGATCATCTAAATCCAAGAAAAAGAAATAGTTCAAGAAAGGGAAGGGAAAGAAAAAAAAAGTTGTTGTTGTGGGACATGGCCCAATCAAGAAGAAAGGAAAATCTAAGTGTGTCTTCTTTTCCTGAGCATTTTGTTGCTAGTTCAATATTGTTAGCTAATTCTTATCTTTTGTGGATTATAGATTCGAGAGTAACCAACCATGTAGCTCGAGGGTAAATTACATTTGTAGAGTACCAACGGATATCAGCCGGCAACAAATGGATCTATGTAGGAAACCATGCAAGAGTTGAAGTCAAAGGAGTCGACACTTGAAAACTCAACCTCTGTGGTGGTAGTGTTTTGTTTCTACATGATGTCCTATATGTTCCTGAAATTCGACAGAATCTTTTTTCTGTTACAAGTCTTCTTGATTTAGGGTATTGTATTAATTTTTATAGCCGGAGTGTTGAACTTAAGATTGACTCATTATCAATCGGATATTTCTTGGTTTTATGATTCTTGATATAGAACCATATGTCAATTGTGCTATTAAGGGTTGTTTTTAAAAAAATTTCTCTAAATAGTGATGTAGATATAACTAATAAGGTTTGACATGCTAGATTAGGACACATGGGATAAGAACGTATAAATCGATTGGCTAAAGAGGGTCTATTGGGCACTTGGGCTAAGATTCACTTATCTATATGTGAGCATTGTCTTGCTGGAAAAGCAATTAGGAAACCATTTGGTAAGGCTATAAAAGCTGAAACATCATTGCAATTAATTCATTCGGATATTTGTGGTCCAATGAATGTGAATGCTAAACATTGAACTTCCTATTTCATTATATTTATTAATGATTTCTCTCATTGGGGTAATGTGTATTTGATTTCTCATAAATTAGAAGCATTAGATTGCTTTAATCATTATGTGAATGAAGTTGAGAATCAAACGGAACATAAAGTTAAGACTTTATGCATTGACTGTGGAGGAGAATATTGTCTGATATATTCAAGACAATGTGTAATGATAGAGGGATTATTAAACAACTAATAATCTCAGGAACTTCTCAACAAAATGAGGTTGCTGAAAGAAGAAATATAATTCTTCTAGATATGGTTAGGTCTATAATGGCTTAGGGTAGTTTACTGATCTCCTATTAGGGAGATGCATTATTAGTTGTGGCCTATATACTTAATAAAGTGACTTCAAAGTCAGTTCCATCCACCCCATATGAACATTGGACAGGTAGAAAGTCAGTTTTAAGTAATCTTAGACCCTGGAGGTCAGCTGCTTATGATAATTCTCATAAGTATAGAAAAATGGGACTTAGGGGTAAAAAGAAATGTATCTTTATTAAATATTATAAGACCTCTGAAGGTTATATTTTCATATGTGAGCAACTAGATGCAACCATCTCCGAAATAGATTCCAGTGATGCGACTTTTCTCAAAACAGAGTTCTCGACTAGAGGTGATGTTGATAAAAGTGTTCCCTTTTTTAGGAGGATGAGATATTATCAATAAGAGAGGTGTCAAAAGAGATGTCTGAGTCTAGTAAACCCAGTAGGAGTGATTTGTCAAGTCATAAGTTGACTTCTCAACAACCCAACTTACGAAGAAGTGTTTATAAGATTAAACCTCGGACATGATTTGATATTGAGAATAAGGCATTAATAACACGCTCAGTTGACACAATGAACCTCGAACGGTTGAGAAAACATTAAGATGCTCAGTTAGAGAAAAAAAAGGTAAGTTGCAATGGATGAGGAAATAGAGTCAATGAGAAAGAATCAAGTTTGGAATTTAGTCTATCTTCCTCTAGGGTGAAGGGCTATTGGGAATAAGTTGATTCTTAAAATTAAGAAAAAAGGGGATAGATCGATTAATCGATACAAAACTCGACTAGTTGCAAAAGGATATATCCAAATGAAGATTATTATTTTTAAAGAGAAGCTGAATACATCTTAAGAGGGAAGATCATGAAAAATTGATCAAAAAGGCTCTTGAGTTTGTCTCAAGAAGCTTATATCACTAAGATGCTACAACACCTAATATGCCAGATTGTAACATTGAACAAACACCTGTAGCGAGAGGTACTGTTTGAACAAAAGTATGTATCCCAAGACTCTTGAAGAAATAGCTGAAATGAAGAAAAAATCATATATCATTGCTATTGGTAGTTTAATGTACACTATATTGTGTACTCATCATGATATAAGCTATGTTGTTGGCTTAGTTAGTTGTTTCCAGTTAAACCTAGGATTGAGACACTAGAAAGCGGTGAAGAAGATATTAAAATATCCTAAAAAGGATAATAGATTATTTTATCTATTTCCAAGGATCTATGATGAACCTGAAGGGTTGTACAGATGCAGATTAGGTAGGAAACCTTGGTGACAAATCCACATCTAACTATATCTTCTTGCTAAATGGTGGTGTCATCTCATGGAATAGCAAGAAGCAGGCTTATGTAGCCTTGTCAACAATGGAAGCTATGTGACTTGGCTTGTGTAGCCTTGTTGACAATAGAAGCTATATAGCTAGGCTTGTGTAGTCTTGACGACTATGGAAGATATGTGGCTTGAGCATCAGTTATGGAACAATCTATCTGGTTGAAAAAGTTTCTGAAGCATTTGAAGATTGCTGAGGACAGTGGGAGTCCTATTATAATGTACTATGATAGCCAAGCTGAGGATCCCAAATATCACAGTAAATGTGAGCATATAAAATTAAGTATAATTTTGTAAGAAATATTGTGGATAAGAAAATGATAATTCTTGAGTATATCCCTACACATACTATGCTTGCAGATCTTTTTACTAATCCATTGACTAAAGAGTCATTTTAAGGATATGGGAAGTCTTTGTGACTTCGTAAAATATAGCACGCTGTAAAATATCATGATCTATTCAGTGTATATGTTGTTACATTTTGGATTAAAGTCTCGATGAACTTGTTGGCAAGTTGAGATTGGTCCACTCACATGGACAATCATCTCTATTTGTTAAGTATAAATAAAGATAAGATCGTTACTTATGGGACAACTTATGTAGCTGTGAATAGGGGCATACCTATAAGTTAAGGTTGCCTTGATATTTGTGTCAAGCTGAGATAATTTATGTAATGATCGGAGTAAATGTACCCACCATTTACTGAATCTACTTAAGGTCATATTAGAATTTATATGTTGAATTCATGATTAGACATTAGGTATGTCAAGATCAAAATTTGTACGATATTAAAATTTGAGAAAAAATATGCGCTCATTTTAGTAAAGAGAATAACATCGTAGCATGTGATTCATACCACATGTACCATGGCGACAAGAAGGATAGTAGGAGAATGAATTCCCGCTTCTCTACTATGTAAGACCCTTGAGATTATAAGTTAATTTCAATTTTATCCTAAGTAACTATTTAGCTGTTTACTTGAAGTTATAATTAATGTCTGCTACTTTAGCATGTTTCCTATTGGCTATGGATAATTCAGTCTATGGAGCATAACTATAGAAGTGACTGATTAGAATAAATAGATTCTAGTTAAAAAGGAAGATTAAATAGATTTACATCTTTTGATGTTATTCACTGATCAACCAATTTCTGTTATATATAGAAATGATTGTGAATATTGAGTATGGAACATGCTCTTGACATAATAGTCATTATGAGGGACTAGAGATGTTCATATTGATGTAAATATGATTATTTAATCTGGATAAATAGCAAGACATGGATATCTCCAAGATAATGGTTGATCCGGTGGTAAGGGAAGGGGGCCCATCCAGCAGGAGGTCAAGGTGGTCAACGCCCTGCAGGCGCCCGGTCGACGAATTACCCCTCGATCGGCTAGAGGAGAGCCGACCCGGCTTCTCGACAGCTCGGCTTGACGTCGAGCTTCCGACGCTCTTAAAGCAAGACGAGAGAGGACAATAGACGAACGGGCATTCTGCTCGGCCGACGGTAGACCAAACAGCAGCTCGACAGTCAAAGTCCACTCGCCCGATAGGCTGAGCTCAGCCCAACTAAGGTGGCCTTCGCTCAGCCTAAAGAGGGTGTTTGGCCGAACGACCCATCCGCTCAGCCCGGTATTGGCCGAATGGCTCGTCCGCTCGGTCCAGTAAAGGACAAAGGGAGCAAGTATCGATATCTTCCTAGGGACCAATGTCGTCCGCAGGGGGCGTGGTTAGCAGCAGAGAATTGTACAGTGGAAGCTTCCACTGTCACGTCAAAGATATGCTCATGCTGTTGAGGTATGGGGGCAGGCGCGCTTTTCTGACACGCTGATTCCAGGTATGCTTTGAGGGTCGTGCACATCTCAGGGAGCATGCGCGCGCCCTTGAGAAGCCCTATATAAGGGCCTCCAAACCCCAACGGAGGTATGCTCGATTCATCACTGTAGCTACAGTTCTCATCATTCTACTTCGATTTCTTGCTGCCGGAGGCTGACTTGAGCGTCGGAGGGCCGTCGCCAGGAACCCCTTCCCGGCTCAATTTTGTACTTGCAGGTTCTCGCCGAAGGTCTACGTCACGCACAGGACTACACAAAGTCCGCGAGAGCGCCACTTCCCTAGCAACCGTCGACTCAGTACTCGGACAGGATCAAATTGGCGCCGTATGTTGGAACACACCTGAATCTGAACCGAGAAGATGGAGGAAGTTGGACGTTCACACACTGTGACGCTCTCTCCAGAAGAACTCGACCCGCTCATCCAGGCGTGAGCGGCAAAAATAGTGGAGCATCAGCAAAAGGCGCAAGTCGAGCGGCTTGCGTAGCAGGCCACCTGGGCATTCGGTGGCTGAGCGGTGTTGGAAGATCGACTGGAGCAGTTTTCTAACTGGGCATAGAATAAGGGGCAGACCTGTTGGTTGCTACTCGGAAAGCCTAGAGGTTCCACTGTACAAAAATTTTGTACAAAGGTCTGAACCTTTTCCTAGCTACCATGTGTTCTTTTAAATTAAATTTTGGATCGCCTGCGGAACTTAACACGATTGATCCAAAACTTAATCTATTTGTTCTTTTAGGTTTTGACTTGGATCTCCTGCGGAACTTAACACGTTCGACCCAAATCACCTTAAGTTATTAATTCTATTAAATATTAATTTCCATAATTGGTTCCCAGTACTGACGTGGCGAGGCACATGACCTTCTTGGATATGGGAGCAACTACCACCGACTAGACAAAACCTTTTATAGAAATCTAATATTTAATTTCCTAAAATAACTTTAGGTTAACCAAAAAGAACAATCAAATCACAAGAAAAAATAAAACAAAAGAACACAACTTCGAAAAACATATTCGAAATACTAGAATCGTAAGCCTCTTGTATTTGGTATTATTTCCAAAAATAACTAGTATGATGCGGAAAGAAAAAATACTAGTTATACCTTTTAGAAAGACCTCTTGATCTTCTACCGTATTCCTCTTCTAACCTCGGACGTTGTGTGGGCAACGATCTTCCGAGATGAGAATCCACCAAAGCACCTTCTTCTCCTTTCTTCAAGTTTCGCACAAAGCTTCCAAAAGATGAAGATCTTTTCCACCAACCAAGCTCCAAGGGATACAAGCTTTCTCTCGTTCTTCTTCTTATTCTACAAGTAGTATCCGGCCACCAAAAGAGCTCCAAGCAATTAGTGAAGGTTCGGCCACCACCAAGAGGAAGAGAGGAAGAGAGGTTGGCCGGCCACAACACCAAGGAAAAGAGGGAGAGAAATAATAGAGGTTGTTCACCATGAAGCCTTCTCTACCCCTCTTTTATAATCCTTGGTCTTGGCAAATAAGGAAATTTAATTAAAACTTCCTTAATTCTTTTGCCATGAAAAGGAAAAATTTATTTAATTAAAACAATTTTCCTTTTCTCAATTTACATGGTCACACACTAAAGTTACAAACAAGGAGAGTTTTAATTAATTAAAACTTCCTAATTTGTCTCCAGAAATTTATAAAATTTCTCCAATAATTTAATCCTTCATGATTGGTTTAAAAGAAATTTAATAAATTAAAATCTTTCTTTTAAACATGTGGATAAAAGAAAGTTATCTCTAAAATTAAAATCTCTTTTAATCTACAAATAAGGAAAGATATCAAATCTTTTCTCAATCTTTGTAGAAACTAATAAAAGAGAATTATTAATTTTAAACTTTCTTTAAATCATGAACATGGTTAAAAGGAAAGTTTTCTTAAAATTTAAAATCCTCCTTTAATCAACAAATAAGGAAAGATTTCAAATTTTAAACTCTCTTTTAAACATGTAGATGATTTACAAATAAGGAAAGTTTTTACCAAAAATTAAAACTATCCTTTTAAACTACAAATAAGGAAAGAGATTAATCTCTTCTCTTAATCTTTTGTAGAAAGCTATAAAAGGAAATTTTTAATTTTTAAACTCTCTTTTAAAATCATGATATCCACATAAGAAATAATTTTAATAAAAATCCTTTTAAATATTCTAGTGGTCGGCCACCTAAGCTTGGGACCCAAGCTTTGGCCGGTCACCTACATGGCTCATCCACTTGGTCTTGGCCGGCCCTAGCTTGGGTTCCAAGCTAGATTGGCTGGCCCCATTGGATGGGTAAGAAGGTGGGTATGCGGTGGGTATAAATCTCTATATACTAGAGGCTACAATAGGGACCGAGAGGAGGAATTTGTTTTGGTCTCCCGATGAAATTAAGCATCCCGTGTTCGCCCCGAACACACAACTAAATTTCATCAATAATAATTCATTCCACTAAAGAACTATTATTGAACTACCGCACCAATCCCAAATTACATTTTGGGCTCCTTCTTATTATGAGTGTGTTAGTCTCCCTGTGTTTAAGATAACAAATGTCCACTAATTAAGTAAGTTACTGACAATTTACTTAATTAATATCTAGCTCCAAGAGTAGTACCACTCAACTTCATCGTCATGTCGGACTAAGTCCACCTGCAGGGTTTAACATGACAATCCTTATGAGCTCCTCTTGGGGACATTCTCAACCTAGATCACTAGGACACAGTTTTCTTTCTATAGTCAACACACACTATAAGTGATATCATTTCCCAACTTATCGGGCTTATTGATTCATCGAACTAAATCTCACCCATTGATAAATTAAAGAAATAAATATCAAATATATGTGCTTGTTATTATATTAGGATTAAGAGCACACACTTCCATAATAACTGAGGTCTTTGTTTCTTTATAAAGTCAGTATAAAAGAAACGACCTCTAATGGTCCTACTCAATACACTCTAAGTGTACTAGTGTAATTATATTGTTAAGATAAACTAATACCTAATTACACTACGACCTTCCAATGGTTTGTTCCTTTCCATTATGGTCATGAGCTATTGTTTATAATTTATAAGGTACTGATAACATGATCCTCTGTGTGTGACACCACACACCATGTTATCTACAATATAAATTAATTGAACAACTACATTTATCATAAATGTAGATATTTGACCAATGTGATTCTTATTTCTAGATAAATGTTTATACCAAAAGCTAGGCTTTTAGTATACACTCTAACAATCTCCCACTTATACTAAAAGACTAAGCTGCCATATCTGCTGCCATACATCTGATTCCCATGCCTTTCAAAAAGCTCTTGCCTTAAGGACCTTAGGTTATCATCTGATGCAATCTAGGCGGCAACAACTTCTCCTCGTTATACAATTTCTCGTATTGGGTGGTACTTGCGCTCTATTGTGTTTACTTGCCTTATAGACTTATGGTTTCTTCGAGTTTGCTACTGCACCAACATTATTACAATAAATTGTAATAATCTTTGGACAAAACAGAAATCATATCTAAGTCTATCTTGAGGTTATTGAGTCATTCAGCTTTTATGGCTACCTCAGAGGCTTGCCATATACTAAGCTTCTATGGTGGAGTCCAGAAAAACACCTATGTTTATCACTCTTCCATAGTTATGACTTTATCTCCTAAAGTAAAGACAAAACCCTGAGGTTGACTTATTATTGTCCCTATCCGATTGGAAGTCAAAATCCATGCAACCCACAGGGACCAAATTAACTGCCTTGTAAGCTAGCATATAATCTCTAGTGCCTCTAAGGTACTTTAATATATGCTTTACTGCATTCCAATGTCCTTGTCTAGGGTTACTTTGATATCTGCTAACTATGCCCTTGGAAAAATAGATTTCTGATCTCGTGCATAGCATACATTAGGCTTCCAACAGCCGAAGCATAAAGAACTGCCTTTATTTCCTTTATCTCCTTTGATGTCTACAGAGACATATCTTTAGATAAAGTTACTCCATCCTGAAAAAGTAAGAAACCTTTCTTGGAGTTTTGCATGCTTAAAACGAGCAAGGATTTTTCTGATATATGAAGCTTGGGATAAGTAAAATATTCCTTTCTTGCGATCACTTATTACTTTGATCTTAAGAATATATACATTCTCCCAAGTTCTTTATATCGAATTGTTTGAACAACCATACCCTTACTTCTGACAACATTTTGATATTGTTTCCAACTACCAAAAATGTTATCTACGTATAGTACAAAAAATACCACCACGCTTTCATCACACCTTTTGTATACACAAGACTTATCCGGTTACTAAATCCATAGATCTGGATTACTTTGATAAACCGGATGTTCCAAGACCTTGAAGCTTTACTTCAGTCCATAGACTGATTGAGCTTGCACACAAGATGCTCTTAGCCCTTTGCAATGAACTCTTCTGGCTGCTTTATATGGATGCTTTCTTCAAGACTTCCATTAAGGAATGCTGTCTTGACATCCTCTTGCCAAATAGATAAAAGAATCCGGATAGACTTAAGCATGATTACCAGTGAAAAAGTTTCCTTTTTCATCAAGCCTTGCTTTGAAAGTTACTACCTTCCTGTCTATCCCTCTTTTTCTATTATAGACCTTTTACACCCAAAGGCTTTTACACCACTTGGTGGTTCTACAAGCTTCCAGATTTAATTAGAATACATATATTCTAATTCTATTATTCATTACTCTTTGCCAAGATGCTTCATATTTATCTTGGAGTGCTTAGTCATATGTCCGGAGATCAGGTTCATGTCCTTCAGGGATCGAGTTCAAAAACTCTCCCAAAACATGAATCTTTTAAGGTTGCTTAACAACCCTCCCACTATGACAAGGCATTTTCTGTAATTGTGTATCATTTGTGATACGTGTTGCAGTTTTCTTATGGTATCTCATCTTGTACAGTTGGTACTAGGTTAGACATGTCCTTTATTATTTCCTTAAGAACAAATTTACTTATGAGCACGTGGTTCATTATATAGTTCTTTTCTAAAAAAAAACAGTCATTGATGCTAACAATGACCTTCTGATTTTTAAGACTATAAACCTACTTTTGTTTATCTAGGATAACTTACAAACAAGTGAACTCCTATCCAACTTATCATTGTCTCTCTTTAACATATGTGCTGGATTACCCGAATCCGAATATGCTTCAAAATAGGTTTTTACCTATTCAGCAATTCTATATGAGTAGAAAGTTATGACTTGGAAGGCACTATGTTCACTTTCATTTTCAGAGTTTATCCTTAAAACAAATTTGGTAATTTTCTGAATAACTCATCATCTATCTAATTATTCCATAAGAGTTCTTTACCTTCTTTCTACTACACCATTCTGTTGGGGTGTACCAGATGCAGTTAGTTGGGATTGAAATCCAACTTCTGATAAGTGACTCCTAAAATCTCTCAAGAGGTACTTGCCACTACGATCTTCCATAGTGACTTTTTACTTTATTTCTCCGCATCAACCTTGTACTCTTTGAACTAATCAAAGTACTTAGTCTTGCGGTACATTAAGTAAATTTATTTGTATCTTGAATAGTTGTCTATAAATTAGACAAAATATTCAATACTACCTCTTGTCTGGATAGTCATAGGATCACACAAATCAGAATGAACCGATTTCAACATATCTTTGGCTTCATACCCCTTAGACTTAAAAGCTTCTTGGTTATTTTTCCTTCCAAGTAAGACTCGCAGGTTGGAAAGATTTCCACTACCAATGAACCCAAAAGTTCATCAGCTACCAATGAATCCTACTCAAGTATAACCTAGCTTTAGATGCCAAAGATATAATTGGTTCATTTCCGAAGGTTGCTCTCTCTTAAAATTAGAAGATGTGTTACTAATTTCCATTTGTTACATCGTGGGAGTTATTGGATTATAAATTGTCAACCATCATACCAGAATAGATAACTTTCCTATTTTTCTTGATAACAACTTTGTTATCAAAATAGACATAATATCTATAATAGTTTAGAAACTGAAATCAGGTTCTTTCTAAACTTGGTACGTAAAGACAATTACTCAAAATCCATATTTTATTCTTATCAAAGGATAAACATCTCCCACTGCAACAGTTACCACTTTTACAGTAGTGCCCATGTGGACGGTGATTTACCTTTCATTTAGTTGTCGGGTTTCCTGGAACCCTGCAATGAATTGCAGACATGATTAATGGCATCTTGTATCTACACTCCAGGTTCTGGTAGATAACACCACTAGACATGTTTCAACTAATGAATTAAATACACCTAAATTGTTCTTAGTTCTAAGAAGACAGTCTACCTTAATGTCCAAGTCCTATTTCCAATCATTACAATTGGGACTACTAAGTCTTTTTCTATAGTATGACTACTAGGGATTGACAAACATCCTAAGAATCACAAAAATATTTGGTCAAGATCAACTCCTTAAAATCTCCATGAATTTTGTGTATACAAAATCGAAGAGGAGATTTTATTCATTAATTTTATTATCTCGTCAACTTTACTTTATGACGAATAAAATTAATAGTTGATCTGTCTTTGATCAAATATTTGGTCAAAGCTCTTTGAATTTAAAATAACATTGATTCCTCAAACAATATTATTTAAATTTACCAACACCTCAAACACCGTGAATTTTGCATGCCACGTTAGTATGGACGTATACAAATTCAACATTTGTAAAAGGAGGGTTTTACCCATTAACTATCTTGTCAACGTATCTTTATGACAAATAAAATTATCTCAAACATCGTTAATTTTGTATGCCACGTTAGTGTGGACGTATACAAAATCAATCATTTGTAAGAGGGATTTTAACCCTTTAATTTTATTATCTTGTCAACCTAGTTTTATGACAAATTAATAGTTGGTTTCATTTGGTCACACAAATAATAGCAGTGACTCCGATGGGGAGGATATTATTAGATGTGTCTAAGTGTATACCATTACTTGACACTAAGTCCATTAATAAGATTATGCCCCTTCCGTTGGGGAAGATCACACGCTCTTAATTAACTTCCTATAGTCATCCAAAAATGGAAGTCTGTTCTAGTGATCCATAAACAAGCTCATCCGTTATGGAGGAAGGCACTCAGAGCCAACGCGCAAGCTTGTTTGTATCACTTACAAACTAGTAATGGAGACCATGGGATTTATTTAAAAATCCCTCTCCCACTTAGTTATTTATAAACGAGGAATTTTAACTATGCTAGCCTACTAGTCATGTATACTAACATGCACACACAGCACAATATAAAAGCAATAAATAGAAAATCTAATTTTCAACTATTATGACTTTTATCTCTAGTTGTCCTCCGTGTGTTGTCATCCCAAGCTGCTGCCATATTTGGCCACCGCCACCGGGTCTAGCTGTCGCATCCATCTTGCTCCTAGTTTCGCTGCGCCTCTGGTCCTTAGAAGGTTCCACGCTTTGCAAGATTCGATCCGCGACATAAATAGAATTTTACATTTTGATCCTATATTCCATAAAAGGAATGTACATGTATCTAGATCAAAAATAAAATCCTAATAAAACTAAATACAGCTCCTGCTGTATTTTAATACAATCATGCACACACAGATAAATGCCCTTGACATGTCCAAGGGTCCAATCACACACATAATAACTAAAAGCCATAATAGTTGGATCATGCATCCACAAAGTTAGCACATCCTACTATTAACCTGCCTAAATTATGTATGACATGTGCATAATTAAACTAATACCAAATACACAGAGGCAAAACCCTAGCTCTGATACCAATTGTTGGTTGCTACTCGGAAAGCCTAGAGGTTCCACTGTACAAAAATTTTGTACAAAGGTCTGAACCTTTTCCTAGCTACCATGTGTTCTTTTAAATTAAATTTTGGATCGCCTGCGGAACTTAACACGTTTGATCCAAAACTTAATCTATTTGTTCTTTTAGGTTTTGACTTGGATCTCCTGCGGAACTTAACACATTCGACCCAAATCACCTTAAGTTATTAATTCCATTAAATATTAATTTCCATAATTGGTTCCCAGTACTGACGTGGCGAGGCACATGTCCTTCTTGGATATGGGAGCAACCACCACTGACTAGACAAAACCTTTTATAGAAATCTAATATTTAATTTCCTAAAATAACTTTAGGTTAACCAAAAAGAACAATCAAATCACAAGGAAAAATAAAACAAAAGAACACAACTTCGAAAAACATATTTGAAATACTAGAATCGTAAGCCTCTTGTATTTGGTATTATTTCCAAAAATAACTAGTATGATGCGGAAAGAAAAAATACTAGTTATACCTTTTAGAAAGACCTCTTGATCTTCTACCGTATTCCTCTTCTAACCTCGGACGTTGTGTGGGCAACGATCTTCCGAGATGAGAATCCACCAAAGCACCTTCTTCTCCTTTCTTCAAGTTTCGGCCAAGCACAAAGCTTCCAAAAGATGAAGATCTTTTTCCACTAACCAAGCTCCAAGGGATACAAGCTTTCTCTCCTTCTTCTTCTTCTTCTCCAAGTAGTATCCGGCCACCACAAGAGCTCCAAGCAAATAGAGAAGGTTCGGCCACCACCAAGAGGAAGAGAGGAAGAGAGGTTGGCTGGCCACAACACCAAGGAAAAGAGGGAGAGAAATAATAGAGGTTGTTCACCATGAAGCCTTCTCTACCCCCTCTTTTATAATCCTTGGTCTTGGCAAATAAGGAAATTTAATTAAAAACTTCCTTAATTCTTTTGCCATGAAAAGGAAAAATTTATTTAATTAAAAACAATTTTCCTTTTCTCAATTTGCATGGCCGGCCACACCAAAGCTACAAACAAGGAGAGTTTTAATTAATTAAAACTTCCTAATTTGTCTCCAGAAATTTATAAAATTTCTCCAATAATTTAATCCCTTCATGATTGGTTTAAAAAAGAAATTTAATAAATTAAAATCTTTCTTTTAAACATGTGGATAAAAAGAAAGTTATCTCTAAAAATTAAAATCTCTTTTAATCTACAAATAAGGAAAGATATCAAATCTTTTCTCAATCTTTTGTAGAAACTAATAAAAGAGAATTATTAATTTTTAAACTTTCTTTTAAATCATGAACATGGTTAAAAAGGAAAGTTTTCTTAAAATTTAAAATCCTCCTTTAATCAACAAATAAGGAAAGATTTCAAATTTTAAACTCTCTTTTAAACATGTAGATGATTTACAAATAAGGAAAGTTTTTACCAAAAATTAAAACCATCCTTTTAAACTACAAATAAGGAAAGAGATTAATCTCTTCTCTTAATCTTTTGTAGAAAGCTATAAAAGGAAATTTTTAATTTTTAAACTCTCTTTTAAAATCATGATATCCACATAAGAAATAATTTTAATAAAAATACTTTTAAATACTCTAGTGGTCGGCCACCTAAGCTTGGGACCCAAGCTTTGGCCGGCCACCTACATGGCTCATCCACTTGGTCTTGGCCGACCCTAGCTTGGGTTCCAAGCTAGCTTGGCCGGCCCCATTGGATGGGTAAGAAGGTGGGTATGCGGTGGGTATAAATCTCTATATACTAGAGACTACGATAGGGACCGAGAGGAGGAATTTGTTTTGGTCTCCCGATGAAATTAAGCATCCCGTGTTCGCCCCGAACACACAACTAAATTTCATCAATAATAATTCATTCCACTAAAGAACTATTATTGAACTACCGCACCAATCCCAAATTACATTTTGGGCTCCTTCTTATTATGAGTGTGTTAGTCTCCCTGTGTTTAAGATAACAAATGTCCACTAATTAAGTAAGTTACTGACAACTCACTTAATTAATATCTAGCTCCAAGAGTAGTACCACTCAACTTCATCGTCATGTCGGACTAAGTCCACCTGCAGGGTTTAACATGACAATCCTTATGAGCTCTTCTTGGGGACATTCTCAACCTAGATCACTAGGACACAGTTTCTTTCTATAGTCAACAACACACACTATAAGTGATATCATTTCCCAACTTATCGGGCTTATTGATTCATCGAACTAAATCTCACCCATTGATAAATTAAAGAAATAAATATCAAATATATGTGCTTGTTATTATATTAGGATTAAGAGCACACACTTCCATATTAACTGAGGTCTTTGTTTCTTTATAAAGTCAGTATAAAAGAAACGACCTCTAATGGTCCTACTCAATACACTCTAAGTGTACTAGTGTAATTATATTGTTAAGATAAACTAATACCTAATTACACTACGACCTTCCAATGGTTTGTTCCTTTCCATTATGGTCGTGAGCTACTGTTTATAATTTATAAGGTACTGATAACATGATCCTCTGTGTGTGACACCACACACCATGTTATCTACAATATAAATTAATTGAACAACTACATTTATCATAAATGTAGATATTTGACCAATGTGATTCTTATTTTTAGATAAATGTTTATACCAAAAGCTAGACTTTTAGTATACACTCTAACAAGACCAGCACGCCAGGAGAGGTGCCGCCCACCCCGATTCCATTCCATCATGCTCTGTTCCAGACTCCCTCCGAGCTCGCCCAAGTTAACCAAGGATCATCCGATGAAGCTCTCACTCGGGACGTCAAGAAAGGCAAGGCGCCTTGGACCGATTCATCTCCCGAGCGGATCAATCGATAGTTCTCAGAAGCGATTCTGCAGGATCCGCTCCCGAGGCACTATGCCCCTTGGCGATTGGAGAATACAGTGGTGCGACCGACCCGAACGACCATCTCGATAAGTTCGATAACGCCGCTACTCTACATCAATACATTGACGGAGTTAAGTGTCGGGTCTTCCTCACTATCCTATCCAGCTCGATGCAACGATGGTTCTGGAGGTTGTTGGACGGATCGATTTGAAGTTTTAAGGACTTCCGAACGGCGTTCCTCCACCACTTCGCAAGTAGCAGGCGTTATCTGAAGATGAGCGTCAGCCTATTCTCTATGAAGCAGGGGCCCAGAGACACTCTCTGAGCCTACATCCAATGATTCAACCAAGCGGCCATGGATATCCCGACAGTTTAATCCGAGACCATGATACACGCCTTTACCCAAGGATTGATGGAGGGGGATTTCTTCCGTTCGCTCATCCAGAAGTCACCTCGCGATTACGACCATATGCTAAAAAAGGCAAGCGAGTACATCAACGTGGAAGAGGCCCAGGCAGCCAGAAGGAAAGAGATGCCTACTGAACCACCAGTGCCGACTGAAAAGAGGCTACCTATCAGCCACCAACCCCCCTGGAGGGCGTCGAGCTGAGGGGGCCTGACAGCATTACGAGGCCAAGCCACATGCCGTCCAACACGTGGCTGCCGAACGACCGAGGCCGAAGGGAAAGGTATGGACTCCCATGTTTTGTTCCTTACACTGGTCGGCTAGCCACAACACTCGCGATTGTCGAGGGTTCACTCCATTTGTCTCGCCGACGCCAAGAAACTATCGCCGATCACCCTCGCCCAACTAGCGGCATCGACACCAGGACGCCGGGCGATGAGAAGTTAGGCGATCGTCTGAGCGGCCACATCACGGTGATCAGCCCCGGACCTCTCATGAGCGAGCTAGACCATTTGCACGGGAGGAAGAAAACAGAAGCAACGCCGATCGAGGGGAGATTAATATCATAGCAGGAGGGCCCATCGGTGGGGATTCTAATAGGGCCCGGAAGTCACATGCTCGACAGCTAAGGATCCAGGTTGTGGGCTGCAGCGAAGAGAAGGCGAATGGGCCCGAGATTAGCTTTGGTCTGAGGGACCTCAAGGGAGTCGAAGTGTCGCATGACAACGCTCTCATCATTAAAGCGGTAATAGCCAATTATATTATTCACCGAATATTTATTGACACAGGCAGCTCGGTCAACATCATCTTCAAGAAGGCATTCGACCAACTCCAGATTGATAGAGCCGAGCTGTTGCCCATGATAACCCCACTGTACGGGTTCACAGGAACGAGGTTCTGCCGGTCGGACAAACCCGACTAGCCATATCACTGGGAGAGGAGTCGCTCCGAAGGATGCAGGCCACTAACTTTATCGTGGTAGACGTCCCCTCCACCTACAACGTGATTCTGGGGCGCCCCACCCTCAACGAGTTTCGGATTGATAGAGCCGAGCTGTTGCCCATGACAACCCCACTGTACGGGTTCACAGGAAACGAGGTTCTGCCGGTTGGACAAACCCGACTAGCCATATCACTGGGAGAGGAGCCGCTCTGGAGGACGCAGGCCACTAACTTTATCGTGGTAGATGCCCCGTCCACCTACAACGTGATTCTGGGGCACCCCGCCCTCAACGAGTTTCGTATTGTCATCTCTACTTTTTGTCATAAAATAAAATTCCCTGTCGAGGACCAGGTAGGAGAGGTCCGAGGAGACCAGCTAGCAGCTCGGCGCTGCTACGTGGAAATTGTCCACTCTGAAGTCAGATCTGCACGGAAGACACCCTGGATCGAGGTAAACGCTTCGAGAAACCTCCTACTTTAGTTTATGAGGAAAATTAGGAAGTGCATATTCATCCCTGCCGACCGGAGGCCACCACCTTCATAGCATCCAACCTGGAGGGGGAACAAAGGAAAGAGCTCATCAAATGCCTCCAACAAAACCATGATGTCTTCACATGGTCAACGCACGAACTGCCCCACATTTCCCCAAGCGTAGCTCAGCACGAGCTCCACGTCCGACCGGACGCCCGGCAAGTGAAGCAACGGAGGAGAGACTTCAGTGCCGAATAGAATCAAATAATCCGAGCGGAGGTTGAGAAGCTCTTGGAGGTCGGCTACATACGCGAGGTGCAATTCCCGAGCTGGCTTGTGAACGTAGTGCTCGTTTCCAAGCCGAACAACAAATGGAGAGTCTGCATCGACTTTCGGGACCTGAACAAAGCATGCCCGAAGGACTTTTATCCTCTGCCCAGAATCGATCAGATGGTAGATTCAACAGCTGGGTGCGAGCTAGTATGCATGTTGGATGCATACCAGGGATACCACCAGGTGCCGCTCGCCTGCGAGGACCAAGAGAAGGTTAGTTTCATCATAGCGGACGACACCTACTGCTACAACGTGATGTCATTCGGCTTGAAGAACGCTGGGGCCACTTACTAGTGTCTTATGAACAAAGTATTCAGGCGGCAGATCGGGCGCAATATGGAGGTATATATAGATGATATATTGATTAAATCACTCCGTGTTGCCAATCTCTGTGCAGATATAAAGGAGACCTGCCATATGCTATGGACGTACGGAATCAAGCTCAACCCCCAGAAATGTTTGTTCGGCGCCAAGAGCGGACATTTCCTGGGATACATTGTGACTGAGCGGGGCATTGAGGCTAATCCCAGCAATGTGAAAGCGCTACAAGATATGCTACCACCAAGAAACCTAAGGGAAGCGCAGCGTCTTACTGACCAGATAACAGCTTTATCAAGGTTCATTTCAAAGTCTGCTGACCGAAACCTACCATTTTTCAAGATCCTGCGCTGAGCCACGAAGTTCCAGTGGGACGAGGAGTACGATCAGGCGTTCGAGGAGGTCAAAGCCTATCTCAACTCCTTACCAGTGCTAGCCAAGCCAATAGTTGGTGAACCCCTCAAAATTTACCTATCCTCGACCGATCGCGCGGTTTGCTCAGCCCTGGTAAGGCCGGACGGCGAGGAACAACCTGTATACTTCTTGATCCATATATTAAAAGGCGCTAAATCCCGCTACACCGGTCTTGAGAAACTCGCCTTTGCATTGGTCCTCGCCGCTCGGAGGCTCCGTCCATATTTTCTCGCGCATACCATTATAGTAATGACCAACAACCCATTGAGCAGGGTCCTCCTCAATCCAGAAGCGTCAGGGCGGCTGATCAAGTGGACCATGGAGCTCAGTGAGTTTGATATTAAATATCAGCCCCGGGCTGCCATAAAGGCACAATCTCTGGTAGACTTCGTCACCGAGGTGCAAGACCCCGAGCCCGAAGTCACCTGGAAGGTGTACGTGGATGGGTCTTCCACTCTGCAAGGGAGTGGAGTGGGAATACTACTGATCTCCCCCAAAGAAGAGAGGATGCAACTGTCTGTTCGACTGGACTACCGAGCAACCAACAATGAGGTCAAGTACAAGGCTCTCATAGCCGGGCTACATGCCGCTCGGCATGTGAGCGCCATCAGAGTGTTGATTCATTCAGACTCACAATTAGCCGCCCAGCAGCTCTCCGGAACGTTTGAGATCAATAGCACTCGGCTCAGGCTCTACGCCGAGGCTTTCAAAAAGTTGAAAGCCAATTTCCAGGAGGTGGTAATAAAGAAGGTTCCCCGAGCGGAGAATCAAGCGGCGAATGAACTGGCGAAACTAGCCAGCTCTATATCGTCGATCATCATTCAATAGCCGATCGACCAAGTGTCCCTCGTGGCCCATATCGACCGGATGGAGGGACTCACCTTTGCCAATGATTGGAGAACGGCGCTGATAGAGTTTCTGCGAGCAGGAGCTACGCCTTCCGATCGGGAAGAGGCTCAACTGCTGAGAAGGCGAATAGGCAGATTCACATTAATCGGAGATCAGCTGTACAAGAAAACTTTCTCCCGACTGCTCCTCAAGTGCGTTGGGCCGGAAGACATCGACTACATACTGCAGGAGGTACACCAAGGCTCCTGTGGTGGACACCCGGGCGGTCGTTCGCTAGTAAGGAAGATTTTGCTGGCTAGATACTTTTGGTCGACCCTTCAGGAGGACGCCACTCGGATTGTATCCACTTACCTATCCTGTCAAAAGTACCGCAATCTCTCACACGCCCGACGGCGAAAATGAAGACGTCCGCGGTATCCTGCCCGTTAGACCAGTGGGGCCTAGATATAGTGGGGCCCTTCCCCATGGCAACCGGTCAACAGAAGTTTTTACTGGTAGTCGTCAATTACTTCTCCAAGTGGGTAGAGGCCGAGACACTGGCCAGGATCACCGAACAGATGGTCAAGAGGTTCATCTGGCAACACCTTATTTGTCGGTTCGGCATCCCGCGCCGGCTCATCTCAGACAATGGAAGACAGTTTGTCGATCAGCAACTCAGAGAGTGATGCGAAGGATACGACATCTAGCAGGCCTTCACCTCAATGGCTTACCCCCAAAGCAATGGGCAAGTCGAAGTAGCCAATCGAGAGATCTTGCGGATTCTCAGAGTTTGACTCGACCACGTCGGAGGCAACTGGGTGGGCACACTTCCAGGCGTATTGTGGGCAATCTGAACGACGCTAAAGGAGGGGACGGGTGTTTCGCCTTTCCACTTGGTATATGGGGGTGAGGCAGTCGTTCCCGTCGAAGTCGGGATAGAATCTGACCGGGTACAGTAGTACGACGCGAACAACGCCGAGCGGAGACAACTGGAGCTTGACTTGGTGGATGAGACTCGCGTCAAGGCGGCCGCTCGGCTGACGACCTATCGGCAAAGAATGAGGCAAAGCTACAACCGGTGGGTAATCCCCCGATCCTTTCAAGTCGGTGACCTAGTATGGAGAAAGGTGAAACCGGTCGGCGACGTTGGCAAGCTAGAGGCTCCGTGGGTTGGACCGCTTAAGATCTTGGAGAAGCTCCGCTCGGGAGCTTACTATTTAGAAGCTGAAGACAGACGGTGACTGGAACATCCATGGAGTGCGAACAATCTCCAGCCGTACCGAGCTCGGTGAAAGGTGCGTCGATGTATTTAGTGCCGTGTATCTATTCTTTGCCCTACTCCTTTTAACTGCAGGGTTAAAATCGAAAAGCAAAGGATTGCAAGATCATTGCTGAACGGCTGGGCAACATGTGAAACCGTCGAGCGGCGATGTTAAACGCTAGAGCCGAACCGGCGGCTATAAATATCCGGCTTGAAGACCGTCGAGCGGCAGCGTTAAACGCCAGAGTCGAACCGGCGGCTATAAATATCCGGCCTAAAGACCGTCGAGCGGCGACGTTAAACGCTAGAGCCGAACCAGCGGCTATAAATACCCGGCCTGAAGACCGTCGAGCGGCGATGTTAAACACCAGAGCTGAACCGACGGCTATAAATACCCGACCTAAAGACCGTCGAGCGACGACGTTAAACACCAGAGTTGAACCGGCGGCTATAAATACCCGACCTGAAGACCGTCGAGCGGCGACGTTAAACGCCAGAATCGAGCCGGCGGCTATAAATACTCGGCTTGAAGACCGTCGAGCGGCGACGTTAAACGCCAGAGCCGAACCGAAGGCTATAAATACCCGGCCTGAAGACCGTCGAGCAGCGACGTTAAACGCCAAAGCCGAACCGGCGTCTATAAATACCCGTCCTAAAGACCGTCGAGCGGCGACGTTAAAGCCCGACCTTGGAAAATAATCTAACGCCTACAATAATGGAAGTCGAGCGGCTACTCTAAAACCCGGAGATGATCCTAAGCGAGCACTTCAATAATGGCATGGGTTCCGTAGCCGAACAGAACTACGCATCCAAACACTTGGCAAAGCAAACAGCACATAGCACATAAAGGAGGGCGCAAAATGATTTCATTAATAGGTGCTGCCGAGCGGCAGAATTACATGGAGACTTAAACAAAAAAAACTCTGCTGACCACTCACTCACTCGAAAATACTCAAATGCCTCATTAGGGATACCCTCCAGAAGCTGGACTCGGTTAACATCCCGATCGGAAAAACCTTCAGGGAGTGGTCGTTCGTTTGCAGTTGGGTGATCGTGGCGGTGATGGCCAGCTTGAACTAATGGACGATGCAGTCTGTCGCCTTCTCCAGAAATGGCTCCGAGTGGAGGTATTGATGTTTCATGGCGGCAAAGCGAACCGGCTCAGGCTCTTGGTAGGTCTTCAGAGCAGCCCGCGACGCCAGCATCTCATCTTCAAGGCGCTTCAAATGGCCTTGTAGTTCAGTCTCCTTAGCCGAGTGACTCTCCCGCTCAGCAACCAGGGAATTCTCCGTGGACTTCAGATTCTCGGCCAATCGCCCAGCTTCCTGGTTCTTTTCTTCTAAGTCGGCGACGACCCATTGCTTCGCCGTGGAGGCCAACTCCAGCTTCCTATCGTAGGTCTTCAATTGAGCCTCGATCTGGCTCAGCCTACTGGCCTGTTTGGATGACTTCTTCTGTTCCTCCATCAGAAGTTGTTGGGCCTTCTCCAGTTCCGCCTTCAACCGAGCAGGTGACGACCCTTGGGAGGAAGAACCTTCCCCCGAAAGTTTGAGCTTCTTCAGCTCATCCTCCACCTGTGCAAGCTGTTGGCACATGGCGATACTTTCCACCCAGTACTGCAAAGCGAATATTAGTGCCGATCGGAGATAACTTATGAGGTGATGACCAAAAATACTAACCCCGGTGGACATCTCTATATGGCTGTCGGCTAGCGCACCCGGAGGTTTCATGGCCGCTCGAGCCCTCACCTCCTCCCATACGCGACCGAGCCAACCGCGGATATAGACTTGATGTTGGGGAGATTCGGCCTGGTCTCCCGATGAGCGAAGATCCTTGGTCGGTAGACGAAGGGTGGCGGTGACGAATCGTCTCCCGCCTGGCGCTGATTGGGCAGAGGCAGACGGACCGGAGGACTGGGTGGGGCGAACGGGGTGAATAGCCGAGCGAGTTATCCTCCTCACAGCCGGGGGGAGGGAGGCGAGGGGCTGCACGAGAAGTGGCTCTAGCATCTCGGCCACAGATGGGGTCCGATCAAAGGATGTAGCCTCCACTGCTGTGGGGGTTGTTGATGGGACGCCTCCCACAGAAGTTTGCACGACCGACGTGGCGGATCGGGAGGGTACCTCGGCTCAGCGTCTCTTGCGGGTGAGCAGCACATCATCGCCCAAGGAGCCAGATCCCTCAGCTCGAAGGACGGGGGGCACCTCTTGGGTCACCCCTAGGTCAACAGTCCCGCCCATGCTTGGCGTCAGTTCGGCGGTCCCATCGCCCGTAGTGGCAGTTTCCCCAGCCGTGACCTCCTGTGGGCCGACCGGGGTCAAACCGAGCCACTCCATCTCCTTGGCTGCAGCTGCCTCAATTTCCAGCAGGGGGCCCATCCAGCAGGAGGTCAAGGTGGTCAACGCCCTACAGGCGCTCGGTCGGTGAATTACCCCTCGATCGACTGGAGGAGAGCCGACCCGACTTCTCGACAGCTCAGCTCGACGCCGAACTTCCGACACTCTTAAAGCAAGACGGGAGAGGATAACAGACAAAGGGGCATTCCGCTCGGCCGACGGTAGACCAAACAGCAGCTCGGCAGTCAAAGTGCACTCGCCCGATAGGCTGAGCTCAACCCGGCTAAGGTGGCCTCCGCTCAACCCGAGGAGGGTGTTTGGCGAAACGACCCATCCGCTTGGCCCGGTATTGGCCGAACGACCCGCCCACTCATCCCGGTAAAGGACAAAGGGAGCAAGTATCGATATCTTCCTAGGGATCAGTGCCATCCGCAGGGGGTGTGGTTAGCAGCAGAGAATCGTATGGTGGAAGCTTCCACTGTCACGTCAGAGATATGCTCGTATTGTTGAGGTATGGGGACATACACACTTTTCTGACACACCCATTCCAGGTATACTTTGAGGGTCGTGCACGTCTCAGGGAGCGTGCACACACCCTTGAGAAGCCCTATATAAGGGCCTCCAGACCCCAACGGAGGTATGCTCGATTCATCACTATAGCTACAGTTCTCATCATTCTACTTCGATTTCTTGCTGCCGGAGGCTGACTTGAGCGTCGGAGGGTTGTCACCGGGAACCC
This sequence comes from Zingiber officinale, assembly GCF_018446385.1. Taxonomy (NCBI): domain Eukaryota; kingdom Viridiplantae; phylum Streptophyta; class Magnoliopsida; order Zingiberales; family Zingiberaceae; genus Zingiber; species Zingiber officinale. The sequence goes on from NC_055989.1 coordinate 68,430,354, forward strand.
CTTCCCGGCTCGATTTTGTGCTTGCAAGTTCTCGCCGAAGGTCTACGTCACGCACAGGACTACACGGAGTCAACGAGAGCGCCACGTCCCCAGCGACCGTCGACTCATCACTCGGAAAGGATCAATGGTGGTGTGCCATTGGGAGATTGGATGCTTCTTGGATAACAGATATGTACCGCTAGGAGAGAGGCTATGTGTCATTATAAAAATATCTCTGATTCATTCTATAGAGAAGCTATCTAAGGTGTAACAATTTTCTTAGCAATAATTGCTCAGTGTGTTTGTTGTCGCATGAACCATTTTTCATAAAGAATGAATTGAATGTTCTTATTTGGTCATTGTGACTAACTAGTGTTTTGCTCTGGTCTTTGTGACTTGATTACAATATAGTCTATGTGACTTGCATGCTCTTTGTGACTGGATGACCTTTATGGATTGATTTGGATGAGTCGGAGATGTTGGAGTTAAGAAGATGAAAAGAGTCTCCTTCCCCTTCATCTTCTAGCTCAGTCAATTCTTCCATTAATAGAGGAAGAGGAAGAGTCATCTTCCTCTAATATATATGTTGGACCGCTGGGCTGTTAGAGTTGTTGGGTTTTTCGGGCCGCGAAAACCGCTTTTCGCGTCGCGGAAACCCCGAATCGCCCAAGCCACGGATCTCGTGCAAGGTAAAACCGAACGAAAATACGAGTACGAGTTTGAAAACTTTAATCTACAGTAGATCTACATAAGGATAAACCATTTATACCTTTGATGCGATGCCCTTCGCGTTCCCGCTCGTCCAAATGATGCCGGATCTCAAGACCGTCAAGTGCCGGTCCTCTAGAAGTATCCACACGGACACACTAGATGGAGATGACCAAAACCAAGGTGTGCTAGCACCTATGTGGTTCGGCCAAGGGAGGAGAGGGAGAGGGAGAGCTTGAGAGGGAGAAGGAGGAAGAGGCACACAAGTGAATGAAAAATGAATTTCTTCACCCAAAACAAAGTGGCCGACCACATTTCAAAATTCACATTAATTGCATTAATTGCAATTAATATGAAACCATAAAATCACATTAATTGCATTAATTGCAATTAATATGAAACCATTAAGAGAGTGGCTTTGTCACTTCCATGAGGTGGCACCCATGATGATGTGGAACATCATTATTGGTCCACCTAATGCCAACTCACCAATGAGGTGGCAAAAGGTCAAGTCAAAATTGACCTTTGGTCTTCCTTCTCAAGTCAAGTCAAACTTGACTCAATCTCTACCATGGTGGATCTAATCCAACCATTTGATTCGAGCCAACTTAATATAATGAATCTAATTCATTAAATTAAATTGATTCAATGAGTCAAAATCTAAATTAGACTCATTTAACACATGAATTAACTTGAGTCGAACTCAAGTTAGCCCAATTAGGATTACTCTTAATCCAATTTGATTCATCAAATGAATCTAATCCTCTTGGTTCATCATATGAACCTAATCTCCACCTAATTGTCCTAAGTGTGTGACCCTATAGGTTCTTGTAACGTTGGAAATGCCCTAAACCCATTTAGGAGCATAAGTAATGAGCGGTATCTAGCAACACATCATTACTACCCAAGTTACAAGAATGTCGAGATCCGACATCACCTTGTGACTACCAATTGTGACTACTCACAAAATAATGACAAGTGTCCTTCTATCCTAAACATCTAGATTGATCAATATGAGGCATAGACCGTGTCATCCTCTAATCAATCTAAATCTTGAACTCCAAGTAGACTCACTCGATCAAATGAGCTCAACATCTAATGTTGACTCATTTGGGCATGGCCATGCACTTAGTGGTCTCACTCTATCAAGAATACCGATGTCGCTCCCGTCATATGGGAGGGATAGATTCCATCTACATCACTCACATCCCTCCGCATAATTTGTTACATACCCAGTAATCGCCTTTATAGTCTACCCAGTTACGGGTGACGTTTGACGAAACTAAAGTACATAACTCCTTATGTAGGGATCCATGGTGACTTTAGGTCTAAGGACTAATAGTCATACTAATAGCCACATGAGAAAGTATATGACACTCATATAACGATCCATGATACTTTCTCATGGCGGGTCATTCAGTATACATTCTCTAATGCATACCCATGTGTTAGCTTGATATCTCTATATCCATGACTTGTGAGATCAAATCATCGAGCTGACCTACATGCTAGTCTTATTGTATTAACATTGTCCCTGAATGCTAATACTCGACTAGGAATGATTTAGAGTAGTGTTCCCTATATCATCTCACTATCGATTCAACTAATCGATTGATATAGGTATGAACCTTCTACTCAAGGACGCTATTATACTTAGTCTATTTGGCACTAATATAAATAAGTATAATAACCAAACAAATGCCTTTATTAATATACAAGAATATGATATACATGAGTCCATACAATCATCAAATGATTGGCTCTAGGGCTCTAACTAACAATCTCCCACTAGCACTAGTGCAAATCAGTATAGGCTCTAAGGCCTAAAGACCTAGTGTGACCATCATGCTTCCTCTGTGCCAAAGCCTTGGTCAAGGGATCTGCGATGTTAGCCTCTGTAGGTACTCTGCAAATCTTCACATCTCCTCTATCGATAATCTCTCGAATGAGATGGAAGTGCCGTAGTATGTGCTTGGTCCGCTGGTGTGAGGTTCCTTCGCTGTGCTATAGCTCCATTGTTGTCACAATAGAGCTCAACTGGTCGATGCTAGGAACCACCCCAAGTTCGGTGATGAACTTGCGGATCCAAATCGCCTCCTTTGCTGCCTCCGATGCAGCAATATACTCGGCATCTGTCATAGAATCAGCTTCCAGCTGACGACACCACCATTAATGCAAAATACGAACCACGATGCGATCGGTAATCATCCCGATCGGTCTGGAAGCTATAACCCTTTACAGTTAGCTCATCATTGCCTCCATATATCAAGAAATATTCTTTAGTCCTTCGTAAGTACTTAAGAATATTCTTGACCGCTATCCGATGACTTTCAGACTGGTATCTCTCGTCATGCTCAAAGCATACGAGACATCGGTCGAGTACAAGATGGCGTGCATGATCGATCCTATGGCCGAGGCATAAGGATCCATGCGGTCTCTCTCCTCTCTAGAAGAGGGACCTTGAGTCTTCGAAGACTCACGCCATGTGACATCGGCAGAAATCCCTTCTTAGAGTTCTGCATGGCAAACGAAGGAGTACCTTGTCAATATATGTACTCTGACTTAGGCCAAGCAATCTCTTAGATCTATCTCTATAGATCTGTATCCCTAGAATGCGGGATGCCTCACCTAAGTCCTTCATTGAGAAGCAACTCCCTAGCCAGGTCTTGACAGACTGAAGCATAGGGATGTCCTTCCCAATGAGTAGTATGTCATCCACATATAATATGAGGAAGACAACTATGTCCCCTACAACCTTCTTGTAGACACAAAGCTCATCTTCATTCTTGATGAAACCAAACTGTTTGATCGCATCATCGAATCGAAGATTCCAGCTCCGAGAAGCTTGCTTTAGTCCATAAATGGACCTATGCAGCTTGCATACTCTGCTAGTATGCTGTGGATCTACAAAACCCTCAGGTTGTGTCATGTACACATCCTCGAGCAGGTTTCCATTCAGAAACGCGGTTTTGACATCCATCTGCCATATCTCATAGTCATGGTAGGCTGCAATAGCAAGCATGATCCGAATGGACTTAAACATCGCTACTGGAGAAAAGGTTTCATCATAGTCAATACCATGAATCTGCTTGAAACCTTTAGCTACCAAGCGACCCTTATAGATAAGTCCATCCATGTCAGTCTTTCTCTTAAAGACCCACTTGCACCCAATGGGTTTTACCCCTTCAGGTGGATCAACCAAAGTCCATACTTGGTTGGTGTACATGGATTCTATCTCGGATCTCATGGCTTCTAGCCATTTCTCAGAATCTGGTCTCATCACAGCTTCTTGATAGGTGGTAGGCTCATCCTCTATGAGCACAATGTCATCATGGTCAGACAAGAGAAATGAGTATCTCTCAGGCTGACGACGTACCCTATCAGACCTGCGAAGAGGTATGTCTACTTGAACTGGTTGTTGTTCCTCAACTCCTTGTGGAACAACATCATCCACAACACTTTGTGGTTCTAGTTCAATTTCCATCGAGGCATCAGTGCTATTGTTCGCATCTTGAACTTCTTCAAGATCGAACGTGCTCCCACTAGTCTTTCTAGAAACAAAGTCCCTTTCTAGAAAGACCCCAGTCTTTGCCACAACTACCTTGTGCTGACTGGGAATGTAGAAGTAATATCCCTTAGTTTCCTTGGGATATCCGATGAAATAGCACTTGTCGGATTTGGGTCCTAACTTGTCTGAGACTTGACGTCGAACGTAAGCCTCACAACCCCAAATCCTCATGAAAGACACCTGGGCATCTCTCCCAGTCCATATCCTATATGGTGTCTTTATCACGGCCTTTGATGGAACTCGGTTGAGTATGAAAGCTGCCGTGTCTAGAGCATATCCCCATAGATATGTCGGAAGATCTGTGTGACTCATCATAGATCGCACCATATCTAATAAGGTACGATTCCTCCTTTCGGATACACCATTCCACTGTGGTGTTCCAGGAGGAGTGAGTTGAGATAAAATCCCACACTCAGCTAAGTAGTCACGAAACTCATGGCTTAAGTATTCACCACCTCGATCTGATCGAAGTACCTTAATACTCTTGCCAAGCTGGTTCTGTACTTCATTCTTGAATTCTTTGAACTTTTCAAAGGATTCAGACTTATGTGTCATCAAGTACACATAACCGTATCTACTGAAGTCATCAGTAAATGTGATGAAGTATCTATAACCGCCTCTAGCAGCAACATTGAAAGGGCCACATACATCACTATGTATGAGTCCTAACAAATCAGTTGCTCTCTCGCTATGCCCACTAAAGGGCGTCTTGGTCATCTTGCCTCGTAGGCATGACTCGCATATCTCATATGATTCTAAATCAAATGAGTCCAGCAAACCATCCTTATGGAGCTGGGATAAGCGCTTGTCATTTATATGACCTAAGCGACAGTGCCAGAGGTATGTTTGGTTCATGTCATTTGACTTGAACCTCTTGGTACTAATGTTATAGATAGGGCTCTCAAGGTCTAGAATATAGAGTCCGTTTATTAGTGGTGCACTACAATAGAACATATCTTTCAAATAAACAGAACAACATTTGTCTTTTATTATAAAAGAGTATCCTTTCTTGTCTAAACAAGAAACTGAAACTATGTTCTTAGTAAGAGCAGGCACATAACAACAATCATCTAAATCTAGTACAAGCCCAGAGGGCAGAGATAGCTGATAAATAGCAGCAACCCGTGCTCCATTGCCTACTCGTAGGTCCACCTCGCCCTTTGCCAATGCTCGCTATTCGCCTGCACATCAGTACAAATGTGAGAAGCACATCCGATCTAATACCCATGATGTAGAAATAGATAGATTGACTTCTATAACATATATACCAAGTGGAAGTCTCACTGCTTCTTCTTCAGATCCTCCAAGTATACCTTGCGGTTCCTCTTCCAGTGCCCCAATGGAAGCGGTAGCATCCTTGGCGACCCCTCCTTTAGGCTTGATTGCCTTGTCTTTGCCCTTGGCTTGGGACTTTCCTTTGCCTTTGGGCTTGCCTTTGCCCTTATGCTTCTGGACCATCAGAATGGGCTTAACCTTCTTAAGGTTAATCTCAGCAGTTCGTAACATACTAAGTAGCTCGGGCAGTGGCTTGTCAATCTCGTTCATGTTATAGTTGAGAACGAATTGACTATAGCTATCCGGCAAGGACTGCAAGATCAAGTCAGTGGCCAGCTCTTGGCCAAGTGGGAACCCCAGTCTTTGTAGGTTCTCTATGTACCCAATCATCTTGAGTACATAAGGACCTACAGGAGCCCCGTCTGACATCTTGCACTGAAACAGTGCCTTCTCAAATCTCTCATGCCTCGCTTGTCCCTGATATAGTTGGCGAAGATGCTCAACCATATCAAAGTGCCCATCAACTCATGTTGCTTTGAAGCTCAGAGTTCATGGTCGCGAACATTAGACAGGACACATCTAATCGTCGTCTTGATGCTTCTTGTAAGCATCTTTGCCAGCTTGGCAGGAGGAGCCTCGGAATGGGCTGCTCCAGAACGTACCACGCTCCCGGGTGAGAACTATTCTCAAGTTCCTGTATCAGTCCAGGAAATTCGCTCGTTGAGCTTGTCCTTCTCAAGGACAGATCGCAGGGAGAAGGAATTCGTGTTTGACGTCATGGTTATCTACAACAGAAAATTTGCAGAAATAAATATCATATTCTTTAAAAAAATCATTTAATTAGGCCTTTTAATTAAATGATGCTCCCACTGAATTCTATAATTCTCGTGGGACAAGATCCACATCATACTAACCCTTGAGTTAGCTTTGGCTAATACGCCCAAGGCTTAGTATGATCGGTAGGTAACGATTACCAATTACATCTCTATGCAACTCTTGTTTATAGAATCAATATCCGCATTTATATTAAAACTCGAGTTAGCTTTGGCTAATACGCCCGAGAGTTAATATAGATGTGATTTTGACCGATCTTTCCAACTATTGGAAGAATGCCTATAGTTGACTCGATCCAACCGAGTAACTATGAATACTCAATCTAATTGAGTTTGTATTCACCCATGCGTTGATAGACGGGACCAAGATTGTCCCTCCGTACCCTACCAAGATAATATGTATTGCTCTGCTTTGGCAGATTCAACAATACATGTGATCGAGGTAGTGATAGGTATCACGGCACGATTAGGCATTTTAGAGTTGGCTCGATCTAGATCTAATCTAATCGAGAAGAATGCATCTTGTGCACGACTTAGATCTAATCTAATCGCAAGGGTGCATCATGTGCACGACTTAGATCTAATCTAATCGTTAAGGCACTAATTAATTAATTAATTATTAAACATGCATCAAATACATAATAATTAATTAATTAATCTATTTGTGATTTAGTCATGGCCCTACTACGATCTTCTCAAGCCAATGAGAAGATCGAATGGTCAACCTAGGGTCAACAGCTTCTCCAAGCTCCTCCCTTTGACCACCTTGTGTTGCTCGTGCCCGCCTCGGAACTCCGTCTCGTGTGGACCCTCCACCGCTCCAATTTGTACATTACAATTTGAAACTCGAGTTACATTCGAGTCTAAATCTAATTTACAACAAGAAAATATGAGAAGGCATGACACGCAGGTCGCGAATATAATACAACACTCGCAAACACATAACGACACGCAGGCCGTATTATGAATTACAACACAACCAATCATATTGGGCTTTGGGCCATGACTATCACAAATTAATATATATAATTCAAAATTATATATTTTCATAATTTTCTATAATTTTAAAATTAATTTTTACAATTTTACGAATAAAATTTCCCGGCGGTCCCGTTTAGCGGTTTCGGGCGCAATCGCGGAACGGATCCCCTTGCGGGGCCCAGGGGCATCGCCCCTACCCGCGATCTAACCATCGCGAGGGTTCCTTTGCGATCCAACAGCGCCTAAGCCCGCTGTCCCAAAACGATTTGGGTCGAGACATTGCCGTTTCGGAAAAATCTTCCCGGCGGGTTCGTTTTTAGCGATTTCGAGTGCAATCGCGGAGCAAATCCCCTTGCGGGGTTAGGGGAAGTACCCCTACCCACGATCTAACCATCGTGAGTTGCTCCTTTGCGATCTAATGGCACCCAAGCTCGCTGTCCCAAAAGGATTTCGGGCAAAACGAAGCCGGTTTTGAAAGATCTTTCCGGTAGCCGAAGCCTACAAGTGCCGAGACACTTGTGCTTCGCTTCTACGGGAAAATTACCCATAAAATAAAAAAAAACTAATTTTTACAGAAAATCACAGAAGGTTTTATTTTTCATAAAAATAAAAATAAACTCGTACAAGCCTTGCACGTGGCTCTGATACCACTGTTGGGTTTTTCGGGCCGCGAAAACCGCTTTTCGCGTCGCGGAAACCCCGAATCGCCCAAGCCACGGATCTCGTGCAAGGTAAAACCGAACGAAAATACGAGTACGAGTTTGAAAACTTTAATCTACAGTAGATCTACATAAGGATAAACCATTTATACCTTTGATGCGATACCCTTCGCGTTCCCGCTCGTCCAAATGATGCCGGATCTCAAGACCGTCAAGCGCCGGTCCTCTAGAAGTATCCACACGGACACACTAGATGGAGATGACCAAAACCAAGGTGTGCTAGCACCTATGTGGTTCAGCCAAGGGAGGAGAGGGAGAGGGAGAGCTTGAGAGGGAGAAGGAGGAAGAGGCACACAAGTGAATGAAAAATGAATTTCTTCACCCAAAACAAAGTGGCCGGCCACATTTCAAAATTCACATTAATTGCATTAATTGCAATTAATATGAAACCATAAAATCACATTAATTGCATTAATTGCAATTAATATGAAACCATTAAGAGAGTGGCTTTGTCACTTCCATGAGGTGGCACCCATGATGATGTGGAACATCATTATTGGTCCACCTAATGCCAACTCACCAATGAGGTGGCAAAAGGTCAAGTCAAAATTGACCTTTGGTCTTCCTTCTCAAGTCAAGTCAAACTTGACTCAATCTCTACCATGGTGGATCTAATCCAACCATTTGATTCGAGCCAACTTAATATAATGAATCTAATTCATTAAATTAAATTGATTCAATGAGTCAAAATCTAAATTAGACTCATTTAACACATGAATTAACTTGAGTCGAACTCAAGTTAGCCCAATTAGGATTACTCTTAATCCAATTTGATTCATCAAATGAATCTAATCCTCTTGGTTCATCATATGAACCTAATCTCCACCTAATTGTCCTAAGTGTGTGACCCTATAGGTTCTTGTAACGTTGACAATGCCCTAAACCCATTTAGGAGCATAAGTAATGAGCGGTATCTAGCAACACATCATTACTACCCAAGTTACAAGAATGTCGAGATCCGACATCACCTTGTGACTACCAATTGTGACTACTCACAAAATAATGACAAGTGTCCTTCTATCCTAGACATCTAGATTGATCAATATGAGGTATAGACCGTGTCATCCTCTAATCAATCTAAATCTTGAACTCCAAGTAGATTCACTCGATCAAATGAGCTCAACATCTAATGTTGACTCATTTGGGCATAGCCATGCACTTAGTGGTCTCACTCTATCAAGAATACCGATGTCGCTCCCGTCATATGGGAGGGATAGATTCCATCTACATCACTCACATCCCTCTACATAATTCGTTATATACCCAGTAATCGCCTTTATAGTCCACCCAGTTACGGGTGACGTTTGACGAAACTAAAGTACATAACTCCTTATGTAGGGATCCATGGTGACTTCAGGTCTAAGGACTAATAGTCATACTAATAATCACATGAGAAAGTATATGACACTCATATAACGATCCATGATACTTTCTCATGGCGGGTCATTCAGTATACATTCTCTAATGCATACCCATGTGTCAGCTTGATATCTCTATATCCATGACTTGTGAGATCAAGTCATCGAGCTGACCTACATGCTAGTCTTATTGTATTAACATTGTCCCTGAATGCTAATACTCGACTAGGAATGATTTAGAGTAGTGTTCCCTATATCATCTCACTATCGATTCAACTAATCGATTGATATAGGTATGAACCTTCTACTCAAGGACGCTATTATACTTAGTCTATTTGGCACTAATATAAATAAGTATAATAACCAAACAAATGCCTTTATTAATATACAAGAATATGATATACATGAGTCCATACAATCATCAAAGTATTGGCTCTAGGGCTCTAACTAACAAGAGTGTAAACTAAAAGCCTAGCTTTTTGTAAATATTTATTTTGAAATAAGAATCATATTGGTCAAATATCTACATTTATAAGCTAAGTGTAGTTGTTCAAATAATTTATATTGTAGATAACATGGTGTGCAGTGTCACACACAGAAGATCATGTTATCAATTCCTTATAAATTATAAACAGTTGCTCATGACTAAGATGGAAAGGAACAAGCCATTAGAATAGTCGTAGTGTAATTTGGTATTAGTTTATCTTAACTATAAAATTACACTAGTACATCAGAGTGTATTGAGCTGGACCATTTAAGGTAAGTTCTTTTATACCGACTTAATAAAAGAACTAGACCTTTGTTATTATAGAAGTGTATGCTCTTAATCCCGATATAGTAACAAGCATGTGTACTTAGTATTTATTTCTTTGACTTATCAAAGGGTGAGATTTAACTCGATAAATCAAGAGGCCTGATAAGTTTGGAAATGATATTATTTATAGTGTGTGCTGTTGATTATAGAAGGAAACTGTGTCCTAGTAATCTAGGTTGATAATGTCCCCAAGAGGAGCTCATAAGGATTGTCATGTAAACCCTGCAGGTGGACTTAGCCCGACATGATGATAAGATTGAGTGGTACTACTCTTGGAGCTAGATATTAATTAAGTGAGTTGTTAGTAACTCATTTAATTAGTGGACATTCGATATCTTAAACACAGGGAGATTAACACACTCATGATAAGAAGGAGCCCAAAATGTAATTTGGGATTGGTGCGGTAGTTCAATAATAATTTTTTAGTGGTATGAATTATTATTGATGAAATTAAGTTGGGTGTTCGGGGCGAACATGAGAAGCTTAATTTCATCGGGAGACCAAAACCAATTCCTCCTCTCGGTCTCTATCGTAGCCTCTTATTTATAAAATATTATACCCACCTTCTTACCCACCTTAAGGTGGTCGGCCATGCCAAGCTTGGAGCCCAAGGTAGGGCCGGCCAAACCAAGGTGAGTTGGTTTCATTAGGTGGTCGGCCCTAGCTTGAACCTAAGCTTGGTGTGGCCGGCCACATTAAATTAAAAAGGATTTTATTTTTTAAAAAAATCTTTCTTATGTGGAAGTCATGGTTTTAAAAGAGAGTTTAAAATTTAAATCTTTCCTTTTATAGCTTTCTACAAAAGATTAAGTGAAAGGTTTGATATCTTTCCTTATTTGTAGTTAAAAGGAAGATTTTAATTTTTGATAAAACTTTCCTTTTTTGTAACCATTCTTATGATTTAAAAGAGAGTTTAAAAATTAAATCTTTCCTTTTATAGTTTCTACAAAAGATTAAGAAAAGATTTGATATTTTTCCTTATTTGTAGATTGAAAGGAGGATTTTAATTTTAAAGAAAACTTTCCTTTTGTAAATCATCCACATGTTTGAATAGAGAGATTTTAATTTATAAAAGTTTTCTTTTAAGACTGACCATGAAGGGAATTTTTTAAAGAGAAATTTTTATTTAAAAATTTTCGGAAACAAATTAGGAAGTTTTAATTTTGTGTTTAAAACTTTCCTTGTTCGGAGGGATTAATGTGGCCGGCCATATAAAGTTTGAAAGGGAAATTTTATTAAACTTTCCTTTCATTGGCAAAGAGAATAAGGAAGTTTTAATAAAACTTTCCTTATTTGCCAAGACCAAGAAATATAAAAGAGAGGGTAGAGGTGCCTCACCTCATAACAATACTCTTCTATTGGTTCCTCTCTTCCTTGGTTGTTGGTCGACCCCTCTCTTCCTCTTCATCTCCTATTGTTCTTCCTTGGCCGGCGGCATCTTCATCTCAAGGAGGTTTTGTTGGTAGCCGAATATTGTTACATGAAGAAGGAGAGATAGGAGGCTTTGTTTCTAGCATCCCTTGGAGCTTGGTGGTGGTGGTCGAACCTCATCTTCTCTTGGAGTTCTTGTGGTGGCCAAAACTTGTTGGAGAAGAAGGAAGCTTGGGTAGTTCTCATCTCAGTAGATCGTCACCCACATGATGTCCGAGATAAGAAGAGGAATACGATAGAAGATTAAGAGGTTGTTGCCTACAAAGAAAGGTATAACTAGTAATTCTATTCCACATCATACTAGTTTTCTTTGTATAGATTTTGAAATATCAAACACAAGAGGCATATGATTTTAGGTTTCGAATTTGTGATTCAAGTTTGTATTCTTTTGTTGTTTTTTTTGATCTTGTAATTCGATTGTTCCTTTTGGTTAAACCTAGGGTTAGTACAAGGAAATTAAATATTAAATTTCGTTGAAAGGCTTTGTCTAGGAAGTGATGGATGCTCCCATACCCTAGAAACAACAGTATACATATAACCTAGAAATTAAATTCATTTTGGGGATATGCTCTGGAAACAACAGTATACATTCTGAATATGGTACCTTCTAAAACAGTACCCTCTACTCCCATGGAATTGTGGAATAGGCGTAAGCCTAGTCTGAGTCATATCCGGATATGGGGTAGTCCAGCACATATGCTGAAGGGAGATACTGACAAGTTGGAATCACGTACAGAAGTTTGTCTATTTGTGGGATATCCTAAGGGAACGAAAGGTGGTTTGTTTTATAATCCTAAAAATCAGAAGATCATTGTAAGCACCAATGCTCGATTTTTAGAAGAAGATTATGTAATGAACCATAAGCCCATGAGTGAAATTATTCTAGAAGAAATTAGAGAGGACATGCCTAATTTAGTACCAACAGTGCAAGATGAAATATCACAAGAAACTGTAACACGTATCACAAATGATACACAACAGTGGGAGGGTTGTTAGGCAACCTGAAAGATTCATGTTTTTGGGAGAGTCGTCGGACTTGGTCCGAGGTAAACATGAACCTGATCCCAGAACATATGACGAAGCACTCCAAGATATAGATGCAGCATCTTGGCAAAGAGCGATGAATTTTGAAATAGAATCTATGTATTCTAATAAGGTCTGGGAGCTTGTAGAACCACCAAATGGTGTAAAAGTCGTTGGATGTAAGTGGATCTACAAAAGGAAAAGAAGGATAGATGGGAAGGTGGAAACCTTCAAAGCAAGGCTTGTAGCGAAAGGGTACACTCAGAAAGAGGGAATCGATTATGAGGAAACTTTTTCGTCGGTGGCTATGCTTAAGTCTATCCGGATACTCTTATCCATTGCCGCTTATATAGATTATGAGGTTTGACAAATGGATGTCAAGATAGCTTTTCTTAATGGAAGTCTTGAAGAAAACATCCATATGAAGCAACCAGAGGGGTTCATTGAAAAAGGCAAAGTGTAACACCCCAAATTTCATGATTTGGAGTCCCAAAAGACCTTATTAAAATCTAGAAATGCTATAGAAAAATTCTAGAGATTTTTAGGAATTTATAGAGTATTTTTATGTAATTTTTGGAGTTCGTTTGGTATTTTTACCAAGAGGAAGAAGTTTAAAAAAAAAGAAGAAAGAAAATTGTTGAAGTTGGGTTTTGAACCCAAGACCTCGGGCTTGACCCGAGTCTTAACCGAAGTCAGCCAACCAACTGAGCTAAGCAAGTTTTGTTTAATATATGGAACAAATGGTATTTAAAGAATAGTTGGGAACATTTAAAATAAATTAAATAAAAGGGGCGCGGCTGAGGAATCGAAACCCAGACCTGTGACTTGGTCAAAACCGCAGCCAACCAACTCTTCCGCGAGTATTTCGTGAAAAGGTAAGGAGCGAAATAATCTTAAGCCATAACAGAATACCCTAGGTTATAAAAGGATAAGTTAGGAGAGGGATTAATTATTTTCTTTTCCCTCAAAATTTCTCCTCTCGCACTCGGCGACGGCGTCCGCGATTTCCTGTTCTCGGGCGAAGACGAAGCCGAGGCTAGGGCTTCGTCTCCGGCGGCCGGCGATCGTCTTCTTCCATGAGTTCTTCACCGATCCAAGCTCCTCTCGTAAAGGAGAACTCGAAGGCGCGAAGAAGACCGAGATTTCAAGCTCGCCGCAAGCCCTAGAAGCATTAGAAGTTCTTCTCTTCGGCTGTAAGTCCAAGGAACGCATGTAAGTCGCTTACTCACCTGCAGTAGGATAGTTCCGGATTTCGATTCGTTTTGGTATTCCCTTATTTGTTCGAGTTGTGCTGTGAAGCATGTTAGGGATTTGCCTGTGCCGTGAGTTTTCAAAGGAAGAATAGTTATATTTTGTTTTCCTTACCATGACATTGAGTATGAAGAATAGAGGATATGAGAATTGAAATGAGTTTTCATTTTGTTGCTTTCGGAATGTGCTTTACGGAACCTGCTAGTAGTTTCAGATTTGAATGCTCCTTTTGAGTGTCCTGTTGTAGCATTTCTAAAGGGGATTCGATTGTTTCTTTTAAATTTTCAGCTGTGCCAAATTTTCAGTTTGTAGTTTAGCAAGCCAGATTTCAGTTTGTACCTTGGTTGTTTCAATGGCTATGATCCGAATTCTAGTCATCAGATTGTGCTTAGGCTTGCTTCCATCCGAACCCTAGCTTTTAGTTGGTGATTAGTTTTTATAGCTTCAGTTTTCAAGTTTCTTTTTTCCAGTTCAGCAGGTTATAATCTCTCTTTATTCTAGCACGTTGTTAGACTTTCCCTATGTGTTATTAGTTAAGCATGTGCAGTTTCCTTACTACTAGAATAGCATGAGTAGTATTGAATTATAATGTTTTCCTTGCTTTAGATTTTCTGTACAGCATTAGAACGGCTAGAAGTTTAAGAGTAATTAGTGTGCTTTGTTTTCTTTGCTTTCGGATTACACTGTACAGCTTTGGAATAGCTAGAGATTATTGAGTAGCATGCATTCCTTGCTCTCTTTATTTTAGTCCTGTTGTAGCAAGATTTAAGGTTTTTAGTTCTAACGAGTTTGAGATTTAGTTTAAGCTTGTATGATATGCAGACTTTCTCAAGTATTGCTTGCAGATTTTAGATAAGCTTAGTATGCAGATTTGTTAAGCTTAGTATGCAAATTTAGATAAGCTTAATATGCAGATTTTTTGTTAAGCTTTGCATGCAGATTTATGTTATGTATACAGATTTTTGTTTAAGCATTTCAGTGTTAGAATTTGTTTAAACATTTCAGTTTTGTAAGAGACATTCTTTTATAAGAAAAGTATAAGAAAGATGAAGAAAAGTATAAGAAAGATAAAGAAAAGAAAGAAAAGGCCGAGGCCTTAAGTAGATCCCAAAGTCAAGACTTGAGGGATTTTTGGCACACAAGGTGCCTATTAAAATGCCGAGGCATTTAAAGAAGAAGTAATTAAGATTATAAGTATTTTACTTTTAAGAAGAGGCTAGTACCCGACATCCAAGAGCTTGTCGTTAAACAAATCCAGGTGTCCAATTCCGAGGTCTTGGCCCTGGTAGACCGAGGTCTGCTCTTTTAGGATTGGTGGCTCGCTACCCCAACCTATTAGGGAACGCGCATAAGATGGTACTACGCCTGGGCCCAAGAAGAAGTTGATTATTATTTTGAAGTATTATAAGTATAAGTTTCTGAACAAGTAAAAGAAGTTTCACATAAGTATTAAATAATAAGTCTAAAAGCAAGTGAAATAAGATTCAGAAGATGTTTAGAATTCAGTAAGTTTAGCTTTCTTTATGCTAGCATGATTGTATAGCTTTGCTTTACATGTTTAGTCTTTTAGTATGTTTCTTTTACTAGTAGATGAGCATGAGTAGATTTCCTTTTGAGCATTCAGTTTTAGATTTCAGTATATCCTCATGCATATCGAGATTTTGTGAGTTAGATAGCGCTTACTAAGCAAATTTTGCTTATAGACTACACTTCCTCTTACTGCAGATACAGGAAAGGAAAAGATATAGAAAGGAAGGCGACAAGGAGGTGTTCGAAGGATGTGTGATGCCAGGACTATGGAAGCCTTGGGACTAGGAAAGGAGTTCTAATTTTAGTTTCCGCATTTTAGTTATTGTAAACATTTGAGTTGTATTTTAAGTGCATGTCATTTGAGATTATTCTGTTTAGATTGCATGTAGGATGAGTTCGGTTTAGTAAGTAGATATTTGTGTGTTGTTTTCTTTATTTTGGATTTATTATACTGCGTGGTTGATTGATATGTGTTCCAGCCGCTTGTGGCTGAGTATATATTGCATGTATTGTTGAATATGGTCACCGGTACAGGGGAGACTCTGCCAAAATTTTTCGGTAGGGTTTCTTCGAGGATTTTAATCATACCAGTTAAGTAGAGTTAGTAGTTAAGTAACGGTCACTCTTAGGTAGTAGTAGTAGTAAGAAGGGTGGTCGTTACACAAAGAGCATCTAGTGTGCAAGCTAAATCGGTCGATTTATGGACTGAAGCAAGCTTCAAGATCTTGGAACATCTGGTTTAATGAAGTAATTCAATCATATGGATTTATTTAGTGTCCGGATGACTCTTGTGTATACAAAAAGTGTGATGGAAACGTGGTGGTATTTCTTGTACTATACGTAGATGATATTTTGTTAGTTGGAAACAATATCAAAGTGTTATTGGAAGTAAGGGTATGGTTGTCCAAATAATTTGATATGAAGGACTTAGGAGAATGCGCACATATTCTTGGGATCAAAGTAATAAGGGATCGCAAAAAAAGGATGTTATGCTTGTCCCAAGTTTCATATATTGATACAATCCTAGCTCGTTTTAGCACGCAAGACTCCAAGAAAGGTTTTTTACCTTTTAGGCATGGAGTAGCTTTATCTAAATAGATGTCTCCGAAGACATCAAAAGAGATAGAGGACATGAAGGCAGTTCCTTATGCTTCAGCTGTCGGAAGCCTAATGTATGCTATGTTGTGCATGAGACCGGATATCTGTTTTATCGTGGGCATGGTTAGCAGATATTAAAGTAACTCTGGACAAGGACATTGAACTGCTGTAAAGCATATATTGAAGTACCTGAGAAGGACTAGAGATTATATGATGGTTTACCAAGCAGATAATTTGCTCCCTGTGGGTTACACGGATTCCGACTTCCAATCAGATAGGGACAATAGTAAGTCTACATTAGGCTATGTGTTTACTTTAGGAGGTGAAGCCATTGCATGGAGGAGTGTTAAGAAGAAATACGTTTCTAACTCAACCATGGAAGCTGAGTGTGTGGCAGCCTCTGAGGTAGCAAAAGAAGCAGTGTGGCTCAGGAACTTCCTAATGGACTTAGATGTGATTCCTGGTTTGCCCAAAATCATCACAATTTATTGTGATAATAGTGATCCAATAGCAAACTCGAAGGAACCACGAGCCCATAAGGCGAGTAAACATATAGAGCGTAAGTACCATCTGATACGAGACATCGTAAAGCGAGGAGAAGTTGTCGCCAAGATTGCATCAGCAGATAACCTGGCAGATCCTTTCACTAAGGCCCTTCTGGCGAAAGCTTTTGATCGGCATGTTGAAGGAATGAGAATCAGATATATGGCAGAATTTATGACAGCATAGTCTTTTAGTATAAGTGGGAGATTGTTAGAGTGTATACTAAAAGCCTAGATTTTTGTAAACATTTATTTTGAAATAAGAATCATATTGGTCAAATATCTACATTTATAAGCTAAGTGTAGTTGTTCAATTAATTTATATTGTAGATAACATGATGTGTGGTGTCACACATAGAAGATCATGTTATCAATTCCTTATAAATTATAAACAATAGCTCACGACTAAGATAGAAAGGAATAAACCATTAGAATAGTCATAGTGTAATTTAGTATTAATTTATCTTAACTATAAAATTATACTATTACACTCAGAGTGTATTGAGTTGGACTATTTAAGGTAAGTTCTTTTATACTGACTTAATAAAAGAACTAGACCTTTGTTATTATGGAAGTGTGTGCTCTTAATCTCGATATAGTAACAAGCACGTGTACTTAGTATTTATTTCTTTGACTTATCAAAGGGTGAGATTTAACTCGATAAATCAAGAGGCCCGATAAGTTGGGAAATGATATTATTTATAGTGTGTGTTGTTGATTATAGAAGAAAACTGTGTCCTAGTAATCTAGGTTGATAATGTCCCCAAGAGGAGCTCATAAGGATTGTCATGTAAACTCTGCAGGTGAACTTAGTTCGACATGACGATAAGGTTGAGTGGTACTACTCTTGGAGCCAGATATTAATTAAGTGAGTTGTCAATAACTCATTTAATTAGTGGAGATTTGATATCTTAAACACAGGGAGATTAACACACTCATGATAAGAAGGAGCCCAAAATGTAATTTGGGATTGGTGCGGTAGTTCAATAATAATTCTTTAGTGGTATGAATTATTATTGATGAAATTAAGTTGGGTGTTCGGGGCGAACACGGGAAGCTTAATTTTATTGGGAGACCAAAACCAATTTCTCCTCTCGGTCTCTATTGTAGCCTCTTATTTATAAAGTATTATACCCACTCATACTCACCTTAAGGTGGCCGGCCAAGCCAAGCTTGGAGCCCAAGGTAGGGCCAACCAAACCAAGGTGAGTTGGTTTTATTAGGTGGTCGACCCTAGCTTGAACCCAAGCTTGGTGTGGCCGGGCACATTAAATTAAAAAGGATTTTATTTTTTAAAAAATCTTTCTTATGTGGAAGCCATGGTTTTAAAAGAGAGTTTAAAATTTAAATCTTTCCTTTTATAGCTTTCTACAAAAGATTAAGTGAAAGGTTTGATATCTTTCCTGATTTGTAGTTAAAAGGAAGATTTTAATTTTTGATAAAACTTTCCTTTTTTGTAACCATTCTTATGATTTAAAAGAGAGTTTAAAAATTAAATTTTTCCTTTTATAGTTTCTACAAAAGATTAAGAAAAGATTTGATATCTTTCCTTATTTGTAGATTGAAAGGAGGATTTTAATTTTAGAGAAAACTTTCCTTTTGTAAATCATCCACATGTTTTAATAGAGAGATTTTAATTTATAAAAGTTTTCTTTTAAGACTGACCATGAAGGGAATTTTTTAAAGAGAAATTTTTATTTAAATTTTTTCGGAAACAAATTAGGAAGTTTTAATTTTGTGTTTAAAACTTTCCTTGTTTGGAGGGATTAAGGTGGCCGGCCATATAAAGTTTGAAAGGGAAATTTTATTAAATTTTCCTTTCATTGGCAAAGAGAATAAGGAAGTTTTAATAAAACTTTCCTTATTTGTCAAGACCAAGAAATATAAAAGAGAGGGTAGAGGTGCCTCACCTCATAACAATATCTATTCTATTGGTTCCTCTCTTCCTTGGTTGTTGGTCGGCCCCTCTCTTCCTCTCCATCTCCTATTGTTCTTCCTTGGCCGGTGGCATCTTCATCTCAAGGAGGTTTTGTTGGTGGCCGGATATTGTTAGAGGAAGAATGAGAGATAGGAGGCTTTGTTTCTAGCATCCCTTGGAGCTTGGTGGTGGTGGTCGAACCTCATCTTCTCTTGGAGTTCTTGTGGTGGCCGAAACTTGTTGGAGAAGAAGGAAGCTTGGGTGGTTCTCGTCTCGGTAGATCGTCGCCCACATGACGTCCGAGATAAGAAGAGGAATATGACAGAAGATCAAGAGGTTGTTGCTTACATAGAAAGGTATAACTAGTAATTCTATTTCGCATCATACTAGTTTTCTTTGTATAGATTTTGAGATACCAAACACAAGAGACATATGATTCTAGGTTTCGAATTTGTGATTCAAGTTTGTGTTCTTTTGTTTTTTTCGATCTTGTGATTTGATTGTTCCTTTTGGTTAAACCTAGGGTTAGTACAAGGAAATTAAATATTAAATTTCGTTGAAAGGCTTTGTCTAGGAATTGGTGGATGCTCCCATACCCAAGAAGTGTTGGATTGAAAGCGCTAGAGGGGGGGGGGGGGGGGGGGGGAATAGCGCTCGTGGCTTTCACTCGTTTCGGTTTCGTAAAGAATGCAAGTAACGCAGCGGAAATAAAACAATCAACACGTGAACACAAGTGATTTACTTGGTTCGGAGCCTGTGGCGACTCCTACTCCAAGGCCCGCGATCGTTGATCGCTTTCGGTGGGCAACAACTATAATATTGTAAATGAGAGTACAACTTTGAAATACAATATTAAAACTGGAATGCAAATTATACCGACGATGAAAATCACTATCTTGAAGCTTCGAGTCATCGGGGTCTTGCCGTAGCTCAGCCGGATCGTCTTGTTAGCAGCACACAGGAGAAAGAGCTCTAGAGAATTGATTGTTTGAGTGCTGCCTCGACAACCCCTTTTATACACTGCTGAAGGCACCTCCAAGCACGTCCGAGGCGCCTCCAGGCTGCCCGAGTCGCACGCGTGGATCAACACAGAACTGGTCGCACTTATCTGCTTTAAGGCGCCTCCAAGCCTCTTTAAGGCGCCTTCAATCCTTGATCCAAGGCGCCTCCAGCTTCATCTGAGGCGCCTCCAGCACTGCTTCGCAGCCAGCACCCGTTTTCCACCCAAGCCGCCTCCAAGCTCCATGGAGGCACCTTGGACACTGTTCATCCGAGGCTTAGCTTGTTCCTTTCGTACCTGCAAGACACGTTAGTCCCAAAACAACAACATACCCTGCAAGACAAAGTTAGAATAGATATAAATATGATAAATCAAGTAATTGACAGCCATCGGACTGTCCGGGTCTGACTTCAGATTTCCGACCGGAAACCCTAGGTCGACCCGACGCCTACTGTTCCCTCTACGGGGAACACGCCCTCACCTACTCCACTAAGGAGAGTTACCTGATGCCAGTCTGGTCCTCCAGACCGACTGGACTTTTTGCCTAGGGTTACCACCCCCTAGGACCTAGGGTTACCGCGCCCTAGGATTTTCCTCCACCTAGGGTTACCACCCCCTAGGACCTAGGGTTACCGCACCCTAGGGTTTTCCTCCACCTAGGGTTACCACCCCCTAGGACCTAAGGTTACCCCCCTTAGGATTTTCCTCCACCTAGGGTTGCCGCCCCCTAGGACCTAAGGTTACCACCTCTTAGGATTTTCCACCTGCCTAACCGCAGTTAGGACTTTCCTGAAACCTCATTCAAGCATGTTAGAAAACAAGTAATCTTAACTTTGAATCCCTTTGCCATTTTCAAAACTTGGGTTCGATCGTCGGATGCTTCCCGCACCAACAATCTCCCCCTTTTTGATTATGGCAACCGAAATTCAAAGTTAAGTAAAAAGAAAAGACAGTGATAGCACAAGTATGAATTTAGCAAAAGCATAAATTCAGCACACACATAAATAAGCACATATAAAGCTCCCACTAAATAGAAGCTTACAAAAGCTCCCCCTTAATAAAAGCTTTCCCTTTTTCATAAAACTTTTTATTTGAATTTCCTTATACTCTCCCCCTTTGCCATATATAAAAAAAAAATGATAGTACATAAGAAAGTGAGAGATAAATGGCCTTAGCTAAAAAAAACTTTTTAATATTTAGCTTAAATTTTGAAGTGATACTTTGGTAAATTTTGAAAAGACTTTTGAAAAAACTTAGTTAGATTCGAAAGGATTTATTGAAAAATATTTCGTTAAATTCTTAAAGTCTTTTAAAAGATTTTAATTTCGAAAAGTTTTTTGAATAATGTTAATTTAAATTTTGAAAAGCTTCTAAAAAGTTAGGTAAATTTGAGAAACTTTTGTAAAATGCTTAAATAGAACTTTTTAGAAAACTGAGTTTGAAGGAATTTTCTAAACAATACTTAATTAAATTCGAAAAGTCTTTTGAGATAAATATTTAACTTAGTTAATTTTGAAAAAGGCTATAGAAGTCACTTAGCTAAATTTGAAAAGAAGCTTTAGAGAATACTTAGCTAAATTTTAACAAGCCTTTTGAAAAACACTTGGCTCAATTTGAAATGGTTTTGAAAATACTTAGCTCAATTTCAACAAAAATTAGCTAAACTTAATCTTTTGAAACTAATTGTTGTTTGAAAAATGAGCTATTAAAAAGATTTAAACACTTAAAGGTATAAATACTTAACCCTTTTTTTTTAATTATTGATAAAAGCTTTGCTTAAGTACTTAACTTTAAAAGGATTTTCATAAAAGCTTAACTTAAGTACTTATCTTTGAGAGACATTTTCTTGCAAAAAAAACTTAGTAAAAGATTTGGATAATTTTAGTGCTTAGAAAAAATGATTAACTAAAAATCTAAGCTTTTAAAAATAATGTTAATTCAATATTAAGCTTAATATCATATCTATTTTAAAACTGAGTCAAAAATAATTTTTTATTTTAAGTCAAGTCAAAAATAATTTTTAAAACCAAGTCAAAGATATTTTTTATTTTAAAGAAAAACTAACTTGAGAGAAAAAAATATTCACTCCCCCTTGATTAGTGTCTTAATAAATTCGTAGGGTCCTTTAGTCCAAGCATGTATTTAAGAATTATTTTCCTAATTTTCCATCTCACTCATTATAGGTTATCAAGCATGTTCAACTTATGAGTGAGTGTGAAATGGAGTTGCCTTTATTTTAAAAAATATTGATATTTAAAATAAGTTTAAGTTTGAATTTCAAATGAGTGAAAATTTAGAATTTTGATGAATATATTAAAAATTAATACTTTGATTGAAATTAATTAGCCTTTAAAAATTAATTATGATTTGAACCTAAAGGCATTAAATAAGATTTTTGAAATGATATATAATTAAATAGGATTTATGATTTTAAAATTAATTATAGAATTAAAATGATTTCAAATAATTTCAAATGATTTTCAAATAATTTTTAAAATGATTTTTAAAATAATTTTCAAAATGATTTTTAAATAATTTTCAAAAAGAATTTTAAATAATTTTTGAACTGATTTTTAAAATAATTTTCGAAATGATTTTTAAATAATTTTTGAAATGATTTTTAAATAATTTTTGAAATGATTTTCAAAGGATTTTAAAATAATTTTCAAAGGATTTTTAAAAGAATTTTTTAAAGGATTTTCAAAAGAATTTTTAAAAGATTTTTTAAAGGAATTTTTAAAAGATTATTAATTATTTATTTTATTTTATTTAATTTTTAATTTAATTTGATTTAATTTTAATCATTAGTCATCTCACCCGATCTAAATTTCAAATCAGGGAATCCTATAATTTTGTAAGATGAATTGGGATCAGCTATAGGGTTTGATTTAACTTTTGTGTTAGATTTAGGTTTAGCTGGGCTCAACAAATAGGCATTATTCAGATAAACTTCTGGGCTATGGTGAGTCACTTGGACATCATTAAAGTAACCATGACTTCGAAGTTTTCCAAATAGTCATATCCACTGAACTTAATACAAAACCTTGGTCTAACTGGTTAGGATCCATAAATGGTAGCTTTGGTTAGTTCCACTTAGCCAAATGCACCAGGTCGAAGCCATATCTTCCTAGACATGCATAGACTAAACTTCCCTAACGTACTATCATCCAAAATTTCACTAGTATCATAGGTCAAGTTAAACTTGTTCCCTTTCTAATTAGTTCTAATTACCCTGCCGGGTAGCTTGGTTTGGGTTATCCTGCTGGGTAAGTTAGTTTTGGAGGTGTTAGCTATTCTGGAGCCTCCCCCTACATTATTGTTAATTTTATTTAAATTTATAAATTAGATTTGAGTTATATTTAAATTAAGTTTAGTAAATAAAAGGTACTTGATTATAGCTTGATTTGTAGTATTTAAGTTTTACTTTAGACTTATAACCCAAGTCTAGATTTTGTTGATTAGTTAAATTATTAATAATTTTTTCTAACTTATCTATTTTATCTTTTAAGATATTACTTTGTTTCTCTAATTTTCTTAATGTTAATTTCTTATGTTTATTAAATAATTTTAAGTTATTCTTATTTAGATTTGAATTAACTCTATTTATCGTATTGTTAGCAAGCATATCCAATTTTGAAGAAAAATTTATACTGGAGCAAGCAGGATTATTTAGAGTACCGACATGTGTTGAAAAGATTGGATTTTCATAAATGTAAATTTATTTACCTTGATTTTTCTCCCTGGATTATTGGGTCTTCTTTCTGGGCATTGTCTTTTGCAGTGACCCATTCGTTTGCATTTAGAGCATTCAATGTGCTTCTTCCCTTTCCTGATCGTTTTCTCCTTCTCCTCCAATTGAACCGACCAAATCTTATGAGTAGGGCACTCGTTTCTATAGTGCCCTCTCTCCCTACACTTAAAACAAGTTATGTGAAATTTAAAATTTGAATTTATAATTTTACCTTTAGGATCCATGATAGGATTCTCCCCCTTGACTGTTGCCATTTCAAATTCTTACTCAGATTCAGATATCTCGTCTTTGGCCATCAGTGCTATGAAATCGGTTTGCTCTGATTCTTCTGAGTTTGGTTCGGAGGTTGACTCTGGGAATTCAATTTCAGATTCGGACTCAGGTTCTATTCGATCTTCTAGCTCTGAAGGGATCTCATAAAGCTTGAGCACTTTCTTCCAAAGCTCCTTAGCATTGTTGAACTTTACAACTCAATCAAGATTTGAATTTGTTAGTCCGCATAGGAGAATCCATGTTGCTTTTGCATTTGCCTCGAATGTTCTTATTGTTTGTGCATCCCACTTGTCACAGGTGATGGGTACACCTTCTTCGGTGGGGAGAATAAATCTAATATGGACTATGGTCCATATTTCTACTTCGGTCTTCAATTGGTGCTCCATCTGGACTTTCCAGTATCCAAAAGTTTCGCCGGACAGAAGTGGTAGGCATGTGGAGCTGTACCCATCTTCGTAGGCCATTAAGAAGGAATCTCGCAAAATAAACACAATAAAACTTGTTCCAAGACTTGGTCTTGGATCAGTAGTGCGGGAAAGGATAGAAATAGAAATTCATGAATTTCGAGAAAAAAATAATAAAATATTATTAAAAATATTATTTTAAATTTTGCCAAATTTGATATTTTATCAATACTAACAAATCATGAAGAGATGAAAATGAATTTTTCGAAAATAATTTTGGAGGGAAAAAATGAAAAAAAAAATGCTCGAACGGTAGTTGTACCAATTTAGAGCAACCCCGCTCTGATACCAATTATTGGATCGAAAGCGCTAGAGGGGGGGTGAATAGCGCTCGTGGCTTTCACTCGTTTCGGTTTCGTAAAGAATGCAAGTAACGCAACGGAAATAAAACAATCAACATGCGAACACAAGTGATTTACTTGGTTCGGAGCCTGTGGTGACTCCTACTCCAAGGCCCGCGATCGTTGATCGCTTTCGGTGGGCAACAACTATAATATTGTAAATGAGAGTACAACTTTGAAATACAATATTAAAACTGGAATACAAATTATACCGACGATGAAAATCACTATCTTGAAGCTTCGAGTCGTCGGGGTCTTACCGTAGCTTAGCCGGATCGTCTTGTTAGCAGCACACAGGAGAAAGAGCTCTAGAGGATTGATTGTTTGAGTGCTGCCTCGACAACCCCTTTTATACACTACTGAAGGCACCTCCAAGCACGTCCGAGGTGCCTCCAAGTTGCCCGAGTCGCATACGTGGATCAACACAGAACTGGTCGCACTTATCTGCTTTAAGGCGCCTCCAAGCCTCTTCAAGGCACCTTCAAGCATTGGTCCAAGGTGCCTCAAGTTTCATCTGAGGCGCCTCCAACACTGCTTCGCAGCCAGCACCCGTTTTGCACCCAAGGCGCCTCCAAGATCCATGGAGGCGCCTTGGACACTGTTCATCCGAGGCTTAGCTTGTTCCTTTCATACCTGCAAGACACGTTACTCCCAAAACAACAACATACCCTGCAAGACAAAGTTAGAACAAATATAAATATGATAAATCAAGTAATTGACAGCCATCGGACTGTCCGGGTTTGATTTCAGATTTCCGACCGGAAACCCTAGGTCGACCCAACGCCTACTATTCCCTCTACGGGGAACGCGCCCTCACCTACTCCACTCAGGAGAGTTACCAGATGCCAGTCCGGTCCTCCAGACTGACTGGACTTTCTGCCTAGGGTTACCACCCCTAGGACCTAGGGTTACCGCCCCCTAGGGTTTTTCTCCACCTAGGGTTACCACCCCCTAGGACCTAGGGTTACCACCCCCTAGGACCTAGGGGTTTCCTCCACCTAGGGTTACCACCCCTTAGGGCCTAGGGTTACCGCGCCCTAGGGTTTTCCTCTACCTAGGGTTACCACCCCCTAGGACCTAAGGTTACCCCCCCCCCCCCTTAGGATTTTCCTCCACCTAGGGTTGCCGCTACCTAGGACCTAAGGTTACCACCCCTTAGGATTTTCCACCTGCCTAACCGCAGTTAGGACTTTCCTGAAACCTCATTCAAGCATGTTAGAAAATAAGTAATCTTAACTTTGAATCCCTTTGCCATTATCAAAACTTGGGTTCGATCGTCGGATGTTTCCCGCACAACAAGAAGGCCTAGTGCTTCACCATGTTTAACCTGGAAGCTAATCTCTGAAATTAATATTTAATTGAATTTGTAACATGGGTGAATTTGGATCAATAATGTTAAGTATCGTTTACGATCCAAGTCTAAACCTCTAATAACAGATAAGTTAAATTTGGAATCAATAATGTTAAGTTCCGCTTGCGATTCCTAATTTAATTTTTAAAGAACACAATAGGTTGTTAGGAATAGTTTAGGACTTGTACAAAATTTTTGTACAGGGAAACCGGTACGATATTCCGAGTATCAACGAACATGGGTCGGCTAGAAGGGGGGTTGAATAGTCTGCAAAAAACAAAAGCACAACCCTTCTTGATCTTTTAACAGAACACTTGCATAAAATGTAAAAGTAATAAATAGAAAAGACGAGGCACACCGGGATTTACTTGGTTACAACCGGGGAGGTTGTTAATCCAAGGAGAATGTAGCACTAAATACTCCTTCAGGCAGAGAAGCCTCGTACAACGTTGAAGCGCAAAACAGAGAAGCTAATCTAGAAATTGAGTGTACAAGTATTGGAAGTGAATTGTTTGTGTTTATTAAAAGCTTCTGGACCAAGGCTATATTTATAGCCTTGGTTGGAGCATCCCGAAGGTGTTCCGGGTGCCCTGGGGGGATAAAACTTTATCCCCCAACGTTCAGAACGCGATTGACGCGATCCTAGTCAAAGTTCAGTTCCGAGCGCCACGGACAGTTCCGGGCACCCCGGATAGTTCCGGGCACCCGTTGACTTTCTTCAACCCGGGTCTTCTACTCCGGCTCCGTTCGCCTCAGACCGAGTCTTCCACTTGCTTGGATGATCTCTGCCATCCGGAATAGGGTTCACCCGAACCCAACTTCAGGTCTTCTCGAGCAGGCTTCCGCTCCGGCTTCTCGTCCCTCAGAATCACCGCATGCTTCCTTCTCGTCCGCCATCGTACTCATCCACATCTTCGTCCCTAGGTCGCACCCCATGCCGATCTTCTCACTAGCTTCGTTTCTTGCTCCTCAAGCAATCTTCTGCTCCGGCTTCTCATCCCTCGGAACCACCGCACGCTTCATTCTCGTCTGCCGGTGTACTCTTCCGCAGCACCTCGTACCTCGGACGCACCGTGTGTCGTCCTTCTTGCTAGCTGCGTCTTCCGCTCGACTACCTGTGCTCCTAAGCTCCTCCACACTTAGACACAAGTTAAAAACACACAGAACCTAACTTAACTTGTTGATCACACCAAAACAACCTTGGGGTTCCAACAATATATGCGTCCAAGACAAAGAAGAAAAGGGGAGTTTTGCGGGAGCTTGATGTGTACGAGGTTTGTACAAAGTCGGGTTCGTCCCATATGTGAAAGGTCTCTATTCAAGGTTCATCTTTGTGCACAAGGAGGGAGTGAGCAAGTAATCGATAAGGAGAACAAAGGGGATTTGGCTGGTGGAATCTTGAAGAGCTTTCCGATTCGTTCATGATCGTTCTTCCGATGGCAAGTTATTCTTTGATATCTTCTCTGATCTTCTTCTCCGAGCATCGCTATGAGTTATTTTTCATTTTGTATAAAAAGAGAAGATTAAGATCTACTACGGGAGATCACTGTGAGTTTTACAGTTTTTGTATTTTTGAATTTTTCATGCTTTAGAACTATCAACATTAGTTGCTTGTGCTTTTAATGTTGTAAGAGACTTCTCCTCCTCCAAGAAAGGAGATCTTTAGTGAGTTTAATTCTACCTTGAATTAACAACCACCCAGGTTGCAACTATGTAAAACCTCTGTCTCTTGCTTTTCTTTTATGCTAATTATTTTTATTATTTAATTAGTGTGTGTCCTTGCTAAGACAATTACAAGAGAAAGTGTTAAATTCATTTCCAGGCTATTCACCCCCTCTAGTCGGCCTACACGGGACCAATAAGTGGTATCAGAGCTCAACCACCTTAGAAGGACTAACCACCAACTGAAGTAACAACGAGATGGCTAGAGTGAGCATTCATCCACTGAAGTTCGAGGGAGATTTCGTAAATTAGAAAAAGAAAATGAAGGTATTTTTTAAAATAGATTTTGATATTTTGCTCATGATTAAATATGATTTTATAGCGCCCATCTATCAACATGGAGTTGAAAAAAAAGACCACTTGTGGTGTAAGGAGTAAGCCGACTTCATGGCAAACAACAAAGCAGAGTTCCCTCTGCTGAGCATTCTACCACCACAAGAAGTCAACCTGATGAGAGTCTATGAGTCAGTCAAAGAATTTTGGAAGAAGTTCCTAGAGTTGCATGAAGGGACCTTGAAGGCCAAACTCGCAAGATGAGACCTACTCCAGAACTAACTCAGCAACCTCCAAATGGAAAAAGAAGAAACAACCACTTATCTATACATAAGAATCATGGAGCTAATCACTGAACTCACGAATCTTGAAAAAATTGCAACAAATTGAGATTCACTAAGGTATACTTTAAATATTTTTTCGAGAACACCCAAGTGGATGTCTATAGTAGACTATTTTTATATCTTCAAAGACCTAGAGGCAAGTACATTAGAAAACTTGTTTTCTTCTTTCAAATTACACGAGTCGAGATGCACATGTCTAATAAGGGAAAAGGAGTCAAGTCAAAATGTAGCACTAAAAGCTAACCAGAAAGACGAACTGGATTTCGACATATCACTCGATGAAGACGAAGCAGCCTTTATGGTAAGGAAGTTTAGTAATTTCTTTAACTCTAACAAGTTTAACAAGTCGTAGGGTAAGAAGCTTCTATAGAGCAAACAAAAGGTTTGGTGCTATAACTATCAAGAAGAAGGACACATTAAAGACAATTGCCTGAAATTGACAACCAAGGAAAAAGACAATGACAAAGGGCCAAGATGGACAAAGCACAAAAATTTGAAGACGACTTGGCATGAGACATCATCCAAATTTGAGATGGAGCAATATGTTGGATTTGCACTAATGGAAAGTCACCAAGATGAAGAAAATGATGAGACTTCACCCAAGATGAGCATCGAGAGCATCGATGAAGGGGGAGCAACTCGAACGATGAGTCTGACACAACAAATGAGGTACGACTCTTACCTCCCAACCAACTTTACGATGATATTCAAATGCTATCTAGAATTTTATGTAAATTGTAAAATAAATATATGAATTTAAAAATAGAAAACAAGGAGTTAAAGATAAATTTAGCTAAAGCATGTCCATTAAAACTTTCTAACAAAGTTAAAATAGAAAAATCTAAATTAAAAGAGAAAATAGAAATTTTAGAAAAAGATAATGCATGTTCAAATGCTTTAGAAGTACCAAAAAAAAAATATTACATATAATGGAGGGCTAAACTTGTATATTAGAAATCATAGAAGACAAATTATAAAAGTAGTCTGAAAATATATTCCTAGAAAATGTTTGATAACCCCAATAAATAAAAACTTATTTTGGATTCTCAAATCATGATTAATCTAAATCAATCAATTTTTTTAAGAATGCTAAAATTTAAATTTAGTGTAATTTTAACATTGTTTAACAATTTAATTGTTTCATATATTTACTATTCATATTTTGAGTTAAAATTTTTTATTGTGTTACATGATAATTTTATCGACTAATAGAAATATTTTTAAAATTGTTTACCTCTTTACATTTTTTTTTAATTCTTTTTTGAAAAATAAATTTTAGTGATTAAAAATGCTTATAAAATTTATTCTTAAATTTTTAATTTTTCTATGATAACAAGTTACCTTTTCTATTAGCATAATTTTTTTTAGAATTTTTGACGATTATCCGATTTTTTTATGAGCTTTTTATCGATAAATGTAATTTAAAATTTAAATTATTTTCGGAGATTAATTTTGAAAAAAAAATACCTGATTTTTTGGGAAGTTGTCATTTTGTTTTGGATGGTGAGAAAAGTAGCAAGATTTTCTAGACTTGAAAACTAATTTTAATAATTAATTTTAAAAATAATACTATCTGTTTAAAAATAACTACTTCTGTTTGACTTGACAAAAATCTTCATGATTTTTTGAAACATAAAAATAATTATTAATTTATTTTTGTTAAAAAATTAATTGATAAAAATAGTACTTTTTGAAATTTAATTTTAGAAAAAAGGAATATTACTGAAAATTCTATTCCATACCCCTAGAAAAAGTTTCAATATTTTTCTAATTGTTTTTTGATTTTTCCCTAACATATATTTTTTTTGTATGTGATCAAAGGGGGAGAAAATTAGGATTAAATTTAGGGGGAGGTATTGATTTAATTCTTTACTTGTTATGATTTACTTATTATAATTGTAAACTAATTGCAGTTAATTGCAATATTACCAATTTTATTATTTGGTTTGATGCACATTAAAAAGAGGGAGATTATAGTACCCCAGATTGATTTTGATGTCATCAACCAAGTCAAGTTAGATTCTGTGTTATTATACGCCTTGTGTCTAAGTATGCAAGAACTTAGAAATACAGGAAGTCGAGCGAAAGACGCAGCGAGCGAGAAGGACGACATGAGAAGCGAGTTGACGGTCTCAATGTATCCAAGGGACGAGGAGCTACAGAAGAGTAGACTGATGGACAAGAAGGACGAGCGCCATGCTTTCGAGAGACGAGAAACCGTAAAGGAAGACTGCTCAAGGATAAGACCGGAGTTGGGTTTGGATGACTTCAACTCTTGATGGCCGGAGAATCACCCAAGTGACTAGAGAACCAACCGGACAAGTCAACACAAAGTTGACTTGTCAAGGCGCCTGGACAAAGTCCAGGTGCCCAGAGTCCAGGTGCCCGGACTAGTCCAGGTGCCCAGAGTCCAGGTGCCCAGACTAGTCCAGGTGTCTAGACTCCAAGCACTCGGACCAGTCTGGGTGCCCAGATAGGCTTGGGCCAAGAACATGCACATTGTTGAGCAGTTACAGTGAGGATCAGATTTGGAGTCCACATCAACAGCCTCTAGGCTCCTAGACTGGTCCAAGCGACCAGATACCGATAAGGAGCTTATCACAAAGCCATTGCGAAGAGGATCAAGGTGACCAATGGAGGCTCTCGGACCCGGTCTAGGCACCTAGAATCTGCCATGTTAGCAAACGGTTACTTTCGACCAGTGGGCTATAAATTGAGCCATGGTCCTTTTAGTTTGTATAACACACTCATTTTTAACTCTTGTAATCTTCGGTTTAGATACTTATACTTTTAACGCTGTAAGACGCTTCTCCGCTTCCAAGAAAGGAGATCTTTAGTGAGCTTAATTCTATCTTAGATTAACAACCACCCAAGTTACAAACCAAGTAAAATCACTGCCTCTTACTTTTCTTTTATGCTAATTATTTTTATTGTTTAGTTAGTGTGGGTCCTTGCTGAGACAATTGCAAGAGAAAGTGTTTTATTCATTTGCAGGCTATTCACCCCCACTAGCCGACCTACATGGGACTAACGAAAACTACATCCTCAACTACCTTGCTGACTCGCTGTATGTTGTATACAACACAAAGAGAACATCTAAAGGGTTGTGAGAGTCCTTGGACAAGAAGTACAAGATGGAGGATGTGGGGGTCAAGAAATTAAATTTGGATCGATTCCTGGACTACAAGATAGTTAACTCCACAACGGTGATTAGCCAAGTCCAGGAGCTTCAGCTGATCCTACATGAGATCCACTTGGAAGGTATGGTTTTGAGTGAAACTTTTCAGGTAGTTGTTATCATTGAGAAGCTATCTCCCAGTTGTAAGGACTCCAAGAACTACCTAAAACATAAGCAGAAGGAGATAAACATGGAAGAACTCATTGTTAGACTTCGCATTGAGGAAGACAATAATAGTTCAAAGAGAAAGTTGTTTTCTCAGGCTACTTTAAAAGCCAACATGGTCGAACACGATCAAAGATCAAAACGGAAGAATCATAAATCTTCCAAGATGGGACCTAGAGGAGCCATCGGTAAAAAGATGTTCTCTAGGAAGTGCTCCAACTATTACCGAATTAGTCACAAATCTTCAGAGAGCAAAAAGTCGAAGAAACAAGAAACTAACCTGAATGAGGGACTAGAAATTAACAACCTCTGCATTGTGGTCTTCAAACTAAACCTGATGGGTTTAAATTCAAGTTAATGGTAGATCAATACCAGTGCCACCAGACATATCTGTTGCAACAAGGAGTTTCTCCACAACTTTAAAGAGATCAAAGATTGAGAGAAATTGTTCATGGAGAACTCTGCAACCTCGGACATTATGGACCAAGGACAAGTGGTGCTAAAGCTGACCTCGGGTAAGGAGTTGACTCTCAACAATATGTTATATGTTTTGGAGATTCAGAAGAATCTGGTGTCTAGATCACTTCTGAGCAAGCATGGCTTCCATATTATTTTTGAATAAAATAGAGTTATTCTATCAAAAAATAGAATATTTTTAGGAAAGGGTTATGTAACTGATGGGTTGTTTAAGCTCAGTGTGATGACAATTATGCCTAAAGTTAATAAAACTACAAACTCTTTATTTATATGATTAAGTCTTTATATTTGTGGCATAGTAAACTAGGACATATTAACTGCAATGTGTTGCATAGGTTAATTAACATGAAAAGCATATCAACATTCCACCTTGACCTGAAATACAAATATAAAATTTGTGTTAAAGCAAAAATGGCAATGTCATACTTTCAACATGTTGAAAGAAACAATAAACCACTCGGCCTAATTCACACCGACGTGTGTAACTTAAAAGGTACATCGATATGTGGTGGGAATAAGTACTTCATCACTTTTATAGATGATAATACAAAATACTATTATGTATATCTTATCAAAAGTAAGAATAAAACTATAGAGAAATTTGTTCTCTATAATAATGAGGTTGAAAACCAACTTAATAAGAAGATTAAGGTGGTTCGAAGTGACCAAGATAATAATATGTATAACCATTAGTTGAGTTGTGCGCTGAATATGGGATCATACATGAAACAACAACTCTTTATACTCCTCAGCAAAATGAAGTTACCGAGTGAAAGAATCACACTCTAAAGGAAATGATGAATATAATGTTCTTCTATTAAGCTATGAATATCCAGAGTTCATGTGGGAGAAACTATGTTAATTGCTAATTACTTTATAAATACGTTGCCTCGAAAGAAAATAGATAATATCATTTATGAGTTGTGGATTGGAAAATAACTGTCCTACAAATATTTGCAAATATGGGGGTGTCCTGCCAAAGTTTTTGTTGGTCCCTTGGTGGCCGGCAAGAGGGGAGGGGTGAATTGCCCTGCAAAAATAAATTCAACATTTTCTCGACTTATACCTTAATTATGAATACTTGTAAATAATAATTAAGAGACTAATTAAAAAGATAGAGACACAAGGAGAATTACTTGGTTTGCAATGAGAAGATTGCTAATCCAAGGAAAATGAAGTGCACTTTATGAAGATCTCCTTCGGACGGAGTAGCCTCTTATAACGTTAACAGCTCACAATCAATAGTAGAACAGAGAGAAAGGAATTACAAGTACTTATCTGATCTACTGAAATCAGAGCTATATTTATAGCACTGTTTCGGGCGCCTGGAAGGGTTCCGGGCGCCTGGAGTGGTATAGAATTCTATCCCCAACACGTCAGTCAACGTACGCATCAAACTTGATAAAAGTTGAGTTCCGGGCGCCCGGACTACTAAAGTCAACAATGTTGACTTTTTCGGTCCGGGCCCTCTGCTCTGGTTCTGCTCACCTCGGTCCGGGTCTTCCGCTCTGATTCCGCTCGCTTGGGTGATTTCGGCCATCTAGAATAGGGCTCACCCGAACCCAATTTCTAGCCTTCTCCTCGAGCAGCCTTCCTCCCCGGCTTCTCGCCCCTCGAACGTCGCGTGTGTTCTTATCATCCACCTGTGTACTCTTCCGCGGCACCTTATCCCTCGGACGCACCGAGCTCGTCGACTCTCTCCCGTGTCGTCCTCGCTAGTCGCGTCTTCCGCTCGACTTCCTGTGCTCCTAAACTCCTGCACACTTAGACACAGGGATTAAATCAAATAGGACCTAACCTAACTTGGTTGATCACATCAAAATAACCACGGGGTCCAACAATTTTGGTGTCTAATCCAAAAAGAATTAAGATAGGATAAAAAACTATTGATTGCATATTTTTTTGATATGCATATAACAGCAGTGCGTATCAATTTTTTATGTATGAGTCACAAATACCAGATATACACAAGAACTCAATAATAGAATCAGAAAATACCTCGTTCTTCGAGCATGTGTTTTTGTATAAGACTTGAGAGGAAGCTAGCTCCTCAAAATAGGCATATGAAATATAAGAAGAAGAAGAAGATGATGAACCAGTTGAGGTTGAGCTCAGATGAAGTAAAAGAGCTCGGGTGGAAAAATCTTACAGAATAAATTTTATCACTTTCACATTAGAAAGTGAGTCCCAATGTTACTTAGAAGTAGTGAAGTCTTCTAATGCAACTCACTGAAAGAGGTAATTGTTAGAGTGTATACTAAAAGCCTAGCTTTTGGTATAAACATTTATCTAGAAATAAGAATCACATTGGTCAAATGTCTACATTTATGATAAATGTAGTTATTCAATTAATTTATATTGTAGATAACATGGTGTGTGGTGTCACACACAGAGGATCATGTTATCAGTACCTTATAACTATAAACAGTAACTCATGACCATAATGGAAAGGAACAAACCATTGGAAGGTCGTAGTGTAATTAGGTATTAGTTTATCTTAACTATATAATTACACTAGTACACTTAGAGTGTATTGAGTAGGACCATTAGAGGTCGTTTCTTTTATACTGACTTTATAAAGAAACAAAGACCTCAGTTATTATGGAAGTGTGTGCTCTTAATCCTAATATAATAACAAGCACATATATTTGATATTTATTTCTTTAATTAATCAATGGGTGAGATTTAGTTCGATGAATCAATAAGCCTGATAAGTTGGGAA
Source organism: Zingiber officinale (assembly GCF_018446385.1). NCBI lineage: Eukaryota > Viridiplantae > Streptophyta > Magnoliopsida > Zingiberales > Zingiberaceae > Zingiber > Zingiber officinale. Next base: position 68,465,443 of record NC_055989.1, read on the forward strand.
ATGATATCACTTATAGTGTGTATTGTTGATTATAGAAGGAAACTGTGTCCTAGTGATCTAGGTTGAGAATGTCCTCAAGAGGAGCTCATAAGGATTGTCATGTTAAACCATGCAGGTGGACTTAGTCCGACATGACGATAAGGTTGAGTGGTACTACTCTTGGACTAAGATATTAATTAAATGAGTTGTCAGTAACTTGCTTAATTAGTGGACATTTAACATCTTAAACACAGGGAGACTAACACACTCATAATAAGAAGGAGCCCAAAATGTAATTTGGGATTGGTGCGGTAGTTCAATAATAGTTCTTCAGTGGAATGAATTATTATTGATGGAATTAAGTTGTGTGTTCGGGGCGAACACGGGAAGCTTAATTTCATCGGGAGACCAAAACCAATTCCTCCTCTCGGTCCCTATCGTAGCCTCTTGTATATAGAGATTTATACCCACCATATACCCACCTTCTTACCCAACCAATAGGGGCTGGCCAAGCTAAGCTTGAAGCACAAGCTTAGGGCCGGCCAAGCCTAAAGGTGGTCGGCCAATAGCTTGGAGCCCAAGTTTAGGTGGCCGGCCACATCATATTAAAAAGGATTTTTTATTAAAATTATTTCTTATGTGGATATCATAGTTTTAAAAGAGAGTTTAAAAATTAAATCTTTCATTTTAAAGCATTCTACAAAAGATTAAGAAAAGATTTGAAATCTTTCCTTATTTGTAGATTGAAAGGAGATTTTATTTTTAAGAAAAACTTTCCTTTTTGACCATGATAATAATTTAAAAGAGAAGTCTAAAAATTAAATATTCTCTTTTATTAGTTTCTACAAAAGATTAAGAAAAGATTTGATATTTTTCCTTATTTGTAGATTGAAAAGAGATTTTAATTTTTAGAGATAACTTTCCTTTTGGAAATTATCCACATGTTTAGAAGAAGAATTTTAATTTATAAAATTTCCTTTTTATTAACCAATCATGAAGGGATAAAAATTATTGGAGAAATTTTTATAAATTTCTAGAAACAAATTAGGAAGTTTTAATTCTTGTGTGAATTAAATTTTCCTTGTTTTGGGGAATTAGAAGTGACCGGCCATTATTATTAAAAGAAGAAAATTGTTTTTTAATTAAAATAATTTTTCTTTTTTATGACAAAAGAATTAAGGAATTTTTTATTAAAATTTCCTTATTTGTCAAGACCAAGGATTATAAAAGAGGGGGTAGAGGTGCCTTCACGGGTGATCAACTCTATTATTCTTCTCCTCTCTTTTCCTCCTTGGTGGCCGGCCCTAGCTTCTTCCTCTTCTTCTTATGGGGCGGCAACCTCTCTTGGAGCTCTTGATGGTGGCGGTTCTAGCTAGGAGAAGAAGGAGAGAAAGGTGGTTTTGTTTCTTGCATCCCTTGGAGCTTGGTGGTGGTGCGGACCTCTACTTCTCTTGGAGAATTGTGGTGGCGAAACTTGCAAGGAAGAAGAAGGTGCTTGGTGGTTCTCATCTCGGAAGATCGTTGCCCACACAACGTCCAAGGTTAGAAGAGGAATACGGTAGAAGATCAAGAGGTCTTTTAAGAAGGTATAACTAGTAATTTTTCCTTTCCGCATCATGCTAGTTATTTATGGAAATAATACCAAATACAAGAGGCTTACGATTCTAGTATTTCGAATATGTTTTTCGAAGTTGTGTTCTTTTATTTTTCTTTTCCTTGTGATTTGATTGTTCTTTTTGGTTGACCTAAAGTTATTTTAGGAAATTAAATATTAGCTTTCCATAAAAGGTTTTGTCTAGTCGGTGGTGGTTGTTCCCATATCCAAGAAGGCCATGTGCCTCGCCACGTCAGTACTGGGAACCAATTATGAAAATTAATATTTAATGGAATTAATAACTTAGGTGATTTGGATCAAACGTGTTAAGTTCCGCAGGAGATCCAAGTCTAAACCTTAAAGAACAAATAGATTAAGTTTTGGATCAAACGTGTTAAGTTCCGCAGGCGATCCAAAATTTAATTTAAAAGAACACATGGTAGCTATGAAAAGGTTCAGATCTTTGTCCAAAATTTTTGTACAGTGGAACCTCTAGGTTTTCCGAGTAGCAACCAACAATTGGTATCAGAGCTAGGGTTTTGCCTCTGTGTATTTGGTATTAGTTTAATTATGCACATGTCATACATAATTTAGGCAGGTTAATAGTAGGATGTGCTAACTTTATGGATGCAGGATCCAACTATTATGGCTTTTAGTTATTATGTGTGTGATTGGACCTTTGGACATGTCAAGGGCATTTATATGTGTGTGCATGATTGTATTATAAAATACAGCAGGAGCTGTATTTTAGTTTTATTATGATTTTATTTTTGATCTAGATACATGTACATTCCTTTTATGGAATATAGGATCAAAAATGTAAAATTATATTTATGTCGCGGATCGAATCTTGCAAAGCGTGGAACCTTCTAAGGACCAGAGGCGCAGCGGAACTAGGAGCAAGATGGATGCGACAGCTAGTCCCGGTGGCGGTGACCAAATATGGCAGCAGCTTGGGATGACAACACACGGAGGACAACTAGTGATAAAAGCCATAATAGTTGAAAATTAGATTTTCTATTTATTGCTTTTATATTGTGCTATGTGTGCATGTTGGTTTACATATTTAGTAGGCTAGCATAGTTAAAATTCCTCATTTACAAATAACTAAGTGGGAGAGGGATTTTTAAGTAAATCCCATGGTCTCCATTACTGGTTTGTAAGTGATGCAAACAAGCTTGCGCGTTGGCTCTGAGTGCCTTCCTCCATAACGGATGAGCTTGTTTGTGGATCACTAGAACAGACTTTCATTTTTGGATGACTATAGGAAGTTAATTAAGAGCGTGTGATCTTCCCCAACGGAAGGGGCATAATCTTATTAATGGACTTAGTGTCAAGAAATGGTATACACTTAGACACATTTAATAGTATCCTCCCCAATGGAGTCACTACTATCACTTGTGTGACCAAAGGGAAACCAAGTATTGATTTGTCATAAAACTAGATTGGCAATATAATAAAATTAATAAAACCCTCTTACAAATGTTTGAATTTGTATACGTCCACACTAACGTGGCATACAAGATTCATGGTGTTTGAGGTAATTTTATTTGTCAAAAAGTTATATTGACAAGATAGTCAATGGGTAAAACTCTCCTCTTACAAATGATGAATTTGTATACGTCCACACTAACGTGGCATGCAAAATTCACGGTGTTTGAGGTGTTGGTAAATTTAAATAATATTGTTTGAGGAATCAATGTTATTTTAAATTCAAAGAGTTTTGACCAAATATTTGATCAAAGACAAATCAACTATTAATTTTATTCATCATAAAGTAAAGTTGACGAGATAATAAAATTAATGAATAAAATCTCCTCTTCGATTTTGTATACACAAAATTCATGAAGATTTTAAGGAGTTGATCTTGACCAAATGTTTTTGTGATTCTTAGGATGTTTGTCAATCCCTAGTAGTCATACTATAGAAAAAGACTTAGTAGTCCCAATTGTAATGATTGGAAATAGGACTTGGACATTAAGGTAGACTGTCTTCTTAGAACTAAGAACAATTTAGGTGTATTTAATTCATTAGTTGAAACATGTCTAGTGGTGTTATCTACCAGAACCTGGAGTGTAGATACAAGATGCCATTAATCATGTCTGCAATTCATTGCAGGGTTCCAGGAAACCCGACAACTAAATGAAAGGTAAATCATCGTCCACATGTGCACTACTGTAAAAGTGGTAGCTGTTGCAGTGGGAGATGTTTATCCTTTGATAAGAATAAAATATGAATTTTAAGTAATTGTCTTTACGTACCAAGTTTAGAAAGAACCTGATTTCAGATATTGTGTCTATTTTGATAACAAAGTTGTTATCAAGAAAAATAGGAAAGTTATCTATTCTGGTATGATGGTTGACAATTTATAATCCAATAACTCCCACGATGCAACAAATGGAAATTAGTAACACATCTTCTAATTTTAAGAGAAAGCAACCTTCGGAAATGAACCAATTATATCTTTGGCATCTAAAGCTAGGTTATACTTGAGTAGGATTCATTGGTAGCTGATGAACTTTTGGGTTCATTGGTAGTGGAAATCTTTCCAACCTGCGAGTCTTACTTGGAAGAAAAATAACCAAGAAGCTTTTAAGTCCAAGGGGTATGGATTCAAAGATATGTTGAAATCGGTTCATTCTGATTTGTGTGATCCTATGACTATCCAGACAAGAGGTAGTATTGAATATTTTGTCTAATTTATAGACAACTATTCAAGATACAAATAAATTTACTTAATGTACCGCAAGACTAAGTACTTTGATTAGTTCAAAGAGTACAAGGTTGATGCGGAGGAATAAAGTAAAAAGTCACTATGGAAGATCGTAGTGGCAAGTACCTCTTGAGAGATTTTAGGAGTCACTTATCAGAAGTTGGATTTCAATCCCAACTAACTGCATCTGGTACACCCTAACAGAATGGTGTAGTAAAAGAAGGTAAAGAACTCTTATGGAATAATTAGATAGATGATGAGTTATTCAGAAAATTACCAAATTTGTTTTAAGGATAAACTCTGAAAATGAAAGTGAACATAGTGCCTTCCAAGTCATAACTTTCTACTCATATAGAATTGCTGAATAGGTAAAAACCTATTTTGAAGCATATTCGGATTCGGGTAATCCAGCACATATGTTAAAGAGAGACAATGATAAGTTGGATAGGAGTTCACTTGTTTGTAAGTTATCCTAGATAAACAAAAGTAGGTTTATAGTCTTAAAAATCAGAAGGTCATTGTTAGCATCAATGACTGTTTTTTTTTAGAAAAGAACTATATAATGAACCACGTGCTCATAAGTAAATTTGTTCTTAAGGAAATAATAAAGGACATGTCTAACCTAGTACCAACTGTACAAGATGAGATACCACAAGAAAACTGCAACACGTATCACATATGATACACAATTGCAGAAAGTGCCTTGTCGTAGTGGGAGGGATGTTAGGCAACCTAAATAGGTTCATGTTTTGGGAGAGTTTTTGGATTCGATCCCTGGAGGACATGAACCTGATCTCCGGTCATATGATGAAGTACTCCAAGATAAAGATGCAGCATCTTGGCAAAGAGTAATGAATAACAGAATTAGAATATATGTATTCTAATAAAATCTGGAAGCTTGTAGAATCACCAAATGGTGTAAAAGCCGTTGGGTGTAAAAATGTCTATAATAGGAAAAGAGGGATAGACAGGAAGGTGGTAACTTTCAAAGCAAGGCTTGATGAAAAAGGAAACTTTTTCACTGGTAGCCATGCTTAAGTCTATCCGGATTCTTTTATCTATTTGGCAAATGGATGTCAAGACAGCATTCCTTAATGGAAGTCTTGAAGAAAGCATCCATATAAAGCAACCAGAAGGGTTCGTTGCAAAGGGCTAAGAGCATCTTGTGTGCAAGCTCAATCAGTCTATGGACTGAGGTAAAGCTTCAAGGTCTTGGAACATCCGGTTTATCAAAGTAATCCAGATCTATGGATTTAGTAATCGGATAAGTCTTGTGTATACAAAAGGTGTGATGGAAGCGTGGTGGTATTTCTTGTACTATACGTAGATAACATTTTTGGTAGTTGGAAACAATATCAAAATGTTGTCAGAAGTAAGGGTATGGTTGTCCAAACAATTCGATATAAAGGACTTGGGAGAATGTATATATTCTTGAGATCAAAGTAATAAGGATCGCAAGAAAAATTATATTTTACTTATCCCAAGCTTGATACATCGGAAAAATCCTTGCTTATTTTAAGCATGCAAAACTCCTAGAAAGGTTTCTTACCTTTTAAGCATGGAGTGTCTTTATCTAAAGAGATGTCTCCGATGACATCAAAGGAGATTGAGGACATGTAAGCAGTTCTTTATGCTTCGGCAGTTAGACAACCTAATGTATGCTATGCACGAGATCAGAAATCTGTTTTGCCAAGGGCATAGTTAGCAGATATCAAAGTAACCCTAGACAAGGACATTGGACTGCAGTAAAGCATATATTAAAGTACCTTAGAGGAACTAGAGATTATTTGCTAGCTTACAAGGCAGTTAATTTGGTCCCTGTGGGTTGCATGGATTTTGACTTCCAATCGGATAGGGACAATAATAAGTCAACCTCGGGGTTTTGTGTTTACTTTAGGAGGTAAAGTCATAACTATGGAAGAGTGATAAACATAGGTGTTTTTCTGGACTCCACCATAGAAGCTTAGTATATGGCAAGCCTCTGAGAAAACCATAAAAGCTGAATGACTTAATTACCTCAAGATAGACTTAGATATGATTTCTAGTTTGTCCAAAGATTATTACAATTTATTGTAATAATAATGGTGCAGTAACAAACTCGAAGAAACCATGAGTCTATAAGGAAAGTAAACACAATAGAGCGCAAGTACTACCCAATACGAGAAATCGTATAAACGAGGAGAAGTTGTTGCCACCTAGAATGCATCAGATGATGACCTATAGATCTTTTCACTAAGGTCCTTAAGGCGAGAGCTTTTGATGGACATGTTGAAGGGTTGGGAATCAGATGTATGGCAGCAGATATAGCAGCTTAGTCTTTTAGTATAAGTGGGAGATTGTTAGAGTGTATACTAAAAGCCTAGCTTTTGGTATAAACATTTATCTAGAAATAAGAATCACATTGGTCAAATGTCTACATTTATGATAAATGTAGTTGTTCAATTAATTTATATTGTAGATAACATGGTGTGTGGTGTCACACACAGAGGATCATGTTATCAGTACCTTATAAATTATAAACAGTAACTCACGACCATAATGGAAAGGAACAAACCATTGGAAGGTCGTAGTGTAATTAGGTATTAGTTTATCTTAACTATATAATTACACTAGTATACTTAGAGTGTATTGAGTAGGACCATTAGAGGTCGTTTCTTTTATACTGACTTTATAAAGAAACAAAGACCTCAGTTATTATGGAAGTGTGTGCTCTTAATCCTAATATAATAACAAGCACATATATTTGATATTTATTTCTTTAATTTATCAATGGGTGAGATTTAGTTCGATGAATCAATAAGCCCGATAAGTTGGGAAATGATATCACTTATAGTGTGTATTGTTGATTATAGAAGGAAACTGTGTCCTAGTGATCTAGGTTGAGAATGTCCCCAAGAGGAGCTCATAAGGATTGTCATGTTAAACCCTGCAGGTGGACTTAGTCCGACATGACGATAAGGTTGAGTGGTACTACTCTTGGACTAAGATATTAATTAAATGAGTTGTCAGTAACTCGCTTAATTAGTGGACATTTGACATCTTAAACACAGGGAGACTAACACACTCATAATAAGAAGGAGCCCAAAATGTAATTTGGGATTGGTGCGGTAGTTCAATAATAGTTCTTTAGTGAAATGAATTATTATTGATGGAATTAAGTTGTGTGTTCGGGGCGAACACGGGAAGCTTAATTTCATCGGGAGACCAAAACCAATTCCTCCTCTCGGTCCCTATCATAGCCTCTTGTATATAGAGATTTATACCCACCACATACCCACCTTCTTACCCAACCAATAGGGGTCGGCTAAGCTAAGCTTGAAGCTCAAGCTTAGGGCCGGCTAAGCCTAAAGGTTGGCCTTAAGGTGGCCGGCCACATCATATTAAAAAGGATTTTTTATTAAAATTATTTCTTATGTGGATATCATAGTTTTAAAAGAGAGTTTAAAAATTAAATCTTTCATTTTAAAGCATTCTACAAAAGATTAAGAAAAGATTTGAAATCTTTCCTTATTTGTAGATTGAAAGGAGATTTTATTTTTAAGAAAAACTTTCCTTTTTGACCATGATAATAATTTAAAAGAGAAGTTTAAAAATTAAATATTCTCTTTTATTAGTTTCTACAAAAGATTAAGAAAAGATTTGATATCTTTCCTTATTTGTAGATTGAAAAGAGATTTTAATTTTTAGAGATAACTTTCCTTTTGGAAATTATCCACATGTTTAGAAGAAGAATTTTAATTTATAAAATTTCCTTTTTATTAACCAATCATGAAGGGATAAAAATTATTGGAGAAATTTTTATAAATTTCTAGAAACAAATTAGGAAGTTTTAATTCTTGTGTGAATTAAATTTTTCTTGTTTTGGGGAATTAGAAGTGACCGGCCATTATTATTAAAAGAAGAAAATTGTTTTTTAATTAAAATAATTTTTCTTTTTTATGACAAAAGAATTAAGGAATTTTTTATTAAAATTTCCTTATTTGTCAAGACCAAGGATTATAAAAGAGGGGGTAGAGGTGCCTTCACGGGTGATCAACTCTATTATTCTTCTCCTCTCTTTTCCTCCTTGGTGGCCGGCCCTAGCTTCTTCCTCTTCTCTTCTTCTTATGGCCGGCGGCAACCTCTCTTGGAGCTCTTGATGGTGGCCGGTTCTAGCTAGGAGAAGAAGGAGAGAAAGGTGGTTTTGTTTCTTGCTTCCCTTGGATCTTGGTGGTGGTGGCCGGACCTCTACTTCTCTTGGAGAATTGTGGTGGCCGAAACTTGCAAGGAAGAAGAAGGTGCTTGGTGGTTCTCATCTCGGAAGATCGTTGCCCACACAACGTCCAAGGTTAGAAGAGGAATACGGTAGAAGATCAAGAGGTCTTTTAAGAAGGTATAACTAGTAATTTTTCCTTTCCGCATCATGCTAGTTATTTATGGAAATAATACCAAATACAAGAGGCTTACGATTCTAGTATTTCGAATATGTTTTTCGAAGTTGTGTTCTTTTATTTTTCTTTTCCTTGTGATTTGATTGTTCTTTTTGGTTGACCTAAAGTTATTTTAGGAAATTAAATATTAGCTTTCCATAAAAGGTTTTGTCTAGTCGGTGGTGGTTGTTCCCATATCCAAGAAGGTCATGTGCCTCGCCACGTCAGTACTGGGAACCAATTATGGAAATTAATATTTAATGGAATTAATAACTTAGGTGATTTGGATCAAACGTGTTAAGTTCCGCAGGAGATCCAAGTCTAAACCTTAAAGAACAAATAGATTAAGTTTTGGATCAAACGTGTTAAGTTCCGCAGGCGATCCAAAATTTAATTTAAAAGAACACATGGTAGCTAGGAAAAGGTTCAGACCTTTGTACAAAATTTTTGTACAGTGGAACCTCTAGGTTTTCCGAGTAGCAACCAACAGTAATTGCATCTGAGATAAATTCAATCTTACAAAATCACACTTGAGAACTTGTAGATCTTTCTCAGGAAAGTAAACCACTAGGTTGCAAGTGGATCTTTAAAAATAAAATGAAATTAGATGACATAATTGATAAGTACAAGGATAGATTGATAATTAAAGGTTATCAACAAGGAAAAGACCTTGATTAATTTGATACGTATTCTTCGGTGTCGAAAATAACTTCCATTAGAGTATTATTGACTATTGTCACTCTATAAAATCTTGAAATACATCAGATGGATGTAAAGAAAACCTTTCTAAATAGGGATTTAGAAGAGAAGATCTACATAGAGGAACCTGAAAGGTTTTCTATGGCAGGATAGAAAATAAGGTTTGTAGATTGGTGAAGTCATTATACGACTTAAAATAGGCACCAAAGCAATGACTTGACAAATTTGACCATGCTATGAAGGAAAGTGGATTTAGAATTAATGAATGTGATAAATGTATCTACATGAAAGTCATAGAGAATGATTATGTCATCATGTGCCTATATGTAGATGACATACTTATCATTGGGAGTAATGATAAGATAATCAAATCCACTAAAGCTATGCTGAACTCAAGATTTGATATGAAAGATATGAGACTAGCTTATATGATTTTAGGAATTAAAATCCTAACAACGATAGAAGGACTTACTCTTAGTTAATCCCATTATGTGGACAAGATTCTTGAGAAATTCACTAAGGGTGATACTGTGTTAACATGAACTTCGATAGATACAAGTTAATATCTATCGAAGAATCGAGGAGAAAGTATCTCTTAGATAGAGTACTCTCGAATGATTAAAAGTCTGAATTACTTGATGAATTGTACACAACTAGACTTAGCGTACTCAGTAAGTAAACTAAGTAGATACACGAGTGATCCTAATGTTAAGCACTGAAAAGGGATAATAAGAGTACTGATGTACTTAATGCATACTTATCAATATGGACTGTATTATACGAGATATTCTACTTAGATGAAGGATACAACGATGTGAGTTGATATGTATTCACTCTAGGAGGTGTAGCTATTTCGTGAAAATCATCTAAGCAAACCATAATAACCAGATCCATGATGGAATATGAGTTTATAACTCTTACCAAATATGGTGAAGAGGCTGAATAGCTATGATAATTTTTAAAAGATATTCCTAGATACTTGAAACTGGTGCTCATAATTTACATATATTGCAATAGTCAATTAGCAATTAATTGGGTACACAACTATCTATATAATGATAAGTCTAGACATATATATTGTAGACATAATATCATTAGACAACTACTCTCAACGGAAGTTATCATTATTGACTATGTGAAGTTAAAAGGTAACCTAGTAGATCCATTAACCAAAAGGCTAAACAGAGAGTTAGTTGCAAGTTCATCGCTAGGGATGAGATTGATGCCTATGAGAAATGTTGATACAAAGGAAACTCAACATATATAGACTGGAGATCCCAATAACTAAGTTTAAAGGGACAACCTAACTGCACTAATAAAGTTGCTTATTGTAAGGGAACTATTGGTCTCGTGTGGTAGAAAAGAGGAGGCTGAATTGCCTACAAGTTACAAAAATATCCTTCTCATTCTTTTGACTTTGATTAGACAAATACTTAATAAGTAAAAATAAAAATGTGTAAAAAGAAATTCGAGGCTACCGAGATTTACTTAGTTTGCAATCGGAAAGGTTGTTGCTAATCCAAGGCAGACAATGTTAGCATTAGCAAAGTCACCTTCTTCGAGCTAGGTCGGAGGTAGAGAAGTCTCGTACAATGTTTGAAAGCACAAATATAAAAGACAGAATTAAAATAGAAGTATAGTAAGTGTTGTATTGAATCTCAAGCCCCGAGCCTCCTTTTATAGCTTCACTGGTCAAAGTGAACATTTGATGATGTGGTGCATTTCGGGCACCTGGACCCAGTCGAGGAGCCCTTATCTGGTCACCTCAATCTGTTTCACAATGGCTAAGGGATTAGCCATTTATCCACTCCCGAACACCCGGATTACTGCTGGCGTGGACCACATTGCAACGGTTGTATGGGGGCGCCTCTTCTACACCAAACTGGTCTAGGCGCCTGGACTTGGTTCAAGCGCTTGGATAAGTCAACTCCACATTGACTTGTTCGACTGCTACTCTGGTGCTTGGGTGATTGATCGGACATCTGGAATTGGGCTCACCCGAACTCATCTCCAGTCTTCTCTCCTTGAGCAGTCTTCCTCTCAAGTTTCTCGTCCCTCAAATATGTCACGCCCCAGAGGAGTCCCTATCCGAAGAAATTTCGGCAGCATCTCCCCTGTACGACGGACAATCTGAAACTTCTACATAACACATATACCTCAGCCACAGGCGGCTGGAATAATAACAATAAATAAAAACAATCACCACGCAGTTTATTTAGATATTCAGCCTCTGGCTGTCACAACCACGCAGTTAATAATAGTAATCATAAACAATAATACTCTGACTCGAAATCCACCTTACTCAACTACACTCGTAAAGCTCAAATCCGACGAACTCACCACTTCTGCCGTCCAGGCAAGCATGTAGTAGAATAAAATCCAAATCATACCAAAAATCCATCAACATCTCAAAATCCATACAAAGTCCAAGTATCCAAACAAACCAAGTCTATAACATAGTCAAAAAGGAAACAAAACAAAACCAGTAGATCTGTAAGTCTTCGGGTCTTCAGGGGACCAGCAACTAGAACTCTCTCCTGACATCATCATCCTGAAATATAACAACAATGGAGGCGGGGTGAGTCCAACACTCAGCAGGTACAATTGATATGCAAAGTAAAGAAATAACACCTAGCATTAATCATGCGTACAGTCTCCTGATAAAAATAAAGATAAATGCAAACCGAAGTAGACAGGAGAGAATCTGTACTAACCAGGACCCGGTATAAGGACAAACAGTCCGAAAGGTATAGAAGACCTGTATGCATGTCAAACATAGGTATCCAAACAATATGCAGCATATAAATGCAGCAAACACAATCACAAACAATAAATGCATCATGCATATGATGCCAATGTCATGGTCACCCCTGACGTCAGTCAGCCAACTCACAACAAAAGTGGGACCAAGTGGGTAGGGCTGTGACTACCGTGCACTTCGCAACACTACTCCTGATGAGTGATCGAGTGGACGGGATGCTGTCGGAGTACATACATACTCCTACCCCAAATCATAAATGGGGGAGCGCAATGCTCTCATCTCCCGGTACGCTATGACGGGGAGGGATCTCTAACGTGCTACACGCTGCGTCACACTACCCATGAGCGGATCAACGGAGCACCGGAAGAGTCAAACTGACGTGCTACCACGCTGTGTCACGCTACCCATGAGCGTCACAACGGAGCACCGAACAGTGATGAAACTGGCAATGTGCTCAACAATAATGGAGCAATCTATCGCACAGCATGCGATCATGCAAATGGTGCATGTCACTAAGCATGGTAATATGCTAAATCAATCTCTGGACATATAATAATGTGCACCAAGTAAATAAACCATATCAAGGTATACTGATCAAATAAGGTATCAAACCTAGGTCCTGACATGGTAAAACATGGTCATATCACTACCCATGAGCATGTGAAATCAGATAGGTATCAATACGAGATGCAAATAAACAATCAATCAAGCAGGTAACATGTATCGGGTAGTGATTAACCGAAAACAAATAAGAAAACACAATTAATGAAAATTGTTAATATCATTACTAAGCATATCAAAGAAAATAAGTCAAAAGTACCCGCCTCCGAAAATAGAAAGGTCCAATCTGACTCCGAGATACTCGTCTCGCGTCAAGGTCCTGTATATTAAACATAAGGTCTAGTTTAGCTAATTCTATCATACCACAAAATTAGCCAAATTAAATTCTAATCCAATTAAATAATAAGTTCATCCTTAATTCCAATATCAACCCATAAACCTATTTCATATTCATCATCATAATAATCCAATTCCAACCTAATTCAATGTAGTTACCAAATCTAACAATCCTCTACATCATGCATCAAATCCCTACTCCTTACCTCAATTCGTATGTATCACTGTTGATCCAAAATCAAAGATGTTGGCTGCTGAAACAAGATCAGTGCCGCTGCTGGGGATCACAAAGTTGCTGCCCAAACAACACATGTTATGCTAATAAACTGCATCAACATCTCAAGATTACAAGATGAATCAAATTGAAGCCCAATATTTCATACCTAAATCCCAACTTTGTATCAGCAGTCCCTTCCCAACCAAACCACACCAATCCGTGACCTCCAAGATCACACAGAACCAACGGCTGGAGGCTAAGGCAGAAGCAAGGTGGCTGTGTCGCGAGCCCACAAGAGGAGGAGTCGTGGTGACCGACTTAGAGCACAAGGATGGCGGCGTCAACAAGACACAGTGGTGGCAGCCGGCACTAGGGCTCGGCTGTATCCGCGTCGGTGAAGGGGAAGGCGTCGGCTAGGGCACCGAGGGGTGCGGCGCTGCTCCGTGCGTCGCCAGCGACTAGGGCAAAGTGAAAGAGGGTCGGCGTCGCCAGTGGTGGCGGCGCGAAGTGGCTAGGCGCTAGGGCAGCGGCAAGGGACCGGCGGTGTCGCACGACACAAGCACAGAGAGAAGAAGCACAGAGAGAAGAAGGAGTCGGCTTCTCCCTTGGTCCGGCTTATGCACGCGTGGGAGAGGAGAGGAGGGAACCGCCGAGTGGCCGGCGGTTAGGGCACGGAGGAATCGGGCACAGAGAAATCGGCGTCGGCGCGAGGAGAAAGGGTGCGCTCGGGTAAGAGAGAAACGGCGAGGGAAAGAAAACAAATATTAAAAAGGAAAAAGAAATAATTAAATAAATCTTTTCCTTACTTAAATGGGTAGCCTAAACAGACTTTTCCGGACCCTGTTTTTATCCCCGTCAACTCGTCCATACGAGCTCCGAAAATTTTCCGAAAAATTTCCAAAAATTCTGGAAAATTCCCTTATTAATATTCGCCTATTTTCGGTATTTTACATTCTCCCCCACTAATAAAAATTTGGTCCCCAAATTTCGTTATCTACCATCAGCAAGTACTAACAACAGACTGAAAGTATAAATGTTGAACGGTAAACTAAATCACATACCTCAAGTGAAAAGATGGGGATATCGAGCTCGGATCGTATCCTCAAGCTCCCAAGTAGCCTCCTCGTCCGAATGATGCTGTCATCCGACTTTAACCAGCCGGATAGTCTTGTTCCACAACTGACGCTCTTTCCGGTCGAGAATCCGTACCGGAACCTCCTCATAGGTAATGTCAGGCTGAACTGGAACTAGAATATCTGCCAGCACATGCGTCGGGTCGGGCACGTATCTCCTCAGCATAGATACGTGGAATACATCGTGAACGCCTGACAGGGACGGTGGTCCAGTAAGCTACCGCCCAATCCTCTCCAAGATCTCGAAGGGCCAATGTACCCTGGAGCTAGCTTACCTCGAGGCCAAATCTCTTCACCCCTTTCGTGGGTGAAACTCAGAAATACATGGTCGCCAACAGAGAACTCTAGTGGTCCGCTCCGATCGGCAGAACTCTTCCGACGGTCCCGCGCCTCGACATCCTCCGTCGATAGTACGGACCAACTCGCATCCGCTGAACTCTCCGAGGTCCCAACAACGGGCCTCTCCAACCTCATCCTGGAGGACGGTGTCCGGCAAGGTCTACCATACAACGCCTCAAACGGTGTCTGGATAGCCGAATGAAAGTCGTTGTTGTAGGCAAACTCTACCAACGTAGATGGTCCTCCCAACTGCCTCCAAATCCATAACACATGACCTCGGGTCCTCTAAAGTCTGAATGGTCCGCTCGACTGTCCATCTGTCTGCGGATGGAAACGGAGCTGTGTGCCCAAGGCCTGCTGCAGACTCTGCCAGAAACTAGACGTGAACCGTGGATCTCTATCCGAAATGATACTCAATGGAACACCATGTAATCTGATGATCTCTCAGCAATACAGATCTGCCAATCGATCCAAGGGATCAGTCCTCCGAATCGCTAAGAAGTGTGTGGATTTGGTTAATCGATCAACGATTACCCAAATCGCGTCATGGCCTAGTCGTGTCCTCGGCAAACCCACCACAAAGTCCATAGTGATGTGATCCCACTTCCACTCAGGAATAGGAATCCGCTGAAGTAATCCTGCAGGTCTCTGGTGCTCAGCCTTCACCTGCTGACAGATAAGACATCTAGCTACAAAATCCACGATGTCTTTCTTCATACCGTTCCACCAATAGGAACGTCTCAAATCTTGATACATACGGGTCCCGCCTGGATGGACCGTAAATCGAGAACGGTGAGCCTCCTGAAGTAGCTCCTGTAAGACCGGATGAGACTGAGGTACGCATAATCTGCCTCGGAAGTATATAACACCCTCCTCGTCTCGTGTAAACTCGGTCTGCTGCCCGGAAGCTATCTGACTGCCAATGAACTGACAATGCTGATCACCAGCCTGAGCCTCTCGGATCTTCGTCCTGATCGACGACTGAGCAACCATGGTAACCAGAATACCCTGCTCTGTAGATCCCTGCTCCTCAAGGTCTAACTCAGAAAAACTCCGAATCAAGTCCGTGACTGAAGTCCGGTGGCAAGCCAAAGTCCCTCTGGACTTCCTGCTGAGTGCATCGGCAACCACATTAGCTTTCCCCGGGTGGTAGCTAATGGTACAATTGTAGTCCTTCAGGAACTCCATCCATCTCCTCTGTCGGAGATTAAGCTCCTTCTGAGTTAAAATATATTTGAGACTCTTATGATCAGTGAGAATCTCAAATGTAATACTGTATAAATGATGGCGCCAAATCTTCAATGCATAAATGATGGCGGCTAACTCCAGGTCATGAACTGGGTAGTTCTTTTCATGCTCCTTCAGCTGACGAGAAGCATAAGAGACTACTCTGTCGTGCTGCATCAGAACAGCGCCCAAACCCTGAAGAGAAGCGTCGGTGTAGAGTACAAATCCGTCCTCTCCAAAAGGTAAAACCAAAACTGGAGCTGACACTAATCTCCGCCTCCCGAAGCCGGGTCTCGCAATCCTCCGTCCACGAAACTTCACACCCTTCCGGTAAGGCGCAGCATGATAGCAATACGCGAGAAACCCTCAACGAACTGTCTGTAATATCCTCGCTAGTCCCGAAATCGCGGATCTCGAATCGACTTTGGTCGCCCCAACCGGTGACCGATCTCTCGAGGATCAATCAAATACCCCGCTAGAAACCACGTGTCCCAGAAAACCCATAAGGCACACTTGCTGAACTTCGCGTACAACTGATGTCGTATAAGAATCTCCAAGACTATACGAAGATGCAGTGCATGCTCCTCGGAATACGAGTAGACCAATATGTCATCAATGAAAACGATAACAAACTGATCCAGATACTCAAGAAAAATGTGGTTCATCAAGTCCATAAACACCGCCGAGCATTGGTAAGCCCAAATGGCATTACTAAAACTCATAATGACCGTGATCCGTACTAATGTCGTCAATATCCGAGTCTCGACTCACCGATGATATCCGGATCGCAGATCAATCTTAGAATACATCAAGTACCTCCGAGCTGATCAAACAAATCCTCAACCGTGGTAATGGATATTTATTTCGACGGTCATCAATTCACTGTCAGTAGTCAATACATAACCTCATGGTACCGTCTTTCTTCTTAACAAATAGAACTGGAGAACCCCATGGTGAAACACTAGGGCGCATAAATCCCCTATCCAAAGCTCCCGAGTTGAACCTTCACTGCTCAACTCTTTCGTGCCATATGATACGGAGCTGACGTCGGTGAGGTTCCGGAATCACCAATAGTGAACTCCACCGGCCTTCGGGAGGCAAACCAGAAGCTCCTCGTGAATACATCCGATACTTGACTACGTAAACGCTTGAGAGTCGCGAATCATCCGCCTTCGCATTAATCAGAGATAATAGAAAACCATGATAGCCGTGAGACAGCAGCTTCTGCGCCTGAATCGCCGAAATAATCAAGATGCCGTCGTCTTTGATGCCAGTGAAACTCCACGAGGGTTGGTTCGGAGGCCGAAAGGTGACCACCCTCGTCTGGCAATCAATGGTAGCATGATATACTGACAGCCAATCCATGCCAAGAATGATATCAAACTCAACCATCTCCAATACTAAAAGATCTACCGTAAGTATCATGTTGCCAAAGTCTAAAGGGCAACCTCTGACCTCCTGGGTGACGTCTAATGTATCACCGGACGGTAGGGAGACAGTCAATCGCTGCAATCTAACAGTAGGTAATCTACCAATCTCCCGCATAAAGGTACGGGATATAAAAGAGTGCGAACTACCAGTATCAATCAAAATATCAGCGGAAAATGCATAAATGGAAATCGTACCGCGAAAAACGGATCCGTCGGCCCGCTGAGCATCCTCTCTAGTAATCGCATGAACACGACCAGTCTCTGGCGGAGGAGGAGGAGGTAACGCGGCCAGCGGCTGCCGTAAGCTCGCCACCGAGGCGGTCCGATAATGAGCCGAGAAGACCGAGGATGGTGACCGACATCGTATCCGGGCCGACCGAGTCCGACATCGCCGAGTCGGATAATAAGGTCCTAGAACAAAACTCTGGGGTGCTAGGAGTACTCCTGCCCAGCATGCCAAATGCCGCCGCTGCAGGCTTTCTCTGCTGACGCTGTGAGGGTGAGAACCTCCGCCTCGCCGATACATCGATCGACTAGACTGCCCTCTCGCTCGACCTCCGAAGCCGTGGCCGAGCCTTCACCGACAATCTCGGCTCAGGTGCGCTTGCAATAAAAGCAAACTGACTGTTCCAAAGTGCAGGCTGAAGTGATGTGGTCTCTGGAACCACATCGGAAACACTGTATATCGCTGGTGGACTGTTTCCGATCCTGCCGAGGAGACCGGAAACGTCCTGAGGAAGACTGTCCTGACTTCTGAGGCCTACGAGATACCCCAGAAGAACTTTGACCTGACCGTCTGCGACTACTCTGATGCTGTTCTGTCGCCTGTTTCTGCTGGATCTGCCCTGATGTCTGACCCGTATGCTTCCTTTTTCTGTCCGGATATGCTGTCTCCTGAGCTAACTCTATCATCAAAGCTCGATCTAGTGCATCAGAGTAAGATGTGATCCCTAAACCGGCAAGCCGTACATGCAGATAACCATCCAGTCCCTGAATAAACTACATCATGCGAGTTCTGTCATCCGCAACTAACTCTTGACAAAACTTAGCCAACCGGTGGAATTCAGTATTATACTCGGTCACTGTGCGGTTGTTCTGCCTCAGACTCATAAAATCCTGTCGGCGAGCCATCTGATAAGACAGTGGAAAGAAGCGGCTCTCAAAAGCCTCTCTGAACCTGGTCCATGTGACGTTGCGCTCACCAATAATAGAACGCTGAGTAATCCACCAGGCATTAGCTTCATCCCGTAAATGGTAGGCAGCCAGCTCTGCTTTCTCCCACTCGGAGCAAGCCATATAGAAGAAAGTCTGCTCCATAGTCTCTATCCATGACAGAGCCATACTCGGATCGAGATCTCCGCGGAAAAGAGTGAAACGAGTCTTCATCGACTCAGCCAATGCTGGAATCCTAGCTCGTGCAGCGACAATATCAGTGAGCTGTGTCGGGACGGCTGCAGGAACTGGCGGAAACACTGGAGCTGATACTACAGGTGGTACCGCGGAATAAACCGGAGGAGGAACTCCCGGTGCTGCTGTATATACTGAAGTATAAGCCGTCGGTGGTGCTGCGGGGTGAACATAAGTGGCCGCAGTTGGAGGTACGATAGGTAATGGTACCGGATATGGTGCAGCTGCTGCTACTGTAGGCACTGGGGGCACAGGTGCCACTGGTGTCAAGTACACTATAGATCCAAGTGGCGGTGGTACTGAATACGCTGTAGGCTGCGCTGGAGCAGATGTCGGGTACGCCAATGGTACCCCTGATGGTACCGGAACTACTGTAGGGATAGGTACGCTCGGCACAACCGAGGTAGGTACCTCTATAGGAGCCGTCGGGGTCTGAAAGCCCAACGTGCCCGCAGCATGCTGAGTCTGTCCTTGACTGACAGGCTCACTAACAGTGGGCATCTCTGGCATATCCAGAGATCCCGTGGTCCTCGCACATGATCGTCCAGCACCACGTCTCGCAGCAATACGAGTAGATCGTCTCATATCTGTTAAATTAAATTACAGATATTACTACAAGTATAAAAATCATAAAATAAACATCATACCTATTTGCTGTCTGGAGATGTTTCGTCGTTGTCCTGTCCCCAACCTTTGACCTCAAAATTTCGAACGAGAAACATCGCCGGAAATCCATATAAATCCGAAACGGAAATCCGAAACATAACCATAACGAAAATCCGAAAATGCCCAGTTTGAACCGCAAACCTGGCTAACCCAAATATCCAGAATACCAACAACAGGTATCCGATAAATCACCAGAACACCAAAAGCAGGTATCATAACCGTGCTCTGATACCAATAAATTGGTATCAGATAAATCTCAAAATCAAACACACGGAAACCAACCAAGTATCGTCAAACCTTGGTATCAGGTTATCCCAAATATCCAAAATACAAAGACAACGATTGTAAAACTTAAGCTCTGATACCACTAAATTGTCACGCCCCAGAGGAGTCCCTATCCGAAGAAATTTCGGCAGCATCTCCCCTGTACGACGGACAATCTGAAACTTCTACATAACACATATACCTCAGCCACAGGCGGCTGGAATAATAACAATAAATAAAAACAATCACCACGCAGTTTATTTAGATATTCAGCCTCTGGCTGTCACAACCACGCAGTTAATAATAGTAATCACAAACAATAATACTCTGACTCGAAATGCACCCTACTCAACTACACTCGTAAAGCTCAAATCCGACGAACTCACCTCTTCTGCCGTCCAGGCAGGCATGTAGTAGAATAAAATCCAAATCATACCAAAAATCCATCAACATCTCAAAATCCATACAAAGTCCAAGTATCCAAACAAACCAAGTCTATAACATAGTCAAAAAGGAAACAAAACAAAACCAGTAGATCCGTAAGTCTTCGGGTCTTCAGGGGACCAGCAACTAGAACTCTCTCCTGACAGCATCATCCTGAAATATAACAACAATGGAGGCGGGGTGAGTCCAACACTCAGCAGGTACAATTGATATGCAAAGTAAAGAAATAACACCTAACATTAATAATGCGTACAGTCTCCTGATAAAAATAAAGATAAATGCAAACCGAAGTAGACAGGAGAGAATCTGTACTAACCAGGACCCGGTATAAGGACAAACAGTCCGAAAGGTATAGAAGACCTGTATGCATGTCAAACATAGGTATCCAAATAATATGCAGCATATAAATGCAGCAAACACAATCACAAACAATAAATGCATCATGCATATGATGCCAATGTCATAGTCACCCCTAACGTCAGTCAACCAACTCACAACAAAAGTGGGACCAAGTGGGTAGGGCTGTGACTACCGTGCACTTCGCAACACTACTCCTGATGAGTGATCGAGTGGACGGGATGCTGTCGGAGTACATACATACTCATACCCCAAATCATAAATGGGGGAGCGCAATGCTCTCATCTCCCGGTACGCTATGACGGGGAGGGATCTCTAACGTGCTACACGCTGCGTCACACTACCCATGAGCGGATCAACGGAGCACTGGAAGAGTCAAACTGACGTGCTATCACACTGTGTCACGCTACCCATGAGCGTCACAACGGAGCACCGAACAGTGATGAAACTGGCAATGTACTCAACAATAATGGAGCAATCTATCGCACAGCATGCGATCATGCAAATGGTGCATGTCACTAAGCATGGTAATATGCTAAATCAATCTCTGGACATATAATAATGTGCACCAAGTAAATAAACCATATCAAGGTATACTGATCAAATAAGGTATCAAACCTAGGTCCTGATATGGTAAAACATGGTTATATCACTACCCATGAGCATGTGAAATCAGATAGGTATCAATACGAGATGCAAATAAACAATCAATCAAGCAGGTAACATGTATCGGGTAGTGATTAACCGAAAACAAATAAGAAAACACAATTAATGCAAATTGTTAATATCATTACTGAGCATATCAAAGACAATAAGTCAAAAGTACCCGCCTCCGAAAATAGAAAGGTCCAATCTGACTCCGAGATACTCGTCTCGCGTCAAGGTCCTGTATATTAAACATAAGGTCTAGTTTAGCTAATTCTATCATACCACAAAATTAGCCAAATTAAATTCTAATCCAATTAAATAATAAGTTCATCCTTAATTCCAATATCAACCCATAAACCTATTTCATATTCATCATCATAATAATCCAATCCCAACATAATTCAATGTAGTTACCAAATCTAACAATCCTCTACATCATGCATCAAATCCCTACTCCTTACCTCAATTCGTATGTATCACTGTTGATCCAAAATCAAAGATGTTGGCTGCTGAAACAAGATCAGTGCCACTGCTGGGGATCACAAAGTTGCTACCCAAACAACACATGTTATGCTAATACACTGCATCAACATCTCAAGATTTCAAGATGAATCAAATTGAAGCCCAATATTTCATACCTAAATCCCAACTTTGTATCAGCAGTCCCTTCCCAACCAAACCACACCAATCCGTGACCTCCAAGATCACACAGAACCGACGGCTGGAGGCTAAGGCAGAAGCAAGGCGGCTGTGTCGCGAGCCCTCAAGAGGAGGAGTCGTGGTGACCGACTTAGAGCACAAGGATGGCGGCGTCAACAAGACACAGTGGTGGCAGCCGACACTAGGGCTCGGCTGGATCCGCGTCGGTGAAGGGGAGAAGGCGTCGGCTAGGGCACCGAGGGGTGCGGCGCTGCTCCGTGCGTCGCCAGCGGCTAGGGCAAAGTGAAAGAGGGTCGGCGTCGCCAGTGGTGGCGGCGCGAAGTGGCTAGGCGCTAGGGCAGCGGCAAGGGACCGGCGGTGTCGCACGGCACAAGCACAGAGAGAAGAAGGAGTCGGCTTCTCCCTTGGTCCGGCTTATGCACGCGTGGGAGAGGAGAGGAGGGAACCGCCGAGTGGCCGGCGGTTAGGGCACGGAGGAATCGGGCACAGAGAAATCGGCGTCGGCGCGAGGAGAAAGGGTGCGCTCGGGTAAGAGACAAACGGCGAGGGAAAGAAAACAAATATGAAAAAGGAAAAAGAAATAATTAAATAAATCTTTTCCTCACTTAAATGGGTAGCCTAAACAGACTTTTCCGGACCCTATTTTTATCCCCGTCAACTCGTCCGTACGAGCTCCGAAAATTTTCCGAAAATTTTTCAAAAATTCCGGAAAATTCCCTTATTAATATTCGCCTATTTCGGTATTTTACAAAATATGTCGTGCATGCCCTTCTCATCCATCAGTGTACTCTTTTGTAGCTTCTCGTGTCACGCCCCAGAGGAATCCTTGTCCGAAGAAATTTCGGCAGCATCTCCCCTGTACAGCGGACAATCTGAAACTTTTCTACATCTCATATACCTCAGCCACAGGCGGCTGGAATAATAACAATAAATAAAAACACATTCCACACAACCATCCACGCAGTTATATATAATCAAACAAAGTAGTAATACTCTGACTCGAAAACCACCCTATTCAACTACACTCGTAAAGCTCAAAACCGACGAACTCACCTCTTCTGCCGTCCAGGCAGGCGTGTAGTAGAGTAAATCCAAATCATACCAAAAGTCCATCCAACGGAAAGATTCCATACAATATCCATATGTAAAGTCCAAAACAAAACTAAAACAAAGTCTGATAGCGGAAAGCTAAAATAAAACAACAACTCAAAAACCTGCAGAGGAGTAGCACTACGTGCTGTGGGGACCAGCGACTGAAACTCCCTCCTGACAGCATCAACCTGAAATAACAACAATGGAGGCGGGGTGAGTCCAACACTCAGCAGGTACAATTGATATGCAAAGTAAAGAAACAACACCTAGCAATAATCATGCGTACAGTCTCCTGATAAGAAAGATAAAAATGCATCTGAAGTAAACAGGAGAAATACTAACCAGTCCCGAGTATAAGGTCAAACAATTCGAGGTATAGGATCCTGTATGCATGTCAAACATAGGTATCCAAACAATATGCAGCATATAAATGCAGGAACCACAAACACAAGCAATAAATGCATCATGCATATGATGCCAATGATGCGCCCTGGTCACCCCCACGCCGTCGATCATCTCATACAAAAGTGAGGCCGAGTGGGTAGGGTTGTGACACCGTGCACTCTGTCGTCACTACTCCCGATGAGTGACCGAGTGGACGGATACTATCAAGTACACCTATCCTCCTACCCCAAATCATAGATGGGGAGCGCAATGCTCTCAACTCCCGGTACACGATGACGGGAGGAATCCCTGCCGGATAACGCTGTGTCACACTACCCATGAGCGGACCAACGGTGCCTAACAGAGTCCCTCTGCAACACACCTGAATCGACCACTAACCCATGAGTGGTGGTGTGTGCAGATCCATGTAACTGGCGATGTGCTCAACAATAATGGAGCGGACTATCGCACAGCATGCAATCATGCAAATGATGCATGGCAATAACCATATAAACATCCTGACCTAATCCATATATATATAAAAGTGCACCATAGGTCAACGAATCATATCGAATCAAAGGTACACAGAAGGTATAAAAACCTAGGTCCTGAACATGGTGAAGCATGGTATATCACTACCCGTATAAGCATGTATAGACAGGTAAAGTATACATGGGATGCAAAACAAATCAATCAATCAAACATGTATCAAGATTTGGGTAGTGATTAACCGAAACAGATAAGAAACACAATTGATGCAATATGTTAATTTCATTACTAAGCATATCAAAGACAAAAAGTCAAAAGTACCCGCCTCCGAAAATAAAAAGGTCCAATCTGACTCCGAGATACTCGTCTCGCGTCAAAGTCCTGTGTTAAATCGCACAGTTTAGCTAATTTAATCATAAATAAATAGCTAAACTAATTTCTAATCCACTAACCAGTTAGGGTTAGTTTCATTAACCCCAACTACACCGTTATACAACTTCTAAACCTAAATCAATATTTATTGCTAACACAACTAGCAACAATCTAACACAAAGATCAAAACCGAAAACCTTACCTCAATTCAACCGGATCAAGAAGGAGGAACTGGTGATCGACCACAGCTACTTTCCGCAGCAAACAACCTACTGTTGATGCTGGAACCAAGCAAATCCACAGATCTCAACAGAATGGAACAGAATCTCCTCTATGCTGGATTCTTCCCTACCATTCGGATCAAGGTGAGATCAAGAACACCACAGAACATCATAGTAACCAAAACTCACCTCACTGATCTCAACCATACATACCCAATTCTGTGCCAAATCCCTTCCTCCCCAAGGCTCGGCAGTGTACTGTGGGGTGGCGCCGTGAGATGAGTGTCGCGACTGAGCACAGAAGAAAAGGTCGGCTCTGTGAGTTATGGAGGACTCAACAGTGGCACGTCAAGGAAGAACTCAGCACCTAGGTCTCGGCTAGGGCAGAAGCGTTTGGGGATTGGCGCCAGCAGAGGAAAACGGTGGCCGGCACAAGGAAGCAGCCGAGAGGAGGCAGTGGCGTCGGCGGAGATGCTAGGGCACCAGGGTGTGAGGCACTGCTCCTTGCGTCGCCGGCGGCTGCACTAGGTCGGTGGCGGCGAAGCAAATCTCAGCGGCGGCACAACCCAATTAGGGCACGGCGTCGCTGTGGTGGTGGCAGAGGAGAGGAGAAGAGGAGAAAGCTTCGGGTGTGCGGCTCGGGATGAAGAAAATGAAAAGAAGAAGAAGAAACCGCAGCACGGCGGTTTGGGCAGAGGAGAAGGTCGCGAGGGGGAAGAAGATATCGGGGAAGAGGAAAACGGTAAGGGAAAAAACAATAAAGTAAGGAAATAAAGAAAATAAAAGAAAAAGGAATTGTAAATATAAACATTTCCTTACTTAAATGCGGTAGCCTAAACAGGCTTTTCCGGACCCCGTTTTATCCCCGTTAACTCGTCCGTACGAGCTCTGAAAAATTCCCGAAAAATTACCAAAAATTCCGAAAAATTCCTTTATTCATATTCGCCTATTTTCCGGTATTTTACATTCTCCCCCACAAATAAAAATTTGGTCCCCAAATTTCGTTATCTACCATCAGCAAGTACGAACAACAGATATAGAGTATAAATGCTGAACGGTAAATAAATCACATGCCTCAAGTGAAAAGATGGGGATATCGAGCTCGGATCGTATCCTCAAGCTCCCAAGTAGCCTCCTCGTCCGAATGATGCTGCCATCCGACTTTAATCAGCCGGATAGTCTTGTTCCGCAACTGACGCACTTTCCAGTCGAGAATCCGTACCGGAACCTCCTCATATGTAATGTCAGGCTGAACTGGAACTGGAATATCTGCCAGCACATGTGTCGGGTCATGTACGTATCTCCTCAACATCGATACGTGGAACATATCGTGAACGCCTGCCAGGGATGGTGGTAGTGCCAACCGGTAAGCTACCGCTCCGATCCTCTCCAAGATCTCGAAAGGGCCAATATACCGCGGAGCTAGCTTACCTCTGAGGCCAAATCTCTTCACCCCTTTCGTGGGTGAAGCTCGCAGAAATACATGGTCACCAACAGAGAACTCTAGTGGTCTGCGTCTCCGATCAGCATAACTCTTCTGGCGATACTGTGCCTCTGACATCCTCCGTCTGATAGTACGGACCAACTCTGTATCCTGCTGAACTCTATGAGGTCCCAACAACTGGGCCTCTCCAACCTCATCCCAGAGGACGGGTGTCCGACAAGGTCTACCATACAACGCCTCAAACGGTGCCATCTGGATAGCCGAATGAAAGCTGTTGTTATAGGCAAACTCTACTAACGGCAGATGGTCCTCCCAACTGCCTCCGAAAATCCAATACACAAGACCTCAGTAAATCCTCTAGAGTCTGAAAGGTCCGCTCTAACAGTCCATCTGTCTGCGGATGGAAAGTTGTACTGAAACAGAGCTGCGTGCCCAAGGTCTGCTGCAGTCTCTGTCAAAAACGAGACGTGAACCGGGGATCTCTATCCGAAATAATAGTCAACGGAATACCACGTGATCTGATAATCTCCCGGCAAAACAGATCTACCAATCGATCCAGGAAATCAGTCTTCCGGATCGCTAACGAGTACGCGGATTTGGTTAATCGATCAACGATTACCCAAATCGCGTCATGGTCTCGTCGTGTCCTCGACAAACCTACCACAAAGTCCATAGTAATGTGTTCTCATTTCCACCTAGGAATAGGAATCTGCTAAAGTAAGCCGGTAGGTCTTTGGTGCTCGGCCTTCACTTGTCGACAGACAAGACATCTAGCTATAAAATCCGTGATGTCTTCTTTCATGTCGTCCTTCATGTCGTTCCACCAATAGAAACATCTCAAATCTTGGTACATACGGTTACCGCCTGGGTGGACAGCAAATCATGAGCGATGAGCCTCCGGAAGTAACTCCTATAAGACTGGATGAGACTGAAGTACGCAAAATCTGCCTCGGTAGTGTATAACACCCTCCTCGTCTCGGGTGAACTCGGTCTGCTGCCCGGAAGCTATCTGGCTATAAATAAACTGCAAATACTGATCAACAGCCTATGGCTCTCGTATTCTTGTCCTGATCAACGACTGAGCAACCCTGCTCTGTCTGTCCTTACCCCTCAAGGCCCAAATCGGAGAAACCTTAAATCAAGTCTGTGACCACAACTCGGTGGCAAGCTAAAGTCCCTCCGGACTTCCTGCTAAGCGCATCGGCAACCACATTAGCTTTCCCCGGGTGATAGCTAATGGTACAATCAAAAATCCTTCAGGAACTCCATCCATCTCCTCTGTCAGAGATTAAGTTCCTTCCAAGTAAACAGATATTTGAGACTCTTATGGTCAGTGAGAATCTCAAAGGTAACGCCATATAAATAATGTCGCCAAATCTTCATGGCAAAATAATGGCGACTTGCTCCAGATCATGTAGAGGGTAGATCTTCTCATGCTCCTTCAACTGCCGAGAAGTAGGAGACTACCCTGCCGTGCTGCATCAAAACAGCGCACAAACCCTGTAGAGATGCGTCGGTATAGAGCTCGAATCCGTCCTCTTCAGAAAGTAAAACCAAAATCGGAGCCGACACTAGTCTCCGCTTCAGCTCCTAGAAGCTGGTCTTGTCATCCTCAGTCCAAGTGAACTTCACGCCTTTCCAGGTCAGGCGTGTCAGTGACATAGCTATCCGAGAGAAACCCTAAACGTATCTCCGGAAATATCGAGCCAAACAGAGAAAGTTGCGAGCCTCTTCTATAGACTCCGTCTACTCCCAACGGTAACAACCTCAATCTCCTGTAGAACCACGGTATACTCCTACTGATGACCGTGTGTCTCAAACATCTTACAGAAGACAACCAAAATACGCACTACTGATCTTCACATCTAGATGTTTCAGTCGAAACATCTCTAGAACTATGCAAAGATATTGTACGTGATACACCTCAGATCAGGAATAAAACACCACATCATCAATAACGATAACGAATTCTGATCCAATATCCTAGGGATACTCAAATCATCTAGTCCATGAAAACATCTAAGGCTCCGCAAGCCCTAATGGTAAAACCAATACACATAATGTCCGTATCACAGACATTCCCAATCCATAAGATCCTCGACAATAAATCTGAAATATGATCACCAACGATATAAATCATCTAAGCATAGATCCTCCAGTGTGAGAGCAACGCTCCATCACAGAAAATACCACATATGTGGGAGCAACGCTCTACCACAAGAAATCCTCAATACGTAGGAGTAACACTCCACTACAAATAATCTATAACATGTATCTGCAATAGATATGGGAGCAATGCTCCGCTACAAGCAATCTGAAATATGTATATGTGGGAACTCCGCTCCACCACAAACGATCCATAAGTGTCCAAGGCACCTAACTATCCAATTAGAGGCTGCACGAGATCACTCAACCACATATCACTGTAGGCAGCCAAAGGTATAAACAACTTAGTAAACAAATCAAATCCATAGTCAACTCTATCATCATCCTAGTGGGTTGGTCACCCACTAATAGGAGAATTAGTTGATGTGTTATACAACCAATAACATAATGTAGACACTCAGCATTCTACATTCAACATAGGTAGAATCATCATGATGCTACCCACCATACACCTGGTACACATGCACACACAACATATATCTAATCGACATAATCCTCCAATTTGTACACACCAAACACACTCATAGCACAGGTATAAATCAGTGTGATACCTCCAACAATACCTATCAAACCCGTGTGCATATATCAACATAGGTATAATCAACAATACACCTCAACAACACTTACATGACATATGTACACCTATGCCAAGAGTATAATCAACATAATACTTCCAATAAATCATAATCGACACGAGTATACTCTCAAAACAATCATATAATAAACAAGATACCTCAAATATTACACCCAACACATCTACACATATCACAACTCAGATTAGATCGATAAGATACATCCAATAAAACACTCAAACATATGTGCACATTCCACAACATAGTTTTTAATTGACAAATACCTCCAATAAACAATCAAACATGTATGTCTAACCACTCGGGTATAATCTACTAGAAACCCACAATAATCATATGTATAAATGTGTACGACCCAAATGAAAAAGTCAAAATTCAAGCTCATCACGACACTCTCATTTTTATCCTCAAAAATATCAGCCCACATAATATCAGATAAATCAGTCTCTACTCCCCATGAGAGCAATTTAGCATTCAAAACATCAAATCATTATGTATCCACATAGTCAAATATCAGATAAAGCAAATATAAATTTTATCATCCTGTTAACTAACCACAACTAACCAGATTTATTAAAATCTCATAGGCACACTCAATCGTAAACTCTCTAGCACCCGATTATAATCTGATCACCAACTATAATCATCAAATCTGTGAATATCATACTTGACACTCACTATGTCACCATCAATGACAACCCAAATAATAGATCATCAAAATAATATCTAGTAACAGATCATCAGACAACCACATAACATTTACTCTCATAAATCATTAGAAATCAACATATCATAATATCTGATCTCATAATATCCCTCAACCTCAAACCATTCTCAACAATGATCAAACATGGTAACTCCCCAATGAACAATTTTCCATCGCATCGGGTAATCTAATATCCAAAAGATATGAGTATAAAAACTCTATTGGCTAAGTCAACAGGAATAGGTAAATGTCATCCACTACCCAACTAACAATAGCAGAGGCTGGTATGTGCCTCCATCTCCTACTAGTAGTGACAGAAAATTAAAACTACTGATGGTATGATAAGAAAAATCACTAGAGACTATAATCCTTGATCTCTATTAAGGTCAACCATGCTCAGTGGCTAACCCATCACATGTAATATGGCCACAACAACCAGACAGGTAATAAAGATAAAGTGCTACTAGATGTCCTAACCATCATAAAATAACCATCATACCTATTAGTTGTCTGGAGATGTTCCATCGCTGTCCAGTCCCCAACTTCTGACTTCAAAATTCTGAACGAGAAAATCGACGGAAATCCATATAAATCCGAAACGGAAATCCGAAACATAACCATATCGAAAATCCGAAAATGCCCAGTTTGACTCGCAAACCTGGCTAACCCAAATATCCAGAATACCAACAACAGGTATCCGATAAATCTCCAAAACACCAAAAGCAGGTATCATAACCCGCTCTGATACCAAATAAATTGGTATTAGACAAATCTCGAAAATCCAACAAACTGAAATAGATATCCAAAAATCCAGAACACCAAAAGCAGGTATCGTAACCTGCTCTGATACCAATAAATTGGTATCAGATAAATCTCGAAAATCCAAAATATAAAAATCCAACAAGTATCGCCCAACTTGGCGCTCTGATACCAAGTAAATAAATTGGTATCAGGTTATCCCAAACATCAAAAATACGAAAACAAAAGATCGTATACCTGGGCTCTGATACCACTAAATTGTCACGCCCCAGAGGAGTCCTTGTCCGAAGAAATTTCGGCAGCATCTCCCCTGTACAGCGGACAATCTGAAACTTTTCTACATCTCATATACCTCAGCCACAGGCGGCTGGAATAATAACAATAAATAAAAACACATTCCACACAACCATCCACGCAGTTATATATAATCAAACAAAGTAGTAATACTCTGACTCGAAAACCACCCTATTCAACTACACTTGTAAAGCTCAAAACCGACGAACTCACCTCTTCTGCCGTCCAGGCAGGCATGTAGTAGAGTAAATTCAAATCATACCAAAAGTCCATCCAACGGAAAGATTCCATACAATATCCATATGTAAAGTCCAAAACAAAACTAAAACAAAGTCTGATAGCGGAAAGCTAAAATAAAACAACAACTCAAAAACCAGCAGAGGAGTAGCACTACGTGCTGTGGGGACCAGCGACTGAAACTCCCTCCTGACAGCATCAACCTGAAATAACAGCAATAGAGGCGGGGTGAGTCCAACACTCAGCGGGTACAATTGATATGCAAAGTAAAGAAACAACACCTAGCACTAATCATGCGGACTCGATAAGAAAGATAAAATGCATCCAAGTAAACAGAGAATATCGTACTAACCAGTCCCGAGTATAAGGTCAAACAAGAGTGGTATAGGGATCCCGATGCATGTCAAACATAGGTATCCAAACAATATGGAGCATATAAATGCAAACCACAAACACAGCAATAAATGCATCATGCATATGATGCAATGATGCGTCTGGTCACCCACGCCGACGATCATCTCATACAAAAGTGAGGCCGAGTGGGTAGGGTGATACCGTGCACTCTGTCGTCACTACTCTTGATGAGTGACCGAGAGGATACTATCAAGTACACCTATCCTCCTACCCCAAATCATAGATGGGGAGCGCAATGCTCTCAACTCCTGGTACACGATGACGGGAGGAATCCCTGCCGGATAACTCGTTGTGTCACACTACCCATGAGCGGACCAACGGTGCCTAACAGAGTCCCTGCTGCAACACACTCTGCCTGAATCGACCACTAACCCATGAGTGGTGGTGTGTGCAGATCCATGTAACTGGCGATGTGCTCAACAATAATGGAGCGGACTATCGCACAGCATGCAATCATGCAAATGATGCATGGCAATAACCATATAAACATCCTGACCTAATCCATATATATAGAAAAGTGCACCCTAGGTCAACGAATCATATCGAATCAAAGGTACACAGAAGGTATAAAAACCTAGGTCCTGAACATGGTGAAGCATGGTATATCACTACCCGTATAAGCATGTATAGACAGGTAAAGTATACATGGGATGCAAAACAAATCAATCAATCAAACATGTATCAAGATTTGGGTAGTGATTAACCGAAACAGATAAGAAACACAATTGATGCAATATGTTAATTTCATTACTAAGCATATCAAAGACAAAAAGTCAAAAGTACCCGCCTCCGAAAATAGAAAGGTCCAATCTGACTCCGAGATACTCGTCTCGCGTCAAAGTCCTGTGTTAAATCGCACAGTTTAGCTAATTTAATCATAAATAAATAGCTAAACTAATTTCTAATCCACTAACCAGTTAGGGTTAGTTTCATTAACCCCAACTACACCGTTATACAACTTCTAAACCTAAATCAATATTTATTGCTAACACAACTAGCAACAATCTAACACAAAGATCAAAACCGTAAACCTTACCTCAATTCAACCGGATCAAGAAGGAGGAAGTGGTGATCGACCACAGCTACTTTCCACAGCAAACAACCTACTGTTGATGCTGGAACCAAGCAAATCCACAGATCTCAACAGAATGGAATAGAATCTCCTCTCTGCTGGATTCTTCCCTACCATTCGGATCAAGGTGAGATCAAGAACACCACAGAACATCATAGTAACCAAAACTCACCTCACTGATCTCAACCATACATATCCAATTCTGTGCCAAATCCTTTCCTCCCCAAGGCTCGGCAGAAGGCTCGGCAGTGTACTGCGGGGTGACGCCGTGAGATGAGTGTCGCAGCTGAGCACAGAAGAAAAGGTCGGCACTGTGAGTTGTGGCCGGTGGTCGGCTGGCGTCACTGTGCTGGCCTCGTGCGGGAAGAGGACTCAACAGTGGCACGTCAAGGAAGAACTCAACATCTAGGTCTCGGCTAGGGTAGAAGCGTTTGGGGATTGGCGCCAGCAGAGGAAAACGGTGGCCGGCACAAGGAAGCAGCCGAGAGGAGGCAGTGGCGTCGGCGGAGATGCTAGGGCACCAGGGTGTGAGGCACTGCTCCTTGCGTCGCCGGCGGCTGCACTAGGTCGGTGGCGGCGAAGCAAATCTCAGCGGCGGCACAACCCAATTAGGGCACGGCGTCGCTGTGGTGGTGGCAGAGGAGAGGAGAAGAGGAGAAAGCTTCGGGTGTGCGGCTCGGGATGAAGAAAATGAAAAGAAGAAGAAGAAACCGCAGCGCGGCGGTTTGGGCAGAGGAGAAGGTCGCGATGGGGAAGAAGATATCGGGGAAGAGGAAAACGGCAAGGGAAAAAAAATAAAGTAAGGAAATAAAGAAAATAAAAGAAAAAGGAATTGTAAATATAAACATTTCCTTACTTAAATGGGGTAGCCTAAACAGGCTTTTTCGGACCCCGTTTTATCCCCGTTAACTCGTCCGTACGAGCTCCGAAAAATTCCCGAAAAATTACCAAAAATTTCGGAAAATTCCTTTATTCATATTCGCCTATTTTCCGGTATTTTACATCTCGTCCCTCGGATGCACCAAACCCGTCGACTCACTTCCCGTGTCATCCTTCTTGTCTACTGCGTCTTCTGCTTGACTTCTTATGTTCCTAAGTTTTTGCACACTTAGGCACAAAGATCAAAATATAACAGGATCTAACTTGACCTGGTTGACCACCTCAAAACTAACCTGGGGTACTTAATTACAATCTCCCTCTTTTTGATGTACATCAACCCAAGTTAAGTTAGGGTTAATGAAAACATAAAATAAGTAATTATTACAATAATACAATAATTTGGAAATTACTACAAGATATTTCAATTAAGTACAAATAAAATTTTACAAATTATCTCAAATTATTAACTCCCCTTAACTCTTTGAATTTCTCTCCCTTTTGATCACATCAAAAATTATGGGTAAATGTCCAAAAAAAATATGAAAAAAAATTATAAGATTGATTAAATAATGACTAAGTTTGAGAGAATCTTTCAAGAATTATTTTTGAATATATAAATTTCCAAAAGTAAAAAAACTATTTTTGGCAAAGATAATTTAAAAATTATTTTAAAATTTTGAAAAATATTGAAAAATTCTTTGATAGTCAAACTGAAATAGAAATGTCAGAATAAAAATTTTATGCATAAATAAATATTTATTTCGACCAATACAAATTATTTAATTAGAAATATTAATTTTTAAAGTTAAATGATTAAAAATAGAATTTGATATCTAAAAATCATGATAATTATTTTGAGTATATAAAATTTAATGTTTATTCATAAAAAAATTAAATTTTTTAAAAATAATGTCTAAATAATTTTTAATTGTAAGAACATTTGGTAAACAATTCAAACTAAATCAAATAACGGTAAAAAATATCGAAAAAATTTTCTTGCAACATAGAACTTAATATTTTATCATAGAAAAAATAAATTTTTACAAAAAAACTTGTGAAGTATTTTTAGTTTTAAAAATATAATTTTTGTTAAGAAATTTATAAAAAATTATTTAATGGTCAAAAAAAATTCTGAAATGTTTTGTATTGATAAATAACAAGTTTCTTTTCACAGAAAAAATAAAATATAATTACTTTCAAACGGAAGGTTTATGAAATAATTTATTTGATAAAATTTACTATAAAACAATTTTAAGCATGCAAAAAAATTAAGATAAATTAAAATTAACACATACATAAATATTTAAACTAAGCATAATTTAGGAATCCAAAATGAGTTCCTACCAACTGGATTAATAAGATATTCTTTAGGAATATATTTTTTGAAACTTTTGCAATTTAACTCTTGTGATATCTAAAATATCAATTTTGTTCTTGAAAATTTCTAAAATTTTGAACATGTGAGTATGCATCACTCTTTTGCAATTGTTCTAATTTTTATTTTAACTTAGCATTTTCAATTTTTAGTTTGTCGAATTCTTCTAGTGGGCATGATTTAGATAAAACTACTCTTATTTCTAGGTTTTCCTTTTTCAATTGTTCATTTTTTTGTTTTAAGCTTACAAAGAAACTTAAACATAGATTTTATGTCTAAATACAATTTATCAGAAGGTAGAAGACATACCTCACTTACCATATCAGATCTGAAGCTGGATTCTCCCCCTTTATCATTGTTGTCTTCTAATGTAGCTCCCCCTTCATCGATGTTTGCTTTTGAGTTACTTGATTCTTTATGGCTCACCATCAGTGACAGTCAAGTGTAAGCTTCTATCTCAGATTCTAATAAAGAGCTTTCATCCCAGGTAGCCTTGAGATTCTTGTGCTTGAATTGCCTTGACTCTTTGTCTTTCTCCTTCTTAAACTTTAAGCAGTTATCCTTGATATGCCCTTCTTTCTAACAATTCTTAAACTTTAAGCAGTTATCCTTGATATGCCCTTCTTTCTAACAATTGTAGCATCGAACCTTTCATTTGCCTCTTAGATTTTTCTTGGCATACATCTCATTAAACTTGTTAGATTTAAAAAACTTTTAAAACTTTCTTACCATATATACTTCTTGATCTTTGTCAACGGATGAGTATGACTCGAGTTTGCCCTTCTTGTTGGCTCTCAGTGCGAGGTTATGGTTTATCTCTATTTCTTTTATCACTCCTGCATATCTAGATTTATGTATTTCGAAAGTTGAAAAAAGTTCTTCTAAGGTACTTATCTTCAAGCCCTTAGAGATGTAGTATGCATCTATTAAGATTTACCACTCCATTGTTCTCAAGAAGGCATTGAGTGCATACCAGATTGCATCCCGATTCGTTACCGCTTCTCCGAGGTTATTGAGTTGGGTGATTAATTCCTTGATCTTCACATGGAGTTGAACCACCTTTTCTCCCTTGTTCATCCGGAGGTTTGTTAGCTGATTCTGAAGAATGTCTCATCTCGCTAGCTTGGCCTCCAAGGTGCCTTCATGGAGCTCCAAGAATTTCTTCTAGAGGTCTTTGGGGGAGTTGTAGGTGTTAATTCGGTCGACCTCTTACAGTGGCAGTATGATTAGCAGATAGAATTCTGTGTTTTCATTGTCTACAAAGTCGGTCTGCTACTTTTTATTCCACAAGTGTTCCTCTTTGTGTAGGGGTGAGTATTCGATTAAAATTGAACCAAATTAACCGAACTGAACTGATTTTTTTCAAACAAACCGAACCGAACTGATTTTTGATAAAAATCGAACTGAATCGAACCGAATTTTCAATAAAACCGAACAAACCGAATAAACTAATTTTTTCTAAAAATTTAGTTCGGCTTAATAAAAATTTGGTTCGGTCTAAAATTTATGGTGTGAAAAATCGATTAGGTTCAAAAATTCGGTCTATTCAGTCTATTCGATCAATTCGATTTAACCGAATAAGAAATTTAAAACCGAACCCGAACCGAATTAATTGACTTTTTTGGAGAAAAAACCGAATTTCTGAATAAAACGAACCAAATTTTTAAATTCGGTCGGTTTGATCGGTTTAACCAAACTTTTGCTCACCCCTATCTTTGTGTTAACTGTTTTCATCCTTGGATACTTCAAAACCAATTTTTAACGTAGCAAAATATCAAAATCGATTTTAAATATTTTACACTACCAAAGCACAAATTCTCCTTTGAACTTCGGTGGATGAATGTTTGAACTGGCCATCGTCTTATTACTTTAGTTGCCGGTTAGTCCTTTTGAGACAGTATAGCTCTGATACCACTTGTTCATCCCATATCGTCGGTAAGAGGAGGGGGATTGCCTACAAGTTACAAAAATATCTTCTCATTCTTTCGACTTTGATTAGACAAACACTTAATAAGTAAACAGAAAAATGTGTAAAAAGAAATTTGAGAATATTGAAATTTACTTGGTTTACAACTAGAAAGGTTGCTAATTCAAGGCAATGTTAGCACAAGCAAAGTTTCCTTCTTCGAGCTAGGTCGGAGGCGGACAAGCCTCGTATGGTGTTTAAAAACACAAATATAAAAGACAAAATTAAAACTGAAGTATAGTAAGTGTTGTATTAAATCTTGAGCCCCAAGCCTCCTTTTATAGCTTTACTAGTTGAAGTGATTGTTTGATGATGTAGCACATTCCAAGCGCCTAGCCCCAGTCCGAGCGTCCCTAGCTGGTCGCCTCAATCTACTTTGCAATGGCTAAGGGATTAGTCATTTATCCACTCCCAAGCGCCCAGACCCGTCTGGGCGCTCATATCACTACTGATGTGGACTACAGTACAACGCCTATGTGGGGGTTCCTCTTCTGCACCAAATTGGTCTGAGCACCTGGACCTGGTCTAGGCTCCTGGGCTTGGTCCAGGAGCCTAGACAAGTCAACACCTGTTAGCATTTCGAGCGGCAAAAATCGCTTTTTGTGTTGCAGAAACCCCGAAGTTAGCCACAGATCCGTGCGAAGATATATTTAAAATTAAATCATGTGCATGTTTCTACCTTAGATCTACCTTAGAACTACATGAAAAGAGAGTTACCCTTGTAGCAAAGCCCTTCGCTTATCCCGCTCGTCCAAGAGTTGCCGGATCTCGTAGGGTGTCAAGTGTACACCCCTCTATATGTATCCACACGGACAAAAGGTGGAGAAAAACTACCTAGAGTGTGCTAGCACTCTTGGTGGTCACGGTAATGGAGGATGAGAGGGAGAGTAGAGAAGAGAGGAGGAAGAAGATGACCTCTTGAATGAGTACACAAAATGTAACTCACTTCACTAATGTGGCCGGCCACATTTAGAGGCTCTTATACCTCCATGTAATACCAAGAGCCATGACTCTTGATCTACCTCATGAGGTGGCACTCAATGATGTAGTCATGATGATATGGAACATCATCATTGGCCGGCCCCCATGCCATGTCACAATGAAGTGGCATTTGGTCAAGTCAAACTTGACCCTTCATCTTCGCTCTCAAGTCAAGTCAAACTTGACTCATTTATCTCCCATGGTTGATCAAATCTAACCATTGATTCAAGTCAATTTGATTTAATGAATCTCTATTCATTGAATTAAATTGATCCAATGAGTCATAATCTAAATTAGACTCGTTCAACACATGAATCAAATTGAGTCCAACTCAATTAGTCTAATTTGGATTACTCTTAATCCAATTTGGTTCATCACATGAACCTAATCCTCTTAGTCCATCATATGAACCTATTCTCCATCTAATTGCCCTTTGTGTGTGACTCTATAGGTTCTTGTAACGTTGGCAATGCTCCTAAACACATTAGGAGCATAAGTAATGAGCGGTATCTAGCAACACATCATTACTACCCAAGTTACAAGAATATTGAGATCCAACATCACCTTTGTGACTACTAATTATAGCTCTCACAATATGTGACAATTTCCTTCTATCCTTGACATTTAAATAGATCAAATGAGGCATAGACCGTGTCATCCTCTAATCAATTTATATCTTGAACTCCAAGTAGACTCACTCTAAACAAATGAGCTCAATATCTCATATTGACTCATTTGGGCATGACCATGCACTTAGTGGTCTCACTCTATCAAGAATCATGGTGTCACTCCCGTCATATAGGAGGGATAGATCTCATCTACATCACTCACATCCCTCCGCATAATTTGTTACATACACAGTAATCGCCTTTATAGTCCACCCAGTTACGGGTGACGTTTGACGAAGTCAAAGTATGCAACTCCTTATGTAGGGAACCATGGTGACTTCAGGTCCAAAGACTGATAGTCATACTAATAGTCACATGAGAAAGTATATGACACTCATATAACAATCCATGATACTTTCTCATGGCGGATCATTCAGTATACATTCTCCAATGCATACCCATGTGTCAACTTGATACTCCATATCCATGACTTGTGAGATCAAGTCATCGAGTTGACCTACATGCTAGTCTCATCGCATTAATATTATCCCTGAATGTTAATACTTGACTAGGAATGATTAAGAGTAGTGTTCTCTATATCTTCTCACTATCAATTCAACCAATCAATTGATATAGATAAGAACTTTCTACTCAAGGACGCTATTATACTTAGTTATTTGGCACCAATACAAGTAAGTATAATAACTATAAAGAAATGTCTTTATAAGTATATAGGAATATGATATATCGAGTCCATACAACAATCATCATATGATTGGCTCTAGGGCTCTAACTAACAACACCATGTTGACTTGTTTGACTACTGATTTGACGCTTGGGTGATTGATCAGACATCCAGAATTAGGCTCACCCAAACTCATCTCCGGCTTTCTCTCCTTAAGCAGTCTTCCTCTCTTGCTTCTCATCCCTCGAAAGTCCCGCGCGTGTCCTTCTCATCCGTCGGTGTACTCTTTCGCAGCTTCTCATCTCTTAGATGCACCAAGCCCATCGACTCGCCTCCCGTGCCATCTTCTCGTCTACTGCGTCTTTTGCTCGATTTCTTGTGTTTCTAAGTTCCTACACACTTACACATAGGGATCAAAACATAATAGGACTTGACTTGGTTGACCATATCAAAACCAACCCAAGGTACTTACAAGAATGACCCAATAGATCAGTGAAGGATGAAAATTAGGCAAACAACTTTTAGTGATCTAGAGATCATCTATGTGAGAAAGAAGTGAGGCCACTCTGAAAAGAATTAGAGGCATACTTCTTAGAACTTCTCATGGAATCAAGCGTGCTCATGGCCAAAATGAACACACTCATGAGAATTGAAATGTATCAGGGAGAGTCCTGGTGAGATATGTCAATGTTTACATAGACGGAAAAATAATTCAAGGACATTATGTCTACTATCAGTCAGTAAACAAACAAATCTTCACAAAGGAAAGTTCAAATGGTACAACCTATCTATCCTATACTAGACTCAACTGTTGAATACTATCACATACTGTATTTCCATTCATATGGGGGATTGTTAAAAATGTGAATGGAAAAGGAGGTAGAAAGGAAAGAGACTGCTTTGTGTATGAGTTTAGTCCCACATTGGAAGTTTCAAGGCACTATAGTTAGTTTATATTGTTGCACATACATTGATGATGTAAATAAATACATAGAGATAAGCTCTCTCTCACACGGGGGTGTGCAGGGGGGTCCAAATCCAGGGTCCAGATTGCACTAAAATAAATTAACTCATGTGTGAGCACGACCATGCGCCAATTCTGAACTGGTCAGGGCTAAATTTTCTCAAGTGAATGAACCAATATTTTGCCACTTGAATATCTTTTTGCTACCATCTCAAGAGTATAACGAAAGTATTAATCAGAAGTTAATGGTGATTCTGTAACCTCTTGACAATAATAGTCGATCAATAATGGAAAATGACTGTCATTAAATCAAAAATTGAATGGCCATTCATTGTAGCTATTGGTGAGTGCTCTTATAAAAGGAGGTTATGAGTAAGAGCAGAAGAATCGAAGACAAGCGAAAATAATACAAAATAATTTCTCCACCTTCATTCCCCGATTTCGCTCGGCTAAACTACTCGTGAAGCACTCGGGTGCATTTTCAGTTTGTCGTGATCCACCAGTGCTTGGTGGTAATTACGGTCTACCGCTATATCCTAGGAAACAAATGATCTGAGATAATCTCGAAGCACAATTGGAGGTGGGACAAATCTATTTCAAGGAAATTACTTGATAGCAGGTCTCAGCTTCTTCTTCCGACTTGGCAGTTGGTGACTCGACACTTGGTAGTTAGCGATTGGCAACTCAACACTCAGCAGTCGGCTGATTCGACACTTGACACTCAGTGATATGCAATTGGCGGTCAGTGGTCGGTGACTCGACACTCGGCACTCGACAGTCAGTTGACTAGGCACTCAACATTCAGAGTTGGCACTCAACTAACTCAGCAGTGGCGTCGAACCCATGAGTCAAACTTAGCACTCGAACTTAGCAATCAGACTCGGCAGTCGGACTCGGCTGACTCTGACTTTGTACTCAGACTCTACAATCAATCATACTAGACAGCCCAGTCTTACAGGCAATTCAGTCATTCCAAGCAGCTCCTTCCCTTCTTGGCAGTCTGAGATTATCCACTTGGGTCACTCTCAAAGATAAGTTGAAGTTAAAGTTATAATTTCAATTTAGCTAATTCCCCAACATCTCTAGCAGATTATCCAACAATCAATCTCTGAGTCGGGAGCCGGGTGCCGAGTGGAGTTGGTTCCGAAGGCGGGAGTCAGGTGTCAAGTGGCGTTGGTCTCAAAGCCGGATCTGCATAGGATGTGAGTGTAACCCGATTTGGACATAACTCGGAGGGCCTAGATTCGAGTCCCACCTTGACTGGACTTATCTGCCTTATAGGTCAGCTTGACTCTTGGCTTTTCTTTGCCATGTAGGTAACCTTGCTTCCCATATCAACTATATATAAGGTGTGGCCCCTCTAGAATTGGATAATTTCCAAAATCTCTTTTGTTTCCCTTGATGAGAAGAGTACTTAGGTGTCGTTGCCCAAATCTATACAAA
Source organism: Zingiber officinale (assembly GCF_018446385.1). Lineage (NCBI taxonomy): Eukaryota > Viridiplantae > Streptophyta > Magnoliopsida > Zingiberales > Zingiberaceae > Zingiber > Zingiber officinale. The sequence goes on from NC_055989.1 coordinate 68,506,428, forward strand.
AGATCTGCACCCATTATTTCTTTGCAGGATCATAGGATTTTGAGACAAATAAAAGCCATGATATTAGCATCAACTAGAAGGGATCTCCGACGAAGTAACGCTCGAATTCTAACTTGGTGCTTTTGAATGGAATGTTTCAAATGGAGTTTGGAAGTTACCAAGATGAATGACCCTATCTAAAAATCGTGGAGACGATAAGCTGGGGATGTGGCTGCCGCATTGATTGGATGTAGACTCCTCTCCAATGTACAACACAAGAAACGTCAGTGCCGAGCCAGGAAAGGGGTCCCCAACATTGATCCTCCTAAACTCAAGTCAGTCACCGGAGAGAGGAAAAAGGTGGAGCAACATTAGACACAGGAGTGAATAGTGAATAATGCGTACCTCCACCGGTGTATGGAACCCCTTTATATAGAGCCCTAGTGTGCGATATGCACACTTCTCTTGAGATGCGGGCACATTCTCCAACTGGTCATGGGCAAGTTCTCCAATTTGTCATATGAAAGGACGTGTCGGGAAAGTGCCTCTGACACTATACCTTAACAGGGCATGCATATCCCTGACAAAATAGTAGAAGCTTTCGTCGTACTATCTCTCAAAAGGATAATGAGAGCTACGACAGTGATCCCGCTGTTTGCCCGAGTGAGGTAGCCGCTTGACTGAGAATCCTCCACTCAGTCGGTCTCGGTTGTTCTTCCTTGTCGTGACTGGTATAGTAGCTTATCTCCTTCCGCTTAGACAAGCGCTTCGGTGACCTTATCATTCTGTCAATCTACAGTGAGCGTCTGGCGATCTTGCGCTATTATTCTAAGCTAGACGAGGGTCAGCTCAAACAAGCCTCTTACCAATCGGACACTGCCCGCATCGATCAGCTATTATAGTCGACCTCCGCTCGGCCACCATAGGTGCGCCCTTTGACATCTTGGTGTTGACTATCTTGACTTTGACCTCCACGTCGACTGCTATCTCTGTCCTTTAACCCACACTTAGTGGGTCCCCCTTTATCACCGCATCACAAGTCTTTCCCTCAAGTCTAGTTAAAAGAGGTTGTAAGTCCAACTGACTGGACAAGTAGTGCCTCGGGTGACCTCTGCCGATCAGATACTCTCTGTGTTTGGATGTTGGTCGGCTCATATCTCCTAACTGCCGTTTGGACATAATGAACGTCGAAGTTTATCGCTTAATCGGACGTCTAGTTTGTCGACCGACCATTACTTTCCTTGAACTCGAACTCCTGATCGGATGACATAATCTCCAAAGCCTGCAGTGGATCTACCGCTCGGCTGCATCATAGACAGATATCTATGCCAATCAGGATGGTTGACGATGACACTTGGCGAATTTTTCCCTTTCTCTATACTTTCTCAAAAGAGCATCCTGTCTTAGTGGCTGACGTCATCCAAATATCTAGAAAACTATGTAAATCCTTGATCATTATGGTTGAGCACGCAGACATACCTTTTAATTAAGTCTCATTAATGCTCTCTCGTATCTAACTGCCACGTGTGCTATCTTCTGTCACTGCACATTTGACGTGATCAGTAGATATCTGCTGCTAATGTGACAGACGTCTTTTCAAATTCCACAGCTAGATTTTATCCTTGTTTTTCTCAACCCTTGATTGGACGACTCTAACCGATCGACCACGAGGTTTATAAACCTTCATCTGCTAGCCGTCATCTTCACTTTGCCTGGCACTTTCGTCTTCGAGCAGTCTCTGTGATGTTTCTTCTCCTCTTCTTCTCCGGTGACCTTTCTCAGTAAGGTTCTTCTCTTTCCTTCGTCGAATCCATGGGTTGCGTCTTCTCGATTTCTTTATTTTTGATGGCCGATTTTTCGTAACCGCCTGTGCCCTGTCCCTGGGCTCTGGTACACTTCAACTGAGTCCAGGTTTAATTGGGAGGAGATAGACCAGCTTAAATCCACCTACCATTTTTCATCTGATTATCAAATTGTCATTCCCTTTGCTTACGACCGCCCACACGAACCTCCCGTCGACTTCCTTTCCTTTTTTAAGGATCAGTTTTGTGTTGGTCTTCGATGTCCCGTTCATCCATTCTTTTTTGCCATCTATAAATATTTTCGTATATCCATGCATCAACTGGTTCTGAACTCCTTTAGGTTGCTGTGCGGGGTAGTAGTAGTATTCCGCATGCACGACATCCCTTTGATGCCTCGGGTCTTCTTTTACTTTTATTATCCTAAGTTATCCGAGTCCGGTACCTTTTTATTTTATGCTCGAGTGGGCTTAGTCTTTTTTGACAAAATTAAATGTCGTCCTCCAATAAGCATTGGAGGGAATACTATTTCTTTGTTCATTTTCCTGAGCGGTCTGACTTCCCGACCGGCTGGCAGATGAAAGTGATGACACCTCCATCGCTCGAAAGATACCAAAGCTGATCGGACTACCTCCAAGCAGCGTCTAGTTTGGTCTGTCAGAAGTATCACATTCACCGACTGTTGTTAGAGGGTGTCCTGTATGTGTTCGGACTAAGCCCGATCAGTACGCAACTGTCGTCCAGCCTAGGTATGATCTTTTTTCTCCTTATCTTTGAATCTAACTGATTTTTCTTCCCCTTTTGCAGCCTAAATCATGCTGAGGGCACATTTGGCCAACAAGAGTAGGCTTACAGATGTAGAAATCAATGTTGTGGGTGTGGCCGAGCTAGAGAATCATGGCCTACAGCCGGTCACCCACTCTGACGATCCGCTCGGTGAGGCGGGAGAGACAAATGCACCGGTCAGTGAGGGTGGAGCGAGTTAGACAGCGGCTAGCTGAGCCATAATCGCTACAGCTGAACTGCCTCCCAAATGACCTTCCATGTTGTCGATTGCAGTTGCCTCAGAGTTAGATACCTCCGGAGAGCCTCTGATACGATGCAAGAGGTACCGCGAGGAAGCTTCCTCCCACTCCGCCACTTCCTCCCTGCAAACCCCTGCCCGTACCAGTTCTTGGCCATCATCCGAGCGGGGTGAGACATCGACGCCTGCTCTCCCGAGCAAGGAGTCACGATGCTCCATACTTCAACATCATCCGATCGGATGCCTTCACTGTCCAATCTACCTTCGGGGACTATCTGTGCACCGCCGATCACATTCATGCCACCACAATCTTCATCGGCTGCATAAGTATTCATCATCCATCCATCCTCGATGCCAAAGTCTACGGGCAAAGTGACTGCGGAGCCCTCTGGTCCAAGCGGCCATAGGCAAATAACGACCATCATCTACTTACCCACTGATGAATGGCGTCGTCTGGACGATGTCGCGTCTCGCACCCCCGAGCACCAGATTCAGATTCAATGGCCTCTAGCACAAGTATGGACCAATGCTAGGGCCCACGCGACGATCATCTCACCGGGGGAGCTTGCGAACAACCATACCTAGATGGCTACTAGGGTATGTATATTGCCTTTATATTTACTTGCTTTTATCCGTTAAGCACTTACAATCTTATTGTGGCTATAGTACTGGGTCAAGAGCCTGGTCATGTGCCAAAGGCTAGCCTTTCTAGATCATCAAGTCTAAACAACTATGCGCTTCGAGCGACCAATCAGAGGTTGCTTAGGCACACACAGAGCAGCTGATTGCTAAGGCGACCCAACTGAAGCACGATCTGCAGAAGAGCTCCGAGCTGCTACAAGCAAAGAAGGCCAAGAGTGTCAAGCAGGCTTCACAACTGGCGAGGCTCAACAAGCAGGCCAGCTCCTTTGAATTGAGGATAAATTCTACTAATGCCTGAAAGCTCCGAGCTATTGAGGATCTCGATATCATGAATAAGGAGACTCGGGACTTAGCTCAGAATCTTAAAGAGGCTGAGGCTGTGCTGAGTGCTGAGCGGGAGAGTCGATCAGTAGAGCAAGCTATGGTAAAGGTCCAGCTCACCGCCAAGGATGCTGACTTGGAATCATTGAAGTCAGAGTTGGAGGCATCCCGATTGGCCCTCAAATTTATCAAGATGCAGAGCTTGGTCGGTTTGAAGTCCTTAAGCGGGATTATCTCCGCTCGGACACCTTCAACGACCGGTTCACAGACCGAGCGCTTTTCCTCTTCAATTTCAGAATTGATGGGACTCTTGACCAGCTAAAGGACGACAGCTATCTCCCTTCCGCACTGACTAACAAGGTTATCAACCGGGAGAAGTTGCCCGAGTCGCTCTCCTACGACGTGCTCGACTATCTTGAGAAATCTTCATTTTTGCCTTCTTGGGTCGCCTTCTGTATTTTCTTCAGATGTAGAAAAATTTTATAAGTGTAAATGTATGCATCTTTTTATCAAACTAAACAAGTGCTCGTTGACGACTTATCATTCACCATTTCATCACTTTATTATGTTTTACAAATGCTTAAAGAATGCATCGTCGTTTGGTTCAAGCGGGGTTGCACACCACTTAGCGTTTTATAAAGTTTTTCGAAATTTAATTCCCCGCTTTCCCAATCGTCATTGTAGCTACTCTCAGAGACTTCCGCATGCTAATTGTAGCATAAGCCGAACAACTGTATCATAGCGATGTGTCCCTACTTCCGTTACTACTCAACCTGTTAACTTTACTTTATGGCCTTAGGAAGCCACTCGGCCTTGTTCATCGCCGACTTAGTTTTAGAGTTGTTGCTTGTCTATTATTTGTTGTAGACTCGAGTTTATAGTCGCCGCTCAACTATTGATGCGTAGACTTGGGTTTATAGCCGTCACTCGGTTGTTGAAGGCATAGACGAGGGTTTATAGTCGTCACTTGACTGTTGAAGGCGTAGACGAGGGTTTATAGTCGATGCTCGACTGTTGAAAGCGTAGACGAGGGTTTATAGTCACTGTTCAACTGTTGAAGGCGTAGACGAGGGTTTATAGTGATAGATCGGATGAGTACGATATAGGGGGGGTGAATATCGTACTCTTTTAAAAACTTTTCTTTTCGTATTTCAAAACAATTTGAGTAAGCAGTGGAAAATATAAAGGGGCAAGTTCATTTACTTCGTTCGGAGCCTAGCTCAATTCCTACTCGAAGGCCCGCGGTCCTTGACCGCGCCGATGGGCAAACACTATAACCCTTCTTTCCGAAATCTTCGAAAAGAAGCAGTGCGTACAATATGCAAGATAGTAACACCCTACTATCTTGTAACAATTTAAGTACAATGCAAGCTTATTACAAAATAAAGTATACCAACAAGGATTTGAAGATGAAGCTAGGTCGGCACTTCTGAATGGAGCAGCTTGCAAGTCGTAGAGTAGTAGCAGAAGCTTGCACAGAGATGACCTTTGAAGCAGAACCGTGTACCTGAGCTCTGGACCTCAAGCTCCCTTTTATAAGAACTGTCGACGTTCGGTCGACCGATCCATGGGTTCGGTCGACCGATCCATGGGTTCGGTCGACCGAACCCGCTCCCCTCCTTTTGTGCTGAGATTCGCTGAGATCTGATCTTCGAGCATTAACTGATCTTTAATGGTTCGGTCGACCGATAACCTTGTTCGGTCGACCGAATAGTGAATTTCCCTTCTCGCCGAGATTCACACTTAATGCTCCATTAATGCTTTTATTGGTTCGGTCGACTGAATCTCATTTTCGGTCGATCGATCATGCTGTGATACCATGTTTGCGAGCCTGAACTGTTTTGCCAAATTTGTCTGTTCGGTCGACCGAACCTTTTTTCGGTCAACTGATAAAATACCTTGTTAGGTCGACTGAACCTCCTGTTCAGTCGACTGAACCCTTGGTAAATTGAAGGTTTCTGAGTGCTGGTCGCGTGGCCGCTGACAGAGCCTGATTCTGAGTTCTGAGTCAAAAGTTATGACCATTTGAAGTTCAAGGGGTCATATGATTCTGCAACACAAAGTTAGTTCGATATAACAAGAATATTCCTGCAAAACAAAGTTAGCACAGTTATAATAGTAATATGCATGAGTATAACAGTTAGGACTGTCTTGATCTCAACTTGGAAACCTTCCCGGTTTCTTCAGTTGAATCAGCGACCTTAAGTTGTTCCCTTTAGGAACCCGACCTCACTGTTGCTCCTCCAGTTATTTACCTCAACCTACCTGCCAAACGTTAGGTCCTCCAGACCTGTTTGGACTTTACTGTCTGGTCATGACTAGGGCTTTCCTGATTGAGTAAATAGCCTGTACACTTAGCCAAATATCAGATCATAACAAGACTTAACTTGAACCTTTGACAACATCAAAACTCAGGTTTGATTCTGGTGCACCTTGCACCAACAATCTCCCCCTTTTTGATGTTTAGCAACCAAGGTTCACAGTTAAGTTTAAAATATGCAGAGTTAAGTAAACAAACATTTAACTCTCCCCCTGAGTTCAATAACTCCCCCTAAATTTACTATCTCTCCCCCTTTGACACACATCAAAAATAGGGGTAATACCAACATGTTTGAAATAGTTTAAGAGAAAAACTAAGTTTGAGTTAGAAAACTTTGAAAAATTTTGAAATCAAGGTTCTCTAAGTATAAGTTAGAAGTTATTCGATTGAAAATAATAGTAAAAAAAGGTTTTTTTTTTATAAAAATCCATAAAATATCTAAGCTTTGAATTATTAAGTTAAAACTATTTGAAAATGTATTTTTGAAAAAATATCTAAGAAAAACTTTGGAAGTTAGAAATTTTTTAAGAAAAAATAGTGAACTAAGTTTTTAAATTAGTCTTTAATTTTTTTTTAAAATTTTAAATCTAAGTCAAATTTTGAAGAAGAAACTTTGAAGCAAAAAAATTTTAAATCAAGAACATTTATACTTTTTTAGGAAAATAATTATATAATTTGAAATATTTTGGAAAGAGAATTTTGAAATATATTTTAAAATCCATAAGTCTAAAAGAAATAAGTTTTGAAAATATGAATTTTGAAAAATTCTAGGAAAGATTGGTTTTGAAATGATGTTGATGCTCCCTTAATTAAATAATCTAAAGAACAAACGATATATGAAAAATATATGTTAGAACAACCCTTTTGGAGTAATTTAGTTAATTATTTAAGTTAAACTTAATAAAGGTTAGTTTTCAATTGATTAAGATTAACTAATTTAGGATTAAATTTAAATTAATAAAATACGGTGATTAGTTTAAGTTGTTAATCAATTTTAGATTAATTAAAGTAACTTAATGATTAATTGATTAAAATTAATTAATGTTGATTTTTAATTAGACTAGATTAAGATTATTTAAACGTGAATTAAGTTACGTATTAAATTAGAGAATTTATAAATTAATTGATTAAGTTGAGAATTAAATATTGATTATTTTGAATTTTGTATTAATTAGATTTGTAAAGTTAAATTAATTAACTTCAAATTAATTAATGATTTAATTTTTTTTAATTAAAATAAATTAGGTTTGAGATTAAAAATTTATTGATTTATTTATAATTTATTGTATAAATTAAAGTTATTTAAAATTAACTTAAGTTTTAATTATTTTAAGTTTAAAATTTAATTAAGTTTTAACAAAGTTTTATTTTTTAAAAATAATTAATTAAGTTTTAAAAAGTTTTAAAAGAAATTTAATTAAGTTTTTAAGAAATTTAATTAAGTTTTAAAAGAAATTTAATTAAGTTTTTAAGAAATTTAATTAAGTTTTTAAGAAATTTAATTAAGTTTTAAAATAATTTTAATTAAGTTTTAAAATAATTTAATAAAGATTTTAATTAAGTTTTAATTAAGATTTAAAAATTTTAATTAAGTTTTTTTTAATAATTTTAAATAAGTTTTAAAATAATTTTAAATAATTTTAAAATAACTTTTAATTAAGTTTAAAAAAATAATTTTAATTAAGTTGAAAAATAATTTTAATTAAGTTTAAAATAATTTTAATTAAGTTTAAAATAATTTTAATTAATTTTAAAATAATTTTAATTAAGTTTAAAATAATTTTAAATTAAGTTTTAAAATAATTTTAATTAAGTTTTAAAATAATTTTAATTAAGTTTTTAATAAATTTTTTAAAAAGTTTTAATTAAGTTTTAAACTAATTTTAATTAAGTTTTTTTTTAATAAATTTAAATAAGTTTTAAAATCATTTTAATTAAGTTTAAAATAATTTTAATTAAGTTTAAAATAATTTTAATTAAGTTTAAAATAATTTTAAATTAAGTTTTAAAATAATTTTAATTAAGTTTTTAATAAAGTTTTTAAAAAAGTTTTAATTAAGTTTTACAATAATTTTAATTAAATTTTATAATAATTTTAATTAAGTTTTTTTTAATAATTTTAAATAAGTTTTAAAATCATTTTAATTAAGTTTAAAATAATTTTAATTAAGTTTAAAATAATTTTAATTAAGTTTAAAATAATTTTAATTAAGTTTTTAATAAATTTAATTAGTTTTAATTAAGTTTTACAATAATTTTAATTAAGTTTTACAATAATTTTAATTAAGTTTTTTTAAATAAGTTTTAAAATCATTTTAATTAAGTTTAAAATAATTTTAATTAAGTTTAAAATAATTTTAATTATGTTTTTAATAAATTTAATTAATTTTAATAAGTTTTTAAATAATTTTTTAATAAGTTTTATAAAGTTTTAAAAAGTATAAAATAATTTATTAATAAGTTTTAAAATAATTTTTAATAAATTTTAATGAGTTTTTAAAAATTTAAAATAATTTTTTTAATAAGTTTTAAAATAATTTTTAATAAATTTTAATGAGTTTTAAAAAGTTTTAAATAATTTTTTAATAAGTTTTAAAATAAGGTTTGATAATTAATTTTGTATTGAAGTTTGAATTAAAGTTTGATAATTAATTATGAATTTAAGTTTGAATTAGAGTTGATAATTAATTATGAATTTAAGTTTGAATTAGGTTTGATAATTAATTAGGTTTGATAAATAATTTTGAATTTAAGTTTGAATTAGAGTTGATAATTAATTATGAATTTAAGTTTGCATTAAAGTTTGATAATTAATTATGGATTTAATTTTGGATTAGATTTGATATTTAATTTTGGATTAGATTTGATAATTAATTTTGAATTTAAGTTTGAATTAGGTTTTATAATTAATTATGAATTTAAGTTTAAATTAGGTTTGATTATTAATTTTCGAGAAAGGTTATTGAACCCATGTTAGATTCAAACTTAGCTTTGGGTTAATCAAGCAGACGTCCTAAGGATAAGCTTTCAGTTCAGTGGTGAGGCATACGACCTACTTGGATATCATTAGACCACTTGCTGAAGGCTTTCCAAACTGTTCCCACCCAAAAAACTTAATACTAAATTTTGATCTAACTAGCCCATGTTTGACTGGGGTAGCTTCGGTCAGATCCACTAAGTCTAGTGCACCAGGTAGAATTTCATATTCAGCCTAGACATGTCTTCGACAAAGCTTCCTTGACGTACTATCATCCCAATCCATTCTGATGCTATCTTATAGGGTTTGGTAAACCTTTTTCATTTAACCGTTCTAAGCAGAAATAAACCTAGTCCTAAGTATTAAGTTTGGTTAATCAAGTTGGTTGTATTATTTTTCTACTTGCTCCCCCTGAGTCATAGCTTAGATAAGGTCTATCTAAGTAATAGATTTGACTCTTAGGGACCAAGTATAGATTTGGTTCAATTTGTTTGATTAAAAATTTTGTTTGGACCCATGCTTGGACTTGACTTCTAACTTTTTGACTAATTAAAGACAAATATGATTTGTTTGTTTGTTTAGGGTTGTAGCCAAGTCCTGATTTGTTGTACACGACTTGTTGCGATCCAAGTACCATATTTAAACACTTGGATCCCAGTTCGAACTTTTCCAACATTTCCTTGAGTTGCTCGACTTGTCTTTTCAAGTTGGAATTTTCTTCCTCAAGTTTTGTAACTTGAGTCGAAGTTCTAACTTGAACTTGATTAGTCGAGTTACTCAAGTTAACTTGTTCCTTAAGGCGGTCGATTTCCTTAAGTAGCAAGTTATTTTGTTTTTCGGATTTTGTTAATTTATTAAACAAGCATTTAATTACTTTCAACATTTCAGACTTCGAATTAAAAGTTACCTTATCGTGTCCTTTTGAAACTGATGCAAATCCATGGCTTATCTTAGACTTGTCGTCAGACTCTGACTCATACTCATCTTCAGACTCGGATTCAGACTCTTCAGTCTTTGCCATAAATGCTATATGACTCAAGTGCTTTGGTTCTGGTTTTGTTCGGGGCTTAGCTTCCTTGTTTGGCCCTGCATATAAAGCTAACCCTTTCTTGGCTTGACTCAAGTTAGTCTGCTCATATAATGTTAATTCACAAAATAGTTCGTCTAATTTAATAATGGAAAGATCCTTTGCAACTTTATAGGCATCTATAATAGATGCCCATAAGGAGTTTCGAGGGAATGAGTTAAGCGTATACCTGATGATATCACGATTCTCAAGTTGATGGCCGATGATATGTAGTCCATTTAGGATATCCTTAATCCTCATGTGTAGTTGGCTTGCCGACTCACCATCTAGCATTTTAATATTTAGTAATGAATTTAATAAAAGATCACGCTTTATTACCTTTGTATCATTTGTCCCTTCATGTAGTTTAACTAACTTATCCCACAAATCTTTTGCATTGTCGAAGGGGCCGACTCGTTTTAATTCTTCTTTTGATAATCCACATTGTAAAGTGTTGAGTACCTTTGAATCAATTTGTACTTTCTTCTTTATTTCTTCTGTCCATTCCTCTGGATTGTTGACTGGTGATGTGTAGCCGCATTGGATAATGAGCCATTAATCAATGTCTGTTTTGAGAAAAACTTCCATCCTCTTTTTCCAGTATGGGAAATCGCTTCCATCGAATAGCGGAGGACGGACGGTCGAATATCCCTCGTATTGTGTCATTTGTTCTTGCACCAAAAATTGAGAAACAAAAAGAATTTCCAAGACTCTTGTCTTGGGATTAGCAGTGCTTGAAAAATAAAAAAATATTCTAAGAAAAAAAATGATGAAAAGAAAAAGTTTTAAAAGATTCTTTGAAAAACGGTTAAGTAATTTCAGAGCTAACGAGGCTCTGATACCAATTGATAGATCGGATGAGTACGATAGAGGGGGGGGGGGAGGGGGGGGGGGGGGGGAATATCCTACTCTTTTAAAAACTTTTCTTTTCGTATTTCAAAACAATTCGAGTAAGCAGCGGAAAATATAAAGGGACAAGTTCGTTTACTTCGTTCGGAGCCTAGCTCGACTCCTACTCGAAGGCCCGCGGTCCATGACCGCGCCGATGGGCAAACACTATAACCCTTCTTTCCGAAATCTTCGAAAAGAAGCAGTGCGTACAATATGCAAGATAGTAACACCCTACTATCTTGTAACAATTTAAGTACAATGCAAGCTTATTACAAAATAAAGTATGTCAACAAGAATTTGAAGACGAAGCTAGGTCAGCACTTCTGAATGGAGCAGCTTGCAAGTCGTAGAGCAGTAGCAGAAGCTTGCACAGAGATGACCTTTGAAGCAGAACCGTGTACCTGAGCTCTGGACCTCAAGCTCCCTTTTATAAGAACTGTCGACGTTCGGTCGATCGATCCATGGGTTTGGTCGACCGAACCCGCTCCCCTCCTTTTGTGTGGAGATTCGCTGAGATCTGATCTTCGAGCATTAACTGATCTTTAATGGTTCGGTTGACCGATAACCTTGATCGGTCGACCGAATAGTGAATTTCCCTTCTCGCCAAGATTCACACTTAATGCTCCATTAATGTTTTTATTGGTTCGGTCGACCGAATCTCATTTTCGGTCGACTAAATCTCATTTTCGGTCGATCGATCATGCTGTGATACCATGTTTGCGTGCCTGAACTGTTTTGCCAAATTTGCCTGTTCGGTCGATCGAACCTTTTTCCAGTCAACTGATAAAATACCTTGTTCGGTCGACTGAACCTCCTGTTCAGTCGACTGAACCCTTGGTAAATTGAAGGTTTCTGAGTGCTAGTCGCGTGGCCGCTGACAGAGCCTGATTCTGAGTTCTGAGTCAAAAGTTATGACCATTTGAAGTTCAAGGGGTCATATGATTCTGCAACACAAAGTTAGTTCGATATAACAATAATATTCCTGCAAAATAAATTTAGCACAGTTATAATAGTAATATGCATGAGTATAACAGTTAGGACTGTCTTGATCTCAACTTGGAAACCTTCCCGGTTTCTTCAGTTGGATCAGCGACCTTAAGTTGTTCCCTTCAGGAACTCGACCTCACTGTCGCTCCTCCAGTTATTTACCTCAACCTACCTGCCAAACGTTAGGTCCTCCAGACCTGTTTGGACTTTACTGTCTGGTCATGACTAGGCTTTCCTAATTGAGTAAATAGCCTGCACACTTAGCCAAATATCAGATCATAACAAGACTTAACTTGAACCTTTGACAACATCAAAACTCAGGTTTGATTCTGGTGCACCTTGCACCAACATATAGTCGTCACTCAATTGTTGATAAAGATAAGGGTTTATAGTCGTCGCTCGACTGCTGATAAAGACAAGGGTTTATAGTCGTCGCTCGACTGTTGACGTAGACTAGGGTTTATAGTCGTCGCTCTACTGTTGACTTAGACAAGAATTTATAGTCGCTGCTCGACTGTTGACATAGACTAAGATTTATAGTCGCCGCTCGACTGTTGACATATATAGACCAGGGTTTATAGTCGTTACTCGACTGTTAACGTAGATAAGTATTTATAGTCGTCGCTCGACTATTGACGTAGACTAGGGTTTATAGTCACCGCTCGACTTTTAACTTGGTTGATCGGCGCAAGAGTCTTGGACACTTGTGAATTTTATTCATGGTTCACCTGCATTAACAAAAAACACATACATACAACTTTATTGGGTTTAACCATGGATCTCTCACGCGACCCTATAAAGCTGGAGATGGTTTGCGCTGCAAGGTCGTTCAAGCATTCTCTTGTCCTCGTCTTGCAGGTAGTAGACTCCTGAGCAGAGCTTCTGAATGATGATGTAGGGTCCTCCCCATGAGGTTTTCAGCTTGGTGTCATCGCCGACCAACTTCACTCGGGGTGTAGTGCTTTGGCAGAGGGTCGTCCAAGATTCCCTTAGAGAATTGTTGATTGATCCGCTCGGGTGAATCATCATTCCTTGGTGTTTTCCCTTTACGCGCGTCCCAAATGGGTGCGTCGTCTGAGGAGGATCCTCGATCCTTATCCGCTTGGCCTAGCTCCTTTGATAGAGTGTGGAACAGTGCTTGATGAAAGGGGATCGGCGTGTTGGGTGCATCTCCGTATATGCCAATCGGCTTCTTACTATATCCTTGAATGGGTACATGCTCCGCTCGTTCTCCATATCCGGCTTGATGACCCGTTGCTGAGGCCGTGGGCTCTTGTACCTGGCGATCGGCCAGCACCTGTTGCTATTGTTGCTCAACTATTTTTGCCGCTCGGGCTTATATCAGCATATCCAACTCCTTTGTTAAAGTCACCATGGCAAGTCGTCTAGTGTCCTCCATCTTCGCATTTCAGATGCAGGCTATGTTCCCACAAATAATGTCAATATGATCCTGTCTGAAAATCGTGGAGATGACAAACTAGGGATGTGGCTGCCGTGTTAACTGGATGTAGACTCTGCTCAGCTCTACAACACAAGAAATGTCAGTGCCGAGCCAGGGAAGGGGTCTCCAGCATTGGCCCTCTGACGCTCAAGTCAGTCACCGGAAAAAGAAAAAAGGTGGATCAACAATAGACACAGACGTGAATAGTGAATAATGCGTAGCTCCGCTAGTGTATGGACCCCATTTTTATAATACCCTAGTGTGCGACATGTACACTTCTCTTGTGACGTGGGCACGTTCTCTAACTGGTTGTGGGCACGTTCTCTAATTTTTCCTATGAAAGGACGTGTTGAGAAAGTGCCTCTGACACCATACCTTAATAGGGCATGCATATCCTTGACAAGACAGTAGAAGCTTCTGTCGTACTATCTCCTAAAAGAATATTGAGAGCTACGATAGTGATCCCGCTGTTCAGCCGAGTGACGTAGCTACTCGGCTGGGGCTCCTCCGCTCGGTCGGCCTCGGCTATTCTTCCTTGTGTTGATTGGGTATAATAGATTATCTCCTTCCGCTCAGACAAGCGCTTCGGTGACCTTAGCATTCTACCAATCTGCAGTGAGCATCTAGTGATTTTGCCCTATTGTTCCAAGTTGGATGGGGTCAGCTCGGACAAGTCTCTTGCTGATCGGACACTGCCCACACCGATCGGCCATTGTAATCTACCTCCGTTCGGCCACCATAGGTGAACCCTTTAACATCCTGATATTGATCATCTTAACTTTGATCTCTACATAGATTGTTATTTCTATCCTTTGATCTGTACTTGATGAACTCCTCTTTTTCACCGCATCATTAAGATGGTCAGAATTTCCCCAAAGCTTAATTTGGCTGCTCCATTGATCGACCTGGAGCACTGTTTGCTCGGAATGCCATCATCTGCTAGCTGTTGTCCTTCGTGTTGGTTTTGTTTCTCCATTAGAAGGCCATAATACATGAATTTATTATAAGGAATTAGTTCAATAATTTAATCTAATTAATAAGAGATGTGAATTTTATACGTGTTGAAATTCATTAATTCAACTGATTTGAGTCCCCGTAGGATTAGGATGATCTTACTCATCTCCTTCTCATTTCATCTGGAAAGGAGATATTACAACCCTCGCCTTACCCCTATGGAAGATTAAATATGTTTTGCTTCTTGATCATCAAAGTGATTCGGCGACTTCAAGATTATATATTCCGCTTCCATAATTTATCTATTTTTGCAATTTTACTATATATTGATGATAAGATCATTGTGTTAGAATTATTTGATTCATTATAAGAGTAAATTAAAATTAGTTTTTTTAAATTTGACTGAAAAAATTATCAATTATTTTTATAAATTAATGATTAAGAATTAATTAGTTAATAGATGTATTAATTGATTGATTATTGAAAAAGATTCATGTCGGCGGCTGTAACATTAATTAAGATACGCAGCAAATAACTATTAATCAATTAATTAAATGTATGCACCGACCATTTAAAAAGGAAAATTAAAGGAAAATTTTAATTGATTAATTAAATCAAGTAATGATTTTATATTCCCTTCAATCCTATATTCTCCCTCGCTCTAAAGACTTTCAAAATTTTAAAATGTCATTCGAACTTAAAATTTAAAATGCTTCTACTAAACAATAAGTCATTGTATTTTATAAGAGGATCGCCAATAAATAACAAGAAAAAAAAAATTTAATCTCTTATTCAAAAGAATAACCTTGCTCAAAAGAAAAGTATGTTGATATTCAAAAGGATAATTCTCTATCATCCAAAAATATCTCGATAATCAAAAAGGACGAATCCCTAGTCCGTAAATTATGGACCAATGGATGGTTCATTTTTTTAGACACTTGATTTAGATAGACCCTACCTATTTAAAGGTGGAGTCTATCCAAATTAAAGGTCCTCATACAAGGGATCATCTCTTGATCCATAATTTACGGACCAAAAAATCTCTACTGATAATCAAAAGGATATATTTACATCGCTATACCTTATACCTACTCCGTTGATTCGAATATTAAGTTATCAACAAGCTAACTAATCAAACCCAAGACTATTGGATAAATATTGACCAATTTTAATAATAATTTTATGACGATATCCGTGTTTATGACCCCGGTAGATCCCACTCATATCAAAGAAGAAAAATCGGAGAAATTTTGTCAAATTGTCTTCAAGAGGTGATACTAAAAGACATGATATTACTAGAAGAAAATGCTTCAAAGAAAAATAAAATTGTTCTAAATAACAATCATATCTTCTAAGGGTTGGACAACAAAATTATATATCTGGTATACTAGAATAGTGATTATCAAAGCTTTATGAGAGTCAATATAATATAATCACAAAGCTTAGAAACTTATAAAATATCTAAAAAGAGGGGTCGAGTCTTATCCTAAGGAATAATAAACTTACTCGAAAAAATATATTAATATCCTAAGGAAAAGTCGACAATCGAGGATATTATGTCGGTCACTGACAAAATCAAAACGATGATGTCTATAATCAAAAAAATACGTCGATAGTATAAACAAAACAAAATACACGTATCAAGCTTCACTGGTTTATGCCATCAACTTATTGATGAGCTAACTAATCGTACCCAAGGTTGTATCAATATCCGTAATTTTCAATAGGTGGTGTTGTCCTCTTAAAAATCCTGGAACATCTGCACCGGGCTAATCACTTACCAATTTGCTTCATCAAATCTTCAAGTTCCACTCTGAAAAAGTTTGTTCCAATAGTGCTTGAACCAACTTTATTTGAGTAATTCCTTAGATAAGACAAGTTTCTTCTTCATGGTAGCAATCAAAAGATGTTCAACATTTACTGCTGTAGCATTTGAAGCATGAAATTAAGACACCGAATTCAAACATTTTCTTCGAGAAGAACAAATAAAGAATCATAGAAGTAGATTAAAACTTGTACTTGTACCTATTTCATTAGGTTTGGAGGCATTTCGTAATGCTCCTTGTTGCCCTTTGGAGCAAATACACGCGTCATATTAAGCCAAAGAGCTCACAGTTGATAGCTTCAGGAAGTGTCATCTTGTGTTCATTGCAAAATTCTTGTTCCACGGGTGTTCTATTTCATCCTCACTCATGGGGTTAGAGTTTGCTACTAGATAGTTTTCCTTGAGCCGAGTTTCTTCAAGTAGCATCAATAGTTAAACAAACTCAAGAAATTAAAAGAAGTTATCACCTGAATTGTAAGGAATTCATTGTGTTCAATGATGGCAACAGGGTTTTCGAAGAGAAATGGATCTTGAAATGTTGAAGCATTCAGTAAAGCTTGCACATCAGCTTCAAAACACTGAGGAACATCAGCAGCAGCAGCTCCTACATCAACTTCCTAGCTGTTGAAAAAAATCCTCGTCAATGTTTCGCAAATCAGACTCCAAGTCAACACAATCAGAAATTTCATAATTCTGGATGACAGCATCATCAGGACAACTCGAGTTTTTATCACATTTCTGCCTCTTGGAGCCACATCTTGTGTGTTCCTCATCGACCACAGTTGAACTGCTAATGTTGGGATCAAAAACATCCCCAAAAGGTGGAACCGCAGATTGATCAGTGAGCGGCAATTCCAGTGTGGCTGCTATTACCATAGCAACTATCTAGAGTTTCACAGCCATGTCGATGTTTGAGATGATTTCCTGCCTCGATGCTCCCTCCAGAGAAACTTCAGATGTGGCATTCTACTTCCAAAGGTGTCAGCAAACATTCTCACGTAGGATACTTGTGAACCACTAGCCAAGAAGTACTCAGCTACTAAAGCAGGAATTTCTGGCTGGGCATCAACTTCTTGGTGGTTTTGATTTGAAGCTTGAGAAGAATCATACACTGGATGAATGGGTAGCCAGTTGGTCAGCATCTCCTTGTTACTGCGTGTTCGAAAAGTTATTCAACTCTTTTCAATATGGCCAGGAAACTGCAAAAGCATATCGAATAACAGCTTGTTAGAATCACAAAATGTGAAACGAATTTGAGTAAATTCACATGCTTTACCATCTTAACTCACTTGCTGCCCATCTGTGCATGAAGCTGGATGAGCAATTGTTCTTCTTCAGTTGTAATGGGGCTTTTCTTCATAGTAGTGTTAGTAATAGTCCTAGTACCAATTATGAGATGATTATAAAGGATTTATTTTTGTATCATTTTTCATTAGGTAAAGTTGATTATTATATTTATTTCAGGTCAGTACCGATTGAACAAGTATAATAATGTCCTTGAGTAGTAAGTTCTGATCTACAGCATATCAATTGGTTAAATTGATAGTGAGATATTGTAGATATAACACTACTCTTAACTATTCTTAGTCAAGCATTAAATACAAGGACAATATTAATGCGTTGAGACTAGCATGTAGGTCAACGGATGACTTTATCTCATAAGTCATGGATATAAGATATCAAGTTGACACATGGGTATATATTAGAGAATATGTACTGAATGACCCGCCATGAGAATGTTTCATGGATCGTTATATGAGTGTCATAAACGTTCTCATGTGACTATTAGTATAAATAGTCCTTAGATCCGAAATCACTATAGTTCCCTACATAAGGAGTTGTGTACTTTGGTATCGGCAAACGTCACCTGCAACAAGGTGGACAATAAAGTCGATCACTGGGTATGCAATGAATTATGCGAAAGGATATGAGTAATATAGATGTGATATATCCCTTCCATATGAGGGAAGCGATATCTGTGGGCCCCTTGATTAATAGGACACAAGAAAGCATGGTCATGCTCAAATGAGTCAATATGAGATATTGAACTTATTTAATTTAGTGTGTCTACTTAGATATCAAGAAACACAAAGGTTGATAAGAGGATGACACGATCTATGCCTCATTGATCAATCTAGATATCAATGATAGAGGAACCAAGTCATACAAGATAATAGCCAAGGGCAAGTTAGGTCGGATCTCGACTTTCTCGTCACTTGAGTAGCAATGATACCTTGCTAGATGTCACTCATTGCTTATGCATCTAAATGTTGATTTGGATACATTGCCAACGTTACGAGAACCTATTGGGTCACACACAAAGAACAAATAGATTTGGAGATTGGTTCATATGATGAATCATTGGATTAAGTCTAATACAAATTGGACTTATTGAGTTAGACTCAATTGGATCTAATTATTGGATTGAGTCCAATTCAAACTAGACTCAAGCTGTCAATTCGAATTAATGAAATAGTGATTCATTGAATTCGAAATTTCATGAGATTAATTGAGTTAGACTCAAGTGAATCCAACCATATGGATTCAATAAAATCCGAATTAGACTTGAGTTAGACTCAAATGAATTCATTTACTAAAGAGGATTAATGGAGATTAATTCATTTACTTAAATTAGAAGAATTTTGAAATTAATTATTCATTCAATTTCGAAATTGAATTCAAAATGAAGAGTTAAAAGGTGGTCCTTAATGGAGTGTTAATGCTCATTAAGGCTCATTAATTGAATTAATACTCATTATTCATTGGATGAAGTATAAAAGCATTTTTCTCTCATTTTGAAAGTGGATTTTCCTTCTTCTTCCTCTTTTTCTCTTGCATTGGCCGAAACTCACCTTCTTGGTTGCTAGCACAACCTTAGGTAGTTGTCCTTCTCCACCTTGTGAATTTATGAGACAGACGGAGACACTTGTTCGTGTGGATACTGAAAGAGGGACGGACGCTTGATCGTGCTGAGATCCGAGCTGTCGGGAGATCGTGTGCACACATCAAAGGTATAACCTTCTTATGATGTAAAACTTAGTATATGTTGTTATTTTCTTTCCCTTCGCATGGATCTTCTAGAGGAACTAGATGTTTTCCGCTGCGCTTTAATGCGTTTAACGTCTGATATTAGAGCCACTTGCGAAGGCATATACTAAGTTGTAGTTAGAATTTTATATGTGTGACTAAGTTGTAGTTAGAATTTTATATATGCGATATAAAATTTGCATGATAGATTTGCTATGTTTTCACGATTATGAGTTTTCTTTTTTGTCTCTGTTGGGAATAAAACAATGGGTATATGTACAAACTAAAGGATATAGCATCTTTATATATGTTATGAACAAGTACTATAACCCATTTTGTTTGATAGATATATATTTCTAAGTTTTGGACCAGGAGAAGTTGTGAGTAACAAAGTGGTCTAGGCCAAAATGTTGTGAATAACATGGGCTCATAATTTGTTGTTGAAATCATAATAAATTTATGTCATAAGGATATTGTGAATACAAATGACATGGTGTATTGTTATGACCCTTTAACCCCAATATTATTGTGTGATGTAATTTATAATACGGCTTGCGTGTCGTGCCTTCATCTTTTTCATTCTTGTTGTAATTTTAGACTACACTTGAATGTAATTCGAGTTTCTTTAGATTTTATAATGTACATATTAAAAAGGAGTTAATGACGACGAGTGAAAAGGAAGGAAGGACAACAACACACAACAACCAAGGAAGCGCTTGGAAAAGCTACTTTGACCTAGGTAGACCTATCGCTCTTCTCATTGGCTTGAGAAGATTGTAGTTTATGAAATCATAACCATGTCACGTTTTATTTATGCATATATGTAATGTGTGTTGGTTAGTCCTAGGAAAATCATACCGGTTCCACTGTACAAAAATTTTGTACAAGTGTCGAACCTTTTCTTAAATAACCTATTGTGTTCTTTAGAAGTTAAATTAAGAATCGCAGACGGAACTTAACATCATTGATTCCAAATTTAACTTATCTGTTTTTAATGGTTTAGATTTGAATCGCAAGTGGAACTTAACACTATTGATTCAAATCCACCTATGTTATTAATTTCATTAAATATTAATTTCCAAAATTGGCTTCCAGGACTGCATGGCGAGGCACATGACCTTCTTGGATATGGGAGCAACTACCACCGCCTAGACAAAGCCTTTTAAGGAAAGCTAATATTTAATTTCCTTAAATAACTCTAGGTTTAACCAAAAGGAACAATCGAATCACAAATTCGAAAAATAAAAGAAAAGAAACACAACTTCGAAACAAATCCGAAAAACTCTAAAATCATATGTCTCTTGTATTTGGTATTTCTAAAAATAACTATACAAAGAAAACTAGTATGATGCGGAAAATAATTACTAGTTATACTTTTCTTTGTAAGCAAATAACCTCTTGATCTTCTACCGTATTCCTCTTCTTATCCCGGACGTTGTGTGGGCAACGATCTACCGCGATGAGAATCCACCTAAGTCACCTTCTCCAAACAAGATTCGGCCACCATAATTCTCCAAGAGAAGTAGAGGTCCAGTCACAACCACCAAGCTCCAAGGGATGCTAGAAACAAAGTCTCCTTCTTCTTCTTCCTCAAGTAAAATCCGGCCACCAACCAAACTCCTAGAGAAGTTGCCGCCGACCACAAGAAGAAGAGAAGAGGGGCAAGCTAGGGCCGGCCACCAAAGAGGAAAAGAGAGGAAGAATAAAAATAGAGTCGTTAGCCATGAAGGCACCTCTACCCCCTCTTTTATAATCCTTAGTCTTGGCAAATAAGGAAATTTAAATAAAAATGTCCTTAATTCTTTTGCCATGAAAAGGAAAATTTATTTAATTAAAAATAATTTCCTCTTCTCACATTACATGGCCGGCCACATCTATAAGCTATAAACAAGGAGAGTTTTAATTATAATAAAAATTAAAATTTCCTAATTTGTCTCCGGGAATTTATAAAAAATTTCTCCAATAATTTTTCCCTTCATGGTGGATTATAAAAAGGAAATTTTATAAATTAAAATCTTTCTTTTAAACATGTGGATAATTTCTAAAAAGGAAAGTTATCTTTTAAAAATTAAAATCTCCTTTTAATCTACAAATAAGGAAAGATATCAAATCTTTTCTTAATCTTTTGTAGAAGCTTATAAAAGGGAATATTTAATTTTTTAAACTCTCTTTTAAATCATGAACATGGTTAAAAAAGAAAAAAAAATTCAAAATTAAAATCTACCTTTCAATCTACAAATAAGGAAAGATTTCAAATCTTTTCTTAATCTTTTGTAGAAAGTTATAAAAGGAAAGATTTAAATTTTAAACTCTCTTTTAAAAACATGATATCCACATAAGAAATAATTTTAATAAAAATCCCTTTTTATTTTCTAGTGACCGGCCACCTAAGCTTGGGACGCAAGCTTTGGCCGGCCACTTAAAATTGGCTCCACCATTAGCGTTGGCCGGCCCTAGCTTGGGCTCCAAGCTAGCTTGACCGACCACCTTAAGGTGGGTAGAAAGGTGGGTATAGGTAGGTATAATTCTCTATATACAAGAGGCTACGATAGGGACCGAGAGGAGGAATTGGTTTTGGTCTCCCGATGAAATTAAGCTTCCCGTGTTCGACCGGAACACACAACTTAACTTCATCAATAATAATTCATACCACTAAAGAATTATTATTGAACTACCGCACCAATCTCAAATTACATTTTAGGCTCCTTCTTATTATGAGTGTGTTAGTCTCCCTATGTTTAAGATAACGAATGTCCACTAATTAAGTAAGTTACTGACAACAACAACAACAACAACAACCAAGCCTTTTCCCACTAAGTGG
Organism: Zingiber officinale; assembly: GCF_018446385.1. NCBI lineage: Eukaryota > Viridiplantae > Streptophyta > Magnoliopsida > Zingiberales > Zingiberaceae > Zingiber > Zingiber officinale. The sequence goes on from NC_055989.1 coordinate 68,528,502, forward strand.
GGTCGGCTGTATGAATCCTTTTACGCCATTGAGCTCTATCTCCTATTATATCATCATCTATATTTAAATAAATTTTATCTTGTTTTATTGTTGCTAACCAAGTCTTTTTTGGTCTTCCTCTTCCTCGTTTTATATGCATGTTTATCATAGTTTCACATCGCCTAACTGGAGCATTTATTGGTCGTCTAAGTACATGTCCGTACCATCTTAAACGTGTCTCTCTGAGTTTTTCCTCAATAGATGCAACTCCTACTTTCTCTCTAATGCTCTCATTTCTTATTTTGTTCATCCTCGTATGTCCACACATCCACCTTAACATCCTCATCTCTGCAACTCTCATCTTCTGCTCATGTGCTCGAGTCATAGCCCATATAACTGCTGTTTTATAGAACTTACCTTTAAGTTTAAGAGGTACTTTACGGTCACATAAAACACTCGACGCTCCCCTCCATTTCACCCATCCTGCTTGTATTCTATGTAAGACATCTCTCTCAATCCCTCCATCATTTTGTAAAAATGATCCTAAATATTTAAATCTCTCGGTTCCGGGCAACTCGTCCTCTCCTATCTTAATAATTGTTTCATTACTTCTAATATTGCTAAACTTAAATTCCATATATTCTGTCTTTAATCTACTAAGCTTAAAACCTTTCCCTTCTAGTGTTTCCCTCCAAGATTCTAGCTTAGCATTTACTCCTTCACGTGTCTCATCTACCAAAATAATATCATCTGCAAACAACATGCACCACGGTACTGTGTCTTGAATGTGTGCAGTGAGTTCGTCCATAATTAATGTAAAAAGATAGGGACTTAGAGTTGATCCTTGATGTAACCCTATCTTTATTGGAAATGCTTCAGTTACTCCGTCTGAAGTCTTTACTCTGGTCGTTACATCCTCATACATATCCTTAATTAGTTCAATATATGTTACGCTAACACCTCTCTTTTCTAAAATTCTCCATATAATTTCTCTTGGGACTCTATCATATGCCTTTTCTAAGTCAATGAATACCATGTGTAGATCTTGTTTTTGCTCTCGATATTTTTCAATTAATTGTCTAAGAAGATGTATAAATCTTGTGTTCTTGTACTTATGATTTTCTTTTTTGTCTTTATTTTTATTTCATATTAATCTTTTGTAGACAAGCACATGAATTTAATTATTAATCACTATTCACCCCTCTAGCGACATCATCGGTCCTAATATTTTATAGATAAGATGGACTAAAGTATTTACTCTCGATTTGATTTTTTTTGCTTTCAATATCATGTTAAATAATTTTGTAAGCCATTCAATACCTTGTTTCCTAAGCACTTCCATACCTCTATCGGAATATCATCGGTCCAACGACTTTTTGTGCATCTCATTTAAAGCTTGTTTTACTTCAAGTTTGAATTCTACGATAAAAATTAAAATTTCGATGCTCATTTGACCTAATTAAATTACCTAAGTTAAGTTGGTCTCTAAACCTTCATTAAAAAGTTGATGAAAATACCTCTTCCACCGCTCTTTTATTTCTTCATCCTTCACTAATACCCTATTACATTCATCTTTAATACATTTATTTGGTAAGATCTCTTGTTTTTCTCTTTCTTACGTTAGTTATTCTATAAATATCTTTTCCCTTCTTTTGTATCCAATTTTTGATATAACCGTTCAAAGTTTCATTTTTCGCTTCACTCATTCTATTTCTTGACTTCTTTCTTGGCTATTGTATATTTTTTAATTTTTCCTCATTATCACAAGTGTATAGTAATTTATAAGTTATTTTGTTCCTCGCTTTCTCTTGTACTTTCTCATTCCACCACCAAGATTCTTTACTTACCCCTTTGACTCATCGAGGACACTCTTAGCTTTATTTTCAACTTTGATACCATCTTATCCCGTGTTGTATTAGAGTCATCGTATATTTCACCTAATACTTCTACCTTCTCTTTAAATATACGTTGCTTCCCATCCTTTAACTTCCACCACTTAATTCTAGGAATTGTATATATTTTCTTTCTATTGATACTATGTTTGATATCCAACACTACTACCTTATGTTGGGTAGTTAAGCTTTCTCTAGATTTTACAAATCTTTTTATCCTTCTTCCTAACCATAAGAAAATCAATTTGCGATTTATTATTCCCACTTTTGAACGTTTCTTCTTTTTTTCTTATAAAACGTATTAACTAGTATAAGGTTATATAGTATTACAAAATCTAATATAGTTTTCCATTCCTCATTTCTCGTTCCAAACTCATAACCCCATACACCTTTTCGTATTCCTCATTTTTCACTTTGACGTGTCCATTTAGATCGCCTCTTATTAAAATCATTTCATTGGTGGAATGTTTTGTAATATTTCATCTAAGTCGTCTTAAAATCTTGATCTGATATCTTCATGTAATCGTACTTGAGGTGCATATATGGTAATTACATTCATAGTTTCTTTCGCTACTATTATCTTAAGAGTTATAATTCTATCTCCCTTTCTAACTACTCCTACAACTTCATCCTTTACAAACTATCTACAATAATGCCCACTCCATTTCTTGTTTTACTTTTTCCAGTGTACCATAACTTAAAACCCGAGTTCTCTATCATCTTTGCCTTCTCACCTGTCCATTTTGTCTCTTGTACACATAAAATATTAATTTTTCTCCTAATCATCATATCTACTACCTCCATTGATTTACCAGTGAGAGTTCCTATATTCCATGTTCCAAATCTTAGATTATTAGTTTTCCTATCATATTTGTTCTTATCTAACCTATGGTGTGAGAACTCTTGCCTATTTAACACTACACCCAAGTTCTCATGGAGATGTAGCGGTCCTTGCTGAGACGTTACAGTCGGACCCTGTAACGCGAACTCTTGCATATTTATCACTACACCCGAGTTCTGGAGATGTAGCGGTCCTTGCCGAGCGTTACAATCGGACCCTGCAAGCGTTCTTGCAACTTTAGGGAACAAGACAATAGTTTAATGGATTCATTCATGAAATTTTGCCATAGTTTGACGCTGGCTGGCAACCTAACGCAACCCTCCTCCTTTATCCGGGCTTGGGACCGGCCATGACTGGTCATCATGGGCGGAGTTTAAGTAAGTTACTGACAACTCACTTAATTAATATCTAAGTCCAAGAGTAGTACCACTCAAGCTCATTGTCATGTCGGACTAAGTCCACCTGCAGGGTTTAACATAACAATCCTTATGAGCTCCTCTTGAAGACATTCTCAGCCTAGATTACTAGGACACAGTTTCCTTTTATAATCAACAACACACACTATAAGTAATATCATTTCTCAACTTATCGGACCTATTGATTTATCGAGCTAAATCTCACACTTTGATAAGTTAAAGAAATAAATATTAAATATATGTGTTTATTATTATATTAGGATTAAGAGCACACACTTCCATAATAACTAAGGTCTAGTTCTTTTATTAAATCAGTATAAAAAGAACTTACTTTAAATTATCCTGCTCAATACACTTAGAGTGTACTAGTGTAATCTATTAGTCAAGATAAACTAATACATAATTACACTACGACTATTCCAATGGTTTGTTCCTTTCCATCTTAGTCGTGAGCTACTGTTTATAATTTATAAAGAACTGATAACACGATCTTCTGTGTGTAACACCACACACTATGTTATCTACAATATAAATTAATTGAACATCTACATTTGGTATATATAAATGTAGACACTTAACCAATATGATTCTTATTTCTAAATAAATGTTTATACAAAAGCTAGGCTTTTAGTATATACTCTAACAATGTGTGCCTTGGTTGTATTCGATACATGTTTAGTTTAACCATAATTAGGTCCTTTTAATATATGCCTAGCAAAGTTTAGTACTCACTTCTAGCTCGATCAATTGTAGTCAGGTTTTGCCAAAGCAAAGTGACACGATTTATCTTGCTAGAGTGCGACAGGACAATTGTGATGTTCGACTATTAAACTTTGGGTGCGATTTCACTAAGTTGTCTCACTTGGATTGAGAGCTTAAAAGCATATCTCATAAGATGAAATTCAAATTATACTAATCTTAGGCAATTAGCCAAAACTAACTCAAGATGAGCTATAATATGGATTTCATAAGATGGGCAAATGAACAAATAGTATTGTTCATCTAGCTATACAAGAGTTGCATTTGATGCAATTGGTATATCATGTCTACCTACATTATACGAATCTTGGGCGATTAGCCAAAATTAACTCAAGATTAGGTATAATATGGATCTTATCCCACATGAATGTCATTGCGATTGGATTTGGAGCTAATAGTTTGGGTAAAACCACAACCATGACTTGCTCCTACCAAATTTTACAATTGGGAGAATAATTTAATTAAAGACCTAATTAAATAATTGATATATGATACTCATTTTTGCATTATGTTGTTGTAGATTACCATGTCGTCAAATACATCGAACACTCTCTCTCTACAATTTGTCCTTGATAAGGACAATCTCAATAGAGCTAACTTCCTGAACTGGTACAGAAATTTGAGAATAGTTCTCAAGCAAGAACGAAAACTGTATGTCCTAGAGCAGCCCATTCCTGAAGCACCACCCACTACTGTCACTAGAGCTGCTAGGAATGCTTACAAAAAGCATCAAGATGATGCATTAGATGTGTCATGTCGTATGCTCGCCACCATGAACTCTGAGCTTCAAAAGCAACATGAGAACATGGATGCTTATGATATGGTTGAACATCTTAGACAATTATATCAAGGGCAAGCAAGGCATGAGAAATTTGAGATCTCCAAGGCTTTGTTTCAATGCAGAATGCAAGAAGAAAGTCCCGTAGGGCCTTATGTGCTCAAGATGATCGAGTATATGGAGAATCTACAAAGGTTGAGATTCCTACCATGCCAAGAATTGACCACTGACCTTATTCTGCAGTCATTGTCTGATAGCTATAGTCAATTTGTCATAAACTACAACATGAATGAAATTGACAAACCACTGTCTGAGATGTTTAGCATGTTGAGAACTACTGAACTCAACCTTAAGAAAGCAAAGCCTAGTACCATTTTGATGGTGCCTAAAGGCAAAGGCAAGTGAAAGCCTAAAGGTAAGGATAAGACCTAAGCCAAAGGCAAGGGCAAGACTCATGCACTAAAACCCAAAGTCGGGGTTGCTAAGGAAGGAACCTGCTTCCACTGTGATGAGACCGGACACTGGAAGAGCAAATGCAAGGTGTACCTAGAGGAATTGAAACGGAGAGAAGTGAGACTTCTGCCTCAGGTATATATGTTATATAAGTCAATCTATCTATTTCTTCTTCATGGGTATTAGATACCGGATGTGCATCTCACATTTGTACTAATGTGCAGGGGTTGAGAAATAGTAGAATGTTGACAAAGGGCGAAATGTACCTATGAGTAGGCAATGGTGCAAGAGTTGCTGCTGTCGTTGTAGGAACATATTCCTTATCTTTGCCCACTAAGCTTGTTTTAAAACTAGAAGAGTGGTGTTATGTGTCTGCTTTGACTAAGAACATTATCTCTGTTTCTTGTTTGGTTAAGAAAGGTTTTTCATTTATAATAAAGGACAAATGTTGTTCTGTTTATTTCAATAACATGTTCTATTATAGTGCACCTCTTATGAATGACCTCTATGTTCTAGACTTTGAAAACCCAATGTATAACATAAATACCAAACGGTTCAAGTCTAATGATTTGAACCAAACATATCTTTGGCATTGTTGCTTGTGTCACATAAATGAGAATCGCATATCCCAACTCCATAAGGATAGACTTTTGGACTTATTTGATTTTGAATCATATGATGCATGTGAGTCTTGTCTTCAAAACAAGATGACAAAGACTCCATTTAGTGGGCATAACAAAAGGGCTAATGATCTGTTAGGACTCATACATACTAATGTATGCGACCCTTTCAGAATAGCAGCAAGAGGAGGTTATCATTACTTCATTACTTTTACTGATGATTTCAGTAGATACGGTTGTGTATCTGATGAGACACAAGTCAGAATTCTTTGAAAAGTTCAAAAAATTCAAGAATGAAATACAAAACCAACATGGAAAGAGTATTAAGATGCTTCGATCAGATCGAGGAGGGGAATATCTTAGCCAAGAGTTTCATGACCATCTCGTTGAGTGTGAGATCATATTTCAACTCACTCCATCTAGAACACCTCAATGGAATGGTGTATCAGAAAGGAAAAAATCGTACTTTATTAGATATGGTACGATCGATGATGAGTCAAACAAATCTTCCTACTTCCTTCTAGAGACATGCTCTAGAGACGACCGCTTTCACACTTAACCGCGTTCCATCTAAGGCCGTCATAAAAACACCATATACGATATGGACTGGGAAGAGTCCCAAGGTGTCTTTCATGAAGATTTGGGGTTGTGAGGGTTACATTCGATGACAAGTCTCAGATATACTAGGACCTAAATCAGACAAATGCTACTTTGTAGGATATCCCAAGGAAACAAAAGGATATTACTTCTATAATCCCACACAAGGCAAGGTGTTTGTTGCCAAAACTGATGTATTTCTAGAAAAGGAATTTCTATTTAGAAAAACTAGTGGGAGTGAAGTTGATCTTAAAGAAATTCAAGATACACAAACTAGCATCGAAGCCTTGATGAACATTGAACAGGTACCACAAAATGTTGTGGATCAAGATTTTGTTACACCGCAAGAAGTTGTGGAGCAATAACCTGTTCAAGTAGCACAAGCTCTACGCAGATCTGATAGGACCCGTCGTCAACCTGAGAGATATTCTTTTCTCTTATCTGACCACGGTGATATAGTACTTGTTGGTCTTAATGAGCCTACATCTTATCAGGAAGCTGTATAGGACCCAGATTATGATAAATGGCTAGAGGCCTTGAGATTCGAAATGAAATCCATGTACACTAATCAAGTATGGACTTTGGTTGATCCACCTGAAGGAATCAAATCCATTGGGTATAAGTGGGTCTTCAAACTAAAGACTAACATGGATAGTCTTTTGCATACCTATAAAGGTAGATTGGTGGCTAAAGAATTTAAGCAAATTCATAGTATAGACTATGATGAAACATTTTCACCTATTGCGATGCTTAAGTTCATTCGAATTTTACTTGCTATTGCAGCTTATTATGATTATGAGATCTGGCATATGGATGTCAAAACCGAGTTTCTTAACGGAAATCTACTCGAGGATGTGTACATGACACAAGCTGAGGGTTTTGTAGATCCAAAGCATGCTGGAAAGGTTTGTAAGTTGCAAAGATCCATTTATGGATTAAAGCAAGATTCTAGAAGCTCGAATCTTCGATTCGATGATGCGATCAAAACGTTTGGTTTCATCAAGAATGAAGATGAACCTTGTATCTACAAGAAGGTTAGTGGGAGCACAGTCATTTTTTTCATTTTGTATGTAGATGACATACTTTTCATTGGAAATGATATCCCTACTCTTCAGTCAGTGAAGACTTGGCTTGGGAATTGCTTTTCAATGAAAGACTTAAGTGAGGCAGCCTAAATTTTAGGCCTTAAGATTTATAGAGATAGATTTAAAAGATTGCTTGACCTAAGCCAAAGTTCATACATTGAAAAAGTGCTTAAACATTTTGCCATGGAAAATTCCAAGAAGGGATTCCTGCCGATGTCATATGGTGTGAGTCTTTCAAAGACTCAATGCCCTTCTTCTAAGGAAGAAAGGGACCGCATGGATCGGATTTCTTATGCATTTGCTATAGGGTCTATCATGTAAGTCATGCTTTGTACTCGTCCAAATGTCTCGTATGCATTAAACATGACGAACAGATACCACTCATATACAAGTGAAGGTCACTCGACAGCAGTCAAGAATATTCTTAAGTATTTGAGAAGGACTCAAGATTATTTCTTGATCTTTGGAGGCGATGAAGAACTTGTTGTAAAGGGTTACACCGATGCTAGCTTCCAAACTAACAAGGATGATTACAAATCGCGGTCAAGGTATGTGTTTTGCTTAAATGGTGGTGTTGTGAGCTGGAAGAGTTCAAAGCAAGACACAGTCGCTGATTCTACAACAAAAGCCGAGTACATTGCTACTTCAGCTGCAGCAAAGTAGCAAATACAATAGACCTCTATTGTGATAACAATGGGGCTATTGCACAGGTAAGGAACCTCGCTCTTATCAAAGATCCAAACACATACTACGGTGATTCCATCTCATTCAAGAGATCATCGATAGAGGAGATGTGAGGATATGCAAAGTATCGAACAATGCTAATATTGCGGATCCTTTAACCAAGGTTTTGGCACAGAGAAAGTATGATGGTCACACTAAGTCAATGAGTATTCAATATCTCAGTGATTGACACTATTGCTAGTGGGAGATTGTTAGTAACAGCCCTAGTACCAATTATGAGAGGATTGTAAAGAGCTCATTTTTGTATTATATTTCATTAGGCAAAGTTGGTTATTATATTTATTACAGTTCAGTGTCGATTGAATAAGTATAATAATGTCCTTGGGTAGTAGGTTCTTATCTATAGCATATCTGATGGATCGAAAGCGCTAGAGGGGGGGTGAATAGCGCTCGTGGCTATTTTAACGATTTTAAACACAGAATAGAAACGCAGCGGAAAGTAAAATCAAACACACAGAGACGCAGGTGTTTTACTTCGTTCGGAGCCTATGGCGACTCCTACTCGAAGGCCCGCGGTCCTTGACCGCTTTCGATGGGCAACAACTATATATCGGAAAGATTACAATTTGAATTACAATTAATGCAATAAGTAAACTAATACCGACAACAAAAGATCGAAGAGTCTGAGCTTCGGGTTGTCGACGTCGAGTAGTAGCACTTCAAGGTCGTCTCGTTGGCAGCACTTCACAGAAGAAAGCTTAGAATGTGTTGTACTTTAAAGCTGCACCTCAACCCTCCTTTTATATGAGGTTCCACGTGGCGAAGTCGCGGCAGGGATAAATGTTGGTCCTGGGCGCAGGATAAATCTCGGGCGCCCGGACCTCCTTTTTCCAGGAGCTGCTTCTCCTGCAAAACAAGGTTAGTCCGAGCAATTGCATACCCTGCAAGACAATGTTAGAATCTGATAATTCATAAGTAAAAAAGAGCTGACAGTCTTCGGACTGTCCGAGTCTGACTTCGGATTTCCTACCGGAAACCCTAGGTCGACCCGACGCCTGCTGTTCCCTCTACGGGGAACGCGTCCTCACCTACTCCCCTCAGGAGAGATTACCTGATGTCAGTCCGGTCCTCCAGACCGACTGGACTTTCCGCCTAGGGTTACCACCCCCTAGGACCTAAGGTTACCGCCCCTTAGGGTTTTCCTCCACCTAGGGTTACCGCCCCCTAGGACCTAAGGTTACCTCCCCTTAGGGTTTTTCACCTGCCTAACCGCAGCTAGGACTTTCCTGAAACACTCATTCAAACATGTTAGATCACACACTAACTTAACTTTGAATCCTTTGCCATTATCAAAACCAAGGTTCGATCGTCGGATGTTTCCCGCACCAACAATATCAATTGATTGAATTGATAGTGAGATATTGTAGATATACATAGAACACTACTCTTAACTATTCCTAGTAAAGCATTAATATACAAGGACAATATTAATGCGTTGAGACTAGCATGCAGATCAACGGATGACTTTATCTCATAAGTCATGGATATGAGATATCAAGTTGACACATGGATATATATTAAAGAATATGTATTGAATAACCCACCATGAGAATGTTTCATGGATCGTTATATGAGTGTCATAAACATTCTCATGTGACTATTGGTATGAATAGTCCTTAGACCTGAAGTCACTACGGTTCCCTACATAAGGAGTTATGTACTTTAGTATCGGCAAACGTCACCTGTAACAAGGTGGACAATAAAGTTGATCACTGGGTATGCAATAAATTTTGCGGAGGGATGTGAGTGATGTAGATGGGATCTATCTCTTCTATATGATGGAAGCGATATATGTGGGCCCCTTGATTAGTAGGATACAAGAAAGCATAGTCATGCTCAAATGAGTCAATATGAGATATTGAGCTTATTTGATTGAGTGTGTCTACTTAGAGATCAAGAAACACAAAAGTTGATAAGAGAATAACACGGTCTATACCTCATTGATCAATCTAGATATCAAGAATAGAGGGACCAAGTCATACAAGATAATAGCCATGAACAGGTTAAGTCGGATCTCGACTTTCTCGTCACTTGGGTAGCAATGATGTCTTGCTAAATGTCACTCATTGCTTATGTATCTAAATGTTGATTTGGATTCATTGTCAACGTTACGAGAACCTATTGGGTCACACACAAAGAACAAGTAGATTTGGAGATTGATTCATATGATAAATCATTGGATTAAGTCTAATCCAAATTGGACTTATTGAGTTAGACTCAATTGGATATAATTATTGGATTGAGTCCAATTCAAACTAGACTCAAGCTGTCAATTCAAATTAATGAAATAGTGGTTCATTGAATTCGAAATTGCATGAGATTAATTTAGTTAGGCTCAAATGAATCCAACCATATGGATTCAATAAAATCCAAATTAGACTTGAGTTAGACTCAAGTGAATTCATTTACTAAAGAGGATTAACGGAGATTAATTCATTTACTTGAATTAGAAGAATTTTGAAATTAATTATTCATTCAATTTCGAAATTGAATTCAAAATGAAGAGTTAAAAGGTGGTCCTTAATGGAGTGTTAATGCTCATTAAAGCTCATTAATTGAATTAATGCTCATTATTCATGGGATAAAGTACAAAAGCATTTTTCTCTCATTTTGAAAGTGGGATTTTCCTTCTTCTTCATCTTTTTCTCTTGCATTGGTCTAAACTCACCTTCTTGGTTGCTAGCACAACCTTAGGTAGTTGTCCTTCTCCACTTTGTGAGTTTGTGAGATAAACGGAGACACTTGTTCATGTGGATACTGAAAGAGGCACAGACGCTTGATCATCCTGAGATCCGAGCTGTCGGGAGATCGTGTGCATACACCAAAAGTATAACCTTCTTATGATGTAAAACTTAGTATATGTTGTTATTTTCTTTCCCTTCGCATGGAACTTCTGGAGGAACTAGATATTTTCCGCTGCGCTTTAGCGTGTTTAGCGCCCTAGTTCCTTACAAGTAGGCTTAAGACGATTCAGCTAGCACAGATGACAACTCTTGTCCGATCAAGACAGGATTGAGTTCTTCTCGATAAGGTTCTAGTTCCCCTCACCATGCTTCTTAACATACTCCCTTAAAATATCATCTTCCGCACAGCTCCAGTGCCCAGAAAGTCCTTACCAATCACCATCTCATCGTCACTGGATTCATCGAAACAAGGTATCGGTATTCGTCCACACAAAAGAAGAACAAATCACCAAGAAACAATTTGTTTTGAATTTAAAAATAATCATTTTTGTTCCAATTTTTAAGCAATTAATTTGCGATAATGACTTTTTAAAATTATCTGTCCTTATATATATATTCTTGAGAAGAATAAGAATCCAGTTTGTTCAGAACTATGACCTCAACTGATAATCCTGCAAGTGTAAGCTGGAAGCTAGTGTCCAGTTCCATATGATTCTTCTTCCCCTATAGCTTCAGAGTTCAAAGTAATGTCATAACGAAGACGATTACGTGAATACCGGTACACCTCACCATCTGGTCGATCTAAGATTGCTCTTTTGAAAAGTCCTGAAAATTCAAGCACTACCTCACATGAACTTTCAGTGTTGATTACATATCAACATTTTTTTTTACTCTAATTTGGTTCCATAAGTGGGTACATAACAGATAATAGATTCACTTCAGTACGTGTAACAATTTACTGCTTGAATAAGAACAAAATTAGCAGGGACGATATGAAATTAAAATTTGTCCTCACGAGACCTAGCAGATACACGAGAACTGGCGAGTGAAATTTGAGGAACTCATTAAAATTTAGGAGTGTTCTTCAACCAAAACTAAATAAATTCTAGCTTTCAATTTACTTTATCTTTTCCAGTTCCTGTAGCCTATCCAGTGAAGGAATCAACAACTAGAAACCCCATCAGACACACTAAACGAGCCAAAATTAGCACCAAGCAACCAACAGTCGACGACTGAGAAAAAAAAAAAGAAGCCTATTTGATAAAAGAAGCATATACAACGACAAACCCTAATGAAACCACTCGAAAAAGAAAACGCACCAGAAATATCGAGGTCCACGGATTCAACCCAATAAAATTGATCCATATTAGTTCAGTAATGACCACAAGAAAAGACTGTGCGTCAAGGCCTCACCTTGTATCAGATCGACGAGGGGATATGTTACTGGGAACCAATCCATGGATTGGATTAGAAGAAGAGCAAGAACATAAACGCTCCCCCTCCTTCCTCCTCGGGCTTTACCCTTGAGCTTGGGCCCTTGGCGACAATAAGCCATCTGTGCAGCTTCCCTCAGCTTCGTAGTCCTCCGGCGATGCTCAAACGCTTGTAGATCGCAGGCATTGCCGTTGAGAAGGAGACCTTCGATCTCCCTCGATTGCTACTGTACCTCGTCAGAAGGAAAATTTGGGGCATCAGAAAAATATATATATTTTTTTAAAAAAATAGTTTAGCATAGTTCATTTAATCAATTACACATCAAATTATATTATTTCAAATCGAATCTGAATAAAAAAAATTTAATCACAGAAATAATTTAAAGGAACGTTAAGAAAAAAAGTCATTCTTCCATAAAATTTCTTTCCTAAAAAGAAATACAATTATTAAATTTTAAAAAAATATTTTTTTTCTTCCCGTAATGTTTTCAAATATTTTTAACTTCACTTTTAACAATATATTTTTTAAAAATTCTTTCTAAGAAATTACATGGATATCTATTATTCAAAAACTACTAGAGTTGAAGTAAAAAAAAAACTATGGTGGCAAAGTGATTTTTTAAAATCGTGTTGATTTTTGAATTTGTTTCATTTAAGTATTTCATATTTACACTATAGTATCTTCAAACTTATTTTATTTCACCACCTATAATGCTCTCCTATTAATATTAATTAATTGGTTCAGACCGATCCTCCATATTCGATATAATATGATTTAACAATTCTATTAACATTAATTATCATAAAATCATTAGGGAGGAGAATATATATAAATAGAGTTTTGATATGTTACCCATCTTACGTCGCATATCCCGTGCATGCCCACCTATTTTTTTTTATTTGAATTTTTTTAATATTTAATACTATAATTCAATCTCTAAACCCTAAAGGTAAAATCTAATTGGGATAACCGAGAGGTTAAAAAAAATAAAAAAAAATCAATTACACTAGGTGGGCAATGACATTTGCTTAAGTCCTTTGTTAAAAAAAAGATAGATTCACTATCTTAGCAGCTCCCCTAATGTCGGTCCTACAGATATAGAGGGAGATACATGTAGGTACACAGGTCATAGGCGCATGGTAAGTCCTTTGTTAAAGTTTCTATACTTTCTCTCCACTCAATTACTTTATTATTTTTTTAGTTTGAGTTTCTACTTGCAATAGTTTTTTTTTCTAGTAAAGTGAGTTGGTGGTGTAAGGACACTAGAAGGGCTAGTATAGTATTATTTTGTTGAATTAACTCTTGGTCTCCTTATCCAATTAACTAATCTTACAATAGTTGTTCTCTTGAGTTTTTGAAAAGTGTTTAGAAAATTCTAAGGTTTTTTTCGTAATATGTATTTTTAAAGTTCAAATTGTTCATTTATATTTGATCTCCTCAAGTACAGCATATATATTATTCAATTCGTCTATTATTTGAGTTTTATATATTCCAATTAGTTCTTTAATCTGAAATAAAATAGTTTTAGACTGGAGTTCAAAATGTTTATATTGAAATTTCCAATTTTTAGGTTTAATTTCCACAATTAGTTTTAAAAAGCTTAAGATTTCTTTCTTAGTAGGAAAACTAAATAAATTGAGTTAGTTAAATCTTCTATTCAATAAGTCTTGAGTGTCTTTTATAATCGGGGGCGCTGGGGCGAGCGTATTCGTCTTTTGTCACAATTGAGTGTCTTTTATAAGAAATCAATATTTCTTTTTAAATTACTTAGTATTTGTATCTGTTGATTTAAAGTAATAGGTATTTTTTTCAATAGGATCTTTGTTTAATTTCGTTGAGACTCTAAGTTGGTTCCTATACTAAGTAGTAGGTCTATAATTGTATTTAAGTGTGCACTATCAGTATGAGGATAATGATTGTGTATTCTAGATCTAAAATAACAATTGTGTTTATATTGATCTAGAGTAATAATTTTTCAAACAGAGACTTGAAGGGCTAGATCTAAAAAAAATCCAATGTCTGAAAGTCCAAAAAGCATTTAGAATTAGAAGTTATTCATGATGGTTCAAAAATCTTATAGCTATACATCTTACCCTGCACATCCCGTGAACATCCAAAATATTTTTTCGATTTGCATTCTTTATGCTTAATACTATAATCCAACTTTTAAACTCTAAAGGCAAAAGCTTATTGGCATAACTGACACGGATGCCGCCCAAGCTAACATCGGCGTGTGTGTATATATATATATATAATAACCTGCACACCCTTATGTGAATGAGCATGGGTGACATCCGACATAGGCACCTAACACAACCAAAACTCTTTTTTTTTAATCCCTTTCTGATCTTTATGCAACAACTTTTCTCAAGTTCCTCTAAAATTAAAATAAAATTCTTTTCTTTATCCTTTGATTGTAAGCAATAATCACTATAGTATTGATTTTTAAAAATCTACACCATAACTTAATTACATCAGCCATTGACCTCCACAATGGTGGTTGGTACTGGTCTTTAAAGATCAACACCTTAAACCAACACTTGGTGTTGGTATTTAAAGACCAGCACCAAGGTTGTGCTAGTCTTTAAAGACTAGCATGCACCAACCTTGGTGCTCCTCTAGCACCACATACTTCCACAACAGTGGCTGATGTGGGTCTTTAAAAGTCAGCACCACCTTTGTGATGATCTTTAAAAACCAACAACAACTAAGACTAGTACCTAAAACTAGCACCTTGGTGATGATATGTGCTAGTCTTTAAAGACTAGCACCATTAACCTCCATAATGGTGGCGGATAAGTTGTGGTATTGATTTTACAAAATTAGTACCATAATGGTTGTTGCATGTAATAAAGAAGCGAGAAGAAAGAATTTTATTTATAATTTAAAAGAAAAAAGAGAAAAATTATTACATGAAAAAAATTTAAAAAAATAGATTATATATTTATAACAACTTAATAAAATATTATTATTACATTACATGCTTTAATAAACTTCATATAGCAGAGCTTAAATAATTAGAAAAAAAATATAATTTGACAGTAAAAATAAATCAATATAATTAATACATTTATAAAACCATAGTAAACAAGAGATTCATTTTGCACGAATCAGGGCATGCCAAACTTCGCTGGACTAATTTGGAGGTAGACAATCTTTCCTTGCGATTTTCATATCACCTAACTAATTTAGAGGTAAAGGTAAATTCCTCTCGGAATTATGGTATAATACAAGGACACCAAATTATTATCAGGTATTTATAATTTGATCTTTAATTATGATAGATTTATAAAAAATAATTTCTTCAAATGGGATGTATAATCATGAAATATTGGACTGTCACTCATCATGAATGTTTTCTAATTTATCCTAACAACTGATGAATTGATCACTCATCTTTAGTGTTATCTAGTTAAATATTTTTTTATTTACGTAAGTAAATTCAAACTATGAATTTTTATATTCATCTGAGCATTTTACCATATCTGTGGACAGTGGGGTAGTTAAAATTTTCAAGAGGCGGCGAATTCAATAAGTTTAAAAAATTAATACAAATAAAATATTTAACTCTTAATTCTTATTAATTTATGATTAAAATGGAAGAATCATTTATTATTTTACTTACTCATAATATAAGTATTTCTATATATGAGATGTTCATTTCAATCTAAATAATTATCCTAACTATTAACTTAATAAAATAAAATTATATTTTATAATTCTTTTTCAATTAATAAAACATAAAAAAAGAAAGATAACTTATTCCTCTTATTGATATTATGGTTGAACAAAGGGGAAAAAAGAATAAATAGTTACTTGCAAGAAAAGATAAAAGGAAGATTGTTGCTGTTAAGAATCAGAGAAGAGAAACTAAGGAGGAAAAAAATAAAAGAAGGAAACTTTACCTTTTTCATTACCAAGCGTGACTAGTTTCGATGAGCTTGATAATGATATAAGAAAAGTAAGACAAGATAAAATAAGATTATGTTAGAATCCCAAGATTATTTTTGGTATGATCAATCAAGTTAAGTCCTGTTATGTTCCGATCCCTGTGTCTAAATGTGTAGGAGCTTAGGAGCATAGAAAGTCGAGCGGAAGACGCGGCTAGCGAGAAGGACGTCACGGGAGAGAGCCGACGGGCTTGGTATGTCCGAGGGACGAGATGGTGTGGAAGAGTACACCGATGGACGAGAAGGACGTGCATGACGTTTGAGGGACGAGAAGCCAGAGCGGAAGCCTGCTCAAGGAGAAGACCGAAATTGGGTTCGGGTGAGCTTTATTTCGGTTGATCGAAATCACCTAGGTAAACGGAGCAACGGAAGAGCTAGAGTGGAGCTATGAAGCTGCTAGAGGCGTCTTCAATAGGAGTTGAAGGCACCTCCGCGACCTTCAGGCAGAAGGTGCCTTCAATGGTTGAAGGCGCCTTCAACCAGCAATGAAAAGCGCCTTCGACCAGGCAATTCTGGCCGTTGCGGAAAAGGATAAAGTTTTATCCTTTGCCTCGCTGGAAGCGCCTTCCAGCCTTATGCAAGGCGCCTTCAGCCTTACCCTGAACCTAGGAAAAATGTAACAACTTTTGTATTCATTTCCTAGTAATAGTCTGAGCTATTCACGAGTGTAAGAGACTTCTCTGCCTTCACCGAAGAAGACTTTTTTAGAGCTTTCATTTGTCTTGGATTAACAACCATCTAGGTTGTAAGCAAGTAAATTCTGGTGTCATTTTTTTTTAGTTTCTTATTGTTTAATTTTATTTACTATTGCTGCTAACTTGAGTTGAAAGCTCGAGAAGGTGTTTGTTTTAGTATTTTAGGCAACTCAACCCTCTCCAACCGGTCGACCCGGTCCAATAAGTGGTATCAGAGCGAGGTTCGTTTCAGGAGGACTAACCGCCGAACGAAGCACACTAGATGGTCGGACTAAGCATCTACCCACCAAAGTTCTGTTGGTTGCTACTCGGAAAGCCTAAAGGTTCCACTGTACAAAAATTTTGTACAAAGGTCTGAACCTTTTCCTAGCTACCATGTGTTCTTTTAAATTAAATTTTGGATCGCCTGCGGAACTTAACACGTTTGATCCAAAACTTAATCTATTCGTTCTTTTAGGTTTTGACTTGGGTCTCCTGCGGAACTTAACACGTTCGACCCAAATCACCTTAAGTTATTAATTCCATTAAATATTAATTTCCATAATTGGTTCCCAGTACTGACGTGGCGAGGCACATGGCCTTCTTGGATATGGGAGCAACCACCACCGACTAGACAAAACCTTTTATGGAAAGCTAATATTTAATTTCCTAAAATAACTTTAGGTTAACCGAAAAGAACAATCAAATCACAAGGAAAAAGAAAACAAAAGAACACAACATCGAAAAACATATTCGAAATACTAGAATCGCATGCCTCTTGTATTTGGTATTATTTCCAAAAATAACTAGTATGATGCGGAAAGAAAAATTACTAGTTATACCTTTTAGAAAGACCTCTTGATCTTCTACCGTATTCCTCTTCTAACCTCGGACGTTGTGTGGGCAACGATCTTCCGAGATGAGAAACCACCAAAGCACCTTCTTCTCCTTTCTTCAAGTTTCGGCCAAGCACTATGCTTCCAAGAGATGAAGATCTTTTCCACCAATCAAGCTCCAAGGGATGTAAGCTTTCTCTCCTTCTTCTCCAAGCTAAAATCCGGCCACCACTTGATCTTCAAGGAGGAAGAGAGGTCCGGCCACAAGATGGAGAGAAGAGAAAGGAAGGAGGCCGGCCACACCAAGGAAGAAAAGAGGGAGAAAATAATAGAGGTTGTTCACCCATGAAGGCTCCTCTACCTCCTCTTTTATAATCCTTGGTCTTGGCAAATAAGGAAATTTTAATAAAAATTTCCTTAATTCTTTTGCCATGAAAAGGAAAAATTTATTTTAATTAAAATAATTTTTCTTCTCATTGAAACATGGCCGGCCACTTTATTTCCCCAAATCAAGGAGAGTTTTAATTAAACAAGAATTAAAACTTCCTAATTTGTTTCCGGAAATTTATAAAATTTCTCCAATAATTTTATCCCTTCATGATTGGTTTATAAAAAGGAAATTTAATAAATTAAAATCTTTCTTTTAAACATGTGGATAAAAAGAAAGTTATCTCTATAAATTAAAATCTCTTTTAATCTACAAATAAGGAAAGATATCAAATCTTTTCTTAATCTTTTGTAGAAACTTATAAAGAGAATATTTAATTTTAAACTCTCTTTTAAATCATGAACATAATTAAAAGGAAAGTTTTCTTAAAATTTAAAATCCTCCTTTAATCAACAAATAAGGAAAGATTTCAAATTTTAAACTCTCTTTAAACATGTAGATGATTTACAAATAGGAAAGTTTTTACCAAAATTAAAACCATCCTTTTAAACTACAAATAAGGAAAGAGATTAATCTCTTCTCTTAATCTTTTGTAGAAAGTTATAAAAGGAAATTTTTAATTTTTAAACTCTCTTTTAAAATCATGATATCCACATAAGAAATAATTTTAATAAAAATCCTTTTAATATTCTAGTGGCCGGCCACCTAAGCTTGGGACCCAAGCTTTGGCCGGCCACCTTCATGGCTCATCCACTTGGTCTTGGCCGGCCCTAGCTTGGGTTCCAAGCTAGCTTGGTCGGCCCCATTGGATGGGTAAGAAGGTGGGTATGCGGTGGGTATAAATCTCTATATACTAGAGGCTACGATAGGGACCGAGAGGAGGAATTGGTTTTGGTCTCCCGATAAAATTAAGCATCCCGTGTTCGCCCCGAACACACAACTTAATTTTATCAATAATAATTCATTCCACTAGAGAACTATTATTGAACTACCGCACCAATCCCAAATTACATTTTGGGCTCCTTCTTATCATGAGTGTGTTAGTCTCCCTGTGTTTAAGATAACAAATGTCCACTAATTAAGTAAGTTACTGACAACTCACTTAATTAATATCTAGCTCCAAGAGTAGTACCACTCAACTTCATCGTCATGTCGGACTAAGTCCACTGCGGGGTTTAACATGACAATCCTTATGAGCTCCTCTTGGGGACATTCTCAACCTAGATCACTAGGACACAGTTTCCTTCTATAATCAACAACACACACTATAAGTGATATCATTTCCCAACTTATCGGGCTTATTGATTCATCGAACTAAATCTCACCCATTGATAAATTAAAGAAATAAATATCAAATATATGTGCTTGTTATTATATTAGGATTAAGAGCACACACTTCCATAATAACTGAGGTCTTTGTTTCTTTATAAAGTCAGTATAAAAGAAACGACCTCTAATGGTCCTACTCAATACACTCTAAGTGTACTAGTGTAATTATATAGTTAAGATAAACTAATACCTAATTACACTACGACCTTTCAATGGTTTGTTCCTTTCCATTATGGTCGTGAGCTACTGTTTATAATTTATAAGGTACTGATAACATGATCCTCTGTGTGTGACACCACACACCATGTTATCTACAATATAAATTAATTGAACAACTACATTTATCATAAATGTAGACATTTGACCAATGTGATTCTTATTTCTAGATAAATATTTATACCAAAAGCTAGGCTTTTAGTATACACTCTAACAAGTTCGAGGGGGAGTTCGCGAGCTGAAAAAAGAGAATGGAGGTATTTTTCAAAACATACTTTGATTTGTTATTAATAATGAAATTTGGTTTTGAAGTACACAAGGGCAAGGAAAAGTTTCAATGAATGAAGAAGGAATAAGCCGACTTCGTGGCAAATAGCAAAGCAGAGTTTCATCTGATGAGCGTTTTATCGTCACAAGAAGTCAACCGGATCAGAGCCTATGAGTCCGCAAAAGAACTCTGAGAGAAATTCCTGGAACTACACGAAGGAGCTTCAGAGGCGAAACTTACGAGACGGGATCTACTTTGCGACCAGCTCACCAACCTTCTATTTGAAGAAGACGAGACCATTGCACACCTTCACTCGAGGATTAAGGAGCTCATCATCAGACTTTTGAATCTCAGAGAAAAGGTAAGCAACCAAGATTTGCTAAGGTATGCTCTTAATGCATTCCCTAGAAATACGAAATAGGCATCATTAGTAGATGCCTACTATATCTCTAAGGATTTAGAATTTGTTACCTTAAAAGAGTTATTTTCAACTTTTGAAGTCCATAAATCAAGATGTGTAGAAACAAAGAAGGAGCTGAAGCACGACATTGCCCTTAAGGCAAAGATAGACAAACAAGATTCATAGCCCTCTCTCGACGACGATGAAATGGTAATGATGATAAAACATTTTAAAACGTTACTAAAATCTAAAAAAACTAACCATCCGCAGGGTAGAAAGAGAAGAATAATTATATGTTACCACTGCAATGAAGAAGGACGCATTAAAGACAACTTTCCTAAGTTAAAGACTAGTGAGAAGGACAAAGGCAAAGACAAGAAGTTCGTCCAAACAAACAAACACAAGACCCTTAAAGTGATTTGGGACGAAACGTCGTCTGAATCAGAGGTCGAAGCCTTTTCTGGACTTGCATTGATGGTAAGTCATCAAGAAGACGAACACGAAGAAAGCTCATCCGAAATGAGCATCGATGAAAGGGGAGTTACATCAGAAGAAAGCAGCAGTTCAGGGGGAGCTACAGATAACGGGACCGACAAGGTAAGTCAGGTACGATCTTTCCCACCTGACAAGTTGTTTAAATTTATGAAATTATTAACTAAATATTATTGTAAACTTGAAAAAGAAAATAAAGAGTTGAAATTAATTCTAGCCAAATCTTGTCCATTAGAAGAATTTGACATAATAAAATTGGAAAATGATATTTTGTAAAAAGAAATAAAGAACTTGAAAAATCATACATGCTCATATAATACAAGTAGTAGATTTAATGGTCTAAATTGGTATTTTTATTACCATAAAGGACAAGTTAGAAAAATTTCTTAGAAATATATACCAAAGAAATTTCTAATTAACCCAGTTGGAAGGAACCTATATTGGGTTCCAAAGACTTGTCTAAATTAAAAGTTTAATTAGACTTAGGGCTTTCAGAAAGTACATTAAATATATGATTTCATTATGAGACTTTGCCTAAAAGTGGTTTGTGATCCAATAACCAAGAAGGCCTAGTACTTCGCCATAGCCTGGAAGTCAATTAATGAAATAAAATTTTAGTTGATTAACTAATAAAACATTGAATACTGATTAGATAATGCTTTACATAGTTGTCAGCATTTCTCAAATTTTTTTTTCCTTAGAATTTTTTTTTTTGGAAATTCCTTTTGCAAAACTTAAAATTCTAAATTATTTAGGTTGCAAATTTTTCTAAGTGATATCAAATTTTTATTTTTTTAAAGTTTTTTTTACAATTTTTAAAAACTTGATAAGTTTTTTTTTAAAAAAAATAGAAAATCTGAATTTTTTTCTGAAAATGTTACCCTTAGATTTTTTTTTTACCCCAATTTTTATGTGATCAAAGGGGGAGAAGGGAAGATTAAGTCTAGGAGAGGTAGTAGTTAAATTTTAAATTAAAATTAAATTTGAAAATATTTTTGTACTTTATTGTATAATTACAATTTTATTATCTTGGTATTGTAATTTTATTATCTTTACTTTATGGTTGATTTACCCTAACTTAACTTTGGTTGCTCACATCAAAAATGGGAAAAATGTTGGAACCCTAAGGTTATTTTTGGTGTGATCAACTAAATTAGGTTAGGTCCTGTTATGTTCTGATCCCTGTGTCTAAGTGTGCAAGAGCTTAGGAGCATAGGAAGTCGAGCGGAAGACGCGACTAGCGAGAAGGACGTCATGGGAGAGAGCCGATGGGCTCGGTGCGTCCGAGGGACGAGATGCTGTGGAAGAGTACACCGGTGGACGAGAAGGACTTGCGCGATGTTCGAAGGACTAGAGGTCGGAGTGGAAGCCTGCTCGAGGAGAAGGCCGAAATTGGGTTCGGGTGAGCCTTATTTCGGTTGGCCGAAATCACCCAGGCAAACGGAGCAGCGGAAGAGCTAGAGTGGAGCTATGGAGCTGCTAGAGGCGCCTTCAATAGGAGTTGAAGGCGCCTCTGCGACCTTCAGGCTGAAGGCACCTTCAACCAACCATGGAAGGCGCCTTCGACCAGGCAATTCTGGCCGTTGCAAAAAAGGATAAAGTTTTATCCTTTGCCTCGCTGGAGGCGCCTTCCAGCCCTATGGAAGACGCCTTCAGCCTGTAGATAAGATTTTCCAGGGGCTATAAAAAGACCCCTGGAGCTAGGAAAGATGTAACAACTTTTGTATTCATTTCCTAGCAATAGTCTGAGCTATTAACGAGTGTAAGAGGATTCTCTGCCTTCACCGAAGGAGACTTTTTTAAAGCTTTCATTTGTCTTGGATTAACAACCATCTAAGTTGTAAGCAAGTAAATTCTGGTGCCTCTTTCTTTAGTTTCTTATTGTTTAATTTTATTTGCTATTGCTGCTAACATGAGTTGAAAGTTCGAGAAGGTATTTGTTTTAGTATTTCAGGCAATTCAACCCTCTCTAGCCGGTCGACCAGGCCCAATAGGCTATTCTTATGACGCCAACAAAATCCTAGAAAACATGCGAAGATAAAGAAGATGCGAGGGCTGAGGGCAGCTCTTGTTGCTGGAAGAGGGTAGAATCTGCTAGTTCCTTGGCGGCTGGCAAGAGGAGGATGAATTGCCGTGTATAATATAAAACAAAAAAATACATTTCTTGACTTTTCAAACTAAATTAAGACACACTTATTTAATAGTAAACTAATTAACAAGAAAAAAGTAGAGACAGATATTTTTTACTTGGTTTGTAATCAGAAGATTGCTACTCCAAGATGTTTTATCCTGTCCGAGTGTGAGTAGATGGACGCTGGGAAGATGACGCTTATTTTGACTGGATATTGACCGAAGGCGATGCGGAGCTCCAACGAGCTAAGCCTGCAACCATAGAGTCGTTAGTGCCGAGCTGAGGAGGGGTTCTCCGACAATGACCCTCCAACACTCAAGTCAGCTACCGGCGGCAAGCAAATGAAGTAGAGAAGAAAGGAGCAGCAGCGTGACTGTAGCTACAGTGATAAAAAACATACCTCCGATGAAGCTTTGGGGCTTCTTATATAGAGCTCCCAGGAGGTGCGTGTACGCTTCCTGAAGCTTGCACGCTTCCCAAAGCATACTTGGAAAGGTCGTGTCAGAAAAATGTGCATAACGTTATACCTTAACAGCCCGAGCATATCACTGATGTGACAGTGGAAGTTTCCACCGTACGATCATCTATCTGACCACGTCGCCGACCATATCGCCTGTCGATGACACTGATCCCTAGGAAGATATTGCCAACTACTCCTTTGTTTGTTATTGGGATGAGTAGGAGAGCCGCTCGGCCAGTCTGCCATCCAGGTGATGCAACAGCCGGGCCGAGCGAGAGAGCCTCTTGGCCAGTCTGTCGTCCGGGTGAGGCAACAGCCGGATCGAGAGTCCGCTCGGCCAATGTTCTGCTGGTTGGCTCCCCCCATCAGGCGAGGGATCCCTGTCTACCAGGTTGAGGTTGCATCCACTGTTTGGCCGAGCGGGATGGTTGCTCGACCTTCGTGCCTCCCTGGTTGAGGTTCATGAGCGTCGGAAGCTCGATGTCTGATCGAGCTGTCGAAGTGTTGGATCGCCTACTCTTCCTGCTGACCACGGAGGTAATTCGCCCGATCGGATGCCTGCCTAACGTTGACCACTTTGACCTCCTGCCGATCGGGCCCTACCTTACCACCGAATCACGTGTCTCCTCCTCAAGTCTAGTCGAAGGAGGCTGTAAGTCCGACTAATTGGACAAGTGGTCTGGTGACCAATTAGCCGATCAGCCAATGAGCTGGTTGGATCCCGATCGACCCGTGTAAGACTGATCTTTCTCGGCCAATCGACACTTTGAGCCTTCGTAATTAAATTTTTTTCCTCATCACCCCCGGAGGGGCGCGAGCCGGGCGGTCAATGCTGATACCGCCCAAATATCCTCGAAATACGTGCAAATCACCCCCCTTAAGGGTGAGCATGTGTCCATGCCCATTAAATACTGCCCCGTGGGAGGACGCCACGTGTCGCCAGCGCAGCCGCCGCACGTCCGAGGTGACAGCTACTGATGTGATGTTTGGCGGTTCAAATTCAACGGCCGGATGTGCGCTCCGAGCCCCGTGCCCTAGATCGGACGGCTCTGATCGGTCGTTCCCATCTTTATAAAGCCTCTGCGTCGCCATTTCTTCCTCTGTGTTTTCTTCGTGCTCTCCGACGATTTTGCCCCGGCGGTTCTTCTGTGTCCAGTGCTCCGGCGATCCTCGGCTCTTTGCTGCGGCGATTCCTTGCTCCCTGCGGTGGTCTTCTCCCTCTCGTAAGCTTTCCCTCTCCACTGTTGCTTTCCCGCTACTTCTTTTCCACCATCGTATTTTCCAGTTTTCTGTGTTTTCCGGCCATCTTTCCCTTCAAACCTTCTACCTTTTCGTTTCCCGGCTATGGCGAGGTCCTCGCAGTCGTCCGACCCCGCTCCCGATCTCTGGTACGCTACCATGGAGACTCGGTTCGACGCGGGCGATGCCGCAAGTCTGATAAACGCCTATGACCACCTGTCCAACCATGAAATAGTTTTAGCCTCCCCGTCCGACAGGCCCAACGACCCACCGATCGACACAGTTTGCTTTTTCTGAGACCAATTCATGGCCGGTCTTTGGTTTCCCGTCCACCCCTTCATAACCGAGGTCTGCAACTACTTTCGTGTCCCGCTCACCCAGCTTGTCCCTAACTCTTTCCTCCTACTGTGCGGCGTGGTAGCGTTGTTCCGAGTGCACAACATTCCACTGACCCCTCAGGTCTTCCACTACTTTTACTACCCCAAACAGTCCGAGCTGGGCACTTACCTGTTCCAATCTCCCATCAGTCTGGTCTTCTTTGATAAAATGCCCTCCTCCAACAAACACTGGAAGGAATATTTTTTCTTTCTGAGACCCCCCGAGCGGCCAAGCTTCCGGACCAGACGGCAGGTCGGGCTTCTTATTCAACCTGATCTGAAGAGGTACAAGATCCGGCCGGACTACTTCCATGCTGCTAATATGCTGGTCGGCTTGAAGTTCGACATTCATAAGTTGCTGCCAGAGGGTGTGATGTACGCGTTCGGGCTAAATCCGATCCGAACGAAGCTCCCGAGCAGCTTAGGTATTAAATTTCTCAATCTTCTTCCTTTGAGTCTAACTGATTCTGTTCTTCTTTTGCAGCTGACATCATGATGCGCACCCTGGCGGCCGACATAATGAAGACTAAGCAAGCCGAGATTGAAGCAGTTGTTGCCAAGGAGATAGAGCGCTCGGCTTGACCCCTGTCGGCTCACAAGAGGGCACGGTTGGGGAGACCACAACTATGGGTGACGGGACCGCCGAGCGGACACCTAGCGCTAGAGGGGTGATCGACCCAAGATCAGTCCGAGAAGCGCCACCTATCATCCCTGCTGAGGGTTCGGGGTTCTCGGGCGATGAAGTACCGCTCTCCCGCAAGAGACGCCGAACGGACGTGCCTTCCTGTTCTGCCACCTCGGTCATTCAAGCCTCTGCATGGGGAGGCACCCCATCTCTAGCCACTCCCATAATAGTGGAGGCCACTTCCTCCGAGCGGACTCCATCTTTGGCTGAGATATCGGAGCCGCTCGTCGTTCAGTCGATCACTTCTTTGCCGCCAGCTAGGCGGAAGGTGACACGGTCCGCTATCCTACCAGTCCCTCCTGCTCAAGCTTCCAACCCGTCGGCCTCCGCTCAATCGGCGTCGAGCGGGAGACGATCCATCACTGCCACGCTTCACCTTCCGACGGAGGACCTTCTGGCGCCGGGCGACCATCCCAGCTCTCCTCAGCATCAAGTCTACATTTGTGGTCGGCTCGCCCGCGTCTGGGAGGAAGCAAGGGCATGAGCGGCGGTGAAACACCCTAACGCGCTTGCCGATAGTCACCTGGAGATGTCCACCGGGGTTAGTATTCTCAACTATCAACTCATGATTTACCTTCGATCGACACTAATGCTTGCTTGCAGTTCTGGGTGGAGAACATTGCCATGTGCCAACGGTTGGCTCAGGTGGAGGACGAGCTGAAGAAGCTCAAGATTTCCAGAGCTTCCTCCTCCTAGGGGCCACTGACCGCACGCCTACAGGCCGACCTAAAAAAGGCCCAACAACTTCTTGCGGAGGAGCAGCAGAAGTCGGCCGAGCAGGCTAGCAGGCTAGGCTAGATCGAGACACAATTGAAGACCTACGATCATAAACTCGAGCTAGCTTCCAAAAGGAAACAACGAGGCATCGCTGATCTGGAGCAGAAAAACCAGGATGCTCGGCAGTTGACCGAGAAGCTAAAGAAGGCAGAGGACTCCCTGGTTGCCGAGCGGGAGAGTCGCTCAGCTAAGGAGGGGGAGCTTCAGGATCAAGTAAGTGCCTTGAAAAGGATCTAGGGGCCTCCCGGGAGACGTTAACAGCCTACCAGGAGGCCGAACCGAGTCGCTTCACGGTCCTAAGGTAGCAGTACCTCCGCTCAAACCAATTTCTAGAGAAGGTGACCAACCAGATTGTCTTCTCGTTCGAGCTGGCCATCAACGCTACGCTCATCCAGCTGAAGACAAACGACCATATTTCTGAAGCTCTGTCCGACAAGGATGTCGACCACATCCAACTCCTCGAGTCCATTCCCGATGGAAGCCTTTGATTATATTGAGTGAGCGAGGGACTTGTAGAGAGCATATTTTTGTAAGGTTTGAATGTACTCCTGCTATTCGGCAGTGTTTAACCTATTATCAATAAAATCTATTTGTGCCCTTTCTTCGTATGCTATCTTTCTACTGGTATTCGACTATGTAGTTTCGATCGGCTATTACGACCATACTTTCAGTATTGAAAGATTCGCTAGGATCATACCTTCAGTGTTTATAGTCACCGCTTGACTCTGGGTTTTAACATCTCCGCTAGACGATCTTCCAAGGCAGGAGTTTAAGGTCGTCGTTCGACCATCGATGGAGACATGGGTTTAATGTCGCCGCTCGAAGATTTGGTGAAGACATGGGTTTAAGGTCACCGCTCGACTGTTGATGGAGACATGGGTTTAACGTTGCCGCTTGACGATTTGGTGAAGACCGGGGTTTAAGGTCGCCACTCGACCGTCGATAGAGACATGGGTTTAATGTCGCCGCTCGACGATTTGGTGAAGACCGGGGTTTAAGGTCGTCACTTGACCATCGATGGAGCCATGGGTTTAACGTCGCCGCTCGATGATTTGGTGAAGACAGGGGTTTAAGGTCGCTGCTCGACCGTTAATGGAGACATAGGTTTAATGTCATCGCTCGACGATTTGGTGAAGATCGGGGTTTACGGTCGCCGATCGACCGTCGATGGAGACATAGGTTTAATGTCGCCACTCAACGATTTGGTGAAGACCGGGGTTTAAGGTCACCGCTTGACAGTCGATGGAGACATGGGTTTAACGTTGTCGTTCGACAATTTGGTGAAAACCGGGGTTTAAGGTCGCCGCTCGACCGTCGATGGAGATATGGGTTTAGCGTCGCTGCTCGACGATTTGGTGAAGATCGGAGTTTAAGGTCGCCGCTCGACCGTCATGGAGACATGGGTTTAACGTCGCCACTCAACGATTTAATGAAGACCAGGGTTTAAGGTCGTCGCTCGACCGTCGATGGAGACATGGGTTTAACGTCGTCGCTTGACGAGAATTTTGATAACATTTTCTTTTTTCATTCCAATCCTGCGCTCAAAGAAAATAGGCAAAATAGAGAGTACACATCAATTACATTGGCATACCTTTCATCCAGCTCGGTACAGCTGGAGATGGTTTGCGCTCCAAGGACGTTCTAGTTGCCGCCCGTCTTCATCCTCTAGGTAGTAGGCGCTAGAGTGGAGCTTCTCCACGACTTTGAATGGTCCGACCCACTGAGCTTCTAGTTTAGTCACGTCGCCGACCGACTTCACCTTCTTCCACACGAGGTCGCCGACCTGGAATGACCTCGGGATCACTCGTCGATTGTAGTTCTGCCTCATCCTTTTCCTATAAGCCATCAGCCGAACGACTGCTTTGTCGCACGTCTCGTCCATGAAGTCCAGCTCCAGAAGCCTTCGCTCGGCATTATCTTCGCTGTAGTGTTGTACCCGATTGGATTCGACCCCAACTTTGACCAGGACGACTGCTTCACCGCCGTATACAAGGTGGAATGGGGTTACACTCGTGCCTTCCTTAGGGGGTGTACGGATTGATCATAATATGCCAGGGAGCTCGTCCACCTAGCTACCTCCGATATGGTCAGGCCGAACTCACAAAATCTGCAAGATCTCCCGATTGGCGACTTCAGCCTATCCGTTACTCTGAGGATACGCCACAGAGGTGAAGGCTTGTTGGACATCATACTCCTCGCACCACTCCTTGAGTTTCCATCCGACGAACTGTCTTCCATTATCTGAGACAAGTTGACGCGGAATGTCGAACCGATAGATGATATGCTGCCAAATGAACTTTTAGACCATTTGCTCGGTTAATTTTCGCTAGCGGCTCGGCTTCAATCTACTTAGAGAAGTAGTCTACCATGACGAGCAAAAATTTCCGCTGCCCGATCGCCATGGGGAAGGGTCCCACAATATCCATGCCTCATTGGTCGAACGGGCATAACACAGTGGAAGCATTCATCTCTTCGGTCGGTCTGTGGGAGACATGGTGGTTGATAACCATGATTTAGCTATATTATTTTAATTCATAATGCATATTTTTGATGGTTTATTCATAGCCTAATCTCACATTTACATTACATTTCATAAATTGCATGTGATTTTGGACTTAATTGCAATTTAGCTAATTATCACGGTATTTGATGCTAATATTTGATTATCATTTTGTAGGCATCAAAAGGGTTTTGGACCCGATCATATCAGGCCACACTTGGGCTCAAATCTAGGGCTAAACGGAGCGATCAAGGCTTGGAGTGTTTTGGACCGACCATTGAAGATCAGAGAGATCTGAGACATTCGTCAAGAATATGGTCCATCCGACCTAATGAGGAGCGGATCTCGTCCATTGATGAATATCCAGAAGTTTTGATCCAGATCTGAACTCATCCAGCCGTTGATCAAGCCCCGAATTGTTCTGGACCATTAGATCAGATTTGAGGAGGATTTAAATAGCGAGAAGCTACAGTGGCTTCGATGGGCTCGGCTTCGCGATTCTATTCTACAGTGCCATCTTCTTCTCCGCCGCGACGCCGACGCTCCCATTCCCACTTCCAGATCCACGAGCTAGGTTTCTACATCGTCGGCGATCAGTGAGTTGCCGGCGTTTGTCGTCCGAGGTCAGGAAGCGGTCGAGGGCGTTTCCTAGTCCGTGAGCCGAGTTTCTGATTTCCTTCTGCAATTCGGACGAGGGCGGTTCCTAGTCCGCGATTTCCATCATCACCAGAGTTCGAAGGGTGTTTCCCAGAAGCTTCGATCTTCCTCCGACTACGACTCCATCCGCGACATCCAAATCGATCTGATCAATCGATTTGAGTCTGCAATTCCAGAATCAAGCTACTGTCTTCGTGCGCCGTGAGTGCTAATCGATCCGTGAGCCCGAAGGGTGTTTCCCAGAGGCTGTGATCGAAAGGTGGCATTAGTTGGAAGCTCTGATCGAAAGGCTGTCACTCGAAGGGTGTTTCTCAGAGGTGGCTCTGTTTCTGGCAGAATGAAGAAGTTTTGATCCGGGTTTTGGTTTGAGGAATGTTAGGGTTTTGTTTACTTCATTTCTATTTTCTGAATTGTGTTTGAACTTGCTCAGATCCTCAGATCTGATCCATTACTTTGCCATTTCGTTTTGTTTGAGTTTAGTTTTTATAATCAATCCTATTTCTGATTTTCTATTTGCAAGTTTGTTTTCATTTGAACATTTGCAATCCAAACCATGTTTAGCTTTAACTTAGTTTGCAATTCTTTTTTGTTCTGTTTTGAATTAGAAAGATCTTATTACCACATGTTTATTTAGTTTTGGTTATGTAGCTAGCTAATCTTTGCTCTCGGAATTTGATTGGTATTGATTGAGATGGAGTTTAAATGTGGAATGCTTACTTAAGCTTTTAATTGTTACCCAAATTGTATGTTGATGAACATGTATGAGATTGGATAATTTGTTAGTTGAAGAGCTTGAGTCAATGATGATAGTTTGATGTTAATTTGATGAAATGAAGGAGATAATCTTTTGAGAAGAACCATACTTCTTGAATCTATTCTTGATTTTATTAGATGAGATTAATTTGAATTGCAAGTTGGAAGTGCTAGGTTGACCTTGTTGATGTAATAACTCAATTTGAATTAATTCTAAGATATGCACACATTTATTAGTTACCCTTGGAAAAATACGACTTGGGACTCCTTACTACACGTACTTTATTTAGTTAATTGAGTTCCTAATCTTTATTAATTTGGAGCGCCACGTGACATGGAAATGGCCAACACCAAATTTTGGCGCCGTTGCCGGGGAAGTAACTAGCAATGTGTATTTATTTTAGATTGATCATTGATTGGTTTTATTTTGTTAGCATCTTTCTTGATTGATTTGGTTGCTTATTCTTTTTGTATTTTCATGTTGATTTGTTCTTGAATTATTAAGTGCTTTTACTGTTCATCTTTTCATGTGTATGAAACTTTATGCTCTTGAGTCTTCTAATCTTGATGTTTAGTGTTGTAGTGAAGAACAGGAGATTTCTTTAGCATGGATCCATATTTTCAGAATTTTAGAGGTGGAATGGAGAGTTATCAGTGTTTTCAACCTGAGTATAAATTTTACCCAAACATGGATCAACAAAATGGGTATGAGTCATTTTCAAATTGTTTTAATTCTAATTGGGTGGATAATTCATGTTTCAGGTATGAAAATGCACAAGGACAATTTTTTGAGCCATATCTAGTCTACCAGAGTTCATATGGGTTCCAAGAAGTTTCAACATCTTCTTTGCTAAAACCTTTTCAACAGAATGAACCTCAAATGGATGAGACAACATGAAAACTCAGGGAGATTATGCAACAAATGAATGAACATCAAGAGCAACAATTTTCAAGGATACAGAACATACAGATTTAGTTAGATCAAATTGCATCATCTATCAATCAGCTGCAAGCACAAAATTCTCGTGGAGAGATAAAAAGTAGTAATTCTGTCAGGCCTGACCCTACTCCCATTACTTCACATGATTTTTCTAGTATTTTTTGTGATAATGATGTAATTATGCAAATTTCTGATCCTAATGATTTTGTTGTTGAAGATGTTGATAGTGATTCAGGTTCTGAACATGTTTTTGAAGATGATCTAAGTGTAGGGGAATGCTTACGGGAAGCATTATCTCAAGAATCACCAAGAATTGAAGATGTAAGTGTAGGGACTTGTGTTATGGAGCCAACACCCAAGAATCACTACATGAGGATGTACATTCACCAGAACCAGAGCTTGAGCTATTAATTGATGAAAAGGAGGTAACAATCACAACTCCAGGTATTTTTAAACAAGACAAGGTGAGTAATTTTTGTGATACATCAGAAAATTTAATTGAGGTACCGTTCATTGATTTCATTAGGTGTGATTCATTTCTTGATAAATTTTCTACCCACACTAATGCTCTCTTATTTTCTTTTAATCCCACATGTGTATGGGAGGTCTTTTCTTTTAAAGATGTTGTAGGAGAATAGCTTCCGGAGTGGATGCTTGAACTGAACCGACTCCGACCTCTAGAAAAAGCTTTGAAAGGAAAAATGAAGAATAAAAAGAATTTCAGTAGAACAACAATTACTCCATTTCCGGCGTGGATTCTTTTGCTAAATCTTCTTCGACCACTGAAATTTAAGGGGAGTTTATTCTAATTTTACTTTATCTTACATTTTAATTCATGCTTTGTTAATAAATTCTTTTTGATGAGACTTTCTTTAGTTTCATACTTACATTTGCACATTTACTTCCATACTTTGCATTTTTGTTTAGTACATACAATTTGTTTTGAATAAATTCTCCCATGATTTTTCTAAGTAATATTTTTAAGATGGTAAAAGCTTCTTAAATTTGATCATCAATTTTAGGTCGTTTAACATGATTGGATGCTTTTCTTGCATGTTATTGGTTAATTTGGTGGTGGATTCCAATTTGATCAATTAGGCATGATTGCATAAAAAATACCTAGAGATGATCACTTTAAGCCTAAACACTATTATATTTTTGTGTGGCATGTACTCATAACAATTGAAATTCTAGAACTTGCTTAGTTTCTTTTCAAAGTCACAGTATCATAAGTATGCATGGAAATTGAGGATTTTGTCAATTTTATTCCCCATACTTTCCAATTCCTTTCTTCATAATTTTCTTGAAACATTCTCACCTAGCATTCTAAATCTTAATTCTCTTTGCTTGTCATATTTCTTTTATTTCATTGAGAGTTTGGATGAATTGCTTGATGAGTAAGGATGTCCAAGATTTTAAGTGTGGGGGAAGGAACATCACTGAATTTGAAATGGCAGAAATGGATCAAGATTTGGAAAATGTTTGAGTAAGGGCTGATTTTAGGAGGTGTTTATGGTGCAAAATGCTGAAAATTCATTTGTGAAAGAATGACTCTAATGTTCTATGCTAAATGTGTCCATTTCTTGAGTCTTGTCATGTCAAGAGCAAGCTATAGTTGTTTTAGATTTAGAGAGAGTTGATACTATATTGATACATTCAAAACTCTAGGAGACACATAATGGAAGAATATGTTGATGTGCTTAATTCTGCAGAGATGAGAAAGAAACTGAAATTGGCAGAAGTTGATACTATTTTGGGGTTTTAAAATTGCTTGGTTGATTCAAGAACTTAAATTGAGGAAGAGAAACAGATTCAGCTAGTGAAAAAGCAGTAAAGTGTGAAAAACTTAGAAGCAGTAGCAAGAGGAAGATGCAACATCAATGGTGTGCCAATATTTAGAACTAAATAAGAAACAGTTGTGGGAAGCTGTACATGGTTCTGAGCTAGATAGTTAATTTCGTTTCATGATGGGAATTTAAAGACAGGAATTGTACAGAATTGCAAGAGTTAAGAGCTGCCCAGTGGAGTTGAAATGAGGAATAAAAGGAAAGACAAACCTGCACACTGCTGTGAGCAATAGCAGAAGTTTACATTTATGTATCAACTTAGTATTGCTTACATTTAAATTCGTTGAGGAAGTAGTTGAAGACAGTGTGCTGGTGGAAACAAGTTTAATGACACTTTGATTGACCTGTGAAGTATTATGATGTTCAGGAATGCATTTCTGGACGAACACAAAGTAGGTTTTTGGAACTGTATCGCAACTCAATTATGGTATTGCAAGAAATGAGCTTTGATAGATTTTGGAATTTGATCATTGAGGGTAGAATTCGAAATTCAATTGGTGAGTATTATTCAACTCATGAAGCACTTCAGAATGTAACATAAATTCTAAAAATTTGAAGGGAATTGCAACCATTCGAAACTGAAAGCAGTAATGAAACTGATATATGCACTAAACAGAATGCAAGTTGGTTTGAGGAGCTGAGTCTTTAAACAGAAATGCAAATGTGGAGTCTAAAAACTAGAATTGAGCTTTCAGATTCAATTCTGAATACTTCTGTACTGAAAGTCTGAAGGAAGCTCAAGTTATTTCATTCCTCTTAAGTCTAACTTTCTATTAACCAAGTTGTTAATAAGAGCAGGACTTGGAAATACAGAATTGGAAATTTCAAGTTCCAAAATTATTGCTATGGTTTGCGATTTATGGAGTTCGTGCAATATCTGTACAATGGCAGATTTCTGAAACTGAAATGTAGTGATTTCAGAGGTGGTTTATTCATCTGATCACTGCTGGGAAGCTGGAATAATTTGTGTATCAAATGAGTACAAAAAATTATGGAGCAGCACTATGTCATTGAAAAACTCAAGTGGAGCTCTTGTACTTTCAGTAACAAATGATGTTCTATTTTTTTTTTTATGTCTTCTACTAAATGCATGATAGAGTTATCAAATATGTTACTGTAATTCTGAGCAGAAGCAACAGAACAGAAACATTTTGATGTAAATGAATATGATGCTAGAATTTTTTGTGGTTAGAATTTGTGTAAAACTGAATGATCCTCAATCTGCATTTGAAAATTGCAGTGCAAAACTGGAGCAAAAACAGGAAACAGAATTCTGGAATTGCAGAATCTGGAATTGAAACTCTTTTACTGAAACTAGAAATTGAATTGGAATCAATGTGCCAATGGAGTGCTAATTTTTCCATGTGATTCTTAAATTAGTAAGAAATTCAAGTAGAGTTGTTGTGTTCTCAGTGTAAATTATCTACCATTTACCATGAATTGGAAATCTTGAATGGGATGAGTTCTGAAAATTGAAGACTGAACTTGAAAATGCAGAAATATATTAGTGTTGTGTCAAGCTTAGATCTGTTCCTTGAATTTGGTTTTTCATTTCAGATTTTGTGCCAAATATGTGTGCTCTTTTTATGGTACAAACTTTTCAATTTAGTTGCTGATCAGGAGCAAGTCTCTTGTATTCATAATTTGGAGGCTGCAAGTAATCAAAGTCTTGATACTGAACCTGCAAAGCAGCCTGCATTGTGCCAATCCTGATTTTGACTAATGACAACATGAAATTATTTTCCTGTCAATTTCTGAATTGATAACTATAGTTGTAGGATTAGTACATTGGCAATGAACTTTGAAATAATGATCTACTGAACTTGGGAATTTGCTTTTAAGATGAATTTCTTGGTACTTGAAACTGTGTTCTACAAATAGTACTCTGATTCTGGTTTCTACTGATCTTCAAAATTGTTGCATTGCTAAGCGATATTTTCTCCTATTTTATATCCTTCAAATCTTGACTAGAAGTACTAGAAATTAATTGAAGTTCCAATCCCTCTAATACTATTTGTGACCACTGTTTGAGCTGAAATTTATTGATATTTCATTGACTTGATTTCTAATTTGTTTAAATGCAAAATTCTGTTGTGGGCATTAGTATAGAAATGAGTTTCATCTATAGAGTACTTTAATATCAATTCTGAAGTCCTTAAATGAGAAGTCCTTAAGCTATCAATTCTGTAATTGAAGTACAGAATTTATATTGAAGTTTTAAACTTTGGGATCAAAGCTGAATGCAGTTCAACAACATTCTGAGTTGTAGGAAGTTTGTTGCTGTTGAAGACGTTTTGAAATGGAAATTGAATCCCTAGAGGATCCTGAAATTTGGAAGTGTAATTGAATCAAGCTGCTGGAGTGAAATTTGCTAATTTCTGAAGATTGTTGATGAGTGAAGAGCACTGATTCCTGTAAGTGTAATATCTGAATTGAATTTGTTGCTGCTGTGAAGAATTCTTAACTGCTGAGAAGACTTTTGGCTCTAAGTTTTGGGAACTTAATATGTCTAGAAGATTCTGGGACTTCAGATATGAACTGATGTTTGAACTATTTTGTGGAATTGTGTGATGCATCACCTCTAATGATTTTGACTACTTGAAGTGTTTTGAATCGGAATTGCATCTTGATTGACATTGGATGAAGATACTGTGTATAGAAGAATTAAAACAAAAGTTTGATGTTTGATTCTGCCAAAAATATAAACAGAGAAATAGAAAGAAAAATCTGCAGAATGAAATCAGAAATAGTGGCTAGAGGTGTATCATCTTGGATTGGATGGTATTTCATTGTCCGAGATGGCCAATGCTTTAAGTGTGGGGGAGGGAGTTCTTCTCCATAAGGTGATTTGAATTGTGTTAGTTTCAAAGTGTGCAAAAACAGTGAAAAAAAATGTGAGATATGGCACATCAAAAGAGTATCAAATATGGAAGATAGAGTATCAAGATTTTATGATTTCCATCAAATTGAAGGAGAGGTTAGCTTGATATGTTGAATTGGTAATGATAAATAGTATTCATCTCTTTTCACATCAAAATGGTCAACTCATCAAGTATATTCCTCCAATACTCTTATCTCTTCATTTTCTTCATTAATGCCTTTTCTTTTGCCATTTCATTCACTTTAATTGTTCTTCTTGATTCCATGTTAATTCTTCATGATAAATTCCTTTTGATTCATGTATGCTATGTTTTAGAGTGGTGGAGAATTAGAAAATAAGCAAGCTTATGGTAGTGAAATGTTGTGAGTGACATTGAGTGAGCTCCACTAATACATGTTTGAGTGTGAGAGCTAGAATAGGTAAATCCTTTGTGAGAGTGCATCTTGCTTAAATTTTTAATTAGATTAAAACCATCATACCTACTGATTATTGTTTGGATTGTATTCATGATTGTTGGTGATTTTTAAGATGACCTTAGTTAAATTCTTTTTACTATCTTTTAGGTATTGCTAGGGAATTGTTGTGGAGATGATTTTTCTTAATTTTCTTGACTTGAATGGGACGTCCAAGACTAAGTGTGGGGGATTTGATAACCATGATTTAGCTATATTATTTTAATTCATAATGCATATTTTTGATGGTTTATTCATAGCCTAATCTCACATTTACATTACATTTCATAAATTGCATGTGATCTTGGACTTAATTGCAATTTAGCTAATTATCACGGTATTTGATGCTAATATTTGATTATCATTTTGTAGGCATCAAAAGGATTTTGGACCTAATCAGATCAGGCCACACTTGGGCTCAAATCTAGGGCTAAATGGAGCGATCAAGCCTTGGAGTGTTTTGAACCGTCCATTGAAGATCAGAGAGATCTGAGCCATCCGTCAAGAATCTGGTCCATCCGACCTAATGAGGAGCGGATCTCGTCCATTGATGAATATCCAGAAGTTTTGATCCAGATCTGAACTCATCCAGCCGTTGATCAAGCCCCGAATTGTTCTAGACCGTTGGATCAGATTTGAGGAGGATTTAAATAGCGAGAAGCTACAGTGGCTTCGATGGGCTCGGCTTCGCGATTCTGTTCTACAGTGCCATCTTCTTCTCCGCCGCGACGCTGACGCTCCCATTCCCACTTCCAGATCCGCGAGCTAGGTTTCTTCATCGCAGCCGATCAGTGAGCTGCCGGCGTTCGTCATCCGAGGTTAGGAAGCGGTCGAGGGTGCTTCCCAGTCTGTGAGCTGAGTTTCTGATTTCCTTCTGCAATCCGGACGAGGGTGGTTCCCAGTCTGCGATTTCCATCATCACCGAAGCTCGAAGGGTGTTTCCCAGAAGCTCCAATCTTCCTCCGACTACCATTCCATCCGCGACATCCGAATTGATTTGAGTCTGCAATTCCAGAATCAAGCTACTGTCTTTGTGCGCCGTGAGTTCTAACCGATCCGTGAGCCCGAAGGGTGTTTCCCATAGGTTGTGATCGAAAGGTGGCATTAGTTGGAAGCTCTGTTCTTCGTTGGTGGTCACCCGAAGGGTGTTTCTCAGAGGTGGCTCTGTTTCTGGCAGAATGAAGAAGTTTTGATCCGGGTTTTGGTTTTAGGAATGTTAGGGTTTTGTTTACTTCATTTCTGTTTTCTGAATTGTGTTTGAACTTGCTCAGATCCTCAGATCTGATCCATTACTTTGTCATTTCGTTTTGTTTGAGTTTAGTTTTTATAAGCAATCCTATTTCTGATTTTCTATTTGCAAGTTTGTTTTCATTTGAACATTTGCAATCCAAACATGTTTAGCTTTAACTTAGTTTGCAATTCTTTTTGTTCTGTTTTGAATTAGAAAGATCTTATTACCACATGTTTATTTAGTTTTGGTTATGTAGCTAGCTAATCTTTGCTCTCGGAATTTGATTAGTTTTGATTGAGATGGAGTTTAAATGTGGAATGCTTACTTAAGCTTTTAATTGTTACCCAAATTGTATGTTGATGAACATGTATGAGATTGGATAATTTGTTAGTTGAAGAGCTTGAGTCAATGATGATAGTTTGCTGTTAATTTGATGAAATGAAGGAGATCATCTTTTGAGAAGAACCATACTTCTTGAATCTGTTCTTGATTTTATTAGATGAGATTAATTTGAATTGCAAGTTAAAGGGAAGTGCTAGGTTGACCTTGTTGATGTAATAACTCAATTTGAATTAATTCTAAGATATGCACACATTTATTAGTTACCCTTGGAAAAATACGACTTGGGACTCCTTACTACACGTACTTTATTTAGTTAATTGAGTTCCTAATCTTTATTAATTTGGAGCGCCATGTGACATGGAAATGGCCAACACCAGTGGTACTGCTCGCATGACAAGCAGTTAGCTACTGTCCGAGCGGCATCCTCCTGTAGAGTCGGCCAGAAGTACACTGCCAACAGAATCTTCCTTGCTAGTGACCGACCGCTCGGATGCCCCCCACATGAGCCTTGGTGTACCTCCCGTAGTATATAGTCGACGTCCTCTGATCCGACGCATTTAAGCAATGGCCTGGAGAAGGCCTTCTTATAGAGTTGGTCCCCAACCAGGGTGAAATGACCGACTCTTCTTCTCAATAAGCGGGCTTCCTCCCAATCAGACGGTGTAGCTCCAGATCTTAGAAACTCTATTATGGTCGTTCTCCAATCGCCAGGAAAAGTGAGCCCCTCCATCCGATCGATGTGCGCCACCAAGGATACTTGCTCAATCGACTGAGTAATGACGATCGGCGAGAGTGAGCTCGCCAATTTGGCTAGCTCGTCCGCCACTTGGTTCTCCACTCGGGGGATCTTCTGGATGATTACCTCCTGAAAGTTTGCCTTTAGCTTTTCGAAGGCTTCGATGTACAACTTGAGTCGTGTATTACTGATCTCGAATGCTCCCACTAGCTGCTGCATTGCTAATTGAGAATCAGAATGGATAAGCACCCTGCCAGCGCCGACATGCCGAGCGGCTTGTAGGCCGACGATAAGAGCCTCATACTTGGCTTCGTTGTTAGTTGCCCGGTACTCTAGTCGAACAGACAACTACACCCGCTCTTCTTGTGGGGAGATAAGCAGTATGCCAATCCCACTACCCTGCCGGGTGGACGACCCATCCATATATATTTTCCAGACTGAGTCGGGTTTAGGGTTTTGTACCTCCGTGACAAAGTTGGCTAAGGACTGCGCTTTGATGAGCGCTCGGGGCTTATATTGGATATCAAACTCGCCGAGCTCCGTTATCTATTTGATCAGCCGGTCGGATGCCTCTGGGTTAAGCAGGACTATTCCCAGAGGGTTGTTGGTCATTACCACGATAGTGTGAGCGAGGAAATAAGGACGAAGCCTCCGAGCGGCGAGTACCAATGCAAATACGAGCTTCTCAAGACCGGTGTAGTGAGATTCGACATCCTTTAATATATGACTCAAGAAGTACACTGGTTGTTCCTCGCCTTTCTGTCGAACCAACGCCGAGCCGACAGCGTGCTCGATCGAGGACAAATAGATCCGGAGCGGTTCATCAGTAGTAGGCTTAGCTAGTACAGGTAGTGAGTTCAGATATGCTTTAAGTTCCTCGAAGGCCTGGTCACACTCCTTGTCCCACTGAAACTTGGTGGCTTGGCGCAGAATCTTGAAGAATGGAAGGCTCCGGTCGGACAACTTGGAGATGAATCATGATAATGCTGTTATCCGGCCGGTGAGACGCTGAGCTTCCCTCAAGTTTCTTGGTGGTGGCATATCTTGGAGTGCTTTTACATTGCTGGGGTTTGCCTCAATGCCCCGCTCGGTGACGATATACCCCAGGAAGCGCCCACTTTTAGGGCCGAACAAACACTTCTGAGGATTTAACTTTATTCCGTATGTCCGGAGGGTCTGGCAAGTCTCCTTAATATCTACACAGAGATCGACAGCTCAGAGAGATTTAATTAATATGTCGTCGACATATACCTCCATGTTGCGGATGATCTGCCGCTGGAAGACTTTGTTCATCAACCTTTGGTAGGTAGCTCCTGCATTCTTCAAGCCGAACGGCATTACGTTGTAGCAGTAGGTACCATCTGCGATGATGAAGCTAACTTTCTCTTGGTCTTCGTGGGCGAGTGGCACTTGATGATACCCCTGATATGCGTCTAGCATGCATATCAGCTCGCACCCGGCCGTGGAGTCTATCATCTGATCGATCCTGGGCAAGGGATAGAAGTCCTTCGGCACGCCTTGTTAAGATCCCGGAAGTTGATGTAGACCTTCCATTTATTGCCTGGCTTGGAGACCAACACCACATTGGCGAGCTAGTTCGGAAACTGAACTTCGCGTAGGTGGCTGGCCTCCAGTAGCTTCTCAATCTCCGTCCGAATAATTAGGTTCTGTTTAGCACTGAAGTCTCTCTTTCTCTACTTTACCGGCCGAGCGTCCGGTCGGACGTGGAGCTCATGCTACGCGACGCTCGGAGAAATGCCGGGCAACTTATGTGTTGACCATGCGAAGACATCATGGTTCTGCTGAAGGCATCTGATTTGCTCAGCCTCCTGCTCGGCCTCCAAGTCAAACGCTATGAAAGTCGTCACCTCTGCTCAGCCCGGATGTATCTGTACTTCCTTTTCTTCATAAATTAAAGTGGGAGACTTCTCGGTTATGGCACTTACCTCCATTCGAGGCGTTTTCCTAGCGGACTTTGCTTCCATTTTGACCATCTCGACGTAGCAGCGCCAAGCAGCCAACTGATCTCCTCTTACATCTCCGACCCGATCCTCCACCGGGAACTTGATCTTCTGGCAGAAGGTTGAGACAACCGCCCGGAATTCATTGAGAGTCAGTCGACCCAAGATGACATTGTAGGTTGAGGGGGCATCTACTATGATGAAGTTGGTGGCCCTCGTCCTCCAAAGTTGTTCCTCTCCTAGCGAGATGGCCATCTTGATCTGGCCAATCGACAAGATTTCATTGTCGGTGAACCCGTATAGAGGGGTCGTCATTGGCAACAGCTCGCCTTGGTCAATTTGGAGCTGGTCGAATGCCTTCTTGAAAATGATATTGACCGAGCTGCCTGTGTGAACGAATATACGATGAATAGTGTAATTGGCTATTATCGCTCAAATAATGAGTGTGTCGTCGTGCGGCACTTCAACTCCCTCGAGATCATGGGGACTGAAGCTGATCTCGGATCTGCTGGCCTGCTCTAGACTGCAACTCACCGCATGGATTTCTAACCGCCGAGAGTGTGACTTCCTAGCTCAGTTGGAATATCCGTCGGTCGGCCCGCCAGCTATGATGTTGATCTCCCCTTGAGCAGTATTGTTCCTGTTCTCCTCCTCCTGAGCGGACGACCTGTTTTGCTCTCGCCCGGCTCTGGCCGGCTCTGCGCTCCTCCGATGAGGCGGCCTCGGGGATTGCCTTGCTTCTTCTCTCCGCTCGGAACGATGATACTCATGTCGTCGGTCAGGAGAGGGGGATCGGCGACGATAACTCCTAAGCATCGGTTGGGTGACCGGGTTGAACCCGCGGCAGTCGCGGGTGTTATGAGTTACAGACTGATGGAATGAGCAGAACAAAGGGGTCCATATATACCTTCGGCCGCTCTGCAGCAACATGCTGGACGCGCGTGCGGCCTTGCTTCCTGGTGTGACCGCACTCCTTCGGCCTGTGGCCCTCTTGGCGGCTGATGGCTGGACGACGGCCTTCACTTGGTTAGCGCTGATGGTTCGAATGGAGCCTCCTTCCTTTTAGCCGCCTGGGCTTCCTCCATGTTTATGTACTCATTGGCCTTCTTCAACATGTGGTCGTAGTCGCGGGGCAACTTCCGGATGAGCGATCGAAAGAAGTCCCCATTCACGAGCCCTTGTGTGAACGCGTTCATCATGGTCTCGGGCGAGACCGAGGGGATATCCATTGCCACCTGGTTAAAGCGTTGGATGTAGGATCGAAGAGTCTCCCTCTGGCCTTGCTTCATGGAGAAAAGGCTTACACTTGTTTTCTGATAACGTTTGCTGCTCGTGAAGTGGTGAAGGAAAACCGTTCAGAAGTCCTTAAAGCTTCTGATTGACCCATCCGGCAACCTTTGAAAC
The DNA here is from genome assembly GCF_018446385.1 of Zingiber officinale. NCBI lineage: Eukaryota > Viridiplantae > Streptophyta > Magnoliopsida > Zingiberales > Zingiberaceae > Zingiber > Zingiber officinale. Next base: position 68,570,710 of record NC_055989.1, read on the forward strand.
CACCGTTGTGTCGAGCCGGAGAGCGTAGTGAGGAAGACTCGGCACTTGATTCCATCTGTGTACTGATGCAGAGTGGCGGCATTACTAAACTTACCGAGAGGGTCGTCCGGGTCTATCGACCTGTTATATTCGCATATCGTCAAGGGAGCGTAGTGCCTCGGCAACGGATCCTATAGAATGACCTCGGAGAATTGTCGGTTGACCCGCTCGGGCGACGAATCAACTCGGGGCGCTTTGCCTTTTCTTACATCCCGCACGGGAGCCTCGTCCGAGGAAGAACCCCGGTCCTGGTTGGCCTGAGTGATTTTTGAGTGTGTCTGAAATAACACCCGGTGAAACGGAATGGGCGCTCGTGGAACTTCTCCTGGAGTGCCTGTCGGCATCTTGTTTTGCTCCAGATGGAAAGTTGCTTCGGCCGATCCTCGTGCGCCGCCTGGCCCCCTGAGGCCGAGGTCACTTGCTGCGCCAGACGATCATCTAATGCCTTTTGTTGTTGCTGTTCGGCTATTTTTGTCGCCCGCACTTGAATGAGCGCATCGAGCTCCTCTGGAGTGAGCATCACGGTGTGGAGACGTCCAGCTTCTTCCATCTCCTCATCTCAGATTTAGGTATGTTCCCACAGACGGTGCCAAATTTAATCATGTCCGAGTGTGAGTAGATGGGCGCTGGGAAGATGGTGCTTACGTTGACTGGATGTTGACTGAAGATGATGCGGACCCTCCAACGAGCTAAGCCTGCAACCACAGAGTCGTTAATGCTGAGCCGAGGAGGGGTTACCCGACGATGGCCCTCCGATGCTCAAGTCAGCTACCGACGGCAAGCCAATAAAGTAGACAAGAAAGGAGCAGTAGCGTGACTGTAGCTACAGTGATGAAAAACATACCTCCGATGAAGCTTTGGAGATTCTTATATAGAGCTCCCAGGAGGTGCGTACACGTTTCTCGAAGCGTGCATGCTTCCCAAAGCATACCTGGAAAGGGCGTGTTAGAAAAGCGTGTCTGACGTCATACCTTAACAGCCCGAGTATATCCCTAACATGACAGTGGAAGCTTCCACCGTACGATCCTTTGTCTGACCACGTCAACAACCATGTCGCTTGTTGATGACACTGATTCCTAGGAAGATATTGCCAACTACTCCTTTGTCTGTTATTGGGACGAGCGGGAGAGCCGCTCGGCCAGTTTGTCGTCCGGGTGATGCAACAGCCAGGCCGAGCGTCCCGAGCGGGAGAGCCGCTCGGCCAATCTGCCATCCGGGTGAGGTAACAGCCGGGTGGTGTTAGCCATTTTCATGTCACGTGGCACATCAAATTAATTAAAATTGAAACTCATTAAAATTAATACAAGCGTTGTAGCAACGAGTCCCAAGTCGTATTTGTCCAAGGGTTACTTATAAATGTGTGAGTATTCTAGAATTGATTCACATAGCAAATTGAGTTGTCCTTCAATTGAAACTAAAATCAAATAAGGTTTATTCTTCTCTACATATCACTCTCTTCTTAACTTGATCACCTTCCTTCCAACCAAATGAACATCACTTAAACGAGGATTTTTATGCATCATTGAATCAAATGGTTCAATTCCTATCTCCACAATCTACAATCTCAGTAACAAGGTACACAATCAAATCTCAAGTTAAGTTTTCTACAACTAAGCTCATTCACAGAAATAGATGAACTCATAAACTCCTTAAACAGAGGTAACAATCAAAACTAAAGTTGATCCATCTTCATTTAAGCAAGATTACAAGTTCAAGGACCAAAATCAGAGCAAAGAATTACTAACTACATCACAAGAGCCTACAACCATCAACATTAGTAGCAGAATAAACCTAATAGCACTAAGGTCAATATCAGTATTAGTATCAGGTCAATAATCCGGGTTTGAAAGCAAGAATTCGAAATCATAAACATAAAATCTCAAACAGAAATTGAAATTACAAAGGTAGGTATCAGATCTAAAGATCTGAGCAAAGTTTGAACACAATTCAAAGACAAGATAAATAAAAACAAAACCTAAACATTCCTTATCCGAATCCAAGCTCAAACCTCCACAATCTGCCGTGAACAGAAATGCTATTGGAAACCTCCCCTCAAGCATTCAACAACTAATCTCTACCTCCAGCTATTACCAGTAGGTGCTCATAGTCTTCGGAAACCTCCCCTCTAACTCCCAATCTTCTGATAATCTCACCAACCGAAGAAAATAGAGCTTGACTCTGTGATTGTGCAAACCGGATCAAATGGCTAATTCATCCAAGTTGTGCTATGGAATGGAAGTCGGAATGAGATCTGAGACTCAAAGAAACCTCCCTCTGAGCTCAGTTGGGTACGGAGTTCGCTGATCGGAAACCTCCCCGGATCAAGAACGCGCGGTGAAGCAGAATCAAGCCGTGCCAAGAAACCTCCCTCTAGCACTTCTCTGATCGCCGGAAGATGAACGCCAGAAGCTTAGGATAGCTGTCGTTGAAGAAAGTTGCTCGTCGGATCTGGAAATGAGGAATGGGAACTCGGCGTCGAGGCGGAAAAGAAGAAGAACATTATAGCAGAAATCGCGATCCGCCGAGCCCATCGTCTACTGTAGCTTCTCGTGCCTTTTAAATCCTCCTCAAACTTGATCGGACGGTCCAGAATATTCCGGGGCTTGATCAACAGTTAGATTGTCTCTGATCTTGCTCAAAACCCTTGGATCTTCATCTATGGCTGTGATATGCTTCCTCGTAGCTCGGATGGACCAGATCCTTGACGGATGGCTCAGATCTCTCCAGTCTTCAATGGACGGTTCATAATGCTCCAAGGTTTGATCACCTCATTAAGTCCTTGATTTGAGCCCAAATGTGGTCTGATTTGATCGGGTCCATGATCCTTTTGATGCCTACAAAATAAGAATCAAATATTAGCATCAAATACCATAATTATAAGCCAATTTGCAATTAAATCCAAATGCAAATGCAATTATGAAATATGATGTAAATGTGAGATTAAGCTATGAACAAACCATTAAAAACATGCATTATGAATTAAAATAATGTAGCAAAATTATGATTATCAAATCCCCCACACTTAGTCTTGGACGTCCCGTTCAAGTAAAGAAAACTAAAAATCATCTCCACAACAATTCCCTAGCAATACCTAAAAGATAGTAAAAAGAACTTAACTAAGATCATCTTAAAAATCACAAACAATCATAAATATAATTCAAACAATAATCAGTAGGTATGGTAGTTTCAATCCAATTGAAAAATTAAACAAGTTGCAATCTCACAAAGGATTCACCTATTATAGCCCTCACACTCAAAAATGTATATAAGTGGAGCTCATTCAATGTCACTCACAACATTTCACTACCATAAGCTTGCTTATTTTCTAATTCTCCACCACTATAAACATAGCATACATGAATCAAAAGGATTTAATCATGAAGAATTGAAATGGAAGCAAAAAGAACAATGAAAGGGAATAAAATTGGCAAAAGAAAAGTATTTAATGAAGAAAATGAGAAGATGAGAGTATTGGAGGAATATACTTGATGAGTTGACCAATTTGATGCGAAAAGAGTTGTAAACCATTTGTCATTACCAATTCAAAGTATCAAGCTAACCTCTCCTTCAATTTGATGGCAAACAAAGAATCTTGATACTCTCTCTTCCATATTTGATACTCTTTTGATGTGCCAAAAATTTTTACACTATTTTTCCACTTCAATTCTAGCATTTGGAAGCTCAAAAATAATCTCAAATCATGAAGAATAATTCCCTCCCCCACACTTAAGATATTGACCGTCTCGGACAATGAAACAAATCTTGCATCTAATTGCTTAAAATTCTTTTAACCACTGCTTTGTTTTTTTCTTTCTGTAGCAGATTCAGTTTTTGTATTTCTGTGATTTCCTTCAGTAACAAATTCCTCACAATTACAGTAGAAGGTGGCACTAAAAAGACTAACACTCAAGTAAAACTTCATTAGGTGCTTCATTAGTAGCCCTGTAGTGCCATTATTGATTTAAAAACTGAAGAGCAGCTTCTGCATTCACAGCACAAAATTCAGAACTGACCAGTTTAAGAATTTTCTAGACCTTCCATTCCAATTCTGCAACTCATGTTCCAGCAACAAAATCCAAAAGAATTTAAGCTGCTGGCTGATCAATTTCACATAGGTGGAGAACCAAACAAGTTGGGTGCAACATCAGTAGCAACAATCTGGAAATTAGTTTCTTCATTTCTGAAATGAATCAACTTAGAACTCAACTCAAAAATTACTACAAGGGCAGTACCAAATCAAAACTCCATTGATACTTCAATTCAGAAATGATATTTACTGTAAATGAGTTGCAATTTCTGCAATACATTGAAGCTATGCAATTTAAAAATCTGTAAATTACTGGTTTAGAAAGCTATGCAGTTTAGAAAGCAGCAAATCTGATTTCTGAATTCTGTTTCTGCAGATTTTAGTTAAATTTTGAACAAAATTTGAAAAATCACCTTTAAACTTACTGGCTTCTCTAAAACCTACCCAGAAACAAGATCTTTCCACATTCCATCTGCTTTTAATAGAATTTCCAGCTCTCCTAAACAGCTTGAAAAATGTATTAATGTTGCATTGGTATAAAATAGAACTCATATTCTGAAATTTCCACAGTTTCTTCCTACAAACTTAATTCTTGTAAATAGAAACTCAATTCTGCTACTACCAATCAAAGACTTCATAGAAGTTTAGCACTAACATGAACTTGTTGATACATTGGTTCATTTCTGCAAATGTTGCAGAAATTTCGAATCTGGATTCTGAATTCTGGTAATCATGCAATTGAGAATTCAGATTCAAGCAATCACTTTGTTTCTAGCTTCTAATCAAGAAAGAATTCAAAATGCAATGACACCAATTGACAATAAAAGTGTAGGAGAGCTCTTCTCTTGAAGTTGTTTACTTCTCTTTTGAGATTTACATTCCTTTTGCAAACGACTTGAAAAATGCATTCATGTTACATAACTTGAAAGCAAAAAGAAGAAATCGTAGAGCACCACAACATACACATCAGAATTCTGCATTTTCATATCTCTATTTTTACCTTTAGCAGCTTTAATAAAGATTTAATCAAATTCCATTAATCACTATTAACAGCTTTGATCACAAAATTCAGCAATGAACAATCACAGCTCCAAAACCAGCAATTCAGAAATTCATATTTGCAAGAATTCCAATTCAATTTGATACCAACTCAAACTATAAATCAGCTTCCTATGATTTTGAAGTTGCAGAAATTAGAATCAATGAGACTTAAACTGTTCCACTAATCAAAGAAATGCATTTCTCTACATACATAATTGTTGGCCGTCTCGGACAATATCATACATCATGAATCCAATGACTTGCTATTCTTCTTACCGCTGTTTTTCCTTTTAATTCTACAGATTTTCTTTACATCAGCATTTGTCTCTGTTTTTTTCCTGTGGTGATAATTTAGTTTCAGATTTCCCACAATTTCAGCAAAAAAACATGCTCCTCAAGTTTACATCACAGCGACATCAAGTTCCAGAACAAATGTTAATGGAAGTTTATCAACTTCACTTGGACCTCTTACTAATTAGAAGTTTATAACTGAGACTTGGCACACAAAATGTTTCTGAATTCCATGTTGTAGCAGTATGCAACTCAATTCCAGCAACCTTCCATATCTATTTCAGCTGCTACAATGCCATCTAAAACTTGTAATACTTTTAAATATGCCTCATAAATAGACTTGAAATTATCTCTGTTTGTTCTTTTCTATTTTTGGCACTGAACTGATCATATCTGCTGAAGTTTCTTTTCAGAATAATTTCGATCAACTGCTCCAGAATTCTAGTTAATCTGAACTGTTTCACTGTTTCCATTTCCAGCCAAACATGACCTTGATTCCATTTGTATTCTTGCATTCTTTTAAGTCAGAAACAAAGTTTACAATAAAACAGATCCAGTTCAGTATCCCAGCAGCCATAGCTTTATATTTCTTATACACTTATAGCTATCCAGCTTTCAACCTCTGATAACAGCACCAAATCCCAGTGTTTCTGCAAAATCTAAACTTCCTACTGATAAGGAACTTGTATCCATAAATTGGCACACAACATTAAAAATCAACTCACAGCTCCATAGCTTCAATTTGCTGGATACAGGACACTTTTAGTACAGAAGTTTCAATTTCAGGATTGAATACTTTGAAATTTCAGAAATCAGATCCTATGAAATATTCAACTTTAGCATCAAAGTGATTGGAGCCTCAATTCAAAGCACTGTTAATCAGTCTCTACAGAATCTGATCTTTGCAGAAATTTTCAGTTTCAAAAATTGAAATGCAAATGTTGTATTGCCCATCCACATAATAAACTTCAAAACCAATTTAAAAAAAAAACAGAGACAACAGCAGGTTTTGGCAATACAAAGGTTCACAGTTTTTTAAATCTGCAATGCACTTCCCTCCAAACTTAGATACTTTCATAATAGTAAGGAGCTCCACTCATCAACTAATGATAATGGCAATAAATTCAAATTTAAGATCCAGTTCCTATTCTTCTCTTAAACATTTCAATTATTGCAGAAACTTGTCACTAAAGCTTGGCACGCAACATATCAGAATTGATTCATCAATTACAATTTTATTGGCTATCTAAAATGTCTTCTTTTTGCTCAGATACAAGAAAGGAACTGGAAAAGAATACAGCTGGATTGGTATTCCTACAGATTTCACAGCAAAAACTATGAACCAACACACAGTTTGAGTGCTGCAATTTCCAGTATACCTTACTTTGAATTTCTGTATTTCAACCATTCAGAAGAATGCTAGGTTAAATATCAACACTTCGATTTCTTGCAGTCTTATTCCTGATTAGAAAATTGATTGAAAGATTGGCACAACTTACACATTCACTGCTGCAGCTTTCAGCTTTCTCCATTTTTAAATCTATTCATGTCCAGAGAGTTTGTAAAAGAAGTCTTGGCACACACAACTTCAAATTCTGCAGCATCTTTCTTAGCACATAGATTTCATATATCCGATAGTTTCACTGAATCTAGATTCAATGAAATTTCAACACTCAACTTAAATTCTTGATAACAGAATTTTCTGTTGTCCAACTTTCAATCTTTGATAACAGCACTGAATTCATCTCAGGGATTCAACTTCCATTTCAAAGTTTCTTCAACGGCCGCAACAACAAGAAAAAGAAGAGTTCAGTAGCTCAATTTTGTCTTGATTCATGTTCTTTGCATCACTATCCATTCAGAAATCAGCTACTCTGCTCCAGAATTTCAGCAATCACATTTTCTTAAAATGACATAAAAATTACAGCTCGAATTTTAATTCCCATAGCTACAAAATCAGTAGCCAAACATATTGCATCAACTTCTGATTTACTGCACACTGCAGTTTCAAATTCAGCCATGTTTGTTTCATGAAAATTCAGAACTTCATTCTTGCAGATTTTCATCATGCATACTCAGTTTTCAGCTTCAGAAACATAATTCAGCATGATGTTTTCCAAGTTAATGTATCAGCACTTCGATTTCTTACATTTCAAAATTTGACGCACCAGTGAACTCCAACAACAGCCTCTGCAACTCAATTTTCCAGATTTCATTTCATCATTCTATAGCTCACTGTTTATACTTTTCAGCAACAAATTTTGAGCAATCTGTCTGATATAAATTCACATTTCATCCTTTCACTATTCCAGCTTCCTTGTTTCTTCCTTTAGAACTGTTAATTAGCATACCAACTACCAACATCTACCTCAAACACTATTTTTTTTTTGGCTGAAATTCCAACATCCTTCAACTCCAACATTGAATCCCCTCCCCCACACTTAAAACTTCGCATCCATCCAAGTTAATCTAACTCATCAAGCAATTAATCCAAATCTCTCAACGAAATAAAAGAAATATGACAAGCAAAGAGAATTAAGAATTAGAATGCTTGATGAGAATATTTCAAGAAAATTGTGGAGAAAGAAATGGAAAATATGATGGAACAAGAATGACAATATCCTTTATTTCCATGCATACATATGCTATTGCGACTTTGAAAAGAAATTAAACAAGTTCTAGAGTTCAATTGTTGTAAGTACATGTCACATAAAAGAAAATGATGAGATATGGCTTAAAGTGGTCCTCTCTAGGTAATTTTCATGCAATCAAGCTCAATTGATCAAAATAGAATTCACCACCAAATTAACCAATATCATGTAAGTAGAGCACCTAATCATGTCACATGACCTAAAATTGATGATCCAATTTAAGAAACTTTTACCATCTTAAAAATATTACTTAGAAAATTCATGAGAGAATTTATTCAACTAAAATGCTATGTACTAAACAAAAATGCAAAGTATGAAAGTAAAGTGTGGAAATAAAATGCAATTATAGAAAAATGAAACTAAGGAAACGTATAAAGCAAAAAGAATTAAAGCAAGGAACAAACTCCCCTTAACTCCGGGCGGTTGAAGAAGATTAAGCAAAAGAAGCCACCCCGGAAGTGGAGTATCCTTGGTTGCAGACAAGTTCTTTTTATTCCTCATTTTTCCCTTGCAAATTATTTTTGGAGGTCTGAAGCGGTTCAGTGTAAGCATCTACTCCGGAAGCTTATGTTCTCCTACAACATCAATCAAAGAAAACGTCTCCCACACGCATGTGGGATAAAAAGAAGATAGGAGAATATTAGTGTGAGTAAAATATGTATCAAGAAATGAATCACATCTAATAAAGTCAACAATTTGTACCTCAATGAAATTTTCTGATAAATCACAAGAAAAACTCACCTTTTCATGTTGAAAGGTACCTGGAGTGGTGATTGTTACCTCATTTTCATCAAGTAAATGCTCAAGTTCTGATTCAAGTGATGGTTCAGGTGGTTGTACAACTTCATGCAGTGATTCTTGGGTGCTTGGCTCCATAGCACAAGTCCCTACACTTACATCTTCAGTTCTTGGTGATTCTTGAGGTAATGCTTCCAGTAAGCATTCCCCCTACACTTAAATCATCTTCAAAAATATGTTTAGAACCTGAATCACTAACAACATCTTCAAAAATAAAATCATTAGGATCATAAATTTGCATAATGACATAATTATCACAAAAAATACTAGAAAAATCATGTGAAGCAATGGGAGTAGGGTCAGGCCTGACAGAATCGCTACTTTCCATCTCTCCACTGGAGTTTTGTGCTTTCAGCTGATTGATGGATGATGCAATTTGATCTATCTGACTCTGTATATTCTGTATCCTTGAGAATTGCTGCTCTTGATATTCATTCATTTGCTGCATAATCTCTCTGAGTTTCCATGTTGTCTCATTCATCTAAGGGTCATTTTGTTGAAAAGGTTGTGGGGTAAAAGATGTTGAAACTTCTTGGAACCCATATGAACTCTGGTAGGCTGGATATGACTCAACAAATTGTCCTTGTGCATTTTCATACCTGAAACATGAATTGTCCACCCAATTAGCATTAAAACCATTAGAAAATGATTCATACCTATTTTGTCGATCCATGTTTGGGTAAATTTGATACTCAGGCTGAAAATGATAACTCTCCATTCCACCTCCATAATTCTGAAAATATGGATCCATGCTTAAGAAATCTCCTGTTCTTCACTACAACACTAGAAATCAATGTTAGAAGATTCAAAAGCATAAAGTTTCATACACATGAAGCATGAACAGTAAAAGCACCTAAAAATTCAAGAACAAACCAACATGAAAATACAAAAACAATAAGCAATCAAATCAATCAACATGTTAACAAATAAAATCAATCAAATTCAAAATAAACACACATTGCTAGTTAGGTCCCCGGCAATGGCGCCAAAATTTGGTGTTGGCCATTTTCATGTCACGTGGCACATCAAATTAATTAAAATTGAAACTCATTAAAATTAATACAAGCGTTGTAGCAACGAGTCCCAAGTCGTATTTGTCCAAGGGTTACTTATAAATGTGTGAGTATTCTAGAATTGATTCACATAGCAAATTGAGTTGTTCTTCAATTGAAACTAAAATCAAATAAGGTTTATTCTTCTCTACATATCACTCTCTTCTTAACTTGATCACCTTCCTTCCAACCAAATGAGCATCACTTAAACGAGGATTTTTATGCATCATTGAATCAAATGGTTCAATTCCTATCTCCACAATCTACAATCTCAGTAACAAGGTACACAATCAAATCTCAAGTTAAGTTTTCTACAACTAAGCTCATTCACAGAAATAGATGAACTCATAAACTCCTTAAACAGAGGTAACAATCAAAACTAAAGTTGATCCATCTTCATTTAAGCAAGATTACAAGTTCAAGGACCAAAATCAGAGCAAAGAATTACTAACTACATCACAAGAGCCTACAACCATCAACATTAGTAGCAGAATAAACCTAATAGCACTAAGGTCAATATCAGTATCAGTATCAGGTCAATAATCCGGGTTTGAAAGCAAGAATTCGAAATCATAAACATAAAATCTCAAACAAAAATTGAAATTACAAAGGTAGGTATCAGATCTGAAGATCTGAGCAAAGTTTGAACACAATTCAAAGACAAGATAAATAAAAACAAAACCTAAACATTCCTCATCCAAATCCAAGCTCAAACCTCCACAATCTGCCGTGAACAGAAATGCTATTGGAAACCTCCCCTCAAGCATTCAACAACTAATCTCTACCTCCAGCTATTACTAGTAGGTGCTCATAGTCTTCGGAAACCTCCCCTCTAACTCCCAATCTTCTGATAATCTCACCAACCGAAGAAAACAGAGCTTGACTCTGTGATTGTGCAAACCGGATCAAATGGCCAATTCATCCAAGTTGTGCTATGGAATGGAAGTCGAAATGAGATCTGAGACTCAAAGAAACCTCCCTCTGATCTCAGTTGGGTACGAAGTTCGCTGATCGGAAACCTCCCCGGATCAAGAATGCGCGGTGAAGCAGAATCAAGCTGTGCCGAGAAACCTCCCTCTAGCACTTCTCTGATCGCCGGAAGATGAACGCCAGAAGCTTAGGATAGCTGTCGTTGAAGAAAGTTGCTAGCCGGATCTGGAAATGAGGAATGGGAACTCGGCGTCGAGGCGGAAAAGAAGAAGAACACTGTAGCAGAAATCGCGATCCGCCGAGCCCATCGTCTACTGTAGCTTCTCGTGCCTTTTAAATCCTCCTCAAACTTGATCGGACGGTCCAGAATATTCCGGGGCTTGATCAACGATTAGATTGTCTCTGATCTGGCTCAAAACCCTTGGATCTTCATCTATGGCTGTGATATGCTTCCTCGTAGCTCGGATGGACCAGATCCTTGACGGATGGCTCAGATCTCTCCAGTCTTCAATGGACGGTTCATAATGCTCCAAGGTTTGATCGCCTCATTAAGTCCTTGATTTGAGCCCAAATGCGGTCTGATTTGATCGGGTCCATGACCCTTTTGATGCCTACAAAATAAGAATCAAATATTAGCATCAAATACCATAATTATAAGCCAATTTGTAATTAAGTCCAAATTCAAATGCAATTTTGAAATATGATGTAAATGTGAGATTAAGCTATGAACAAACCATTAAAAACATGCATTATGAATTAAAATAATGTAGCAAAATCATGGTTATCACCGGGCCAAGAGTCCGCTCAGCCAATGTTCTGCTGGTTGGCTCCCCCCATCGAGCGAGGGAGCCCTGTCTACCAGGTCGAGGTTGCATCCACTGTTTGGCCGAGCGAAATGGCCGCTCGACCTTCGTGCCTCCTTGGTTGAGCTTCATGAGCATCGGAAGCTCGGTGTCTGACCGAGATGTTGAAGTGTCAGATCGTCTACTCTTCCTGCTGACCACGGAGGTAATTTGCCCGATCGGACGCTCGCCTAACGTTGACCACTTTGACCTCCTGTCGATTGGACCCTACCTTACCACCGGATCAACGTTGAAAGCTCACTATCAAATCTCCTTCTGACGGAGAAGCCTCTTATAGTATTTAAAACACTAGATCACAAAGTAGAATAGAAGAGAACATTGTTTTAAGTATTGTTTTGACTAGCTGTATTGATAGCCTTGCTCCGGGCACCTGGAAGGGTTCCGAGCATCTAGGTGTGGATAAAACTTTCTTCACGACACAATGAATCGTAACAGCCCGATCTGGATAAATTTCTCTAGTTTGGGCGCTTGGAATAGCTCCGGATGCTCAGACCGCCTTCGCACAAGGGCGCCTTGCTAAGGCGCCCCGCTGGACTAGTCCAGGCGCCCGGAATATCTCGGGCTCCCGGACCACAGTCAACTTTAGGATGACTTTTCATCCAAGTCTTCCATTCCTGCTCCGTTGGCTTGGGTGATTTCGGCTATCCGGAATAGAGCTCACCCGAACCCATTTTCCGGCCTTCTCGAGCAACCTTCCGCTTTAGCTTCTCATCCTTCGGAAACGTCGCACGCCTCCTTCTCGTCTGCCAACGTACTCTTCTGTAGCGTCTCGTGTCTCGGACGCACCGAGCTTGTTGACTCTCCCATGTCATCCTTCTCATTAGTTGCATCTTTCGCTCAACTTCCTGTACTCCTAAGTTCCTGCACACTTAAACACATGACATCCAAAGACAACAAGACCTAACTTTAATTTAGTTGATCACATCAAAACTAACACGGGATACTTATAGAATCTAATGATACTTTTCTTGCTTGATGGTGCTTGAGAAGAGGAGAGGCGAGGAAAAAACCACAGATTTATTATCGTGGGAGAAGAGAAGGAGAAGGAGAAGGAAATAGGGAAGAAGAGGAAGGGAGAAATAAAAGAGAGGGATGGTCGAAGGCACGACAGTGGCGTATAGCACAATGAGGGCTGCAGAGAAAAAAAAGGGAAAGAGAAGGTTTTTCCAAAAATATCTTAATTCATTTTAAACCGATCGAATCCGTTTAAACTATAAATTTAATTCGGTCATAACTTAATCAAATCAATCTCGATTTAGAACAAACATAATCCTTATCTCCGCACCTATCCGTTAGATTTAGTTCGAACTCGAATCAATTTTAATTTAATGCCCTCGCTTCATAATCTGTTTATTATTATATTATATTTTTAAAATTTAATATTTAACCTTCCAAGTAATGATATTTTCTCATAAAAATGCTACAAATTAATAATTTTCGTCGAGAGCTTTTTAAATATATGATCAATTTTAATTTTTTGACATGAACGATGATGACCGATGACCGATCAAAATGACGATGAGATATAGTATTATTTTTTTTTAAAAAAAAAACACAGGGGACCTCCCATCCTCACTTGCCTAAGCCCCTGCCGTTGGAGGCGGGGGCACTCTTCTTACTAGCTTAAGAGTAACTAAAGTTAATAGTTCAAGTCTGGTTTGATTGAAGTATTTCTACTACTTCAAGTTCAACATGGTCACATTTGATGTCAGGTTTAACTCATTAAAATGGCCGACCAATAGACAGGGTTAGATTGAGACCAAGCTTATCTGGTTAAATCGACCGGCAGTTCCATCTATTAAAACAGTTTTTTTTTTCATAGAAAGGATGAATGTTTGAAGCAGTGTTGGTCCCTATAAGGCACTGGCATTGGGAGCTGCATAAAGGAGAGGCTTGATGGATGGGAACATGAAGGATGGGGAGACTGCCATCCTGACCAAAATGCTGAGCCATCGAAACTGGATTCGAGCAATGTCGTCAGGGATCATGTTCTGTGGTCCTCTCTGCGTGGTCCTTGACACCAGATTGAATTCAATTCATGTTCCTTGACACATCTTAGAAATTTGCCTAGGATGAAAGTGATCGAGGAAGGACTTCATATCAATCATGTGATCTTACTTGTTACACTATTCCCAGATCCATTTTGACCAGGTTAGGCATAGATATTTGTAGTGCTACCTAGGATCGACATGGGACGATGCAAGACTAAATTTGGCACATGGATTTGGAAGGTTTAGAAAAACTAAACAAGAATCAGTGTCGGGGTCGTGCGTTAAACCTTCATTCCCCTCCTTTACGATCAAGCATGATATGGGGCAAACGGAAAGAACATGAAAAGGAGACAAAATGAAGAGTTGATTATGTCAAAAGGTATATTCAACTGATCCACCAGCACCTTTATCTTTGTCTCATCCATCAATGAATTTCTTTGGGTGTCAGGCATTTTGTGTAAGTCGCCTTGGAGCAAATGGCGATGAACATCGGGTCACATTTTTTGTAAAAATTCACACAGCAACATGAATAGAAAGAAATGTGGGTGTTTCCGCGTCTCCGTGTCCTACTCGTGTCCTTGTGCTGCACAAATTGGGACCTTGTCGATGACATAAATAATTCAGCTCAACTTGACCATCGAATGCACCATCTCCATAAACTGTCATCCAGAACACACAATCAAATAAAAGCAATTAAGGGTAACAAAGACAGATTGTTGAGGTCGATGCAGACTGATAGATGATGATAATGATCACACACAAAGCCAGCACTTTGAAAATTAATGCAAATGGCGATTCTCCATAAGACTTAATCTACTAGGAATGTGGTCTTATTAGTTTGATTCACTGAACTCTAAAACATAAACGTGTAGTAAAATAGGAAAAGTACCATTGAGGGCCACCTATCATTAATGCCTTGGATGTTTGATAGATATGATTCTTTTAAACAAGCATGGCCACTTATAAACCTCCCTATCAATAAACAAGGAAAATAGATGACTTGCTTAGATAGCTCTTCATGTACTACCGGCATGTTTTGTGTTAGCTCTTCATGTACATCCTTGTGTCCTACCAAATTTCTGCAGCATCGCGACTTTGTAAAAGTTAAGTGTAGGTATCCAAATGCCGACACAAGGATGCAAGAACCTGAGGAGCTACCATGTATGTCAAATATAATTATGCAAGCCTGAAAAATATTCTACAGAGAACTAGTCCACAGAAAATCTTAAAAAGGAAATAACATATTTTAGAACAAATATATATTCTATGATGTAAAGAACGAGTAAAAGGAGGTAACATTGGATCTTCTACTCTTTCTATACTATTAGGATATATGTATAATCCTATTTAACTGTCCAAGGCTAGTAGCGGATTTACCTCTTCCGTGGTGGCCTGTGATGGGATGGAGGAGGCACCGAGGGCGAGAAAATCACCTTTTGCCACGATATATGTATAATCGAAACCACCCATTTAATCCAGCTAATTTTGAGAGTTCGAAACACATTTTAAAGATGTGCATTGTTTTCACCAAGTGTTACTTTAAATATGATTACCACTTCCATCATAATCTTGATGCTTAAAAGTTAGGAGATGTTTTACACATGAAAGATTGAAGATAATAACAGAGGAGACGAGCAAAAATGACAGGGGCTATTCAATCAACTTGAATTGAGGTTTATAAAGTAGGCGTAATCATTTTGAAGCAAGAACAGTCCCCACAAGCCCTCATGGACATTCATTGCTGATGACAAAAGAGGCACCTCCACTTCACTTTCCTTTCTTTTTTGGCTACATTAAGAAAACAACTGCAATTTATTTGATCAAAGAGGACTAGGGCTTTGAGATCCCATTCCATCCGTAGTGGTCCTAAGATTAAATCATTATTCCGACAGCACGATCATCTCATGCCTTGAGAAGACCACCAAAGTATTAATGAGCAGACCCAGCCCTGGTGGCATTGATTGGGGGTTTATCGCGCACCAAAACATCCTCTTCTTCAAAGTTTGAGTTCAATAATTGATTCAATGTCAGAGTCCATAAGATGTATGTGGTGTGCTCTGATTGGCCTTAATAATCAAGTTTGTGTAGCTAAGAAATGAATTCTTCATCTGTTTACATCCAGCTACAATTTAGGAATGTCTGAAACATTTCCTTATTAAATGGCTCCTCTCAGCAGTTACAGATTTAGTGTGCGCATGTGTGTATAACCTCGTGAAGCAAAAACATTATGAAAGATCTGTGACAGACCCCAAATTGATCGAATTTAAGATATAAAATATGCCCAGTGTAGTAATGAACATCAGCACTGAGTGTAGCTTGGCTCATTGAGCTGGCTTTTGTATTATAAAGACAAAGACATGCTAATCAAACAACCTTGGTTTTACTAAGGACTTCCTATTGTTTCATAAGCAAGCTGATGAGCTAGGGGATGAGACAAGAATGCCTCTTGTTAAACATGAAAGCCAATGGATGAAATTGGGTATGCTCAGTGACAGAGTTATGGAGAAAACAAGCAAGCATGAATCCCAGAGTGGTACATGTCAGTAATAAGTTAGTGGGGGCATTACTTAATTTGAATTTGGCTATTGCTAGGGTTATTTTTATGAGGTGGATAAATAGTTCAGAGGACTACAGTAGATTTATGATTTGTGTTGTGTCCATTTCACTGGACCAGTGCAGAGTACAAATGAGGGAGAAAAAAGCAGAAAAAGATGAACCATCAGCAGTAATAAGAGGGAACAATTACAGAGTATGTCTGGCATGCATGAACAAGGCATCCTCTTTTTTACCAACAAGATATTTAGTCATAGAGACAAAGGGGGAGTGGCAGGGAACTTCAGCATAAAGATAAGGTTTGCTATATTACTACTCGTACTCGAGCTATCGAGATTTAGTCAAAAATAGAAATAACCTTGTTAAGTGATCCACCCTTTGTCTGTCTCTTGTTCAAAGACCAATATGCATATATAGATTGTAATCACAGGATGACAAAAAAAATTCCTGCTAAAATTCTGGTTGGCTTTTGCATGTTCATTATTGACAAACAAATTGAACTCAACATCAACCTTCACTTTTGATGTTGATTTTCATGAGCAGAGTTTCTATCTCAGTGGAAAAGTTTTTGAAACGAAGTTAACTCTTGTCTAATTAAATTGTTCGGGTTGCATAAAGATATACACACACATAAGTTTTGGCTAAAATTGTTTTAATATGGTCCTGTGGTATTCATTGTTTCTACATCATGCTTCCAAATGACAATGACAAATATCAAACTCGGGATTAATGAACTAATAATTTGAGCCAGAAATACAGATCCCTAGATATCTAGACAGCTAGATGCCCAAAAATATTCTACATACTAAAGGAGAAGGAATGAAGGTATTACATCAACCTTACCTGGTCATATGAACGTAATTTGGCTTCTATAGCCCATACCAATGCAAGAAGCGATAAAAAGAGATTTTTGTTAACAAGGATGTCCTTAAGTTAGACTCAACATTACTTTCCAATGCATAACATTGTGGTCATATCTCCATGTTAGAACCACCTATCAACTTTAACCATAAGTTTCTAGCACTTTTGATAATGTTTTTTTCCTTGATAAAGGTTGCAAAGGTAATTTATGGTATGGTTACATAAACTCTGATTCAAATGAAGAGGAACTTTGAAGAAGCATTATACAAGCTGCACAATCAGAGAAGAAAAGTAGACTGTAGCATGGATGAACATGTCCTTTAAAACTAGCTCAAGTAAACACTTACTAGCATAAAACATGAAAGAACATGTACAAAGCCAAAGTAATCATCAAACACCAGTGCATACCTTTCTTTCTCCAGGACCACTTTCCTTGCTCTGCAGCATCCAGCCACCAGATATAAAGAGGCAACAGGTATCGATTAAAGAGAGTACCTAATGGAGTTGTATCACATACTGAAGCGAGGGTAAACACAACCTCAGAGAGAGAGAGAAGCAGAGGTGGTCACGTACTTGTCTACTCCTCCACTGATGTCTGCTGGTTTCTTACACATGCATGAAAGCCAAAGTTGTAAAGTAGAAAATTGAAGTAACAGAATAAAAAAGAAGAGCAGATTGGCCATGGAGAGGTGATGCTGTAGCCTCGTTGTGGTACTTGGTTGGTGTTTAACAAGCCAAAAGCCAGCTCCACCACCAGACCGATTCAGTGACTCAACTCAACCACCAGCAGAAGAAAACAGCTACTGCATCTATAGACAGTACTGCTATCAAAAGATGGGATCAGCTTCATTTGTCGATATTTCTCTCTCTCTACCTCACTCCCAGTCTTCTTAATAGACAGAACACCTCACAGCGCCATCATCCTCCGAACTACAGGTGAGAGTGAGATATCAAACGCCAGCATCTCAGTGAGCTGTGATCATTCAAAGGAATTGGGATCAAGCCGAATAAAGGGCAAAAGAAATAGCTCTTCTAGTACCATCTCCCTCTCCTTTCCTTCTTCATACCTAAACTTACTGCTGAATTCTACTGAGGCAATTGATCGAACAGGAAGCGACAGCAGTCTGAAAAATGAGCGAGCTTGAGGCGCGCGATTTCATGGGCGCCGTAGACTCCTTCGCCCAGCTGCCCTTCATCCGACCAACCGCCCCGAAACCCACTTCCAGCGGCAACGCCTCGGCCATCCGCCTCTTCGGGATCGAAGTCCCTCATTGCCGCAGCACCGAAGACGACACCGCCACCACCGCCAAAGACCACTCGACTATCACCAACATATCGACAACCAACACCGCCACCGCCACAGCCGCTGCCGCATCCTCCGCCGTTAATAACGTAGGAGGAGGCGAGAGCGCGCGCAAGTTCGAGTGCCACTACTGCTGCCGCCAATTCCCGACCTCGCAAGCTCTAGGCGGGCACCAAAACGCTCACAAGCGGGAGCGCCAGCACGCCAAGCGGGCCCACCTCCAGGCCCACCACGCCGCCTGGGCAGTCGACGGCCGCCACCACTTCTACGGCCTCTTCAACTACCACCACCACCACCACCACCAAACCGTCGCCGTGCCATCCCCTCCGTTCCACGCCGCTACCGGTTTCCACGACGGGCTGTCCCCCGTGGGCCATCCCATCGGCGGAGGCACCTGGCGGCCAATCTGGCGCCACCACGGCGCGGTGCCCGGCCTGGACTCACCGATCCCGGCGATCCCATTGATGACAAAAGGAGGAGGAGGAGGAGGAGGAGGAGATCAAGCCATGGATCCTCGAGGAAGAGGAGGCGGTCACTTTGTTGTGAACAATAACGGCTTGATCGCCGCTTCTTCTTCTCCATCTGCGTCTCCTTCGAAAAGCCAATTGGGGTTCCAGTTCATGCCAAACGCCAAGGAAAGCCTCAGTTTGGATTTACGGCTGTGATTATTCCTATTTTCGGTTCTGGTTATCTTTCTCTCTCTCTCGTTTTTCCCCCTTTTAATTAACTGAATTCTCTGGCCTATTAAATAAATTAATTAAACAGTTTTCCTTTTTCTAATTTTGTTTGTTTTTCTTATTTTATTCATTAAAAGGGGATCGAAGATATTCAACTAAAATCATTCTCAATGATAATAAATTCAAGCCATTTTATTGCAACGAGAGTGCGCAGGTCATCACGACGTCACAACAACCCCAGTTGAACAGCAACAAACACGACCCAAAGATTTACAACCGACACGTGGCACGCAGACAGTCGAGCGAAGTTTATTCCGTGGTGGGTGAACTACTTACTAGAAGAAGGGGTCCGCTGCGCTGCGGTATTCGGTAAGCGTTACAGCGCACCGTCAAGAAAGGGGCGGCGCGGCGGCGGAAGCAGCGGCAATCTTCGAGGCCTCGAGGTCGACCGCCTGCTGCAGGAGGTTAGACCCCGCCTCGTCCTCCTCCAGGACGACCTGGATCGGGGAGTCGCCGAGGCCGTCGGCGATGGCGAGGAGGATGTTGCGCATCTCGGCGCGGAACTCATCTCGGTCGACCGTGCCGCTGCGGTCGAGGTCGAACTGGTCAAAGATGGAGTTGTAGAGGGCCGCGAGCTCGGCCGGCGGAGTGACGACGTCGACGCCGAAGTGGGTCTCGAGGAGGCGGAAGGTCTCGAGGGCGCGGCGGAGCTCGGCGCGGGAGAGGACGCCGTCGCCGTTGAGATCCAGCGCCGCGAATCGTTCGTCGATGCTCCGGTTGAAGGCTGCCTCGTCGCCGACGAAGGCTCGCACCGTCGATCCGTCTAGAATCGCCACGCCCATCCCTCTTTCCGCTTTCTCTGCTCGTTTCCGATCTCACACCGACACCAACTCATGATATGATATTTTGATGGCGAATCCAAGAAAATTACGGGACTGCCATTGGTTAATTGGTAGATGATTTGACTTATGTATCCACCATTTATCCAGAGAGCATCTTGGCCTATTGGGTTTATGTAACGGTGGTAAAAAGTGAATACGTTAGTTCCTCATATTTTCGTCAATTTGTCCGAGGGTTAATACGGAGGAGATAAATCATAAGTGACTACTAGTTTTAGAAATAGTGACTAACATATAAGGAAGACATTTACCTTGACTTTATTGAGATTCGGACCCCAGATTTCATGGTGACAACACCTCATGTGCTAACCATTAGAGCCATCCGAGGGGACCTCTTAGGTTTATCTCACATACTTAACTGAGTTGGTAAATGATATATTATCGTGGACTAGCTTTCAGCCGATGATCAAGGCAATGGATCGCAAATAGCAGACAATTGAGTTGGCTTTGTGGCGTTAATTATCACATGAAGTATTGAGATCAAATCTTTAGTCTAACGGGACGTAAATTTCAGTAATTCGTGCAAACTCACCTCATCTACCACTTGTCTGCTCAGTCATCTTAATTTACCTCCTCCATAATGATCTTGGGACAAATTGGTGGGGGTGCTGAGGGTGAGCGTATTCATCTTTTATCACATCTTGACCTCTTGTTTTTTTTTTTAATT
Organism: Zingiber officinale; assembly: GCF_018446385.1. Taxonomy (NCBI): domain Eukaryota; kingdom Viridiplantae; phylum Streptophyta; class Magnoliopsida; order Zingiberales; family Zingiberaceae; genus Zingiber; species Zingiber officinale. The sequence goes on from NC_055989.1 coordinate 68,591,353, forward strand.
TCTTACCTAGTTTAATTTATCGATTGGTCATGAAGACGTGTGACATGCTCGAGGGTTGCGATAGATACGATCATAAATTTATGGCAGACTATAAATATCGTGAATCATTTGCTATAGTGGGTCAGTATAATGATGTTTTGAGTGTTGTGATAGGTATATTTCTTAATCTAAAACACTCTATATTAATGATCGATATTTCTGTCGTTATTTGAGTTTAGTGATGAAATTACGACGAACGTACGATTGTTGGAATATATTGGGTCATAGAGGATTTTGGCGGCGTAATTTACGATTTCATCATCATGATTAACAATGGAATATAACTCTACGGCTAAATGTAATGACGGAATTTATATTTCCGTCACTACTTATAGAGTCAAAATTAATATTTTCGTCATTAATCATGACAACAATCATAAATTCTATTGGTAATTAGCGATAGAAATGTTGATTACGTCACTAGATAGTAAATAAAAAACATGTTTCTATTATGATTTTTACCGACAGAATTTATGATTCTGTTGGTAATTATTGTAAATGAAATACTATTCAATTCACGATAATTATCGATAGAATCTTTAATTCCGTCGCTAATATTTAAAATTATAGATTCTTCTATGATATTTGCAATTAATTTGTTTATATTTTTCATATCACCAATCATCCATACAAACTCTGTATATATGTCATTACACTGTAGATAAATATTCACAATACATACACAAACAACTAATCCAATCGACTATACATTCACAAACTCATTACAATCCATACACATTGTTAGAATTCAATCAAAGTCTCACATTGAAAAAATAGGAAAAATCATAGGTTTAAAAGGATGTATGATATCTTCATTGAGATGAGGCCTTTTGAATAGAGTCCAAGAGCAAAATCATGAGAGCTTGGACCCAAAGTGGATAATATCATATTAGTGTAGAGATATGTGAATATTCTTAGGGTATAATATAAATAATACAATCAATGATCCATTCACAAAATTATAACTATCATAAATAAATTGCTATACAAAAATATCCCAATCAACTATTCAAATCTATATAAAATATCACAAGTATCGAAATAAACTATCCAAAATCATTTGAGGCAAATTGATTTAAAAATTAATAATAAAAGCAATACACTAAAAACATAAATATATAACTAATTTTGATACCTGGGTAATATTCTACAACTATTCAAATCTATATAAAATATCACAAGTATCGAAATAAACTATCCAAAATCATTCGAGGCAAATTGATTCAAAAATTAATAATAAAAACAATATACTAAAAACATAAATATATAACTAATTTTGGTACCTGGATAATATTTTAGATATATGATGGTGTTGATATATAGAATATATCAATAGCGACGAATTGTTCCTAAGAAAAGGTAATATAATTAGAAATTAGTAGATTATAATATCAAAATTGATTATAATATAAATAAAAATTTGTAGTTAAATAGACCTCATAATGAGCTATTTAATAGGGTCTCGTGGGTCTTGAGTCTCTTATGACTTAAAATAATGTTGTGATGCAATAAATTGAACACTGATTGACACCGGAAAGTATCGGAGAAATAGGAGGGAACACAAGGCGAACTCTCAACTCACACTCAACGAAATCCACCGAAGAGTTTAGAGGATAATCAGAAGATCACTCTTCAAAAGCTTAAAAACACACAATATTTTTATCATCCAAAAACTCCCCTCAACAATACAAATGATAACATTTTATAGGGGAAACTTGGAGCACTTGCCAAGGTGAGTCAAACTATTTTAAATGACCCTTAGAGTTCCTAAGACTTCATTAAGTGAGTTATATTTTCTAAGACTCAAGAATAGAGTTTGCCCAAAAAGAGCATGCAGTGGCATTAAAGAAGGCTCGCCCCTCGAGTAGTTGGATTTTCCCAAGTAGAATTTTTGGCGTCAGTCTCCCTCGGTTGGAAAAGATTCGTCCTCGAATCAAAAGGAGGTTCATCACCAGGATAAGGAGAGAGGTCAGTGACATTGAAGGTTGTAGAAACACCATACTTGCTCGACAAATCAATTTCATAAGCATTATTGCCAATCTTCTTTAAGATCCTAAAAGGATCATCAACTCTAGGTTGTAACTTTCCATGTTGACCACGGGGGAAACACTCCTTTCTTAAGTGAATCCATACCAATTCTCCTCCCTTGAAACTTACTTGTTTTCTGTGTTTGTTCGCATTTTTCTGATACTTCTCATTTTGTTTAATAATTTCTTGCCGAACTTGCTCATGCAACTTTTTGATGGATTGTGCATACTCTTCTCCATCTTCACTTAGATGACGAGAGGCTGGAATGGGGGCCAAATCCAATGGAGTGAGGGGATTAATTCCATATACAACCTCGAAGGGACTTCGCCCTGTTGTTTGGCTGAGAGATCGATTATAAGCAAACTCGGCTTGAGCTAAAATTGCATCCCATTGGCAGGAATTTTTACCAACCAAACTTCTAAGAAGATTTCCCAAGCTCCGGTTCACTACTTCCGTTTATCCGTCTGTTTGGGGATGGTGAGAGGAACTGAATTGGAGTTGTGTTCCCAATTTTCTCCATAAGGTGCGCCAAAAATGACTCATAAATTTAGGATCTTGGTTAGAAGTAATGGTTTTGGGAATTCCATGAAGTCTTTGAAATAAAGATCGACTACATGTGTAGCATCTAACGTTTTGGTGCAAGGAATGAAATGGGTCATTTTAGAGAATCTATCAACTACCACCATAACTGAATCTTTGTTCCTTTGAGTGCGTGGTAATCCAATCACAAAATCCATGCTTAAATCTTCCCAAGGACTTGTTGGTACTGGTAGTGGAGTGTACAAGCCCGTATTCTGACCATGACTCTTGGCAATATGACAAATTCGACACATGTCAATATATGTTTTGATATCCCAGTCCATGCGTAGCCAATAAAAATTCTCTTGAATGAGTGTAAGAGTTTTGTCTCTACCAAAATATCCTGCCAACCCTTCATTATGAGCTTCACAGATGATGATAAGTCGTAGCGAACAATCAGAAATACATAGATATTTTTCTTTGAAGAGAAATCCATTGTGAATCAAGAAGAGTTTGAATGGAGCTTTTATGCATTCTTCCCAAATATGACCAAAATAGGGATCATTTTTTGTAGAGATCTTTGACTATCTCAAATGCAATTACCTTTAGTTGTAAAGTAGACAAGAGAGTATGTCGTCGGCTAAGAGCATCCGCCACTCGATTAAGAGCACCAGATTTGTGCTTGATAAGGAAGTTGAAGGCTTGTAGAAACTCAACCCATTTAGACGAGGTTTCAATTTGTGTTGAGTATTCAAATACTTCAAGGCTTTGTGATTCGAGAAAAAGACAAATTCCTTATGGAGGAGATAATGTTGCCAATGATCCAAGGTTTGGACAATGGCAAAGAATTCCTTTTCATAGGTAGAATAATTACGGGGAGAACGATTCAACATTTCACTAAAGAAAGCAATGGGTCTCCCATTTTGACTAAGGACACACTACAAGAATTTCTGGATTTTACCACACCTAATAGACAACAGTTTTTCAAGAAATTGTTGTCTTTTTCCATTTAACAACAGTTTTATTGAAAACTGTTGTTGTTCACCATAATGTTTTGTAAATAACAACAGTTTTTCAAAACACTGTTGTCTAATGTGTGTCAAAGACAACGGTTTTAAAAAACTATTGTCTTTTAGTGTTGCTTATGTGATAATATACAACAGTTTTATTAAACTGTTGTCTATTGAATGTTGTTGAATCCTAAAAACACAACAGTTTTTTAACTTCATGAAAAAAACCTAAAACCCATTTCTCTGTGACTCTTCAAACGAACAAAAACCTATCTCCGACTCCTCCTTCGCGACTCCTCCGCAAAAGACGCTCCTCCTCCAAATTTGACTTTATTTGGAGGTCAAATGATGGAGATCAAGCAGAATTAATATGAGTCGTTGATCCAGATCAAAAGAAATCTTCCTCCTTCATTCAGATCTAAGTCATCCAACCACTACTAGAAATAAGGCCTATTATGACATTTTCTTAGTGACAGTTAATTTTAAATGTCAATATAAATATTTTTTAATGACACTTAGTAAAAACAGATTATTTATAAAAAAATTATTTTATTAGATCACCTATCATGACAAAATTTATAAATGTCATTACAATTTAAACCAACCTATTTATTACCTAGACTCCTCTTTCCTTGCCGTCGTTCCTTTTCTCTTCAAATCCCTACCTTTTCTCTTCGTAGCTTCTTCCCTCTCCGCCGCGAGCAGGGAGCCACGAACAGGGAGGATCTCTTCTTCCCTCTCCGTAGCGACTAGGGAGGATCTCTTCTTCTCTCTCACTGGTTTTATTTCTCTCCGCAAGTTGATCCTCAAACCCTAGCCAAAATGGTGATCTCTAATTGAAGATCCAAGCGTAATTCTACGATGTGGAACTTCTTCCTCCTCATCATTGGCATCTTTCCTATGGCATTCTTTATCCTCCTCCCTTCCACCACCATAGTACCGGTGGTGGCTGATATTGAGTAGAATTCGTCATCTTCGATCTCTGATATGTACTAACCTAGCCTCTATTTTTCATGTAGATCGATGTTGACCCTCCGATCAAACCTCTTAAACACGCGAGCGGAGCTGATACTGAAGTAGGTGGAGACCACGCCGTCGTTGCCTCTGCCTACATCTCATACGCGCGTCGTCTCAATCTATAGTGCTCAAAGTAGATGCGGGTCTTCTCTGAGTTAGTTCGCAACCTCTCCCTTCTCCTCAGTGTCTCCTTTTTTCGCCTGAACCATTTAAGTTTTTACTTGCCTGAGATGTACATAAAATTGCACAAAATTCTATTCTTGGATGATGATATTGTGTTGCAGCGGGATCTCACAGCATTGTGGAAAATTGATATGGATGGGAAAGTGAATGAAGCAGTTGAGATATGCTTTGGGTCTTTTCACCGTTATGCACAATATATGAATTTCTCACACCCCTTGATCAAGGAGAAGTTTGAACTTGATGCGTGGAGGAAGGGAAAATGCATTGAAGCAGAATCTTGTAAGTTACCAACTTTCTAGTGGTATCATTTGCAAAATTACATTTGTTGTTTTACTAAAGAAATTATTGTCAGATGACTATAACTTTATTTTGAGTTAACAGATTCTATGAGAAACATTGACTATTATACAACATGTCATATGTATGAATTGGTTTGATACCATTTAGTTTTGTCATCACTTTTATTGTATTATCACACAGTTTATATTTTTTCTCTCTATTCAAGAAGATGATGACATATAGATTTGCTAATTTAATTTTGATGTAAAAATGTTGTTCTAAATTTCCTTTCATTTTTGCATCTTTGAAATATTATGGATTTGCACAAAGATGCTCAAATATTTGTGTCAGTTTAATGCAATGATGTAATATGATCCTTTTTGCTGCAAGAGTATTTGGGCACGCATAGAATGCATTTACTACAAACTGAGATTTTTAGGATTTTATCTATCTTCTCTTCCTCTTTATCTTTTCTTGTATTTGCATGTATATTGTTTGAGTTAGTGAAATACCATTATCAGAACGAGTTAAGTATGAGGTAATAATTTATAATTAATTTAATGATCTTACTATTTTACTTGCTTGATCTTCAATTAAAAAATAATTGACCACTATGTTTTATCTTCAGCCTGGTCTTTGAAATGGAAACTGAGTCTTTTTACTGCATGTTTTCCTTTTTGGTGCTAAATATCTTCCATCTTGAAGTATTCATCTTTTTTACAGTTAGTTTGCTCGAGAAGGGGCATGTTTGCATTGTTTTACTAAAGAAAATAATTTTGATAAAATGGAAAACTAAATATAGCATTTTTGAGGCAACAACTACCAACAATGACTTGCATACATAGTTCTTTCAATCTATCAATGTGCTTACCATATTGTGATACTAACATTTATATTAACAGCTAAACACGGAATTGTTTGCCTTATGTATTTTCTATGTAGTTTAAAAATTTTAACCTACTGTAATCCTTGCTCTATCTTTGCTAATATTCTTATTAACATAAAACTAAATATTTTAGGAAAAAAAGGGAAGCCTTCAACCTATCCGAACATAGACTTTTTTTCAATGTATCATTCAAATATACTAGGAAAGAGATTGTTGCATAACTTTTTTGCCGACATGATGCCTTATTAGCTTTTACTACCGCTATTCCATTAACATTTAATTTGATAATGATTACTAAAACACTTGATGTTGTTGCAGAAAGAAAATTGAACACTATGAAAATTAGGTACACTTTCACTGGGATTGATCATAATCTACTCGACAACCACGTGACTAGAAATATATCTCAAGGATTTTTGTGAACTTGTCAATCCTCTACCACCATTTGACTAGAAAGGCTAATATGATAGCTTGGACTTATCATCTGGAGGTTGCACTTGAAGGAATGATAGTTTGGCCTTTTCATCTGGTATGATTTTAATTTTTTAGTGAAATATTATTAAGTTTTTATATTTATTGTGTTATTAAAATTTTAAACAAAACTCCGCCCATGATGACCGGTCATGGCCGGTCCCAAGCCCGGATAAAGGAGGAGGGTTGCGTTAGGTTGCCAGCCAGCGTCAAACTATGGCAAATATTTCATGAATGAATCCATTAAACTATTGTGCTAATGCTAGGTTGTTCCCCGGAAGGAACGCGTTACAGGGTTCGACTGTAACGTCTCGGCAAGGACCGCTACATCTCCAGAACTCGGGTGTAGTGATAAATATGCAAGAGGTCGCGTTACAGGGTCCGACTGTAACGTCTCAGCAAGGACCGCTACATCTCCATGAGAATTTGGGTGTAGTGTTAAATAGGCAAGAGTTCTCACACCATAGGTTAGATAAGAACAAATATGATAGGAAAACTAATAATCTAAGATTTGGAACTTGGAAAATAGGAACTCTCACTAGTAAATCAATGGAGGTAGTAGATATGATGATTAGGAGAAAAATTAATATTTTGTGTGTACAAGAGACAAAATGGACAGGTGAGAAGACAAAGATGATAGAGAACACGGGTTTTAAGTTATGGTACACTGGAAAAAGTAAAACAAGAAATGGAGTGGGTATTATTGTAGATAGTTTGTTAAAGGATGAAGTTGTAGGAGTAGTTAGAAAAGGGGATAGAATTATAGCCCTTAAGATAATAGTGGCGAAAGAAACTATGAACATAATTAGCGTATATGCACCACAAGTAAGATTAGATGAAGCTACCAAATCAAGATTTTGGGAGGACTTAGATGAAATATTACAAAATATTTCACCAAATGAAAGGATTTTAATAGGAGGTGATCTAAATGGACATGTCGGAGTGAAAAATGAGGAATATGAGAGAGTACATGAGAGTTATGGGTTTGGAATGAGGAATGAGGAAGGGAAAACTATATTAGATTTTGCGATAACATATGACCTTATGTTAGCTAATACGTTTTTTAAGAAAAGAGAAGAACACTTAGTCACATTCAAAAGTGGGAATAATAAATCATAAATTGACTTTCTTATGGTTAGGAAGAAGGATAGAAAGATTTGTAAAGATTGCAAAGTCATCCCTGGAGAAAGCTTAACTACCCAACATAAGGTAGTAGTGTTGGATATATGTCTTAAACATAGTATCAATAGAAAGAAAATATATACAATTCCTAGAATTAAGTGGTGGAAGTTAAAGGATGGGAAGTAATATATATTTAAGGAGAAGGTAGAAGTACAAGCATTAGGTGAAATATACGATGACTCTAATACAACATGGGATAAAATGGTATCAAAGTTGAAAATAGTAGCTAAGAGTCCTCGGTGAGTCAAAGGGGCATGCACCGCTAAGTAAAGAATCTTGGTGGTGGAATGAGAAAATACAAGAGAAAGTGAAGGAAAAACGAATAGCTTATAAGGAATTATATATTTGTAAGAATGAGGAAAACTTAAAAAAATATACAATAGCCAAGAAAGAAGCTAAGAAAGTGGTGAGTGAAGCAAAAAATAAAACTTTTGAACGGTTATATCAAAAATTGGATACAAAAGAAGGGGAAAGAGACATTTATAGAATAGTTAAAGTGAGAGAAAGAAAAACAAGAGATCTTAGCCAAATAAAATGTATTAAAAATGAATGTAATAGGGTATTAGTAAGCGATAGAGAAATAAAAGAGCGGTGGAAGATGTTAGCTAGAGCCCTAGAGCCAATCATTTGATGATTGTATTTTGGACTTGTTGTATCATATTCTATATAAATAAAGGCATTTGGTTTTTGGTTATTATACTTACTTGTATTGGTGTCAAATAAACTAAGTATAATAGCGTCCTTGAGTAGAAGGTTCTCTCACCTATATCAATTGGTTAGTTAAACCGATAGTGAGATGATATAGGGAACACAACTCTTAATCATTCCTAGTCAAGTATTAACATTCAGGGACAATGTTAATGCAATAAAACTAGCATGTAGGTCAACTCGATGACTTTGTCTCACAAGTCATGGATATAGAGATATCAAGTTGACACATGGGTATGCATTAGAGAATGTATACTGAATGACCCGCCATGAGAAAGTATCATGGATCGTTATATGAGTGTCATATACTTTCTCATGTGGCTATTAGTATGACTACTAGTCCTTAGACCTGAAGTCACCATGGTTCCCTACATAAGGAGATATGTACTTTGGTTTCGTCAAACGTCACCCGTAACTGGGTGGACTATAAAGGCGATTACTGGGTATGTAACGAATTATGCAGAGGGATGTGAGTGATGTAGATGGGATCTATCCCTCCTATATGACGGGAGAGACATCAGTATTCTTGATAGAGTGAGACCACGAAGTGCATGGCCATGCCCAAATGAGTTAATATGAGATATTGTTTTATGCTTGAACCAACTCAAAGTAAGAACCGGACAGTCAGAGGCTGTCAAATTTCAATTTATATATATATTGTTTTATGCTTGAACCAACTTTATTTTACAGAAAATAAATGGTTGGAAAAAGTTATTCCGGGCGCCCGGAAGGGGTCTGAGCGGCTCGAGCTGGTCTGGGTGCTCGGAGTCGGTCTAGGCGCCCTGAACTCAAAAGTTATCGCCAAGCTGATGTGGCGTGCGCGGAGTGGTCGAGCTATGTGGTCCAAGCGTCCAGAGGGGTTCCGGGCGCCTGGAACAACCTATAAAAGCAGCTTTGACCAGGAGCTTCAGAATAACACAACGAACGACTTTCGCTTCTTCGAGCTGCTCAGAAAATGTTTCCACGATGCCCGAAAACTCCGCCGCCGATTCTTCTAGAGATTTCCTCATACGAAGTTGTCGGTATTGTTTATTTAAATGTTACTTGTACTACAACTGTAACCATTTTGTATTGTTTCGAATTGATTAGTGATTGACTATCAAAAGCACTCTTACGTGCGAGCCTTGGAGTAGGAGTTGTCACAGGTTTCAAACCAAGTAAAATCTTGGACTTGTTAGCATTGTTGTGTTTTCCTTTTTTTTCGTTATTCCACTGCGTATTTACTTAAAACGAACGAAATAGCCACGAACGCTATTCACCCTCCCCCTCTAGCGCTTTTTCGATCCTACAATTAGTATCAGAGCGGGGCCGCTCTGAATCGGTACAACTACCGTTTGAGCAATTTTTTCTTTTTCGTTCGTTTTTTCAAAAACTAAATTCTTACGCCTTTCGTTTTTCCCTCCAAAATTATTTTTGAAAAAATTATTTTCATCTTTTTACCATTGGTCAGTATTAGTAAAATATTGCATTTGTCAAAATTTGAAATAATAATTTTTATTAATATTTTATTATTATTATTATTATTATTATTTTTACGAAATTAGCATTTTATTTTCTCCCACACTACTAATCCAATACCAAGTCTTGGAACATTCGTAATTTTTCTTGTGTGCGAGATTCTATTTCAATGGTCCATCAAGAAGGCTATATAGCACAACTCGCCCACCTCTCTTCTCCTGCGAAGACTTCGGCTACTGGAAGGGCCGAATGGAGTACTATCTAAAGATTCAGATGGAAATGTGGATAATAATCCAGACTGGATTCACATTTGCCATCGAAGATGAAGTGCTCGTCCCTACGAAAAATGGGATGCACCAACTCGCAAGAAGATTGAAGCCGATGCAATGACAACCTGCACTCTCCAATGTGACCTATGCAAAGAAGAGCTGAACCGGGTTGGTCCCTTCAACAGTGCAAAGGAGTTGTGAGAAAAATTGATCGAACTGCATGAAGGGACCTCCGATATGAAGGTAAGCAAACGAGACTTAATTTTGAATAAATTATATAATATAAAAATACAGGAAGATGAGTCAACGAGCCAGTTTCATGCTCGCATACAAGATCTATTGAATGGACGGACTCCACGCGATAAGACAAAAAGTTGAGAATCACGACGTCATCAGGTATGCACTAAACGTGTTTCCAAGGAACACTTTGTGGGCACCTATGGTAGATGCTTACAAAGTATCCAAGGACCTTTTTTTATTAGACTAGACGAGTTATTTTCAGAATTTGAATTGCACGAATAGACTAATGCACATCCGACCGAGAAAGGTATAGCTCTGATTGTAGGAACAAGCAGAACGCGGGAACCAAAAGCAAAGTGCAGAATCGAACCCAACTCCGAAGATGAATTAGACTCAGAAGACGACCAAATTATCGCCGAGCTTGTAAAACTGGTACGGAAAATGTGCAAAAATAAGAAGATGACTCAATCGAACACAAAAGCCAAGTCTAGAGTTACCTGATACGACTGCAACCAGAAGGGACACTACAAGACGGAGTGTTCGAACCAGAATCAACGAAGTAGGAAGTCCTTGAAAGCAACGTGGTCTGAGTCCTCTGAAGAGTCCGACGAAAAAGAACACAAGCAAGCAAGCTACCTTGCTCTACTGGTACAAGCGTACGTTGCCGAAATCGAGTCCAAGTATGATATTGAGAGCGAATGGAAACCGAGTCCGAGAGAAGCCACGAATTCGTATCCGTTTCTGAAGGACCTAATCACATTGTAAGCTCTTTAATTTCTAGTACTAACGTAGATAATTTACGGAATTTAGTTTCATACTTATTAAAGAAATTGACCAAACCCAACGTCTAGGTCAAGTCACTCCAAAAGGAGGTAACAATCCTTAAGGAGGAGACTAACCTAAGACATTTGACTGAGCCAGTTCAAAATGGAAGTTCAACCCAAGTCCAACAACTTGAGGAAGAAAATTCTAATTTGAAAACTCAAATTAAAGAACTTAAGAACACGTTGGAACAGTTCACCCTGAGTTCTAAGAATCTTGATCTGATTCTTGGAAAATAAAGAGTCGTCTATAAGCGATTCAGACTTGGATTTAAGGCTAAACAAAAATATAAATATTATTTATCGCTTGTAAATAGAACAAATAGAAAATTAGTCCAAGCATGAGTCCCCAAGTCAAACTTAATTAATCAAGCTGGACTTGGTCAATATTGGGTCCCCAAAGATCAAATCCAGTACTTTGATAGACCTTATCGAAGGTATGATCTAGGGAGAGCCAATAGAAAGACCATTGTTATCGATAAATAAATTTGTTTGATGCTTGCTTTACTGCTTTTATTATACATGCTTAGACTAGGCTAGATAATGACCTAGACTTGATTTACACTTGATTAGTTATACCTAGGGGTTTAAAAAAGGAAATTAAATATCCAATTTCTTTGAAAGACTTTGTCTAGAAGCGGTGGATGATCCCATACCCAAGAAGGCCTGGTGCCTCATCACAATCTGGAAGTCAATCATTGAAATGAATATTTAATTGACAGATTGTAAAACCTGAGTCTAAATCAAATGTAAATCAATTCTTAGATGACAATCTAAATTAAAGATTAAATTAATCATCTCACAAAACTATTAAGGTTCCCTGATTGAAAATCTAGAAAAGGATGAGATGGACCTAGCTTTAAAATAGTTAACAAAAACCAAATTACTTAAAATTAATTTAATTAAATAAGTTATTTTAATTAATAATTAATTTCAAAATCTTACTTAATATTGTAATTCATAATTAATTTCAAAATTAATTTTAAAATCATGATGAATTTCAAAAAACTTAATTATTTGATTATTAATTTTTAAATCATAATTTCATAAGTATAATTACTTTTACATCATAATTTATTTCAAAATGTTGATTATTTTCAAATCATATGTAAGTTTATAATTTCAAAATTAATTATTTTTCAATATATTAATGTTAATTAATTTTCAAAGGCTAATCTTTAAAATTTCAATTATTTTTAAATGTTTAAATTAATTTTATAATTTTAAATTAATTTACAAATCCAAACTTAAATTTTTTAATATTCTTCAATATCATCATAGATAAAATTAACTTACCTCCATCCCACACAAACTCATAAGTTTTACATGTTTGACAACTTAGAAAGAGTGAGATGGAAAATCAAGAAAATTAATATTTTTCTTACATGCTTGGATTTTGGGACCTTAAAATTTAAATTATTTTTGGCATTAATCATGGGGGAGTGAAAGGAAGTTAAGACATTAATTCTTAGTTAAACTATTTTTATTTGAAAAAGTTGAACTATTTTTAAATCTAAGTGTTTATCAAAATATTTTCAAAGCTAAGTTTTTATCAAAATTCTAAATCTAAGTGTTTATCAAAATATTTTTAAAGCTAAGTTTTTATCAAAATTCTAAATCTAAGTGTTTATCAAAAGTTTTTTTTTTAGCTACGTACTTAACTTAATTTTTATCAAATTTTTTAAACTAAGCTTTAATCAAAATCCTTTTTAAGTTAAGTACTTTTAACTAAGCCTTTTTCAAAATATTTATAAAACTAAGTACTAAAGGTAAGTTCTTATCAACTTCTTTTGAAAGCTAAGTACTTGAGAAAATAATTATTTTCAAAGTTAAGATTTAGCTAAGTTTTTTTTTGGAAAAAGCTAAGATAGCTTCAAAATCTAAGATTAGTTATGTGTTTTTTACAACTAAGTAATTTTCAAAATTAAAATTTAGCTAAGTTATTTTTTGGAAAAAGCTAAGTATTTTCAAAGCATTTCTAAACTAGCTAAATATGTTTCAAAGTACTTATTTTCAAAAGCTAAGTTTAATTAAGTTTTTTTAAAAAAACTGGCTCACTTTCAAACGCTTAAAAATTAGCTAAATTTTTTAAGTGCTACCCTTCAGGGGAAGCTTAAAGTTAAATAGAATAAATATTTTTATCTATCTTTACATGTAAAAAAACTTTCTCTCTACTTAGTATTATTTTTGATTTATGTCAAAGGAGAGAGAAAAGTCAAAGTTAAGAATTTAAACATAACTTTTATGAAAGGGGGAGCATAAGGGAGTTTTTTTTACAAACTTTGTTTATTGTTATGCTTTACTTAACTTTGAATCGTGTTGCTATAATCAAAAAGGGGGAGATTGTTGGTACGGGAAGCATCCGACGATCGAACTTGGGTTTTGATTATGTCAAAGGGTTCAAAGTTAAGTTGTCTTGTGATCTGACAAGTTTGAATGAGATTGCAGGAAAGTCCTAAGGGTTCTTAGGCAAAAGTCCTAATTGCGGTTAAACAGGTGGAAAACCTTAGGAGGTGGTAACCCTAGGTCCTAAGGGGTGGTAACCCTAGGAGGAAAGTCTTGACGGGTCAAGAGCTTCGGGCAAAATCCCAGAGTCGGGGGCTCTAGGTTGAAATCCCGATGTTGCGAATCGGGTGGAAGTCTGGGCAGGTTGTGGAGCGAACATCTAGGATGAAGACCGGAAGCTTCGGACGTTGAGCAAAAGTTCAGTTGGTCTGGAGGATCAATCTGACAACAAGTAACTTCTCTTGAGAGGAGTTGATGAAGACGCGTTCCCCGAAGAGGGAACAATAGATGTCAGTTCAACCTAGAGTTTCAACGAAACTAAAAGTCAGAACCGAACAGTCAGAGGCTGTCAAATTTCTGTTTATATATATTGTTTTATGCCTGCACTAACTTTACTTTGTAGAAAATAAGGGGCTGGAAAAAACTAGTCCGGGCGCCTGGAGTCGGTCTAGGCGTCCGGAACTCAAAAGTTATTTCCAAGCTGATATGGCGCGCACGAAGTGGCCGAGCCATGTGATCCAGGCACCCGAAGGGGTTCCGGGCGCCCAGAACAACCTATAAAAGCGTCTTCGACTAGGAGCTTCAGAATAACACAACAAACAACTTTTGTTTCTTCGAGCTGCTTAGAAAACGCTTCAACGACGCCTGAAAGCTCCGATGATGATTCTTCTAGAGATTTCCTCATACGAAGTTGTCGGTATTGTTTTATTTAAAACTTACTTGTACTACAACTGTAACCATTTTGTATTGTTTCAGATTGATTAGTGATTGCCCATCGAATGTACTCTTATGTGCGGGACTTGGAGTAGGAGTCGTCACAGGCTACGAACCAAGTAAAATCTTGGACTTGTTAGCATTGCTGTGTTTTCTTTCCTTTCGTTATTCCGCTGCATATTTACTTAAAACGAACGAAATAGCCACGAGCGTTATTAACTCCCCCTCTAGCGCTTTTTCGATCCTACACATTGATGCATGTGTTAATAATTTTATTTAGGTTATGCTTAAATAATCTAATATATTTAAATTAAATAGTTTTGCATGTCTAAATAAAATGATTAAATTAGCATTAGATAAATCAATCACTTGATAGTTTATCTTTGTTATGCTTTTAGGATGTTACTTGAATAGTTAGATTGTAATGCATACTTTGATTAAAGATCATTCTTTTATTTGTTTGGAAAATCCATACAAACACTCCTTTGAATTAATTGTTAAATCATAAAATAGATTTTTAATTTTCTACTACACAAAGGAGTGTAGAAGCATGATATAGAAATTTTGAATTCGTTCCAACAGATACCTATCTAACAACTATAACATATTTCAATCTAAGAATTGGTGCAAAAGAAGTGAATTCACGCATAGAAGCTATCATGGTCTGCAATGTCAAGATATACAAATTTTTTAAATCAAAATTTGGATTTATTTCAATCTGGATCGAGCTAACTAGGGTCGAGATCACCGCAACCACGCGGTTAGCCCCACCACCAGCCAGGGCCAAGCTATCCATGAGTAACCTAGCTGTGGTTGACCAAGCTAGCGGCCAAGAGGTCACAAACAAGCCAACCGCTGTAGGCAAGCTAGTTGCAAGCTGGCTAGCCATGGCTGACCAAACTCGCCATGAGCAAGCTGGCTAGATCGAGCTTATGGCCACGAGATCTAAAGGGGAGAGGAGAGGAAGAGAGGCTTACCAGGGCTAGAGAGGAGCTGGAGAGAAGCTGTGGAGGAGCCGGAGAGAAGCTACAGATGAGCCGGAGAGAAGTTGCAGCTGAAATAATGCGAGGAGAAGGAAGGGAGGTTTGGGGTCAAGGGTTTTGGGAATAAAATTAGGGCAAATTCAATGATGAAATTAGAATTTAGTCAGTATTACACTGACTAAATTAGGATTCAGTCAATGTTTCGCTGACTAATTTAAGATTCAATTGCTATTTCACTGACTGATTTAGGATTCAATCTCTATCTAGTGATTAAAGTCTAATTTAGTTGGCAAAATATTGACTGAATTCTAATTCAGTCGCTAAACCTAGATTTTTGGATTCCTTCTTTGCCCTATCTCCATAAGTTACGTAGCTTTACGATTGATTTTTTTAATTCGGTCTCTACATTAGCGACCAAAATTAAATTCAATTGCTAAATCTTAACTAGCAACTCATTTTCGTGGTCCTACGTCTAAACTAGTGATTGATATATTATTTTGGTTGTTAAATAACGATGAAATTAAATTTCCATGGAATTGTGGAATGGGCGTAAGCCTAGTCTGAGTCATGTTCGGATTTGGGGTAGTCCAACACATGTGCTAAAGGGAGATGCTGATAAGTTGAAATCTCGTACAGAAGTTCGCCTGTTTATAGGTTATCTTAAAGGAACGAAAGGTGGTTTGTTTTATAGTCCTAAAGATCAGAAGGTCATTGTTAACACTAATGCCCGATTTTTAGAAGAGGACTATGTAATAAACCACAAGCCCATGAGTGAAATTGTTCTAAAAGAAATGAGAGAGGATATGTCTACTTTAGTACCAACAGTGCAAGATGAAATATCACAAGAAACTACAACGCGTATCACGAATGATACACAACTACAAACAGTACTTCATCGTAGTGGGAGGGTTGTGAGACAACATGAAAGATTCATATTTTTGGGAGAGTCTTCGGACTTGATCCAAGGTAAACATGAACCTGATCCCTGAACATATGACGAAGCACTTCAAGATAAAGATGCAGCATCTTGTCAAAAAGTAATGAATTCAGAAATAGAATCTATGTATTCTAACAAAGTCTGGGAGCTAGTAGAACCATCAAATGGTGTAAACGCTATTGGATGTAAATGGATCTACAAAAGGAAAAGAGGGACAGACGGGAAGGTGGAAACCTTCAAAGCAAGACTTGTTGTGAAGGGGTATACTCAGAAAGAGGGAATCGATTATAAGGAAACCTTTTCGCTAGTAGCTATGCTTAAGTCTATCCGGATACTCTTATCTATTACTGCTCATATGGATTATGAGGTTTGGCAAATGGATGTCAAAACAACTTTCCTTAACGGAAGTCTTGAAAAAAATATCCATATGAAGTAACTAGAGGGGTTTATTGCAAAGGGCAAATAACATCTTGTATATAGATTCAATCGGTCTATTTATGGACTGAAGCAAGCATCAAGATCTTGGAACATCCGGTTTAATGAAGTAATCTAGTCTTATGGATTTATTCAGTGTTCAGATGAGTCTTTTGTATACAAGAAGTGTGACGGAAAAGTGGTGGTATTTCTTGTACTATACATAGATGATATTTTGTTAATTGACAACAATATCAAAGTGTTGTCAGAAGTAAGGGTATGATTGTCCAAGCAATTCGATATGAAGGACTCGGGAGAATGAGGACATATTCTTGGGATCAAAGTAATAAGGGATTACAAGAAAAGAATGTTGTACTTATTCCAAGGTTCATATATCGATACTATCCTAGCTCGTTTTATCATGCAAAACTCCAAGAAAGGTTTTCTACCTTTTCGGCATGAAGTATCTTTATCTAAAGAGATGCTTCCTAATACATTAAAAGAGATAGAGGAAATGAAGGCAGTTCCTTATGCTTCATCTGTAGGAAGCCTAATGTATGTAATGTTATGCATGAGACCGGATATCTGTTTTGCCGTAGGCATGGTTAGCAGATATCAAAGTAATCCAGGACAGGGACATTGGACTGCCGTAAAGCATATATTAAAGTACTTGAGAAGGACTAAGAGATTATATGCTGGTTTACCAAGCAGATGATTTGCTCCCTGTGGGTTACACAGATTCTGACTTTCAATCAGATAGGGACAATAGTAAGTCTACCTCAGGTTATGTGTTTACTTTAGGAGGTGGAGCCATAACATGGAGGAGTGTTAAGAAGAAATGTGTTTCAAACTCAACCATGGAAGCTGAGTATGTGATAGCCTCTGAGGCAGCCAAAGAAGCTGTATGGCTCAGGAACTTTTTAATAGACTTAGATGTGATTTCTGGTTTACTCAAAATCATCACAATTTATTGTGATAATAGTGGTGCAGTAGCAAACTCGAAGGAACCACGAGCCCATAAGGCGAGTAAACACATTGAGCGCAAGTACCACCTGATACGAGACATCGTAAAGTGAGGAGAAGTTATTGTCGCCAAGATTACATCAGCAGATAACCTGGCAGATCCTTTCACTAAGGTCCTTCCGGCGAAAGCTTTTGATCGACATGTTGAGGAGATGGGAATTAGATGTATGACAACATTTATGACAGCATAGTCTTTTAGTGTAAGTGGGAGATTGTTAAAATATATACTAAAAGTCTAGTTTTTTGTATTAATATTCATTTTGAAATATGAATCACATTGGTCAAATGTCTACATTTATGCTAAGTGTAGTTGGCCATTTAATTTATATTGTAGATAACATGATGTGAGGTAACACACAGAAGATCATGTTATCAATTCCTTATAAATTATAAATAGTATCTCACAACCAAGATGGAATGAGACAAACCATTGGAGTGGTTATAGTGTAATTTGGTATTAGTTTATCTTGACTATAAAATTACACTAGTACACTATGAGTGTATTGAGCAGGACCATTTGAGGTAGTTTCTTTTTATACTGACTACATAAAAGAACAAAACCTCTGTTATTATGGAAGTGCGTACTCTTAATCATGATATAATAACAAATATATATACTTAATATTTATTTCTTTAATTTATCAAAGGGTGAGATTTAGTTCGTTAAATCAATATGCCCGATAAGTTAGGAAATGATATTATTTATATGATGTATTGTTGATTATAGAATAAAACTTTGTCATAGTAATCTAGGTTGATGATGTCCCCTTGAGGAGCTCATAAGGATTGTCATGTAAACCATGCAGGCGGACTTAGTCCGACATGACAATAATGTTAGAGTGTATACTAAAAGTCTAGCTTTTTGTAAACAATTATTTTGAAATAAGAATCATATTGGTCAAATGTCTACATTTATACTAAGTGTAGTTGTCTATTTAATTTATATTGTAGATAACATGATGTGAGGAGACACACAGAAGTTTATGTTATCAGTTCCTTATAAATTATAAATAGTTGCTCACAACCAAGATGAAATGAGACAAACCATTGGAGTGGTTGTAGTGTAATTAGGTATTAATTTATCTTGACTAATAAATTACACTAATACACTATGAGTGTATTGAGCAGAATCATTTGAGGTAGTTTCTTTTTATACTGACTATATAAAAGAACAAAACCTCTGTTATTATGGAAGTGTGTGCTCTTAATTATGATATAATAACAAGAACGCATATTTAATATTTATTTCTTTAATTTATCAAAGGGTGCGATTTAGCTCGTTAAATCAATAGGCTCGATAAGTTGAGAAATGATATTATTTATATGGTGTGTTATTGATTATAGAATGAAACTGTGTTCTAGTAATCTAGGTTGATGATGCCCCATTGAGGAGCTCATAAGGATTGTCATGTAAACCCTACAGGTGGACTTAGTCCGACATGATGATAAGGTTGAGTGGTACTACCCTTGGAGCTAGATATTAATTAAGTGAGTTGTCAGTAACTCATTTAATTAGTGGGAATTCAATATCTTAAACACAGGGAGACTAACACACTCATAATAAGAAGGATCCCATATTATAATATGGGATTGGTGCGGTAGTGCAATAATAGCTCTTTAGTGGTATAAGTTATTATTGATGAACTTGAGTTGGGTGTTTGGGGCGAACACGGGAAGCTCAAGTTCATCGGGAGACCAAAGCCAATTCCTCCTCTAGGTCCCTATTGTAGCCTCTTATATAAAGCCTTATATCCACCCAAAGCCTAGCTTCTTAAGGCTCAAGCTAGGGCCGGCCAAGCCTTGCTTGGAGACCAAGCAAGGGGCTGGCCAAGCTAAGCTTGGAGCCCAAGCTAGGGCCGACCAAGCCTTGCTTGGTACCCAAGCAAGGGGCCGACCGCACAAACAAGAAGAAGGAAGTTTTATTTTTTGTAAAATTTTTC
The DNA here is from genome assembly GCF_018446385.1 of Zingiber officinale. Taxonomy (NCBI): domain Eukaryota; kingdom Viridiplantae; phylum Streptophyta; class Magnoliopsida; order Zingiberales; family Zingiberaceae; genus Zingiber; species Zingiber officinale. The sequence continues at coordinate 68,610,979 of NC_055989.1, forward strand.
CGTTTATAGAGATCCATAAAAAGGATTTAAAAGGATGATTTTAATAAAAAAAACTTTCCTTTTTTAGATTGGTCATAAAAGGAAATAAAAGGGAGTTTTTATTTTGTTAAAAACTTTCCTTTTATGTTGGTTTTAAAAGAGAGTTTTTAATTTTAAAATCTTTCCTTTTATAGCTTTCTACAAAGGAATAAAAGAGAGATTTGAAATCTTTCCTTATTTGTAGTTATCTATAATGTGAAAAAAGATTTTAATTTTTGTTATAAAACTTTCTTTTTTTTGAAATCATGTTTTATTTTAAATCTTATCTTTTATAGATATCCATAAAAAGATTTAAAAGAGAGAGATTTTAATTTATAAAACATTCCTTTTATAATTATCCACAAAAGAGATTTTTAAAAGAGAGATTTTAATTTTTGTTTAAAATCTTTCCTTGCTTGGAGAACAAGTTTGTGGCCGACCATGCTATGATAAGAAAGGAAGTTTTATTTTTTGTTACAAAACTTTCCTTTTTTTCCAAGACCAAAGAATATAAAAGAGAAGGAGGGGGTGCCTCACACATAACGCATCTTGTATTCCTCTCTTTTTTTGTTAAAAGGAAGTTCTATTCTTCCTTGGCGGCCAACCTTTGCTCTTTCTCTTCTCTCCTTTTGTTTTCTCTCTTGGAGGCCGGCAGCATCAATTGGTGGTGATCTCCTGGTGGCCGGTTGCTTGAAGGAGAAGAAGAAGAGAAGGAAGCTCTCTTGTCTAGAATCCCTTGGAGGATAGTTGGTGGTCGGATCTTGGAAGCTTTGGAAGAAGCTTGGATGGATTACCTATTGGAAGATCGTCACCCACACAACGTTCAAGAGAAGGGGAGGAATACAATAGAAGATCAAGAGGTCTATAAGCTACGAAAGATATAACTAGTTATTAGTTTCCGCATCATGACTAGTTCATCTTTTTGTATAGATCTTGTAAAACCAAACACAAGAGGTTTTCGGTTTTAAGTTATCATTTTTGTTATCGATTTTATTTTTGGATTTCATGTTTCGATAATGTGTTTCTATTAAGCTCTCTATAGTTAAACCTACTTTACTATAAGAAGTTAAATATCCAATTTCTCTGTGAGGCTTTGTCTAGGAAGTGGTGGATAATCCCATACCCAAGAAGGCCTAGTGCCTCACCATGTTTAACCTGAAAGCCAATCTTAGAACTAGATATTTGATAACTTCTGTAATATGGTTTAACTTAGGAAGATCACATCGGTTGAACTTGGAGTAAGAATGTTAAGTTTCGTTCCCAATCCAAGTTTAACTTCTAAAGGAAAATTTGGATTAATAATGTTATCCATCGTTTACAATCCAAATTTAATTTTAGTAGAGCACATGGGTAGCTAGGATAGTTCTATGCTTGTATAAATTTTTGTACAGGGGAACTAGGACGGTATTCCGAGTAGCAACCAACAAATAAGGTTGAGTGGTACTACTTTTGGAGGTAGATATTAATTAAGTGAGTTGTCAGTAACTCATTTAATTAGTGGGCATTCGATATCTTAAATACAGGGAGACTAACACACTCATGATAAGAAGGAGCCCATATTGTAATATGGGATTGGTGCGGTAGTGCAATAATAACTCTTTAGAGGTATGAGTTATTATTGATGAACTTGAGTTGGGTGTTCGGTGCGAACACGGGAAGCTCAAGCTCATCGGGAGACCAAAACCAATTCCTCCTCTTGGTCCTTGTTGTAGCCTCTTATATAAAGCCTTATATCCACTTAAAGCCAAGCTTCTTACCCATCTTGTTGTGGCCGGCCAAGCCAAGCTTGGATTCCAAGCTAGGGCCGGCCAAGCCAAAGATTGGAGTCAAGTTGTGGCCGGCCAAGCTTGGAGCCCAAGTTAGGTGGCCGACCACATAAAATATAAAAGAGTATTTTAAATTTTAAAATCTTTCCTTTTGTGGAAGCCATGGTTTTAAAAGAGAGTTTAAATTTTAAAATATTTCCTTTTATAGCTTTCTACAAAGGATTAAGAGAAAGGTTTGATATCTTTCCTTATTTGTAGTTAAAAGAAAGATTTTAAGTTTTTTGATAAAACTTTCCTTTTTTGTAACCATCTACATGTTTTAAAAGAGAGATTTTAATTTATAAAATTTTTCTTTATAACCAACAAGGGAATTAAAAGAGAAATTTTTTATTAAAAATTTCTTACTAGAAACAAATAAGGAAGTTTTAATTTTGTGTTTAAAACTTTCCTTGTTTGGAGAACAAGTATAGGGCCGACCATGACAAGCATTAAAGGAAGTTTTAATTTTTTATTTTAAAATTTTCCTTTTTAGTCATTGGCAAGGAATATAAGGAAGTTTTAATTATGTTTAAAACTTTCCTTTTTTGCTAAGACCAATGATTATAAAAAAGATGGAGGGGTGCCTCATGAGATAACACATCTTCTAGTCCTCTTTTCCAATCCTTTGGTGGTCGACCATTATCCTTTTCTCTTCTCCTTTTGTTTTCTCTCTTGGAGGCCGGCGGCATCAAGCATTGTTTTCTCTTGGTGGTCGGTTGCTTGAAGGAGAAGAAGGAGAGAAGGAAGCTCTCTTGTCTAGCATCCCTTGGAGGTTAGTTGGTGGCCGAATTTTGGAAGCAAAGGAAGAAGCTTGGGTGGATTTCATCCTGGAAATCGTCGTCCACACGACGTCCAAGAGAAGGAAAGGAATACAGCAGAAGATCAAGATGTCTATAAGGTACAAAAGGTATAACTAGTTATTAGTTTTCGTATCATAACTAGTTCATCTTTTGTATAGATCTTGAAAAATCAAACACAAGAGGTTATCGATTTTAGGTTATCGTTTGGTTATTGATTTTATTTTTCGATTTCATATTTCAATATTTTGTTTCTATTGAGGTCTCTGTAGTTAAACCTAATTTACTATAAGAAGTTAAATATCTGATTTATTTGAAAGGTTTTGTCTAGGAAGTGGTGGATGATCCCATACCCAAGAAGGCCTAGTGCCTCGCCATGTTTAACCTAGAAGCCGATCTTTAAAATAGATATTTAATTGATTTATGTAATATGGTTTAACTTAGGAAGATCACATCGGTTAAACTTGGAGTAAAAATGTTAAGTATCGTTTCCAATCCAAGTTTAACTTCTGAAGGACAATTTGGATTAATAATGTTAAGTATCGTTTGCAATCCAAATTAAACTTCAGTAGAGCACATGGGTTGCTAGGATAGTTCTATGCTTGTACAAAATTTTTGTACAGGGGAACTAGAACGATATTCCGAGTAGCAACCAACACCTAGGTCCTAGGGGACGGTAACCCTAGGTGATGGAACATCCTAGCTGCGGTTAGACAGATGGAAAATCTGTAAAATACCGGAAAATAGAGAATAATAATAAGGGAATTTTTCGAAATTTTTGGAAATTTTTGGAAATTTTTAGGAACTCGTATAGACGAGTTTACGGGGATAAAAGTGAGTTCCGAAAAGGCCTGTTTAGGCTACCCAATTAAACGAGGAAAAAAAAATTTAATTTATTTATTTCCTTCTTTATTTTCGCCGAATTCTTCCCTTTTTCTCCCCTCCGCGCGCTCGACGCGAACTCTCTGCCTTAACTGCCCTAACCGACGCCGGCCCGACGGTTCCTTCTTCCCCCTTCTCTTCATCTCATCGCCAAGGATCATGCCCTAAACCTCCCTCGCGCCGACTTCCTCTCCCGATTCCTTTCTCTCCTTCTCCACAGCAGCGACGCCGACTCCACAGCCCTAGCACCGACCACCGCGTGCCTAGCCAGCCCCGACGCCACTGCCGGCACCGATTCCCCAGCACCGGCCGCCGTCGCCTGTGCCTTAGCATCGTCGGGTGTCGCTCCTCTGCCCTCGCGTCGACCTCTTCTCTTCCTTCCCGAGCACTGCCCGATCGCCGCTGTGCCCTAGTTTCCTTGTTGCAGCGCCGACGCACACAGAAGCTTCCTCTCCTCTGCCATCGCCTCTCATTGTGGAGATCTCAGGTTTGCCGCCCCTCTCCGATCTCCCTTGCGCCAACACTGTGCCCTAGTTCATCACTGCCGGTGCCACTCTTTTCCTTCAGTGCTACCATGCTGCCGGCAGAGAGGAAACGAGGGCTCTGATTCAGGTAAGGCAGAATTGGGGATTTTGATACCATTGTGATGTTTGTGCTGAATTGAGGGGCTAATCATTGTGATTTTTCTTTTTTGCAGCAACTTCTTCGTGATTTATTAAAATTGTGCCTTACCTTCGGCCATTGTTCTAGCAACAGATAACCTGCTACCACACTTAAGGTAATTTGTTCACCCTAGCCTCCAATCTAGGAGATGTAGTGTTAAATCGCTAAGTTCATGCCTATTCATGTTGGACAACAATATCTCATGGGTTCGGCTACCATTTCGGTAGTGATCGAGCTTCGGCTATAAACAAGCAAGAAACCACCACCAACACCTTTAGCGCTTTCTTCGACTGAGAGATAGCAAGGGTGTATCTTGTTGAGGTAAGGAATAGAGGAATTATTTCATTTCTGGTAGCGTACATAGATTTGGAGCTAGGAAAGGTTAAGGATAATGCTAGTGAGGATTTGATTTAGCTAATTAATTTATATGTAATTAGCTAAATCTGTATATAATGTATTACAGGACTTTGATTCGAGACGGTGTCTCGACGAGGATTTATTCGGATACGATCCTCTCATTGGAGGCGGGTACTTTGACTTATGTCTTTTGATATGCATAATAATGTGTTTAACATATAGCAATGATTGTGTTATCCATTTGTTTCGGTTGGTCACTACATGATCTGTTACATGTTTGCTTGTTTACTTATTATGCACTGCATGTTATTATTTACCTGATCATACATGCTTTAGGTAGTGACCCAACCATATGATAGATTATGTTCAGGACCTAGTGTCACACCCCAGGTAGTCCCTGTCCGAAGAAATTTCGACAGCATCTCCCTTGTACGGGTGACAATATGAATCCAGAATACATATATCTATACCTCGGCCACACACGGCCGGAACAATACAATACAAATAAGAAACAAACCACGCAGTTTATATCAACATTCCACACAGCTCAACATATAATCAATCCACGCAGTTTAATAAGGGAAAGACGATATAAAATCCTCGAAGATATATGTAAACATCCTACTCCACTACAACGAAGAAAACAAATCCACGAAGTAATGAGAAAATCCGCAGCGGAAACAAAAGTAGCAAACCCGAATGTTCAATGTCCACAATACAAACCCACAATACATGTATATAAGATGCAAAAGCAAAATATAATCCGACAAAGAAAATCCTTGTGATAATGGGGCTAGCGACATGAATATCTCCCGACGGCCTCAACCTGAAAAATAGTAACAACGGGGTGAGTTCAAAGAACTCAGCAGGTAATCCAATAGATATGTACAGCAACATATAATCACCAGTAACATCCTATGGTACAGTACACTAAACCATAGAGTCTACAGTACAGTTTCCTAATAGTACAACCTACGGTACAGTCTTCTAACAGTATAACAGACATGCATAGCTGAAATAAACTGTAATAACCAGCAATAGGCATAAAGTACAGTCTATAGCAAGAATAATAAGAAAATGCATAACTGAAATAAACTGTACTCACCTGCGAGGCTTGTGCAACTGACTGTGAACATACACAGATAAAAATAGTTAGAGCAAAAGCATATAACCTGTATGCATGCCAATCATATGCAATCACCAAATGCATCAATCATAAATAATGCAATCTGTACATATGATGCAAATGACATGTCCTGGTCACCCCTACTGCCATGCTCAGCCATCTCACACACAATGGTGAGACCGAGTGGGTAGGGCTGTGACAACCGTGCATTCTGCCGTCACTACCCCTGATGAGTGACCGAGTGGACGGGATGCTGTCGGAGTACACCTATCCTCCTGCCTCAAACATAGTGAGGGAGCGCAATGCTCTCACCTCCCGGTACACAATGACGGGGAGGGATCCCGGCTGCAACCCCGCTGTATCATGCTACCCATGAGCACCCCGGCGGTGCACCACCGAGCAACCTGCCATACACACCCTGAGTGCTGTGCCACTACCCATGCAGTGGTCACGCTGTATGCAGGCCCTCATGTAGCCGACCGACGAGCTCAACAATAATGGAGTCGTTAATCGCCCAGCATGCAATCATGCAATATGGTGCATGCGGCTACAGTATGTCATACCTGGACATATCCTCCTCCATATGTGTAGGTGCCAAAAAAGATAAACACATATATAACCAGAATAATATAAGCGACATAAATCCAACAATATGAACAAGTACCTACAACAACTAATCCAGTGGAAAGTAACTCTAAATGTACCTATCTATCTCCATAAACATATATATACATGGTAAAAGATAAAAGCATCCAATTCTAAAGTAAAGCAACTAATAGAGGAAGCATGTGATAGGTATCAACTAAGCTAAGACCAGGGAAGAGGTAAATCTACCATCTACAACTAGTAATTATATATAAACTATACATATCATAAGACAGTATCAAAAGATAAGTCAAAGGGTACCCGCCTCAAATAGAAGGTACAATCAAGCAATCCAAGGTCGAGGCGCCCGCCTCGAATCAGAGTCCTGTGTCAACAAACAATATATATATATATATATATATATTTTATTTAGCTAAATCCAAATGAATAGCTAAATAAAATCCCTAAAACTAAATTAGGGCAAAACCCTAATCACACAATCTCAACCTATCTAATTAAATCTAACGGTCAATTAGGGTTAGTTACCTAATCCCTAATCACCAATTAGATTAGAAATATAAACTTAAATTAAATCCAATAGTTGACTAGGGTTAATTGTCTTAACCCTAATCATTCCATTAAATTAAATCTAAGCAAATATATCTAATCATAACCAACAACTAATTACAACATGTATCAACTAATGATATACTAACCATCTAGTAATCCATAATATCTCCAATTCAACACATACCTAATTCTACACACTGCTGTTGATAGCTGGAACCAGAAGAGCTACTGGATGAGGTGGATGTCGTAACCAATAGAAACCCCACAGAAACAGGACCTCAATTCACTGCCCTGATTGTAGATCTACAGCAGGGATTGTTGCTACCAGTAACAGGATGAATTGCTGGATCAAAGAACTCACAGCATTCAATTTGAAATCCACAAAACAGATCCTCCCTGGAATCAATCGGATCAGGCAATGAATCAACCCGGAATTCATTAATCAATTAAGATTGAAGATCACAGATCAAAGAGGAGATCAAACCATGGAACCATAGATCAAACAACACCGAAATCTTACCTCAACCGAGTGTCTCCAGAAGGTATCACCCAATCCGATCCAACTTGAGGATACACGGTTCACTCTGTGAACAACTCAAGAAGGAGGAAATGAAGGTCAATCGGCCGGAGATAACCAAAATCAAGCCCTAATCTAGTGAAATCCGGCGATGCCTTACCTCCAAGATCGCTGCTCGGCGGCGTTACTCGATCCAATCCGGCTAATAGAGAAGTGGATCGCACTGCTCACAGTGCGAGGAGAGGAGAGGGAAGTCCTACCGGTTGGAGACGAAGCAAGATCCGACACCTCACCGTGCCCTAGCCACGACGCCGCCGACGATCGGCCGCAGGAACCACCAAAGAAGCGACCGCTGGATCGAAGATGGTCTGGAGAGGAGGAACACCAGTCAGATATGATCTTAGGGTGTCGATGTCGTGAGAGGGAGATCGCTGGAGTTCTCGGCTTGCTTCGTCCGCGAGAGAGAACGAGAGGGAAGAGAGGGGGAGATCGGGAAAGAGGAGGAAGAGGGCTCGATTCGCGAAACAGTGTTTGGTTCAGGAAATAAAAAAAAAGGATTTATAATTAAACCTTTTCCTCACCTAAACGGGTATCCCAAACAGGCTTTATCCGTACCCGTTAATTGATCCCCTCAAAACCCGTCGTACGAGCTCCAAAAAATTCCCAGAAAATTTCTAAAAATTTCGAAAAAATTCTATAAGGCTATTTCTCAAATAACCCTATTTATTTAAATTTTCGAGGTCTCACATCCTCCCCTACTAATAAAAATTTGGTTCCCAAATTTCGCTATAACCAACAGCAAACCCTAGAATATAACCAAATAGTATAAATGCTGAAAGAAACTCTAATCCACATACCTCAAGTAAAAAGATGAGGGTATCGAGCTCGAATCGTATCCTCCAGCTCCCAAGTAGCCTCTCGTCAGAATGATGCTGCCATCCGACTTTAACCAGCCGGACAGTCTTGTTCCGCAACTGACGCTCTCTATGGTCCAGAATCCGTACCGGAACCTCCTCGTAAGTAACGTCAGGCTGAATAGGAACTGATATATCTGACAAAACATGTGTCGGATCGGATACGTATCTCCTCAGCATAGATACATGAAATACATCGTGAATGCCAGCTAGAGATGGTGGTAGCGCCAGACGGTAAGCTACTGCTCCAATCCTCTCCAAGATCTGGAATGCCCCAATATATCGTGGAGCTAGCTTACCTCGAAGACCAAATCTCTTCACCCCTTTCATGGTTGAAACTCTCAGAAATACATGATCACCAATGGAGAACTCCAGGGGTCTCCGTCTCTGATCAGCATAACTCTTCTGACGGTCCTAAGCCTCTGACATCCTCCGTCTGATAGCGTGAACTAACTCTGCATCCTGATGAGCTCTTTGAGGTCCTATCAACTGGGCCTCCCCAACCTCCTACCAAAGGATAGGTGTCCGACAAGGTCTACCATATAACGCCTCAAACGGTGCCATCTGGATAGCCGAATGATAGCTGTTGTTGTAGGCGAACTCTGTAAGACCGTTAGATTCGATAGAGGGGGGGGTGAATATCGATTCGAAAATCTCGAGTTAAAACGCAGCGGAAAAGTAAGGAAGTAAAGAGATGAACACGGTTGATTTTTACTTCGTTCGGAGCCTGTGACGACTCCTACTCGAAGGCCCGTACTCCTTGAGTACTTTCGTTGGGCAATTCACTAGCAATTCGGATAATTACAATTTACGTACAAATATTGCTAATGAAAGAAAAACAAAGCTATACCGACAAATAATGAATTAAAAGAAAACCGGAGTGAGTCGTCGGAGCTTTGTGAACGTCGTTGGAGCGCAGAGTAGCAGAGTGATTGAACTCAGAGTTCTCAGAAAACAGATATTTTGAAGCTCCTGCCTGGGGCTTCTTTTATATGCTGCTCCGGGCGCCTGGATCCCTTCCGAGCACCTGGACTGTGACGTAACACTCCCAACCAGCATGCTCCAAGTGTCAACGTCGCCCTGGGGATAAAACTTGCCTCCGGGCGCCTGGATACCTTCCAGGCGCCCAGACTTCCTTGCGCCCAAGTGTTAGTCCGAGGCAAATAAAAACCCTGCAGCACAGATTGTAAGCACATTTTTATAGATACGCTAAGTAATAAAAATTAACAACAAGAGTATGACTTAGATTCCGTCTTTCCGAGACCGGAATCTAGTCACGATCTCGACTTAGATATCCGAAATGGATCTAAGCCGGATCGACGCCTAATGTTCCCTTCCCGGGAACGCGTCCTCGCAGTCACTCCCCTCCAGTGACTTACCTCACTTACCTACCAGACGTCCGGCCACCCGACCGTCTGGACTTCTTGCTGCGTCCGGCCCGTCGACCCTGGGCTTCGCCACTATCCGGCCACCCGTCGACCTGGTGGACTTCTCGCCAGCGTCCGGTCAGCCCGTCGACCGCTTGACTTCTCGCCACCATCCGGCCCATCGACCTAGTGGACTTCGCTGACATCCGGTCGCCCGTCGACTGTCTGGACTTCTCCGCACACTTTATCAAAGTGTCGGACAACAGACTAACTTAACCTGATTTATCATTCATCAAAACCTGGGTTAAATCGTTAGTGCTAACCGCACCAACAATCTCCCCCTTTTTGATGGAATGACAACCTGGTTAAGTTAGTGAAAACATATGCAAGAAAAAACAAGCATTAAAAGGGTTTTTAAGTTAGTTTGTATTTTCAATTCTGGTTTAGCTAACTTAACCACCTAACTCTCCCCCTTTGGCATTCATAAAAAAAAATAAGCAAGAGTAAACAAGCATAGTGTGGAGTTACTGTAGAAAGTTATTAATTTAAGAAACAGCTTATTTTGGAAAATATCTACGTTTGAGTCAAAGATACTGATAAAAGTGTAATCTTTAAGCCCAAATTAAAAGATAGGCAAGTTGCCTTGGGGGAGTCAAGTTGAATTTTGAAAAGTATAAGTTTAAAGTTAATCAAGTTTAACATTTCAAAAGTGTAAAAATGTTTCAAATCAGGTTTTTCAAATTAGATTTTAAGTAACATTTACTTTTCAAAAGGTAAATTCTAATTTTCAAACACTAAGTTGAATTTAGTTTTCAATTTTGATATTTTCAAAACAAAGCAACATTTTTAATTTTTCAAAAGCAAGTAAAATTTTAGTCAAAATAAATTTGCTAAGTTTGGAAAGTTTAATTTTCAAAACTATGTTACAACACTGACTAAATTTAAATGTAATAATTTTTAATTGAAAATCAATTTTAAAAATTAGGTGGGATTTTTAAGCTTCCAAACTTTTAATTAATTTCTCCCCCTGAACCTGATATCTAAGATAAAGCTTTTGAAAATATTTGCTAAGAATTTTTAATATAAGATTTTCAAAGTAATTGGAGTAGAATTTTCAAAAGAAATTTAAAAAAACGCTTTAGTTAATCCTCCTGAATTTGATACTCAAATTTGCATAGCTGTCTAACCAATCAGTTACTAACTAACTATCAGAAAATAGCAGTTTTCACTTGGTTAGTCAGATTAAGTTGATTATAAGCAGTCAGTGTTTGACTTGACTGATGAGCTTAATCTGATTAATATCTGAGTTGTATTTAACGTCCAGACTTATGCCGATGCACTGATATAAGCATCTTAAGTCCAGACAGTTGACCTATGCATCTCACCCCTTTCTATGTTTTTCAAACACAAGCAAGGTAAACCTAAGGTGTTGGTGAGATGCTCAAAACTAATCCTATGGGTACATGCTTTCTAAGGATTCAAAAACTAATCTAAGGCCAAAACTGTTTTTGAAAATCTAAAAATGGAAAGTTTTGAAAACAGACAAGTTTAACCTATAATTTGATGAAACCATTTTTGAGAGTATTTTGAAATTTCCTAGTCTATTGAGCACATCCCTAATTGTCGTCGTAAGTTGCTAAATTCACTTTCAGGGAGTGGTTTTGTAAAAATGTCAGCTAAATTTGATTTAGACTCAATGTACTTGAGTTCAATATCACCTTTAGTAACATGATCCCTGATGAAGTGGTGCCTAATTTCAATATGTTTGGTTCTTGAATGATGCACAGGATTCTTGGTTAAGTTAATTGAACTTATATTGTCAATTAATACTTTTACATTTGTGATATTTAAGTTGAAATCTTTTAGAGTATGCATCATCCATAATAATTGTGCAACACATTCGCCTATAGCTATGTATTCTGACTCAGTTGTAGATAGTGCAACACAGTGTTGCTTTCTACTAAACCAGCTGACAAGGGATGGACCAAGTAGTTGGCATCCACCACTTGTGCTTTTGCGGTCTAATTTGCATCCGGCATAATCTGAGTCAGAATATCCTATTAATTCAAAGTTGTTGGTCCTAGGATACCAAATTCCTACATTTGTGGTTCCCTTGAGGTATCTAAAGATTCTTTTGACTTGAGTCAAATGAGATTCTTTAGCACAGGTTTGGTATCGAGCACACATACTAACTGCAAATAAAATGTCAGGTCGGCTTGCAGTTAAGTAAAGTAGACTACCTATTGCGCTCCGATAATGTTTTAAGTCTACAGATTTCCCATTAGGATCATCATCTAGGATTGTGTTTACGGCCATAGGTGTTTTTATTTCTTTAGTATTTTCCATTCCAAATTTTCTAAGTAACTCCTTAGTATATTTTTGTTGATAAATATAATTTCCTTCATTTGTTTGTTTGACCTGTAACCCTAGAAAATAAGTTAATTTTCCTACCAGACTCATTTCGAATTCGTGTTCCATTAGGTTTGTAAATTCGTTTAAAAATTCTGAGTTTGTTGAACCAAAGATGATATCATCTACATAGATTTGAGCTATAAAAATATCTTCTTTTATTGATTTCACAAATAGTGTTGGGTCAACTTGACCTTGGTTGAACCCTTTAGAGATTAAGTAAGAGGTTAGTCTTTCATACCATGCCCTAGGTGCCTGTTTAAGTCCATATAATGCCTTTTTTAATTTGTAGACATAATCGTGGTGTTCTAGGCTTTCAAAACCAGTGGTGACCTACATAAACTTCTTCTTTATTAATCCATTAAGAAAGGCGGACTTGACATCCATTTGGTATAGTTTGAATCCTTTATGGGCTATAGCTTAGTAACATTCTAATGGACTCTAGTCTAGCTACTTTGGGCATAAGTTTCATCATAGTCAAGTCCTTCAACTTGATCGAACCCTTTGGCAACTAACCTGGCCTTGTTTCTAGTAATTTCTCCGTCACTTAACTTGTTTCTAAATACCCATTTGGTTTCTATTATTTTCTTATCGTTAGGTGGAGGTACTAGGTCCCAACTTCATCATACCAAATTGAGCTAATTCTTCAGATAGCTATGACCCCTGGTCAAGTAGGGATTCCTATAATTTTGGGTTCAATATTTGAGATTAACGAGATTTGACTTAGGTTTCGAAAGATGACCTAGTTTGGACCCTAAGGTCCGGGTCACCAATTATTTGATCAAGAGGATGATTTGGGTTGACTCTTATGGTTCTAGAAGGTTGACTTTCTTGTAGTTCTTCTTCTTCTTCATGATTTTGGGTTTGGTTTGTTCCTTCAGAATTGATATGTTCATGAACAGGGTCAACTGGTTTAGGTTGGGCTTGTTCTAGGTTTTGATTGGATTATTTGAATTTTACATTGGTGGTTTCCTCAATTCTTAAGGTAACTTTATTATAAATTCTGTAGCCTCTGCTATTCAGAGAGTACCCTAGAAAAATTCCATTTTCTATTTTGGAAGTGAATTTGCCTAAGTGTTCTCTAGTATTTAGGATAAAGGCTGGGCAACCAAATACCTTAAAGTGTTTTATATTAGGTTGTTTGTTGTAAAATATTTCAAAAAATGTTTTATTGTGTTTTTTTGTTTAGTGTTGTTCGGTTTTGTACATAGCAGGCTGTACTAACAGGTTCTGCCCAAAAATATTTAGGTAGGTTGTATTCGTTTAGCATAGTTCTAGATGCTTCAAGTAAAGTTCTATTTTTCCTTTCTACAATTCCATTTTGTTGGGGAGTTTTAGGGCAAGAAAATTCATGATGGTAGCCATTTTCAAGGCAAAATTTATTAAAATTATGATTTTTAAATTCTCCTCCATTATCACTTCTGATTCTTTTAATTTTTATGCCTTTTTCATTTTCAATTTGTTTGCAGAAATTTGTAAAAATTTCAAAGGTTTCATCTTTATTTTTTAAGAATTTGACCCAAGTGAACCTAGAATAGTCATCTATTATAACTAAACAGTATAGACTTCCATTTATTGATTTAACTCCATGGGAGTCAAATAGGTCTAAGTGTAAAAGTTCTAGGACTGAGTTGGTTTGGGATTCATTAATTGGTTTGTGGGTAGATTTTGTTTGTTTGCCTTGTTGACAAGCATTACATATCGTTAAATCTAAGTTAGGTAATTTTGGTAAGCCTCTAACTAGACCATTTAATTTACTTATGTTTCTGAAATGTGTGTGTGACATTCTTCTATGCCATAACCAGGTTTCTTCTTTTTGTGTTAAATAACACTTGACTGAAGAAGTGGTTAAGTTAATGGCATAGATATTGTCTTTTCTAAAGCCTTTTAGGCTTATAGTTGGATTATCTAGATGTTTGATCAAACATTCTGTGGATAGAAATTTTACCTTATACCTAGTGTCACATAATTGACTTATGCTCAGAAGATTATATTTAAAATTTTCAACAAGTAGAACATTTGTAATTATGAAATCTATTTTTAATTCAATATTACCTATACCAATTACCTTGAGTTTATCGTTGTTTCCAAAGGCAACTGTTCCTAGGCTTTTGTAGGTTAATTGAGTGAACTTGGTGTGATCTCCAGTCATATGTTTGGAGCAACCACTGTCCAAAATCCACTTGGTTTCCTACAACAAGTAGGATTTTTATGTTAGTCTTAGTTTATCAATTTTTAATCAATCATTATTTAAAAAAAAATCTTAATTTTAAAATTTTGAAATTAATTTAAGTTTAAAATTTTGAAGTTAATTTTTAAGTTAAAATTAAAATTTTGAAATTAATTTTTAAGTTAAAATTAAAATTTTGAAATTAATTTTTAAGTTAAATTTAAAATTTTGAAATTAATTTTTAAGTTAAAATTTTGAAATTAATTTTTAAGTTAAAATTAAAATTTTGAAATTAATTTTTAAGTTAAAATTAAAATTTTGAAATTAATTTTTAAGTTAAAATTTTGAAATTAATTTTTAAGTTAAAATTAAAATTTTGAAATTAATTTTTAAATTAAAATTAAAATTTTGAAATTAATTTTTAAGTTAAAATTAAAATTTTGAAATTAATTTTTAAGTTAAAATTAAAATTTTGAAATTAATTTTTAAGTTAAAATTTTGAAATTAATTTTTAAGTTAAAATTAAAATTTTGAAATTAATTTTTAAGTTAAAATTAAAATTTTGAAATTAATTTTTAAGTTAAAATTAAAATTTTGAAATTAATTTTTAAGTTAAAATTAAAATTTTGAAATTAATTTTTAAAGCCTTATTCATCTCACCCGAACTATATTATCAATCAGGGAATCCTATGATTTTGTGAGATGAAATTGGTTTGATTACAGACTTTTGGTTTAACTTGTGTTAGATTCAGACTTAGCTTTGGTTTCCACAAATAGGCATTCTTCGGATAAACTTCTAAGTTTGGTTAGTCACAAGGACATCATTAGAAGTAACCAACCTTTCGAGGTTTTCCGAATAGTCCTATCCACGGAACTTAGTACTAAATCTTGGTCTAACTGGTTAGGATTCGTTTAAGGGTAGCTTCGGTCAGTTCCACTTGGCCAAATGCACCAGATCGAAACCATATCTTTCTAGACATGTGATGCCCAAGTTTCCCTAACGTACTATCATCCAAAAATTTCACCAATACCATGATTCAAGTTAAACTTGGTCTCTAATTCTAATTGCCCTGCCGGGTTTGTTAGTTTTGGGTTACCCTGTCGGGTAAGCTAGTTTTGGAAGTGCCAGCTATTCTGGAGCCTCCCCCTGAATTATTGGCCATTAATTTAAGTTTTAATTTTAGGCTTGTGTCGATTCTTTTTATAGTTATAGTTAACATGGTGATAATTTTGTTGTTTCTTAAACTGTTTAGATTTTGAATTTGATTTAGGTTTGTATTTTGGATTTTGGTTTGGTTTATTTATATAATGTATTTTTTCTTTAGGTATATAGAATTGATTAAGTCCTACTTGCGTGGTTAAGCACGCTTTCGGGACCCAAGCTTGTTTAGTTGCTTTGTGTTGGGTTAATAATGATTTAAAGGTTTTGTTTGAGTTTGACTTATATCCAAGTCCGGTTTTATTATAGCATGCCTTTTGGTTATTTAGAATTAAATCTAAATTTTTAGATCTTGTTGTGAATTTTTCCAACATTTCCTTTAACTTATTAAGTTCATTTTTTAATGATAAATTCTCCTCCTCAAGTGTTCGATCTTGAGTTGGATTCGAATTTTTTAATTGTTCCTTGAGGTTTTGATTTTCCTCAAGAAGCGATTTATTTTTATTTTCCAATTTAACTAATTTTTTATTTAAACACGAGATAATTCTAAAGAATTTACGATTTAAGTTTAGGTATACCTCTTCGAAACCTTCAGAAACGAGTGCGGACTCGTGGCTCGATTCGGGTTCGGACCCGTCTTCCGATTCCTTTCGTTTCAGCTTCGCGAGCCATCAGCGCGAGGTGACTTTGGTGTTTCTCCTTCCGATTCGTCCGAGGAGGAATCGTCCCATGTTGCTTTGAGGGCTTTCTTCTTTGTTGACTTTGGTTTGTCAAGTTTCAATCTTGGACATTCGTTCTTGTAGTGCCCTTTTTGTTACATCCAAACATGTGACATTTCTTGAGTCTGCTGGCGAACTGATCTTCTGAAGATCCTGTTTGCTGAAGCTTTTCTTTTTCCTGGTGAACATTTTCCTTACCAGGTTCACCAGGTGTTCTTCGTCTTCAGAGTCTTGATCGGAATCTTCTTCGGATTCGGGCTTGTTCTTCTTTTCTTTAGATGAACCTGCAAATAAAGCTACACCTTTCTCGACCCCGGCGTTAGTTTGCTCATGAAGTTCTAATTCACAAAAGAGTTCGTCCAATTTTAATTTAGATAAATTTTTCAAATTTTGTAGGCATCTACAATTGATGCCCACAAATTGTTTCATGGAAAGCATTTAACGAGACCTGATTAAGTCTCGGTTGTCCATTTGGTGGCCTATCGTGGAGACCGTTGAGGATATCTTTGACCTCGCGTGGAGTTGACTTGCCGTTTCTCCTTCCCGCATTTTTATATTAAAAATTTATTTAACAAAAAATCTTTCTTAAGGCAGCTCTTAAAGCTTGATCACTTTATCCCAAAGCTCCTTAGCTTTGATGCGGTCCACCGGTTCAGTTCTTCTCGTGTTAGTCCGCAGTGTAGAGTATTGATGGCTTTGTTTTCAATTGATGCCTTTTTCTTCACATCATTTGTCCAGTCTTCAGGGTCTAGTATGTTCCCGGAGTTGTCTACTGGAATTTTGTAAGCCCTTGTGACGCTCATCCATTGGTCGTAGTCTGTCTTCATGTAGACCTCCATTCTCCTCTTCCAGTACGAAAAGTCATCCTCGTTGAATAGAGGAGGACGTACTGTGCTGAAGCCTTCTTGTTGAGACATCATAACCTACACACACGAAATTAACTGGAAGAATATCCCAAGACTTCGTCTTGGATTAGCGATCTGGGAGAAACAGAAACTCTAAGTTGGTGTTGCACCAATTTAGATTTTAAATGCAAAAAATCTTAAAAGATAATAATATCAGTTTTAAAAAATTTCACCCCTATCTGTTTGGTGGTTGCACCAAATCAGAGCGGAACCTCGCTCCGATACCACTTGTAAGACCGTTAGATTCGATAGAGGGGGGGTGAATATCGATTCAAAAATCTCGAGTTAAGACGCAGCGAAAAAGTAAGGAAGTAAAGAGATGAACACGGTTGATTTTTACTTCGTTCGGAGCCTGTGACGACTCCTACTCGAAGGCCCGTACTCCTTGAGTACTTTCGTTGGGCAATTCACTAGCAATTCGGATAATTACAATTTACGTACAAATATTGCTAATGAAAGAAAAACAAAGCTATACCGACAACTAATGAATTAAAGGAAAACCGGAGTGAGTCGTCGGAGCTTTGTGAACGTCGTTGGAGCGCAGAGTAGCAGAGTGATTGAACTCAGAGTTCTCAGAAAGCAGATATGTTGAAGCTCCCGCCTGGGGCTTCTTTTATATGCTGCTCCGGGCGCCTGGATCCCTTCCGGGCGCCTGGAATGTGACGTAACACTCCCAACCAGCATGCTCCAAGTGTCAACGTCGTCCTGGGGATAAAATTTGCCTCCGGGCGACCGGAACCATCTCGGGCGCCCGGACCCTCACTGTTTCCTACCTGCAAAACAGTGTTAGTCCGAGGCAAATAAAACCCTGCAGCACAGATTGTAAGCACATTTTTATAGATACGCTAAGTAATAAAAATTAACAACAAGAGTATGACTTATATTCCGTCTTTCCGAGACCGGAATCTAGTCACGATCTCAACTTAGATATCCGAAATGGATCTAAGCCGGATCGACGCCTAATGTTCCCTTCCCGGGAACGCGTCCTCGCAGTCACCCTCCAAAGGACTTACCTCACTTACCGCCAGACGTCCGGCCACCCTCGCCAAGCGTCCGGTCAGCCTGTCGACCCGCCTGGGCTTCTCGCCAGCTATCCGGTCAGCCCGTCGACCTAGCTGGACTTCTCGCCAAGCGTCCGGTCAGCCCGTCGACCCGCTTGGACTTCTCGCCAGCTATCCGGTTAGCCCGTCGACCTAGCTGGACTTCGTGCCAGACATCTGGTCGGCCCGTCGACCTGTCTGGACTTCTCCTGCACACTTTATCAAAGTGTCAGACAACAACAGACTAACTTAACCTGATTTGTCATTCATCAAAACCTGGGTTAAATCGTTAGTGCTAACCGCACCAACAAACTCCACTAATGGCAAGTGGTCCTCCCAACTGCCTCTGAAATCCATAACGCAAGACCTCAGTAAGTCCTCCAAAGTCTGAATAGTCCGCTCTGACTGCCCATCTGTCTGCGGATGAAATGCCGTACTGAAACGAAGCTGTGTGCCCAAGGCCTGCTACAGACTCTACCAGAATCGGGACGTGAACAATGGGTCTCTATCCGATATGATGCTCAAAGGAATACCGTGTAATCTAATAATCTACGACAGTATAGCTCTGCTAATCGATCCAAAGAATCAGTCTTCCGGATCGCTATAAAATGTGCGGATTTGGTTAATCGGTCAACGATTACCCAAATCGCATCATGGCCTCGTCGAGTCCTAGGCAATCCTACCACAAAATCCATAGTAATGTGCTCCCATTTCCACTCGAGAATAGGGATCCTCTGAAGTAACCGAGCAGGTCTCTGGTGTTCGGCCTTCACCTGCTGACAAACAAGACATCTAGCTACAAAACCTGCGATGTCTTTCTTCATGCCGTTCCACCAATAGGAATGTCTCAAATCGCGATACATACGAGTTCCACCTGGGTGGATAGCAAATCTAGACGATGAGCCTCCTGAAGTAACTCCTCCATGACCAGGTGAGACTGAGGTACACATAATCTGCCTCGGAAATAAACAATACCCTCATCATCTCGTGTAAACTCGGTCTGCTATCCGGAAGCTATCTGGCTACCAATGAACTGTAAATGCTGATATCCGGCCTGGGCCTCTCGAATACTCATCATGATCGACGACGGAGCAACCATGGTAACAAGAATACCCTGCTCTGTCCGTCCCTGCTCCTCAAGGCCCAACTCGGAGAATCCCTGAATCAAGTCCGTGACTAACACTCGATGACAAGCTAAAGTCCCTCTGGACTTCCTGCTAAGTGTATCAGCAACTACATTAGCTTTACCCAGATGGTAGCTAATAGTACAATCATAATCCTTCAGGAACTCCATCCATCTCCTCTGTCAGAGATTGAGTTCCTTCTGTGTGAAAATATATTTGAGACTCTTATGATCAGTAAGAATCTCAAAAGTAATACCATAAAGATGATGTCGCCAAATCTTCAAAGCAAAGATAATAGTGGCTAGCTCTAAATCATGTACTGGATAGTTCTTCTCATGCTCCTTCAACTGACGAGAAGCCTAGGAGACTACCCTACCGTGCTGCATCAATACAACGCCCAAGCCCTGAAGAGGTGCGTCTGTGTAAAGTACGAATCCGTCATCACCAGAAGGTAAAACCAAGAATGGTGCTGATACTAATCTCCGCTTCAGCTCCTGGAAACTGGTTTCGCAAGCCTCTGACCACGTGAACTTCACGCCTTTCCTAGTCAGACGTGTCAATGGCATAGCAATGCTGGAGAAACCCTCAACGAATCGTCGGTAATATCCAGCCAAGCCCAAGAAACTATGGATCTCCTGAATCGATTTCCCAGCTAGTGATAGCCTCGATCTTCCGAGGATCTACTGAAATACCTCGGCTAGACACCACATGTCCCGAAAACCAACCGAGGGAAGCCAAAATGCACACTTGCTGAGCGTATAGATGATGTCGTGAAGAGTCTCCAAGACTATGCGAAGGTGCTATGTTCCTCCTCGAACATGAATAGATCAATATGTCATCGATAAATACAATCACAAACTGATCCAGATACTCCAAAAAGATACGGTTCATCAAATCCATAAATACTGCTGGAGCATTGGTAAGCCCAAATGGCATTACCAAAAACTCGTAATGTCCGTATCTGGTGCGAAATGCTGTCTTCTGAATATCAGAATCTCTAACTCTCAGCTGATGATATCCAGACCGCAGATCAATCTTAGAATACACTGATGTATCTCTGAGCTGATCAAATAAATCCTCAATCCGTGGCAAGGGATACTTATTTCTGATAGTCATTGCATTCAGCTACCTATAATCGATGCACAACCTTAGAGTACCATCCTTCTTCTTGACGAATAGTATTGGAGACCCCCACGGAGACACACTAGGGCGAATAAATCCCCTATCTAATAACTCTTGGAGTTGGACCTTTAGTTCGTCCAACTCTTTCGGTGCCATACGATAAGAAACTTTCGATGTTGGTGCAGTCCCTAGAATCAACTCAATAGCAAACTCCACTTGCCTTCGGGGAGGCAAACCTGGTAACTCGTCTGGAAAAACGTCTGGATACTCTCGGACCACTGGAACGTCTGAGAGCTAAGGGCTACTGATGTCCTCAGTATTAATCAAAGATAATAGAAATCCCTGACATCCATGTGATAGCAGTTTCTGCGCCTGTATTGCAGAAATAGTCGATATCCCCTCGTCTCTGATGCCAGTGAAATCCCAAGAGGGTTGGTTCGGAGGTCGAAACGTAACCACCCTCTTCTGGCAATCAACTGTGGCATGATAAGCAGACAGTCAATCCATACCCAGGATAATATCGAACTCGACCATCTCCAGTACTAACAAATCTACAGTGAGTATAATGCTACCAAAATCTAACGGACAACCTCTGACCTCCTGAGTGACATCCAAGGTATCACCAGATGGTAAGGAGACGGTCAGTCGCCGCGGTCTATGAGAAGGTAGTCTACCAATCTCTCTCATAAATGCACAAGATATAAAAGAATGTGAACTACCTGTATCAATTAGCATATCAGCAAAAAATGCATAAAGTAAAATCGTACCGCGGAAAACGAATCCGTCGGCCCGCTGTGCGTCCTCTCTGGTGACCGCGTGAACTCGTCCAGTATCTGACGGTGGTAGAGGTGGTAGCACTGCCAAAGGCTGCTGCGTCAGAGTCTGAGCCTGCCACTGGGTCGGTACTGGATGCTGAGTCAGAGATGGGGCTATAGGCTGCAGTATATACTAAACCGGTGGCTGGGGCTGTAACTGATACTGCGCCAATGGCTGAGGCTGCAACTGATACTGCCCCTGGGTCAGATGCTGAGGTCCCAAAATAGAACTCTGGGACTCTATAAGGACGCCAAAACGCTCCTGACCCTGAATGCCATAAGCAGCTGCTGTAGGGGGAGCTGTCCTCTGCTGGCGATGCGAAGATTGGGCTTTCGGCCCCCCTCGCCGAGTCCCGGACTGACCAAAATGTCCTCCCGAAACAGGAACCCCGGAAGCTATATGCTGAGTCTTCAGCGAATAGTCTCGGCTCACGTGCCCAGGCAGTTTGCAATAGTAGCAAACTGACTGGCCTAGGGTGCATGTAGAGGTGAAGTGATCTCGGGATCCGCATCTGGTGCAGAAAGGGTGACCAGTGGACTGTTTCCTGTTCTGCTGGGCAGAGCGGGAAGGTCCAGATGAAGATCGTCCTGACTTCTGGGGTCAGCCAGATGACCCAGAAGTACTCTGACCCGTCTGAGTGTGACTGCTCTGCTGCTGTCCCGTAGTCTGTGGCTGCTGGCTCTGTCCGGAAGTCCGATCAGTTTGCTTCCTCTTCTTATCTGCATTCACTCTCCGATGAGTAGACTCAATCATGAGAGCTCTATCCAGTGTCTCGGTGTATGATGAAGTACTAAAACCAGAAATCTTCAGCTGAAGATGCTCGTCCAGTCCCTGGACAAACTGAAGCATACGAGATCTGTCATCGGCAACTAACTTAGGACAGAATCTGGCCAACCGATTAAATTCAGCATTATACTCCATCACTGAGCAGTTATTCTGTCGCAGATTAAGAAAATCTTACCGACGAGTCATCTGATATGCTCGGGGGAAATACTGACTCTCGAACGCCTCCCTAAATCTCGTCCAGGTAATATGCTGCTCGCCAATAATCGAGCGATATGTGTCCCACTAGATCTCTGTCTCATCTCGTAAGTGGTAAGCAGCTAGCTCAGCCTTCTCCCACTCGGAGCAGACATGTAAAAGAATGTCCGCTCCATAGACTCTATCCAAGATTGAGCCACGCTCGGATCAGTCTCCCCGCGAAATAGCATAAATCGATCTTTTCACCGACTCCGCTAAGGTTGGGGTCCGTGCCAGTGCCGCAACCATATCCGTAGATATCGCTACGGAACTGGACAGAACCACTGGAGCTGATCCTATGGGTGATACTATTGGATAAGTCGGAGGAGGTACTACTGGTGCTGTCGCATAAACCGTGGTGGGTATTGCTGGTGGAACCACAGGGTAGACATAAGTACTAAAAGTACGATGGGCAGTACCGGGTAAGAAGTAACCGGTACTACCGGTGTGGGTGCCTAGTATATAGTAACCGACATAGGTATCTGTAGTAATACCGAGTACACAGTAACATGCATGGCTAGAGAGGGTGCCGAGTATACCGCGAGTACTACTGATGGGGGAGGTGCCTGATATGCCGACGGTGGTACCACTGGTGGTACAATCGAGGTAGGTACCTCTGAAGTCGAAAATATCGGGGGCTGATAATCCGACGTGCCTATAATATCCTGACGAGTCTGTCTCTGATGGACAGGCTCGACCCTAGCAGATCTCTCTGGAGACTCAATCTCCAGAGAATTTATCGCCCTCTTACGGGGGCGACCACGTCTCCATACTGAAATACATGTATGCGTCATATCTGTAAACAAAATGTTACCCAAATATAACTACAGGTATAAGAACATAAAATTACCTCATTTACCTATTTGCCGTCTGGAGATGTCCTGTCGCTGCTTAGCCCCCCAAATAGGTCAAATAGAACCTCGTCAAAATACCTCGGAATTCCGAAACGAGAAAATCGACGAAAATCCGTACAAATCCAGAATACCGAAATATCCAAGCTAAATCAAAAATTTAGCTCTGATACCAAATAAATTAGTATCAGATAAACCTCGAAAATCCCAAAACGAGGAGCAAGTATCGTGTATCTTGCTCTGATACCAAATAAATTGGTATCAGATAAAATCCCAAAAATTCCGATACGCTCGCAAACTCCAGGACACAAAAATCCGAAATCGGAGCCTAGCTCTGATACCAAATAAATTGTCACGCCCCTGGTAGTCCCTGTCCGAAGAAATTTCGACAGCATCTCCCTTGTACGGGTGACAATATGAATCCAGAATACATATATCTATACCTCGGCCACACACGGCCGGAACAATACAATACAAATAAGAAACAAACCACGCAGTTTATATCAACATTCCACACAGCTCAACATATAATCAATCCACGCAGTTTAATAAGGGAAAGACGATATAAAATCCTCGAAGATATATGTAAACATCCTACTCCACTACAACGAAGAAAACAAATCCACGAAGTAATGAGAAAATCCGCAGCGGAAACAAAAGTAGCAAACCCGAATGTTCAATGTCCACAATACAAACCCATAATACATGTATATAAGATGCAAAAGCAAAATATAATCCGACAAAGAAAATCCTTGCGATAATGGGGCTAGCGACTAGAATATCTCCCGACGGCCTCAACCTGAAAAATAGTAACAACGGGGTGAGTTCAAAGAACTCAACAGGTAATCCAATAGATATGTACAGCAACATATAATCACCAGTAACATCCTATGGTACAGTACACTAAACCATAGCGCCTACAGTACAGTTTCCTAACAGTACAACCTACGGTACAGTCTTCTAACAGTATAACAGACATGCATAGCTGAAATAAACTGTAATAACCAGCAATAGGCATAAAGTACAGTCTATAGCAAGAATAATAAGAAAATACATAACTGAAATAAATTGTACTCACCTGCGAGGCTTGTGCAACTGACTGTGAACATACACAGATAAAAATAGTTAGAGCAAAAGCATATAACCTGTATGCATGTCAATGATATGCAATCACCAAATGCATCAATCATAAATAATGCAATCTGTACATATGATGCAAATGGCATGTCCTGGTCACCCCTACTGCCATGCTCAGCCGTCTCACACACAATGGTGAGACCGAGTGGGTAGGGCTGTGACACCCGTGCACTATGCCGTCACTACCCTTGATGAGTGACCGAGTGGACGGGATGCTGTCGGAGTACACCTATCCTCCTGCCTCAAACATAGTGAGGGAGCGCAATGCTCTCATCTCCCGGTACACAATGACGGGGAGGGATCCCGGCTGCAACCCCGCTGTATCGTGCTACCCATGAGCACCCCGGCGGTGCACCACCGAGCAACCTGCCATACACACCCTGAGTGTTGTGCCACTACCCATGCAGTGGTCATGCTGTGTGCAGGCCCTCATGTAGCCGACCGATGAGCTCAACAATAATGGAGTCGTCAATCGCCCAGCATGCAATCATGCAATATGGTGCATGCGGCTACAGTATGTCATACCTGGACATATCCTCCTCCATATGTGTAGGTGCCAAAAAGATAAACACATATATAACCAGAATAATATAAGCAACATAAATCCAACAACATGAACAAGTACCTACAACAACTAATCCAGTGGAAAGTAACTCTAAATGTACCTATCCATCTCCATAAACATATATATACATGGTAAAAGATAAAAGCATCCAATTCTAAAGTAAAGCAACTAATAGAGGAAACATGTGATAGGTATCAACTAAGCTAAGACCATGGAAGAGGTAAATCTACCATCTACAACTAGTAATTATATATAAACTATGCATATCATAAGACAGTATCAAAAGATAAGTCAAAGGGTACCCGCCTCAAATAGAAGGTACAATCAAGTAATCCAAGGTCGAGGCGCCCGCCTCGAATCAGAGTCCTGTGTCAACAAACAATATATATATATATTTTATTTAGCTAAATCCAAATGAATAGCTAAATAAAATCCCTAAAACTAAATTAGGGCAAAACCCTAATCACATAATCTCAACCTATCTAATTAAATCTAACGGTCAATTAGGGTTAGTTACCTAATCCCTAATCACCAATTAGATTAGAAATATAAACTTAAATTAAATCCAATAGTTGACTAGGGTTAATTGTCTTAACCCTAATCATTCCATTAGATTAAATCTAAGCAAATATATCTAATCATAACCAACAACTAATTACAACATGTATCAACTAATGATATACTAACCATCTAGTAATCCATAATATCTCCAATTCAACACATACCTAATTCTACACACTGCTGTTGATAGCTGGAACCAGAAGAGCTACTGGATGAGGTGGCTGTCGTAACCAATAGAAACCCCACAGAAACAGGACCTCAATTCACTACCTTGATTGTAGATCTACAACAGGGATTGTTGCTACTAGTAACAGGATGAATTGCTGGATCAAAGAACTCACAGCATTCAATTTGAAATCCAAAAAACAGATCCTCCCTGGAATCAATCGGATCAGGCAATGAATCAACCCGGAATTCATTAATCAATTAAGATTGAAGATCACAGATCAAAGAGGAGATCAAACCATGGAACCATAGATCAAACAACACCGAAATCTTACCTCAACCGAGTGTCTCCAGAAGGTATCACCCAATCCGATCCAACTTGAGGATACACGGTTCACTCTGTGAACAACTCAAGAAGGAGGAAATGAAGGTCAATCGGCCGGAGATAACCAAAATCAAGCCCTAATCTAGTGAAATCCGGCGATGCCTTACCTCCAAGATCGCTGCTCGGCGGCGTTACTCGATTCAATCCGGCTAATAGAGAAGTGGATCGCACTGCTCACAGTACGAGGAGAGGAGAGGGAAGTCCTACCGGTTGGAGACGAAGCGAGATCCGACACCTCACCGTGCCCTAGCCATGACGCCGCCGACGATCGGCCGCAGGAACCACCAAAGAAGCGACCGCTGGACCGAAGATGGTTTGGAGAGGAGGAACACCAGTCAGATTTGATCTTAGGGTGTCGATGTCGGCAGAGGGAGATCGCCGGAGCTCTCGGCCTGCTTCATCCGCGAGAGAGAACGAGAGGGAAGAGAGGGGGAGATCGGGAAAGAGGAGGAAGAGGGCTCGATTCGGGAAACGGCGTTTGGTTGAGGAAATAAAAAAAAAAGGATTTATAATTAAACCTTTTCCTCACCTAAACGGGTATCCCTAACAGGCTTTATTCGTACCCGTTAATTGATCCCCTCAAAACCCGTCGTACGAGCTCCGAAAAATTCCCAGAAAATTTCTAAAATTTTCGAAAAAATTCTATAAGGCTATTTCTCAAATAACTCTATTTATTTAAATTTTCGAGGTCTCACACCTAGGGTTTATTTGATACCCTATCTGTTTGTGTACCTTCCATCTGATACATTGACTTGTGGTACACCTTTTATTTATGTATGGATCTTGCTATGCTATTCATGATATTGCCATGTTTAGTGTCATGCATCATCTTGCATGATTGCATGCTGTGCGATTGTCTGCTCCATTATTGTTGAGCGCATCGCCAGTTACATGTATCTGTACACACCACCACTCATGGGTTAGTGGTATATCAGACAAGTGTGTGACAGTTCTGCTGTTTGGCTCCGTTGGTTTAGTGACTTAGCGTGGTAGCCGGCAAACAGTTCCGCTCTGTTTGGCTCCGTTGGTTTAGTGTAGCAGCGTTGTAGCCGGCAGGTAGTTGGACTTTGTTTGGCTCCGTTGGTTCGCTCATGGGTAGTGTGACTCAGCGTGGTAGCCGGCAGAGAGTCCTCCCCGTCATCGTGTACCGGGAGATAAGAGCATTGCGCTCCCCCATTTATTATTTCGGGGTAGGAGTATGTGTGTACTCCGACAGATCCCGTCCACCTGGTCACCATCGAGGCGTGATGTCAGAGTGCACGGTTGTCATAGCCCTACCCACTCGGACTCACCATTGTGTGTGAGATGGCTGACTGGCGTCAGGGATGACCATGTCATTGGCATCATATGCATGATGCATTTATTGCTTGTGTTTGCTGCATTTACTTGCTGCATTTATATGGATGCATATGATTGACATGCATACAGGATTATGACACTTTCGGTCTGACGACCTGCTATCATTATACCTTAGTCCTGGTTAGTACAGTTTTCTCCTGTATTCTTCAGTTGCATTTTATCTTTCTTGTATCAGGAGACTGTACGCATGATTAGTGCTAGTTGTTATATTCCTTATTTTGCATATCAGTTGTTACCCGCTGAGCGTTGGACTCACCCCCGCCTACGTTGTTATTTTTAGGTTGATGCTGTCAGGAGGCAGCTCCGGTCGCTAGTCCCCACTGCACGTAGTGGTAGTCCTCTGCAGACCACGAGTTGTTATTTTAGTTTTCTCTATCGGACTATGTCTTAGTCTTGTATTGATTTTACTTATGGATCTTGTATGGATTCTTATCGTTGATGGACTTTGGTATGGTTTGGATATATTTTACTCCATGCCTGCCTAGACGGCAGAAGAGGTGAGTTTGTCAGATTTGAGCTTTACGAGTGTAGTTGAGTAGGGTTGTTTTCGAGTCATCGTATTACTGTTCTATTTGTTTACTATTTAACTGCGTGGTTGTGTCAGCCAGAGGCTGAAATTGATATTAACTGTGTGGTGATTGTTTTATTATTGTTATTATTCCAGCCGCATGTGGCTGAGGTATATGATGCTGTAGAAAAGTTTCAGATTGTCCGTCGTATAGGGGAGATGTTACCGAAATTTCTTCGGACAGAGATTCCTCCGGGGCGTGACAAAATCCTTCGGGAAGGTAACCCTAGGTCCTAGGGGTGGTAACCCTAGACGGGAAGTTCAATCGATCTGGAGGATCAGTCTGACAACAGGTAACTTCTCCTAAGAGGAGTATATAAGGACGCATTCCCTGGTGAGGGAATAATAGGCGTCGATTTGACCTAGGATTTTCAGAGAAAATCCAAAGGCAGAACCGGACAGTTCGAAGGCGGTTAGGTTAATGACTTATATATTATCTTCTATGTGCTAACTTTGTTTTACAGGATACTAACACTTTGTGCAGGGTTAGATTCGATCGGGATCGGTCGACTGAACGTTCAGTTCGATCGATCAAACGTTCGGTTCAGTTGACCGAACATTCGGTTCAGTCGACCGAACCTCCAACCAGCAAGATCAGAGTTCCAGTGAGTGGACCAGGTTCGACCAGGGGATCGGTCGAAAGAATCTTGGGTTCAGTCGATCGAACCAAGGATAAGCGACGACTGGATCAAGCCTGGTTGATTGGGACAGAGATCATCGACTGATCGGTTGATCGAATGGCGGGATCGGTCGACCGAACAAAGGCTTATCTGGAGTGGCAAAATCTGGACAGGAAGCGGGGCTGATCTAGGTGGGATTGGTCGACCAAACCAGGGGATCGGTCGACCGATTAATGACGAGTCAAACCTTATCCCGAGATCAGTGGATCTGGATCAGACCAAGCTTGGCTATTTAAGGAGGGCTCGTCCAGTTGCTTCAACAACACAATTTCTGAGATCATGAAACAAACAATTGCTGCTCTCTTCAATGCTACTCCGACAACCGATGAACAAATTCCTAATTCCTTATTGTCGGTATACTTTATTTTTTCAGTACTTATAATTGCTTACTTGTAAAAGATTCACAAACTATTAGTGATTGCCCACTGAAAGCGATCAACGATCGTGGGCCTTGGAGTAGGAGTCGACACAAGCTTCGAACCAAGTAAAAGAAATTGTGTTAGCATTGCTTTTGTCTTGTTCTTTATTCCACTGCGTTACTTTGAGTTTTCCGAAATGAGTGAAAAAACAACGAATGCTATTCACCCTCCCCCCTCTAGCACGTCAACGATCCTACACTATGTAGATGCTATGGAAACTCAATCATCATCTTTTGGATAGAATTTTGAAAGGTTTAGAGGAATTCCAAGCTCTTCAAGCTGAAATGCACTATGAACTCAGGCAATTGAATGATACGTTTGATAGGAGAGACTCAATAAATAATAGAATTTCAGCTAATTTCTTAGCTTGGTAAGAGTTTATAATGAGAAAATACTGTGATGAACTTGAGGATCATGAATCCGAGACTTTGACAAAGGAGTGCACCACTTTAATTCCATTACCTCCTAATATCAAAGATCCAGAAGAGCCTTCCCTTCCTACATCTGAACCAATTTACAGTCAAGTTGTAGCGGGATGTGTAGAGATGACCCAAGAATCACTCCCCTTAGTCGCACAACCATTAGTCACTTTGGATGATGTAGGACATGAACTAGTTGATAATGAGAGTGTAGTCTCAAGGATCACCTCTTTTAGTAAGACCATCACTTAAGCCAGAACTTTCCTTATCTAAATATCAAACCATGTTCGATGATTTATTTACATTAGTGATTGGTAAAAGTTAAATTTCAATTGATTTATCTACTGTTACTAATCAATTTTTTTTTTAGCATGGTGGTGGTAGGACGTACGTTGCACTGGAGTCACAACGACAAGATAGTGTTGAACCTTTGAAGGAGGACATATTTGTTGAAAAGATAAGAGCCCTTGGTAAGAGGGTGTTGAAATATCTTACCCCTCCAAGAGGTAGATTTAGATGAACCTAAAGAGGTGGTCGAGCTAATGATCTTAAACAAACACTTCTTGAGAGGCAACCCAAGTTTAATCTTGTTTTCATTTATGTTTGTAGTTTCTTTCTAGTCTCTTTTCATTATTCATAATAACTCATATCTTCTACTTAATTTTTCTTCTCTATCTTATTTTTATAGAATTCAAAGTTGTGGAGGAATGTGAGCATGTGATAGAGTATCTTCAAGCAAATGAATGTCAATCATTTGGAGTTCATCACTTGTAACTTCTCTAACTTCATAAATATCCTCCATATTTCATTTCTAGTTTTTATTGGGACAATGGAAAGTTTAAGTCTGGGGATGTATTGGTTTATAGTTTAGTTTATGCTTATTTCTTTTTACATAATAAAATTTTTTCTAGTTGTATTACTCATCATGTTATTATTGTTTATTCATCATAGCAAAATACTAGCACATTTATTCTAAATTTCATGTGGTTTATTGGTTACTTATGGTACTAGTATATTTAGTTATCTATATTTTTCTATCTATGATAGCATGAAATGAGCAATGATTTTACTATAGAATTTCAAGTATTGACATTGTTTTAGGATTTCTATATACTATGCCTAGCTTTGATGGTAGATAACTTTGAACATAGTCATGATTTATAGAACTTGATTAGTACTAGTGTTTCTATGGTGATTTCTCAAACTGTATTTTGGTTACTAGATAAGACTCGAATCATGTCAACTCATTTGGAAAAAATTAAAATATCCTAACATTTGCATTTATTTGCATTTGTGTTCAAGTATTACATTTTGCAATCACTTAGAAAAAAACATGATGAAAAAAATGAATGAATAAGGGATATAAAAAGTAGTTGTCGTGAGTGGAGACTAGCAAGTTACCCCTTTGAGATCGAATTAGGTTACTGGGGAAATAACTGCTATGTTTCTCTTGATATCGAGTACGCCTTTGAGACCATGGGTACATCGAGGAGGATGAACCAAACGTGTGGTAGGTAAGTGCCTATCGCTGGAAGCATAAGGAACACAATTTTATGATGACTTGATAAGACTTAGAGATTGATACTTGATAAATTTAGGTCACTATAGCACCGAATACAAAAAACTATTACTTAGGCCATACTCAAATAACTTTTATATCTTGCTCATCAATGAAATCATTTGATAGGATCATCTATGAACTTGCTTGATATTATGATGCACTATTTAATCACATGAGTTTAGATGCAGTTTTTGTTTAAGGACAAGCAAAGGTTTAACTTTAGGGGTGCGATATGCATAGATTATATACACTTTTATGTATATTTTGATGCACATCTACTTATATTTCATTAACATAATCTATATTTATTGCACCTTATTTCATTATAATATTGTACTTCCATTATATTCTGTTCGAAGATCTTCTCTTTGCTTGTTTTGATTGACAGAATGTCATTTGGAGCGAAAATGGAGCAAAACCACACATTGGAGTAAACATAGAGAAGACCAGCAACTAGGCCATGTGACTCCAACGACCGTGTGACTCACACGGCCATGTGACCATCTCAAAGAGGAGAAGGCTCCAGTCATGTGAACTCATACGACCGTGCTACATTCTCGTGGCTAGGCAGCACATGGTTGTGCCAAATGGCATGACCATGCCAAAACTCCAAAAGAGAAGCAGCACATGGCCGTATATGTAACGCCCGAAAATTTCCAAATACATTATTAGAAATATTCCACTATTTTTCTGGAATTCTAGGATATTTTTATAGAATTTTTAGAGTAGCGGAAGTAACAAAAATAAATAGAAACGTAAAATAGCCTAAGCGGGAATTGGACCCGAGACCTATGAGACCCTATGTCTTATAGACAACTCTAGTAACCAGGGGGCCCCAGCAGAGGTGTGCTGAAAGAAGAGGGAAACAGTTATATTTAAGGTTTAGTTGGCCGAATAAATCACTTAATATAAATAGGAAAAATTAAGTGAGGAGTTATTAGTTTTCATCGGAAGCTTTTCCTCTCCTCACCCTAATTCCACCGAACCTCTCTTCTTCCAAACCTCACGGCACCTCAACCTCCAAGGAACCTAGGGTTTCATCCCAAGGGCTAAAGGAGCACCTTCCGACGATAACTCCGGCACGAGAACGCTCCTCTCCGAGAGAAGAACACGTAGACGCAAGAAGATCGTCGAAAAGATCTTCTTCACCGGAAAACTAGCGACTAGAATCGTAAGAAAACTAGCGCAGGAGGTAAGAGACCCCTCACCTACAGTATAAGTAGCTATTCGTATGTTTTTATGCATTAGTTTAGTCGTATGCAGATTTTTCAGTACGTAAGATGTGTTCTAGTGCACACCAAGTGTTTGATAAAATGTTTAGCTCAGTAAAATGTTACAGTAGGCATTTTAATAGCTCAGTAAATGCAGTAGAAGCATTAAAATAGCATATTTAGTCTTGCTTCAGCTTATATAGGACTACGGTCCAATGGGTGGGCTCCCATAGTCGCCTCTAGGTTCAGATAACCTAGCTCTAGGTTCAGATAACCTAGTAAAAGCAAGATAAATTAATTAGCTTATGATCCAGTATTTTACTTTTATCAGTGGCACTGTACTGGACTAGATGTCCTTGGGTTGGGCTCCCATAATCGTCCCTAGGTTTAGATAACCTATTAAACCCTACTAGATTCGGGATTTGCTACCTCGGGTCTAGTTAGGGATGCGCGCATAGCAAGTACAGTTGTCGGGCCCATCAGCAGCATGATTAGTATTTTCATCTATTTATGATAAATAGTTTTTCAAAGCTTCACAATTTAGTTATGTGATTACAGTTCAGAATTTGTATCAGCTTAGCATTAGTTTAGTTAGCTGTTGTATTAGTTTAGTTCTATCTTGTTGATACTAGAAGATATTGCCATGATCAGCTTTTGATTTCTATGTTTTGTATGATAGTATGCCATGCCATGTTCTAACATGTTCAGCATATATTTCAAATAGCATGTTTTAAAAGCATAAATTGCATCGTATGCATGTTCTGTGAGGTAGATGGTTTCTTACTAAGCTCCCATGCTTACAGATACTTCTTTTCCTTATACTGCAGATAAAGGTAAAGGAAAGATGGATTAGCGGAGGCTGGAGGACAATGCAATGAAGATGTGTGTGGATAGGAACTTGGAATAAAGATCTTTGGAGAAACTAGCAACTTAAGAACTTAGTATTTCTTGTAGTGTTACTTTTCTGCACTTTTAGTTAATTAAGTGTCTTGAATTCCGATAGTTATGCTTAGATTAATGATTGTCATGATCTTAGCTAGCTAGCCATGAGTAATGGTAGGTCTAGTAGCTTTGTTTTTGCTTATAGAGCTGATATATGTGATTTGAGCACGAAACAGTGCTGAAATCAGACTTTTGATGCGAAATCAGAAACCCCAATCGATCAGCCGATCGATTGGAGGCTCCTCAATCGATCAGCTGATCGATTGGGTAGCTTGTTCCATGAACAGTAAGCTCCTGGATCGATCAGCAGATCGATCCGGTAGCGTTATGTCGCGAACAGAGAGTTCTGGAATCGATCACTAGATCGATTGACCAGACTGGATCGATCAGCCGATCGATCTAGACGGGACCTCCGTGCACAGTAGCAAGCTGAATCGATCAGTGGATCGATCCAATAGCTCCAATTGATTGAGTGATAAGCTCAATCGATTGGGAAGCTGGATTTTGACTAGAAATCCTTTAGTTGTAGCTCCTTGACCATGGGGGATGAAAGATATGTCATGTATACCTTAGATCCCATCCTTTAGCACATGTAGAACAAAGAAATTGCATTAGCATAAAATTTTTTTAAATTAGATCAGTTTTCCGCACATTAAGAATAGTTTAGCAACAACATAATGTGACGGTCCGGCCTCGCAGCCTAGCATCAGTAGGAGGTGGGTCGTTACAGAGTGATATCAGAGCAAGTTCCATACTTCCTTCACACACACATCAGCATTGAACCTGCAACTTCCAAGTAAGAATACCTCTCACTGTATTATGTTCTTGCTTTCATGTTTATGGATAACAGTGTTGGTGCGGGTAGCACTAACGGTCTAACCCAGGTTTTGATGAATGACAAATAGGTTAAGTTAGTTGTGTTGTTGTCTGACACTTTGATCGAGTGTGCAGGAGAAGTCCAGACAGGTCGACGGGCTGACCGGATGTCTGGCAAGAAGTCCAGCTAGGTCGACGGGCTGACCGGATAGCTGGCAAGAAGTCCAAGCGGGTCGACGGGCTGACCGGACACTTGGCGAGAAGTCCAGCTAGGTCGACGGGCTGACCGGATAGCTGGCGAGAAGTCCAAGCGGGTCGACGGGCTGACCGGACGCTGGCAGGTAAGTGAGGTAAGTCACCGAGGAGGGATCGAGGACGCGTTCCGGGAAGGAACATTAGCGTCGATCCGACTTAGATCCATTTCGATATCTAAGTCGAGATCGTGACTAGATTCGGTCTCGGAAAGACGGAATCTAAGTCATACTCTTTTAATTATCTGTTGAACCTTAACTGTGCTGACAATTTTCTGGATATACATTTGCCTCGGACTAACTTTGTTTTGCGGAAAAGGGAGTTTCTGGAACAAGGTGGTGCGGAGGGGATCCGGGCGCCCGGAAGGCAATTTTATCCAGCCAAGTCGTCGCCACGTGGAGCATCTTGGTTTGAGCGATTCGTCACTCCGTGCGGCGAAGGAATCCAGCCGGGCAACAAAGATATAAAAGAATCCCAGCAGGAGCTTAAATCAATCAAGCCGAGAACTCTTCTACTGCTGGTCCTGCGCTCCTGCGACACCAACAAAGCTCCGACACTACGCCCCGTTCTTTTCCCTTTTGTCGGTATTTGTTTTTCAGTTTCATTAGCATTCCCTGTACGGTTCTTTTGTAATTATTATTCCGATTGCTAGTGATTGCCCAACGAAAGTGGTCAAGGACCACGGGCCTTCGAGTAGGAGTCGTCACAGGCTCCGAACGAAGTAAAACCATTGTGTCTATTTTACTTTTCCGCTGCGTTTAAACTCTTGTTTTTTCGAATCGATATTCACCCCCCCTCTATCGAATCTAACGGTCCTACAAGTGGTATCAGAGCAGGTACCGCTCTGATTTGGTGCAACCACCAATCAGGCAAGAGGGGTGTTTTTTTTCTCAATAATTAATTTTAAAACTGGTGTTTCGTTAACTTAATATTTCTCTAATCAATTTAAATTAGTGCAACACGAATCTAGATTTTTTTTCTCTCTTCCCGCACTACTAATCCTAGACCAAGTCTTGGGATATTTTTTTTGGTTATTTACCTGTGCACAGAATGTCCCAACAAGAAGGATTCAGCACAGTGCGACCTCCACTTTTCAACGGGGATGACTTCCCTTACTGGAAGAAGCGCATGGAGGTCTACCTCAAAACAGACTTCGACCAGTGGATGAGCATTACGAAACCTTACAAAATTCCAGTGGACAACGCCGGGAATCTAGTGGATCCTGAAGACTGGACAGCAGATCTCAAGAAAAAAGCATCAACAGAAAATAAAGCGATCAACACTCTACAATGCGGATTGACAAGAGAAGAACTGAACAGAGTCGGTCCACACAAAAACGCTAAAGAGCTATGGGACAAGCTGATCGAACTGCACGAGGGAACGAGCGACGCTAAGGTAACAAAACGAGACCTGCTTCTAAATAAAATTTTTAATATAAAAATGCAGGAAGGAGAAAGAGCGAATCAACTACACGCGAGGATCAAGGACATCTTCAACGGGCTTCATGCAATAGGCCACCAAATGGAGAACAGAGACTTAATAAGGTACGCTTTAAACGCTCTTCCACGTAATAGTTTGTGGGCATCAATAGTGGATGCCTACAAAATTTCTAAGAATCTTTCTAACTTAAAATTAGATGAGCTGTTTTGTGAATTAGAATTACACGAACAAACTAATGCTGGAGCCGAGAAAGGTATAGCACTATTTGCAGGTTCCTCCAAAGAAAAGAAAAGCAAGCCTGAACTTGAAGAAGACTCCGATCAAGATTCTGAAGACGAAGAACACCTGGTGAACTTGGTAAGAAAAATGTTCACCAGGAGGAAGAGGAGCTTCAGCAAAAAGGATCTTCAAAAGATCAGCTCTCCCTCAGAACAAAAGAACGTGACTTGCTACGGCTGCAACAAAAAGGGACATTACAAGAATGAATGTCCAAAACTAAAGATCGACAAACCAAAGCCAACAAAAAAGAAGGCACTCAAAGCAACGTGGGACGACTCCTCGGACGAATCGGAGGAAGAAGAGCAGAAACATCAGAGCCACCTCGCACTGATGGCTCGCGAAGCCGAAACAGATAACGAGTCGGAAGATGAAGACGGGTCTGAACCCGAAACAAGCCACGAGTCCGTACTCGTTTCCGAAGGCCCGAATGAGGTATACTTTAATTTAAACAAAATTTTTTTTAGAATTATTTCCTATTTAAATAGTAAATTAACTAAATTATAAAATGAAAACAAATCACTTCTTGAGGAAAATCAAAACCTCAAGGAACAATTAAAAAATTCGAATCCAATTCAAGATCTAACACTTGAAGAGGAAAATCTATCGTTAAAAAATGATGTTAAAGATTTAAAAGAAATGCTAGAAAAATTTACAACAAGATCAAAAAATCTAGACTTAATCCTAAATAATCAAAAAGCATGTTATAATAAAACCGGACTAGGATATAAGTCGAATTCAAATAAAACCTTCAAATCATTAATAACCCAATACAAGTCAACCAATTTAGCTTGGGTTCCGAAAGCGTGTCTGACCACGCAAGTAGGACTTAATCAATATTATATACCTAAAGAAAAAATACATTATATAAAATTAATAAACCAAACCAAAATCCAAAATACAAACCTAAATCAAATTCAAAATCTAAACAGTTTAAGAAACAAAAAAATTATCACCAAGTTAACTATAACTATAAAAAGAATCGACACAAGCCTAAAATTAAAACTTAAATTAATGGCCAATAATTCAGGGGGAGGCTCCAGAATAGCTGGCACCTCCAAAACTAACTTACCCGACAGGGTAACCCAAAACTAACAAACCTGGCAGGGCAATTAGAATTAGAGACCAAGTTTAACTTGAATCATGGTATTGGTGAAATTTTTGGATGATAGTACGTTAGGGAAACTTGGGCATCGCATGTCTAGAAAGATATGGTTTCGATCTGGTGCATTTGGCCAAGTGGAACTGACCGAAGCTACCCTTAAACGAATCATAACCAGTTAGACCAAGATTTAGTACTAAGCTCCGAGGATAGGACTATTCGGAAAACCTCGAAAGGTTGGTTACTTCTAATGATGTCCTTGTGACTCACCAAGCTTAGAAGTTTATCCAAAGAATGCCTATTTGTGGAAACCAAAGCTAAGTCTGAATCTAACACAAGTTAAACCAAAAGTCTGTAATCAAACCAATTTCATCTCACAAAATCATAGGATTCCCTGATTGATAATATAGTTCGGGTGAGATGAATAAGGCTTAAAAATTAATTTCAAAATTTTTAATTTTAACTTAAAAATTAATTTCAAAATTTTTAATTTTAACTTAAAAATTAATTTAAAAATTTCAATTTTAACTTAAAAATTAATTTCAAAATTTTTAATTTTAACTTAAAAATAAATTTCAAAATTTTTAATTTTAACTTAAAAATTAATTTCAAAATTTTAACTTAAAAATTAATTTCAAAATTTTTAATGTTAACTTTAAAATTAATTTAAAATTTTCAATTTTAACTTAAAAATTAATTTCAAAATTTTTAATTTTAATTTAAAAATTAATTTCAAAATTTTAACTTAAAAATTAATTTCAAAATTTTTAATTTTAACTTAAAAATTAATTTAAAAATTTCAATTTTAACTTAAAATTAATTTCAAAATTTTTAATTTTAATTTAAAAATTAATTTCAAAATTTTAATTTTAACTCAAAAATTAATTTCAAAATTTTAATTTTAACTTGAAAATTAATTTCAAAATTTTAATTTTAACTTTAAAAATTAATTTCAAAATTTTAATTTTAACTCAAAAATTAATTTCAAAATTTTAATTTTAACTTAAAAATTAATTTCAAAATTTTAATTTTAACTTAAAAATTAATTTCAAAATTTTTAATTTTAACTTAAAAATTAATTTCAAAATTTTAACTTAAAAATTAATTTCAAAATTTTAATTTTAAACTTAAAAATTAATTTCAAAATTTTAATTTTAACTTAGAAATTAATTTCAAAATTTTAATTTTAAACTTAAAAATTAA
The DNA here is from genome assembly GCF_018446385.1 of Zingiber officinale. Lineage (NCBI taxonomy): Eukaryota > Viridiplantae > Streptophyta > Magnoliopsida > Zingiberales > Zingiberaceae > Zingiber > Zingiber officinale. Next base: position 68,648,976 of record NC_055989.1, read on the forward strand.
TTTCAAAATTTTTAATTTTAACTTAAAAATTAATTTCAAAATTTTTAAAATTTTAATTTTAACTTAAAAAATTAATTTCAAAATTTATAATTTTAACTTAAAAATTAATTTCAAAATTTTAAATTTTAAACTTAAAAATTAATTTCAAAATTTTTATTTTAAACTTAATTTCAAAATTTTATTCAAACTTAAAACTTAACTTCAAACCTAATTTCAAAAAAAATAAATAAAAAAAGGTCAAAAACCAGGGGCAGGCGCCCCTGGTATTCCCCTCCGGGGCGCCCGGAAGGGGTTCCGGGCGCCCCGCCCTAGCAATCCCGGGCGCCCGGAAGGGATCCGGGCGCCCGGAAGGGATCCGGGCGCCCGGAATCCCCTATAAATAAGGGGCAGCAGGCGCCCCCAACCTTTGCCCCACCAATTCTCACTTTTGCCAAGGTTCACTTTGAACCTCAGTGCGAAAGTACTCTAAATCAAAATTTTCTTGCGGTGAAGACGCTGTTGCGATTCAACCGAGGTCGTCAAATCTATATTTTTCGATGGCTCCTCGGTAAATAAAATACTTCCCCTCTCTAAAATCTTCTTAGAATTTGTCTTCTCAATTTTTTTTTCTTAGAATATTCTTTTATTTATATACAGTAGGAAACGAACAAATACTGGTGCTGGACCCTCCAATGCTAGTACAGACCCTAGGTTTCCCACAGACGAACTTATGATTAAGTTTGAGTCCACCATTTATAAGGCCATTAGGACTACCTGTATAGATAGATCGTTCTTTCTAAGGTCATGTCCCTCTGCTTTAGAGGTTATAGGCCACTATAATTTAACGAACCTTGTTGAATGTACCAGTCCAATAAACATAAGTCTGTGTGCCGAATTTTGCAATAACCTAGTAAAAGTAGACGATTTCACCTATACCACTAGGGCAGCAGGCACTGATATCGTATTTTCCCCTACGACTATCCGAGAGTTTTTAGAGTTGCGTCCATCTACTTGCTCCTTTTTGTGCTATCCTCCGAGGGATCTACCGTTCGAAGATCCCTACTCACATATTACTCTCGATACGATTTATTCATATTTTTTCGGGGGAGAGAGAGATCCCACTGTGACACAGTTTAGGTCAGTAGAACTTCGAGTCCAGGACTACGCTCTTTATAGGGTTATAGTCCTTTGCATTTTACCACTGACTACTCGGGACATCGCTGTGATGCGCCCATTCCATTCGTTCTTACTTTATGCCCTGATTCATAGGCTAGACATTGACATCAGCCTACATATCTTCTCCACCATCATCTATTCAGCTGGATATGTGACTGACAGTAGAATTCATATGCCATTTGGTCACATTCTGACAGCCTATATGTCCTCGTTGCACATTGATGTCACTAGGGGAGACGTTGCCCATATGACCGAGTTTGATGTTATAGCCGCTCGGAACTTTTCCCTAGCCGGCATCCATATAGATAGAGATGACGGGACTATGTCTTGGCGGAGGGGGGCACAGCACCAGCCCGATCCAGACGCACAGGTGGACGAGTTCATGCTCGCACTATTTCCAGAGGAAGCCGCACCGGCTCCACCACCACCCCCAGCTCGAGCACCACGACACGCTCCCCGCACTCTAGCCGACCGTATGACCGGACTAGAGAGAGCTATGGCGAGTCTCCAGCAGGAGAACTCTGATTTTCATCGGGACATACGGCGAGAGGTTGCCGAGTTACGAGCTGCCGGAGACACCCGACACACTGAGCTGATGGCACTTCTTCGATCCTTGGGATCTGGACCACCCCCTTCATCATCTCAATAGCTTTAGTGATGACCTACTTCTGTAGCTACACTACTTGTAAAATATTTTGGATTTATCTAGTGATATTTCAGACCTACATTTATTATGTTATATCTCAATAAACTAGGAATTTTAAATTTCAAAATTATTTTCAAAAATCACTCTTTCAAATTATAAGTCAAATTTGGTTGTTTTCAAAACTTTCCATTTTTAGATTTTCAAAAACAGTTTTGGCCTTAGACTAGTTTTGAATCCTTAGAAAGCATGTACCCATAAGACTAGTTTTTGAGCATCTCACCAACACCTTAGGTTTACCTTGCTTGTGTTTGACAAACATAGAAAGGGGTGAGATGCATAGGCCAACTGTCTGGACTTAAGATGCTTATTTCAGTGCATCAACATAAGTCTGGACGTTAAATACAATTCAGACATTAATCAGATTAAAGTTCATCAGTCAAGTCAAACACTGACTAGTTATAATTAACTTAATCTGACTAACCAAGTGAAAGCTACTATCTTCTGATAGTCAGTTAGTAGCTAATTGGTTAGACAGCTGGTTAGAGTAAGTATCAAGTTCAGGGGGAGAATAAACTCAAATTTTGTATGTTTGAAAAATGCCTTTTAAAACCCAACCTATGTTTGAAAATTGATTTACAAAAAGTTAAATTTAACTAAGTATTTGAAAAATGTGAAAGTTTAATCCCACCTAATTTTCAAACCTGATTTGAAAAATTAACTATTTCCAAAATTAGCCTTAAAAATTAATTTTGGCAAAAATTTTATTTCTTGAAAAGTTTAAATCGAAGTTGAAAAATTTACCTTTTTGAAAATTAAATGTTACTTAAACATAAAAAGTAAATTTGAAAAACCTGTCTTGAAAATTTCTACACGCTTGAAAAGTTAAACTTGATTAACTTTAACTTTTCAAAACTCAACTTGTCTACCCCAAGTCAACTTGACTATTTTTTTAACTTGGTGTTAAAAATTGCACTTTTATCTTTCAAATTTTAAACCAAACTTAGCTATCTTTCAAAATTTGATTACCTATTACAGTAACTCTTTACTATGATTATTTACCTTTGTTCATTTTTTTGATGAATGCCAAAGGGGGAGGAGGGTTAGGTGGTTAAGTTAGTTAAGTTAGCTAAACCAATTTGAAAATACAAACTAACAAACTTTAAAACCACATAAATGCATGTTGTTTTCTTGCATATGTTTTCACTAACTTAACCAGGTTGTCATTCCATCAAAAAGGGGAAGATTGTTGGTGCGGGTAGCACTAACGGTCTAACCCAGGTTTTGATGAATGACAAATAGGTTAAGTTAGTTGTGTTGTTGTCTGACACTTTGATCGAGTGTGCAGGAGAAGTCCAGACAGGTCGACGGGCTGACCGGATGTCTGGCAAGAAGTCCAGCTAGGTCAACGGGCTGACCGGATAGCTGGCAAGAAGTCCAAGCGGGTCGACGGGCTGACCGGACGCTTGGCGAGAAGTCCAGCTAGGTCGACGGGCTGACCGGATAGCTGGCGAGAAGTCCAAGCGGGTCGACGGGCTGACCGGACGCTTGGCGAGAAGTCCAGACGGGTCGACGGGCTGACCGGACGTCTGGCAGGTAAGTGAGGTAAGTCACTGGAGGGGAGTGACTGTGAGGACGCGTTCCCGGGAAGGGAACATTAGGCGTCGATCCGACTTAGATCCATTTCGGATATCTAAGTCGAGATCGTGACTAGATTCCGGTCTTGGAAAGACGGAATCTAAGTCATACTCTTTTTAATTATCTGTTGAACCTTAACTGTGCTGACAATCTGTTTTACAGGATATACATTTGCCTCGGACTAACTTTGTTTTGCAGGAAAAGGGAGTTTTCTGGAACAAGGTGGTCCGGGCGCCCGGAAGGCGAATTTTATCCAGCCAAGTCGTCGCCACGTGGAGCATCTTGGTTTGAGCAGTTACGTCACACTCCAGGCGCCCAGAAGGAATCCAGGCGCCTGGAACAGCATATAAAAGAAGCCCCAGGCAGGAGCTTCAGAAATCAATCAAGATGAGAACTCTTCTACTGCTGGTCTTGCTGCTCGACGCTTAGTGCGACGCCAACAAAGCTCCGACACTACGCTCCGTTCTTTTCCCTTTTGTCGGTATTTGTTTTTCAGTTTCATTAGCATTCCCTGTACGGTTCTTTTGTAATTATTATTCCGAATTGCTAGTGATTGCCCAACGAAAGTGGTCAAGGACCACGGGCCTTCGAGTAGGAGTTGTCACAGGCTCCGAACGAAGTAAAACCATTATGTCTATTTTACTTTTCCGCTGCGTTTAAACTCTTATTTTTTCGAATCGATATTCACCCCCCCTCTATCGAATCTAACGGTCCTACAAACAGTAGCATGTTTATACATGATAGCATCTAACCTGATAGTAGTAATTATATAAACATGATTGTATTGGTTATGTATGTCCTCTATCTCTCTAGAAAATGGTACGAGGATGCCCAGCTAGAAAGACACCAGCTACTGAGCCCCAGCATGAGGCAAACAGCTCAGTGCCTCCTCCAGACCTTACAACAGTAGTGGCTCAGTTATAGAAGCAGCTAGCTGAACAGCAACAGGAGATAGCCACCCTAAGGGCTAACCAGCAGAACACTCCCACTGTCACCCCAGAACCTAACTTAGCAACCCCAGTGGTGATAGAGGTTCCTCCAGTCCAACCTGTAGCACCAGTAGCTCCAGCAGTAGGGGCAAGAAGAGAAGCCTATTTGATCCAGTGGCAGAAAATTAAGCCGGAGAATTTCTCAGGCACTAGTGAACCATGGGATGCTCAAGCTTGGTTCAAAACACTGGAGAGTATGATGGAGCTTCTGGACTGGCCAGAGTTTGAAAAGGTGAAATGCGTCTCATTCTGCCTGATAGGAGATGCACGTATGTGGTGGGAGAGAATTAAAGAGAAGCACCCAGTAAACCAGATGACATGGGCGGACTTCGAGAGAGAATTCTTTGAAGAGTTCTTTCACATGCGGGTCACAAACCGCCACTACGACGAGTTCACTGAATTTCGCCAGGGCAACCTTTCAGTTGAGGAAGTCGTGAAGAAATTCAACAGACTGGCTCGTCTATGCCCCGAACTAGTCAGCACTGAAAAAGAATGAGTCCGGTTGATGCTTAAAATGCTAAGGCCGGTGATAGCAATGAATGTGGCCAGCGACGTTCATAGGCTGCAAACTACAGAAGAATTAGTAAGCAGTGCTCTGACCACCGAACATTACCAGAACAACATCAAACAACAGAAGCAAGTCATTTCAGAGTCTAAAGGCCAAGGAGGCTCAGACACTCAGAGACACCAGGGCCACAGCTCTAACTGGAAAGGGAACCCCAGCCATAAACGTAAGCCAGGGAGCTATCCAAAAGGAGGACTAGCTAGTAAACAGCCTAGTTATCCCAAATGTTCCACTTGTGGGAAATTTCACCCCGGAGTTTGTCGCAAGGGCACACAAGGATGTTTCGAATGTGGCCAGGAAGGGCATATGACTAAACAATGCCCGAACAAAATCAGCAATACTCCACCACATCCGATTCAATATGGAGATAAACCAGCACAGTTACACCGGATGCAGGCTGCTATAGATGGTCCACACATCAGCCAAGGCAGACTAGAAGCCCCCTCAGCCACCACGAACGCGAGGATCTACTCACTCACCAGGGAGGATGTAGCGAATGCCTTGATAATTGTTACAGGTCAGATTAATATTTTACAGCAAGGTGCAACTGTCTTATTCGATACTGGGGCAACCCATTCTTATATATCCAGGGCATTTGCCGAAAAGTTAGTACTAACTCCAGATGCACTTAGCGGTCAATTTTTGACAACATTGCTTTCAGGAGTGATCATGGCATCCACACACTGGCTTCGAGCCGTGCCAGTCATTATAGCAGACAGAGAACTTTTTGGTGATCTTATAGTGCTGGATATGACTGACTATGATGTCATTTTGGGAATGAATTTTCTGATCAAGTACGGTGCCTCCATAGAGTGCCGTAAACAGAAAGTTGTATTCCAACCTGAAGCAGGAGTGCAATTTGGTTACATCGGAGAACCAACGAGAAAAACCAAAAAGTTTCTCTTAGCTTTGAAAACACAGAAACTGTTGGATTCAGGATGTACGGGGTTCTTAGCGCATGTAGTCAGTACCAGTCAGAATAAGGACCAAAAGCTAGAAGAGGTCCGAGTTGTATGTGACTACCCAGCAGTCTTCCCTGAGGAATTACCAGGTCTAGCACCAGATAGGGAGATTGAATTTGAGATAGAGCTCATCCCCTGTACGAATCCCATCTCCAAAGCACCCTACCGCATGGCTCCAGCAGAACTGAAGGAACTTCAGGAGCAACTACAGGAGCTGCTTGACAAGGGCTTTATACGTCCTAGTCACTCACCATGGGGAGCGCCTGTATTGTTCGTAAAGAAGAAGGACGGGAGCATGCACCTATGCATAGATTACAGAGCACTGAACCAAGTCACGATTAAGAACAGGTATCCTCTTCCCAGAATAGATGACCTGTTTGATTAGATAAAGGGAGCAGCAGTGTTCTCCAAAATAGACCTCCGGTCAGGATATCACCAGGTTAGAGTTAAAGAAAGTGATATACCCAAGATGACTTTCAGGACCAGATACGGACATTATGAGTTCGTAGTCATGCCCTTTGGCGTGACAAATGCTCCAGCTACCTTTATGAACCTTATGAATAGGGTATTCAGAGAATACTTAGACAAGTTTGTTATTGTGTTCATCGATGACATTCTTATATATTCAGGAACTCAGGAAGAACATGCAGAGCACCTGAAAATAGTACTGCAAATCCTTCAGCAAAACCAGCTGTACGCCAAGTTCACGAAATGTGAATTCTGGCTTGACCAGGTATCTTTCCTAGGTCACATCATCTCCAAGGATGGTGTCATGGTAGATCCCAGTAAAATAGAGGCTGTGAGTAACTGGAAAAGACCTAAGAACGCCAGTGAAATCAGGAGCTTTCTAGGACTAGCAGGCTATTACAGAAAATTTGTAGAGGATTTCTCCAGGATAGCCTCACCACTGATAGCTCTCACCAGGAAGAACAGAAAATTTCAGTGGACAGAGAACTGTGAGAACAACTTTATGGAGCTCAAAAGAAGATTGACCAGTGCACCCATTCTGACTCTGCCAGAGAACACGGACAACTTTGATATTTACAGTGACGCCTCTAAGTTGGGACTAGGAGCAGTACTGATGCAAGAAGGTATGGTGATTGCCTAGCCTCCAGACAACTCAAGGATTATGAGAGGAACTACCCTACTCATGACCTCGAGCTTGCAGCAGTGGTGTTCGCTCTCAAAATTTGGAGACATTACTTGTATGGAGCTCAGTGTAGAGTGTATACAGATCATTAGAGTCTGAAGTATTTCTTCACTCAGAAGGATCTGAATATGCGACAGCGCAGATGGCTCGAACTGGTCAAAGATTATGACGTAGACATCCTCTACAACCCAGGAAAAGCCAATAAGGTGGCAGACACTCTTAGTAGGAAGTCCAGCGCCACCTTATTGCCCCTAGCAGCCATGTCACCGCCCCTACAGAAGGAAATCACAGATTTCAGTCTCAAACTTATAGTGGGACAACTCTCTACTATGACGTTAGAATCCACATTGCTTGGTGACATTCGGACAGCTCAGGGACAGGATCCTGAAATTCAGAAAATCAAGCAAGGGCTAGCAGGATCAGAAAGTGGAGAGTTCAGAATATCTGATGGTGGGGCATTATATTTTGGTGACAGATTATGCGTTCCGAATCAGGAGGAATTAAAGAGAAAGATATTAGACGAGGCTCACAGGACTCCCTATGCGATGCATCCGGGTTCCACCAAGATGTACCAAGACCTAAAGAGACGTTTTTGGTGTCCTGGGATGAAAAGAGACATCGCTAGATATGTTAGTACCTGTCTGACCTGCCAGAGGGTCAAGGCAGAACACCAGAGACCAGGAGGAGTTCTGCAGCCTATTCAGATTCCAGAATCGAAGTGGGAAGATATTTCCATGGACTTCATAGTGGGACTACCCAGAACCACGAATGGTTTTGATACCATCTGGGTAATAGTCGACAGATTGACTAAATCATCCCACTTCTTAGCTATCAGGATATCCTACTCCATGGAGCAGCTAGCTCAGTTGTATCTCAAGGAGATCGTTAGACTACATAGAGTCCCACGGACCATTATATCAGACAGAGATAGTAGGTTCACATCACACTTCTGGGAGTGTGTACTGTCAGCATTGGGCACTAAGTTAAGATTCAGCACAGTTTTCCATCCTCAGACAGATGGTCAGACGGAGCGAGTAAATCAGGTACTCGAAGATATGCTCCGCGCATGTGCCCTAGACTTCAAGGGAAGTTGGTGCAAATATCTGAGTTTAGCAGAATTTGCATACAACAATAGCTATCAGGCCACTATCGGTATGACACCCTACGAGGCACTCTACGGGCGGAGGTGTAGATCTCCAATCTGCTGGTATGAAAGTGGTGAACAGAAGGAGCTAGAACTCCAGACAGATCTAGTAGCAGATACCACAGCAACTATATAGCAGATCCGCCAGAGGATAGAGACAGCACAGAGCCACCAGAAAAGCTATGCTGATACACGACACAGACCCTTAGAGTTTTCAGTTGGGGATACAGTATTTCTCCGAGTGGCTCCCATGAAGGGAGTAATGCGTTTTGGGAAGAAGGGCAAATTAAGTCCCAGATATGTGGGACCATACCTTATCACCAGAAGAGTTGGCAAGGTAGCATATGAACTAAAACTACCCCAGGAGATGTCAGCTATCCATAACGTATTTCATGTTTCTATGCTGAAGAAGCATATCCCAGATGCCACCCAGGTGATTGAGCCCCAATCGGTACAAGTCTGCGAAGACCTCAGCTATGACAGTAGGCCTATTCAGATAATAGACCAAGCAGTTAAGAAATTATGGAACAAGGAAGTACCATTAGTAAAAGTTATTTGGCAAAGTCACACAGCAGAAGAGGCAACTTGGGAGACAGAAGCCAGTATGAGACAGAAGTACCCAGAGTTATTCTAAGTTCGAGGATGAACTTTTTATAAGGTATGGGGGGTTGTAACGTCCGAAAATTTCCAAATACATTATTAGAAATATTCTACTAATTTTCTAGAATTCTAGGATATTTTTATAGAATTTTTAGAGTAGCAGAAGTAGCAAAAATAAATAGAAACATAAAATACCCTAAGCGGGAATTGAACCCGAGACCTATGAGACCCTATGTCTTATAGACAACTCTAGTAACCAGGAGGCCCCAGCAGGGGTGTGCTGAAAGAAGAGGGAAATAGTTATATTTAAGGTTTAGTTGGCCGAATAAACTACTTAATATAAATAGGAAAAATTAAGTGAGGAGTTATTAGTTTTCATCGAAAGCTTTTCCTCTCCTCACCCTAATTCCGCCGAACCTCTCTTCTTCCAAACCTCACGGCACCTCAACCTCCAAGGAACCTAGGGTTTCATCCCAAGGGCTATAGGAGCACCTTCCAGCGACAACTCCGGCACGAGAACGCTCCTCTCCGAGAGAAGAACACGTAGACGCAAGGAGATCGTCGAAAAGATCTTCTTCACCGGAAAACTAGCGACTAGAATTGTAAGAAAACTAGCGCAGGAGGTAAGAGACCCCTCACCTGCAGTATAAGTAGCTATTCGTATGTTTTTATGCATTAGTTTAGTCGTATGCAGATTTTCAGTACGTAAGGTGTGTTCTAGTGCACACCAAGTGTTTGATAAAATGTTTAGCTCAGTAAAATGCTACAGTAGGCATTTTAATAGCTCAGTAAATGCAGTAGAAGCATTAAAATAGTATATTTAGTCTTGCTTCAGCTTATATAGGACTACGGTCCAATGGGTGGGCTCCCATAGTCGCCTCTAGGTTCAGATAACCTAGCTCTAGGTTCAGATAACCTAGTAAAAGCAAGATAAATTAATTAGCTTATGATCCAGTATTTTACTTTTATCAGTGGCACTGTACTGGACTAGATGTCCTTGGGTTGGGCTCCGATAGTCGTCCCTAGGTTTAGATAACCTAGTAAAACCCTACTAGATTCGGGATTTGCTACCTCGGGTCTAGTTAGGGATGCGCGCATAGCAAGTACAGTTGTCGGGCCCATCAGCAGCATGATTAGTATTTTCATCTATTTATGATAAATAGTTTTTCAAAGCTTCACAATTTAGTTATGTGATTACAGTTCATAATTTGTATTAGCTTAGCATTAGTTTAGTTACCTGTTGTATTAGTTTAGTTCTATCTTGTTGATACTAGAAAATATTGCCATGATCAGCTTTTGATTTCTATGTTTTGTATGATAGTATGCCATGCCATGCTCTAACATGTTCAGCATATATTTCAAATAGCATGTTTTAAAAGCATAAATTGCATCGTATGCATGTTCTGTGAGGTAGATGGTTTATTACTAAGCTCCCAAGCTTACAGATACTTCTTTTCCTTATACTGCAGATAAAGGTAAAGGAAAGATGAATTAGCGAAGGCTGGAGGACAATGCAATGAAGATGTGTGTGGATAGGAACTTGGAATAAAGATCTTTGGAGAAACTAGCAACTTAAGAACTTAGTATTTCTTGTAGTGTTACTTTTCTGCACTTTTAGTTAATTGTCTTGAATTGCGATAGTTATGCTTAGATTACTGATTGTCATGATCTTAGCTAGCTAGCCATGAGTAATGGTAGGTCTAGTAGCTTTGTTTTTTTGCTTATAGAGTTGATATATGTGATTTGAGCACGAAACAGTGCTGAAATCAGACTTCTGATGCGAAATCAGAAACCCCAATCGATTAGCCGATCGATTGGAGGCTCCTCAATTGATCAGCTGATCGATTGGGCAGCTTGTTCCGTGAACAGTAAGCTCCTGGATCGATCAGCAGATCGATCCAGTAGTGTTCTGTCGCGAACAGAGAGCTCTGGAATTGATCACTGGATCAATTGGCCAAACTGGATCGATCAGCCGATCGATCCAGACGGGACCTCCGTGCACAGTAGCAAGCTGAATCGATCAGTGGATCGATCCAATAGCTCCAATTGATTGAGTGATAAGCTCAATCGATCGGGAAGCTAGAGTTTGACTAGAAATCCTTTAGTTGTAGCTCCTTGACCATGGGGGATGAAAGATATGTCATGTATACCTTAGATCCCATCCCTTAGCACATGTAGAACAAAGAAATTGCATTAGCATAAAGAAATTTTAAATTAGATCAGTTTTCCGCACATTAAGAATAGTTTAGCAACAGCATAATGTGACGGTCCGGCCTCGCAACCTAGCATCAGTAGGAGGTGGGTTGTTACAGTATAAATCCACACGGTCGTGTGGCCGAACCAGAGGAGGTGCAACTCACGGTAATATGATCCCACACAACCATGCCACTCATCCAAGACAAAGAGGAACACGACCGTGTGAAACCACATGGCCGTGTCACTTGATTAGAGGCTAAGAAGAACCTAGTTGTATGGTTCCAAATGGTCATGTCACTGAGGCAGACCTTTGCCGTGTGGATTCCACACAACCGTGGCACGGGCCATGTGGAGCCCTTGCCCATCCCTTTTTAAGGGGCCTTTCTCCCTTTTTAGGAATCTTTGGCTTGGGGCTCACCCCTATTTCTTGGAGAATGGTTCTCTCCCTTGGGGGAACCCTAGATCTTCTATCTTAGCTGATCCATTCACCTTCGGAGCAAGGGAATGCCTCCAAGGATGCTACGCTTCAATGATAAGCTTTCTCTTCTCTCTATCTCCATGTATTGAGTTGTAAATTGCTTTACCTATTGTCTTTGGTTGTAAATCCCTTATAATGGAGTAGATCTCCAGATCTAGGATGTAGGAAGTAGTTGTGATGTGATTGTGATGTATGAACTATGTATTTGGACATTTTCCTATGCCATGAAGTGTTTATATCATGTTTTATGTGTGTTGTGCCTTGTATGTATTTGACAAAATGTGTGTGAGGTCAATTCATGTAGATGTAGGGCTTTGATCACCATGTAGGAGAAGAGTCTTGGATTGTAAAACCATGGGACCTTGTGACAGAAGGTATCCCTTACTCTCTACAACGTTTTCTTAAAACGGAGATCAATTCCCTACAAGGGAAACTAATTAGAGTTTAGAGGGTTCTCCCAAATTAATGTTAGGAAATGACTTGTGTAATATAGAAATGTATGACCGGGGGGCCCTGTGATAGAGGGCAACCCTTTAACTGTTCGTAACACCAGCATGACTTGTAATTTGATCGGGTGAGACCCAAGAGCCTTGACACCAGTTAAACCATGAAGCTAGATGGGAAGTACATTCCTATATTGACTTTGACTGTCACATCGCTATGACTTTGACTACCATGTCACCCTGACTTTGACTGCCAAGTCATTTCCTAGGTCCGCTTATTATACACCATATCACTAGCCTTCCCTCAAGTCTAGTCAAAGGAAGTATAACTTGTTGAGATATGCCTGATACGAGTGCATGCTAGAACACTTTTCGTAAATATACGCAGTGAAAAATAAAATAATAATAATTCCTAATTATTACATCACACACACCATATGCATATAAGGATACAACATGTCAAACATGATCGCACTACAAGAAAAACGTCATTCAACAACACTCAAACGACAACGGTTTTATACCAAACCGTTGTCTTTTTGCCTTTTAACAACGGTTTTAACCAAAACCGTTGTCTTTTAGCAATTTTTTTGGCCTACGACAACAGTTTTTAAAAACCGTTGTCTATTTATGTTTTTTTAAGACTACGACAACGGTTTTTAAATGCTACAACAACAGTTTTTGAAAACTGTTGTCTATGTGCGCTTTTTTTTTGGATTACGACAACAGTTTTTAAAAGCCGTTGTCTTAAGTGATGTTGAATACTGGTGTTTTTTTTCCTTCGCCGTTTTTTCCCCTTCGCCAATTTTTGCCCCGCTTTTTTTCTTTCCCTCTCCCCGAAAGTTTTTTGCCGCCGCATTCCACCCTTTTATCTTCTCAATCCGTCCCTCTTTTCTCTTTTCTCACAATCTCTCGCTCACCGGAGCCGCGTAGGAGCAGCAGCAGTCCACGAGTCCATTAAGGACGCCCTCACCGGCAAGACCTCCTACATGAAATCCACTAACAGTAAGTGTCCTCTACTTCTTCCTCCTGCATCTTCTCGTCGAAAACCCTAGATACTCCTGCATCTTCTCGCCGTCTACGGTACTCTGGGCTCGCCCTCTTCGCATTCCTCTGTATAAAGCCCCTTCTATCGTCTTCTTGCTCCACACTCTTCTTCTTCGCCTCCGCGAAGGCTCCCCGTGCCACAAATCCTGGTCGTCGAACCCTAATCCTCCTCTTATCCCGTTTCTTTCCTGATTCTGCCAGACTTTTGGAGGAGCGAGACGTGATAATGGGAAAGAGAGCGGAGGAGCTCGATATCGATAATCTATTGGATGAGATTCCCCATCTTCGTCATCGTGGTGTCCTCGATAGACCCGACGGTGCCGGTTTCCGCATCGCCGATGAGTTGCCGACGTCGGTCCTCCATGGGGATGGCGGTGGGTGTATCTGGTCTGAGGGGGTTCCGAGCTCGTTAGCGGAGCGTTCGCTTCCGTTGGAGGAGACCCTCCTGCTCCAAAACCTGGGAGCAGCCTGGTATGCTTCTTTTTTTTGTGTTTTTGTTTCCATTACATGCCAAAGCGTTTCTTGCCTCAAAATACAATTACAGCTTTGCATTAACTTTCCTCAAAATACAATTACAACTTTGCATTAACTTTCCTCAAAATACAATTACAGCTTTGCATTAACTTTCTTGCTCGTCTACTTCCACCTTCCCTTTCAGTGTATATGACAAAGACTGAACTCAAAAGTGTTGCAATATAATCTCTCGGATTCATCTCATTTGAGGCCACAACCACCAGATCACAGAAATGGGCTTCTACTTCAATTCTCACACGCTGGCCTCTTTCTTCCTACTCTTAGCATTCCCAGCCTTCACTTATGGATGGGGAATTGTCGGCCACCAGATTATTTGCCAGATTACCCAGGATCGTTTAAGTGAGTCAGCAGTTGCAGCAGTTAAAGAACTACTCCCTGCCTACGCAGAGAACGACCTAAGCACCCTTTGCTCTTGGGCAGATACAATCAAGTTTCGATACCATTGGTCGTCGAAACTTCACTACATTGATACCCCTGAGGATCTTTGCACTTATAATTACAACAGTTAGTGTTCATGCATGCTTTGATTGTGTTTATTCTAGTCCATACAATATCGTTCTAGTATTAGCAATGATATGTTGTTGGTTATGATCAGGGGATTGCAAAGATGAAGATGGTGTGAAAGGGAGGTGTGTCTCAGGTGCCATCACTAATTATACTAATCAGCTTCTCACCTATGGAAGCTCTGCCGATGAATCACAATGTAATTAATATATCAAAGATAGTTTCTATGTCCTATGTTATATTGATATCATTTCTACTTAATTCATTTCCTCTGTTTTTTTTTACCTGTAATCTAGATAATCTCACTGAAGCACTTCTATTCCTTTCTCACTTAATGGGTGACATCCATCAGGTAGAAGAGACTATTTCTTAATTGCTTTCTTCAGTTATTTGCACCAACTGATGTCGATTCGGAATTGTTTAGCCTCTTCATGTAGGATTTACTTCTGATAGAGGAGGAAATACGATCCCAGTGCATTGGTTTAGAAGGAAATCAGAGCTCCATAAAGTAGGAATTTGGTTTATTTTTTTGAAAATCTCTTTCACCATTTTTCACACTAATTTTCATGTGCGGATATATGCTGCAATGCAGGTCTGGGATAAAGATATATTATTGAGACAGCAGGAGATCGATTTTACGACAATGTTGTGGAGGAATTTCTCGACGCACTCAAACAAAACATCACTGTGAGATAATTTTCCGTGAGTTTTTTTTTTTTGATGTCTTTGTGTTAGTTTTGATTAAAGCTTTTAGTTGAACAACAGGGAGAGTGGTCTGATCAAGTTGTGAAATGGGAGAAATGCAGCAATAACAAGGTCGCTTGTCCTGATGTGTAAGTAGAATTTGCACTCTGTGTTCATTAGAGAAACAACCCAGTGCACAAAATTCCTCTTGTTTCCTTAAATTTGAACCAGTGATTACCAGGTCATGCGACAATAATTTTATCGTTGCACTTAAGCTATGAAATGAAAATGATAGGGGATTGCAATTCTAAGGAAGTAACTTCTTACACAGTTGGGATAGAAAACCTAACATCAATCTGACTTCTGGTGACAATTCTGTCTTGTATGATCATGACTTGCAGAGGTAATGGTTAACTGAATAACTAACAGATATCACTGATCATGGAGACTATAATCTTATGGAGACAAATTTACTTCTATTTTTCAGCTACGCACTCTTTGATGGTGATGGACATCAAGTGCCTCAAGATCTAGTGGAAAAAGTTGGTAAGGTGTTTGAAACCATTACGGAAGAGGTAAGTTCTTTATTAACCTTATATCTGCAGTGCTGATAACTTGGAAATATTTCTCTTGTGAAATGACTGTTCAACGTTTACAGGCTAACAAACTCAGGTATGAAACAAATGAAGACATGTCTATAGCACAGGCTATTAAGCTAGTCATGGAGAGGCATTCAATATGATGCATTATTAATGAATTAAGTCTACTTTATGAGATTTCAGATTTTTTATTATTCATAGGCATTTAGTTTATATCAAGTGACATTTCTTTATCTTCTTCTTACAGGTGGAGTTTGAAGGATTAGGAGAATTAAGAAGCAAGGATGAAGAAGATGAAGGATTAGGAGAATTAAGAAGCAAGGATGAAGAAGATGAAGGCATCTAGTTTATCTTCTTTCTTTATCTATTTGGTCCACTTCGATCCAAGTACGATGCAAACATGGCAAGGATGAAGAAGATGAAGGATTAGGAGAATTAAGAAGCAGTGTTTTGTTACTCTTCTAGTGTTGTACATGGTAAAAGTAGTTCAAATGATCCAACTCTTCAAAACTGGATATCAAGATTAGGATGTTGTGTTACTCTTCTAGGATTAGGATGTTGTGTTGTTCTACCTTTGTTTTAATAGTGTCGTTGTCATTTTGTTGGCTGCTTTTGAAATTTCTTCAGAATGTTGTAAATATTATTTTCGAATGTTAGAAAATTATATGTTAAATTTTATTTACAAATTTAGTATTTTGAATGATTTATAATACTAGAAAATTGTATAATAAATTTTAATATATTATTTTTTATCAAAAAAAGACAACGGTTTTTCACTGTTGTCGTAAATAGGTTAAAACTGTTGTTGAAGACCCTGTTATTAAAGGTAGACGCTCAAAGACAACGGTGAAAAACTGTTGTCTTTGAAGGAAAAGACAACAGTTTTTCACCGTTGTAAAAACTGTTGTCTTTGTCTTCAAAGACAACGGTTAAAAACCGTTGTCTTTGAGTACCCCCTTTAACAACACAGCCTTTAACAACAGTCAGAAAGGGGCTACGACAACGGTGAAAAACCGTTGTTGTAAGGCTTTTTTCTTGTAGTGTCGCATAATTAAAATTTTTATGAAAAGTAAATTTACGCTAGGTATACCTTACTGATGACCTGTAACGAGAAGGACATCAACTGTAACGAGTTGTCGAATCTTGCATCCATTTGTATCTATGCCGAGCTCCTCAAGATAACTCCATGAGTACAAGTCTCTCTTTCAGAAGTTACTAGCTACGAGCGAAGAAGAGGGATCAAGAGGAAGGAGAAGCAAACAAGGAAGAAGTCTCTTCCTTACTTGGTGGTCATAGCAACAAGGAGACGGATTTCTCCTTGTTATGGGTGGTGTCAAAGAGAGGGGAGAGGGAGAGGAGGATTGGATTTCTAAAAATCTAATCAACCAAATAATAAAACTTGTTACTAATTCTCTCCCAATTACATCTATATATAATCCTCTTTAATGAATTAAATTAGAAAGTCCAAATGCAACCTATTATCCCTTAACTAAAAATTAGCCCATTAACCCCTTGATTTGGTTCACAAGTAAATCAAGTTGGTTCATGACTAATAAATGATTAAACCAAATATGGTTCAATTCTACCATAAGAGATGTAGCCCATCCGCACTTCCATCATGACAAATATTTTCATATTTTTCTTATGTATAGTCCAACCAAATATTTATATCTTGATCTAAGAATCTTATTCTTTAACTTGTTTTATGTCTTTTAGAGACTCGTTAGTGCATGTGACCCAATAAGTTTTCAGTTTATTTTAGTCGTCCATAATTAGCTACTTAATTATAGAATGATCATGAGTGACACTTAGTAATACATCATGATCCCCAATTAGTCGAAAAATCATAGTTGATCTTAGAACTAATTCTAATTCTTTTAGTAGCTATAGTGAGTCATGTCTTGTTCCTTTCACTCGTCTTATACCCACTTGGTTCAAGACCATCTATGTGTCTGTCCCTACTAAACTGATTACGTCACACCTAGCCTAAGTAATACTTTCTCGTTATATAGATTCAAATTACTCATACATGTGTCTAAGAGTCTTGCACTCTTAACATGTGATGCTTTGGCTAAAGACTTTGAGTAATAATCCTAACGAGTGGCCATACGATATATGTCTCCTCACAAGGAGCGGTAAATCCTTTGTGGGCTATCTAAACATCTTAGGACATTTTGACTTATACTCAATCATCCTGGGTCCACACCTCAATGAGGTGCTTGCTTAAGATGTCAAAGTATAAGTCTCCATGACCAAGATGACTTGTATACCTCAAGTCAATGGAAACTTGCACTCGAGCTGCAGTAAGAACTTCATATATATATATATATATATATATATATATATATATATATACAACGAGTCACTCCAATGAACTAGTTACCATAACTAGCATCCACATTTAACTTTCGACATTCCAATGTCTTCAGCCAGTGAGAAAATAGCTGCTTGGCGAACACCAAGGAGTATAACTTGTGCTAGTCTTATAAAATTGATGATGTCTGAATGCATCAATTCGACGACTAGAGAAATTCTAATATATTCATAATTACACATGTAGAGATAATCACTAGTTATGATCCAATCATAATTTCTCTAATGCTATGAATTGTATTGCAGACATTCAGTAAATGAGTTTAAGACAATCAAACATATAATATGTACTCAAATAGTGAATCTATATTTAGTAAAAATCGTAAGGGGATTGCCTTAGGACATCCCTCAAAATCTAACATAATTGACTGAGTATACTTAAGACCTATTTTCACCCACTCACCCTTTTTATTAGGACCATTAGACTATTCGTGCTCTTCTTTGTGACCCAAGCACTTAGCAGTTTTTTTTTCAAAAACTGCATGTTAGTGTCTGACCATTCAGAAGGAAAAAATACCAAGGGCATGCCGAAAGACACTCTAGTAGTGAAATGATTTGATTGTCATGTCCATCATAAATGTCTATTTATGAGTGGACACCATGTGACATCACTCCTTATTTCTTGAAGCGGCCTTTGACACGCTACTTCATATGACTCAAAGACACACCTTTCCCTACAAATCAACGGTTCTCTAGACGCATGCCGTTTTGATCAAACGACCATAATTAAACTATTCCTTATAAAAACCCTAATCAATCGATACTTTCAGTACTTCACATTTTATCTTCTTCGATTTCTTTTTCGATGAACCTTCTTCCCCAATCTTTTCTTCTCTCACGCCTTAAGTGATCAGTAGGTCATTCATTCTTTACTTCTCTTACACTTTCTTATGGCTCAAGAATCTTTCGCCCCTGGTATACCTTCACTAGTTCGAGTTTTGATGATTCTGATAAAGATTTCCTCTATTCTAGATATGCCATTCCCAATAGTTGCCATATCATCCTTCCTTCTCCGAACGATCATCCTCATCACCCTCCTCCTAACCATATCACTTTCTTTTCCAACCAGTTGGTAGCCGATTTACGCTTTTCTATTCATCCCTTTTTATCGGAGGTAAGTCAACACTTCCATATCCCTTTATAACAATTTGTCCCGAATGCCTTTTGGTATATATGTGAGTTGTTCATGTTGTTCTGTCTATTTGGCATCCCTCTTACTCCTCGCAATCTCTATCTCTTTTACTACCCCCAAGAAATCATAGATTTGAGCTTTTCTTTTCTAGTCTCGAACAAAGGCAGTCTTCTTTGATGATATGTCATCCTTGAACAAAGGATGGAAATCTCATTTCTTCTTCATGAAAATGCCTGATCCTGCTACCTAGTCCATCAAGTGACAATCTTCCTTTCCTCCTCTCTCTGACCCTGGAAAGTTCAAGCAAGATCCAATCTATGTTTCTTACCTTCCCAAGTTGAACAACCAATGTTTTAGAATCCATAAGTGGCTGCATGAAAGTTTCTATATCTGTTTGGTTAAGCCCCATCCAAGAAAGCTATCTTGCTCTTTTGGTAAATTTTAGTAATTTAATCCTTGCAGTATTGCTAACTAAGATATTTTTTATTATATATAGTGAATGCTATTTTAAAATCTCTGGTCGATGAAGCAATTGACCTATTCACCGAAGAACTCCACCTCAAGGAGCAAGAATTGTTGGCTAAACAAGGCCTACCCTTGGCTGCTCCTTTCGGTGGGACCTCTGAAAGTCACGAGACTAAGTCCAGCGCAACCGCTGCTTCTAGAGAGCTGCCTCCTAATTCAGTTCCAATACCTGAAGATTTTTCTTTAGAGAAAGATGCTTCCCTAAAGAAAAAAATGCAAAGGGCGTAAACTTACCCTTTGTTAGGATGTATACTAAAAGCCTAGCTTTTTATATGAACATTTATTTTGAAATGAGAATCACATTGGTCAAATGTCTGCATTTAGTAAAATGCAGTTGTCTAATTAATTTATATTATAGATAACATGGTGTGTGGTGTCACACAGAAGATCATGTTATCAGCTCCTTATAAATTATAAATAGTAGCTCACAACCAAGATGGATTGGGACAAACCATTGGAATAGTTGTAGTGTAATTTGGTACTAGTTTATCTTGATTATAAAATTACACTAGTACACTTTGTGTGTATTGAGCAGGACCATTTGAGGTTGTTCCTTTTATACTGATTGCATAAAAGAACATAACTGTTGGATTTTTCGGGCCGCGAAAATCGCGTTTTCGCGTCGCGGAAACCCCGAAAGCCCCAGCCACCGGATCTGTGCAAAGAAAAATAAAATAAAATACGAGTACAAGTTTACAAACTCTAGATCTACACTAGATAAGAGTATTACCCTTGACGCAATGCCCTTCGCTATTCCGCTAGTCCAACGGCTTGCCGGATCTCAAGATTGTCAACGTAGACAATCCTCTACATGTATCCACATGAACACACTAGGTGGAGAAGGACCAAACAAAGGTGTGCTAGCACCTAGGGTGTTCGGCCAAGATAGGAGAGGGAGAGCAAGAAGAGAGAGCTCAAGGAGGAAGAAGAGTTGATTAGCCTTGAATGAAAAAATGAAATCTATTCATTTTTGTGTGTGGCCGGCCACAATTGTAACTCCATTACAATTAATGTGGCTGGCCACATTAAATGGAATGGAGGTTTGTAACCTCCATGATGTGACACACACTTAAGTAATCATGATGATGTGGAGCATCATCATTGGTCCACATCTTGCCAACTCACTAATGAGGTGGCAAAAGTCAAGTCAAACTTAACTCTTCCTCTTCCTCTCAAGTCAAGTCAAACTTGACTTAATCTCTCTCATGGTTGATCTAATCCAACCATTTAATTCAAGCCAATTTAATATAATGAATCTAATTCATTTAATTAAATTGATTCAATGAGTCATAATCTAAATTAGACTCATTGAAAACATGAATCAACTCGAGTCCAACTCAATTAGCCCAATTAGGATTACTCTTAATCCAATTTGATTCATCAAATAAATCTAATCCTCTTGGTTCATCATATGAACCTAATCTCCATCTAATTGTCCTTAGTGTGTGACCCTATAGGTTCTTGTAACGTTGACAATGCCCCTAAACCCATTTAGGAGCATAAGTAATGAGTGGCATCTAGAAACACATCATTACTACCCAAGTTACAAGAATGTTGAGATCCAACATCACCTTGTGACTACTAATTGTGACTCCTCACAATATATGACAAGTGTCCTTCTATCCTAGACATCTAAATTGATCAATGTGAGGCATAGACCGTGTCATCCTCTGACCAATCTAAATCTTGAACTCCAAGTAGATTCACTAAATCAAATGAGCTCAATATCTCATATTGACTCATTTGGGCATGGCCATGCACTTCGTGGTCTCACTCTATCAAGAATATCGATGTCTCTCCCGTCATATAGGAGGGATAGATCCCATCTACATCACTCACATCCCTCTGCATAATTCATTACATACCCAGTAATCGCCTTTATAGTCCACCCAGTTACGGGTGACGTTTGACGAAACCAAAGTACATAACTCCTTATGTAGGAAACCATGGTGACTTCAGGTCTAAGGACTAGTAGTCATACTAATAGCCACATGAGAAAGTATATGACACTCATATAACGATCCATGATACTTTCTCATAGCGGGTCATTCAGTATACATTCTCCAATGCATACTCATGTGTCAACTTGATATCTCTATATGCATGACTTGTGAGATCAAGTCATCGAGTTGACCTACATGCTAGTCTTATTGCATTAACATTGTCTCTGAATGTTAATACTTGACTATGAATGATTAGGAGTAGTGTTCCCTATATCATCTCACTATCGGTTCAACTAACCGATTGATATAGGTGAGAACCTTCTACTCAAGGACGCTATTATACTTAGTTTATTTGGCACCAATACAAGTAAGTATAATAACCAAAACAAATGCCTTTATTTATATATGAATATGATACAATAAGTGTAACACCCATAGGTCCTTAGCAAAATTCTAGAATATTTTATCATGAATAAAGAAAAAAATATATATGCTTTAGTTAAATTTTGCTCCTAGCCGAACACTTAAACAAATAAAATAGAAATAAAAATATATAAGGTCTAGGACTTGAACTCTAGATCTCTCATTAGATGCCTGAATAAGATAACCACTAGACCAAGAGAAATTATTGTTAGAAAAGAGAGGGAAACCATAATTAAATGTAAGAAGAAAAGGCTCTTCTCTTAGAAGGAGAAGTGAGAGTTGTCTTCTTCCTCTCTAATGAAGAGATGCTCTAGAATATTCTTTTCTTACTCACCAAGAAGGGATGTATCTAGACTTTTCTCTTAATTATGAAGAGAGTAAAAGAAAGGAGGAAGAAAAATATATTTTTCCTTCCTCCTCTCATGATGAATAAAAGGAGGAAATTAAAATGAGTTGGCATTTTTCCTCATTCACCTTCCTACTCCCTCCTCCTCCACCGTGACCTCTTCTTCACCATTTCCTCTTCTTGCCGAGACGAAGGAGCAAGGAAGCTTCCCCTCTCTAGGAAGGATCCACAACAAAGGTTAAATCTCTAAGGAAAACAAGCGCAAGGAAGTGAGTATCCCCTCACTGCAGTACAAGTAGCTTCGGTTTAAAATATTTTTCGAAACTCTAAAAATTTTCTTGCAAGAATGTGGTCAAGATAAAGAATAGGTAGTCACTTAGGGTTAACAAGTGATAAGAGATGCTTCATGTTATAGAAAAAGAAAAAGAGAAATTTAGAGCCTTATTGCATGTTTCGGCCAAGGATGGAAGAGAGGACCTAGAACAAGTTTTCTTTGATCACATGCTTAATTTTTCTACTCTATGATATATGAATTTCACATGTTGTTAGTTAAGTCTTCATTCTTCATGTTTTGAAAAAAAAAAGAGATACCTATCTATATGGTTCGGCCAAAATTGATTATAAGGCCTTAGGTCAAGAATTTTAGATAGAAACCATACTAGTTGTATCTCTTTGTGATGTATGAATTTTTACATGTTTATAACCAAAGTTTTTATGCTTCTTATGGAATAAAATGGTATGAAACCCTACTGATATGTTTGGCCAAATTGAAATAAATGGGTTAGGGTTAAAGTTTTGAACTCAAATATGCTTAGATCATGAAGTACAATACCTTGTATGCACTTAGATTAAATGGGCTTGTTATATGTTTAAGTTTTATGCTCCTTATGGAATAAAATGATATGAAACCCTACTGATATGTTTCGGCCAAATGAAAATAAATGGGTTAGGGTTAGAGTTTTGAACTCAAATAGGCTTATTCATGAAGTATAGTGCCTTGTAGGTACTTGTACAATGCTCTATAGGTACTTAGATTAAATGTGCATGTTACATGTTTAAGTCTTATGCTTCTTATGGAATAAAAAGACATGAAACCCTACTGATATGTTTTGGCCAAATGAAAATAAATGGGTTAGGGTTAGAGTTTTGAACTCAAATAGGCTTATTCATGAAGTATAGTGCCTTGTAGGTACTTGTACAATGCTCTATAGGTACTTAGACTAAATGTGCATGTTACATGTTTAAGTCTTATGCTTCTTATGGAATAAAATGATATGAAACCCTACTGATATGTTTCGGCCAAATTGAAATAAATGGATTAGGGTTAGAGTTTTGAACTCAAACATGCTTATTCATGAAGTATAATGCCTTGTATGTGCTTAGATCAAGTTTACATGTTATGTGGATAAGTTCTATGCTTCATATGGAACCAAATGATATAAGAACCCTACTGATATGTTTCGGCCAAATTGAAATAAATGGGTTAGGGTTAGAGTTTTGAACTCAAACATGCTTATTCATGAAGTATAATGCCTTGTATGTGCTTAGATCAAGTTTACATGTTATGTGGATAAGTTCTATGCTTCATATGGAACCAAATGATATAAGAACCCTACTGATATGTTTTGGCCAAATTGAGATAAATGGGTTAAGGTTAGACTTTTGAACTCAAACATGCTTATTCATGAAGTATAATGCCTTGTATGTGCTTAGATCAAGTTTACATGTTATGTGGATAAGTTCTATGCTTCATATGGAACGAAATGAGGTTGAAACCTACTGATATGGTTCGGCCAAGATGGATTAATTGGGTTAGGAAAGAGTTTAAACCTAACCAAACATGCTTATGCATTTTCATGATATGTAGCCTTTGATATATAAGTAGATTAAGCTTTCATGCTTTATGATGTGATGAAAATATGCTTTACGATATGTTGCATTTCTATGTCTTATGATAAGATGTGCCATGTTTATGATATGATATGATAGACTTATGACATGATAGGCTATGGTCATGATATGATATGCTAGACTCATGATATGATATGCCATGTTCATGATATGTTATGCTAAGTTCATGAGATGATATGCCAAGTTTGATGATAAGAAAATAACATGTTATACTTTATGTTATGATAAGAACATGTTATATAATGCATGTGTGAATGGCTTATGTAAGAAGAAAAGCCTAAAGAGTTGCTTCCCTTAAGTTGGGACCAAGAGCATTCTTCATGTTATGAAAAAGAGTTGCTTCCCTTAAGTTGGGACCAAGAGCACCTTCATGTTATGAAAAAGAGTTGCTTCCCTTAAGTTGGGATCAAGAGCACTCTTCATGCTATGGTAAAGAGATGCTTCCCTTAAGTTGGGGATCAAGAGCTCTCTTCATGATATGACAATAATTATGACATGTATGATATGATGAGATATGATATGCATGATATTTTACTTTGTATGGCTTGTACCAAGGGTGGGCTCCATAAGCGCCCCGGGGTCGACGGACTATGAACGGACCTCGTTAAGGGATGGGCTCCTCAGTACGTCCCTAGGTCGACGGACTATGAACGGACCTAGATCCCTAGTAGGTTCGGGGCTAGCTACCCTGTCCTAGGGATTGCGCGCATTTATGTCTACATGTGGTACAAGCCGGGGCCCTTCTCATTATGATGATATGATATTCAAGTATGTATACTATATGTTTTGAAAGAAGCATGATGCATATGTGCATTCCATGATACATGTTTTAAAAATATACATATTGCATCTACATGCACATATTATGAAATTATGTTTATGCACCTTTATGAACAGGTATGAGTTATGATACATGTTTACATTATATGATAGGCTTCATGATATGTGCTTACCGAATGTGATATGAATCATGATATACACTCACATGCTATACTCTGATATGTTATGCTCCTTATGTGATATGATATATTATGTTCTATTTTCCCTCATGTTATGTTATGAGATGTTATGGTTTTTACATGATAAGATATGTTCTATGTTATGATTCTCCATGCTATGTTATGCTATGCTATGGTTTCTACATGTTATGTTATGTTATGTGTTTTTCGGATTTATGGGTAGGCAAGGATCTCACTAAGCCTTTGGCTTATAGCTACACATTTTCCTTGTACTGCAGATAAAAGCAAGGAATGGATTGTTTAAGGGGAGCAGAGTAGGAAAGGCAATGAGGATGTGTGTGGAAGTGCTGGTGGATAGATCTATTTAACTTTTTGAATTATCTAAGTTATGCATGTGAACAATGTTGGACCTATGCTTATGATAATGTTCAGCTAGTATGATATCCTACTCATGTTATGTTGGTACGTTTGACTTCACATGCCATGTTAAGAGAACTAGATGCATATGGTATATGTTATGATATGAAAAAAAAACAATTAATTATATATGTCTTCCGCTGCCATGAATCCATATGCATTAGTATAATTGATGTCTATGTTTTAGTGACGTCCGCACCTCTGGGGTGGCCTTAGTGCTACCTGGAAGGGCGGGCGTTACAGTTTGGTATCAGAGCAGGTCTACCTTCCACTACACACACATCAAGCCTTTATCCTGCCTCTCCAAGTAAGAATTTTATGCTTAAATTTTATTTTTATGTGATATTTATGCTTGATCTATTTCTTTATGATGTTTGATAATATGCATGCTTATTATCTTATTTATTTAGTTATCACATTTTTAGCTTAGATATATATGATGGTAGATTAGGAACAATAACAACCTTAGGGTAGCCTGGTCATGAATAACGATAACTTATATTAGTCTATTGTGATTTATGAAGATAAAGCATGGTTAGAACACGAAATACCCGAGCAGATGAGACGATACCTCCACCCGATCTGATGCATGTGATTACCGAGCTCCAGCGTCAGGTCACGGAACAGCAACAAACGATCACTGCGTTGATGAATCAGCAAGGGAATCCTGGTACCCCACCAGGGAACCCGAATGCGATACCTATTATACCTGCGGCTGTACCAGTACCTCCGGCACCGGTACCACCGGTAGTTCCTATTCCAGTGGTCCGACAAGAGGCATACCTGATTCAGTGGCAGAGGCTGAAGCCAGAAGCCTTCTCCGGAAACTGTGAGCCATGGGATGCTCAGGCGTGGCTTAAGACTGTGGAAAGCATCGTAGAGCTTTTAGATTGGCCCGAACACGAGAAGGTTAAGTGTGCATCGTTTTGCCTTACAGGCGATGCCAGAATGTGGTGGGACCGAGTCAAAGCAAGGAGGCAGGTGAATCAGATGAGATGGACAGACTTCGAGACTGAATTCCTTGAAGAGTTCTTCCATATGCGGGTGACCAATAAACACTACGACGAGTTCACCGAGTTCCGGCAAGGTGACTGATAAGCGAGTCTGTCACACTCACAAATCAAATTAATTAATTTATACTCAACCGAACCCCTTAACCTACACTAAGGTAGTATAGTAGAGGACCGGGTCGTCTCTCACGTGGAAACAGTGATAGGACGTTTGCTCTCAGACGAAATCGAACAATGGGGTTTTGTTTTGGAATCTCTACACCTAATGCAAATAAGGAAATCCTAACTAAACAGCAAATATAAACTCATAATGCAGTGTCACTCTACACTATGAGGATCCAAGAAACGTTAATAAAGAAAGCAATACTCAAAGACAATTAACTAAACAAACTTAACGACAATTATATGAAACCTAATTATGCAGAAAAGCTAAACTTGTATCATATTGTCACGCTATGATACAAGATCAACAATCATACATAATGAACTAAACAAAATACCAAAACTAATTAACATGCATCATAAGAAGATCGAACACGAAATTAAACTAACAACTACACATTAAACAAGAATAAGAACTTAACTATAAAATGAAACAAGAACAGTAAATAAATCCTAATTAACCAATCCACTTCTCCACAATCAAACACAATAAAGTATTCTGTCTGTCACTACAGAATCACCGAGGAAGAAGACCGCTGTCACTCGGAAATTTCCTGGATCCGGTGGACGGCTGACTTTGCTGGTCGGAACTGCAATTCGCGACGGTGGAAGCGCGAAATCCTCGAAGAAACCTCTCCGGAAGGAATCTGCTGAATGAAGGAAATCTTCCAAGGACTGTCAACCCTACGCTGCCTTCTTCACCGTGTCCGGCAGATTCGAGTTGTGTGGTACCAGAGCTTGGAAGAAGTCCGGCTGGAAATTCTCCGGCGAAGGGGAAATGGCGCTGCTGGAATCTGAGCTCCTGTCTTCTTCACCGTTTCCAGCAAAGAAACTCAGGATTTCGATGCTGATGTGAGAAATGGAGTGACGCCGGAGAAGAACCCAGAACTCGCCACCGTCGGTAAGTCTCTGCCCTCTTCACCGTTTCGGGCAGATACACACTCGAAGGAAATGCGAGGGGATGGAGAACCTCGTCAGAGAAACCTCTCCGGTGATGCTCAGTGACCGTCGCTGCTACAGATCCGCTGGAATCACCGCCGTCGGCTTCGTTGTCTTCGATTGGGAGAAAGGAACGGGGGCGTCGGGGAGAAGAAATCCCAAGCCCTAGCCGAGTTCCTGTGCTTCCGCGTGAGAGAAGATAAAGGGAAGCTTTTCCCTTTCATCTGATTCGTCCGTTTGTGATGGATGAAGATCCGACCGTCCATTTTGTGAGGAGAAGAGAATATTTCTTAATGGGTTGCCGGATCCGGATTAAGAAAGCAGATCCATTAAAGAGTGAATCCGGATCCATTATGAGAAGTGAAATTGGGCTTTTATAATTGGGCTTGAGGAATGGGTTTGAGATGAGGCTTTACTTCTTTGGATCTCCTTGATGTCTTGATCATGGATCTTGATCAATGGTCCAGATTACTTCCCTACAAAACAAGATGCATATTTTAGATAAAATATCAGAAAAATATAGGAAAAATTAGATCAACGCTCTAAATAAATCTCAACTCATAAAACATGATATAAATACAGAATTAAGCATATGAGAGGATAAAAATATCAAGTCCAAGATCCAAAATAACATATAAAAACGCTAGTTATCAACTCCCCCACACTTATTCTTGCTCGTCTCGAGCAAATCAACAAAAAAAAGAAAATAACTAAAATGTAATCCCCTAGCAATTCTCAACCATATATAGAAAATAGTGAAAAGAGAGTTATCTAAGATTGTTAAATTCAAATAACCTAAGCATTCATGAATTCAATTCATATATTGATTAACAAATATGATAATTTCAATCCATAATCAATAAATTGAGAATGATAACAAAATAACCTCACAAGGTAAGTAATGGTGGCTCTCCTCTAATATACATATAATAGTGGAGCTCACTCAAGCTACTCATGGATTCATGCCCTGCCATATGCTTGCTTTACTTCTAATCTCTACCACTATATACACAAGAATGCACAATAAAATAATGAAGGCTTATTGAGATGTAAGGGAAACATAATCATAGCAAATGATAGGATAAGAAAAGAAGTGAAGAAGATAAAGCAAATTATTGGTGGAAAATATGGACATAATGAAATGTTACATAGATGAGTACAATAGAACAATGCCCAAAAATATATCTCATCCAAACTTCCAAGCTAGCTCTAAAAACTCAATAAAAATGTGAACAATCTCTACTATAGCTTTTACAATAAACATCCGCTCATGATATACAATAAAATCCAAATTTTGCTACAATAAAGATTGTCACTAACAAAAAGTTCTACCACCTTTCACCAATACAATAAAAATGTGAACAACTCATACTCTAGCATTTCACACTAAAATCTGCACATAATATGCGATAATATCTCAATATCGCTAAAGTAAAAAATTGTCACTCACAAAAATTCTACCACAAATGAATAAAAATGACACATGTCAAAGTTTTTCACAAATCTAATAAACATGTAGACAACCTCTACTATAACTTTTCAATAAAAATACCACTCATGATAGACATAAAATCTATATGTTGCTATAATAAAGATTGTCTCTCTAAAAAGCTCTACCACATACAAATACAAAAGGGCACAACATGTTAAAGTTTTTTTTTTTTCAATTTTTTTTTCTTTTCAATTTTTTTTTTCATTTTTTTTTTCACTTCTGTTTTTTTTTTTGATTTGTTTTTTTTTTCTGATTTACATTTCTTTTTTTTTCCATTTTTTTTTTCACATGTTATGCAACTTTATACAACATCATCAATAGCTCAACAAAAAGATACAAAGCATGGTTTACCTATGGTGATCAAGCATGGTTTACCTATGCTTTCCTTAAATTCTACTAAGCTATTTCTCTCCCCCCACACTTAAATTTTTGTCCGTCCCGGGCAAAATACTCATCATGTAACATCCAAGATATCCACATCCCAAGAGAGTAAGAGTGAAATAAATGGAAGAGAGAAAAGAATGATATGAAAAATGATATGAATTTTATTCAAGAAACATGTGATAACAAAA
This sequence comes from Zingiber officinale, assembly GCF_018446385.1. Lineage (NCBI taxonomy): Eukaryota > Viridiplantae > Streptophyta > Magnoliopsida > Zingiberales > Zingiberaceae > Zingiber > Zingiber officinale. The sequence goes on from NC_055989.1 coordinate 68,678,511, forward strand.
GGAATGAATGAAAGAAAGTGAGATAGCCTTCATAAAAATCATGCAAACATATGATAATGTGGTCTTGAAAGAATTAAGCAAGTTCTAAAGTAGCATTAACCACAAGTGCATCACACATCAATAGGAATAATAGACTCAAAAATATCCTCACTAGGTATATAAAAAATTATCATCTCAATCTACCAACATGAAATCCATTATCAAATTGTAATCACATGCAATCCAAGAATCCAATCATGACAATAAATCATCAAACTCGACAATCAAATTTAACTAGCTTTCACAATTTCTAAGATGATAAAAAGAATGCATAGGGAATTTATTATGAAAACCAACAAAGCAAACTAAAAATGAACTACTAAGTAAAAACAAATAAAGCAAACAAAGAAAAGAAAGGAAAGACATATATACAAGCTAAAAGTGAAAGAAGAAATAAGATGGAACAGACTCCCCTGAATTTCTGGCGGTCGGAGTCGATTCAGTTCCAGAAGCCAATCTGGAAGTGGAATGGTTGTAGGTGAAATGAAGACCGCTCCCTCCACCTTTGACCCCTTAAAAATATTCTCCGGTGGCCGAAGACGGTTCAGTTGGAGTGTCCACTCCAGAAGCTTCATTATTGCATAAAATGTTAGGGCTTTCTTCAAGTGGTAGCATGCATCCTTGAGTGGTAGACTGCTAATGAAATATCTGTAGAAATCCTGCACACTAAAAAGAAAAGGATGCATTCCCTGCACGCATGCTGTGTGAGATGTATCAGAAACAATATCAATATAAACAGAGCATGAATCAAAAGATATGTCACATCCACTACAATCAAAATGAACTACCTCCATGGTATTTCCTAAATATTTAGAAGAAATATCAACCTTACCATCCTGAAAGATACCTGGAGGCTCTAGTATAGTGAATGTGGCATCATCTTGGTCAGGTGAAAGAACTGGCTCTGGATCAGGTATAATCAATGGAAGTAATTCTTGAGTTTCCCCTACACTTCCATCGTCACTAGGTACAATAAAAGGATCAACCGGTGGTAGAATAGTCAAAGGAAGTGATTCTTGGGTCTCCCCTACACTTCCATCATCATCTCTTATACCTGCAACATCAAGACTATCTGGAACAACAATATCATCAACAACAAAATTATCATGATCAACTACAACATCACAATGTAAAAAGCTAGAAGAATCATGCAGAGAAGCAGAATAAAAGTCAGAAATATCACAAACTCTACAATTCATCTCCTCAGGAATTGATGAAATAGGTTGATCTGAATGCAACTGTAACTGCGTTGATGAATGTGTTCTTGGCTGGAATTGAGTTTCTTGTTGTTGCAAATATTGTTGTGACTGCTCCCTAAAATGCTGCTCAAGCTGATGCTAAAGATATGACTGATAATGTAAGGACCAATCAGAATTCCCTTGTTGTGTGTTCCCATACCCGAATCCTGCAACGAAATTATACCTGTCCTGCTGATGAGTCTGATAATACTGAGGATCAGGCTGGTGATATTGGATCCTAGTAGGGAGTACACTAGCAAAGGAATGAACATCCTCGGTAATCGCCGGTCTAGTCTCATATTGCTGATAATTTGCAGACATAATCTCAATAAGTTCTTTATCCTGAGTAGATGTCTTGTTAACTAAAGCCCCTCCACTAGCTGCATCAACCATACTCCTGTCCATGGGACACAATCCCTCATAGAAGTATATAATCAATAGCTGATCGCTTATCTGGTGCTGAGGGCAACTAGCAACAAGTCTTTTAAACCTTTCCCAATATTCTTGAAACGGTTATCCTGTGAATTGTTGGATTCCACAAATACTCCTCTGAATAGCTGCAATCCTAGAAGCAGGTAAGAACCTCGCCAGAAATAATCTCTTCATCTCAAACCAGCTGGTAATAGAGTTGGGTGGGAGACAGTACAACCAATCTTTTGCTGAATCCGCCAATGAGAATGGAAATGCTCTAAGTCTGACATCTTCACCTGATATGCCATGTGGATTCCATGAAGAGCACATCGTATCCAATTCATGTAGATGTTGTTGGGTTCTTCGGGCCGCGAAAACCGCTTTTTCGCGTCGCGGAAACCCCGAGTCACCCAAAGCCATGGATCTCGTGCAAAGATTCGTAAACAAAATTTTCGAAAAACCTTTTCTTGTACGAGTTTGTAAAAACTTTAGATCTACACTAAAGTTAAGATCATTACCCTTGTAGCAAAGCCCTTCGCGTTCCCGCTTGTCCAAGATGTCGCCGGATCTCTAGTTGTCAAAGTAGACAACCTCTATATGTATCCACACGGACACAAGTAGAAGGAGATGACCAAAACACAAGGTGTGCTAGCACCAATGGAGTGTTCGGCCAAGGAATGGGAGAAGGAGAAGAGAGAGCACCCAAGGGAGAAGAAGAGTGAATGAAATCAATGAGAGGAAATTCAAACAACCCCTTAGCCATCAAGTGGCCGGCCACTCTAGGAGGTGTAACCCCCACATTAATTCCAATTAATGTGGAGACCATTAAGAGTTGTAACCCCCATGAGGTGGCACTCTAGGATGATGTGGATCAACACTATTGGTCCACATCTTGCCACCTCACTAAATGACATGGCAACAAGTGTAACCTCCTCATTTAATGTGGGTCGGCCACATTAAATGCTATGGAGGCTTGTAACCTCCATGAGGTGGCACACATTGATGATGTGGAGCAATCCTATTGGTCCACATCTTGCCAACTCACTAGTGATGTGGCAAAAAGTCAAGTCAAACATGACTTTTCTCTTCCTCTCAAATCAAGTCAAACTTGATCAAATCTCTCTCATGGTTGATCTAATCCAACCATATGATTCAAGCCAACTTAATATAATGAATCTAATTCATTAAATTAAGTTGATTTAATGAGTCATAATCTAAATTAGACTCATTGAATACATGAATCAACTTGAGTCCAACTCAATTAGCCCAATTTGGATTACTCTTAATCCAATATGATTCATCAAATGAATCTAATCCTCTTGGTTCATCATATGAACCAAATCTCCATCTAATTGTCCTTAGTGTGTGACCCTATAGGTTCTTGTAACGTTAGCAATGCCCTAAACCCATTTAGGAGCATAAGTAATGAGCGGTATCTAACAACACATCATTACTACCCAAGTTACAAGAATGTCGAGATCCGACATCACCTTGTGACTACCAATTGTGACTCCTCACAAAATATGTCAAATGTCATTCTATCCTTGACATCTAGATTGATCAATGTGAGGCATAGACCGTGTCATCCTCTAATCAATCTAAATCTTGAACTCCAAGTAGACTCACTCGATCAAATGAGCTCAACATCTCATGTTGACTCATTTGGGCATGGCCATGCACTTCGTGGTCTAACTCTATCAAGAATATTGATGTCGCTCTCGTCATATGGGAGGGATAGATCCCATCTACATCACTCACATCCCTCTGCATAATTTATTACATAGTAATCGCCTTTATAGTCCACCCTGTTACGGGTGACGTTTGACGAAACCAAAGTACATAACTCCTTATGTAGGGATCCATGGTGACTTCAGGTCTAAGGACTAATAGTCATACTAATAGCCACATGAGAAAATATATGACACTCATATAACGATCCATGATACTTTCTCATGGCGGGTCATTCAGTATACATTCTCCAATGTATACCCATGTGTCAGCATGATATCTCTATATCCATAACTTGTGAGATCAAGTCATCGAGCTGACCTACATGCTAGTCTTATTGCATTAACATTGTCCCTGAATGTTAATACTCGACTAGGAATGATTTAGAGTAGTGTTCCCTATATCATCTCACTATCGATTCAACTAATCGATTGATATAGGTATGAACCTTCTACTCTAGGACGTTACTATGCTTATTTTATCTGGCACTAATACAAATAAGCATAATAACCAAAAACCAAATGCCTTAATATATATACATGAATATGATATACATGAGTCCATACAATCATCAAATGATTGGCTCTAGGGCTCTAACTAACAATCTCTCACTAGCACTAGTGCCAATCAGTATAGGCTCTAAGGACTAATGACCTAGTGTGACCATCATGCTTCCTCTGTGCCAAAGCCTTGGTCAAGGGATCTGCGATGTTAGCCTATGTAGGTACTCTGCAAATCTTCACATCTCCTCTATCGATAATCTCTCGAATGAAATGGAAACGTTGTAGAATTACTGTGAACTCTGCCAGCTCATAGCACTACCATTCAAGCAAAACACGAACCTCGACTGTGATCTTTAATCATCCTGATCGGTCTGGAAGCTAGCATCACTGTAACCCTTTACAGCTAGCTTATCATTGCCTCCATATATCAAGAAATATTCTTTAGTCCTTCTTAAGTACCTAAGAATATTCTTGACCGCTATCCAGTGACTTTCACCTAGATCTGACTGGTATCTGCTAGTCATGCTCAAAGCATACGAGACATCAGGTCGAGTACATAGCATGGCGTACATGATCGATCCTATGGCTGAGGCATAAAGGATCTAATCCATGCGGTCTCTCTCCTCTCTAGAAGAGGGACCTTGAGTCTTCGAAAGACTCACGCCATGTGACATCGGCAGAAATCCCTTCTTGGAGTTCTGCATGGCAAACCGTAGGAGTACCTCATCAATGTATGTACTCTGACTTAGGCCAAGCAATCTCTTAGATCTATCTCTATAGATCTGTATCCCAAGAATATGGGATGCCTCACCTAAGTCCTTCATTGAGAAGCAACTCCCTAGCCAGGTCTTGACAGACTGAAGCATAGGGATGCCCTTCCCAATGAGTAGTATGTCATCCACATACAATATGAGGAAAACAACTATGTCCCCTACAACCTTCTTATAGACACAAGGCTCATCTTCGTTCTTGATGAAACCAAACTGTTTGATCGCATCAACGAATCGAAGATTCCAGCTCCGAGAAGCTTGCTTTAGTCCATAAATGGACCTATGCAGCTTGCATACTCTACTAGTATGCTGTGGATCTACAAAACCCTCAGGTTGTGTCATGTACACATCCTCGAGTAGGTTTCCATTCAGAAACGCGATTTTGACATCCATCTGCCATATCTCATAGTCATGGTAGGCTGCAATAGCAAGCATGATCCGAATGGACTTAAACATCGCCACTGGAGAAAAGATTTCATCATAGTCAATACCATGAATCTGCTTGAAAGCTTTAGCTACCAAGCGACCCTTATAGATAAGTCCATCCATGTCAGTCTTTCTCTTAAAGACCCACTTGCACCCAATGAGTTTTACCCCTTCAGGTGGATCAACCAAAGTCCATACTTGGTTGGTGTACATGGATTCCATCTCGGATCTCATGGCTTCTAGTCATTTCTCGGAATCTGGTCTCATCACAGCTTCTTGATAGGTGGTAGGCTCATCCTCTATGAGCACAATGTCATCATGGTCAGACAAGAGAAAAGAGTATCTCTCAGGCTGACGACGTACCCTATCAGACCTGCGAAGAGGTATGTCTACTTGAACTGGATGTTGTTCCTCAACTCCTTGTGGAACATCATCCACAACACTTTGTGGTTCCAGTTCAATTTCCATCGAGGCATCAGTGTTATTGTTCGCATCTTAAACTTCTTCAAGATCGAACGTGCTCCCACTAGTCTTTCTAGAAACAAAGTCCCTTTCTAGAAAGACTCCAGTCTTTGCCACAACAACCTTGTGCTGACTGGGAGTGTAGAAGTAATATCCCTTAGTTTCCTTGGGATATCCGATGAAATAGCACTTGTCGGATTTGGGTCCTAATTTGTTTGAGACTTGACGTTGTACGTAAGCCTCACAGCCCCAAATCCTCATGAAAGACACCTGGGCATCTCTCCCAGTCCATATCCTATATGGTGTCTTTATCACGGCCTTGGATGGAACTCGGTTGAGAATGAAAGCTGCCGTGTCTAGAGCATAGCCCCAAAGGTATGTCGGAAGATCTGTGTGACTCATCATAGATCGTAACATATCTAATAAGGTACGATTCCTCCTTTCGGATACACCATTCCACTGTGGTGTTCCAGGAGGAGTGAGTTGGGATAGAATCCCACACTCAGCTAAATAGTCACGAAACTCATGGCTTAAGTATTCACCACCTCGATCTGATCGAAGTATCTTAATACTCTTGCCAAGCTGGTTCTGTACTTCATCCTTGAATTCTTTGAACTTTTCAAAGGATTCCGACTTATGTGTCATCAAGTACACATAACCGTATCTACTGAAATCATCAGTAAATATGATGAAGTACCTATAACCGCCTCTAGCAGCGACATTGAAAGGGCCACATACATCACTATGTATGAGTCCTAACAGATCAGTCGCTCTCTCGCTGTGCCCACTAAAGGGAGTCTTGGTCATCTTGCCTCGTAGGCATGACTCGCATATCTCATATGATTCTAAATCAAATGAGTCCAGCAAACCAACCTTATGGAGCTGGGATAAGCGCTTGTCATTTATATGACCTAAGCGGCAGTGCCAGAGATAGGTGTGGTTCATTTTGTTCGATTTGAACCTCTTAGTACTAACGTTATAGATAGAGCTCTTAAGGTCTAGAATATAGAGTCTGTTCATCAGAGGTGCACTACAACAGAACATATCGTTTAAATAGACAGAACAACATTTGTTCTTTATTATAAACGAGAATCCTTTCTTGTCCAAACAAGAAACTGATATAATGTTCTTAGTCAATGCAGGCACATAACAACAATCGTCTAACTCTAGTATAAGCCCAGAGGGCAGAGATAGAAAATAAGTCCCTACAGCAACAGCAGCAACCCGTGCTCCATTGCCTACTCGTAGGTCTATCTCGCCCTTTGTCAATGCTCTGCTATTTCTCAGTGCTTGTACATTAGTACAAATGTGCGAAGCACATCCGGTATCTAATACCCACTTGAAAAGAGAGGTTGACTTCTATAACATTTATACCTGAAGTAGAAATCTTATTTCTCTTCTTGTTAAGATCTTCCAGGTGTCCTGTGAAGTTCCTCTTCCAGTGCCCTGCTTGTCCTTGATATAGTTGACGAAGATGTGCAACCATATCGTAAGCACCCATCAACTCATGTTGCTTCTGAAGCTCAGAGTTCATGGTTGCGAGCATTAGACAGGACACATCTAATGCGTCATCTTGATGCTTCTTGTAAGCATCCCGGTTCGCATGGCAGTGGCAGGAGGAGCCTCCGGAATAGGCTGCTCCAGAACGTACAGTTTACGTTCCTGAGTGAGAACTATTCTCAGGTTCCTGTACCAGTCCAGGAAATTTGCTCCGTTGAGCTTGTCCTTCTTAAGGACAGATCGCAGAGAGAAAGTGTTCGTATTCGACGTCATGGTTATCTACAACAGAAAATTTGCAGAAATAAATATCATATTCTTTAAAAATCATTTAATTAGGCCTTTAATTAAATGATGCTCCCACTGAATTCTATAATTCTTGTGGGACAAGATCCACATCATACTAACCCTTGAGTTAGCTTTGGCTAATACGCCCAAGGCTTAGTATGATCGGTAGGTAACGATTACCAATTACATCTCTATGCAACTCTTGTTTATAGAATCAATATCCGCATTTATATTAAAACTCGAGTTAGCTTTGGCTAATACGCCCGAGAGTTAATATAAACGTGATTTTGTCCTACCTTTCCAACTATTGGAAGAATGCCTATAGTTGACTCGATCCAACCGAGTAACTAGGAATACTCAATCTAATTGAGTTTGTATTCACCCATGCGTTGATAGGCGGGACCAAGATTGTCCCTCCGTACCCTACCAAGATAATATGTATTGCTCTGCTTTGGCAGATTCAACAATACATGTGATCGAGGTAGTGATAGGTATCACGGCACGGTTAGGCATTTAGAGTTGGTTCGATCTAGATCTAATCTAATCGAGAAGGATGCATCTTGTGCACGACTTAGATCTAATCTAATCGCAAGGGTGCATCATGTGCACGACTTAGATCTAATCTAATCTAATCATTAAGGCACTAATTAATTAATTAATTAATTATTAAACATGCATCAGATACATAACAATTAATTAATTAATCTATTTGTGATTTAGTCATGGCCCTACTACGATCTTCTCAAGCCAATGAGAAGATCGAATGGTCAACCTAGGGTCAACAGCTTCTCCAAGCTCCTCCCTTTGACCACCTTGTGTTGCTCGTGCCCGCCTCGAAACTCCGTCTCGTGTGGACCCTCCACCGCTCCAATTTGTACATTACAATTTGAAACTCGAGTTACATTCGAGTCTAAATCTAATTTACAATCAGAATAAGAGAAAGGCACGACGCGCAGGCCGTGGAAAAAAATATAATAAAAATACAGCACACACAATCATATGACGGCACGCAAGCCGTATTATGAATTACAACACAAATCCAATCTTATTGGGTATTTTGGGCCATGACTATCACAAATTAATATATAATTCAAAATTATATCTTTTTCATAATTTTTCTGTAATTTTAAAAATAATTTTTACAATTTTTATGAGTAAAATTTCCCGGCGGTCCCGTTTAGCGGTTTCGGGCGCAATCGCGGAACGGATCCCCTTGCGGGGCCCAGGGGCAGCGCCCCTATCCATGATCTAACCATCGCGAGGGTTCCTTTGCGATCCAACAGCGCCTAAACCCACTGTCACAAAATGATTTGGGTCGAGACATTGCCGTTTCGGAAAAATCTTCCCGGCGGGTTCGTTTTTAGCGATTTCGGGTGCAATCGCGAAGCAAATTCCCTTGCGGGGTTAGGGGCAATGCCCCTACCCATGATCTAACCATCATGAGTTTCTCATTTGCGATCTAATGGCATCCGACCCCGCTGTCCCAAACGGATTTGGGGCAAAAACAAAGCCGTTTAAAAGAAAACTTTCCGGTAGCCGAAGCCTACAAGTGCCGAGACACTTGTGCTTCGCTTCTACGGAAAAATTACTCATAAAAACTCTAAAAACTCAATTTTTACAGAAAATCACAGAAGGTATATTTTTCATAAAAATACAAACGAACTCGTACAAGTCTTTGCACGTGGCTCTGATACCACTGTTGGCTTTTTCGCGTCGCGGAAACCCGGAGTCACCCAAAGCCATGGATCTCGTGCAAAGATTCGTAAACAAAATTTTCGAAAAACCTTTTCTTGTACGAGTTTGTAAAAACTTTAGATCTACACTAAAGTTAAGATCATTACCCTTGTAGCGAAGCCCTTCGCGTTCCCGCTTGTCCAAGATGTCGCCGGATCTCTAGTTGTCAAAGTAGACAACCTCTATATGTATCCACACGGACACAAGTAGAAGGAGATGACCAAAACACAAGGTGTGCTAGCACCAATGGAGTGTTCGGCCAAGGAATGGGAGAAGGAGAAGAGAGAGCACCCAAGGGAGAAGAAGAGTGAATGAATCAATGAGAGGAAATTCAAAAACCCTTAGCCATCAAGTGGCCGGCCACTCTAGGAGGTGTAACCCCACATTAATTCCAATTAATGTGGAGACCATTAAGAGTTGTAACCCCCATGAGGTGGCACTCTAGGATGATGTGGATCAACACTATTGGTCCACATCTTGCCACCTCACTAAATGACATGGCAACAAGTGTAACCTCCTCATTTAATGTGGGCCGGCCACATTAAATGCTATGGAGGCTTGTAACCTCCATGAGGTGGCACACATTGATGATGTGGAGCAATCCTATTGGTCCACATCTTGCCAACTCACTAGTGATGTGGCAAAAAGTCAAGTCAAACATGACTTTTTCTCTTCCTCTCAAATCAAGTCAAACTTGATCAAATCTCTCTCATGGTTGATCTAATCCAACCATATGATTCAAGCCAACTTAATATAATGAATCTAATTCATTAAATTAAGTTGATTTAATGAGTCATAATCTAAATTAGACTCATTGAATACATGAATCAACTTGAGTCCAACTCAATTAGCCCAATTTGGATTACTCTTAATCCAATATGATTCATCAAATGAATCTAATCCTCTTGGTTCATCATATGAACCAAATCTCCATCTAATTGTCCTTAGTGTGTGACCCTATAGGTTCTTGTAACGTTAGCAATGCCCTAAACCCATTTAGGAGCATAAGTAATGAGCGGTATCTAGCAACACATCATTACTACCCAAGTTACAAGAATGTCGAGATCCGACATCACCTTGTGACTACCAATTGTGACTCCTCACAAAATATGTGACATTGTCCTTCTATCCTAGACATCTAGATTGATCAATGTGAGGCATAGACCGTGTCATCCTCTAATCAATCTAAGTCTTGAACTCCAAGTAGACTCACTCGATCAAATGAGCTCAACATCTCATGTTGACTCATTTGGGCATGGTCATGCACTTCGTGGTCTAACTCTATCAAGAATATTGACGTCGCTCCCGTCATATGGGAGGGATAGATCCCATCTACATCACTCACATCCCTCTGCATAATTTATTACATACCCAGTAATCACCTTTATAGTCCACCCTGTTACGGGTGACGTTTGACGAAACCAAAGTACATAACTCCTTATGTAGGGATCCATGGTGACTTCAGGTCTAAGGACTAATAGTCATACTAATAGCCACATAGGAAAATATATGACACTCATATAACGATCCATGATACTTTCTCATGACGGGTCATTTAGTATATATTCTCCAATGTATACCCATGTGTCAGCATGATATCTCTATATCCATGACTTGTGAGATCAAGTCATCGAGCTGACCTACATGCTAGTCTTATTGCATTAACATTATCCCTGAATGTTAATACTCGACTAGGAATGATTTAGAGTAGTGTTCCCTATATCATCTCACTATCGATTCAACTAATCGATTGATATAGGTATGAACCTTCTACTCTAGGACGTTACTATGCTTATTTTATCTAGCACTAATACAAATAAGCGTAATAACCAAAAACCAAATGCCTTAATATATATACATGAATATGATATACATGAGTCCATACAATCATCAAATGATTGGCTCTAGGGCTCTAACTAACAGATGTTTGTTGGGATCTTCACCAGATAGCCCATGAAACTTCGGTAATAAATGTGCAATTTTCCATAACTCGAAGTCTGCGTCCAAATCAGAATGATGAATGCAAAAAGAATCCTCTGACAAATCTGGTGCCCAAAGCTCTTTCAGAGTCTTTTCAGTGTTATTCTTCATTTTACTTAACAGATCTGAAGTCCTGAACACACTGAAACTGATTACACAAAAGAGATTCCCTGGTCTAACCTGAAACACTCATGCAAATATAATCAAAAGACACAGAAAATTATACAAGATAGCACGCATATATATAGGCAATGAATAATAAAGCCCTAACAACATTTTTGAATTTTTGCAACCACCAAAGAAATAGAAATAAGAGAGAATAAAATTGAAAAATAAAATAAAATGCAAAATATAGAAAAATTAAAACTGTGGTCTAAATGATGAAATTGACCAAAATAGGTCTTTATTTATGGTGTAACTGCCAGTATTATCCCCTTACCCTTTTCCTTCAACTTGCAAAGTTCAAGAGCAAAAGAGAGATACTGGTCGTTACATCGAAAGAAAAATAAAATAACAAAGCAGAGAAACAAGAAAAAGATAAAGATAAAACTATATACAGTCTAAAAACAAATGAACATTACTAGTTCCCCGGCAACGGTGCCAAAATTTGATAAGCGAGTCTGTCACACTCACAAATCAAATTAATTAATTTATACTCAACCGAACCCCTTAACCTACACTAAGGTAGTATAGTAGAGGACCGGGTCGTCTCTCACGTGGAAACAGTGATAGGACGTTTGCTCTCAGACGAAATCGAACAATGGGGTTTTGTTTTGGAATTTCTACACCTAATGCAAATAAGGAAATCCTAACTAAACAGCAAATATAAACTCATAATGCAGTGTCACTCTACACTATAAGGATCCAAGAAACATTAATAAAGAAAGCAATACTCAAACACAATTAACTAAACAAACTTAACGACAATTATATGAAACCTAATTATGCATAAAAGCTAAACTTATATCATATTGTCACGCTATGATACAAGATCAACAATCATACATAATGAACTAAACAAAATACCAAAACTAATTAACATGCATCATAAGAAGATCGAACACGAAATTAAACTAACAACTACACATTAAACAAGCATAAGAACTTAACTATAAAATGAAACAAGAACAGTAAATAAATCCTAATTAACCAATCCACTTCTCCACAATCAAACACAATAAAGTATTCTGTCTGTCACTACAGAATCACCGAGGAAGAAGACCGCTGTCACTCAGAAATTTCCTGGATCCGGTGGACGGCTGACTTTGCTGGTCGGAACTGCAATTCGCGTTGGTGGAAGCGCGAAATCCTCGAAGAAACCTCTCCGGAAGGAATCTGCTGAATGAAGGAAATCTTCCAAGGACTGTCAACCCTACGCTGCCTTCTTCACCGTGTCCGGCAGATTTGAGTTGTGTGGTACCAGAGCTTGGAAGAAGTCCGGCTGGAAATTCTCCAGCGAAGGGGAAATGACGCTGCTGGAATCTGAGCTCCTGCCTTCTTCACCGTTTCCAGCAAAGAAACTCAGGATTCCGATGCTGATGTGAGAAATGGAGTGACGCCGGAGAAGAACCCAGAACTCGCCACCGTCGGTAAGTCTCTGCCCTCTTCACCGTTTCGGGCAGATACTCACTCGAAGGAAATGCGAGGGGATGGAGAACCTCGTCGGAGAAACCTCTCCGGTGATGCTCAGTGACCGTCGCTGCTACAGATCCGCTGGAATCGCCGCCGTCGGCTTCGTTGTCTTCGATTGGGAGAAAGGAACGGGGGCGTCGGGGAGAAGAAATCCCAAGCCCTAGCCGAGTTCCTGTGCTTCCGCGTGAGAGAAGATAAAGGGAAGCTTTTCCCTTTCATCTGATCCGTCCGTTTGTGATGGATGAAGATCCGACCGTCCATTTTGTGAGGAGAAGAGAATATTTCTTAATGGGTTGCCGGATCCGGATTAAGAAAGCAGATCCATTAAAGAGTGAATCTGGATCCATTATGAGAAGTGAAATTGGGCTTTTATAATTGGGCTTGAGGAATGAGTTTGAGATGAGGCTTTACTTCTTTGGATCTCCTTGATGTCTTGATCATGGATCTTGATCAACGGTCCAGATTACTTCCCTACAAAACAAGATGCATATTTTAGATAAAATATCAGAAAAATATAGGAAAAATTAGATCAACGCTCTAAATAAATCTCAACTCATAAAACATGATATAAATACAGAATTAAGCATATGAGAGGATAAAAATATCAAGTCCAAGATCCAAAATAACATATAAAAACGCTAGTTATCAGTGACCTATCAGTGAATGAGGCCGTGAAGAAATTTAACCGATTAGCACGCCTATGTCCAGAGTTGGTCAGTACAGAAAGAGAAAGGGTCAGACTTATGCTGAAGATGCTCAGACCCGAAATAGCCCTAAATGTGGCCGGCGGCGTTAATAGACCACAGACCACCGAGGAATTAATTAGCAGTGCTCTGATCACTGAACACTATCAGAAGGCAATGAATGAGGGTAAGAGTCAAGCTCAGAAACCTCAACATATCAGAACCAACTGGAAGGGAAACTCCAACGGTAAAAGAAAACAATGGAACAGTTCTCAGGGTGGTTCAGCGAACAAGCAACCTATGTTTCCTCAATGCACCACCTGCGGAAAGAAGCATCCGGGAAAATGCCATGTGGGCACGAATAAGTGCTACAACTGCGGATTGGAAGGACACTTGGCCAGAAATTGTCCTACTCAGATGCAGACACCTCAGCAGCAGAATATCCAGAACAGAGGTGCCCCCTCACAGCTACATCTAATGCAAGCTGCACTAGAAGGCCCTCAGATTGGCCAAGGGAGACTGGAAGCCCCGCCAGCTATGACGAATGCCAGGATCCACTCCCTCACTAGAGAAGATGTGGCGAACGCTTCGACTGTTGTCACAGGTCAGATACTCATTTTCAGTCAGTATGCTACTGTATTATTTGACACTGGGGCAACACACTCGTTTATCTCTACACCCTTCACAAGTAAGATAGATATGCCACCGCAAGCCTTAGATGGAAAATTTTTTAATGACCCTTCCTTCAGGAGAAGTAATGCCATCCACTCATATGCTGCGAGCCGCACCTATCCGAATCGCAGACAGGGAACTATACTGTGATCTGATAATGCTGGATATGCAGGATTATGATATAATATTGGGCATGGATTTTTTGAGCAAATACGGAGCTTCGATTGAGTGCCGTAAAAGAAAGGTGGTCTTCCGGCCCGAGGCAGAATTGATATTTGAATTTAGCGGAATTCCAAGGGGAGAGACTGAGAAATTCCTATCAGCTCTGGAAGCACGGAAGCTGTTGGGCAATGGATGCACGGGGTTTCTAGCACATGTGGTCGATGCAAGTAGAGCAGAGGATCAGAAGCTAGAGAATGTCAGAGTTGTATGCAACTTTCCAGATGTCTTCCTCGATGAACTGCCAGGGTTAGCACCTGACAGAGAAAGTGAATTTGAGATCGAATTGATTCCTGGTACTAAACCGATCTCTAAGGCACCCTACCGTATGGCGCTAGCTGAATTGAAAGAGTTACAGGAACAGTTACTGGAGTTACTTGACAAGGGACTTATTCACCCTAGCCACTCTCCATGGGGAGCTCCCGTACTATTTGTGAAGAAAAGGGATGGATCTATGCGAATGTGCATAGATTACCGAGCGCTGAATAAGGTAACAATCAAGAGCAGGTACCCTTTACCTCGGATTGATGACTATTTGACCAATTGAAAGGTGCCACCGTCTTCTCCAAGATTGATTTGAGATCTGGCTATCATCAAGTGAAAGTGAAACAAGATGATATACCAAAGACGACCTTCCGAACGAGATACGGACATTATGAATTCGTAGTAATGCCCTTCGGAGTTACAAATGCTCCTTCCCTATTCATGGAATTGATGAATTGAGTGTTCTCGGAATATCTCAATAAATTTGTGATAGTCTTCATCGATGATATTCTTATCTACTCGAAGACCCAGGAAGAGCATGCTGAGCACCTGAGCATGTTAGAGTGTATACTAAAAGCCTAGCTTTTGGTATAAACATTTATCTAGAAATAAGAATCACATTGGTCAAATGTCTACATTTATGATAAATGTAGTTGCTCAATTAATTTATATTGTAGATAACATGGTGTGTGGTGTCACATACAGAAGATCATGTTACCGGTTCCTTATAAATTATAAACAGTAGCTCACGACCAAGATGGAAAGGAACAAACCATTGGAAGGTCGTAGTGTAATTAGGTATTAGTTTATCTTAACTATATAATTACACTAGTACACTTAGAGTGTATTGAGTAGGACCATTTGAGGTCATTCCTTTTATACTGACTTTATAAAGGAACAAAGACCTCAGTTATTATGGAAGTGTGTGCTCTTAATCCTAATATAATAACAAGCACATATATTTGATATTTATTTCTTTAATTTATCAATGAGTGAGATTTAGTTCGATAAATCAATAAGCCCGATAAGTTGGGAAATGATATCACTTATAGTGTGTGTTGTTGATTATAGAAGGAAACTATGTCCTAGTGATCTAGGTTGAGAATGTCCCCAAGAGGAGCTCATAAGGATTGTCATGTTAAACCCTGCAGGTGGACTTAGTCCGATATGACGATGAAGTTGAGTGGTACTACTCTTGGAGCTAGATATTAATTAAGCGAGTTGTTAGTAACTTACTTAATTAGTGGACATTTGTTATCTTAAACACAGGAAGACTAACATACTCATAATAAGAAGGAGCCCAAAATGTAATTTGGGATTGGTGCGGTAGTTTAATAATAGTTCTTTAGTGGAATGAATTATTATTGATGAAATTAAGTTGTGTGTTCGGGGCGAACACGGGATGCTTAATTTCATCGGGAGACCAAAACCAATTCCTCCTCTCGGTCCCTATCGTAGCCTCTAGTATATAGAGATTTATACCCACCTGATACCCACCTTTCTACCCATCTAAGGGCCGGCCAAGCTAGCTTGGAACCCAAGCTAGGGCCGGCTAAACCAAGTGGATGAGCCATGATAGGTGGCCGCCAAAGCTTGGGTCCCAAGCTTAGGTGGCCGCCACTAGAATATTAAAAGGATTTTTATTAAAAATTTCTTATGTGGATATCATGATTTTAAAAGAGAGTTTAAAATTAAAAATTTCCTTTTATAGTTTCTACAAAAGATTAAGAGAAGAGATTAATCTCTTTCCTTATTTGTAGTTTAAAAGGATGGTTTTAATTTTTGGTAAAAACTTTCCTTATTTGTAAATCATCTACATGTTTAAAAGAGAGTTTAAAATTTGAAATCTTTCCTTATTTGTTGATTAAAGGAGAATTTTAAATTTTAAGAAAACTTTCCTTTTTAACCATGTTCATGATTTAAAAGAAAGTTTAAAAATTAATAATTCTCTTTTATTAGTTTCTACAAAAGATTGAGAAAAGATTTGATATCTTTCCTTATTTGTAGATTAAAAGAGATTTTAATTTTTAGAGATAACTTTCTTTTTATCCACATGTTTAAAAGAAAGATTTTAATTTATTAAATTTTCTTTTTATAAACCAATCATGAAGGGATTAAATTATTGGAGAAGTTTTATAAATTTCTGGAGACAAATTAGGAAGTTTTAATTAATTAAAACTCTCATTGTTTGTAGCTTTTATGTGGCCGGCCATTGTATTTGAAAAAGAAAATTATTTTTAATTAAATAATTTTTTCTTTTCAATGGAAAAAGAATTAAGGAAATTTTTATTAAATTTTCCTTATTTGCCAAGACCAAGGATTATAAAAGAGGGGGTAGAGGAGGCTTCAAGGCTAACGACTCTATTCTATTTTTCTCCATCTTTTCTTCCTTGGGTGTGGCCGGCCCTTTCTTTCCTCTCCTCTCCTTTGTGTGGCCGAAACCTTCTCATGGTGGAGATAGCTTTGGTGGCCGGATCTAAGAAGGAGAAGAAGGAAAGAAAAGAAGCCTCTTTTCTAGCATCCCTTGGAGCATGGTGGTGGTGGCCGAACCTCTTCATCCTAGGAGAAGTTTTGATGGCCGAAACTTGTAAGGAAGAAGAAGGTGCTTGGTGGTTCTCATCTCGGAAGATCGTTGCCCACACAACGTCCGAGGTTAGAAGAGGAATACGGTAGAAGATCAAGAGTTTTTTTCTAAAAAGTATAACTAGTATTTTTTCTTTCCGCATCATACTAGTTATTTTTGGAAATAATACTAAATATAAGAGGCATACGATTCTAGTGTTTCGAATTTGTTTTCGATATAGTGTTCTTTTGTTTTTATTTTCCTTGTGATTTGATTGTTCTTTTCGGTTGACCTAAAGTTATTTTAGGAAATTAAATATTAGCTTTCCATAAAAGATTTTGTCTAGTCGGTGGTGGTTTCTCCCATATCCAAGAAGGTCATGTGCCTCGCCACGTCAGTACTAGAAACTAATTATGGAAATTAATATTTAATGGAATTAATAACTTAAGGTGATTTGGGTCGAACGTGTTAAGTTCCGTAGGAGACCCAAGTCAAAACCTAAAAGAACGAATAGATTAAGTTTTGGATCAAACGTGTTAAGTTCCGCAGGCGATCCAAAATTTAATTTAAAAGAACACATGGTAGCTAGGAAAAGGTTCAGACCTTTATACAAAAATTTTTGTACAGTGGAACCTCTAGGTTTTTCGAGTAGCAACCAACAGAGCATAACATTACAAATTCTCCGGGAGAGACAATTGTATGCCAAATTCTCAAAGTGCGAATTTTGGCTTGACCAGGTGTCATTTTTGGGTCACGTGATCTCTAAGGACGGAATTATGGTAGACCCAAGCAAGATAGAAGCCGTGAGTAACTGGAACAGACCAAAGAATGCCAGTGAAATCCGAAGTTTCCTCGGACTAGCCGGCTATTATCGGAAATTCGTAGAGGGTTTTTCCATAATTGCAACCCCTATGACGGCCCTCACCATGAAGAACAAGAGGTACGAATGGACGGAGGATTGTGAGAGAAGTTTCACGGAGTTGAAGAGAAAATTGACTAGTGCTCCAATTCTCACTCTTCCAGAAAGTAACGGGGGATTCGATATGTACAGCGACGCTTCCAGATTGGGACTCGAAGTTGTACTTATGCAGAATGGAAAAGTCATTGCGTATGCCTCTCGACAACTCAAGGAGCATGAAAAGAATTATCCCACACATGACTTAGAGCTAGCCGCTGTAGTCTTTGCTCTCAAGATATGGAGGCATTATCTATATGGGGCCCAGTGTAAAATTTATACAAATCACCAGAGTCTGAAATATTTCTTTACACAGAAAGACCTAAACATGCGACAACGGAGATGGCTCGAGCTAGTCAAGGATTATGACTGCGAGATCTTCTATCATCCGGGAAAAGCAAACAAGGTAGCAGATGCGCTCAGTAGGAAGTTCTGAGTTACCGAAACTTTTTTTTAGTTCGAGGATGAACTTTTATGAGGTATGGGAGACTGTAACACGCATAGGGTCCTTAGCAAAATTCTAGAATATTTTATCATGAATAAAGAAAAAATATATATGCTTTAATTAAATTTTGCTCCTAGCCGAACACTTAAACAAATAAAATAGAAATAAAAATATATAAGGTCTAGGACTTGAACTCTAGATCTCTCATTAGATGCCTGAATAAGATAATCACTAGACCAAGAGAAATTATTGTTAGAAAAGAGAGGGAAACCATAATTAAATGTAAGAAGAAAAGGCTCTTCTCTTAGAAGGAGAAGTGAGAGTTGTCTTCTTCCTCTCTAATGAAGAGATGCTCTAGAATATTCTTTTCTTACTCACCAAGAAGGGATGCATCTAGACTTTTCTCTTAATTATGAAGAGAGTAAAAGAAAGGAGGAAGAAAAATATATTTTTCCTTCCTCCTCTCATGATGAATAAAAGGAGGAAATTAAAATGAGTTGGCATTTTTCCTCATTCACCTTCCTACTCCCTCCTCCTCCACCGTGACCTCTTCTTCACCATTTCCTCTTCTTTCTGAGACCAAAGAGCAAGGAAGCTTCCCCTCTCTAGGAAGGATCCACAACAAAGGTTAAATCTCTAAGGAAAACAAGCGCAAGGAAGTGAGTATCCCCTCACTGCAGTACAAGTAGCTTCGGTTTAAAATGTTTTTCGAAACTCTAAAAATTATCTTGCAAGAATGTGGTCAAGATAAAGAATAGGTAGTCACTTAGGGTTAACAAGTGATAAGAGATGCTTCAAGTTATAGAAAAAGAAAAAGAGAAATTTAGAGCCTTATTGCATATTTCGGCCAAGGATGGAAGAGAGGACCTAGAACAAGTTTTCTTTGATCACATGCTTAATTTTTCTACTCTATGATATATGAATTTCACATGTTGTTAGTTAAGTCTTCATTCTTCATGTTGTGAAAAAAAAAAGAGATACCTATCTATATGGTTCGGCCAAAATTGATTATAAGGCCTTAGGTCAAGAATTTTAGATAGAAACCATACTAGTTGTATCTCTTTGTGATGTATGAATTTTTACATGTTTATAACCAAAGTTTTTATGCTTCTTATGGAATAAAATGGTATGAAACCCTACTGATATGTTTGGCCAAATTGAAATAAATGGGTTAGGGTTAAAGTTTTGAACTCAAATATGCTTAGATCATGAAGTACAATACCTTGTATGCACTTAGATTAAATGGGCTTGTTATATGTTTAAGTTTTATGCTCCTTATGGAATAAAATGATATGAAATCCTACTGATATGTTTCGGCCAAATGAAAATAAATGGGTTAGGGTTAGAGTTTTGAACTCAAATAGGCTTATTCATGAAGTATAGTGCATTGTAGGTACTTGTACAATGCTCTATAGGTACTTAGATTAAATGTGCATGTTACATGTTTAAGTCTTATGCTTCTTATGGAATAAAAAGACATGAAACCCTACTGATATGTTTCGGCCAAATGAAAATAAATGGGTTAGGGTTAGAGTTTTGAACTCAAATAGGCTTATTCATGAAGTATAGTGCCTTGTAGGTACTTGTACAATGCTCTATAGGTACTTAGACTAAATGTGCATGTTACATGTTTAAGTCTTATGCTTCTTATGGAATAAAATGATATGAAACCCTACTGATATGTTTCGGCCAAATTGAAATAAATGGGTTAGGGTTAGAGTTTTGAACTCAAACATGCTTATTCATGAAGTATAATGCCTTGTATGTGCTTAGATCAAGTTTACATGTTATGTGGATAAGTTCTATGCTTCATATGGAACCAAATGATATAAGAACCCTACTGATATGTTTCAGCCAAATTGAAATAAATGGGTTAGGGTTAGAGTTTTGAACTCAAACATGCTTATTCATGAAGTATAATGCCTTGTATGTGCTTAGATCAAGTTTACATGTTATGTGGATAAGTTCTATGCTTCATATGGAACCAAATGATATAAGAACCCTACTGATATGTTTCAGCCAAATTGAAATAAATGGGTTAGGGTTAGAGTTTTGAACTCAAACATGCTTATTCATGAAGTATAATGCCTTGTATGTGCTTAGATCAAGTTTACATGTTATGTGGATAAGTTCTATGCTTCATATGGAACCAAATGATATAAGAACCCTACTGATATGTTTCGGCCAAATTGAGATAAATGGGTTAAGGTTAGACTTTTGAACTCAAACATGCTTATTCATGAAGTATAATGCCTTGTATGTGCTTAGATCAAGTTTACATGTTATGTGGATAAGTTCTATGCTTCATATGGAACGAAATGAGGTTGAAACCTACTGATATGGTTTGGCCAAGATGGATTAATTGGGTTAGGAAAGAGTTTAAACCTAACCAAACATGCTTATGCATTTTCATGATATGTAGCCTTTGATATATAAGTAGATTAAGCTTTCATGCTTTATGATGTGATGAAAATATGCTTTACGATATGTTGCATTTCTATGTCTTATGATAAGATGTGCCATGTTTATGATATGATATGATAGACTTATGACATGATAGGCTATGATCATGATATGATATGCTAGACTCATGATATGATATGCCATGTTCATGATATGTTATGCTAAGTTCATGAGATGATATGCCAAGTTTGATGATAAGAAAATAACATGTTATACTTTATGTTATGATAAGAACATGTTATATAATGCATGTGTGAATGGCTTATGTAAGAAGAAAAGCCTAAAGAGTTGCTTCCCTTAAGTTGGGACCAAGAGCATTCTTCATGTTATGAAAAAGAGTTGCTTCCCTTAAGTTGGGACCAAGAGCACCTTCATGTTATGAAAAAGAGTTGCTTCCCTTAAGTTGGGATCAAGAGCACACTTCATGCTATGGTAAAGAGATGCTTCCCTTAAGTTGGGGATCAAGAGCTCTCTTCATGATATGACAATAATTATGACATGTATGATATGATGAGATATGATATGCATGATATTTTACTTTGTATGGCTTGTACCAAGGGTGGGCTCCATAAGCGCCCTGGGGTCGACAGACTATGAACGGACCTCGTTAAGGGATGGGCTTCTCAGTACGCCCCTAGGTCGACGGACTATGAACGGACCTAGATCCCTAGTAGGTTCGGGGCTAGCTATCCTGTCCTAGGGATTGCGCGCATTTATGTTTACATGTGGTACAAGCCGGGGCCCTTCTCATGATGATGATATGATATTCAAGTATGTATACTATATGTTTTGAAAGAAGCATGATGCATATGTGCATTCCATGATACATGTTTTAAAAATATACATATTGCATCTACATGCACATATTTATGAAATTATGTTTATGCACCCTTATGAACAGGTATGAGTTATGATACATGTTTACATGATATGATAGGCTTCATGATATGTGCTTACAGAATGTGATATGAATCATGATATACACTCACATGCTATACTCTGATATGTTATACTTCTTATGTGATATGATATATTATGTTCTATTTTCCCTCATGTTATGTTATGAGATGTTATGATTTTTACATGATAAGATATGTTCTATGTTATGATTCTCCATGCTATGTTATGCTATGCTATGGTTTCTACATGTTATGTTATGTTATGTGTTTTTCGGATTTATGGGTAGGCAAGGATCTCACTAAGCCTTTGGCTTATAGCTACACGTTTTCCTTGTACTGCAGATAAAGGCAAGGAATGGATTGTTTAAGGGGAGCAGAGCAGGAAAGGCAATGAGGATGTGTGTGGAAGTGCTGGTGGATAGATCTATTTAACTTTTTGAATTATCTAAGTTATGCATGTGAATAATGTTGGACCTATGCTTATGATAATGTTCAGCTAGTATGATATCCTACTCATGTTATGTTGGTACGTTTGACTTCACATGCCATGTTAAGAGAACTAGATGCATATGGTATATGTTATGATATGAAAAAAAAAACAATTAATTATATATGTCTTCCGCTGCCATTAATCCATATGCATTAGTATAATTGATGTCTATGTTTTAGTGACGTCCGCACCTCTGGGGTGGCCTTAGTGCTACCTGTAAGGGCGGGTGTTACAATAAGTCCATAATACAATCATCAAATGATTGGCTCTAGGGCTCTAACTAACAATCTCCCACTAGCACTAGTGCCAATCAGTGTAGGCTTTAAGCTCCAATGACCTAGTGTGACCATCATGCTTCATCTGTGCCAAAGCCTTGGTCAAGGGATCTGCGATGTTAGCCTCCGTAGGTACTCTGCATATCTTCACATCTCCTCTCTCGATAATCTCTCGAATGAGATGGAAGCGCCGTAGTATGTGTTTGGTCCGCTGGTGTGAGCGAGGTTCTTTCGCCTGTGATATAGCTCCATTGTTGTCACAATAGAGCTCAATAGGGTCAGCGATACTGGGAACCACCCCAAGTTCAGTGATGAACTTGTGGATCCAAACTGCCTCCTTTGCTGCCTCTGATGTAGCAATGTACTCGGCCTCTGTCGTAGAATTAGCTACTGTGTCCTGCTTCGAACTCTTCCAGCTCACATCACCACCATTAATGCAAAATACGAACCCTGATTGCTATCGATAATCATCCTGGTCGGTCTGGAAGCTAGCATCACTGTAACCCTTTACAGCTAGCTCATCATTGCCTCCATATATCAAGAAATATTCTTTAGTCCTTCTTAAGTACTTAAGAATATTCTTGACCGCTATCCAGTGACTTTCACCTGGATCTGACTGGTATCTGCTCGTCATGCTCAAAGCATACGAGACATCAGGTCGAGTACATAACATGGCGTACATGATAGATCCTATTACTGCAGCATAAGGGATCTGATCCATGTGGTCTCTCTCCTCTCTAGAAGAGGGACCTTGAGTCTTCGAAAGACTCACACCATGTGACATCGGCATAAATCCCTTCTTGAGGTTCTGCATGGCAAACCGAAGGAGTACCTTGTCAATGTATGTACTCTGACTTAGGTCAAGCAATCTCTTAGATCTATCTCTATAGATCTGTATCCCTAGAATGCGGAATGCCTCACCTAAGTCCTTCATTGAGAAGCAACTCCCTAGCCAGGTCTTGACAGACTGAAGCATAGGGATGTCCTTCCCAATGAGTAGTATGTCATCCACATACAATATGAGGAAGACAACTATATCCCCTACAACCTTCTTGTAGACACAAGGCTCATCTTTGTTCTTGATGAAACCAAACTGTTTGATTGCATCATCGAATCGAAGATTCCAGCTCCGAGAAGCTTGCTTTAGTCCATAAATGGACCTATGCAGCTTGCATACTCTGCTAGTATGTTGTGGATCTACAAAACCCTCAGGTTGTGTCATGTACACATCCTCGAGCAGGTTTCCATTCAGAAACACAGTTTTGACATCCATCTGCCATATCTCATAGTCATGGTATGTTGTAATAGCAAGCATGATCCGAATGGACTTAAACATCACTACTAGAGAAAAGGTTTCATCATAGTCAATATCATGAATCTGTTTGAAACCTTTAGCTACCAAGAGACCCTTATAGATAAGTCCATCCATGTCAGTCTTTCTCTTAAAGACTCACTTACACCCAATGGGTTTTACCCCTTCAGGTGGATCAACCAAAGTCCATACTTGGTTGGTGTACATGAATTCCATTTCGGATCTCATGGCCTCTAGCCATATCTCGGAATCTGGTCTCATCACAGCTTCCTGATAGGTGGTAGGCTCATCCTCTATGAGCACAATGTCATTATGGTCAGACAAGAGAAATGAGTATCTCTCAGGCTGACGACGTACCCTATCAGACCTGCGAAGAGGTATGTCTACTTGAACTGGTTGTTATTCCTCAACTCGTTGTGGAACAACATCATCCACAACACTTTGTGGTTCCAGTTCAACTTCCATCGAGGCTTCAGTGCTATTGTTCGCATCTTGAACTTCTTCAAGATCGAACGTGCTCCCACTAGTCTTTCTAGAAACAAAGTCCCTTTTTAGAAAGACCCCAGTCTTTGCCACAACTACCTTGTGCTGACTGGGAATGTAGAAGTAATATCCCTTAGTTTCATTGGGATATCCAATAAAATAGCACTTGTCGGATTTGGATCCTAACTTGTCTGAGACTTGACGTCGAACATAAGCCTCACAACCCCAAATCCTCATGAAAGACACCTAGGCATCTCTCCCAGTCCATATCCTATATGGTGTCTTTATCACTACCTTGGATGGAACTCGGTTGAGTATAAAAGCTGCCGTGTCTAGAGCATAGCCCCAAAGGAATGTCGGAAGATCTGTGTGACTCATCATAGATCGTACCATATCTAATAGGGTACGATTCCTCCTTTCGAATACACCATTCCACTGTGGTGTTCCAGGAGGAGTGAGTTGGGATAGAATCCCACACTCAGCTAGGTAGTCACGAAACTCATGGCTAAGGTATTCTCCACCTCGATCTGATCGAAGTATCTTAATACTCTTGCCAAGCTGGTTCTGTACTTCATTCTTGAATTCTTTGAAGTTTTCAAAGGATTCAGACTTATGTGTCATCAAGTACACATAACCATATCTACTGAAGTCATTAGTAAATGTGATGAAGTACCTATAACCGTCTCTAGCAGCGACATTGAAAGGGCCACATACATCACTATGTATGAGTCCTAACAAATCAGTTGCTCTTTCGCTGTACCCACTAAAGGGAGTCTTGGTCATCTTGCCTAGTAGGCATGACTCGCACGTCTCATAAGATTCAAAATCAAATGAGTCCAGCAAACCATCCTTATGGAGCTGGGATAAGCGCTTGTCATTTATATGACCTAAGCGAGAGTGCAAGAGATAGGTTTGGTTCAAGTCATTTGACTTGAACCTCTTGATATTTATGTTATAGATGGGGCTTTCAAGATCTAGAATGTAGAGTTCGTTCATCAGAGGTGCACTACAATAGAACATATCTTTTAAATAAACAGAACAACATTTGTCCTTTATAATAAAAGAGAAACCTTTCTTGTCCAAACAAGAAACTAAAATTATGTTCTTAGTTAATGCAGGCACATAACAACAATCATCCAACTCTAATACAATCCCAGAGGGCAGAGATAGAAAATAAGTCCCTACAGCAACAGCAGCAACCTGTGCTCCATTGCCTACGCGTAGGTCCACCTCGCCCTTCACCAATGCCCTGCTATTTCTCAGCACCTGCACATTAGTACAAATGTGAGATGCACATCTGGTATCTAATACCCATGATGAAGAAATAGATAGATTGACTTCTATAACATATATACCTGAAGTGGAAGTCTCACTTCGCTTCTTCTTAAGATCTTCCAGGTACACCTTGCAGTTCCTCTTCTAGACCGAAGTGGAAGCAGGTAGCATCCTTGGTGACCCCTCCTTTAGGCTTCAGTGTCTTGCCTTTGCCCTTGGCTTGGGACTTTCCTTTGCCTTTGGACTTGCCCTTGCCCTTGTGTTTCGAACCATCGAACAGAGTGGGCTTTGCCTTCTTAAAGTTCAGCTCAACAGTGCTAGGCAATGACTTGTCAATTTCGTTCATATTATAGTTTAGAACGAATCGACTATAGCTATCAGCAAGGATTGCAAGATCGGTCAGTAGCCAGCCAAGCGGGAATCCCAACCTCCGTAGGTTTTCTATGTACCCAATCATTTTAAGTACATATGGGCCTACGGAGCCCCATCTGACATCTAAAACAGTGCCCTTGAGATCTCAAATCTCTCATGCCTCGCTTGTCCTTGATACAGTTGATGAAGATGTTCAACCATATCGTAAGCGCCCATTAACTCGTGTTGCTTCTGAAGCTCAGAGTTCATGGTCGCGAGCATTAGACAGGACACATCTAATGCGTTATCTTGATGCTTCTTGTAAGCATCTTTGTCTGCTCGCATGGCATTGGCAGGAGGAGCCTCCGGAATGGGCTGCTCCAGAACGTACAGTTTAGGTTTCTGGGTGAGAACTATTCTTAGGTTCCTGTACCAGTCCAGGAAATTTACTCCGTTGAGCTTGTCCTTCTCAAGGACAGAACACAGAAAGAAGGTGTTCGTATTCGATGTCATGGTTTATCTACAACAGAAAAAATGCAGAAAATAAATATCATATTCTTTAAATCATTTAATTAGGTCTTTAACTAAATGATGCTCCCACTGAATTCTATAATTCATGTGGGACAAGATCCACATCATACTAACCCTTGAGTTAGCTTTGGCTAATACGCCCAAGACTTAGTATGATCGGTAGGTAATGATTTACCAATTACATCTCTATGCAACTCTTGTTTATAGGATCATTATCCGCAGTCATATTAAAACTTGAGTTAGCTTTGGCTAATACGCCCAAGAATTAATATAAATGTGATTTATGTCCTATCTTTCCAACCATTGGAAGAATGCCTATAGTTGTACTCGATCCAACCGAGTTGACTAGGAATACTCAATCTAATTGAGTTTGTATTCGCCCATGCGTTGATAAGCGGGACCAAGATTGTCCCTCCATACCCTACCAAGATAATATGTGTTGCTCTGCTTTGGCAGATTCAACAACACATGTGATCGAGGTAGTGATATGTATCACGGCACGGTAGGCATTAGAGTTGACGTGATTTAGATCTAATCTAAACGATGATGCGTATCATATACTCGATAGATCTAATCTAATCGAAGGGTGCATCATGTGCACGACTTAGATCTAATCGTTAGGCACTAATTAATTACTTAATCATGCATCACATATACACAAGCAATTAATTAAATTAATTCGTGATTAGTCATGGCCCTACTACGATCTTCTCAAGACAATGAGAAGATCGGATGGTCAACCTAGGGTCAATAGCTTCTCAAGCTCCTCCCTTTGACCACCTTGTGTTGCTAGCGCCCTCCTCGTAACTATGTCTCGAGTGGACCTTCCACCGCTCCAATTTTGTACATTACAATTTTGAAACTCGAGTTACATTTGAGTCTAAACTAATTTACAACAAGAATATAAAATAGAGAAAGGCACGACGCGCAGGTCGCGAATAAAAATACAACACGCACATCACATTACGACACGTAGGCCGTATTATGAATTACAACACATTTATTCCAATACAATTGGGTGTTTTGGGCCATGACTATCACAAATTATATATAATTCTAAATTATGTATTTTCTATAATTTTATGCAATTTTAATACCAATTTTTACAATTTTTACGAGTAAAAATTCCCGACGGTCCCGTTTAGCGATTTTCGGGCGCAATCGCGGAACAAATCCCCTTGCGGGGCCAGGGGTGTTGGAGTGTATACTGAAAGCCTAAGCTTTAGTAAACATTTGTTTTAAATAAAGAATCACATTTGGTCAAATTATCTACATTTGTTTGTAGTTGTTCAATTAATTTATATTGAAGATAACATAGCATGTGGTGTCACATGCAGAAGATAATGTTATCAGTACCTTATAAATTATAAACAGTAGCTCACGACCAAAATGGAAAGGAACAAATCATTAGAAGGTCGTAGTGTAATTAGGTATCAGTTTATCTTGACTGTATAATTACACTAGTACACTTAGAGTGTATTGAGTAGGACCATTTGAGGTCGTTTCTTTTATACTGACTTTATAAAGGAACAAAGACCTCAGTTATTATGGAAGTGTGTGCTCTTAATCCTAATATAATAACAAGCATATATATTTGATATTTATTTCTTTAATTTATCAAAGGGTGAGATTTAGTTCGATGAATCAATAAGCCTGATAAGTTGGGAAATGATATCACTTATAGTGTGTGTTGTTGATTATAGAAGGAAACTGTGTCCTAGAGATACTAGGTTGATAATGTCCCCAAGAGGAGCTCATAAGGATTTTCATGTTAAACCCTGCAGGTGGACTTAGTCCGACATGACGATAAGGTTGAGTGGTACTACTCTTGGACTTAGATATTAATTAAATGAGTTGTTAGTAACTCACTTAATTAGTGGACATTCGATATCTTAAACACAGGGAGACTAACACGCTCATAATAAGAAGGAACCCAAAAATGTAATTTGGGATTTGTGCGGTAGTTCAATGATAGTTCTCTAGTGGAATGAATTATCATTGATAAAATTAAGTTGTGTGTTCGGGGCGAACACGGGATGCTTAATTTTATCGGGAGACCAAAACCAATTCCTCCTCTCGGTCCCTATCGTAGCCTCTTATTTGTAGAGTTCTATACCCACCTATACCCACCTTCTATACCCACCCAATAGGGGTCGGCCAAGCTAGCTTGGGAAACAAGCTAGGGCCGGCCTAGGTATAAGATTGGGTGGTCGGCCCTAGCTTGAACCCAAGCTAGTGGGGCCGGCCAAAATAAATTAAAAGAATTTTAATTTTAATTTTTTATTATGTGGAAGAAATAATTTATTAAAGAGAATTAAAATTAAATTATCTCTCTTGTAAAATTTACAAAAGATTAAAGGAAGAGATTAGATCTCTTTCCTTATTTGTAGATTGGTGAGATATTTTATTTTCTCTTTAAAAATTATTCACATGTTGATAAAATTAAAATTATAGAAATTTCTTTTATTAACCATGTAGAGATTTTTAAAGAGAAATTTTAATTTTAAAATTTCCGGAAACAAATTAGGAAGTCTTAATTGTTGATTGAAACTTGTCTAATTTGTTCTCCCATGATGTGGCCGGCCAATGTAGATTTAATTGGAAATTTTATTTTATTTTTCTCAATTAAATCATGTCAAGGAAATTGAGGAAATTTTATTGTAATTAAATTTCCTAATTTGCCTAGGCCAAGGAATATAAAAGAAGGGGTGAGGGTGCCTTCATGAGATACAACATCTATTATTTCTCTCCCTCTTTTGTTCCTTGGTGTGGCCGGCCATCCTCTCCCTCTCTTCCTCTTGTGGTGGCCGAATCTCCCTCTTCCATTGGAGCTCTTGTGGTGGCCGGATACTACTCGGAGAAGAAGAAGAAGAAGGAGAGAAAGCTAGCATCTCTTGGAGCTTGGTTAGTGTTTTGATTTTCTTCCTTGGTGAAGCTTCCTCTTTGTTGGCCGAACCTAGCTAGGAGGAGAAGAAGGTGATTGGTGGTTTCTCGTCTCGGAAGATCGTTGCCCACACAACGTCCGAGGTTAGAAGAGGAATACGGTAGAAGATCAAGAGGTTTTTCTACAAGGTATAACTAGTAATTTTTCTTTCCGCATCATACTAGTTATTTATGGAAATAATACCAAATACAAGAGGCTTACGATTCTAGTGTTTCGAATTTGTTTTCGATATAGTGTTCTTTTGTTTTTCTTTTCCTTGTGATTTGATTGTTCTTTTTGGTTAACCTAAAGTTATTTTAGGAAATTAAATATTAGCTTTCCATAAAAGGTTTTGTCTAGTCGGTGGTGGTTGCTCCCATATCCAAGAAGGTCATGTGCCTCGCCACGTCAGTACTGGGAACCAATTATGGAAATTAATATTTAATGGAATTAATAACTTAAGGTGATTTGGGTCGAACGTGTTAAGTTCCGCAGGAGATCCAAGTCTAAACCTAAAAGAACAAATAGATTAAGTTTTGGATCAAAAGTGTTAAGTTCCGCATGCGATCCAAAATTTAATTTAAAAGAACACATGGTAGCTACGAAAAGGTTCAGACCTTTGTAAAAAAATTTTGTACAGTGGAACCTCTAGGTTTTCCGAGTAGCAGCCAACAATTGGTATCAGAGCTAGGGTTTTGCCTCTGTGTATTTGGTATTAGGTTAATTATGCACATGTCATACATAATTTAGGCAGGTTAATAGTAGGATGTGCTAACTTTGTGGATGCAGGATCCAACTATTATGGCTTTTAGTTATTATGTGTGTGATTGGACCCTTGGACATGTCAAGGGTATTTATATGTGTGTGCATGATTGTATTAAAATACAGCAGGAGCTGTATTTAGTTTTATTAGGATTTTATTTTTGATCTAGATACATGTACATTCCTTTTATGGAATATAGGATCAAAATGTAAAATTCTATTTATGTCGCGGATCGAATCTTGCAACGCGTGGAACCTTCTAAGGACCAGAGGCGCAGCGGAACTAGGAGCAAGATGGATGTGACAGCTAGACCCGGTGGCTGTGGCAACAGCTTGGGATGACAACACACGGAGGACAACTAGAGATAAAAGCCATAATAGTTGAAAATTAGATTTTCTATTTATTGCTTTTATATTGTGCTGTGTGTATATGTTAGTTTACATGTTTAGTAGGCTAGCATAGTTAAAATTCTTCATTTATAAATAACTAAGTGGGAGAGGGATTTTTAAATAAATCCCATGGTCTCCATTACTGGTTTGTAAGTGATGCAAACAAGCTTGCGCGTTGGCTTTGAGTGCCTTCCTCCATAACGGATGAGCTTGTTTGTGGATCACTAGAACAGACTTCCATTTTTGGATGACTATAGGAAGTTAATTAAGAGCGTGTGATCTTCCCCAACGGAAGGGGCATAATCTTATTAATGGACTTAGTGTCAAGTAATGGTATACACTTAGACACATCTAATAGTATCCTCCCCATCGGAGTCACTGCTATTATTTGTGTGACCAAAAGACACCAACTATTAATTTTATTTGTCAAAAAGTTAGGTTGACAAGATAATAAAATTAATGGGATAAAACCCTCCTTTTACAAATGTTGAATTAGTATACGTCCACACTAACGTGGCATACAAAATTCACGGTGTTTTGAGGTGTTGGTTAATTTAAAATAGTATTGTTTGAGGAATCAATATTATTCTAAATTTAGAGTTCTGACCAAAAGTTATTTGTGATTCTTAGGATGACTTTCAACCCACTGTCCATCATACTTCAACAGAATAGACTTACTGGACCTAATTACATAGATTGAAAAAGGAACCTGGATATTGTCCTTACTGCTATAAGCCTTGTCCTGAAGCACCTACTGGTGAATCTACCCAAGAGGAGATTGAATATCATAGGAAATGGGTAAAAGCAGATGAGATGGCGCGGTGTTACATTTTGGCTTCAATGTCAAATGTATTGCAACATCAGCATCAAGATTTACCAACAGCCTATGATATTATGAACAATCTCAAGGAACTCTTTGGTCATCAGGATAGGGCTTCTAGGCAAGAAGCCATGAGAAAGATAATGACAGCCACCATGCAAGAGGGTACTTCTGTAAGGGATCATATCCTAAAGATGATGGCTTATCTGAACGAGATACAGATCCTTGGAGGAGAAATTGATGGGGAAACCCAGATCGATATGATCCTCCAAACGCTACCTAGAAGTTTTGAGCAGTTCCGCCTGAACTATAATATGAATAAGAGGATTTATTCATTAGGAGAACTACTGACAGAACTTCAAGCAGCAGAAGGATTATTTCGTCACAATGCTCAAATTCACTATGCTGAAAATGGTTCTACTTCTAAACCGAGAGGAAAGAAGAAGAAGAAACAAGCTGGTTCAACAAAGAAAGTGAATAAATCTCAGAGTACGGGATTTAAAGCCGGAATGAAGAAGCCGAAGGGCAAATGCTTCATCTGCAAGCAGGCAGGACATTGGAACGCGGACTGTCCTCGTAGGAACCAAAACAAAGGTATATCTCATGCTCTAGTAGTTGAAACATGTTTAGCGGTGTTATCTACCAGCACCTGGTGTGTAAATACGGGAGCCACTGATCATGTCTGCAATTCCTTACAGGGGTTCCAGGAAACCCGATGACTATCTGAAGGAGAAATTACCGTCTACATGGGCAATGCTACTAAGGTGGCAGCTGTTGCAGTGGGAGACGTCTACTTATCTTTTAGTAGAAATAGAAATTTGGTTTTAAGAAATTATCTTTATGTACCCAGTTTTAGAAAGAATTTAATTTCAGTTTCTAAACTGTTTCTAGATGGATATTCTGTTTCTTTCAGTAACGATGTAGTTATTAAAAGAAATAAAGTGATTATCTGTTCTGGTGCATTGGTTGGCAATTTGTATACTTTAAATCCAATTTCTTCCACAAAACAAAACATGGAAATTTATAACTCATCTTCTAATTCTAATAAGAGAAAAGAACCTTCGGAAATGAACCAAGCATATCTTTGGCATCTAAGGCTTGGTCATATTAACTTAAGTAGGATTCAGAGGCTTATAGCCGATGGACTTTTGAGTTCATTAGAGTTGGAAAATTTTCCAACTTGTGAATCCTGCTTAGAAGGAAAAATGACCAAGAGGCCGTTGAAGGCCAAGGGGTATAGAGCCAAAGAAGTGTTAGAATTGGTTCACTCTGATTTGTGTGGTCCTATGTCTGTCCAAGCAAGAGGAGGTTTTGAATATTTTGTCTCTTTCATAGACGATTATTCAAGATACGGATACATTTACCTAATGCGCCGTAAGTCCGAGTGCTTTGATAAGTTCAAAGAATACAAGGCTGATGTGGAGAAACGATTAAATAAAAGTATCAAGATACTACGATCTGATCGTGGTGGCGAATACCTCTTAGGAGAGTTTAGGAATTACTTATCAGAGGCTGGGATTCAATCCGAACACCCCAACAGAATGGTGTAGCAGAACGAATGAATAGGACTCTTATGGAGATGGTTAGATCGATGATGAGTTATTCAGAATTACCAAATTCGTTTTGGGGATATGCTTTGGAAACAGTAGTATACGTTCTGAACTTAGTACCTTCTAAATCAGTTTCTTCTACTCCCATAGAATTGTGGAATGGGCGAAAACCCAGTCTAAGACATATTCGGATTTGGGGTAGTCCAGCACATGTGCTGAAACCAGATGCTGATAAGTTAGAATCTCGTACAGAAGTTCGCATGTTTGTAGGATATCCCAAAGGAACGAAAGGTGGTTTATTTTATAGTCCTAAAGACCAGAAGGTCATTGTTAGCATCAATGCCCAGTTTTTAGAAGAAGACTATATAATGGATCACAAGCCCAGTAGTAAAATTGTTTTACAAGAACTTAGAGAGGACACGTCTACTTCAGTACCAACAGTACAAGATGAAGTATCACAAGAGACTGCAACACGTGTCACACATGATACACAACCATAGACAGTGCCTCGTCGTAGTGGGAGGGTTGTAAGGCAGCCTGAAAGATTCATGTTTTTGGGAGAGTCTTCGGACTTGATCCCGGGTAAACATGAACCTGATCCACGAACATATGACGAAGCACTCCAAGATATAGATGCAGCATCTTGGCAAAAGGCAATGAATTCTGAAATAGAGTCTATGTATTCTAATAAGGTCTGGGAGCTTGTAGAACCACCTGATGGTGTAAAAGTCGTTGGATGCAAGTGGATCTACAAAAGGAAAAGAGGGACAGACGGGAAGGTAGAAACCTTCAAAGCTAGGCTTGTTGCGAAAGGATACACTCAGAAAGAGGGAATCGATTATGAGGAGACCTTTTCACAGGTAGCCATGCTTAAGTCTATCCGGATACTCTTATCCATTGCTGCTCATATGGATTATGAGATTTGGCAAATGGATGTCAAGACAGCTTTCCTTAATGGAAGTCTTGAAGAGAACATCCATATGAAGCAACCAGAAGGGTTCATTGAAAAAGGCAAAGAGCATCTAGTGTGCAAGCTCAATCGGTCCATTTATGGACTAAAGCAAGCTTCAAGATCTTGGAACATCCGGTTTAATGAAGTAATCCAGTCATATGGATTTATTCAAAGTCCGGATGAGTCTTGTGTATATAAGAAGTGTAACGGAAACGTGGTGGTATTTCTTGTACTATACGTAGATGATATTTTGTTAATTGGCAACAATGTCAAGGTATTATCAGACGTAAGGGTATGGTTGTCCAAACAATTTGATATGAAGGACTTAGGAGATTGTGCACACATTCTTGGGATCAAAGTTATAAGGGATCGTAAGAAAAGAATGTTGTGTCTGTCCCAAGCTTCATATATAGATACAATCCTTGCTCGTTTTAGCATGCAGGATTCCAAGAAAAGTTTCTTACCTTTTAGACATGTAGTAGCTCTATATAAAGAGATGTCTCCAAAGACGTCGAAAGAGATAGAGGACATGAAAGCAGTTCCTTATGCTTCGACTGTAGGAAGCCTAATGTATGCAATGCTATGTACGAGACCTGATATCTGTTTTGTC
The DNA here is from genome assembly GCF_018446385.1 of Zingiber officinale. Taxonomy (NCBI): domain Eukaryota; kingdom Viridiplantae; phylum Streptophyta; class Magnoliopsida; order Zingiberales; family Zingiberaceae; genus Zingiber; species Zingiber officinale. The sequence continues at coordinate 68,713,106 of NC_055989.1, forward strand.
GTGGGCATGGTCAGCAGATATCAGAGTAACCCTGGACAAGGACATTGGACTGCGGTAAAGCATATATTAAAGTACCTGAGAAGGACTAGAGATTATATGCTAATTTACCAAGCAGACGATCTGCTCCCTGTGGGTTACACGGATTCAGATTTCCAATCAGATAGGGATAACAGTAAGTCTACATCAGGCTATGTGTTTACTTTAGGAGGTGGAGCCATTTCATGGAGGAGTGTTAAGCAGAAATGCGTTTCGGACTCAACCATGGAAGCTGAGTATGTAGCAGCCTCTGAGGCAGCTAAAGAAGCAGTATGGCTCAGGAACTTTCTAATGGACTTAGATGTGATTCCTGGTTTGCCCAAAATCATCACAATTTATTGTGATAATAGCGGTGCAGTTGCAAACTCGAAGGAACCACGAGCTCATAAGGCAAGTAAACATATAGAGCACAAGTACCACCTGATACGAGATATCGTGAAGCGAGGAGAAGTTGTCATCGCCAAGATTGCATCAGCAGATAACCTGGCAGATCCTTTCACTAAGGCCCTTCTAGCAAAAGCTTTCGATCGGCATGTGGAGGGAATGGGAATCAGATGTATGGTAGAAGATATGGCAGCTTAATCATTATTATAAGTGGGAGATTGTTGGAGTGTATACTGAAAGCCTAAGCTTTTGTAAACATTTGTTTTGAATAAAGAATCACATTTGGTCAAATTATCTACATTTGTTTGTAGTTGTTCAATTAATTTATATTGAAGATAACATAGCATGTGGTGTCACATGCAGAAGATAATGTTATCAGTACCTTATAAATTATAAACAGTAGCTCACGACCAAAATGGAAAGGAACAAATCATTAGAAGGTCGTAGTGTAATTAGGTATCAGTTTATCTTGACTGTATAATTATACTAGTACACTTAGAGTGTATTGAGTAGGACCATTTGAGGGCGTTTCTTTTATACTGACTTTATAAAGGAACAAAGACCTCAGTTATTATAGAAGTGTGTGCTCTTAATCCTAATATAATAACAAGCATATATATTTGATATTTATTTCTTTAATTTATCAAAGGGTGAGATTTAGTTCGATGAATCAATAAGCCTGATAAGTTGGGAAATGATATCACTTATAGTATGTGTTGTTGATTATAGAAGGAAACTGTGTCCTAGAGATACTAGGTTGATAATGTCCCCAAGAGGAGCTCATAAGGATTGTCATGTTAAACCCTGCAGGTGGACTTAGTCCGACATGACGATAAGGTTGAGTGGTACTACTCTTGGACTTAGATATTAATTAAATGAGTTGTTAGTAACTCACTTAATTAGTGGACATTCGATATCTTAAACACAGGGAGACTAACACGCTCATAATAAGAAGGAGCCCAAAAATGTAATTTGGGATTGGTGCGGTAGTTCAATGATAGTTCTCTAGTGGAATGAATTATCATTGATAAAATTAAGTTGTGTGTTCGGGGCGAACACGAGATGCTTAATTTTATCGGGAGACCAAAACCAATTCCTCCTCTCGGTCCCTATCGTAGCCTCCTATTTGTAGAGTTCTATACCCATCTATACCCACCTTCTATACCCACCCAATAGGGGTCGGCCAAGCTAGCTTGGGAACAAGCTAGGCCGGCCTAGGTATAAGATGGCCGGCCCTAGCTTGAACCCAAGCTAGTGGGGCCGGCCAAAATAAATTAAAAGAATTTTAATTTTAATTTTTTATTATGTGGAAGAAATAATTTATTAAAGAGAATTAAAATTAAATTATCTCTCTTGTAAAATTTACAAAAGATTAAAGGAAGAGATTAGATCTCTTTCCTTATTTGTAGATTGGTGAGATATTTTATTTTCTCTTTAAAAATTATTCACATGTTGATAAAATTAAAATTATAGAAATTTCTTTTATTAACCATGTAGAGATTTTTAAAGAGAAATTTTAATTTTAAAATTTCCGGAAACAAATTAGGAAGTTTTAATTGTTGATTGAAACTTGACCAATTTGTTCTCCAATGATGTGGCCGGCCAATGTAGATTTAATTGGAAATTTTATTTTATTTTTCTCAATTAAATCATGTCAAGGAAATTGAGGAAATTTTATTGTAATTAAATTTCCTAATTTGCCTAGGCCAAGGAATATAAAAGAAGGGGTGAGGGTGCCTTCATGAGATACAACATCTATTATTTCTCTCCCTCTTTTGTTCCTTGGTGTGGCCGGCCATCCTCTCCCTCTCTTCCTCTTATGGTGGCCGAATCTCCCTCTTCCATTGGAGCTCTTGTGGTGGCCGGATACTACTCAGAGAAGAAGAAGAAGAAGGAGAGAAAGCTAGCATCTCTTGGAGCTTGGTTAGTGTTTTGATTTTCTTCCTTGGTGAAGCTTCCTCTTTGTTGGCCGAACCTAGCTAGGAGGAGAAGAAGGTGATTGGTGGTTTCTCGTCTCGGAAGATCGTTGCCAACACAACGTCCGAGGTTAGAAGAGGAATACGGTAGAAGATCAAGAGGTTTTTCTACAAGGTATAACTAGTAATTTTTCTTTCCGCATCATACTAGTTATTTATGGAAATAATACCAAATACAAGAGGCTTACGATTCTAGTGTTTCGAATTTGTTTTCGATATAGTGTTCTTTTGTTTTTCTTTTCCTTGTGATTTGATTGTTCTTTTTGGTTAACCTAAAGTTATTTTAGGAAATTAAATATTAGCTTTCCATAAAAGGTTTTGTCTAGTCGGTGGTGGTTGCTCCCATATCCAAGAAGGTCATGTGCCTCGCCACGTCAGTACTGGGAACCAATTATGGAAATTAATATTTAATGGAATTAATAACTTAAGGTGATTTGGGTCGAACGTGTTAAGTTCCGCAGGAGATCCAAGTCTAAACCTAAAAGAATAAATAGATTAAGTTTTGGATCAAAAGTGTTAAGTTCCGCAGGAGATCCAAAATTTAATTTAAAAGAACACATGGTAGCTAGGAAAATGTTCAGACCTTTGTACAAAAATTTTGTACAGTGGAACCTCTAGGTTTTCCGAGAAGCAACCAACAAGGGGCAGCGCCCCTACCCGCGATCTAACCATCGTGAGTGCACCTTAGCAATCCAATAGCGCCTTAGCCCGCTGTCCCAAAAAGTTTTGGGACGAAACCAAGCCGTTTTGGAAAAATCTTCCTGGTAGCCGAAGCCTACAAGTGCCGAAACACTTGTGCTTTGCTTCTACAAGAAAATTACTCATAAAAACCATAAAAAACCTAAATTTACAGAAAATCACAGAAGCTATATTTTTCATAAAAATCAAAAATAAACTCATACAAGTGTTTGCACGTGGCTCTGATACCACTGTTGGATTTTTCGGGCCGCGAAAACCGTGTTTTCGCGTCGCGGAAACCCCGAAAGCCCCATCCACCGGATCCGTGCAAAGAAAAATAAAATAAAATATGAGTACGAGTTTACAAACTCTAGATCTACACTAGATAAGAGTATTACCCTCGATGCGATGCCCTTCGCTATCCCGCTAGTCCAACGGCTTGCCGGATCTCAAGATTGTCAACGTAGACAATCCTCTACATGCATCCACACGAACACACTAGGTGGAGAAGGACTAAACAAAGGTGTGCTAGCACCTAGGGTGTCCGGCCAAGATAGGAGAGGGAGAGCAAGAAGAGAGAGCTCAAGGAGGAAGAAGAGTTGATTAGCCTTGAATGAAAAAATGAAATCTATTCATTTTTGTGTGTGGCCGACCACAATTGTAACTCCATTACAATTAATGTGGCCGACCACATTAAATGGAATGGAGGTTTGTAACCTCCATGATGTGGCACACACTTAAGTAACCATGATGATGTGGAGCATCATCATTGGTCCACATCATGCCAACTCACTAATGAGGTGGCAAAAGTCAAGTCAAACTTGACTCTTCCTCTTCCTCTCAAGTCAAGTCAAACTTGACTTAATCTCTCTCATGGTTGATCTAATCCAACCATTTAATTCAAGCCAATTTAATATAATGAATCTAATTCATTTAATTAAATTGATTCAATGAGTCATAATCTAAATTAGACTCATTGAAAACATGAATCAACTCGAGTCCAACTCAATTAGCCCAATTAGGATTACTCTTATTCCAATTTGATTCATCACATGAATCTAATCCTCTTGGTTCATCATATGAACCTAATCTCCATCTAATTGTCCTTAGTGTGTGACCCTATAGGTTCTTGTAACGTTGGCAATGCCCCTAAACCCATTTAGGAGCATAAGTAATGAGCGGTATCTAGCAACACATCATTACTACCCAAGTTACAAGAATGTTGAGATCCAACATCACCTTGTGACTACTAATTGTGACTCCTCACAATATATGACAAGTGTCCTTCTATCCTAGACATCTAGATTGATCAATGTGAGGCATAGACCGTGTCATCCTCTGACCAATCTAAATCTTGAACTCCAAGTAGACTCACTAAATCAAATGAGCTCAATATCTCATATTGACTCATTTGGACATGGCCATGCACTTCGTGGTCTCACTCTATCAAGAATATCGATGTCTCTCCCGTCATATAGGAGGGATAGATCCCATCTACATTACTCACATCCCTCTGCATAATTCGTTACATACACAGTAATCGCCTTTATAGTCCACCCAGTTACGGGTGACGTTTGACGAAACCAAAGTACATAACTCCTTATGTAGGGAACCATGGTGACTTCAGGTCTAAGGAGTAGTAGTCATACTAATAGCCACATGAGAAAGTATATGACACTCATATAACGATCCATGATACTTTCTCATAGCGGGTCATTCAGTATACATTCTCCAATGCATACTCATGTGTTAACTTGATATCTCTTTATCCATGACTTGTGAGATCAAGTCATCGAGTTGACCTACATGCTAGTCTTATTGTATTAACATTGTCCCTGAATGTTAATACTCGACTAGGAATGATTAAGAGTAGTGTTCCCTATATCATCTCACTATTGGTTCAACTAACCGATTGATATAGGTGAGAACCTTCTACTCAATGACGCTATTATACTTAGTTTATTTGGCACCAATACAAGTAAATATAATAACCAAAACAAATGCCTTTATTTATATATGAATATGATACAATAAGTCCATAATACAATCATCAAATGATTGGCTCTAGGGCTCTAACTAACAATAACCTCTGTTATTATGGATGTGCATACTCTTAATCCCGATATAATAAAAAGTACATATACTTAGTATTTATATCTTTAATTTATCAATAGGTGAGATTTATTCGTTAAATCAATAGGCCCGATAAGTTGGGAAATAATATTATTTATATAGTATGTTGTTGATTATAGAAGGAAACTGTTTCCTAATTATCTAGGTTGATGATGCCCCCTTGAGAAGCTCAAAAGGATTGTCATGTAAACCCTGCAGGTGGACTTAGTCCGACATGACATTGAAGTTGAGTTGTACTACTCTTGGAGCTAGATATTAATTAAGTGAGTTGTTAGTAACTCATTTAATTAATGGACATTCAATATCTTAAATACAGGGAGATTAATGCACTCATGATAAGAAGGAGCCCATAATGTAATATGGGATTGGTGTGGTAGTTCAATAATAACTCTTTAGTGGTATGAGCTATTATTGATGAATTTGAGTTGGGTGTTCGGGTCGAACACAGGAAGCTTAAGCTCATCAGGAGGCCAAAACCAATTCCTCCTCTCGGTCCCTGCTGTAGCCTCTATAAAGCCTCGCGTTCACCCGTTTTGATTTTCCTTCTTACCCAAATGAGAGGTCGACCACATCCTTGCTTGGTGGCCAAGCAAGGGGCCGGCCAAGCCCTCTTGGTGCCCAAGATGTGGGCTAGCCAAGCCATGCTTAGTGCCCAAGCATGGGGCCGGCCATACAAGAAGAGAATAGGAAGTTTTGTTAAAAATAAAATTGTGTTAAAATCTTTCCTTTTATAGCTTTCTACAATGGATTAAAAGAGAGATTTTAATTTTGTTAAAATCTTTCCTTTTTATAGTTATTTACAATGATTAAAAGAGAGATTTTAATTTTGTTAAAATCTTTCCTTTTGTAACCAACCATTATAGGAATAAAAGGAAGATTTTGTTTAAAACAAAATTTTGTTATAATCTTTCCTTTTATAGCTATTTAGAATGGTTTAAAAGAGAGATTTTAATTTTGTTAAAATCTTTCCTTTTTGTAACCATCTACAATAGAAAATAAAAGGAAATTTTATTAAAAACTTTCCTTATTAGCCGCTAGCAAAGATTATAAAAGAGGAGGAGGGAGGTGCCCAAAAACTAACACAACCTAAGACTCCTCTTTTATTCTCTTGTGTGGCCGACCCTTCTTCTATCTTCTTCTATTGTCTTCTTTCCCTAAAGGCCAGCGGCATCCATCCTTTCTTCTTCATTAGGGCCGGCGCCCCTTTGGAGAAGACTCTACCTTGGTGGTCGGTTGCTTGGAGGAGGAGGAGAAGAAGAAGAAGAAGAAGGAGGCCTCTTCACTTTGTATTCTTTGGTGGTCGAAAGCTTGGAAAAGAAGGAGAAGGTCGGGTGTCTCCATCTTGGTAGATTGTCGCCCACACGATGTCCAAGAAGAGGAGAGGAATACAGCAGAAGATCAAGAGGTCTTTAGCTACAAGGAATGGTACATCTAGTTCTTTATTCCGCTGCGAACTAGTTTAGCTTTTCTTTGTATGGTTCCTGAAATACCAACACAAGATTCTAGTGATTTTGTGTTTTGATTTTGTGCTTCGATTTTATGTTTCGATCTTGTGCTTCGATTGAGGTCTCTTTAGTTAAACCTAGAGTTTACTGTGAGGAGTTTAAATATTCAATTTCTTTGAAAGGCTTTGTCTAGAAAGTGGTGGATGATCCTATAACCAAGATGGTTGAGTGCCTCGCCAACGACCTGGAAGCCAATCCTTGAAATAGATATTTATTCAACTTCTGTAATATGGTTTAACTTCTGATAAACACATGGGGTTGAACTTGGATTAAAAATGTTAAGTTTCGTTTCCAATCCAATTTTAACTTATTAAAAACACATAGTTTGAACATGGAGTAAAAGTGTTAAGTTTCGTTTCCAATCCAAGTTTAAGAACACATGGGTTGCTAGGAAAAGTTCTGTGCTTGTACAAATTTTTGTACAGGGGAAATAGAACGAAATTCTGAGCAGCACCCAACACCCTTTCCCCATCTCCTATGAGGCGAGCCTCCTCTTTGGAAACACCCTCTTTGCCTCCATCATCATCTCAAGAAGAGGTCGTCCGAGAGAAGACGCAATCTTTTGAATGAACCTTATCTGTTCATCCCTCTTCCAGTCCAACCCCAGGAGACAGCTCAACACAGGAGACCCTTTCTCAACCAGGCGGCTTCTCACCACCTGCATTTTTTGTATCTCCTCGTACAAAGACCACTACTACTACACCGAGTCAGCCTTATCAATCATCGATCATCTTCACCTTACCGTCCACCCAGGATGTGGTCTCCCAGAAATTGACCCCTTGATGCACTGCTTAAATACTGCTAGGGGGTCGCTTAACCAATGATTGGGAGGATGCAGGAAATCAACTCGACGAGTTTACTCCTATGGATCTAGCATACGAGTATTCCTATGCATAAACCAAGGTAATATGATTTGATTTATTGTTCTGTACCCATATTGGGATATTCATATTGATGTTTATCTTTCAGCGGTGGGAAATGAGCATGAGCGTGATCCAACAATTGTACGCCCTAACCTGAAAAATGAGTCATTGAAACAACAAGTTTCTGAGGCAACTTCCACGCACACTGCCAAGCGACTAAGTGAATTAGAGCTTTACCTCCAAGAAGCTCGAGGGTTTGCAAAACCCGAACTCGAAAAAGCGGCCAAATTGAAAATTGCTCTAGATAACTCTGAAGCCCAACTCTAATTAGAAACAACACTCCGAGCAAAAATGAAAATAAAGTTGGATGAGAAAACTACAAAGATTTCATAATTGTCCACTCAATTGCAGGAGTTATGAGTTACACATACAGCCGGATCGGACAGTGACGCCATCGGGAGGTGATCTAGAGAGGTAAGGTTTCGTCGAATCATTGTTGATTTAAGGTTTAGCTAGATTAGAGATCTTCACAGTGTTGATCCTGCGGGTTTTAATTTTGGAAAGGAATTGGATCAGATTTGTGTTTCATTTTTCCTTGATCAGATTATCCTCCTCATCTTGCGGCTGATTGGGGGATTCGGTTGAAGAATTTGGAATCGATGAGGTGTTCTTGAGCTGTCGGGCAAAGGCTAGAAGGGTTGTGCTTGATCAATCATCTTCTTGCTTGGCCTACTTCTTGATCTGATTGGTGTCAGGGAAGTGAGGTTCTGTTCTTTTGTTGTGGTGTTCTTTGATCCGATAACTCAGTTTGGTTCCGGCAGCATCTATTCAGGTTAAGGTAAGGTGAGTAGAATTGGTGTTGGATTCCAATCTTGATCAGATTAGTTAATTCTTGTTGGTGTGATTCGATTGATTCTAATAGGTGTTGTATGCTGTGATACTGGAATTGTGATCGTAAGGTGATTTCCAGCAGCATCACCTGTGGCTTTCAATTAGTGAGGTGAGTTCTTCTCTCTATGAACTACTTAGTTGTGGATGATGTGTAGATTTAGGTATGATTTGGATTACATAATTACTAGATGGTTAGTGATTATGTTTAGATTTATTTGTGCGGAATTAATCTAATGGAATTGTTAGGGTTAGGGTAATTAACCCTAGTCAACCGTTGGATTTCTAATCTAATAGGTGATTAAGGATTAGGTAACTAATCCTAATTAACCATTAGATTAATTAGGTAGATTGAGGTTGAGTTGATTAGGGCTTTGCCCTAATTTAGTATTAGGGATTTTATTTAGCTATTCATTTGGATTTAGCTAAATAAAATATTTATATATTGTTTGACACAGGACTCTGATTCGAGACGGGCGTCTCGACTTCGGATTTGCATTGTACCTTCTATTTGAGGCGGGTACCCTCTGACTTATCTTTTGATAGTGTCTTATGATATGTGCAGTTTATATATACTTACTAGTGTTGGTAGTTAGTATTTTCCTGGGTTTAGTTTAGTTGATACCTGATACATGCTTCTACTGTTATCTACTATACATTAGGCTGGTATACCTTTACTTCTTACCATGTGTATATATGTTCATGGATATGGATATTTATAGTGCTTCACTATACTGGATTAGTTGTTATACATGCTGGATATGTGATGTTGGGTTTATGCTGTTTATTATCATCGTTATATATGTGTTTGTCTGTTTGGTATCTACACATATGGAGGATATGTTCAGGTATGACATATTGTAGCCGCATGCACCATATCGCATGATTGCATGCTGGACGATTGACGACTCCATTATTGTTGAGCTCGTCGGCCGGCTACATTGACCTGCGCACCACGTGACCACTACATGGGTAGTGGCACAGCACACAGGGTGTGTAGGTTGCCCGGTGGTGCTCCGCTGGAGGCTCCACTCATGGGTAGTGTGATAGGCAGCGTGGTAGCACACCGGGGTCCCTCCCCGTCATTGTGTGTTGGGAGATGAGAGCATTGCGCTCTCTCCTATAGTTGAGGTTGGAGGATAGGTGTACTTCGGTGCATCCCGTCCACTCGGTCACTCTTTAGGGGTAGTGACGGCAGAGTGCACGGTGTCACAGCCCTACCCACGCGGTCTCACCATTGTGTGTGAGATGCTGACTGGCGTCAGGGGTGACCATGTCATATTGCATCATATGCACAGATTGCATTTATTGTGATTGTTGCATATTGGATGGTGCACTTGGGTGACTGCATATGATTGACATGCATACAGGATACATGCGTATTTGCTCTGACTATCTTTATCTGTGTATGTCCATAGTCATTCGCCCGAGCCTCGCAGGTGAGTACAGTTTATTTCAGTTATGCACTTCTTATATTCTTGCAGTAGATTGTATTTCATGCTTATTGTTGGTTACTGCAGTTTATTTAGTTATGCATACCTGTTATACTTAGGAGACTGTACTATATATGTATACTGTTAGGATGCTGTACCGTAGGATGGTTCCTGGTAGTTATATGTTGTTGTACATATCTATTGGATTACCTGCTGAGTTCTTTGGACTCACCCCGTTGTTACTATTTTTCAGGTTGAGGCCGTCGGGAGATATTCCAGTCGCTAGCCCCATTATCGCGAGGATTTTCTTTGTCGGATTATATTTTGCTTTTGCATCTTATATACTTGTATTGTGGGTTTGTATTGTGGACTTTATATCGAACACTTGGGTTTACTACTTTTGGTTTTCCGCTGCGGATATATTTTCTTTACTTCGTGGATTTTGTCTTTCCTCATTGTAGTGGAGTAGGATGTTTACATATATCTTCGAGATTCTATATCGTCTTTTCTTATTAAACTGCGTGGATTGATTATATGTTGAACTGTGTGGAATGTTGATATAAACTACGTGGTTTGTTTCTTATTTGTATTGTATTGTTCCGGCCGTGTGTGGCCGAGGTATAGATATATGTATTCTGGATTCATATTGTCACCCGTACAGGGGAGATGCTGCCGAAATTTCTTCGGACAGGGACTACCTGGGGCGTGACAATTCTTTTGGTATCAGAGCTAGGCTCCGATTTCGGATTTTTGTGTCCTGGAGTTTGTTAGCGTATCTGGATTTTCGGGATTTTATCTTATACCAATTTATTTGGTATCAGAGCAAAATTTTGCGATACCTACTTGTCGGGTTTCGGATTTACGATACTTACTTTCGTGAGCATTTCTCGGTATTTTGGATTTGTATGGATTTTCGTCGACTTACTCATTTCGGAATTTCGAGGTATTTTGACGAGGTTCTATTAGTTCTATTTGGGGGCTAAGCATCGACAGGATATCTCCATACGGCAAATAGGTAAACTAGGTAACTTTATAGTTTTTGTACCTGTAGTGATATCTGGGTAACTTTTGTTTACAGATATGACACCTACGCGTGTTCTGGTACCGAGACGTGGGTGACCACGTAAGAGGCCGATAGATTCTCCTGAGATAGAGTCTTCAGAGAGGTCTGCTAGGGTTGAGCCTGTCCGTCAGGGGCAGATTCCTCAGGACATTGTGGGTACGTCTGCGTATCAGATCCCGATAGTTCCGACGTTAGAGGTACCTACCTCGACTGTACCACCAGTGGTACCACCGTCGGTATATTCAGCACCTCCCCCATTAGCTGTACCCGCAGAGTACCCGACACCCTCTCTAGCTGTGCATGCTACCGCGTACTTGGCACCGCAGACACATGTGCCGATTACTACATATTCGGCACCAGTACCGGCAGCACCGGCTGTTTCTTACCCGGTACCACCCACCATACCTTCAGTGGCCCCTACATATGTCTACTCAGTAGTTCCTCCATCAGTACTACCCATAGGAGCAGTCCCAGTGGTTCTGCCCAGTGCTGCAGCGATTCCCACTGACATAGTTACAGCACGTGCATGGAACCCAGCCTTAGCAGAGTCGGCGAAGAGTCGATTCACATTATTCCGCGGGGAGACTGATCCGAGCATAGCTCAGTCCTGGATTGATACTATGGAGCGGACATTCTTTTACATGGCCTGCTCCGAGTGGGAGTAGGCCGAGCTGGCTGCTTACCACCTGCGAGATGGGGCAGAGATCTGGTGGGACACACAACGTTCCATTATAGGCGATCATCATAATACCTGGACGAGATTTAGGGAGGCATTCGAGAGTCAGTATTTTCCCCGAGCATAGTCTGCGGCAGAATAACCGCTCAGTGATGGAGTATAATGCTGAATTTAATCGGTTGGCCAGATTCTGTCCTGAGTTAGTTGCCGATGACAGATCTCGTATGCTTCAGTTTATCCAGGGGTTGGACGGACATCTTCAGCTGAACATTTCTGGTTTTAGTACTTCATCATTCACCGAGACACTGGATAGAGCTCTCATGATTGAGTCCACTCATCGGAGAGTGAATGCAGATAAGAAGAGGAAGCAGACTGATCGGACTTTCGGACAGAGCCAGCAGCCACAGACTACGGGACAGCAGCAGAGCAGTCGCACTCAGACGGGTCAGGGTACTTCTGGGTCATCTGGCCGACACCAGAAGTCAGGACGATCAGGACGTTTCCGGTCTGCTCAGCAGAACCGGAAACAGTCCACTAGTGACTCTTTTTGCACCAGATGCAGATCCCGAGATCACATCACTCTGCGTGCTCCTTAGGACAGTCAGTTTGCTATCATTGCAAACTGCCCGGACACATAAGACGAGACTGTACGCTGAAGTCTCAACAGGTAGCCTCCGGGATTTCTGTTTCGGGAGGACAGGCTGATCAGTCCGCTACTCAGCGAGGGGGGCCGAAAGGCCAATCTTCGCATCGCCAGCAGAGGCCAGCTCCCCCTGCGACAGCTGCATATGGCATGTACGGTCAGGAGTGTTCTGGTGTTCTTATGGAGTCCCAGAGTTCTATTTATGGACCTCAGTATCTGACTCAGGGGCAGTATCAGTTACAGCCCCAGCCACCGGTTCAGTACATACTGCAGCCCATAGTCCCATCTTTGACTCAGTGTCCAGTACCGACTCAGTGGCAGGCTCAGACTCCGACGCAGCAGCCTTTGGCAGTGCTACCGTCTCTACTAGGCGAGTTCACGCAGTCACCAGAGAGGATGCACAGCGGGCTGACGGATCCATTTTCCGCGGTACGGTTTTACTTTATGCATTTTCTGCTGATATGCTAATTGATACAGGTAGTTCACATTCTTTTATATCTTGTGCATTTATGAGAGAGATTGGTAGACTACCTTCTTGTAGACCGCGACGACTGACCGTCTCCTTACCATCTGGTGATACCTTGGATGTCACTCAAGAGGTCAGAGGTTGCCCGTTAGATTTTGGTAACATTATACTCACTGTAGATTTGTTAGTATTGGAAATGGTCGAGTTCGATATTATCCTTGGCATGGATTGGTTGTTTGCATACCATGCCAGAGTTGATTGCCAGAAGAGGGTGATTACTTTCCGACCTCCGAACCAACCCTCTTGGGATTTCACTGGCATCAGAGACGATGGGATATCAACCATTACTGCGATACAGGCGCAGAAACTGCTATCACATGGATGTCAGGGATTTCTATTATCTTTGATTAATACTGACGACAGCAGTAGTTCTCATCTCTCAGATGTTTCGGTGGTCCGAGAGTATCCAGACGTTTTTCCAGATGAGTAACCAGGTTTGCCTCCCCGAAGGCAAGTGGAGTTTGCTATTGAGCTGATTCCAGGGACTGCACCAACATCGAAAGCTCCTTATCGTATGGCACTGAAAGAGTTGGACGAACTAAAGGTCCAACTCCAGGAGTTACTGGATAGGGGATTTATTCGCCCTAGTGTATCTCCGTGGGGGTCTCCAGTACTATTCGTCAAGAAGAAGAATGGTACTCTGAGGTTGTGCATCGATTACAAGCAGCTGAATGCAGTGACTATCAGAAATAAGTACCCCTTGCCACGGATTGAGGATTTATTTGATCAGCTCAGAGATACATCAGTGTATTCTAAGATTGATCTGCGGTCTGGATATCATCAGTTGAGAGTTAGAGATTCTGATATTCAGAAGACAGCATTTCGCACCAGATACGGACAATATGAGTTTTTGGTAATGCCATTTGGGCTTACCAATGCTCCTGCAGTATTTATGGATCTGATGAACCGTGTCTTTCTGGAGTACCTATATCAGTTTGTTATTGTGTTTATCGATGATATATTGATTTATTCGCGTTCTGAGGAGGAGCACGCACAACATCTTCGCATAGTCTTGGAGACTCTGCAACGACATCATCTATATGCGAAGTTCAGCAAATGTGCATTTTGGCTATCTTTGGTTGTTTTCTGGGACACGTGGTGTCAAGCCGAGGTATCTCAGTAGATCCTCAGAAGATCGAGGCTATCACTAGCTGGGAGCAGCCAAAGTCAGTCCAGGAGATTCGCAGTTTCTTGGGACTGGCTGGATATTACAGACGATTCGTTGAGGGTTTCTCCAGTATTGTTATGCCATTGACACGTCTGACTAGGAAAGGTGTGAAGTTCACGTGGTCAGAGGCTTGCGAGACCAACTTCCAGGAGCTGAAGCGGAGATTAGTATCAGCACCAGTTTTGGTTTTACCTTCTGGTGATGACGGATTCGTACTTTACACAGACGCATCTCTTCAGGGCTTGGCCGTTGTTTTGATGCAGCACGGTATGGTAGTCTCCTATATTTCTCGTCAGTTGAAGGAGCATGAGAAGAACTACCCAGTACATGATTTAGAGCTAGCCGCTATTATCTTTGCTTTGAAGATTTGGCGACATCATCTTTATGGTATTACTTTTGAGATTCTTACTGATCATAAGAGTCTCAAATATATTTTCACACAGAAGGAACTCAATCTCCGACAGAGGAGATGGATGGAGTTCCTGAAGGACTATGATTGTACTATTAGCTACCATCCGGGTAAAGCTAATGTAGTTGCTGATGCACTTAGCAGGAAGTCCAGAGGGACTTTAGCTTGTCACCGAGTTTTAGTCACGGACTTGATTCAGGGATTCTCCGAGTTGGGCCTTGAGGAGCAGGGACGGACAGAGCAGGGTATTCTGGTTACCATGGTTGCTCAGTCGTCGATCAGGACGAGGATTCGAGAGGCCCAGGCCGGAGATCAGCATTTACAGTTCATTACAGCAGACCGAGTTTACACGCGATGATGAGGGGATTGTTTATTTCCGAGGCAGATTATGTGTACCTCAGTCTCACCCGGTCATGGAGGAGTTACTTCAGGAGGCTCATCGTTCTAGATTTGCTATCCACCCAGGTGGGACCCGTATGTATCGTGATTTGAGGCATTCCTATTGGTGGAACGGTATGAAGAAAGACATTGCAGATTTTGTAGCTAGATGTCTTGTCTGTCAACAGGTGAAGGCTGAGCACCAGAGACCTGCTGGTTTACTTCAGAGGATCCCTATTCCAGAGTAGAAGTGGGAGCATATTACTATGGATTTTGTGGTAGGATTGCCTAGGACTCGACGAGGCCATGATGCGATTTGGGTAATCGTTGACCGATTAACCAAATCCGCACACTTTTTAGCGATCCGGATCGATTAGCTGAGTTATATTGTCGAGAGATTATCAGATTGCATGGAGTTCCGTTGAGCATTATATCTGATAGAGACCCACGGTTCACGTCCCGATTCTGGCAGAGTCTGCAGCAGGCCTTGGGCACACAGCTTCATTTCTGTACGGCATTCCATCCGCAGACAGATGGGCAGTCAGAGCGGACTATTCAGACATTGGAGGACTTGTTGAGGTCTTGTGTCATGGACTTCGGAGTCTGTTGGGAGGACCACCTGCCATTAGTGGAGTTCGCCTACAACAACAGCTATCATTCGGCTATCCAGATGGCACCGTTTGAGGCGTTGTATGGTAGGTCTTGTCGGACACCCATCCTCTGGGAAGAGGTTGGGGAGGCCCAGTTGGTAGGACCTCAGAGAGCTCAGCAGGATGCAGAGTTAGTTCGCACTATCAGACGAAGGATGTCAGAGGCTCAGGACCGTCAGAAGAGTTATGCGGATCGGCGACGGAGACCCCTGGAGTTCTCTATTGGTGATCATGTGTTTCTGAGAGTTTCACCCACGAAGGGGGTGAAGCGATTTGGTCTTCGAGGTAAGCTAGTTCCACGATATATTGGGTCATTCCAGATCTTGGAGAGGATTGGAGCAGTAGCTTACCGTCTGGCGCTACCACCATCTCTAGCTGGCATTCACGATGTATTCCACGTATCTATGCTGAGGAGATACGTATCCGATCCGGCACATGTTCTGTCAAATATATCTGTTCCTATTCAGCCTGATGTTACTTACGAGGAGGTTCCGGTGCGGATTCTGGACCATAGAGAGCGTCAGTTGCGGAACAAGACTGTCCGACTGGTTAAAGTCGGATGACAGCATCATTCTGATGAGGAGGCTACTTGGGAGCTGGAGGATACGATCCGAGCTCGGTACCCTCATCTTTTTACTTGAGGTATGTGGGTTGGAGTTTCTTTCAGCATTTATACTGTTTGGTTATATTATAGTGTTTGCTGTTGGTTATAGCGAAATTTGGGGACCAAATTTTTTATTAGTAGGGGAGGATGTGAGATCCCGAAAATTTAAATAATAGGGTTATTTGAGAAATAGCCTTATAGAATTTTTCCGGAATTTTTAGAAATTTTCTGGGGATTTTTCGGAGCTCGTACGAAGGGTTTTGAGGGGATCGATCGGCGGATTCAGATAAAGCCTGTTTGGAATACCCGTTTAAGTGTGGAAAAGTTTTAATATAAATACTTTTCTTTTCTTATTTCTTTTCCCTAAACTTATCGCCGAACCCGAGCTTCTCTTCTTCCCCGACATTTCTCCCCTTCCTCTGTTCCCTCTCTTTGTCTCGCAGACGAATCGAAGCCAAGCCGAGGGACCTTCGTCGATCGTCGACACTGCCAAGGAGGAAGCCATCGAAGCTTGCTGGAACACGGCGGAGACCTGTGGAGTCGTGCAGTCTTCGGCTGAGGGGAGATCTGTTCGACGGATTCGGCGGCCGAGTGTCGACGGTGAGGCAGCTAGGGCACGACAGGTGCCTGATCTGTGTTCTCCCCAGCGTATCGGCCTTTCATTCCTTCTCCACGAGTCATTCCCAGAGCAACCCGTGTCTTCTCCAGCCGGATCGGACAGTGACGCCATCGGGAGGTGATCTAGAGAGGTAAGGTTTCGTCGAATCATTGTTGATTTAAGGTTTAGCTAGATTAGAGATCTTCACAGTGTTGATCCTGCGGGTTTTAATTTTGGAAAGGAATCGGATCAGATTTGTGTTTCATTTTTCCCTGATCAGATTATCCTCCTCTTCTTGCGGCTGATTGGGGGATTCGGTTGAAGAATTTGGAATCGATGAGGTGTTCTTGAGCTGTCGGGCAAAGGCTAGAAGGGTTGTGCTTGATCAATCATCTTCTTGCTTGGCCTACTTCTTGATCTGATTGGTGTCAGGGAAGTGAGGTTCTGTTCTTTTGCTGTGGTGTTCTTTGATCCGATAGCTCAGTTTGGTTCCGGCAGCATCTATTCAGGTTAAGGTAAGGTGAGTAGAATTGGTGTTGGATTCCAATCTTGATCAGATTAGTTAATTCTTGTTGGTGTGATCCGATTGATTCTAATAGGTGTTATATGCTGTGATACTGGAATTGTGATCGTAAGGTGATTTCCAGCAGCATCACCTGTGGCTTTCAATTAGTGAGGTGAGTTCTTCTCTCTGTGAACTACTTTGTTGTGGATGATGTGTAGATTTAGGTATGATTTGGATTACATAATTACTAGATGGTTAGTGATTATGTTTAGATTTATTTGTGCGGAATTAATCTAATGGAATTGTTAGGGTTAGGGTAATTAACCCTAGTCAACCGTTGGATTTCTAATCTAATAGGTGATTAAGGATTAGGTAACTAATCCTAATTAACCATTAGATTAATTAGGTAGATTGAGGTTGTGTTGATTAGGGATTTGCCCTAATTTAGTATTAGGGATTTTATTTAGCTATTTATTTAGATTTAGCTAAATAAAATATTTATATATTGTTTGACACAGGACTCTGATTCGAGACGGGCGTCTCGACTTCGGATTTGGATTGTACCTTCTATTTGAGGCGGGTACCCTTTGACTTATCTTTTGATAGTGTCTTATGATATGTGCAGTTTATATATACTTACTAGTGTTCGTAGTTAGTATTTTACTGGGTTTAGTTTACTTGATACCTGATACATGCTTCTACTGTTATCTACTATACATTAGGCTGGTATACCTTTACTTCTTACCATTTGTATATATGTTCGTGGATATGGATATTTATAGTGCTTCACTATACTGGATTGGTTGTTATACATGCTGGATATGTGATGTTGGGTTTATGCTGTTTATTATCATCGTTATATATGTGTTTGTCTGTTTGGCATCTACACATATGGAGGATATGTTCAGGTATGACATATTGTAGCCGCATGCACCATATCGCATGATTGCATGCTGGGCGATTGACGACTCGTCGGCCGGCTACATTGACCTGCGCACCACGTGACCACTGCATGGGTAGTGGCACAGCACACAGGGTGTGTAGGTTGCCCGGTGGTGCTCCGCTGGAGGCTCCACTCATGGGTAGTGTGATAGGCAGCGTGGTAGCACACCGGGATCCCTCCCCGTCATTGTGTACTTGGAGATGAGAGCATTGCGCTCCCTCCTATAGTTGAGGTTGGAGGATAGGTGTACTCCGGTGCATCCAGTCCACTCGGTCACTCTTCAGGGGTAGTGACGGCAGAGTGCACGGTGTCACAGCCCTACCCACGCGGTCTCACCATTGTGTGTGAGATTCTGACTGGCGTCAGGGGTGACCATGTCATATTGCATCATATGCACAGATTGCATTTATTGTGATTGTTGCATATTGGATGGTGCACTTGGGTGACTGCATATGATTGACATGCATACAGGATGCATGCGTATTTGCTCTGACTATCTTTATCTGTGTATGTCCATAGTCATTCACCCGAGCCTCGCAAGTGAGTACAGTTTATTTCAGTTATGCACTTCTTATATTCTTGCAGTAGATTGTATTTCATGCTTATTGTTGGTTACTGCAGTTTATTTAGTTATGCATACCTGTTATACTTAGGAGACTGTACTATATATGTATACTGTTAGGATGCTGTACCGTAGGATGGTTCCTGGTAGTTATATGTTGTTGTACATATCTATTGGATTACCTGCTGAGTTCTTTGGACTCACCCCGTTGTTACTATTTTTCAGGTTGAGGCCGTCGGGAGATATTACAGTCGCTAGCCCCATTATCGCGAGGATTTTCTTTGTCAGATTATATTTTGCTTTTGCATCTTATATACTTGTATTGTGGGTTTGTATTATGGACTTTATATCGAACACTTGGGTTTACTACTTTTGGTTTTCCGCTGCGGATATATTTTCATTACTTCGTGGATTTTGTCTTTCCTCGTTGTAGTGGAGTATGATGTTTACATATATCTTCAAGATTCTATATCGTCTTTTCTTATTAAACTGCGTGGATTGATTATATGTTGAACTGTGTGGAATGTTGATATAAACTGCGTGGTTTGTTTTTTATTTGTATTGTATTGTTCCGGCCGTGTGTGGCCGAGGTATAGATATATGTATTCTGGATTCATATTGTCACCCGTACAGGGGAGATGCTGCCGAAATTTCTTCGGACAGGGACTACCTGGGGCGTGACTCTAAATATTTTTCAACAAAGCTTTTCGAATTTAACAAAGCTTTTTCAAATTTAACTATGTTTTTTAAAATGCTTTACAAAATTAGCTAAGTTACTTTTCAAAGGCAAAATAATTTTATCTTAGCTAAAAAGTATTTCTCAAACTTAGTTTTTTTTTAAAAGAAAAAGTTATGTTTTCCAAATTTATGACAAATTTTTTGATTTCACTTAACTAAAAGTTTTACAAGAAAATTAATTCTAAAAAAAGTTAAGTGTTTATCAAAGTTTGTTTAATCCTCTATTTAAAAGTCTTTATGTTTCTTAAATTTTTTCATTCCCTCTTTAAAAGCTAAGTGTTTATTTGACGCTCTATTTTTCAATCTTTTTGAAAGAGAAGATAAAAATTATTTCCGAAAAGTTAAGATTTCTCAAAACTATCTAAGGCCATTTATCGCTTTTTTCTTTTACTCTCTTGGTTATTTTGATATATGGCAAAGGGGGAGAGTATAAGAAATTCAAAGAAAGTTAAAGAAAAGAAAGTTTAAAATTTTTAAAATTTAGGGGAGCTTTTTTTAAGGGGGAGTTTTTGTAGGCTTCTATTAAGGGGGAGCTTTATTTATGCTTATCAAATTTATGCTTGTGCTAAATTTTTTCTTATGCTAGTAATGCTTTATAACATTTCTTTATTATATCTTTCCGCTTAACTTTGAATTTCAGTTGCCATAATCAAAAAAGAGGAGATTGTTGGTGTGAGATATCGGAAAATTTAAATAATAGGATTATCTGAGAAATAGCCTTATAAAAATTTTTCGAAATTTTTAGAAATTTTCTTGGAATTTTTCGGAGCTCGTACGACGAGTTGTGGGGGGGGGCGAATTGACGGGTTCGGATTAAGCCTGTTTGGGATACCCGTTTAAGTGAGGAAATGTTGGTATTATATAAATTCCTTTTTTTTCTTATTTCCTTCCCCTATATCGCCGATCCCGACTTCTCCTCCTCCATTTTCCCGATCTCCTTCTTCCCCTCTGCTCACGCTCGCTCTCTCTCGCGGATGAAGCAAAGCCGATGGCCTTCCGGCAATCGTCGATCTCGACCCAGGGGAGCAGTCGCCGGTACAGATCCGGACGTGGGTGACCTTCTCCAGCCTTAGGTGAGAGCATCGATCTTGTTCTCCTCTCGGTGTCGTCGTCGATGCCACAAATCCCGATCGCCTGCAAGCTCATCACAGGTAGAGATCTTCCTCTAAGTGTGCTTCGTCACCATTAGGTTCTTTTGGTTATTGATGGCCGATCATCTTCTCCCTGTCTTTCTACATCACCGGATTCCACTAGATTAGGGCTTGATTTTGGTTGTCTCCGGCCGATTGACCTTCGGTTCCTTCTTCTTGAGTTGTTCACAGAACGATCCGTGTCTCCTCAAATTGGATCAGATTGGATGATACCTTCTGGAGACAACTGATTGAGGTAAGCTTAGGTCTTCTTCTCTGTTACCGATCCTCATCTTCTTTTCGGTTGAATTAGGTCACAGATTTGGAGATGTTGGTATCAGGGAGGTGTTCTTGAGCTGTCGGGCAGAGGCTAGAAGGATGGTTGTGCTTGATCAGTAGTCTTCCTGCTAGATTCCTGCTTGATCCGTTTGATAGCAGCAAGGTGAGGTTCTGTTCCATTTCTATGGTGTTGATTTCTTGATTGCCTGAGATGTTATCTTCATCTGATCAGTAGGAAGGATTTTAGCAGCGAGGTTGTGTTGTTGTGATGCTGGAATTGTGGCCATTGAGGTGGTTTACAGTAGCGTTTCTAGTTCCGGCAACTCTCCAACAGCAGCTACCTTTCCTGGCAGCACCATTTCTTTGTGTGGATCAACAGAACAGTGCTAGGAATTTAGGTAAGGTATTGGATTTTCGATCTTAGTTGTAGATCATGGTGTGATTTGATCTCTAAATGGTTATGCATGATGTAGATGAATTATACTAGTTGTTAATTGTATTGGTTTAGGGTTAAATTGTATTACTATATGATTTAGGTTTTGGACTTCTATCTAAAGGGTTGTTTGGGGTTAAGGTAATTAACCCTAATTAACCGTTACAAAGGTTGAGGGATATGGTTTAGGGTTTATCCCTAAATTTCTGTTTAGGATTTATGTAGCTATTTGTTTGTATTCAAGCTAAATAAAAGTAAATGTATTTGTTTACACAGGACTCTGATTCGAGACGGGCATCTCGATTTCAGATTTGGATTGACTGTACCTTCTATTTGAGGCGGGTACCCTTTGACTTATATTTTTGATATTGTCTTATGATATGTGTAGCTTATATATAATTATTAGTGATGAGTAGATTTAGCATTTCCCTGGTCTTGGCTTAGTTGATACTTATCACATGCTTCTTCTGTTAGTTGCCTTACTTTAGAATTGGATGCTTTTATCTTTTGCCATGTGTATATATGTTCATAGAGATGGATATTTATGATGCTTATCTACACTTGATTAGTTGCTGGAGTTACTTGTTATATGTTGTTGGATTTGCATTGCTTATATCATTGTTATACATATGTGTTTGTTTTATTGGCACCTACGCATATGGAGGAGGATATGTTCAGGTATGACATACTGTAGTCGCACGCACCATATCGCATGACTGCATGCTGGGCGATTGACGACTCCATTGTTGTTGAGCTCGTCGGCCGGCTACATGGACCTCTACACACGTGACCACTGCATGGGTAGTGGCACAGCACTTAGGGTGTGTATGGTAGGTTGCTCGGTGGTGCACCGCCGGGGTGCTCATGGGTAGCACGATACAGCGGGGTTGTAGCCGGGGTCCCTCCCCGTCATTGTGTACCGGGAGATGAGAGCATTGTGCTCCCTCACTATGTTTGAGGTAGGAGGATAGGTGTACTCCGACAGCATCCCGTCCACTCAGTCACTCATGGCAGAGTGCACGGTGTCACAGCCCTACCCACTCGGTCTCACCATTGTGTGTGAGATGGCTGACTGGCTGACAGGGGTGACCATGTCATATTTCATCATATGCACAGATTGCATTTATTGTGATTATTGCATATTGGATGATGCATTTTGGTGATTGCATATGATTGACATGCATACAGGATACATGCTTATTTGCTCTGACTATCTTTGTTTGTGTATGTCCACTGTCATTTGCCCAAGCCTCGCAGGTGAGTACAGTTTATTTCAGTTATGCATTTTCTTATTATTCTTGCTATAGACTGTACTTTATGCCTATTGCTGGTTATTACAGTTTATTTCAGCTATGCATATCTGTTATACTATTAGGAGACTGTACCATAGGTTGTACTGTTAGGAAACTGTACTGTAGGCTCTATGGTTTAGTGTACTGTACCTTAGGATATTGCTAGTAGTTATATGTTGCTGTACATATTTATTGGATTACCTGCTGAGTTCTTTGAACTCACCCCGTTGTTACTATTTTTCAGGTTGAGGCCGTCAGGAGAGATTCCAGTCGCTAGCCCCTTTATCGCGAGGATTTGCCTGTTGTCGGGATCTGTTTTGTTTTTGCATCTTATATACTTGTGATGTGTGTTTTGTATTGTGGACTTTATATCGAACATTCGGGTTTGCTACTTTTGTTTTTTCGCTGCGGATTTTCTCATTACTTCGTGGATTTGTATTCTTCGTTGTAGTGGAGTAGGATGTTTACATATATCTTCGAGGATTTTATATCGTCTTTCCTTATTAAACTGCGTGGATTGATTATATGTTGAACTGTGTGGAATGTTGATATAAACTACGTGGTTTGTTTCTTATTTGTATTGTATTGTTCCGGCCGTATGTGGCCGAGGTATAGATATATGTATTCTGGATTCATATTGTCATCCGTACAGGGGAGATGCTGCCGAAATTTCTTCGGACAGGAACTACATGGGGCGTGACAATTTATTTGGTATCAGACCAGGTTTACGATACCTGCTTTTGTGTTTGTGATTTGTGATTTTATCTGATACCAATTTATTTGGTATCAGAGCAAGGTACACGATACTTGCTCTTCGTTTTGGATTTTCGAGGTTTATCTGATACCAATTTATTTGGTATCAGAGCAGGTTACGTTATTTGCTATGCATTCTGGATTTTTGGGATTTTATCTGATACCAATTTATTTGGTATCAAAGCATCGTTTGCGATACCGGTATGTTCTTACGAGTTTTACGTGCTTATCTAGATATGTTCGAATTTTGCGGATTTCCGTCGATTTTCTCGTTTCGAAATTTCGACATATTTTGACGAGGTTCTATTGGATCTATTTGGGGGCTAAGCAGCGACATGACATCTCCAGACGGCAAATAGGTAAAACAGGTAATTTTATAGTTTTTATACTTGTAGTAATATCTGGGTGATATTTTATTTTCAGATATGACACATACACGTGTTCTGGTACCGAGACGTGGTCGTCCACGTAAGAGGTTGATAGATTCTCGTGAGACAGAGTCTTAAGAGAGGTTTGCTAGGGTCGAGCCTGTCCGTCAGGGACAGACTCGTCAGAATTTTATAGGCACGTCGGATTATAAGACCCCGACGGTTCTGACTTCAGAGGTACATACCTCGACTGTACCACTAGTAGTATCACCTTTAGTATACCCGACACCCCCTCCCGTCATGCCTACTACTGCGTACTTGAGGTACGAGACGAGGCAGAAATCTGGTGGGACACAGCGCTCGATTATAGGCGAGCAGCATATTACTTGGGCGAGATTTATGGAGGCATTCGAGAGGCAGTATTTTCCCCGTGCGTATCAGGTGACACGTCGACAGGATTTTCTGAGTCTTCGGCAGAATAGCCACTCAGTGATGGAGTATAATGCCGAATTTAACCGATTGGTCAGATTCTGTCCTGAGTTGGTTGTCGATGACATATCTCGTATGCTTCAGTTTGTCCAGGGACTGGACGGGCATCTTCAGGTGAAGATTGCCGGTTTTGGGAATTCATCATACACAGAGGCATTGGATAGAGTTCTTATGATTGAGTCTGCTCATCAGAGAGTGAAAGTAAACAAGAAGAGGAATCAGACTGATCAGACTTTCGGACAGATCCAGCAGTCATTGACTACTGGACAGCAACTTAGCAGTCACATTCAGACAGGTCAGGGTGCTTCTGGGTCATCTGGACGTCCCCAGAAATCAGGACGATCTTCATCTGGACCTTCCCGGTCTACCCAGTAGAATAGGAAACAGTCCACTGGTGACCCTTTCTGCACTAGATGCGGATCCCGAGATCACATCACCTCTGCATGCACCCTGGGACAGTCAGTTTGCTATTATTGCAAACTGCCTGGGCACTTGAGTCGAGACTGTTCGCTGAAGACTTAGCATATAGCTTACGGGGTTTCTGTTCTGGGAGGCCAGTTTGGTCAGTCCAGGACTCAGCGAGGTGGGCCGAAAGCCCAATCTTCGCATCGTCAGCAGAGGACAGCTCCCCCTGCAGCAGCTGCATATGGCATGCACGGGTAGGAGCATTCCAGTGTCCTTGTGGAGAACCCCACGGTATTCCACACTAGTGTTCTCCTGTACTATTCGTCAAGAAGAAGGATGGTACTCTGAGGTTGTGCATCGATTATAGGCGGCTGAATGCAGTGACTATCAGAAATAAGTACCCCTTGCCACAGATTGAGGATTTATTTGATCATCTTAGAGATACATCGTTGTATTCTAAGATTGATCTGCGGTCTGGATATCATCAGCTGAGAGTTAGAGATTCTGATATTCAGAAGACAGCATTTCGCACCAGATACGGACATTACGAGTTTTTGGTAATGCCATTTGGGCTTACCAATGCTCCTGTAGTATTTATGGATTTGATGAACCGTATCTTTTTGGAGTATCTGGATCAGTTTGTGATTGTCTTTATCGATGACATATTGTTCTATTCACGTTCCGAGGATGAACATGCGTAGCACCTTCGCATAGTCTTGGAGATTCTTCGACGACATCATTTGTATGCGAAGTTCAGCAAGTGTGCATTTTGGCTTCCCTCAGTTGGTTTTCTAGGACATGTGGTTTCTAGCCGAGGTATTTCAGTAGATCCTTAGAAGATCGAGGCTATCACCAGCTGGGAGCAGCCGAAGTCAGTCCAGGAGATTCGCAATTTCTTGGGCTTGGCTGGATATTACCGACGATTCGTTGAGGGTTTCTCCAGCATTGCTATGTCGTTGACACGTTTGACCCGGAAAGGCGTGAAATTCACGTGGTCAGAGGCTTGTGAGACCAGCTTCCAGGAGCTGAAGCGGAGATTAGTATCAGCACCAGTCTTGGTTTTACCTTCTGGTGATGACGGATTCATACTTTATACAGAAGCATCTCTTCAGGGCTTGGGCGCTGTATTGATGCAGCACGGTAGGGTAGTCTCTTATGCTTCTCGTCATTTGAAGGAGCATGAGAAGAACTACCCAGTACATGATTTAGAGCTAGCCGCTATTGTCTTTGCTTTGAAGATTTGGCGACATCATCTTTATGGTATTACTTTTGAGATTCTTACTTATCATAAGAGTCTCAAATATATTTTCACACAGAAGGAACTCAATCTCCGATAGAGGAGATGGATGGAGTTCCTGAAGGATTATGATTGTACTATTAGCTATTATCCGGGTAAAGCTAATGTGGTTGCTGATGCACTTAGCAGGAAGTCCAGAGGGACTTTAGCTTGTCACCGAGTTTTAGTCACGGACTTGATTCAGGGATTCTCCGAGTTGGGCCTTGAGGAGCAGGGACGGACAGAGCAGGGTATTCTTGTTACCATGGTTGCTCAGTCGTCGATTAGGATGAGGATTCGAGAGGCCCAAGCCGGAGATCAGCATTTACAGTTCATTGGCAGCCAGATAGCTTCCGGACAGCGAACCGAGTTTACACGAGATGACGATGGTATTGTTTATTTCCGAGGCAGATTATGTGTACCTCAGTCTCACCCGGTCATGGAGGAGTTACTTCAGGAGGCTCATCATTCTAGATTTGCTATCCACTCAGGTGGGACCCGTATGTATCGTGGTGGGACCCGTATGTATCGTGATTTGAGGCGTTCCTATTGGTGGAACGGTATGAAGAAAAACATCGCAGATTTTGTAGCTAGATGTCTTGTCTGTCAGCAGGTGAAGGCTGAGCACCAGAGACCTGCTGGTTTACTTCAAAGGATCTCTATTCCAGAGTGGAAGTGGAAGCATATTACTATGGATTTTATGGTAGGATTACCTAGGACTCGACGAGGTCATGATGCGATTTGGGTAATTGTTAACCGATTAACCAACTCCGCACACTTTTTAGCGATCCGGAAGACTGAATCTCTGGATCGATTAGCTGAGTTATACTGTCGAGAGATTATCAGATTGCATGGAGTTCCGCTGAGCATTATATCTGATAGAGACCCACGTTTCACTTCCCGATTCTGGCAGAGTCTACAGCAGGTTTTGGGCACACAGCTCCGTTTCAGTACGGCATTCCATCCGCAGACAGATGGACAGTCAGAGCGGACCATTCAGACTTTGGAGGACTTGCTGAGGTCTTGCGTTATGGATTTCGGAGGCAGTTGGGAGGACCACCTGCCATTAGTGGAGTTCGCCTACAACAATAGCTATCATTCGGCTATCCAGATGGCGCCATTTCAGACTTTGTATGGTAGACCATGTCGGGCACCCACCCTCTGGGAGGAGGTTGGGGAGGCCCAGCTAATAGGACCTCAGAGAGCTCAGCAGGAGACAGAGTTGATTCGTATTATCAGACGGAGGATGTCAGAGGCTCAGGACCGTCAGAAGAGTTATGCTGATCAGCGACGGAGACCCCTGGAGTTCTCTATTGGTGATCATGTATTTCTGAGAGTTTCACCCACGAAAGGGGTGAAGAGATTTGGTCTTCAAGGTAAGTTAGCTCCACGATATATTGGGTCATTCCAGATCTTGGAGAGGATTGGAGCAGTAGCTTACTGTAACGACCCGCCCCCTACTGACTAGGCTGCGAGGCCGGTCACTACAGTTATGTTGTGCTGGACTATTAATGCGGAATGAAAACTGGCTAATTTAAAATTTTACTGAACTAAATGCTGTAAAGTTCAACTTAGTGTTCTGGGTGTACCTAGGAGTTGTACACATGCTAGGGGAGGTGTTTACAACTGATAATGAACTTCGGATCGATCCACAGACCGATCTACTAATACTGGCACGGTAGGAAACTTCGGATCGTTCAAGCCGATCCACAAACTTCTGCAATTACATGCTGCTGCCGGATCGGTGCGCCGGTGGTCACGATCGGTCAATGAGGCCGATCGGTGGCTCTTGATCGATCTGGCGGCCGATTAGTGAGCCATTTTTCGCGACCCGGCTCCCGATCGATCCACGGATCGATCGAGAGCAACAAGCTTACGTTCGCGGAGCAGTCACGATCGGTTTACCAACCGATCGGAGACTCCTGATCGATCTGGCGACCGATCAGGTTTCGATCGTGTCGGACCCCTGATATCAGCACTGATGCGTGCCAAAGTCACTACACAACATTATACAAGCTAAGAGAAACATTCTACTAGGTAATGACTAACATACTAAACATGATTAAGGCATAGAATACTAATTCATGGCGTGTAAACATATGAAAACCAAAACTAACAAGGTTTTAAACTGTTCTCTTGCTAACTAACAGAAACATAAGATAACGCTTGCTATAAGTACTAATGCATATTAAACACGTTCTAATGCATAATAAAATAAAACTAGATCCCTAGGATCTTTATTCCAGTTCCTTCCACACACATCTTGATCTGCATTGACCTCCAGCCTCCACTGCTAGTCCATTTTCCTTTTACCTGTATCTGCAGTATAAGGAAAATAGTATCTGTAAGCTAAAAAGCTTAGTAAGAAACCATCTACCTCACTAAAACATGCATACGATGCAAATATGATTTTAAATCATGATGTTTGAAAGAATATGCTAAGTATGCTGAATAAACTAAACATGGCATGACATATAAGCATACAATCATGGCATGGCAACTAATCATATGAATCAATAAAGATAACTGAACTGAACATATAATAAGCTAAACTGTAGTTAAACTGATACTGAATTCCAACTCAACTTACATAACTAATTCGAGCTTTGAAAACTAATTCATAATAGTGAAAATACATAATCATCTTTTACTAACTTACTTTGTGCGCATCCCTAACTAGACCGGGTTTGCAAGTCTCGAATTTAGTAGGGTTAACTAGGTTATCTAAACCTAGGGACATGTGGGAGTCAACCCAATGGATATCTGATCGATGCAGTCCATGAAAATAAAATCATGAATATAGCTAATTAACTTGCTGTTTCTAGGTTATCCGAACCTAGAGCTAGGTTGTCCGAACCTAGAGGCAATGGAGTCCACCCATTGGACCGTAGTCCCATATAAGCTAAAATAAACTGATTTACTGATTTAAATGCTTCTAATGCATTTAACTAAGCTATTAAAATGCCTAATTTGCATTTTAACTTAACTAGCTATTTTATCGAACACCTAGTGTGCCCCAACTCTCCCCTCTATTAGGGAGACCACTTCTAGGCACCCGACAATGTCTAGGAACCCCCACTGAAGAGGGAATACGTGTCCGGCCCATCTAGAAGTACTCACTAAATCCCTAAATCTGCGAGGAGGGTCAAATTCACCCTATGCGTCGATAAAAACTGCATATAGCTAAACTAGTTTGTATAAAACCAAACGGAGCTACTTATACTGCAGGTGAGGGGTTTCTTACCTTGTGTGCTAGATTTCTTACAAATCTAATCGTTAGAATTCCGGTGGAGACGATCCTTTCGATAATCTCCTCGCTCCAACGTGTCCTTCTCGCGGAGGGGAACGTTCTTGTGTTGGAATCGCTGCCGGACGGTGCTCTTAGGGCCCTAGGGAGGGAACCCTAGGGTTGGCTTTGGCTTGTTTGGGCGCCGAGAGAAGGAAGAGGAGAAGGAGAGGGTGTTCAGCGGTGAGGGTTTTTGAGAAAGAGATGTTGCCGAACCAAACTAAAAATAACCCAAACCAACTTAAGTTTTTAATTTATATTAAGTGGGTAACTTGGCCCAACTCAAATATAAATATAAATGTTTCCCTTCTCTTTCAGCACGGCCCTGCTGGGTTCACCGGTTACTAAGGCTAACTAAAGGTTTAGCGGACCCGAGAGGTCCCGGGTTCGATTCCCTCTTAAGCCATTTTACTTTTCTAATAATTTTTGCTACTTCCGCTACTCGAAAAATTCCAGAAAAATATCTAATAATTCTAGAAAAATCATAGAATATTTCTAAAAATAATTTGAGAATTTTCGGGCGTTACAACTCCCCATACCTTATAAAAAGTTCGTCCTCGAACTTAGAATAACTCTGGGTACTTCTGTCTCATGTTGGCTTCTGTCTCCCAAGTTGCCTCTTCTGCTGTATGACTGTGCCAAATGACTTTGACTAATGGTACCTCCTTGTTCCGCAATTTCTTAACTGCTCGGTCTATTATCTGAATAAGCCGACTATCATAGCTGAGGTCTTCGCGGATCTGTACCGACTGGGGCTCAATCACCTGGGTGGCATCTGGGGTATGCTTCTTCAGCATAGAGACATGAAATACGTTGTGGACAGCTGACATTTCCTGGGGTAGCTCTAGCTCATATGCTACCTTGCCCACTCTTCTGCTGATGAGGTATGGTCCCACATATCTGGGACTAAGTTTGCCCTTCTTCCCAAGCATCACTCCTTCATGGGAGCTACTCGAGGAACCTTGTATCCCGTGAAAACTCTAAGGGTGCAGTGTATCGGCATAGCTTTTCAAGCGGCTGTCTCTATCCTCTGGCGGATCTGTTGTATAGCTGCTGTGGTATCTAGATCTGTCTAAAGTTCTAGTTCTTCTGTTCACCACTCTCATACCAGATTGGAGATCTACACCTCGCCCATAGAGAGCCTTGTAAGGTGCCATGCCGATAGTGGCACGATAGCTGTTGTTGTATGCAAATTACGCTAAGCTCGGATATTTGCACCAACTTCCTTGAAGTCTAGGGCACGCTCGGAGCATATCTTGAGTACGATTCACTCGCTCCGTCGACCATCATGCGAGGATGGAATCTTGTCTTGAACTTTAACTTAGTGCCCAACGCCGACTGTACACACTCCCAGAAGTGTGATGTGAATCTCTGTCTGAAATGATGGTTCGTGGGACTCCATGTAGTCGGCGATCTCCTGGAGATACAAATGAGCTAGCTTCTCCATGGAGTAGGATATCTTGATAGCTAAGAAATGGGCTGATTTAGTCAACCTGTCGACTATTACCGAGATGGCGTCAAAATCATTCGTGGTTCAGGCGGTCCCACTATGAAATCCATAGAGATATCCTCCCACTTCCATTCTGGAATCTGTATAGGGGACTCCTCCTGGTCGCTGATGTTCCGCCTTGACCCTTTGATAGGTGAGGCGGATGCTAACATATCTGGCGATGTCTCGCTTCATCCCGGGCCACCAAAAATGGTTCTTCGGTCTTGATACATTTTGGTGGAACATGGATTCATCGCATAGGGAGTCTTGTGAGCCTCATCTAAAATCTGTCTCCGTAGCTCCTCCCGATCGAACAGAGTCTATCACTAAAATACAACACCCCGCTATCGGACACTCTGAATTCTCTACTTTACGATTCTGCTAGCCCTTGCTTGATTTTAGGGTCCTGCTCCTGAGCTGAGTGAATATCACCAAGCAAGGTAGACTCTAAGGTCATAGTAGAGATGTCCAACGATGAGTTCGAGATCGAAATCTACAATCTCCTTCAGTAGGGGCGGTGACATGGCTGTAAGATAATAAGGTAGCCTGAATTTTCCGCTAAGTGCGTCGGCTACCTTATTGGCTTTCCTGGATGGTAGAAGATGTCTATATCGTAGTCTTTGACCAGCTCAAGCCATCTGTGTTGTCGCATGTCAGATCCTTCGGTGAAGAAGTACTTGAGACTACGATGATCTGTATACACTCTGCTTGAGCTCCATATAAGTAATGTCTCCAATTTTGAGGGCGAACACTACTGTTGCAAGCTCAAGGTCATGAGTAGGGTAATTCTTCTCATAATCCTTGAGTTGCCGAGGCATAAGCGATCACCTTGCCGTTTTGCATCGATCTTGCTCCTAGTCCCAACTTAGAGGTATCACTATAGATGTCAAAGCTGCTGGTGTTGTCTGGTAGAGCCAAATGGGAGCACTGGTCAATCTCCTTTTAGCTCATTGAAGCTGTTCAGTCCTCTGTCCACCGAAATTTCTTGTTCTTTCTAGTAAGAGCTGGTGGGGAGGCTATCTGGAGAAGTCCTCTACAAATTTCCTAATATCCTGCTAATCCCGAAAGCTCCTGATTTCTTTGGCGTTCTTAGGTCTCTTCCAGTTACTGCTTCTATCTTTCTGGGATCTACCATAATACCATCCTTTAAGATGATGTGACCCGGAAGGACACAGATCTAGCCAAAATTCACCGTGAACTTGGCGTATAGTCGATCTGGAAGGGTGCAATACTAGTTTCAGGTGCTCCGAGTGTTCTTCCTGAGTTCCTGAGTAGATAAGAATGTCATCGATAAACATAATAACAAACTTATCTAAATACTCCCTGAATACTCTGTTCATGAGATCCATGAATGTAGCTGGAGCATTGGTCACGCCAAAGGGCATGACTACGAACTCGTAGTGTCCGTATCTGGTTCTGAATGCTGTCTTGGGTATATCCCCTTCTTTAACCTTTACCTAATGATAACCTGATCTGAGATCTATCTTAGAGAACACTGCTGCTCCCTTCAGCTGGTCGAAAAGGTTATCGATTCTAGGAAGGGGATACCTGTTCTTGATCGTGACTTGGTTCAGTGATCTGTAGTCTATGCACAGTCGCATGCTTCCATCCTTCTTCTTCACGAACAATACAGGCGCTCCCCATGGTGAATGACTCGGGCGTATGAAACCCTTGTCAAGCAACTCCTGTAGTTGCTCCTGAAGTTCCTTCAGTTCTGCTGGAGCCATGCGATAAGGCGCTTTGAAGATAGGATTTGTACCGGGAATGAGCTCTATCTCAAAGTCAATCTCCCTGTCTGGTGCTAAGCCTGGTAACTCTTGGGGAAGGCTGGGTAGTCACATCGACTCGAACCTCTGCTAGTTGTTGGTTCTTGTCTGGTGGCGTTGACTACGTGTGCTAGGAATCCTGTACATCCCTGAATCCGGTAGCTTCGTGCTTTCATAGGTGAGAGAAACTTCTTGGCCTTTCTCTTTGGTTCCCACTGTATTCAAATTGCACTGCCGCTTCAGGTTGGAAAATGACTTTCTGTTTACGGTACTCTATGGTAGCACCGTATCGATCGAAAGTCCATTCAAAGATAACGTCATAGTCGGTCATCTCTAGCACTATCGGATCACAAAAGAGCTCTCTGTCTGCTATAATGACCGGCACTGCTCTGAGCCGGTGCGTGGATGCCATGATCTCTCATGAAGGTAGTGCCGTCAAAAAGTACCTCTGAGGGTATTTCTAATTTTTCGGCGAACATCCTGGCTATATATGAATGGGTTGCCCCAGTATCAAATAGAACAGTAGCATTATACTGAAAAATGCTAATCTGACCTGTGACAACTGTCGAGGCATTGGCTACGTCCTCTCTAGTGAGTGAGTAGATCCTCGCATTCGCCATAGCTGGAGGGGCTTCTAATCTGCCCTGGCTGATAAGTGGACCTTCTAGAGCGGCCTGCATCTGATATAACTGAGCTGGCTGGCCTGCATACTGAATCTGCTGTGGCTGAGGAAGACCGGTCTTGTTTGGGCACTGCTTGGCCATGTGCCCTTCTTGTCCACATTCAAAGCATCCTCGTGTGCCCTTGCGACAAACCCCTGGGTGGAATTTCCCACAAGTAGCACACTTTGGATAACTGGGTCGCTTGCTAGATGGTCCTCCTTTTGGGTCACTCCCTGATTTGCGCTTGCTGTTGGAGTTCCCTTTCCAGTTAGAGCTGTGGCCTTGCTGTTTTTGAGTGTGAGAGTTTCCTTGGCCTTTGGACTCTGAGGAGACTTGCTTCTGCTGCTTTATGTTGTTCTGGTAATGCTCTGTGGTCAAGGCACTGCTCACTAACTCCTCTGTGGTTTGTGGCCTATGTATGCCACCAGCCACGTTCATGCTATCTCTGGCCTCAGCATTTTGAGCATCAACCGGATTCGTTCCTTCTCTGTGCTGACTAGCTCTGGGCATAGACGAGCCAACCTGTTGAATTTCTTCACGGCTTCCTCAACTAAAAGGTTGCCCTGACGAAACTCAGTGAACTCGTCGTAGTGGCGGTTTGTAACCCGTATGTGAAAGAACTCCTCGAAGAATTCCTTCTCGAAGTCAGCCCATGACATCTGGTTCACTGGGCGCTTCGTTCTGATTCTTTCCCACCACATGCGTGCGTCTCCTGTCAGGCAGAAGGAGGCACACTTCACCTTCTCGTTTTCTGGCCAGTCCAGAAGCTCCATCGTGCTCTCCAGTGTTTTGAACCAGGCTTGTGCATCCCATGGTTCACTAGTGCCGGAGAAGTTCTCTGGCTTGACTCGCTGCCACTGGATCAGATAGGCTTCCTTTCTTGGCTTAGCTGCTGGTGCTGGTACTGGTGCTGACGCTGGCGCTGTAGGCTGGGCTGGTGGAACCTCTAAGACTTCTGGAGTCGTCAGATTCGGTTCCGGGGTGACTGTGGGGGTACTCTGCCGATTAGCCTTTAAGGTGGCTATTGTTAGGATCTCTTCGTACGGCTAGAGAGGGGGGGTGTGAATAGCCGACCCCAATTGCTCGCGTTTATTTCTACAAACTAGGGTTAGCGCAGCGGAAACTAAATGCAAAAAGAAAACAGGAGAAGAAATCAAACCTCTACGCAAGGATGTAACGAGGTTCGGAGATGAAACTCCTACTCCTCGGCGTGTCCGTAAGGTGGACGAAGCCTATCAATCCGTTGGTGGATGAGTCCCCGGAAAACCGGCTAAATCAAACTCCTTGTGGGTGGAGAAACCTCGCCACAATCACTTGCAACAGCAAGCTAAGAATACAAGAGAATAGCAAGAACAAAATACAACAGGAATGTAAATACAGTAGCTTGCCTTCTCGTCGACTGGGGTCCCGGATGAAGTAGCAACTTCACGGACAGATGCAACAAGCAACTCAGCAGCATCTGATCCAGTCGTGGAATGAAGCTCACGCGAAGCTTCGACAAGGAAGAGCTCAACAAAGCTCAAGCACTTCGCAACAGGAGGGAAGAAGAAGAAGATGAATCGTAGCAGCAGCCCTCGACCCCTTTATACCTGCGAAGAAGACACAGCAGAAACTAGTCGTTGCTACGCAACGGCTAGAACCTGGACCGATCGGGCGGCTGATCGATGCAAACTACTGATCGATCACGGGGACCGATCAGGCCTGTGTCGGTCCCGGACCGATCGGAAAACTTCGAGAGTTGCCCAACTCTGCGTGGAATCTGATCGGTCCGGACGATCGGCGTCTGATCGGTCCGGGGCCGTCGGGCTCCATCTTGATCGGTCCCGGGCCGTCGGTAAACCTGACCTTACGTTTGTTATCGATAGGTCACCGGGCCGATCGGATACACAACGTATCAGATCGATGCGGACCGATCGAGCTGAATTTTGCCCAAACCAAGTCCCAAACCTTCCAAACCAATATCGGTCAACCTTGACCTATTAGTACTTCATCCCTAGCATCTGTCACTCCCTTGACCTGCTAGAATTCCTCGCCAATTGTCGGTCAATCCCTTTGACCTACTTGGACTTTCCTCGACATGTCCGATCATCCTTGATCTATCTGGATTTTCCTGCCGCTTCACTCACGGGACTTTCCAACTGCTTCACTCACGATTTCCACCTGCCTAACATCCCGGTTAGGACTTTCTCACTTTGGCTTCACTCACGGGACTTTCCAAGCCTAACATCCAGTTAGGACTTTCCCCTGCCTGGCTTCACTCACCGGGACTTTTCCACCTGCCTAACATCCAGTTAGGACTTTCCCCTTTCCTACTCACGGGACTTTCTACCTAACATCCAGTTAGGTCCTTCCCTCGTGCCAAGCTCCCTGCTTGGACTTCTCCGTGCCAAGTCTCCATACTTGGACTTTTCCAGTGCCAAGTCTCCATACTTGGACTTTTCCCGTGCCAAGTCTCCACACTTGGACTTCTCGCGTGCCAAGCTCCCTGCTTGGACTTTTCCAGTGCCAAGTCTCCATACTTGGACTTTTCGCGTGCCAAGCTCCCTGCTTGGACTTTTCCCGAATCAGGTCAACCAGGTCAACCTTGACCTAAGGTTGCACCTACAATCTCCCAAACACCTATTCTTGTCAAACATCAAGAATAGAACTCTCTCACGAGTGTCAAACATCAACATGCAACTCAACTAGGTCAACCTTGACCTAAGGTTGCATCGACAATCTTCCCAAGTCAAACATCAAAATACAACTCGAGTCAAGTCACCTCAAGTCGGGTCAACCAGGTCAACCTTGACCTAAGGTTGCACCAACAATCTCCCCCTTTTTGATGTTTGACAAAACCCATAATCAAGTTAGGTTAACCCGATAACCTAACTTAGGTTTTCTTGAATATTCTCTGGACATTCTCCCCTTAGGTTAACCCGATAACCTAACTTGGGTTCTCCAATAATTCTCCCCCTTTTTTGACACACATCAAAAAGAATTCTAATGTTCTTCCTCAAGCATTCCTTGACATTCTTTCCCTAGCTTGGGTTCTCCAATGAACACTCTCCCCTTTTTGACACACATCAAAAAGAAAAAGGAGGGTATCAAGGTCAAGAGTTTCTTCCTAATGAAAGTCCCATACCTTTCATTGAAACTCTTAATTTCCCCCTTGACACTCAACAATCAACTTAGTGATAGTCCCATATCACTAATCCTCAAAAGTCTTAAGGAGTAAAAACTCCCCCTAAAAGTCAACTCCCCCTTGACTAATAGGTAAAACTCCCCCTAAAGGTTAACTCCCCCTTGACCATTGCACCAACAATGTCTTGGTGAGTTTCAACCCTTTAGAAATCCAAAACACCAACTCCCAGCTGAAATTTCAGACAAAACAGTCGAAAAATCAGCATTTGGCACGCCCTGATCGGTCACCAGACCGATCAGGGATTCCCTGGATCGGTCACAGTGACCGATCCAGCATCCCCTGGACCGATCAGGCAACCTCCTGATCGGTCCACAAGTCTGATATCAGATTTCTGATTTCTTCTCCCGAAATTCAGAAACCTCTAGAAAATCACAAAAAATTTCAAAAATTGTAAAATTTTGAGGATACATTCCTCATATCATACACTATCAAGGAAAAATAGTTTTCTTTGAAAATAACTTCCATTTTCAAATCTTGATACAAAGTTCGAAAACTTTGAAATAGTTCAAGTTTAACTCAACTTTGTATCACAATGTTCAATGATGAATGCTATCACTAGGAAAGCTTCATCAAGGTTTTTCAAATCAATTTTAAAATGCTTTTAAAACCATTTGAATTTAGGACCATAATCTTAGGGCTAGATGTACATGACTTGTACACAAGCTTTCCCTATGATCCTTAATTTCTTGAATTAGGGTCATCTTGGTACAAGGACAATGCACCTTGATCCTAACTCATTATCCTAATATCTCACACACATCTAAGGTGTATCAAACCACATTCAAGTCAATTCGATGTGAGATATGGGTTAAGGTCAACTTAGGCTAAGTTCTCATGCATTTTCTAAACACCAATTTGATCTCAATATCAAATCATATGTTTGTCCTCAAATCAATTTCATTGATTATAATGCAAGAGATGATGACATGACATATAATGATATCATAAGTAAAAACATGTGCCAATGTCATGATGTCATGGCATAAAGTTTGAAAACTTAAATAAAGCATGACATATAAACTAGCCTAAGCATTATCATGACATTTCAAATGATAATAAAATAAATATGATGTCATGGCATGGCATATGGAAACCAATCATGGTAAGTTAGCACAAATAAAATACCTAAATTCCCTATCTAAGTATCCTTAGCCTTAGCTAACTTAAAATCTAACCCTAGATTGCCGATATATCCCTAAGAGAAAACCAAAATCCCAATTATGGTATTTCTCTAGGTTTTCTTAAATTGTGCCAAATAAGATTAAAATCGATATTTTTCAAATATGGCACAATTTACTCTTCAAGGAGTAAATAATAATTCTTTTTCATTTTCAAAGGTTATCAAAACCTTGAAAATACTCCTTGAGTGTCAATTTCCTCAAAGTTGGGTTAACTACCCTTCTAATTGGAGTTGACACTCTCTAACCCATCTATGGGATAGAGAAGATGCTCCTAGGAACCCAATATCTATGTGAGCTCATTGGGTTCATTTAATATTCACTAGGGATGACTTCCCTAGCAACCCTCCTAATGACCCTCCTAGGCTTTGAAGCCTTGGTCATTTGGGACTCATCAAGATCAACTCTAGGGGTGACTCCCCTTGTAACCTTGGTAATGGTCTTCCTAGCCCTAGGTTTTGTTCCATAATCGAATGGAACATTGTGGTAAGTGGGCTTGACCACTTGGGACTTAGATTTGTGACCCAAACCTTTCTTGTCCTGGGACTTTTGACCCTTAGGCCCTAGAGTTGACTTCTCTAAATTTTTAAGGGTCTTTTCTAGGGTATCAAGCCTTGATCTCAATACTTGATTCTCCTTTTCTAATACCTCAAGTTTTGATTTGTCATTCTTTCTTGAGGTGTTCCTAGGCATGTGTCTAGTTGATTTAGGGTTTCTACCTAGGTTTTCCTTAACCTTAGAAGTGTTAATCCTAGGGTTAGCATTCCTAGTAGTATCCCTATCTAGGTTGACATATTTAGCACCTAAGCACATGTATTGATTTCTAGTGTTAACATGCTTATCATTATTGACTAATGCAATAAAATTACTAGCATGTATCCTACTAGAATTGCACGAATGAGCCTTAAAAGATACCTTAGGGTTTGCCTTAGCTCCCCCTATCGATGTGCATCCCTTGTCCTTGTGAGGTTTCCTCCCCTTCGGACATTGGCTCCTATAGTGTCCCCATTGCTTGCATTGAAAGCACACCACGTGCTTCTTGCCTTTGCGTGTTGGGACGCCGGCTTCCTTGACCTTTGGTGCCGGTGGAGTCTTTCTAACCCTCTTTGGACACTTGCTCTTGTAGTGCCCAAACTCCCTACACTCGAAGCACATTATGTGTAATTTGCTAGAAATTAAAGTGTTTGAGTTACCTAGGTTTGTGGATGGAGATGAGCTTTCTTCTTCATCCCTTCCGGAGGTAGAATCTTCTTCTTGCTCCGATCTTGAACAAGAGGAACTCTCCTCCTCTTCTTCCTTGGATGTTGAGTAGCCCTCAACTCCCAATTCGCTCCCTCCATGATGTGAGCTACTTGGCTCACTAGGCTCCTCTTCATGGCTTGAAGTGGAGCTCTCCTCATGGTACTTGGCCAAGTTATCCCATAATTCCTTGGCATTGTTGTAACCTATCTTACACAAGATGTTAGTAGGCAATGAAAATTCAATTATTCTCGTTACCTCTTCGTTGATTTCGGATTTGTGAATTTGTTCTCTTGTCCACTCCTTCTTCTCAAGTGGTTTTCCTTCCTTATCCACCGGAGGAATAAAACCTTCTTGTACACAAAACCAATTCATTATGTTAGTCATAAGAAAGTACTTCATCCTTACCTTCCAATACGCGAAGTCACCGCATTCGTAGAAGGGTGGAATGGTGACATCTTCTCCGAGTAGATCCATCCTTTAGCTCGTGCTCCCCGGGTGTTAATCCGATGAAGAGCAAACCTCGCTCTGATACCACTTGTTAGGATCTCTTCATACGGCTAGAGAGGGGGGGTGTGAATAGCCGACCCCAATTGCTCGCGTTTATTTCTACAAACTAGGGTTAGCACAGCGGAAACTAAATGCAGAAAGAAAACAGGAGAAGAAATCAAACCTCTACACAAGGATGTAACGAGGTTCGGAGATGAAACTCCTACTCCTCGGCGTGTCCGTAAGGTGGACGAAGCCTATCAATCCGTCGGTGGATGAGTCCCCGGAAAACCGGCTAAATCAAACTCCTTGTGGGTGGAGAAACCTCGCCACAATCACTTGCAACAGCAAGCTAAGAGTACAAGAGAATAGCAAGAACAAAATACAACAGGAATGTAAATACAGTAGCTTGCCTTCTCGTCGACTGGGGTCCCGGATGAAGTAGCAACTTCACGGACAGATGCAACAAGCAACTCAGCAGCAGCTGATCCAGTCGTGGAATGAAGCTCACGCGAAGCTTCGACAAGGAAGAGCTCAACAAAGCTCAAGCACTTCGCAACAGGAGGGAAGAAGAAGAAGATGAATCGTAGCAACAGCCCTCGACCCCTTTATACCTGCGAAGAAGACACGGTGAAACTAGCGTTGCTGCAGCGGCTAGAACTGACCGATCGGGCTTGACTGATCGATGCGAAACTACGATCGATCGCGGGGACCGATCAGGCCTGTCTGATCGATCCCGGACCGATCGAAGGCTTCAGAGTTGCCCAACTCTCGTGTGGAATCTGATCGGTCCGGACCGATCAGCGTCTGATCGGTCCGGGACCGATCAGGCTCCATCTTGATCGGTCCCCAAACCGATCGAAGCCTGACCTTGTTTGTTATCGATAGGTCACGGACCGATCGGATACACAACGTATCCTGATCGATCTGCGAGACGGATCCGAGCTTAATTTTGCCCAAACCAAGTCCCAAACCTTCAAACCAATATCCGGTCAACCTTGACCTATTGGTACTTCATCCCTAGCATCGGTCACTCCCTTGACCTGCTAGAATTCCTCGCCAATTGTCCGGTCAATCCCTTTGACCTACTTGGACTTTCCTCAACACCGGATGTCCGATCATCCTTGATCTATCTGGATTTTCACCTAGCTTCACTCACTAGGACTTTCCACTGCCTGGCTTCACTCACCGGGATTTCCATTCTGCCTAACATCCCGATTAGGACTTTCT
This sequence comes from Zingiber officinale, assembly GCF_018446385.1. Classification (NCBI taxonomy): domain Eukaryota; kingdom Viridiplantae; phylum Streptophyta; class Magnoliopsida; order Zingiberales; family Zingiberaceae; genus Zingiber; species Zingiber officinale. Next base: position 68,753,413 of record NC_055989.1, read on the forward strand.
AGTCAAGTACCTGGTCAACCTTCACCTACTTGACTTTTCCACAACCAAACTGATCAGACCCTGCTCAAGGGACTTTCACCTAACATCTCCCCAGATGAACAACTGCACCAACACTTGTCCTATCATCAAAGTCTTGTACTTCTCATGCCAAGTCTCCATACTTGGACTTTTCGATGCCAAGTCTCCATACTTGGACTTTTCCGTGCCAAGTCTCCACACTTGAACTTCTCGCGTGCCAAGCTCCCTGCTTGGACTTTTCCAGTGCCAAGTCTCCATACTTGGACTTTTCGCGTGCCAAGCTCCCTGCTTGGACTTTTCCCGAATCAGGTCAACCAGGTCAACCTTGACCTAAGGTTGCACCTACAATCTCCCAAACACCTATTCTTGTCAAACATCAAGAATAGAACTCTCTCACGAGTGTCAAACATCAACATGCAACTCAACTAGGTCAACCTTGACCTAAGGTTGCATCGACAATCTTCCCAAGTCAAACATCAAAATACAACTCGAGTCAAGTCACCTCAAGTCGGGTCAACCAGGTCAACCTTGACCTAAGGTTGCACCAACAACTATCTCCTGTTGCTGTTCAGCTAGCTGCTGCTGTAACTGAGCCACTAATGCTGTAAGGTCGGGAGGAGGCACTGAACTGCCTGCCTCTGGCTGGGGCTCAGTAGCTAGTGCCCTTCTAGCTGGGCGTCCTCGTGCCATTGCTAAAGACATAGAGGACAAAACATGAATAACTATTACAACCATAATTGTATAACTATCGTTATCATGTTATATACTATCACATATTATCATGCAGCAGTTTATCTATAAACATGATCCATAACAAGGGAACAGAAAGCATAAATAAAGTAGAGGTATTCTTACTTGGAAGCTGTAGGTTCAATGCTGATGTGTGTGTAGGAAGTATGGAACACTGCTCTGATACCACTCTGTAACGACCCGCCCCTACTGACTAGGCTGCGAGGCCGGTCGCTACAGTTATACTGTACTGGACTATTAATGCGGAATAAAAACTGGCTAATTTAAAATTTTACTGAACTAAATGCTGTAAAGTTCAACTTAGTGTTCTGGGTGTACCTAGGAGTTGTACACATGCTAGGGGAGGTGTTTACAACTGATAATGAACTTCGGATCGATCCACAGACCGATCTACTAATACTGGCACGGTAGGAAACTTCGGATCGTTCAACCGACCGATCCACAAACTACACTGCAATTCTGTACGTTGCTGGATCGGTCTGCCGACCGATCCAGCAGGTCCCTAATCGGTCAATGAGACCGATCAGTGGCTTACTGATCGGTCTGCTGACCGATCAGTGAGCCATTTTTCGCGACCCAGCTCCTGATCGATCCACGGATCGATCAGGGAACGAACAGAAGCTTCTGTTCGCAGAACCCAGGTCCCTGATCGGTTTACCGACCGATCAGAGACTCCCAGATCGGTCTGCTGATCGATCAGGGGTTTCTGATTTCGTATCAGACCCCTGATATCAGCACTGATGCGTGCCAAAGTCACTACACAACACTATACAAGCTAAGAGAAACATTCTACTAGGTAATGACTAACATACTAAACATGATTAAGGCATAGAATACTAATTCATGGCGTGTAAACATATGAAAACCAAAACTAACAAGGTTTTAAACTGTTCTCTTGCTAACTAACAGATGTTGGTGCGGGTAGCACTAACGGTCTAACCCAGATTTTGATGAATGACAAATGGGTTAAGTTAGTTGTGTTGTTGTCTGGCACTTTTATCAAGTGTGCAGGAAAAGTCCAGCTAGGTCGACGGGCTGACCGGATAGCTGGCGAGAAGTCCAAGCGGGTCGACGGGCTGACCGGACGCTTGGCGAGAAGTCCAGCTAGGTCGACGGGCTGACCGGATAGCTGGCGAGAAGTCCAAGCGGGTCGACGGGCTGACCGGACGCTTGGCAAGAAGTCCAGACGGGTCGACGGGCTGACCGGACGTCTGGCAGGTAAGTGAGGTAAGTCACTGGAGGGGAGTGACTGCGAGGACGCGTTCCCGGGAAGGGGACATTAGGCGTCGATCCGGCTTAGATCCATTTCGGATATCTAAGTCGAGATCATGACTAGATTCCGGTCTCGGAAAGACGGAATCTAAGTCATACTCTGGATGCTAATTTTACTATGATAAAATGTGCTAACAAACTGTGCTGCAGGGTTTATTTGCCTCGGACTAACACTGTTTTGCAGGTAGGAAACAGTGGGGGTCCGGGCGCCCGGAATGGCTCTGGGCACCCGGAGGCAAATTTTATCCCTAGGACGACGTTGACACTTGGAGCATGCTGGTTGGGAGTGCTACGTCACATTCCAGGCGCCCGGAGGGGATCCAGGCGCCCGGAGCAGCATATAAAAGAAGCCCCAGGCAGGAGCTTCAAAACACAAGTCTTCTGAGAACTCTGAGTCCAATCACTCTGCTGCTCTGCGCTCCAACAACGTTCACAAAGCTCCGACGACTCACTCCGGCTCTCTTTTTAATTCATTGTTTGTCGGTTAGCTTTGTTTTCTTTCTTTTTCATTAGCAATATCTGTACGTAAATTGTAATTATCCGAATTTCTAGTGAATTGCCCAACGAAAGTACTCAAGGAGTACGGGCCTTCGAGTAGGAGTCGTCACAGGCTCCGAACGAAGTAAAAATCAACAGTGTCATCTCTTTACTTCTTTACTTTTCCGCTGCGTTTTAACTCGAGATTTTTGAATCGATATTCACCCCCCCCCCCTCTATCGAATCTAACGGTCTTACAAGTGGTATCAGAGCGAGGTTCCGCTCTGATTTGGTGCAACCACCAATCAGACAGGGGGTGAAATCATTTTTTTTAACAATTCCAAACTGATATTATTATCTTTTTGGAAGTTTTTTTCGTTGCATTTAAAATCAAAATTGGTACAACACCAACTTAGAGTTTCTATTTCTCCCGCACTGCTAATCCAAGATGAAGTCTTGGGATTTTATTTTCCAGTTAATTTAGTGTGTGCAGGATAAGATGTCTCAACAAGAAGGCTTCAGCACAGTACGTCCTCCCCTATTCAACGGGGATGACTTTTCGTACTGGAAGAGGAGAATGGAGGTCTACATGAAGACAGACTACGACCAATGGATGTGCGTCACAAAGGCTTACAAAATTCCAGTAGACAACTCCGGGAAAATAGTAGACCCTGAAGAATGGACAAATGATATAAAGAAAAAGGCATCAATTGAAAACAAAGCCATCAATACTCTACACTGCGGACTAACACGAGAAGAACTGAACCTGGTCCTACGAAAAAGCTAAAGAGCTTTGGGATAAACTGATCGAGCTGAAGGAACAACGCTAAGGTAACAAAAAGAGATTTTTTGTTAAATAAAATTTTTAATATAAAAATGCGGGAAGGAGAAACGGCAGCTTCACGCGAGGGTCAAAGATATCCTCAACGGTCTACGCGATAGGCCACCAAATGGAGAACCGAGACTTAATCAGGTATGCGTTAAATGCTTTTCCATGAAACAATTTGTGGGCATCAATCGTAGATGCCTACAAAATTTCAAAAATTTATCTAAATTAAAATTGGATGAACTCTTCCGTGAATTAGAACTTCATGAGCAAACTAACGCGGGGTCGAGAAAGGTGTAGCTTTATTTGCAGGTTCCTCTAAAGAAAAGAAGAACAAACCCGAATCAAGAAGATTCCGATCAAGACTGAAGACGAAGAACACCTGGTGAACCTGGTAAGGAAAATGTTCACCAGGAAAAAGAGAAACTTCAGCAAGATCAGTTCGCCAGCCGACTCAAGAAATGTCACATGTTTCGGATGTAACAAAAAGGGGCACTACAAGAACTAATGCCCAAGATTGAAACTTGACAAACCAAAGTCAACAAAGAAGAAAGCCCTCAAAGCAACATGGGACGATTCCTCCTCAGACGAATCGGAAGAAGAAAGGCAAAAGCACCAAAGTCACCTCGCGTTGATGGCTCGCGAAGCTGAAACGGAAGACGAATCAGAGGAATCGGAAGACGGGTCCGAACCCGAATCGAGCCACGAGTCCGCACTCGTTTCCGAAGGTTCCGAAGAGGTATACCTAAACTTAAATCATAAATTCTTTAGAATTATCTCGTGTTTAAATAAAAAAGTAGTTAAGTTGGAAAATGAAAATAAATCGCTTCTTGAGGAAAATCAAAACCTCAAGGAACAATTAAAAAATTCGAATCCAACTCAAGATCGAACACTTGAGGAGGAGAATTTATCATTAAAAAATGAAATTAATAAGTTAAAAGAATTGTTGGAAAAATTCACAACAAGATCTAAAAATTTAGATTTAATTCTAAATAACCAAAAGGCATGCTATAATAAAACCGGACTTGGATATAAGTCAAACTCAAACAAAACCTTTAAATCATTATTAACCCAACACAAAGCAACTAAACAAGCTTGGGTCCCGAAAGCGTGCTTAACCACGTAAGTAGGACTTAATCAATTCTATATACCTAAAGATAAAATACATTATATAAACTTGAATAAATCAGATCAAAACTAAAATATAAATTTAACTTAAAATCAAAATTCAAAACTCAACAAAATTTAGATTATCACCAAGTTGATTATAACTATAAAAGAATCGACACAAACCCAAAATCTAAATTAAGGGCCAATAATTCAGGAGGCTCCAGAATAGTTGGCACCTCCAAAACTAACATACCCGACAGGGTAACCCAAAACAAACTACCCGACAGGGTAATTAAGATTAGTAAAAGAGACCAAGTTTAACTTGACTCATGGTACTGGTGAAGTTTTTGGATGATAGTACGTTAGGGAAGCTTGGGCATCGCATGTCTAGAAAGATATGGCTTCGATCGGTGCATTTGGCGAACTGACCAAAGCTACCCTTAAACGAATCCTAACCAGTTAGACCAAGATTTAGTACTAAGTTCCGTGGATAGGACTATTCGGAAAACTTCGAAAGGTTGGTTACTTCTAATGATGTCCATGAGACTCACCAAGCTTAGAAGTTTATCCGAAGAATGCCTATTTGTGGAAACCAAAGCTAAGTCTGAATCTAACACTAGTTAAACCAAAACTCTATAATCAAACCAATTTCATCTCACAAAACCATAGGTTTCCCTGATTGATAATATAGTTCGGGTGAGATGAATAAGGCTTTAAAAATTATTTTCAAAATTTTAAACTTAAAAATTATTTTCAAAATTTTAACTTAAAAACTTTAATTTTAAACTTAAAAATTATTTTCAAAATTTTAACTTAAAAATTATCTTCAAAATTTTAAACTTAAAAATTATTTTCAAAATTTTAACTTAAAAATTTTAATTTTAAACTTAAAAATTATTTTCAAAATTTTAACTTAAAAACTTTAATTTTTAACTTAAAAATTATTTTCAAAATTTTAACTTAAATTTTAAACTTAAAAATTATTTTCAAAATTTTAAACTTAAAAATCATTTTCAAAATTTTAACTTAAAAATTTCAATTTTAAACTTAAAAATTATTTTCAAAATTTTAACTTAAAAATTATCTTCAAAATTTTAAACTTAAAAATTGTTTTCAAAATTTTAACTTAAAAACTTTAATTTTAAACTTAAAAATTATTTTCAAAACTTAAAAATTATTTTCAAAATTTTAACTTAAATTTTAAAAATTATTTTCAAAATTTTAAACTTAAAAATCATTTTCAAAATTTTAACTTAAAAACTTTAATTTTAAACTTAAAAATTATTTTCAAAATTTTAACTTAAAAATTATCTTCAAAATTTTAAACTTAAAAATTGTTTTCAAAATTTTAACTTAAAAACTTTAATTTTAAACTTAAAAATTATTTTCAAAATTTTAACTTAAAACCCTTAATTTTTAACTTAAAAATTATTTTCAAAATTTTAACTTAAATTTTAAACTTAAAAATTATTTTCAAAACTTAAAAATTATTTTCAAAATTTTAACTTAAAAACTTTAATTTTAAACTTAAAAATTATTTTCAAAATTTTAACTTAAAAATTATCTTCAAAATTTTAAACTTAAAAATCATTTTCAAAATTTTAACTTAAAAATTTTAATTTTAAACTTAAAAATTATTTTCAAAATTTTAACTTAAAATTTTTAAACTTAAAATTTTTTTTCAAAATTTTAACTTAAATTTTTTTCAAAACTTTAACTTAAATTAATTTCAAAAAAAAAAAAAAAAAAAAATCTCGTCGGGGGCGCCCGGAAGGGGTTCCGGGCGCCCCGCCCCAGCAACCCCGGGCGCCCGGAAGGGATCCGGGCGCCCGGAGTCCCCTATAAATAAGGGGCAGCAGGCGCCCCCAACATCTGCCCCACTCCCTCTCACTTTTGCCAAGGTTCACTTTGAACCTCAGTGCGAAAGTACTCTAAATCAAAATCTTCTTGCGGTGACGACGCTATTGCGATTCAACCGAGGTCGTCAAGTCTATATTTTTTTTTCTTCGATGGCTCCTCGGTAAAACACTCTTCCACTCTCTAAAAATTTCTTTTGTCTTCTAAATTTTTTTTTAAATATTCTTTATATACAGTAGGAAACGAACAAATACTGGTGCTGGACCCTCCAATGCTAGTACAGACCCTAGGTTTCCCACAGACGAACTTAGGATTAAATTTGAGTCCACCATTTATAAGGCCATTAGGACTACTTGCATAGATAGAGCGTTCTTCCTAAGGTCATGTCCCTCTGCCTTAGAGGTTATAGGCCACTACAATTTAAGGAACCTTGTCGAATGTACCAGTCCAATAAACATAAGTCTATGTGCCGAATTTTGCAATAACCTAGTAAAAGTAGACGACTTCACCTATACCACTAGGGCGGCAGGCACTGATATCGTATTTTCCCCTACGACTATCCGAGAGTTTTTAGAGTTGCGTCCTTCTACTTGCTCCTTTTTATGCTATCCTCCGAGGGATCTACCGTTCGACGATCCCTACTCACATATTACTCTCGATACGATGTATTCGTATTTTTTTGGGGGAGAGAGAGATCCCACTGTGACACAGTTTAGGTCAGTAGAACTTAGAGTCCAGGACTACGCTCTTTATAGGGTTGTAGTTCTTTGCATTTTACCACTGACCACTCGGGACATCGCTGTGATGCGCCCATTCCATTCATTCCTACTTTATGCCCTGATTCATAGGTTAGAGATTGACATTAGCCTACATATCTTTTCCACCATCATTTACTCAGCCGGATACGTGACTGACAGTCGAGTCCATATGCCATTTGGTCACATTCTGACAGCCTATATGTCCTCGCTGCACATTGATGTCACTAGAGGAGACGTTGCCCATATGACCGAGTTCGATATTATATCCTCTCGTAACTTTTCCCTAGCCGGCATCCAGGTAGATAGAGATGATGGGACTATGACTTGGCGGAGGGGGGCACAGCACCAGCCCGATCCAGACGCACAGATGGACGAGTTCATGCTCGCACTATTTCCGGAGGAAGCCGCACCGGCTCCACCACCACCCCCAGCTCGAGCACCATGACACGCTCCCCGCACTCTAGCCGACCGTATGACCGGACTAGAGAGAGCCATGGCGAGTCTCCAGCAGGAGAACTCCGACTTTCATCGGGACATACAGCGAGAGGTTGCCGAGTTACAAGCTGCCGGGGACACCCGCCACACTGAGCTGATGGCACTTCTTTGATCCTTGGGATCTGGACCACCCCCTTCATCATCTCAGTAGCTTTAGTGATGACCTACTTCTGTAGCTACACTATTTGTAAAATATTTTGGATTTATCTAGTGGCATTTCAAACTTACATTGAATATGTTCTATCTTAATAGACTAGGAAATTTCAAAAAATACTTTCAAAAATGATTGTATCAAATTATAGGTTAAACTTGTTTGCTTTCAAAACTTTCCATTTTTAGATTTTCAAAAACAGTTTTGGCCTTAGACTAGGTTTACATCCTTAGAAAGCATGTACCCATAGGACTAGTTTTTGAGCATCTCACCAACACCCTAGGTTTACCTTGCTTGTGTTTGATAAACATAGAAAGGGGTGAGATGCATAGGCCAACTGTCTGGACTTAAGATGTTTATTTCAGTGCATCAACATAAGTTTGGACGTTAAATACAATTCAGATATTAATCAGATTAAAGTTCATCAGTCAAGTCAAACACTGACTGATTATAATTTCCTTAATCTGACTAACCTAGTGAAAGCTACTATCTTCTGATAGTTAGTTAGTACCTAATTGGTTAGACAGCTGGTTAGAGTTAAGTATCAATTTCAGGGGGAGAAATAAAACTACTTTAGTTTTCCAAATTGAATTTTAAACTTAATCTTGAAAATCAAAGTTTAAAAACAACTTGTTTAAAATTGTGAAATTCTTTTACCTCACAAACTTTTTATCCATTTTTCCAAGTCCTTGAAAACTGACCTTTTCAAGTATTTTAAACCATGGTTTTAACACTTTTACACTTTGAAAATTTGATTTTAGAAAACAAATTTTACAAACACATTCTAAAAATATGATCTTAATTTCAAAGCTAAATTTTACAAACTAAGCTTCTCAAAATCATTTTCTTTGATTTTGAAAATTGAATATTTTACAAACTTAGTGTTGAAAAATAAATCAGATTAAAGAGTGTACTTTTATCCTTGAATTTTGAACCAAACTCAGTTATTTTTCATGATTAGGTAACTTAAACACTATGCTTATTTACCCTTATCCTTTTTTGATGAATGCCAAAGGGGGAGGTGGGTTAGGTGGTTAAGTTAGCTAAACCAATTTGAAAACTCAAACTAACTTTAAAACCACACAAATGCATGTTGGTTCGTACATATGCTTTCACTAACTTAACCAGGTTGTCATTCCATCAAAAAGGGGGAGATTGTTGGTGCGGGTAGCACTAACGGTCTAACCCAGGTTTTGATGAATGACAAATGGGTTAAGTTAGTTGTGTTGTTGTCTGACACTTTTATCAAGTGTGCAGGAAAACTCCAGCTAGGTCGACGGGCTGACCGGATAGCTGGCGAGAAGTCCAAGCGGGTCGACGGGCTGACCGGACGCTTGGCGAGAAGTCCAGCTAGGTCGACGGGCTGACCGGATAGCTGGCGAGAAGTCAAAGCGGGTCGACGGGCTGACCGGACGCTTGGCAAGAAGTCCAGACGGGTCGACGGCTGGCGGGTAAGTGAGGTAAGTCACTGGAGGGGAGTGATTGCGAGGACGCGTTCCCGGAAGGGACATTAGGCGTCGATCCGGCTTAGATCCATTTCGGATATCTAAGTCGAGATCGTGACTAGATTCCGGTCTCGGAAAGCGGAATCTAAGTCATACTCGGATGCTAATTTTTATTCTTGAGCGTACTTGTAAAATGTGCTAACAAAGCGTCTTGCAGGTTTATTTGCCTCGGACTACACCGCTTTGCGGTAGGAAGCATGGTCGAGCGCGAATGGCTCGGGCGCGATCCGGCGCCGGAAGGATCCGCACCGAGGCAAATTTTATCCCTGTGACGACGCGTTGACACTTGGAGCATCTGGTTGGGAGTGCTCGTCACATTCCAGCGCCGGAGGATCCAGCGCCGGGCAGCATATAAAGAAGCCCTGTGCGGGAGCTTCAAAACACAAGTCTTCCGAGAACTCGAGTCCAATCACTCTGCTGCTCTGCGCTCCAACAACGTTCACAAAGCTCCGACGACTCACTCCGTAATTCAGTGTTTGTCGGTTAGCTTTGTTTTCTTTCTTTTTCATTAGCAATATCTGTACGTAAATTGTAATTATCCGAATTGCTAGTGAATTGCCCAACGAAAGTACTCAAGGAGTACGGGCCTTCGAGTAGGAGTCGTCACAGGCTCCGAACGAAGTAAAAATCAACAGTGTCATCTCTTTACTTCTTTACTTTTCCGCTGCGTTTTAACTCGAGATTTTCGAATCGATATTCACCCCCCCCTCTATCGAATCTAACGGTCTTACAACAGAAACATAAGATAACGCTTGCTATAAGTACTAATGCATATTAAACACGTTCTAATGCATAATAAAATAAAACTAGATCCCTAGGATCTTTATTCCAGTTCCTTCCACACACATCTTGATCTGCATTGACCTCCAGCCTCCACTGCTAGTCCATTTTCTTTTACCTGTATCTGCAGTATAAGGAAAATAGTATCTGTAAGCTAAAAAGCTTAGTAAGAAACCATCTACCTCACTAAAACATGCATACGATGCAAATATGATTTTAAATCATGCTGTTTGAAAGAATATGCTAAGTATGCTGAATAAACTAAACATGGCATGGCATATAAGCATACAATCATGGCATGGCAACTAATCATATGAATCAATAAAGATAACTGAACTGAACATATAATAAGCTAAACTGTAGCTAAACTGATACTGAATTCCAACTCAACTAACATAACTAATTTGAGCTTTGAAAACTAATTCATAATAGTGAAAATACATAATCATGCTGTTTGGGCCCGGCAATTATACTTGCTGTGCGCGCATCCCTAACTAGACCCGGGTTTGCAAGTCCCGAATTTAGTAGGGTTAACTAGGTTATCTAAACCTAGGGACGACTGTGGGAGTCCAACCCAATGGATATCTGATCCAGTACAGTGCCACTAAAAATAAAATACTGAATATAGCTAACTGGTTTAACTTGCTGTTTCTAGGTTATCTGAACCTAGAGCTAGGTTGTCTGAACCTAGAGGCGACTGTGGGAGCCCACCCATTGGACCGTAGTCCCATATAAGCTAAAATAAACTGATTTACTGATTTAAATGCTTCTAATGCATTTAACTAAGCTATTAAAATGCCTAATTTGCATTTTAACTTAACTAGCTATTTTATCGAACACCTAGTGTGCCCCAACTCTCCCCTCTATTAGGGAGACCACTTCTAGGCACCCGACAACGTCTAGGAACCCCCACTGAAGAGGGAATACGTGTCCGGCCCATCTAGAAGTACTCACTAAATCCCTAAATCTGCGAGGAGGGTCAAATTCACCCTATGCGTCGATAAAAACTGCATATAGCTAAACTAGTGCGTATAAAACCAAACGGAGCTACTTATACTGCAGGTGAGGGGTTTCTTACCTTGTGTGCTAGATTTCTTACAAATCTAATCGTTAGAATTCCGGTGGAGACGAGCCTTTCGATAATCTCCTCGCTCCAACGCGTCCTTCTCGCGGAGGGGAACGTTCTTGTGTTGGAATCGCTGCCGGACGGTGCTCTTAGGGCCCTAGGGAGGGAACCCTAGGGTTGGCTTTGGCTTGTTTGGGCGCCGAGAGAAGGAAGAGGAGAAGGAGAGGGTGTTCGGCGGTGAGGGTTTTTGAGAAAGAGATGTTGCCGAACCAAACTAAAAATAACCCAAACCAACTTAAGTTTTTAATTTATATTAAGTGGGTAACTAGGCCCAAATCAAATATAAATATAAATGTTTCCCTTCTCTTTCAGCACGGCCCTGCTGGGTTCACCGGTTACTAAGGCTAACTAAAGGTTTAGCGGACCCGAGAGGTCCCGGGTTCGATTCCCGCTTTAGAATATTTCTAAAAATAATTTGAGAATTTTCGGGCGTTACACTTACCGTCTGTGCTACCACCATCTTTAGCTGGCATTCACGATGTATTCCATGTATCTATGCTGAGGAGATACGTATCTGATCCGGCACATGTTCTGACAGATATATCAGTTCCCATTCAGCCTGACGTTACTTACGAGGAGGTTCCGGTACGGATTCTGGACCACAGAGAGCGTTAGCTGCGGAACAAGACGGTTCGACTGGTTAAAGTCGGATGACAATATCATTCTGACGAGGAGGCTACTTGGGAGCTGGAGGATACGATCTGATCTCGATATCCTCATCTGTTTACTTGAGGTATGTGGGTTAGAGTCCCTTTCAGCATTTATATTGTTTGGTTATATTATAGTGGTTGCTGTTGGTTATAGCGAAATTTGAGGACCAAATTTTTATTAGTAGGGGAGGATGTGAGATATCGGAAAATTTAAATAATAGGATTATCTGAGAAATAGCCTTATAAAATTTTTCCATAATTTTTAGAAATTTTCTTGGAATTTTTCGGAGCTCGTATGACGAGTTGTGGGGGGGGCGAATTAACGGGTTCGGATTAAGCCTGTTTGGGATACCCGTTTAAGTGAGGAAATGTTGGTATTATATAAATTCCTTTTTTTTCTTATTTCCTTCCCCCATATCGCCGATCCCGACTTCTCCACTTCCATTTTCCCGATCTCCTTCTTCCCCTCTGCTCACTCTCTCTCTCTCTCGCGGATGAAGCAAAGCCGACGGACTTCCGGCGATCGTCGATCTCGACCCAGGGGAGCAGTCGCCGGTACAGATTCGGACGTGGGTGACCTTCTCCAGCCCTAGGTGAGAGCATCGATCTCGTTCTCCTCTCGGTGTCGCCGTCGATGCCACAAATCCCGATCGCCTGCAAGCTCATCACAGGTAGAGATCTTCCTCTAAGTGTGCTTCGTCACCGTTAGGTTCTTTTGGTTATTGATGGCCGATCATCTTCTCCCTGTCTTTCTACATCGCCGGATTCCACTAGATTAGGGCTTGATTTTGGTTGTCTCCGGCCGATTGACCTTCGGTTCCTTCTTCTTGAGTTGTTCACAGAACGATCCGTGTCTCCTCAAATTGGATCAGATTGGATGATACCTTCTGGAGACAACTGATTGAGGTAAGCTTAGGTCTTCTTCTCTGTTACCGATCCTCATCTTCTTTTCGGTTGAATTAGGTCACAGATTTGGAGATGTTGGTATCAGGGAGGTGTTCTTGAGCTGCCGGGCAGAGGCTAGAAGGATGGTTGTGCTTGATTAGTAGTCTTCCTGCTAGATTCCTGCTTGATCCGATTGATAGCAGCAAGGTGAGGTTCTGTTCCATTTCTATGGTGTTGATTTCTTGATTGCCTGAGATGTTATCTTCATCCGATCAGTAGGAAGGATTTTAGCAGCGAGGTTGTGTTGTTGTGATGCTGGAATTGTGGCCATTGAGGTGGTTTACAGCAGCGTTTCTAGTTCCGACAACTCTCCAACAGCAGCTACCTTTCCTGGCAGCACCATTTCTTTGTGTGGATCAATAGAACAGTGCTAGGAATTTAGGTAAGGTATTGGATTTTTTATCTTAGTTGTAGATCATGGTGTGATTTGATCTCTAGATGGTTATGCATGATGTAGATGAATTATACTAGTTGTTAATTGTATTTGTTTAGGGTTAAATTGTATTACTATATGATTTAGGTTTTGGACTTCTATCTAAAGGGTTGTTTGGGGTTAAGGTAATTAACCCTAATTAACCGTTAGAAAGGTTGAGGGATATGGTTTAGGGTTTATCCCTAAATTTCTGTTTAGGATTTATGTAGCTATTTGTTTATATTCTAGCTAAATAAAAGTAAATGTATTTGTTTACACATGACTCTGATTCGAGATGGGCATCTCGATTTCGGATTTGGATTGACTGTACCTTCTATTTGAGGCGGGTACCCTTTGACTTATCTTTTTGATATTGTCTTATGATATGTGTAGCTTATATATAATTACTAGTGATGGGTAGATTTAGCATTTCCCTGGTCTTGGCTTAGTTGATACTTATCACATGCTTCTTCTGTTAGTTGCCTTACTTTAGAACTGGATGCTTTTATCTTTTGCCATGTGTATATATGTTCATAGAGATGGATATTTATGATACTTATCTACACTTGATTAGTTGCTGGAGATACTTGTTATATGTTGTTGGATTTGCATTGCTTATATCATTGTTATACATATGCGTTTGTTTTATTGGCACCTACGCTTATGGAGGAGGATATGTTCATGTATGACATACTGTAGCCGCACGCACCATATCGCATGACTGCATGCTGGGCGATTGACGACTCCATTGTTGTTGAGCTCGTCGGCCGGCTACATGGACCTCTACACACGTGACCACTGCATGGGTAGTGGCACAACACTTAGGGTGTGTATGGTAGGTTGCTCGGTGGTGCACCGCCGGGGTGCTCATGGGTAGCACGATACAGCGGGGTTGCCCCGTCATTGTGTACGGGAGATGAGAGCATTGCGCTCCCTCACTATGTTTGAGGTAGGAGGATAGGTGTACTCCGACAAGATCCCGTCCACTCGGTCACTCAGAGCAGTGATGGCAGAGTGCACGGTGTCACAGCCCTACCCACTCGGTCTCACCATTGTGTGTGAGATGGCTGACTGGCTGACAGGGGTGACCATGTCATATTTCATCATATGCACAGATTGCATTTATTGTGATTGTTGCATATTGGATAATGCATTTTGTTGATTGCATATGATTGACATGCATACAGGATACATGCTTATTTGCTCTGACTATCTTTGTTTGTGTATGCCCACAGTCATTTGCCCAAGTCTCGCAGGTGAGTACAGTTTATTTCAGTTATGTATTTTCTTATTATTCTTGCTATAGACTGTACTTTATGCCTATTGCTGGTTATTACAGTTTATTTCAGTTATGCATATCTGTTATACTGTTAGGAGACTGTACCATAGGTTGTACTGTTAGGAAACTGTACTGTAGGCTCTATGGTTTAGTGTACTGTACCTTAGGATATTGCTAGTAGTTATATGTTGCTGTACATATCTATTGGATTACCTGCTGAGTTCTTTGAACTCACCCCGTTGTTACTATTTTTCAGGTTGAGGCCGTCAGGAGAGATTCCAGTCGCTAGCCCCTTTATCGCGAGGATTTGCCTGTTGTCGGGATCTGTTTTGTTTTTGCATCTTATATACTTGTGATGTGGGTTTTGTATTGTGGAATTTATATCGAACATTCGGGTTTGCTACTTTTGTTTTTCCGCTGCGGATTTTCTCATTACTTCATGGATTTGTATTCTTCGTTGTAGTGGAGTAGGATGTTTACATATATCTTCGAGGATTTTATATCGTCTTTCCTTATTAAACTGCGTGGATTGATTATATGTTGAACTGTGTGGAATGTTGATATAAACTGCGTGGTTTGTTTCTTATTTGTATTGTATTGTTCCGGCCGTATGTGGCCGAGGTATAGATATATGTATTCTGGATTCATATTGTCACCCGTACAGGGGAGATGCTGCTTAAATTTCTTCGGACAGGGACTACCTGGGGCGTGACAGTTGGTGCGGGAAGTATCTGACGATCGAACCCAAGTTTTGATAATGACAAAGGGATTCAAAGTTAAGATTATTTGTTATCTAACATGTGCAAATGAGTTTACAGAAAAGTCCTAATTGCGGTTAGGCATGTGGAAAATCTTAAGAGGTGGTAACCTTAGGTCCTAGGGGGTGGTAACCCTAGGTGGAGGGAAAATCCTAGGGAGTGGTAATCCTAGGTGGAGGAAAATCCTAAGGGTTCGTTTGGTTCAAGTTATCATGTATAACCTTAATTATGTGATTACCAGGTAATCACATAACCAAGGTTATGGGGAACAAAACATAACCAAATATTTTTTGGTTCAATCTAGGTAATACAACTAAAACATATTTGTTTGAAGGTTTTAATGAATAACCTAGTTTAGTATTTTACTAGATTATCCTTATTAATGAATAATATAGTTTAGTTACAAAACAAACTATATATAATAATAATAATAATAATATTATTATTATTATTATTATTATTATTATTATTATTATTATTTAAACTCTATTATATTTTACTATATTTTCATTTTTTTATTTTTATATATATTTTTATTTTTTTATTTTGTTTTTTTTTATGTTTTTTAATTTTTAATTTTTTTTTAATTTTTTGAAGTTTTTATATTTTTATTTTTTTGGGTTTTTTAATTTTTTAGGGTTTTTTTTACATTTTTCTATTTTTAAATTTTTTATAATGTTTTTAACATTTTTTATTTTTTACTTTTTAAATTTTTTTACATTTTTTATATTTTTATGTTTTTTTTTATATTTTTAAATTTTTTAATGTTTTTTCTTTTTTTTAAAATTTTTTTTATGTTTTTTGTATTTTTAAATTTTTTAATGTTTTTTCTATTTTTTTCGTATTTTTTTTAATTTTTTAATGTTTTTTCTATTTTTTATTTTTTTTTATTATTTTTAATGATTTTTTATTTTTTTTAAAAAAAATTACATTTTTTTAAAATTTTTCATTTTTTCCTTTACATTTTATTTTTTCATATTTTTCTCTTATCCGAGGGTATTTTAGATTAAAAAAAATTCGATAACCCCGGAATCAAGAAAAACCTCAGTTTTCCGAGGTTTTGCGATTCCTGGTTGCATGCCCCTTTTGCTGACGTGTCGGACATGGAACATTACTCGGAAATCATCGATTACCTAAACCAAACAGGATTTTTGTTGATAACCTTGGATGGATAACTAAGGTTATCAAGGATAACCCCCAACCAAACGCACCCTGAGGGGCTGCAACTTTAAGTCATAGGGGGTGATAATCCTAGGTGGTTGAAATCCTAAGGGGGGTAACCTTAGGTCCTAGGGGGTGGTAACCTAGGTGGCGAAAAAACCTAAGGGTGATAACCCTAGGTCCAAGGGGGTGGTAACCCTAGGCGGAAAGTCCAGTCGGTCTGGAGGACCGGACTGGCATCAGGTATGCTCTCCTGAGTGGAGTAGGTGAGGACGTGTTCCCCAGAAGAAGGAACAGTAGGCGTTAGTTCGACCTAGGGTTTCGGGTTGAAAATTCGAAGTCAGAACTGGATAGTCTGATGACTGTCGATTACTTAATTTATTATGTTTATATGGTGCTAACTTTTGTCTTGCAGGGTATGTTGTTGTGTTGTGGACTAACATATTTTGCAGGGACTAAAGTGCACACCTTGCCTCGGATGAACAGTACCCGAGGCACACCCTCCATGGAGCTTGGAGGCGCCTCGGGTGCAAGGCAAGGTTGGCTGCGAAGAGGAGCTGGAAGCGCCTCCATGGGACTTGGAGGTGCCTTGGATGCTTACTTGAAGGCGCCTTGGAGTGGTCATGGAGGCGCCTCCAGGCGAATAAGAGGCAGGCATCGAAGACTCATCGCAGCGCAGGAAGCGGGATAGATTTTGGTGTTTGAGGCGCCTCCATGAGGCATTGGAGGCACCCTCAACGACCAATAAAAGCACATCTCGACCAGTAGCTAGAATAATCAAGAAACAAGCAATCCTTCTGCTACAAGCTGCTAACAAGACACTCCGACTAAGCTACGACAAGCAACTGACAACCTAAAGCTTCATTTTTACAATTTGTTACTGTCGGTATAATTTCTTGTGCATTCAAATTGTAAAATCCAATTGTAATCATTTAACGATATTATAGTTGTTGCCCACCGAAAGCGATCAATGATCGCAGGCCTTAGAGTAGGAATCACCCAAGGCTCCGAACCAAGTAAATCTTGGTGTTCTTTTGTGTCTCTTTTATTTCGCTGCTTTACTCGATAGTTTTTTCGAATCCGAAATGCGTGAAAACCACGAGCGCTATTCACCCCCCTCTAGCGCGGTCTCGATCCAACAATTGGTATCAGAGCCCGGACTGCCAGAAGATTTAACCACCAATTATGCACAAGAGTTATGGTTTGATTGAGTCATGTGGATACAATATTGACCTCGAACAAAGAACATGGAGGCTCCTATGTTCGGATCAAGAGGACCAGACACCAGGTAGGAAGTCCTAGTTGCGGCTAGGAAAGGAAGCCCTAGTAGGTCGGGTGGACCGAAGGGCAGGAAGACCTGGTGGGTCGAGGATCAGACATGGGAAGTCTGTGGTCCTTTGTTTGAGGGGGATTGTTGGGGTTGCAAGGTTGCAAACATAGTCCCACATTGAAAACACATGGAAAAGATTATGGGTTTATAAGAGAAAGATATCTCTATTGGTATGAGGTCTTTTGGGGAGAGCCCAAGAGCAAAACCATGAGGGATTAGGCCCAAAGTGGACAATATCATTTCATTGTAGAGATATCAAAATTCTTTTCGATCCTACAGTTTCACCTACTATTGGTTTAGATAAATAGACAATGCAGATAGATAACTTTTTAGCTCTTCAAATGCTTTATCGCAGCCTGCATCCCATTGAAATTTGGTTGCTCGACAAAGTATCTTAAAGAAAGGCAAGGTTCGGTCAGCTGATCGGGAGATAAAGCGAGACAAGACTGTGATTCGACAAGTCAACCTATTGTTGGAACCCCGTGATAGTTTTGATATAATCAACCAAGTCAGGTTAGGTCCTGTTAGTATGTGATCTCTGTGTCTAAGTGTGCAGGAGCTTAGGAGCACAGGAAGTCGAGTGGAAGATGCAGCTAGCGAGAAGGATGACACAGAAAGAGAGTCGACGGGCTTGGTGCATCCGAGGGGTGAGGTGCTGCGGAAGAGTACACCGGCGAATGAGAAGGACGTGCACGGCGGTCTGAGGGATGAGAAGCCGGGGAGGAAATCTGCTCGAGGAGAAGTTCGAAAAATGGGTTCAGGTGAGCCCTATTTCGGTTGGTTGAAATCCCCTAAGCGATCGGAGTAGCAAGAGAGCCAAAAGGGAGCTGCAGAGCTACTAGAGGTGCCCTTAAAGGAGTTAAAGGCACCTCCGCGCCTTTCAGTAGGAAGACACCTTCAACAGGGTTGCTATGGAAGGCGCCTTCAACCACTTGAAGGCCCCTTCGACCAGGCAAATATTACCATTGCTAAAGGATAAAGCTTTATCCTTTGGCGCCTCGTTGGAGATGCCTTCCAGCCTGTTGGAGGCGCCTTCCAGCCCCGGATAAGATTTTCCAAGGGCTATAAAAAGACCCCTGGACCTAGGAAATAAAAATCAACTCTAGTATTTATTTCCTAGCAACTGTCTGAGTAATTCATGAGTGTAAGAGGCTTCTCTGCCTTCACCGAAGGAGATCTTTTAGAGTTTTTTTATTGTCCTTGGATTAACAATCACCTAGGTTGTAACTAAGTAAATCTTGTGCCTCGTCTTTTTAGTTGTTAATTTAATTTACTATTATTGTTGCTTTTAATTAAAGTTGAAAGAACGGAAGGGTGTTGTTATTGTTAATAGGTAATTCACCCCACTTTTGTTGGCCACCATTGGACCAACAATTGGTATAAGAGCCCAACCACCTCATAAAGACTAACCGTCAACTGAAGCACCGAAACGATGGCCGGACCGACAATCATCCCATTGAAGTTCGAGGGAGAATTTGCATTATGGAAGAAATGCATGGAGGTATTTTACAAAACTGATTTTGAAATTTTATTAATAATTAAATATAATTTTATAGCTCCCAAAGACCCCCAAGGAAATGAAAAATAAGAGTACTAATGGACCAAGAAAGAGCAAGCAGACTTCGTAGCAAACGGATGAACTGAGTTCCATCTACTCAACATACTTCCACCCCAGGAAGTAAATTGGATTGGAGATTATGAATCAGCAAAGGAACTTTGGGAGAAGTTCCTGAAGCTGCACAAAGGAACTGTTAGAGTGTATACTAAAAGCCTAGCTTTTGGTATAAATATTTATCTAGAAATAAGAATCACATTGGTCAAATGTCTACATTTATGATAAATGTAGTTGCTCAATTAATTTATATTGTAGATAACATGGTGTGTGGTGTCACACACAGAAGATCATGTTATTGGTTCCTTATAAATTATAAACAGTAGCTCACGACCAAGATGAAAAGGAACAAACCATTGGAAGGTCGTAGTGTAATTAGGTATTAGTTTATCTTAACTATATAATTACACTAGTACACTTAGAGTGTATTGAGTAGGACCATTTGAGGTCGTTCCTTTTAAACTGATTTTATGAAGGAACAAAGATCTCAGTTATTATGGAAGTGTGTGCTCTTAATCCTAATATAATAACAAGCACATATATTTGATATTTATTTCTTTAATTTATCAATGGGTGAGATTTAGTTCGATGAATCAATAAGCCCGATAAGTTGGGAAATGATATCACTTATAGTGTGTGTTGTTGATTATAGAAGGAAACTGTGTCCTAGTAATCTAGGTTGAGAATGTCCCCAAGAGGAGCTCATAAGGATTGTCATGTTAAACCCTGCAGGTGGACTTAGTCCGACATGATGATGAAGTTGAGTGGTACTACTCTTGGAGTTAGATATTAATTAAGTGAGTTGTCAGTAACTTACTTAATTAGTGGACATTTGTTATCTTAAACACAGGGAGATTAACACACTCATAATAAGAAGGAGCCCAAAATGTAATTTGGGATTGGTGCGGTAGTTCAATAATAGTTCTTTAGTGGAATGAATTATTATTGATGAAATTAAGTTGTGTGTTCGGGGCGAACACGGGATGCTTAATTTCATCGGGAGACCAAAACTAATTCCTCCTCTCGGTCCCTATCGTAGCCTCTAGTATATAGAGATTTATACCCACCGCATACCCACCTTCTTACTCATCCAATGGGGCCGGCCAAGCTAGCTTGGAACCCAAGCTAGGGCCGGCCAAGATCAAGTGGATGAGTCATGTAGGTGGCCGGCCACTAGAATATTAAAAAGGATTTTTATTAAAATTATTTCTTATGTGGATATCATGATTTTAAAAAAGAGTTTAAAAATTAAAAATTCCCTTTTATATCTTTCTACAAAAGATTAAGAGAAGAGATTAATCTCTTTCCTTATTTGTAGTTTAAAAGGATGGTTTTAATTTTTGGTAAAAACTTTTCTTATTTGTAAATCATCTACATGTTTAAAAGAGAGTTTAAAATTTGAAATCTTTTCTTATTTGTTGATTAAAGGAGGATTTTAAATTTTAAGAAAACTTTCCTTTTTAACCATGTTCATGATTTAAAAGAAAGTTTAAAAATTAATAATTCTCTTTTATTAGTTTCTACAAAAGATTAAGAAAAGACTTGATATCTTTCCTTATTTATAGATTAAAAGAGATTTTAATTTTTAGAGATAACTTTCTTTTTATCCACATGTTTAAAAGAAATATTTTAATTTATTAAATTTCCTTTTTATAAACCAATCATGAAGGGATTAAAATTGGAGAAATTTTTATAAATTTCTGGAGACAAATTAGGAAGTTTTAATTAATTAAAACTATCCTTGTTTGTAGCTTTTATGTCACGCCCCCAAAGGAGTTCCTGTCAGACAAAAATCCGGCAAAACCTCCCCTGTACCGGTGACAATCTGAAGCATCACTACAAGCAAAATACATCAGCCACATGCGGCTGGAATATTTATATACACAACCACGCAGTTATAATAACAGCCCACACGGCTGGAATGAAACAATCACAACCACGCAGTTATATATAAAACAGCCCACACGGCTGTACTAAAAACCAACACAGCGGAAAAACGAAAACGGAAAGCCCAATACAACACAATCAACACACTGCTAGCCGGCTAGGCTTTATACAACAACCACAACAACAAAACCATAAGATAGCCACATGGCTATACACAAATACAATGCCGAAAATAATAAAAGAACATACAAAAGAAAACAATCACGATCTTCGGATGTGACGTAGGACCCGGCAGACAGGATACTCCGAGCGACACCAACCATCTACAGGCTACCTGAAAACATAAATGTATACATGCGGTGGTGAGTATAGGTAACTCAGCGGGTAATAGAAAAGACAGTGCATGGTCTACAAATAAAACATGGAGAACACAAGTATACAGTCTCAGTAGGGAATAAGAACATGATCATACTATCATAATCAATGCATCTGAACCTACCTGACGTAATAACCAGACATAATCATAACTAACCAACAAACTGCACAAACCGCTGCTGACATAATGGTAAATACATACCCAATCTGAAGTCGACGCAAGGTACAAAGATCGGTAAACTCACTGGATCTGCAACAGATATACCCGTGACACCTGTGCAATATAAGTACGACTGCATATACATGTAAAATAAATGACATGTATGCAGCATGGCAACCAAATGCAACAACCATATCTCAATCAAGTGCAACAACGACAATCACATGCAACTAGTATCTACTAGGCATGTATGCAAATGCAGATGCACCGCGCATCAAATGCAGGAATAATAGATGCATGCTCCATGGTCACCCCGCCACCTCTCCGGACACCACGACCCGTATGGCCGAGAGGCTTGGGTGTGACGATCAGACTACCCTCCACCCCACTATATAGTGGTCGAGGCGAAATCCGCTAGTAGCTATCTAACTACATAAGATCGTGGTCCCCGATCGCCACAACGCCGGATCTCACTAAACCTCGTGGACCGGGTGGCACGACAGACTAGCAAGAATCGCCCAACTACCACTACCCATGAGTGGCCGAGTGGGCGGTGCTAAACCAAACCAATGATGACTCTCTCACCACAAGGGAGACAATCGTCATCAGATGCAATGAATGATGAACATGATATATATATATAATCATCATCCATGCAACAACCCCAAACCTCATAAATACCTCCAACATGAGTATAATCGTCATGATACCTCCACATATCCCACCAAACATATGTATACAACTACACATGTATAATCAACCAATAATCCCCAATGAACATATCAGACATACATGGACAACCCCACATATACAATCAACATGTATCCTCCAATGAAAACACATCGGACACGTGTATAAACCACAGACGTGCAATCAACACACTCCTCCAAAAGTACATAACAAATACGGATATACACACCACATGTAAATGCACGGTCAACCAGATGACTCCTCTACACATACCCACCTATATACAGTCCACATCATATACCCAATCAGCATGATAATACCAACAGCCCGACAATCCCTACAAGACCGACTCTATACGTGTAATCACAACAGAGTAGATATCAAGAGCTGAGACTATATATGAATTAAATAGATCATCTCTAAGCTCAAGCAAAAGTAACAAGCAGGAAAAACAACAACCGAACACGATATAAGGTAAAGTAACCTAATCCGCCAAATAACAACCATGCACTAAGCTCAAGGAAAATCTACATAGAGGCAAAGGAAGAAATACCCGCCTTTATCTGTCGACCGTATCTGATAAACCAATCTCACGTCGAGACGCTCGCCTCGAATCAAAGTCCTGCAATCAAATAATATATTTAGCCATTTACATACGGAGTAAACAACTAAATAACTTCCCCCACCTAACTAGCATAACCCTAATCCAACATGATCATGGATTAAACCTCCAACTCACCTTAACCATAATACAACCTAATTAAATTAGGTTATACATGCTACATCTCCAAAAATCCTCCAAAACAATAATCTAATTTTATCCAACATCATATCAATATCTCCCAATTCGATAATCATCCAATCAACCTATCAACCAAATCATCAAACCACAATCAACCACAAACTCCAACATGATTCATCTTTAAATTCTCACCCATATCCATAGTTTCCGATCCAAAACAAATCTTAATCCATCAAACACATACCAACAACTATCATGTTTAACTCTACCTAATGATCCAAACCCAATACAATAATAAATCCATCCTTAATCCAACTCCTAAAACTAAACATAATCCACAACCATCAACTTAGAATCAGCCAATCATAAATCCAACATGACAACCTACATCATCATCAACAACTAACTAAACCACCACATAATAACACATACTAAAACTAGCATCAATATATTCATTGACTGGATCAATGTTAACCATAAAAACTAACCTTAATAGCCTTCCTCATTCAATCCTCAGCTGAAGAAGGATCGCTACAGCAAATCCAGCCCCCATTAAATCCGCCACCGAAATTCCAAGACATGAAATCAACCCAACAAGATAACCAAGAATTAAATCCTAAATCAAACTCCACATTCCTTTAGCTAACAACTTACCCAAATCTCTGATAACTGCTGGTGAAACACGATCAGAGAGTTTCATTGCCATGGCTGGACCACCAAACTGACCGAAGCTACAAGAATGGCCAAGAATCAATTCTCTACATCCAAAGTCAGAAATGGAGATTAGGTCGCTAGAAAAAACTGATACAAGCCTTACCTTACTCCCATTTCTGCATCGGCAATCCGTCCACACTAAAGATCAGTAGCTGAGCAATGCCAATGAGAAAGAGGAATCAAAATCCAGTGAAGTGGATCTCCGTAATCCAAGCTCCGATGACAAGGAGACGCTGGACATCCTTAATCCAAGATTCGGTGATGGCCAGCGATCGACACCCACGGGATCGAGAGAAAGGAGGGGTTGTGTCGGCAGTGAAGAAGAGAAGATGATCGGGGTAGCTCGGAGACGATGGTGGCAGCACTGTAAGGAAGGATTTGCAT
This sequence comes from Zingiber officinale, assembly GCF_018446385.1. Classification (NCBI taxonomy): domain Eukaryota; kingdom Viridiplantae; phylum Streptophyta; class Magnoliopsida; order Zingiberales; family Zingiberaceae; genus Zingiber; species Zingiber officinale. The sequence goes on from NC_055989.1 coordinate 68,777,637, forward strand.
CGGTGACCATGATCTAGGGCTCGAATCTCCCCTCTTCCGACCGAGAAGTTTCCCACACAGAATGGCCGCCGAACGAACTCTATCGCCGGAGGAGAAGAGGCTCTGCTGCCGGCGATCAACTCCTTGTGGCGTTGGCGGCAGCGTCGCGCGAGAATGGGGATCGGGGAAGAATAGGTCGCGCGAGAGAGGGCTCGGGAGAGGAGATCGGGGAAAGGGGGAGAGTTCGGGCGAATTCGGGGAGAAAAGGAAAAGAAATAAAATAAATAAAATAAAACCTAGGTTTGATTAATTAAAGCCTAAGTCCATTCCCAAATCAACTCCCACTTAAATGGGTATTCCAAACAGGCTTTCACTGTACCCCAAATCCATCCCCTCAAAACGGATCATACGGACTCCGTTTAAATCCCGAAAAATTTCTAAAAATTCCCTAAAAATCCAATAAGATTTTTCGTCCAATAACATGTATTATTTAATTTTACGGTATCTTACATTATATGGCCGGCTAAATAAAATTGAGAAAGAAAATTATTTTTAATTAAATAAATTTTTCTTTTCAATGGCAAAAGAATTAAGGAAGTTTTTATTAAAATTTCCTTATTTGCCAAGATCAAGGATTATAAAAGAGGGGGTAGAGGAGGCTTCAAGGCTAACGAATCTATTCTATTTTTCTCCCTCTTTTCCTTGGTGGTGTGGCCGGCCCTTTTCTTTTCTCTCTTCTTCTTTTGTGGTCGAACCTTTCTCATTATGGAGATATTTGGTGGCCGGATCTAGCTGGAGAAGAAGGAGAGAAAGCCTACATCCCTTGGAGCTTGGTTGGTGAAAAAGATCTTCATCTTTTGGAAGCTTGTGCTTGGCCGATTAAGAAAGGAGAAGGTGCTTTGGTGGTTTCTCATCTCGGAAGATCGTTGCCCACACAACGTCCGAGGTTAGAAGAGGAATACGGTAGAAGATCAAGAGGTTTTTCTAAAAGGTATAACTAGTATTTTTTCTTTCCGCATCATACTAGTTATTTTTGGAAATAATACTAAATACAAGAGGCATACGATTCTAGAGTTTCGAATTTGTTTTCGATATAGTGTTCTTTTGTTTTTCTTTTCCTTGTGATTTGATTGTTCTTTTCGGTTAACCTAAAGTTATTTAGGAAATTAAATATTAGCTTTTCATAAAAGGTTTTGTCTAGTCGGTGGTGGTTGCTCCCATATCCAAGAGAGTCATGTGCCTCGCCACGTCAGTACTGGGAACCAATTATGGAAATTAATATTTAATGGAATTAATAACTTAAGGTGACTTGGGTCGAACGTGTTAAATTCCGCAGGAGATCCAAGTCAAAACCTAAAAGAACAAATAGATTAAGTTTTGGATCAAACGTGTTAAGTTCCGCAGGCGATCCAAAATTTAATTTAAAAGAACACATGGTAGCTAGGAAAAGGTTTAGACATTTGTACAAAATTTTTGTACAGTGGAACCTCTAGGTTTTCCGAGTAGCAACCAACAGGAACTTCTGAAGCAAAGCTCGCAAGATGGGCCTACTTCGGAACCAACTGACGAACCTCCGGATGGAAGAAAGCTAAATAATCGCACATCTACACTCGAGGATCAAAGAACTCATCACCAGATTCATGAATCTCAGAGAAAAGGTAACAAATCAAGATTCATTATGTCACGCCCCCAAAGGAGTCTCTGCCAGACAAAAATCCGGCAACATCTCCCCTGTACCGATGACAATCTAAAACATCAATACAAGCAAAATACATCAGCCACATGCGGCTGGAATATTTATATACACAACCACGCAGTTATAATAACAACCTATACGGCTGGAATGAAACAATCACAACCACGCAGTTATATATAAAACAACCCACACGGCTGTACTAAAAACCAACACAGCGGAAAAACGAAAACGGAAAGCCCAATACAACACAATCAACACACTGCTAGCCAGCTAGGCTTTATACAACAAATACAACACCAAAACCATAAGATAACCACATGGCTATACACAAATACAATGCCAAAAATAAGAAAAGAATATACAAAAGAAAACAATCACGATCTTCGGATGTGACGTAGGACCCGGCAGACAGGATACTCCGAGCGACACCAACCATCTACAGGCTACCTGAAAACATAAATGTATACATGCGGTGGTGAGTATAGGTAACTCAGCGGGTAATAGAAAAGATAGTGCATAGTCCATAAACAACATGGAGATCACAAGTATACAGCCTCAGTAGGGAATAAAGAACATGATCATACTATCATAATCAATGCATCTAAACATACCTGACATAAACTATACAAACCACAACTAATATAATGACAGATACATACCCAATCTGGAATCGACACATGGTACAATGATCAGTAAACTCACCGGATCTGCAACAGATATACCCGTGACACCTGTGCAATATATATACGACTGCATATACATGTAAAATAAATGATATGTATGCAGTATGGCAACCAAATGCAACAACCATATCTCAATCAAGTGCAACAACGACAATCGCATGTAACTAGTATCTACTAGGCATGTATGCAAATGCAGATGCACCGCGCATCAAACGAAGAATAATAACTGCGTGACGCTCCACGGTCACCCCCGCCACCTCTCCGGACACCACGACCCGTATGGCCAAGAGGCTTGGTCCGTGACGATCAGTACTACCCTCCACCCCACTATATAGTGGTCGAGGACACCCACTAGTAACTATCTAGCTACATAAGATCGTGGTCCCCGACCGCCCACAACGCCGGATCTCACTAAACCTCGCGACCGGGTGGCACGACAGGACGCTCCAGCTACCACTAACCATGAGTGGCCGAGTGCGGAACGCAAACCGACGACTCTCTCAACCACAAGGGAGACATAATATCGACAATGAATGATGAATACGATATATATATATATATATATAATCATCATCCACGAACCCCCAAACCTCATAAATACCTCCAACAAGAGTATAATCACATGATACATCCACATATCCTACCAAACATACGTATACGCCACACATGTATAATCAACCAAAATCTCCAATAATCCCACCGGACACATGTATACAAAAATATAAGTACAATCAACATGTATCCTCCAAGAAAACACAGACATGTATATATACCCCAAACATACAATCAACACCTCCTCCAAAAGTATACGACAAATGTGTATACGACATACAAATGCGGCCAACAAGACGACTCCTATAACACATACCCACCTATGTACAGTCAACATCATATACCCAATCAGCATGGTAATACCAACAACCCGACAATCCCTACAAGACATACTCTACACGTGTAATCACAACAGAGTAGCTATCAAAAGTGAAGACTGTATATGAATTACATAGATCATCACAAGGGTCAAGTATAAGTATCATGCAGGAAAAACAGCAACCGATCATGATATAAGATAAAGCAGCCTAAATCATCACATAATAACCATGCACTAAGATCAAGAAAAACTACGTAGAGGCCAAGGAAGAAATACCCGCCTTAAAAGGTAGATCGTGTCAAGTAATCCTGCGTCTAGATGCCCGCCTCGAAATAGAGTCCTGCGATCACATGATATATTTAGCCAATTACATAGATAGCAGATAGCTAAATAAACTCCTCAATCTAATTAGGGAAAACCCTAATCGAAATTATTAACCTAATTCCTTAATACAATTAGGTTTAACTAAATCCGCAATCCTTCACTTCAATCCTATTCATGGGCTAATCAATTTAATCATGGTCATCATCTAAAATCAATACACACTGATCAAATCCAAACATCCATAACATCTCATTAATCAAATCCCCACATATATTCTAATCCAATAATAAATCTCTATCATAAATCTACAACAACCTAACATCATCATCAACAACTAACCAAACCACTACATCTGATAGCCCAACCAACAATCAATCCAATAATCCAAAGAATGATCATATAACAATCTATATTAACCAATCACCATATCCACAAATTTCAACCTAATACAAACCTCAATCAATCCAATACATACCAATAACGATCATGTTTAAATCCACCTAATGATCCAAATCCAATACGATAATAAATCCATTCTTAATCCAACTCCTTCTAAAACCAAACATGATCCACCACCATTAATTTCTAGAATTCATCTCCACTAATCCAACCATCAAACCCTTACATAAATCTAACCTACAACAAATCCAACGATTCTAAGAATAATCATGCAAGAACCCATTAAAACACCTAATCTAGCACATACTAATGAAAATAATGGAAATACATCACTGGAAATCACCTACCATGAGGTTTTAACAGAAATTCAGTAGCTCCCAATCCAACAACCTTTGCTCGATAACTCCCAAGGTAGTCCTACACCAAATTCTTTCAAGAATCAGCCCATGAAGCAACTGTACAGAAATGAATTCACTGGAACCCTAACAAACAAAACCTTATTTACCTCAAATGGACCTTCACCACTTCACCAAGACTTCAACAGCTACAAGAACAACTAAGAATCCAATCTCTAAGCCCCAAGTCAAAAATGGAGATTAGATCACTAGAAAACTAATACCAGCCTTACCTTACCCTAATTTCTGCATCGGCAGTCCGTCCACAACAAGGGTCAGTAGCCGATCAACGTCGATGAGAAAGGGGAAATGGAATCCAGTGAAGTGGATCTCCCTGATCCAAGCTCCGACGATGAGGAGGCGCTGGATACCCACAAGAGGCAATTAGGGCTCGAATCTCGCCTCCCTCACCGTGCCCTAGCCGCGGAGCAGCGGCCGATCGTGAGCAAGAACCCACCGAGAAGACGACCTCTCAGGTGAAGATGGCAGGTGCTGTCGAGATCCGGCAACATACCGCAGGTGATGCAGAGGGAATGAGATCGCCGGGGAAAAACTCGCCTCCGTCGACATCGGATCGCCTGCGTGAGAGAAGTCGAGAGAGAGGAAAATGAGAGGAGAGGAAGAAGAATTGGTGGCTTGCTTCCTCAAAGCTTTGGGGGTTTCTTTGCGCCGGCGATGCCGAGAGGAGAAGAGGAAGATCGCCGGTCACTATTGAGGGTCGGGAAGAAGAAGGCTCACGCGAAGGGAGAAGAAATCGGGAGAGAAATTCCGGAATTTAGGGATTATTAAACTTAGGTTAGTTTAATTAACTTTTAAGTTTATTCTTCAATCAACTCCTATTTAAGAGATATTTCAAACAGGCTTTCACCGTACCCCGAATCCATCCCCTCAAAACGAGTCATACGGACTCCGTTTAATTCCCGAAAAATTTCTAAAAAATCCAGAAAAATCCAATACAATTTTTCATCCAATAACATTTATTTTTTAATTTTACGGTATCTTACACATTAAGGTATGCTTTAAACGCATTTTCTAGGACACCCGAGTGGACATCTATAGTCGATTCATTTTACATATCTAAAGACCTCGAAGTTAGTTCATTAGAAAGTCTTTTTTCCACTTTTGAACTTCACGAATCAAGATGTGTAGACTTGTGAAACAAAGGAGAAAAGATAGTCCACAACATAGAACTAAAAGCCAAGCAAAAGGGTGAACCAGATTCAGACTCTGAAGCATCCATCAATGCAAATGAAGCGGTACTAATGGTAAGGAAATTTAATAAATTTATTTGATCTAATAAATTTAAGTCGCAAATGAAAGGGACTATTGGAATAAAAGTAAGGTCTGATACTACAACTGCAACGAAGAAGGGTACATCAAGGATGACTGCCCAAACTAAAGAAGAAGGAGAATGACAAGGGCAACATACCAAAGCACAAGAATTTGAAGGCCACATGAGATGAATCGTCATTCTTCGAGTCTAAGATTGAAGTGTACACCGAACTAGCTCTACTGGCTGACCACCAAGAAGAAAAAGAAAGTAGCTCAGAAATGAGCATCGATGAAGGGGGAGGATCATCAGAGGAAATCTCCGATAACGGGGGAGCATCAGTTCACGAGGTAATTGAGGTATGTGCTCTTTCACCGAACAATCTTTACAATTTATCAAAATACTTTCTTAAAATTTGTACAAACTAGAAAATGAAAATATTGATTTGAAAAGACAATTAACCAAGGCATGCCCATTGGAATTATTTGATAGTTTAAAGTTAAAAAATGATAAATTAAAAGAAAAAATAGAATTATTCAAACAAAATTCTGCATGCACAAATACCTATAATCATTCAAATGTTAGACCTATCAGTAGGCTAAACTGGTATTTACGAGTTCACAGGAGTTAACTTAGAAAAATCCCCAGAAGTTATATACCTCCCAATTTTTTAATTAACCCAGTAGGAAGGAACCTATATTGGGTTCTAAAATCATATTTGGATTGAATTTTCTTTTGAGCTTTCAGAGAGAAAATTAAATCTTTAATTTCTTTAAGAGACTTTGTCTAGAAATTAGTTGTTGCTCCAATAACCAAGAAGGTCTAGTGCTTTGCCACAGCCTGGAATCCAATTAATGAAATGAATATTTAATTGACTAATTTTTAAGCATTTAAATTAACTAATGTGTTCAATGTTTGTCAAAAATTCTATCAAAAATTATTTAGAAATTTTTTATATTTCATCACTTATATTTTCTTTAACAGTTAAAAAAAATTTCAAAGTGTTTTCTTTTGGCTCAAATATTTGGACTTACACCTTAATATTTTTCTAAAATTTTTTCCTTAGACTTTTTAATGAATCCTATTTTTTTAATATGATCAAAAGGGGAGAAGTGAATAACAAGTCTAGGGGAGGGTACTTGCAAAGTTTTTTCTTAAAATTTTTTTTTCTTACTTACAAATTTTTACTTAGCAAAACTTTTTCTTACTTGCAAATTTTTACTTAGAAATTTTTGTTTACTTAGAAATATTTTTACTTGCAAAAATATTTTTTACAAAAATTAAAACTATTTATTTTTGTGGTTTACCCTAACTTAACATGGGTTTAATCACATCAAAAAGGGGGAGATTGTTGGAATCCCGTGGTAATTTTAATGTGATCAACCAAGTCAAGTTAGATTCTATTAATATTTGATCTCTGTGTCTAAGTGTGCAGGAGCTTAGGAGCACAAGAAGTCGAGTGGAAGATGCAGCTAGCGAGAAGGATGGCACGGGAAGAGAGTCGACGGGCTTGGTGCATCCGAGGGGCGAGGTGCTGCAGAAGAGTACACCGACAGATGAGAAGGACGTGCATGGTGGTCTGAGGGATGAGAAGCCGGGGAGGAAGTCTGCTCGAGGAGAAGGCCGAAAAATGGGTTCGGGTGAGCTCTATTTCGGTTGGTTGAAATCACCCAAGCGATCGGAGCAGCAAGAAAGCCAAAAGGGAGCTGCGGAGCCGTTGGAGGCGCCCTCAAAGGAGTTAAAGGCGCCTCCACGCCTTTCAGTGGGAAGACGCCTTCAACCCACCATGGAAGGTACCTTCAACCAGGCAAATATTGCCATTGCTAAAGGATAAACTTTATCCTTTGGCGCCTCACTGAAGGTGCCTTCCAGCCTGTTGGAGGCACCTTCCAGCCCTGAATAAGATTTTCCAGGGCTATAAAAAGACCCCTGGGCCTAGGAAATAAAAATCAACTCTAGTATTCATTTACTAGCAACTATCTGAGCAATTAACGAGTGTAAGAGGCTTCTTCCCCTTCACCGAAGGAGATCTTTTAGAACTTTTTCATTGTCCTTGGATTAACAACCACCTAGGTTGTAACCAAATAAATCTTTTGCCTCATCTTTTTAATTGTTAATTTAATTTACTATTATTGTTGCTTTTAATTAAATTTGAAAGAACGGGAAGAGTGTTGTCTTTGTTGATAGGTAATTCAACCCCCTTTTGCCGGCCACCAGTGGACCAACACCTTTATGCCTGTTTCAGATGTCTTGAACAGCCCGCACCTTGCTTGGGTTGACTTCAATTCCCTACTCGATCACTATGTATGCCAGGAACCATCCGCTTCTAGCTCTGAACAAGTATTTACTGAGATTGAGCTTTAATCCATATCGCCTCAAAATTTTGTAAGTCTCCTCCACATCAACACACAGATCACTCACCTGGAGGGATTTGAAAAGGATGTCATCCACATAAACTTCCATATTCCGCTCAATTTGTTTCTAAAAGACCTTGTTCATAAGTCATTGATAGATAGCTCCTACATTCTTTAGTTTGAATGATATAACATTATAACAATAAGTGCCCTTAGCAATTATGAAGCTAACTTTTTCCTAATCATTTTTAGCGAGCGAGACTTGGTGATATCTCTGGTAGGCGTCCAACATACAAATGAATTCATACCTAGAGGCGAAATCCACCACTTGATCGATACGGGATAGTGGATAGTAATCTTTCGGACATGCTTTGTTAAGATCTCTGAAGTTTATGCAACCCCACCACTTATTTCCTAGCTTATACACCAGGATAATATTTGCCAGCCAGCTTGGGAATTGAACTTCTCGGATGTGGCCTGCCTCTAGTAATTTGTCCACCTCTTCCTAGATAATTTTATTCTGATCTGTTCCAAAATCCCACTTCCTCTGCTTGACCGGACGGACATCTGGATGAACATGGAGTACATGTTTCATGATCTCGGGTGATATGCTCGTCACTTATTTGGGTGTCTAAGCGAAAACATCACTGTTGTGCGTCAAACATTTGACCAACCCAACTTTAAGTTTAGGTCAACTGCTATCTGAGTAGTAGCTTCTGGTCAACCAGGTTGAATCTATACTTCTACCAGAGTGGGTGGTGTTTCCCGGATAGTGTTGACCTCCATTCTTTGAATTTTTTGGGCAGCATTGGCCTCCGTCTTGACTATTTCTATGTAGCATTTGCATGCTACCAGTTGATCGCCTTTGACCTCACCCACCTGGTCATCCACGGGAAATTTTATTAGCTGACAAAAGGTCAAGACAACCACCCAGAATTCATTTAGGGTTGGCCGACCCAAAATGATGTTGTAAGCCGAGGGCGCATCCATAACTATGAAGATTGATCGACGCATCCTCATTAGGAGCTCCTCTTCTAAGGATATAACCAACTTTATTTAGTCGAGCGGCTAGACCTCGTTACTCGTGAATCTATACAAATGAGTCACCATGGGTTGTAGCTTTTGGATCGTGAATTTGATAGAGGGGGGGTGAATATTGATTAAAAATTATAACGAAAGTACGCAGTGAAAAAATCGAAAGCAGAAAGAATGACACAAGTAGTTTTTACTAGGTTCGAAGTCTGTGTTGGCTCCTACTCCAAGGCCCGCACTCGTTGAGTGCTTTCATTGGGCAATCACTAATAATTCAAAATATTGATTACAAAAGAAGTACAAGAATTAAAAAAAAAACAACCGACAATAAGAAAAAGAACCAACAAATTAGCACTTTGTCGGAGAGCCTTCGCAGCGTCGCAGGAGCAAATCGTAAGTTCTTGTTTTTGATTCCAGCCTTTACCCTCCTTATATAGGAGGTTCGGGGCGCTTGGATCCCTTCGGGCGCCCTGAATATGACGTAGCCGAGCCAACTAGGGCGCTCCACGTGGCGAAGTGACGTCGTGGATAAAATTTGCATTCCGGGCGCTCGGACTCCATTTTCCAACAACTTCATTTCCCTGCAAGAAAATGTTAGTCCGAAGCATAAATGCAAAATATCCTGCAAAACAGAGTGTTAGCACAGTTTATGATAAAAAAAGAATAGTAATTAGATTTCGTCTCCTCGAGACCGGAATCTAGTCACAATCTCGACTTAGGTATCCGAAATGGGTCTAAGTCTGATCAACGCCTATTGTTCTCTTCCTGGGAACGCGTCCTCATAGTCACTTCCCTCCAGTGACTTACCTTCACTTACCTGCCAAACGTCCGGTCAGCCCTTCGACCCGTCTCGACTTCGTGCCAACTATCCGGTCAGCCCGTCGACCTAGCTGGATTTCATGCCAAACGTCCGGTCAACCCATCGACCAGTTTGGACTTTATGCCAGCTATCCGGTCAGCCCGTCAACCTAGCTGGGCTTCGTGGCAGACATCAGGTCAACCCGTCGACCTGTTTGGGCTTCTCATGTACACTCGGTCATAGTGTTAGATAACAATGAAACTAACTTAACCTATTTTGCTATTCATCAAAACTTGAGTTAGACCGTTAGTGCTAACCACACCAACAATCCCCCTCCCTTTTTAATGCAATGACAACCTAGTTAAGTTAGTGAAAAACATATGCAAGTAAAAGCAAGCATTTATTAGGTTGTTAAGTTAGCTTAGCTTTGTTATAAATTTTGTTGTTTAACTAACTTAAACTACCTAACCCTCCCCCTTTGATATTCATAAAAAATAAACATAGAACAAATTAAAAAAATGCAAGGACGTTTAGAAATGTAAGTCAGATTAGTTTGGGGGAGTTTAAGCTAAAAATATAGAAAGATATGTTTTTTAAAAAAAAAATAGTTACCTTTAAAAAGATGACTTAAAAATATCTAACTTTAAAATTTATAATTTTAACCTTAATTTTTTGAAAAATAATTGATAACATAATTTTCAAATACAACATTTTAACAAAGAGATTATTAGGGCTAAGTCTAATTTTCAAATCAAGTTTTCAAAACCAAATCCAATTAAGTGAATTTTGTTTTCAAACCTAAGTTTGTAACTTCCAAAATAAATCTCCAAAAATATATTTTTAAAGTCAAGTAGAATATAATTTTCAAAATAAAGAGTCTAAGTTACAAACTCGAATAAAGTTTATTTTTCAAAACCAACTTTTTTTAAATCTAAGTTTGGAAGGTCTAAATTTCAAAACTAAGTTTAAAAAGTATAATTTTCAAAATTAAATTTGAAAATTTTAAGGTTTGAAAATAAAACTAATTTTCAGACCTAAGTTTAAACAATTAAATTAAGTAAGTCTAACTTTCAAAACTAAGTTTGAAAAATCAAAAAAAAAATAATTAAAACACTTAGTTAGAGACATTTTTCAAAATAGGTATAAAAACAATTAATCCTCCCCCTGAACCTGACATTACAAAATATGTCTAACCAGTTAGCTACTTATTGACTATTAGAGGATAACAACTTTCACTTGGTTAGTCAAGTTAAGTCTAATTGTAATCAGTTAGTGTTTGACTAAACTGAATGACTTAACCTGATTAATGTCTGTTTGGTATTTAACGCCCAGGCTTATGTCGATGCACTGAAATAAACATTTTAAGTCCAGGCAATTTGCCTATGCATCTCACCCCTTTCTATGTTCGGCAATCACAAACAAAGGAATCCTAGGGTGTTAGTGAGATGCTCAAGTATTAGCCCTAGGGGAACATGCTTTCTAAGGAATTGTTATAGTCTAAGGCTAAAACTGATTTAAAATTCTAAAAATGGAAGATTTTTTTAAAAAATAAAGATTTTATCCTAGAATTTGAGAGCACTATTTTTGAAAATAGTTTTTGCAATCCTAGTCTATTAGACACATCCATAATTTTCTACGTAGATTGCTAAACTCACTTTCAGGGAGGGGTTTAGTAAATATGTCAGCTAAATTAGATTTGGACTTAATATACTTGAGTTCAATGTCTCCTTTAGTGACATGACCCCTGATAAAGTGGTGCCTAATTTCAATGTGTTTGGTTCTGGAATGATGCATAATATTTTTTGTTAAATTAATTGAGCTAATATTGCCAATTAATACTTTTACATTTGTAAGGTTTAAGTTAAAGTTTTTTAAAGTGTGCATCATCCATAATAGTTGGGAAACACATTCTCCTATGGCTATATATTCTGACTCAGTTGTAGACAGAGCAACACAGTGTTGCTTTCTACTAAACCAGCTGATAAGTGATGGACCTAGTAGTTGACATTCACCACTTGTGCTCTTGTGGTCTAATTTGCACCCAGCATAATCTGAGTCAGAATACCCTATTAATTCAAAATTGTTAGTTCTAGGATACCAAATTCCTACATTTGTTGTTCCTTTAAGGTATCTAAAGATTCTTTTGACTTAAGTCAAATGAGATTCTTTAGCACAAGTTTAGTATCTAACACACATACTCACTGCAAATAAAATCGGGTCGACTTGCAGTTAAGTATAGTAGGCTACCTATGACGCTCCTATAGTATTTTAAGTCAATTGGTTTTCCATTTGGGTCGTCATCTAGAATAGTATTAATTGCCATAGGTATTTTTATTTCTTTAGTATTTTCCATCCCGAATTTTTTAAGTAATTCTTTGGTATATTATTGTTGATAAATATAATTTCCCTCATTTGTTTGTTTGATTTGAAATCCTAAAAAGTAAGTTAATTTTCCTACTAAACTCATTTCAAATTCTTGTTCCATTAAGTTTGTGAATTCTTCTAAAAATTTTGAATTAGTTGAGCCAAAAATTATATCATCTACATAGATTTGGGCTATAAATATGCCCTCTTTTATTAATTTAACGAATATGGTTGGGTCAATTTGACTCTGGTTAAACCCTTTGGATATTAGGTAAGAGGTTAACCTTTCATACCAAGCCCTGGGTGCTTGCTTATGTCCGTATAAGGCTTTCTTTAATTTAAAAACATAGTCAGGGTGTTCTAAACATTCAAACCCAGGTGGTTGGCCTACATAGACTTTTTCTTTTATCAGACCATTTAGAAAGGCAGATTTGACGTCCATTTGATACAGTCTGAACCCTTTATGGGTTGCATAACTGAGTAACATTCTAATGGACTCTAACCTAACTACTGGGATATAAGTTCATCATAGTCAAGCCCTTTAACTTGACTGAACCCCTTAGCGACTAACCTAGCTTTATTTCTGGTAATTTCCCCAGTTTCACTTAATTTATTTCTAAATACCCATTTTGTTTCTATTATATTCTTATTTTTGGGTGGTGGTACTAAGTCTCAAACTTCATTATGCTCAAATTGGGCTAGCTCTTCTTGCATAGATATGCCCTAGTCTGGGTCAAGTAATGATTCAGCTACGGTTTTGGGTTCAATTTTTGAAATCAGAGAATTTTGACTTAGGTTCACTACTAGAATAATGCTCTTTAAGGACACACATAAATTCCCTTATAGTATACTTATAATGACACTAAAGCTATGGTGACATCACTGAAAAATGTATTGAAATGCGGTGTTAGCATAGACCCTCTAATATTCCTGACATTTGTATAATGTCATTATAAAGTATCTATGTTAACTTCAAAAATGTCTTAATTCTAAGGATACATTGACAATTGAAAATGTCAGGATAAAATATTTTAAGGACATTTATGTATGTCTTATTATTATCACAATGAAGATAAATTTAAATGTCACCTAAACTAATTTATATTGACAATTATAAGTGTCTTATACTTTTATATAAAGATAATAAAATATATCAATAATGATAATTTATAATATTATAACTAATATTTATTCAAACTATATAATCTTAATTCACCTACCACACCACATATAATAGAAAAAATTACACATCACAATTTACTCACTATATAGAATAAAAAAAATTTACACATTATTCCAATTCACCCATTATATAGAATAGAAAAAATTTACATCCACAACATTCAATTCACCCATTATATAGAATAGAAAAAATTTACACCCAAAACAATCAATTCATTCACCACATCATCATAACTCCTCACATCATTAGTATGAGTATAGAGTTTACAATCTAAGCCTTGGATAAATAAGCCATAAGAACCAAAATTGTTGTCCTCAATTGCCAAATTTATGATGCTTGAAAGAGCCTTGCCCAAAGGAGGAATTTCTTTGGTAGCAAAATCGGACTGGTCCAACATCAGCATTTCATCAAAGAGTTTATCTTCAGAAGTCTGCAAGAACCTATCCATACTTTGATCACTTTACTAAAAGAAAGTTAAACAAAGTAAATATTGTAAATGTTCCAAATATGCTAGATATTAAGTTAAACAAACTACAAGAAACATATTGTAGGAATTATCTAATTCTCCTTCTTAGATTGAGAATTCACAAATAAATCCTCTAAAATAAACTTGGTTAGGGAAGAATGAAGCCTACATTAACTCAGCAGTATGTAAATAGTACACCTATTTGAAAAATGCCTAACTTGCTGAGTTCCTATAAAGGATCAACTTCCGTAGGAGCATAATTTTCCACAAAATCTAGTAGGATAAAGTGTCCCACTTTACTAATAGTGACGAATTAAACACAATTCAATATAATCTTTTTAAAATCAATCAATAGGTAAGTCCAAACAACAAAAACATAAATAAAAGAGTTATTATGTATACAGCAATGCATGAAAAAATTTGCAAGTAGTAGTCTTACCAGTAAGATAGAGAAAGATCTGTATAGTATATATGCCATTAGTATTTGTTGTCATATATTTAATTAATCTCTTCACAACAAGATCTCCATTATTGATATCTTTGGTTCTAAAATTCTTTCTTCCACCCTTTTACACAGTCAAAGAAACAAGTAATCGCATTGACAGAGCAATAAGTATAATCATCTCATCCTGATGACTAGAGTTAACAGTAGGCAAGGATAAATAAATACAATAAAACTAGTTGATGTGTTTGGTGTACCCATTATTAATAAACAAAAGATTTTTGTGTATCTACAAGCCAAAGGAAAATATGTCGACAAAATAACTATGAATTGATGATTCTGATATCACTATGAATTTAGCATTTAATGTCAAAAAAATGCCGCAACCAATTTAGCATACAAAACTAATAAAACATTATATACCAGTTGAGCAAATACTTTCTAAGAGGATTTCATAACATTTTGTGATATATTTCACATTTCTGGTTGATAGTTCAACATGAGGGATAAAAGGTCTTCAAGTGAAAATTTGTTGATGCACTATCCAATTTGATGCGCTATGCAATTTGATGCACTACATAAAGTTCCAAAGGTTAACTCATAAAGTGTGCAAGGGTAATTTCACTCTGCCAAGGGAACAAGCAGCAAGAGTAATATTCCTGAGCTTAGATGATTTATGAAAGTTTTACAGTAGAGAGGTGCCTTTTTCATCCAAAATATTCAATTCATCCCCCACATCATCACAATTTATTACATCATCATAATTTTTCCATTAACTATTTGTACAAACGCATACCATGCTTCTTTTCTACTAAACAAATTGCTTCTTTTCTATTTGTCCTTTCCAATTTTTCACTACCCAAGTCTAGTAGTGTTGCTAGTATCAATTTATCAAATCTGATAATGAAAAACAGATTCTACAGAGATTTCCTACTAAACATTTAGTCTAATATCAAGTTTACATGAACTAATCTCCATACAGTGACATCTTTTATAGGGTTAGTTGGTTATACAAAGAACTATCAAAATCCAGTGGAGCTTTAGCCTGCCTGCACATATAAGATTATGGTTAATGATTACAAGACCTTTCACACAACATACTAGCAGAGAAGAAAAATCAAAGTTTGCAACTACTTCCTTCTAAAGCCATTAAAACATAAAAAAGGGTGATATATGAGTGAGATATCATTTAATAAATATGTGTTGTAAATTACATAAAAGGAGATTTAAAGGTTTATAAACATAGAAATAGTTAGACCATGCAAGTGAACAAAGTTCAATCTATCTGCTTTTAGTTTAGTTTGACATGGAAAATATGCATGCCACTGTAAAGAAATAGATGTTATGGTTATTCACTCAACTTATGTTTCTTATGTCCTCTTTGTGTACTTATCTTTAGAGAAGCATTGTCCTACTCATCAATAACCACTATTTTTTTATGAAAGTCAAAAACCACCATTGGTGCATGCTAATGATGAGAAACGAAGCCAATTTCAATATATTTACTAAGTTTTGATAACCAAATTCCAAAAGATGATATTAGGTACTAACTTTTGATTGATTTATTTTTATTTAAAGTAAATATCTTAGTCACAATTCCGAAGGTACTTTTATAGCATTTAATAGAAATACAGACATAAAGCCAAGAATGAGACCAAGAGTTTAGAATTTACAATCTCCTCTTCCCTATTTGGACTCTTCTTTTTATTTGTGGTAAACACATAATCTCAATTACAAACATCACAAGCATCATGCATAATTACCAACAACAAACACAACAAAGTAACTTCTCTACTATATTCACAGTCAACAAAATCAACCAATTTATGATTAAAATTCCTATAGTTATTCAACCAATGCAGATCAAATTAATTGGGGAAAAAAAGAAAAGGGCAAGAATTTCAAAAGCAGGTAGCGATGTCGCTACCTCGCAACAAGCCATTGCCCAACGAGGCATCCACCCCTCGTATGCGGCCGTTTGTGAATCGACTGCTTGGCGAGGCATCAGCTCCCTCACATGAGTTCATGTGAAAACCGGCCGTTAGCAAAACCACTAGCTTGGCGAGGCTGTGGCCCCCTGAGTGCGGCCATAGGCGAAGCGGTTGTTCGTCACCTAGCAAGGTAGCGCGCGATGCTACGAAGAGGGAAGAAATAAGAAATAGGTTACCTTTGAGCTCCTCTTGCTTACTGCGGAGAGGGAAGAACCTGACTGTGTTGAAGGGAAGAAGGGGGTGGGAGAGGACCTGACTACGTTGAAGGAAAGAAGGGGGTGGGAGAGGGAAGAAAACGGGCGGCGCTGCAAGGAGGAAATGAAAGGATCGGGTGGATGGGTAGGGAAAGTTTAGGTTTGGAAAAGGTTTAATATATTTATAATATTATGAGACTTATAAAATGTGTCATCATAAACCGTCTAATATGATATTTTTTTCTAAAAATATTATCAATTTTAATAAGCGTCGTTATAACAGATTTATAATGACACTTTCTAATAGGTGTCATAAAAAAAATGTCCTAATAGGTATTTTTTCTAGTAGTGGTTTCTAAAAGATGACCTAGTCTGAACCCTTAAGTCTGGATCAACAATTATCTGATCAATTGGATGATTAGGGTTGACTCTTATGGTTCTAGGAGGTTGATTCTCTGAGGTACTTCTTCTTCTTCGTGGCCATTGGTTCCTTCTTGATTATTGTTTTCTTGAATAAATTCAATTGATTGAAGTTGAGTTTGTTCTAGGTTTTGTTTGGATTCCTCAAATTTTATATTAGTAGTTTCTTCAATTCTTAGTATAACTTTATTATATATTCTGTACCCCCTACTATTTAGGGAGTATCCTACAAAGATTTCATCTTCTACTTTAGAAGTGAATTTTCCTAAGTATTCTCTTGTGTTTAAGATAAAGGTTGGGCACCTAAAAACTTTAAAGTATTTTATATTTGGTTGTTTATTATAATAAATTTTAAAAAAGGCTTTATTATGTGTTTTATTTAGTGTTGTTCTATTTTGCACATAGCAGGCTGTACTGACAGCTTCTGCCCAAAAATACTTAGATAGATTGTATTCATTCAGCATAGTTCTAGAGGCTTCAAGTTGAGTTCTATTTTTTTCTTTCTACAACTCTATTTTGTTGAGGAGTTTTAAGACACGAAAATTCGGGATAATATCCGTTTTCGAGACAAAATTTATCAAACTTATGATTTTTAAATTCTCCCACATTATCACTTCTAATTCTTTTAATTCTAAGGTCTTTTTCATTTTCAACTTGTTTACAAAAGTTTGTAAAATTTCAAAAGTTTCATCCTTATTTTTTAAGAATTTGACCCAGGTAAACCTAGAATAGTCGTCTATTATTACTAGGCAATATAAACTATCATTTATTGATTTGATCCCATGAGAATTAAATAAGTCTAAGTGTAGGAGTTCTAGTATTGAGTTGGTTTGAATTTGATTAGTTGGTTTGTGAGTAGATTTTGTGTAACACCCCAAATTTCTCTATTTTGAGTTCTAAATATCCTTAAAAATATTTGGAAATGCTTTTAAAATATTCTATAGATTTTTATAAATTTTTATAAATTTTTACGCAATTTTTGGAAGTCGTTTGATATTTTTACAAAACGAAAGAAGTTTTGACAAAAATAATGTCCAAGACGAAGTTTGAACCGGAAACCTCAGGTTAAGCAGAGATCCGCTTAACCAACAGACCAGCAGAACTTTTCTTAACTAAACCTATATCGAAATATAGTTAAGTTATAATGAAACCCTAGTTACAAAAGGGAGCTTAATGATACCCGAAACCTAATTGCCCGAAAATCTTTCTCTCCTTTCTCTTCTCTCGCGACGGCGTCGGTGATTCTCCTCTCGGGCGAAGACGCGGCTAGAAGCTAGGGTTCCTCCGGCGACCGGCGAGGGTTTCTTCGAGGGACTCTTCACGAGGTTGTGATCCTTCCGTCGAGGAGGACCCGTGAGCACGAAGAGGTCAAGAGTTCGAGTCTTCCCGAAGCCCTAGCTGCCTTCTTCCCGGCTGTGAGTGCAAGAACGCAAAGAATATGCTGTAAGGAATTGTTGACAAGGAAGCTTGATGCCGTGAGCACGAGGAAGAGTCGGAGAACTTGAGTTTTCTTCGAACCCTAGCAGCTCCTCTTCCCGATTTTGAGTCCAAGGATAGGTAAGTGCTACTCACCTGCGGTAAGAGTAGTTTCAGGTTTTAGTTTCCTTCTTTTGTTTCGGATTGTGTTGTGCCGAATTCATATTTGCTAGGGATTTTGATCTCTTTCTTTGCTTCCGGAGTGATGTGCAGAATTGAGTTTTTGCTAGAGGGTTAAGTGTAGTTCTGAGAATTGATTCCTCCTTTGTGTTTCTGCGGTAGCATGCTCAAAGATTGAATAAGTTTTGCATAGGTTTTATTTTAAAAACAAACCAGCAAGCATAACTTAGTATTGTGCAATGAAAAGGGTAAAAGCAGCTTCTCTTGAAGTGTTCTGTGGAGTTCGGTTGTGCTAGGAAAGGGGCACGAGCAGTTCCCTTTGGGGCTTGCTGTGCAATTCAGATATTGTTGCTGCCAGGTAATGAACCTGTGATGGTTTAGATTTTTGAGCATGTGGTTTAGGTTCTAATTTTCCAACAAGTTCTGGGTTGATTTACACTACAATAGGGGCACAAATAGCTTCATTTGGAGCTTAGAGCAGCCACATTCCTTTTTGCATTTCTGTAGGCGTGATCAGCTCTGTTTAGAGCTTAGAACAACCCCTTTTTGGAGTTCATTCCAGTCCAGATTTCTTTGTGTTTGCTGCAGAAACGCACAACTCTATTTAGAGCTTAGAACAGTCTGTAGTGGCAATGCAGATTTATTTCTTTTCAAGCCTTTATATAGAATTTAAACAGTAGCAGATTTCTAGTTTAGTTCTGGAAGTGTTTAGTTAGATAACAGTGGCTTAGTTGTTTCCATATAGAAGTCTAGTTGTCAAATCTGAATGCCTCGGAAGTGAATCTCTAAATTATGTTCCTATCCTTGCTGTTGATCCATATATGATAGTATATGTTAAGCATTTAGTTGGCATTCAATTACATGTTTCAGTTACATGTTGTAAGTTATTGATTCTGTTTTTGTAGATAGAAATTTGATTTCCAAAGGAGTTAATGGTTAGACTTGAAGTTGAAGATATTATTTGATTTGATCTTCAGACATTGAGAGTATTTTGAGTAATCTTCTTCATTAAGTTAGGAAAGATGAAGTGAAAGAGATAAATTAAGCATCCAGGACCTACTCTCTTAAGTTAACGTGGGAAGAGAATACAGAACAAAGTTGGAAATCAATTTGGAAGTTTTAATGAAGTTTAGATCTCCTTGTAGTGCAGAATTTTAATGCAGTTTAGATCCCTTCGTTGTACAGATTTTATTAAGCTAGTATGCAAATTTCTGTTAAGTTAGTATGCAGATTTTTATTAAGCTAGTATGCAGATTTCTGTTAAGTTAGTATGCAGATTTTTATTAAGCTAGTATGCAAATTTTTGTTAAGCATTAGTGCAGATTTTTGTTAAGTATTGTATGTGCAGATTTCTTTTGTGTTCTATGCATGATTGCGTGTTATCTAGTTAGTTTCACTCATAGATGCATATGGAAGATACCCTAACAGTATTTTGGGTTTAAGAAAAGTATAAGAAAGATAAAGAAAAGTATAAGAAAGGTAAAGAAAAGAAAGAAAAAGGCCAAGGCTTTAAGTAGATCCCAAAGTCAAGACTTTAGGGATTTGGCACACAAGGTGCTAAAGAAAATGCCGAGGCATTATATAAGTATTAAAAGATAACAAGTATTTTACTTTTATCAGTGACACTATACTGGACTCTCAGTTGTCCTTGGGTTGGGCTCCCATAGTCGTCCCTAAGTTTAGATAACCTAGTAAACCCTACTAGATTCAAGACCAGCTATCTCGGGTCTAGTTAGGGATGCGCGCATAGCAAGTACAGTTGCCGGGCCCAAGAAGAAAGTTGATTATTATTTTGAAGTATTATAAGTATAAGTTTTTGAACAAACAAAATAAGTTTCACATAAGTATAAAAGTATAAAAGAATAAGTTTGGAACAAATGAAACAAGTTTCACATATGCTTAGAATCAGTAAGTTTAGTTCTTTTGAATTCTAGCATGCAGTATTAGTTTTATTTGTTTCCTTATTAGTTTATTTAGCATGATTAGCTTTATCTACTAGCATGCAGTTTTATTCTTGTATAGCATGATTAGCTATTAGAATCACATGAGTAGTTTCCTTAGCTTTTCTTTGCTATTAGTTTGACATGAGTAGTTATGTTTATGCTTTATTTTCTTTTAGAGCATATAGTTTCTAGTTCTTTCTGTATACATGCATATTCGTGTTTTTGTGAGTTAGATAGCGCTTACTAAGCAAATTTTGCTTATAGATTGCACTTCCTCTTACTGCAGATAAAGGAAAGGAAAAGATTTAGCAAGGAAGGCGACAAGGTGGTGCGGAAGGTGTGTGATGCCAGGACTGTGGGAGAGATCAGGGGAATTGAGTCGTACTTTATGCTTATTGTCGACTGAGATTGTTAAAGAGTTATTTCTTATTATTCCGCATTGTTAGTTTGGTTGTTTCCACTATTGGAGCTTTATTCATGTACTATTGCTAGAATAGTTTGTTTTTAGTTGTTGTCATTTATTAAACTGCGTGGGTGTTTGATATATGTTCTAGCCGCATGTGGCTGTGTATTATTTGCATGTATTGATGAATTTGGTCACCGGTACAGGGGAGACTCTGCCGAAATTTTTCGGTAGGGATTCCTCGTGGTTTCGATCACACCGGTTAAGTAGAGGCAGTAGTTAAGTAACGGTCATCCTTAGAGAGTAGTAGTAGTAGTAAGAAGGGTGGTCGTTACATTTTGTTTGTTTACCTTGTTGACAATAATTACATATTATTGAGTCTAAGTTAGGTAATTTTGGTAAACCTCTAACTAATCCATTTAATTTATTTATATTTCTGAAATTTGTATGTGACATTCTTCTATGCCATAGCCAAGTTTCTTCTTTTTGTATTAGATAACACTTAGTTGAAGAAGTGATTAAGTTAATGGCATAAATGTTATCTTTTCTAAACCCTTTTAGGCTTATCGTAGGATTATCTAGGTGTTTGATTAAGCATTCCGAAGATAAGAACCAAACCTTATATCTGGTGTCACACAATTGATTTATACTAAGGAGATTATACTTGAAATTTTCAACAAGTAAAACATTTGTAATAATAAAGTCAATTTTAAGCTCAATATTACCTATACCAATTACCTTGAGTTTGTCATTGTTACCAAAGACAACTGTTCCTAAACTTTTATAGGTAAGTTGAGTGAATTTGGTGTGATCCCCAGTTATATGTTTGGAGCAACCACTATCTAAGATCCACTTGGTCTCCTACAATAAGTAGGGGTCGAAGGTTAAGTTATGTTTTTATTCCAATTTTGTTTAGGTAAGAATAATCATCATCATTATTATTATTATTATTATTATTAAAAAAAATTTAAAACAATTTTTAAAGTTTTTTTAAAAAGAATTTTTAAAATTTTTAAAAGAATTTTTTAAAATAAGTTTTAAAGTTTTTAAAAGAATTTTTAAAGAATTGTTTAAAAGAATTTTTAAAGTTTTTAAAAGATTTTTTAAAAATAATTTTTAAAGGGATTTTTAAAAATAATTTTGTATTTAATTTAATTTAATTTTATTTTTACTTAATTTTATGTTTAGTCCTTAGTCATCGCACCTGATCTAAATTTTTAATTAGGGAATCCTATAATTTTGTGAGATGAATTAGGTTCAGTTTTAGGGTTTGGTTTAACTATGTGTTAGATTCAGATTTAGCTTTAGGCTCAACAAATAGACATTCTCTGGATAAACTTCTAGGCTATGGTGAGTCACTTGGATATCATTAAAGTGACCATGCCTTCGAGATTTTCCAAATAGTCCTATTCACTGAACTTAATACAAAACCTTGGTATAACTGGTTAGGATCCATAAAGGGTAGCTTCGGTTAGTTTCATTTAGCCAAATGCACTAGGTCGAAGTCATATCTTCCTAGACATGCATAGGCTAAGCTTCCCTAACGTACTATTATCCAAAACTTCACCAGTACCATAGGTCAAGTTAAACTTGATCCCTTTCTAACTAGTCCTAATTACCCTGCCGGGTAGGTTAGTTTCGGTTACCCTGTCGGGTAGATTATTTTTGGAGGTGCTAGCTATTCTGGAGCCTCCCCCTGAATTATTGGCCTTTATTTTTAAGTTTTAGTTCTTGGTTTATGTCTGTTCATTTTATAATTATAATTGACTTGATGATATTCTAAGTTTTGGTGGGTTTCAAATATTTAGATTTTGAATTTGTTAGTCTAGGTTTGTATTTTGGTTTTTGATTTGATTTATTTGATTTTACATAATATATTTTTTCTTTGGGTATGTAGTATTGGTTGAGTCCTACTTGCATGGTTAAGCACGCTTTCGGAATCCAAGCTTTACTTGATTGTTTGTGTTGGGTTATTAACGATTTAAATGTTTTATTTGAATTTGACTTGTAGCCAAGTCCGATTTTGTTGTAAATTACTTTTTGATTATTTAAAATTAGATCTAAATTCTTAGATCTTGTTGTAAATTTTTCTAAGAGGTCTTTTAATTTATTAATTTCTATTTTTAGTGATAGATTTTCCTCCTCAAAAGTTAGGTCTTGAGTTGGATTTGAATTTGTGATTTGTTCCTTGAGATTTTGATTTTCCTCAAGAAGCAATTTGTTTTCATTTTCTATTGTAATTAATTTCCTATTTAAACATGCAATAATTTTAAAGAATTTTCTATTCAAATTAAAGTGTACCTCTTCGGAACCTTCGGAAACGAGTACGGACTCATGACTTGATTCGGGTTCGGACCCGTCTTCCAATTCGTCCAACGACTCCGCTTCGAGGGCCATCAATGCGTGGTGAATCTGGTGCTTCTGATCTTCGGCCTCCAATTCTTCTGAGGACAAGTCGTCCCACGTTGCTTTGAGAGCCTTCTTTTTTGTTGTCTTCGTCTTGTCGCTCTTTAACCTCAGGCACTCGTTCTTGTAGTGTCTCTTCTTGTTGCATCCAAAGCAGGTTACGTTTCTCGGTTCGTTTGGGGAGTTGATCTTTTGTAGGTCCTTCTTGCTGAAGCTTTTCTTTCTCCTGGTGAACATCTTCCTTACCAGGTTCACCAGGTACTCTTCGTCTTCAGAATCCTGGTCAGACTCATCTTCAACCTCAGGCTTGGTCTTTGTTCTTTCCTTGGATGAACCTACAAACAAGGCTACACCTTTCTCGGTCCCGACATTAGTTTGCTCATGCAATTCTAATTCACAAAACAGTTCATCTAATTTTAATTTAGATAAATTTTTTTAAATCTTGTAGGCATTCACGATGGATGCCCACAAGGTGTTATTTGGAAAGGCATTTAACGCATACCTTATTAGATCGCGGTTCTCCATTTGATGACCTATCGCGTGGAGTCCATTGAGGATGTCCTTAATCCTTACGTGAAGCTGACTCACTGTTTCTCCTTCCTATATTTTAATATTAAATAACTTATTTAAGAGGAGGTCGTGTTTTGTTACCTTAGCGTCGTTAGTTTCTTCGTGTAGCTCGATCAATTTATCCCATAGCTCTTTCACGTTTTGATGTGGTCCTACCCGATTCAACTCTTCCTTTGTCAGTCCGCATTGTAGGGTGTTGAGGGCTTTGAAATTTGTTGACAAATTTTTCTTCATGTCCGGAGTCCACTGTTCCAGGTCCAGTGGAATTCCAGAGTTGTCGACCGGCACCTTGTAGCCTCTGGTGACGCTGAACCATTGGTCGAAGTCTGTCTTCAAGTAGACTTCCATCCACTTCTTCCAGTACAGAAAATCATCCCCATTGAATAGGGGAGGACATACTATGCTGAAACCTTAAATTTGAGACATTTTTTAACCTGCACACAAGTAAAGAAATAGACAAGGAAAATCCCAAGACTTAGTCTTGGATTAATAGTGTGGGAAGAAAAAAAATAATATAAAAGTTGAATTGGTGTTACACCAATTCAGATAACTTACAACGAAAAATATTTCCAAAAAGGTAACAATACCAGTTTAGAATATAATGAAAAAATTGAAAATCGAAAAAAAAAAATGAAAAAGGTTTCACCCCCTTGTCTGATTGGTGGTTGCACTAAATCAGAGCGGTACCTGCTCTGATACCACTTGTTGGATCATGAATTCGATAGAGGGGGGGTGAATATCGATTAAAAATTATAACAAAAGTACGCAACGAAAAAATCGAAAGCAGAAAGAATGACACAAGTAGTTTTTACTTGGTTCGGAGTCTGTGTCGACTCCTACTCCAAAGCCCACACTCGTTGAGTGCTTTCGTTGGGCAATCACTAATAATTCGAAATATTTATTACAAAATAAGTACAGAAATTACAAAAAAAAACAATCAACAATAAGAAAAAGAACAAACAAATTAGCACTTTGTCGGAGAGCCTTCACAGCGTAGCAAGAGTACAGGAGAGTAGATCGTAAGTTCTTGTTTTTGACTCCAGCCTTTACCCTCCTTATATAGGAGGTTCGGGGCGCCTGGATCCCTTCGGGCACCCTGAATATGACGTACCCGAGCCAACCAGGGGCGCTCCACGTGGCGAAGTGACGTTGTGGATAAAACTTGCATTCCGGACGCCCGGATCCCTTCCGGGCGCCTGGGCTCCATTTTCCAACAACTTCATTTCCCTGCAAGAAAATGTTAGTCCGAAGCATAAATGGAAAATATCCTGCAAAATAGAGTGTTAGCACAGTTTATGATCAAAAAAGAATAGTAATTAGATTCCGTCTCCTCGAGACCGGAATCTAGTCATGATCTCGACTTAGGTATCCGAAATGGATCTAAGTCGGATCGATGCCTACTGTTCCCTTCCCGGGAACGCATCCTCACAGTCACTCCCCTCCAGTGACTTACCTTCACTTACCTGCCAGACGTCTGGTTAGCCCTTCGACCCATCTGGGCTTCGTGCCAGCTATCCGGTCAGCCCGTCGACCTAGCTGGATTTTGTGCCAAATGTCCGGTCAACCCATCGACCCGTTTGGACTTCGTGCCAGCTATCCAGTCGGCCCGTCGACCTAGCTGGGCTTCGTGCCAGACATCAGGTCAGCCCGTCGACCTGTCTGAGCTTCTCTTGGACACTCTGTTAGAGTGTTAGATAACAATGAAACTAACTTAACTTATTTTGTCATTCATCAAAACTTGAGTTAGACCGTTAGTGCTAACCGCATCAACAGTAGGTTGCTCGAGTCTATCTGTAACTGCTCAAATGTCTACTTGAAAATGATATTAACTGAGCTCCCTGTGTCAACAAAAGTACGAGAAATATTATAATTGGCTATAATATCCTTAATTATTAAAGCATCGTAATAGGGTGTTTCCACCCCTTCCAAATCTTTAGGTCTGAAGCTAATTTCAAGCTCGGTCGCTTGCTATGTGCTGCATCCGACCGCATGAATCTTCAAATGCTGAACGTGGGACTTTATTTCTCGGTTGGAATCTCCATCAGTCGGGCCCCCAACTATCATGTTGATGTTGCCTCGGGCGACATTATTGCAGTTTTCCTCCTGCCGGGTTGTTAGCTTTGGTTGAGCCTGTGCTGGAACTTGCGCCCAGTCAGTTGGCGGTGGACGTGTTGTTTGGCATCGCTCGATCTCTCATTGATTTCTTTTAGGTGAACCATTTGGTTTTTGATAAGGGCGACTGTTAGGTGATGGGGTGCGCTGACAAAATCTCTAATTGGTGTTCTGGCAATTTATCAGAGAGTAATATCCTACGTGTCATGAGTAGTTGGCCAATGATATCTACACCACAGGTGCGGTACTTCTCAAGGGGCCTCTACATGTTGCACGGCTTGAGACCATGATTCTTGATGGCGAAACTGAGGACCCACCCAAGGTCCTTTAGGTGGAGGAGCAAGCGGTGTCGGCCGCTCGGAGGTTGGAGTTGAGGCAGGTGTGGCGACCTTATTTTTCCAAGTGGCTTGTGCTTCTTCCACATTGATGAATTTAGATGCTCATGCTCAGTCGACCAGAAGATCAAAGTTCTTTGGAGGTCTTCTAACTAAATTATGAAAGAAGTCGTTATCAGCAAGCTCTTGAGAAAAGACACTCACAAAAATTTTCATGGTGGCTATGGGGACTTCCATAGCCACCTGATTGAATCTTTTAATATAAGCTCTAAGGGTCTCCTTGGGCCCCTACTTGAGAGAAAAGAGGCTCCAGGGGGTCTTAAAATCCTTGAAACGGTGAATGGAGTTGTCCGACAGTCGCTTGAACCATCGTTGGGGCGAACCGCTGAATGTAGTGAGGAACATTCGACACTTTACACAGTTTGTAAATTGTTGAAGGAGGGCAACATTTTTAAATTTAAAGAGATGAACTGTTGGATCCCGTGGTTGTTTTGATGTGATCAACTAAGTTAGGTTAGGTCCTATTTGGTTTAATCTCTGTGTTTAAGTGTATAGGAGCTTAGGAGCACAGGAAGTCGAGCGGAAGACGCGGCTAGCGAGAAGGACGACATGGGAGAGAGTCGACGGACTCAGTGCGTCCGAGGGACGAGGTGCCGCGGAAGAGTACACTGGTGGACGAGAAGAACATACGCGACATTCGAGGGGCGAGAAGCAGGGGAGGTAGGCTGCTCGAGGAGAATGTCGGAAATTAGGTTCGGATGAGCCATATTCCGGATGGCCAAAATCACCCAAGCAAACGGAGCCAGAGCGGAAGACCCAGACCGAGGCGAGCAGAACTGGAGCAGAGAGCCCAGATCAAAAAGTCAACATTGTTGACTTTGGTGGTCAGGGTGCTCGAAACTCAACTTTTATCAAGTTCGACGTGCACGTTGACCGACGCGTCGAGGATAAAATTCTATTCCACTCCAAGCGCTCGAAACCCTTCTAGGCACCCAGAACAGTGCTACAAATATAGCTCTGATTTTAGTAGATCAGATAACAATTTATAATTCCTTTCTTTCTGTTCTACTATTAGTTGTGAGTTGTTAACGTTGTAAGAGGCTACTCCGCCCGAAGGAGATCTTCATAAAGTGCGCTTTATTTTCCTTAGATTAGCAATCTTCTGATTGCAGACCAAGTAATTCTCCTTGTGTTTCTGTCTTTTTAATTAGTCTCTTAATTGTTAATTACAAGTGTTCTTAATTAAGTTATAAGTCGAGAAAGGGTTGAGTTTATTTTTACCGGGCAATTCACCCCTCCTCTTTTGCCGGTCATCAAGGGACCAACAAGTGGTATCAAAGCGAGGACACTTCAGAAGGACTAATCGCCGACTGAAGCAAAGAAATCAATGGCCGGACTAAGCATCGTTCCACCAAAATTCGAGGGAGAATTCACACACTAGAAACGCCGAATGGAGGTATTTCTAAAAACTGACTTTGAGATTCATTTAATAATCAAGTATGGTATTGTAGTTCCTATGGATCAAAACGGAGAGGAGAAGGAGGAGAGTCTTTGGACGAAGAAAGAACAAAATGATTCCATAGAAAATAACAGAGCAAAATATCACTTGCTGAGTGTGCTGCCGCCTCAAGAAGTCAACCGCATTGGGAGCTACTCGTCGGCCAAAGCACTCTGGGAAAAATTCCTGGAACTCTACAAAGGCACATCCGAAGCCAAGCTCACAAGATGAGACATACTTCGGAACAAGCTAACGAATATCCGTCTGGAAAGAGGTGAGAAGGTAGTCGACCTACACGCAAAGGTAAAAGAACTAATCACCAGACTCAAAAACCTCAGTGAAACGGTAACCAACCGGGACTCGATATGCTACACACTCAATGCCTTTCCCAGGACTTCAGAATGGACCTCGATAATCGACGCCTACTACATCTCAAAGGACTTTGAGGTAAGTACCCTAGAGGAACTCTTTTCTACTTTAGAATTATATGAAACTAGATGTGCAGGTATAACAAAAGAGTCAAGCCAAATTATGACCCTAAATGCAACCAAGAAGGATGAATCCGAGTCAGACTTAGAAGAAGAACAAAAAACTTACATGGTAAGGAAATTCAGAAAATTCTTTAGATCTAACAAATTTAAAGAAATATAGGATAGGAAAAATCCAAGAAATAGAAGAAGGGTTCATTGTTACCAGTGTTAAAGGGAAGAACACCTAAAAGAGGACTGCCCAGAACTCAAAAAGGAAAAAGGAAAGATCCCTAAGCAAAACAAGTACAAGACTCTAATGGCTACTTGGGATGATAGCTCATCATCCGAGTCAGAAATAGAAGAATATGTTGGACTAGCACTGATGGCGAGCCATAAAGTGCAAAGCACCTTAGAAGCCAGCATCGATGAAGGGGGAGAAACTTCAGATGAATGCAGCGAAGCAGGGGGAGAGTTAGGCTTCAAGTCTGATATGGTAAATGAGGTATGCCTCTTACCTCCTGATCAGCTTTATTTTGGAATTAAATCTATGACAAAATCAATGTGCAAGTTAAAAAGTAAAAATGATAAATTAAAAATTGAAAACTTAGAAATAGAAAGAATTTTAGCAAAATCATGCCTAATAGAAGATTTTGAAAAAATAAAACTTGAAAATGTTAAATTAAAGGAAGAAATAGAAAAACTTAAAAAATTCTTCATGTTCAAATGTCTTTGATTTAAAGATTAGAAACTATAGAGAATTAAACTGGTACTATAGATTTTACAAAGGCAGATTAGAAAAGTAACCAAATCTTATATCCCTAGAAAATACCTGATTAACCCTGTAGGAAGGAACCTATATTGGCTTCCAAAAACTTATTTAAATTAAAAGTGAAATTAGACTTAAGGTTTTCAGATAGAAGATTAAATATTTAAATTTATTAAAAAGCTTATTTTAGAAGTGGTTGATGATCCAATAACCAAGAAGGCCTAGTGCCTCGCCATAACCTGGAAATTAATTTCTGAATTAAATATTTAATTGACAAACTGATAAGTACGAAAAAGTTAATTAAATTAAATACTTTCAATATTTGTCAATTGTTTAACATTTGTTAAAATATTTTCTTTACTTGCAAACTTCACTTAGAAATTTTTTTCAAATCTCACTTAGAAATTTTTTTAATTGCATGCTTCATTTAAATTATTTCTGTTAAAATCTTTTTTTTTCCCTTAAAGATTTTATTTAGTACCCCTCTTTTTTATGTGATCAAAGGGGAAGAATTAGAAGTTAAGTTTAAGAGGGAGGTATATTTGTCAATCTTCAATTTATTACATAATATTTCATGTCTTTAATTTCATATTTTTTTTGTCCTAACTTAACTTGGGTTGATTCACATCAAAAAGGAGGAGATTATTGGACCCCGTGGTTATTTTAATATGATCAACTAAATTAGGTTAGGTTTTGATTGGTTTAATCCCTGTGTCTAAGTGTGTAGGAGCTTAGGAGCACAGAAAGTCAAGCGGAAGACGCGACTAGCCAGAAGGATGGCACGGGAGAGAGCCGACGGGCACAGTGCATTCGAGGGACGAGGTGCCGTAGAAGAGTATACTAGTGGACGAGAAGAACGTACGCGACATTCGAGGGACGAGAAGATGGGGAAAAAGACTGCTTAAGGAGAAGGCCGGAAGTTGGGTTTGGGTGAGCCCTATTCCGGATGGACAAAATCATCCAAGCGAACGGAGCTTAAGCATAAAACTCGGACCGAGGTGAACAAAACCAGAGCCGAGGGCCCGGACAAAAAAAGTCAACATTGTTGACTTTGGTGGTTCGGGCGCCCGGAACCCTTCCGGGCGCCCGAAACTCAACTTTTATCAAGTTTGACGTGTATGTTGACTGACACGTCGGGGATAGAATTTTATCTCACTCTAGGCGCCTGGAACCCTTCCAAGTGCCCGGAACAGTGCTATAAATATAGCTATGATTTCAGTAGATCAGATAACTTATAATTCCTTTCTTTCTGTTATACTATTAATTGTGAGTTGTTAACGTTGTAAGAGGTTACTCCGCCCAAAGGAGATCTTCATAAAGTGTGCTTCATTTTCCTTGGATTAACAATATTTTGATTGCAAACCAAGTAATTCTTCTTGTGTTTTTATCTTTTTAATTAGTCTCTTAATTGTTAATTACAAGTGTTCTTAATTAAGCTATAAGTCGAGAAAGAGTTGAGTTTATTTTTGTAGGGCAATTCACCCCTCCCCTCTTGCCGGCCACCAAGGGACCAACATGATCAGTTGATCCCAAGTATTCTCCTCTGTTTAGGGTCTAATAATGTTTTGGCAATTTATCCTCTAACACCCGTTAAGAAAATGGGGTACTAATTCGCTCGGGAGAACTATCAGTCAGTGGAGCTTTTCCTTTGCACCATTCTCGAACAGGTACTTCTCTAGAGGATTCTTGGAGTAGGTCAAGCGGTGTATGAAAAAGTGTTCAAGGATGTCAGATTAGTGAGGGAGGTGTGGTGTCAACCATATTACATGTCACGTGGTGCATCAAATTAATTAAAATTGGAACGGTTCAATACTTAAAATAAGAGATGTAGTATGGAGTCCCAAGTCATATTTTTCCAAAGGCAACTAGTAAGTGAGAATGATTAGATGTTATTCTTATTTATACATTCCATTTTATTGACTGAAGGTTTTTATTGTTGCATACTCAGAATTGGAATCGCTCACTCTTAAAATCAAATGCTAAAGAATTAAAAGAAATTCATGCTCACAAAATTGGTTCTGATCAAATTACTTGATTCCCGAAATAAATCTAAACTAATTCCAAATGAACTAATAACAACTCCACTTAAACATTGAATTCTAATTAAACCTAAGTAAACTGATACAGATCACTTGGAGACTAACTAAACTAAATTGCAAATTCCGTAAAAATCAGAACTCGAAATATTAATGAATCGTAGTTGAATCAATGTAAGGAAACAAAACTTAACTACAAATCTAAACTTACTAGAACAAAGATATATTAGTTAGATCTAACAAAACACTCTTTTATGGGGTTTTTCTTGCAACGTAAAGGAGAACAAATGAAAACAATAAATCTGAAAGTTTAAACTAAATAGAAATGCAATTAAAAATCATCCACAAATTCAAGCAACATTCAAGCTTTGTCTCCCTGCGATATCATAGAAAAATTCAAGAAAACTCCCTTGAACAATCACAGCAATGATCAAATTCCGTAGCTAAAGTTTATGAGAATTGAAACTAGCAGAAACCTCCCTACGAGCTTGCAATCTCATCAGATATTCATCATCCGAAAAGCAGAGGAAATGGCGTCGCGATCCCAAATTAGTTGATCGGCTCCGATCTGGAAACGCGAGTCCTTGATGAATGGAATGTAGACAGGAACTCTGGAAAAAACTCCTCCGAAGCTCCTTCAATTTGATAGGATCTTCCAGATCAAGAAAACTCCCTCGATCTGATTTTCCCGTGAATGGCGTGATATGGAGATCACAGCAGAAAAGAACTCCCTCTACTGTGATCTAATGACCGGAAGATGATCGCCGGTTCTAAGATTAATTGCTGATGATGACCGAACTAAAATGTATCTCGAATTGTGGACGGGAGCCTCGGCATCGCAAAGGTTGAAGACGATGAACAGTGGTGAGAAATCGCGAACCGAGCTCAACTGTAGCTTCTCACGCGAAGCTTTTAAGCCTCCTCAGTTTTGATCGGACGGTCCATATCTTTCAGGGCTTGATCAACGGTGGAGACATCTCAGATTTGGATCAAAGCTCTTGGATCTTCATCTATGGCTGTGATGTGCTTCCTTGTATTTTGGATGGACCAGATCCTCCACGGATAGCTCAGATTTGCTTGATTGAAGATGAACGGTCCAAATAGCTCCAAGATGTGATCGCCTCGTTTAACCCTAAATCTGAGCCCAAATGCAGCTTAATCTGATCGGGTCCATGACCCTTTTGATACCTACAAGATAATGAACAAATATCAGCATCAAAATACCATGAAAATAGACTAATTTATAATTAAGTCCAAAATTAACACAAAGTATAAAATGTAGTGTAAATATGGGTTCTATATATGAAACTATATCAAACCATGATTATATGAATGAAAATAATAAAATAAAATCATGGTTATCAAATTCCCCCACACTTACTCTTGAGCGTCCCGTGAAAGTCAAGAAAACTAAAATCCTACTTAAATGGCACCCCCTAAACAAATTCCTAAACATGATTAGAGAATAAAGAAAGTAAACCATCTAAGATTATCACATTCCAAAATCTCAAGCATTCATGGACTTAAAACTTTACTCTTAGTTAACAACATAATAATTTCCATCCATCATGAGAAGATTGAAATTGATTTAACACTAAAAACTTCACAAGATTGAATTTTAGTGGCCCTCATCCTATCTCTCATGTAATCACAAAAGTGGAGAGCACTCATGCTACTTGCGCTTCATGAAGTACCATAAGCTTGCTTATCTTCTACTCTCCACCATGATCATGGATACAAACCATACTATGAAGGTTAATCATGGGAAAGAAAATGTAAGCATGTGAATTAAGTACAAGTCAAAGCATTAGTTGCAAGAAAAGAAAAGAAAAGAAAAATTAGCAACAAGATAAGAGAAGAAAGAAAGTATGAATTTAAGTCCTAGTGGAAGATATGGATACACAAGAGTGTTATATGAATGAATACTTAACCATACTTCCCTCTTTAAACTTCTTCCTTAACATTCTTGCAACCGCTTAAGCACTGTTCAACAATCCACTTCTTATCCCTTAAGCTTTAATGAATACATAACTAACAACCCTTGAAAACCATTTCATTCATTACCAATTTCAGCAATTTCCATTACTTAATTGCAGTTCTTAACCTTTCACAATTTCCGGCACAAACGGCACAATAAAAGCTTGACTTTTAGTACCCTGCACATCTCCTTTCTGTTAAGCTACAAAAACTCACTGTGCATCTCTCATTTAATTGTTCCTTCAAGTTCTAACTAATGATCCTACTCATACTCGAACTTCTACAGCTTTACCTTGTAGTACATCACTGACTAACTGCAAAATGACCATGAATTCAGCTCTGCAATTCCAATTTCAGCAATTGATTCAATAAAATTCTATAGAATTCGTTCACAACATCATGAAAGGAAAATGCAACTCCATTTGTTTCAAATACTGCAAGATCTTCACTGCTTTTCCCTCTGAATTAAAACACACCCTTGATACAAAATTCTGCATTCTGGAATTGACTTCAACATTTCAGCATTTCTTCAACATTTCAACATTTCTGCCCTTGGATCATACCTTACCTCCCCCACACTTCGAACTTTGCTCGTCTCGAGCAATTAAACTCAACAAATGCTCAACAAAATGATACATTAGCTATGAAAACAGAATTGCAAATTCTGTACAATTCCCTTGATTTTTTGCAGCTTCTTGTAACCTCAAAGGATTTAGCAAAATGTATCAAGATTTAGAATTCCAAGTAATTCTAGCTTGAAAACTGAATAAATGAACTGTACATTGTCCCTCATTTAGCATTCAATCAGTAAAAAGATGAAATCAATCCTCATTTAGCTCAGACAAAGGTTACAAGAATTGTACAGCTGCTGTGAACAATACAGTTTCTGTCCATTAAAATGAATTCCTGTTTTGTATCAAATCTCAGTCTAAATATTCAGAAAAACTAAGGAGATGTAAGATCTTCTTCTGTCAACACCACACAAGCAACTAGCTACCAGATTTTCAATGAACAAATAGCTTTTAACTCAGTATCACAGCAAAAACAGGATTTCTGATATTTCTGTATCATCAAGATTCAACAATTCAGTTCTTCTGTGTTTAGCTTTAATCGTTTCAAATTCTCTTCACTGTTTTGAGTTGTGTATCAAGAAGTAGCTATTGTCCTCCTTTCTTCAGAATTCTTGTTCCAATTGAAAGTGCTCCACAAGTGGAATGGCGCTCTACCAATGAATTACAAATTTTGATCCATGTTTATCAGATTTCAGTAGCTATAAAAACTTCACTGTTTCTGCAACTTCTTAAGTTCAATTTCAGAATGGATTGAGAAGCTCCACACTACAATAGATTTACTAATTGCAACCAAGCTCATAGATTCGAATTTAGCATTACTCTTTCAGCATATTAAATCACTAATTCAGAAGCTTTCAATAGCTTGGTCAGATTCCAGAGTTTCTGAAAATTCATGTTTCAGCTTGTTGTTGCAATGGAGTAACAGATTCGAAGTACTGGATCCAACTATACATTTCCAAAATTTAGTATCAAAGGTTCCAAAGTTGCAAAATCAGATTCAATGAGGTTAAAGGAATTCTTGCATTTACAAAACAAACAGTCACAGATTCTGCAGCTTCATTGACTCCATTTCAGCAATTTGATACTTCCTAAATCCTATCTTATTCAGCTCGAGAAGTCATGGTAAGTAATTAAACTCCATATGTTGCTGAAAATTCAATAGCTTCAGTTTATTACCTCACTTATTTGAGTGTTGCACAAAACATTTTTATAAACTTTTACTGCATTCTGTTATTTTTTAACAGATTTCACTTCAAACTTCAACTTCTGTCATTTTCTAATCGACAATAAAAAATCTTCAAATGCTTTCTTACTGAATTTAAAAATTAGCTCTGCAGAGTTGGTACACACTTGATACAGTTCAAAAACTGAAATCTATTTGTTACCTCACTGTTTTAATCATACTTCTGCAGAATTGAGCAATATACAGATCCTGAAATAATTGCACTGTCCACAGCCTTTATAACCACCAAGCATTCCACCTTTCTGAAGTTATTCCTGAATTTGAAACTTCTAAAATTGCTGCACAGCAGTAATGTTCAGATTCAGCACAGAACGTGCCCTTGTGAAGCTTTCAAAATTCTGTTCACAGCATTTTGAGAAGAAATGGAAAACAATGAAACACCATTTGAGTATCAATTAGCTCTGATTATTACTTGAATTTCGAATTCTGACTTTAATGACCAGATTCTGCAATGACTGCACCAAGGCCATGATATGTATCTGAAAATTCAGAATTACATTCTTGCATAATTCCATCCTTATTTCAGTCACAGATTCAATTTTGCATCACTCCCTAATTGTATTCACAATAAAACCCAACTAGATTTCTATTTTTCTGCTTCAGCATAACTCATTGCATCCCCTCCAACAGAATGCTCAAATTCCAGCATCTCAAAACCTTCTTCAACATATCTTCAAATAATTTGAAAATTTCACCAAAGTAACAATTCCAGAATTCAAACTCTTTAAACTTGCTTAAAACATGATTAAGCTCAAGAAATGATTCTATTTGGCATTGCAATATTAAAAGTTTGAATTTAAAACCTTGCTATTCAAAATCAGAAATATCAGTTAGCACAAGAAATCCTTCACAAAATTAATTCTCTAACAAATGCTCTATCCAATCTTGAGCCACTCCAATCTTTTTCATGCATCCATTAGCTCCAAAACCTCTAATGTTCCCCCCACACTCCAACTTAATCCACCTTGGCCAAAATATCCATCATATAGCACACAATGTATCCACATCCAAAAGATTTACAAATGAAAAGACAAAAATTGATATGATGATTATCAAGAAGAAAAACAAGAATTTGTGTGGAAGAAAGAAACAAATAGATTTACCTTCATAAACATGATTTAATCCATTAGATTGTGGTTTTGAAAGAATCAAAGCAAGTTCTAGAGTGCAATAACACAAAAGCATCACTCAATTAAGGCTCATCCTCACTAGGCATGAAAATGTATCAATTCAATTTATCAATCAAATGTCCATCATTAAAGTAGAAACCTTGAGAAAATTTAAAGTCCATTTTTGACATTAAGCCCCAAAATAGATTCTCAAATTAGCTCACAATCTCTATTTCTAACATGCTATAGAACAATTTGCTAGGGGGTGCCATTTTCTTATTCAAAGCAAAATAAATTTCAACAACAAAACTTCAACATTAAAAATCTATTAATCAAACAAAAACAAACATTTTATTAAAACAACTAGAAATGAAAATAAGAAGAAAACTAAGTTGGAACAAACTCCCCTTCACATGAGTAGATAGCATCATCAATCTTCCGCTTTTGCATAACCTCCCCATTGCCAAGCTCATGAAACAACTTAAGTCTATGCCCATTCACCTTGAAAATCCGGTTGGTAGCCTCTTCCCTAATCTCAACAACTCCATAAGAAAACACATTAGTTACAACATAAGGTCCTTCCCAATGAGATCTCAACGAACCTTTAATCAATTGAAGTCGTGACCTATATAAGAGCACTTTATCACCAATATGAAATTCCTTACCCACAATGTGCTTATCATGAAAATTTTTGGTCTTCTCTTTGTAGATCCGTGAGTTCTCAAATGCTTCTAGTCGAATTTCCTCAAGTTCTTGGAGTTGCAATTTCCTCTCTTCTTTTGCCAGGCTAGCATCAAAATTGCAAGCTTTGATTGCCCAATAAGCTCTATGTTCAATTTCCACCGGAAGATGACAAGCTTTACCATAAACCATCCTATATGGAGACATCCCTATATGAGTCTTAAAAGCCGTCCTGTAAGCCCATAGTGCATCATCTAATCTCTTGCTCCAATCTTTCCTGTCAGGTCTCACAGTTTTCTCAAGAATTGACTTCACTTCTCTATTCGATACCTCAGCTTGTCCATTTGTTTGGGGATGATAAGGTGTAGACACTTTATGTGAAACCCCATATTTGCTCAACATAGCCTTCATGTATTTGTTGCAAAAATGTGACCCCTGATCACTAATAATAGCTCTAAGCACTCCAAACCTGAAAAAAATATGTGACCTGACAAAACTAACAACAACTGAAGAATCGTCAGTCCTAGTGGGAATGGCCTCCACCCATTTAGAAACATAATCAACTGCCAACAATATATATGAAAATCCAAAAGAAACAGGAAATGGACTCATGAAATCAATACCCCATACATCAAATATCTCACAAAATAACATGTAATGTTGAGACATTTCATTCCTAGGTCCTATTTTCCCAGTTCGTTGACATCTATCACATGATCTACAAAATACATAAGCATCACGAAAAAGGGTAGGCCAATACAATCCACACTCTAGGATTTTCCTAGCTATCATCTGAGGTCCAAAATGTCCCCCGCACTCAGATGAATGACAAAATGTAAGTACAGACTGAAACTCAAAATTAGGTATGCATCTCCTAATAATCTGATCACTACAAAATTTCCATAGATAAGGATCATCCCACACATAATATTTTGAATCACTTTTCAACTTGTCCTTTTGAGATTTTGAAAATTGTGCAGGAAAAACCTTACCTACTAAGAAGTTAACTAGATCTGCATACCATGGAGACTCACCATGCACCCTAAAAAGCTACTCATCTCTAAAATCATCATCAATAGCTGTGTGATCCAGTTCCCCTTCAATTCTGCTCAAATGATCTGCAACCAAGTTCTCCTTCCCACTCCTATCACGAATCTCCAAATCAAACTCCTGGAGTAAAAGCATCCATCTAATCAATCTAGGCTTAGCATCTGGCTTCTTAAGGAGGAACTTCAAAGCTGCATGATCAGAAAATACAACCACGTGAGAACAAAGCAAATATGAACGAAATTTATCTAAAGCAAAAAAAATAGAAAGAAGCTCCTTTTCTGTCGTAGTGTAATTTGCTTGAGCCGAATCTAAGGTCTTCGATGCATAGCAGATCACATGTGGTGCTCCTTCTACTCTCTGTGCCAAAACTGCCCCAATGGCAAAGTTCGAAGCATCGCACATAAGCTCAAATGGTAATGTCCAATCCGGTGACCTGATGACAGGTGCAGAAATCAAAGCCTCCTTCAATCTCTGAAAAGCTTCCTTGCACCTTTGATCAAACTGAAACTCCACATCTTTCTGAAGAAGCTGAGACAGTGGAAGAGCAATCTTACTGAAGTCTCTAATAAATCTCCTGTAAAATCCTGCATGACCCAGAAAAGCTCGAACATCCCGCACGCATGCGGGGTAAGATAAAGAAGAGATAGCACTAATTTTAGCAGGATCCACCTCAATTCCTCTCCTAGAGACTATATGTCCTAAAACAATACCGTGTTCAACCATAAAGTGACATTTTTTAAAATTAAGTACCAAGTCTGTCTCAATGCATCTATCTAAAACCCTAGATAAATTTTTCAGACATGCATCAAAAGATGAACCATATACAGAAAAATCATCCATAAAAACCTCCATGCAATGCTCTAATAAATCTCCAAAAATACTCACCATGCACCGCTGAAAGGTTCCTGGAGCGTTACAAAGTCCAAATGGCATGCGTCTATAAGCGAATGTACCGAAAGGACAAGTGAAAGTTGTCTTCTCCTGATCCTCTGGGGCGATGCAAATCTGAAAATATCCCGTGTAACCATCAAGGAAGCAATAATGTGACTTACCTGCCAATCTCTCCAACATCTGATCAATAAAAGGCAAAGGGTAGTGGTCCTTCCTGCTTGCTTGGTTCAGCTTCCTGTAGTCTATACAAACTCTCCACGAATTCTTCACCCTGATAGGCACCAACTCATTCTCTTCATTGGCCACTACTGTCACTCCTGACTTCTTTGGCACCACATGAATAGGACTCACTCACTGACTGTCAGCAATAGGGTAAATGATACCTGCCTGTAGAAGTCTAGTCACCTCTTTCTTCACTACATCAAGCATCAATGGGTTAAGTCTCCTCTGGGGTTGTCTCACTGGTTTCACATCCTCCTCCAAATAAATTCTATGCATGCAAATAGAAGGACTGATACCAAGTATATCTGCCAATGTCCACCCAATATATCTCCTGTGCTGTCTCAGAACCTCCAATAATCTTCTTTCTTGTTCTGGTTCTAAATTCTGAGCTATGATGACAGATAACTGCTGATTCTCTTCCAAGTAGGCATACTTCAAATGTTGAGGCAATGGCTTCAAATCATCCTGTATCTGATCAACACTAGGTGATCCTAGAGGTAATGCTGCTGAGCAATCCCCTACACATAATTCTTCTCCTCTGGGCGATCCTAGGGGTAGAGCTTCTCCTAAGCAATCCCCTACGCATAAATCATCTGACTCAATCGAGAATAACCCACTAAACTCATCATTCACTCCCACGGCTGAAATGTCTCCCAATACCGAAGATAATACACCACTCTGATCAACCATTGAAAAATCTGAATCAATACCTAAAAAGAAATCCATATCCAGCTCCTCTGAAATATCTATGCTGAGAATAGAATGATCCTCTCTAGGATACCTCATAGCGTCAAAAATACTGAACTGGACCACAGTATCTCCTATTTCCATGGAAAGTGTGCCCGCATGAACATCAATCTTGGTCCTTGCAGTCTTTAAAAATGGTCGCCCTAAAATAAGTGGAGATCTACTAGCCAAGCAATCTCCCTCCATATCAAGGATATAAAAATCTGCAGGAAAGATAAGTTCTCTCACCTTCACCAATACATCTTCAATAACTCCAGCTGGGTGAGTCTGACTGCGGTCTGCTAACTGAATAACAACTCCTGTAGGCTGTAATGGTCCAATGCCTAAAGTCTGAAAAACTGATCTTGGCATCACATTAATCGAAGCCCCCAAATCTAACATAGCATCCTTGAAAAAATTACTCCCAATCTCGCAAGGTACTGTAAACACTCCTGGATCTTCACATTTCTGGGGAACTGGTTGAATAAGAGCAGATACATTCTTTCCTAAGCTGATCAATTCATTCCCCTTCAACTTTTTCTTATGCACACAAAGATCTTTCAAAAATTTTGCATACTTTGGAATTTGCTTAATCATTGTGAGTAAAGGAACATTTACCTCCACCTTGCTAAATAAATTCACAAGCTCTTGGAACTCCTTAGCTTTCTCCTCCTCTTTATCCCTTCTTGGTTGAACCTTGCGTTGAGGAAAGGGTAAAGGAAGGCTCGGCTCTGAATCTTCTTGGATAGAATTCTGAACCCCTGAATTTCCAACTTTGCTGGAATTTTGCAATTCTGCTGGAATTTGTTCAGCTGGACAAAAGCTGCTGGAATTTCCTGGAATTAAACTCCCACCTCTTTGCGAATGCTCCAAATCCAAAGGATCCATGTTAATTTGAGTTGAACTCGAAGTTGGCACATTCTGAACTTCTGGAATCCCTCCTCTGCTGAAATTTATTTGCTGATTTTCTGGAAACTTTTCAGCAACTCCTTCTCCTGAAAAATCTGAACTCTCCTCCCACTCCTCAAAGTTAAAGCACTAACATTACCTTTAGGATTCGGAGTTGTTTGTGAAGGTAATTGGCTAGATCCTTGGGCTTGCATTTGATTAAGGCTGGAAGCTAACTGCCCAATCTGCCTCTCTATATTCTGAATTGCCGAATCTGTCCTTTGTTGATTTTGTTGCTGAAGAAGGATTTGTTGCATCAATTCTTCCAATCTAGCCTGTTGTGGATCAGAACTTGAGGTATTGCTAGAGTTCCCTTGAGTTAAACTCAGCCTTGAAGGTGCTGGAAGTGTTTGTTGCTGCTGGAATTGAGTTGCAGGCTACTGGAAACTTTGCTGATTTTGCTGATTTTGAAAATGAGGTTGCTGATTTTGATTAGGTATTTGCTGATATGACTGAAATTGTCTCTGAAAAGGTTGGAATTGCTGCTGGAAATTTTGATTCAAGGGTGGTTGTTGATGAAATGAATTGCTATACCTCAAATTTGGATGATCTCTACAACCAGGATTATAAGTAGAAGAATAAGGATCATACTTTTGAGAAAATTGAGCCCTAGAAAACGCTGCCAAAGACTCGTCTTGATGAAGATTAGGACATAACTCCGAATCATGATCTTGGCTAGAACAAATACCACAAACTCCCCTTGATTGATATGGAAATTGTGTGCTCGGCAAAGTGGAAGTTTGATTAACATTATTCAACGCCAATTGCTTCACCAAAGATGTCAACTCCAATAATGAATTCCTTATCTCCTTTTGTTCACTAGAAAACATTTGCACCTCTCCAACTCCTCTTGTAGTCAAAGCCCTACTTCCAAATTGTTGAGAATTCTCTGCCATATTAGAAATGAGCTCTCTAGCTTGTTCTGGAGTTTTATTCACCAAAGCCCCTCCAGCTGCCGCATCTATCATACTTCGGTCCATAGGCAATAATCCCTCATAGAAGTACTGAACTAGTAACTGCTCACTAATTTGATGCTGAGGACAACTTGCACATAACTTCTTGAATCTCTCCCAATATTCATACAGTGTCTCTCCCACCACTTGTTGAATTCCACAGATACTCTTCCTGATAGTAGCGGTCCTTGATGCTGGAAAGTACTTTTCCAAGAAAGCCTTCTTCATATCAATCCAAGAGGTAATATATCTTGGTGGCAAATAAAATAGCCAATCCTTTGCTACTCCAGTCAATGAAAATGGAAAAGCCCTTAGCTTGATATCTTCTTTTGAAATTCCCTGTGGCTTCATGGTTGAACATACCACATGGAATTCATTCAAATGTCTATTTGGATCTTCTCCAGATAACCCTTGAAATTTAGGAAGTAAATGAATCAGCCCTGATCTCAACTCAAAATCTCCTGCTAAATTTGGATAAGTGATGCACGAATACTTGAAAGCCTCATCAGGAGCTGCAAGTTCCTTCATGGTTCTATTATGATCAGCCATGGGAATATCTGAATGTGATAAGATATTTTCAGAGCCTTCTGAAGCTTTCTCTTGAATTCTCAAAGCCCTGAAAGTCCTCTCAATCTCTGGATCTAACTCAAATAATTTGTCCTTCGAAGTCCTGGTCATGACATCAAAAACAAAAGGAGTATTCAGATAAGTCCAATGAGAGCAAATAAAATGCAAA
Source organism: Zingiber officinale (assembly GCF_018446385.1). Taxonomy (NCBI): domain Eukaryota; kingdom Viridiplantae; phylum Streptophyta; class Magnoliopsida; order Zingiberales; family Zingiberaceae; genus Zingiber; species Zingiber officinale. The sequence continues at coordinate 68,819,742 of NC_055989.1, forward strand.
ACAAAGTAATCAAAAATTCCACAATCTAGAACAATCACACTTTTCTAGTCATATTCCCCGGCAACGGCGCCAAAATTTGGTGTCAACCATATTACATGTCACGTGGTGCATCAAATTAATTAAAATTGGAACGGTTCAATACTTAAAATAAGAGATGTAGTATGGAGTCTCAAGTCGTATTTTTCCAAAGGCAACTAGTAAGTGAGAATGATTAGATGTTATTCTTATTTATTCGTTCCATTTTATTGACTGAAGGTTTTTATTGTTGCATACTCAGAATTGGAATCGCTCACTCTTAAAATCAAATGCTAAAGAATTAAAAGAAATTCATGCTCACAAAATTGGTTCTGATCAAATTACTTGATTCCCGAAATAAATCTAAACTAATTCCAAATGAACTAATAACAACTCCACTTAAACATTGAATTCTAATTAAACCTAAGTAAACTGATACAGATCACTTGGAGACTAACTAAACTAAATTGCAAATTCCGTAAAAATCAGAACTCGAAATATTAATGAATCGTAGTTGAATCAATGTAAGGAAACAAAACTTAACTACAAATCTAAACTTACTAGAACAAAGATATATTAGTTAGATCTAACAAAACACTCTTTTATGGGGTTTTTCTTGCAACGTAAAGGAGAACAAATGAAAACAATAAATCTGAAAGTTTAAACTAAATAGAAATGCAATTAAAAATCATCCACAAATTCAAGCAACATTCAAGCTTTGTCTCCCTGCGATATCATAGAAAAATTCAAGAAAACTCCCTTGAACAATCACAGCAATGATCAAATTCTGTAGCTAAAGTTTATGAGAATTGAAACTAGCAGAAACCTCCCTACGAGCTTGCAATCTCATCAGATATTCATCATCCGAAAAGCAGAGGAAATGGCGTCGCGATCCCAAATTAGTTGATCGGCTCCGATCTGGAAACGCGAGTCCTTGATGAATGGAATGTAGACAGGAACTCTGGAAAAAACTCCTCCGAAGCTCCTTCAATTTGATAGGATCTTCCAGATCAAGAAAACTCCCTCGATCTGATTTTCCCGTGATATGGAGATCACAGCAGAAAAGAACTCCCTCTACTGTGATCTAATGACCGGAAGATGATCGCCGGTTCTAAGATTAATTGCTGATGATGACCGAACTAAAATGTATCTCGAATTGTGGACGGGAGCCTCGGCATCGCAAAGGTTGAAGACGATGAACAGTGGTGAGAAATCGCGAACCGAGCTCAACTGTAGCTTCTCACGCGAAGCTTTTAAACCTCCTCAGTTTTGATCGGACGGTCCATATCTTTCAGGGCTTGATCAACGGTGGAGACATCTCAGATTTGGATCAAAGCTCTTGGATCTTCATCTATGGCTATGATGTGCTTCCTTGTATTTCGGATGGACCAGATCCTCCACGGATAGCTCAGATTTGCTTGATTGAAGATGAACGGTCCAAATAGCTCCAAGATGTGATCGCCTCGTTTAACCCTAAATCTGAGCCCAAATGCAGCCTAATCTGATCGGGTCCATGACCCTTTTGATACCTACAAGATAATGAACAAATATCAGCATCAAAATACCATGAAAATAGACTAATTTATAATTAAGTCCAAAATTAACACAAAGTATAAAATGTAGTGTAAATATGGGTTCTATATATGAAACTATATCAAACCATGATTATATGAATGAAAATAATAAAATAAAATCATGGTTATCAAGGTGCACGGAGAAAATGAGGGACTTCCTCTTGAGCTCCTCTCTCCCTCTGGTGGGTTGTTGTTGATGTTACAGGATTTGATGGTGGTAGCATAATAACAGTAGTCGTTTGTTGTTGTTGTAGTGCCTTTTGCACTCGAGCATGGACAATCATCTCTAGCTCCTCTTGCATTAAAGTAATCGTAGTGAGTTTTTTAGCCTCCTCCATCTCCAAGTCTTAGATTCAAGTGAAGATTCCCACATACGACACCAAATTTGATTATGTCTGAAAGTTGGAGAGATGGCGCGCTGGTGACGATGGACAGATGGTTGACTGGAGCAAGACTTTTCCCTTCTTGGAAAGGCCTCCTTGTGATCCTGCGCACACGCCGATGATCCAACAGAGGGTTAGCGACCGAAAACCAGGGAAGGGGATCCTTGGTAAGACCCTCTAATGCTCAAGTTAGTACGATCCTGGATGAAGGAATGAGGAATAGCAGAAAAAGGTCTTCGCGTGAGAATAATGCTCAAATGATATAGATTACGTACCTTGCCAATAGAGAGTACCCTCCTTTTATATACCATCTCTTATAACCTCCATGATCATAAGGTGACATCATGTGTTGGAGTTTGTTAGTTTGCTGTGTAATGAGTATTTGAGAAATCTTTTATATACCCACAGATGTACCTCTTTTGTCATGCATGACTTAGGCCTTTTGATGAAGCCATTACAGGAATATGCTATCATAAATGGTTGTCCAATAGAAAACAAGATAACCTCCGAAGGAGGTCCCAAAGGAATATTCCCCGATAATTCTGACATATTATTAAAATATTGTCTATTGCTTGTCTACTAAATATATTTCGTCCAGCTAACAAGGTCGATCACCCTTATACCTGTTCTTGCATTAAACTCCGTCGGAGATTCAAATGATACATTGAGCATGCTAGAAATCTGTTTAAGCAACCCTTTAATAAACTGTGTGTACTAGATATCCATTTGGAAGTAAGTATGCAACTAAGTTTCTTAATTCTGGCCTGCTTCATGACCGACCGTGCATGAAGAGCTTTATGAAGTTAATTATCTCGGATCCAGCTGACCTTTCATTTGGCCAGGCATATATAAAAAGATTTATAAGGTCAAGTGCCTCAAGCCCCGCCAGTCATTCATCCGGCCGGGCACACATAAAGATATGAGGTTAAGTGCTTTAGGCTCGACTGGTTTGTCAGCCGGCCGGGTGCACATAGAGATTTATGAGGTTGAGTGCTTTAGGCCTGGTCGGTTTGTCATCCGGCCAGGCGTACATAGAGAGTTATGGGGCTAAGTGCTTTAGGCCTGTTGGTTTTTCATCTGCTTGGACGCGCATAGAGAGTTATGGGGCTAAGTGCTTTAGGCTCGGCTAGTCTTTCATCCGGCCGAGCACACATAGATAGTTATGGGGCTAAGTGCTTTAAGTCCTGCTAATCTTTCATCCGTCCGAGTGCACATTGAGAGTTATGGGGTTAAGTACTTTAGGACTGGCTGATCTTTCATCCGGCTAGGCTCGCATAGAGAGTTATGGGATTAAGTGTTTTAGGGTCGACCAGTCTTTCATTTGGTTGAGCGCGCATAAAGAGTAATGGAATTAAGTCCTTTAGGCCCAACCGATTTTTATTTTAGCTGATCATCCCTCTCTCGCATGACTTGTAAGTCGATTGGGCTAGACCCAAGAGCCTTACTACCGGTTAAACCACAAAGTTTGCTGGAAAGTATACTCCTATCTTAACTTTGATTATCATGTCACTTTGATTTTAGTTGTCATCTCACCCTAATTTTAATTGTCAAATTATTTTCTGAGTCTGTTTATTACAGATTGTATCATAAGAGAAGTAGAAGTAGTTTGGATTAAGTCGATTCATCACTTGTACCTCCGCGGAGGTGACTTATGGATATGTTAGTCGAGACATAGAAACTCGCCTCTGATCAAAGAGGCTACTGTAAATACACACTCAATTATTGGCTGCTGTTGAGACATCGTTGGCTGCTACTTAGATGATGACTGCTTGATTTGATGGAGAGACTGACCGGGTTGGTAAGGCCTATGAGTTTTTTTTTTTTTGTTGAATCCAAATAAGTTTTGGGTCAATACAGTTAGAAAGAACTATCTATACATGATAAAAGATGATTCGTTTATTTTTAGTGTCTTGTCAATTCATCTTTAAATTAAGGAGGTAAATTTTAAATGACTATTAATCATTAGTATAAATGATAAGGCATGCTCGAATACGTTAAATTTTAATCCCAAGATCTTATATAATTATGCCCTATATCTTGACTATCGTGCCAACTTGAGGAGACAAAAAGAGCTATCTACAGCTAAATCACATGGTGATATACTAGACGGAGGCACATAACAGAGATTTCCCACGAGGGCCAAACAAGAGTGGCACTTTATATGGATCTCAAGAGGAGATTTAGGAACCCATCTTCTTTGGCTATCCCTGTAGTTGAGTCGTGGAGACGGATTCAAGAGGGTTGCACATACACAATGAGATATCCACAAATACTAGGATCGTGAGATACTGTTTTGGCAAAGTCGAGATAAATACTATTTACCTCTCTTATGTGCTAGTCACTATTCCAAAGGCTAGTAGCTGTCCGTGATTTACCTCTTTCGTGTTGACCGTGGGACGGGTTGGCGGGGGGCGCTGGGGCGAGCGTATTCACCTTTTTGCCACCAGTGAGATACTGTTTTGGTCCAGATTCATCATCATGATCAAATTCTATGTCTCAAGATTTCTATATTCCTATATTTTCTCATCGATCGGATAGATTAGATCATATTTTAAAGATACAGTGGTAAAAGGTGAATACGTTCGCCCCCCAACGTTCCCGTCAACTCGTCCCAGGACTAACACGGAAGAGATAAATCACGGACGACTACTAACCTTTGGAATAGTGACTAACACATAAAAAAAACATTTATCTCAATTTTACCGAGATTCGAATATCAGACCTCATAATGATAATATTTGATGTGTTAATCATTAGATTCATCCAAGCATCTTGCACCTATTTAGGGATGACAATTCCACCCGAACCCGATGGAGGATCCGACATCCGACCCGAATGGAGGAGGGTATGGAGGGACTATCAATACCCGATACCCGACCCGAATACCCGATTAAATAATATATATACATATATTAAAGAAAATTTTCTTTTTCTAAAATCAACTTACTATTTTTTGTTGATATTAGTAGGCCTATATAGATGTTTAATCTATTTTTTTAATTATATATATATTTTTTAATAAGATGTTAATTTTAATATGTTTTTGTTGAATGATAATAGCTCGATAGAAAGAAGAAAAATTACACGTATAGAATATATCCGGTCCTTTAATGAGTATGAGTATACCCATTGGATATCCTATACCCGATGGGTATGGATACAGAAGATATAGAATCTGACCCGAACCCGATCCATTGTCATCCCTACCCTTATTATGGGATGTTAAATCCGTCCCATCGATATGAGGATACGAAAATCTGGAAAAGATGTCTGATTTCCATCATCATAGACTCGTATATTTGATTGACGATGAATAATTGCGGATGCTTTAAATACTCATGTCTAGTTTTATATATTTTGTTCGGTATATATAAAACGGGCGAGGGTATTTAGGTAAATCGAACTCAAGTGACTCCTTCTTCTTTGCTTGCGGCCTACGGCGGTTCAGATCTCCACCTCTCTTCCCCCGCCGCAACCCTTTTCGTGGCGGTGGCGGTGGGTGGCTCCGGATCATGTCGTTCTTTCCGGCCTTCAGATACGGCGACAGCCTCGCGGTGGTGGGCATCTCCATCGCCACAGCCTTCATCTGCGAGCTAATCTCCTGGGTCCTTATCTATCGCACCTCCAACTACAAGGCTCTCCGCTCCTCGATCGACAAGGCCTCGAAGAAGCTCGACTCCATGAAGTCCTCCTCTTCCTCTTCTTCCTCTAAGAAGCCGGCGTCCTCCTCCGCGCCCTCTGCGTCCTCGTCCTCGTCCCGAGCTAAGAAGATGGACCGTGTGGAGACCAGCCTCAAGGACGCTACCCGCGACCTCTCGCTGTCCAAGTTCAAGTCTGGCGCGGTGGTCGCTGCCGTCCTTTTCATCGCGTTCGGTCTTCTCAACTCCCTCTTCGAGGGTCGCGTGGTAGCCAAACTCCCGTTCAGGCCCGTCCCTCTGGTCCTCAAGATGAGTCATCGTGGTCTGTCCGGAACCGATCCTACTGATTGCTCCATGGTCTTCATGTACTTCCTCTGCTCCATCAGCATCCGGACCAATCTGCAGAAGCTCCTCGGGTTCGCACCCCCGAGAGGGGCGGCTGGAGCGGGGCTGTTCCCTATGCCAGATCCCAAGACTAACTGAATCGATCCAATGCGATAGAGGTGTGGATCGGGACTTACTCTGCTTTTTTGTGTGTGTTTAAGGTTTGAATTTGATTGCTCTTGCTTGAAATATGTGATAATGTTAAATAGGTTTGCATTGTTTCTGAGGGTCTCATGATAAAGTCATTTTTTCCTGAATAAGCACTCCACTGCAATCTATGTTCTGATTAATTGTTTGCATGTCCAAAGTTTTAGTACTCATAATAAAGGCATTTCCAAAGCTCTATTCTGATAAATTTGTTTACATATCCCAAGCTTTTAGTACTCATAAAAAGGTAACTATAATATGCCCATTCTTCTTTGTTATTGCTTTTGGCTCCAAGCAAGGCCAGCAGCTTCAAATCTGTTAATGTTATTAGCTTGTGGAAAAGGCTACCGTATGGTAATAGACTTTGATGAAATTCTTTTTCAGTGTAAATCATTTTGCAACAGCTAGGAGTCGCTGTGAAATCCAATAGTATGATTATCTACACTTCTCAGTGGATCATGCCCTAATCAAACCATAGAAGTTATGAACAAAACGAATGATATTTGATTATTCTTTAGTAGATCTAGTAGTATCAAGAACACTAGATTGACCTATAATCTGGAGCATTTAAAGTTGATGAAATTGATTTGCATTGCGCAGATCATAATTAAATTGGTGGCCAGATAAAAACATACTGATCATTATTGATTGGTTGGGCCAAGCATAGTGTGAATACAGGCAATTACTTTTTTTAAAAAAAATACTTTATTCATGGATAATAGGTAGTATTCATCTAAGGATGGATTTGTATCTATCCACTATTTTAGTCCCACAAGTTTGCAAAGAATGTTATGATGCGATTTTCAACAAATGTTATACATCTAGGCATGCTTACTGCTAGACCATAGTTATTAAAAGTGCTTGTCTCGCTGCGCTTAGGCGCAAGGCGCAACCCGGCGAGCCTCTTGTGCCTCGTCGCCTTAAGCATGTGCCTTGTTAGAGGCACCAGGCACGCTTAAGGCGCTTGGTCTTACGAAATCGATGAAGATTCAACTATACAAATCTAAAACATCTGGTGATGATGATAATGATATGATTGAGAAAGATGATGAAGATTTTGATGATGATTTAGATATTTGGAGTTTTTTTTTTTAATTTGAATTATGTGTATAATATATTTATTTACTAGTGAATTTTATATTTATATTATTTTTTAATGTTTTATCCACTATAGTTTTGTTAATGAAATATTTTAGTAGAAATTCCCTATATATGTTTGAATTGTAAAAATTTATATTCGGAGCGCCTTACTTTGATAAGTTGTGCGCCTCACCTTGTGCATTGTGCCTCAAGCCCCATAGCACTTATGCGCGTTTAGGCGCCTCATGCCTGAAATAAATATGCTGCTAGACAAGGTTCGAGAATTTAACAAATGTTATGAGGAATTATATAATTTATTATTTGAATTGTTGCTTAATCTTAATCTTTTAAACTTTGTTTAATATTCTTGTGACTATTTTTCATTTGTAGCAGTGTGTATCATGCTTCTTACAGTTTTCAAATATGATAATTAATTGTGTAAGTCATGCCAATTCTTAAATTAAAATATAATTAAATTACCATTTGTTATATCTTCTATTCTTTTACAATTGTGCATATGCTTCAAAATTTGCTGTCACTTACATTCTGGCACAATGAGCAATCATTGCGTTGATGTAGATACTAATCTCTTCCAAATTTTACGTATGTGTTTGGTGGAGGTATTATGAAGGGAGTGCTGCGAACGGTCAATTGGCCACTTGTTTGAGAATTTTAGTGAGAAAAGAAACTCAGCTTCTTCCATGTAATAGGACCATGGAAATATTAATATGCATACTGTTTTGTGGCATATGCATTATCATATGGAAATGAAGTTTTATCTTAGGCACTTGGTCTATCATTTATTTATCTTTTTTTGGCTAAGTTCTTATTTTGATATGGTAGCTGTTTGATGACTTTATTCCTCACAACGTCATTGTTTTGTCTTCTGTCCACTTAACTGATCATATATCGATTCACCTGCATACGAGACCATTGTCATGCAATACATTATTAGGGTCATATGTTGTTTTTGTAGTTAATTCGAGCATGTGTTTATTATTCTTTCTGGTGGTGGTACTTCTAAATGCTGTTTTTGCTTACCAGTCTGCATAGAATTCAGATGTGTTATAGCTATAATGTGCTTTAAAGTTCTGAATTGTTCCTACAAATCACTTAAATAAATTCACACATTGATCGTAAAGGTATCTCAAAATTTTGTTTGCTTAGTTGGATCCTAGTTTCTGTTTTCTTACATCAGGATCACTTATCGGTCTCATAATTTTCAACTTTTCGTCATTAACAAAAACTAAAGAGACCAAAAGAGACACTCGTGTCACACTATACTCTGATGAAGCATCTGGTATTTTTCTGTGCAATTCGCTTTTCCCCTTTGTTCGGTCATCGTTCAAATCGCAACATCTTTCTAAGATGTATTACAGAATTGGGTAACATTTCTCTTCTCTTGCAGCCTACTGTGTGATCTCGAAGAGGGGCAGATCAGGATGAGGTCCAAGAACACAAGTCTTTTGAAGAGGCAGCAGTTTTGGTTGCTGCCTGACAATGTCAATTGGCGAACAATTTCCCCTCTCAGGTTAAGTGCTGCTGTTCGGTTCAGGAAAACTATAAAGCTCGTTTGTTTCCACGATTTGAACAATAAGTATGATAAGGCAATGGATCGAACCTTTTTCTGTGTAAATTTCTCCACCTCGTATCGTGTTCGTGCTCTTTATGTTGCTCATGCCAGTGACTATTAGGATGGCATGAAACTACAACTAGGCAGAAAAGCTACCACCAACTCGAAGGATTTTGGGTAACTGGTCGCCAGAAGCTTGGTAGAACATGACTTTTTATGAAATAATTCTTATGAATGCAGTATTTATTTTCGTAAGTGCTCGATAGAGTTCATAAATATTAGACTACAATATGTGCTAGTCATTGAACAAGCATTCTGAATTGTTAATCGAATATACTTCCGATATTCGTTTTGCCAGTCTTAGTCACTTGGCCAAGGCGATTTTTGCTATTAAGTTCGTTTTTTTTTTGTTTTCTTTGGGGAAACGAGTCAGAGGAAAAATAAGATAGGATTTGATTTGAGTTTATTTATTTATTTTTTTTGTTTGGCAAATAAAGTTTTAAATTGTTTCTCAAAATCATTTTCAGACATCCTAAGGAAAGATGTAAAAAATTGTTGTACCCACGTAAGTCAGTGTAGGGTGTAGGGTATCTGGTTTATTGTATGTTTATTTAAAATTATAAGAGGTTATTTTTGGGATTTGAATCTGTGATTACAAGGTGGAATAATTTTACTATTATGCTAAAGTTTTCTTTCAACAAAAAAAAAAAAAAGGGTCATGAGTTGAGTTCCTTGTTGGTTTAGGAAAAATATAGGAAATGCAGGCTTGTTTTTGTTTTTATTTTTTTAGTGAACACCATCAGAAAATATAATATTTTTTAATTTTATTAAGATAAATCGGAAAATTGTCGTAGCAGCCTATCAGTCCCGCGAACATGTATCAAAATTTTTGTATAAGAAAGGATAGTAAGTCATATATTATAGAATATTCCAGTTTTGAACAGATGCTTTTGGGCCTCCAAAAATTGAGGGACATTTAATTCACAAACTGTTACAAGCCCAAATGATCCGAAAGCCCATGCAATCAACATCTGTGAAATTGTGTGGAAGAAAATATTATAAAAAAACCTTTCGTCGCCTGAGAGATTCGAACTCTCGCGGGGAAACCCCATGTACTTAGCAGGCACACGCCTTAACCACTCGGCCAAAGCGACGGTGGTGTTTGTTAATCGTTGAAATTTTTTAAATATATTAAAGTAAATATCATTTTTTTTTAAAAATATTAAATAGGAAAAAAATTCGAAATCCCCTTATTATTATTTCCATTAAAAGAATACTACCGTTTTAAAAAAATTATCCAAACGTCTCATTTATTTATTTTTTCATTCTAAAAATGCATTTTTGTTCAAAACTAATGTTACAATATTAAATGGAATTCAAATTACAACTATCTTAACTAATAATAATAATAATTTAATATAATAGTACTCAATGGATAGTAATTTTAATAAATAAAAATATTTTACCTTTTATTTTAACTAAAATTATTGCAGAAAATTTATCAAGACCAAACTTTTAGCCGTTTAATTTATCAAAAATACATCTTAAATTTTCGTCTCTGATGAAAATTAAATCAATATTTTGTTTTTTTTATTCAATTACATTCTTATATTTCAAATTTCCCTCCTATTACCTTATCATTTCTATTTTTATATGTGAGTTTACTTGGATACTCCATCAAAATATCATCTAAGAATCATTCACCTCGGCCTCACAAACAAATTCTTGAGAAGGATTTTCAACATGTTTTTTCAAAATTTATTTATTTATTAATTATCCTCTTCGTTCCATTTACGTGTTAACGAATTAAGGAGAAACAAATTAGATTTATTTTTGAGATACAAAATAAAATGTTGATCTATGATTCAAAAATTAGATTTTAATTTTTTAATCTTGGTTAGTGAACTCAATATTACAAACTTGTTCTTTTAAAAGCTTCTAGTTCTATTTACAAAGTTAATAAGAAGTTTATTGATAAAATTAATTTATAAATTTTATTTATGAATATTATTCATAAACAATGAGTTCACATGCCTAATGATAGATATTTTTTTAATTTCTCAGACATCTAAGAATCGAATCCCAGTTTTGAAGAATTAATGTATGAATTTTCTTCAATGGGTCGTTGACCTAAGAATGCTTAACTGATTGATTATTTACTACAAGCACTTCTCAATTTATCCTGATGGTAGGTTAAAAATTTTCATGAGACTATGTCAGACACCCCTAGGATTACTTAGTGTAAAGTGGACACCTAATGTCAACTATAAAAAATAACCAATGAGTTCACAATCTTTTTTTTTTTGTAATCCAGATATCCACGCCTAACATCCCGACTAATCCTGTAGGTGGTCGGCCTTCTCCCTAGTCCATCCATCGGGTAAATCCAAAAGTGCAAGCGGCCTGACGACCCAGAAGCTCAGCTGCCCCAATCAATATAGTTTGTAAAATCACGATATGGATTGTAGGATCGCACGATCCTATTATCCGGAAGCACCAAATCACTTCGAGATTGTGTAGGATCATTTTTTGCGGTGGAATAGGAGCATGATTAAAGAGATTGGTAGAATCCGAATAGGATTCTTAGGATCAGTACGATCCTACATTACAAACGATTCTACGCATTTTTTTGTTAGGGGCTGCTAATATGAAAGTTTTAAGAGGTTATAACTTTTTACTTAGGTTTAGCCATGGGACCTATAATATATCAAATCAAACCTCGTTTAGAGATCTACACTTGATTACCAGGTTTAATGGTAACCGCACAATTTTAGATAAAAAAATATCGTTAAAGTTTTTTCAAAGGCTAAGAAGATTTTTAATCTTTTTTTTTCTAAATTATCTTTCCGAACTATTTTATAATTTAGCTTATTTTTGTCTTTTGTAAAATTAGATTAGAGTTTTGAGACTATTTAAACATTTGTTTGTTTCTGAGTTAGTTTTTTTATCAATAATATTTTACCGTTTCTTTTTCCCAAAATGATGAGTTTTTTAATATCTATTGTCTGGTATTCTACAAAATAAATAGATCTTTAGAAGATTATTTCTAGCGTTTGTGTTCGAATTAATGGATTCAATAGCTTCTGTTGCGTTAGCTGCTTTGTTGGCTTTTAAACTGTGTCATCTTGTGAACTAAGAGAATATTCTTGAGTTTGAATGTGATCATTGTTATTGTGATAGTAAAATTTTATACTCTTTCATTTTGTAATATGAAAATATAAATATTATTGAGTGCGACTGTGTTATAATAGTAGTTAAATTATTAGTTAATTTAAATTTATACAGGTAATAATATTAGTGTCAAGTGTCGACGATTGCATGTATATGCAAAATTATTAATTTATTTAAGTACAAATGACTTATTTAAATATCTTTTCTAATTATTAATCATGTACTATAAAATTTCTAGGGTTTTAGGTAGGATTATACGATTTTATGATCTGATCCCAACCGATCTAACCCTGATCCTAAATCGATCGCATAGGATCATGATTATGCAAACTATGGTGCCAAATCCCAATAGTTTGAACTTAGTTGACACATTCCTTGCCAACCCTGAGATTCGAACTCTTGGGTGCCTTACCATTACGTCATGCTCAGGGGGTCACAATCTTTATTCATTAACATTAGTAAACTTAACTTGTAAGTGTTTAATGAGTCATTCAAACTATTCTTGTATATTTTACCAAGTTGAATACCAAACTTACAAGGAACATTTAGTCTATTTATAGACTAAATTCCAAGACTTTTCATTATCTAGGATTACCTCCCCCTAGGATTTTTTTTCCTTTCTTAGAGTTCATTCCTCCAAAACTTCTCAATATATAAGGTTATCTCCCCATAGAATTTTCTCCTTGTTTAGAGTTCATTTCTCCAAGACTTCTCATTACCTAGGGTTACTTTTCTCCTAAGATTTTTCACTTGCCAAACATCTAGTCACCCTTAACCTGCTTAAACTTTTTAGTTACTCGGTGGACTATTTACCCTTGCTAGTCATTTGGTCACCTTGACCTGCTTGACTTGTCAGTCACTCGGTAGACTACTCGCTCTTGTTAGTCATCCGTTCAATCTTTACCTGACTAAACTACATTAAACATATTTTTAAACAAATATCAAAACTCTAGAGGTCGATTGCACCAACAAGTTACATTCAAACAACCACTATAAAAAAAAACCGTGATTACCGATGGAATTTTCTGTCAAAATTCCGTCAGTGTAGTCGTTTAGTAATGGAATTACGACAAAAAATCATTTGTCACAAGATAGTTCAACAGAAACATTTTTACCGATGGAATTTAAATTCCGTCATTGTATACTAACGAATTAAATTTCTGTAGTAATATTTTCCAACGAAAATTAAATTTTCATAGTAATTTTACCGATGAAAATACTATTCTGTCAGTATTCACTAAAAGAATTCACTGGCGGAAACAATGTTTTCGTCGGTAAACCACGACAAAAACAATGTTTTCATTAGTAAACCCTAACGAAAACACCCCGACGGAAACAATGTTTCCGTCTGTAAACCATACAGAAACATTATTTCCGTCGGTGAATTCTTTTAGTGAATACCGATAGAAACATTATTTCCGTCGGTAAACCCTAACAAAAATAATGATTTCATCGCTGAATTCTTTTAGGGAATATCGATGAAAACATTATTTCTATCGATAAATAATAACGATAGTTTCTAATGGAAAATCTATTTCTGTCGATAAATATTATCGATATTTACTAATAGAATACTGATTTCATTAGTATTCCATCAGTAATAAAAAAATAACATGGAATAATTTATATTAGGATCATCCCTATTTATAATTTCTATATATACAAGAAACCATCACATACGATGTCATTTTATACATACAAATAATCACATACATCCTAACAATCACATCCATATAATCCACACATACAAACACATTTCATACATCCTAACAATCCATACATACATTTCATACAATCTATACAAACACAAATAAACTAACATCCATACAAACAAGAGTACTAAATTATGGAAGCAAACTAATAAAAAATATCTAAATATCTATAATAGAAACAATCACAATCATCTAAAATAAACAAAATCTAAAAAAATCACAATAATAGAAACAAACTAAATTATCCAAATATTCATATCTAAATCCAAATAATACAGAATCAAATATCTAAATATATACCATGATAGAAAATATTCAAAATAATACATCCACATATAATAGAAAAATCTGCAGAAAGTAAAATATGATATATTATGATCAGATTTATATATAATTAAAAATTGTGCATATATGTATAACCAATTTTGATACTTGGATAGAAATGAGCATGTGATGATGATGATGATGATCAATATGTCTATAGGGACTTCTAAAACATATAGTAATACAATATCTAGAAATGTGCAGATTAGAATATCAAAATAGAATAAATATATTTTGCATGATTTATATATGATAAATAAAAAAACTAATTGATAGTTGAACAAATCTCAGAAAAAACTAATCAACACTGTCTGATAGGTCTTGAGTCTTTTGTGACTTAAAATCATATGGTGTCGGGGTGAAATTAGTTAATGACCACTCACATATGGGCCATGAGGGCTTCATGATTAGTGCCCCTCCTCTGATCCTCTTTGACTCTCCTTCGATCATCCTCGGCTCTCCTCCGCTCCTCAGTGGCCCTCCATTGATCCATATTGGCCATCCTCTAATCTATTAAGGCTAGTTGAGTGCATAATTCTAGATTTTCATGTATTAAAGACTGATGTGCGTAGATTATATACACTTATTAAGCATGTTTTGATGCACATTCATATATTTTACGCATACTTTGTCTATGCACTTTCATACTCTTTGTCTTACTTTCAGCATAATTACTCTTATTTGTTCGAAGATCTACTCTTTGTATATTTTCTGTTGATAGGAGATGAATTTGGAGAGGAAACAGTATTTGTGGTCAATCCGGACAACAATTGAAGGAAAATATCACTGACCATGTTACCTACATGGCCATGTCAAAGAAGCAAGGAGAAAAGTGACCTTGGCCGTGTGGTGCACACAACCCGTGTGGCTTCATCAGAGGGGGAGCATGATATGGCCGTGTGGATCCACACGACCGTGTCACCTTAGCAGCATATCCAGAGTATGGTCATATGGATCTACACGACCATTCAACACTTCTAGAGAGCAAGCAGGGTTTGGCCGTGCAGGATTTCTAGAGGCCAAGAATGGCCAAGCAGTGTAAGACACACGACCGTGTAGGCTGTCCAGAGCTAAAGAAGAATACAGCAGTGTGGAATCCACACGGCCGTGTCACCCTGGCCGAGAGGAAGATGCACGAGGCTATGTGAAGGCCACATGACCGTGTCACGGGCCGTGTGGTGCTTGTGCCTAGCTCTATAAAAGGGGATTTCTTCCCCTTTCTAAGGGCGGAAGGCTCTCCCTTTGGGGAGATCCATCTTGGTGCTATTCTCCATCATCTCCGCTCTTGGTTCGATGATCCGAGGCCATCTCCATCTCCATATCAACTCCGGAAGCTAAGGATTGGTTTTGAAGATCACTCATCGCAACTAGATAAGCATTTCTCTTCTCTTTCTCAAGTTAGGATTGGAATGCTTGTAATCCTTATATCTTCGGATATTTATCTTTGTGCTATGGAGTAGATCTATTGTTCTAGGATTAAGAGAGTAATTGTGGTGTGATTTGATGTAAGAACTCATAGATATGCCAATTTCTTATCTAGATGATGTTAGCATGTTTTGTATCTATTTGATCTTGATGAATTCATGTGTGTGGACTTAATTACCATGTTTGATTGAATATTTGTGATGCTTGTGGATCTCATAGAGGGATACTTTAGATTGTATGACCGAGGGACGCTAGTGATAGATAGTCCCGCTAACGGATGTCTAGGGTGTCACCTTGAAAGGTGAAGTAAGTTTCTACAAGGAAGTGGGATGGTTGAATGCAATTATTACCTACACCATTATGCGTATTGAGTAGAGATGTGTTTCTGTGTTGTATGACCGAGGGACGCTAGTGATAGGCAGTCCCGCTAACGGACTTCATGGGAATTATATCTATTTGATTACTAGTGGTATAGATCTAGATCCCTTGTTGATTATCTTCTACAGGAGAAAAGTAGCAACTTCCTACAAATGCATATTAATTGGTGAACCATTTTTCATTGATGAATATCACAATAAACTTAACTCCTAGAATATTTACAAAAACTAAGTACCTCATTTACTTTCTTATTTCTATTTCTAGTTTCTTTACCTAAATTAATTCTTATTTAGTCGATTGTTTAGCTAATTCTTCGTGAGACATCTCTAGTGCTTATAATCAGTCCGTGTGGGATCGATATCTTTTTATTACTGACGATGAAATCGTGCACTTGCGGTGACGTAACAGAGACTACACCTCAGTAGAAAAAGAGGAACTAACACGACCCCTAGGAGTTCTCAAATGATCAAATACAACTTTGGCCTGAGAGCCAAGGTCATAGAGGGTGGAGTTTTTTGTCCATCCACTGTTAACATCATAATATATTTCATTTAGCACCTCGGTGGATAAAGACTATGACTTCCCCCTGCTAGTGATTAGGATGTCTAAGTCACTCTATTTGTCATTTCCTCCTGTGTGGAAAAATATAATATGATTAATATCTAATTTGATCACAATTGCTAAAATTAATTAAGATAGAAATAATTAAATATAATAAAGTTAATAATCTTATGTGTATGGCCTGGGATTGAGGATCGACAAATGCGTCATCCTTCTTCTTATGGGTCTTGAGAAAGACCTCCATAAAAGTGGGTTGGTGAATTAGTTTACATTCCTGCTTACACAAATAATTTGGGACAAAGTTATATAAGTTTGGTAATAAATACAAAATTTACTTATATAACTTTAAATTAAAATCACCAGATCTATGACATGCTCAACAATAGACTTGGATCATGATGTATGTTGAGCGATTCCGATACTCGGGCCACTTGGCTTTGTATTTCTATTTGATCGAGCATTTTCAACATTTGTCTACCATGCACCTTATATCTCGACTAAAACATACGCCGACCTGGTGCCCTTTTTTCTCATATAATAAAGAAGTTCTCTGTGGAGTTTTGCACAATAATTATTCTAAGTATTTTTAAATTATTCCTTATGACCTTCCTCCTATTATATCTTTCTACAATTATAAGTCAGAAATTTAGTATATTAAAGGATAAATATATTATAGAATACCAAATATATTAAATTTACTTATTACAACTTCATTGTAATAAAACGTCTTCATTTTTTGGTCTACATGCCTCCACGTAGTACCAGAAGCGCATACTCATTCTTTGCATTTTCTGATGCTATAAGTGATAACTCAGTGGCCATCAGGAGTAAAACTGCAAAAAAAACAAAAATTAAGGTATGAGAATTATATTATAAATAAAGTCATATATGAACTTGAATTACTAATAATAAAAAAATACTTACGAGTTCCCAACAACTCTATGTACCTTGTAGTCATGGAGTGTTACTTCCTGTTGCTTTTTTCCATAATAATATCTACAAAATAATATTACAATACATCTTAATAAAGTTTACTAACATGATAATATAAATACAAAATAATATGGAAGCATAACTTATTTGATAAACATTAATGCTAATATTTAATTATCATTAACATCTGATTAATCAATATTAACAGTTTCTAAGTCCTCATCGCTAAACTTTGTTAGTTCAACAAGATTCTCATTATTGGACATCTCTCCATCATCTATCTCCTCGTAAGTGACATTAGCATCTACAAGTAATTGAGATATGGATTAGAGGTGTGAATCAACTAAATGTCTCTCCACTTCATCATTTTGAAATGCATTATGATTTTGAGCAGTGATGGTGTTCGACATCTTTATGGTCGAGTGATGCTTAATTTGATAAATGGATAACCATTCACTAGATCTTCTTATAGGGTATTCAAGATAGAAAACTTAACCAGTTTATACTATAAAAATGAAAGGTTAAAACTTATCGAACCTTTTATTTGTATTAACCTTAACTAAATTATAGTTTGGATGTATTATGGTACCTATTTTAGGGGTTGGATTATACCATGAACATTTGAACAACACAAATTTTATAGGTAATGCAGGATATTCAATCTCTATGATTTCGTCAAGTCTATCATAGTAATCAAACTCAATGTTACTATTGTCCATAGATTCTTTGGCATAAACACCAGAATTATAGGTTAATCTCCATGAATCTTATTGTACCATGTGGAATTTGTGGCCATTAACATAGTAACCAAAGTACACCAGTATTTTACATAGGGGCCCTGATGTAAGATTTATTATCTTATGATCTTGCACATTTGTTATTCTACGGATTTTCACCTATAAAACTAATTATAATATAAATTAGGATCAGACTTAATACACATAAACTAAAAAATTTTAAAAATTCTCTAACTTATATATATTTGAAACCATAATGTAAATTCGACCTCTAACTTTTCAGCTATATCACTTGCAACTATTGATGGATTTTATAGATATAGTTGTTGTTCGTATAAGTTAGGAAAGAAGGTAATTTTAAAACAATTGGGATATCAAGCAAACAAATTATCTGGAGGATAAATATTTGATTAGAGAAGTTAACTTACTTTATGTAAGATTTTACTTCATCACAGTTTAAGAGTATGTATGTTCTTACAGCATGGTATTATTTTTGAGTTAACCATTTAGAAACATATGCACCCATTGGATTACCAGAAACTTTAAAAATAGAAAGCATCGATGGATCTATCAATCGAGCGTCATCATAATTTCTAGGACACTTGCAATGTCTAGTTTTCACATTATCAGTAAAATAATTGGAGCAGAAAGGAGATGCTTCTTTAACTAGATAAGCATTACATATTACTCTTGCTTTGTTATAAATATTATTATTTAATTTATTTAAAAATCATTCGAATAGATACATCCATCTGTACTGTACAAGACTAGTTATTTATGACTCATATGGTAAATGTACTGGTAGATGTCCATTGAGTCAAAAATACTAGGTAAAAATATGTGCTCCTGCTTACATAGTATGAGAGAAATGTCTATTTCTAGCTGAAGCATATCAACTATCATAATACACATCGCTATCAAATTTCTAAAAAATAGACTCAATCTCATAAGTGTTTGTTAAACATTATTAGGAAGTAAATCATAAAAAGCTATTAGAATAAGTTTTTGCATGAACACGTGATAGTTATAACTCTTCATTCCAAACATCTTTAACTTATTCATATACACGCATCGAGCCATATTCAACGCACACCCATCTAGTAATTTGATTTCTTTCAACCAACATAAAGCTTGCTTATCATCTTTGTCCAATGTATAACAAGCCTTTGCAAATTTAGTAGTTGTTTCATTCTGATGCAACTCTAGCTTGTTGACTAGTTCTTTAATTCCTCGTGTGATTTTGTAGTATCTTTAGTTCTTCCAGGCATATAGTATTGAAGATATTATCGAAGCAATTTTTCTTAACATGCATCACACCTAAATTATATCAAATGAGTAGATATTTCTAATATGATAGCTCCCAAAAAATGCTCCTTTTCTTCTAACCATATTTACACATCATAACAATGTATTTATTTATCTCATCAGAATCAAGTTGAGATACTGGTAGAAATTCATAATTGTCTATTTGTTCAATGATTTTTTTACCTGAAGTATGGATTGTTCGGGGAAATTTTCTGACTACAACATTTTTTAGAATTTTTTTTATTTCACCTGAAATGGTGATCAACTGATAAAAATTCGTGATGATTATAAAACAAAGATACATTCCTACTATAAGACAGTGAAAATGCATTAGACTCTGTCATGCAGTGTGGGTATGTTAATTTATCAGTTATGTTCCATCTTGACAATATTGAGTATGTTAAAAAATCACTGATCATCCATAATAATGCAGCATGCCAAAGTTCACAAATCGTTCAAATTTAGTAATAAAATCATATCTAATAAATTTATTTTCTAATCAATTGTACATCCAGACTTTGCTTATATACATTGTTCATATACATTTTCTAATTTATCGCTTGTTCTTTCGTTCGTTCTATCATAATTGGTTAGTAGAAGCAGAAATATAACAATAAAGATACAAAAGAACACCGACAATTTACTTAGTTCCCAACCCCCTAGGATTAATATGTTCAAGGTCTAATCATAGGAGGCGTCCTTCCACTAGTTTTTCTCCTTTATAAAAACCTTTCAGAGGTGAAGAAACTGCTTACAGTTTGTTTTACAATCACAAATAATATAAAGACTTAGCACATATGTAAAATAAACCAAACAAAAAGGATGACGACCGATCTGGAAGCCCTGAATGCAGCGCACTCCTCCTGGAGCTTCCATGGTCACAGAGCTTCATGGCGTAACTTTCTGAGTGCAGAGATGGTAGTAATATAAAGAATGGATACTTTGAACATAAATCCTTCATCTCCTTTTATAGAGTTGGATCAGATTCCTATCTAGATCAACTCTTATATGGATGAAGCCTTATTTGGATGAAACCTTATCTCTATCCACATCATTTGGCTTATCCTTATCCTCATCCAAATCATAAAAATGAATAAGATCTTTTGCCACATTATCTTCCTGTTAGAATTTGAGGGGTGTCCTAAGGCAATTGCCTTATGTTTTTTATATTTATTTGATAAGTATAAATTCACTATTTGAGTGTATATTATATGTTTGATTGTCTTAAACTCATTTACTGAATATCCCTAATATAATTCATAGTATGAGTGAATTTGTGATTGGATCGCAACTAGTGATTATCTCTACAAGTGAAATTATAAATATATTAAAATTTCCCTAGTCGTCGAATTGATGTATTCGGACACCATCAATTCTGTAAGACTAATACAGATTATACTCCTTGATTCGACCAAGCAGCTATTTTCTCACTAGCTGGGAGACATTGGGATGCCAAGAGTTAAACGTGGATGCTGATTATGATAACTAGTTCATTGGAGTTACTCACTATAAGACTTCATATGGTTCTTTACAAATATATAGATATTTCTGTGAAGTTCTTACTACAGCACGAGTGTAAGTTTCCTTCGATTTGAGATATACAAGTCATCTTGGTCATGAAGACTTATACTTTGACATCTTAAGCAAGCATCTCATTGAGGTGTATGTTGGTTGGTCCTAGGAAGATCGTACCGGTTCCATTGTACAAAATTTTTTTGTACAAGTGTCGAACCTTTCCTAAACAACCTATTGTATTCTTTAGAAGTTAAATTAGGAATCGCAAACGGAACTTAACATTATTTATTCCAAATTTAACTTATCTATTCTTAATGGTTTAGGTTTGGATCGCAAGCGAAACTTAATACTATTGATCCAAATCAACCTATGTTATAAATTCAATTAAATATTAATTTTCAAAATTGGCTTCCAAGACTGCATGGCGAGGCACATGACCTTCTTGGGTATGAGAGCATCCACCACCGCCTAGACAAAGCCTTTTAAGGAAAGCTAATATTTAATTTCCTTATATAACTCTAGGTTTAATCAAAAGGAACAATCGAATCACAAATTCAAAAAATAAAAAAAACATAAACTCGAATAACAAATTCGAAAAACTAGAATCTAATGCCTCTTGTGTTTGGAATTCATACAAAGAAAAATAACTAGCATGATGCGGAAAACAATAACTAGTTATACATTTTCTTTGTTGCTAATAACCTCAAGATCTTCTGCCGTATTCCTCGCCTCGCCTTGGACGTCGTGTGGACGACGATCCTCCAAGATGAACACCATCCAAAGCCTTCTTCCTCCTTCTCTAAAATCTGACCACCACCAAGGAACCAAAGAGAGCAAGGGGAAAGGGAAGGGAGAGAGGGTCGACCACAATAGAGAGCTCCAACAAGAAAATAAGAATTGATAATTCATAAGGCCTCCCCTCCCCTTCTTTTATATTATTTGCCTAAGGCAAATAAGGAAAGACTTTTTACAAAAATTAAAATCTTCCTCTTGTTTTTCCTTTTCCCCTTTTATTTTTCCTATTCCTTTCTCTTGATTAATTCAATCATTGATTGAATCAATCATTGATTGGCCGGCCCCTTGCTTAGGCACCAAGCAAGGGTGGCCGGCCCCTTAAAAGGAAGAAAATAATTCTTGTAAAAATTTTATAAGTAAAGAAGGAAAGCTCTTATAAAATTTTACAAGTTCTCTCTTAATTTCCTAAAGTGGATGTTAAAAAAGAAAAGTTTTAAAAATTAAAACTAAGTTTTAAAATTTAAAACTTCTCTTCTAAAATTTCCTTTTTTAACATGGTTACAAAAATAGAAAATTTCAAATTTAAAACTTCTCTTCCTTTTTTCTAAAAACCATGAGGATGGTTGAAAAAGGAAAGTTTTAAAACTTTTAAAACTCTCTTTTAAACCATGTGATCTAATTCAAATAAGGAAAGTTTTAAATTTTAAAATATCTCTTTTAAAACTTGTAGATATCTACAAATAGAATATTTTAAAAATTCAAAACACCCCTCCTATTATGAATTATTGTGGTCGGCCCCCTCTTTGCTTGGACACCATGCAAAGGGCCGACCCCTTTGAGAAGGAATTAGCCGACCCCTATGGCTTGGTCACCAAGCTATGGGCCGACCCCCTCTTGGATACCAAGAAGGGCTTTTCATGAGTGGACTTGAGACATTAATGAGGCTACGACAGGGACCTAGAGGAGAAATTGGTTTTGGCCTCTCGACGAGCTTGAGTATCCCGTGTTCGCCCCGAACACACAACTCAAGTTCATCAACAATAACTCATTCCACTAGAGAGTTATTATTGCACCACCGCACCAATCCCAAATTACACTATGGGCTCCTTCTCATCATGAGTGTGTTAGTCTCCCTGTGTTTAATATATCGAATGTCTACTAATTAATTGAGTTACTGACAACTCATTTTAATTAATTTCTTAATCCAAAAGTAGTACCACTCAACCTTATCATCATGTCAGATTAAGTCCACCTGCAGGGTTTAACATGACAATCCTTATGAGCTCCTCTTGAGGGCATTCTCAACCTAGATTACTAGGACACAGTTTCTTCTATAATCAACAACACACACTATAAGTAATATCATTTCCCAACTTATCGGGCTTATTGATTTATCGAGCTAAATCTCACCCTTTGATAAGTTAAAGAAATGAATACTAAATATATGTTCTTATTATTATATTAGGATTAAGAGTACACACTTCCATAATAACTAAGGTCTTGTTCTTTTATTAAGTCAGCATAAAAGAACTTACCTTAAATGGTTCTACTCAATACACTCAGAGTATACTAGTGTAATTTATTAGTCAAAATAAACTAATACCTAATTACACTATGACTATTCCAATGGTTTGTTCCTTTCGTGAGCTACTGTTTATAATTTATAAGAAATTGATAACATGATTTTCTGTGTGTGACACCACACACCATGTTATCTACAATATAAATCAATTGAACAACTACACTTAGTATATAAATGTAGATATTGACCAATGTGATTCTTTTTATTTCAATATATATGTTTACAAAAAGCTAGGCTTTTAGTATACACTCTAACAGTCTCCCACTTATACTAAAAGACTAAGCTGACATATCTGCTGCCATACATCTGATTCCCAACCCTTCAACATGCCCATCAAAAGCTCTTGCCTTAAGGTCCTTAGTGAAAGGATCTCTCAGGCTATCATATGATGCAATTTAGGCGACAACAACTTCTCCTCGTTATACGGTGTCTCGTATTGGGTGGTACTTGCGCTTTATTGTGTTTACTTGCCTTATGGACTTATGGTTCCTTCGAGTTTGCTACTGCACCACTATTATTACAAAAATTATAATAATTTTGGACAAACCAGAAATCATGTCTAAGTCCATCATGAAGTTTCTGAGCCATATAACTTCTGTGGCTGCCTCAGAGCCTACCATATACTCAGCTTCTATGGTGGAGTCTGGAAAATCACCTATGCTTAACACTCCTCCATAGATATGGCTTTACCTCCTAAAGTAAACACAAAACCCCGAGGTCGTCTTACTATTGTCCCTATATGATTGGAAGTCAAAATCCGTGTAACTCACAGGGATCAAATCATCTGCCTAGAAAACTAGCATATAATCTCTAGTCCCTCTAAGCTACTTTAATATATGCTTTACGACAGTCTAGTGTCCCGGTCCTAGGTTACTTCGATATTTGCTAACTATGCCCTGGGCAAAACAGATATCCGGTCTCGTGCACAACATAGCATACATTAGGCTTCCGACAGCCGAAGCATAAGGAACTGCCTTCATGTCCTTTTATCTCCTTTGATGTCTTTGGAGACATCTCTTTAGATAAAGCTACTCTATGCTGAAAAGGTAAGAAACCTTTCTTGGAGTTTTGCATGCTAAAACGAGCTAGAATTTTATGAAGCTCGGGATAAGCACAACATTCTTTCTTGTGATCACTTTGATCCTGAGAATATGTGTGCATTCTCCCAAGTCTTTCATATCGAATTGTTTGGACATATATACCCTTACTTCCGACAACACTTTGATATTGTTTCCAACTACCAAAAATATCATCTACGTATAGTACAAGAAATACCACCACGTTTCCATCACACTTCTTGTATACACAAAACTCATCAGGTCACTGAATAAATCCATAGGTCTGGATTACTTCATTAGACCAGATGTCGAAGACCTTGAAGCTTTGCTTCAGTCCATAGACTAATTGAGCTTTCACACAAGATGCTCTTAGCCCTTTGCAATGAACCCTTCTGGTTGCTTTATATGGATGTTTTCTTCAAGACTTTTATTAAGGAAAGCTGTCTTGACATCCACTTGCCAAATCTCATAGTCCGTATGAGCAGCAATAGATAAAAGAATCCGGATAAACTTAAGCATGGCTACCGGTGAAAAAGTTTCCTTTTTCAACAAGCCTTGCTTTGAAAGTTTCCACCTTCCTGTCTATCCCTCTTTTCCTATTGTAGACCTTTTAACACCCAATGGCTTTTACACCATATGGTGGTTCTATAAGCTCCCAAACTTTATTAGAATACATATATACTAATTCTGTATTCATTGCTCTTTGCCAAGATGTTGCATCCTTATCTTGGAGCGCTTTGTCATATGTCTGGGGATCAGGTTCATGTTCGCTAGGGATCAAGTCCAAAGACTTTCCCAAAACATGAATCTTTTAGGTTGCCTAACAACCCTCCCACTACGATGAGGCACTGTCTGTAATTGTATATCATTTGTGATACGTGTTGCAGTTTCTTGTGATATTTCACCTTGTAAAGTTGGTACTAGATTAAACGTGTCCTTTATTATTTCTTTAAGAGAAAATTTACTTATGGGCTTGTGATTCATTTCATAGTCCTCTTCTGAAAAATTGGGCATTGGTGCTAACCATGACCTTCTGATTTTTAGGACTATAAACCTCCTTTCGTTTCTCTAGGATAACCCATAAATAAGTGAACTCCTGTCCATCTTATCAGTGTCTCCCTTCAGCACATGTGCTGGACTACCCTGAATCCGAATATGCTTCAAATTAGGCTTACGCCTATTATGCAATTCTATGTGTGTAGAGAGTTTTGACTTAGGAGGTACTATGTTCACTTCCATTTTCAGAATATATCCTTAAAATGAATTTGGTAATTTTCTGAATAACTCATCGATCTAATCATTTCCATAAGAGTCCTATATCTTCTTTCTACACCATTATGTTGGGGTGTACCAGGTGCAGTTAGTTGGGATTGAATCCCGACTTCTGATAAGTGACTCCTAAACTCTCCCAAGAGGTACTTGCCACTATGATCTCAAAGTAGTGTCTTGATACTTTTACCTTGACGTTATTCCACATTAGCATAATACTCTTTGAACTTATAAAAGCACTTAGACTTGCGGCGCATCAAGTAAATGTACCCGTATTTTGAATAGTTGTCTATTCTAAACCACCTCTTTCCTGGATAGTCATAGATCCACACAAATAAGAATGAACCAATTCCAACACATCTTTGGCTCTATACCCCTTAGATTTAAAAACTTCTTGGTTATTCTTCCTTCCTAGTAAGACTCGCAGGTTGGAAAGGCTTCCACTACCAATGAACCCAAAAGTTCATCGGCTATTATCCTTTAAATCCTACTTAAGTTAATATAACCTAGCCTTAGATGCCAAAGATATGATTGGTTCATTTCCGAAGGTTGCTTTCTCTTATTAGAGTTAGAAGATGTGTTATTAATTTCCAATTTGTCGCATCATGGAAGTTATAAATTTCCAACCAACGTACCAGAACATATAACTTCCCTCTTTTTCTTGATAACAACTTTGTTATCAAAAGAGACAGTATATCAATCCTTAAATAGTTTTAGAAACTGAAATCAAGTTCTTTCTAAAACTTAGTACGTCAAGACAATCAATGTTTTATTCCTTTCAAAGGATAAACATCTCCCACTGCAACGCTGCTACTTTTGCAGCGGTGCCCATGTAGACGGTATTTTCCCTTTCATATAGTTGTCAGGTTTCCTAGAACCCCTGTAATGAATTACAGACATGATAGTGGCTCCCGTATCTACACACCAGGTACCGGTAGATAATACCACTAAACATGTTTCAACAACTAATGAATAAAATACACTTTTATTGTTCTCATTTCTAAGAGGACAGTCTACCTTATAGTCCAAGTTTTGTTTCCAATCCTAATTGAGACTACTAAGTCTATTCTATAGCATAACAACTAGGGAATTGACAAACATCCTAAGAATCACAAAAATATTTGATCAAGACCAACACCTTAAAATCTCCATGAATTTTGTATGTCACGATAGTGTGGACGTATACAAAAAACAAGAGGAGATTTTATCCATTAATTTTATTATCTCGTCATCCTAACTTTATGACAAATAAAATTAATAGTTGGTCTATATTTGATCAAATATTTGATCAAAACTTTGAATTTGAAATAATATTGATTCCTCAAAACAATATCATTTAAATTCACCAACACCTCGAATATCGTAAATTTTGCATGCTACGATAGAGTGGTCGTATACAAAATTGAACATTTGTAAGAGGAGGGTTATACCCATTAATAACCTTGCCAACCTATCTTTATTACAAATAAAATTACCTCAAACACCGTGAATATTGTATGCCACGATAGTGTGGACGTATACAAATTCAAACATTTGTAAGAGGGGTTTTACCCATTAATTTTATTGTCTTGTCAACCTGACAAATAAAATTTCCTCAAACACCGTGAATTTTGTATGTCACGATAGTGTGGACGTATACAAAATCTCAACATTTGTAAGAGGAGGGTTATAATTTTATTATCTTGTCAACCTATCTTTTATGACAAATTAATAGTTGGTTTTCCTTCGGTCACACAAATAATAGCAGTGACTCCGATGGGGAGGATACTATTAAATGTGCCTAAGTGTATACCATTACTTGATACTTAGTCCATTAAATAAGATTATGCCCCTTCCGATAGGGAAGATCACACACTCTTAATTAATTTCCTATAACCATCCAAAATGAAAGTTTGATCTAGTGATCCGCAAACAAACTCATCCGATATGGAGGAAGGCACTCAGAGCCAACGCGTAAGTTTGTTTGCATCACTTACAAACCAGTAATGGAGACCATGGAATTTATTTAAAAAATCTCTCTCCCACTTAGTTATTTAAGGTGAGGAATTTTAACCTATGCAAGCATACATCACATGCACACACACACATCACAGTAAATAAAACCAATAAATTTGGAAATTAATTTTCTAACTATTATGGCCTTTTCTATCACTGTCCTCCGTGTGCACCAACTCTAGCTGTTGCCATCTTTAGCCACCGCCATCGGGTCCAATCATCGCATCTATCTTGCTTCTTATTCCGCTGCGCCTCTGGTTCTCTAATAGCACCACGCCTCGTAAGGATACGATCCGTGACAAAAATAGAATTTTACATATATCGATCCTATATTCCGCGAAGGAATGTACATGTAATCTAGATCGAAAATAAAATTCTAAAATCCTAGGGCTAATACAACTCTTCCTGTATTAATCACATACAATCATGCACACACAAAAATAATGCTCTTGATATGTCCAAGGGTCCAATCACACACAACATCTATAAGCCATAATAGTTGGAGCCTGCAACCAAAGAGTTAGCACATCCTACTATTATCCTGCCTAAATTATGTATGACATGTGCATAATTAACTGAAAACCAAAACACACAGAGGTAAACCCTAGCTCTGATACCAATTGTTGGTTGGTCCTAGGAAGATCGTACCGGTTCCACTGTACAAAAATTTTGTACAAGTGTCGAACCTTTCCTAAACAACCTATTGTGTTCTTTAGAAGTTAAATTAGGAATCGCAAACGGAACTTAACATTATTGATTCCAAATTTAACTTATCTGTTCTTAATGGTTTAGATTTGGATCGCAAGCGAAACTTAACACTATTGATCCAAATCAACCTATGTTATAAATTCAATTAAATATTAATTTCCAAAATTGGCTTTCAGGACTGCATGGCGAGGCACATGGCCTTCTTGGGTATGGGAGCATCCACCACCGCCTAGACAAAGCCTTTTAAGGAAAGCTAATATTTAATTTCCTTATATAGCTCTAGGTTTAACAAAAGGAACAATCGAATAACAAATTCAAAAAATAAAATAAAACACAAACTCGAATAACAAATTCGAAAAACTAGAATCTAATGCCTCTTGTGTTTGGAATTTATACAAAGAAAAATAACTAGCATGATGCGGAAAATAATAACTAGTTATACCTTTTCTTTGTATGCTAATAACCTCGAG
Organism: Zingiber officinale; assembly: GCF_018446385.1. Lineage (NCBI taxonomy): Eukaryota > Viridiplantae > Streptophyta > Magnoliopsida > Zingiberales > Zingiberaceae > Zingiber > Zingiber officinale. The sequence goes on from NC_055989.1 coordinate 68,848,414, forward strand.
ATCTTCTGCAGTATTCCTCACCTCGCCTTGGACGTCGTGTGGGCGACGATCCTCCAAGATGAACACCACCCAAAACCTTCTTCCTCCTTCTCTAAAATCCGGCCACCACCACCACTAAGGAACCAAAGAGATCAAGGGGAAAGGGAAGGGAGAGAGGGCAGACCACAATAGAGAGCTCCAACAAGAGAATAAGAATTGATAATTCATGAGGCCTCCCCTCCCCTTCTTTTATATTACTTGCCCAAGACAAATAAGGAAAAACTTTTTACAAAAATTAAAATCTTCCTCTTATTTTTCCTTTTCCCCTTTTATTTTTCCTTTTCCTTTCTCTTGATTAATTCAATCATTGATTGAATCAATCATTGATTGGCCGGCCCCTTGCTTGGGCACCAAGCAAGGGTGGCCGGACCCTTAAAAGGAAGAAAATAATTCTTGTAAAAATTTTATAAGCAAAGAAGAAAAGCTCTGATAAAATTTTACAAGCTCTCTTAATTTCCTAAAGTGGATGTTAAAAAAGGAATGTTTTAAAAATTAAAACCAAGTTTTAAAATTAAAAACTTCTCTTCTAAAATTTCCTTTTTTAACATGGTTACAAAAATAGAAAGTTTAAAATTTAAAATTTCTCTTCCTTTTTTCTAAAAATCATGAGGATGGTTAAAAAAGGAAAGTTTTAAAACTTTTAAAACTCTCTTTTAAACCATGTGGTCTAATTCAAATAAGGAAAGTTTTAAATTTTAAAATCTCTCTTTTAAAACTTGTAGATATCTACAAAGAGAAGATTTTAAAAATTCAAAACACCCCTCCTATTATGAATTATTGTGGCTGGCCCCTCTTTGCTTGGACACCATGGTGTGAGCTACTTAGCTCACTTGACTCCTCTTCATGACTTGAAATGGAGCTTTCTTCATGGAGCTTGGCTAAATTGTTCCACAATTCCTTGGCATTGTTGTAACCACCTATCTTACACAATATATCATTAGGTAATGAAAATTCAAAAATTTTCAATACCTCATCGTTGACTAGGGATTGGTGGACTTGTTCCTTGGTCCACTTCTTCTTCTCTAGGGTTTCTCCTTTCTTGTCCATCGGAGGCTTGAACCCTAATTGAACACAACTCCAATTTTCAAGATTAGTCATAAGAAAATATTTCATTCTTACCTTCCAAAACGCGAAGTCGTCGCGATCGTAGAAAGGTGGAATTGTGACATCTTCTCCGAACCGATCCATTCTCTAGCGCTTGTGCTCCCCCGGGTGTTGATCCAATGAAGAGCGGCCTTGCTCTGATACCACTTGTTGGGATCGATGATCGCGGCTAGAGAGGGGGGGTGTGAATAGCCGCCCCAAATCGCTCGTTTCTTCCTACAATTCGTTAGCGCAGCGGAAAACTAAACTAGAAACGAAAGGAAGAATATCAAACCTTAACACAGCGATGTACGAGGTTCGGAGATGATACTCCTACTCCTCGGCGTGTCCGTAAGGTGGACGAACCCAATCAATCCGTCGGTGGATGAGTCCCCGGAGAACCGGCTAATATAAACTCCTTCGGGGTGGAGAAACCTCACCACAATCTTTGCAACAGCAATAAGGAGTACAAGAAGAACAAGAACACAAGAACAACAGGAATGTAAAAACACTTGCTTGCCTCTTGTTGTCGATTGGAACCCTGATGAAACAGCAGCTTCTAGGATCCAAACTCAGCTAGAAAACCAGCAAGAAACTCACGCAGTGCTTCAGCACAATGAGACCTCAGCAAAGCTCTAATCGCAGTAGTGAGGAAGAAGAAGCAGTCGCACCAAAGTCTTGATCTCCTTTTATAACCTGCGAACCTGCACAGCGAAGACAGAAGCCAGCGAAGAAGACGGAGCGACCCGTTGTGACTCAACGGTCGAATCGTGGACCGATCAGGCTCCACCCTGATCGGTCTTGGGACCGATCAGGCCCTGGTCTGATCGGTCCCTAGACCGATCAGATTGCTCCACAGAAAGTTGCGGGCAACTTCTGATCGTTTCCTTATCTCTCTGCCTTCTGTTGGCTGTCTGATCGGTCTCCAGACCGATCAGAAGAGCCTCAGTAAGCCACTGATCGTTATCTGATCGGTCACCAGACCGATCAGATACCCAGCGTATCGCTGGATCGATCAGTGGATCGATCCAGAGCTTGGTCTTTGCCCAAACCAAGTCCAAACCAACATCCGGTCAATCTTGACCTGTTGGTACATTGCGCCTAGCATCCGGTCACTCCCTTGACCTGCTAGGACTCCCCGCTAAGTGTCCGGTCAATCCCTTAGACTCACTTAGACTTTTCTCTCCGTACCAAGTATCCGGTCACTCCTATGACCTACTTGGACTTCCCATCACCAGATGTCCGATCACCCTTGATCCATCTGGATTTTCCCTTGCCCGGCTTCACTTACCAGGACTTTCACCTAGCTTCACTCACTAGGGTTTTCACCTGGCTTCACTCACCAGGATTTCCACAACTGCCTGGCTTCACTCACCAGGACTTTCCAACAGCCTAACATCCCAGTTAGGACTTTCCCATTCACCTAGCTTCACTCACCAGGATTTTCACCTGGCTTCACTCACCAGGATTTTCCCGAATGCCTGGCTTCACTCACCAGGACTTTCTCCTTCACCTAGCTTCACTCACTAGGATTTTCACCTGGATTCACTCACCAGGATTTCCCGACTGCCTGGCTTCACTTACCAGGACTTTCCACACTGCCTAACATCCCAGTTAGGACTTTTCCGTGCCAAGTCTCCATACTTGGACTTTTCCAGTGCCAAGTCTCCATACTTGGACTTTTCCCGTGCCAAGTCTCCATACTTGGACTTTTCGCGTGCCAAGCTCCCTGCTTGGACTTTTCCAGTGCCAAGTCTCCATACTTGAACTTTTTCCCGAATCAGGTCAACCAGGTCAACCTTGACCTACGGTTGCACCAATAATCTCCCAAACATCTATTCTTGTCCCATATCAAGAATACAACTCTTCCACGAGTGTCAAACATCAACATGCAACTCAACTAGGTCAACCTTGACCTAAGGTTGCACCGACAATCTTCCTAAGTCAAACATCAAAATACAACTTGAGTCAGGTCAACTCGAGTCAGGTCAACCAGGTCAACCTTGACCTAAGGTTGCACCAACAATCTCCCCCTTTTTGATGTTTGACAAAACCCATAATCAAGTTAGGTTAACCCGATAACCTAACTTAGGTTTTCCAATCATCTTCCAATGTCCAATGTTCTTTCCTTGAACATTCTCTGGACATTCTCCCCTTAGGTTAACCCGATAACCTAACTTGGGTTCTCCAATAATTCTCCCCCTTTTTGACACACATCAAAAAGAATTCCAATGTTCTTCCTTGAACATTCCTTGACATTCTTCCCTAGCTTAGGTTAACCCGATAACCTAACTTGGGTTTCTCCAATAATTCTCTGAACACTCTCCCTTTTGACACACATCAAAAGAAAAAAGAGGTATCAAGGTCAAGAGTTTCTTCCTAATGAAAGTCCCATACCTTTCATTGAAACTCTTAATTTTCCCCTTGATACTAAACTCAACAATCAACTTAGCGATAATCCCATATCACTAATCCTCAAAAGTCTTAAGGAGTAAAAACTCCCCCTAAAAGTCAACTCCCCCTTGACAAATAGGTAAAACTCCCCCTAAAGGTCAACTCCCCCTTGACCATTGCACCAACAATGTCTTTGTGAGTTCCAAACCTTTAGAAATCCAAAAACACCATTTCCATAACTGAAATTTCAGACAATAGCTGAAGAATCAGAAATTCGGCACGCCCTGATCGGTCCCCAGACCGATCAGCCCTTCACCAGATCGCACTCGTGCTACTGGAACTCACTGGATCGGTCTGCAAACCGATCCATGCTTCTCTGGATCGGTCCACAGACCGATCAGGACTTACCTGGATCGGTCCCTAGACCGATCCAGACTCTGATAGGCAGATTTCTGAAATTTCCTTCCCGAAATTTAGAAACTCCTAGAAAATTCCAGAAAATTCGAAAAATTGTGAAATTTTGAGGATACATTCCTCATAACATATACTATCATGGAAAAATAGTTTTCTATGAAAACAGTTTCCATTTTTCAATCTTGATACAAAGTTCAAAAACTTTGAAATAGTTCAAGTTTAACTTAACTTTGTATCACAATGTTCAATGATGAATGCTATCACTAGGAAAGCTTCATCAAGATTTTTCAAATCAATTTTAAAATGCTTTTAAAACCATTTGAATTTAGGACCATAATCTTAGGGCTAGATGTACATGACTTGTACACAAGCTTTCCCTATGATCCTTCATTTCTTGAATTAGGCTCATCTAGGTACAAGAACTATGCACCTTGATCCTAACTCATGATCCTAATATCTCACACACATCTAAAGTGTATCAAACACATCCAAGTCAATTTTGATGTGAGATATGGGTTTAGGTCATCTTAGGCTAAGTTCTCATGCATTTTCTAAACACCAATTTGATCTCAATATCAAATTGTGTTTCTATCCTTAAATCAATTTCATTGATTATTACTGCAAGAGATGATGACATGGCATGACATAATATCATAAATGAAAACATGTGCCAATGTCATGATATCATGGCATAAAGTATGAAACTTAACTAAAGCATGACATATAAAGAACCTAAGCTTTATCATGACATATCAAATGATGATAAATTAAGTATGATGTCATGACATGGCATATGACAAACAAAATATGGCAAGTAACATGTAAAGGTATAGGAAATACCTAATTCTAGCCTTAGTTGCCATTTTTGATAATTTTGATCATTTTGCCATAGGTTCTATATTCCTAAGTGCAATAGATCTAAAATCATACATCAAAGATGTTTAGATCACTATGTGCCAATTAGATTGACTTAAGAGAACTCCTCAAATGTAGTTGGCACATCACCTTAGGAATAATTGTTAAGTTCATTTTCAAGGCTTGTTCACACCTTGAAAATTCCTAAAGTGCCACCTTTTGCCATGATTAGGTTAACTACCTATTCAAGTAAGGTTGGCACACCCTAACTCATCTAGCGTGATGAAATCACGCTCCTAGGAACCCAATACCTATTTGAGCTCATTGGGTTCACTAAATATTCACTAGGGATGACTTCCCTAGCAACCCTCCTAATGACCCTCTTAGGCTTTAAAGCCTTGGTCATTTGGGACTCATCAAGATCAACTCTAGGGGTGACTCCCCTTGTGACCTTGGTGGTGGTCTTCCTAGCCCTAGGTTTTGTTCCATAATCGAATGGAACATTATGATAAGTGGGCTTGACCACTTAGGACTTAGGTTTGTGCCCAAACATTTCTTGTCCTTGGACTTGGGTTTTTGACCCCTAGACCCTAGAGATGACTTCTCCAAGTTCTTAAGAGCCTTTTCCAAAGTATCAAGTCTTGACCTCAAGACTTGATTCTCCTTCTCTAATACCTCAATTTTTAATTTTTCATTTTTCTTTGAGGTATTCCTAGGCATATGTCTAGATGATTTGGGATTTCTATCTAGGTTTCCCTTAACCTTAGATGAGTTAATCCTAGGGTTGGCTTTCCTAGTGTTATCCTTATCTAGACTAACATCTTTGGCACCTAAGCACATATATTGGTTCCTAGAATTAACATGCTTATCATTCTTGACAATAGCAATAAGGCTACTAGCATGCATCCTACTAGAATTGCAAGAATGTGCCTTAGAGATTACCTTAGGGTTTGCCCTAGCTCCCCCTATACATGTGCTCGATCTCTTGTCCTTGTGAGGTTGCCTCCCCCTTGGACATTGGCTCCGATAATGTCCCCTTCGCTTGCATTGAAAGCACACCACGTGCTCCTTGCCTTTGCGTATCGGGATTTCGGCTTCCTTGACTTTTGGTGCCGGTGGAGTCTTCTAATCCTCCTTGGACACTTACTCTTGTAATGTCCATACTCCCTACACTCAAAGCACATTATGTGTAATTTGCTAGAAATTAAATGGCTTGAGTTACCTAGGTTTGAGGATGGATGAATGCTCTCTCCTTCATCCCTTCCGGAGGTAGAAACTTCTTCTTCTTGCTCCGAACTTGAAGAAGAAATCTCCTCCTCTTCTTCTTTAGATGTTGAGTGGCCCTCAACTTCTAAATCCACATCCCCATGGTGTGAGCTACTTAGCTCACTTGACTCCTCTTCATGACTTGAAATGGAGCTTTCTTCATGGAGCTTGGCTAAATTGTTCCACAATTCCTTGGCATTGTTGTAACCACCTATCTTACACAATATATCATTAGGTAATGAAAATTCAAAAATTTTCAATACCTCATCGTTGACTAGGGATTGGTGGACTTGTTCCTTGGTCCACTTCTTCTTCTCTAGGGTTTCTCCTTTCTTGTCCATCGGAGGCTTGAACCCTAATTGAACACAACTCCAATTTTCAAGATTAGTCATAAGAAAATATTTCATTCTTACCTTCCAAAACGCGAAGTCGTCGCGATCGTAGAAAGGTGGAATTGTGACATCTTCTCCGAACCGATCCATTCTCTAGCGCTTGTGCTCCCCCGGGTGTTGATCCAATGAAGAGCGGCCTTGCTCTGATACCACTTGTTGGGATCGATGATCGCGGCTAGAGAGGGGGGGTGTGAATAGCCGCCCCAAATCGCTCGTTTCTTCCTACAATTCGTTAGCGCAGCGGAAAACTAAACTAGAAACGAAAGGAAGAATATCAAACCTTAACACAGCGATGTACGAGGTTCGGAGGTGATACTCCTACTCCTCGGCGTGTCCGTAAGGTGGACGAGCCCTATCAATCTGTCGGTGGATGAGTCCCCGGAGAACCGGCTAATATAAACTCCTTCGGGGTGGAGAAACCTCACCACAATCTTTGCAACAGCAATAAGGAGTACAAGAAGAACAAGAACACAAGAACAACAGGAATGTAAAAACACTTGCTTGCCTCTTGTTGTCGATTGGAACCCAGATGAAACAGCAGCTTCTAGGATCCAAACTCAGCTAGAAAACCAGCAGGAAGCTCACGCAGAGCTTCAGCACAATGAGAGCTCAGCAAAGCTCTAATCGCCGTAATCAGGAAGAAGAAGACCTAGAAGCAGAGGCTCGATCTCTTTTATAACCTGTGAAGAAGAAGACACAGAAACTAGCCGTCGATCAGAAGGGGATCACCTTCGGACCGACAGGACCTGATCAGTCCGATCGGTCATGGGACCGATCAGGCTCTAGTCTGATCGGTCCCGGACCGATCAGCCATATCTTCACAGAGCCATCGATCGTGCTCTGATCGGTCAGTGGACCGATCAGGCTCTAGGCTGATCGGTCCCAGACCGATCAGCCAACTCTGTGAGAGTTGGCTTCGGCCTGATCGGTCTGGAGATCGGAAACTCAGCAAATTCAGCACGCCCGATCGGTCACCGGACCGATCGAGGAACCATGCGGATCGATCGATGGATCGATCGAGCTTGGTCTTTGCCCAAACCAAGTCCAAACCAACATCCGGTCAATCTTGACTGTTGGTACATTGCGCCTAGCATCCGGTCACTCCCTTGACCTGCTAGGACTCCCCGCCAAGTGTCCGGTCAATCCCTTAGACTCACTTAGACTTTTCTCTCCGTACCAAGTATCCGGTCACTCCATGACCTACTTGGACTTCCCATCACCGGATGTCCGATCACCCTTGATCCATCTGGATTTTCCTTGCCGGCTTCACTAACGGGACTTTCACCTAGCTTCACTCACTAGGGTTTCACCGGCTTCACTCACATTTCCAGCTGCTGGCTTCACTCACGGGACTTTCCAACGCCTAACATCCCGATTAGGACTTTCCCATTCACCTAGCTTCACTCACGGGATTTTCACGGCTTCACTCACGATTTTCCAATGCGGCTTCACTCACCGGACTTTCTCCTTCACCTAGCTTCACTCACTAGGATTTTCCTGGATTCACTCACCAGGATTTCCCGATTGCCTGACTTCACTCACCAGGACTTTCCACACTGCCTAACATCCCAGTTAGGACTTTTCCGTGCCAAGTCTCCATACTTGGACTTTTCCAGTGCCAAGTCTCCATACTTGGACTTTTCCCGTGCCAAGTCTCCATACTTGGACTTTTCGCGTGCCAAGCTCCCTGCTTGGACTTTTCCAGTGCCAAGTCTCCATACTTGGACTTTTCCCGAATCAGGTCAACCAGGTCAACCTTGACCTACGGTTGCACCAATAATCTCCCAAACATCTATTCTTGTCCCATATCAAGAATACAACTCTTCCACGAGTGTCAAACATCAACATGCAACTCAACTAGGTCAACCTTGACCTAAGGTTGCACCGACAATCTTCCTAAGTCAAACATCAAAATACAACTTGAGTCAGGTCAACTCGAGTCAGGTCAACCAGGTCAACCTTGACCTAAGGTTGCACCAACAATCTCCCCCTTTTTGATGTTTGACAAAACCCATAATCAAGTTAGGTTAACCCGATAACCTAACTTAGGTTTTCCAATCATCTTCCAATGTCCAATGTTCTTTCCTTGAACATTCTCTGGACATTCTCCCCTTAGGTTAACCCGATAACCTAACTTGGGTTCTCCAATAATTCTCCCCCTTTTTGACACACATCAAAAAGAATTCCAATGTTCTTCCTTGAACATTCCTTGACATTCTTCCCCTAGCTTAGGTTAACCCGATAACCTAACTTGGGTTTCTCCAATAATTCTCCAATGAACACTCTCCCCTTTTTGACACACATCAAAAAGAAAAAGAGGGTATCAAGGTCAAGAGTTTCTTCCTAATGAAAGTCCCATACCTTTCATTGAAACTCTTAATTTCCCCCTTGATACTAAACTCAACAATCAACTTAGCGATAATCCCATATCACTAATCCTCAAAAGTCTTAAGGAGTAAAAACTCCCCCTAAAAGTCAACTCCCCCTTGACAAATAGGTAAAACTCCCCCTAAAGGTCAACTCCCCCTTGACCATTGCACCAACAATGTCTTTGTGAGTTCCAAACCTTTAGAAATCCAAAAACACCATTTCCATAACTGAAATTTCAGACAATAGCTGAAGAATCAGAAATTCGGCACGCCCTGATCGGTCCCCAGACCGATCAGCCCTTCACCAGATCGCACTCGTGCTACTGGAACTCACTGGATCGGTCTGCAAACCGATCCATGCTTCTCTGGATCGGTCCACAGACCGATCAGGACTTACCTGGATCGGTCCCTAGACCGATCCAGACTCTGATAGGCAGATTTCTGAAATTTCCTTCCCGAAATTTAGAAACTCCTAGAAAATTCCAGAAAATTCGAAAAATTGTGAAATTTTGAGGATACATTCCTCATAACATATACTATCATGGAAAAATAGTTTTCTATGAAAACAGTTTCCATTTTTCAATCTTGATACAAAGTTCAAAAACTTTGAAATAGTTCAAGTTTAACTTAACTTTGTATCACAATGTTCAATGATGAATGCTATCACTAGGAAAGCTTCATCAAGATTTTTCAAATCAATTTTAAAATGATTTTAAAACCATTTGAATTTAGGACCATAATCTTAGGGCTAGATGTACATGACTTGTACACAAGCTTTCCTATGATCCTTCATTTCTTGAATTAGGCTCATCTAGGTACAAGAACTATGCACCTTGATCCTAACTCATGATCCTAATATCTCACACACATCTAAAGTGTATCAAACACATCCAAGTCAATTTTGATGTGAGATATGGGTTTAGGTCATCTTAGGCTAAGTTCTCATGCATTTTCTAAACACCAATTTGATCTCAATATCAAATTGTGTTTCTATCCTTAAATCAATTTCATTGATTATTACTGCAAGAGATGATGACATGGCATGACATAATATCATAAATGAAAACATGTGCCAATGTCATGATATCATGGCATAAAGTATGAAACTTAACTAAAGCATGACATATAAAGAACCTAAGCTTTATCATGACATATCAAATGATGATAAATTAAGTATGATGTCATGACATGGCATATGACAAACAAAATATGGCAAGTAACATGTAAAGGTATAGGAAATACCTAATTCTAGCCTTAGTTGCCATTTTTGATAATTTTGATCATTTTGCCATAGGTTCTATATTCCTAAGTGCAATAGATCTAAAATCATACATCAAAGATGTTTAGATCACTATGTGCCAATTAGATTGACTTAAGAGAACTCCTCAAATGTAGTTGGCACATCACCTTAGGAATAATTGTTAAGTTCATTTTCAAGGCTTGTTCACACCTTGAAAATTCCTAAAGTGCCACCTTTTGCCATGATTAGGTTAACTACCTATTCAAGTAAGGTTGGCACACCCTAACTCATCTAGCGTGATGAAATCACGCTCCTAGGAACCCAATACCTATTTGAGCTCATTGGGTTCACTAAATATTCACTAGGGATGACTTCCCTAGCAACCCTCCTAATGACCCTCTTAGGCTTTAAAGCCTTGGTCATTTGGGACTCATCAAGATCAACTCTAGGGGTGACTCCCCTTGTGACCTTGGTGGTGGTCTTCCTAGCCCTAGGTTTTGTTCCATAATCGAATGGAACATTATGATAAGTGGGCTTGACCACTTAGGACTTAGGTTTGTGCCCAAACCTTTCTTGTCCTTGGACTTGGGTTTTTGACCCCTAGACCCTAGAGATGACTTCTCCAAGTTCTTAAGAGCCTTTTCCAAAGTATCAAGTCTTGACCTCAAGACTTGATTCTCCTTCTCTAATACCTCAATTTTTAATTTTTCATTTTTCTTTGAGGTATTCCTAGGCATATGTCTAGATGATTTGGGATTTCTATCTAGGTTTCCCTTAACCTTAGATGAGTTAATCCTAGGGTTGGCTTTCCTAGTGTTATCCTTATCTAGACTAACATCTTTGGCACCTAAGCACATATATTGGTTCCTAGAATTAACATGCTTATCATTCTTGACAATAGCAATAAGGCTACTAGCATGCATCCTACTAGAATTGCAAGAATGTGCCTTAGAGATTACCTTAGGGTTTGCCCTAGCTCCCCCTATACATGTGCTCGATCTCTTGTCCTTGTGAGGTTGCCTCCCCCTTGGACATTGGCTCCGATAATGTCCCCTTCGCTTGCATTGAAAGCACACCACGTGCTCCTTGCCTTTGCGTATCAGGATTCCGGCTTCCTTGACTTTTGGTGCCGGTGGAGTCTTCCTAATCCTCCTTGGACACTTACTCTTGTAATGTCCATACTCCCTACACTCAAAGCACATTATGTGTAATTTGCTAGAAATTAAATGGCTTGAGTTACCTAGGTTTGAGGATGGATGAATGCTCTCTCCTTCATCCCTTCCGGAGGTAGAAACTTCTTCTTCTTGCTCCGAACTTGAAGAAGAAATCTCCTCCTCTTCTTCTTTAGATGTTGAGTGGCCCTCAACTTCTAAATCCACATCCCCATGGTGTGAGCTACTTAGCTCACTTGACTCCTCTTCATGACTTGAAATGGAGCTTTCTTCATGGAGCTTGGCTAAATTGTTCCACAATTCCTTGGCATTGTTGTAACCACCTATCTTACACAATATATCATTAGGTAATGAAAATTCAAAAATTTTCAATACCTCATCGTTGACTAGGGATTGGTGGACTTGTTCCTTGGTCCACTTCTTCTTCTCTAGGGTTTCTCCTTTCTTGTCCATCGGAGGCTTGAACCCTAATTGAACACAACTCCAATTTTCAAGATTAGTCATAAGAAAATATTTCATTCTTACCTTCCAAAACGCGAAGTCGTCGCGATCGTAGAAAGGTGGAATTGTGACATCTTCTCCGAACCGATCCATTCTCTAGCGCTTGTGCTCCCCCGGGTGTTGATCCAATGAAGAGCGGCCTTGCTCTGATACCACTTGTTGGGATCGATGATCGCGGCTAGAGAGGGGGGGTGTGAATAGCCGCCCCAAATCGCTCGTTTCTTCCTACAATTCGTTAGCGCAGCGGAAAACTAAACTAGAAACGAAAGGAAGAATATCAAACCTTAACACAGCGATGTACGAGGTTCGGAGGTGATACTCCTACTCCTCGGCGTGTCCGTAAGGTGGACGAGCCCTATCAATCTGTCGGTGGATGAGTCCCCGGAGAACCGGCTAATATAAACTCCTTCGGGGTGGAGAAACCTCACCACAATCTTTGCAACAGCAATAAGGAGTACAAGAAGAACAAGAACACAAGAACAACAGGAATGTAAAAACACTTGCTTGCCTCTTGTTGTCGATTGGAACCCAGATGAAACAGCAGCTTCTAGGATCCAAACTCAGCTAGAAAACCAGCAGGAAACTCACGCAGAGCTTCAGCACAATGAGAGCTCAGCAAAGCTCTAATCGCCGTAATCAGGAAGAAGAAGACCTAGAAGCAGAGGCTCGATCTCTTTTATAACCTGTGAAGAAGAAGACACAGAAACTAGCCGTTGTGTCGCAACGGCTAGGACCTGGACCGATCAGGCTCCACCCTGATCGGTCCAGAGCCTCTCTGATCGGTCATGGGACCGATCAGGCTCTAGTCTGATCGGTCCCCAGACCGATCAGCCATATCTTCACAGAGCCACTGATCGTGCTCTGATCGGTCTGTGGACCGATCAGCCAACTCTCTGTGAAAGTTGGCTCGTCTCTGATCGGTCTCCAGACCGATCAGAAGAGCCTCAGTAAGCCACTGATCGTTATCTGATCGGTCACCAGACCGATCAGATACCCAGCGTATCGCTGGATCGATCAGTGGATCGATCCAGAGCTTGGTCTTTGCCCAAACCAAGTCCAAACCAACATCCGGTCAATCTTGACCTGTTGGTACATTGCGCCTAGCATCCGGTCACTCCCTTGACCTGCTAGGACTCCCCGCTAAGTGTCCGGTCAATCCCTTAGACTCACTTAGACTTTTCTCTCCGTACCAAGTATCCGGTCACTCCTATGACCTACTTGGACTTCCCATCACCAGATGTCCGATCACCCTTGATCCATCTGGATTTTCCCTTGCCCGGCTTCACTTACCAGGAATTTCACCTGGCTTCACTCACCAGGGTTTTCACCTGGCTTCACACCGAGATTTCCACAAGCCTGGCTTCACTCACCAGGACTTTCCAACAGCCTAACATCCCAGTTAGGACTTTCCCATTCACCTAGCTTCACTCACCAGGATTTTCACCTGGCTTCACTCACCAGGATTTTCCCGAATGCCTGGCTTCACTCACCAGGACTTTCTCCTTCACCTAGCTTCACTCACTAGGATTTTCACCTGGATTCACTCACCAGGATTTCCCGACTGCCTGGCTTCACTTACCAGGACTTTCCACACTGCCTAACATCCCAGTTAGGACTTTTCCATGCCAAGTCTCCATACTTGGACTTTTCCAGTGTCAAGTCTCCATACTTGGACTTTTCCCGTGCCAAGTCTCCATACTTGGACTTTTCGCGTGCCAAGCTCCCTGCTTGGACTTTTCCAGTGCCAAGTCTCCATACTTGAACTTTTTCCCGAATCAGGTCAACCAAGTCAACCTTGACCTACGATTGCACCAATAATCTCCCAAACATCTATTCTTGTCCCATATCAAGAATACAACTCTTCCACGAGTGTCAAACATCAACATGCAACTCAACTAGGTCAACCTTGACCTAAGGTTGCACCGACAATCTTCCTAAGTCAAACATCAAAATACAACTTGAGTCAGGTCAACTCGAGTCAGGTCAACCAGGTCAACCTTGACCTAAGGTTGCACCAACAGACTTGAGGCATTAATGAGGCTACGATAGGAACCTAGAGGAGGAATTGGTTTTGGCCTCCCGATGAGCTTGAGTATCCCGTGTTCGCCCCGAACACACAACTCAAGTTCATCAACAATAACTCATTCCACTAGAGAGTTATTATTGCACTACCGCACCAATCCCAAATTACATTATGGGCTCCTTCTCATCATGAGTGTGTTAGTCTCCCTGTGTTTAAGATATCGAATGCCCACTAATTAATTGAGTTACTGACAACTCATTTTAATTAATTTCTTAATCCAAGAGTAGTACCACTCAACCTTATCGTCATGTCGGACTAAGTCCACCTGCAGGGTTTAACATGACAATCCTTATGAGCTTCTCTTGGGGACATTCTCAACCTAGATTACTAGGACACAGTTTCCTTCTATAATCAACAACACACACTATAAGTAATATCATTTCCCAACTTATCGGGCCTATTGATTTATCGAGCTAAATCTCACCCTTTGATAAGTTAAAGAAATGAATACTAAATATATGTGCTTGTTATTATATTAGGATTAAGAGTACACACTTCCATAATAACTAAGGTCTTGTTCTTTTATTAAGTCAACATAAAAGAACTTACCTTAAATGGTTCTACTCAATACACTCAGAGTGTACTAGTGTAATTTATTAGTCAAAATAAATTAATACCTAATTACACTAGGACTATTCCAATGGTTTGTTCCTTTCCATCTTAGTCGTGAGCTACTGTTTATAATTTATAAGGAATTGATAACATGATTTTCTGTGTGTGACACCACACACCATGTTATTTATAATATAAATCAATTGAACAACTACACTTAGCATATAAATGTAGATATTGACCAATGTGATTCTTTTTATTTCAAATATAAATGTTTACAAAAAGATAGGCTTTTAGTGTACACTCTAACAGTGTGGACCCGGGATGATTGGGTATAAGTTAAAGTGTCTGAAGGTTTTTGGATAACCCACAGATGATTCACCGCTCTTTACGAGGAGACGTATACCCTATGACCACTCGTTAGGACTATTACTCAAAGTCTTTGGCTAAAGCATCACATGTTAAGAGTGAGAGACTCTCGTACACATGTACAAGTAATTTGAATCCGTAGAATGAGAAAGTATTACTTGGGCTAGGTGTGACGTGTCAACCTAGTGGGGACAAGATACATAGACCATGTTCCGAACCAAATGAGTATAAGATGAGTGAAAGGAACGAGACACGACTCACTATAGCTGTTGAAGAGTTTAGAATTAATTCTAAGATCAACTATGATTTTTTGGCTAATTGGGAATTATGATGTACTACTAGATGTCACTCATGATCGTTCTATAATTAAGTAGTTAATTATGGATGACCAAGATAAACCGGGAACCTATTGGGTCACACGCACTAACGAGTCTCTAAAAGACGTAAAATAAGTTAAAGAATAGGATTCTTAGATCAAGAGATAAATATTTGGTTGGACCATACATAAGACAGATATGGAAATATTTGTCGCAATGGAAGCACGAATGAGCTACATCTCTTATGGAAGAGTTGGACCATATTTGGTTTAATCATGAATTAGTCATGAACCAACTTGGTTTAGTTGTGAACCAAACCAACGGATTAATGTACTAATTTTTGGTTAAGGGATAATGGGTTGGATTTGAGCTTTCTAATCCAACTCATTAATGAGGGCTATATATTGATATGATTGAGAGAAAATTAGACACATGAGATCATTAATTGGCTTGTAAAGTTTTTGGAAAACCTTAACCTAATTTCTCTTCTCCTCTCCCTCTCCCCTCTCTCTTTGCGGCCACCAACAAGGGGAATCCTTTCCCCTTGTTATTGTGACCACCACAAGGAAGAAAACTCTCCTTGTGTGCGTCTATTCCTCTTCCTCTTGATTTATTTTATTGAATAATTGTAATTAATTTCAAATTTTAATCTTGAATTTGTAGTTTCATAATTAAATGATACTTTATTATAATGACTAATTTCATATTTTTTGTATTTAAATTAGAAATATTAAAATTTGATCTTTTTTATCTTTTGAATATTTTAAGATTTGTTTCCAAAATTTTGAATTTATCAAACTAGAGTTTATTATTATTATTATTATTTTTAATTTGTTAAAAATTTTACATTCTTTTTCTTAAATTTTGGTATTTAAATTTGAATTTATTATTCATTATTTCTTAATTAACTGGTACATTATTATAATTAATTAAATTTTAATTTTTATCATTTAAATTACAATAATTAAAATTTAAACTTTTGTTTCCTAAATTTTTAAGATTTAATTTTAAATGTTTTAAGACTTAAATTATTTATTATTTCATAATTAAAGGGTACTTTATTATAATTAATTAAATTTGAATTTTTAGCATTAAAATTTGAATTAGCATTCTTAAAATTTGTACATTTGATTTCTGGATTTTTGATATTTAATTTTGAAATTTAAAGATTTATTTTTTTTAAGATTGGAATTTATTTTATTTTTAGTTTGGTCTTTTAAATTTATTTTCTTTGGATAATTTTAAAATTATTATTTAGATCAGAATTCATGTGGTTAAATTTTGAGATTTTATCTTCTAAAATTTTGAGATTTAATTTTGAATTTATAGGAATTAAATTTTAGGATTAGAATTGATCAAATTATTTTGAGGATCATCTTGATTAATTAATTCATTATTTAATTTCAAGTTATTAGAATTTTTAAGATCATAATTTGAATTAATTAAAATTTAATCTGGATTGGTTGAATTATTAATATTTATTAGGCTAGATTTATCTTAATTATTAATTAAACTATTTAAAATTTTCAAACTAGAATTATCATTCTTACTTGAATTTTTAATTAAATTTGAATTAATTTTATTACTTAGATTTAAATTTTTTATATTAACCTTTTTAACTGTTTCTTTTGATTTGATAAATTAAATATTTTATTGAATATTTTTGTCAATTTCATCCATGTTGACTTGGTCATTTTCTTTAGTTGAGTTTTTAATAAATTTAATTATTTTTAAATTTTAAAGATTTAATTTCAAATTTTTAGGATTAATTAAATTTTTAGAATTCGAATTTAAGTAGTTTATTTTGATCATTATTTAAATTAATTTTATCTGGATCATTCTTAATATTTGAATTAGTCAATTTTTTAAGAATTATCTTGATTAATTAGATTTAAAATTTCAAAGTTAATATTTTTATTAATTAAATTTAATTTCAAATCATCAGAATTTAAATTTTTTATGTGAATATTTTTATTAATTAAATTAAATTTTGAATTATCAGAATTATTCAAAATTTTCAAATGTAATTTCTGCAGAATAATATCTAATTTATTAAAAAACTATTCTCTAAATTATCATGTATAGGGGTAGTTTTAAAAATGATATCGATCATCATACAATTTTATAAATCTATTTTTGAACGCACTATGATCGTAAAAAATTGGATTTCCATGAAATATAAAATTACTAACCTTTTTCACAATTTTTCTTGGTAGACAATGGTTCTTGTAGTGTCCGAACTCCTGGCACTTGAAGCATTTGATGTGATCTTTGCTCCTCCGAACTCTGGGCATTGATTTCTCCTTTGCCACCGATAGTGTCTTACGAGTATGTCACTTATTTTTATAGTGTCCTCTTTCCCTATACTTGAAGCAAATTATGTGAAATTTAAAAACCATAATTAAAATTTATACCTTGTTCCTCAATCTTTGGCTTGCCTTCTCCTTCGGCGATTAGTTCGATCAGAGCCTCCTACTTTCATATCAATTGTAGGATTTGTCACGCCTTGGGGGAGTCCCTTCCGGTGAAATTTTGACAACATCTCCCTTGTACGGGTGACAATCTGAAATTTATCTACAAGCCCTCAGGGCCCCTCAATCCTCAACCAACATGGCCGGAACATATACACTAAAATAAACAAACATTCACACAGTTTATATAGTACAACCTCCGACTGACAATCACAACCACACAATTTAATAAAACCTACACCACTATAACGAAAAACCTTCGCAACGGAAAACATGGGCAGCATACTCGAATCACAATATAAAATCCAAGAGTGCAAAACACACACATCACAAGTATGTAGTTCACTAACAAGGAAACACAAGTCTGAAAATAGATAACCATCTCGACTCCTAGTGGGGACTAGCGACTGGAACCTCCTGACGGCTTCAACCTAAAATAGGAAAATAAAGCAATTGTGTGAGTTCAACGACTCAGCGGGTATCAAGCTGACATGTATAGTAAAATATAACTAACAGTAATAATCATGTAGTACAATCTCCTAGACAATAACTGGAAATGCAAAACTGAAAGACAAGAGAATAACTGTACTCACCTGGGCCTCCTATCCTAACATAAAGGTCGTCAAACCAAACTCATCATGTCTCTTGTATACATGTCAATCATATGCAATCATAGAAATGCAGCATCCAATGTGCAGCAATCATAAGCAATAAATACAATACATGCATATAATGCAAATGACATGGTCACTCCTGACGCTAGTCAGCCATCTCACACACGATGGTGAGACCGAATGGGTAGGGCTATGACAACTGTGCACTCTGTCATCACTACTCCTGAGTGATCGAGTGGATAGGATGCTGTCGGAGTACACCTATCCTCCTACCTCAAATATAATGGGAGAGTCTAAGCTCTCATCTCCCTGTATCATATTCAAGGGGAGGGATCCTTGCCCGCTACACGCTGCAGTCATCGCTACCCATGAGCGGACCAGCAGAGCCCCGACAGAGCAAACTGCACACACCCTGCCTGATGTACCACTAACCCATGAGTGGTTGTGTATGTAGATCATGTAACTGGTGATGCGCTCAACAATAATAGAACCGATAATTGCTCAGCATGCAATCATGCAAGATGGTGCATGACACTAAGCATGTAGATTCTGACAGTATACACCTCCATATAATATATACCAAAAAGGAAATAACTCTATACAATGATCAAGGTATCAAAAATCTAGGTACACAAATTAGATATGTCAAATAACTAGTCTATTCCATAGTAGGGCAATGTATGTCACTATTTCTATGAACAAGAGTACACATGGCCACAATCAAGAGTATATAAGCATGGATGTATAACAGACTGTTGGAGTGTATATTAAAAGCCTAGCTTTTGTATAAACATTTATAAGAATCATATTGGTAAGGTGTCTACATTTATATATACCAAATGTAGATGTTTAATTAATTTATATTGTAGATAACATAGTGTGTGGTGTCACACACAGAAGATTGTGTTATCGGTTCTTTATAAAGTATAAACAGTAGCTCACGACTAAGATGGAAAGGAACAAACCATTGGAATAGTCGTAGTGTAATTAGGCATTAGTTTATCTTGACTAATAAATTACACTAGTACACTTTAAGTGTATTGAGCAGGACCATTTAAGGTAAGTTCTTTTTATACTGATTTAATAAAAGAACTAGACCTTAGTTATTATGGAAGTGTGTGCTCTTAATCCTAATATAATAACAAGCACATATATTTAATATTTATTTCTTTGACTTATCAAAGGGTGAGATTTAGTTCGATAAATCAAAATGCCCGATAAGTTGGGAAATGATGTTACTTATAGTGTGACTTGTTGATTATAGAAGGAAACTGTGTCCTAGTAATCTAGGTTGATAATGTCCCCAAGAGGAGCTCATAAAGATTGTCATGTTAAACCCTGCAGGTGGACTTAGTCCGACATGATGATAAGGTTGAGTTGTACTACTTTTGGACTAAGATATTAATTAAATGAGTTATCAGTAACTCACTTAATTAGTGGACATTCGACATCTTAAACACAGGGAGACTAACACACTCATAATAAGAAGGAGCCTAAAAATGTAATTTGGGATTGGTGCGGTAGTTCAATAATAGTTTTTTAGTGGAATGAATTATTATTGATGAAATTAAGTTGTGTGTTCAGGGCGAACATGGGAAGCTTAATTTCATCGGGAGACCAAAACTAATTCCTCCTCTCGGTCCCTATCATAGCCTCTTGTATATAGAGATTTATACCCACCATATACCCACCTTCTTACCCACTTTTGGTGGCCGGCCAAGCTAGCTTGGAACCCAAGCTAGGGTCGGCCAAGACCCAAAGGTTGAGCCAAGTTAATTGGTCGGCCATAGCTTGGAGCCCAAGCTTGATTGGCCGGCCATATTAAAAGGGAATTTATTTTTAATTAAAATTATTTCTTATGTGGATATCATGGTTTTAAAAGAGAGTTTAAAATTTAAATCTTTCCTTTTATAGCTTTCTACAAAAAGATTAAGAAAAGATTTGAAATCTTTTCTTATTTGTAGATTGAAAGGAAATTTTAATTTTGAGAAAACTTTCCTTTTTAACCATGTTCATGATTTAAAAGAGAGTTTAAAAATTAAATATTCTCTTTTATTAATTTCTACAAAAGATTAAGAAAAGATTTGATATCTTTCCTTATTTGTAGATTGAAAGGAGATTTTAATTTTTAGAGATAACTTTCCTTTTTGGAAATTATCCACATGTTTAAAAGAAAGATTTTAATTTATAAAATTTTCTTTTTACTAACCAATCATGAAGGGATAAAAATTATTGGAGAAATTTTTATAAATTTCTGGAAACAAATAAGGAAGCTTTAATTCTTATGTGAATTAAATTTTCCTTGTTTTGGGGAGAAAGTGGCCGGCCATATGAATTGAGGAAAGAAAATTGATTTTTAATTAATTAAAATTTCCCTTTTCATGGCAAAAGAATTAAGGAAGTTTTTATTAAAATTTCCTTATTTGCCAAGACCAAGGAATATAAAAGAGGGGGTAGAGGTGCCTTCATGGCTAACGACTCTATTCTATTCTTCCTCTCTTTTCCTCCTTGGTGGCCGGCCCTAGCTTCTCCCTCTTCTCTTCTTCTTGTGGCCGGCGGCAACCCCTCTTGGAGATCTTGATGGTGGCCGGTTCTAGCTAGGAGAAGAAGGAGAGAAGGGAGGTTTTGTTTCATGCATCCCTTGGAGCTTGGTGGTGGTGGCCGGACCTCTACTTCTCTTGGAGAATTGTGGTGGCCGAAACCTAGAAGGAAGAAGAAGGTGCTTGGTGGTTCTCATCTCGGAAGATCGTTGCCCACACAATGTCCGAGGTTAGAAGAGTAATACGGTAGAAGATCAAGAGGTCATTAAAGTTTACAAAGGAAGGTATAATTAGTAATTAATTTCCGCATCATACTAGTTGTATTTCTTTTGTATGAATTCTAAATACAAGAGGCAATTAGATCTATTTTTCGAAATTATTTTTTGAGTTTGTGTTTTCTTCTTTTTCGAATTTGTGATTCGATTGTTCTTTTTGGTTAACCTAGAGTTATTTAAGGAAATAAATATTAGCTTTCCTTAAAAGGCTTTGCCTAGGCGGTGTGGTTGCTCCCATATCCAAGAAAGTCATGTGCCTCGCCATGCAGTCCTGGAAGCCAATTTTGGAAATTAATATTTATGGAATTAATAACTTAGGTAGATTTGAATCAATAGTGTTAAGTTCCGCTTACGATTCAAATCTAAACCATTAAGAACAGATAAGTTAAATTTGGAATCAATGATGTTAAGTTCCGTCTACGATTCCTAATTTAACTTCTAAAGAACACAATAGGTTATTTAAGGAAAGGTTCAACACTTGTACAAAAAAATTTTGTACAGTGGAACCGGTACGTTTTCCTAGAACTAACCAACACAAACAACAAATAAAGCATGCTGCAGGTATCAAGTAAAGACCTGACCTACCAATGCAGATATAGACATAACCATTACTACTCGTTATAATCTACTACGCATATCAAATGACAATATCAAAAAGATAAGTCAAGGTACCCGCCTCAAAAATAGAGATCGTATCCGAAATAGATCCCACGTTGAGACGTCATCTCGAATCAAAGTCTTGTAACACAGTACTGATTAAAAATCATATCTTACCTCCCAAAAAACTAACCTAAATCTAAATCCAATTATAAACACTAATTGGATTATCTGAATCCTTATCAATTCTAACTAATCTATTCTATTGATGTAGGTACAATAAGAAGTAAGATTTCGTTACCCAACCACTGCTTGTTCTCCTTCTTCTCTGGTGGTTCCCTACGGCGAGAGTAGCACTTATTAGGGTTGGCCGCTGTCGGATCTAGCTGTTGACCGCAATGGAGAGGAGAAAACGAGATCAGAAGAAACACAAGGCTAAGGATCGACTCAGACGAAGGAAACAATAGCGCACAAAGAGACTGACCCTCTTGTGATGGATGATGGCATCGGCGTCACTGTGTTGGCCTCACGCAAAGTGGCGACAATGGGGTGGTAGTGATCGGGTGGCAGTGATCGAGCAGCAACAATTGGGTAGAAGAGAATGCAGGCGAGGGGAGATCGACGCTAGGGCTCGACCTTTCCCCTTCCTTGGCTGAAGATCTACTCGTGTGGAGTGACAACCTGGGGAGGAAGATGACCCAACCGCCTCCGGGGATCAGCGGAGGAGAAAGGTAGCTCGGCGTAGGCGATTGAGTGGTGGCGATGAAGGATCGGGAGGAGAAGATGAGGAAGAGGGAGGAGTCGACAGAGGTGGAAGGGATTCAGCTTGGGCACGACCTCGGCGACAGGGCTTTTCCTTGGCCAAGAGGTTTTGTACGCAGGGAGAAGAAGCATCGTGAGGCGGCGTCGGTTGGGGAAGCCGAAGAGGTGGTCGGTGTCGGGTTGGGGTGGCGATGGCTCGGTGTCGTGCAAGAGGGGAGAAAGGAGAAGAGTCCGGCGTTGAGGAAGAAAGGGGAATCGAGAAAAAAAAGGGGGTATCAATACATGGGGGAGAAAAATAAAAAGAAAAGAGAAATAAAATAAAATATTATATAAAATTAGGTGTTTTAATTAAACCTTAGTTCAATTCTTCAATCAACTCTCATCTTTGGGTATTCCAAACAGGCTTTTCCCAAGCCTATAAATGCATCCTCTCCAAATACGCCATACGAGTTTCAAAAAATTCTCAGAAAATTTCTAAAAATTCCGTTAAGGTTATTTTTCTATTTAACGTTATTATTTAATTTGTTGTATCTTACATTCTCCCCTCACTAATAAAAATTTAGTTCTCAAATTTTCGTTATTTACCATCAGCAAGTACTAGCAATAGATAGATAGTATAAATGCTGAACAGAAATCTAACCCACATACCTCAAGTAAAAAGATGGAGGTATCGAGCTTGGATCGTATCCTCGAGCTCCCATGTAGCCTCCTTGTCCGAATGATATTGTCATCCGACTTTAACCAGTCGGATAGTCTTGTTCCACAGTTGATGCTCTTTGTCGTCCAGAATCCGTACTGGAACCTCCTCGTATGTAACATTAGGCTGGATGGGAACTGAAATATCTGACAAAACATATGCTGAGTTGGATACATATCTCCTCAGCATAGACACATGGAATACATCATGAATGCCTGTCAGAGCCGGTGGTAGCGCCAGACGGTAAGCTACCGCTCCAATTCTCTCCAAGATCTGGAAAGGCCTAATGTATCGTGGAGCTAGTTTACCTCGGAATCCAAATCTCTTCACCCCTTTCGTGGGTGAGACTTTCAAAAATACATGGTCACTAGTAGAAAACTCTAGGGGTCAACATCTCTAATCAGCATAACTCTTCTGGTGGTCCTGCACCTCAGACATCCTCCGTCTGATAGTGCAGATTAACTCTGCCTCCTGCTGAGCTCTCTGAGGTCCTAGCAGCTGGGCCTCTCCAACCTCCTCCCAAAGGGTGGGTGTCCGACAAGGTCTACCATACAACGCTTTAAACGGTGCTATCTGGATAGATGAATGATAGTTGTTGTTATAGGCGAACTTTACTAATGGCAGGTGGTCCTCCTAGCTACCTCCGAAATCCATAACACAAGACCTCAGCAAGTTCTCTAATGTTTGGATTGTAAGATACGGTACCCAAACAAGCACTAAGTAATAGGATTATTGAGGAATAATCTTATTAGAATTTTTAGGATTTTTTAGAAATTTTTCTAGATTTAATCGGATCCTATACGACGAGTTTAAGAGGGGCGGATCGGTTAAGATAGATAAAGCCTGTTTGGAATACCCGGAGGTGGGAGTTAATTGAGAAGTCGATCTAGGGTTTGATTTAATATTTCCCTAAGTTATAAAATCCCTAATCACCGAACCCTTCTTTCTAAAAGCCCCTCACGCGGCTGATTCTCTTCGCGCCGAACCACCACCAAGCTTCTTCTCCCGAGCCCCTTGCGACACCGCCGGCTTCATCCTTCCCCTCTCCCTTGTCCCCTCGCCCTCGCCCTCACCGGTCTTCTTTCTCTCACGCGAGCACCAATTGGTTTCCCCTCTCGCGATTTTCCTCACCAAAATCGTCGGCCCCTTTCTTCCTCGCGCGCGAGCACCGAAGCAGCCGGCGATCTCCTTCTTTACCTTACGTGGGCAGTGATCGACCTCCCTCCCACGAGACCTCACAGACCACAGCTACCCATCCTCTTCTCTCCGTGCTGTGCCCCCAACGGATCCGGCAAGTACTCCCTAATATGTAGGTGTGAGGTTAGTGGGTTAATTTGGTGAGTGGGGGTTTTGATTCAACGTCGTAGTGTGTTTTCTTGAGACAGATTTGGCTTCTCTTTGGGGATGTGTCGCATGCCTACTGGTATTTCTGATACCAATCTGTCCATATGGAATAGAGTTTGAAAGGGAAGACTTACTATCTTTTGGAATCCGTTTTGAAGTCTGTTTTCGTGATGTGAAGGGGTTTAAGTTCTGTGGATTTTTTTTTATTTGAAAGTTTTATGCAGTTCTGGTGTTCTTGTTATTGGTTTTGTTATGAAGCTTTGACGTGTGTTTGTTAAGGTTTTGATTCAGTGGAGCGAGTAGAGGGACTGAGGGAGTAAGTAAATTGATTCTATGCTTTGTTATGTTCCGTGCATTGCCCTCCGATAGGGTTTTTTTTTTGTTTGTTGATGATCAGCTTAGACCAAATTGGATAGAGTGGTTGTGGTTTTTGGTGAATCAATTTAATAGGTTTTCATTCCTTTTGATGGCTTCAAATTCATTTGGACAGACTTAAGGGTTGTGAATTGATCTTGACGATAACTTTGGATTTCTGAGTAGGTTTGTATATTCCGAAACAATCTCAATTTTGTTTTGGTTTCGACAAATAGCCTTGAATTCTGGATGGATTTGGATGAATCGAGATTCATAGTTAGATTAGAGTTTTTCGTTAATTGGGTTGGGTTTCGGTTTAGCTAGTGTCGTTATGAAATTAGCTAAATTGTACATCACGTGATTTGTAGGACGTTGATTGAAGACGGTTGACGTGATCTGCATATAAAGGCGGGTACTTCTTACTTTGTCTCTTTAGTTCTTTGAACTTAGTGCATGAGCTATTTTTGGATAGAAACTGCTTTTACCTTGACTCCACTCTTATTTTCCCTACGCTTGATACTTCCACGCAATCTTTGAGAAATTTGTTTCCATATCTATACAGTCTCTTTTGTTGTCCATGATCGGTAGCAGATACTAGATACCATGTTTGTATGCTTTGACTGTTGCTTATTTATGTACGATATTGAGCATGTTGGCTTCATGTAGCATACCCATTTCTGCTTATATATGTATGATGACTGTTGCATTGTTCGCATCATGTCATTGCATGCATGCCGCATCCTCGGCCACTCGAGAGAGTGGTAGCTGGAGTTGATGCTGCTTGTCCTGTCGTGCCGCACTCGGCCACTCGTGTGAGTGGTAGCTGGAGTACGAGCAGCAGGGACCCCCTTCGCTGTGTAGCTAGTTAGCTACTCAGCACCTGTCCATCCGGTCACTCGCGGGAGTGGCGACCTTTGGGTGGTACAGTTGTCATTGATCCGGCCTCTCGACCATACCGGGGTCATGGTACAGAGAGGTGGGCGGGGTGACCATCCGTGCATACGCTGTTATTATGCCTGCTTTGGCTGCTGCTGTTTACTTATGTTGTTATTGCTTACTTATGCTGCTGTGGTATATTTATGTTGCCGTTGCTTCTTGCTGTTGTTCACTTATGCTGATATGCTGTCTTATGTTGAGATATGCTCACGTTGTAGGTGGTTAAACCTTGGTTTATTAATTGGAAATGTTTATATACCTTACACATTACCTCTGTAGTTATAAGCAGTACTGTAGCAGATTAGTACCATTTCTGACTTTCTATATCTAGCCTAGGATATGGTTCCAGGTATGAACCTTTATCATGGTTTATTTTTGTATTTGCTATTCTCTTATGAGACTGTGTTCCTTTGGGTATTCTCTATTGGTTGATTATGTTCATGTACTATCTTTTCTATACCTGCTGAGTTCCAATACTCACCACCTCGCAATTTGGTTTTCTTTCGCCAGGTAACAGGTAGATGAGTCATGGATGCTTGGAGAGATGTCGGCTGCCAGTCCTGGGTCCTA
Source organism: Zingiber officinale (assembly GCF_018446385.1). Classification (NCBI taxonomy): domain Eukaryota; kingdom Viridiplantae; phylum Streptophyta; class Magnoliopsida; order Zingiberales; family Zingiberaceae; genus Zingiber; species Zingiber officinale. Next base: position 68,874,620 of record NC_055989.1, read on the forward strand.
CGTCACACTCGGGAATAGTTTCTTTTTGAGTTTTGTTATCGTTTGGATTGTATATTAATTTTGCGTACTTTGCTTTTGAACAAGTCACTGGGGTTTTTTTTTGGAGTCTAGTCTGGTGGTTGCAGGTATTTTTGTTAGTACCATTGTTGGTTTTATGTTCGTATCGTTTTATGTCTTCCGCTGCTGTGTGTTTACGTTCAGCCGTGTAGACTTATTAAACTGCGTGGTGGTATTTATTTTTGTCCAGCCGGGTAGGCTGAGTATATTAAACTGTGTGTTCTGTTGTTTATATTTTGTATATATATATTCTAGCCGAGTGTGGCTGAGGTATATTTTGTATGTAGTAATGCTTCAGATTGTCACCCGTACAGGGGAGATGCTGTCGAAATTTCTTCGGACAGGGACTCCTCTGGGGCGTGACATGGATTGTCCACTCTAATTGTCCATCTATCTGCGGATGGAAAACTGTACTGAAACGGAGCTGTGTGCCCAAGGCCTGCTGCAGACTCTGCTAGAACCGGGACATGAACCGTGGGTCTCTATCCGATATAATGCTCAAAGTGACACCATGCAATATGATGATCTCCTGACAATACAGCTCTACCAATCGATCCAGAGAATCAGTTTTTCGAATCGCTAAGAAGTGTGCGGATTTGATTAATCGGTCAATGACTACCCAAATTACGTCATGGCCTCGTCGTGTCTTAGGCAATCCCACCACAAAATCCATGGTGATGTGCTCCCATTTCCACTCCAGAATAGGAATCCTCTGAAGTAATCTAGCAGGTCTCTGGTGCTTAGCTTTCACCTATTGACAGACTAGACATCTAGCTACAAATTCCATGATGTCTTTCTTCATACCGTTCCACCAATAGGAACACTTCAAATCTCGATATATTCGTGTTCCACCTGGGTGGATCTCAAATCGGAAGCGATGAGCCTCCTGAAGTAGCTTCTCCAAGACCGGGTGAGATTGAGGTATGCATAACCTGCCTCAGAAATAAATAACACCCTCGTCATCTATGGTGAACTCCGTCTGCTACTCGAAAGCTATCTGGCTGCCAATGAACTGTAACTGCTGATCACCAGCCTGGGTCTCTCGGATCCTCATCCTGATCGAGACTGAGCAACCATGGTAACCAGAATACCCTGCTCTGTCTGTCCCTACTCCTCAAGGCCCAACTCGGAGAAACCCTGAATTAAGTCCATGACCAAAACTCAGTGGCAAGCTAAAGTCCCTCTGGACTTCCGGCTAAGTGCATCGGCAACCACATTAGCTTTCCCCGGGTGGTAACTAATAGTACAGTCATAATCCTTCAGGAACTCCATTCATCTCCTCTGTCGGAGATTGAGTTCCTTCTGAGTGAAAAGATATTTGAGACTCTTATGATCAGTGAGAATCTCAAATGTAATGCCATAAAGATGATGCCGCCAAATTTTCAAGACAAATATAATAGCGACTAGCTCCAAATCATGTACTGGGTAATTCTTCTCATGCTCCTTCAAATGACGAGAAGAATAGGAGACTACCCTACCGTGCTGCATCAAAACGGCGCCCAAACCCTATAGAGAAGCGTCGGTGTAGAGCATGAATCCATCCTCTCTAGAGGGCAAAACCAGTATTGGTGCTGACACTAATCTCTGCTTCAGCTCTTGGAAGCTGGTCTCGCAGGTTTCTGACCATGTGAACTTCACGCCTTTCCTGGTCAGGCGTGTCAGCAGCATAACAATGCGAGAGAAACCCTCAACAAACCGTTTGTAATATCCAGCCAATCCTAAGAAACTGCGGATCTCCTGAATTGATTTCGACTGCTCCCAGCTGGTGACAGCCTCGATCTTCTGAGGGTCTACAGAAATACCTCGGCTAGACACCACATGTCCCAGAAAACTGATTGAGGATAGCCAGAAAGTACACTTACTGAACTTTGCATATAGACGATGTTGTCAAAGAGTCTCCAAGACCATGCGAAGATGTTGGGTGTGTTCCTCTTCGAAACACGAGTAGATCAAAATGTCATCGATGAAAATGATAACGAACATCATTGGAGCAAATCCATAAATATCGCTGGAGCATTGGTAAGCTCAAATGACTGAAGCAAAATATAATAATAAAGACAAAAAGAACATCGTGGTTCTCAACCCCTCAGGGTTAGTACGTCTAAGACCTAATTACAAATAATATAAAGACTACTTACAGTTTGTTTTACAATCACAAATAATATAAAGACTTAGCACATATGTAAAATAAACAAAAAGGATGATGACTGATCCAGAAGCCCTGAATGCAACACACTCCTCCTAGAGCTTCCCCGATTGTAGAGCTTCGCGGTGTAGCTTTCTGAGCACAGAGATGGTAGTAGTATGAGATGGTAATAATATAAAGAATTGATATTTTGAACGTAAAGCCTTCTTCTCCTTTTATAAAGTTGGATCAGATCCTTAATTGGATCAATTCTTATCTGGATGAAGGCTTATTTGGATGAAGGCTTATCTCTATTCACATCATCTGTCTTATCCTTATCCTCATCCAAATCATAAAAGTGAATTAGATCTTTTGCCACATCATCTTCCATGTCAACATTTCACAACTCAATAATTTGGACCGAACCCAGTCGGTCTACCAAACCACTCATTTGGCCTACTAAACTGGTTTGGTTAGTTCAAACCAACTCAAGTTTTATTCACCCATTTGCGTTTATTTACTCTTTGTTTTATTCCAACTCTAGGTTCCTGTAAAACAACCATACAAACAAAAACAAGCAACCTAGCCAATATATGTAAATCTACCTGACTTACTAAGCTTACCTTTTGTTTGGATGTCTCTCCTCTAAGTCTACCATCTAAGGGTCAATCCCTTAGAATCAAGCCATACTCTTGTAAGTCTACCTAACCTATCAAACTTACCTTTTCCTTGGAGGCCCCTCTTCCAGGTCTACCACTTAAGGGTTAATCCCTTAGGATCAAGTCGTACTCCTATAAGTCTACCCGACTTACTAGGTTTCATGCTTGGAGTTCACTCATCCAAAACTTCCCATTACCTAGGGTTATTTCCCCCTAGGAGTTTTCACTGCCTAGCTTCACTCATTAGGACTTTCGCCAACTACCTTTACTCATTAGGACTTTCACCACCTAGCTTCATTCATTAGGGCCTAGCTTCACTCACTAGGACTTCCACTACCTGGTTTCACTCACTAGGACTTCCACCACCTAGTTTCATTCACTAGGGCATAATTTCACACACTAGGGCTTCCATTGCCTAGCTTCATTCATCATGACTTTCCATTGCCTAACCTTCGGTTAAGACTTTTCTTTGCTAGTCATATAGTCCTGAGTAGACTTCTCTCTTCCAAACATCAAGTCCTGTTTGGATCAATCCTTGGTCAAACTAACTAGACTTAGGTATATTGTCAAACATCAAAACCCTGGAAGTTGATTGCACCAACACATTGTTACCTAATGAGAACACAATGTCATACAATTTGTTACAAAGTATATGGGTTGTTAAAACTATTAAATTGAAAATTAAAAATATAATTTGTTTTCCCACATATTGAACTTGTAGTATGTGTCAACCTAAATCACAAAATAACAAACTATACTATCTTTTATATTTCAACCAAAGATAATAAGGTCTAAAATTACCTTAGATGTAAATATATCAATGCTAAAAAAATCAAATGACTATATCATGTTATAAATCAAAATACTAGCTTAACATACATCTAAATTCATTCATATAAAATAGCATATAGGTATTGTTTAATAAATTATACCTGAAAATGTGTAATCTAGCTGGAGAAGAGCAGCAAATGCAATATGTTACAAAATAAAAAAATTAACTAAAATTAATCACAAACAATGACAAGCTAAGACAAATTCACGATAGGACCAAGCTGACGACCATAGGCTCACGACTGGCCAAGGTGCTCAGATAAGCTGTTAGATGTATGATGGCGGTCGGCCACGTGCTGGTGGCAACCACGTGCTGGCGGCCGACCACGCTGCCAGCTGTGACCAAGCTACAACCACAACCAACAGGTGGTGGCCGCCTAAGCGGCGGCCAACCAAGCAGCCGACCGCACCTCGCGAGTTGGTGTCCTACCAAGCCATCGTTCGTGAGCTAGCAGCTAGCCAAGCTGCCTCGCGTATTCTGGCAGTTGGTAAAGCTGCCAGCCGCGTGCTGGTGACAAGCATAGCCGCTAGTTGCTATTGACGTTAGGAAGAGGGAGAGACGGTGGGGCGGAGGGAACTTACCAGAGAATCACCGGAGTACTTGGAGATTGGTGAAGAAGAGAAGTCGCGCATGTAAGAAAAATCCGTGTCGTGCACTAGATTTTCACTCGGACTTACCAATGGAATGTATTTCCATCGATATTTTGACGGAGGTTACCAACTGAGTTGAGTTTCCATTGGTACCCAAGTTCTATATTCACTGACGGAATCACATTCCATTGGTAAGCATATTTTATATTCGTGATGGAATAGGGTTCTGTCAAGGATTACCGACAGAATTGTGATTTTGTTGATAACCTTGTGGAAACTAGGGTTTTCCAGGGCTACGGTCCTTGGCTTCCTAACAGAAACCATAATCTGTCAGTGATCCCCAACGGAATAAAATTTAGTGGAGGATTCTTGACAAAATATGAGTTCCGTCGGTAATCATCGACGGAATAAAATTTCATCAATAATTCCATCACTAATCTATGATATTTTTGTAGTGAACCATAAATAAACATAGTATTGGATTGCAATGGTTTCAAATAAAGTCTCACATTGAAAATACATCGAAATGATCATGCACTTATAAGGAAAAGATATCTCCATTGGTATGAGGCTTTTCGGGTAGAGTCCAAAAATAAATCCATGAGCGCTTAGGCATAAAGTGGGTAATATCATACCATTATAGAGATATCTAGATTCTTTTGGTCATAACAATTGGTATTAGAGTCCAGATTATTAAAAAGACTAATCACCGATTATACACAAGAGTCATAGTCCAATCTATTGGAACCTTGTGATAGTTTTAATATGATCAACCAAGCACTACAAAAAAAAGATGTTATAGGACCGATTTATTTGACTTGAAGGAGCGATTTTCCACCGTTGCTACAAACAATGCAACGGTTTGGCAAGCGCATTTGTTACCACCGTTGCTAGGCCTAGTTAGAATGGAAGATAAAAGCGGTGGTAAATGCTATCCTAACCACTCTAAAATGTTGGATTTTGCACCGGTTAGAAACTGCTATAATATATGCTCAATTGGAGTGATTTCTGAAACCGATCTGAAATCTGTATATTAGGTACGATTATTAACCGATTTTGCAAGTGAGGATGTTGAATCGGCTGGCCAACCGATTGTGAAACATGGATATTGCCATGGTTTTTTAGCCGCTGCAGAAGGTGAAACATAGGAGTGGTTTACGAAACCGCTTTTGTCTGCACATATTAGGAGCACATAATAACCACTCCTAAATATGGGTTGCAAGAGCGCTTCTCTTCACTGCTTCTATATGTGTTCATGTGGAGCGGTTTTGTAACTGCTCTTGAAAGTCATATTCTGAAGTAGTTTTTTGTAATTTTGAATGGTTTAACATCATTTTTTTATTTTTTGGAACGGTCTTTTGTAGATGGTAGATTTTTATTTTTTTAAAAAAAACATTTATGTTTCTTTCTAAAAGAAATCATTCCATTACTCAACATAATAAATAGATGAAAAAACAATGACTTTCCATCATAAAAAAATCATTATATAACCCTTACGAACAATCATTATCAATCAAAATAGCACATCATTCACCTAAAAAGCATATTATTTATTTCCAACCCTAATATAAATCAAATCCTTTTCTCAAATTTTAGCTGCTACCATTTGATTTCTCTCATGGAGGAGGTCTACAGATATTTCTTGAGTGTTTGATGGAATACTCATATATTGTTGCATGATTTTCTCCATCATACCTGCCATCTATAAAAGAAAGTGGATTTTGTTGGTACAGGTTGCACCAGAATTAAACCTTAATTTTGATGTTGTCAAAGGTTCAAGTTAAGTCTTGTTGTCATCTAACAAGTTGACTAAGTGTGCAGCTGTTCACTCAACCGGGGAAGACCTAGTTGGAGGCTAGCCAGGAGAAGTCTTAGCAGATCGTGGAACCTAGGTGAAAGTCCAAGTGGGTCGAGAGGACTCGATGCTTGGCGGTGTGATCGAGTAGTCTGGAGGACCGAAGATCAAGAGAAAAATCCTAGTGAGCCGATCAAGGCTAAGTGAAAAGTCCAAACAAGATCTGGAGGATCAATGTTTGGCAGGTAGGTTGAGGTAAACAATTGGAGGAGCGACAGAGAGGTCGGTTCCTGAAGGGAACAACCTAAGGTCACTGATCCAACTGAAGAAATCGGGAAGGTTTCCAAGTTGAGATCAAGACAGTTCTACTGTCTAATATTACTCGTGCATTATATATTATTGTGTTAACCTTTGTGTTGCAGGGATACTTTGTTTGACTCTGTATTGCAGGTTCGGCCGGATCAGTCGACCGAACGTAAGGATCGGTCGACCAAACTAGGTTGACTTAGCACAGATTAATTCAATCATCAACGATCAACAGCGAAGGAAACTACATTGATCGGTCGACCGAACTAGAGGATCGGTTGACCAAACGATCAATATTAAAGGCACAGTAAATGCAAATCTCGGCAAATCTCGACGAACAGGGAAGGAGCCTGTTCGGTCAATCGAATAGAGGGATCAGTCGACCTAACCCTTAATGGTCATTAATTGTCGAAGATAGAATCAGCATCGGACCTCAGGCAGGAAGGAAGGGAGCTGGTTCGATCGACTGAACCCTGGGATCGGTTGATCGAACGTCGACAATTCTTATAAAAGAGAGCTCGAGGTCCGAGGTTGATAGACGGATTTAGATCGATTCGAAGTTCATCTCTGCACAAGCTACTCGCGCTACAAGTCTTCTGCACATCTTCAAGCAAGCAACTCCATCCAGCCGACCGAGCTTCATCTTTTACTCTTGTCGTATAATTATTTAAAAACTTGCATTGTATTTGATTTAAAAGGAGATAGTAGTCTATTACTATCTTCTATTTGCATTTGTATGATTTGCTTCTTTCCGAGGATTTCGGAAAGGAGGGTTTTAGTGGATTGCCCATCGGTGCGGTCAAGGATTGCGAGCCTTGGAGTAGGAGTAGACCTAGGCTCTGAACCAAGTAACCGAGCTGTTCTTTATTTTTCCACTGCATGACTTTATTTTTAATGAGTAAAAGAAAAGTTTTAAAAGCATGATATTCACCCCCCTCTATCGCACTCATTCGATCCAACAGATTTTATGTCATGCATTCATACAAGTAATTTTTAATAACTCATTTGTTAATATCAAACATACTAATACTTGTCCCGGTAACATTTCAGGCCCTTGAGATCCCCCAGCAGTTCCAACCATCATACTTTGCATAATACAGATAAAATTTTGGAATTGTTGTCCCTGCATCCGCCTCATCGATTGCTCCATCTTGGTTTGCCTTTGTGCTTCCATTTCTGCTTGTAATCGTGCTTCTCACTCTGCCTCCCTGGCTTCCATTTCCTTTATTTTTTCTTCCATTTTCTTGAACTTTTCTATGACATCCAAAGTAGTGTTATATCCTTAGCAATGGCTACGCTTATATTGGTTAGGAAAAACTTGGTTAGACAGTGCACTAGCTCCTAAACATCGAACTCACCCAGAATGCTCAGGCCTGAACACCTCGCTGTATAAAAAATAATTAGTATCATAAAATTTATAACTTTAGCAAAAATTAAATGTGCTCATTACCGAAATGCTTGCTCATGCACTTGTCTTGGATCTATTCCCTCCGGCATATCTTGGAGATGACGTTTCACAGCCTCATTCAATAAAGTCTGCCATTAAAATTATCAATAACATTACAAAAATATTGAGAAGTCATTTTAAAAAATTGAAACAAAATTCTTACCTCATGTCGTATAGCTCATCATCAATAGGAGAACTTCCTTTCTTTTTACTATGACAAATAATGCTAATATTTCAATACGAGTAGGTTTTACGTCATTTTCTTGAAACTAATCAACAAATTGCGCCATCAAACTTAACTAATTTATTACGCCATTTTCCTTAACTTTATGCGTCATTGTGCATGAATCCTTCATTTTTTATGAGCATTTCCTCTATTAATTTTTGACGCTCTATGCAATAGGTTAACGAAAATGCATCATATACACACATCTATATGTACAAAATAATAAATTTATTATTACTACCTCATTCTTCATTCAATAGTCACATAAAATTTCTCAAACCTCGGGTGTCGGCTTACGAGGGGCAGGACGAATTTGCAAGAGGTCATCTAAAGGAACATTTGGGTCATAAGACGTTGCCTTAACTTCGGTCCTCCATCGCCTCCATACAACTCCCATCATTTGCATCACAATTTTTCTATGGTGAGTAGGGATACAAAAATGTTCCTACAAATATTAAATAAATTATATTAATTTCTAATTGAAATTTGGAACTAAAAGATTCTCAACTTACAGTTACAAATCTCCATGCAAGATCCAAACAGTTTTTAGGTATTTTCCTCCGGTCTAAAAAACTAAGAGGTAACAAGTTTCCATTTCGAGCAATCGTTCCCACAAAATTTGAAAGTGTGGGTTGCATTTCTCCATAAGGTTGACCCCTTTCATTAAATCTTACAACTAGTAAGTCATTGGGACATAATGAATGAACATCCCTCATCATTGTCTTGCCCTTGTATTTTGGCTCCTTTGAGATGAACCTAAAAAAGTATTTAAAACATAATATTAATTCATTAAAAAAACATAATGTTACTTCATTATTGTAAATTCAATTAGCTATTCATACTATTTTTTTTTTTAAAAAATTCTAACCTTCCTCGTTATGCACATTATGTTGTAAGTCCAATTCAACATTTTGTGTTATCAATGGAGAGTGCGGTTGTTATATTTTGTGGTTCATTTTCATCATTTAATCCTCTATTACTTGATTCATCTCTTTTAATCCTCCTACGGTATTTTGAAGTAACTTTTGAATTCTTTTGTTCACCATTTTCAAAGTGAAACAATTCCTACAACAAATAGACAACAAGTGTGTGATATTTTTCAAAGATGATCACATACTCATATTTATATTACAAATTCAAACTCTTATCCAAATTTTATATCTTTAAATTTCAGCAATTCCAAAAAATAGACCAGAAAATTAAAATCGGACAATTTTATCTGTAAAATGACGACAACATATAAAAGCTAACAAAAGGTATTCAAAAATATAATGATGAATCATTGAGGAGATTAAGAAAAAAATTAACGATTCAACAAACATTTTTACAAAGTAGCTTTGATTAAAGAGAATGCTCTCCAAAATGTTTGGTATGAATAAATGAAACCAGCACTTCACAAGTAAAGCAAAATCTGCAAGTAGAGCTGAAAACAAGCCGTACTTTTAGAAAACCATTCAAGCAAAGATTTTGTACACAATGACAAATTTATAGCAAGGAAATAGAAAACCAAAAATCAAAAAAATATTTAGAAAGAAATCAACAATTTAATTCTTCCCTTGAACCAAAAAGATATACGAGACAAACTAGGCCGAAATAAGAATAAAACAACACAGATCAATGAAAGGAGATAAACAGAGAATTATGAGACATGTGTAGATCGTTTTCTGTAATATCAAAATTCACTATGAGATATCAAAATTTTTAATCCACGAAAAAAAAAAATTAATCACGTCCAAAATCATATGGAAGTCTGGGATAGTCCAAATCAGTGTATATATATATATATATATATATATATATATATATATATATATATATATTAAAAGTGGGTATCATGAAAAAAAATAGTAAAATAATGTGGGGACTAAAAACAAAAAGAGGAGCCCTTTCATAACAAATAAACATGATGATCCGGTTTGAAAATTGAAGAGATAGAAAGTCGGGGATATGATATTCCCGCTGATTGTCTATAGATTCCACTCAGACTTGCAACACAAACTACGTCAATGCCGAACCAGGGAAAGGGTCCCCGGCGTTGGTCCTCCGATGCTCAAGTCAATCACCGCCGATGAAGTAGAAAGAGGAGCAATAAAAAAACTGTAGCATAAATAGTGAATATCGCATACCTCCGCCGATGCTTGGACCCTCTCTTTATTGTTGGATATTGGGGCCTTAAATGGACCAAAACGATTTAGAGGAAGGAAGCCATCAATTGTTGAAAGTCGTAATTGACTTCAAAATTGAAATCTACGATTCGCGTAGATAGATTTAGACTATTAATTTGCTCAAAACCGATTAAGGGTGAATGAGAAATTAATGTTTAAAGTCAACCCAAAATAACATTTGTTATTCATTAATAAAGTGCATAGGAGAATAGTCCCACATCGGAAATTCTCGATGTGTATTCTCTACTTATTAATGAAGATGTGTTAATGGAGTTAACACAAAAAATAAAAGGACAGGTGACCCCTTAGCCCAGGGCGAGCAGGTGCTCGCATCTGTGAGCCCGCCACCCGCCACGTGCGCACGTGCGCAATGGGCGCTTTGTAGGCGCACTTTGCACTTCGCAATGCAGGTGACATTGCAGTGCCTGCGTGGCACTCGGGTGACGTGTCAGGCTCTTACCTGACGTGGCAGTGCCTATGCGGCATCCTCGTGGGCAAAGGGAGATAACTGGACAGTTGACTTAGGGAATGGATGGCTACCGTTGATCAACGTTGATCAAATAGATATGATGGATCGCTTGTGATGCGATCTAGAGCGTTGGATCGCAAAGAATAACGATCTGACGGCCTGGGATGAGACTTGATCTGAAGCATCGAATCAATGGATCCAGATCCGATGGCTGATGACAATAGGCGGGATCTGAGGGTCACAACTCCTCAGATCTGATGGATGAGATTGAAGTGGGCTTGGTGAAGGGTTACAACCCTTCAGAATAGATGATCTAGATCGATCCAGCCCAAGGAACACATCCACTCACCCAAAGGACACTCAACCTCTTCGTTCAGTATAAATAGAACCCTCCAAATGATGGAATACTCACTCAATCTTCTCTTCTCTTCCTCAAGCATTCATCTCATCTTGTGCATTCAAGAGTCCAAGAAGTCTACTAAAAGGTTCGCTGGTCTCGGAAGTCGGAGTGCTACGATTCCGAGACGTTCGTCGTCGTTGTATCTTGGGAACGAATTGCAACAATCCGTTAAGCACTGTAGCGGAGCAATATCGTTTACGGAGATAGTGTCGAACACTAGCCTCAACGATCAGTTTGCATACTCCAGAAGCTACCCGGGGTCCAACAGTCGTAAACGATATTTCCTGCAAACTGATATGGCTACCAACGACATTCCGACGGCCGTTCCGACCGCCATTCCGACAACCATTCCGCACGGAGAAAAGCCGGAGAAATTCACCGGAACCGACTTCAAAAGATGGCAGCAGAAGATGCTGTTTTATCTAACAACGCTAAACCTTGTACGATTTTTGCACGAAGACACGCCAGCCGCTACGGAAGGTAGTAAGGCTGCTAGCGATGCGTGGTCTCACGGAGATTTTCTGTGCCGCAATTATATACTCAACGCCTTGGACAACACGTTATATAACGTATATTGTTCTCTGGAGACGGCAAAATCTTTGTGGGAATCCCTTGAGAAGAAATACAAGACCGAAAATGCTGGATTGAAGAAATTCATCGTCGGTCGATTTTTGGATTTCAAGATGGTGGACTCAAAAAGCGTCTCATCTCAAGTCCAAGATATGCAATTAATACTGCATGATCTGGACGCCGAAGGCATGAAGCTGAACGAGACATTCGCAGTTGCTGCGGTAATTGAGAAGCTCCCTCCGTCATGGAAGGATTTCAAGAATTACCTAAAGCACAAGCAAAGATCCCGAGGCTACGCATAGAAGAGGATAATCGAAAGTTATCCGACTCCAGAGGAACCAAGCGGACTATAGACGAAATGTCCAACCTGGTCGAGCCGAACGCCAAAAAGCCGAAGCAATTCAAAAAGAAGGCTCAAGCAAAGAAGTTCAAAGGCTCATGCTACAACTGTGGAAAGGCAGGACACCTATCTAAGGACTGCAGACGCCCAAAGAAGCCAACCAAGGGGCCAAAGGATGTTGCGAATCATGTCGCAACCTCTCTTGAGGACTTGGATCTCACTGCGGTTGTATTTGAAGCCAACTTGGTGGATACCAACCCGAAGCAGTGGTTCATTGATACTGGAGCAACTCGTCATATCTGTTCCGATAAAGCGATGTTCTCCAAGTATACTCCGATAAATGGCAGGAAGCTCTATATGGGTAATTCCACGACGTCGCCAATTGTTGGACTCGGAAAAGTTGTTCTGAAGATGACGTCCGGAAAGGAGCTAACACTCATTGATGTACTCCATGTTCCCGACATCAGTAAGAACCTAGTTTCTGGAGCGGCATTGGTCAAGGCCGGATTTAGGCTAGTGTTCCAGTCAGACAACTTTGTACTTACGAAGAATGGTGTCTTCGTAGGAAAGGGGTACCTAGAAAAGGGTCTATTCAAAATGGTTGTAATGCCTGTACTCCGAAATTTTGATGGTAATAAAATAAATGCTTCCAGCTATGTTGTTGAGTGTTTTAATTTATGGCATGATCGACTCGGACATGTGAATAATAATACTCTCAAACGTCTCGTCAAATTAAATTTATTACCAAACATCAATGTTGACGGAACACACAAATGTGAAGTGTGCGTGGAAGCGAAAATGATGAAACTACCTTTTCATTCGGTGGAAAGGACAACAACTCCTCTAGAGTTAATACATAGTGATCTATGTGACTTGAAATTTGTGCAAACTAGAGGAGGTAAAAATATTTTATTACTTTTATCGATGATCGCACAAAGTTCCATTATGTCTTTCTTTTAAGAAGTAAAGACGAAGCCCTAGAGGCGTTCAACCTAAAACAGAAGTTGAAAACCAACTTGACAAACAAATTAAAATAATTCGAGCGATAGAGGTGGAGAATATGGTGCACCGTTTGATGAATTTTGTACAGAATCGGCATTATCCATCAAACAACGGCACCTTACTCACCTCAATCAAGCGGTGTTGCCGAACGAAAAATCGGACACTAAAAGAAATGATGAATGCCTTGTTGATAAATTCAGGCTTACCTCAAAACTTGTGGGGGGAAGCAATATTATCGGCAAATCACATTCTCAACAGAATCCCTCATAAGAAAAATGATAAAACTCCATATGAACTATGGAAAGGCCGCGAGCCATCGTACAAATACCTGAAAGTGTGGGGGTGCTTGGCAAAGGTCGAAGTACCTAAACCAAAGCAAGTAAAGATCGGACCTAAAACGTTCGATGCGATATTTGTCGGATATGCCCATAATAGTAGTGCATATCGTTTCCTAGTTCACAAATCAGATATTCATGATATACATGTGAGAACAACCATACAATCTCGAAATGCGATATTCTTTGAAAACGTATTCCCAAATAAAAAGGGAAACGTTGAAAGTGATAACAACGGAAGTTCAAACAAAAATGACGTTACCGAACTTAGCTGTTATAAAAGGACTATTGACGATCAAAGTGAAGAGCCACGTCGTAGCAAACGGGCTAGAGTTGAGAAATCGTTCGGGCCAGATTTCATGACTTTCATGTCAGAAATGGAACCAAGAACATTAAATGAAGCTCTCTCTAGACCCGATGCTCCAATGTGGAAAGAAGCTGTCAATAGTGAAATTGAGTCTATCATGAATAATCATACTTGGGAATTAGTAGACCTTCCTTCTGGTAATAAACCATTAGGTTGTAAGTGGATACTAAAACGTAAGTATAAAGCTGATGGAAAACAAGTATAAGGCCAGACTTGTAGCCAAGGGGTACAAGCAAGAGGAAGGCCTTAATTACTTCGATACATACTCACCAGTGACAAGGATTACGTCCATACGAGTGCTAATAGCCATTGCAGCACTGTATGACCTTGAAATACATCAAATGGATGTTAAGACTGCATTCTTAAATGGTGAGTTGGAAGAAGAAATTTATATGGAGCAACCCGAAGGGTTCATGGCTCCTGGAAATGAGAAAAAGGTGTGTCAACTTGTTAAGTCGTTGTACGGACTTAAGCAAGCGCCTAAACAATGGCACGAAAAATTTGACAAAGTAATGCTGTCAAACGAATTCAGAATAAATGAATGTGACAAATGTATTTATGTTAAAAACACACCTGAAGGCTATGTAATTGTCTGTCTATACGTAGACGACATGCTAATAATGGGCAGTAATCATGATGTAATCATGACTACAAAGAAAATGTTGACCAGAAATTTTGATATGAAAGATATGGGTCAAGCAGATGTTATATTGGGAATTAAAATTCTCAGGACATCAGAAGGGATAGTTCTGACACAATCCCATTATGTAGAGTCAGTATTGAAAAGACTCAATGCGTACGATCTCTCTACAGTAAAAACACCTATGAATCTAAGTCAACACTTAGTGAAAAACCATGGTGAGACCTTATCGCAATTGGAATATTCTCGGATAATAGGCAGTTTGATGTATCTCACAAACTGCACACGTCCGGATATTGCCTGTGCGGTCAACAAGCTGAGTCGTTTTACGAGTGATCCAAACGACACCCATTGGAAAGCATTGATGCGGTTCTTAGATATTTGAAATATACTATGAACTATGGATTACATTATGGAAAATATCCCACTGTATGGAAGGATATTGTGATGCTAATTGGATATCGATACAAAGACTCCAAATCCACTAGTGGATATGTATTCATGATCGGTGGGGAGCGATATCTTGAAATCCACTAAGCAGACTTGCATTGCTCGATCAACTATGGAATCGAGTTTATAGCACTAGACAAAGCGGTGAGGAAATGACTGCTGAATTTCTTGGAAGATATTCCTAGTTGGGTGAAACCTGTGCCTGCCGTACTAATCCATTGTGATAGTCAATCGGCGATTGGAAGGCAAGAGTAATATGTATAATGGGAAGTCACGACATATACGTCGTAGACATAATACCATTAGGCAGTTGATCTCGAATGGAGTGATTGCAATCGACTATGTTAAGTCCAAAGATAATTTGGCAGATCCTCTAACGAAAGGGTTGAGTCGAGATCAAGTATACTGCTCATCAAGAGGAATGAGATTAAAAATCTACAACTAAAAATGGCTGTAGCGGTAACCCAACCTTGTTGACTGGAGATCCCAAGATCTTGGTTCAATGGGACAACGAAGTTACAGAAGTTGTGGTCCAGCACATTAGATAGTTTATCTCTATCCCAATCCTAGGATGAATTTGTGCTGTCCTACCTCATGTAGTGAGGTTAAGCTTATGCTTTTAGTGACTTCTATACCTGATAAGGTGGAGTATGGTAGGATACTCTTGATAGAAGTGTCACCTATGTGAGTGTGAAGACAGGCCGCTTCAATGAAACACTCATGAATCCAAGATGGTATCCATGGCCGAAACGGAACCAACCATGAGAACCTAAAGTAGGTGAGATAGATCTCTGTGTGGGTGTTATTGTCTAAGTATACACCAACAGCTGAGCAGTTCAAGACATCACGTTCACTGCGCAGCCTAGTATACTCGATAGCATTTCACTACGGAATGTTCAAAGCCACAAGCTACCTCTCCCGATGCAGTGACTTATCGATTGGACTCTTGTAAAATGTCAGCATGCATACACGCATTGCATTAATTTCCATTCATGTGGGGGATTGTTGGATATTGGGGCCTTAAATGGACCAAAATGATTTAGAGGAAGGAAGCCATCAATTGTTGAAAGTCGTAATTGACTTCAAAATTGAAATCTACGATTCGCGTAGATAGATTTAGACTATTAATTTGCTCAAAACCGATTAAGGGTGAATGAGAAATTAATGTTTAAAGTCAACCCAAAATAACATTTGTTATTCATTAATAAAGTGCATAGGAGAATAGTCCCACATCGGAAATTCTCGATGTGTATTCTCTACTTATTAATGAAGATGTGTTAATGGAGTTAACACAAAAAATAAAAGGACAGGTGACCCCTTAGCCCAGGGCGAGCAGGTGCTCGCACCTGTGAGCCCGCCACCCGCCACGTGCGCACGTGCGCACGTGCGCAATGGGTGCTTTGTAGGCGCACTTTGCACTTCACACGTACGCATCGTCGCGAGGGGTGACGTGTCAGGCTCTTACCTGACGTGGCAGTGCCTATGCGGCATCCTCGTGGGCAAAGGGAGATGACTGGACAGTTGACTTAGGGAATGGATGGCTACCGTTGATCAACGTTGATCAAATAGATATGATGGATCGCTTGTGATGCGATCTAGAGCGTTGGATCGCAAAGAGTAACGATCTGACGGCCTGGGATGAGACTTGATCTGAAGCATCGAATCAATGGATCCAGATCCGATGGCTGATGACAATAGGCGGGATCTGAGGGTCACAACTCCTCAGATCTGATGGATGAGATTGAAGTGGGCTTGGTGAAGGGTTACAACCCTTCAGAATAGATGATCTAGATCGATCCAGCCCAAGGAACACATCCACTCACCCAAAGGACACTCAACTCTTCGTTCAGTATAAATAGAACCCTCCAGATGATGGAATACTCACTCAATCTTCTCTTCTCTTCCTCAAGCATTCATCTCATCTTGTGCATTCAAGAGTCCAAGAAGTCTACTAAAAGGTTCGCTGGTCTCGGAAGTCAGAGTGCTACGATTCCGAGACGTTCGTCGTCGTTGTATCTTGGGAACGAATTGCAACAATCCGTTAAGCACCGTAGCGGAGCAATATCGTTTACGGAGATAGTGTCGAACACTAGCCTCGACGATCAGTTTGCATACTCCAGAAGCTACCCGGAGACAACATTTATATAGGGCTCCGGTAGCGTGCATGCACGCTTCCCCATGTGGGCATGCTTCTCAAAGTTTTCCTTGAAAAAACTTGTTAGTAAAGTGTCCCTGACACAGTACCTTAACGGGCCGAGCATATCTCTGAAGTGACAGTGGAAGCTTCCGGCATCCGATCTTCTGGCTGTCCATGCTCGGTGTCAGCGGCACCAACTCCCAAAAGGATGTCGATGGATATCAGTGTATTGTACTGCTAGGCCGAGTGGACTGGCTGCTCGGTCGGAGTTTTGCCGCTCTTGTGCCCCTTCCGATCGGCCAGAACCTTGCTACTCCCATGTGTGTCCACTCGATCGAAGTTCCACTCTGCCACTGTCGAGACTGCCTGCCAGGCCGAGCGGGGTAGCCACTCGGCTGAAGTTGAACTCTGTCGATGTCAAGCTCAGCTATCTGGCTGAGCAGGGTAGCCGCTCGGCCGAAGTTCCATCTGCCAATGTCGAATCCTGGTGCCTCGCCGAGCGAGGAAACTGCTCGGGCAGCTTCTGCACATTGTCTTCATTGAGCGTCATTCATTTGACTTCTCCCTGTGTTGAAGGCGGCGGTGGATCGGGGCCTCCCCCCCCAATGTCGGGGCATGCTTCTCCCGATCGGCCAATGATATCTGCGTATTGGCCGCCTTGACTTGGACCACCATCTTGGTCGCAGGGTGGAGCCCTTAATCATCACAGCATCACAAGCCTCCCCCTTAAGCCTAGTCGAAGGAGGCTGCAAGTCCGACTGACTGGATAATTGTCTGAGCAGATTTCCGCCTGATCGGCCTCCGACCTCTGATCAAGACGCGACCGCTCCCTACCGGTCGGCCTATTAAAGCTTGTCGTTTTGCCGTAGGGCTACTCCCTTAAGCCGATTGGCACAATGAACATCCATACTTGTGAAATCTTTTCTTGGGCTGCTTTGGGCGAGCGCAATCCTGGCTAACGTCACTCAGATTTCTGAGAAATTCGTGCAAATCTCTTCGCATTAAGGCTGAGCACGCCCCATACCTTATAAGTGCCCTCCTTAAATGTCGACCCGTGGAGATGCACAACGTGTCTTGCTCACTGTCGCCGCATGCCTGATGTGACAGGCAGATATCCGATGTGATGTGACGTTTGGTGGTTCAAATTCAACAGTTAGATCTCGGCTTGGGTTTCTGTGACCTAGATCGGATGACTCTGGTCGGTCGGACCCCGAGCTTATAAGCCCATGCACGTCGCCGTCTTTACACACTTCTTCAAGTTCTTCGGTGACGCACCCGTGCTCCGGCGATGTTCCTCTTCCCCTGCTCCTCCAATGACCTTTTTCCAATAAGCTCTCTTCCCATCGCCCCTTGCTTTCTCATCTTCCAGCGTCTATCATTCCTCATCTTTTGAGTTTTTAGGCGTCTCAATGTTCCAACAATAATTCCGCCAGTAGATTTTATTTCCTTCACATCTCTTCACCTTTGTTTTGTGATGGCCAGTTCCTCACAACCTCCCGCCGGCATCCCTGGGCTCTGGTACACCTCTACCGAGTCTCGATTTGACGCCGATGATGCTGAGAATCTGAAAGTCGCTTTTGAGCTTCCTCCCGAATACGAAGTCGTTTTTCCATCTCCTTTCGATCGGCCCGGATGTATTTGCTTCTTTAGGGACCATTTTACTGCCGGTCTGCGGTTTCTCATCCATCCATTTTTTTCCTCCATATGTAAATATTTCCGAGTCTCCCTTCATTAACTAGTGTCGAACTCCTTTCGACTGTTGTGCGGGGTGATGGTTCTTTTTCGCCTGCATGACATTCCCTTACTCCCCAACTTTTTCATTAATTTTATTATCCCAAATCTTCCGAGTCGGGGGCTTTTCTTTTCCAAGCTCGAGTGGGCTTGATTTTCTTTGATAAAATGTCGACTTCCAACAAACACTGGAAGGAGTACTTATTTTTTGTGGACTTTCTCGAGCGGCCGGACTTTCCATCCTCTTGGCAGCTCGACGTGGTGGCTCAGCATCCGTTAAAGAAGTAAAAGAGTCGGTCGAACTATCTCAACGCTGCTTCCATGCTGTCCGATCAGAAGTTTGACATCCATAAATTGCTGTTGGAGGGTGCCCTCTACATCTTCGGCCTGAGTCCGATCCGCACCCGGCTGCCGACCAGCCTAGGTATGAAACTTCTTTAATCCTTCTTTTGATTCTAACTGATTTTTTTCCTCTTTTGCAGCTGAAGTCATGCTACGTGCACGTCTGGCCGGCAAGGCGAAGCTTGCAGATGTCGCGATCAATGTGGCCGCTGTAGAAGAATTGGGGAGCCGCGGCCTGCAGCCGGTCGTCTCACAAGAAGAGCCGCAGGATGAGAGCGAAACAGCTCCCGCCCTGGCAAGTGGTGGGGTGACTTGTGGCTCCCAAACTCCTTCCGAACGACAGCCGGTCATCCAGGGCGAAGGGGCGTTAGGCTCAGCCTCCTCAGTCGAGCCACTGATCAGGCACAAGAGGTGCCGAATGGAGCCTTCATCACGCTTCACCACTTCGGGGGTGCGGTCCACCGAACGGGTTGAGACGTCGACCCCCGCTCCTATTCAAGAGTCCACTGTTGGTTGCTACTCGGAATATCGTACGGGTTCCCCTGTACAAAAATTATGTCCAAGTCCTGAACCTTTCCTAACAACCTATTGTGTTCTTTAGAAATTAAATTTGGAATCGCAAACAGAACTTAACATTTTTTATTCCAAATTCAACTTATCTGTTCTTAGAGGTTTAGACTTGGATCACAAATGATGCTTAACATTATTAATCCAAAATCACCTATGTTACAAATTTGATTAAATATTTATTTCAGAGATCGGCTTCCAGGTTAAACATGGCGAGGCACTAGGCCTTCTTGGGTATGGGATCATCCACCACTTCCTAGACAAAGCCTTTCAACGAAATTCAATATTTAATCTCCTTATAGTAACCCTAGGTTTAACCATTAAGAACAATTGAATCACAAGATCGAAAAATAAAAGAAACACAAAATCAAAACATAAATTCAATAGCCTAGAATCGTTAGCCTCTTGTGTTTGGTATTTCAAGATTTAAACAAAAGAATGAACTAGTTATGATACGGAAACTAATAACTGGTTATACCTTTTGTAGCTTATAGACCTCACGATCTTCTGTCGTATTTCTCTTCTTATCTCGGACGTCGTGTGGGCGATGATCTACCGAGATGAGAATCCACCCAAGCCTCCTTCTACTCCTTTCAAGTTTCGGCCACCACCACCAAGCTCTAAGGGATGCAAGGAAACAAAGTCTCCTTTCTCTCCTTCTTCCTCAAGCAAGATCCGGCCACTAAAAGCTCCAAGAGATGTGATGCCGCCAGCCTCCAAGGAAGAAGAGAAGAGGATGAGCAAGAGAATAGGGCCGACCACCACCAAGGAAAAGAGAGGAGAGGAATAATAGATGTGTTATAAGGTGAGGCACCTCTACCCTCTCTTTTATATTCCTTGGTCTTGGCAAATAAAGAAAGTTTTAGACATAATTAAAACTTCCTTATTTTCCTTGCCAATGACTAATAAGGAAAATTTAATTAAAATTTCTTCTTAATCCATCTTGTGGTCGGCCCCTACAAGTCCTCCAAAAAAGGAAAGTTTTAAACACAAAATTAAAACTTCCTAATTTGTTTCCGGAAATTTTTAAAATAAAAATTTCTGTTTTAAAAATTCCCTTCATGGTTGGTTATAAAAGAAAACTTTTATAAATTAAAATCTCTCTATTAAAATATGTGGATGATTACAAAAAGGAAAGTTTTCTCCAAAATTAAAATCTTCCTTTTAACTACAAATAAGGAAAGATATCAAACATTTCTCTTAATCCTTTGTAGAAACTATAAAAGGAAAATTTTTAATTTTAAAACTCTCTTTTAAATCATGGCTTCCACATAAGGAAAGATTTTAAAATTAAAATTCCTTTTATTTTTATTGTGGCCGACCATCTACTTGGGCTCCAAGCTAGGGCCGACCACCACTTGAACCCATCTCTCCTTGGTTTGGCCGACCCTAGCTTGGACTCCAAGCTAGGCTTGGTCGACCACCTTAAGGTGGGTAAGAAGTTGGGTTTAGGTGGGTATAAGACTTTATAAATAAGAGGCTACGACAGGGACCGAGAGGAGGAATTGGTTTTGGTCTCCCGATGGACTTGAGCTTCCCGTGTTCGCCCCGAACACCCAACTCGAGTTCATCAATAATAACTCATACCACTAAATAGTTATTATTGAACTACCGTACCAATCCCATATTACTATATGGGCTCCTTCTTATCATGAGTGTGTTATTCTCCCTGTGTTTAAGATATCGAACATCCACTAATTAAATGAGTTACTGACAACTCACTTAATTAATATTTAACTCCAAGAGTAGTACTACTCAAGCCTTATTGTCATGTCGGACTAAGTCCATCTGTAGGGTTTACATGACAATCCTTATGAGCTTCTCTTGGGGACATCATCAACCTAGATTGTAGGACATTGTTTCCTTCTATAATCAACAACACACACTATAAATAATATTATTTCTCAACTTATCAGGCCTATTGATTTATCGAACTAAATCTCATCCACTAATAAATTAAAGAAATAAATACTAAATATATGCGCTTGTTATTGTTGGGGAGATATCTTTTCTCTTATAAACCCATGATTTTTCCCATGTGTTTTCAATATGGGACTATGTTTGCAACCTTGCAACCCCAACAATCCCCCCCTCAAACAAAGGACCATAGGCTTCCCACGTCGGATCCTCGACCCACCAGGTCTTCCTGCCCTTCGGTCCACCCGACCTACTAGGACTTCATTGCCTAGTCGCAACTAGGACTTCCTGCCTGGTGTCTGGTCTTCTTGATCCGAACATAAGAGCCCCCACTTTCTTTGTTCGAAATCAATATTGTACCCACATGGCTCAATCAGACCATAACTCTTGTGCACAGTCGGCGCTTAAACCTTCTGGCAGTCCGGGCTCTGATACCAATTGTTGGATCGAAAAGAATTTAGATATCTCCACAATAGCATGATATTGTCCACTTTGGGCCTAGACCCTCATGACTTTGCTCTTGAGCTCTCCCCAAAAGGCCTCATGCCAATGGAGATATCTTTTCTCTTATAAACTCATGATCTTTCCCATGTGTTTTCAATATGGGACTATGTTTGCAACCTTGCAACCCCAACAATTATTATATCAGGATTAAGAACATACACTTCCATAATAACAAAGGCCTTGTTCTTTTATGCAGTCAGTATAAAAAGAAACTACCTTAAATGGTCCTGCTCAATACACTTAGAGTGTAGTAGTATAATTTTATAGTCAAGATAAACTAATACCAAATTACACTATGACTATTCCAATGGTTTGTTCCTATCCATCTTAGTCGTGAGCTACTATTTATAATTTATAAGGAACTGATAACATGATCTTCTGTGTATGACACCACACACCATGTTATCTACAATATAAATTAATTGAACAACTACACTTAGCATATAAATGTAGACATTTGACCAATGTGATTCTTTATTTCAAAGTAAATGTTTACAAAAAGCTAGGCTTTTAGTATACACTCTAACATCCATTGTCCCTGAGTCGTCAGATTGGACCCCCTCCCTGCCCGGTCTACCTCAGGGAACAATCTGCACACCGCCAGTGGCCTTCTTACCACCCAAGTCGAAGGCCAAGAAGTCTGGCATCCGTCCGGCATCTTCATCCAGGTTGTCCGGACAAGCTACTTCTGTGCAATCAACCCCGAGCGGCCGACGCCATATTACGGTGATTCTTCACCTGCCGACCGAAGAATGGAGCGAATCGGCCGGCGCCTCATCCTGAGCCCCCGAGCATCAGATAATAATCCAAGGGCCGCTCACACAAATATGGGTCAACGTACGAGCCCGCGCAGCGGTGATGCCCCGGGAGCGCTCGCGGACAGTTATACCCAGATGTCCACTGGGGTAAGTTACATTTTCATAATTTTACCTCCAATCGGCGCTTATATTCTCTTTGTTTGCAGTACTAGGTGGAGAGTCTGGCCATGTGCTAAACACTCACCTTTTTAGAGGAGGAAGTCAAGAAAATGAAGGCGTCGAGCTGCCAATCCTCTGCCACTCAAGAGTAGACGAACGCTGAGGTGACCAAACTGTGGGCCAATCTGGAGAAAAGCACCAAACTGTTCGAGGCCGAACGGGACAAGAGTTCAGGACAGGCCACTCTACTAGCTCGGCTCAATAAGCAGGTTGCCGCCTTCGACAATAACATTGAGTCGGCCAACACGAGGAAGAATCGGGCCATCAAAGACCTCGATCTGAAGAATAAGGAGGCACAGGCCCTTGCTCAGAAACTCAAGGAAGTTGAGGATTTCCTAGTTGTCGAGCGGAATAGCCGGTCAGCCGAAGAAGCTACCCTTCACGGCCAACTTGTCCACAAAGATAATGCGCTAGCCACCGCGAAGGACGAGCTGCAGGTCTCCTAAGCGGCGTTGAAGACATATCAAGATGCCGAGGCTGGCCGATTCGAGGCGATGAAGAAGAATTATATCCGTTCGGATGCTTTCAATGACAAAGTTGTCGACCGGGCACTTCGCCTGTTTGACCTCGCGATCGACAGGACGATCGACCAACTTAGAGAAGGTGGCTACCTGTCGACAGCTCTGACCAGCAACATCATCAGCCGGGATAAACTCACTGCGTCGCTGCCTTTCGATGCCTTGGACTACCTTGAGTGAGGCCGGGAGTTCTTGTAAAATTTTTGAAGTTTTAATAAATACTTATCCGTTCGGCCAAACTTGATCTCCTTGTATTTGTTTTTTTTTTTTCAATTTGTGACTTCTCCGATCGTCTATGACTAGTCTATCCATCCGATTAATCCGCTTTGTCTTCAGAGTTCTTATGATTATGCGACCTTCCAATCGACCCTAGGAGCATTTTGAAGAATAGTGCCAAACAATCACTATATTTTGAAGACTTTGAACTTTTGAGTAGCCCGGGTTCAAGGTCAGCCATTCATCGACACTTGCCCACTCACTGAGCCAAGGGTTTAAGGTCGTCACTCGACCGTTGAGGAAGATTAGGCGAACACTGGGGTTTGAGGTCGTCAATTGACCGTGGTTGTAGACTTGGGTTTAAGGTCGTCGCTCGATCATTTACGTGGGCTAGGCGAAGACTGGGGTTTAAGGTCACCGCTCGACCGTTGATGACGAGTAGAGTTTAAAGTCGCCGCTCGACCGTTGGTGACGACAAGAGTTTAAGGTCACCGCTCGACCGTTGGTGACGACAAGAGTTTAAGGTCACCGCTCAACCGTTAGTGACAACAAGAGTTTAAGGTCATCGCTAGACCATTGGTGAAGATAAGAGTTTAAGGTCACCGCTCGACCGCTGATGAAGACAAGAGTTTAAGGTCGCCTCTTGACCGTTGGCGTAAACCCGGGTTTAAGGTCACCGCTCGACCGTTGGTGGAGACAAGAGTTTAAGGTCGTCACTCGACCGTTGATGGAGACAAGAGTTTAAGGTCGCCGCTCGACCGTTGGTGGAGACAAGAGTTTAAGGTCGTTGCTCGACCATTGATAGAGACAAGAGTTTAAGGTCGCCGCTCGACCATTGGTGGAGACAAGAGTTTAAGGTCGTCGCTCGACCGTTGCAGACGACTGTTAATGGAGATTCGGGTTTAAGGTCGTCGCTCGACCGTTGATGGAGACACACTTCAAGAGGCCTTCACTTTTTATTCATGTTTTGCCCTGCGTTCAGGAAACATACAAAAATACATAAATTCAATTGCGCACCTCCCATCCAACCCTATATGGTTGAAGATGATTCACGCTCCATGGCCTCTCGAGCTGCCTTCCATCTTCATCCTCTAGGTAATAAGTGCCCGAATGGAGCTTTTGGATGATCTTGAAAGGTCATACCCATGGGGCTTCGAGCTTGGTGACGTCGCCCACCGGCTTCACTTTCTTCTAGACAAGATCGTCGACCTGGAAGGACATTGGGATCACCCTCCGGTTGTAGTTCTGTTTTATCCGTTGTCGATACGCCATGAGCCGAACAACTGCTTTCGACCGTGTTTCATCCACCAAGTCGAGCTCCATGAGCTTTCGTTAGATGTTTCCTTCATCGTAGTACTGCACTCGATCGGATTCTACTTTGACCTCCACTGGGACAACTGCTTCGCCGCTGTATACCAAGTGGAAGGGGGTTACATCGGTCGCCTCCTTCGGGGTCATGCGAAGGGCCCACAACACACTAGGGAGCTCGTCAACCCAGCTGCCTCCAACGTGGTCGAGCCGAGCGCGTAAAACTCTAAGGATCTTCTGATTGGCGACTTCGGCTTGTTCGTTTCCCTAGGGGTAGGCCATCGATGTGAAGGCCTGTTAGATGCCATAGCCCTTGTATTATTCTCTAAACCTCTGACCGGCGAATTACCTCTCATTGTCTGATATGAGTTGGCGTGGGATGCCGAACCGACAAATGATGTTCTGCCAAACAAATTTGTTGACCATCTGCTTGGTTATTCTTGCAAGAGGCTCAGCTTCTATCCACTTCGAGAAGTAGTCTACTGCGATGAGCAAAAACTTCAGCTGACTGGTCGCCATAAGGAATGGCCCAACAATATTCATGCCCCCATTGGTCGAACGGGTAAGATACTATGGACGCCTTCATTTCGTCAGTCAATCAGTGTGGAACGTTGTGATATTTCTGGCAAGACAAGCAGGTGGCCATTGTTCGAGCGGCATCTTCCTGGAGGGTTGGCTAAAAATATTCGACCAGGAGTATCTTCCGAGCTAACGCACGGCCGCCAGATGACCTTTGTAGGAGCCTTGATGCACCTCCGGCAGAATGTACTCGACATCTTCCGATCCGATGCATTTGAGTAGGGTCTGGAGAAGGCTCTCTTATAAAGCTGGTCCCCAATCAAGGTGAACTGTCTGACCCTCTTCTTTAACAATCAAGCTTCTTCCGGATCGGCAGGTGCGACTCCCGACCGCAAGAACTCTATCAGGATCGTTCTCCAATCGCTAGGGAAGGTTATTCCTTCTATTTGGTTGATATGCGCCATGAGTGAGACTTGTTCAATTGGCTGTCCTATGACGATTGACGATAGTGAACTGACTATTTTTGCCAACTCATCCGCTGCCTGGTTCTCTGATCGGGGGATCTTTTGTATAATGACCTATTGAAAGTTGGTCTTCATATTTTTGAAGGCTTCCGCATAGAGTTGAGTCGGGTGTTGCTTATCTCAAACATCCCAAATAGTTGCTGAGCGGCCAATTGAGAGTCCGAGTGGACGAGGACTTTAACGGCTCCCACATGCTGAGCTGCCTGTAGGCCAGCTATCAGTGCATCATACTCTACTTCATTATTGGTGGCTCTGTAGTCCATCCGAACAAAGAGTTGCATCCGGTCCTCCCGAGGTGAGATAACCAATATGCCGATTTCGCTGCATTGCCGAGTGGACGAGTCGTCAATATATAGCTTCCATGTTGCTTCCGGCTCGACATTCTGGACCTCTATGATGAAATCTGCCAAGGCTTGAGCCTTGATTGTCGCTCGGGGCTGATATTGAATGTCGAATTCGCTTAGCTCGGTCGTCCATTTGATTAGCCTTCCTGATGCTTTGGGGTTGAGAAGGACTCGTCCCAAGCACTGTTAATTAGCACAATGATTGTGTGCGTTACGAAGTATGGGCGAAGCCTCCGAGCGGCGAGAATCAAAGCGAAAGCTAATTTTTCGAGACCGGTGTAGAGAGACTTTACATCCTTCAATATATGGCTAAAAAATATACAGGCTGCTGCTCTTGGCCGTTCTGCCTAACCAGAGCCAATCCAATGATATGTTCGTTAGATGACAGATAAATCCAAAGTGGCTCACCAACAATCAGCTTGGCTAATACAGGCAAGGAGTTCAGATATTCCTTGAGCTCTTCTAATGTCCGATGGCACTCGGCGTCCCATTGGAATTTTGTAGCTCGACGAAGCACTTTGAAGAATTGCATGCTCCGATCGGACAACTTGGATATGAATCTGGACAACACCATAATCTGACTGGCCAGCCGTTGAGCTTCCTTCAAGTTTCGAGGCGGCAACATGTCTTGTAACGCTTTATCTTTGATGGGATTAGCCTCAATGCCCCGCTCGGTGACGATGTAACTCAGGAAGTGACCACTCTTTGCGCTGAACAGACACTTGCCGGGGTTCAGCTTTATCCCATAAGTCTTCAGCGTTCAGTAGGTCTCGTTGATATCTATGCATAGGTCAGCAGCTCGGAGGGATGTGATTAATATGTCGTCGATGTATACCTTCATATTACGGCCAATCTGCCATCGGAACACCTTGTTCATCAGCCTCTGGTAAGTGGCTCCAGCGTTCCTGAGTCCAAATGGCATGACGTTGTAGCAGTACGTTCCGTCGACCGTAATGAAGCTGACCTTCTCCTGGTCTTCATGGGTGAGCAGCACTTGGTGATCCCCTTGGTATTCGTCGAGCATGCAGATCAGGTCGCAACCCGCCATTGAGTCTACCATCTGGTCTATCCTGGGCAACGTATAGAAGTCCTTTGGGCACGCCTTGTTCAAATCGCGGAAGTCGATGCAGACCCGCTATTTATTGCTCGGCTTGGAGACTAACACGACATTGACTAGCCAACTCGGGAATTGAACTTCCCTAATATGGTCGGCCTCCAGAAACTTCTCTATCTCTGCCCGGATGATGAGATTTTGTTCCGTACTGAAGTCCCTTTTTCTTTGCTTCACCGGCCGAGCGTCCGGTCGGACATGAAGCTTGTGCTGAGCCACGCTCGGGGAGATACTGAGAAGCACGTGTGTCGACTAGGTGAACACGTCATAATTTTGTTTAAGGCAAGCGATCAACTCTATCTTCTTCTCCACCTCCAGGTTGGCAGCGATAAAGGTAGTTGCTTTCGGTCGGCTAGGGTGGATCTGAACCTCCTTCTTTTCCTCGTATACCAGTGTGGGAGGCTTTTCAGTGATTGCATTCACCTCCAAGCACGGATTCTTTCAAGCATTTCTCGCCTCAGACTTGACCATCTCGACGTAGCATCGCCGAGCGGCCAGCTGATCTCCCTTGACCTCGCCCACTTGGTCGTCTACTGAGAACTTGATTTTTTGGCAGTAAGTAGATACTACCGCTAGGAACTTGTTGAGGGTCGGTCGACCCAAGATGACATTGTAGGCCGACGATGCATCTACCACGATGAAGTTGGTGGTTCTAGTTCTCCTCAATGGTTCTTTCCCAAGCGAGATGGCTAGTCGGGTCTGTCCGAGCGGCAACACTTCATTGCCCGTGAAACCGTAAAGAGGGGTCTTCATGGGCAGCAACTCATTCCGATCAATTTGTAATTGATCGAACGTCTTCTTGAAGATAATGTTCACCGAATTCCTTGTATCAACAAAAGTTGGGTGAATAGTATAATTAGCGATTATCGCTCGGATGATCAGCGCGTCATCGTGAGAGATCTCCACTCCCTCCAAGTCGCTGGGGTCGAAGCTGATCTCGGGCCCTTCGGCCTTCTCCCTGTTGCATCCCACCGCGTGGACTCCAGCCATCAAGCGTACGACTTCCTGGCTCGGTTGGAGTCGTCGCTGGTCGGTCCTTCAGCGATCATACCTATTTCTCCTTGGGATGAGTTGCTTCTGTTTTCTTCTTCCCGAGCGGAGGGTCTATTTCGCTCGACCGGGACTCGGGAGGGGTTAGTGTCATCCCTCCGCTGATGTTGATGGTGTCGCTCAGGCGCCCTTCTTTCTTCCTCTCGCCGCCTGGTAGATCGATGCCTTTGTCGCCAATTGGGAGAAGGAGATCGGCGGTGGTATCCTCTTGGAGCCAGTCGGCTGACGATTGGTGTCAGACCGCGGCAATCACGCGTGTTGTGGGTCGTCGACTGGTGGAAAGAACAGAACATCAGCATCCACACCTTGCCTTTTGCAGCCTTCTACCAACCAGAAGTTACATGCTGCACGGCATGCGTCCTGGTCTCTTGGTGCGGTCGCGCTCCTTCGGCCCTAGCCACCTAGATGACTGATGGCTGCTTGATGGTCGGCGCTTAGTCGGCGCCGAGGGTTCGATCGACACCTCTTTTCTTCTGGCCGCTTGGGCTTCTTCCACATTTATGTACTCGTTGGCCTTCTTGAGCATGTGGTCGAAGTCCCTGGGCAGCTTCTTGATGAGCGATCGGAAGAAATCTCCCTCAACGAGTCCCTGAGTGAAGGCATTCATCATTGTCTCAGATGAGACTGAGGGGATGTCCATGGCTACCTAATTGAAACACTGTATGTATGCTCGAAGCGATTCCTTGGGTCTTTGCTTTAGGGCAAAGAGGCTGATGCTTGTCTTCTGATAGGGTCAGCTGCTGGTGAAATGGTACTAGAACGTGACTCAGAAGTCTTTGAAGCTTTGTATTAAGTTGCCTGACAGTCTTCAGAATCAGCGCTGCGCTGATCTGGAGAGGGTAGTGAGGAAGGCTCGTCACTTCACTCCATCTGTATATTGGTGCAGCGTGGCTTCATTATCAAACATATCCAGATGATCATCTGGATTGGTCAATCCGTTGTATGTCCCGATCGCCAGCGGGGTATTGTGTCTAAGCAGAGGGGCTTGCAAGATCCCCTCGGAGAACTGCTGGTTGATCTGTTCGGGCGACGCACTACTTCGGGGTGCTTTGCCTTTTCTTGCATCCTGAACAGGAGCATCATCCAAAGACGATCCTCGCTCTTGATTCGCCTGGGCTATTTCCGAGAGGGTTTGGATCAAGGTGTGATGGAAGGGGATTGGCGCGAGCGACACTTCCCCCTGTGTGCCGGTCGACCTTCTATTCTACCCCATACGGAGATTTACTCCGCCCGGTCTTCTTGCCCCGCTTGTCTCCCTGCCGCCGTTGTTGCAGGCTGCGGCGCTTGCCGATCGGCTAATGCCTGTTGTTGTTGTTGCTAGATCATCTTTGCCGCTCGGGCTTGCACGAGCATGTTGAGCTCTTCTTGGGTGAGTGTCATGGTGGTGAGTTGTCTGGCGTCCTCCATCTTCTCGGCTGGGATGCAGGCTACTGTCTCACAGATGGCGCTAAATATGATCTTATCCGAAAGTCGAAGAGATAGAAAGTCGGGGATGTGGCACTCCCGCTGACCGCTTGTAGACTTCGCTCGGACCTGCAACACAAACTACGTCAGTGCTAAGCCAGGGAAGGGGTCCACGGTGTTGGCCCTCCGACGCTCAAGTCTGTCACCAGCGATGAAGTAGAAAGTGAAGCAACAAGAAGACTGTAGCGCAAACAGTGAATATCGCATACATCCGCCGATGCTTGGACCCCTTTTTATATAGCTCTGGTAGCGCATGTGCATGATTCCCCAGGCGGGCACGCTTTTCAAAGTTTTTCCTGAAAAAAATTGTCAGTAAAGTGTCTCTGACATAGTACCTTAACGGGCCAAGCATATCTCTAAAGTGACAGTGAAAGCTTCAATCGTATGATCTTCTGACTGTTCATGCCCGGTGTTGGCGATACCAACTCCCAAAAGGATGTCGATGGATATCAGTGTACTGTACTGCTAGGCTGAGCGAGCTAGTCGCTTGGCTGGAGTTTTGTCGCTCTGGTGCCCCTTCCGGTCGGCCAGAATCTTACTACTCCCGTGTGTGTCCACTCGATCGAAGTTCCACTCTGCCACTGCCGAGACCAGCTACCAGGCTGAGCGGGGTAGCCGCTCGGCCGAAGTTGCGCTCTGTCGATGTCAAGCTCGGCTGTCTGGCTGAGCGGGGTAGCCTCTCGGCCGAAGTTCCATCTGCCAATGTCGAATCCTGGTGCCTCGCCGAGCGGGGAAACCGCTCGGATGACTTTTTCATATTGTCTTCATTGAGCGTCGGTCGTTTGACTTTTCCCTGTGTCGAAGGCGGCGGTGGATCGGGGCCTTCCCCTGGTCGGGGCTGCTTCTCCCGACTGGCTGATGATATCTGCACGTTGACCACGTTAACTTGGACCTCTATTGTGACCACGAGGTGGAGTCCTTCATCATCACCGCATCACATGATATTTTAGTTTCTATTTTGGTAATATTTTATGATTAGAATCTTGGTAGAACCATATTAAAATTATGCAGGCATAGTAATTTTATTCTTTCTTAAAATAATTTACTAACGAGTAAATTTTTCATTGCATCCATTTATATAAATAAAATATGATTATATTTTAAAATATAGACAAAGATAAGATTGATAATGAGTTATTATAATGATTATTTAAATAAAAATGAGTGAAATGAATTGTTTAGTTAACATTTTATTTTATGATTTTTTAAATATATATGGATGATTTTCTTACAAATGGTCTTATGCCTACTTTATAATTGAAATTGAGAATTGATAAAATTGAAAACACACAATCGAAAACACATACATGGTCTTATACCTAGTTTATGTGAGTTTGTAGAGATGATTTTGTTAACCGCTTTAAAAAGTCTAATAAACTGTTGTCAAAAAATTGAATCAATTTAGAAAATCGTTCTTAAATTTCATTATGTTCAGAACGATTTTAAATAACTGATGCTACAATTAATCAACTGAATCGCTTTTCCAATCGCTCCTATTACTCTTACCTTTGTTTTATTTAACCGCTCTTGCTGCTACACGTATTTAGAACGGTTAATCAAATGCTCTTTGAAAATCAGTCCTAAAACATTATTTTTTTTTGTAGTGAAGTAAGGTTATGTTCTCTTAGTATTTGATCTCTGTGTCTAAGTATGCAAAAGTTTAGGAGCACAAGAAGTAGAGTGGAAGACACAACTAGCGAGAAAGATGACACAGGAAGAGTTTTGTTAATGTTGATAGGAAATTCACCCCCTCTTGCCCGGCACAAGCGGTCCAACATAATCAAGCCATGTGGGTGGAATATTGACCTCTAACGAAGGAAGTGGGAGCTTCTATGTCTGGATCAAGATGACTAGACACTAGGCAGAAAAGTCCTAGTTGCGTCTATGCAAGGAAGATCTAGTAAGTCGGTAGGACTATAGGGGTAAGAAAGTCCTAATAGGTCGGGTGGATTGAGGGGCAAGGAAGTCTTAGTAGGTCAGTTGGACCGAGGGGCAGGAAAGTCCAAGAAGTCCTAGTAGGTCGGTTGGACCGAGGGATAGGAAAGTCCTAGCGAGTTAAGGATCATATGACATCAAGTAGATATGCTTGAGGGGGTGGTTCTTCATTTGAGGAGGGATTATTGGATTCAATAATTACAAACAAAATCCTATATTAAAAATATATGAAAATGATCTACAAGTATAATTAGACTACATTGGAAGTATTATAGTCTTATATGCTGCATTGTAAGAAGTTATTTGTGCTATTCAAATCCATGACCACAAGTTACGCAGCAACAAGAGGTGAAATAATGTATTGGTAACTGAATCATAGATAAACTTCAAACAAATCAAGCAAATTGCATTCAAACAACAACAAATAACATTGTAAGAGACTATATCTATGACTCAGATGTATGACCACAAGCCACACGAATGGATTGGTCAAGTTGGTTGATTAGATTGAGCGAGTTCGACGAACTCGTCGATGAACTATCACAATCAACCCACTCGACTAAACCAATCAACTGAATCACAAATAAACCTCAAACAGATCAAGCAAATTGCATTCAAACAACCACAAATAAAACATAGAAAGAGTGACTGTTCATGAGCATCATCATCACAATCTCAGCCCAAATTTATTCATCTGACAGCAATCGGCTGTTTTATTCCCCTTGAAGAAATCTCATTGCACGAGATCAGGTGAAGGAAGCCATGACAGCTTTGATCTTCTCCATTGTTAAGCCGATCTTCGTATTGATAGCAGAAACCGACTCCTTCCTCAGATCAGCAGCCTCAATTTGCAATCCCAAAGTGAGCAGCGAGCCCATAGGCTGCGCGGCTGGAGCACTGGAGCTGGATGCAGCCCCTCCAACTGCGGCCGCGAACCCGTTGTCGGGTATTATCATGAAACCAGAAACCATCACCTGCACCAACGACATGTCCTCCCCCCTCATGATCTTGTCCATAGTCGACAGCTCCAGCGGAGAGAAGACTATCAGTGAGCCCGTTGCATCGATGCAACTCTCTTGTAGCATCAGCAAGTTTGTTGTAGATTTGATCTCCTATCGTTCACAAATTCCAAATGAGTTATCGACTAGTATGTATAGATGCATGCTTAACATGACTTAGTGGCACAAGACTAGTGTAGGACTTACATTCAAGAGGGAAATGGAGTTTCCAGTATTCGATCCGTTTACGAAGTGAGCTAGCCTTTGGAATTTGACCTCCTCGTCTGAAACTTCCCACTGAAACAAGTCGAAATTACGTAACAAGTGAGTGAATTCGATAAGGATATGTATCAGGTTAAGATGAACTTGAGATAGTTTTAAACCAGATTTCGATTTTGTTCATCTTTCAGGAAGCCGAAAAGCCTTTCCGGGTTAAATGGAAGCCACACTGAGGCCGTCGCACTGATGGTTTGGCCACTAAGGCCGAAGGAATTGGTCTTGTGGAAATACACTTGATGTGCATCGTTCGGGCCCGACAGCACGATCCACTTGTTCGTGATGGAGCCACTAAAGGCGTCACAGAAACGTTCTACCATTCTCTGAGCGAGCTTCATCGTACTTTGCTTTGCTTCCGGAGTGGGAATCACTGTCGCAATTGGATCATCAATCAGATCGCAAATAAAAGGCATACCTTGTTCATCTAGGACTAAGATCGACATTGGCGTCGGTACCAATTCTCGAACAAGATTAGTCATTACCTCCTCCCAAGTCATCAGCAATTGCAGCTGAAATGAAGAGAGTGTTCCTCTCGGCCATCCGACGAAGACTCGAGACCCATCGCCGCGCTTCGAATGCCACTCCAGTAGTCACTATGTTTTGGAATGTATGAATTGGGTTCTTTTCTTGAATCTCCATGTGCTCGACCCATGTTACCTGAAACTAAACAAGTTAAAGGCATTCTTTCGAAAATTTCTCGAAACCTTTATATATATATCGATTGATACCTTAGAGCATCCATTTTGCATTTCCGAAATCAGGCACCCAGAAGGAAGCTTCTTTGCAAATGCATCAGCATTGTTGCCTAGGAGATAATCGACTGAAACATCGACTATGACCCATGAATTTGGCTCAATTTGTTTCGAGCACCGGAGTACAAACAGTTCGCGAGTAGGAACAAGTGGTGACAGAATTTGGAGCTCCTGATACATCTGCAAAATTTTCGAGTTAGATACTTATTTTTTTACGAATAAGGTATCGTAATCTTGTAGACGATCGTTACCAATATCACCGATCCAATAGTATTTCCGGTCACGTTGAAAGTGACAACATCAATAGTAGTTGCATTTGAAACGATCGTAGGGAAAAGTTCCATCCACTTGTTCTGCCAACACATCGAATTCGAATCAATTGGGGGCCGGTAAGAGGATCGGAGAAGGATTATTCTTTCCGTTAAGGCGGCTAATGCTTACCGAGTTCATGAACGCATCGACCAGCATTCGGCCACTCATCATCACTATGGATGAGTCCCGGGAAGCCTCCGTTCGAGTGGCCGAATCCGATTGGTGTGACTTAGGAAAGCTCATTTGGTAGGCTTGAAGTTGAAGGACTTCTCTACCATCGCTTGTCGATTTGATCCAGAATGGCTCGTTGCTCTGCAGTAGTTGAATGACTTCCTCCATGGCATTGGAGGCCAAGTTCATCAAGAAGGGTTTGTCGTGATCGAGAATTTGTTGAAACGGATAAGGAATTCCAAGAGTGGGGTTGTTTCCGGGGAGGTCTTGATCGACGACCGAAGGCGTAATGAAGTTCTCAAGGGTGTCTTCGGATTGCAAAATGGGGTCTTGCTGAGGCAAGGGAAGGTGATGAGTGCTAGGCCTGCCAAAGTACTTGGATGTAATATTCGCGACACGATCAACCTGCAACGCATTATTTGAATCGTAATATGTTCGACTAAATCCCTCCTTCATCGAATCACTAGATGACAACGTATAATCTAAAAGGCAATATTATATTGTACATGAAACAATGAGTATATATTGCCGCTATTCACATAAAAACAAACAACAAACAAATGTAGTCTATAAGGGCTAACATTATAGCAAACGACAATAAAGATGAAATCATCGCGTATTTATTCGTAGTGAATCGATAAAACCTTAACTATCGAAAAATCGTTAAAATAGTGGACTATGTATCAAAAATGCAACATAAATATGGAAATTATGGAAGAGAAAATAACAACAATAATAAACAATAACAGAGGTGCAAATCTTATGAAAGAAAAGGTAATTTATTATTTATTAATAAGTATTTTACCTCTTCCTTCAGGCGGGCGTTCTCCATGCGCAGCTTCTGCTCGTCGAAATAGGGGTTGGCGCCGGCGGGGTTGTTCTGGCAGCAGGTGTTGCACAAAGTCTTTCTCAGTCGCTCCTTCATCTTGACGTTCTCGCTCCGGATCCGGTCGTTGTCCGCCCGCAGCGTGCAGTTGTCCGACTTCTCGTTGTGGGCCTGCAAGCACGTACGGCGGGGAAGGAGATCGCCTTGGCGACCAAGCCGCCGCCTTCGACGACTCCGGCGACCCAAGGTCGGACCTTGGGTTGGGGCGAGGAGGCGAAGGGCGGCGGGGGAGAGAAAAGGAAAAGAAAAAAAAGGAACTAGGAAGGTAAGTAACTTGCCTTCATCAGAGTCCTCCGGTTCTGGAACCAGAACTTGATCTGCCGCGAGTCGAGTCCCAGCTCGCGGCTGAGTCTCGCCCGCTGCTTGTCGTCGGGGTGCGGGTGCATCGCGAACGTCCTGCAACAGAGCAACCCAAATCGAGAGTGATCGGCGGCGGCGGCGTCGCCGGAGAGAAACAGAGAAAACAGAGCTAGAGAAATTAAGAGGAAGCGTACGCCTCGAGCTCTTGAATCTGCTGCGGGGTGTGGCGGTACATCCGCTCCTTCCTCCTCCCGGCGCTCTCGTTGGTCTGCTCAAGATCGTTGTTGCGGTCGCCACCGGAAGCCATTTCTCTTTCACTTTCTCTTTCTCCTTCTCCTCTCTTCTTCAAAGACTCTGTTGACGCTGTTGACGTCTCTCCCTGGCCGTGGCCGCCTATTTATAGCCACGGAGCTCGCTCTCTCGCTCGTCGCAGAGCAGAGAGCCTCCTCTGTTAGTGGGGCCCTCCGCTGCCAGCGAGGACAGCCGTTGCGAAGTTCAGAGTCTCCCTTACCATTTTTGGCTCACTGAGCTCAATTTTTATTTATTTATTATTATTATTTATCCAAATTATTGTTTATCCAAATTTCAAGATTTTCCCTGTTTTTTAAATTAAGAGTAAAATTTATGCACAAATCCAATCTCTAAAATATTAATTTCATTTGAAATTTGAACACTAATTCTCTTATTGTTCATCTGATGGTATAACTTATGCACACTTATAATCATATCTCTAAAATATCCGTCCCATTTAGAATTTGAACCCTAATTTTCTTATTACTTCTTTTAGTGTTTTATGAGTGCACTACACTCGTGGAGCGCGAGCTCAATTCTCTAACTCACTCATGCACACATGCTCCTTGACCCCAATCTCACCAATTGGTCTCAATCCACTGCAAAGGTCTCACATTGCCTAACCATGATGCCAATGTAATAGTGACCTACCGAGCAATTGAAGCTTCTGCCTACTTTGAGCTGGAATTTAGGTTTAGGGTTTTGTTTTTGACCCCCATTGTGTAGGAGATCAATAAGTTTGCTTGCTTTGATCCCTCCAAAGGTTATTGATGAAATTCAATTATTAGTTCTCAAAAAACACTAACGACATTCGATCGATCAACCGCGTTAATGTGAAGGGGCCCTTCAAGTAAAGTCGTTTAAATGAATACTTCATGAATCTTTAACGGGTTTTGTCGACTTCTTTCGTATAGAATGTAAATTGTCGTGTATATATATATTAAATGAAAGAAAGTAAATATAGTCGATCTATAATAGTAAATTAATCGGTCATACACTACATTAACTAAGAGAGTGGGTTTAGAAAATAGCTACATTTAGAGAAACTTAGGGGGTTCAAACACCAAATTACACACATCATGTTGAACACTCATTTCATTCATGACTAACATATGTTAACATATTAACTTATCGGGCATGCTTAGTTCGTGCCCTTATCAAGACATAAATGTTAATTTAAATTTAATATATAAAAATAAAATAATTAATTATTTTTTTTTATCTTGTATCTTATTAGTTTCTCTCCATAAATAATTAGTAGGAATTTTTTCCTTCCATCAATTCAAACAAATTTAATTACCAAAAGCCTATGGAATAGAAGGGGATTACTACCTTTCCAAAAGGTGTAATTCAAATTTTGATTTAATTGCTTGCACATGAAAATGAATAAAAAATTGTCAATAAAATATTTTCCTTTCCATATTTTCAATATTCAATGACTGAAATAAATCCAAAATAATTAAATTTTTTTATAATATTTTATTCTTTCTATGACTTAATAGTTGCTTTAGATAGAGACTTGGAATTTTTTTAATTAATAACCTTCTTAGTTTTGGGATTTATTTTAAAGATAATATTAAATAAATTTATTATGTTATTTTTTAATTCCTTTTCAAATTGTGTTGCTTCACGTTGTTCTTCAATATAAAGCATAATTATTTTAAGTAATCTAATTGTAAAATGATTAATTAGCATTTAATTAGATGGAAAATCACATGGTTTGTGAATGAAGTAGAGTAGCATAACTTGCCTATTATTGAAAAGTTATTTTATTAAAAATTAATTAATTAGTCAGAGAAAATTATGATAATATGACATAAAAATAATAATAATAAAGTTGAGTGATTATCTAGTTTTAATTGGTATATAAATGCTTGGAAGACGAGAAGCATGCACTTGCCTATTAAATTATAATTTAATATTATTTGAGTTTGTATTTTAATTTGCGCTTAATGTTTTATTCATCCTTGTGTTTTAATACTATATAATATATATACTATAATTTATTATTTTTTTTATTTCTTAACATATTATACTATACAATATATATATAATTTTAAATTATTAACCCAACTCGAATAGTTTATTTTCTCAGATATATATTAATGGAAAAGGTAAGGCAGAAGAATAAAGGAAGTTTTTTTTTTTTTATTATTTTGAAAGAGGGGGTTATGGCTATAAATGAGGTAAGTCGAGAAAGTTTTTTACTGTGTAATCTTATTTCATAAGATAATTATAAATCGGTTGTTTAAGTTTGTTTGATTTTTTTTTTCAAGCTTGATCTGGTAGATTATTTAATTTAGATGTTATCAATATTGTTAAATATGTTCGGTTTGTTTAGTTTAACTAGATATTACATGTTTCTTTTCCTCATTTTGAGAGTTTTTTGATTTATTTATAAGTGATAATGCAATTCACAAGTTTATTTTCTTTGCATATATGGTTCATTAATATTATTTTTTATAGCCTTGGTAGGGTGTCGTGGCTAGACCCTTTAACAGTAGATCAGAAGTTTAAGGTTCAAGACTCAAATATAACGCATTGTGAGGGGCTTTTGCCCTCAATGAGTAGCGAATTCGAGAATGATGGCTATCCTCACGATAGGTCTTCATATGCATTTTCTTGATTTATCCTGCTGGCTTGTGAAAAATTTTTATAGAACCAAACCGATTACCTCATAATTAGTCAGGCTGAAAACTCAAATATGTGTGCCAACTAAAATAATAATAACAATAACAATATTCTTTATGAACATTGCATAATCTCTATTATTTTTTTATAATCTAGGTGTCTAGACTTCGCTCAATCAATCTTAAAGGCAGACGGTCTTCTTCTCTAGTTTTCCTAT
This sequence comes from Zingiber officinale, assembly GCF_018446385.1. NCBI lineage: Eukaryota > Viridiplantae > Streptophyta > Magnoliopsida > Zingiberales > Zingiberaceae > Zingiber > Zingiber officinale. The sequence goes on from NC_055989.1 coordinate 68,913,393, forward strand.
TAGATAAGTTTAGAGCACAACTTATGCACACTTAGAGACTGACCTCTAGAATATTCGTGATTAAATTCGAACTCTAGTCTTTTTATTTATTTTCCTAACTATTTTATTATTGCACCACATCTGTTGGAACTCATAATCTTCATTCATAAACATAAACGTCATCAGAAGATATATGTATTTAAATTTATTCATTTAATTTAATAAATTTATTCATTTAATTTAATAAATTTATTTATTTAATTCACTTTGCATATATTAAATGAATATAAATAAATTCTTATTGATTAGACCAAGGGATGAGTTGACTTCTTGATGTATATGTAATTGAGCTCTTTCGATAGGTCGGATGCATGCTAGATCGACTTATGTTGGGTTGGCTTCTATCGAGTCGACTTCTGTCATATGTGGAGTTTATCGAGTCAGCAAATTGTTAGGCTAAGCAATGCAAGGATGCCAGTGAAGGTCTCCGGTGAAGGCAATGACAATGAAAAGGATTTAAAAAGGGATTAAAAGGGAGGTCAAGACATGCCTTGGCGAGACTCTTCCGACACTCAAATCAAAATCCAGAGAAGGTAGAAGATGATAATAATGGAGTGGAAGTTGTGAATGCCAATATCACTATTGATCATTCCCGCGAACGTCAATGAGTGAATCACCGATGAGTTGACTCTATTGCTAACTTAATTGTCAATCGTCAAGTAACAACAAGGATGATGATATGGTTGGGAACCAAGATGAAGATAAACAAGAAGAAAAGGGTTAGAATGATAACCAAGGGATTTTTGGTGCAACCACTCTGATGCTCAAGTTAGAGGATGAAGTGTTGGTGCGGGAAGTATCCGACGATCGAACCTAAGTTTTGATAATGGCAAAAGATTCAAAGTTAAGGTGGTTGGTGATCTAACGGTCTGAATGAGATTGCAGGAAAGTCTTAAGTGTACTTAGGCAAAAGCCCTAACTGTGGTTAGGCAAGGTGAAAACCCTAGGGGGTGGTAACCCTAGGTCATATGGGGTGGTAACCCTATGCGCAAAGTCTTGGTGGGTCGAGTGCTTCAGGCAAAAGTCCTGGGGGGGGGGGGGGGGAACCCTAGGTGGAAAGTCCTGGTGTCGCGAACCAGGTGAAAGACTGGACCAGCCGGGAAGTGGGCGTCCAACAGAGAGTCCAGAAGCATCGAGCACCGAGCAAAAGTCCAGTCGATCTGGAGGATCGTACTGACAACAGGTAAATCTCCTGAGTGGAGTAGGTGAGGACGCGTTCCCCGCAGAGGGAACAGTAGGCGTCGGGTCGACCTAGGGTTTCCGGTTGGAAACCCGAAGTCAGACTCGAACAGTCCGATGATTGTCATTCACTTATATTATTATGTTTTATGTGCTAAATTTGTGCTGCAGGGTATATTTGGGATTAATGTATCTTGCAGGGACCAAAGTGCAAAGAATAGTCTCGGATGAACAGTACCGAGGTGCCTCCATGGAGCTTGGAGGTGCCTCGGGTGCGAGCCGAAGCCAGCTGTCCAGAAGGGATGGAGGTGCCTTGAAGGAAGCTTATGCCTTGAACAGGTGGTTTAAGGCGCCTTGGACAGTGATGAAGGCGCCTTGAGATGGATAAAAGGCAGCGGTCAAAGCTTCATCGCAGAGTCATTTCCGGGATAAAACTTAGGGATTCAAGGCGCCTTGGAGCCTGATGGAGGCGCCTTGAACTCCCTTTATAAGAGGGTCTCGACCAGCAGCTCTTAACAACTTCCTCTAAGCAACCTTTCTTTAATGTGCTGTCAACGAGACGACGCAGAAGTGTTGCGAATACTTCCCGACGACTCGGAGCTTCAAATATGATATTTCCTAAGTGTCGTTGGTATTTTTAATTACTGTTTTAAATTATATTTAGCTTGAAATAATTTCGTGCTTATAGTTGTTGCCCACGGAAAGCGATCAAGGATCGCGGGCCTTCGAGTAGGAGTCGCTACAGGCTCTGAACGAAGTAAATCCCTTGTGTTTGTGTGTTTGTTTTTATTCCGCTGCGTTTATTTACTCGACTGCTTTTACGATTCCGAAACGAACGAAATAGCCGCGAGCGCTATTCAACCCCCTCTAGCACTTCTCGATCCAACAATTGGTATCAGAGTGGGGTCGCTTCGAATAGTTGAAACTACCATTCAAGCATTTTTTTGGTGGCTTTTTCGTCTGTTTAGGCTAAAAATAAAACTATTTACGCCTTTCGTTTTTTTCCTCCAAAACTGTGTTCAAAAAATTCATTTTCATCTTTTCACAATTGATTGAGATTAACGAAATATCGCATTTAGCAAATTTTGAAATAATATTTTAATAATATTTTTTATTATTTTATTATTTTTTTCTCAAAATTTGTAAATTGCTATTTCTATCTTTATTCTGCACTACTAATCCAAGACCAAGTCTTGGAACAAGACTTCTTGTTTCTTTGTGTGCAAGATTTATTTCTCAAATGACCATCAAGAAGGCTACAACACTGCTCGTCCCCCGCTCTTCTCCGGCGAAGACTTCGGCTATTGGAAGTGCCGAATGGAGTCTTTTCTCCAGGCCCAGTTCGACATATGGATGATGGTCAAGATTGGATTCGAACTACCAACTGACGGAACAGGCAAACCAACACCATGCGAGAACTGAGATCCTATCCTAATCAAGAAAGTAGAGGTCAACACCAAAGCGACCTACACCCTACAGTGCGAACTAACAAATTCAGAGCTTGATCGAGTTGGAAAGTTCTTAAGTGCGAAGGAGTTATGGGAGAAGCTGATTGAGCTTCACGAAGGTATTTCTGATACGAAAATAGGTAAGCATGTTTTAATTAACGAATTATTTGAGCAGACTAATACTACTCCGGTCGAGAAAGATGTTGCGTCATTTGCAGGTACAAGCAAGATGAAGAAAGTGTTAAAAGCAACATGGTCCGAGTCATTAGACAAATCTGAATCCGATGAAGAAGAACATGCAAGCCTCCTCGCTCTACCAGTACTAGCACATGTTACCGAAACTGAGTCCGAGCTTGAATCCGAAACCGACAACGAATCAGACATCGAGTCCGAGCGAAGCCACGGATCCGTATCCGTTTCCGAAGGACCCAAACCCACTGTAAGTTCTATAATGTCTAGTATTAACCTAGATAATTCAGAAAACTTAATTCCTTACATGCTTAAGAAGTTGGCCAAATCTAACGTCCGGGTTAAGTCACTTCTAAAGGAGGTAACAACCCTTAAATAAGTGACTAACTCAAGTCCCTTAACTGAGTCAGTTCAAATTGGAAGTTCAACTCAAGTCCAACAACTTGAGGAAGAAAATTCCAATTTGAAAACTCAAATTAAAGAACTCAAGGACACGTTGGAACGGTTCACCTTGGGTTCCAAGAATCTGGATCTGATTTTTGGAAAATAGCGAGCCGTTTACAACAAATCCGGACTTGGATTTAAAACTAAAAGAAAATACAAATCGTATTTATCATTAGTAAATAGAAATAATAGAAAGGTAGTCCAAGCATGAGTATCTAAGTCCAACTTGGTCAATCAAGTTGGACTTGGTCAATATTGGGTCCCCAAGGATCAAGTCTATTATCTTGATAGACCTTATCGAGGCTATGATCCAAGGGGAGCAAAAACAAAAATTATATTAATTAATAAATAAATAATGAAATTGATCTTAATAAATAAATAAATAAATAAATAAATAAATAATTATCTTAACAAATAAAATTAAAGGAATATAATTAAAATTTTAAAAACAAGCTAAAAAGAAAAACAATAAAAATAAAACTAAATTAATTAAATTAAAATTAAAATTAAATAAACTTAAAATTCAAATTAAATTAAAATCAAATTAAATAAACTTAAAATTAAAATTAAATTAAAATCAAGTTAAATTTGAATTAAAATAAATCAAAATCAAATTAAAATCCAAAGGAAGGCTCCAGAATAGTTGGCACCTCCGAACTTAATCCACCCGATAAGGGTAACTAAGAGTAGACTACCCGGTAGGGCAATTAAGGATAGATTAAAATGGGCTAAATTTAACTTGACCCACGGTACTGGTGAAGTATTGGATGATAGTACGTTGGGGAAACTTAGTCATCGCATGTCTAGGAAGATATGGCTTCGACCTGGTGCATTTGGCTAAGTGGAACTGACCGAAGCTATCCTTTATGGATCCTAACTAGTTAGACCAAGGTTTTGTACTAAGTTCAATGGGTAGGATTATTTGAAAAACCTCGAAGGCATGGTTACTTTAATGATATCCTTGTGACTCACCATAGCCTAGAATTTTATCCAAAGAACGCCTACTTGTTGAACCCAAAGCTAAACCTGAATCTAACACAAAGTTAAACATAACCCTAAAATTGAACCTAATTCATCTCACAAAAATTATAGAATTATCTGATTGAAAATTTAGATCGGGTGAGATGACTAAGGAATATAAATTTAAAAGAGAATCAAATTAGAAATTCAAATTCAAATTAAATTCGTAATTAATATTATTTTTCAAATGAAATTAACTCAAAATTATTTTTCAAAAATTATTTGAAAAATCTTTAAAAAAATTATTTGAAAAACCTTTTAAAAAAATTATTTAAAAATATTTTAAAACGTAATTTCAAAATTATTTTAAATCTTTTAAAAGAAATCATTTTAAAAATCTTTTAAAACTTAATTTCAAAATTATTTGAAAAATCTTTTAAAATTATTTAAAAATATTTTAAAACTCAATTTCAAAATTATTTGAAAACTCTTTTAAATTATTTAAAAATATTTTAAAACTTAATTTCAAAATTATTTGAAAATCTTTTAAAAAATCATTTTAAAAATCTTTTAAAACTTAATTTCAAAATTATTTAAAAAATATTTTAATAAATTATTTAAAAATCTTTTAAAAAATTATTTAAAAATCTTTTAAAACTTAATTTCAAAATTATTTGAAAAATCTGTTAAAAAATTATTTAAAAATCTTTTAAAACTTAATTTCAAAAATATTTTTAAATCCTTTTAAAGAAATCATTTTAAAAATCTTTTAAAACTTAATTTCAAAATTATTTGAAAAATCTTTTAAAAAATATTTAAAAATCATTTTAAACTTAATTTCAAAATTATTTTAAATCTTTTAAAAGAAATCATTTTAAAAATCTTTTAAAACATAATTATTTGAAAAATATTTTAAAATCTTTTAAAACTTAATTTCAAAATTATTTTAAATCTTTTAAAAAATTCTTTAAAAATTATTTTAAATCTTTTAAAAAAAATTCTTTAAAAAATTATTTGAAAAATATTTTTAATACCAATTTCAAATTTACTTTCAAAATATTTTAAAAATCATTTCAAAATTACTTTAAAAATATTTATATACCAATTTCAAAATATTTTAAAAATTATTTTAAAAATATTTTTAAAATTAATTTCAAAATTATTTAAAAATTATTTGAAAAATCTTTTGAAAATTATTTGGAAAATCTTTTGAAAATTCTTTTAAAAAATCTTTTGAAAATTCATTGCAAAATCATTTAACAAATTTTTGAAAATCATTTCAAAATATTATTCAATTAATTTCTGAATATTATTCAATTAATTTCAAAATATTAATTAATTTAAAAGGGTTTAAAAATCCTTAATTCTCAAATCATATTATAAAATGATGATTGCAAATGTTAACTCCAATTAATTTTTAAATATATTCTCAAAAGTTTAATAGTTACTCATTTGAAATTCAAGCTTATATTTTCAATAGTTTTATTGACAAAGTTAACTTTATCTCACACTCACTCATAAGCTAAACATGCCTGAATACCTAGAATGGGTGAGATGGAAAATTAGGCAAAATATAAAAGACCTATTATATTTTATACATGCTTGAACTCTAGGACCCTAGGAATTCATGTTTGCATTAATTAAGGAAGAGTAAGCGGAGTCAAACTAACTATCAAGTAACTTTTGAAAAACTTTTCAAATTTAATTAAATATCTTTCGAAAAACTTTTCAGATTTAACTCAGTATTAAATGGTCTTTCAAAACTATCTCTAATTTAGCTATTCTGACTCAAACTATGCCGGGTGCAAATTAGACAGAAAAAGTACAAGTGGTAGCTGCCAAATCCTAGGTCAGTGCCTAGTAAGTTGGTTAAGTAGAAAGCAACATTGTGTTGCTTTGTCCACCACTAAAGCTGAATACATGGCCCTAGGAGAGTGTGCCTCTCAACTTTTGTGGATAATGCATACCTTAAAAGACTATTAATTAGAATATAAAAATACAAGAATCTTAATTGATAATATAAGCTCAATTAATCTAACTAAAAATCCAATTCACCACTCTAGGACTAAACACATAGAGGTAAAACACCACTTTGTAAGGGATCACGTAGCTAAAGGTGAAATTGCACTCAACTATGTTAAGTCCAAATCAAACCTAGCTGATATTTTTACAAAATCTTTACCTGAACTTGAGTTCAGTACACTAAGAAGACAAATAGGTATGTGCTGGGTAGAGTAGACATTGATTTTCGAATCAAATCTCCACTTTTTCTGCATTTTAAATCTACTCATCTAATGTTTTAAAAATTCTAGGAAAATATTGTTTCTAAAAATTCCAGTTTTACTAGACTTTCAAAAGTTGGACTTAGTTTAGGCTCTACCCTAGAAATCATGTTCCCCTAGATTTAAGCCAGAGTATCTCACAAACACCTAGGCATACCTTGCTTGTGTTTGAAAAACATAGAATGGTGTGAGATGCATAGGGTACAGCCTGGACTCAAGAATGCTTATTTCTATGCATCAATATGAGTCTGGACATTAAATACTTTATTAACAGTAATCAAGTCAAGTCTTCCAGCCTTAGTCAACTCTAACTGGACTAAATGACTTAACTTGACTAACCAAGTGAAAGCTGCTGCCTTCTAGGCAATCAGCAAGTATCTAAAGGTTAGACAGTTGGTGAAGGAAATGAAAATATTAAGATTAAGCATGCTTGTACTTTAGGGCTCTGATACCTGATCAAAACCAATTAGATAATTTGATTGCTATTTAACTTGACTCATGCTTGGACTTAAGGACCAACTGAATAAATAACCTAAATTAAATTTTTAGCTACTCTCTCTCTTCATCCTAAAATATTAACAAGTTCTTACTCCTAATTTTTCAAAAATAAGTATTATTTTATTCAAATTAAGCTAAGTATCTTTTCACTTAAGCTATATTTTCAAAATTCAATGTTTGCAAAAAGCTTAGCTAAGTGATTCATATAGCAACTTTTAAACTTTTTCAAACTTAGCCAACCTTGAAACCTAACTTTATAAATTCTTGCTAAGATATTTTCCTAAGTTACCTTTCAGATTCATTCTTTACTTCGCTAAAAATATTAAAAATTATAGTTTTGCAAAATTTTAACTCATTGCTTTCAAAATTTTAGGTGAATTTTTTTTCTCGAAGTCAACTTAGCACTTATCCCGTTTTTCAAAGCCTAATCTGTTTTTCAAAAAGAAAATTTGAAAATTGTTTAAAACTGGCTTATTTTTGATAAATGACAAAGGGGGAGAGTAGGGAATTCAAAAGTAAAAGAAAGTCTAATTCAAAAAGAAAGCCCTGTATTAAGTGGGAGCTTCACAAAGTTTAAGTGTTAGCTTAAGTTATGCTTGTATTTGAACTTATGTACTTAAGCTTGCTCACTTACACTTTTTAAGTATCTTATGCATTTGTTTTACTTAACTTTGAATTTCGGTTGCCATAATCAAAAAGGGAGAGATTGTTGGTGCGGGAAGCATCCGATGATTGAACCTGAGTTTTGATAATGGCAAAAGATTCAAAGTTAAGGTGGTCGGTGATCTAACGGTCTGAATGAGATTGCAGGAAAGTCCTAAGTGTACTTAGGCAAAAGCCCTAACTGTGGTTAGGCAAGGTGAAAACCCTAGGAGGTGGTAACCCTAGGTCATATGGGGTGGTAACCCTATGCGCAAAGTCTTGGTGGGTCGAGTGCTTCAGGCAAAAGTCCTGGGGGGGGGGGGTAACCCTAGGTGGAAAGTCCTGGTGTCGCGAACCAGGTGAAAGACTGGACCAGCCGGGAAGTGGGCGTCCAACAGAGAGTCCAGAAGCATCGAGCACCGAGCAAAAGTCCAGTCGATCTGGAGGATCGTACTGGCAACAGGTAAATCTCCTGAGTGGAGTAGGTGAGGACGTGTTCCCCGCAGAGGGAACAGTAGGCGTCGGGTCGACCTAGGGTTTTCGGTTGGAAACCCGAAGTCAGACTCAGATAGTCCGATGATTTATTATATTTTATGTGCTAACTTTGTGTTGCAGGGTTTGGGATTAATGTATCTTGCAGGGACCAAAGTGCAAAGAATAGCCTCGGATGAACAGTACCGAGGTGCCTCCAGGGAGCTTGGAGGCGCCTCGGGTGCGAGCCGAAACCAGCTGTCCAGAAGGGATGGAGGCGCCTTGAAGGAAGCTCAAGGCCCCTTGAACAGGTGGTTTAAGGCGCCTTGGACAGTGATGAAGGCGCCTTGAGATGGATAAAATGCAGTGGTCAAAGCTTCATCGCAGAGTCATTTCCGGGATAAAACTTAGGGATTCAAGGCTCCTTGGAGCTTGATGGAGGCGCCTTGAACTCCCTTTATAAGAGGGTCTCGACCAATAGCTCTTAACAACTTCCTCTAAGCAACCTTTCTTTAACGTGCTGTCAACGAGACGACCCAGAAGTGCTGCGAATACTTCCCGACGACCCGGAGCTTCAAATATGATATTTCCTAAGTGTCGTTGGTATTTTTAATTACTGTTTTACATTGTATTTAGCTTGTAATAATTTCGTGCTTATAGTTGTTGCCCACGGAAAGCGATCAAGGATCGCGGGCCTTCGAGTAGGAGTCGCTACAGGCTCCGAACGAAGTAAATCCCTTGTGTTTGTGTGTTTGCTTTTATTCCGCTGCATTTATTTACTCGACTGCTTTTACGATTCCGAAACGAAAAAAATAGCCGCGAGCGCTATTCACCCCCCTCTAGTGCTTCTCGATCCAACATGGAGAATATGAGTATTAGGGTTTTGATGTACGTAGGTGTGCGTATGTACCTAGATACCAGAAATTATTATCTTTTATAAGGAGACCATAGATTCTTTCCTTCTATTCCTTTTTCCATATTGCCATTATTTAATTCCTTAAATAAAGTGAGATTTGTTCACATTGCTATTTTTATTCCGAAAATAATCTGAGATTTATGTGATGATTATCCTTTTCTTAAAATAATCTGAGCTTTATGTAATGATTTTTTCCCTAAAATGGCCATGCATCCTATGTCGCCAAGAGGTTGGGAAGACAAGGAGGTAGACCCAAGAGTTGAGAGAACTGGAAGGCTAAGGAGGCAGGAGGCCCGAGAGTCGAGAGCCTGGAGGCTAAAGAGCTGGGAGACCCGAGAGACTAGAAGCTGGGAGGTCCGAGAGGCCAAGAGATAGAGGCCAAGGAGTCGGGAGGCCCTAGAGTTAGAAGCCGGGAGGCTAAGAAGTTGAGAGGCCAGAGAGACTAGGAGGCTAAGGAGTCGGGAAGTTTGAGAGACCAAGAGGCTAAGGAGCCTGGAGGCCCTAGACTTTTCTCTGTTGGAACCATCTTAGCAGTTTTCATCAATCTTTTCTTATCCACATGGTGCCTATTGATCATTCCTCGGATCACAATTCTCCCCTTCAAGTCTAATTGAAGAAAGTGAGAGTTTGACTGACTGAACCATTGTGTAATTGGAATGATCCCATATGTCTCGACTACTTAATCTGTAACGACCCGCCTTCTACTGACTAGGCTGTGAGGCCAATCGTTACATTATGCTGTGCTAACTATTCCCTGATCATCATTAAATCTAAGTGCGGAAGCTGTACTAATTAAAATTTTGCTAACTATTATCATTTCTTGGTTCTACATGTGCTAAGGGGTGTGATCTAAACTATTCATGACATATATTACATTCCCTAATGGTCAAGGAACTTAATTAAGGGTTTCTCACTGATATCAGGCCTCCCAATCGATCCACGGATCGATTGGAATGGCCGGATCGATCCGTGGATCGATCCAGGTGGCTACTGTATGTGGGGCTTAGGTTGGATCGATCCAGCACGCTACTGTGCTCGGGCAATATTCTGGATCGATCGGCTGATCGATCCAGACTGGCCAATCGATCCAGTGATCGATCCCAGAGCCTTCTGTTCGCGACAGAATTTGCTGGATCGATCGGCTGATCGATCCAGAGGCCTACTGTTCACGGTACGAACTTCTCAATCGATCGGCTGATCGATTGAGAAGCCTCCAATCGATCAGCCGATCGATTGGGGTTTCTGATTTCGTACCAGAAGTCTGATTTCAGCACTTGTTCGTGCCAAAACTTCCCATGTCAATCTTAAACTAAATGTAAAACATTCTAACATCACACAAATAGTATTTTAAGCATGATAGGGTGCATGACCAGCTAATTCATAGCAATTAATATACTAAGGTGCAAAACAATAAAATGCTAAAATGTTCTAATGCTTAAACAAGCTTGCTGGAATTCCCTAAGATCTCTATTCCAAGTTCCATCCACACACATCTTCATCGTTGCATTGACCTCCAGCCTCCGCTAGTCCATCTTTCCTTTACCTTTATCTGCAGTATAAGGAAAAGAAAGTATCTGTAAGCTTTCGCTTAGTAAGAAACCATCTACCTCACTAAAACATGCAATCGATGCAAATCATGCTTTGAAAACATGCTATTTGAAAAGAACATACTGAATATGCTAAACATGGCTTGGCATACAACACATAGAAATAAAACTGATCATAGCAATAGAACTAATCATAAACTATCATGTTGTATCAACAGAAAATTAAACTGATATAAAACTGAGCTAAGCTAATACTAATCTGATGCTAAAGCTGACTTAACTCACATGACTAATTTGTGATGTTTGAAAACTATATTCATAAGTAGATTAAAATAATAATCAAGCTGCTGTTTGGGCCCGACAACTGTACTTTGCTGTGCGCGCATCCCCAACTAGACCCGGGTTTACAAGTCCCGAATTTAGTAGGGTTACTAGGTTAGCTGAACCTAGGGACGACTATGGGAGTCCAACCCAATGGATATCTAATCCAGTACAGTGCCACTGAAAAAGTAAATACTGAACATAGCTAATTATTGATTGTCTTGCTCTTTCTAGATTATCTGAACCTAGAGCTAGGTTGTCTGAACCTAGAGGCGACTGTGGGAGCTCACTGATGAGCTCTCTAAATAGATGTCACAAATAAACTCCCAAATTAATATTATGATCGAAAACCCACAACTACACAAGAAATGTTTTAGTATAAGGCCCGAGTCGAATTTTCGAGGATTATGCTAGAACGTGCTTGTTTTGGATTAAGAACACACTTTTTGGGTTTTCTAGTTATAAAATGGGGATTTGGTATTCAAAATAAAATCATAGAACTAGAAATGAATTCAAGAACTTAAATTACCCTACTGCAGAATTAATTCTAAGAACTAAAAGAAACAAAACTTCAACTATTGCTGCACAAATCTATAAAACTGCAAAGATGCAAATCTGCAGAAGTAAGCTTATGCTAAATAAAACTCAACCTGCTGTGATTATTAAAACCTGCACATTCTAGATTCATCTTGATTAAACTAGATCACTAATCTCAAACTACCAGCAATTAAAGAGAAACTAAATCTGCTTAGCTAACCTAATTTACCTAATGTAGAATCAAAATGCAACTTACTTATAAACTAATGAATAGCTTAAACAAAACACAGCAGAACCTATTGTACTAAACAGAACACGAAAACAAGTTGCAGAATTCAAGTTGTCCTAACTACAGAACCAAAACATGCAAAAGCTAAACTTCACATCTAATTCATCTCACTACAAATTCTCTACTCCTTAACTCCAACTAAAATATCAATGGATGAACGATTAAAACAGAAATGCTAATTTCAGGCAAAGAAAATAGAACTGCAGCAATTCTGCTGCACGAACAGAACTAAACAGCACACAAAAATAGAACTAAGCATATCAGATTCATGTAGAAAATGAAATTACAACTAAATCCAGACTATAAACTATCAGATTCAGAAACAAATCTGCAGGAATAAGAAAATCTAAACAGAGAAATAACTATAGAAAATCTAAACATCCCTACACCAAATCTTAAACCAAACTTGTCTTCTCCTTGCCGTCACACAAGGAATCTGCAGAGAACACTCCAACAGAAATCGATCTGGTGTTCTCAAGCTTCAAGACGATTCAGATTTCCTTGCATTAGCTCACAAAATTTCAGGAAGGTCAGTTCTGAAATGGTTCTCTGCTGCGTTTTCTGGAAATGGCGTCGCGAGCTGACGAAGAAAGCTGGGAACGTTGAAATGCTGTCGGAAATGGTTCAGAATCACTGGAGGACCACCGCCAATGATCCCGTGAAGGAATGGAAACTCAGACCAGAAGAACGCCGCTGGTCTGAGCTGAAAATCGCAGCTCGCCGCTACAGTTCGCCGCACGCCAAATCAGCTCGTTGATGAGAACCGATGGTCGGAATCTGATCGTCGGAGGTTGAGGAACTCCACGTCGGTGAGGACAAGCTTGTTCGAAGCTCTGGAAGAAGGGAGGGAGCTGCGTCGCGCCGTCGAAAGAGAAATGGCACGATGAACAGTAGCGAGCTCACTGTTCACCGTGCCAAAAATTCCCTTTTATACCTAGGGTTTGGTCCAGCTGGGGTTTGACTCGAATCCAAGCTCAATTTGGGGTCAGTTAGGGTTTTGGGCTTCATTTGGTTAAGTGAACCATGCCTTCACTTGAATCATGAACTCATTAGTGCCCTACAAGACCAAATTCACATAATGAGAAATAAATCATGCATAAGATGGAAAAATATCATAAAGCTCATAAAAACCTTGTTTGGGGAAACATGATCAAAATTGGAATTAAACATGTGCAAATATATAAAGAACACCAAATATTAGCCCAAAATTAATGTGTCAATTCATAGCTTATCAAATCCCCCACACTTATTCTTGCACGCCTCGTGCAAGTGAGCCCACTAAAATATTAACTAAGATGGTACCTCCTTCTCCTAACTATTCTTGATCATATCTAAAAGAAAGTAAAAGGAAGTTACAAGTAAGTATCAAGTTTCATAGACTCACACATTCACGACCTCTATTTTCACCTTGGTTTGATACTTAGTAAGTTTCATCCATCATGAATAAAATGAAAATGATAACATTTCTAATTCTCCCAAGGTAATTTGAGGTGGCTCTCTATTAATCTCAAATCTTGCAAAGGTGGAGGGCACTCAAGCTACTCATAGCAAATCCACTACCATAAGCTTGCTTTTCATCTAATTCAACCTCCATCACAGATATTAAGATGCATAATCATGAAAATTTACCACCATTGGGAAAGAGATCGAAATCAGATGTAAATGAAAGAATTACTACTAATGGAGCAAATAAAAAGATAAAGTTCAACTCAAGGTGGAAGACATGGAACTAGAATGCTATGTGATGTTCAATTTTGACCAAACATGAATTTCTGCATTTCTTCTTTCCACTGTTTTTTTTATACTGATTTGGCTTTGTAGCACACCAACCTGCACTCTACCTTTGACTCCACTCATTTCTAGTGCAGATTATATAGTTTCTCATCCTCAAGTTTCGGATTCTGAAAATAGAAACTAAACTCTGTTTTTGCCAATTCTTAGCTGCACATTCTTCCAAATTCCCAATTGAATATGAATTTCTTTGATTTGATTCATCACATGCTCTGAGTTCAACATTTATGATCAGAAATGTCTAAGTTCTGATAAAGTTTTTTTTTTTTTTTAACTTCTACACAGCAAGATTATGAATCTGTTCCTTAATTTGCTATTTTTCGTTCCAATACATTTCATCCAATTCTCCCCAGCTAGTAAATCTTGGAAGACGTCACATTTAGCAATGAATCAAGATAACTCAAATTCCATTCACTTCAGATCTGGATAGCAAGGAAACTTGGCACAATTCAACAAATTGTCTTTGGCACAAAACTGGTTTGCCTTTACTCAGCAGATCCGGATGCAATTCTTTTGCAGATGTTCACTTTTTTTTTTCCTATTAACACTCTCTTCTGCATTTGACAGGCAGTAAAGCTTACTTTCTTTCCCTGCAATAACACAAAAATTTCAGCTTGGATTTACTTTTTCTCACTGCAGTAACAGTCCAGATTTCAGGCTGCACTTATGATTCAGTTTCCAGCTCCAGCTTTGTTCTCTGTTAGGTATTAGATTTCTTGTCCAAAGTCTTGTAAACCCTGGAGAAGAAAGTTATCCATTCATCACCACTAAGTAACAGCTGGATTTCAGATTTTTCCATATTCCAGTAACCCTTGAACTCATTTCTGCACAGCCAATACTGATTTCAGTTTGTCTTCAATGCTGATTTTGTACCAACTTGCCCCTGTTAAGCCTTAAGAATTTCCAACACTTCTTCATCTTGCCTCTTCAAAACCTTTACAATGCATATCCAAAGACCTTCCATTTTTCAGCAACCCTGGCTCATCACAATTCTCATTCCAAATTGGCACAAAACTGCAAAACTGCATCTTCTGATTTTCCATTTCCTGCAAAACTGCATTTTGCATTGCTGAATTCAGTTTATCTTCAAATGCTACCCTTTGTATCAATCTATCAAGGTTTCAACATCTCCCAATGGTTCAAATTCATCTCCCAATAATCATAAAACTGCCATTTCTGCACACACTGTACTTGCTGAAAATTCTGCACTATACTCCCTTCAAGTATCCTTCTCTTTGTTTTGTTATTAATGAATCTCAATAGAAGCTATTAATGCCAATATCCCTTTTGTTACTTCATGTTTCAACACTTCATCTGAGCTTCTTTTCTCCTTGGGACCATTGCTTAATTCTTGATACTTCAACAGCTCTCAACTTCCTTCTTCACAGATTTTCACAATTCCCTTCACAATTCTCTGAATTTTTCAGCTTAATATTTACTATCCTCAACTGATGTTGCTGCTCGCACTCCAAGCTTCCTCAATTCACTGATCTTTATAGTCATTTGCGTCAAAGGATAGCTTTTTTTTTTATTTAATTTCAGCTAACAACATCCTTAGAAGTTGCTGAAAACTCTTAATGTACCAACTGTTCTTGCCTTCTTTTATCATTTCTTGTTTTGCATACCATTTGTTTCAACATCTTCTCAAATTCCCCATAAACTTCCTTCACTTTGAATCCTGCATTCTTGTTTTTGATACAAAACTGATACAAATTCAGCACTGCACTTCAAAATTCTGTTCTTTAAACTGTCCATGCATCCAAATTCCAATCTATTCACTAACAATAACACTTAACCTCTTCTCTTGCTGCCCTTGCAATGGCACAAAATTTCCACATTTCTCTTCAAAATCTGCCATGCTTGAATTCTGCACTTATTCATTTCTGTCATTCCATCATCATCCTTCACTGCTTCCTCAAACACATAATTCCAGCACCTATTCGAACTAAACACCTCCCCCACACTTACTCTTTTGTCCGTCCCGGCCAAAATAAAATCATCACATATCATCCAAGATAACCACATCCAAAGAAATAAAACATGAGAAAAGAATAAAGATATGATGATTTATGACAAGAGAAATAGCAAAAATAGGTGAGGGCAATGTGACAATGGAGTAACCTTCATGAAAATGACTTAATATTGTTCTAGTGGTATTAAATAGATTTAAAGCAAGTTCCAGAGTGAAATAAGCTACAAGTGCATCACTCAAATAGGCTCAAACCTCACTAGGTAAATAAAAGTTATCATACCATTTCATCAATCAAGAATCCATCACTAGTATCAACCTCTTGCAATCCTAGAGTTCATTCATGCAATAAAGTCTTTAAACAAGATAATCAAATTTAACATCCCTTTTCAAATCCCTTAAAATGATACAAGGAAATGTCAAAAGAAGGAAGTACCATTTATTCCTAAAACAAAGACTAACAAACTCAAAGAAATGGTAACTATCATAAAACCTAAATTTCAAAACTATAACTATGCAAAAATAAAAAACTACTAATGTAACTCAAAATTTATTGATGCAAGAAAATTCTAATGAAACCGAAACTTGTCCTAACATATAAGAAAAACTACTAAAATCTAAAATTTATTCATTTGCAAGGAAACAAAAGATAAAGTAAAACTCCCCTCTAGGTCGGGTAGATAGCATCAACATGTTCCATTTCCTCCACCATCAAGCCCTTCACTTTTTCATGAAACCTTTTAAGCCTTTGTCCATTCACTTTAAAAACCCGGCCAGTAGACATATCCTGGATCTCAACCACTCCATAAAAGAACACATTAGTAACACAATAAGGTCCTTCCCATCTGGATCTCAACTTACCTTTAATCAATTTGAGACGAGATCGATATAGAAGTACTTTGTCACCAATTTGGAAATATTTCACCTTAATTTGTTTGTCATGAAATCTCTTGGTCTTTTCTTTATAAATCCGTGAGTTCTCAATGGCTTCCAATCTAATCTCTTCAAGTTCTTGCAGTTGCAACTTTCTTTCTTCTCCAACCGTGTCACTATCAAGGTTGCATGCTTTAACCGCCCAATACGCCCTATGTTCAATCTCCACAGGAAAATGACATGCTTTTCCATACACAATCCTGTAAGGGGACATTCCAATAGGGGTTTTGAAAGCTGCCCTATATGCCCAAAGTGCATCTTCAAGTCTTTTGCTCCAATCTTTTCTATCCGGTCTCACAGTCTTTTCAAGAATTGATTTCACCTCCCTGTTAGACACTTCTGCTTTACCATTTGTTTGCGGGTGATAGGATGTAGAAACTTTATGTGTAACCCCGTACTTATGTAGCAAAGCCTTCATGTGTCTGTTACAAAAATGAGACCCTTGATCACTAATGATCGCCCTGGGTACTCCAAACCTGCAAAATATGTGAGACCTGACAAAACTAACAACAACAGAAGAGTCATCAGTCCGAGTGGGAATGACCTCCACCCATTTGGAAACATAATCAACTGCCAATAAAATGTATACAAATCCAAAAGAGACAGGAAATGGACCCATAAAGTCAATACCCCAAACATAAAAAATCTCACAAAATAATATAAATTGTTGAGGCATTTCATTTCTAAGTCCTATGTTCCCAGTTCGTTGACACCTATCACATGATCGATAAAAAGCATAAGCATCACAAAAAAGGGTAGGCCAATACAAACCACATTCTAATATTTTCCTAGCAGTTCTTTGTGGTCCAAAATGTCCTCCACACTCAAAAGAATGACAAAAAGTAAGTACAGACTGAAACTCAGAGTCAGGTATGCATCTCCTAATGATCTGATCACTACAAAACTTCCACAAATAAGGATCATCCCAAACATAGAATTTTGAATCACTTTTTAATTTATCTCTTTGAGCTTTCAAAAATTGTTTGGGATAAACATGTGCAACTAAGAAATTCACTAGATCTGCATACCATGGAGACTCACCCTGCAGCTGTAGAAGCTGCTCATCCCTGAAATCATCATTAATGGCCGAATGGTCTAAGTCTCCTTCAATCCTGCTCAAGTGATCTGCAACCAAGTTCTCCTTCCCGCTCCTATCACGTATCTCTACGTCGAATTCTTGAAGCAGAAGCATCTATCTGATTAATCTAGGCTTTGCATCAGGCTTCTTGAGGAGATACCTCAAAGCTGCGTGATCAGAAAAAATAATCACATGAGAACAAAGAAGATATGATCTGAATTTATCTAAAGCAAAAACAATAGAAAGAAGCTCTTTTTCTGTTGTTGTGTAGTTTGCTTGAGCTGAATCCAAAGTTCTGGAAGCGTAACAAATAACATGTGGTGCTCCATCCACTCTTTGTGCTAGTACAGCTCCCACTGCATAATCTGAAGCATCACACATCAACTCAAAAGGTAAGGACCAGTCTGGGGGTCTGATAATAGGTGCTGAAATAAGAGCCTCCTTCAATCTGTTAAAAGCCTCTCTGCACCTCTGATCGAAGTCAAACAAAACATCCTTCTGAAGTAGCTGAGACAATGGTAGAGCAATCTTACTGAAGTCTCTAATAAATCTCCTGTAGAATCCTGCATGACCAAGAAAAGCTCGAACCTCCGGCACGCATGCGAGGTAAGATAAAGAAGATATAGCACTAACTTTAGCAGGATCTACTTCAATACCCTTCCTAGAGACTATATGACCTAAAACAATGCCATGCTCTACCATAAAATGACACTTTTCAAAATTTAAAACCAAATCTGTGTCGATACATCTACTCAAAACTCTAGACAAGTTATCCAGACATGCATCAAAAGATGAGCCATAAACAGAAAAATCATCCATGAAAACTTCCATGCAATGCTCTAATAAATCGCCAAAAATACTCACCATGCATCGCTGAAAAGTCCCTGGAGCATTGCATAAACCAAATGGCATCCTACGATATGCGAAAGTACTGAAAAGGCAGGTGAAGGTAGTCTTCTCCTGGTCCTCTGGGTCGATGCAAATCTGAAAATAACCAGTATAACCGTCAAGAAAACAATAATGGGATTTACCTGCCAGCCGCTCTAACATCTGATCAATAAAAAGAAGTGGATAATGATCCTTTCGGCTTGCTTGGTTCAGCTTCCTATAGTCCACACATACTCTCCAGGAATTCTTCACTCTCGTGGGCACCAGTTCATTCTCTTCATTAGCTACCACTGTCACCCCTGACTTCTTCGGAACCACATGGATGAGACTGATCCATTTGCTGTCAGAAATCGGATAAATAATGCCTGCCTGTAAGAGTCTAGTCACCTCCTTCTTTACAACATCCAAAATCAATGGGTTTAGTCGTCTCTGTGGCGGTCTCACTGGCTTCACATCCTCCTCCAAATAGATCCTATGCATACAAATGGAAGGATTGATCCTAGGAATGTCCGCCAAAGTCCATCCAATGGCCTTCCTATGCTGTCTCAGAATCTCTAATAATCTCTCCTCCTGATCTGGTTCCAAATTCTGAGCTATGATGACAGGTAGCTGCTGATTTTCTCCCAAATATGCATATTTCAGATGTTGGGGCAATGGTTTCAACTCCTCTTGTGTCTGCTCCATAATAGGTGATCCTAGGGGTAATGCTGCTGAGCAATCCCCTACACATACCTCTTCCTCTCTGAGCGATCCTAGGGGTAATGCTTCTCCCAAGCAATCCCCTACGCATTCACTTGAATTGACATCAGATTCCACATCTAAAACATCTTCCAAAAATGCAACAAATTCATTCACTGTACCAAAATCAGAAATCTCTAAGTCTGAATCAATATCTGACAAGAACTCCATGCCATCCAGCTCCTCTGAAATATCCAAGCTAAGTATAGAATGATCCTCTCTAGGATGCTTCATAGCCTCAAAAATGCTGAATCTAACCACTGTGTCTCCTATCTCCATAGAAAGAGTTCCAGCATGCACATCAATCTTCGTTCTAGCAGTCTTCAAGAATGGACGTCCAAGAATAAGCAGAGCCCTGTTTGCAAGCACATCACCCTCCATGTCTAAGATGTAAAAATCTGCAGGAAAAATTAACTCCCTCACTTTTACCAATACATCTTCTATCACTCCAGCTGGGTGTGCTTGACTTCTATTGGCCAACTGAATCACTACACCTGTAGGCTGCAAAGGTCCAATTCTTAATGACTGAAAAACTGATTTAGGAATCACATTAATAGAAGCTCCAAGATCTAACATCGCATCCTCAAAGATACAATCTCCTATCACACAAGGCACGGTGAAAACTCCTGGATCTTCACACTTCTGAGGAACTGGCTGAAGTAATGCTGAAACATTCTTTCCCATACTTATCAATTCATTTCCCTTCAATTTCTTTTTGTGCACACAAAGATCCTTGAGGAATTTGGCATATTTTGGAATTTGCTTAATCATGGTAAGCAAAGGAACGTTCACTTCAACCTTGCTGAACAATTTCACCAATTCTTGATATTCTTTCGCCTTTTCTTCCTCCATCTCTTTCCTTGGTCGTACACTTCTTTGAGGGAAAGGTAATGGAATAGAATGCTCAACTCCTTGCTGGTTTAGATTTCTGTTCAGATTCTGTCCAGAATTTTCCAGATTCTGTGCTGAATTTGGAGTTGAATTTGAAGCTGCTGGTGGAGTAAATTCCAATCCGAAATCTGCTCCATCATTTTGATCAGAATCTGAAACTTCTGGTTGATTGAAATGTTGCTGATCAAATCCAGTAATCCCATTCTGTGCAGAATCTGGCTGCTCTGAAGTTGCTGGAAAATTCTGTGAACTCGAAGCTGCAAATGGTCTGGAAAAATTTTGCTGCGTTTCTACCGGACAATTCTATTTTGGATCTGAAATTTGTTTACCACTTCGCAGAGTTAATGCACTCACATTTCCCTTAGGATTTGGAGTGGGTTGTGAAGGTAATTGTCCAGATCCTTGATTTTGCATTTGATTGATGTTGCTAGCAAGTTGCCCAATCTGTCTTTCAATGTTTTGCAGCGTTGTATCAGTTCTTTGCTGGTGTTGCTGCTGTTGCATCATTTTCTGCATCAAATCTTCAATTTTCGAGTTACTAAAGTTGTGCTGAGGTTGCATTGATCTAGGACTTGTAGAAGATGGAAGTGCAAGCTGACATTGATGCTGATTCGCACTGCTTGGCTGCTGGAAATTCTGCACAGGTTGCTGAATTTGCTGGAAATGGTTTTGCTAATTCTGTGCATTCTGAAATTGTGGCTGAAATGCAACATTCGAATGCTGAAAATTCTGGAATGGTTGAAATTGCTGATTTTGGTTGAAGTTTTGCTGAAATTGTGGTTGCTGGAAGTGCTGATTTTGCTGAGAATGAACTGCTGGATGGTTCTGGAAATAATGTTGATTCTGCTGATGCTGAAATGATAGCTGACCAATCTGATTTTGTGTTGGCTGCTGATAAAATGTGTTCCCATACCTCAAATTAGGATGATCCCTCCATCCCGGATTATAAGTTGAAGAGTTGGGATCATACTTGTGTTGCTGAGATTGAGTTCTTGAAATGGCTGCAACAGATTCATCTTGATATAAATTAGGGCAATGATCCGAAGAATGATCTTGGCTTGAACAAATTCCACACAACTTCATCATTGATAAAGGAAAATTTGAAACATGACTCGAATTTTGCAACGCCATTTGCTTCACTAGAGAGGTCAATTCTTGCAAATTATTTCTGATTTCTTGTTGCTCATTTGAAACCAAATGAGTTTCATTAACCACTCTAGTCCCAAGAGCTCTACTCCCAAATTGCTGTGAATTTTCTGCCATATTTGAAATTAACTCTCTTGCTTGATTTGGAGTCTTATTCACCAAGGCTCCTCCAGCTGCTGCATCTATCATGCTCCTATCCATAGGAAGTAGACCCTCATAGAAATATTGAACAAGAAGCTGATCACTAATCTGATGTTATGGACAACTCGAACACAGCTTCTTGAATCTCTCCCAATAATCATAAAGAGTCTCTCCCACTACTTGCTGAATACCACAAATGCTCTTCCTGATAGTTGCAGTCCTAGAAGCTGGGAAAAATTTCTCCAAAAATGCTTTCTTCATATCAATCCAACTAGTAATGTATCCAGCTGGAAGGCAATATAACCAGTCCTTTGCTGCTCTTGTCAAAGAGAATGGAAAGGCCCTCAACTTAATGTCTTCTTCTGAAACCCCCTGTGGTTTCATGGTAGAACAAACCACATGGAATTCATGTAGATGGCAGTTGGGATCCTCTCCTGATAACCCTTGAAATTTGGGAAGCAGATGAATAAGTCCTGATCTAAGTTCAAAATCTCCTGCCAAGTCTGGATAAGTAATACATGAGTACTTATAAGCCACATCTGGTGCTGCAAGTTCTTTCATAGTTCGATCCCCTTCTGTTATCTGATTATCCATCTCTGAAATTCTGCTCTCACAAGTTGCTGCTGACCTAGCTTGTCTCCTTAAAGCCCAAAAGGTTCTCTCAATCTCCGGGTTAAGTTCAAGCAATGTTGCAAAGGAAGACCTAGTCATGCAAGCTAATAAACAATCAAAATTTAGTAGATATTCAATAAAATCAGAAAAATCAGCAAACTAAAGCTGAGAAAATTATTCACAATCCAAAACAAACAAACAAATCTAGCAAAGTTTAAAAGTTCCCCGGCAACGCCGCCAAAATTTGATGAGCTCTCTAAATAGATGTCACAAATAAACTCTCAAATTAATATTATGATCGAAAACCCACAACTACACAAGAAATGTTTTAGTATAAGGCCCGAGTCGAATTTTCAAGGATTATGCTAGAACGTGCTTGTTTTGGATTAAGAACACCCTTTTTGGGTTTTCTAGTTATAAAATGGGGATTTGGTATTCAAAATAAAATCATAGAACTAGAAATGAATTCAAGAACTTAAATTACCCTACTGCAGAATTAATTCTAAGAACTAAAAGAAACAAAACTTCAACTATTGCTGCACTAATCTATAAAACTGCAAAGATGCAAATCTGCAGAAGTAAGCTTATGCTAAATAAAACTCAACCTGCTGTGATTATTAAAACCTGCACATTCCAGATTCATCTTGATTAAACTAGATCACTAATCTCAAACTACCAGCAATTAAAGAGAAACTAAATCTGCTTAGCTAACCTAATTTACCTAATGTAGAATCAAAATGCAACTTACTTATAAACTAATGAATAGCTTAAACAAAACACAGCAGAACCTATTGTACTAAACAGAACACGAAAACAAGTTGCAGAATTCAAGTTGTCCTAACTACAGAACCAAAACATGCAAAAGCTAAACTTCACATCTAATTCATCTCACTACAAATTCTCTACTCCTTAACTCCAACTAAAATATCAATGGATGAACGATTAAAACAGAAATGCTAATTTCAGGCAAAGAAAATAGAACTGCAGCAATTCTGCTGCACGAACAGAACTAAACAGCACACAAAAATAGAACTAAGCATATCAGATTCATGTAGAAAATGAAATTACAACTAAATCCAGACTATAAACTATCAGATTCAGAAACAAATCTGCAGGAATAAGAAAATCTAAACAGAGAAATAACTATAGAAAATCTAAACATCCCTACACCAAATCTTAAACCAAACTTGTCTTCTCCTTGCCGTCACACAAGGAATCTGCAGAGAACACTCCAACAGAAATCGATCTGGTGTTCTCAAGCTTCAAGACGATTCAGATTTCCTTGCATTAGCTCACAAAATTTCAGGAAGGTCAGTTCTGAAATGGTTCTCTGCTGCGTCTTCTGGAAATGGCGTCGCGAGCTGACGAAGAAAGCTGGGAACGTTGAAATGCTGTCAGAAATGGTTCAGAATCACTGCAGGACCACCGCCAATGATCCCGTGAAGGAATGGAAACTCAGACCAGAAGAACGCCGCTGGTCTGAGCTGAAAATCGCAGCTCGCCGCTACAGTTCGCCGCACGCCAAATCAGCTCGTTGATGAGAACCGATGGTCGGAATCTGATCGTCGGAGGTTGAGGAACTCCACGTCGGTGAGGACAAGCTTGTTCGAAGCTCTGGAAGAAGGGAGGGAGCTGCGTCGCGCCGTCGAAAGAGAAATGGCACTATGAACAGTAGCGAGCTCACTGTTCACCGTGCCAAAAATTCCCTTTTATACCTAGGGGTTGGTCCAGCTGGGGTTTGACTCGAATCCAAGCTCAATTTGGGGTCAGTTAGGGTTTTGGGCTTCATTTGGTTAAGTGAACCATGCCTTCACTTGAATCATGAACCCATTAGTGCCCTACAAGACCAAATTCACATAATGAGAAATAAATCATGCATAAGATGGAAAAATATCATAAAGCTCATAAAAACCTTGTTTGGGGAAACATGATCAAAATTGGAATTAAACATGTGCAAATATATAAAGAACACCAAATATTAGCCCAAAATTAATGTGTCAATTCATAGCTTATCACCCACCCATTGGACATCTAGTCCTATAAGAGCTATAGCAAAACTATATAAGCTGTGAAAATACTTCTATTGCATTTATCTAATCTAATAAAATGCCTAAGTTGCATTTTAACTGTGCTAACAATTTATTCGAACACTTGGTATGCGCTAGTTCGCATCCCTTGTGCCGGAAGTCTACATACTACGAAACTGAAGCTTAAAATTCATACGAAAGCTACTTATACTGCAGGTGAGGGGTTTCTTACCTCCTGTTCAGATTTTCTTACAAATCTAATCGCTAGATTTCCGGAGAAGAAGATTCCTCCGTCGATTTCCTCACGTCCATGTGCTCTTCTCGCGGGGAGGAACGTTCTCGTAGCCGAGATATCGCCGGAAGGTGTTCCCCTTGCCCTTGGGACGGAAACCCTAGGTTTCTTGAGGTTGGCGCCGAGAGGTGAGGGAGAAAAGGAGAGGGCGGCGTGACTAGGGTGAGGGAAAGGTTTTTTCTCCTTTAAGAAAAATAACAATTCCTCACTTAAATCTTTATTTATATTATGTGGGTAATTCGGCCCAACTCAATATAAATATAATTGATTCCCTTTCTTTTCAGCACGGCCCTGCTGGGTTCACTTGGTTACTAGAGCTATCTATAAGTCGTAGGACCCAATAGGTCTCGGGTTCAATTCCCGCGTAGGCTATTTTATGATTCTATTTATTTTTGCTACTTCCGCTACTCTAAAAATTCTGTAAAAATATCCTAAAATTCCAGAAAAATCGTAGAATATTTCTAAAATAGTTTTGAGAATTTTCGGGCGCTACATAATCCATGTGCCAGATCCATTGTATATTTATAAAGAGATTATGTATTAAATGCCAACATGTCTCGGTCATCATGTCCTTAAATGTAACCACTCCTTTTAAGCACACCGCTTACATCATCCACCTTGATTCCTGAGCCCAAAATACACTAGTGAGCCTTTGAGGTTGCATCACATTAATGTGACAGGACTTTGTAAGGAACTAGCACATTAAACACGCAAAAGCGCAGCGGAAAAACATCTAGTTCCTTATCAAGAGGATCCATGCAAAGGGAAGAATAAACAAGCATCCTATACTAAGTTTCATGATAGTTATACCTTTGATGCGTGCCCTTCGCAATCTCGGTAGCAACCTTTCTTTGGATGCAGATCTCAGCGCGATCAAGTGTCCGCACCTCTATGGTATCCACACGAACATATTCCGTTCGTCTCACGAACTCTCGATCTGGAGAAGAACCAACTTTGTGGTGCTAGCCACACAAGGTGATTCAACCATGAGGAAGGATCGACCAAGAGGAAGAAGAGGAGGAAGGAGAAGAAGACAAAAAATGAACTTTTTTTTTTTAATCAATGGCCAAAATTCCTCCTTTTGTACTCCCATGGAATACCAAAAGTCCATTTGGCTCTTGATCTCCCTTTTGCCTCTTGATCTTCTTCATGAATTGACTCTTAGTCATCTTTCATGAAGAGTCTTTTGGTCAAGTCAAAATTGACCTTTCCTCTTCCTTGGTGAATTCAAGTTCACCCAATGAGTCTAACTCATTGAACCTTATGAATCCCAATTGACTCCATGGACATCAATTTAAATTGACTCCATGAATCTAATTCAAATTAGACTCAATCCAATAATTGAATCCAATTGAGTCTAATTCAATGAGTTTAATTCGAATTAAACTTCTCTTTATTTTCCTCTTAATAGGTTGGATTATTATATTAGATTAACCATTAACCCAATAACCCAATAAGCCTAATTATATCATAATTGGCTCTTAGGACTATTACTAACAATCTTCCACTAGCACTAGTGTCAATCATTACAAAGATGACACCAATACTTTAGATTAACCCATTAATCTTAAGATCCTTAGTATTTTAGTCAAACTAAAATATCTATCTCTAAACCAACATGTTCTTTGTGTGTGACCCAATAGGCTCTTTTAACGTTGGTAATGTATCCAAATCAATATTTTAGATATATAAACAATGAGTGACATCTAGCAATGTATCATTGCTATCCAAGTGACGAGAAAGTCAAGATCCGACCTAACCTGTCCATGGATATTTTCTTGTATGACTCAGTCCCTCTATCCTTGATATTTGGATTGATTAATGAGGCATAGATTGTGTCATCCTCTTATCATTCTTTATGTTTCTTGATCTCCAAGTAGACACACTCAAAACAAATAAGCTCAATATCTTATATTGACTCATTTGAGCATGACCATGCATTCTTGCGTCCTATTAATCAAGGAGCCCATAGATATCTCTTCCGTCATATGGAAGGGATATATCCCATCTACATCACCCACATCCCTCCGCATAACTCATTGCATACTCAGTGATCAACTTTATTGTCCACCCTGTTATAGGTGACGTTTGACGATACCAAAGTATACAACTCCTTATGTAGGGAGCCATTGTTACTTCAGGTATAAGGACTATTCATACCAATAGTCACATGAGAATGTTATGACACTCATATAATGATCCATGAAACATTCTCATAGCGGGTCAATTTAGTACATATTCTCTAATATATACTCATGTGTCAACCTAATATCTCATATCCATGATGATCTTGTCTGAGATCTGCAAAGATGAGCACTGGCTTTGATGAATGACAATGACCTCCGATGAAGATGAACTCCGAAGATCCAAGGAAACTCCTCAACACTCCTACGCACAATGAGACGAGCCAATAAAGCGTTAATGACTTAAGACCGGGGTGGGGATCCCTGGCTAGGCCCTCCAACACTCAAGTCAGTTCCTCTTACAGATGGAAGAAGAAGAAGAATAATTGAAGTGAAACAGAGTTTAGATGCTAGAATTTACGTACCCCACCAACGGAGAGGATCCCCCTTTTTATACTACCTCAAGTGGCCTCCGTAGTCGTGAAGTGGTCCTCGATTCATTAGGGTTTGTTAGGAGATAAAGTCATTTTCTATACTTCATGCAATAATCCTTTAAGGAATCATTTATGTACCCCAAATGTACCCATTTTATCGTTTATGACTTGTATTTATAATGGGGACACACCATTATAATTGAAGAAGCTTTTAGAAGATACTTCCCGTCAAATATTCTGTTAAGCATGTATCAGCCTATCGTTCAAGCTAGCCGTATATACTATTAAGAATGCCTCCTGTTGAATATGTCTTGGTCGATCATTCAAGCCTACCGTATATACTGTTAAGGATGCTTCCTGTTGAATATATCTCTGCCGGTCGTTCAAGCTGATCGTATATACTGTTAAGAGTGCTTCCTATTGAATATATCTCGGTCAGTCATTCAAGTCAGTCGTATATACTATTGAGAATACTTTCTATTGAATATATCTCAGTCGGTCGTTCAAGCCGGTCGTATATACTGTTAAAAATACTTTTTGTTGAATATATCTCAGTCGATCATTCAAGCTAGCCATATATACTATTAAGAGTGCTTCTTATTGAATATTTCTTGGTCAGTCGTTCAAGCCGACTATATATACTGTTGAGAATACTTTCTGTTAAATATGTCTCGGCCGGTCGTTCAATCCGGCCGTATATTAAGACTACCTTCTGCCCAACCAAACATATATGAGCACGTGGGTGCTCGCTCGGCCTACGGTCGACCAGTAATATACTGAGAGTTATATATAAGGAAAAATGCCTTTATGCTCGGACGGACTTTGCTCAGCTGAGCATATATGAGCACATTGGTGGCTGCTCACCCTGCAGTCGGCCAGTTATATGCTGAGAATCTTATATAAGGATAAATACCTTTATACTCGGGTGGACTTTACCTGACCAAGCATATATGAGCACGTGGGCGCTCGCTCGGCCTGCGGTCGGTCGGTTATATGCTGAGAGTTATATATAAGGCTAAATACCTTTATGCTCGAACGGGCTTTGCCCGACCGAGCATATATGAGCACGTGGGTGCTCACTCGGCCTACAATCGACCGGTTATATGTTGAGAATCTTATATGTTGGTGCAGTAAGCATCCGACGATCGAACCTCAGTTTTGATAATGGCAAAGGGATTCAAAGTTAAGATTCCTTGTTATCTAACGTGGTTAAATAAGGTGTCAGGAAAGTCCTAACTGCGGTTAGGCAGGGAAAAATACTAGGGGGGGTAACCTTAGGTCCTAGGGGGTGGTAACCCTAGGCGAAGGAAAATCCTAAGGGGGGGGGTAACCTTAGTGTTGGAGTGTATACTGAAAGCCTAAGCTTTGTAAACATTCATTATGAATAAAGAATCACATTTGGTCTAATTATCTACATTTGTTTTGTAGTTGTTCATTTAATTTATATTGTAGATAACATAGTATGTGGTGTCACATACAGAAGATGATGTTATCAGTACCTTATAAATTATAAACAGTAGCTCACGACCAGAATGGAAAGGAACAAACCATTAGAAGGTCATAGTGTAATTAGGTATTAGTTTATCTTGACTATATAATTACACTAGTACACTCAGAGTGTATTGAGTAGGATCATTTGAGGTCGTTCCTTTTATACTGACTTTATAAAGGAACAAAGACCTCAGTTATTATGGAAGTGTGTGCTCTTAATCCTAATATAATAACAAGCACATATGTTTGATATTTATTTCTTTAATTTATCAATGGGTGAGATTTAGTTCGATGAATCAATAAACCCGATAAATTGGGAAATGGTATCACTCATAGTGTGTGTTGTTGATTATAGAAGGAAACTGTGTCCTAGTGATACTAGGTTGATAATGTCCTCAAGAGGAGCTCATAAAGATTGTCATGTTAAACCCTGCAGGTGGACTTAGTCCAACATGATAATAAGGTTGAGTGGTACTACTCTTGGACTTAGATATTAATTAAATGAGTTGTCAGTAACTCACTTAATTAGTGGACATTCGATATCTTAAACACGGAGACTAACACACTCATAATAAGAAGGAGCCCAAAATGTAATTTGGGATTGGTGCGGTAGTTCAATGATAGTTCTCTAGTGGAATGAATTATCATTGATAAAATTAAGTTGTGTGTTGGGCGAACATGGGATGCTTAATTTTATCGGAGACCAAACCAATTCCTCCTCTCGGTCCCTATCGTAGCCTCTTATTTATAGAGTACTATACCCACATATACCCACCTTCTATACCCACCTAAAGGGGCCGGCCAAGCTAGCTTGGGAACCAAGCTAGGGCCGGCCTAAGCTTGGGTTTGGCGGCCCTAGCTTGAACCCAAGCTAGTAGGGCCGGCCATAATTAAATAAAAAATAAATTTAATTTTAGATTTTATTATTATGTGGAAGATATATTTTAAAGAGAATTAAAATTAAAATATCTCTCTTGTAAAAGATTTACAAAAGATTAAAGAAAGAGATTAGATCTCTTTCCTTATTTGTAGATTGGAGAGTTTTTATTTTCTCTTTAAAATTATTCACATGTTAATAAAATTAAAATTATAGATATTTCCTTTTATTAACCATGAAGAGATTTTTAAAGAGAAATTTTATTTTTTAAAATTTCCGGAAACAAATAAGGAAAGTTTTAATTGTTGATTAAAACTTGTCCAATTTGCTTCCTCTTGATGTGGCCGGCCATTAGAGTTTATTTGGGAAATTTTATTTTATTTTCTCAAATAAATCATGTCAAGGAAATTAAGGAAATTTTATTGTAATTAAATTTCCTAATTTGCCTAGGCCAAGGAATATAAAAGAAGGGGTGAGGTGCCTTCACAAGACACAACCTCTATTGTTTCTCTCCCTCTTTTCCTCCGTGGTGTGGCCGACCATCCTCTCCCTCTCTTCCTCTTGTGGTGGCCGAACTTCATCTCCTTGGAGTTCTTGTGGTGGCCGGATACTACTTGGAGAAGAAGAAGAAGAAGGAGAGAAAGCTAGCATCTCTTGGAGCTTGGTTAGTATTTTGATTTTCTTCTTTGGTAAAGTTCTTCCTTTGTGGCCGAACCTTGCTTGGAGAAGAAGAAGGTGGTTGGTGGTTTCTCATCTTGGTAGATCGTTGCCCACACAACGTCCGAGGTTAGAAGAGGAATATGGTAGAAGATCAAGAGGTTTTTCTACAAGGTATAACTAGTAATTTCTATTTCCGCATCATGCTAGTTATTTATGGAAATAATACCAAATATAAGAGGCTTACGTTCTAGTATTTCGAATATGTTTTTTCGAAGTTGTGTTCTTTTGTTTCTTTCTTTTCCTTGTGATTTGATTGTTCTCTTTGGTTAACCTAAAGTTATTTTAGGAAATTAAATATTAGCTTTCTATTAAAGGTTTTGTCTAGTCGGTGGTGGTTGCTCCCATATCCAAGAAGGCCATGTGCCTCGCCACGTCGAAACTGGGAACCTTTATGGAAATTAATATTTAATGGAATTAATAACTTAAGGAGACTTGGGTCGAACGTGTTAAGTTCCGCAGAGGTCCAAGTCAAAACCTAAAAGAACAAATAGATTAAGTTTTGGATCAAGCGTGTTAAGTTCCGCAGAGATCCAAAATTTAATTTAAAAGAACACATGGTAGCTAGGAAAGGTTCGATCTTTGTACAAAATTTTGTACAATGGAACCTATAGGCTTTCCGAGTAGCAACCAACAATTGGTATCGAGCTAGGGTTTTGCCTCGTGTATTTGGTATTTAGTTTAATTATGCACATGTCATACATAATTTAGGCAGTTAATAGTAGGATGTGCTAACTCTATGGATCGCAGGATCCAACTATTATGGCTTTTAGTTAATTATGTGTGATTGGACCCTTGGACATGTCAAGGGCAATTTATATGTGTGTGCATGATTGTATTAAAATACAGCAGGAGCTGTATTTAGTTTTATTAGGATTTTATTTTTGATCTAGATACATGTACATTCCTTTTATGGAATATATGATCAAAATGTAAAATTCTATTTATGTCGCGGATCGAATCTTGCAAAGCGTGGAACCTTCTAAGGACCAGAGGCGCAGAGGAACTCGGAGCAAGATGGATGCGACAGTTAGACCCGGTGGCGGTGGCCAAATATGGCAGCAGCTTTGGATGACAACACACGGAGGACAATTAAAGATAAAAGCCATAATAGTTGAAAATTAGATTTTCTATTTATTGCTTTTATATTGTGCTGTGTGTGCATGTTAGTTTACAAGTTTAGTAGGCTAGCATAGTTAAAATTCCTCATTTATAAATAACTAAGTGGGAGAGGGATTTTTAAGTAAATCCCATGGTCTCCATTACTGGTTTGTAAGTGATGCAAACAAGCTTGCGCGTTGGCTCTGAGTGCCTTCCTCCATAACGGATGAGCTTGTTTGCGGATCACTAGAACAGACTTCCATTTTTGGATGACTATAGGAAGTTAATTAAGAGCGTGTGATCTTCCCAACGGAAGGGGCATAATCTTATTAATGGACTTAGTGTCAAGTAATGGTGTACACTTAGACACATCTAATAGTATCCTCCCTAACGGAGTCACTGCTATTATTTGTGTGACCAAATAATACCAACTATTAATTTTATTTATCAAAAGTTAGGTTGACAAGATAATAAAATTAATGGGTTAAAACCCTCCTTTACAAATGTTGAATTTGTATCGTCCACACTAACGTGGCATACAAAATTCACGGTGTTTTAAGGTGTTGGTTAATTTAAAATAGTATTGTTTGAGGAATCAATATTATTCTAAATTTAGAGTTCGACCAAAAGTTATTTGTGATTCTTAGGATGACTTTCAACCCATCCATCATACTTCAACAAAATAGACTTCTGGACCAAATTACATAGATTGGAAAAGAAACACGGATATTGTTCTTAACTGCTATAAATTTGTATCGACCGAGCATTGCCCTGATGCACCCATGGTGAATCTACCCAAGAGGAGATTGAATATCATAGGAAATGGGTAAAAGCGATGAGATGGCGCGGTGTTACATTTTGGCTTCAATGTCAAATGTATTGCAACATCAGATAAAGATTTACCAACGACTTATGATATTATGAACAATCTCAAGGAACTCTTTGGTCATCGGATAGGGCTTCTAGACAAGAAGCTATGAGAAAGATAATGACACCACCATGCAAGAGGGTACTCTGTAAGGATCATATCCTAAACATGATGGCTTATCCGAACGAAATACTGATCCTTGGAGGAGAAATTGATGGGAAACCCAGATCGATATGATCCTCCAAACCCTACCTAGAAGTTTTGAGCAGTCACTTGAACTATAATATGAATAAAAGGATTTATTCATTAGGGAAACTACTGACAGAACGAAGGGTTATTTCTCACAATGCTCAAATTCACTATGTTGAAAATGGTTCTACTTCTAAACCGAAAGGTAAGAAGAAGAAGAAACAAACCGGTTTCAAGAAAGAAAGTGAATAAATCTCGAGTACGGATTTAAAGTTGGAATGAAGAAGCCAAGGGCAAGTGCTTCATCTGCAAGGAGCAGGACAGGCGGACGTCCTCGTAAGAACCAAAACAAAGGTATATCTCATACTCTAGTTGTTGAAACATGTTTAGCGGTGTTATCTACCAAGACCTGGTGTGTAGATACGGAGCCATCGATCATGTCTGCAATTCCTTGCAGGGGTTCCAAACGACTATCTGAAGGGAGATTACCGCTCTACATGGGCAATGCTACTAAGGTGGCACTGTTGCAGTGGGAGACGCCTACTTATCTTTTAGTAGAAATAGAAATTTGGTTTTAAGAAATTGTCTTTATGTACCCAGCTTTAGAAAGAATTTAATTTCAGTTTCTAAACTATTTTTAGATGGATATTCAGTTTCTTTAACGATGTGATGTAGTTATTAAAAGAAATAAAGTGATTATCTGTTCTGGTGCATTAGTTGGCAATTTGTATATTTTAAATCCAAATTCTTCCACAAAGCAAAACATGGAAATTTATAATTCATCTTCTAATTCTAATAAGAGAAAAGAACCTTCAGAAATGAACCAAGCATATCTTTGGCATCTAAGGCTTGGTCATATTAACTTAAGTAGGATTCAGAGGCTTATAGCCGATGGACTTTTAAGTTCATTAGAGTTGGAAAATTTTCCAACTTGTGAATCTTGCTTAGAAGGTAAAATGACCAAGAGGCCGTTCAAGGCCAAGGGGTATAGAGCCAAAGAAGTGTTAGAGTTGGTTCACTCTGATTTGTGTGGTCTTATGTCTGTCCAGGCAAGAGGAGGTTTTGAATATTTTATCTCTTTCATAGACGATTATTCAAGATATGGATACATTTACCTAATGCGCCTCAAGTCCGAGTGCTTTGATAAGTTCAAAGAATACAAGGCTGATGTGGAGAAACGACTAGGTAAAAGTATCAAGACACTACGTACGATCGTGGTGGCGAATACCTCTTAGGAGAGTTTAGGAATTACTTATCGAGGTCGGGATTCAATCCCAATTTGCACTGGAACAAGAATGGTGTGGCAGAACGAAGGAATAGGACTCTTATGGAGATGGTTAGATCAATGATGAGTTATTGATTACCAAATTCGTTTTGGGATATGCTCTGGAAATATGTTCCGAACTTAGTACCTTCTAAATCGTTTCTTCTACTCCCATAGAATTGTGGAATGGGCGAAAACCCGTTTAAGACATATTCGGATATGGGGTAGTCCAGCATGTGTCGAAACGAGATCTTGATAAGTTAGAATCTCGAAGTTCGCGTGTTTGTAGGATATCCC
The DNA here is from genome assembly GCF_018446385.1 of Zingiber officinale. Classification (NCBI taxonomy): domain Eukaryota; kingdom Viridiplantae; phylum Streptophyta; class Magnoliopsida; order Zingiberales; family Zingiberaceae; genus Zingiber; species Zingiber officinale. Next base: position 68,947,022 of record NC_055989.1, read on the forward strand.
AAAGGAACGAAGGTGGTTTATTTTATAGTCCTAAAGACCGAAGGTCATTGTTAGCACCAATGCCCAATTTTAGAAGAAGACTATATAATGGATCACAAGCCCAGAGTAAAATTGTTTTAGAAGAATTTAGAGAGGACATGTCTATACCAACAATACAAGATGAAGTACCACAAGAGGCAACACGTGTCACACATGATACATGCCTCGTCGTAGTGGGAGGGTTGTAATGACTGAAAGATTCATGTTTTGGGAGAGTCTTCGACTTGATCCGGGTAAACATGAACCCGATCCTATTATGAAGCACTCCAAGATATAGATGACATCTTGGCAAAAGGCAATGAATTCAAATAGAGTCCATGTACTCTAATAAGGTCAGGAGCTTGTAGAACCACCGATGGTGTAAAAGCCGTTGGATGCAAGTGGATCTACAAAAGAAAAGAGGAGACGGAAGGTAGAAACCTTCAAAGTTAGGCTTGTTGCGAAAGGGTACACTCAAAGAGGGAATCGATTATGAGGAAACCTTTTCACCGTAGCCATGCTTAAGTCTATCCGGATACTCTTATCCATTTTTGCTCATATGGATTATGAGATTTGGCAAATGGATGTCAAGCACTTTCCTTAATGGAAGTCTTGAAGAGAACATCCATATGAAGCAACCGAAGGATTTATTGAAAAGGCAAAGAGCATCTAGTATGCAAGCTCAATCGGTCCATTTATGGACTAAAGCAAGCTTCAGTCTTGGAACATCCGGTTTAATGAAGTAATCCAGTCATGGATTTATTCAAAGTCCGGATGAGTCTTGTGTATATAAGAAGTGTAACGGAAGCGTGGTGGTATTTCTTGTACTATACGTAGATGATATTTTGTTAATTGGCAACAATGTCAAGGTATTATCGGCGTAAGGGTATGGTTGTCCAAACAATTTGATATGAAGGACTTAGGAGAATGTGCACACATTCTTGGGATCAAAGTTATAAGGATCGCAAGAAAAGAATGTTGTGTCTATCCCAAGCTTCATATATAGATACAATCCTTGCTCGTTTTAGCATGCAAGACTCAAGAAAGGTTTCTTACCTTTTAGACATGGAGTAGCTCTATCTAAAGAGATGTCTCCAAAGACATCAAAAGAGATAGAGGACATGAAAGCAGTTCCTTATGCTTCGTAGGAAGCCTAATGTATGCAATGTTATGTACGAGACACGATATCCTTTTGCCGTAGGCATGGTCACAGATATCGAGTAACCTCGACAAGGACATTGGATGCGGTAAAACATATATTAAAGTACGAGAAGGACTAGGGATTATATGCTAGTTTACTAAGCGGATGATTTGCTCCCATGGGTTACGGATTTTGATTTTCAATCGATAGGGACAATAGTAAGTCTATATCGGTTATGTGTTTACTTTAGGAGGTGGAGCCATTTCATGGAGGAGTGTTAAGCGGAATGCGTTTCGGACTCAACCATGGAAGTCGAGTATGTGCCAGCCTCTGAGAAGCAGTATGGCTCAGAACTTTCTAATGGACTTAGATGTGATTCTGGTTTGCCCAAGATCATCACAATTTATTGTGATAATAGCGGTGCAGTTGCAAACTCGAAGGAACCACGAGCTCATAAGGCGAGTAAACATATAGAGCGCAAGTACCACCTGATACGAGATATCGTGAAACGAGAAGAAGTTGTCATCGCCAAGATTGCATCAGCGGATAACCTGGCAGACCCTTTCACTAAGGCCCTTCCGGCGAAAGCTTTCGATCGGCATGTGGAGGGAATGGGAATCAGATGTATGGTAGAAGATATGGCAGCTTAGTCATTAGTATAAGTGGGAGATTGTTGGAGTGTATACTGAAAGCCTAAGCTTTGTAAACATTCATTATGAATAAAGAATCACATTTGGTCTAATTACCTACATTTGTTTTGTAGTTGTTCATTTAATTTATATTGTAGATAACATAGTATGTGGTGTCACATACAGAAGATGATGTTATCAGTACCTTATAAATTATAAACAGTAGCTCACGACCAGAATGGAAAGGAACAAACCATTAGAAGGTCGTAGTGTAATTAGGTATTAGTTTATCTTGACTATATAATTACACTAGTACACTCAGAGTGTATTGAGTAGGATCATTTGAGGTCGTTCCTTTTATACTGACTTTATAAAGGAACAAAGACCTCAGTTATTATGGAAGTGTGTGCTCTTAATCCTAATATAATAACAAGCACATATGTTTGATATTTATTTCTTTAATTTATCAATGGGTGAGATTTAGTTCGATGAATCAATAAACCCGATAAATTGGGAAATGGTATCACTCATAGTGTGTGTTGTTGATTATAGAAGGAAACTGTGTCCTAGTGATACTAGGTTGATAATGTCCTCAAGAGGAGCTCATAAAGATTGTCATGTTAAACCCTGCAGGTGGACTTAGTCCGACATGATAATAAGGTTGAGTGGTACTACTCTTGGACTTAGATATTAATTAAATGAGTTGTCAGTAACTCACTTAATTAGTGGACATTCGATATCTTAAACACAGGGAGACTAACACACTCATAATAAGAAGGAGCCCAAAATGTAATTTGGGATTGGTGCGGTAGTTCAATGATAGTTCTCTAGTGGAATGAATTATCATTGATAAAATTAAGTTGTGTGTTCGGGGCGAACATGGGATGCTTAATTTTATCGGGAGACCAAAACCAATTCCTCCTCTCGGTCCCTATCGTAGCCTCTTATTTATAGAGTACTATACCCACATATACCCACCTTCATACCCACTTAGGGGCTGACCAAGCCTAGGGAGCCATGGGCCTAAGCTTGGGTTTAAGGTGGCCGGCCCTAGCTTGAACCCAAGCTAGTAGGGCCGGCCATAATTAAATAAAAAAGAAATTTAATTTTAGATTTTATTATTATGTGGAAGATATATTTTAAAGAGAATTAAAATTAAAATATCTCTCTTGTAAAAGATTTACAAAAGATTAAAGAAAGAGATTAGATCTCTTTCCTTATTTGTAGATTGGAGAGTTTTTTATTTTCTCTTTAAAATTATTCACATATTAATAAAATTAAAATTATAGATATTTCCTGTTAATAACCCGGAAGTGGTTTTTAAAGAGAAAATTTATTTTTAAAATTTCCGAAACAAATAAGGAAAGTTTTAATTGTTGATTAAAACTTGTCCAATTTGCTTCCTCTTGATGTGGCCGCCATTAGAGTTTATTTGGGAAATTTTATTTTATTTTCTCAAATAAATCATGTCAAGGAAATTAAGGAAATTTTATTGTAATTAAATTTCCTAATTTGCCTAGGCCAAGGAATATAAAAGAAGGGGTGAGGGTGCCTTCACAAGACACAACCTCTATTGTTTTCTCTCCCTTTCTCCTTGGTGTTGTGGCCGGCCATTACCCTCTCCCTCTCTTCCTCTTGTGGTGGCCGAATACTTCATCTCTCTTGGAGTTCTTGTGGTGGCCGGATACTACTTGGAGAAGAAGAAGAAGAAGGAGAGAAAGCTAGCATCTCTTGGAGCTTGGTTAGTATTTTGATTTTCTTCTTTGGTAAAGTTCTTCCTTTGTGGCCGAACCTTGCTTGGAGAAGAAGAAGGTGATTGGTGGTTTCTCATCTTGGTAGATCGTTGCCCACACAACATCCGAGGTTAGAAGAGGAATACGGTAGAAGATCAAGAGGTTTTTCTACAAGGTATAACTAGTAATTTCTATTTCCGCATCATGCTAGTTATTTATGGAAATAATACCAAATACAAGAGGCTTACGTTCTAGTATTTCGAATATGTTTTTTCGAAGTTGTGTTCTTTTGTTTCTTTATTTTCCTTGTGATTTGATTGTTCTCTTTGGTTAACCTAAAGTTATTTTAGGAAATTAAATATTAGCTTTCTATTAAAGGTTTTGTCTAGTCGGTGGTGGTTGCTCCCATATCCAAGAAGGCCATGTGCCTCGCCACGTCAGTACTGGGAACCTTTTATGGAAATTAATATTTAATGGAATTAATAACTTAAGGAGACTTGGGTCGAACGTGTTAAGTTCCGTAGGAGATCCAAGTCAAAACCTAAAAGAACAAATAGATTAAGTTTTGGATCAAACGTGTTAAGTTCCGCAGGAGATCCAAAATTTAATTTAAAAGAACACATGGTAGCTAGGAAAAGGTTCAGATCTTTGTACAAAATTTTTGTACAGTGGAACCTATAGGCTTTCCGAGTAGCAACCAACACTTAGGTCCTAGGGGGTGGTAACCCTAGGTGAAGGAAAATCCTAAGGGGCGGCAACCTTAGGTCCTAGGGGGCGGTAACCCTAGGTGGAGGAAAACCCTAAGGGGTGGCAACCTTAGGTCCTAGGGGGCGGTAACCCTAGGTGGAGGAAAACCCTAAGGAGCGGCAACCTTAGGTCCTAGGGGGCGGTAACCCTAGGTGGAGAAAAACCCTAGGGGGCGGTAACCCTAGGTCCTAGGGGGTGGTAACCCTAGGCGGAAAGTCCAGTCGGTCTGGAAGACCGGACTGACATCAGGTAAATCTCCTGAGTGGAGTAGGTGAGGACGCGTTCCCCGCAGAGGGAACAGTAGGCGTCGGGTCGACCTAGGGTTTTCGGTTGGAAATCCGAAGTCAGACCCGGACAGTCCGGAGACTGTCATTACTTCATATTCATACTATTATTTTGTATTAACTTTGTGGTGCAGGTATTTTTGGATTAACATACTTGCAGGTACCAAAAACACAAAGAAGAACTCCGATGAACAGTGTCCGAGGCGCCTCGGGTGCAAAACCTGAGCTGGCGCGAGAAGCAGGCTTAAGGCGCCTTGGATGGATTGAAGGCGCCTTGGACAGCTTGGAGGCGCCTTGAAGGGTTTGAAGGCGCCTTCAAGTCACGGCAGTCAAAGGGTTATCGCAGCGAGCAGATCGGGATAGAATTCAAGCTTCAAGGCGCCTTGGAGCTTGTTTAAGGCGCCTTGAACACTGTTTAAAAGCAGTGGTCGACCAGCAGCTCAAGACAACACTTTCTCAAGCAATCTTCTGCAACGTTCTGCGAATACGACCATCCCCAAGTGCTGCAAGAACACCCCGACGACCCGAAGCTTCAGATTTAATTTTTTGTTGTCGGTATATTTTTATTACTGCTTAAATTATACTTAGATTGTAATAATCTTTACGAACTTTAGTTGTTGCCCACCGAAAGCGGTCAGCGACCGCGGGCCTTCGAGTAGGAGCCGAGATAGACTCCGAACGAAGTAAATAGCTTGTCTTTCTGTGTGCTTGTTTTCTTTATTCCGCTGCGTTACTTCTCCGATAGTCTTTACGATTCCGATACGAACGAAATAGCCGCGAGCGCTATTCACCCCCCCTCTAGCGCGTCTCGATCCAACAATTGGTATCAGAGCGGGGTCGCTTTGAACTGGTGCAATCACCATTCAAGCATTTTTCATGGCTTTGTCGTTTGTATAGGGTAAAAATAAAACCTTTCGTTTTTTACATACGCCTTTGGTAAAAATAAAAATCCAACAATTGGTATACGCCTTTCATTTTTTCCCTCCAAAATTATTTTCGAAAAATTCATTTTCATCCTTTCACGGTTTATTAGTATTGATAAAATATTGAATTTGGCAAAATTTGGAATAATATTTTTTAAATATTTTTTAATAATATTTTATTATTATTTTATTATTTTTTCTTGAAACTGGTGAACTTCTATTTCTATCCTTCCATACCGCACTGCTAATCCAGGATCAAGTCCTGGTACATTTTTTTTGCTATTTTTTGTGTGCAAGGTTATTTTAAAATGGCATTCCAAGAAGGATTCTGCACCGTCCGACCGCCGCTCTTTTCTGGCAAGGACTTTGGATACTGGAAAAACCGGATGGAATACCATCTCAAGACGCAAGTCGAGATGTGGATCATCATCCAGACCGGACTCAAACTTCCACGTGACGACACCGGAGAACTTATCTCATGCATCAACTGGGATTCTAGCACAATGAAAAAAGTTGAAGCCGATGCCAAAGCAACCTGCATGCTACAATGTGGCCTAACCAATGAAGAACTGAACCGCATCGGCCCCTTCGCAAGTGCAAAAGAGTTGTGGAAAAAGTTGATGGAACTACACGAGGGCACTTCCGACACTCAAGTAAGTAAGCATAATTTAATAAATGATTTATTTGAATTAGATGAGCAGAATAAGACTACTTCGGCCGAGGAAGGTATTACGATGGTTGCAGGTACAAGTAAGAAAAAGGAACAGATATGGTCCAAGTCTTCAGATGAATCCGGGTCCAACGAAGAAGAACCGACGAGCTTCCTCGCTCTACCAATACTAGCAATCGTGACGGAAACTGAGTCCGAGTATGAGTCAGAAACCAAGAGCGAATCCGAGACTGAGTCTGATCGAAGCCACGAATCCACATTCGTTTCCGAAGGACCAAAATCCACTGTAAGTTCACTACTCGCAGAATTTCAATTAGGTAACTTGCATGAATTATTACCTTACTTAGTAAAAAAGTTGGCTAAATCCAACGTCCGGATTAAGTCGCTCCAAAAGGAGGTAACAACCCTTAAGGAAGCGACTGACTCGAGCTCTTTAACTGAGTCGGTTCAAATTGGAAGTTCAACTCAAGTCCAATAACTTGAGGAAGAAAATTCCAATTTGAAAGCTCAAATTAAAGAACTCAAGGACACGTTGGAACAGTTCACCTTGGGCTCCAAGAATCTGGATCTGATTCTTGGAAAATAGCGAGCCGTTTACAACAAAACTGGACTAGGATTTAAAACTAAAATAAAATACAAATCATATTTATCGCTAGTTAATAGAAATAATAGAAAAATTCTCCAAGCATGGGTGCCAAAATCCAACTTGGTTAATCAAGTTGGAACTGGTCACTATTGGGTCCCCAAGGATCAAGTCTATTTGTAAGATATCGTAAAATTAAATAATAAATATTATTGGATGAAAAATCTTATTGGATTTTTCAGAAATTTTTAGAAATTTTTTGGGATTTAAACAGAGTCCGTATGACTTGTTTCGAGGGGATGAATTGGTGGGGCTAGATGAAGGCCTGTTTGGTATACCCGTTTAGGTGAGGAAATGTTTATAATTATAAATTATTTACTTTTCCTTTAATTCCCTTTCCCAAGCGCCGTTTCCCCCAAACCCGACGCCGATCCTTCCTCCTCTCCTTCCTTCCCGATCTCCTGATTTCCTCTGCTCCCGACCCTCTTCTTCTCCGCTTCTTCTCGTACGATCGGAGCAGACGACACCAACCATTGCCCTAAGCTGTTGTTGCCGAGAGGGGAGGAGAGGCTTGCATTCATTCCCATCGAGCCGATCGTCGGCCATTTGACATCGACATCGATGGAGAGGCTTCTTCCACCGCGATCTCATCATCACGCATCGTCAGAAAGAAGGCCTCGCCAGATCTCTACGGTACCGACCATCTCTAACGGAGCGATTGCATCTCCGGATGTTTCTTGCTCGTGATTAGTTTTTGCTCGGTTTCTAGGTCACGGCGGGGCTAGGGCACTGGCGGATGTGAGCAGAACTGTGACAATTCCACCAGGGAGGTTCATCGCCTCCTCTTTATCAGGATTGCAGTGCCCTTTTCATCTCCGGATAGATCCGAATACCTTCGGTTGTAGCTATTTTGTCTTCTTGGAGGTAAGAAATTAGATTTGGTTGTGAATTTTGGGAGTTTGATTTATGTAGAGTTGATCAAGGAAGTGGTATTTCTTGTGCACAACAGGTGTTTGAGGAAATGCCTTGACTTCTTGTCTTCTCTGTTTGTGCCGGATCAGTTGGGAATTGGTGGGGAAGCTCCATTTTTCTCCACAGAAACTTCAGTTTTCTTCATCAAAGAGTGTTGATATGTTTTGGGTTAAGGTAAGACATATAGTATTAGTTTTACCGATGTTGGATTTTGTTTATGGATTTTGGGAGATTTTGAGTACCTACTTGACAGGTTCATGTAGTTTTGAACATCCTTTCCAACAGCAGGATCCTATTTTTGGTAGTGAATCCCTCCGGCCATGTTTCACTAGCTACTACCTTAGATTTCACACATTTGTTTGCGGGCAGCAGCTTTACCTAGCTTCAGCCACCATTTTTGACAACAAGATCTTTAGCCGTGAGTTAGCACCGGAGCAACTGGATCAAGGTAAGCTAAGTATGGAGTTTTGGTTGCATTTATGTGATAGATGGGCGAATGAGGATTTATATCACATTATGTTGAGGATAATGAGATGTTATGAGTGATTGGATTTGATTAGTATATATTGATTAACTCATGAGTAGGATTGAAGTGAAGGATTGTGGATTTAGATAAACCTAATTAGATTAAGGAATTAGGTTAATCATGTCGATTAGGGTTTCCCTAATTAAATTTGGGAGTTTATTTAGCTATTTGCTACTGATGTGATTAGCTAAGTATATTATGTGATCACATGTTTTTGTTTCGAGGTGAGCGTCTCGACAGGGGATTGGTTTACTGATACGGTCGACAAATAAAGGCGGGTATTTCTTCCTTGGCCTCTATGTAGATTTTCTTGTACTTAGTGCATGGTTTTTATTGGATGAATTGTAACGACCCGACCCTCTTGGCCCATTTGGCGGCCCATTTGGCGACCTCTCATGTCGTCGACTGTCGGCCCTTATGTCGTCGGCCCATTTGGCGACCTCTAATGTCGTCAACCGACGACCCTTGGCCGTGCCGTTACTCACTAGGACTTTTCACAGCAGATGTTCGGATTCGAACTCGAAACCTCCGGGCTTAAGTATTAGAATTTATGAATCTCGCAACCAAGTGAGATGATCTCATTTGGTTGCCGTGATTCATAAACTCTAGTACTTAAGCCACGGAGGTCAGAGTTCGAATCTGAGGCAAAAATCCAGTGGAAATCCAGTGAGTAACGGCTACGACGAAAGGGTCGATCGACGACATGAGAGGTCACCAAATGGGCCGACGACATAAGGGTCGACGGTCGACGACCCGAGGGTCGCCAAATGGGCTGCCAAATGGGCCAAGAGGGCCGGGTCGTTACAATAAAAAGGTCCACTGGCCAGGGGTGGAAAGTCCTAGTGAGTAACGGCACGGCCAAGGGTCGTCGCTTTTTATTGTAACGACCTGGCCCTCTTGGCCCATTTGGCGGCCCATTTGGCGACCCTCGGGTCGTCGACCGTCGGCCCTTATGGTTACCAGGATTCATAAACTCTAATACTTAAGCCTGGTCAGTGGATTTTTGCCTCCCCCAGGATTCGAACTTTAAACCTCCAGGTTAAGTATTAGAGTTTATGAATCCTGGTAACCAAGTGAGATGTCGAACTTTAAACCTCCCGGCTTAAGTATTAGAGTTTATGAATCCTGGTAACCAAGTGAGATCATTTCACTTGGTTACCAGGATTCATAAACTCTAATACTTAAGCCTGGAGGTTTAAAGTTCGAATCCTGGGGGAGGCAAAAATCCACTGACCAGGGGTGGAAAGTCCTAGTGAGTAACGGCACGGCCAAGGGTCGTCGGTCGACGACATTAGAGGTCGCTAAATGGGCCGACGACATAAGGGCCGACGGTCGACGACATGAGAGGTCGCTAAATGGGCCGCCAAATGGGCCAAGAGGGTCGGGCCGTTACATGAATTAGGTTGCCTTATCTTATATCATGATCGGTTGCTATTTTTCCTGCATGATACTTATGCTTGACCCTTGTGATGATCTATTTAATTCATATACAGTCTCCACTCTTAATATCTACTCTATTGTGATTACACGTGTAGAATATGTCTTGTAGGGATTGTTGGGTTGTTGGTATTACCATGCTGATTGGGTATATGATGTGGACTGTACATAGGTGAGTATGTGTTATAGGAGTCATCTTGTTGACCGTGCATTTGCATGTTGTATATACACACGTATTTGTCATGTACTTTTGGAGGAGTTGTGTTGATTGTATGTTTGGGGTATATACACATGTCTGTTGTGTTTTTACTGGAGGATACATGTTGATTGTACTTATATTTTGTGTACATGTGTTTGGTGGGATTATTGGAGATTTTTGGTTGATTATACATGTGTAGTGTGTACATATGTTTGGTGGGATACGTGGAGGTATCATGACGATTATACTCTTGTTGGAGGTATTTATGAGGTTTGGGGTTGTTGCATGGATGATGATTATATATATATATATATATATATATATATATATATATATATATATCATGTTCATCATTCATTGCATCTGATGACCATTGTCTCCCTTGTGGTGAGAGAGTCGTCAGTTAGTTTGGTTTAGTACCGCACACTCGGCCACTCATGGGTAGTGGTATCTGGAGCAGTTGTCACTCGTCCTATCGTGCCACCCGGTCACGAGGTTTAGTGAGATCCGGCATTGTGAGCAGTCAGGGACCCTGATGCTATGTAGCTAGATAGCTACTAGCGGGCTGTTCGCCTCGACCACTATATAGTGGGCTGGAGGGTAGTACAGTCGTCACAGACCCAAGCCTCTCAGCCATACTAGGGTCGTGGTGTCTGGAGAGGTGTCGGGGTGACCATGGAGCATGCATACGCAGTTATTATTCTTGCATTTGATGCGCGGTGCATCTGCATTTGCATATATGCCTAGTAGTTACTAGTTGCATGTGATTGTCGTTGTTGCACTTGTTTGAGATATGATTGTTGCATATGGTTGTCATGCTGCATACATGTCATTTATTTTACATGTATATGCAGTTGTATTTATATTGCACAGGTGTCATGGGTACGTCTGTTGCAGATCCGGTGAGTTTACTGATCATTGTACCATGTGTCGATTCCAGGTTGGGTATGTATCTGTCATCATGTTAGTTGTGGTTTGTACAGTTTATATGTCAGGTTATTATGTCAGTTATGTTTAGGTGCATTGATTATGATAGTATAATCATGTTCTTTATTCCCTACTGAGACTGTATACTTTTGATCTCTATGTTTGCTTATGGACCATGCACTATCTTTTCTATTACCCGCTGAGTTACCTATACTCACCACCGCATGCATACATTTATGTTTTCAGGTAGCTTGTAGATGGTTGGTGTCGCTCGGAGTATCCTGTCTGCCGGGTCCTACGTCACATCCGAAGATCATGCTTGTTTTCTTTTGTATATTCTTTTCTTATTTCTGGCATTATATTTGTGTATAGCCATGTGGCTATCTTATGGTTTTGGTGTTGTATTTGTGTTTAAGCCGTGCCAGCATGCATTGTATTTATTTGTGTTGTGTGGGCTTTCCTTCGTTTTTCCGCTATGTTTTAGTACAGTCGTGTGGGCTGTTTTATATATAATTGCGTGGTTGTGATTGTTTCATTCCAGCCGAGTGGGCTGTTATTATAACTGCGTGGTTGTGTATATAAATATTCCAGCCGCATGTGGCTGATGTATTTTGCTTGTATGGATGCTTCAGATTGTCACCGGTATAGGGGAGATGCTGCCGGATTTTTGTCTGGCAGAGACTCCTTTAGGGGCGTGACACTATTACCTTGATAGACCATATCGAGACTATGATCCAGGGGGAGCTAATAGAAAAACAATATTAAGAGCATAATTCAAATTAATATTCAAATTAAATTTAAAATTATATTCAAAATTTAAAATTCAATTAAAAATTCAAAATTAAATTCAAAATTCAAAATTCAATTAAAAATTCGAAATTCAATTAAAAATTCAATTAAAAATTTAAAATTAAATTCAAAATTCAAAATTCAATTAAAAATTTGAAATTCAATTCAAAATTAATTCAAAATTAAAAGTAAATTTCAACTTAAGTTAAATAAAAATAGATGGAGGATCCAGACTCGCTGGCACCCCTAACTGAACTATCCGACAGGGTAACTGAACCTAATCTACCCGAAATGGGTAAAACAAGAGTAGATTACTCGGCAGGGTAATTAAGGTTAGATCAAAATGGGCTAGGTTTAACTTGACCCACGGTACTGGTGAAGTTTTTGGATGATAGTACGTTAGGGAAGCTTGGGCATCGCATGTCTAGGAAGATATGGCTTCGACCTGGTGCATTTGGCCAAGTGGAACTGACCGAAGCTACCCTTAAATGAATCCTAACCAGTTAGACAAAGGTTTAGTATTAAGTTCAATGGGTAGGACTATTTGGAAAACCTCAAAGACATGGTTACTTTAATGAGTTCCTTGTGACTCACCATAGCCTAGAAGTTTATCCAAAGAATACTTACTTGTTGAACCCAAAGCTAAACCTGAATCTAACACAAAGTTAAACCAAACCCTTAAATTGAACCTCAATTCATCTTACAAAAATTATAGGGTTCCCTGATTGAAAATTTAGATCGGGTGAGATGACTAGGAAATTAAATTATTAAAATTGACTTAACTTAAATCAAGTTAATTAACAATTAAATTATTTTAACTTGAATTATTTTCAAATCTAAATTATTTTAAAACTCAGTTTCTAAATCATTCTAAATTGTCTAAAATTATTTTTCAAAGATTAATTAACTTAAAATTTTTTTTGATTAATTAACTTTAAAATTATCTTTCATAAATTATCTTTCAAATTTAATTAACTTTAAAATTATTTCCAAAATTACTACAAAAATATTTTAAACTCAATTTCAAAATTATTTTCAAAATTTTAAACTTAATTTCAAAATTATTTTCAAAATTATTTAAAAATCTATAAAAATCTTTTCAAAATCATTTCAAAATCTTTAAAACTTAATTTCAAAATTATTTTAAAATTATTTGAAAAATCTTTTCAAAATCATTTCAAAATCTTTAAAACTTAATTTCAAAATTCTTTTAAAATTATTTGAAAAATCTTTTCAAAATCATTTTTAAATTATTTGAAAAATCTTTTCAAAATCATTTCAAAATTATTTTAAAACTTAATTTCAAAAGTTATTTGTAAAATCATTTGAAAAATGATCATTTCAAAATCTTTTGAAAAATCATTTGAAAAATCCCTTGAAAAATTAATTTCAAAATTATTTCAAAACTAATTACAAAATTATTTGAAAAATCATTTAAAATATCCTCTGAAAACTTAATTTCAAAACCCTTTTCAGAAGTTATTAAATTCTTTGAAATTCTAAACTCAATTAATTTTTAAATCTTCAAAATAATGGTCACTTATTTGGAATTCTAACTGATATTTTCAATGTTGTAAATTAAAATAAACTTCATCTCACACTCACTCATATGCTAAACATGCTTGTTAATCTAGAATGAGTGAGATTGAAAATTAGGAAAATAATTTTTTAACCTCTCATGCTTGAACTCCTGAACTCAAAAATTTATTAAGGCATTAATTAAGGGGGAGTGATTTTGAGTCGGTTTTAAAATTAGTTTTTTTTTAAATTTTGACTTGACCTCAAAATTAAAAAACTATTTTTGGCATATCTTCAAAAATTCAAGCTATTTTTAACTTAGCTTTAAAATTAAAATTATTTATGACTTGACTTTTAAATTATAACTCCTCTATAAGCTAAATGTTTTCAAAGCTAAGTACTTAATTAAGTTTTCTCTAACTAAACGTAGTTAAATTATTTTCTAATCTTAGCTACTTGGCAAGATATTTTCTCAATACAATCATTTTTAAGCTGAAAACATAGTTAAGTATTTTAAAATTATAAATGTCTCTCAAAGCAATTGTTTTCAAATGCTAAGTTCTGCTGAAAATGCTAAGTATTTTCCAAAGCATTCTCAAAATCTCATCAAAACAGTTTTTTTTGAAAAACTAAATCTTTTTGAAATCACAAAATTTTGCTAAGTTACTGTTTAAAGATAAAATAACTTTATCTCAGCTAAAAGTATCTCTCAAACTAAAGGAAGAATTTTGCTTTCAAAATTATGATTTCATCTAGCTAAAAGTCTTACAAGAAAAACTAAGTGTTTATCAAAAGTATGCTTAACCCTCTAGCTAAGTCTTAAGGAAGAATTTTTTCTCTTTGAAAGTTAAGCTAAGGCCTAGGTTTTCTTCACTCTCTTGGGTATTTTGATATATGGCAAAGGGGGAGAGTAGGAAGAAATTCAAAGAAAATTATAAATTAAAATTCAAAGAAAATTAAAACGAAAATTTTGTTGTGAATGTGCCTGTGCTTATTTATGTGTATCTTTATTGCATTTTTACTTAACTTTGAATTTCGGTTGCCATAATCAAAAAGGGGGAGATTGTTGGTGCAGTAAGCATCCGACGATCGAACCTCAGTTTTGATAATGGCAAAGGGATTCAAAGTTAAGATTCCTTGTTATCTAACGTGGTTAAATAAGGTGTCAGAAAAGTCCTAACTGCGGTTAGGCAGGGGAAAATCCTAGGGGTAACCTTGGGTCCTGGGTGGTAACCCTAGGCGAAGGAAAATCCTAAGGGGGTAACCTTAGGGCCTGGGGGGTGGTAACCCTAGGTGAAGGAAAATCCTAAGGGGCGGCAACCTTAGGTCCTAGGGGCGGTAACCTAGGTGGAGGAAAACCCTAGGCGGAAACCTGGGGTCACGAACCAGGTGGAAGACAGGACGGGTCGGGGGCGGTAACCCAGGAGAAAGTTCGGAAGCATCGAGCACTGAGCAAAAGTCCAGTCGGTCTGGAAGACCGGACTGACATCAGGTAAATCTCCTGAGTGGAGTAGGTGAGGACGCGTTCCCTGCAGAGGGAACAGTAGGCGTCGGGTCGACCTAGGGTTTCCGGTTGGAAATCCGAAGTCAGACCCGGACAGTCCGAAGGTTGTCATTACTTCATATTCATACTATTATTTTGTATTAACTTTGTGGTGCAGGTATTTTTGGATTAACATACTTGCAGGTACCAAAACACAAAGAAGAACTCGGATGAACAGTGTCCGAGGCGCATCCATGGGGCTTGGAGGCGCCTGGCGCGAGAAGCAGGCTTAAGGCGCCTTGGACTGCTTGGAGGCGCCTTGAAGGGTTTGAAGGCGCCTTCAGGTCGCGGCAGTCAAAGGGTTATCGCAGCGAGCAGATCGGGATAGAATTCAAGCTTCAAGGCGCCTTGGAGCTTGTTTAAGGCGCCTTGAACACTGTTTAAAAGCAGTGGTCGACCAGCAGCTCAAGACAACACTTTCTCAAGCAATCTTCTGCAACGTTCTGCGAAAACGACCATCCCCAAGTGCTGCAAGAACACCACGACGACCCGAAGCTTCAGATTTAATCTTTTGTTGTCGGTATATTTTTATTACTGCTTAAATTGTACTTAGATTGTAATAATCTTTACGAACTATAGTTGTTGCCCATCGAAAGCGGTCAGCGACCGCGGGCCTTCGAGTAGGAGCCGAGATAGACTCTGAACGAAGTAAATAGCTTATCTTTCTGTGTGCTTGTTTTCTTATTCCGCTGCGTTACTTCTCCGATAGTCTTTACGATTCCGATACGAACGAAATAGCTGCGAGCGCTATTCACCCCCCCCCCTCTAGCGCATCTTGACCCAACATTATATAAGGCTAAATGACTTTATGCTCGGGCGGGCTTTGCCCGATCGAGCATATATGAGAGCGGGGGCGCTCGCTCGGCCTTTATTCGACTGGCTATATACCTTTCCTATCTCTCTGGACCTAAACCCCTCATTTATTCCAGCTTTTCTTATCTTTGTTAACCTTGACCCCTCCTTCATTCACCAAGCCAATCTATCATAAACCGTATCACTAGCCTCCCCTTCAAGTCTAGTCGAAGGAGGTATAGCCGACTAACTAGACCTAAGTCTATTTCTTCCCTTTTAACATTTACTATAGTTCTCCCTTGACACCCTCTATAATGATCCCGTGACACCCTCAACACATATCTTGTAACTAAGTTAAATAGAGGTGTGATCCTAACTTCTACAACATCAACCTTTACTCTTTCTTGCTTTACTCTCCTCTAAAGATTTTATTAAGAGTCATGGCTTCGGATCTCCTCCTCTGGGATCAACTATTATTCGAGAAGGAAAAGTCTTTAGCTGAGGCTATGCAAGCCTTAGATCTATATCATTCGCATCAAAGAGAGCTAGAGGTACGTTTGCTAGGCGCTCAATCTCAAGTTTGGTCGGAAGTGGCTATGAGGGGCAAAGCTTATTTGGATTAAAGCAAAAGACTGAGGAGTTGGATAATCTAAAAGCCCTTCACACTTCAGAGATAATCGTTTTAACCAGGAAGGTTTATGTAGACGGTTTGCTGATATCACAACAACAACAAGACTTGGACTAGTAGAAAGCTAAGGTGAATTTTCTGTAAACTGAGTTAGATCGGATTAAATCAAATATAGGTTCTCAACCACAGGCCTTAAAGGGTGAATCACACAAGTGCAAGAGGACAGGATGAACCTCTTCTTTTTGTCCAGGTTGTCATTCTACTACATGTCCGTACTTGGGGTGGGAAGAACAATATGGTAGTTCTAGGGAGTGAGACAAGTAGAAAGTTATTTATCTATTGTATCTGTCTATAGGAGATTTTCAAAAGTCTAAGAGTTATGACTGTATTTCTAATGATAATGTAAAATTTTGTATCTATGTTTGATTATGCTATTTACCTTGCTAAGTGTTTCTTATGGTTGGTCGCGTGAGGACTGGTCGAATGAAGGGTCCCATGTGTATGCCCGAACAAATATGAGTTCGACTGAACTTTGGGGTTCCCTTTACACACACGGTCGGTCGGGATTACAATCGATCAGGGCGACTTCCATGTTTACAAATTTTGTTTATTCGTCTATATTTTAAGATTCACACGATTTTTCAAAGTGGTTTCATTGGTAATTGGTCTTTCAACGGAAAGAGAATGTTCAAAGATATGGCGGTTCAGTGTATGATTAGATATATTCCATCCATCATAAATGCCTCTTCTTGGGTAAGCGCCATGTATCCTTTTTTCTCCTTTTTCTAAGTAACCCTCGGTACATTTTTCGTTCGTGTCTTATCACACATTCTTCTTGGTAGATCAACGGCTCTCCTTTATCGAATCATTTTATTTTGACGGTGATCCTTATACTGCCCAAAAACCCTAAACCTTTTTTAACCTTTTATCCTTCATCCTCTTCCAATCACTCCTTGGCAATTTTCTTTTCCGACCTCTTTCAACAACTCGCGCTTCTTTGTCTTCCCAGTTTTCCTTCTGTAACCTTTTCTCCTTTAGGATTCAGTAAGTCATTTGCTTTTTAAGCATTTCATTTTTTCGACATGGCTGAAGAATCTCTACTCCCTTGGTATGCTCAAATTTATTCTTCGTTCATCGCTACTGACCAAACTTCCATCCACTCTCTGTATGAGATCCCTAAAGAATACCGTATTAGGGTTCCATCACCTGATGCTCATCCTTGTCTTCCTCCCGATGATTGTGTTGCCTTTTTTAAAGATTAACTAGTCACAAGCTTACGCTTTCCCATCCCTACATTCTTGATAGATATAAGTCAATATTTTGGTATTTCTCTTCAACAATTTGCTTCAAACACCTTTAGGTATCTATGTGGGTTGTATATGATATTCCGCCTTTTCAGTATACCTCCTACTCCTCAAAATTTTTTCATGTTTTGCTACCCCAGAAAATCAGAAGCGGGAGTATTTCTTTTCCAGTCTCGCCTGAAGATGGTGTTCTTTGAAGAAATTCCTTCATCCATCAAGGGTTGGAAATCATGCTTTTTCTTTATCAAATTTCTCGGCCCTGCCGCATGGTCCACTAAATGACAATCTTCCTTTCCTCCTTTCCCTGATGTAAGGGAGCTTCATCAATAACCCATCTTTTCTGAATACTCTAGTAAATTACTAGGTCATCGCTTTCATATTCATCAATGGATACTCGCTGATCTCTTATATCTTTTTGGCTTGAGCCCTGTTCAAAAGAGCCTACAATACTCTTTTGGTAAGTTTCAAAATTCTTAGCTATCCTCCTTTACTGACTAAAATACTTTTTTGTTTGTTACAATGGACACTCTATTCAGAGCTTTGGTTGATGATGCAATCTACCTAGAGGAGGAAGAAGTGTTAGCTAAGGAGCGAGAGCTTAGAGCAGAACTTAATGTCGCAGCTCAAACATCTGGTGCTCCTCTACTCGAGCCTTCAACCCAACTAGTGCTCGCTCCTAGCCCTCCAACTACTATTGGGGAAACATCTACCAGCATACCTTCAGAAGATACCCCTTTGGAAATACAAGAACAAGGACTCGGGGCTACTCCTACAAGAAAATGCCCCGAACGTCGATTAATATTAGCACCCCGACCTAAAAAATCGGTTGTCTCTACCTCTGAGGAGATACCCGCAGGGGATATTCCTTCTTCTTCTCCAGAGCCTACCCTCTCCTTTTTGTATCCTATACTTGCTTCTTCCCCTTCTCAATTACTGATAGCTCCCCCTCTTTCCAGTACTAGTTCTAACCCTGAATTTATGATGAATTTCTCAGAGCCAATTTCCCTACCACCTTCAGTAACTCAGGGCTCTTCTATTCTTCTTTTTTCCCCTCTTTCTCTCCATAGTTCTTTATTATCCTCTTCCACATCTGCTCCTATCCTCCCAATATTATTGGGGGGGGGGGGGGTTCTCTAACAATAGCCTGGGCAGAAGCCTATAAAGAACTTGAGAAGCTTACTTCTACTGACAAGTTTTCTTTTGAGGAAACTAAGGTAATATGCCCTTCATCCTTTTGTTTTCTTATTAATGCATTCTAATAATAATTTTTTGACAGAGGTGGATTATTAGTATGAATATGGCCCGACACCTATATGATCTAACTCAAGAAGTTGCCAAGCTAAAACAACAAGCTTCCGGAGCATCCTCCTCTCACGCCTGTGAAGAGTTATCTCGCTAATTACAAGAAACTTGCAAGCTTCTTGAGGCAGAACTCGCAAATTCAAGCAAATGGAAAGCCTCTACAGAAGGTTTTGAATCTCAAGCTAAGTCAGAGACCCTTCTTCGCATTGAACTAACATCTAAAGTGGATAACTATGCTACTAAGAATGCTCAGTTGCTATCTCAACAACAAGCGTTGAAGGATACTCACGCTCTTGAATTAGCTGCTAAGAATGCTGCTATGGAATCTAAGAACTTTGAGTTAACTTCCCTAAGTTCATCCTTAACCACCATTAAAGCAGAGCTTTCTTCTAAAGAGTCTGAATTGAAAACCTCTCAAGATACTTTGGTAGAGTACATGGTGGGCGAAGATGATAGATTTGAAAGGAGAAAAAGGGTACTGCTAGAATCTCTTGAATTTAAGGCTCCTATCGCTGCCTCCATTAGCAAAGCCTTCACCAAGGGAGCTGGGGAGGGGGGGGGGGGGGGCAAAACAATTGAAGAAGCAAGGCCACCTGGTTTCTGACCCCCCACCTAACTTCTTGGATCATCGGGAACTACTTGCTGAAATACCTCCCGAATTGTTTCCCAAGTTATTTTAAGTGTACATCAGGATGTTTTTGTATTGAAGAACAATTTCTTATCTCTTAGGATATTCTAATTGTTGTCACCTTTTTTTTTCTGTTTCTTCGATAATCATTTTAACTCCTTTCGATCGGGCAGGTTCAGTTTTATGTTTGATTTCATTTATACTTAACATTTAACCAACCTTTGATAACCGATCGAGCTTACACTTATGCTCAGCTTCCTCCTTAATGCTCAATCGACCTTTAGTGATCGATCAGGTTTACCCCTGCTCAATTTCTTCCTTAATACCCAGTCGACCTTTAGTGACGGATCGAGTTTATGTTTATGTTTTAGTTTCCTTTGTACTTAACACTTGGCTGGTCTTTGGTGACCGATCGAGTTTATACTCGTGCTCAGTTTCAACCTTCATATCCAGCTAGCCTTTAGTGACTGATCGAGTTTATGTACAAATATATATATTTTAAACTAACCCTGAATTTTGATCGATTATACTAGTCGACCAAATTTGTAATACAAGAAATCTCTTTCAGGCTCACCAAATTTTTTATGCTTAACTTTGGTAATGATTTTAGTATCTCAGGAATACAACCTTTCATATCGACTACCCATACTATTTTCTTATTGGTGACACGCCTGTTAGGATGTATATTAAAAGCCTAACTTTTTGTATGAACATTTATATTTTGAAATGAGAATCACTCTTGTCAAATGTTGCATGTTAATGCAGTTGTCCATTTAATTTATATTGTAGATAACATGGTGTGTGGTGCCACACAGAAGATCATGTTATCAGTTCCTTATAGATTATAAATAATAGCTCACGACCAAGATAGATAGGGACAAACCATTGGAACGGTTGTAGTGTAACTTGGAATTAGTTTGTCTTTACTATATAATTACACTAGTACACTATATGTGTATTGAGCAGGACCATTTGAGGTTGTTCTTTTTATACTGACTTTATAAAGGATCAAAACTTCTGTTATTATGGATGTGCGTACTCTTAATCCCGATATAATAACAAACATATATACTTAGTATTTATTTCTTTAATTTATCAAAGGTGAGATTTGTTTAGTTAAATCAATAGACCCGATAAGTTGGAAAATAATATTATTTATATGGTGTGTTATTAATTATAAAAGAAAACTATGTCCTAGTAATCTAGGTTGATGATGCCCCCTTGAGGAGCTCATAAGGATTATCATGTAAACCCTGCAGGTGGACTTAGTCCAACATGATAATAAGGTTGAGTGGTACTACTCTTGAAGCTAGATGTTAATTAAGTGAGTTGTCAGTAACTCATTTAATTAACGGACATACGATATCTTAAACACAGGCAGACTAACGCACTCATGATAAGTAGGAGCCCATATTGTAATATGGGATTGGTGCGGTAGTTCAATAATAACTCTTTAGTGGTATGAGTTATTATTGATGAACTTGAGTTGGGTGTTCGGGTCGAACAAAGGAAGCTCAAGTCCATCAGGAGACCAAAACTAATTCTTCCTCTCTGTCCCTGTTGTAGCCTCTATAAAGCCTCACATTCACCCATTTTGGTTTTGCTTCCTACCCAAGAAAGGGGTCGACCACATCCTTGCTTGGTGCCCAAGCAAGGGGCCGACCAAGCCTTGCTTCCTACCCAAGAAAGGGGTTGGCCAAGCCTTGCTTGGTGCCCAAGCAAGGGGGTGGCCAAACCAAAATAAAAGAAAATAAAAAGAAAAGAAAAAACAAGGGGAGATTTTTTTCTCAACAGAATTAGAGATTTTTCTAAAAAGAATTACGTTGATTCTTTCTTATAAATTTTCTAAAAAGAATTATATTAATTCTTTCCGAAGAAATTTTTCTAAAAAGAATTATGTTAATTCTTTCCTAGAGATTTTTCTAAAAAGAATTGTGTTGATTCTTTCTTAGAAATTTTCTAAAAAGAATTATACTAATTCGTTCTTAAGAAATTTTTCTAAAAAGAATTATGTTAATTCTTTTCTAGAGATTTTTTCTAAACAAATATCTATTACTTTTTCTACTTTTTTATCTGGGGCAAAGGGTTATAAAAGGAGAGGAGGTTGTGCCACAAAAAAAACAACAATTCAATTAAGAATTGATAAATTTTTCACCACAACTAAAAAACCTCTCCTTTCCCTTAAGGTCGACGCCCATTTTTTCTTTTCTTTCCTCTAGGGCCGACACCCCACTTCTTTTCTTCTTCCCTTTTCTTCACTCTAGGGTTGGCACTCCATCTTCTCTTGGTGGCTGAAGCTTGGAGGAAAAGAAAATGAAGAGACAAAGCACCTTGGTGGCCGGCGGTTTGGAGGAGAAGAAGAAGAAGGAGGAGGAGGCGTTCCTTTCTTTCCATCTTTTGGTGGTAGGCGGCTTGGAAACAAAAGGGATTTGGGTGTTTCTATCTTGGTAACGCTGTCCAAGAAGAGGAGAGGAATACGACAGAAGATCAAGAGGTCTTTGTCTATGAAGAAAGGTACAACTAGTTATTTTTTTCGCAGCACAACTAGTTTTGTTTTCTTTATATGGATCCTGAAATACCAATACAAGAGGCTAGCGATTTCGTGTTTTCATTTTTTTGCTTCGATTTTGTGTTTTGATCTTGTGCTTTGATTGAGATCTCTGTAGTTAAATCTAAGGTTACTGTGAGAAGTTTAAATATTCAATTTCTTTGAAAGGCTTTGTCTAAGAAGTGGTGGATGATCCCATAACCAAGAAGGCCTAGTGCCTCGCCAACGACCTAGAAGTCAATCCTTGAAATAAATATTTAATCAACTTCTGTAATTTGGTTTAACTTCTAAAGAACACAAGGGTTGAACTTGGAGTAAAAATGTTAAGTTTCGTTTCCAATCCAAGTTTATCTTTGAAGAACGAACTTGGAGTAAAAATGTTAAGTTCCGTTTCCAATCCAAGTTTAACTTCTGAAGAGCACATGGGTTGTCAGGAAACATTCTGTGCTTGTACACATTTTTGTACAAGGGAAACAGAATGGTATTCCGAGTAGCACCCTTCAGGTGGTATCAGAGCTAGTTTTCTACCTCTGTGTGTTTGGGTTTCGGTTAAATTATGCACTGTTCATACATAAGTTTAGGCCAGATAATAGTAGGATGTGCTAGATAGATTAACTCTGTGGTTGCAGGCATCCTAGATCCAACTATTATGGCTTTTGTGTGCTTGTGTGTGATTTGAACCCTCGGGCATGTCGAGGTTGTTGTGTGTGCATGATTGTAATAATTAAATATGGACGGTTGTCGTATTGTTATTATTGTTGTTTTACATTCTGTTCGATCTAGATTACATGTACATTCCCTTGTGGAATATAGGATCGATAAATGTAAAACTTTATTTTTGTCGCGGATCGTATCTGTTGGTTGCTACTCGGAATACCGTTCTATTTCCCCTGTACAAAAATTTATACAAGCACAAAACTTAACCTAGCTACCCATGTGCTCTATTGAAGTTAGACTTGGATTGCAAACGATACTTAACATTATTAATCCAAGTTGATCTTCAGAAGTTGAACTTGGATTAGAAACGATACTTAATATTTTTCCCCCAAGTTTAACCGATGTGATCTTCCTAAGTTAAACCATATTACAAAAGTTAATTAAATATCTATTTCAAAGATTGACTTCCAGGTTAAACATGGCGAGACACTAGGCTTTCTTGGTTATGGGATTATCCACCATTTCCTAGACAAAACCTTTCAAAGAAATTGGATATTTAACTCCTTACAGTAACCCTAGGTTTAACTACAGAGTCCACAATAGAAACACAAGATCAAAACGCAAAATTGAAATACAAAATCGATAGTACAAAATCGAAACATAAAATCGCTAGCCTCTTGTGTTGGTGTTTTAGAATTCATGCAAAGAAAACTAACCAATTAATTCAAAGCAGAAACCATTAATTAGTTATATCTTTCTTTGTAGCTAATGACCTCTTGATCTTTTGTTGTATTCCTCTCCTCCTCTTGGACGTCATGTGAGCGACGATCTACCAAGATAACTCCACCCAAACCACTTCTTTTCCTCCAAGAAACTTGAACCACCAAGGGATGCCAAAATAGGAAATTTCCTTCTTCTTCTTCTTCTTCTTGTTCTTCTTCCCCTCTAAACAACCCCAAGAGATGCTAGGATACAATGCCTCCTTCTCTTCTTCTTCTTCTCTATACAACCGGCCACCAAGGATGAGGTTCTCTCCTTAATACCACTGGCCACAAAGAAGAGGGAAGGGAGAAGAGGATGGCCAACCACACCAAGGAAAAGAGAGGAGCTAAGAGAGATCAATTCAATAACCATAAGGCAACCTCTACTTCTCTTTTATAATCCTTGGTCAGGGCAAAAAAAAAAGAAATTTTAATAATAATTAAAAATTTTCTCTTTTAAATTTCCTATTATACATGGCAACAAAATGAAAGTTTTAAAATTAATCTCTCTCTTTTAAAACATGTAGACAACTACAAAAAAAGGAAAGATTAATTAAAACTTCTCTTTTTAAATCATGGTTACAAAAAGGAAAGTTTTATCAAAAATTAAAATCTCTCTTTTAAACATTATAGATAACTACAAATAAGAAAAGATTTTAACTAAATTAAAATCTCTCTTTAATCTTTTGTAGATAGCTATAAAAGAAAAGATTTTAAAATTTTAAAACTCTCTTTTAAAACCATGAGGATGACTATAAAAGGAAAATTAAAATCTTTCTTTTAACCATTGTAGATAACTATAAAAAAGAAATTTTTTTAACAAAATAAAATCTCTCTTTTAACCATTGTAGATAACTACAAATAAGGAAAGATTTTAACAAAATTTTGTTTTAAAAACAAAACTTCCTTTTCCTTTTCTAGTGGTCGACCACTAGCTTGGGCACCAAGCTTAGCCGGCCACCTCTTGGCTTCCAAGCCCATGCTTGGCCGACTCCCTTGCACCAAGCAAGGATGTGGTCGACCCATTACTTGGGTAAGAAGTGGACTTTATGGTTACAAGGATTTATAGAGGCTACAACAGGGACCGAGAGGAGAAATTGATTTTGGTCTCGTGATGAGTTTGAGCTTCCTGTGTTCGCCCCGAACACCCAACTCAAGTTCATCAATAATAACTCATACCACTAAAGAGCTATTATTGAACTACCGCACCAATCCTAGATTACATTATGAGCTCCTTCTTATTATGAGTGCATGAATCTCCCTGTGTTTAAGATATCGAATGCCTACTAATTAAATGAGTTACTGACAACTGACTTAATTAATATCTAGCTTCAAGAGTAGTACCACTCAACTTCATTATCATGCGGGAGTAAATCCACCTACAATGTTTACATGATAATCTTTATGAGCTCCTCAAGGGGGCATCATCAACCTAGATTACTAGGACACAGTTTCCTTCTATAATCAATAACACACCATATAAATAATATCATTTCCCAACTTATCGAGCCTATTGATTTAACGAACTAAATCTCACCCATTGAGAAATTAAAGAAATAAATACTAAGTATACGTGCTTGTAATTATATCGGGATTAAGAGTACGCACATCCATAATAACAGAGATTTTGTTCTTTTATGTAGTCAGTATAAAAAGAAACAATCTCAAATGGTCCTACTCAATACACACATAGTGTACTAGTGTAATTTTATAGTTAAGATAAACTAATACCAAATTACACTACAACCACTCCAATGGTTTGCCCCATTCCATCTTGGTTGTGAGCTACTATTTATAATTTATAAGGAACTGATAACATGATCTTTTGTGTCACACCAAACACCATGTTATCTACTATATAAATTAAATGGACAACTATATCTAACATAAATGTAGACATTTGACCAATGTGATTCTTATTTCAAAATAAATGTTCATACAAAAAGCTAGGCTTTTCGTATACATCCCAACAGTATCCTTGCAAGGCGTGGTGCTATTTGAGGACCAGAGGCGCAGCGGAAAAGGAAGCAAGATAGACGCGACAACATGACCCGTTGACGGTGGCTAGGGTCAGCGGCATACAGAGGACAACTATGGATAATGCCATAATAGTTGGAAAATTATGTTTTCATATTTATTGCCTTTATGTGCTGTGATGTGTATGCTTTGGTGTGCATGTATGTTATGTGTGTATGTTAAAATTCCTCGTTTAAATAACTAAGTGGGAGAGGGTTTATTTAAATAAATTCCATGGTTTCCATTACTGGTTTGTAAGTGATGCATTCAAACTTGCGCGTTGACTTTAAGTGCCTTCCTCCACATCGGATGAGTTTATTTGCAGATTACTCGATCAAACTTCCTCTATGGATGATTATAGGAAATTATTTAGTTTTGTGTGATCTTCTCCATCTGAAGGGGCACAATCCTAATTAATGGACTAAGTATCAAATAATGGTATACACTTAGACGCATTTAATAGTATCCTTCCCATCGAAGTCACTGTTATTATTTTGTGTGACCGAAGACAAACCAACTATTAATTTTATTTGTCATAAAGTTAGGTTGACAAGATA
Source organism: Zingiber officinale (assembly GCF_018446385.1). NCBI lineage: Eukaryota > Viridiplantae > Streptophyta > Magnoliopsida > Zingiberales > Zingiberaceae > Zingiber > Zingiber officinale. The sequence continues at coordinate 68,972,854 of NC_055989.1, forward strand.
ATAAAATTAATGGGTAAAACCTCCTCTTACAAATGTTTGAATTAGTATACGTCTACACTATCGTGGCATACTAAATTCATGGTGTTTTGAGGTGCTGGTGAATTTAAATTATATTGTTTGAGTGATTAATATTTTTTTAAATTCTAAAGTTTTCACCAAATATCTTATTTTGTGATTCTCAGGATTTCAAAATGGCTTTCAATCCTCTCGCTGTTATTTTAAAAGAAAACAAACTTACTGGTCCAAATTATATTGATTGAAAATAAAACTTGGATATTATGTTAACTGCTGAGGGATATAAGTTCATACTTTTTGAGATCTGTCCTAACGAACCTAATAGCGATTCTAGTGAAGAGGAGATTGACAGGCATAGGAAATGGGTCAAAGCAGATGAGATGGCACAGTGTTATATTTTAGCATCTATGTCAAATGTGCTGCAACATCAGCATCAGACCTTACCTTCTGCCTATGACATGATGCACAATCTCAAAGAACTCTTCGGACACCAGAATCGGACTGCTAGGTAGGAGGCTATGAGAAACTTGATGACAACCACCATGACTGAGGGGACACTCGTAAGGGATCATATCCTCAGGATGATGGCTCATTTGAACGAAATACAAATCCTTGGAGCTGAAATCGATGGGGAAACCCAGGTCGATATCATTCTCCAAACGCTACCCAAGAGTTTTGAGCAGTTCTGCTTGAACTATAATATGAACAAAAGGACATATTTATTGGCGGAACTTCTGACAGAACTTCAAGCAGCAGAAGGGCTATTTCATCAAAGTTCTCAAAATTCACATTGCTGAAAACATTTCTGCTTCTAAGGCGAAAGGCAGGAAGAAGAAAAAGAAATAAGTTGGTTCAGCAAAGAAGGTGATTTGACCTCAAGGGACTGGACCGCAAGTAGGGGTGAAGAAGCCGAAGGATAAGTGCTTCACATGTAAGCAATCTGGACATTGGAAGTTGGACTGTCCTCACAGAAAGTAGAACAATAAAGGTATATCTTATTCATTAGTTGTTGGAACATGTTTAGCGGTGTTATCTACCAGTACCTGGTGTGTAGATACGGGAGCCACTGATCATGTCTGCAATTCATTGCAAGGGTTCCAGGAAACTTGATAACTACATGAAGGGGAGATCACCGTCTACATGGGCAATGCTACGAGAGTGGTGGCTGTTGCAGTGGGAGATGTTTATTTATCTTTTGATAGCAATAAAACATTGATTTTGAGAAATTATCTTTATGTACCAAGTTTTAGAAAGAACTTGATTTCAATTTCTAAACTATTTATGGATGGATATTCTGTTTCTTTTGATGACAAAGTAGTTGTCAAGAAAAATAGGGTAGTTGTCTATTCTGGTACGTTGGTTGATAATTTGTATACTCTAAATCCAATAACTCCCACGATATAACAATAGGAAATTTAAAAGAGAGAGATTTTAATCTTTCCCTTTTAGAATTACCAAATTTGTTTTGGGGATATGCTTTGAAAATGGTAGTGAAAATTCTAAACCTAGAACCTTCTAAGTCAGTACCCTCTACTCCCACAAAATTGTGGAATGGGCGTAAGCCTAGTTTGAAACACATTCAAATTTGGGGTAGTCCATCACATGTGCTGAAGGGAGATGCTGATAAGTTGGAATCACGTACAGAAGTTCGCTTGTTTGTAGGATATCCTAAAGGAACGAAAGGTGGTTTATTTTATAGTTCTAAAGATCAAAAGGTCATTGTTAGCACCAATGCCAGATTTTTAAAAGAGGACTACGTGATGAACCACAAGCCCATAAGTAAAATTTTTCTTGAGGAAATAAGAGAGGACATGTCTAATTTAGTACCAACGGTACAAGATGAGATACCACAAGAAACTGTAACGCGTGTCACAAATGATGCACAATTACAGGTAGTGCCTTGTCGTAGTGGGAGGGTTGTTTGACAACCTGATATATTCATATTTTTAGGAGAGTGTTCGGACTTGATCCCTGGTGAACATGAACCTGATCCCTAGACATATGATGAAGCACTCCAAGATAAACATGCAGCATCTTGGCAAAGTGCAATGAACTCTGAAATATAATATATGTATTCTAATCAGGTCTGGGAGCTTGTAGAATCACCAAATGGTGTAAAAGCCATTGGATGTAAATGGGTCTACAAAAGAAAGAGGGATAGACGGGAAGGTGGAAACCTTCAAAGCAAGGCTTTTTGCAAAAGGGTATACTCAAAAAGAGGGAATCGATTATGAGGAAACCTTTTTGTCGGTAGCCATGCTCAAGTATATCCGGATTCTTTTATCTATTACTGCTCATATGGATTATGAGGTTTGGCAAATGGATGTCAAGACAGCTTTCCTTAATAGAAGTTTTGAAGAAAACATCCATATGAAGCAACTAGAGGGATTCATTGCAAAGGGCAAAGAGCATCTTGTATGCAAGCTCAATCAGTCCATTTATGGATTTAAGCAAGGTTCAAGATCTTGGAACATCCGGTTTGATGAAGTGATCCAGTCTTATGGATTCATTCAGTGTCCAGATGAGTCGTGTGTATACAAGAAAAGTGACGAAAACGTGGTGGTATTTCTTATACTATACGTAGATGACATTTTGCTCATTGGCAATAATGTCAAAGTGTTGTCAGACGTAAGAGTATGGTTGTCCAAGAAATTCAATATGAAAGACTTGGGAGAGTGTGGATGTAACGACCACCCTTCTTACTACTACTACTACACTCTAAGGATGACCGTTACTTAACTACTAACTCTACTTAACCGGTATGATTAAAAATCACATGGGAACCCTACCGAAAAATTTCGACAGAGTCTCCCTTGTACCGGTGACCATATTCAACAATACATGCAATATATACTCAGCCACAAGCGGCTGGAACACATATCAATCAACCACGTAGTATAATAAATCCAAAATAAATAAAACAACACACAAATATCTACTTACTAAACTGAACTCATCCTACATGCAATCTAAACAGAATAATCTCAAATGACATGAACTTAAAATACAACTCAAATGTTTATCAATTACTAAAATGCGGAATCTAAAATTAAAACTTCTTTCCTAGTACCAAGGCTTCCATAGTCCTGGCATCACACATCCTTCGAACACCTCCTTGTTGCCTTCCTTTCTATATCTTTTCCTTTCCTGTATCTGCAGTAAGAGGAAGTGTAGTCTATAAGCAAAATTTGCTTAGTAAGCGCTATCTAACTCACAAAAACTCGATATGCATGGGAATATACTGAAAACTAAAACTGAATGCTCAAAGGAAAAACTACTCATGCTCATCTACTAGTAAATAAACAAACATACTGAAATGCTAAACATGTAAAACTACTCATGCTCTTCTAATAGCAAAGAACAGTAAACTAATCTAAATAACATGCTAGCATAAAAGGGAACTAAACTTGCTGATTCTAAAACAAAGTGATCTTGATTCATTTGTTCTAACTTATTCTTTAATACTTTATGTTTATGTAAAACTCGTTTTACTTGTTCAAAAACTTATACTTATAATACTTCAAAATAATAATCAACTTCTCTTGGGCCCAACAACTGTACTTGCTATGCGCGCATCCCTAACTAGACCCGAGATAGCTGGTCCCGAATCTAGTAGGGTTTACTAGGTTATCTAAACCTAGAGACTGACTATGGGAGCCCAGCCCAAGGACTACTGAGAGTCCTGCATACTAGGTTATCTAAACATAGGGACCGACTATGGGAGCCCATCCCAAGGACTACTGAGAGTCCTGCATACTAGGTTATCTAAACCTAGGGACCGACTATGGGAGCCCAGCCCAAGAACTACAGAGAGTCTAGCACAGTGCCACTGATAAAAGTAAAATACTTGTTATCTCTTAATACTTCTATATAATGCCTCGGCATTTTCTTTAGCACCTTGTGTGCCAAAATCCCTAAAGTCTTGATTTTGGGATCTACTTAAGGCCTTGGCCTTTTCTTTCTCTTCTTTATCTTTCTTATATTTTTCTTAAACTCTTAAAGAGAATATAGGCATGCTACAACAGAATTAAATCAAAGGAAAGAAAATCTGACTTCTTTAAACATGCTACCTTAGAAACAAATCAAAGGGAAGCAAATCTAACTTCTTCAAACATGCTACAACATATTTAAAACAAAGGAAAACAATCCTGAAATCTTTAAGCATGCTAGAATAAAAGCTGTTCAGATTTGTTAAAATGCAAGGGAAAACTAGAACTAAGATACTACATGTATATAAGCATTTATATTCATCGTAGTGACCACACATATAACATGGCTTAATTCTACAATGGTGATTTGTATAGATGGCTATGTGTAAGCATAGTTATCAATTCCTTTCTACAGCCAAGTATGTGCAAGATACCTTAACTATGCAGGTGTCAATTTATGGAAATCCTGCTACTAGATTATGTAGGCACAGGAACTTTACAAGAACAAAGTATCCAAACTAGAATCAAAATCATATGCCTAAACATTGAACATCTAACACTAATTGATTTACTACTAATTTAAACCATGAACCACATAATTGTTATGATGAATGGATAACTGGACATAATCCATTAGCGTTGCAATTCCTCAAGCAAAATATAAGTTACTACCTTTAGATGCATCAACCACACAATTGCTAGGAAGCAAAATACGAATTGATACCTTCTTGCAATGTACTCACTATAATTTATGTGAGGTGACAAAACACATCAATTACTAAGCTCAAACAGGGAGCTATTTATAAGTATGCTCTATAATTGCTCAAATTTGATGGTAAGATGGCTAAATTGATTTATCAATACCAAGCTCAACAAACCAGTAAATACTATCTTGACTCAAATCAGAATCTCCATGTTCTGCCCCAGAAATTCCCCTAACAAGAGCTAACATCTTAACATCACTTTCAAACCACCACTTCCAGATCATACAGAATTAACGCAACATTAAAGCTAAAGGAAATCACAATACTAGGCTTACAAAAGCTAACTACAGATTTAACAAGAGCTAACTACAGATTTATCATGAGCTAACTACAGATTTAAAAAGAGCTAACTACAGATTTATCATGAGCTAACTACAGATTTAACACCACCTTAAAGCTAAATTATGGATCATACTGTTAAATCCTACTGAGGAGTCCAATTTCGGCATCAGAAACCAAACCAGCTACTACTTAATACCCTCCAAACCGAATCCGAACTACAATGGAAGCAAGGAAAACAAATCGAAGCTCGGAACTACTCCTACTGCAGGTGAGTAGCAACTTACCTATCCTTGGACTCAAAACCGGGAAGAGGAAGGGTTCTAGGGTTCGGATAACTCGATCTCTTGGTCTCTTCTTGTGCTCACGGCTTCCTTCTTGACGAGAGGAGCTCGATGGTAAGATGACTTCACAGAGAGGGGCGCTCGCCGGCCGCCGGAGACGCCGGGCTGCTCGCTGCGTTTTCGCCGAGAAGACCTGCGCCGTCGAACTCGAGAGAAGGGGAGAGGGAAAGGATTCGGGAAAAAAGAAAAACTTAATTCTTTTCTTATAACTAGAGTTTCAATCATAACATATATATATATATCTCGCACTCTACCTTTTCACGAAATACTCGCGGAAGAGTTGGTTGGCTGCGGTTTTGACCAAGTCAAGGTCGTGGTTTCGAATCCTCAACCGAACGTTTTATTCCCCTTTTATTTAAAATGCTCCTAGCTTCTGCTTATATATAATTCGCTCCATATTTGATTAACAAAACACTCGCAGACCAGTTGGTTGGCTTAGTTCGGTTAAACCTGGTTCGGGTCTGAGGTCTGGGGTTCAAAACCCTGCTTCAACACATTTTTTTTTTTAAACTTCTTCCTCTTGATAAAAATACTAAACGAACTTCAAAAATTACATAAAAATAATCTAAAAATTCCTAAAAATCTCTAGAATATTTCTATAGCATTTTAAAATATTTTTAAATTACTTTTAGGACTCTAATTGAGGAAATTTGGGGTGTTACAGTGGACATATTCTTGGGATCAAAGTAATAAGGGATCACAAGAAAAGAATGTTGTACTTATCCCAAGCTTCATACATCGATATTATCCTATCTCATTTTAGCATGCAAAACTTCAAGAAAGATTTTCTACCTTTTCGGTATGGAGTACCTTTATCTAAAGAGATTTGTCCTAAAACATCAAAGGAGATAGAGGAGATGAAGGTAGTTCCTTATGCTTCGGCTGTAGGAAGCCTAATGTATGCAATGCTATGTACGAGACCGGATATCTATTTTACTGTGGGCATGGTTAGTAGACATCAAAGTAATCCAGGACAGGGACATTGGATTGTCATAAATCATATATTAAAGTACCTGAGAAGGACTAGAGATTATATGCTGGTTTACCAGGCAGATGATTTGCTCCCTGTAGGTTACATGGATTTAGATTTCCAATCAGATAGGGATAATAGTAAGTCAACCTCGAGGTATGTGTTTACTTTGGGAGGTGAAGCCATAATATGGAGTGTTAAGCAGAAATACATTTCGGACTCCACCATGGAAGCTGAGTATGTGGTAGCCTCTGAGGTAGCCAAAGAAGCTGCATGACTCAGAAACTTCTTGATGGACTTAGATAAGATTCCTGGTTTGCCCAAAATTATCACAATTTATTGTGATAATAGTGGTGCAGTAGAAAACTCGAAGGAACCATGAGCGCATAAGGCAAGTAAACACATTGAGCGCAAGTACCACCTGATATGAGATATTGTAAAGCGAGGAGAAGTTGTTGTCGCCAAGATTGCATCAGCAGATAACCTGGCAGATCCTTTCACTAAGGCCCTTCCGGCGAGAGCTTTTGATGGGCATGTTGAGGGGATGAGAATTAGATGTATGGAAGCATATATGACATCATAGTCTTTTAGTATAAGTTGGAGATTGTTAGGATGTATACTAAAAGCCTAGCTTTTTGTATGAACATTTATATTTTGAAATGAGAATCACTCTGGTCAAATATTGCATGTTAATGCAGTTGCCCATTTAATTTATATTGTAGATAACATAGTATATGGTGCCACACAGAAGATCATGTTATCAGTTCCTTATAAATTATAAATAGTAGCTCACGACCGAGATGGATAGGGAAAAACCATTGGAACGGTTGTAGTGTAATTTGGAATTAGTTTGTCTTGACTATATAATTGCACTAGTACACTATGTGTGTATTAAGTAGGACCATTTGAGGTTGTTCTTTTTATACTGATTGCATAAAAGAACAAAACCTCTGTTATTATGGATGTGCGTACTCTTAATCCCGATATAATAACAAACACATATACTTAATATTTATTTCTTTAATTTATCAAAGGGTGAAATTTATTTAGTTAAATCAATAGGCTCGATAAGTTGGGAATTAATATTATTTATATGGTGTATTGTTGATTATAAAAGGAAACTGTGTCCTAGTAATCTAGGTTGATGATGCCCCCTTGAGGAGCTCATAAGGATTATCATGTAAACCCTGCAGGTGGACTTAGTCCGACATGATAATAAGGTTGAGTGGTACTACTCTTAGAGCTAGATGTTAATTAAGTGAGTTGTCAGTAACTCATTTAATTAACAGACATACGATATCTTAAACACAGGCAGACTAACGCACTCATGATAAGTAGGAGCCCATATTGTAATATGGGATTAGTGCGGTAGTTTAATAATAACTCTTTAGTGGTATGAGTTATTATTGATGAACTTGAGTTGGGTGTTCGGGTCGAACATAGGAAGCTCAAGTCCATCAGGAGGTCAAAACCAATTCCTCCTCTCGATCCCTGTTGTAGCCTCTATAAAGCCTCGCATTCACCCGTTTTGGTTTTGCTTCCTACCCAAGAAAGGGGCTGGCCACATCCTTGCTTGGTGCCCAAGAAAGGGGCCGGCCAAGTCTTGCCTCCTACCCAAGAAAGGGGTCGGCCAAGCCTTGCTTGGTGCCTAAGCAAGGGGGCCGACCAAACCAAAAGAAAAGAAAAAGAAAAGAAAAAAAGGGGAGATTTTTTTTCAACAGAATTAGAGATTTTTCTAAAAAAAAATTACGTTGATTCTTTCTTAGAAATTTTCTAAAAAGAATTATATTAATTCTTTTCTAAGAAATTTTTCTAAAAAGAATTATGTTAATTCTTTCCTAGAGATTTTTCTAAAAAGAATTATGTTGATTCTTTCTTAGAAATTTTCTAAAAAGAATTATACTAATTCTTTCTTAAGAAATTTTTCTAAAAAGAATTATGTTAATTCTTTTCTAGATATTTTTTCTAAATAAAAATCTATTACCTTTTCTCCTTTTTTTATCTGCGGCAAAGGGTTATAAAAGGAGAGGAGGTTATGCCACAAAAAAAAACAACAATTCAATTAGAATTGATAAGTTTTTCACCACAACTAAAAAACCTCTCCTTTCCCTTAAGGTTGACGTCTATTTTTTCTTTTCTTTCCTCTAGGGTCGATGCCCCACTTCTTTTCTTCTTCCCTTTTCTTCCCTCTAGGGCCGGTGCCCCATCTTCTCTTGGTTGTCGGAGCTTGGAGGAAAAGAAAATGAAGAGATGAAGCACCTTGGTGGTCGACGGTTTGGAGGAGAAGAAGAAGAAGGAGGCGTTCCTTTCTTTCCATCTTTTGGTGGTAGGCAGCTTGGAAACAAAAGGGGTTCGGGTGTTTCTGTCTTGGTAGATCATTGTCCACACAACGCCTAAGAAGAGGAGAGGAATATGACAAAATATCAAGAGGTCTTGTCTACGAAGAAAGGTACAACTAGTTATTTTTTCCACAGCACAACTAGTTTTATTTTCTTTGTATGGATCCTGAAATACCAACACAAGAGGCTAGCGATTTTGTATTTTCATTTTTTTTCTTTGATTTTATGTTTCGATCTTGTGCTTTGATTGAGATCTCTGTAGTTAAACCTAAGGTTACTGTGAGAAGTTTAAATATTCAATTTCTTTGAAAGACTTTGTCTAGGAAGTGGTGGATGATTCCATAACCAAGAAGGTCTAGTGCCTCGCTAACGACCTAGAAGCCAATTCTTGAAATAAATATTTAATCAACTTTTGTAATATGGTTTAACTTCTGAAGAACACAAGGGTTGAACTTGGAGTAAAAATGTTATGTTTCGTTTCCAATCCAAGTTTAACTTTGAAGATCGAACTTGGAGTAAAAATGTTAAGTTCCGTTTCCATCCAAGTTTAACTTCTAAAGAGCACATGGGTTGCTAGGAAACGTTTTGTGCTTGTACAAATTTTTGTACAGGGGAAACAGAATGATATTCCGAGTAGCACCCTTCAACGCTTGCTTATGACATTTGGTGTGTACCTATTTTACTGTGTCCGCCACCTCACTATTCCATCCAACGACTCCTCTTCAGTCCCGCTTTTCTTATCATCTCAATCCAACGTTTCTACTTATAACACCTTTTTCGATGCCCTACCAAGGCTTTTAAAGGGAAAAGAGAGAAAAATCCCTAACACTTCATCTTCTTCCTCTAGTTCGTGTATCTTTTGTTCTTTGCTCTCTGCTAGCTGTTCTTGTTCTTCCTACTTCATTCTGTTAACAATGTCGACCCCCAATGAATGGTACACCCAGTGCTCTTCCGAGTTTTCCGCAGCGGAGGCCTGCGAGCTTCAATGGAATTACAACTCCCCCTTATACGTGGTCATTCCCACCCCTAGGGATCACCCTCATCTTCCTCCTCCACAAAATGTAGCCATTTTCTGGGAACAGGTTCTATACGACTTTAGGTTGATATTAGTAGATATTTTGACCTTTCGCTAAATCAACTTATCCCTTAATTATTTTCTATCATGGTTGGTTTTATAGTTATTTCCTATTTACTGGACTTTCCCCTACCTGCTCGACTTTTCCATCACTTTTTCGTTCCTCACCAAGTGGAAAATAGTATTTTTAAGTTTCAATCACGTACTAAAACTACCCTATTCTATAGAATTCCTCCTCAAGGAGAATGGCAGGATAAGTTTTTCCTTATGGCTCTTCCTTCTCCACCTCCATATCCCATAACTTGGCATCAAGAGCTTTCCCCTATTCCTTAATTGGGCAATATTTTGGAAGATCCTGTTCTTCGTTCTTCAATGGGAAAATTAAAGGGCGCAAAGTTTAACTTACCTGTCCTAATTGTCGAAGGCTTATTATTTGCTTTTGGTCTCAGCACAGCAGACGCAATCTTGGATGTTTCCTTTGGTAAGATTATTCTTCTTGCTCATGTTTTAAACCATTTTTGTGTTGTTTCTAGTATAAATTTCTCTTTTTTCTCTAGATGATGCTATTCTTCCCACCTTCATGTACAAGAATACTCGCTTGACAAGGGTGACCTTAACTAGAATGAGTGAAGAACTATTGAGAGATCACCCTCTTAATGAACCCCCTTCCTCCCTTGGCCTACTACCTCCCTCTGAACAACCTCAGGAATCTCCAAGCTCCTCAGAGCCAGAGGGTCCTTTTATGGTGAAAGGTCGAAAACCTCGTACTTCAGCACCTTGTCCCCTCTCACATACCATAGCTAATTTTGAGCAAGTTCCAATTATTCCTGCCGAAATCTCCCACTCTAAAGGTAAAGAACTTGCTCCCCCCACACATGTTCGCTCCAATCCTGCATTACTTATGATGAGACCAGGACTCCTCATTCCTATGTCTCCTGTTATTCCCCCAGTTGTTTCTTTATCAGAGGAGGTATCCATTGCTCCTGAGAATACATTACCCCTTCTCCCAGCTTTACCTCCCTCTTCCACCAGATCTCATGCTAAAAGAACTCCTTGCAGGAGATCAGTTACCTCCAGGTCTATTACAACACATATTGAGCAGGATCCTCCATTAGTGAGCCTCCCATCTCTTAACCCCTCTTCACAAGCCTCTGAACCTCCTCCCTCCTCTTCTTCACCATTTACAAGTTCCCCTCACCCTTCCATCTTATTCCAACAAGGCCATGGATTACCATCTCTGCTTGGTCAAACTTCTACCCCTACTTCGTATGGATATTACAACTAAAGGGGGCACTAGCTGAGTCTTCGCTGCAGTCTCAGACACATATGAGAAGAAGCACCTTCTCTGAGCGTGCCGATGACCACAATCATCAAGCCACTGCGGTAAGTTTTTGAACCTAACTTCCTTATTTCGTACCTACAAAATGTAACCCTACTATCATTTTATCCAGCTATATGCTTCAAGCCTACATTTGGGCAAGCTAGTTGTAGATTTGGAGAGGACTAACTAAATTCTAAAAGATAAAGTGGAGGAATTACAAGATGCCTCCAACCTCCCCAACAATGAACTCATTCAACTACGGGATAGAGTGAAGTCACAAGCTGAGTTCACTGCTAATTTAGAAAAGGCTTTACAAGACACCTATCAAATGCTACAATCTCGAGAGGAGGAAAAAAAGAAACTTAGAGTTACAGTTAGAGGAGCTTAATTCTACACTTAGCATTGAAAGGGATTTAAAAGATAAAACCCTCTCAGATGTTACAAAACCACTCCGCTGAACCAGTTACAAAAATCACAAGGTTTGGGGTCTTCTGAGTTAGCCCCAGAATTGACCTCTAAAGACTTTGCCTTGTTCCAACAACAAGAAAGATCACGAGCCCAAGATTTGCAAATAAGCTCGCTCCTACAAGAACTAGTCGATGCTAAGGCAGAGAAGACTAGTTTACAAGGGAAAAATGATAGCTTACAATCTGAATTTCAAGCATACAAAGTAAGAGAGGAAGAGCGTTGACAAAGCAGGTGCAGAGCCTATTTAAATTCTCCTGAATTTGGTGAGGAGTATGCTAGACGAATTGTAGGAACTCTCACTTACTCGGTTGAAGGAGTAATCCAACAATTGAGAGAGGGGGGTTGTCCATCTGAAATCCCTCCTCCCTTGTTTATAGATTGTTGACGACTCAACCGAGAACTCCCAAAAGACCTTTTGAGTAAATTTGAGTAGACTTGGAATTCTGTACTTGCATTTTATCATAATTTTATAACTGATGTATACCATTTATTGTTTATAAAATGTTAATGAAAGTTCATACTTACCTGCTCTCCTTTGTGTGATTTCCTTTTCTTCAGAACCACCCAAGCATTTGTATGAATGACCCTGTTCAATATGTTCACCATATGTAGAGAAATCTCATGGGAAAATTATAATCAAAGGAAGTAGATCACCTAGTTATCCTCTAATTGATATGTAATGAAGAATGAACTTATTTTCTAATGCTCTCCAAGTTCGTATGATAAATTAAGTGCCTTGCTCATATATGAAGCATTTCTGACTTGTCCAATGGACCGGTCAGATTTATATATCTGGGTGAAATTAACTATTTTCCATGCAAATGCTTCTCTAGGCTTTCATGCCTGTATAGAGAGCCAGTCGGATTTGTACACTCGGGTGGAATTGAAATATCTACTATGTAAATGTTCCTTTGGGCTTTCCTGACTGTATAGAGGACCGGTCAAATTTGTACGCCCGAGCAAAATTGAAATATTTGTTGTGTAAATGTTCCTTCAGGCTTTCTCGACTGTATAGAGGACCAACCAGATTTGTACGCCCGAATGAAATTGAAATATCTGCTGTGTAAATGTTCTTTCGGGCTTTCCCGATTATATAGAGGACCGGTTGGATTTGTACGCCCGAGAAAAATTGAATATCTATCATATAAATGTTCCTTCGAGCTTTCCCGACTGTATAGAGGATCAGTCAGATTTGTACACCCGAGGGAAATTGAACATTAATAAGTACTATTAATATCAAAACCTAAGGTTGATCTTGGAGAAGATATAAAGTCCCTGGTTCCCCCTAAGGAAGCCCGGCCAGTCACTTCTTAGGGTCCCCAATTGACTATTATGGAAGTTTAAAGTTTCCGATTCCCCTAAGGAAGCCAGGCCAATTACTCCTTAGGGTCCCCGATCTACTGTGATGGAGGTTTAAAGTCTCCGATTCCCACTAAGGAAGTTAGGCCAGTCACTCCTTAGGGTCCTCGATCGACTGTTATGGAGGTTTAAAGTCTTCGGTTCCCCCTAAGGAAGCCAGACCGGTCACTCTTTAGGGTCCCTGATCGACTGCTATGGAGGTTTAAAGTCTCTGGTTCCTCCTAAGGAAGCCAGGCCAGTCACTCCTTAGGGTCTCCGATCGATTGTTATGGAGGTTTAAAGTCTCTGGTTCCCCCTAAGGAAGTCATAACGGTCACTCCTTAGGGTCCCCGATCGATTGTGATGGAGGTTTAAAGTCTCCGGTTCCCCCTAAGGAAGCCAGACCGATCACTCCTTAGGATCCCTAATCAACTGTTATGGAGGTTTAAAGTCTCCGGTTCCCCCTAAGGAAGCCAGACTGGTCACTCATTAGGGTCCCCCGATCGACTGTGATGGAGGTTTAAAGTCTCCAGTTCCCCCTAAGGAAGCCAGACCAGTCACTCCTTAGGATCCCCGATCGACTATTATGGAGGTTTAAAGTCTCTGGTTCCCCCTAAGCAAGCCAGGCTAGTCACTACTTAGGGTCCCCGATCAACTACTATGGAGGTTTAAAGAAAAGTATATGTCCCTCCCAAATAATATTGCCTGCACTTGCTATGTTATTTGTATTAACAATGTTCGAACAAGATACATAAATGATTTACAGACATATTTGTTAAGTTCTATATGGTTGCAAATGATTAGCACTCCAAGGCCGTTCGAGTTTTCTCCCTTTTGCATCTTGGAGGTAATATACGCTCGATACAAGTTTCTGTATGATTTTATAAGGTCCTCCTCATTGAGGTTCTAGCTTGTTAACATCTCCTATGGGCTTGATGCGCTTCCATACCAAATCACCTACTTGAAAGAACCTTGGAATAACCCTTTTGTTATAATTCTGTCTCATTCTTTACCGATAAGAAATAAGTCGAGTTGCTGCTTTGTCCTGCACTTCCTTTATTAAATCAAGCTACATAAGGCATCGATCTACATTGTTGTCATCATAAAGCCGTCTTCAATCAGACTCTACTCCGACTTCAATTGGAATCACTGCTTCACCACCATAAACCAGGTGAAAAGGAGAAATTCCTATAGCTTCTCGAGGAGTAGTACGATATGCCCACAATACACTGGGTAGCTCATCTACCCAGTTGCCACCCACATGATCTAATTTGGTTTAAGTCCTCTGATAATTTCTCTATTGGTTACTTTAGCTTGTCCATTACTCTGTGGATATGCCACAAAGGTAAAAGCTTGTGTGATGCGATAATCAGAACACCATTTCTTAATTTTCCTCCCTTGAAATTATCTTCCATTATCAGAAACTATTTTTTGTGAAATACCAAATTTGTAAACAATATGCTGCCATAAAAATTTGATAACTGCATGTTTAGTAATTCTGGCCAATGGTTCTGTTTCTACCAATTTAGAGAAATAATCTATTGCTACTAACAAGAACTTCCTCTGAGCAGGCGCAAGAGGGAAAGACCCTACTATATCCATGCCCCATTAATAAAAAGGATAAGATACTATAGAAGTCTTCAATAATTCAGTAGGATGATAAAGAATATTTTGATGTTTTTGACAAGACAAACAAGTTCTCACAAGCTGAGCAACATCTGCTTGTAAAGTAGGCCAAAAATATCTAGTTAATAATATCTTCCTAGCAAGAGACCTACCTCCCATATGACTACCACAAGAACCTTGATGCACCTCTTGTAGAATATATTATATGTCATCTAATCCAACACATTTGAGCAGAGGACTAGAGAAGACCCTTTTATATAAGTGATCTCCAATTATAGTATATTGGCTTGCCCTCTTCTTGAATATTCTAGCTTGTTCTGCATTAGTGGGTAGAATTCTTTGCTGTAAAAATAGAATGATTTGTGTTCTCCAATCACCTTGAATTTCTAGATTATCCTGTTATTCAACACAAGATACTAATAATGTTTGTTCCACTGGTCTGTCCAAATTCCAAGGCACAATGGCAAAAACTAATTTAGCTAACTCATCTACTACTTGATTATCTGTTCGAGAGATTTTCTTTATACTTACTCCATGAAATTCAACCTTCAATTTATCAAAGGCCTCTGCATATAGCTTGAGTCCTTCATTACTAATTCCAAAGGTACCCGTTAATTGTTGTGTTGCCAATTGAGAATCAGAATGAATTACCAGACTAGCAGCTCCCACATGCTTAGCAACTTGTAAGCCTGCTATCAATGCTTCATACTCAGCCTCATTATTGGTGGCTCTGTAATTCAATCTAATAGATAACTGTATTTGATCTTTCCTAGGAGATATAAGAAGAACCCCAATTCCACTGCCTTGTCAAGTAGAAGATCCATCCGCATAGATAATCTAGGTTTCCTCTGTTTCGGAACTTGATATTTCTGTTATGAAATCTGCCAAAGCTTGAGCTTTGATGGCCACCCGAGGCTGATACTGTATATCATACTCACTGAGCTCAGTCGTCCACTTAATCAATCTTCCGAATGCTTTTGGGTTAACAAGCACCTGACCAAGAGTGCTGTTAGTTAATACTATAATTGGGTGTGATAGAAAATAAGGGCATAACCTCTGAGCTACTAGAACCAATCTGTAACCTAACTTCTCGAGTGTCGTATATCGACACTCTACTCCCTTTAATAAATGACTCAAAAAATATACAGGTAATTATTCTTTTTCTTCCTGCCTCACTAATATATAACCAACATCATGATCGTTGGCAGATAAGTACACCCACAAAGTTTCTCCTACTATTGGCTTAGCTAATACAGGAAGAGTAGACAAGTATTCTTTTAACTCCTCGAATGCCTTGCTGCAATCCTCATCCCATTGGAACTTAGTTTCTTGTCGGAGCACCTTGAAGAAGGGGAGACTCTGATCGACCGACCGAGAGATGAAGCGAGACAGGCAGTAATCCTCCCTGTCAATCTCTGTGCCTCCTTCAGGTTCTTTGGGGGAGCTATGTCCTCCAATGCTTTTGCCTTGCTGGGATTGACTTCTATTCCTCATTTGGTCACCATGTATCCCAGGAACTTCCCACACTTGGTCCCAAATAAACACTTGTTGGGATTGAACTTGAGCCCATACCTCCTCAAGGTCCTACAAGTTTCTTCAATATCAGCACATAAACTAGAAGTCCGTATAGTTTTAATAAGAATATCATCCACATAAACTTCCATATTTCTTCCAATTTGCTTATGGAAAACCTTGTTCATAAACCATTGATAAGTAACTCCTGCATTCTTTAGACCAAAAGGCATAATATTATAGCAATAAGTACCTTCAACAGTTATGAAGCTAACATTTTCCTGATCTACCTTAGCAAGTGGAATTTGATGATACCCTTGATAGACATCCATCATACTGATAAACTTGTAGACAACCGTGGAATCCACCACTTGATCTATGCGGGGTAGAGGATAATAGTCCTTCAAGCAAGCCTTGTTGAGATATCTGAAGTTAATACATACTCGCCACTTGTTACCTGGCTTAGAAACTAGAACCACATTAGCCAGCCATCTTGGGAATTGTACTTCCCAAATTTATCCAGCCTCTAGTAGCTTGTCTACTTCTTCTTTGATAATCTTATTCTGGTCAGCTCCGAAGTCCCTCTTTTTTTGTTTGATCGGTCGGGCATCCAGATATATGTGAAGAGTGTGCTCCATAACTGTTGGCGCAACACCTTTCACTTCCTTAGGTGTCTAAGCGAACACATCGCCATTTTTTGTCAGGCACTTTATCAAATCCTCTCTGAGATCAGGATCTAGGTCAGAAGCGATATGTGTGGTAACTTCTAGTCGGCCAGGCTGTATTTACACTTCCTCATTCTCTACATATATAAGGGTGGGCAACCTTTCGTGAATGACATTGATATCCATCCTCTGAGCTTTTTGGGCGACATTAGCTTCCACCCTTACAATCTCCACATAACACTTACATGCTATTATTTAGTCTCCCTTGACTTCCCCTACTTGATTGTCCTCAGGGAATTTTTGTTGATGCCGAAATGTAGCTAGAGGGGGGGGGGGGGGCGGTGAATAGCTCGTCGCGATCTCGTGCTTGTCGTTGCTTGCTTCTTGTGATGATGTGCAGCGGAAAATACAAGAACCAACACAACACTACAACAAAAACCCTCATAGACATCGATTTTCCACCGATGTCTATTACATTTTCGACCGATGTCTATGAAGGTGATGTAAAAGGTCTGCCATTTTAGACATCGGGTTAAAATCGGTGTAGTATCACTTAACGACATCGGGTGTAAAACCGATGTAATATTATATGTTAATAACACCAGTTTTGGCAGCGGTATATAACCGATGTAATATTAGTTAAGGACACCAGTTTTGCAGCAGTGGAAAACCGATGTAATATCAGTATTGTTTAACGACACAAATTTGATTTTCGAAATAGTGAAAAATCAATATTATCACCAAGCAAATCATAAAATTAAGTTAATATTATTAATTCAATAAGAAAATCACAAATAAAATGCACCGATGTATCTAAACACACCAAGTCAATATCCATATAACCAACACATAAATATTCTTCTTACAACATAAAAAGATAATAGATATTGTGCATATCAAGTCAGTATCCACAAATTACACATAACTATTCTTCTTACAACATCAAAAGGTAATAGATAGTACATAAATATTCTTCTTACTGGTGCCAACGTTATCCTTCTTGCTCTGTGCAGAGATTTAACTAAATCTTCCTCAGTAGTTTTATTTGTTAATAGATAATTCTCTTTATCTATTACTGGATGGGCACCTCTGCTTGTTTGATGTCCTGAGGGTGACAACTGATTGATGATTCTTTGTAAAGGAGTCCTCCATCTTAAAGGAGCCACTGGAGGCTTTGGGAACTTTGCAACATCCTTCATGGTTGTCCTCTCACCATTTAATTGATTCTCCAGTTCTCTTACCTAAATAGAATAAAATAGTCAATATGGATATAAAGCAGTTTGTTGCTTACATAAGGAAAATTAAAGTGCTATAAATTCTACTCAAATAGAGATTGAAAATGAGATAAGTAACCTTTTGCTGGTAATTTTTACTTGTTTGCTCAGCTTCTTTGATCTGCACATTTGAAATAATCTGTTATAAGGCAACTTGTATTAGAACAATCTGCCAGCAATGTGTCCTATTCTTCTACAAAACAAAACTGTTATTGTCTTCTCAGAAAATGGGATAATATGAAAGAGTACCAAAGAATTAACAAGAGATTAATAGAAGTGAACTGATAAGAGTTAAGACTACTGATTTACGAAGGAAAACATACTCATACAGAGGAGCCAAATGCAGAAAAATAGGAATAAACATTACAATAGAATTCTTACAAACACAGGAAAATAGAAACAATAATTAAAATTGAATTGTTAATCACATCAAAAGGTCCAAACCAATTCAAGTTTATCCAGTATTGCATATAATACAAATAATCATTTAAGTAATCTTCATCATGAAATCTTTGTAAACATGAATTGCTTATAAGTAACATCATAATAGAAAAAGTTTTTCTGATAGGCTTTCAAGCTTAAAGCATAAAGCAAGCTGAACTCGCATGCACGTCTTGTATAAACAAGCATAACATAAATATTTATTTGGTATTGACATTATGCCTTATAGAAACAATACGCCGAAACAAGTTTGAATTTTAATGACATAAAGAGGCCCAATTCCAGCTCTGTCCAGTAGAAAAATGGAGGAGTAAAGGGAAAGGAGTACTTTGTTTATAAACTCCAAAGTTCCAAGTTACATAAAATCCTAATTCCCAGAAAAAGCAAAAAATCTAAAAGTTTGGTGGCATGATATGATTTATAGATCATGTCAGATGCAAAGAAATACATAGCAATTAATTAATTTTAATTTTAAGATTGCCATACCAATCAGGGATATCTCTGGCTTCTACTGTAGTTCTCACATCCCATTTTCTATTGAGTCCAAATTTCATCCACACTACAATACTATCACCTATTTCCTGGCATCTATTAATTTCTGCCCCCTTGATTTTCCTCAAAGGACTGTGTAGGAATCCCATGCCCAACATGAGGAGACAAAGACATGTTCTGCATATAAACAGTCTACACTCAATCCTGATTGGAGAATAAAAGAAGGAAAACATATAAAACACAGTTTACGTTTTAAAGAATTCATAAGATGGCGATGTCTTAAAGTTTGATTGGTGCATCGGCAAGTTGGATAAAATGTTTCAAAGTCTACAAACAGATAAGCTAGAAACCTGGTCTTATCACTGTAGGATCAATAAATTAGAAGCAGCTTGACATCTACATTTGGCAAAGTCAAGAAGGCAATAACCACTGAAAAAAGAAATTAAATTAATTGAGAATCTTAACTTGTTAACAACCACATAAGACCACACTATATTGTAGGAGAGAGACTCACCTACTACCATAATATTTTTCCTTAATGGAGTCCATGCTCTAGTACGTTCAGAGGGGAAGCCCTTCATAGCAAGAAAAAGACATGAAGGATTAATAGGTTGCCCTATTTTTAGTATAGCTTTCTTCAAACAAAATGAAAGCATAATAGCACACTAGCTCCAAATTGGAAAAGAAAAAGAAACATTTGTTTACACAGAGCCCATGAGAGCACTGGGCTCTATTGGGATCTAATGCAGTTGAGCAAATAGAACAGAACCAAAAAATATGCAGTGAAATGATAGAATTTTCTGAGTGAAGCTAGCCTAATTAGGAACTGACAACGACCAAATAAATGATTTTGATGTAGAAAAGAAAGACAACATGCCAAAACATGTATTAGTGAAAAATTAATGTTGCCGACTAGAAAAAAAAAGTCTTTAGATGAAGTCTCGAAAGGATTCATATAAATGATTGTTGCTGAAAGGAGGAATCTTTTGGTAACCACAAGAGAGATTATAGAACAAGATTTGTTTAACTCTGCAAAATCACTGTGATTAGCCACACAAATACAGTTGAGATCTAGAGAAAGTATCAGCTCGAACAACAACAAACCCTGAGCTTACACTGGACACCTCCAGAAGAGAAGAAACAGATCGAGAGGTGGGAACTTGTGGTCGGCACGAAAATGAGAGATCGAAAGGTGGACACCTCCAGAAGAGAAGAAATCAAATCCTATTCACCGACAACAGCGAACAACACAATATGCTCTCCTTCTTCCTCGTCGGCTGCTGCCTCCGCCGCCGCCGTTACCAGCGTTGGGCAATATCAAAGTCAGTCAAATTTGTGAAAATAGTTCTGTTGGTTCAGCGGAGACCGGCAAGAGGGGGGTAAATTGCTTAAAACAAGAAAATAAAAACTACCCTCCTCGGATTTCAACTCAGAATTTAAATCAGCAATAAAAATAACAGCAACTAAATTAATGAAACAGAAAAAGAAATAGGAACAGAAAAGACTCAGGGATTTAACCTAGTTACACCAAGGAGGTTGTTAATCCAGGACAGTAGAAAAGAGCGCAATAAGAAAAATCTCCTTCTCTGAAGGCGGAGAAGCCTTTTACACTTTTGAAGCTCACTAGTTGCTTAGGAATTGCTTACAGATTGATTGCTTGAGTTGTTATTGAATTCCTAGCTCCAGGGGCCTTTATATAGCTCCTGGAAATTCTATCCCGAGGGTCCAAGGCGCCTCCAACAAGGTTTAAGGCGCCTCCAGCTCGGTCAGCGGATAAAACTTTATCCGCAGCGCAAACGGTCAAAACAGACCTGTTGAAGGCGCCTTCAATAGGGTTGAAGGCGCCTTCATGATGGAGGCGCCTCCAAGCCTGCTGAAGGCGCCTCCAAGCTGGCAGCTCCATTTTTCAGCTTGGTTTCTTCAGCTTCCGATGCTCCGTTCTTTTGGGTGATTGCGGCCAACCGGAATAGGGCTCACCCGAACCCAATTCCCAGCCTTCTCCTCGAGCAGCCTTCCGTCCTGGCTTAACGTCCCTCGAACGCTGCGTACGCTCTTCACGCCCACCAGAGTACTCTTCCGCAGCTCGCTCATCCTTCGGACGCACCGAGCCCGTCGGCTCCCTTCCCGTGTCGTCCTTCTCGCTAGCTGCGTCTTCCGCTCGACTTCCTATGTTCCTAAGCTCCTGCACACTCAGACACAGGGATCAAACACAGCAGGACCTAACCAACTTGGTTGATCACATCAAAACTACCACGGGGTCCAACAATCTCCCCCTTTTTGATGTATATCAACCCAAGTTCAAGTTCGGGTTAAAAATAGACATAAACAGTAATTTTAAAGAAAAAAATACTAAACTAACAAGTTAAGAATAATTTTTGCAATTAGTAAAATTGCAACACTTTTTATTAAAATAATAATAGAAAATTTTAAAATTTTCTAACTCCCTCTAAACTTGTACTTTTCTCTCCCCCTTTGATCACAGCAAAAATGGGGTCTTAAGAATTTTCAAGTAAGATTGAAGTTTTTTGAAAATTTTCCAAGTTAAAAATGAATTTTTGAAAAACATTGCTAAGTTAAAATGAATTTTCTAAGTAAAAAAAATCTTAAGTAAATGTTCAAGGGTTCCCAAAAAATTTTTCTAAGTCAAGTGAAATGAACTTTTAGAATTCTCCAAAAAAAATAAGTTAGAAAAAAAATTTCTTAGGACTTTTTGTTTATTTTAACAAATATTTGATAAACTTTCAAAACATTATTTAATACTTGTATAATGCTTTTTCAGAAAGTTAATTAAACATTTTCTTTCAATATTTTAGCTTCTAGGTCGTGGCGAGGCACTAGGCCTTCTTGGTTATTGGAGCAAAAACCACTTCCTTAGACAAAGCTTCCATAAAGAATTTCAATGTTTAATTTTCTTACTGTAAGCTTTTAATTTTTGAAAAATTAATTAAGCATAGATTTTGGAACCCAATAGAGGTTCCTTGCTACAGGATTATTCAAAAATCTAGGGGGTACATAGTTTCTTGGTATTTTTCTAAGTTGACCTTGATGCTTCCTTATATACCAATTTAATTTACCATAAATTCTTAACTTTGAATTTGGAAATTGATTTAAGCATGCATCAGATTTCAGTTTTTCAATTTCTAATTTCAAATTTTCATTTTCTGATTTTAGATGATCATACATTTCTAACGGGCATGCTCTTGCTAGGTTCAACTTTAGTTCAGCATTCTCTTTTTCTAATTCATCCAACTCTTTAGAAAGAGACTTGATAAATTTAAAAGAATGAGTTGGGGTTAGATTGCGTACCTTACTTACCTGGTCTGGTGACGCTCCCCCTTCACTGCTGCTTTCTTCTTCTGATGTTCCTCCCCCTTCATCGATGCTCATCTCTGAGTTTGAGTCTTCTTCCGGTTGATGGTTCGCCAATAGCGCTAACCCTGAGAATTCTTCGATGTCCGACTCAGAGGTTGACGAATCTAGCCTTCAGATTCTTGTACTTGGAGGGTTCTGGTTTCTTGTATTTTGGCTTTTCCTTTTCTTTCTCCTTTCTCTTCAATTTTGGGCAGTCCTCCTTGATGTGCCCTTCTTCGTTGCAGTTGTAGCAACGAACCGTCCTCTTCTTTCGATGATGCCTCTGCGATTTAAATTTATTAGAACTGAAAAACTTATTGAAGCGTCTTACCAGTCGTGCCGCTTTGGATTCGTTGACTGAGGCTTCGGAGTCAGAATTGTTCATCTTTGCCTTTAAGGCAATGTTCTGACTTGTCTTCTCTGCTCCGTTGGGTTCTGAAACTCGAGATTCGTGAAGTTCAAAAGTCGAAAATAATTGTTCTAACGTATTTACCTCGAGGTCCTTAGAGATGTAGTACACATCTACTAAGGAGGCCCACTCTGGAGTTCTCGGGAAGGCATTGAGCGCGTATCGGATAGAATCCCGGTTGGTTACCTCTTCTCCAAGGTTCATTAGTTGCGTTATCAGCTCCTTGATTCTCGCTTGGAGTTGCGCTACCTTCTCGCCTTGGTTCATCTGGAGGTTCGTTAACTGGTTCCGGAGGATGTCGCGCTTCGCTAGCTTCGCTTCGGAAGTACCTTTGTGAAGCTCCAGGAATTTCTCCCAGAGATCTTTCGCTGAGTCATAGCTTCCGATCCGATTTACCTCCTACGGCGGCAGCACACTGAGCAGGTGGAACTCTGCCTTTCCGTTGGCGACGAAATCGACTTGCTCCTTCTTGCTCCATGTGTTTTCTTCTTTGTCTTTCGGCGCTGCAAAACCATATTTCATTGTAATAAGAATATCAAAATCCATTTTAAAAAATACCTCCATTTTGTGCTTCCATGTGGCGAAGTCTCCGTCGAACTTCGGGGGATGGATGTTCGCTCCGGCCATCGTCTTGATCGTAGTGCTTCAGTTGGCGGTAAGTCCTTCTGAGGCGATCAGGCTCTGATACCACTTGTTGGTTCAGTGGAGACCGGCAAGAGGGGGGTGAATTGCTGAAAACAAGAAAATAAAAACTACCCTCCTCGGATTTCAACTCAGAATTTAAATCAGCAATAAAAATAACAGCAACTAAATTAATGAAACAGAAAAAGAAATAGGAACAGAAAAGACTCAGGGATTTAACCTGGTTACAACCAAGGAGGTTGTTAATCCAGGACAGTAGAAAAGAGCGCAGTAAGAAAAATCTTCTTCTCTGAAGGCGGAGAAGCCTTTTACACTTTTGAAGCTCACTAGTTGCTTAGGAATTGCTTACAGATTGATTGCTTGAGTTGTTATTGAATTCCTAGCTCCAGGGGCGTTTTTATAGCTCCTGGAAATTCTATCCCGAGGGTCCAAGGAGCCTCCAACAAGGTTTAAGGCACCTCCAGCTCGGTCAGCGGATAAAACTTTATCCGCAGCGTAAACGGTCAAAACAGACCTGTTGAAGGTGCCTTCAACAGGGTTGAAGGCGCCTTCATGATGGAGGCGCCTCCAAGCCTGTTGGAGGCGCCTCCAAGCTGGCAGCTCCATTTTTCAGCTTGGTTTCTTCAGCTTTCGATGCTCCGTTCTTTTGGGTGATTGCGGCCAACCGGAATAGGGCTCACCCGAACCCAATTCCCGGCCTTCTCCTCGAGCAGCCTTCCGTCCCGGCTTAACGTCCCTCGAACGCCGCATACGCTCTTCATGCCCACCGAAGTACTCTTCCGCAGCTCTCTCGTCTTTCGGACGCACCGAGCCCGTCGGCTCCCTTCCCGTGCCGTCCTTCTCGCTAGCTGCGTCTTCCGCTCGACTTCCTGTGTTCCTAAGCTCCTGCACACTCAGACACAGGGATCAAACACAGCAGGACCTAACCAACTTGGTTGATCATATCAAAACTACCACGGGATCCAACAAGTTCTTCACTTGAAAAATGGTAAATCTATATAGTTAGCGTCACATAACACAAGGGAAGTATACAAGTACTATCAATCTACCATTAAGTATAAAAACTGTAATATGAAATCCAAATCAACTGAACTGGTTAAAAATGTTAGAAATACAAGCTTAACCTTTTTTTATCCCAATCAAATTAAGCCTATCATCATTGCCAATTGCAAGGACAGCCTCCACAACCATGTTTGCAAAAAACTCCTTCTCACCACCAATTAACTTTGAAGAAAGTGTAGTAGCTGCACATTTAGCCAGCAAGGATTTCTTCTCTTCAAGACTTTTTCCCTCTATGCTTACGGCAAGATCTTTAATTTTGTTGATGGCCTAAAAAATATGACATGTGATTTTCAACAGTTGACATTTGCACTCAATCACAAAATAGGTTAATTCTTACCAAAAAAGATGCAGTCCGGTAACTTTGAATAAGATTTTGGGGATGAACTCCATCTTCAATAAAAGGTTTTGCCTCCTTTAGGAACTCACCAGACAAAAGCACCACTGTTGTTGTCCCATCACCAACCTAAACCAGAATATGCAGGATTTAAGACATTCAGACACACCAAAAGCTGGCAGTTGAGCTAATATATTAACATCTTTTTTAATACTCAAAATGACATTGGCACATAATGTTGTGGATACATAGTGATCATTTTGTGCGAAGTGTCTCTTTCCCCATAAAGATATTTGTAACAAGTAAGAAACTTATCATTGTGCACTGTATCTAACCTAATTGATCAAATCTTCAGATTAGTTAAATTGTTTATCCCTGCTACTTCAACAAAACTTTAAAGCCAATTTTTAACATGGAAATCAAGTCATCCAATATTCATCAGGAGAAGAGAGTGCCTTTTCATGTTCTTAGGCCATGAGCTCATGAAAATTTTCAGCCTTTTCAATTTCTGTTCTCAGTTTTTAGAAAATAATTTTCAGAAAAATGTGAAAACTGATCTGCTGAAACTGACAATAGAAAGTTAAAATCGTGAGAAATTTTAACAATTTTAATGAAGATGGTTTGATTTTTCTATTTTACAATGCTACATGAGGAAAATTTGATGAAAATTCACAATTTTAATTTTCTATTCATCAGTTTTAGTAGAATAGTTTTCACATTTTTCTAAAAACTATTTTCTGCAGACTGAACAGATAACAAAATTGAAAAATGTGAAAAATTTCACGAGTCAAACAGGACTTCATGTTCTACAACCGATCCAGGCGAAAATTTCTTACCTCAGAGTCCTGAGACTTGGCGATGTCAACAAGAATCTTGGCGGCAGGATGGATAATATCAAGCAGCTTCATAATGGTGGCACCATCATTGGATATGGTGGTATTCCCCTTATCATCGTAGATGAGTTTGTCCATTCCACGTGGACCCAGCGTCGTGCGAACCACGTCCGCCATGGCGGTGCAAGCATTGATGTTGCTCACAACCTGCGCTTCCCCTACGAGGTGTCCGTCCCTTCCTTCAATAGTATGATCTGGGGTTGCTGCAAACATTGCCGCCAAGAGATCCAAGGGGTTAATAATCACTAAGTCGCTTCCATAGTAAAACAAAATAGAACGTAAGAGGAAGAGAGACAAAGTTGGAATTTGATGGAGAGGGAGAGAGGGCAACGGTGAGGTTCCTGCAAACTTAGAATTTAGAATTAGAAGGCATGATTTGATCGTCTTCATCGGATCGGTGGAACTTAGTATCACCTTTCCCCCTAGTCGTCTTCATCTTTCCTCCCTTCGCCGCTACTACTCTGAAACCCTAGAAAACAAGACCAACTCGTCACCTCTCCTTTCTCGAAATGCGAAGAAGGGCTCCTCTTCTTACCCAAAGGGAGGAAGTGGAGGAGATGCGTCGTGAGTCAATCCTGATCGGGAGAGGAAGAGGCGTCAATCTAAGAAGGGGAAGAGGAAGATGAAGCTGAGAGAGATGGTTGGCCGGGGAGGACGGCGCGATATAGGTTTAGGTTTGGAGGGAAGAGTGAAGTGTTGCAAATTTTGGCTAAGTATGGGTGGGAAAAATAAATTATTTTATTTTATCATAGACACCGGGTTTTAAAAACCGCTATTAAAATCGGTGTCTATTAACGAAAAAAAGGCGCTCAGAGACATCGGCTTAAAAAACCGATGTCTATGAGCGAAAATCTGCGCTTATAGACACCGGTGTTTGGAAAAACCGGTGTAAAATACTCAAAGACATTGGTTTTTGCTTAAAACCGTTGTTGTTCCACCGATGTCTATGAGAATTTTTCTTGTAGTGCAACAACGCTAACTCTAGGGATTTACTTGGTATCCACCTCAAGAAGAGGTGACTAGTCCAAGGATCCACACACTCACGCACCCTCCACTATGAAAACACTCCTTTACGGTAACTACCGTAGGCAGAGAAGCTTTACAAGCTCACAATACAACAATAAGAAAGAAAGAAGTAAAATACAAGTAAATCTTACAAGATTACAATAAGACCCTAGCTTCTTCTTCTTCTTGTTGCAACTCGCCTCTTGACTTGGATATGCCTCCAAGAACCTTCAAGAACTGGCAGTGAGGAAGAAAGGATCACTGTGTGGAGTTTTTGTGATCGCCCGTGGAGAAGAGATGAAGAATATCCCGAAGACACGCTCGCCAACGACTTTATCTATGCCAACGGTCGAATCCCAATCGATTGGATTGCTCCCAATCGATTGGGGAGGCTTTGGATCGATGGGTCGATCGATCCAGAGTGCCTCTGTGCTCTCTGGAATTGCCCTGAATCGATTACCCGATCTATTCAAGGCTTCTCGAGCGATTTCGAGCGCTCCAATCGATCGGTCGATTGATTGGAGGTTTCAATCGATCAACTGATCGATTCAGAAGCTTATTGTTCACTCAGAAACTCTCCCAATCAATTAACCAATCGATTGGGGAAGTTTTGATCGATTACCCAATCGATCCAGGCATTTTTTGCGTGAAATCGTGTCAACCAATCAATTGAAGCCTCCAATCTATTGGCCAATCGATTGAAACCCAGAAAACTATGTAGAGCTTGAAATTAGCTTCGTTTCGCATCTAAGATCACCTCATTCTGATATCCGAGTCAAAAGTTATGGCCTTCGGAAGTTTACTATGTCCGAACTTTCTAGTTTCATGCCAACTCCCTATTGGATTTACGACCGCTAAGAGTTCGGTCAACTTTTGACTCATCTAGACATTTTCTCCTCATGCCAAGTATCCGGTCAACCTTGACCCACTTGGACTTACCATTTCATGCCAAGTGTCCGGTCCTCCATGACCCACTTGAACTTCCTTCCACCAAATGTCCGGTCATCCTTGACTCATCTGGATTTCCTCTTGCCAAGTATTCGGTCAATCTTTTGACCTACTTGGACTTCCAAACACCAGGTGTCTGGTCAACCTTGACCCACCTAGATTTCCACATGTCTGGCTTCACTCACCAGGTCTTTTAATCTGCCTAACTTCACTCACTAGGGCTTCCCATCTGCCTGGCTTCACTCATCAGGACTTTCACCTAGCTTTAACCACTAGAATTTTCACATGGTTTCACTCATCAGGATTTTTCCACTGCCCAGCTTCACTCACCGGGACTTTCTCCTACCTAGCTTCACTCACCAGGACTTTCCAACTGCCTAGCTTCATTCACTAGGTCTTTCACCTGGCTTTATTCACTAAGATTTTTCTTTCTGCCTAGCTTCACTCACTAGGACTTTCCAGTCAAGTATCTGGTCAATCTTAACCTACTTGACTCTTCTTCAAACTCAGACTGGTCAAACCCTAACTAGAGGGGAATTGCTCCAACAATCTCCCCAATCAGATGATTATACCTGTAATCTCCACGTATTATCTGTATTGTCAAACATCGAAACTCAAACATAGAGACTCAAGCTTGATCCAACTCAAGCTTAGTCAACCAGGTCAACCTTGACTTAGGGATATTGCACCAACAATTTTATCTTCTGGCATAAAGTAGAAACAATCGCCTTGAATTTATTCAAGGTCGGTCGACCCAGGATAACATTATATGCTGATGGAGCGTCCACAACTATGAAGACCGATTGACATGCCTGTATAAGAGGCTCCTCCCCTAAGGATATGGCCAATTCTATCTGACCCAGTGGTTGTACCTCATTGCTTGTGAACCCATATAATGGAGTAACCATAGGCTGAAGCTCGCTTTGGTCAATCTGCAACTGATCAAAAGCTTGTTTAAAGATAATGTTAATAGAGCTACTAGTATCAATAAAAATACGTAAAATGTTATAATTAGCTATAACAACCTTGATTATTAGTGCATCATTATGGGGTACTTCTACCCTCACCAAATCTTTGGGTCCGAAACTGATCTTCGGCCCTGCCGTCTTCTCAGCACTACATCTGACGACATGAATTGTTGATCGCCAAGCGTGCAATTTTGTAGCCCGATTAGAATCACCATCAGTGGACCCTCCCGCTATCATGTTAATGTTGCCCCGAGCGACATTACTGCGATTTTCTTCCTGTCGAGCTGATGATGACTCTGATTGTGCTTGGCCGGGTGCTTGAGCTTGTACTATAGGGAGAGGAAATATTCCTTCTTATGACCCACTTGATTGATATTCGATTTTAAGCAGGCTATTCTATCGAGGATATCGCCGGTGATTTGGGATTGGAGAACCCCAACGATATCGAGTGTTGTCTGCTTGTTGATTCTTCAAAGTGAAACAATTCTTAGTATCATGAGTATTAGTCAGATGGTATGTGCACCATCTTTGAGGAAAGTGTTGAGGAACCCCCACATGTTGTACCGCTTGAGGCCGAGGCTCGAGATGACGATAGTACGGGTATGCCCGAGGTCCTTTAGGAGGCTGGATAGGTCCCATCGGGTAGGTCACTGTTGGAACCGATGTAGAGGAGTTAACATCTTTCCTACAGGCAGCTTAAGCCTCTTCTACATTGATAAACTCTGAAGCTTGTTCAATTAATATATCAAAATTGGTAGGATGATTCCTAACCAAATCCATGAAAAAATCATTATCATTAATCCCCTGAGAGAAGGCGCTTACCAAGATCTCTGTAGTAGCCTATGGAACATCAATAACCACTTGATTTAACCTCTTAATATAAGTTCTGATGGATTCTTTAGGTTCTTGCTTAATAGAAAAGAGACTCCATGGGGTTTTATGATACCTTCGATTGCTGGAAATATGGTGTAAGAATACCTTGTGGAAATCCTTGAAGCGACGAATAGAATTCTCTAGCAATCGCTTAAATCATCTTTGAGCTACTCCTCCAAAAGTAGTGAGGAACATCTGACATTTAACTCCATCAGTAAATTGTTGGAGGAGCGCCGCATGCTCAAACTTAAGAAGATGATCTTTGGGATCAGTTGTTCTTGAATATCCTCCAACATTTAAATTCTAATAATGTTTCAGCAGAGGATCATCCACCACCCGTTGAGAGAATGGAGTGATAATCCTTTCCAGAGAACTATCACTAGCTACAACCTTCCCCTTTCATTTTTCCCTTACAGGGGTTTCTCCAGAAGATTATTGAAGGACTGCTCTTCATCCTCCTTATTCAATAGGTGTCTGGAAATAAGATTTAGGACATCAGGTGGGAGAGAGAGGAGCAGAGAACAAATAAGCCGGATCTCCTCCCCTGATCTCCTTCTCTCAGTGATGAGTGTTGGTGCAATATCCCTAGGTCAAGGTTGACCTCGTTGACTAAGCTTGAGTTGACTCAAGCTTGAGTCTCTATGTTTGAGTTTCGATGTTTGACAATACAGATAATACGTGAAGATTACAGGTATAATCATCTGATTGGGGATATTGCTGAAGTAATTCCCCTCTGGCTAGGGTTTGACCAGTCTGAGTTTGAGGAAGAGTCAAGTAGGTCAAGATTGACCAGATACTTGACTGGGAAGTCCTAGTGAGTGAAGCTAGGCAGAAAGAAAAATCTTGGTGAGTGAAGCCAGGTGAAAGACCTAGTGAGTGAAGCTAGGCAGTTGGAAAATCCTGGTCAGTGAAGCCAGGTGAAAATTCTAGTGGTTGAAGCTAGGTGAAAGTCCTGGTGAGTGAAGCCAGGCAGATGGGAAGTCCTAGTGAGTGAAGCTAGGTAGATTGAAAGACCTGGTGAGTGAAGTCAGGCATGTAGAAATCTAGGTGGGTCAAGGTTGATCGGACACCTGGTGTTTGGAAGTCCAAGTAGGTAAAAGGATTGACCGGATACTTGGCAAGAGGAAATCCAGATGGGTCAAGGATGACCGGACACTTGGCATGAGATGGTAAGTCTAAGTGGGTGAAGGTTGACCGGACACTTGGCGCAAGGAGAAAATGTCTAGATGAGTCAAAAGTTGACCGAACTCTTAGCGGTTGTAAGTCCAATAGGGAGTTGGCATGGAACTAAGAAGTTCAGACGTAGTAAACTTCCGAAGGCCATAACTTTTGACTCGGATATCAGAATGAGGTGATCTTGGATGCGAAACGAAGCTAATTTCAAGCTCTACACATTTATTTTTAGTCTCAATTGATTAGACAATCGATTGGTCAATCGATTGGTTGACGTGATTTCGCGCAGAAAATATCTGGATCAATTGGGTAATCGATCAAAACTTCCCTAATAGATTGGGAGAGTTTCTGAGTGAACAGTAAGCTTCTGAATCGATTAGTTGATCGATTGAAACCTCCAATTGATTGGTCGATCGATTGGAGCGCTGGAAATGGCTCGAGAAGCTTTGAATCAATCGGGAAATCGATTCAGGGCGATTCCAGAGAGCACAGAGGTGCTCTGGATCGATTGGCCCATCGATCCAAAACCTCCCCAATCGATTGGGAGCAATCCAATCGATTGGGATTCGACCGTTGGCGCAGATAAAGCCTTTGGAGAGCATTTCTTTGGTACTTCTTCCATCTCTTCTCTACAACGATTCCACAGCTTCTCTACAGAGCTCTCACCGCCAGATCTTGAAGGTTCTTGGAGGCATTTCCAAGTCAAGAGGCGGATCTACAGCTAGAAGAAGAAGCTAGGGTTAGTGTTTTCATTGCATATCTTGTAAGATATTTCTTGTATTTGTCTTCCCTTGCTTTCTTCTTGTATTGAGAGTGTTGTAAGGCTTCTCCACCTTCGGTAGTTACCGTAAAGGAGTGATTTCATAGTGGAGGGTACGTGAGTGTGTGGATCCTTGGATTAGTCACCTCTTCTTGAGGTGGATACCAAGTAAATCCCTTGTGTTAGCATTGTAGTTGTTGTTTCTTGTATTTTCCGCTTCACACCATCGAAGAAACAAAGCAACGAAGAACACAAGATCACGAAGAGCTATTCACCCCCCCCCCCCTCTAGCTACATTTCGGTCCCAACAAGTGGTATCAACAAGGTTACTCTTCACCAGAATCATCGCTGGAAGGGGCAAAAAGCTAGAGGGTGAAGAAGTTGGAGCAATTCTACAAGTCGAAGCCTTCATTCAAGAAGCTCAACTTCAAATGGAATTCCAAGATGGACTTGGATTCGATATAAGGGTGCCTCCACCGTTCACAATGATGAGCTTCGATCTTTGGAAATCAAGGATCAAAAATTTCTTGATGGTGGAGATAGAGCAATGGTTTGCTCTCATGGAAGGCTTCGAAGCTCCAACAAGTTCAAAGGGAAAAGTTATCAAGAGAAGCAAGTGGAGCCAAGAACAAATTCAAAGGAGTGAGGCAAATGATAAAGTGACCAAGCTTTTGGTCAATCTATTACCTAGCCACATTTTGGAGCAAATTGGAGAATTCAAGGATGCCAAGGAGCTTTGGAGCAAATTGACAACGATTCATGAGATCCCCTCCACTGTACCAATCCAAGAAGAATCAAATGAGGGTGATTCATTGAATCAAGATCAAAAAGAAGAAGAAGAGGACTCCGAGGTTGAGAGGTGCTAAATATCGGAAGAAGAAGTCCTAGAAGCTTCATCCTCAAAGGAGTGCAACCAAAAGAGCAAGGAAGGAGCATATTCCTTGTTTCATGTACAAGAGGATGAAGAGAAAGAAGAGGAAGATGAAGTCTCCACCTCTAGGATTGAGGGGGAGAGACCTTTGTTGACATCGGATCAAGAAGAAGGAGAAGCTTCTTCATCCGGGTCAAATGGAGAAGAATATGTTGCATCCTCCAAAAATCAAGAAATATCAAATGGAGGAGCAAGTGTCATCCCTACACATGAAGGTAAAAATAGTTCAATTAAGAATAAAAATTATATTATATGTTTTGAGTGTAGGGAACATGAGCACTACAAAAGTAAATGCCCAAAATTGGCCAAGAAGAAGAGCTAAGTGGCACTAAAGGGCAAGGAGAAGCCCAAAGAGACCGCTCCCGGAACAAAGAAGAGCAAGGAGCACATTGTGTTCTTCTCTTGCAATCAAAAGGGATACTATTGTAGTCAATGTCCCAAGGGGAAGAAAGCGGTCAAGGCTCAAGGAGGAAGCACAACTCAAGGGGGAGCCTCCAAGGTAAAACGCAAGGTATCATTTGTTGAGCCTACCCCTTTAAATAATGGTAGAAAGTATGCTAGTTCTAATTTATATCATTTTAATGCTATTTACCATAAAAATAGGAAGCATGATAGCATTAAGGAAAAACATGTATCTCTTCATGCTAAAACTACCACATCTAGATCTAGGAAGGTAGATAAAAATTTAGTCAAGAATTCTAAGGATTTTAGTTACAAGCCTAAAAATAAAATTGCTCAAGGATTAAATCAAAAACTAAAAACTAAGGATTTAATGAGAGAAAATCAAGTCTCGAGGTCAAGACTTGATAAATTAGAAAAGATCCTAAAAAGGATGGAAAATATCCTAAAAGGGCAAAATGAGCAAAATCTAGGTTTAGGACAACAAGGGGCATCCAAGGGTCATAGAGGTTTGAGATACAAACCTAAAACCAAAAAGGATGTGCCTTTTTACCATAGAGTTCCATATAGTTATGGAACTAACCCTAGACCTAGTGGTCAAGTCAAAAATACAAGGGAAGTTATCCCTAGAAGTATTTTTGCAACAACAAATGTGACTAAGACTTCAAAGAAGTCTAAGAAAGTCACCAAGAAGGTCACAAGGGAAGAAATCCCTAGAGTTGGCCTAGAAAAGATGACCAAGGACTCTAAGAAGCCTAACAAGGTCACTAGGAAGGTATCTAGGGAAGCTATCCCTAGTGAATACCTAGAGCATCCAAGGAGCAACAATAGGTTTTGGGTTCCTAGGAGCATTTTTTTCTACCCCTTAGATGAGTTAGAGAGTGGTAACTCCGATTAGAAGGGTATTTAACCCAACTTTGATGAAGTTGACACTCGGAGAGTATTTTCAAGGTTATTGTTAACCTTTGAAAATGGAAAGGATTATGATTTACTCTTGAAATGAGTAAAGTGTGCCATAATTTGAAAAAATTGATTTTAAATTAAATTGGCATAAGTGGGAGAATCGTAAAGAAATGTCAAGTTGGGATTTTGACATTTTATTGGGAAGTTAAAGGTAAATCTAAGCCTTATTTTAATTTGTTACTCTTTAAAAGAGTAATTTGTGCCAAAATTTGAGGAATATGCTTAATTTAAATTGACACAATGTAGGAAAAGCAAAGGAAATGTCAAAATTGGGTTTTGGCATTTTTTTTGGGAAATATTGGGAAATCTAGGTTTAAACTTTAAGTTAGCTAAGGTTTAAGGATACTTAGATAGTCATTCTAGGTATTTTATTTATGCTAAGTTGTCATGCTTTGTTTGTCCATCATATGTTATGACATCATATTTATTCTTGCACTCATGCCTTATTATGAAAAATACAAAAATACCATGTCATGTCATACATACATCATGTAGTCATAGGAAATTTTCTTTTGAAAATCATTTATCTTTGATGTATGCCATAACACATCATGCATTATTTTAATTCCTTGTAAACTAAGGACAAATGACATTCATTAACAAGTAACATCCTTGGTGGATGTTCCTAACCTCAAAATGTCTCGATAGATATGCATGATCCCTAGATTAGGGCAAAACCAAAGTTTACATCTCACTAAAGAACTATAAGGTGACTTGTATGTGGTTTCATACACATTAGATACAAGTGAGATGTTAGGGTGATAAACAAAACTCAAGGTATTGATTAAGTGCATTCTTTTGAGTTTTAAGTTCATCAAAATAACACTAGTTATGTGTTTTCCAATCATTGAGATAGCTAATGTACAAGTCATGTGCATTGAGCCCAAAGAACATGGTTGGATATTGGTTTTGAAAAAGGTTTTAAAATGCTTTTAGAAAACCTTGATGAAGACTATCTTTTGATAGTAATCATCATTGAAAAGTTAGACACAAACTAGAAGAAAACACTAAAGTTTTTAGAAATTTTCAAGTTTGTGTCAATCTTAGAAAATAAAAAGTATTTTCATAGAAAACTATTTTTTCTTGATAGTATATGCCCTAAGGAATGTCTACATGAATTTTCATGATTTTTCAAATTTTGTAGAATTTTTTGAGAGTTTCTGAAATTGACTGAAAGTGAATTTCAGCATTTTCAGAGCTTCAATCGATCACCCGATCGATTGGAGTACCTCAATCGATCGGGCGATCGATTGAGAAGTCATTTCTCATGAGAAGAAGCTCGCTGGATCGATCCACCAATCAATCCACGCAGTCTGAATCGATCAGTGGATCGATTCAACTAGGTTCAATCGATTGGGACCCAACTCCAATCGATTGAAATGCTGATTTTGGCTGGGTAAGCTAGAGTTCAGTAATTTTTAGTCTATATAACCCCTCCTTACCCCTCAAAACACATTTATATACTTTTAGGGGGAGTTTTCATGATGAAAACAAAGATGGATTGGCTAAGGAAGACTAAGTTGAGGTTTAGGTTGAGGTTTGGTTTCAATATTGAATTTTTGAACCTCAAAACTTCTAAATTTAGGTTTCCTATATGTTTAGGGATTCCAAGTCATTGTTGGTGCAATGAAAGAAGTTACGTGCATATATTTAGGGGGAGTTACTCTTTAAGGACATGAAAATATATTTTTCATACACCTTGGAAGGTGGTTAACCTTCCTTAGCATAAATGCTCAAGGTTGAGCATTTTGAATACAATGAGGAGTGGATATCTTCATTGTTTGGGTGTTAATGCTCAAGGGTGAGCATTAAAAGATAATGAAGGGTATGAGACTTTCATTATCATGTTGAACACAATGAGTGAAGTTGTGAATAACGGTGAGTGCCTCTTCAGGAAGAGAGTTTTTGATGTGTGCCAATAGGGGGAGTATGTGTGGTTAAGTTAGGCCTTCATTACCTAAAGAGGGAGTTTGCCCTCTTAGAACGGGGGAGAATGAAGGAAACCCTTATTCATACATTGGCATGAAGGAAGTTGAGGCTATGAAATTAGCCTAACTTAAAGGTATTGTCAAACATCAAAAAGGAGGAGATTGTTGGTGCAATATCCCTAGGTCAAGATTGACCTGGTTGACAAAGCTTGAGTTGGCTCAAGCTTGAGTCTCTATGTTTGAGTTTCGATATTTGACAATATAGATAATACGTGGAGATTATAGGTGTAATCATCGTATTAGGGAGATTGCTGGAGTAATTCGCCTCTGGTTAGGGTTTGACCAGTCTAAGTTTGAGGAAGAGTCAAGTAGGTCAAGATTGACCGGATACTTGACTGGGAAGTCCTAGTGAGTGAAGCTAGGTAGAAAGAAAAATCCTGGTGAGTGAAGCCAGGTGAAAGACCTAGTGAGTGAAGCTAGGCAGTTGGAAAATCCTGGTCAGTGAAGCCAGGTGAAAATTCTAGTGGTTGAAGCTAGGTGAAAGTCCTAATGAGTGAAGCCAGGCAGATGGGAAGTCCTAGTGAGTGAAGCTAGGCAGATTGAAAGACCTGGTGAGTGAAGCCAGGCATGCGGAAATCTAGATGGATCAAGGTTGACCGGACACCTGGTGTTTGGAAGTCCAAGTAGGTCAAAGGATTGACCGGATACTTGGCAAGAGGAAATCCAGATGGGTCAAGGATGACCGGACACTTGGCATGAGATGGTAAGT
This sequence comes from Zingiber officinale, assembly GCF_018446385.1. NCBI lineage: Eukaryota > Viridiplantae > Streptophyta > Magnoliopsida > Zingiberales > Zingiberaceae > Zingiber > Zingiber officinale. Next base: position 69,009,114 of record NC_055989.1, read on the forward strand.
CCAAGTGGGTGAAGGTTGACCGGACACTTGGCGCGAGGAGAAAATGTCTAGATGAGTCAAAAGTTGACCGAACTCTTAGCGGTCGTATGTCCAATAGGGAGTTGGCATGGAACTAGGAAGTTCAGACGTAGTAAACTTCCGAAGGCCATAACTTTTGACTCAGATATCGGAATGAGGTGATCTCATATGCGAAACGAAGTTAATTTCAAGATCTACACAGTTTTCTAGGTTTCAATCGATTGGCCAATTGATTGGGGGGGGGGGGGTTCAATCAATTGGTTAACATGATTTCACGTAGAAAATATCTGGATCGATTGGGTAATCGATCAAAACTTCTCCAATTGATTGGGAGAGTTTCTGAGCGAACAGTAAGCTTCTGAATGAATCAGTTGATCGATTGAAACCTCCAATCGATTGGTCGATCAATTGGAGCGTTGAAAATCACTCAAGAAGCCTTGAATTGATTGGGAAATCGATTCAGGGTGATACCAGAGAGCACCGAGGTGCTCTAGATCGATCGACCGATCGATCCAAAGCCTCCCCAATCGATTGGGAGCAGATCCAAAGCCTCCCCAATCGATCGATCCAAAGCCTCCCCAATCGATTGGGATTGGACCGTTGGCGCAGATAAAGCCGTTGGTGAGCATTTCTTCGGTACTTCTTCCATCTCTTCTCTACAGCAATTCCACAGCTTCTCTACAGAGTTCTCACCGCCAGATCTTAAAGGTTATTGGAGGCATTTCCAAGTCAAGAGGCGGATCTACAGTAAGAAGAAGAAGCTAGGGATAGGGTTTTCATTACATATCTTGTAAGATATTTCTTGTATTTTTCTTCCCTTGCTTTCTTCTTGTATTGAGAGTGTTGTAAGGCTTCTCCGCCTTCGGTAGTTACCGTAAAGGAGTGATTTCATAGTGGAGGGTGCGTGAGTGTATGGATCCTTGGATTAGTCACCTCTTCTTAAGGTGGATACCAAGTAAATCCCTTGTGTAAGCATTGTAGTTGTTGTTTCTTGTATTTTCCGCTGCACATCATAGAAGAAACAAAGCAACGAAGAGCACAAGATCGCGAAGAGCTTTTCACCCCCTCGCCCTCTAGCTATATTTCGGTCCCAACAATGAGAAGTTACAGACATCACTAGAGGTGGCACTACAGGTGATCCTGTCCGAACCAGGAGTCAACGGACGCTGGGGATGTGGCGCTCCCTGCGGGATCCTCGAGTGCTCCGGCGAACCTGCAACAAAACCGAGCCGGGGGGGGGGGGTGTCCCGGCGACGGCCCTCCGACGCTCAAGTTAGGCGAAGGAATAAGAAAGTGGCTTAGAAAATGTAGACTTGTGTACCTCCGGTTGAAGAAGTGGAGGTCTTATATAGACCTCTCGAAGGAGCCTAGGCACACCAATCGAAGCAATCACCTGCTTTCGACCATGCCTAGGTGTGGGCCTGTCAGAAGGGCATCCATAAGACCATACCGCTACTGTATCAACCTTTCCGTGACGTGATGGTGGGGCCTTTAATAGTGCCATCTTGCGTACAGTCTAATCATTATGCCTTTGCTGACATACCATATCCTGAGCCGAGCGAATAGGCCGCTCGGCTAACCACTGTTCCCTCGCCATGATTCCGGCCGAGCGGACACCTCCGCTCGGCCATTCTGTCCTCGGCCGAGCGGACACCTCCGCTCAGCCACTCGGCTCCGGTTCTCCTGTTTTGGCGTCGGAAACCCAAACCTTTGGCTGGGTAATCTCTGGTTCCGCTCGGACGGGACCCCATCTGCGGGTCCCCCATTCTTACTACCGGATCACTTGCCTCCCCTTCAAGTCTAGTCGAAGGAGGCAGTGAGTCCGACTGACTGGACTGTGTGTCCGAGCGGGCGGTCGTCGCCTTATCGCTGCTGCTGATATCCCTTGAGCCGTTCGGCCTTCATGCCAAATTTAGCCGCTCTTGGCGCCCAACGTGGATGTTTACTTGTCTAAATCCTCTTGAAAATTGCGCAAGTCTTTTTCATTAAGCCGAAGCATGCGCGGTATGGGCGCATTAATTGCGCTCGGTGACAGAGCGCCACGTGGCTCGTCTCTAGTGGCGGTGACGTTCCGTACGATGGGATGCCCTTTGTTTTGAAATGAACGGTTAGATGATGACCTCGTCTCTTGTGCCCTGCATCCGACGGACGAGGCTGAGTGGTCTCGTGTGTATAAAGCCCTCGTTCTGGCCTTCACGCCGCATTCTTTGTTTCATCGCGCGTCCTCTGTCGAAGCTGCCTGCTGCTAGCTTACTCCGGCGACTCCCGGTGCTTGCTTTCCGGCGGTTTTCGAGTTCCTAGGGATTCTTTCCTTTGATCTTCCCTCTGTAAGCTTCTTCTCTTCTCTCGTCCCCTTGTTTCCGAGTATTCCTAGGCTTCCTTCCCTTCTTTAGTCATGGCGAGCACTTCTGCGCCCGCTATCGAGGTTCACGGTCCGTGGTATATGAGTATGGAGAGTAGGTTCGATGAGGAGCACGCCCGGCGCGTTGTTAGGACCTACGGGATCCCGAACGACCATGAAATAGTTGTAGCCGGCCCGACCGACCGGCCCCATAACCCGCCGATCGATACTATTTGTTTTTTTCTGGACCAGTTCCAGGGCGGCCTTAGATTTCCTACCCATCCGTTTGTTTTGGAAGTTTGTAATTATTTCCGCATCCCGCTCGGCCAACTTGTGCCGAATTCCTTTAGGCTACTGAGCGGGGTAGTCGTCCTCTTTAGGCTGCACAGTATCCCACTTGACCCCAAAATATTCCACTACTTCTTCTACCCCAAACAATCAGAGTTGGGTACTTTTATTTTCCAAAATAGAATAGGCTTCAAATTTTTTGAGAGCATGCCGACCTCCAACAAGCACTGGAGGGAGTTCTTCTATATACGACTTCCCGAGCGGCCAGCATTCTGAACCAAATGGCAAATCGCTGACCCAGCCGGAGCTCGGCAAATTCAGAAGCAATCCGGCCTACCTTCATGCGGCAAATTGCTTGTCCGGTCAGCGGTACAAAATCGACCAGTTGCTTCTCAAGGGGGTGTTGTACATTTTTGGATTATCTCCCGTTCGGGCCAATCTCCCCTACCGCATGGGTAAGGACTCTTTACTCCCTTCGCCTTTTTTGTCTAACTGATTTTAATTTCTTCCACTGCAGCTGAAGTCATGTGGCGCTCCAAGGCTACCGATCATCTGAAATTGAAGGCCGTGGAAATTGAGGCGGCTACCAAAAAAGAACTCGCCGAGCGAGGTCTTATCCCCAGCCGCCCGGCAGATGTAGGAGAGGGGGGGACGCAGTCCGCCCCTGAAACAGAAGTTACTCAACCCGCTTCAACGGAGGTTGAGGCGGATCCTGTTTCCTCTGCTCCAGCCGAGCTGGGAGTCCCCCAGGCCGGGGATTCACCACTGGAAGTTCGGCGGAAATGTCGAAGAGACTCCAGCCTTTCGCCGACCTCAGAGGGCGAACCACAGGCGCCGATCGAGATCACTTCTCCAGATCGCACGCCGTCGCAGATCAGGACCCCCGTGGCCTCGCTCGCCGCACAGCCCTCTGGCTCTCCTCCCCGGACTCGTCGTCGCTTACGTCGGTTGGGCGAAACTTCAACCATAGGGGAGTCCTCGGGCCAGGCGACTGCGGCTGGGGAAGTGCCGGCCGGCCACCCGACCATCAAGACTACCCTTCGATTCCCATCGGAGGAATATTTATTGTCTGCCGATCGGCCATCAAGCCCCGTTCATGAAATAACCTTGACGGGTCCTCTCGCCAAACTTTTCGAGGACGCCCAGATTCGGGTGGCCCTCATGACGCCCAAGCAGCTCGGCGATAACCATATGCAGCAGGCCACTCAGGTAGGTTCATTTTTCTTCCTGTGTCATGCTACTGTTCGGTTCCTGATTTTATTATTTCCCTTACAGCATTGGGCTGAGCAAATCGCCACTAGCCATCGGCTGGCCGAGATGGAGGATCTTATGGAAAAACTCCAAGTCTCGGGGGGTCCATCGGTCGAGCGGGAGAAACAAGCCCGCGAGGTCGAACAGAAGAAGGCCGCCGACCTGGCTTGGTGAAGAAACGTGATGAAGACGTGAAGCGCGCCAGTAGCCGGAAGAAGCGGGCGATCGCTGATCTGGACAAGATGAAAGTTGAAGTCCGAGCCCTAGATCAGCGATCTAAGGAACTGGAAGCCCAACTAACCACCGAACGGGATGGGCGCTCAGCTGAACGCACTAAAGCGGAGGTGGACCAGAAAGTTCTCCAGGATTCACTAATTGCCTCCCGGGCGGCGCTCAGAAAGTACAAGGAAGGGGAGCCGAGTCGTCTAGCTGCTGCTCGTCAAGATTACCTCCGCTCGGAGAGGTTCGGCACGAAATTTGGCGGCAGCGTCTCTTCAACCTTTGCCGAGGCCATTAAGGTCACTATGGCCTACTTGAAGAAGGGTGGCCACCTTCCTGCGGGAATGCACATTCCCGCCTCCGATCTGGCGGCCATGACAGACGACATTCCGGACGATTTCTTCAACTTCGAAGACCCCGAGTGAAGAGTGTTCCTCGTCTCTATCTTGTTTTTGCATTTCTTACGCCCAGCGCAACTTTTGTACTTGCCGTTTGGCATGCTTTTTCTTTAATGCAATTATGTCTTTGCTTGCGTCTTCCTGATCATTATCCATAATATTCTTCTGTTTCCTTAACGTTTATGCTTAGAGTCAGTCATGCTCTAAGTGTTCTCCGTCACGCGGCCGATCAGCTTAACCCATTGAACAAAGTCCGAGCGGGAGGGCCTACTCGGTCTACACGTATCTAGCCTGTGTGAAGTCAACAAACGCCAAGTATCGAAGGACCAACGCCCGAGCGGGCCTAAATGTTTTAATACTTGTGGTTTTCGCGGTTTCTTATTCTCTGATATTCGCTCGTCCGCCCGGGGTATTTATAGTCGCCGGACCGACTCTCGATTTTTAACGATGGTGCTCGTCGGTTTTCCGCTCGGTTTTTATAGACGCCGGCTCGTCTCTCGATTTTTAACGTCGGAGCTCGACGGCGCGGATATTTATAGCCGGTCGGTGCGGCTCTTGATCTTTAACGACGGAGCTCGTCGGCGCAGATATTTATAGCCGGTCGGCGCGGCTCTCGATTTTTAACGACGGAGCTCGTCGGTGCAGATATTTATAGCCGGTCGGCGCGACTCTCGATTTTTAACGACGGAGCTCGTCGGTCTTCCACTCGGACGTTTATAGATGCTGGCTCGTCTCTCGATCTTTAACGACGGAGCTCGTCGGCGCGGATATTTATAGCCGGTCGGCGCGGCTCTCGATCTTTAACGACGGAGCTCGTCGGCGCGGATATTTATAGCCGGTCGGCGCGGCTCTCGATTTTTAACGACGGAGCTCGTCGGCGCGGATATTTATAGCCGGTCGGCGCGGCTCTCGATTTTTAACGACGGAGCTCGTCGGCGCGGATATTTATAGTCGGTCGGCGCGGCTCTCGATCTTTAACGACGGAGCTCGTCGGCGCGGATATTTATAGCCGGTCGGCGCGGCTCTCGATCTTTAACGACGGAGCTCGTCGGCGCGGATATTTTTAGCCGGTCGGCGCGGCTCTCGATTTTTAACGACGGAGCTCGTCGGGCTTTTAAGCCTAATTTGGACAACGTTTACCTGGCCGAACGGCACAGGGTCTTCGGAATTGATCCTTTGGCTCGTACAATATACCTCCGGCTGAGCAGCTCGGGGCCTTCGTCGTCAAGCGCTTGGCTCAGATAACTTACCTCCGGCCGAGCGGCACGGGGCCTTCAGATAACCAACTATTCGGCTATGAACACAGAATGCCTTGGGAATAATTTGTTTCCTGCGATAAAAGGAGTACAGCTATTTTGAATTTACACAAAATAGAGCAAAAGCGCACCTCTCACCCAGCTCTATATGGCTGAAGGTGATTTGCACTCCATGGCCGATCCAGCATCCGACCTTCTGCATCCTTGAGGTAATAAGCGCCCGAACGGAGCTTCTCGACCACTTCAAAGGGTCCTGCCCAGGGAGCTTCCAACTTGCCGACATCTCTGACCGGCTTGACTTTCTTCCAAACTAGGTCGCCTACTTGAAAGGCTCTGGGGATCACGCGCCGGTTGTAGTTCTGTTTCATACGTTGCCGGTACGCCATCAGCCGGACGGACGCTTTAGCTCTTTCCTTTTCGACCAAGTCTAGCTCCATGTTCCTCCGTTCGGCGTTATCTTCATCATAATTTTGTACCCGAATGGACTCCACCCCAACTTCAATCGGTATGACTGCTTCGCCTCCATATACCAAGTGAAATGGAGTGATGCTCGTTCCCTCCTTTGGTGTCGTGCGGAGAGCCCATAGGACGCCCGGCAGCTCGTCTACCCAGCTGCCTCCTTCATGGTCGAGCCGAGCCCGTAAAATTCTGAGAATCTCTCGGTTGGTTACTTCGACTTGACCGTTACTCTAAGGGTATGCCATCGATGTGAAGTGCTGCTCGATGCCATAACTTTCGCACCACTTCCCGAGCAGCTTCCCAGTGAATTGACGCCCGTTGTCGGAGATGAGTCGTCTTGGGATGCCAAAGCGGCAGATGATATTTTGCCATATGAACTTTTTAACCATCTGCTGGGATATTTTTGCAAGTGGCTCAGCTTCTACCCATTTTGAGAAGTAGTCAACCGCCACCAATAAGAACTTCCGCTACCCGGTAGCCATGGGGAAGGGTCCCACGATGTCCATCCCCCATTGGTCGAATGGGCAGGCCACAGTTGATGCTTTCATCTCATCTGCCGGTCGGTGGGACATGCTGTGGTACTTCTGACAGGATAGACAATTTGCAACGGTCCGGGCAGCATCCTTTTGAAGTGTTGGCCAAAAATACCCGGCTAGCAAAATCTTCCAACGACCGTCCGCTTGGATGTCCACCGCACGAACCTTGGTGCACTTCTCGCAGGATGTACTCGGCATCTTCCCAGCTGACGCATTTTAGGAGCGGACGGGAGAAGGCCTTCTTGTAGAGTTGATCTCCTACGAGGGTGAACTGACTAGCCCTTCTCTTCAGTAAATGAGCTCCTTCCCGGTCGGATGGGGTAGCTCCCGAGCGCAAAAACTCCACAATAGTTGTCCTCCAGTCGCTCGGGTATGTGATGCCCTCCATCCGATCGACATGTGCTACTAAAGATACTTGCTCGATCGGCTTCTGAGAGCCGACCGGGGATAACGCGCTTGCCAGCTTGGCCAATTCATCCGCCACTTGATTCTCCGCCCGGGGGATCTTCTGAATAATCACCTCCCTAAAGTTGAGTTTAAGTTTTTCAATAACCTCCACGTAGAGCTTGAGCCTTGTACTATTTATCTCGAAAATCCCCGAGATTTGCTGAGCAGCCAATTGGGAATCTGAATAGAGGATGACCCGGATGGCTCCAACGTGCCGAGCGGCCTGCAATCCAGCAATAAGGGCTTCATATTCTGCTTCGTTGTTGGTCGCTCGGTAATCTAGCCGGACGGAGAGCTGCATCCGCTCTCCTTGTGGGGATAGCAAAACTATGCCAATTCCACTCCTGTGTCTAGTGGACGATCCATCCACGAACACTTTCCACACAGCTTCGGGTTCCGGGTCCTGCACCTCCGTCACAAAATCGGCTAAGGCTTGTGCCTTGATAGCCGAGCGGGGTTGATATTGGATATCAAATTCGCTTAGCTCGGTTGTCCATTTGATGAGCCGTCCGGAAGCTTCTGGATTTAAAAGCACTCGTCCCAACGGGCTATTGGTCTTGACGATAATCGTGTGCGCCAGGAAATAAGGACGAAGTCTCCGAGCGGCAAGGATCAGAGCAAAGGCCAACTTCTCGAGTCCGGTGTAGCGGGTTTCAACATCTTTCAAGATATGACTAAGGAAATATACAGGTTGCTCCTCACCTCCCGACCGGACTAACGCTGATCCCACAGCCTGCTTGGTCGAGGATAAATAAATGTGCAACGGTTCGCCGACAGCTGGCTTGGCCAGCACAGGTAGGGAATTTAAGTACGTCTTCAGTTCTTCAAAGGCCCGATCGCAGTCTTCATTCCATTGGAACTTTGTAGCTTTGCGGAGGATTTTGAAGAACGGAAGGCTCCGGTCGGCAGTCTTGGAGATGAAGCGTGATAGCGCTGTAATCCGACCGGTCAGCCTCTGTACTTCCCTCATGTTTCTGGGCGATGGCATGTCCTGAAGAGCCTTCACCTTGCTAGGATTAGCTTCAATACCCCGTTCGGTCACAATATAGCCTAAAAAACGTCCTCCTTTGGCGCCGAACAAACACTTATGAGGATTTAGCTTGACCCCATATTTTCTGAGTGTACGGAAGGTTTCTTCCATATCTTTGCATAAAGTGGCCGCTCGGAAGGATTTGATGAGGATGTCATCTACATAGACCTCCAGGTTGTGTCCGATTTGCTCGCGGAAGACCCTATTCATCAATCTTTGATACGTTGCTCCGGCATTCTTCAGTCCGAACGGCATCACCGTATAGCAATACGTCCCGTCCGGTGTAACGAAGCTAACTTTTTCCTGATCTTCCGGGGCGAGCGGCACTTGATGATAGCCTTGGTAGGCGTCTAGCATACATATAAGCTCGCATCCGACTGTAGAATCTACGAACTGGTCGATTCGGGGCAGAGGGTAGAAATCCTTCGGGCAAGCTTTGTTCAGATCTCTGAAGTCGATGCACACCCTCCATTTGTTGCCCGGCTTGGAGACGAGCACCACATTTGCTAACCAGCTTGGGAATTGATGTGGCCGGCCTCTAAGAGCCTTTCTACCTCCGCTCGAATGATAATATTCTGCTCGGCGCTGAAATCTCTTCTCCTCTGTTTTACTGGCTGAGCGTCCGGCCGGACGTGAAGCTTATGTTGGGCTATGCTGGGGGAGACACCGGGCAGCTCATGCGTCGACCAGGCGAAGACGTCATGATTCATCTGGAGGCATTTGACCACTTCTTCTTTCTGTTCGTCCTCCAGGTCGGCGGCAATAAAGGTTGTAGCCTCCGATCGGCTTGGATGGATCTGAACCTCCTCCTTTTCATCATAAATTAAAGCAGGAGGTTTCTCGGTTATGGCGTGTACCTCGATCCGTGGAGCCTTTTGCGCGGCGCTGGATTCGGCTCGGACCATTTCCACATAGCATTTCCGAGCGTCTAACTGATCTCCTCGTACTTCACCGATTTTGTCCTCGACCGGGAATTTGATCTTCTGATAGAACGTCGACACAGCAGCTCGAAATTCGCTTAACGCCGGTCGCCCCAGTATCACGTTGTAGGATGAAGGGGAGTCGACCACCACAAAGTTTGTTGTCCTCGTTCTCCGGAGCGGTTCTTCCCCTAAGGAGATAGCCAGTCTTACCTGTCCGACCGGAAGAACCTCATTGCCCGTAAACCCGTAGAGGGGGGGGGGGGTTGTCATGGGCAGCAGCTCGGCTTGATCGATTTGTAGTTGATCAAAGGCCTTTCTGAAGATGATGTTGACCGAGCTGCCGGTGTCAATGAAGATACGGTGGATGGTGTAGTTGGCTATCACCGCTTTGATGATAAGGGCATCATCATGCGGCACTTCAACTCCCTCAAGATCCTTGGGCCCAAAACTGATCTCGGGTCTGGTCGCCTTTTCTTGGCTGCAACCCACCTCATGGATTCTGAGCTGCCGGGCGCTTGCCTTTCTCGCCCTGTGTGAATCTCCTCCGGTCGGCCCACCCGCAATAATATTGATTTCTCCCCGGGAGGTGTTGTTTCTGTTCTCCTCTTCCCGAGCGGACCGCCTAGGTTGCTCATTGGACCTTCGAGAGCGATCTTCATGCCTTGGGGGGAAACGCTGTTCGGGAGATCTTCTATATGTTCGCCGACCGGACTCTTGATGCCGCTGCCGGCGGTCGGGTGAAGGCGATCGACGAGGGCCACCCCGTCGTACGGGATGGGTGATTGAAGGCAGGCCCCGACAGTCGCGGGTGTTGTGGGAGTCAGTATTATGGAAAGAGCAAAACATTGGGGTCCATACCCTCTTTTTCTTCATCTTTGGCCGCTCGGCCGCTACCTCTTGGAGCACCGGGGACTTCGCATGATGTGCCCGGGATGCCTCAACTCTTGGTCCTCTTGGTGGCTGATGGGCAGCGGGCTGCTTCCGTTCGACTTAGGCCGGACGTTCGGCATGAGTTCCCTTCCGTCGGGCAGCCTCCGCCTCTTCCACATTTATATACTCATTCGCCCGGTGTAGCATGTGGTCGTAGTCTCTGGGCGGTTTGCGAATGAGCGCGCGGAAGAAGTCTCCTTCCGCGAGGCCTTGCGTGAAGGCGTTTACCATTATCTCCGAGGTGGCAGTGGGGATGTCCATTGCTACCTGATTAAATCGCTGTATATACGCCCGGAGAGATTCCCTTGGTTCTTGTTTGATGGTGAACAGGCTGACGCTTGTCTTTTGATAACATCGGCTGCTCGCAAAGTGATGAAGAAATGCCTTTCGGAACTCCTGGAAACTAGTGATAGAGCCGTCGGGCAGCCTCCGAAACCACCTATGTGCAGATTCTGATAGAGTGGTGAGAAATACCTGGCACTTTACGCCATCCGAGTACTGATGGAAAGTGGCGATGCTGTCGAACTTTCCCAAATGATCGTCGGGGTCGGTCGTGCCATTGTAAGCTCCGATCGGCAGTGGTGTATAGTATTTTGGTAACGGATCCCGATGTATGGCTTCAGTTAACTGTCGGTGAACCTGCTCGGGTGGTGCGTTCGCTCGGGGAGCTTTGCCCTTCCTATGATCCCGAACGGGAGGCTCATCGGATGAAGATCCTTGCTCCCCGTGAGCGGGCGCGATTTCTGGGGGAGTACGGAAGAGTGCCTGAGGGAACCCTCCTGTTGAAACATATTCTGGGTGGTCTGCTTGCGCCGTCCGGCCTGCTGAAGCCGAGGTTGTTTGCTGTTGCGCTCGCTCAGCCTGTGCTTTCTCCTTTTGCTGCGCCACTGTCTTGGCTGCCCTCGCCTCGACTATAGCGTCAAACTCTTCTTGTGAGAGTGCCACGGTATGTAGTCTTCCAGCCTCGTCCATCTCGGATGTAGGTGCGTTCCCACAGACGGCGCCAAATTGATCCTGTCCGAACCAGGCTCAATGGACGCTGGGGATGTGGCGCTCCCTGCTGGATCCTGCAACAAAACCGAGCCGGGGTGGCCGGCCCTCCGACGCTCAAGTTAGGCGAAGGAATAAGAAAGTGGCTTAGAAAATGTAGACTTGTGTACCTCCGGTTGAAGAAGTGGAGGCCTTATATAGACCTCTCGAAGGAGCCTGGGCACACCAATCGAAGCAATCACCTGCTTTCGACCATGCCTAGGTGTGGGCCTGTCAGAAGGGCATCCATAAGACCATACCGCTACTGTATCAACCTTTCCGTGATGTGATGGTGGGGCCTTTAATAGTGCCATCTTGCGTACAGTCTAATCATTATGCCTTTGCTGACATACCATATCCCGAGCCGAGCGAATAGGCCGCTCGGCTAACCACTGTTCCCTTGCAACGATTCCGGCCGAGCGGACACCTCCGCTCGGCCATTCTGTCCTCGGCCGAGCGGACACCTCCGCTCGGCCACTCGGCTCCGGTTCTCCTGTTTTGGCGTTGGAAACCCAAACCTTTGGCTGGGTAATCTCTGGTTCCGCTCGGACGGGACCCCATCTGCGGGTCCCCCATTCTTACCACCGGATCAACAGGTAATGTGCCACCAATATTCACTTATTGTTGCTCTTGTTGCAATATCTTCTGTACTCCGGCATTGATGAGCAACTCCATATCATCCTGTGATATAGTGATGGTGTTGAATTTACCAGCTTCCTCCATCTTCATAGCCTCAGATCCAGGTGAATAGTTCCCATAGATGGCGCTAAATTTGATCTTGTCTGAGATCTGCAAAGATGAGCATTGACTTTGATGAATGATGATGACCTTTGATGAAGATATACTCCGAAGATCCAAGGAAACTCCTCAATGCTCCTACGCACAATGAGACGAGCCAACAAAGCTTTGGTGACCTAAGATCGGGGTGGGGATCCCTGGCTAGGCCCTCTGACGCTCAAGTCAGTTCCTATCACAGATGGAAGAAGAAGAAGAAGAAGAAGAATTGACGTGAAATAAAGTCTAGATGCTAGAATTTGCATACCTCGCCAATGGAGAGGATTCCTCTTTTTATACTACCTCACGTGACCTCCGTAGTCGTGAAGTGGTCTCCATTTCGTTAAGATTTGTTAGGAGATGAAGTCATCTTCTATACTTCGTGTAATAATCCTTTAAGGTATCTTTTCTGTACCCCAGATGCACCCATTTCATCATTTATAACTTGTATTTATAATGGGGACACTTTATTATAATTAGAGAAGCTTCTAGAAGATATTTCCCGCTAAATATTCTGTTAAGCATGTCTTGGCCGATCGTTCAAGCCAGCTGTATATACTGTTAAGAATGCCTCTTATTGAATATGTTTCAGTCGGTCATTCAAGCCGGCCGTATATACTATTAAGGATACTTCCTGTTGAATATATCTAGGCCGGTCATTCAAGCTGGTCATATATACTGTTAAGAGTGCTTCCTGTTGAATATATCTCGACCAGTCATTCAAGCCGACCATATATACTGATGAGAATGCTTTTTGTTGAATATATCTCGTCCGGTCATTCAAACCAGTCGTATATACTGTTAATAATGCTTCCTGTTGAATATATCTCGACCAATCGTTCAAGTCAGTCGTATACACTGTTAAGAGTGCTTCCGGTTGAATATATCTCGGCCGATCATTCAAGCTAACTGTATATACTGTTGAGAATGCTTTCTGTTGAATATGTCTCGGCCAGTCGTTCAAGTTGACCGTATATTAAGACTACCTTTTGTTAAACTTGTCTTTATGCTGGGGCGGGCTTTGCTCGGCTGAGCATATATAAGCGCGTGGGCGCTCGCTCGGCCTACCGTCGACCAGTAATATACTGAGAGTTATATATAAGGTAAAATGCCTTTATGCTCGGATGGGCTTTGCCCGGCTGAGCATGTATGAGCACATGGGTGCTCGCTCGACCTTTAGTCGACTGGTTATATGCTGAGAATCTTATATAAGGATAAATGCCTTTATACTTGAGCGGGCTTTGCCTAGCCAAGCATATATGAGCACGTGGTCGCTCACTCGGCCTGCGGTCGTCCGGTTATATGCTTAGAGTTATATATAAGGCTAAATACCTTTATGCCCGAGCGGGCTTTGCCCGATCGAGCATATATGAGCACGTTGGCATTTGCTCGGCCTGCAGTCGGCCAGTTATATGCTGAGAATCTTATATAAGGCTAAATACATTTATGCTCGGTTGGGCTTTGCTCGACCGAGCATATATGAGCACGTGGGCGCTCGCTCGGCTTGCGGTCGACCGGTTATATGCTGAGAGTTTTATATAAGGCTAAATTGTTGGGATCTAGCGCACTAAACACGCTTAAGCGCAGCGAAAAATTAACTAGATCCTCTCTAGAAGATCCATGTGAAGGAGAAAAATAATCATATACTAAGTTCTACATGAGAGGTATACCTTTGTTGCGTGCCCTTCGCAATCCCGACAGCAACCGTTTCTTTGGATCCAATCTCAACGCATTCAAGTGTCCGCGCCTCTACAGTATCCACACGAACATATCCTTCGTTCGTCACACTAACGAAGCCTTCAAAGAAGAACCATCTTCTTGTGCTAGCAAGAAACATGGTTCGGCCAAGAGCAAATTCGCCCAAGGAGGAAGAAGAGAGAAGTATAAAAGTCACACCTCTTTCATCTAATGAAAAAATAAATCCAAAAACCTATTTATATTCATCCCATGAATACCAAGGGTTTTTGTCTCTTTGTATTTCTCTTAATGGGTTGGATTTATTATATTGAATTAACCATTAATCCAATAACCCAATAAGTCTAACCCATTAATCCAAAGTGTCTAATTCGGATTGGACTCAATCCAATGAGTGGGTTCATTTGAGTCTAACTCAATGAGTAATCTAAAAGGCCTAATCATCTCATGATTGGCTCTTAGGGCTAATTACTAACAATCTCCCACTAGCACTAGTGCCAATCACCACTAAGATGACACCAACACTTTGGATTTATCCATTATTCTTAATATCCTCAGTATTTTAGTCAAAATAAAATACCTATCTCCAAACCAACATGTTTTTTGTGTGTGACCCTATAGACTCTCGTAACTTTGGCAATATATCCAAATCAACATTTGTGATACATAAACAATGAGTGACATCTAATAATACATCATTGCTACCCAAGTGACGAGAAAGTCGAGATCCGACCTAACCTGTCCGTGGCTATTATCTTGTATGATTCAGTCCCTCTATCCTTAATATCTAGATTGATCAATGAGATATAGATTGTGTCATCCTCTTATCAATCTCTGTGTTTCTTGATCTCTAAGTAGACACACTATACAAATAAGCTCAATATCTCATATTGACTCATCTGAGTATGACCAGACATTTCTGTGTCCTACTAATTAAGGGCCCCACAGATATCGCTTTCGTTATATGGAAGGGATAGATCCCATCTACATCACTTACATCCCTCCGTATAATTTATTACATACCCGGTGATTGACTTTATAGTCCATCCTGTTACGGGTGACGTTTGATGATACCAAAGTACACAACTCCTTATGTAGGGAACCGTAGTGACTTCAGGTCTAAGGACTATTCATACCAATAGTCACATGAGAATGTTTATGACACTCATATAATGATCCATGAAACATCTCATGACGGGTCAATTCAGCACATATTCTTCAGTATATACCCATGTGTCAACCTGATATCTCATATCCATGACTTGTGAGATTAAGTCATCCGTTGACTTACATGCTAGTCTTAACACATTAATATTGTCCTTGTATATTAATGCTCAACTAGGAATACTTTAGATTATCGTTCTCTACAATATCTTACTATCAATTCAACCAATTGATATATTATAGATTAGAACCTTCTACTCTAGGATATTACTATACTTATTCATTTGGCACTGAACTGAAGTAAATATAATAACCATAACCTTTACCTTCTAAAGAAATAACGAAATATGATACAAAATGTCCTAAGTCAATCAACTCTTGATTGCCTCTTAGGGCTTACACTAACAATCTCCTTATGTCACTAATGTCAATCACTGAAATATCTAATATCCATTGACCTAGTGTGACCATCATGCCTTCTCGGTGCCAAAGCCTTGTCAAAGGATCCGTAATGTTAGCATTGTTTGGTTCTCTGCATATCATCATATCTCATATATCGATGATCCCTCGAATGAGATGGAATTATTGTAGTATCCAATACCTAAGACCACCATTTAAGTACAATACATGCCCTAACTGCGATCTAGAATCATCCTTGTCAATTTGGAAGCTTGGACCACTATAACCCTTTATAGCAACAGCTATAACCCTTTACTGCAAGCTCTTCATTGCCTCCAAAGATCAAAAAATAATCTTGAGTCCTTCTTAAGTACTTAAAATTATTCTTGACTGCTGTCCAGTGACCTTCACCTGGATCTGACTGGCATCTGCTCGTCATGCTTAACGCATACAAGACATCTGGGCGAGTACAAAGTATGGCGTACATGATAGACCCTATAGTAGATGCATAAGGAATTTGATCCATGCGGTCCCTTGCTTCCTTAGAAGAGAGACATTGAGTCTTCGAAAGACTCACACCATATGGCATAGGCAGAAATCCCTTCTTAGAATTCTACATGGCAAAACTTTTAAGCACCTTTTTCAATATATGTACTCTGGCATAGAACAAGCCATCTCCTAGATCTATCTCTATAGATCTTGATGCCTAAAATGTATGTTGCTTTACCTAAGTCCTTCATTGATAAATAATTCCCAAGCCAAGTCTTCACTGACTGAAGAGTAGAGATATAATTTCCAATGAGAAGTATGCCATCTACATATAATATGAGAAAAATGATTGTGCTCCCAT
Organism: Zingiber officinale; assembly: GCF_018446385.1. Lineage (NCBI taxonomy): Eukaryota > Viridiplantae > Streptophyta > Magnoliopsida > Zingiberales > Zingiberaceae > Zingiber > Zingiber officinale. The sequence goes on from NC_055989.1 coordinate 69,025,121, forward strand.
TAATTTTCTTGTAGACACAAGGTTCATCTTCATTCTTAATGAAACCAAACGTTTTGATCGCATCATTGAATCAAAAATTCCAGCTTCTAGAAGCTTGCTTCAATCCATAAATGGACCTTTGCAGCTTAAAATCCTTTCCTGCATGCTCTGGATTTACAAAACCCTCAGGTTGTGTCATGTACATATCCTCGAGTAGATTTCTATTAAAAAATATAGTTTTGATATCCATCTGCCAGATCTCATAATCATAGTAAGCAGCAATAGCAAGCATGATCCAAATGGACTTGAGCATCGCAACTGGTGAAAAGTTTTCATCATAGTCTATACTATGAATTTGTTTGAATCCTTAACTACCAATCTACCTTTATAGGTATGCATATGATCATCCATGTCAGTCTTCACCTTGAAGACCCACTTACACCCAATGGGTTTGATCTCTTCAGGTGGATCAACCAAAGTCCATACTTGGTTAGTGTACATGGATTCCATTTTAGATCTCATGGCCTCTAGCCATTTCTCAGAATCTGGGCCCTGTATAGCTTCCTAATAAGATGTAGGCTCGTTGAGACCAACTAGCACTACATCACAATTGTCAGACAAGAGAAAAAAATATCTCTTAGGTTGACACGAGTCTTATTAGATCTGCATTGAGCTTGTGCTACTTGAACAGGTTGTTGTTCCACAACTTCTTGTGGTGTAACAAAATCCTGATCCACAACATCTTATGGTACCTGTTCAATTTCCATCAAGGCTTCGGTGCTAGTTTATGTATCTTGAACTTCTTCAAGATCGACTTCACTCTCACTAGTTTTTCTAGAAATAAACTCCCTTTCTAGAAAGACATCATTTTTGGCAACAAACACTTTGCCTTGTGTGGGATTATAGAAGTAATATCCCTTTGTTTCCTTGGGATATCCTATAAAATAGCACTTGTCCAATTTGGGTCCTAGTTTATTTGAGACTAGTCATCGAACGTAAGCCTCACAATCCCAAATCTTCATAAAAGACATCTTGGGACTCTTCCCTGTCCATATCGTATATGGTGTCTTTATGAAGGCCTTGGATGGAATGTGGCTAAGTGTAAAAACGGTTGTCTCTAGAGCATGTCCCTAGAAGGAAGTTGGAAGATCTGTATGACTCATCATCGATCGTACCATATCTAATAAAGTGTGGTTCCTCCTTTCTAATACACCATTCCATTATGATGTTTAAGATGGCGTGAGTTGAGATATGATCCCACACTCAACAAGATGGTCATGAAACTCTTAGCTAAGGTATTCCCCACCTCGATCTAATCGAAGCATCTTAATACTCTTACCAAGTTGGTTTATACTTCATTCTTGAATTCTTTGAACTTTTCAAAGGATTCTGACTTGTGTCTCATCAGATACACATAGTCGTATCTACTGAAATCATCAGTGAAAGTAATGAAGTAATAATAGCCTCCTCTAGCTGCTATTATGAAAAGACCACATACATCAGTATATATGAGTCCTAACAGATCATTAGCCCTTCACCGTGTCCACTAAATGGAGTCTTTGTTATCTTGCCTTGAAGACAAGATTTGCATGCCTCATATGATTCAAAATCAAATGAGTCCAAAATCCATCCTTATGCAGTTGGGATATGCAACTCTCATTTTTGTGAACTAAGCGATAATGCTAAAGATATGTTTGATTAAAATCATTAAACTTGAACTATTTGGTATTTATGTTATAGATTGGGTTATCATAGTCTAGAACATAGAGTCCATTCACAAGACGTGCACTATAATAGAATATTCATTGAAAGAAACAGAACAACATTTGTCCTTTATTACAAATGAAAAACTTTTCTTGTCCAAACAAGAAACAAAGATAATGCTCTTAGTCAAGGTAGGCACAGAACATCACTCTTCAAGTTCTAAAACATGCACAGTGGGCAAAGATAAGGAATATGCCCCTACAACTATAGCAGCAACTTTTGTGCCATTGTCTACTCGTAGGTCCACTTTGCCCTTTGTCAATGATCTACTATTTCTTAGCCCCTTCACATTAGTACAAATGTGAGATACACACTCGGTATCTAATACCCGTGAAGAAGAAATAGACAGATTGACATATATAACATATATACCTGAGGCAGAAGTCTCACTTCTCTTCCTTTTCAGTTTCTCTAGGTATATCTTGCAGTTCCTCTTCCAATATCCGATCTCACCTCAGTGGAAGCATGTACCTTCCTTAGCAACCCCACCTTTGGATTTTAGTGCATGAGTCTTGCCCTTTCCTTTGGCTTGGGTCTTACCCTTACCTTTAGGCTTCCACTTGCCATTGCCCTTAGACATCATCAAAATGGAACTAGGCTTTACCTTCTTAAGGTTGAGTTCAGCAGTTCTCAACATGCTCAACATCTCAAGTAGCGGGTTGTCAATTTTATTCATGTTGCAGTTCATGATAAATTGACTATAGCTATCGGGCAATGACTGCAAGATAAGATCAGTGGCCAATTCTTAGCCTAGTGGGAATCCCAACCTTTGTAGATTCTCCACATACCCGATCATTTTGAGTACATAAGGCCCTACGGGACTTCCTTCTTGCATTCTGCATTGAAACAGTGCTTTAGAGATCTCAAATCTCTCATGCCTTGCTTGTCCTTGATATAGTTTTCTAAGGTGCTTAATCATATCATAAGCATCCATGTTCTCATGTTGCTTCTGAAGCTCAGAGTTCATGGTGGCGAGCTCAAGGCATGATACATCTAATGCATCATCTTGATGCTTCTTGTAAACATCCCTATCAGTTCTAGTGGTAGTAGCAGGGGATACTTCAAGAATAGGCTGCTCTAGGACGTACAGTTTTCTTTCTTTCTTGAGAACTATTCTTATGTTTTTATACCAGTCTAGGAAATTAGCTCCATTAAGCTTGTCCTCTATAAGGACAGATCGTAGTGATAGTGTCTTCTACGTACTAGACGACATGGTGGTCTACAACAATAAAATTCAGAGAAGTATCATACTCAGATCATTTAATTAGGCCTTTAATTAAATTATTCTCCCACTAAATTCTAAAGCTTGATAGGAGCAAGTCACTACTAGCTCTAAGCCCAAAAGTAAAGACATTCAAATGAGACAAGATCCACATTATACCTCATCTTGAGTTAGCTTTGGCTAATCGCCCAAGACTTGTATAAATTAGGTAGGCAACATGTACCAATAGGAAAAGATCCACATTATACCTTATCTTGAGTTAGCTTTGGCTAATCACCCAAGACTTAGTACAACTTAGGTAGACAACGTTTACCAATTACATCCTATGTAACTCTTGTATCTTTAGGTGAATAAAATTGTTTGTTCGTTTTCCCATCTTATGAAACTCATACTATTACTCATCTTGAGTTAGCTTTGGCTAATCGCCCAAGGCTAGTATAATATGATTTACATCTTATGGGATATGCCTCTGTAACGACCCGGCCCTCTTGGCCCATTTGGCGGCCCATTTGGCGACCCTCGGGTCATCGACCGTCGACCCTTATGTCGTCGTCTCATTTGGCGACCTCTCATGTCGTCGACCGACGACCCTTGGCCGTGTCGTTACTCACTAGGACTTTCCACCCCTAGCAGTGGATTTTTGCCTCCCTCAGGATTTGAACTCTAAACCTCCAGACTTAAGTATTAGAGTTTATGAATCCTGGGGGAGGAAAAAATCCACTGACCAGGGGTGGAAAGTCCTAGTGAGTAACGACACGGCCAAGGGTCGTCGGTCGACATAAGGGTCGACGGTCGACGACCCGAGGGTCGTCAAATGGGCCAAGAGGGCCGGGTCGTTATAATAAAAAGGCGCCTTTTTATTGTAACGACCCGACCCTCTTGGCCCTTTTGGCGGCCCATTTGGCGACCTCTCATGTCGTCGACCGTCGGCCCTTATGTCGTCGGCCCATTTGGCGACCTCTCATGTCGTTGACCGACGACCCTTGGCCGTGTCGTTACTCACTAGGACTTTCCACCCCTGGTTAGTGGATTTTTGCCTCCCCCAGGATTCAAACTCTAAACCTCCAGGCTTAACAATAAAAAGGCGCCTTTTATTGTAACGACCCGGCCCTCTTGGCCCATTTGGCGACCTCTCATGTCGTTGGCCCATTTGGCGACCTCTAATGTCATCGACCGATGGTGCCGTTACTCACTAGAACTTTCCACACTGCCTGGCTTCCCTCATTCAACTCTAAACCTTCAGGCTTAAGTATTAGAGTTTATGAATCCTGCAACCAAGTGAGATCATCTCACTTGGTTACCAAGATTCATAAACTCTAATACTTAAGGTTTAGAGTTCGAACTCGGGGAGGCAAAAATCCACCCAGGGTGGAAAGTCCTAGTGAGTAACGACACGCCAAGGGTCGTCGGTCGTGGTCACCATAAGGGCCGACGGTCGACGACATGAGAGGTCGCCAAATGGGTCGCCAAATGGGCCAAGAGGGTCGGGTCGTTACAGCCTCTAAGTTCTCAACTTAGTTAAGTCACACCCAAAGTCCAATAGTTGGACATCACAATTGTCCAGTCGCACTCTACCAAGATAAAATGAGTCACTTTGCTTTAACAAACCTGACTACAAATGATCGAGGTAGTAGTGAGTATCAAACTTTGGTAGGCATATGTAAATGACCTAATTACGATAATTACACATGTATCACATACATTGTTGGTCGTTACTTGGAATTCCGTTCTGTTTCCCCTGTACAAAAATTTATACAAGCACAGAACTTTCCTAACAACCTATGTGTTCCTCATGAGTTAAACTTGAATTGGAAAGGGAACTCAACATTTTTACTTCAAGTTAAACTCATGTGTTTTTCAGTAGTTAAAACTTGGATTGCAAACTATACTTAACATTATTAATCCAAGTTCATCCCATGTTACAGAAGTTGATTAAATATCTATTTAAAGGATTGGCTTCAAGGTTAAACATGGCGAGGCACTCGACCTTCTTGGGTATGGGATCATCCACCACTTCCTATACAAAGCCTTTCAAAGAAATTGGATATTTAATCTTCTTACAGTAACCCTAGGTTTAACTACAGAGACCTCAATAGAAGCACAAGATCAAAATAGTAAATCAAAACACAAAATCACTATCCTCTTGTGTTGGTATTTCAGGATTCATACAAAGAAAAACTAGTTTCGCTGCGGAATTAAGAACTAGTTATACCTTTCTTTGTAAACAAAGACCTCTTGATCTTCTGCTGTATTCCTCTCCTCCTCTTAGACGTCATGTGGGCGACAATCTACCAAGATGAAATCCACCCGAATCTTCTTCTTTGCCTACAAGTTTCGGCCACCCAAAGAATGCCAAAATAGGAAACTTCCTTCTCTATTCCTTCTTCTCCAAGCAACCGACCACCAAGTGCTTCTTCTTTTCTTTCAAGTTTCGGCCACCAAGAAGAGATATGTGCCGACCTTAGAAAGAAGAAAGGGAGAGAAAAAGATGTGCCGCCGGCCTTAGGGAAGAAAACAAGGTGAAGGGGAGAAGATGAGAGAGCCGACCACACAAGGAGAAGAAGAGGAAGAGGTGCCGACCCTAAGGGAGCAAGGGAATTATGGAGATGTATGCCCCATAAGGCACCTTCTACCTCTCTTTTATAATCCTTGTTCATGGCAAAAAAGGAAATTTTAATAACAATTAAAATCTCTCTCTTTTAAATATCCTATTGTGATGGCTACAAAAGGAAAGTTTTAAAATTAATCTCTCTCTTTTAAACAATGTAGAAGGCTACAAAAAAGGAAAGATTAAAATTAAAAGACCTCTTTTAAATCATGGTTACAAAAAGAAAAGTTTTATCAAAATTAAAATTTCTCTTTTTAAACATTATAGATAACTACAAAAAAGGAAAGATTTTAACAAAATTAAAATATCTCTTTTAATCCTTTGTAGATAGTTATAAAAGGAAAGATTTTAAAATTTAAAGCTCTCTTTTAAAACCATGTGGATGGCTTCAAAAAAGGAAAGATTTTATCAAAATTTTATTTTAAATAAAATCTCCTTTTCTATCATGCTATGACTGACCCCTTGCTTGGGCACCAAGCAAGGCTTGGCCGACCACTGCTTGTGCTCTAAGCTAATGCTTGCTGACCCCCTTGCACCAAGCAAGGATGTGTCCGACCCATTACTTGGGTAAGAAGTGAACTTGGTGGATATAAGGCTTTATAGAGACTACAACAGGGACCGAGAGGAGGAATTGGATTTGATCTCCCGATGAGCTTGAGCTTCCTATGTTCGACCCGAACACCCAACTCAAGTTCATCAATAATAACTCATACCTGTAAAGAGTTATTATTGAACTGCAACATCAATCTCATATTACATTATGAGCTCCTTCATATTATGAGTGTGTTAATCTCTCTGTGTTTAAGATATCAAATGTTCATTAATTAAATGAGTTATTGACACTCAGTTAACATCTAGCTCCAAGAGTAGTACCACTCAACTTCATTGTCATGCCGGACTAGGTCCACCTGCAGGGTTTACATGATAATCCTTATAAGATCCTCAAGGGGACATCATCAACCTAGATTACTAGGACACAATTTTTTTTATTATCAACAACACACCATATAAATAATATTATTTCCCAATTTATCGGGCCTATTGATCTAACTGAATAAATCTCACCCATTGACTAATTAAAGAAATAAATACTATGTATATGTGCTTGTTATTATATCAAGATTAAGAGTACACACTTCCATAATAACAGAGGCCCTGTTCTTTTATGCAGTCAGTATAAAAAGAATAACCTCAAATGGTCCTGCTCAATACACACATATGTTAGTTAGAGCCCTAGAGCCAATCATATGATGATTGTTGTATGGACTTATTGTATCATATTCCTATATATATAAAGGTATTTATTTTGGTTATTATATTTACTTGTATTAGTGCCAAATAACTAAGTATAATAGCATCCTTGAGTAGAAGGTTCCTATCTATATCAATCGATTGGTTGAATCGATAGTGAGATGATATAGAGAACACTACTCTTAATCATTCCTAGTTAAGTATTAACATTCAGGGACAATGTTAATGTGAAAAGACTAGTATGTAGGTTAACTCGGTGACTTGATCTCACAAGTCATGGATATAGAGATATCAAGTTGACACATGAGTATACATTGGAGAATGTATATTGAATGACCTGCCATGAGAAAGTATCATGGATCGTTATATGAGTGTCATATACTTTCTCATGTGGCTATTAGTATGACTATTAGTCCTTGGACCTGAAGTCACCATGGTTTCCTACATAAGGAGTTACATACTTTGGCTTCGTCAAACGTCACCCGTAACTGGGTGGACTATAAAGGCGATTACTGGGTATGTAACAAATTATGCGGAGGGATGTGAGTGATGTAGATGGGATCTATCCCTCCTATATAACGAGAGTGACATCGTTATTCTTGATAGAGTGAGACCACTAAGTGCATGGCCATGCCCAAGTGAATCAATATGAGATATTGAGCTCATTTGATTAGAGTGAGTCTACTTGGAGTTCAAGATTTAGATTGATTAGAGGATGGCACGGTCTATGTCTCACATTGATCAATCTAAGTGTCAAGGATAGAAGGACACTTGTCATATATTGTGAAGAGTCACAATTAGTAGTCACAAGGTGATGTTGGATCTCAACATTCTTGTAACTTGGGTAGTAATGATGTGTTGCTAGATACCGCTCATTACTTATGCTTCTAAATGGGTTTAGGAGCATTTCCAACGTTACAAGAACCTATAGGGTCACACACAAAGGGAAATTAGATGGAGATTATGTTCATTTGATGTACTAGAGGATTAGGTTCATATGATGAACCAAATTGGATTAAGAGTAATCCAAATTAAACTAATTGAGTTAGTCTCGATTTGATTCATGTGTTCAATGGATCTAATTTGGATTATGTTTCATTGAATCAATTTAATCAATGAATAGAGATTCATTATATTAAATTGATTTGAATCAAATGGTTAGATTTGATCAACCATGGGAGAGAATTGGTCAAGTTTGACTTGACCATTGCCACCTCATTTGTGAGTTGGCATTAAGTCGGCCAATGATGATGTTCCACATCATCAAGGATAGTACATGTGTGTGCCACCTCATGAGGGAGATCAAGAGTTGTGACTCTTGGCATTCCATTGAGTTTAAAAACCCCTCTTGAAGTGGCCGGCCACTTTAGTGGTGTTGATTGCTCTTGTGTGTTATTCAAGGCTTCATCTTCTTCCTCCTTATTTCTTCTTCTCTCCCTCTCCTCCACCTTGGTCGAAACCTTCAAGGGTGCTAGCACACTCTAAGGTTTCTTCTCCACCTTTTGTTCGTGTGGATACACATAGAGGGGTGTTCATTTGGCACCCTTGAGATCTGGCGAACCTTGGACGAGCAAGATAAACGAAGGGTTTCGCATCAAAGGTATAAACTCCTAAACATGTAGATCTAAAGTAGATCTAGGATTAGAAAACTTGTACATGTAAAATTTTAATATTCGCACGGATCTGGTGGCATGGGATTTCGGGGTTTCCGCAACGCAAAAGCGGTTTTTGCGGCTCAAAAATTGCAACAAGATAGTGTACTAGTGTAATTTTATAGTCAAGATAAACTAGTACCAAATTACACTACAACCATTCCAATAGTTTATCCTAATCCATCTTGGTCGTGAGCTACTATTTATAATTTATAAGGAACTGATAACATGATCTTCTGTGTGACACCACACACCATGTTATCTACAATATAAATTAAATGGAAAACTACATTTAACATAAATGCAGACATTTGACCAATGTGATTCTTATTTCAAAATAAATGTATATAAAAATCTAGACTTTTAGTATGCATCCTAACAATCTCCCACTTATACTAAAAGAGTATGCTGCCATACATCTGATTCTCATCCCCTAATATGCCCATCAAAAGCTCTCGCCGAAAGGGCCTTAGTGAAAGGATCTGCCAGGTTATCTTCTGATGTAATCTTGGTGACAACAACTTATCCTCTCTTTATGATGTCTCGTATCAGGTGGTACTTATGCTCAATATGTTTACTTGCCTTATGGACTCTTGGTTCCTTTGAGTTTGCAACTGTACCACTATTGTCACAATAAATTGTGATAATTTGGGGCAAATCAGGATTCACATCTAAGTCCATCAAGAAGTTTCTGAGCCATACAGCTTCTTTGGCTGCCTCAGAGGCTGCCACATACTCAGCTTCCATGGTGGAGTCCGAAACGTATTTCTGCTTAACACTCCTCCATGTTATGACTCCACCTCCCAAAGTAAACGCATACCCCGAGGTAGACTTACTATTGTCCCTATCTGATTGGAAGTCAGAATCCATGTAATCCACAGGGAGAAAATCATCTGACTGGTAAACCAGTATATAATCTCTAGTCTTTTTCAGGTACTTAAATATATGCTTTACGGCAGTCCAATGTCCTTGTCCTGGATTACTTTGATATTTGCTAACCATGGCTACGACAAAACAGATATCTGGTCTCGTACATAGCATTGCATACATTAGGATTCCTATAGCCGATGCATAAGGAACTACCTTCATGCCCTCTATTTCCTTTGATGTTTTAGGACACATCTCTTTAGATAAAGGTACTCCATGCTGAAAAGGTAGAAAACCTTTCTTGGAGTTATGCATGCTAAAACGAGCTAGGATAGTATCGATGTATGAAGCTTGGGATAAGCATAACATTCTTTTTTTGCGATCCCTTATTACTTTGATCCCAAGAATATGCCCACATTCTCCCAAGTCCTTCATATCAAACTGTTTGGACAACCATACTCTTACATCTGACAACACTTTGACATTGTTGCAAATGAGCAAAATGTCATCTGCGTATAGTATAAGAAATACCACCACGTTTCCGTCACTCTTCTTCTATACACAAGACTTATCCGAACACTGAATGAATCCATAAGACTGGATCACTTCATTAAACTAGATGCTCTAAGATCTCGAAGCTTGCTTCAGTCCATAAATAGACTGATTGAGCTTACATACAAGATGCTCTTTGCCCTTCGCAATGAATTCCTCTGGTTGCTTCATATGGATATTTTCTTCAAGACTTCCATTAAGGAAAACTGTCTTGATATCCATTTGCAAAATTTCATAATCCATATGAGCAGCAATAGATAAAAGAATCCGAATTGACTTAAGCATGACTACCAGCGAAAAGGTCTCCTCATAATCGATTATATTCCCTCTTTCTGAGTATACCCTTTTGCAACAAGCCTTGCTTTAAAAGTTTCCACCTTCCTGTCTGTCCCTCTTTTTCTTTTGTAGACCCATTTACATCCAATGGCTTTTACACCATTTGGTGATTCTACAAGCTCCCAGACCTGATTAGAATACATAGATTCTATTTCAGAGTTCATTGAACTTTGCCAAGATGCTGCATCTTTATCTTGGAGTGCTTCATCATATGTGTAGGGATTAGGTTCATGTTTACCAGGGATCAAGTTCGAAGACTCTCCCAAAAATATGAATCTATCAGGTTGCCGAACAACCCTCCCACTACGACGTGACACTACTTGTAATTGTGCATCATTTGTGACACGTGTTGCAGTTTCTTGTGGTATCTCATCTTGTACCGTTGGTACTAAGGTAGATGTGTCTTTTCTTATTTCTTCAAGAATAATTTTAGTCATGGGCTTGTGGTTCATTATATAGTCCTCTTCTAAAAATTGAGCATTGGTGCTAACAATGACCTTCTGATCTTTAGGACTATAAAATAAACCGTCTTTCGTTCCTTTAGGATAACCCACAAACAAGTGAACTTCTATACGTAATTCCAACTTATCAGTGTCTCCCTTCAGCACATGTGCTGGACTACCCCAAATCTGAATATGGTTCAGACTAGGCTTACGCCCATTCCACAATTCTGTGGGAGTAGAGGGTACTGACTTAGAAGGTACCAAGTTTAGAATGTACACTGTTGTTTCCAGAGCATATCCCCAAAATGAATTTGGTAATTCTAAATAACTCATTATCGATCTAACCATTTCCATAAGAGTCCTATTCCTTCGTTCTGCCACACCATTCTGTTGGGGTGTACTAGGTACAGACAGTTGGGATTAAATCTTGGCCTCTGATAAGTAACTCTTAAACTCTCATAAGAGGTATTCGCCACCACGATCAGACCATAGTGTCTTGATATTTTTACCATGACGTTTCTCCACATCAGCCTTGTACTTTTTGAACTTATCAAAGCACTCAGACTTGCGGCGCATCAAGTAAATGTACCCGTATCTCGAATAGTCGTCTATAAAAGAGACAAAATATTCGAAACCACCTCTTGCCTGGATAGTCATAGGTCCACACAAATCAGAATGAACGAATTCCAACATATCTTTGGCTCTATACCCCTTGGTCTTAAAAGGTCTTTTGGTCATTTTTCCTTCCAAGCAAGATTCACAGGTTGGAAAATTTTCCACCACTAATGAATCCAAAGGTCCATCAACTATTAACCTTTGAATCCTAGTTAAGTTAATATGACCTAGCCTTAGATGCCAAAGATATGTTTGGTTCATTTCCGAAGGTTACTTTCTCTTATTAGAATTAGAAGATGTGTTATTAATTTTCATTTGTTGCATCGTGGGGTTTATTAGATTTAGAGTATACAAATTGCCAACCAATATACCAAAACAAATAACTTTCCTATTTTTCTTGATAACTACTTTGTCATCAAAAGAAACAGAATATTCATATATAAAGAGTTTAGAAACTGAAATTAAGTTCTTTCTTAAACTTGGTACAAAAAGATAATTTCTCAAAATCAATCTTTTATTCCTATCAAAAGAAAAATAAACATCACATGCACCACACGCATACAAGGATACAATATGCCAAACATGATCACATAATTAAATTTTTAGGATAAGTAAATTTATGCTAGGTGTACCTTATGGATGACCTATACCGAGAAGGAAATCAACCGCAGCGACGTTGTCAAACCTCGCCTCTATTCATATCCACGTTGAGCTCCTCAAGACAACTCCTTGAGTATAAGCCTCTCCTTTAGAAGTTACTAGCCACAAGCAAAGAAGAGGGATCAAGAGAAAGAGGAAAAGAAGCACACAAGGGAGACTTTTCTCCCTTGTGGTGGTCATGACAACAAGGGGAAAGGCTTCCCCTTGTTGGCAGTGGAAAATATAGAGGGGAGAGGGAGAGGAGAAGAGAAATTTGGTTAAGGTTTTCCAAAAATCTTATAAGCCAATTAATGATCTCATGTGTATAATTTTCTTTCAACCATATCAATATATAGCCCTCATTAATGAGTTGGATTAGAAAGCCCAAATCCAACCCATTATCCCTTAACCAAAAATTAGCTCATTAACTCCTTGGTTTGGTTTACAACTAAACCAAGTTGGTTCATGACTAATTCATAATTAAACCAAATATGGTCCAACTCTTCTATAAGAGATGTGGCCCATCCGCGCTTCCATTGCAACAAATATTTCCATATTTGTCTTATGTATGGTCCAACCAAACATTTATCTCTTGATCTAAGAATCTTATTCTTTAACTTGTTTTATGTCTTTTAGAGACTCATTAGTGTGTGAGACCCAATAGGTTCCCAATTTATCTTGGCCATCCATAATTAACTACTAAATTATAAAACGATTATGAGTGGCACCTAGTAGTACATTATGATCCCCAATTAGTCGAAAAAGTATAGTTGATCTTAGAATTAATTCTAAACCCTTCAGCAGCTATAGTGAGGCATGTCTCGTTCCTTTCACTCGTCTTATACCGACTTGGTTCAAAACATGGCCTATGTGTCTTATCCCCACTAGGCTGGCTATGTCACACCTAGCCCAAGTAATACTTCCTCATTTTACATATTAAAATTACTCGTACATGTGTACAAGAGTCTCGCACTCTTAACAAGTGATGCTTTGGCCAAAGACTTTGAGTAATAATCCTAACAAGTGGTCATAGGGTATACGTCTCCTTGCAAGGAGTGGTGACTCCTCTATAGGCTATCCAAACACCTTCAGGTACATCAACTTATACCCAATCATCCTGAGTCCACACCTCAATGAGATTCTTGCTTAAGATGTCAAAGTATAAGTCTCCATGAGCAAGATGACTTGTATATCTCAAGTCGAAGGAAACTTACACTGGTGTTGCAGTAAGAACTTCATAGATATATCTATATATATGTAGAGAACCATATGAAGTCTTACAGTGAGTCACTCCAATGAACTAGTTACCATAACCAACATCCACGTTTAACTCTCGACATCCCAATATCTCCAGCCAGTGAGAAAAAATTTGCTTGGCCAAACCAAGGAGTATAACCCGTGCTAGTCTTACAGAATTGATGGTGTCCGAATACATCAATTTGATGGCTAGGGAAATTTCAATATATTCATAATTGCACATGTAGAGATAATCACTAATTACGATCCAATCACAAATTCTCTCATGCTATGAATTATATTACGGACATTCAGTAAATGAGTTTAAGATAATCAAACATATAATATACACTCAAATAGTGAATCCATACTTATCAAATAAATAGAAAAAAACATAAGGAGATTGCCTTAGAACATCCCTCAAATTCTAACACTCCCACTTGTCCTAAAGCCAATCGCCACGATGTCCTAAATTGTAAGCACAGGCGTGACTCTCAAACTTACTTTGTGGTAGAGCCTTTGTCAAAGGATCTGCTAGATTCCTTTCAGTGAGAATTTTATTGAGTTATATTTCTTTCCTATTAATCATCTCCCTGATCAGATGATAACGGCGAAGCACATGTTTTGATCGCTGATGTAACCTCGGTTCCTTTACTTGCGCAATGGCTCCAGTGTTGTCGTAGTAAATAAGTAATGCTTCAATAATGGATGGAACCACTCCAAGTTCAGTAATGAACTTCTTGATCCAAACCACTTCCTTTGTTGCTTCCAAAGCTGCAATGTATTCTGCCTCACTAGTAGAATCTGCAATAGTATCTTGCTTGGAACTTTTTCAACTAACTGTCCCTCCATTTAATATGAATATCCTTGTCCGTCTAGAACTTGGAGTTATCCTTGTCCGTTTAGAAACTAGCATTTGTATATCCGCGTATGGTCATATCACTGTCTCCATAAACTAAGAATATATCCTTAGTTCTTATTAAGTACTTAAGGATCATCTTGACAGCCACCCAATGATTCATTCCTAGATCAAACTAGTATTTGCTCATAACACTCAGAGCATATGATACATCCGGTCTTGTATATAACATAGCATACATGATAAATTCTATTGTGGGCGCATAAGGTATCTTATCCATACAAATCCTCTCATCTTCTGTGCGTGGGCACATAGACTTCAAAAGTTGAATTCCATTCATCATAGGTATGAAACCTTTCTTGGATTCAGACATGCTAAATGATTTTAGCACTCTGTTTATATATGTTGACTGTGAAAGACTAAGCAACATTTTTGATCTATCTCTATAGATTTTTATCCCGAGGATGTAAGTTGCTTCTCCCATATCTTTCATGGAGAACGTATTGGACAACCAAACTTTAACTGACTGTAGAACTGACACATCGTTTCCTATAAGTAATATGTCATCAATATATAATATTAGGAATACAACTACACTCCCACTAACCTTTTGATACATAGAAGATTCATCTGGATTTTGTGAGAAATCAAACTGTTCGATCGCCTCATCAAAATGGATATTCCAACTCCTGGATGTTTACTTTTGTCCATAAATGGGCTGTTGAAACTTGCATACTTTATTCTTGTTGATAGATGTGAATCCTTCGAGCTGTGTCATATACACATCCTCGAGCATATTTCCATTTAGAAAAGCTATTTTCATATCCATCTGCCATATCTCATAATCATGATGAGCTGATATGGCTAGGAGTATCTGAATGGATTTAAGCATGGGCATAAGTGAGAAAGTTTTGTCATAGTCAATGCCTTGCCTTTGACGATAGGTTGTCGCCACCAACCTAGCCTTGTAGGTAATAATATTACCATCCATGTTGGTTTTCTTCTTGAAAACCCATTTGCACCCTATAGGCGTAATGTCTATAGGTGGGTCCATCAAGTTCCAAACTTGGTTTTCGTACATGGAATCCATTTCGACTTCATGGTTGTAAGCCACTTGCCCTTTTCTGAATTATTGAAAGTCTCTTTGTAATTAGTAGGTTCCTCATCCTCAATGAGTAACACATCATTTAATTCTCTTACAAGAGATCCATATTTTTCAGGAATATTGCGTGCCCTACCTGATCTACAAGGAGGTTGTGTCATAATCGGTTGTGGTTATTGACTAGGCATCTCATTAGTGTTTATTAGAGTCTCTTGAACTTCATCAAGTTCAACCATACTTCCACCACTTGCTTCCTGTAAGAGAAATTCTTTCTCTAGGAAGGTAGCATGCCTTGAAACAAATACCTTTTGTTCCAAGGGGTGATAGAATTGGTAACCCTTAGTTTCCTTAGGGTATCTAATAAATAAACACTTATCAGAGTTGGCATCCAACTTGTCTGATATAGTTCTCTTCACATAAGCAGGACATCCACATATCTTTAAATAAGATATGAAGGGTTTCTTACTAGTCCATACCTCATATGGAGTAGTTGAGATTGCCTTCACCATGACTCTATTTAGCAAGTAAACAGCTCTTATGAGTACATAACCTCAAAAGGTCTTGGGAAGATCTGCATGATCTATCATTGATCTAACCATGTCTAACAAGGTTTGATTACACATTTCCGATACACCATTATGTTGTGGCATATTAGGCGGAGTCCATTGAGACAATATACCATTATCCCTTAGTAATCTAGAAATTCTTGGCTTAAATATTCACCAGCTCGATCGGATCGAAGTATCTTAATATTTTTACCAAGTTGTTTCTCTACTTCACTTCTGAATTCTCTAAACCTTTCAAAAGCTTCAGACTTATGTTTCATTAGATACTAATACCCATAACGAGAGTGATCATTAATGAAAGTAATGAAGTAGCTATAGCCTCCTAATGTATGAGTTATCATTGGTCCACATACATCAGTATGTACGAGCCCAAGTAACTCATCAACTTGTTCACCCTTTCGAGAAAAAGGTAACTTTATCATCTTACCTTTTAAACATGAATCACATGTATCAAATTTATTTAATTCAAATGATTCAAGAACTGCAATCTTTTGCAATTCGGACATGTGTTTCTTGCTTATATGGCCAAGGCGATAATGCCACGAGTAAGAGGTTAATTGATTATTTATTCAGGCGTGTTTATTGCTCTTTTCGATATTGAGTACGTCACTAGATAAATCTAATGTATAGATTCCATTGCATAAAGTTCTAGTACCATAAAGAATGTCATTTAAGGTTATATAAAAATAATTGTTACTAAAAGTTAAATGGAAACCTTTTCTATTTAAGCAAGAAATAGAAACAATATTCTTTATTAATGCTAGAACAAAATAATAATTATCTAGTTCTAAGACAAGTCCACTAAGAAGCTTTAACAAGTATGTTCCGATGACGACTACTGCAACCTTTGCTCTATTCACAACTTGCAGACTTGTTTCTCCCTTGACAAGTTTTCTGCTATTCCTTAGCCCCTGTATGTCATTACATATATGTGAGCCACACCCAGTATCCAATATCCAAGTGTCTGAGGAAATAGCATGTTAATCAATAATGAAAATATCTGAAGAGGATGGAGCATTAGATGCCTTATTCTTCTTCATAAACTCAAGATGGATCTTGCAGTTTCTTCACCAGTGTCCCATCTTGCCACAACGATGGTATGGGACCTTTTGTGTCGGTTCTACTGTCTTGGCCTTTTTGTTCTTCCCTTTAGCCTAATGTTTTAGCTTCCTCTTAGAACTTTTCTTGGAGGAGTCTACTAACATCACAGTTTTCTGTTCACCCTTAATAGAAGGCTCCCCATTTTTTAACACATTTATCATCTCGGGGATGGTTGATTCTAAATTCTTCATCCGATAGTTCATCACAAATTGTGAATAACTTTTCGATAAAATATGTAAAATTAAGTCAATACTTAACTCATGATCCATTGTAAAACTGAGTGATGCTAAACGCTCTATGATCTTTAATACATATTGTACTGCAGATGAACCCCTCCTATATATTTAAGCAAAAGAGAAGCTTGGAGACCTCAAACATTTCGAATCTAGCTTGCTCATCAAATAGCTCACAAAGATGATAGATAATATCATAAGCATCTAAATGCTCATGCTATTTCTGTAATTCAGGAGTCATAGTGGCTAACATGATGCAACTAGCAAGTACAGAATCATCCTTATATTTCTGAAGGGCCAACAGTTGGTCCGCAGTTGCATCGGCATCAAGATTGGTGGGAAGAGGCTAATCAAGGACATAAGCTAGCTTCTCAGCTTTGAGAACAATTCTCAAATTTCAAAACTAGTCCAAGAAGTTCAGCCCAGTTAGTTTGTTCGAGTCCAAAATCGAACGTAGATTAACAAAAGTCATAATTAAATAATTAACCTAGAAATACAAAAACGAGAATGTATAAGAGACATGATTTTATTTATGTAAACAATTTACATAAAAGTTCGCTTATTTATCAAATTCAAATACCTTTATTTCGAATTCGGGAGATGGTAGATTTTCTCCAAGTGGGTTGATATCCACTATAGATAAGAATAACCTTGACTTTGTCCAACAAGTCATTCTTAGCTATAGCGGTAGATAACATATTTACCGATTGCATATCACTTATATGCAACTATCACATTATGCTAGCAACTAATTGATTTTCGCAAAAACATCAAATTGTTAACATATTAACAAGTATACATCAAATGCACATCACCCAACTTCACCTCGATCCACATTGATCATGGCTTTGACACAACAAATCAATGCTTCAAGTTTAAAACCAACCAGTTAATCATGAGATTGCTCTCTATGATTTGAACATGTTTAATTTCGAGTTGAGCTTGACTTTGGCCAATAACTCAAACAAGAACT
Source organism: Zingiber officinale (assembly GCF_018446385.1). Lineage (NCBI taxonomy): Eukaryota > Viridiplantae > Streptophyta > Magnoliopsida > Zingiberales > Zingiberaceae > Zingiber > Zingiber officinale. The sequence goes on from NC_055989.1 coordinate 69,043,119, forward strand.
TAAACTTTGGTTCTTACCATATTAACGGAAGGTGTAGGTTGAGTAAGGGATTTAGGTCTCATCTATATCATGCAAAATTCTATCTACATGACATTACACGCATAACATATATGATGACATGGCACGTCGCATGCATGACATAAATGATGACATGACACATCACACGCATGACATAGCATGACACATCATACATATGGTAGGATCTAATCACATCACACGCATGACAAAATCTAATCATGTCATATTAATGCATCTACATGACATACAATATGGTATGTTCATGGCATAAATTTACATATGTTATAATTCTATTTTGGAAATAAAAATAAGTTATAAATATGATTTTAATAAATAAAAATTTATCTAATCAAATTAGGAAACTAATTTTCAAATTTAATTAACATATCTCATCTAGAATCTTTCTATCAAAATCTTTAATTATTTTGGAAATAAATTTCCAAATTAATTTCCTAACCATTTAAGAAATAAATAATTAATATTTCTTAATTTATTATAGAATAATTCAAATCTGTATTTTTTTGTGGTTTTTTAAATCTTTTCAAATTTGGTATTTTCTCATAATTTAGGAAACTTTCCAAAAATGGAATATTTTAAGAAATCCAAAAATTCCAGAAAATATTAATTCTATAATTTAATTTATAACATCTCAAATCTATATTTTTTATGATTTTTAAATCTTTCTAAATTTGGAATTTCCTAATAATTTAGGAAACTTTCAAAAAATAGAATATTTTAATAAATCCAAACATTTCATAAAAGATTAATTCTATAATATAATTTAGAATATCTCAGATCTAGATTTTTTTAAAAAAAAAAATCTCAGAATTTTTCCATATTTGGTATTACCTAACAAATTAGGAAATTTTCTAAATATAGAATATTTCTTAAAATTTTAGAAAATTTCAGAAATGATAATGTCTAAATTAATAGAATATTTCTAAATTTAATTTTCTAAAATTATATCATAAATTTTCCAAAAATAGAATTTCCTAATAATTTAGGAAACTTTTCAAAAATAGAAAAAACTTAATAATTCTAAAAAAAATTCAAAATTATTTACAATACAAATTATTAACCGTAAAATAATTTTACTATCATGTCGAAGCACGATTAGGGTCTGATACCACTGTTGGGATATGCCCGATGCGGTGTGTACTAAAACACGTTTCGTAAACATGCATAGCAGAAAATAAAACAATAATAATTTCTAAATTATTATATCACATGCACCACACGCATTTAAGGATACAACATGCCAAACATAATCGTATAATTAAATTTTTATGACAATTAAATTTATGCTAAGTGTATCTTACGGATGACTTGTAACTAGAAGGGCATCAACCGTAGCAATGTTGTCGAACCTTCCCTCTATTCGTATCTACGCTGAGCTCCTCAAGACAACTCCTTGAGTACAAGCCTCTCCTTCGAAAGTTACTAGTCACAAGCGAAGAAGAGATATCAAGAGGAAGAGGAAGAGGAAGAGAAGCACATAAGGGAGAGTTTTCTCCCTTGTGGTGGTCACGACAACAAGGGGAAAGGCTTCCCCTTGTTGGCGGTGGAAAATATAGAGGGGAGAGGGAGAGGAGAAGAGAAATTGGGTTAAGGTTTTCCAAAAACCTTACAAGCCAATTAATGATCTCCTGTGTATAATTTTCTCTCAACTATATCAATATATAGCCCTCATTAATGAGTTGGATTAGAAAACCCAAATCCAACCCATTATCCCTTAACTAAAAATTATCCAATTAACCCCTTTGTTTGGTTTACTACTAAACTAAGTTGGTTCATGACTAATTCATGATTAAACCAAATATGGTCCAACTCTTCCATAAGAGATGTGGCCTATTTGTGCTTCCATTGCGATAAATATTTCCATATTTGTCTTATGTATGGTCCTACCAAACATTTATCTTTTGATCTAAGAATCCTATTCTTTAACTTGTTTTATTTCTTTTAGAGACTCATTAGTGCGTGTGATCCAATAGGTTCCGGTTTATCTTGACAGTCCATAATTAGCTACTTAATTATAGAACGATTATGAGTGACACCTAGTAGTATATCATGATCCCCAATTAGCTGAAAAATCATAGTTGATCTTACAATTAATTCTAAACCCTTCAGCAGCTACAGTGAGTCGTGCTTTGTTCCTTTCACTCATCTTATATCCACTTGGTTCAGGACATGGTCTATGTGTCTTGTCCCCACTAGGATGACTATGTCACACCTAGCCCAAGTAATACTTCCTCGTTTGCCATATTCAAATTACTCGTACATGTGTACAAGAGTCTCGCACTCTTAACATATGATGTTTTGGCCAAATACTTTGAGTAATAATGCTAATGAGTGGTCATAGGGTATACGTCTCCTCGCAATGAGTAGTGAACCCTCTGTGGGCTATCCAAAATTAGAAAATCATCATGACATGGCGTGGGGACTAGCAACTAGAACCTCCTGACAGCTTCAACCTGAAATAGGAAATAATCAACGGACTAAGTTCAAGAACTCAATGGGTATCAATCAGACATGCATAGTAAGATAGAGCTATCAGTAATAATCATGCAGTACAGTCTTCTGAATAATAATAGGAAATGCAAAACTGAATAACAGAAGAAGTTGTACTCACCAGGACCTCATATTGGATACAAGGGTTGTCAGACCAAATACCTCATGTCTCTTATATGCATGTCAATCATATGCAACCACCAAAATGCAGCATCCAAAATGTAACAATCACAAGCAATAAATGCAATCCATGCATATGATACAAATGACATGGTCACCCCTGACGCCAGTCATCCACCTTACACGCGATGGTTAGGTTGAGTGGGTAAGGCTATAACAACTGTACACTCTGCCATCACTACTCCTGAGTGCTCGAGTGGGCAGGATGTTGTCGGAGTACACCTATCCTCCTACCCCAAACATAGTGGGGGAGCCTAAGTTCTCATCTCCGTGTGTCATAGTCAAGAGGAGGGATCCCTGCCCACTACCATACTGCAGTCACACTACCCATGAGCAGACCAGCGGAACCCTGACAGAGTAAACTGCACACACCTTGCTTGATGTACCATTAACCCATGAGTGGTTGTGTGTGTAGATCATGTAACTGTCGATGTGCTCAACTATAAAGGAGCCGATAATCACTCAGCATACAATCATGCAAAATGGTGCATGACACTAAAGCATGTAACTTCTAAAAATATCAACCTCCATATAATATGTACCAAAAGGAAAACCGAGTCCATAACAAGGATCTAGGTATACATGCTAAATAATAAATTAGGTACACATGCCAGATAATAAATCTAGTTGCTAGGCCTATACCTGATAATGCATTGTATGTCATTACTTCTATGAACATACATACACATGCCAAGAATCAAGAGGCATAAATATAAATGCATAAAAGATAAAAATATGGGCATAATATGAGTATTAAGTAGTGAAATACCAAGCAAATATAAACATAACTATTACTACTAGCTATAACCTATTACGCATATCAGAATGACAATATCAAAAGAGATAAGTCAAGGTACCCGCCTTTATCTGTCGGTCGTGATAAACAATCTCACGTCAAGACTCTCGTCTCGAATCAAATTCATGCAAATAAAATATATAATTTAGCTACTCTAACATGTATCAAATAACTATATCAAATTCCTAATTAAATTAGGGAAACCCTAATTATTAATCAACCTTAATTGATCATCGATTAACTCTTTAATCCAACTCATTTGATTAAATTAGGTTTAGCCAAATCTTAACCCTTCCCTAATCAAATTAGACTAGGCTAAGCATGAATCAATTCATTCATCCCTATTCCACAATCAGCATTCTCGATCATTAAGCAATTCATATTCAACTAAACATAACACCATCATCAATTTAATCAAATTAATCTCTTGTTAATTCACCTAGGCTGATATCCAATCAATTTCAACAATCCATTCACATACTTCTATTTGTTAGCAACAACTAAACATCCAACTAACCAGATAAAGAAAACCATTCAAACAATCTATTAATTTATCAATTCCAATCCCCTTACCTCTTCTTCTTCAGTGACTAGCAATGACATGGATTAGACGGAGTCGGCTATAAGCTATCTGTGGTGTGGTGGATGAAACCAAGCTAGGCCACTACCTTCCAAACAACAACCCCAAATCAACACTATGTAAAGATCAAATGCCCAAATATAAGACTAGGATTAACCAATTACCTCAAAGAATCACCGCATGCAACAAATTACTCCTAGTGATAAGTAGAAAGAGATATTAGGTATGCGAGGAAGAGTACAGAGGTTGTTATCGACCCTTGAACAACCAGTGACGGCTAAGATTTGAAGCCGATGGCCGAGATTCCACTCTGATGAAGGAATTTGTGCGACATAGGAAGAGAGTTAGGGCCCTGCCAGCATATCTCGCTCCAGTGGCAGTAGTCTCTACTCCGCTTAATCCTCAAGCTAAGGGAAGAATAGCCCTATCTTCTTTTGCGTTAATCCTCCCGTCCAGTGAAGGCACCACTCGGCGATGGCACTAGGGCACGGTGATGGTGGTGATCTAGTGGATCGATGGCTAGATCTAGGGCCCTTTCCCTTGACCAAAGTCATCCCTGTGTGGGATGGCTCGGAAGAAGAAGGAGGAGATGCAGGAGAAAGAAGGGTTGTGACTCCCGGTCGGCGGTGGAACGAGCTTCGATGAGCGGAGAAGGGAGGCGGCTTAGTGCCCGAGCAAGAGATTGGAGAGGAAAGAAAGAAGAGCTGGGGAGATAAGAATAGGAAACCTAGGTTTATAACATATATACTTAGGGTTTAATAATTATAAGCTTAGATTAATTAATTCAATCAACTCCCAATTAATTGGGTATTCTAAACAGGTTCCCTCCAAGCCTAATCAGTTCATCCCCTGAAATACATCATACGAGCTTCAAAAAATTCCCATAAAATTCCTAAAAATTTCGATAAGGTTATTCGTCCATTAAACCTTATTATTTTATTATTATTTTGTTATGATATTTTACATTCTCCCCCACTAATAAAAATTTGATCCCCAAATTTATGTTCTTTACCATTTGCAAGTATTAGCAATATACAAACAGTATAAATGCTGAACGAAAAATCTAACCCACATACCTTAAGTAAAAAGATGGGAGTATCGAGCTCGGATCGTATCCTCAAGCTCCCAAGTAGCCTCCTCATCAGAATGATACTGTCATCTAACTTTAACCAACCGGTTAATCTTGTTCTGTAGCTGACGCTCTCTGTGGTCCAGAATTCGTACCGGGACCTCCTCATAGGTAATGTCAGGCTAAATGAGAACTGATATATTTGACAGAATATGTGCTGGGTTGGATACGTATCTCCTCAGCATGGACACATGAAATACATCATGAATGTCTGCCAGAGACGATAGTAGCGCCAGACGGTAAGCTACCACTCCAATCCTCTCCAAGATCTGGAAAGACCCAATGTATCGTGGAGCTAGCTTACCTTGGAGGCCAAATCTCTTCACCCCTTTTAAGGGTGAGACTCTCATAAATACGTGGTCGCCAGTAGAGAACTCTAGGGGTCTCTGTCTCCGATTAGCATAACTCTTCTGATAGTCCTGCTCCTCGGGCATCCTTCGTCTGATAGTGCGGACCAACTGCTCCTACTGAGCTCTCTGAGGTCATAACAGCTGGGCCTCCCCAACCTCCTCCCAGAGGGTGGGTGTCTGACAAGGCCTATCATACAATGCTTCAAACGGTGTCATCTCGATAGTCGAATGATTGCTGTTGTTGTAAGCGAACTCTACTAATGGCAGGTGATCCTCCCAACTGCCTTCGAAATCCATAACGCAAGACCTCAGCAAGTCCTCTAATGTTTGGATGGTCCACTCTGACGGTCCATCTATCTGCGAATGGAATGCGGTACTGAGATGGAGATGTGTGCCCAAAGCCTGCTGCAGACTCTACCAGAATTAGGATGTGAACTGTGGGTCTCTATCTGATATAATGCTCAAAGGAACACCATGCAATCTGATGATTTCCCGACAATACAGCTCTGCCAATTGATCCAGAGAATTGGTCTTCCGAATCGCTAAGAAGTACGTGAATTTTGATTAATTTCAACAATTACCCAAATCACGTCCTGGCCTCGTCGTGTCCTAGGTAGTTCCACCACAAAATCCATAGTGATGTGCTCCCATTTCCACTCCGGAATAGGAATCCTCTGAAGTAATTCGGCAGGTCTCTGGTGCTAAGCCTTCACCTGCTTCCGCCTGGGTGACAGACTCTGGTGCTCAGCCTTCACCTACTGATAGACTAAACATCTAGCTATAAACTCTGTGATGTCTTTCTTCATGTCGTTCCACCAATAGGAACGCCTCAAATCTCAATACATGCGGATTCCGCCTGGATGGATAGCAAATCGGGAGCGATGAGCCTCCTGAAGTAACTCCTTCATAATCAGGTGAGATTGAGGTACACATAGTCTGCCTCGGAAATAAATAATACTCTTGTCATCTCGGGTGAACTCCGTCTATTGCATAGAAGCTATCTGGCTTCCAATGGACTGTAAGCGCTGATCACCGACCTGGGCCTTTCGGATCCTCATCCGAATCGATGACTGAGCAACCATGGTAACAAGGATACCTTGCTCTGTCTGTCTCTTCTCCTCAAGGCCTAACTCGGAGAAATCCTGAATCACGTCCATGACTAAAACTCCGTGGCAAGCTAAAGTCCCTCTAGATTTTTGGCTAAGTGCATCGGCAACCACATTAGGTTTCTCCGGGTGGTAACTAATGGTATAGTCATAATCCTTTAGGAACTCCATCAATGTCCTCTCTCGAAGATTGAGTTCCTTCTAAGTGAAAAGATATTTGAGACCCTTATGATCAGTGAGAATCTCAAATGTAATACCATACAGATGATGCCGCCAAATTTTCAAAGCAAAGATAATGGTGGCCAGCTCTAGATCATCACTACAAGAAAAAATCTAATAGACAACGCTTTAAAAGCGTTGTCTATGTGGTTGAAAAAGCGTTGTTAAAAGCACTGTTGTTAAAAGTATATTCAAAGACAACGCTTTAAAAGCGTTGTCGTTTGTAGCAAAGACAACGCTTTTGCAACGCTTTAAAAGCGTTGTCATTTTTTTAAAATAAAAAAAAATCATATTTGTTTTTATATTTACAAAACCATTGTTTTTATATTTACAAAACCATTATTTTTCTTTGACCTTGCTATAGAAATGAAATCAATCATAACTTAACAAAATGAACAAAGTCATGACACATCAAAACTAGGTAAAGTATATATATATATATAGATAGATACATAGTGTACATAAAAACCAAGTACATAATTCCCAAAATGATGATACTGTCAACCTGATTCAAACAAGATTTGAAGAAAATTAATATGTCCAGATTCGAAGATAGTTCCCAAAATGATAGATACATTGATTAACACAAACGTTAACCCAACATTATCTAGATTTGAAGATAATTGACATGTGAAACCAATCCATCTTTAGTTGAAACATCCACCTATCCATCTTCAGTTGGGTACCTCCATTCAATACCAACCTTCCAATTCTAACAAAAAGTAATTATAACAATCAGATATAACCAATTTGGCATAATCAAACATGCAATATCATAGAGAAAAGTATCACCTAACAATTAAGAACTACTGAACACTGTACCATTGGTTATGTGAATCAACTACTGCTAATCAGAAATTAGAAATCAACTCTTGCTAAACAGAAATCAGAAATGCATCAGTTATAGTAATCAGAAATGCATTACAATTTACTGTTTACTACAAATAAAGGGTTACATGTGGGTGAGGCAATTCCTAGTGACGGACAAGTTTCGCAAGCTACTTGAGCCAGTTGATCTTGGTGAGCCTAGGCACGTAGATCAACCAGTACAAAGTGAGATGGGCAATCCACTCAATTAAGCCTAGCTCAATAATGTCATCAAAGAGTTAATCAATAAGGTAGAGAATGAACATAGATTAACAGATAAATAAAATCTAAAAAAAACTTATATTTATTTCAGATAATTTATGATCTATGAATCTAAACGCTTCATGGAATACACAATTGCAATTTTTCCCAAAAAGAAAGAAAAATATCATTTCATATTTGATATGAAGGAAACATGAAATGTCTTTCTTGTAAGTTGCAAACTGAGAAAGGAATTGGGCCAATTCACAAGCAGGATTTTCCTAGTCTTTATGTGATCGAATATAAATTTGCATCGAAAAAGTTTTGCATATATGCCACGAAAATAACAACACATTATTTATTATCTCAAAAAGGTTAAATGCCAAAAAAAATGTAGATAGACGAGTCATTTAAAAATCAAATTCAGCTAAAGTTTCCATGGAACTGACGCAATGAAACCTTGAGAGACATCTAACCAGAGGCAATGAAGTGATTTTGAAAATGAATATCCTCAATGCTTTGCATCCTCTTCCTCGTAGAACTTTGAGTATTGTTTGGAATCCATTAATGAATTCACTTCTCCATCGTTGCTCGATTTGACCTTTACGATCCAGCCATCCTCGAATGGACTTGCATTAACCTTTTACAAAGACAAATGATAGTATCTCAGTATTATCTAATTAATTAAGTGAATGTGTCACAGTTAAAAGACATGAATGTTAAGAAAAAAAGAGCGTTCATAAAGTTTCAAGTATCAATCAAAAAGTACTTGAGAGTTGGCTATCTATCATAAATAGAAAGCTAAGAAGATACTTCTGGTAGTGACACACTAAGTAAACAATAACATAGCAATATATAATGCTTAGATTCTTAAAAGCCTATAATTACATTCTAACACATGGAATATTTTGTTTTGACAACACATATGCTCATCTTTATTTCACATTCAGTATTGACTACTGCTTCTTTAGATGATCAAAAACAATAAAATGTGACAAGTATGGAAAAATAAGAGTATTTATTTTATAGATTAATTAACAACTAATATTTTAGAAACTCACCAACCTAGGAGAACCATGTAACTCAGTATTTCAATGATTACCTTGATACTCTCAACTGCACCAAAATTTTTGCCCTGCTTCACGTAGGAACCAACTTCTAGTAATGCAATATACACAACATCACCTAAATGATCCTGTAAGGAAACACCACATTGATCTTGAAATTAATAAGAAGATGACACTGATACTTGATGGAACTAATATGAAAATAAAATCACCTGAGCATGGTCAGTTATTCCTATTGTTGCAGTAGAGCAATCAACTTTAACCCACTCATGTGTGTTAGCATATTTCAAATCTTTAATAACTGTAAGCAAATAGTTTGAGTCTTGTACATTTTTAAAATGACTATTTAATATAAGGAAAAGTTGCGAGGAGTGTATCGGCTCTCTTATACCCGTCCTTAAACTTCATTAGAAAGGTCAAATACATCATGCCACTAAATTATTTAGATGTTATTTAGATCTTTAAATTTGATCTTTAAACATATAGAATTTACAATGACTACTATCTCCATTTCCCCACATAAATTTTAAAAATGAAACTTCCATAGCTTCTTATACTTCAGGATCTAAGGCTTCCAGAATAGATCATTCATCATCAAATACAATAAGTTCTTTTTTTCCTACTAGAAACAGTTGAATCTTGCCATTAATGATGCATCTCCATGCTCTATTTTGCTCACATCCATATCAAAAATAAATTAACTAATGAAGAAAGAGATGAATCACCCATCACTATCAAATTAGAAATAGCAACAAAATCTGGCCAGACCAACCTAGACTAAATTTCACAACTAGATCCAGAGGAGATTCACAAGTCGCAATAGCATCATGCGATACGGATCCAGAGGAGTAAAAAATCAAGAAGCAAATTGACCAAAGATGTCCCAACGTTCCTTTTTCTAGGGGGGGGGGGCCTTCCCCATCTTGTTCATTTCACCATCAACAAAGATCTCTAGAACATGAGACCAAGCGGAAAACTCTGAGGTTTCAGCAGATCAGAGACGTACCTATGGAGAAGGCGCTAGGGCAAGTGGAGATCTTGAGGTAGGAGGCGTCCCTCGAAGCCCACAACAACCTAGATGCCATTGTTATGATCTTGAGGTAGGACGATGCACACTGCTAGGAGGCCCAGCTACAATGCCAACGCCGTGGCCATCATTGAAGATGGGTCCAAGGTGGTCGTCACCTTGATGATCGCATCCCACCTGCCTATCGAATCTTGGAGGAGGAAGGACGGAGATCGGCCAAGGGAGAATGTCGGCGGAGGAGGGAGGAGAAGGGAGAAGAGAAGAGCCGGTTGGAGCAGTAAAAAAAAAGGATAGGAGGAGGTGATGAAGAGAGAGGGATTTGGAAAGACATATAGGGTGCGTTTGGTTCAAGTCATCATGTATAACCTTGGTTATGTGATTACCAGGTAATCACATAACCAAGGTTATAGGGAATAAAACATAACCAAATGTTGTTTGGTTCAACTTAGGTAATGCAACAAAAACTTGTTTGTTTGAAGGTTTTAATGAATACCCTACTTTAATATTTTACCGTATTACCCTCAGTTACAAAACTAACTATACATATTATTATTATTATTATTATTTATTTTTTAATATTTTTTTACTTTTCTTTTTCTTGTATATTTTTTTACTTTTTTATGTGTTTTTTTATTTTTTAATGTTTTTATATTATTTATATTTATATTTTTTATTTGTTTACATTTTTTTAATTTTAATTTTAATTTATTTATTTTATTTTTAAAATTTTTAAATTTTTATATATTTTTTTTAATTTTTTAAAATTTTTAAAATTTTTTAAAAAAATTTAAATTTTTTTTAAAATTTTAAAATTTTTTAAATTTTAAATTTTTTAAAATTTTAAATTTTTTTAACATTTTTTAAATTTTTAATTTTTTTAAAAATAAATTTTTAAAATTTTTAAAACAATTTTTTATTTTTTTACATTTTTTTATATTTTTTTTACATTTTTTCTCTTTTTTTCATGTTTTTTCTTATCGGAGGGTATTTTTGGTAAAAAAAATTCGTTAACCCCGGAATCAAGAAAAACCCTGGTTTTATGAGGTTTTCCGATTCCGGGCTGCATGACCCTTTTGCTGACGTGTCGGGCATGGAATATTACTTGGGAATCATCGAATACCTAAACCAAACAAGGTTTTTGTTGATAACCTTGGATGGATAACCAAGGTTATCAAGAATAACCCCGAACCAAACACCGTGGCCATCATTGAAGATGGGTCCAAGGTGGTCGTCACCTTGATGATCGCATCCCACCTGCCTATCGAATCTTGGAGGAGGAAGGACGGAGATCGGCCAAGGGAGAATGTCGGCGGAGGAGGGAGGAGAAGGGAGAAGAGAAGAGCCGGTTGGAGCAGTAAAAAAAAAGGATAGGAGGAGGTGATGAAGAGAGAGGGATTTGGAAAGACATATAGGGTGCGTTTGGTTCAAGTTATGACACATAACCTTAGTTATGTGATTACCAAGTAATCACATAACCAAGGTTATAGGGAATGAAACATAACCATTGGTTGTTTGGTTCAATTTAGATAATCCAATAAAATCTCGTTTGTTTGGAGGTTTTAGTACATAACCTAATGTGATATTTTACCATATTACCCTTGATTTAATAATGATAATATTATATTATTAATAGTGATATATATATATATATATATAATTAAATTTTTGTTTATTATTTTATGTTTTTTTATTTTTAGATAGTTTTAATTTTTGCAAGTGTTGTGCCCTTGACTGTTTTTGTTCTTGCAATTGATATCTTACTTGCGGAAGCTTATTGTACATGTTTAAGTCTGTAACAAACTGATTTGATGTTGGAATAAGTGAGCAGCCATGCCAAGCTTTTGTCGTTTTGTTATGAATGCAGTATTTAGATCGACAAGGAGCCAGATTTTGCTGCAATGCAATGGCAAATATTATCATACAACACAAAACACATGAAATATATGTCAATTATACAACATAAAATACATGAAAATAATAACGAGCTATGTATATGTATATAGAAAGAGGAGATCATCCCTGTGCAGACGGATCTAGGGAGAATAAATCATATGGGATGGCCATTTGCCTCAACCAAACACAAATCTATTGCAATCCAATACGCCAAACTAGCAATCTCTCTACCGATGCATCATGTTTTGGTTACATATTCACCAAGGCAAAGGGAAATTATCAACTAAACAAAAGAATAAAATTTATTTATGCTCAGTGTATATATATTATCATTAGCAAAAACTGCAAAAATTAAATTCAAACATTTATTTTGCCACAAGTGAAGTTAAACTTGACTGAAGGAATAGCCATCTTTGCTTCTGCATTCTACAACACAGGTAGGCTTGTTCATCATCTGATGATAAACTGACATAGAATTTGGTAGAGGAAGAAATGTATCGGGCAAAAGTTCTTCCTTGAGGTCTAATTTATGCATCATATATCCTGTTTCAGTAGGATGTCCATGACTTGGAAATGAACGGACTGGTGGAACAATTGGCGTACCTGCTGCTGCAATAGGATTGAATCCAGACATGGAAAGGTTGGACAAGCTTGGCTGTCCCACTGTGAAGGCCTGAGCTTCGTGTGCGCGAGAGGGAGGATCATTGTGGAGAACCGCCGCTAGGTCGCAGCGAGAGGGAAAAGCTCGTGCGTGTTCGCGAGAGGAGGAGCGGCGAAAGGCTAGGGTTTTCCTGCCGTTCGCGAGAGGAGCGGCGAAAAGGGTTTCTGTGCGTGTTCGCGAGAGGAAGAGCGGCGAAAAGGGTTTCCCTTCCGTGCGTGTTCGTGAGAGGAGGAGCGGCGAAAGGCTTGGGAATTGGGAGGATTTGATTATATTGGAGGGGTAATATTGTCTTAAAATTTTGGTTAACCAGGGAATCAAGGAAAACTCCAGTTTTATGGGGTTTTCTGATTCCGGGCTATATGCCCAAATTGCTGATGTGTCAGGCATATATCATAACTTAGGAATCATCAATTACTAAAACCAAACAAGGTTTTGGTTGATAACCTTGGATGAATAACCAAGGTTATTAAATATAACCCTGAACCAAACGGGCCCATAGGGTTTTGGATGGTTTAGGCATAAAAATAAGAGGGAAAAGAAAAACACGGTGGAAAAAAATTAAGATGGAAGAGAAAAACAGCGAAAGAAAAAAATGCGACAATATAATAGACAACGCTTTTTAAAAAAGTGTTGTCTTTGATCCCAAAAAATAACTAATAGATAACGCTTATTTGAAAAAGCGTTGTCTTTGATAAGAATAAAAAAACTTAGACAACGCTTTCCACTAAAAGCGTTGTAGAAAAAAAAAAGACAACGCTTTTTGTAAAAAGCGTTGTCTTTTAAGTGTTGTCTATTAGCTTTTTTCTTGTAGTGCATGTACGGGGTAGTTCTTCTCATACTCCTTCAACTGACGAGAAGTATAGGAGACTACCCTGTTGTACTGCATCAAAACAGCCCCCAAACCCTGTAGAGAAGCATAAGTATAGAGTACGAATCCGTCCTCTCCAAAAGGCAAAACCAGAACTGGCACCGACACTAGTCTCCGCTTCAACTCCTGGAAGCTGGTCTCGCAGGCTTCTGACCACGTGAACTTCATGCCTTTCCTGGTCAGGCGCGTCAGCGGCATAGCAATACGGGAGAAACCCTCCACGAACTGTCTGTAATATCCGGCCAATCCCAAGAAACTACGAGTCTCCTGTATAGACTTCGGCTACTCCATCTGGTAACATCCCCTATCTTCTATAGGTCCATTTATATACCCCTGCTAGAGACAATGTGCCCCTAGAAATCCCACAAAAGATAATCAAAATACGCACCACTAAACTTCGCTTACAGATATTCTCGTTGAAACATCTCCAGAACAATGCGAAGATGTTGTTCGTGATCCACCTCGAATCAAAAATATATCACACTATTGTCAATAAGACAATTATCACTATTCCAAACTTCTCTAGGAATACCAAGAATCATTGAGTCCATAAAAATATCTAAGACGCTGATAAACCTAAATAACAATACCATGGCCCCATAATGTTTGTACTATAAGCATAGTCAAAAGTGAGATCCCTGGCAATAAGTCTGTAATATGATCATCAACTACAAATCACCAACTCCATAAATATCAAGACATTCTACTTCTCATATCATTATCAACATCAAACACCAAATAATAGATCACCAAGTCAAACATCCACTAATAGATCATCAGCAACCAGATATCCCAACATTTAATCTCATAATATCCACCAACAAATCATCAGAAATTAACATATCACAATATTTGATCTCACAATATCCATCAATTTCAAACCATTCTCAACATCAATCATACTTGATAATTTTCCAACAACCAATTCTTATCATAGTGTACTATCAAGATCTAGAAATATATTACAATCCTATCCTTCTTTTCCACCTTGAGTGCGTTAGTCGACAGAAAGAAGAACAAATTTATCTACTAAACTACAATGTTTCACCAATCTAGAACTAATCCCCTCACGACACCTAAAACATGAATTTCAACTCACCTCTGGTTGTCTATTTTAATACATCTCACAATCACCAACACAAAACTATCCGACATACACTACATTACCCTCAAATAATATGAGATCACAACCTTACCATAATTCAACTCATCACTCCATAGCAATTTCTACTTGTTCTTTTTAGCCGTGACTCAAGCACTGCAACCCAAGCTACCTCTCCTCATTATAGAAGCCATCAACAATAACATATATCTTCTTGCTACTATAGCAGCAACTAAAAAAAAACACGAACCTCAGGAAATGCTTTTGATAACCATTATCAATCCTCAACATAACAAGCACGAACACTATTCTCAAATAATGCATCTTCATACCAATTTAACTATCTCAACTAGCATTATATACTCAATTAAAATAGACTGACTACATCACATCATTCTCTTTCCCTATAAAAGCGAGAAATAAGTCTAGATTTGTTATAAATAATCTATTATATCCTAGCTGTTACCATGAACTAGTTTACATCCTTTTCCGTGCTAACATTACTACTCCCTAAGGGTTCCTCATTTAAGAGTAGTAACTAAGCAACACACTCATGTTCCCCACTATTATGAGGATAAGCATGGTTAAAGTTGATTAAATAACTAATTGCAAACATCACATTCCTAAGTAGCTTTTGGATAGGCAACTTGAGCAATTAAACTTTAAGCCTCGGGCAACTGGTTTTTAAGTTACATACATGTGATATTGTTCAAGCGCCCTTTCATTCCATGGTTAAAAAATATATATTAGTACATTACTGATCTCCCTAACAAAACAACAAGAAGCAAATAAACTGAATTTCAATGACGCACAGACATGATATTCCATTGTGACACTATGAAGTAGTACAAAAACAATAAAATTTATACTAAAAGTGTGATTAATGTATATTTGTTGGGTGCTTTGCTAAATATAGGTGGATAAGCAATATGGAACACCGCACCAGCAAAAGTTGAACATGAATTTGACCACATGACTAACTGCAAATTGTGCGTCTAAAGTATGGTTATATGATCATGCTCCATCACAATCTTTGGTAATACATCACTTGTTCTAAAAGCTGAACATAAAGCTTCCATGATCAAATTCAATCACAAGACTCTCCATAGATTAATGTATAATAACAAATCTACTAAACAGTCTCACAAAAGGAATAAACAAAGAAACAGTGATAAATATCTAGCCCACGACCAAAATAGATAGTTTATATAGACTATAACTACTAAGAAGACAATAAACTAACATTGTCAGCTTCTACACAGATCCTTGCCACATTCAATTCATCATCCACAAATTAACAACATTGCAAGTCAATAATAGTAGCCACTCCCAAAGTGTGCACCGCCATATGATGGATACGTGCCATCATTATAATTTGGACCATAATAATCGCGTCTATAGAACCCACCAA
Source organism: Zingiber officinale (assembly GCF_018446385.1). Lineage (NCBI taxonomy): Eukaryota > Viridiplantae > Streptophyta > Magnoliopsida > Zingiberales > Zingiberaceae > Zingiber > Zingiber officinale. Next base: position 69,059,102 of record NC_055989.1, read on the forward strand.
TTCCAAAATCTCTGTAACGAGCTCCCTCATGCCTTGAATCAGGGTTGTCAAAATGAGCGCAAACCCTATTTTGATATTCCATATACTCAGAATCATGTTCCATCATAGAAAATGGTTGTTTCATATCTGTTAAATTATTACCCAAGTATTAATACGGGTACCATAATTATAAAACTTAATTATTTTACCTATTTGTCGTCTGGAGATACTTCGTCGCCGCCAAGTCCCCAAATATAACCTCGTCAAAGAATACCTCGGAATTCCGAAACATGAAAACCGACGGAAATCCATACGAATCCAAAAAATACCCAGATTAACTCGCAAAATCGAGCTCTGATACCAAATAAATTGTCACACCCCATAGGAGTCCTTGTCAAAGGAAAATCCGACAACATCTCCCCTGTACCGGTGACAATCTGAATCCCGAAATACATGGCCCTCAGGGCCTCTCAATCCTCAGTCAACCCGGCCGGAACATATGCAATAATTTACATAAACATTCCACGCAGTTATAATGGTACAGCCTCAGGCTGACTATACAACAAATTTCAACCATGCAGTTTAATATAAAACCTACTCCACTACAATGAGAAAAGCACCACCCACAACGGAAAACATGGGTAGCATACCAAAATCTCGATATAAAATCCACAAGTGCCAGAAACACACGTCACAAGTATATATATCACAGAACAAGAAACAAAAGGCCAAAAATAGAAAACTGTCACGACACAGAGTGGGGACTAGCAACTAGAACCTCCTGACGGCTTCAACTTGAAATAGGAAATAATCAACGGAGTGAGTTCAAGAACTCAACGGGTATTGATCAGACATGCATAGTAAGATATAGCTATAAGCAATATTCATGCAGTACAGTCTTCTGAATAATAGGAAATGTAAAATTGAATAACATAAGAAGTTGTACTCACCAGGACCTCCTATCCGGATACAAGGGTAATCAGACCAAATATCTCATGTCTCCTATATGCATGTCAATTATATGCAACCACAAAATGCAACATCTAAAATGCAATAATCACAAGCAATAAATGCAATCCATGCATATATGCAAATGACATGGTCACCCCCTGACGCCAGTCAGCCACCTCACACGCGATGGTGAGGTCGAGTGGGTAGGGCTATGATAACTGTGCACTCTGCTATCACTACTCTTAAGTCACTGAGTGGATAGGATGTTGTCGGAGTACATCTATCCTCTTAACCCAAACATAGTGGGGGAGTCTAAGCTCTCATCTCCTTGTGTCATTGTCAAGAAGAGGGATCCCTATCCACTACCATGTTGTAGACACAACTACCCATGAATGGACCAGCAAAGCCCTGACAGAGCAAACTGCATACACCCTGCCTGATATACCATTAACCCATGAGTGGTTGTGTGTACAGATCATGTAAGTGACGATGTGCTCAACTATAAAGGAGTCGACAATCGCTCAGCATGCAATCATACAAAATGATGCATGACACTAAAGCATGTAACTCCTGAAAATATCAAACTTCATATAATATGTACCAAAAGAAAAACTGAGCCCATAACAAGGATCTAGGTATACATGCCAGATAATAAACTAGGTACACATGTTAGATAATAAATCTAGTAGCTAGGACTATACCTGGTAATGCATTGTATGTCACTACTTCTATGAACATACATACAAATGGCAAGAATCAAGACGCATAAACATAAATGCATAACAGATAAAAATATGGGCATACTACGGGTATCAAGTAGTAACATACCAAGCAAATATAAACATAACTATTACTACTAGCTATAACCTATTACGCATATCAGAATAACAATATCAAAGAGATAAGTTAAGGTACCCACCTTTATCTATCAGTCATGATAAACAATCTCACGTCGAGACTCTCGTCTCGAATCAAAGTCTTGCAAATCAAATGTATAATTTAGCTACTCTAACATGTATCAAATAACTATATCAAATTCCTAATTCAATTAGGAAACCCTAATTATTAATCAACCTTAATTGATCATCCATTAACTCTTCAATCCAACCCATTTGATTAAATTAGGTTTAGCCAAATCTTAACCCTTCCCTAATTAAATTAGACTAGGCCAAGCATGAATCAATTCATTCATCCCTATTCCACAATCAGCATTCTCGATCATTAAGCAATTCATATTCAACTAAACATAACACCATCATCAATTTAATCAAATTAATCTCCTGTTAATTCACCTAGACTGATATCCAATCAATTTCAACAATCCATTCACATACTTCTACTGGTTAGCAACAACTAAACATCCAACTAACCAGATAAAGAAAACCATCCAAACAATCTATTAATTTCTCAATTCCAATCCCCTTACCTCTTCTTCTTCAGTGACTAGCAATGACATGGATCAGACGGAGTCGGCTATAAGCTATATGTGGTGTGGTGGATGAAACCAAGCTAGGCCACTACCTTCCAAACAACAACCCCAAATCAACACTATGTAAAGATCAAATGCTCAAATATAAGACTAGGATTAACCAATTGCCTCCGAGAATCACCGCAGGCAACAAATTACTCCTGGTGATAAGCAGAAAGAGATATTAGGTATGAGAGGAAGAGTACAGAGGTTGTTATCAACCCCTGAACAACCAGTGATGGCCAAGATCTTAAGCCATTGGCCAAGATTCCACTCCGACGAAGGAATCCGTGCGATATAGGAAGAGAGTTAGGGCTCCGCCAGCATAGCTCGCTCCAGTGGTAGCAGCCTCTACTCCGCCTAATCCTCAAGCTAAGGGAAGAATAGCCCTATCTTATTTTATGTCAATCCTCCCATCCGATGACGGCGCCACCCGACGATGGCGCTAGGGCATGGCGATGGTGGAGATCGAGTGGATCGATGGCTGGATCTAGGGCCCCTTCCCTTGACCGATGTTGTCCCTATGTGGGATAGCTCGAATAGAGAAGGAGGAGATGTAGGAGGAAGAAGGGATGTGACTCCCGGCCGGCGGTGGAATGAGCTTCGAGGAGCGGAGAAGGGAGGTGGCTTCGTGCCCGAGCAAGAGATCGGATAGGGACAATAGTAAGTCAATCTCAGGTTATGTGTTTACTTTGGGAGGTGGAGCCATAGCATGGAGGAGTGTTAAGCAGAAGTGTGTTTCAGACTCCACCATGGAAGTTGAGTATGTAGCAGCTTCTGAGGCAACCAAAGAAGCTGTATGGCTCAGGAACTTTTTGATGGACTTAGATGTGATTCCTGGTTTGCCCAAAATTATCACAGTTTATTATGATAATAGTGGTGCAGTAGCAAATTCGAAGGAACCATGAGCCCATAAGGCAAGTAAACACATTGAGTGCAAGTACCACCTGATACGAGATATCGTAAAGCGAGGAGAAGTTGTTGTCACCAAGATTGCATCAGCAGATAACTTGGCAGACCCTTTCACTAAGGCCCTTCCGGCAAGAGCTTTTGATGAGCATGTTGAGGGGATGAGAATCAGATGTATGACAGCATATATGACAATATAGTCTTTTAGTATAAGTGGGAGATTGTTAGAATGTATACTAAAAGTCTAGCTTTTTGTATAAACATTTATTTTGAAATAATAATCACGTTGGTCAAATATCTTCATTTATGTTAAATGTAGTTGTTTATTTATATTGTAGATAACATGGTGTGTGGTGTCACATAGAAGATCATGTTATCAGTTCCTTATAAATTATAAATAGTAGCTCACGACTAAAATGGATAGGGACAAACCATTGAAACGGTCGTAGTGTGATTTACTATTAATTTATCATGACTATAAAATTACACTAGTACACTCTGAGTGTATTGAACAGGACCATTTAAGGTTATTCTTTTTATATTGATTGCATAAAAGAATAGGACCTCTGTTATTATGGAAGCCCGTACTCTTAATCCTGATATAATGACAAACACATATATTTAGTATTTATTTCTTTAATTTATCAATGGGTGAGATTTAGTTCATTAAATCAATAGGCCCGATAAATTGAGAAATAATATTATTTATATGGTGTGTTGTTGATTATAGAAAGAAACTGTGTCCTAGTTATCTAGGTTGATGATGCCCCCTTGAGGAGCTCATAAGGATTGTCATGTAAACCCTGTAGGTGGACTTAGTCCGGCATGACAATAAAGTTGAGTGGTATTGCTCTTGGAGCTAGATGTTAATTAAGTGAGTGTCAGTAATTCATTTAATTAATGGATATTCAATATCTTAAATACAGGGAGATTAACACATTTATGATAAGAAGGAGCACATAATATAATTTGGGATTGGTGCGGTAGTTCAATAATAACTCTTTAGTGGTATGAATTATTATTGATGAACTTGAGTTGGGTGTTCGGGGCGAACACGGGAAGCTCAAACTCATCGGGAGACCAAAGTCAATTCCTCCTCTAGGTCCCTATTGTAGCCTCTTATATAAAGCCTTATATCCACCCAAAGCCCAGCTTCTTAACCTAAGCTAGGGTCTGCCAAGCCAAGCTTGGAGCCCAAGCTAGGGTCGGCCAAGCCTTGCTTGGTGCCCAAGCAAGGGGTCGACCACACATAAATTAGAAAAGGAAGTTTTATTTTTTGTTAAATCTTTCCTTTATAGTGATCCATAAAAAGGATTTAAAAGAATGATTTTAATTATAAAACTTTCCTTTTTTAGATCGATCACAAAAGGAAATAAAAGAAGTTTTTATCTTGTTAAAATCTTTCTTTTTATAGAGATCCATAAAAGGGATTTAAAAGAGAGATTTTAATTATTGAAATCTTTCCTTTTATAGACATCTCCACAAAAGGATTTAAAAGAGAGATTTTATTTTTATAAAACATTCCTTTTATAGCTATCCACAAAAGGGATTTCAAAAGAGAGATTTTAATTTTTGTTTAAAATCTTTCCTTGATTGATGAAAAGGGTGTGGCCGGCCATGATAGAGGATTAAAAGGAATTTTAATTTTGTTTTAAAACTTTCCTTTTTGCATTCACCAAGGATTATAAAAGAAGAGGAGATGGTGCCTTATGGTTTAACACATCTTCTATTTCCTCTTCCTTTCCTTGGTGGTCGGCCCTTCATCTTCTTCTTTTCTTCTTCTTCTTTATGGCCGGTGGCATCAAGCTTGGAGTTCCATTGGTGGCCGGATACTTGGAGGTGAAGAAGAAGAGAAAGGAGGTTCTCTAGTTGTGATATCCCTTTGGTGGCCGAAAGCTTGGAAGGAAGAAGAAGGTTTGGGTGGATTTCATCTTGGTAGATCGTCGCCCACACGACGTCCAAGAGGAGGAGAGAAATACAATAGAAGATCAAGAGGTTATTAAATCTTCAAAGAAAGGTATAACTAATTATTAGTTTTCGCTTTATAATTAGTTCATATTCTTTAAATGGATCCTGAAATACCAACACAAGAGGCTATCGATTTTAGGTTATCGGTTTTGTGTTATCGATTTTGTGTTTCGATTTCATGTTTTGATCTTGTGCTTCTATTGAGGTCTCTTTAATTAAACTGAGGGTTACTGTAAGAAGTTTAAACATTGAATTTCTTTGAAATACTTTGTCTAGGAAGTGGTGGATGAACCCATACCCAAGAAGGTCTAGTGCCTCGCCATGTTTAACTTGGAAGCCAATCTTTGAAATAAATGTTTAATCATCTTCTGTAATATGGTTTAACTTCTGAAGAACTCATCGGTTGAACTTGGAGTAAAAATGTTAAGTTTCGTTTCCAATCCAAGTTTAACTTCTGAAGAGCAACTTGGATTAATAATGTTAAGCATCGTTTGTAATCCAAGTTTAACTTCAGTAGAGCATATGGGTAGCTAGGAAAAGTTATGTGCTTGTACAAAATTTTTGTACAGGGGAACAGAACGGAATCCAGGTGTAGCAACCAACATTAATAAGCTATTATGGGTGCCCGAAACCCCTCCGGGTGCCTGGACCACGTGGCTCGGTCACTCCATGAGCTCCACATCAGCTTGGTGATAACTTTTGAGTTCTGAGCACCTGGACCAACCCTGGGTGACTGGACCAGTTACAAGCGCCCGGACCAGCTTTTTCCAGCCCCTTATTTTCTGCAAATAAAGTTAGTACAGGCAAAAGTAATATATCTAAACTAAAATTTGACAGCCTCTAACTGTCCAGTTCTGACTTTAAGTTTTGTCGAAACTCTAGGTCGAATCGATACCTACTGTTCCCTCTTTAGGGAACGCGTACTCACCTGCTCCTCTCAGGAAAAGTTACCTATTGCCAGACTGGTCCTCCAGACCAACTGGACATTTGCTCAGCGCCTGAGGCTTCCAGTCTTCATGCTAGATATCTGCTCCACGACCCGTCCAGACTTCCACCCAGTCCGCGACCACCAGGATTTCAACCTAGAGTCCCCAACTCTAGGATTTTGCCCAAAGCGCTTTACCCACCAAGACTTTCCACCTAGGGTTACTACCCCTTAGGACCTTGGGATACCGCTCCCTAGGGTTTTCCACCTGCCTAACCGAAGCTAACCTAGGGTTATCACCCCTAGGACCTAGGGTTACCACCCCCTAGGGTTTTCCACCTACCTAGAATCCACTAGGACTTTTGCCTAAGACAACTTAGGACTTTCTTGCAAGCTCAATCAACCTTATTAGACAACAAGACATTTTAACTTTTGAATCCTTTGCCATTATCAAAATACAAGTTTGATCATCTGGTGCTTGCTGCACCAACAATCTCTCCCTTTTTTATTATGGCAACTAGGTTCAAAAGTTAAGTAAATATATATCAGTTTAATGAAAAATATTTAAAGAAAAATATAGCATTTTCTCACTAAGTATTAGCTCCCCCTTAATTTATCACTCCCCTTAACTTTTGACCATTCTCCCCCCTTTCCCATATATCAAAAACAATTTAGGGAGGAAAAGGTTATTTGATAAAAAGGTTTTTACTTTGTTTAACTTAAGCTTCCCCTGAAGGGTAGCACTTAAAAAAAACTTAGCTAATTTTTAAGCGTTTGAAAGTGAGTCAGCTTTTAAAAAAAAACTTAGTCAAACTTAACTTTTGAAAATAATTACTTTGAAACACATTTAGCTAATTTAGAAATACTTTAAAAATACTTAACTTTTTTAACAAAAACTTAGCTAAACTTAAGCTTTGAAAATAATTGCTTTTGAAAAAGAGTTAGAGAAAAACTTAGCTTTAACAAGATTTTGATAAACACTTAGGTTTGAAAAAGATTTTGATAAAACATTTAACTTTAAAAGGAATTCCTTGTAAAAAATACTTAGCTAAGAAGATGAATTCTTTTAAAAAGAAACTTTATCAAATACTTAGCCACTAAAATCCATTAGGACTTTTGCTTAAGACAACTTAAGACTTTTCTGCAAGCTCAATCAACCTTATTAAATAACAAGACATCTTAATTTTTGAATCTTTTGTCATTATCAAAATACAGGTTTGATCTCTGGTTCTTCCTGCACCAACAATAGCATCTTTAGAGCCAGTGAACACCCGCCCAAATGACTGTCATAGGGCCCTTGATGTACTTCTTACAAAATGTATTGGACGTCTTCCGTCTCGACGTATTTGAGTAATGGCCTGGAGAAGGCTCTCTTATACAAATGATCTCTTATAAGTGTGAACCGACTGACTCTCTTTTTTATCAATTTGGGCTTGTTCCTGATCGACTGGAGTATTTCCCGATTGGAGGAATTCTATCAAGGGTGTCCTCCAATCACTTTGCACTTCTACCTCAGCACCTCAGCTAGTCTTTCAATATGAGAAACTAACAGGACGTGCTCGACTTGCTTGTCCCACTCTATTGGGCTTAAAGAGCTTGCTAGCTTGGCCATCTCGTCCACATATTGATTGTCTGCCCGGAGGATCTTATGCAATGTTACATCTTGAAATCTTATTTTTAATTTGTCAAATGCCGCAGCATATAGTTTCAACCTTGCAGTATTTATTTCAAAGTTTCCTGAGAGTTGTTGAGCCGCCAGCTGTGAAACAAAATAAATAAGAACTTGGGTGGCTTCCACATGCCTAGTTGCCTGCAGACCGGAGATCAGGGCTTCATATTCTGCCTCATCATTGGTGACCCGATAGTCTAACTAGATGGACAACTGCATCCTATCCTCTCATGGTGATATCAAGAGTATCCCCACTCCACTGTCCTACCGAGTAGAAAATCCATCCACATAGACTCTCCACATTTCATCCAGCTTAGGATTTTGTACTTCTATCACAAAATCAGCTAAGGCTTGTGCCCTGAAGGCCGATCAGGGTTGGTATTGTATATTAAATTTGCTCAATTCTATTGTCCATTTAATTAGCCATCTAGATGCCTCGAGGTTGAGGAGAACTTGACCTAATGTGTTGTTATTTAACACGATGAAAGGATGAGAGAGAAAATAAATACGTAACCTCTAGGCGACTAAGACCAACCCATACACCAACTTCTTGAAACAGGTGTTCAACATCTTTTAATAAATGACTTAGAAAGTACACCAGCTGTTGTTCATTATCGTCCTGTCACACCAACACCGATCCGACAGCTCGCTCGGTAGAAGACAAATAAATCTAGAACGACTATTTAGTTATGGACTTTGCAAGTATAGGTAAAGAGGACAAGTAGCTCTTGAGTTCCTCCAGCACCTTGTTGCATTCGGCGTCCCACTAGAACTTGGTGGCTCAACGCAAAATTTTGAAGAATGATAGACTCTGATCAGATGATTTTAAGATGAATCTTGATAGAGCTATAATTCACCTGGTCAGTCGTTGACCTTCTTTCAAGTTGCACAGGGCATGACCTAGAGCGCCTTCACCTTGTTGGGATTGACCTCTATTCCCCGTTCGATCATGATGTAGCCAAGGAAGCGCCTGATCTTAACCCCAAACAAGCATTTGTTTGGGTTAAGCTTGACTCCATATCGTCTTAAGGTTTGGCATGCTTCCTTGATATCTACACACAAGTCGACAACTCAGAGAGATTTTATCAATATATCATCGACATATACCTCCATATTTTCTGCTAATCTATCGCTAAAACACCCTGTTCATAAGTTATTGATATGTGGCCCCCGTATTCTTTAACCCGAACGGCATGATATTGTAGCAGTAAGTCTCGTTTGTCGTGATGAAGTTGACCTTTTCTTGATCCTCCTTGGCGAGCGGGACATGGTGATATCCTTGTTATGCGTCCAGCATCTATATCAACTCACATTCGACTGTAGAGTCCACCATATGGTTGATGCATGGTAGAGGGTAATAATCTTTTGAGCAGACTATATTCAAGTCTCTAAAATCAACTCAGACCCGCCATTTGTTTTCCGATTTGGATACCAACACAATGTTGGTAAGCTAAGTCAGGAACTATACTTCTCAAATATGTCTGGCTTTGAGAAGCTTCTCTACCTCCTCTCGGATGATCTAATTTTTCTCCAAACTAAAGTCCCTTTTCTTCTATCTTATCGGCTGAGTGTCCGATCAGACGTGTAACTCATGTTGCATTATTACTAGAGAGACGCCTAGGAGTTCGTGGGTTGTCCATGTAAACACATCATGATTCTGCCATAGGCAGGCAATTAGCTCGGCTTTCTTCTTGGGCTCAGATTAGCCACGATGAATGTGGTGGCCTTCGGTCGACTAGGGTGAACGTGAACTTCCTCCTTTTCTTAATAAATCAAAGTGGGTGGCGCCTCTTGAATTGTGTTAACCTTTAGTCATTGGGCCTTCCAAGCGACTTGAGACTTTACTCTGGCCACCTCCACATAGCATTTATGCACCATGAGCTAGTCGCCTTTAACCTTGTCAACCGAGTTGTCTACCAAAAGCTTGATCTTCTAGCAGAATATTGAGATAACAGCCCAGGACTCATTCAATGTCTACCAGCCGAGTATCACATTGTAGGCTGAGGGCGCATCAACTATGAGAAATTCATGCGGCACATCCTCATAAGTGGCTCCTCTCCAAGGGATATGGCCAACCGAACTTGGCCGATTAGCAAAACCTCATTGCCGATGAAGCCGTATAATGGGGTCGTCATAGGTTGGAGCTCGCTTCTCTCTATTTGTAACTGGTTGAATGCCTTCTTGAATATGATGTTGAACGAGATGACTGTGTCAACAAAAGTCTAGTGGATATTATAGTTAGTGATTACCTCTTTAATGATTAAGGTGTCATCAAAGGGATTTCAACTCCCTCCCTCCAAATCTCAAGGACCGAAATTGATTTCTGGTCCCTGAGCCTTTTTGGTGCTACATCTAATCGCATGGATCTCCAATCTCCATGCATGTGATTTCCTAGCTCGGTTGGAGTCACCATCGGTCAGGTTTCCTTCTATCATGTCGATGTCACCACGAGCTACATTACCCTAATTTTCTTCTTCGTGATTCGACCAGTGCGTTGGCCGCTTAGCTGATGCCCATGTGGGCCTTTGGTTGTCTCTTTGTTGGGGCTATCATTGGTCCTGCTCAGCCGAGGTGTTGCCTTGGTCTTGGGTTCCCAATCGATAGTGATGTTAATGAGTTGGAGAGAGAGAACATCGACGATATCCTTGAGGGGTCGATCAACGAGGCCTAGGAGTAAAGTGGTAGCAGTCATTGGTATTGTGAGTTGCTGAGTGGTGGTAGGAGCAAAACATTAGGGTCCTCATCCGTTCGACTTCCACATGCTAGACTGCGCGTGGTCGAGACTCTTGATATTATGTTGAGGGTCCACTCGGGGCCCTTTTAGGGGCACATTGTTGTTAGCTAATTGGTGCTCAAGGACAACTGTTGGTGCAGGAAGAACCAGACAATCAAACCTAAGTTTTAATTATGGCAAAGGGCTCAAAGTTAAGGTTTCTTGTTGTCTAACAAATTGAACTGAGTGTGCAGGAAAGTCCTAAGTGATCCTAGGTAAGGGAAAGTCCTAGTTGAGGCTAGGCAAGTGCAAAGTTCTAGCTGCGGTTAGACAATAAAGTCCTAGTTTAGGAGACTGGCAAAGTCTTGGCAAGTCAAGGACGTTCGGTGAAATCCTAGTGTCGAGGACATTAGGTGAAAATTTAGGGGATCGTGGACACCAGGTGGAAGACTAGATGGGTCAAGATCTGATGTTTAGCATGAAGTTCTTATGTCTCAGATCTGAGCAAAAGTCTAGTCGATCTAAAAGATGGGTATGGCAAAAGGTAATTTCTCCTGAGAGGAGTAGCTGAGGATGCCTTCTCGGTTGAGGGAACAGTAGGCGTCAATTCAACCTAGGATTTTCAAAAAAATCTGAAAGTCAGAACCAGACAGTCTGGAGACTGTCAAATAATTTATTATTCATATTTTATTATGCTAACTTTATCTTGCATGGTATACTTTGTATTTAGACTAATATGTCTTGCAGGAAGTGAGGTGCACAAAGAAAAGCTCGGATGAACAGTGTCTGAGGCGCCTCCAGGGTTGTTGGAGGTGCCTCGACTGCTTTGGCCTAAGCTTCACATGGAGAGCAGCCAAGGCGCCTTCCAGATGCCTAAAGCCACCTTGGAGCAGGGATGGAAGGCACCTTCCATGCGCTTGAAGGCGCCTTCGAAGGGATAACTTTCGCAGATTGCGGAAGTTATCATCTCTGACGCTGCTAGGATAAGTTGCACCGCTGGAGCCACCTTCAAGGGGGTTGAAGGCACCTTCAACGTCCCATAAAAGGCTAGTTCAAGTAGAGTGCTAGATACAACTCATTCTTGCAATCCTTTACTTGTGCACTGCTTGAAGGACGATCCTACGACTCTGCGACACGACTCCGATGACTGGAAGCGTGACTTTCGGGATCCTTAGTTGTCGGTATATTTTACTCAATGCAAAGTTGTGATTCAATATACTTGTAATATTTGAGTTGATAGTGGATTTCCCAATGAAAGTGATTGACGATCACGGGCCTTGGAGTAGGAGTCGTCAAAGGCTCTGAACCAAGTAAAACCAACATGTGTTAGCGATTGTTTTACTTCCGGTAGTTTGCTTACTATTTTCGCTGCGTTTATTCTATGTTTTCCAAAAATGAGAAAAAGCCACGAGTGCTATTAACCCCCCAGTAGATCTCAAACCTACAATTGGTATCAGAGCGAGGTCGCTCGGAATCAGTACAACTATTGTTCGAGCATTTTTCATCATTTTTTCTTCCATTTTTTTAAAATAAATTCTTATGCCTTTTTTCTGTTTTTAAATTTTTGCTATAAGTCAAGATTGGTCTAATAACCTCTCCTGACAAATTTGTCGATTCATCGAATTTTTTCTCAAAATTGGTGCAACACCATTCGAACCAATTTATTACCTTATTTTCCTACCGCACTACAAGACTATGTCTTGGAACAAGTTTCATTATTTTTGTCTTTGCAAGAGTCTTTTTCTAAATGGATCACCAAGATGCCTATAGCATTTCACGGCCATCGCTATTCTTCAGCCAAGATTTCGGCTACTAGAAGAGCCAAATGGAGTATCACCTCAAAACGCAAGTCCAAATGTGAATCATCATCCAAACCAGCTTCGCGCTTCTGCTCGACGGCAATGAAAAATCAATTTTATGCAAAAACTAGGACTCAAATCTAATGAAGAAGATCGAGGTCGATGCCAAAGCAACCTAGACCCTCCAATGTAGATTAACTAAAGAAGAGTTGAACTAGGTCTGTAACGACCACCCTTCTTACTACTACAACACTCTAAGGATGACCGTTACTTAACTACTAACTCTACTTAACCGGTATGATTAAAAATCCGATGGAAACCCTACCGAAAAATTTCGGCAGAGTCTCCCTTGTACCGGTAATCATAAACCAAGATACAAGCATAGTATATATCAGCCACAGGCGGTTGGAACATTTATCAAACACCCACGCAGTTAAATAAGTATCAAACACACAAATATCTACTTACTAAACTGAACTCATCCTACATGCAATCTAAACAGGATAATCTCAAATGACATGAACTTAAAATACAACTCAAATGTTTACAATAACTAAAATGCGGAAACTAAAATTAAAACTTCTTTCCTAGTCCCAAGGTTTCCATAGTCCTGGCATCACTATAATTTATTTGATAGAAGATCAAGAGGAACAAGCACATATATTTGATATTTATTTCTTTAATTTATCAATGGGTGAGATTTAGTTCGATAAATCAATAAGCCCGATAAGTTGGGAAATGATATCACTTATAGTGTGTGTTGTTGATTATAGAAGGAAACTATGTCCTAGTAATCTAGGTTGATAATGTCCCCAAGATGAGCTAATAAGGATTGTCATGTTAAACCCTGCAGGTGGACTTAGTCCGACATGACGATAAAGTTGAGTGGTACTATTCTTGGATTAAGATATTAATTAAATGAGTTGTCAGTAACTCACTTAATTAGTGGACATTCGACATTTTAAACACAGGGAGACTAACACACTCATAATAAGAAGGAGCCCAAAAATGTAATTTGGGATTGGTGCGGTAGTTCAATAATAGTTCTCTAGTGGAATGAATTATTATTGATAAAATTAAGTTGTGTGTTCGGGGCGAACACGGGATGCTTAATTTTATCGGGAGACCAAAACCAATTCCTCCTCTCGGTCCCTATCGTAGCCTCTTATTTATAGAGTACTATACCCACCTATACCCACCTTCGTACCCATGATGTAGGGGTCGGCCAAGCTAGCTTGTGGTTCAAGCTAGGGCCGCCAACCCTTGGTTCATGGGTGACCGGCCCTAGCTTGAACCCAAGCTTAGGTGGCCGGCCCCCATTAAATTTAAAATAATTTTAATTTTAAATTTTTCTTATGTTGAAGATATAATTTATTAGAGAGAATTAAAATTAAAATATCTCTTCTACAAAAGATTAAGAAAAGAGATTAGATCTCTTTCCTTATTTGTAGATAGGAAAGATATTCCATTTTTTCTCTTTGTAAATTATTCACATGTTGAAAAATTAAAATTATAAAAATTTCTTTTTATCAACCATGAAGGGATTTTAAAGGGAAATTTTATTTTTAAAAATTTCTGAAGACAAATAAGGAATTTTTAATTGTTGATTAAAAGTTGTCTTGTTTGATCTCCATGAGGTGGCCGGCCATTACAAGGTTAATTGGGAAATTTTATTTTATTTTTCTCAATTAATTCATGTCAAGGAAAGTTAAGGAAATTTTATTATAATTAAATTTGCTTATTTGCCAAAGTTAAGGAATATAAAAGAGGGGGTTGGGGTGCCTTCATGACACACAACTTTTATTATTCTTCTTCCTCTCTTCTTCCTTGGTGTGGCCGGCCCCTTCAAGCTCTCTCTTCTCCTTGTTGTGGCCGAATCTTCTCTTCCTCTAGGAGATCAAGTGGTGGCCGGATTCAAGCTTGGAGAAGAAGGAGAGAAAGCTTTATCCCTTGGAGCATTGGTGGTGTTTTCTCTTCATCCTTGGAGGAGCTATTGACTTGGTCGAACCTTGCAAGGGGGAGAAGAAGGTGTATTGGTGGTCCTCATCTTGGAAGATCGTTGCCCACACAACGTCCGAGGTTAGAAGAGGAATACGGTAGAAGATCAAGAGGTCTTTCTAAAAGATATAACTAGTATTTTTCCTTTCCGCATCATACTAGTTATTTTTGGAAATAATACCAAATACAAGAGGCATACGATTCTAGTATTTCGAATTTATTTTCGATATTGTGTTCTTTTGTTTTTTTCTTTTCCTTGTGATTTGATTGTTCTTTTCGGTTGACCTAAAGTTATTTAAGGAAATTAAATATTAACTTTCCTTAAAAGGCTTTGTCTAGTCGGTGGTGGTTGTTCCCATATCCAAGAAGGTCATGTGGCTCGCCACGTCAGTACTGGGAGCCAATTTTGGAAACTAATATTTAATGAAATTAATAACCTAGGTGATTTGGATCGAACGTGTTAAGTTCCGCAGGAGATCCGAGTCTAAACCTAAAAGAACAAATAGATTAAACTTTGGGTCAAACGTGTTAAGTTCCACAGGCGATCCAAGTTTAATTTAAAAGAACACATGGTAGCTAGGTAAAAGTTCAGACCTTTGTACAAAATTTATGTACAGTGGAACCATTAGGTTTACCGAGTAGCAACCAACACCTTCGAGTTTGCAACTGCACCGCTATTATCACAATAAATTGTGATGATCTTGGGCAAACCAGGAATCACATCTAAGTCCATTAGAAAGTTCCTCAGAGGCTGCCATATACTCAGCTTCCATGGTTGAGTCTGAGACGCATTTCTGCTTAACACTCCTCCATGCAATGGCTCCACCTCCTAGAGTAAACACATAGCCTGATGTTGACTTACTATTGTCCCTATCTGATTGAAAGTCCGAATCTGTGTAACCCACAGAGATCAACTCGTCTGCTTGGTAAACTAGCATATAATCTCTAGTCCTTCTCAGATACTTCAATATATGCTTTACCGCAGTCCAATGTCCTTGTCCAGGGTTACTCTGATATCTGCTGACCATGCCCACGACAAAACAGATATCAGATCTCGTACATAACATTGCATACATAAGACTTCCTACAGCTGAAGCATAAGGAACTGTCTTCATATCCTCAATCTCCTTTGATGTCTTCGGAGACATCTCTTTAGATAAGGCTACTCCATGCCTAAAAGGTAAGAAACCTTTCTTGGAGTTCTGCATGCTAAAACGAGCAAGGACTGTATCTATATATGAAGCTTGGGATAGACACAACATTCTTTTCTTGCGATCCCTTATAACTTTGATCCCAAGAATGTGTGCACATTCTCCTAAGTCCTTCATATCAAATTGTTTGGACAACCATACCCTTACGTCCGATAATACCTTGACATTGTTTCCAATTAACAAAATATCATCTACGTATAGTACAAGAAATACCACCACATTTCTGTTACACTTCTTGTATACACAAGACTCATCCGGACACTGAATAAATCCATATGACTGGATTACTTCGTTAAACCGAATGTTCCAAGATCTTGAAACTTGCTTCAATCCGTAAATGGACTGATTAAGCTTGCACACTAGATG
Organism: Zingiber officinale; assembly: GCF_018446385.1. Lineage (NCBI taxonomy): Eukaryota > Viridiplantae > Streptophyta > Magnoliopsida > Zingiberales > Zingiberaceae > Zingiber > Zingiber officinale. The sequence goes on from NC_055989.1 coordinate 69,075,058, forward strand.
CTCTTTGCCTTTTTCAATGAACCCTTCTGGTTGCTTCATATGGATGTTTTCTTCAAGACTTCCGTTAAGGAAAGCTGTCTTGACATCCATTTGCCAAATCTCATAATCCATATGAGCAGCAATGGATAAAAGTATCCGAATAGACTTAAGCATGGCTACTGGTGAAAAAGTCTCCTCATAGTCGATTCCCTCTTTCTAAGTATACCCTTTCACAACAAGCCTTGCTTTGAAGGTTTCTACCTTCCCATCTGTCCCTCTTTTCCTTTTGTAGATCCACTTGCATCCAACGGCTTTTACACCATCAGGTGGTTCTATAAGCTCCCAGACCTTATTAGAATACATAGACTCTATTTCAGAATTCATTGCCTTTTGCCAAGATACTGCATCTATATCTTGGAGTGCTTCATCATATGTCCGGGGATCAGGTTCATGTTTACCCGGGATCAAGTCCGAAGACTCTCCCAAAAATATGAATCTCTCAGGTTGCCTTACAACCCTCCCACTACGATGAGGCACCGTCTGTGGTTGTGTATCATGTGCAACACGTGTTGCAGTCTCTTGTGGTACTTCATCTTGTACTGTTGGTACTGAAGTAGACGTGTCCTCTCTAATTTCTTCTAGAACTATTTCACTCATGGGATTATGGTTCATTACATAATCTTCTTCTAAAAAACGAGCATTGATGCTAACAATGATCTTCTGATTTTTAGGATTATAAAACAAACCACCTTTCGTTCTCTTAGGATATCCAACAAACAGACAAACTTCTGTACGTGATTCCAACTTGTCAGTATCTCCCTTCAGCACATGTGCTGGACTACCCCATATTCGGATATGATTCAGACTAGGCTTACGCTCATTCCATAATTCCATGGGAGTAGAAGGAATTGTTTTAGAAGGTATCATATTCAGAATGTACATTGCTGTTTCTAAAGCATATCCCCAAAATGAATTTGGTAATTCTGAATAACTCATCATTGATCTAACCATTTCCATAAGAGTCATATTCCTTCGTTCTGCCACACCATTTTGCTGGGGTGTACCAGGTGCAGACAATTGGGATTGAATCTCGACTTCTGATAAGTAATTCCTAAACTCTCCAAAGAGCTATTTGCCACCACGGTCAGACCGTAGTGTCTTGATACTTTTACCAAGACGTTTCTCCACATCAGCCCTATATTCTTTGAATTTGTCAAAGCATTCAGACTTGCGGCGCATCAGGTAAATGTATCCGTATCTTGAATAATCGTCTATAAAGGAGACGAAGTATTCATAACCACCTCTTGCCTGGATAGACATAGGACCACATAAATTAGAATGGACCAATTCTAACGCATCTTTGGCTCTATACCCCTTGGCCTTGAAAGGTCTCTTGGTCATTTTATCTTCCAAGCAGGATTCACATGTTGGAAAATTTTCCAACTCTAATGAACCCAATAGTCCATCGGCTACAAGCCTTTGAATCCTACTTAAATTAATATGTCCAAGCCTTAGATGCCAAAGATATGTTTGGTTCATTTCCGAAGGTTCTTTTCTCTTATTAGGGTTAGAAGATGTGTTATTAATTTTCATATTTTGCTTTGTGGGAGAAATTGGATTTAAAGTGTATAAATTGTCAACCAATGCACCAGAATAGATAATCACCTTATTTCTCTTTATAACGACATTATTACTAAAGGAAACTGAATATCCATCCATATACAGTTTAGAAACTGAAATTAAATTCTTTCTAAAACTGGGTACGTAAAGATAATTTCTTAAAATCAAATTTCTATTCCTATCAAAAGATAAGTAGACGTCTCCCACTGCAACAGCCACCACCTTAGTAGCATTGCCCATGTAGATAGTTATCTCTCCATCAAATAGTCGTCGGGTTTCCTGGAACCCCTGCAAAGAATTGCAGACATGATCAGTGGCTCCCGTATCTACACACCAGGTGCTGGTAGATAACACCGCTAAACATGTTTCAACTACTAGAGTATGAGATATACCTTTATTGTTCTGGTTCCTATGAGGACAGTCCGCTTTCCAATGTCCAGACTGCTTGCAGATGAAGCACTTGCCCTTCGGCTTCTTCATTCCAGCTTTCTGTCTTGTACTCTGAGGTTTATTCACCTTCTTTGCTGAAAAGACTTGTTTCTTCTTCTTCTTGCCTTTCGACTTAGAAGTAGAACCATTTTCAGCATAGTGAATCTGAGAACTGTGACAAAATATTCCTTCTGCTGCCTGTAGTTCTGTCAGAAGTTCCACCAACGTATACTCTCTTTTGTTCATGTTATAGTTCAGGCGGAACTGCTCAAAACTTCTGGGTAGCGTTTGGAGAATTATATCGACCTGGGTTTCCCCATCGATTTCTCCTCCAAGTACTTGTATTTCATTCAGATAAGCCATCATTTTGAGGATATGATCCCTTACGAGTGTCCCCTCAGACATGGTGGCTATCATTAACTTCCTCATTGCCTCTTGCCTAGCAGTCCGACTCTGGTGCCCAAAGAGTTCTTTGAGATTGTTCATTATATCATAAGCTGTTGGTAAATCTTGATGTTGATGTTGCAATACATTTGACAATGATGCCAAAATATAACACCGCGTCATCTCATCAGCTTTTACCCATTTCTTATGATACTCAATCTCCTCTGGGGTAGAGTCACCGTCAGGTGCATCAGGGCAAGCCTCAGTCAGTAAAACTTATAGCTTTCAGCAGTAAGAACTATGTCCAGGTTTCTTTTCCAATCAATATAGTTGGGACCAGTAAGTTTGTTCTCTTTCAATATAATGGCTAGTGGGTTGAAAGTCATCCTAAGAATCACAAAAGTAAACTTTGGTCAAGACTCTAAATTTAGAATAATATTGATTCCTCAAACAATACTATTTTAAATTAACCAACACCTCAAATCACCGTGAATATTGCATGCCACGTTAGTGTGGACGTATACAAATTTATCATTTGTAAGAGGAGGGTGTGACCCATTAATTTTATTATCTTGTCATCCTAACTTTATGACAAATAAAATTAATATTTGGTTTCACTTTGGTCACACAAGACAATAGCAGTGACTCCGTTGGGGAGGATACTATTGAATGCGTCTAAGTGTATATCATTACTTGATACTAAGTCCATTAAATAGAATTGTGCCCCTTCAGTTGGAGAAGATCACATGCTCCTAAATAATTTCCTTTAACCATCCATAAAAGAAAGTTTGATCTAGTGATCCACAACAAACCCATCCGTTGTGGAGGGAGGCACTCAGAGCCAACACGCAAGCTTGTTGCATCACTTACAAACCAGTAATGGAGACCATGGGATTTATTAAAATCCCTCTCCCACTTAGTTATTTAGAAAGAGGATTTTAACCTATGCTAGCATACATCACATGTATATAAACATCACAGTAAATAAAAGCAATAAATTTGGAAATTAATTTTCCAACTATTATGGCCTTTTCCATCACTGTCTTCAGTATGCTCCAACCCTAGCTGCTGCCATCTTTAGCCACCGCCATCGGGTCGAGTTGTCGCATCCTTCTTGCTTCTTATTCCGCTGCGCCTCTGGTGCTCCGAAAGTACCTCGCCTCGCAAGAATCCGATCCGCAACAAAAATAGAATTTTACATATGTCGATCCTATATTCCACGAGGGAATGTACATGTATTCTAGATCGAATAAAAATAATATTCTAAAAATAATACAGCTCCTGCTGTATTTTATACATACAATCATGCACACAAATAATTCCCTTGACATGTCCAAGGGTCCAATAACACACAATATCAATAAGCCATAATAGTTGGAGCCTGCAACCAAAGAGTTAGCACATCCTACTATTTTCCTGCCTAAATTATGCATGATATGTGCATAACCTATTTGAATTCTAAAAATACCCAGAGGCAAACCCTAGCTCTGATACCAATTATTGGTTAATCCTAGGAAAACGTACCGGTTCCACTGTACAAAAATTTTTGTACAAGTGTCAAACCTTTCCTTAAATAACTTATTGTGTTCTTTAGAAATTAAATCAGGAATCGCAGACGGAACTTAACATCATTGATTTCAAATTTAACTTATCTGTTCTTAATGGTTTAGATTTGAATCGCAAGCGGAACTTAACACTATTGATTCAAATCTACCTAAATTATTAATTCCATAAATATTAATTTCCAAAATTGGCTTCCAGGATTGCATGGCGAGGCACATGGCCTTCTTGGATATGGGAGCAACCACCACCGCCTAGGCAAAGCCTTTTAAGGAAAGCTAATATTTATTTCCTTAAATAACTTTAGGTTAACCAAAAAGAACAATCGAATCACAAATTCGAAAAAGAAGAAAACAAAAAATCAAAAAATAAATTCGATAAACTAGATCTAATTGCCTCTTGTATTTAGAATTCATACAAAGAAAAATAACTAGTATGATGCGGAAGAAAAATACTAGTTATACCTTCTCTTTGTAAGCTAATGACTACAAGATCTTCTGTCGTATTCCTCGCCTCGCCTTGGACGTCGTGTGGGCGACGATCCTCCAAGATGAACACCACCCAAAAGCTTCCTCCTTCTTATTCTAAAATCCGGCCACCACCACCACCAAGGAGAAGAGAGTAAAGGGAGAGGAAGAAGGGAGAGGGTCGGCCACCAAGAGATCACCCAAGCAAAAGAATAAGAGTTGTGTCTTATAAAATTTCCTTTTTAACATGGTGATAGAAAATTTAAATTTTAAAACTTCTTTTCCTTTTTTTTCTTAAACCATAAGGATGGTTGAAAAAGGAAAGTTTTAAAATCTTTTAAACTCTCTATTTAAACATGTGACCTAATTCAAATAAGGAAAGTTTTAAAAATTAAAATCTCTCTTTTAAAACTTATAGTTTTCTACAAAGAGAAGATTTTAAAAAATTCAAAACAACCCTCCCTTTTTGAATTATTATGACCAGCCCCTACAAGCTTGGTCACCAAGCTATAGGGTCGGCCCCTCTCAAGAGGATGTGGACGACCATTGCTTGGTCACCAAGCAATGGTTCGGCCCCCTTCTTGGACACCAAGAAGATCCTTACATTTGGATGGACTTGAGGCTATAATGAGGCTACGACAGGGACCTAGAGGAGAAATTGGTTTTGGCCTTCCGATGAGTTTGAGTATCCCGTGTTCGCCCTGAACACACAACTCAAGTTCATCGATAATAACTCATTCCACTAGAGAGTTATTACCGCACTACCGCACCAATCCCAAATTACATTATGGGCTCCTTCTTATCATGAGTGTGTTAGTCTCCCTGTGTTTAAGATTACGAATGTCCACTAATTAAGTAAGTTACTGACAACTCACTTAATTAATATCTAGCTCCAAGAGTAGTACCACTCAACTTTATTGTCATGTCGGACTAGGTCCACCTGCAGGGTTTAACATGACAATTCTTATGAGCTCCTCTTGAGGACATTCTCAACCTAGATAACTAGGACACAGATTCCTTCTATAATCAACAACACACACTATAAGTAATATCATTTCCCAACTTATCGGGCATATTGATTTATCGAGCTAAACCTCACCCTTTGATAAATCAAAGAAATAAATATTAAATATATGTGATTGTTATTATATTAGGATTAAGAGCACACACTTCCATAATAACTAAGGTTTAGTTCTTTTACTAAGTCAGTACAAAAGAACATACCTAAATGATCCTACTCAATACACTTAAAGTGTATTAGTGTAATTTATTAGTCAAGATAAACTAATACTTAATTACACTACGACTATACTGATAGTTTGTTCCTTTCTATCTTAGTCGCGAGCAACTGTTTATAATTTATAGAGAATCGACAACATGATCTTCTGAGTGTGACACCACACTCCATGTTGTCTACTATATAAATTAATTGAACAATTACATTTAATAAATGCAGATATTGACCAATGTGATTCTTTTATTTTAACAAATAAATGTTTACAAAAGCTAGGCTTTTAGTATACACTCCAACAGGCAATCCAATCCTATCCACCCTACAAATCCCAAAAAGATTCCTGTCAATCTCACGACCCCCAAGGATTCTCTCCATATGACCCCTATATACCTAATTGGCAAAATAAACTATCGCCACATTAGCCTCTCTATAAACATGAGAGAACCTAATACAATAATCCCTAATGATTTTTTGGATTCTAATTACCATATTTCAAATATTCCAATAGAACCATGAAGACTGTAAAATTTTCAGAATCACCAATGAATCAAATTCCAACCATAATGGAAACATATTCTTATCAATACATAGTTCCAAACCCTTTAGAATCCCAAACAACTCAGCTCGAAGATTGGATCTCATCCCTATCAATCCGCGCAAAGCAAATATCACCTTACATTCATGATGTCTAACAATAGCCCTATAAGAGGATAAACCCATATTTCCTTTGGTGCATCCATCTGTATTCAATTTAAACCCATATTTTGGTTTTCTCCAATATACAACATCAATAACGTTGATACACACTTCATAGGAATCCCCAATAAACTAGTGGCCAACCGAGAACCTTTCTATTGGGACACTTCGGAGCAAAAGGGGGTGAATAGCTCATCTTGCTCATTCGCTTGCTTCGTAGATGTTGTTGTAGTGAATAAACTTGAAGCAAAGCTCCCCAATGCTAACACAAGGATTTACTTGGTATCCATCTCAAGATGAGGTGACTAATCCAAGGATTCGGCCCTCTCTCACACATTCACTATCAAAACACTCCTTCTCAGAAATAATCCGAAGGCAGAAAAGCCTCGTATAAGCTTACACACAAAAGCAATACAAGAAGAAAGAAATGAGAAGCTAATACATATGAAATCTTACAAGATTATAGAATGAAACCCTAGCTTGCTCTTTTTCTTGCTGGAAACACCTCTTGATTAGCTTGGAAGTACAGTAACACTCCTCTCTAAGCCTCCAAGAGTATATGTGTGTCAGTGGGAAATGTGAACAAGAGAGTTTCAGAAATTGTGCATGCCAAAACCCTTTTCTAGGGCTCATAGGATGCCTTAATCGTGTAAGTTTACTCTTAAGCGATTACCGTGATTACCACATCAGCAACCTGCGTCAAATAGCTATATTTTTTAAGCTTAATCAACTAACCCAATCGATTATGCATGCTTAATCGGTTAGACATGCTTCTATTTATGTGAGAATGGCCTGTAAGCAATTAAGCTTCCCTGCTTAATTGCTTACCATAGCTACTTTTTCTCATAGAAACAACCTTAATCGATTAGCCTAATCAATTAAGGCTTGTTGAATCGGTTATCCTAATTGATTCAACTTAATTTTGTTTCTCGCTATAATGAGCTTAAGTGATTAGGGTAATTGATTAGCCTAATCAATTACCAAACCCTAACTTCCAACCTAAGTTTAGGGTTCCTTTACCCAACATTTGGTCAACCATGACTTGTTGGGATTACTCCTTGCCTTGGATTCGGTCAACCTTGACCTACTGGGAGTTCTTCACCAAGTGTTCAGGCAATCCTTTGACCCATTTAGATTTTTCTCCTCGTCCCAAGTATTCAGTCGATCCTTTGACCCACTTGGGCTTATCGTCTCGTGCTAAGTGTTCGGTTCTCCTTGACCCATTTAAACTTTTCATCTTGTGCCAAGTGTTTGATCATCCATAATCCACTTGGACTACCACTCACCAGATGTTCGATCAACCTCAACCCACCTAGATTTCAACTACCTAGCTTCACTCACTAAGACTTCATCATTTCCTAGCTTCACTCACTAGGATTTTCCAATCTGTCTAGTTTCACTCACTAGGATTTTCCAATCTGCCTGGCTTCATTCACCATGACTTCCATCTACCTAGCTTCATTCACTAGGACTTTCCAATCTACTTAGCTTCACTAACTAGAGCATTCCAACTACTTAGCTTCAGTCACCAAGACTTTTCATATCTGCTTAGCTTCACTCACTAGGGTTTTTCATCACCTAGCTTCACTCACTAAGATTTTTCAAACTAAGTGTCTGGTCAATACTGACCCACTTAGATTTTCTTCTTCCAATCTTCCCATTGGTTTTACCCTTGCCTAACCTCCAGTTAGGACTTCCCAGTCAAGCATCTGATCAACATTGAACTACTTGACTCTTCTACACATCAAACTGGTCAACTCTTGACCAGAAAAGAATTGCACCAACAATCTCCCCAAAATTGATAATTGCACCAACAATCTCCAAAACAAATATCATCAAATATCTGGTCAGCCATGACCTATTTGACTCCTTCTTCTCATATTGTCAAACATCAAAATCCAAACTCAGCCAATTCGAGCTAACTCAACTTGGTCAATATTGACCTAGAGAAATTACACCAACAATCTTTTCCTTTTTGAAGTTTGACAATACATTTAAGTTAGGTTCATCCACTAGTCTCAACTTCTTCGTCATGCCAAAGCATGAATGAGGGTTTCCATCATTCTCCCCCTTGTATAAAGATTTTCTAACTTAAATCCTATATTCTCACCCTTTGGCACACATCAAAAACTCTTCTTCTAAAGAGTTATCCGCATATTGTTCACAACCTCACTTGTTATTCACAACATTACAATGAAGGTCTCATACCCTTCATTGTACCCTATGCTTTCATTAACAATGAAGGTTTCCACTTTCCATTGTTTCGTTGTTTACAAATAATATCTAAATCATGTCTTTAAGGAGTAGCTCCCCCTCAAAACATGCTCCAATTTTCTATCATTGCAAGAACAATGACTTGAAATTTCTAAACCTTTAGGAAACTTAAAATTTGAAGTTATGAGTTTCAAAAATTCAACTTTGAAACTAAATCTCATCCTAAACTCTAACTTAGTCTACCTTAACCAATCTATTCTTGTTTTCATCAAGAAAACTACCCTTAAATGTTCATAAATGATTTTCATAGGGTTAGGGATGGTTGACATGACTAAACATAGCTTAATGAACTTAAATCAAACCATTTAAACAAAAAATAAACTCCCTAATCGATTGGTTTCAGCTACCAATCGATTACAACCTATATTAATCAATTGAAGTTGGAATTCAATCAATTACTGAGTGCTAATCGATTGCTCTAATCAATTAGTATCATTTAATCAATCACTTGATCGATTCCATGAGCCTCTGTGCTCGCGGAAATGCACCCTAATTGATTGCCTTAATTGATTGGGGTGTGGTAATCGATTGATTACCATAGCTGAATTTTTTAATTTAATTTCAGCTAAATTTTAGAAATACATAAATAATTTTATAAAATTTCAAAAATCATGAAAATTTGTGTAGGCATTACTTATGTCATATATTATCAGGGAAAAATAGTTTTCTAAAAAATAATTCATATTTTCAAATATTGACATAAACTTGGAAACTCTTGAAAACTTTAATGTTTTGCTCTAGTTTGTGTCTTACTATATAAGGGTGATTCCTATCAAAAGATAAATTTCACCAAAGTTTTCTAAAAGAATTTTGAAATGATTTTCAAAACTAATTTTCAATCATATTCCTTGGGTTAAATTTACATGACTTGTACACTACCTTTTCCAATGATTGGATAACATATAATCTATGTGTTTTGATAAATTTAAAACTCAAAAAGATACACTAAATCAATATCTTGAGTTTTGTTCATCCTCCTAATATCTCACTTGTATCTAATGTGCACTAAAATACATACAAGTCAACTTATGGTCTTTGTGAGATGTAAATATTGGTTTTCCCTAATCTAAGGGTTTATGTACATCTATCTAGGCATTTAAATTGTGATCATCCTAGAATGTCATTTGTTAACTAATGTCATTATCCTTAATTATAAAGATTTAAAGTAATGCATGATGATTTATGACATACATCAAAATAAATAATTTTTAAAAGAAAACATACTATAGCTACATGATATATATATGACATGACATGTGATATTTTTCATAATGAAATGAATGTAAAATATGATGTCATGTCAAATGATGGACAATCAAACATGATAATTTAGCATAAATAATATACTTAGATTATTTATCTGAGTATCCCTAATGAATTGATAAATTTAAAAGATCGACCTAAGTTTACCCTTTTCTCCCAAGAAAATATCAAAATCCCAACTTGGCATTTCTTTAACCTCTATCCTAATTGTGACAATTAAGTTAAGCTCAAATATTTAAATTTTGGCACACTTTACTCTTTCAAAGAGTAAACAATTGGACCTTCTCATTTTCAAGGAGTACAACTACTTTAAAAATGTCCTCCAAGTGTCAACTTCATCAAGGTTCGGTTAACTATCCTTCCAATTAGAATTGACACTCTCTAAACTCATCTAGGGTGTAGAGAACACACTGTTAGGAACCCAAAATCTATTGGTACTCCTTGAGTGTGCTAGGTACTCACTAGGGATAACTTTCCTAGGTACCTTCTTAATGGCCTTCCTAGGTTTCTTAGAAGCCTTGGTCATGTTAGACTCCTATAGGTCAACTCTAGGGATAACTTTCTTGTAACCTTATTAGTGACTTTCTTAGGATTCTCAAAAGCCTTAGTCACATTGGTCTTTTTAAAATTACTTCTAGGGATAACTTCCCTTATTATCTTGACTTGACCACCAGACCTAAGATTAGTTCCATAATTATATGGAACTCTATAATAAGAAGAGATATCTTTCTTGGCTTGAGGTTTGTATCCCAAATCTCTCCTACCATTGGATGGCTCTTGTCTATCTATACCTAGATTATTCTCATTTGACCCCTTAAAAATATTTTTCATTCTTTTTATAGTCTTTTCTAATTTATCAAGTCTTGACCTCAAAACTTGGTTTTCCATCCTTAAATACTTTGATGTGGATTTTCCTAAATTGTCTTTGGTATTTTTATCCTTAGGCTTATATCTAGAATCCTTGCCTAATTGTTATCTACCTTCCTAGCCTTAGGTATGGTAGTTTTAGCATGATACACTACATATTTTTCTTTAACCCTATCATGCTTTCTATTTTCATAATAAATTGCATTAAAATGATAAAGATTACTTTTAGAATGCCTTTTATCATTACTCAAAGGAATTGTATTAATAAATGATACCTTGAGTTTGCTTTTAAGAGCTCCCCCTTAAGTTGAGCTTCCTCCTTTGACTTTAGTCAGTTTCTTCCCTTTAAGACGTTGACTCTGATAATGTCCTTTTTGGGTGAATGAAAAGCACACAATGTGCTCCTTGCCTTTTCGCACGAGGGACCAATTTACTTGGGCTTCTCCTTGCCCTTTGGTGCCAATTGACCCCTTCTTCTTGGTCGACTTAGGACACTTATTTTTGTAGTGCCCTTTTTCCCTACACTTAAAATAAATGATGTGATCTTTATTTTTATAAATTAAAATTTTTATACCTTCATTGCTTGTAGGGGTGACACATGATCCTCCATTTGATTTTTCTTAACTTGTGGAGGTGGCACCATCTTCCTCTCCATTTGACCCGGAAGTAGATGTTGGTGCAGCGGGGTCGACAAGAGGGGGGTGAATTGCCTGCAAAATAAGAATACCCTCCTCGAACTTTCAACTCTAAAATTATAGAAACAATAATAAGAAAATTAAAAAGAGCAGAATAACAAAAAAGAAAGAAGACTCGGCAATTTTGACTTGGTTACAACCAAGAAGGTTGTTAATCCAAGGCGGTTGGAAAGCGCACTAGAAAAGTCTCCTTCTCTGAAGGCAGAGAAGCCTTTTACATACTAAAAGCTCTTACAAGTTGCTAGGAAATTGTTACAGAGTTGATTCATTAATTTCCTAGCTCTAGGGGCTTTTATATAGCTCCTGGAAATCTTATCCCGAGTGTTGAAGGCGCCTCCAAGAGGGTTGAGGGCGCCTCCAAGCAGTTTGACCGGATAAAGCTCTATTCGGTTGTAAAAGGTCACGAAAACTGGGTCTGAGGCGCCTTCAATGTTGAGGGTGCCTTCAACCTGCATGGTATAAATACTGTCTTCAACCTGCATGGTATAAATACTGTCTTCAACCTGCATGGTATAAATAGCTTCCAGCTTCTCTTTTTCCTCTTCTTCCAAAGCTCCGATTGCTTGGATGATTTCGGCCAACCGAAATAGGACTCACCTAAACCCAATTTCCGACCATCTCCTCGAGCAGGCTTCCGACCCGGCTTCTCGTCCCTCGAACGTCGCGCACATTCTTCTCGTCCACCAGTGTACTCTTCTGCAGCTCTTTCATCCTTCGGGCGCACCGAGCTCGTCGGCTCCCTTCCCATGCTGTCTTTCTCGCTAGCTGCGTCTTCCGCTCAAATTCCTGCGCTCCTAAGTTCCTACACACTTAGAAACGGGGATCAAATAACAAGCAAGACCTAACCTAACTTGGTTGGTCACATCAAAACTCCCACGGGGTCCAACAATCTCTCCATTTTTGATGTGCATCAACCCAAGTTCAAGTTAGGAAAACAAAATAGACAAACAGTAATTTTTAGAAATTACTAAACTAACAGTTCAAGTATAAGGATTGCAATAGAATTTACAACATAAGATTTTAAGTAAAAAATATTAAAATTTTCCCCTAAACTTGTACCTATCTTTCTCCCCCTTTGATCACAGTAAAAAGAATGGGGTAATAATTATTAAAAAAATTCAAGTAAAAAAAATGATTTTTAAAATCCAAGAACCAAGAAGGCCTCCTCGTTGGTGTCGGGGGGTGAACTGCCTGCATAATAAAAATACCCTTATTTCTTTCAACTCAAAATGCAATAATAATAAAGAAATAAACTAACAAAAATAAAGAGGAGATAGAGAATTTAACTTGGTTACAATCCAAGGGGTTGTTAATCCAAGGCGATGAAAAAGCTCAGAAAGATCTCCTTCTCTGAAGGCGGAGAAGCCTTTTACACACTGAAAGCTCTAAACTATTGCTAGGAATTGAATACTGAGTTGATTTTGGAAATTTATTTAGGCATGCATGATCATTTTTCAATTTCAATTTTTAATTTTCAATTTTTCATATTCTAATTTCAAATTCACATACATTTCTAGAGGGTATGCTTTTGCTAAGTTTAATTTTAATTCAGCATTCTCTTTTTCTAATTTTGCTAGATCTTTCATAAGCACTTTGATAAATTGAAAGAACTGAATAGGGGTTAGAATGTACCTTTCTTACCTCACTTGGTGATGCTCCCCCTTTATCGTAGCTTTCTTCTTCTGATGATACTCCCCCTTCATCTATGCTCATCTCCGAGCTGGTTTCTTCAAAAAGATGGTTCGTCATCAGTGCTAATCCCGAGAAGGCTTCGACTTCAAATTCAGAGGATGAAGATTCATCCCATGTATCCTTCAGACTCTTGCGTTTGGAGGATGTCGGTCTTCAAGACTTCTCCTTGTCCCTTTTCTTTAATTTGGGGCAGTCATCCTTGATATGCCCTTCTTCATTACAGTTGTAGCATCGGACCGTCCTTTTATTGCGTTGATGCTTCTTCAACTGCGATCTAAATTTATTAGTTTTAACAAATTTATTCAACTTTCTTACCAATAATGCCGCTTCAGTTTCGTCGATTGACGCTTCAGAGTCGGGATCGTCCATCTCGGCTTGTAGGGCAACATTGAGACTTGACTTCTCTTTAGGTTCTGCAATTCTTGATTCGTGAAGTTCAAATGTAGATAATAAACTTTCTAAAGTACTTACCTCAAAGTCCTTAGAGATGTAGTAAGCATCTACTAAGGAAGTCCACTATGGAGTTCTTGGGAAGGCGTTGAGCGCATGTCAGATAGAATCTCGGTTCGTTACCGGTTCTCCGAGATTGGTCAGTTGAGTTATCAACTCCTTAATTCTCACCTGGAGTTGCACTACCTTCTCGCCATTGTTCATCCGGAGATTCATTAACTGAGTCCGGAGGATGTCGCAGCTAGCACTACCTTGCTAACTTTGCTTCTGAGGTGCCTTCGTGGAGCTCCAGGAATTTTTCCCAGAGGTCTTTAGCAGAGTCGTAGCTTCCGATCCGACTTACCTCCTAGGGTGGCAAGATGCTGAGCAAGTGGAACTCCGCCTTTCCATTAGCCACGAAATCGACTTGCTCCTTCTTCGTCCAATTGTATTCTTACTTGTCTTTGGGGGCTACAAAATCATATTTCATAATAAGAAGAATATCAAACTCAGTCTTAAAAAATACATCCATTCTTCACTTCCATGTAGCGAAGTCTCCGTCAAATTTCGGAGGATGAATACTTGTTCAGGTTATTATCTTGATCTTCGTGCTTCAGTCGGCAGTTAGTTCTTCTGAGGCTATCAGGCTCTGATACCACTTCCTTAGACAAAATCTCATAAAGAAATTTTAACGTTTAATTTTCTCGCTGTAAGCTCTAACTTAAAAAAAAATAAACTAGCAAAGATTTTGGAACTCAGTATAGGTTGCTTCCTACTGGATTTTTTAAGACCTTAGGGGGTACATAACTTTTGGGAACTTTTCTAAGTTCACCCTGGTGTTTTCTAATATACCAATTCAATTTTCCTAAATTTTAAAAAAGATGTTTGGAAAACTTTTTTTAAAGCATTATTTAATTCTAATTTTAATGTTTTTACTAGAAAGTTAATTAAATATTTTATTTCGATACTTTGGCTTCCAGGTCGTGGCGATGCACTATGTCTTCTTGGTTATTGGAGCATTTTCAAGATGATTTCTAAGAAAAAAAATCTTTATTTTTTTTTAAGTAACAAACATTTTTCTTAAGAGAAAATAAAATATTTTTGAAGAATTTTTAAAAAGATGTTTGAAAAACAATTTAAAGCATTATTTAATTCTAATTTTAATGCTTTTACCAGAAAGTTAATTAAACATTTTATTTCGATATTTTGGCTTCCAGGTCATAACGAGGCACTAGGCCTTCTTGATTATTGGAACAACAACCACTTCCTTACACAAAGCCTCATAAAGAAATTTTAACATTTAATTTTCTCGCTGTAAGCTCTAACTTAAAAAAGAAATTAAACTAGCAAAGATTTTGAAACCCAGTATAGGTTCCTTCCTACTGGATTTTTTAAGAACTTAGGGGGTACATAACTTTTGGGAACTTTTCTAAGTTGACCCTAGTGTTTTCTAATATACCAATTCAATTTTTCAGAAATTTTAATTTTTGATTTGAAAATTTATTTAGGCAAGCATGATCATTTTTCAATTTTTCAATTTCAATTTTCAATTTTTCATATTCTAATTTCAAATTATCATACATTTCTAGAGGACATGCTTTTGCTAAGTTTAATTTTAATTCAGCATTTTCTTTTTCTAATTTTGCTAGATCTTTCATAAGCACTTTGATAAATTGAAAGGACTGAGTAGGGGTTAGAGCACGTACCTTACTTACCTCACTTGGTGATGCTCCCCCTTCATTGTAGTTTTCTTCTTCTGATGATGCTCCCCCTTCATCTATGCTCATATCTGAGCTGGTTTCTTCAAAAAGATTGTTCGCCATCAGTGCTAATCCCGAGAAGGCTTCGACTTTAGATTCCGAGGATGAAGATTCATCTTATGTAGCCTTCAGACTCTTGCGTTTGGAGGACGTCGGTTTTCGAGACTTCTCCTTGTCCCTTTTCTTTAATTTGGGGCAGTCATCCTTAATGTGTCATTCTTTGTTGCAGTTGTAGCATCGGACCGTCCTTTTGTTACGTTGATGCTTCTTTGACTGCGATCTAAATTTATTAGTTTTAACAAATTTATTCAACTTCCTTACCAATAATGTCGCTTCAATTTCGTCGATTGATGCTTCAGAGTCGGGATCGTCCATCTTGGCTTGTAGGGCAACATTGAGACTTGACTTCTCCTTAGGTTCTGCATTTCTTGATTCGTGAAGTTCAAATGTAGAGAATAAACTTTCTAAAGTACTTACCTCAAAGTCCTTAAAGATGTAGTATGCATCTACTAAGGAAGTCCACTCTGGAGTTCTTAGGAAGGCGTTGAGCGCATACTGGATAGAATCTCGGTTCGTTACCGGTTCTCCGAGATTGGTCAGTTGAGTTATCAACTCCTTAATTCTCGCCTGGAGTTGTGCTACCTTCTTGCCATTGTTCATCCGGAGATTCGTCAGCTGAGTCCGGAGGATGTCGCGCCTTGCCAACTTTACTTCTGAGGTGCCTTCGTGGAGCTCCAGGAATTTTTCCCAGAGATCTTTAGCGGAGTCGTAGCTTCCGATCCGACTTACCTCCTGGGGCAGCAAGACGTTGAGCAGGTGGAACTCTGCCTTTCTATTGGCCATGAAATCGGCTTGCTCCTTCTTCATCCAGTTGTATTCTTCCTTGTCTTTGGAGGCTAAAAACTCATATTTCATAATAAGAAGAATATCAAACTCAGTCTTAAAAAATACCTCCATTCTTCGCTTCCATGTAGCGAAATTTCCGTCAAATTTCAGAGGATGAATGCTTGTTCTGGCCATTGTCTTGATCTTCATGCTTCAGTCGACAGTTAGTCCTTCTGAGGTTGTCGGGCTCTAATATTACTTGTTGGTGCAGCGGGGCCAGCAAGAGGGGGTGAATTACTTGTAAAATAAGAATACCCTCCTTGAACTTTCAACTCTAAAATTATAGCAACAATAATAAGAAAATTAAATATAGCATAATAACAGAAAAGAAAGAAGACTCAGCAATTTTGACTTGGTTACAACCAAGAAGGTTGTTAATCCAAGGTGGTTGGAAAGCGCACTAGAAAAGTCTCCTTCTCTGAAGGCGGAAAAGTCTTTTACACACTAAAAGCTCTTACAGGTTGCTAGGAAGTTGTTACAGAGTTGATTCATTAATTTCCTAGCTCCAAGGGCCTTTATATAGCTCCAGGAAATCTTATCCCGAGTGTTGAAGGCGCCTCCAAGAGGATTGAGGGTGCCTCCAAACAGTTTGACTGAATAAAGCTCTATGCGGTTGTAAACGGTCACGAACACTGGGTCTGAGGCGCCTCCAATGCCCTTGAAGGCACCTCGGACTGGTCTGAGGTGCCTTCAAGGTGATGGAGGTGCCTTCAATGTTGAGGGCGCCCTCAATGATGTTGAGGGTGCCTTCAACCTACATGGTATAAATACTGCCTTTAACTTGCATGGTATAAATAGCTTCCAGCTTCTCTTTTTCCTCTTCTTCCGAAGCTCCAATCGTGATTTCGGCCAATCGAAATAGGGCTCACCCGAACCTAATTTCTGGCCTTCTCCTCGAGCAGGCTTCCGACCCGGCTTCTCATCCCTCGAACGCCGTGCACATTCTTCTCGTCCACCGGTGTACTCTTCCGTAGCTCTTTCATCCTTCGAACGCACCGAGCCCGTCGGCTCCCTTCCCATGTCGTCCTTCTCGCTAGCTGCATCTTCCACTAGACTTCTTGCGCTCCTAAGTTCCTGCACACTTAGAAACAGGGATCAAATAACAAGAAAGACCTAACCTAACTTGGTTGATCACATCAAAATACCCACGGGGTCCAACAGTAGAAGACTCAATGAATGACACTCCCCCTCAATCCTTGTGGTGGAGGCCTCTTTAATTTCTTCATCCTCCTCATTCGAGTGAAATAAAGAGTATGCCCCTTTGCATTTGTCCTTGTGCTCTCTTGAGGATGGATCTTCTTAACTTTCCTCCTTAGATGTTGAGCACCTCTCAACCTCTGAATCCTCTTCCTCTTCCTCTTGATCCAATGAGTTGCCCTCTTTGGATTCTTCTTAATTTGGTGTAGTGGAGGGTTCTTCATGGATTTTTGCCAACTTGCTCCAAAGTTCCTTGCCATCTTTATAATCTCTAATCTTGCATATAATTGTGCTTGGCAATAAATTAACCAAAAATTTTAGTTGCCTTATCATTTTTACCTCGCATCTTTGGATTTGCTCCTTGCTCCAATTACATCTCATGAGGATTTTGCCTTAGCTATCCGTTGGAGCCTCAAATCCCTCCATTAGAGCAAACCATTGCTCTATCTCTATCATGAAGAAGTTTTTGATCCTTGATTTCCAAGAATCAAAGCTTGTCATTGTGAATGGTAGAGGCATCCTTATGTTGAATCCGAGTCCATCTCAGAAATCCATCTTGAAGTTGAGCTTGTTGATGAAGTCTTCGACTTTGTTGACTTTAGACTTCAACTTCTTCTTCCTCCTCTAGCTCTTTGCCCTTTTCGGTGATGAGTCATGTGAAGAGAGACCTCGCTCTGATACTACTTGTTGGGACACTTTGGAGCTAGGGGTGAATAGCTTGTCTTGATAGTTTACTTGCTTTATAGATATTGTTGCAGCGGATAAACTCGAAGCAAAGCTCCCCAATGCTATCATAAGGATTTACTTGGTATCCATCTCAAGATGAGGTGACTAATCTAAGGATCAGGCTCCCTCTCACATATCCACTATCAAAACACTCTTTCTTAGAAATAATTCGGAGGTAGAGAAGCCTCGTACAAGATCACATACAAAGTAATACAAGAAGAAAGAAATGAGAAGCTAATACATATGAAATCTTACAAGATTACACAATGAAACCCTAGCTTACTCTTCTTCTTGCTTGGAAACACCTCTGATTAGCTTGAAAGTGTAGCAACACTCCTCTCTAATCCTCTAAGAGCATATGTGTGTCAGTGAGATATGTGAACAAGAGAGTTTTAGAAATAGTGCATGCCAAAACCCTTTTCTAGGGCTCTTCGAGCGCCTTAATCGCTTAAGCTTACTCTTAAGCGATTACCACGATTATCACATCAGCAACTTACTTCAACGGCTATATTTTTGAAGCTTAATCGACTAACCCAGTCGATTACACATGAATAATTGATTAAGCATGCTTTTATTTGCACAAGAATGGCCCATAAGAGATTAAGCGTCCCTACTTAATCGCTTACCGTAACTGCTCTTTCCCATAAAAAAACCAACCTTAATTGATTGACCTAATCAATTAAGGCTTTCTAAATCGATTACCCTAATCGATTCAACTTTATTCTGTTTCTCACGATAATGAGCTTAAGCAATTAAGGTAATCGCTTAAGCAATGGTAATTAATTAGCCTAATCGATTACCAAATCCTAACTTCCAACCCTAAGTTTAGGGTTCCTTTACCGAACATCCGGTCAACCGTGACCTGTTGGGACTCCTCTTTGCTTAGCATTCAGTCAACCTTGACCTGTTAGGACTTTTTCACCAAGTGTATGGTCAGTCCTTTGACTCACATGGACTTTTCTCCTCGTGTCAAATGTATGGTCAATCCTTTAACCCACATAGACTTACCATCTCATGCCAAGTGTCCGGTCCTTCTTGACCCACTTGGACTTTTCATCTTGTGTTCTTACTTGGAAACACCTCTTGATTAGCTTGAAAGTGCATCAACACTCCTATCTAATCCTCCAAGAGCATATGTGTGTCGGTGAGAAATGTGGACAAGAGAGTTTTAGAAATAGTGCATGCCAAAACTCTTTTATAGGGCTCTTCGGGTGCCTTAATCACTTAAGCTTACTCTTAAGCGATTATCGCGATTATCACATCAGCAACTTACTTCAAATGGCTATATTTTTGAAGCTTAATCAACTAACCCAGTTGATTACACATGACTAATCGATTAGGCATGCTTCTGTTTGCACGAGAATGGCCTGTAAGTTATTAAGCTTCCCTACTTAATTGATTTACCGTAGCTACTGTTTCCCATAAAAAAACAACCTTACCGGCAGGAGATAGGTCCGAGCCGACCCCCGTTCAGCTCGGGATAATGCGTAAAATAGTCAACACTCGAGACGGAGCAACAAGACATTGAGGGAGACCGAGTAGCCTATCCAAATGGGGAGAATGCAGGTGCTATAAAACCATTGAATAAGGAGCCATTGGAGTCAACAGAGTAGAGGGGTCCCGGCCGAGCGATTACCCCGCTCGGTCAAGCAGCGGGACCTAACTGTAGAGCGGAGCAAAGTCCACGTCTGGTCAGTGAAGCTGCCACCTCCCAGCTTTCCAGCTTCACGGTTTCGGACAGGATCATTTTAGCACCGTTTGTGGGAACACAACCTACATCCGAATGAAAAGATGGAAGATGTTAGACGCTTCACAACAGTGATGCTGACGCAAGAGGAGATTGACATACTGATACAAGCTTAAGCGGCGAAGATAGTGGAGCAACAATAATAGGCACTGGCAGAGCGCCAACAGGCGATGGCCAAACACCAAGCGCAGGAACCAGCAGCATCAGTCGTCGATCGCGCGACTGAGTAGTATGACCGAGTGGACTAAATATCCACTCGGAGTAATAGCAAGAAGCCGACCGACACGTATAGGGATGTGCCCAATGCACCTATCCCCTTCCACCGAGCATTGTTCAGAATTCTATCGGAGGAGCGAGACCGAGCAAACAAGAATTGAGCGTTTTACACTGATGGCGCACTCGTTCTGGACATAAGGAAAGGGAAGGCACCTAGAGAGGATGATTCGCCTGAGCAGGTCAATCGGCAGTTTTCAGAGGGGATTCTGAGTGACCCTCTGCCAAAACATTATACTCCGTTGATGATTGGAGAGTATAATGGAACGATCGACCTGGACAACCATTTGGCCAAATTCGACAATGAAACCACACTTCATCAGTACACTGATGGAGTTAAATGTCGGGTCTTCCTCACCACTCTCTTCGGATTGGCACACTGCTAGTTCAAAAGATTTTCGGAAGGGTCAATCCATAGCTTCAAGGACATCCGGGCGACATGTAATGCCCGCCCTCCACCTGCTGGGTGGCGGGGTTACTTACGGGAAACATACATGCATATAAATCTATTTCTAAGCAGCGGAAGTATGTATTTGTATATTTTTAATTTCTTTCCTTTTAACAACAATAATTAATTATCTACACATTTATAGTCATGTGAGCATAATTTTCAACTTAAGAAGTCATGATATCAATTTCTAACATAAGCATGCATAGGTGCTAAGTAATCAATCAAAACATTAACATAAGTAAACATAGTTCATGTCAACATAAAATAACATAAGCAAGTCTCTTTTTTTTTCTTAGCCGAGCCACCACCACACACATCTTTCGCCCCTCCTGCTACTCCTTTAGTTTAACCATCCTTTACCTTTATCTATGTTACAAGGAAAGTAAGTTATAAGCACACAGGCTTGTAAGATCCTTTCATACTCACAAAAACCATATATCATAGCATAATCACATAAGCATGTAGCATGGAGACATAATCTTCTAAATATCATATCATGTAAAAGAGCATCATAACATATCATATCATATCATAAAATAAAAGAGTATCAGGTCATACCATATCATATCATAAAAGAGCATCGTGTCATATCGTATCATAAAGGTATATGCAAATGTCTTTCGAAAACATGCGTCATGTCATGTGCAAGATGTCTTTTAAAAACATATCATATAATACTTAAACATAATCTCAACATGAGGG
Source organism: Zingiber officinale (assembly GCF_018446385.1). Classification (NCBI taxonomy): domain Eukaryota; kingdom Viridiplantae; phylum Streptophyta; class Magnoliopsida; order Zingiberales; family Zingiberaceae; genus Zingiber; species Zingiber officinale. The sequence continues at coordinate 69,096,388 of NC_055989.1, forward strand.
GGGCCCGGCTATGTACCACATAACATAAATGCGCGCAATCCCTAGGACGGGATAGCTAATCCCGAACCTACTAGGGATACTAGGTCCGTACTACGTCCGTCGACCTAGGGGCGAACTAAGGAGCCCATCCCTTGGACACTAAGGTCCTGGTACAAACCACATAAAAAGTAAAATAGCATGTCTTATTTACTTATCATACCATGAAGAGTGCTCTTAGTTCCAACAAGAAGGGAAGCAACTCTTAGGCCTTTACTTGTCTTATCATAAAGAGTGCTCTTAGTCCCCACTACTAGGGAAGCAACTCTTAGGCCTTTGCTTGTCATATCATAAAGCATGCATACTTGAGCATATAGCCCATCATAAGAGTCATTATCATGCATGATTCATAAGCATACATAAGTGAGCACATTACTTGTCATATCATAAAGCATGCATACTTGAGCATATAACACATCATAAGGGGCATTATCATGCATGGTTCATAAGCTTACATAAATGAGCATATTACTTGTCATATCATAAAGCATGCATACTTGAGCATATAACACATCATAAGAGTCATTATCATGCATGGTTCATAAGCATACATAAATGAGCATATAATATATCATAGGGAACATAATCATGCATGGAAAACATTAACTAGCATCTCCTAATTCATATCATGGCATGTGAGACACATAGTAAAATCATAATTGGATCTCTAACCCTAATTCGGAGGGCCGAAACATACAAGATATTGTCCTAGGTTACAAGCAACATAAAAGCATATGAACCCTAAACCAACTTCATAACACTTATCATAAAGGACCTCATGAGCATGTTTAGTTTAGGTTCTAAGCTTCCTAGGTCTTTTAACCTTGTTATGGCCGAAACTTGCCTAGCATGTATCTAGGTTACAAGTGACATAAAAGCATATGAACCCTAAACCAATTCCATATCATATACCACAAGGAACATCATGAGCATGTTTAGTTTAGGTTCTAAGCTTCCTAGGTCTTTTAACTTGGTTATGGCCGAAACTTGAGGAGCATGAAACTAAGTTCTAAACAACATACAATCATAAGAATATCAAGCTAACTTCATATCATATCATAAGGAAAATCATGAGCATGTTAGATTTGATTTAAAGCTTTCTTAGACCCTAAAACTCATCATGGCTGAAACCCTTAAACCCTAAAGAGACATGTATCTAGATTACAAGCAACATTCAAGCATGAGAACCCTAAGTTAGCTTCATATCATATCATAAGGAAAGTCATGAGCATGTTAGACTAAGTTTTTAAGCTCTCCTAGGTCTTTAATCCCATCATGGACGAAGCCCTAAGGTGGAATACATCTAGGTTCCAAGCAACATAAAAGCATGAAACACTAAGAAATCTTCGTACCATTTCATAAGGAAAGTCATGAGCATGATAGCTTAAATTTTAAACACTTCTAGGCCTTCATTTCTATCATGACCAAAACCCTAATTCCCTAAGGTGGCATGCATTTAGGTTCCAATCAACATACAAGTGTGAAAACACTAAGTACTCTTCATACCATATCATAAAGTAAGTCATGAGCATGGTAGACTAAATTTTTAACCTCTCCTAGGCATTTATTTCCATCATGGCCGAAAGTTTTATGAACATGAATTTAAGTTCTAAGCAACATACAAGCATAAGAACACCAAACTAATCTCCTATCATAGGGTACATACCATAAGAACATAGTGAGCATGTTTAGTTTAGGTCTTAACTTTCCTAGGTCTTTTATTCATACCTTGGCCGAAAGTTTAATAACATGAATCTAAGTTTCAAGTAAGCATACAAGCATAAGAACATTAACTAACCTCATATCCTAGGGTACATATCAAAAGAACATAGTGAGCATGCTTAGTTAGGTCTTAAACTTCTCTAAGTCTTTCATTCATGTCTTGGCTAAAAGTTTCAAGAAGTAACCCTAGGTTTTTAAGCAATCTAACCTCATGGAAGAACACATGAACTACTTATACCATAGGTGAGGGGATACTTACAACTTCTTGCTTAGTTTTTCTTAAAAGAAAGTACTCTTGTGAAGAGGAAGAAGAAGCTTCTCTTCCTAGTTCTCCCTTTTTCTTCTCTTGCTTGTAAGGAGTAGATCTTGAGGACTCCTTCTTGTGAATTAGTTTTCTTAGGAAGAAAACCTTAGCTTGGATTTCGGAAATGAGAGAGGGGAGAGCTTTAGGTCTCAGTGGAGGAAGAAGGAGGAGAAAGAAGGAGGAGGAAGAAGTAGCCAAACTTTCTTTCCCTTCTCTTCTCTCATTCCTATTTATTCTCAATGAGGATGAAAATGTCCCAATTCATCCCCTTGACTCCTCTATTCTCTCACCCTCTTCATTCCCACGAAAATGGCAAGAAGGAAGGAGAAAAAGACAACTTGTCTTTGTCTTTTGCTTGCTTCTTCTCTTAACCAAGAGGAAGAGGAGGAAAGCTACTTGATTTTCTCTTGTTCCCTTGCTTAATCATACTCTTACTTTTAACTACAATTTCCATTCTTTGCTATTCATATATCATTCATGACTCTAGTGGTTATCATGCACCAATTTAGCTTTACCTATTATGAGGGGTTCATGGTTCAAGCCTTAACTTCTCTTTCTTTTTATTTCTTTTTGGTTCTATTTCCATTTCCCTTTTATTCTAAAAGAGAATACCCATATGTATAGCTTAAATATTTCGTGGGTGTTACACGACATTCCTTCACCACTTCGCCAGCAACCGCCGCCACCAAAAGATGAGCGTGAACTTGTTCTCGCTCAAGAAAGGGTTCAGAGAGGCATTGAGGGCCTACATCCAGCGCTTCAATCAGGTGGCGATGGGCATCCCAGCAGTTTCCTCGGACGCGCTGGTGAACGCCTTTACCCAAGGGCTCACTAAAGGAGAGTTCTTCTGGATGCTCATTCGGAAGCCGCCAAGGGACTTTAGCCACCTATAAAAGAAGGCCAACGAGTACATCAACGTGGAAGAAGTCCAAGCAGCAAGGAAGAAGGAGACGCCTGTGGAGCCCGTAAGATCATCCGAACGGTGGCACCCAAGCAATCATCAACCCCCCCAAGGGGCCTCGGTCAGGAGGAGCCACGCCACATGGGCCCAGGACACATGCCGTGCAGCATGTGGTGACCGCTCGCCAAAAGGCTGCAAAAGGCAGGGTGTGAATGTCGATGTTCTACTTCTTCCACCAGTCGGTAACACACAATACCCGTGACTACTAGGACCTGGCAGCTAGCAGGCCAGCCCCACGGGGATATTGCCGACGATCCCCATCACCTGATCGACGACATAGGCGTCGATGAACCATCTGAAGGGAAGAAGAAAGGACAACAGCCGAACCACACCACCATCAGCCTCGGCGTGGGAATAATCCAAGTCCCCCTCGAGTCTCTGTCTAGCAGAACAGGCATTCATCTTGAGAGGAGGAGAACAAGAGCAATGCCGCTCGGGAGGAGATAGGAATGATCGCTGGTGGGCTGGCCAACAGTGATTTCAATCGAGCGAGGAAGTTGCACACTCAGCAACTTGAAATTCATGTCATGGGTTGCAGCAAAGAGAGGGTCGAAGGACCCAAGATTAGTTTCAGCCCCAAAGATTTAGAGGGAGTGGAGATCCCTCACGACGATGCACTGATCATCTAAGTAGTAATCGCCAATTATACTATTCATCGAACTTTTGTTGATACAGGAAATTTGGTGAACATTATATTCAAGAAAGTGTTTGATCAGATGAAAATCGATCGGAGTAAGCTGCTGCCCATGACAGTGTTTCTCTATGGATTCACAGATAATAAAGTGTTGCCAATTGGCCAAGTTCGTATGGCAGTCTCACTCGGGGAAGAGCCACTAAAGAGGACAAGGACCACCAACTTCATCATGGTCGACGCATCATCGGCCTACAATGTTATATTTTGCCGACAAACCCTCAACGAGTTCCGGGTGGTCGTATCCACCTATTGTCAGAAGATCAAGTTCCCGATGGATGACAAAGTAGACGATGTAAAAGGTGACCAGTTGGCTGCTCAGCGATGCTACATCGAAATGGTCAAATCAAAAGCAAGGGCCGCTAGAAAAAATCTGCGCTTGGAGGTGAACGCTATAACGAAAAAGCCTCCTACGCTAGTTTATGAAGAAAATGAGGAGGCTCAGATCTACCCAGCCGATCGGAGGCAACCACATTCATAGCCGTCAATCTGGAAAGCGCGAAGAAAGCGAACCTGGTCGCCTGCCTTAGACAAATTTATGATGTGTTTGCTTGGTCGACACATGAGCTTCCCGGCATCTCACCGAGTGTGGTTTAACACAAGCTCCATGTCCAACCGGACGCTCAGCCAGTAAAGCAGAGGAAAAGGGACTTCAGCGCAAAGCAAAACTTGATCATCCGGGTAGAGATAGAGAAACTGCTAGAGGTCGGCCACATACGGGAAGTGCAGTTCCCAAGCTGGCTCGCTAACGTCGTGCTGGTCTCTAAGCCAGGCAACAAATGGCGAGTTTACATCGACTTTAGTGACTTGAATAAGGCATGCCTGAAGGATTTCTATCCTCTGCCTCAGATAGATCAGATGGCAAGCTGATCTGTATGTTTGATGCGTATCAGGGTTACCACCAAATGTTGCTCACCCGAGAAGATCAAGAAAATGTCAGCTTTATCATGGCCGACGGAATGTACTGCTACAACGTTATGCCGTTCAAACTCAAGAATGCCAGCGCTACCTACCAGAGGCTTATGAACAAGGTATTTTGACGGCAGATCAGTCGCAACATGGAGGTATATGTCGATGACATATTAATAAAATCTCTCCGAGTTGTTGATCTTTGAACAAACATTGAGGAGACCTGCCAAACCCTGAGGGCTTATGGAATAAAGCTAAACCCGAGCAAGTGCCTGTTTGGGTCAAAGAGCGGTCGATTCTTGGGATACATCATCACCGAGCTGGGGATTGAGATGAATCCGAGCAAGGTCAAGGCCCTACAAGACATGCCACCGTCGTGTAGCTTGAAGGAGGTCTAACGGCTGATCGGACGGATTACCGTGTTGTCTAGGTTCATATCCAAGTCATCCGACCGGAGTCTGCCGTTCTACAAAGTGCTACGTCGAGCGACAAAATTCAGGTGGGACGAAAAGTGCGACCGGGCATTAGAAGAGCTCAAGGAGTGCCTTAACTCCTTGCCTATATTAGTTAAGCCAAGCACTAGAGAACCGCTCTGGATCTATTTATCAACCATCGAATATATGATTGGCTCGGCATTAGTAAAGTAGAACGGCCATGAACAGCAGCCCGTATATTTTCTAAGTTATATACTGAAAGATGCAGAGTCCCGCTACATTAGTCTTGAAAAGTTAGCTTATGCTTTGGTGCTTGCTGCTTGTAGACTCCGCCTGTACTTCCTCGCACATCCGATGGTCGTAATGACCAACAGCGCCCTGGGAAGAGTCCTCCTCAACCCAGAGGCGTCCGAGCGGCTAATCAAATGGACAACCAAACTAAGTGAATTTGATATTTAATATCAGCCCTGAACAGCAATCAAAGCTCAGGCCTTGACATATTTTGTCACAGAGGTACAGAATGTTGAGCCAGAAGTAGCTTGAAGAGTATATGTCGACGGTTCGTCTACCCAACAAGGCAGCGGGATCTGCATCCTTTTAATTTCTCCACAAGAAGATCGAATGCAACTCTCCGTGAGGCTTGATTATCGGGCCACCAACAACGAAGATGAACATGAAGCCTTGATAGCCGGCCTGTAGGTCGCATGGCACGTTAGAGCCACAAGAGTTCTTATTCACTCAGACTCTCAATTGGTCGCTCAGCATCTATTGTGGATATTCGAGATAACCAACTCCTGACTCAAATTGTATGTAGAAGTCTTTAAGAAGCTAAGAGTAAACTTCCAAGAAGTCATTATACAGAAGATCCCCCGATCGAAAAATCAAGCAGCGGATGAGTTGGTGAAGTTAGCGAGTTCACTGTCGTCGATCATAATAGAGCAGCCGATCGAGCAAGTTTCATTAGTGGCGCATATTGATAGGATGGAAGGGATAACCTTCCTGAGTGACTAGAGGATGGAATTGGTGGAATTCCTCTGATCGGGTAATGCACCTGCTGATTAGGAAGAGGCCTAGCTTATTAAGAAAGAGAGTCGGGCGGTTCATGTTGGTCGGGGATCAGCTATATAAGAAAGTCTTCTCCAGACCCCTGCTCAAATGTATTGGACTAGAAGATGTTGAGTATCCTTAAGGAAGTGCACCAAGGTCCCTGTGGAAGCCATCCGGTGGTCGTTCATTGGCTCACAAGATCCTCCTGGTAAGATATTTTTTGCCTAATCTCCAAGAGGATGTCACTCGGATGGTAGGCACCTGCCTATCTTTCCAAAAGTATCACAACATCTCGCACCGGCCGACGAAGGAGATGAAGACACGGTGTCTTGCTGTTAGACCAATGGGGTATGGACATCGTTGGGTTGTTCCCCATGGTGACTGCTCAATGAAGGTTCTTGCTCATCACGGTGATTATTTCTTGAAGTGGGTGGAGGCCAAACTACTGGCTAAAATAAGTGAACAGATGGTATTCAAATTCATCTGGTAGAACATCCTGTGTCGATTCGGCATCCCCTGCCGACTCGTCTCAGACAACGGAGGGAAGTTCACTGGTATGAGGCTCAGAGAATGGTGCGAAAGCTATGGCATTCAGCAGGCCTTCACCTCTATGGCCTACCCCTAAAACAATGGCCAGGCGGAAGTCACCAACCGAGAGATCCACAAAGCCCTACGAGCCTAGCTTGACCACGCGAGAGGCAGTTGGGTCGACAATCTCCCTAGTGTTCTGTGGGCCCTCCATACGACTCAGAAGGAGACGACTGGCATAACACCATTCCAACTAGTGTATGGCGGTGAAGCAGTGGTCCCCATAGAGGTCAGAGTAGAATTTGACTGAGTTCTTCTCTACGATGAGGGGAACACCGAACAGAGGTACATGGAGCTCGACTTAGTAAACGAGGCACAGGACAAAGCTGTCATTCGGGTGATGGCATATCGGCAATGAATGAAGTAGAACTACAACTAGAGGGTGATCCTGAGATCCTTCCAAGTCAGCGATCTGGTCTGGAAGAGAATCAAGCAGGTCGGCGACGTCAACAAGCTCGAGGCGCCATGGGTGGGACCTTATAAGGTTATACAGAAACTCTGCTTGGGGGTCTATTACTTGGAGGACGAAGATGGAAGACAGCTTGAGCGGTCGTGGAGCATGAACCATCTCCAACCCTATAAGTCCGGATAAGAGGTGCGCGAGTGAATATCTGATGTATCTGTATAAGTGTGTGTCCCTTTTGAATGCAAGATAAACATGAATAAAAAGAACAAGATTTCCAGACTCTTGAATTGATTGGCCAAGTTAAAAGTTGAGCGGTGTCTCTAAACTCCTATCTACGCATTACAACCATTGAGCGGCGATGTTAAACCCTGGTCTTCATCAACCATCGAGCGGCGACGTTAAACCCCAATCTTCGTCAACCGTCGAGCAGTGATGTTAAACCCTAATCTTCGTCAACCGTTAAGTGGCGACGTTAAACCCTAGTATTCATCAATCGTCGAGTGGCGACGTTAAATCCCGGTCTTCATCAACCATCGAGCAACGACTTTAAACCCATGTCTACGCCATTCAGTGGTCGAACGGCGACCTTAAACCCATGACTACGCCAGCCATCAAGTGGTGACGTTAAACCCATGTCTACCTCATTTAGCGATCAAGCGGCATTCTTAAACCCATGTTTACGCCATTCAACGGTCGAGCAGTGACCTTAAACCTGAAACTTCAATTGGCATCAAAGGCCGACCTAGAAATGCTACTCAAAGGCAATGATTTTCACTATAAGGTGGCCTCTCAGCAATCCTAAATTGATCGATCGGCTATGAAAATGGATAGTCCGTTGCCAATCGGAAGGTCATGGATCCACACTAGAAAGCGCATTATGGTAAGTGGTTTGCAAACTGACAAAATGAAAAGGAAGAGTTGAACGGCGCAGAACAAAGGAGTGATATTAAATAAAAAGGTTCACCAAACAGGTGACCATTCATTAACACTTGCAAAATTTTACAAGCCCAAAAAGGTAGTACAAAAGAAGACAGGGGTATGTGGGAGCAGGCTCAGTCAAGGTAATCCAAAACATTATCGGACAGTGACTCAACCATCTTGTCTCGGCTGATGACCTTGTTTGTTAGAGGGGTGGGAATATAGCCACTATCCTTTAGTTGGTCGAGCGTCCTGTCAATCGCGAAGTTAAAAAAGTAGAGCCCCAATCGGTGACCTTGTCGTTGAAGGTGTCCGAGCAGAGATAGGCCCATTTCATGAGCTCAAATCGCTCGGACTCCCCACCCTGATAAGTCTCGAGGGTCATTCGAGATGCCTACAGCTTTGCCTTCAATTGGGCCAGCTCCTCATCCTTGCCATCAAGCTAACCGTTCACTGCAGACCGATCGGCCTACTTGTCCTCTCGCTTGACGTTCAACGAGGCCTCCACATCCTTCAGGTTTTGAGCCAACACCCGAAACTCCTTATTTTTTATCTTCAAGTCTTCGATAGCCCGGAGCTTCCTGGTGTTGGTTGAGTGTGTTGGTACCCCAAGATAGTTTTGATGTGATCAAACAAGTTAAGTTAGATCCTGTTGTGTTTAACCTTTGTCTAAGTGAACAAGAGCACAGGGTGTCGAGTAAAAGACGCAGATAGTGAGAAGGAAGGCACGGGAGAGAGCCGACGGGCTCGGTGCATCTGAGGGACGAGATGCTGTAGAAGAGTTCACCGACAGACGAGAAGGAGGTGCACGGTGTTTTCGAGGGACGAGAAGCCGGAGCGGAAGCTTGCTCGAGAAGGCTAGAAGTTGGGTTCGGGTAAGCCCTATTTCTGATGGACAAAATCACCCAAGCGAACGGAGCCGGAGCAGAAGACCTGGACCGAAGTAAGCAGAGCTGAAGCTAGAGGCTCAGAAAGAAAGTCAACAAAAGGTTGACTTTCACCTTCGGGGTGCCCGGAACCATTCTGGGCGCCAGAAGTAGTCTGGGGCGCTCGAAATCCTTCCGGGTGCCCGGAACCCAAAACTAGCCAAATTCGACATGACATGTATCGTTGTGTCGGGGATAAAATCACATCTCATTCCAGGCGCCTGGAACCCTTCCAGTCGCCCCGAGCAGGACTATATAAGTAGCCCTGCTCCCGGAAGCTAAGAACAACAAGAAATATCTAAGCAACACTTGTACACACTTCCTTTTCTGTTTAGCTTTGTCATTTTGAGTTTTCAATGCTATAAAGAGGCTTATCCGCCTGAAGGAGAAATTAGTGCAACTTCATCTGCCTTGGATTAACAACCTCCCGAGTTGTAACCAAGTAAATTTGCTATGCCCCTGTCTTTTATTCATTCTATATTTATGCAATTGTTATTTTAAGTTATAAGTCCGAGAAAGGTATTTTTTTGTCTTGATTTGTGCAGGGGTTATTCACTCTCCCCCCCCCCTCTAGTCGGCCTCCAAGGATCCTAATGTAGGACCGTTGGGCCGGCTAGAAGGATTGGTAAATAACCTGTCAATTAAAAACAAACAACCCTTACTCGAACGATTAAGCTAACACTTGTAAAATGAATTAAGCAGATAAATAAAAGCATGAAAGAAAAGACGAGGCACCAGATGTTTACTTGGTTACAACCGATGTGGTTGTTAATCCAAGAAAGATAAAAGCTCAGTAAACTCTCGAGAAACAGAAACTTAACTACAACTAAAGCGCAAGTGTTTGGAAATAAAATGATCGTGATTGTTGAGAAGCTTCGGACCAAGGCTATATTATAGCCTTGGTCGGGGCGCTGGAAGGGTTTCGGGCGCCCTAGGGGGATAAGATTTATCCCCCAGCGGTTGGATCGAGTCAGCTCGATCCGTGAAAAACTGACTCCCGGGCGCCGCGCCCCGGAGCCAAAAGTTAACCCAATTGACTTTTGGTCCGTGCTCTCTTCTGCTCGCCTCTGGTCCGGGTCTTTCTGCTCCGGCTCCGCTTGCTTGGGTGATCTCTGACATCCGGAATAGGGCTCACCCGAACCCATCTTCCGGTCTTCTCGAGCGTGCTTCCCTCCGGCTTCTCGTCCCTCGGAATTGCCGCGTGTCCCTTCTCGTCCACCAGCGTACTCATCCGCAGACTTCGTCCCTCGGTCGCACCCCGTGCCGACCTTCGCGCTAGCTGCGTCTCTTGCTCCACGAGCAATCTTCCGCTCCGGCTTTCGTACCTCGGAACCACCGCGCGCACTTCCTTCTCGTCTGCCGGTGTACTCTTCCGCAGCATTTCGTCCCTCGGACGTACAGCGTGACATCCTTCTCGCTAGCTGCGTCTTCCGCTCGAGTACCTGTGTTCCTAAGCTCCTGCACACTTAGACACAAGGTTAAATACACACAGGACCTAACTTAACTTGTTGATCACACCAAAACAACCTTGGGGTTCCAACAATCTCCCCCTTTTTTGTGTGATCAACCCAAGTTAAGCTAGGGAAAAAAAAATAGACATAAAACATAAACTAACTTATATTGCAATTAAGTGCAATAAGATAGAAAAAATTAAATTCCAACAGAAAATTTTAATTTTCAATTTTCTACCTCCTCCTAGACTTATACTTTCCCTTCTCCCCCTTTGATCACAATAAAAATGGGGTTTCAAGAAAAACAATCTAAGGGTTTGACACTTAGAAAAGTTATAGAAATCTATTTCAATGTTTTTCGGAGAAAAAATATTTCCAAGTTAAAAAAAAATTTCTATGTCAAAGAATGACTTTTGAAAATTTTCTAAGTTTTCACCAAAAATAAATCTTTCTAAGCTCAAAAATTTATACAAGAAAATTTTTAAAAAAAATTATAGCATAAAAAAATTTTCTATGCATTTATTTATTTATTTTATACTGATACTTATATCAACAAGTTTTAAATTTCCATTTCAATTTTTCATAACTTCTCAAATTACACTTTTTCAAAATTAAAGCCACGGATATTAAACATGCAATAATTTGTATCATGTTAATTTCTATTATTTTTTGAATTGCAACTTCAAAAAAATATTCAAATAGCATAGATTCTAACTTGATAAAATTTTTCGACAATATAAAAAATTCTTTCAGCAATGTGCAAAATTCGTTCGAAAGAATGCAAGAATTTTTTAACAACAAAAATTCTAATTTACAGGAATCTATTAACAGATTTCTTAATCCAAAACACCTTTTTGGTGACTCAATTTCTAAATCGCAAAATTCTTTCGAGAGATTGATTTGTGATTCGAAAAATTCTTCTAATTTGCATAATTCTTTTGTCAAAATATTTTTAAATTTGCAAATTTCTTTTGATAATATTTCTAATTTGCAAGACAAATTTGACAATTGATTTTCTAATTCAAAAAACTTTTTCGGTAATTCAATTTTTAAATCGCAAAAATCTTCAGGCAATTTTTCTATTGAATTAACCGGTTGTTCAGAAGGTAGAGACCATACCTTACTTACCTCGTTGGTCGTTGGTTCTCCCCCTGTTGAATTAATTTCTTCCGAAGATTCTTCCCCTTCATCGATCTCGGGATGTACTTCGGCTATTGGGGTTGTCTTGGTAATTTCTTCCGTCTCGGATTCTTCTGATGACGGCTCGATGTCTATTGAGGAGACGACTTCAACCGGTTCTTCATAGAGCATTAAGAACTTTTCCCAAAGTTCTTTCGCGCTTTTGTACTCTCCGACTCTGTCGAAATCTTTAGTTGGTATTGCGCTTAGAATGTGAAACTCTGCCCGAGCATTTGCCATGAACTCTTCACGTTGCTTCTCGTTCCAGAGGCGTATGCCGATTTTCTCTCCGTTCGTGTCTTTCGGTGCTTCATAACCTATTTTCATTATTAGAGAAATACCAATATCAGAGTTAAGGAATACCTTCATTTGTTGCTTCCATTGCGCAAAGTCTCCCTCGAATTTTGGCGGGTGAATGCTTGCACCGGCCATCATCTCGTTGCTTTAGTATACGGTTAATCCTTCTAAGGCGTCCTTGCTTTAATACCACTTGATAGTGTAGGACCATTGGGTCGGCTAGGAGGGAGTTGTTGGATAGTCCTGTAGAAATAAGAACAACCCTTCTCGTACGATCAAGCTAACAATTGTATAAATAAAGCTAAGTAGTAAATAAAAAGCAGAAAAGAACGAGGCACCAGATTTTGACTTGGTTACAACCGGGGAGGTTGTTAATCCAAGGAAGTTGTCGCACTAATACTCCTTCAGGCGGAGAAGCCTCTTACAGCGTTTAGGCACAGAAACAGAAGCTTAACTACAACTAAAGTATACAAGTGTTTGGAAATAGAATGATCGTGATTGTTGAGAAGCTTCTGGACCAAGGCTATATTTATAGCCTTGGTCGGGGCGCCTGGAAGGGTTCCGGGCGCCCTGGGGGGATAAGATTTATCCCCAACGGTTGGATCGAGTCAAAACTCGATCCTGTGAAAAAGTCACTTCCGGGCGCCCGGAAGGGTTCCGGACGCCCCGGACAGCTCCGGGTGCCCCGGACAGTTCCGGGCGCCCCAGAGCCAAAAGTCAACCCAATTGACTTTTGGTCCGTGCTCTCTTCTCCGGTTCAGCTCGCCTTTGGTCCGGGTCTTTCTGCTCCGGCTCCGCTTGCTTGGGTGATCTCTGACATCCGGAATAGGGCTCACCCGAACCCATCTTCCGGTCTTCTCGAGCGTGCTTCTCTTCGGCTTCTCATCCCTCGGAATTGCCGCGTGTCCCTTCTCGTCCACCAGCGTACTCATCCGCAGACTTCGTCCCTCGGTCGCACGCCGTGCCGACCTTCGCGCTAGCTGCGTCTCTTGCTCCCCGAGCAATCTTCCGCTCTGGCTTTCGTACCTCGGAACCACCGCGCGCACTTCCTTCTCGTCCGCCGGTGTACTCTTCCGCAGCACTTCGTCCCTTGGACGTACAACGTGTCATCCTTCTCGCTAGCTGCGTCTTCCGCTAGAGTACCTGTGTTCCTAAGCTCCTGCACACTTAGACACAAGGTTAAATACACACAGGACCTAACTTAACTTGTTGATCACACCAAAACAACCTTGGGGTTCCAACACCTAACAAGTGGTATCAGAGCCAAGACGCCTCAAAAGGACTAATCGCTGATTAAAGCAACCGAAATTCGCTAAGATACACGTTTAATGCATTTCCTAGAACCACTGAGTGGACATCATTAGTAGATGCTTATTATATATCTAAAGATTTAGAATCTGTCACATTAGAAGAAATGTTTTCAACATTTGAAGTCCATGAAATGATATACACAGATTAGAAGGAGCTGAAGCACAATATTGCCCTCAAGGTGAAGATGGATGAACTAGATTTTGAATCCTCTCTCGATGACAATGAAACAACGTTGATGGTAAAACAATTTAAAAAATTATTTAAAACTAAAAAATCTAACCATCTGCAGGGTAGAAATAAAAGAACAAACAGATGCTACAACTGCAATGAAGAAGGACATGTTAAAGACAACTGCCCTAAGTTAAAGATCAAGGATAAAGGAAAAAATAAAAAGCCTGTCCAATCTAACAAGCACAAAAACCTGAAGGCGACGTGGGACAAAACGTCGTCCGAATCAGAGATTGAGGCTTTCTCCGATCTTGCGTTAATGGCAAGCGATCAAGAAGATGAACACGAAGCAAGCTCGTCTGAAATGAGCATCGAGAGCATCGATGAAGAGAGAGCTACATCAGAAGGAAGCAGCAGTTCAACGGGAGCTACAGATAACGGGATCGACAAGGTAAGTCAGATACTATCTCTTCCCCCTAATAAATTATTCAAATTTGTTAAATTATTATCGAAAACGGTTGTGCATTAGAGCAAGAAAATAAGGAATTAATTTTAGATAAATCCTATTTATTAGAAGATTTTGAAAAATTAAAATTAGAAAATGATAAATTAAAGACACAAGTAAAAAAACTTAAAAAACCATATATGTTCAACTGTTCAAATTCAAAATTTTAAAAGACTAAGCTAGTATCTTAGATTTCACAAGGGTCAAATTAGAAGAATACCCAAAAGTTATGTACCCCCAAAATTTCTGATTAATCCTGTACGAAGGAACCTATATTGGGTTCCAAAAACTTGTATAAATTAAAGTTTAATTGGACTTAGGGCTTTCAGAGAGTAAATTAAATGTTTGATTTTCTTAAAAGGCTTTATCTAGAAAGTGGTTGTTGCTCTAATAACCAACAAGGCCTAGTATCTTGTCATAGCCTAGAAACCAATTAATGAAATAAAATATTTAATTGACTAACTGATAAAGTATTTAATTATAATTAATGTTTTAAATAGTTACTCAAACATTTTTATTACTTAAAAAAAAAATTTACAAAACTTAAAGTTTCTAAAAAATTATTTACGTTGAAATTTTTTTTTAGGTGATATCAAAATTATTTTCAAATTTTTCAAAGGTTTCAAAGAAAAAAAACTTGATAAGTTTTTCAAAATTGTTGGAAAATTATTTTTTTTAAACTAAAAACTTTTTATTTTTGAAAAATTATCCTTAGATTTTTTTTGGTACCCCATTTTTTATGTGATCAAAGAAGGAGAAGGGAAGATTAAGTCTAGGGGGAGGTAACTTAACTATTTTCAAATGTTTGCACTTTAATTACAAATTTATTACTTTTACTTTATGTTAGTTTACCCTAATTTAACTTGAGTTGCTCACATCAAAAAGGGTAGATTGTTGATACCCCAAGATAGTTTTGATGTGATCAAACAAGTTAAGTTAGGTCCTGTTGTGTTTAACCTTGTGTCTAAGTGTACAAGAACTTAGAAGCATAGGACGTCGAGCAAAAGACGCAACTAACGAGAAGGACAGCACGGGAGAGAGCCAACAGGCTCGATGCGTCTGAGGGACGAGACACTATGGAAGAGTATACGGGCGGACGAGAAGGAGGCGCGCAACATTTCCAAGGGACGAGAAGTCGAAGTGGAAGCTTGCTCGAGAAAGTCGGAAGTTGGGTTCGGGTGAGCCCTATTCCGGATGACCAAAATCACCCAAACGAGCAGAGCTGGAGCAGAAGACCCAGACCGAAGCAAGCAGAGCTGAAGCTGGAGGCTCGGAGAGAAAGTCAACAAAAGGTTGACTTTCACCTTCGAGGCGCCCGGAACCCTTCTGGGTGCTCGGAACCTAAAACTTAGCCAAATTTGGCGTGGCACGTACCGTTATATCGAGGATAAAATATTATCCCATTTCAGGCACCTGGAATCCTTCCAGACATCCCGAGCAAGGTTATATAAGTAGTCCTGCTCCCAGAAGCTAAGAACAACAAGAAAGATCTAAGCAACACTTGTACACACTTCCTTTTCTATTTAGCTTTGTCATTTTGAGCTTTCATTGCTATAAAGAGGCTTCTCCGCCTGAAAGAGAAATTAGTGTGACTTCATCTACCTTGGATTAACAACCTCCGCGGTTGAAACCAATTAAACATGTTGTGCCTCTATCTTTTATTCATTCTATATTTATGCAAATGTTATTTTAAGTTATAAGTCCGAGAAATGCCTTTTTTGGTCTTGATTTGTGCAGGGGTTATTCCCCCCCCCCCCCCCCCCCCTTTAGATGTCCACCAAGGATCCTAACAGAGTGGATCTTGGACTCGAAAGAGCTGGCTTGTTTATTAAGTCGGGCCAATTGAGTAGCTTGCTTGGCACTTTTTCTATTCTCCACGTCTAGTAGTTCGGAGCTCTTATTCAGATCAGCCTTCAGCTAGGCCATCTCGGTGCTTATATGCTCTATACGCGCTTGTGAGGCCGCCTCTTGGTCGCTCGGGAAGCGTAGCTGTTGGAATTCGTGTTCTAAGTAGGTGAGCCTATGGCACATGACTAGGCTCTCTACCTAGTACTGCAATGATGAAAGAATTATATAAGTCAAATGGGCAATCAAGAAGAAAGGTACGATATACATACCCCGGCGGACATCTGGGTGTGACTGTTAACAAGTTCCCCTGGAGCAATAATCATCGCATGGGCTCAGGCATCAACCTAGATTTGTGCGAGCGGTCCTTGAATTCTAATATGGTGCTCAGGGTGAGAGATGTTGGGTCATTCAGACTGCAGTACTTGTTCGTCGGTAAATGGATGATTGTCATTATTTGCATCTAGCTACTCGGGCCAAACGGATCTGAAGTTGCTCGACTGAAGGACCAAGATGCAGGAACTAGTCAAATGTGGGGCACCTGCACCGCCGACAAAGGCGATGGCATGAATGTGATCGGCGGCGCGCAAATCATCCCTTGAGGAATCTTGGACAGTGAGGGTGTCTGGTCAGATGAAATGGATGCAGGAGTTCTGCGTTCCCCTGCTCAGGAGGCGGAATCGAGGTCTCACCTCGCTCAGAGGAGGGTCGGGAGACGACCGTTGTTGGGATCTGCAATGTAGATGTGGCAGATCGGGTGGACCCCTCCGCTCGACGTCTCTTGCGGTGTCGTAGGGGCTCGTTGGAGGTAGCCAACTCTGAGTCAACTGCGATAGGGACCATCGACGGCTGAGCAGGCGGAAGGTCCATTGTGGAAGCTGCTGCGTCGCTCACGACTATCTAACTTCTCCCAACTTCGCTCCCCAACACATGTGTTCCCTCCTCTTCACCAAGCAGATCCTCTTTGGATCTGACCGATTGCAAACCACTGCTCTCCAGCTCAACTAGGGTCACAGCGTTGATGTCTACATCCATAAGCTTGCACTTGCCAGTCAGTCACGCTCGCAACAAGATTCGAACTGCACAAAAGGAAGAAAAATCAGTTAGAATCAAAGGTTAGGAGAAAGAAAGAGCATACCTAGGCTAGACGGAAGCTTTGTGTGGATCGGGATCAGGCCGAACACGTAGAGAACGCCCTCCAGCAGCAGCTTATGGATGTGGTACTTCTGACCAGCCATGCTTGAAGCTATGTGGAGGTAGTCCGATCGGCTCTTGTATTTCTTGAGTTCCGAAGGGTTCGGCACTTCTAATTACCAATTGGTCGGAAAGTCCGACCGCTCGGAAAAGTGAATAAAGAAGTAGTCCTACCAATGCTTGTTGAAGGATGACATCTTGTTAAAGAAGACTAGGCCCACTCGGGCTTGGAAGAGAAAAGTACTCTGCTTAGATAATTTGGGATAATAGAAATAGTGGAAGAGCCGAGGATTAAGAGGAATGTCGTGTAGGTGGAACAGGATGACGACCCTGCACAGTAGCCGAAAGGAGTTTGATAATAATTGATGGAGAGAAATGTGAAAATATTTACAAATAGCAGAAAAGAAAGGGTGGATCGAGAACTACAGACCAACGGTAAATTGGTCCCTAAAGAAGCATAAAAAAATCCAGCGTCGGTTTGTTTGGGAGGTTAAAAGCATAAGGAAGAGCGATTTGATAGTCAAATGTGTTGGTGCAATCATGCTCTGGAAGTTTCAATGTATTGACAATTATTTAAGTTTAGGTTAATATGTTGGATTTAACATACATTGTGAGTTTGCATATGGAGATTCTTGTAGGTCGGAAGACTAGATGCAAGAGAAGTACAGGAAGGTCGAGGAGGACTGGATTCTTGGCAAAAGGAAGTTCTTGCAGGTCAGAAGACCAGATGTAAGGAAAAAGAATTCCAAGAAGGTCAGGGATCGGATTCTTGGCAAGAGAAGCTCCTGCAAGTCAGAAGAATGGATGTGTGTTAAGCCCACTGTGTTTGTAAATCGATTCAGACATAATTGTGAGGCAAAATGCCTCTGAATCGATCAGCCGATCGATTGAAGGGAAGTCAATCGATCGGCCGATCGATCAGTAAGGTTCTGTGAAAAGAACAAAATCGTCTTGAGTCGATCAGCCGATCAATTCAAGGTATTGAATCGATCGGTGAACAATCTGTGCGAAGCACAGATTCCTCCTGAATCAATCAGCCGATCGATTCAAGGTATTGAATCGATCGGCCGATCGATCAGTGAACGATCTGTGCGAAGAACAGATTCCTCCTGAATCGATTAGCCGATCGATTCAAGGTATTGAATCGATCAGCCGATCGATCGGTGAACAATCTGTACGAAGCACAGATTCCTCCTGAATCGATCAGCCGATCGATTCAAGGTATTGAGTCGATCGGCCGATCGATTTAAATAGGCTCTGCGATTTTACGATGAAGCACTGCACATCTGAATCGATCAAGGTAAAATCCTAATCGATTAAGGTTCAAATCAGATGATCTATGTCGTTGATCTTAACGTGACAACACTCAACGGATACCTTTGAATCGATTGAAATACAAGCCCAATCGATTCATGGCGACGGCTACGTGAGAAACGGCTAGTTTTCTCGACGTTTAAAAGCGTGGAAGCAAAAGAAATCTGATTATCCAAAAACAAAATACTGTTCCATTGCTCCCAAAGGTTTTCAGAAATCCTTCAAGTGATCAAGATTTGAAAAGTGTTCAAGCTCTCCTCTCTGCCACTTTCTGAAGTCTCACTTGCAAAGAAGAAACCGGTTAAAGTTTGTGATCCTTCTTCTCTTCTTCTATGTAGTGTTTGTGATCTTTACTTTGGAGAGGGAGAGTTGTAATCTTGTAAGGTTTCTCCACCTTCGGGGTGATTCCGAGAATGAGGGTTTTGATAGTGGAAGAGTGGTGAGTGGTGTAGATCCTTGGACTAGTCACCTCCTTGAGGAGGTGGATACCAAGTAAATACAAGAGTTAGCATTGCCTTCAAGTGTCCGCTGCGAAAGAGTAAATTGATCAAGAAAACGAAGTGAGCCATTCCCCCCCCCCCCCCCCCCCTCTAGCTCAACTGATCCTAACAAGTGGTATCAGAGCATTGGTTTGCTTTTGAGGATTCATCGTCAAGAAAGCACAAGTTAAAGAGCTACAAGATGTCATTGAAGGAGGGACATAGTACTTCACGACCACCATTTTATGAAGGCAGTAATTTTGCTTATTGGAAGAGCCGCATGGAACACTATCTCATGACCGAAATTGACATGTGGTTCTCAATCACGGAGGGATTCACGGCGCCAACCGAAAATGGAAGAATGCTTGAATCATCAAGGTGGACCATTGAACAAAAAATGAAGGCTCAAGCAAATGCAAAGGCGATTGTGACTCTTCAATGTGGATTAAGCTTGAAACAACTCAACAAGGTTGGACCTTTCAAGAGTGCCAAGGATTTATGGGACAAACTCATTGAGCTAAATGAAGGCACCAAGGATTCAAGAATTGCAAAGAGAGACCTCTTGATAAATCAACTTCAAAATTTCACAATGAAGGATGGAGAAACGGTAAGTTCACTACATGGGAGGTTCAAGGAACTCTTAAACAGTCTTCATTCAGTTGTAGAGAGTGTAGAGAATCGAGATCTCATAAGGTATGCTCTGAAATCTTTCCCAAGAAACTCATTATGGTCATCCATGGTGGATGCCTATAGGGTATCAAGGGATTTGTCAATAGTAAGGTTGGATGAATTATTTTGTAAACTTGAATTGCATGAGCAAGCTAACACAAGCCACAAAGAGAAAGGTATAGCCTTGGTTGCAGGTGAAAAGAGCAAAAAGAAGCACAAGGAAAAGAAAAAGGAGAAGGAGTCATCTTCAGAATCTGAGCAAGATAGTGATAGTGACAGTGATGAAGAGCTATCTTCTAGTGAAATGGCGAACTTTGTTCGAAGAATGATGAGGCATTCAAGGAAGTTTGACAAAAAGGATGTTAAGAAGATTTTCAATGATGAAAAGAAAAAAGGTAAATCTCTTGTGGATTCTAAGACTAAGACTGATGTAATTTGCTATGAATACAAGAAAAAGGGGCACTACCAAACGGAGTGTCCAAAGTTGAAGAAGCAAGAGGAAAAGATCAAGAAAAAGAAGAAGGCTTTGAAAGCCACTTGGGATGACTCATCATCAAGCTCATCGGAAGAAGATTAAAGGAAGAGCTCAAAGCACATGTCTCTCATGGCCTTAAGTCATGTTGAAGATAGTGAAGATGAAGATAGTCATGCAGAGGATGTGGAGTCTTCAAGTGAGTCATCATCTAGTGATGATGAGGCATGTGCCAAGGGGGGCATCCAACAACATGGTTCGTAGATAGTGGATATTCTAAGCATCTGACGGGGGATTCTTCAAATTCTCATCTTTTAGACACAAAAGTAAAGGTACCATTTCTTTTGGTAATAGTGGTGAATTAAAAGTTATAGGAATTGGAGATATTAGAATTTCGGAAAAATTTGTAATAAAAAATGTGTTATTAGTGAAAGGCATGGTCTTTAATCTTTTAAGTGTTAGTCAACTATGTGATTCGGGTTATGGAGTTGAGTTCAACTCATCTCAATGTCTAATCAAGCATAGTGAACTAAACACCAATATTTTCATAAGCCATAGAAGAGAAAATATTTATCAAGTTGAACTATTTGGTGCTACTAATGTGTTTGCTAAGTGTCTCATGTCTAAAGAAGAGGAGACGTGACTTTGGCACCGGAGACTTGCTCACACCAACATGAGGAATATCAAAAACCTTTCAAAGGAGTTGGTGCAAGGATTGCCAAAGTTAAAGTTTCAAAAAGACAAAATATGTGATGCATGTCAAATGGGTAAGCAAACCAAAGCTACTCATAAAGGTAAAAATGTTGTAAGTACCTCAAATGCTTTGGAGCTCATTCACATGAATTTATTTGATAGTAGTAGATATATTTCTTTAAATGGTAGTAGATATTGCTTTGTGATTGTGGATGATTACACTAGATATACATGGGTATTTTTCTTGAAACATAAGGATCAAACTCTAGATACCTTGATTGCTTTTTGTAATAGAGTAGAAAATGAAAAGGATCATAAGATAAACAAGATAAGAAGTGATCATGGAGGTGAGTTTGAAAATGATAGATTCCCAAATTTCTGTATAGAAAAAGGCTATAAACATGAATTTTCCATCCCTAGGACTCCTCAACAAAATGGAGTTGTTGAGAGGAAAAATAGGGTTTTGCAAGAGGTCGCTCGGAGCATGTTAAATGAATATTCACTTCATAGTTTCCTATGGGCCGAAGTAATTAATACAGCATGTTATGTGCAAAATCAAACATTAATACATAGGTTTATAGGGAAAACACCTCATGAGTTGTGATTTGGTAAACCACCTACAATTAAGCATCTTAGAGTGTTTGGGTGTAAGGTCTATATTCTAAACACCAAATATCACTTGGGAAAGTTTTCCGCTAAGGCGGATGAGGGGATCCTTGTAGGTTACTCAAGTTATAGCAAGGCGTATCAAATTTACAACAAAAGATCAAAATTAGTTGAAGAATCACTAAATGTTGTCTTTGAAGAAAATCCTTCTTTGAACTCTATAAGAACAAACGATGAAGAAATACGTTTTGAGTTAGAGAAATTAACACTGGATGGAGTAGATCATCAAGGAGAAGAAAATCAAGAAAGTGATGGTGAGAAAAATAAATCTTTGCCACTTGAAAACAACATTGTTGGTCAAGTAGAAAAGTGTTCAAGCTCCGATCGGGGACCGGATTCTTGGCAATTATGCCCTGGAAGTTTCAATGTATTGACAATTATTTAAGTTTAGGTTAATACGTTGGATTTAACATGCATTGTGAGTTTGCAGGAGGAGTTTCTTGCAGGTCGGAAGACCAGATGCAAGAGAAGTCCAAGAAGGTCGAGGAGGACTGGATTCTTGGCAAAAGGAAGTTCTTGCAGGTCAGAAGACCAGATGCAAGGCAAGAGAAGTCCAAGAAGGTCGTGGACCGGATTCTTGGCAAGAGAAGCTCCTGTAAGTCAGAAGAATGGATGTGTGTTAAGCCCACTGTGTTTGTAAATCGATTCAGATATAACTGTGAGGCAGAATGTCTCTGAATCGATCAGTCGATCGATTGAAGGGAAGTCAATCGATCGGCCAATTGATCAGTAAGGTTCTGTGCAAAGCACAGAATCGTCCTGAGTCGATCAACCGATCGATTCAAGGTATTGAATTGATCGGCCGATCGATCGGTGAACGATCTGTGCGAAGCACAGATTCCTCCTGAATCGATCAACCAATCGATTTAATGTATTGAATCGATCGGCCGATCGATCGGTGAATGATATGTGCGAAGCACAGATTCCTCCTGAATCGATCAGCCGATCGATTCAAGGTATTGAATCGATCGATGAACGATCTGTGTGAAGCACAGATTCCTCCTAAATCGATCAGTCGATCGATTCAAGGTATTGAATCGATCGGCCGATCGATCGGTGAATGATCTGTGCGAAGCACAGATTCCTCCTGAATCGATCAGTTGATCGATTCAAGGTATTGAGTCGATCGGTCGATCGATTCAAATAGGCTCTGTGATTCTGCGATGAAGCACTGCACGTCTGAATCGATCAAGGTAAAATCTCAATCGATTAAGGTTCAAATCAGATGATCTACGTTGTTGATCTTAACGTGACAACACTCAACGGATACCTTTGAATCGATTGAAATACAAGCCCAATCGATTCATGGCGACAGCTACGTGAGAAACGGCTAGTTTTCTCGACGTTTAAAAGCATGGAAGCAAAAGAAAACTGATTATCCAAAAACAAAATATTGTTCCATTGCTCTCAAAGGTTTTCAGAAATCCTTCAAGTGATCAAGATTTGAAAAGTGTTCAAGCTCTCCTCTCCGCCACTTTCTGAAGTCTCACTTGCAAAGAAGAAGCCAGTTAAAGTTTGTGATCCTTCTTCTCTTCTTCTCTATAGTGTTTGTGATCTTTACTTTGGAGAGGGAGAGTTGTAATCTTGTAAGATTTCTCCACCTTCGGTGTGATTCCGAGAAGGAGGGTTTTGATAGTGGAAGAGTTGTGAGTGGTGTGAATCCTTGGACTAGTCACCTCCTTGAGGAGGTGGATACCAAGTAAATACAAGAGTTAGCATTGCCTTCAAGTATCCGCTGCGAAAGAGTAAATTGATCAAGAAAACGAAGTGAGCCATTCACCCCCTCCTCTAGCTCAACCGATCCTAACAAAATGGAATTTTGTAAGCGGCTCTCAAACTCTCAGTGTCGCCACCTTCGAACCTAGAGTCGGTGGAAGTATACCAGAGCCCAGGGACGGCGACAGGGGATAGCGAGGAGCTTGCCATCCAAAAACAGAGATTAAAGAAGCGCAATGAAAAGATCTGATTGAAAGTGGGAGGAAGCTTACTGGAAGATTGCTAGAGAGACAGAAGAAATGAAATGTTGCCGAAGAACTCGAAGACGAAGGTGCCCGAAGTAAGGAAGAAGGCGATGCACGCAAGGTTTATAAACCTCGCAACCGATTAACTTGAGCCATCCAATCCAGGGTTGTGAAAACCTAGGAGAAGATCCAGTTATTGAATTTGAAAAGGCGCCTGTCACGTCGCTAGCGGATATGCACCTGTCACGTCAAACGTGTAACGGCAGAAAGAGGGGCACGTGGCGCTCAGCCACCAGACGACATTAATGAGGCTTCATTAAAAAGCATGGTCGCGTGCTCGGCCATAATGATCAGGGATTTGCATGACTTCCGAGAAATCTGGATAACGTCATGGCGCTTGGCCAAAAAGAGCAAGAAAAAGACTTTTTCCTAAGTGTTTTCGCTCATTGCCCAACCGCGCGTGGACATGCGGTTATCATGCTACTGAACGGTCGAGCACAGTTGGCTTTAGGCCTTGTGCCGAACGGTGTCTACATGACCAGTCGGGCAACACGAAGCCGAACGACGAAGGCGTGGAAGCTACTGCAGACTACTAGTCTAGTCAGTTAGACTTGCAGCCTCCTTCGACTAGACTTGAGGGGGAGACTTGTGGTGCGGTGATGGAGGGAGGACTGCCCGGTACAAGGTCAACTGCCAAGGTAGTGGTCAAAGTCAAGGTGGTCAACGCCCAGGTGTCAAAGGAACGAACGGAGGACAAGGTCAATGGTCGGTTGGGCGGTCAGGCCCCGACCGATAGGAGATGGGTCCGAGCCGACCCCCGTTCGGCTCGGGATGATGCGTAAAACAGTCGCCGCTAGAGACAAAGCAACAGGACATCGAGGGAGACCGAGTGTCCGAATGGGGAGAAGGCAAGTGCTATAAAACCATCGCATAGGGAGCCACTAGAGTCGACAGAGCAGAGGAGTCCTGGCAGCACGACTACCCCGTTCGGCCAAGCAGTGGGACATGACCGCAAAGCGAAGTCCATGTCCAGTCAGCGAAGTTGCCACCTCCCAGTTTTCTAGCTTCACGATTTCAGATAGGATCAGTGGACAAGAGAGTTTTAGAAATAGTGCATGCGAAAACCCTTTTCTAGGGCTCTTCGGGCGCCGTAATCGCTTAAGCTTACTCTTAAGCGATTACTGTGATTATCACATCAGCAACTTACTTCAAACGACTATATTTTTGAAGCTTAATCAACTAACCCAGTTGATTACACATGACTAATCAATTAGGCATGCTTCTATTTGCACAAGAATGGCCCTAAGCAATTAAGCTTCCCTGCTTATTCGATTACCGTAGCTACTATTTCCCACAAAAAAATAACCTTAATTGATTGACCTAATCAATTAAGGCTTTCTGAATCGATTGCCCTAATCGATTCAACTTCATTCTGTTTCTCATGACAATGAGTTTAAGTAATTAAGGTAATCGCTTAAGCTATGGTAATCAATTAGCCTAATTGATTACCAAACCCTAACTTCCAAACCTAATTCTAAGGTTCCTTTACCCAACATCTGGCGAACCGTGACCTATTAGGACTCTTTTTTGCCTAGCATCCGATCAACCTTGACCTGCTAGGACTTTTTCACCAAGTGTCTGGTCAGTCCTTTGAATCACTTGGACTTTTCTCCTCGTGTCAAATGTTCAATCAATCCTTTGACCCACTTGGACTTACCGTCTTGTGCCAAGTATCTGATCCTTCTTGACCCACTTGGACTTTTCATCTTGTGCCAAGTGTTTTTCATCATCCATGATCCACTTAGACTTCCACTCACTAGATGTCCGGTCAAACTTAATCCACCTGGATTTCAACTACCTAACTTCACTTAGTAGAATTTCGTCATTGTCTAGCTTAACTCACTAGGACTTTCCAATCTGCCTACCTTCACAGACTATGACTTTTCAATATGTTTAGCTTCACTCACCAGGACTTCTATCTACCTAGCTTCACTCGCTAGGACTTTCCAATCTACCTAGCTTTACTCACTAGGACTTTCCAATCTACCTAGCTTCACTCACTAGGGCTTTCCAATCTACTTAGCTTCACTCACTAGGACTTTCCAACTGTCTGACTTTACTTGCTAGGACTTTCCAACTACCTAACTTCACTCACTAAGACTTTCCAACTACCTAACTTCACTCACCAAGACTTTTCATATCTGCCTAGCTTTCCTTAATAGGGATTTCATCACCTAGCTTCATTAACTAGGATTTTCCATACCAAGTGTCTGGTCAACACTGACCCACTTAGATTTTCTTCTTCTATCAACCTTCCCGTTGGGCTTATCATTACTTAATCTCCAGTTAGGACTTTTCAGTCAAGTATCCGGTCAACTTTGACTTACTTAACTCTTCTACACATTAAATTGGTCAACTCTTGACCATAAGAGAATTGTACCAACAATCTCTGAAACACATATTGTCAAATATCTGGTCAGTCATGACCTATTTGACTCCTTCCTCTCATATTGTCAAACATCGAAACTCAAGCTCAGTCAATTCGAGCTTAGTCAACTTGGTCAACATTTACTAGAAAAATTGTACCAACACTTTCCAATTTTTGTTTTGGATAGTACTTGCTACCATTCCAGCACAAGGGTATCTAGTAGCATTTTTACTAATTAACCGAGCCTCAGATTTGATATCTCTATACTTAGCATCATTTCTAGCTTTCCATAAAAACCAAATGATTAAAAAAAGGAACACTCTCCCTTACTTGCCCAAAGACCAGCCCCGACCATTCTTCCAATTTTAAAAAACCTCCATTTACTCACACAAAACACCTTAGCAAAGAAAATCCAAACTTCTTTAGCTACTAGACCATCAAAAAATAGGTGCTCCCATGATTCAACTTCAGCACAGCATTGGCACTTTGATACCAGATTCACTCCTCTTCTTTATAGCATTTCATCTACAGGTAATTGTTTCTTTAAATACCTTCAGACAAAAACTGCTATAGTTGGAGATAACATTCTACTCCAGACTGCCACCCAGATTCCATGAGCGTGATACTTCTATATATCTTACTTGATTCCAAGCAGATTTCAATGTGAATTTACCATTACTAGCTAGTTTTCACATCAATTTATCAACTTCATCTGGTAATAAAGTTGTGTCGATCACTTTAGCTACCACCTCAACTTCTAACACAGCCTCTAGCTCACATTGAACTCATCCTCTATCATCCAATAACTTAGAAACCGTGAGCATTCTGCTATCTACATTATTTATCCCTAGAAAAAGAGGCCCCCTATCATGCCATGTGTCATACCAAAAATCCACTTGCCCCTTACCCAATCTCCATCCAATCAGAGTTTCTACTACAACTCTACTTTTAATGAATCTTTCCACCAAGAGAAGTATTACTTTTAATAGAAACGACAACTGGAGACTCCTTATCACAATATTGCTTAATTAGATACTATGCCCAAGGTGTGTTATGTTCTCTGAATCTAAACCAAAGCCTTAAAGCTACAGCAGAGGCAACGTCCAAGAGTTTCCTCACACCAAGCCGCCCTTCCAACTTTGGCTTGCAAACATCTTTCCATGTTATCGAGTGTATACTTTTTTTCAATTCTGTAGACCCCCAAAAGAAGTTGGCGAATATCATTTCTAGTTGATGGAGAAGACACAATGGAGGGAGTAAACCGGAAGCACATATATAGGAATGGATGACAAAATGCTTTGTATTAAAACAAGCCTTTCGCCAAAAGAAAGTCTAGCAATATTCCAACCAAGGAGTTTCTTTCTTTCTCAAACAATAGCTGATAGGATGCTGATTTTCTCATTCCTGCCACTATTGGAACACCCAAGTATGTTATAGGAGCAACATCTTCTGAAAATCTAATTAGGATAGCTATTTTATGTCTCCTATCCATTGAAATATTTTTAGAAGGAAAGAAACAACTCTTAGAAGCATTCACTTCTTGCCTAGAACATGCCATATAGAAATTCAAGAACTTCTTGACACATTTGACATGATTAAGGGAACCATTCATTAGGATCATGATATCATTCGCATAGGCTAAATGAGAAATCCTATACTCACATCCGGTGGCAAAATATAGTTGAGGTGAGCCATTGAAGAGCTGATCTAAACCTCTTGATAAAAATTCTGCCAAGATAATGAATAGAGGAGAAATAAGGTCCCCTTGTCTTAGATCTCTTTTAGAATGAAAGAAACCTGATAAAGTCCCATTAATACTTACAGAAAACCAACAATTAGCTATGCATCTTTTGATTATATCCATGAAACGATCAGAAAACCCGAAAGCCTTCATCACATTAAGCAGAAAAACCCACTGCACCCTATCATTGGCTTTAGCCATATCCAGCTTCAATATCATATTCCCACCACAGACCCTATAATTTAGCTTATGATTAAGCTCTTGTGCAAGATGAATATTGTCAGAGATTAGCCTTCCTTTGACAAAACCACTCTAAGATGGAGAAATCAGCTTGCACATTACTGAATTTAGCCTATTAGTAATCATTTTTGAAACAATTTTGTTAGATACATTACATAAGCTAATAGGTCTAAAATATTTCCATTGTTGCATATTATTATACTTTTGAATTAAAACAAGAGTTGTAGGAGTCATACCCCTTCAGAATGTCCCACCATTGAAGAAGTCCAAAAGTGCCTCAAGCACATCTTCCTTGATAGTCTCCCAACACTCCTTATAAAAAGCAACACAGACCCATCTATTCCAACTACCCTATCCTCATGCATATCCCAAACCAATTGCTTAACCTCCTCCATAATTGGATTTTTTTGACAAAGCAATATTTTCATCAATGTCAATGCTAGAATATGTTCCATACCATCAATATGTAGAACCTCTACCTCATTAGCTAACAAGTTCTCAAAGAAAGAAACCCTAGAAGTTTGTATAAGCTCAGCTTTTTCCAAACATGAGCCTCCCTCCCAGATTCTAAAAATTCTCCTTGATACCCTCCTTTTTTGAATCAAATTGTGGAATAACTTTGTGTTTCTTTCCCCTTCTCCCATCCATTTGGTAGTTGCTTTTTGTTTCCAAAACATTTCCTCCATGTGTAGAGTTTTAAACAAAGAAGCTTGTGGTTCTCCCATCTAAATTGTGTTCACCACAGAAGGATCAACATCAAATTTTTTCTCAACTGTAACATACCTCTCTTCCTCCAACTTTACTTTGTCATGAATATTATCAAATACATCTTCATTCCACCATTTCAAATGGTCCTTAAGTCTTCTTAATTTGATCTGCAATTTTTGACCATGTTTATAATAGGGTAACATCCAATTCAGTTTCATAGTAAGGGAAAAATTATAATGTTTGATCCACATCTTCTAAAACCTAATGGAGGCTCTAGGAGGAGAAGAAACTGAAATATTAGTCAATAAAGGGCAATGATCAAAAGTTGCTCTGCTCAAATGCTCCACCCGCACCACCAAATCTTTATCATTCCAAGAAGGAGAAATTAAAATCCTATCTAACCTCTTCCATATTCTCTTATTGGTCCAAGTAAATCTATCACCAACAAACCCAAGATCCAACAAAATTGATAGCATCAAGAAATCATTCAATTCTTTAATAGCTGTCAGCCTTGACAGAACGCCATTTGATTGTTCATCAATACTGGAGATCACATTGAAATCTCCTCCCACCAACCAGCAAACATCATCAATAGGTTTAACATCCAACAACCTTTCACCACTATTACATTTGGCATACACCATCGAGATAAAAATACTACTAGGAAGCAATTGAGAGCTTATTTTGAGATGCATAACTGTTCATGATCAGCTAAAATATCACAAACGATATTAACATCATGAAAAAACCAAATTTTACCAGAGTAATTAGATATAGCTGATTCCAATCCTAATCCTCTGGTCATTAAAGCCTCATCCAACTCAATAAATAGTTCCAGAATGCCCATGAAATTTAAATATTAAATTTCTTTTAAAAAATGAACCCTTCTCATAGATGCATCATTCCCTATTCCTCTAATATTCCAGATTAAACTAGTCATTAAAAATCAACAGAGCTGGACATTCGTGCCATGTGAGTTTTACGTCTAGTCATCATATTATGTATTCCTGGATCCCAATCTGGCCCCTGTCTAACTGCACCACCACTAGACTCATCATTTAGAGAGGATCTGCCTTTCTTGATCACAAGATTATCCAAATCCAAATCCTCCATTTCAACAAAAGATTTAGAAATATCAAAACTCCCCACATCCTCCTCCTCTTCCGAAGAAGTAGTGATCACCCCCAGAACAAAATCATCAATAGACAAAAAGCTATGTTCCTATAACAATTTTTTTCCCTGTGCTTTACCCTTTCTCTGTGGCATATCATCCAACCTTGTCTTTTTTGAGATTTCAGCCACAGCTACACCCTTCCCCCTATATGCCTTTATTGCATAAGAAATATCAACCCCAACCTCCTAATGTACCATCTTCTGATTCACAATTAATTCCTCTTCTCTATCTCTGATATTGAGATTATGTAGATCCAGCACATTCTCCTCCAAATTTTTCAAAATCTGGAAAAAGTTTTCAACGGCAAAATCCTCCACAAACTCAACCTATGGATCTAAAATAGATTTTATTTTTTCTTTGGAATCCATGCTTGCTTCCCTGCTCCAGCTTTCAAAGACACTACCTCAGAATCCCCTAGGTGAGCTTCTGCACCCTCTTTAGGTATACCTTCCAAATGTTTGTCCTCCTTCAAACCCCTGGGATCTTCCCCCATAGTAGAAGAGTTCTATTTCCCAACACCCCAAGCTAGGTTTGGATGATAACCTTTACCATAACATTCCTCAACTGAATGTCCTAAATGCTGGCAGTGTAGACAGTATTTAGGTTGGCGTTCATAGATCACCTTTTGTAATCTCCTGACCTCTCTAATACCAATCCAAAAATCTTCAATCTTTGGTTTCAAAAGATTGATCTCTACACAAACTCTCGCCATTGTTAGCCTAGAGACATCAACTGTAGCTTCATCAACTTTCAGAGTCCTTCCAACAATATTCGCAGCTGCAAACAATCTCTTTTTGTAGAACATATGTATGAGAAAATCGGGGAGCTAGATCCAGACTAGAACCACAGAGGATTTAGCCTCATAGGTGAACTTCGGCGACTACTTAAAGATCTTCATAAGAATGCCCCCTATATTCCAAATCCCCCTAGTCCAAATCCTAGTCATATCCTCAATTGATGATAGGTAGATGAAAACATGCCCAAACCTCAAAAACCTAATATTGTAGAAACTGGTAGGCCCAGATTCGCAGAGGATTGAATAATCGTTGCCTGATTTGGTCTCGACCCCAAAAATTTTCCAATAAGAGCAAAACGGAAGGCATTAGACATACCAGAAATCTCTTCATCCGTGTAGAATATTGCAGGTTTTTTATTGTAAGTTGTGGCTCATTTGTAGTCCTCCCCACTTCATCGAAACTTTTCTTCGCCACCTGCGGCGACGCCGGCTTCACAGATTATGCGTATGAAACCTTAGACAATAGGGACGACATCTCCTGTGCAGTAGATCTTGGGATAGAAAGAGGGTGAAATCGATCTGGCTCCGGCGCCGACTATATTAGGTCCGCTCTGGATCACTCAATCTCTTAACTGAGAGTATACGATCGAACAAAAGCCATTTGCAAAAACAAGATTGAGGTGGATGAGGAAGAAAGAGAAGGCAAACAGAGTGCAACTACTGTAGTTTGATCCTCTAACATGACAACCTGTTTAACAAGTTAATTAGTAAGAACACAATGAAACGTCAACTAATAAGCCTCTGCTATTTGGAAAAGGTTCAGTTAATTAAAATACAATGTTCTTAAGTACTTAGAAAGGTTCACATGAAACCATACAGATCATTCTTCCTATGGTCCAGGAAATGACATTCATAGTTAAACATAATCCTGCTTGGTGCATTGCCATCCAAGAAGAGAAATCTGATGATTTCCAGATTCAATCTCTTCATATATATATATATATATATATATATATATATATATATATATATCTTCATATTGGAAATTTTCTTGTAGTGACCATGTAACTATATATATAATTGTCAGCTACTGGCTGGCTACATCGGTTGTTGTTTATCTTTTTAGACTAAAAACTGGCCAACCAAGAAGAAAAAAACAGAGGTCGGCTCAATGAACTAGTCGCCTTGATGTTAATCAGAGTTATTCACTTGCCCAAACACAGTCAGACTGATGAACTCTGCAGCTGAACCAGTCGATAATGTCTGCCATAATCTCAACGCGTTCAGGTTCGATAAGAAGATCATGTAGAAGCCCTGGGTATAGTTTGATGGACTTGTCGGTCGAGGAAGCTTCATCGAACAATCTTTGAGAACCTTTGGGGTCGGTCAGATCGTCGGAAGTCCCATGGAGCACTAGGAAAGGGACAGTAACTCTGTACAGATTCTGCTTCAGGTAGGCTGATGAGCGCAAGATCTCATAACCAGTCTTGACTCGGACAGAGCCAGTGAACACCAGCGGGTCGGTGTACTTGTGCTTGAGGGCTTCAGGATCGCGGGAAACTGGTGATGTGCTATTACTTGCGCTGCTAAATTGGTACTTCGGGGCTAGAAGACAGAAAACTGGAGCTACTATTGTCTGCCAAATAACATGATATAATGATCAGGCTTTTGCCACATGAATTTAGTATCATTTTCACCAACTCATTTTACGACTATCATGATAATGTTTCTATTGCCCAAATAGACACAAAGCCATATCAAAACAAATGGACTATCTTAGCTATGCAGAAAACTGGTGTGAAATTTGCTTGTATAAAGTGTTGGATTTAATCTTGTTATTCAGTGGGCTTACGTGCTATTTTGTAACATACAGATTCATGTCATTACGGACGAACTCAGTAAGTGATCTAATCAATATTAATTGCGGTTTTGTGGTATTAGATGTGGATTTATATGTACAATACCCGTTAACCTGTATTTTATTATTATTGATGGTGGATAATAGAATTAGGTCTACTACTATATATAGGTCATGATCCCCATAGGATTGGATAATTTTGAGATCTCTCGGCTTTCCATTGGTGAGGAGAGTACGACGCTGACCATTCCGCTATATTAAGGTTCGTCATCTATTTCACTTAATTTAATTTATGTTGTAATTTTCGATGTTAACTAGATCTTGTGCATAATTCTTGTTCCAGTTCATATGGTTTACTAGAACTTTTTTTAGAATTTATGATTAAGAAAACCTCCTTCATAAAGAAGATTGAGCTCATTCAGATCATTCAAAGTTAGTAATGACAGTTTCATCTTCAACCACAACTAACCGTTATTATCGGATGTGAAGGGTGAACATAGACAGCCGGTGATGTCAATGCGATACCACTAATCCAGCCTTCTATCTTTGGATCACAAATCGCCTTCAAACATGCATGACAGAAACAACCACGATAAATGTATAGGTTCCATGGTAATCAACAAATAAAGGTGCTTTAAATGTATACATGGCCAACATGTGAGATATCATACCTTCAGAACAATAGCTCCACCGGTTGAATGGCCGAAGCAAAAGCAAGGTAGCCTAGGATTCTCTGCCAAAACCTTTTGCAGAAATGCTTTCTTTTGACACAAAAATAGAAATGATGAGTGTATATATAATCTTGCCACAAACTAAAGGCAGTGGCAACAATAGGTAAGAGTTCATACCAAATCACTGATTGCATAATCAAGGGAATCAACATATCCATGCAATCCATCACTTCCCCCATGCCCTGAGCGACATTTACAACAGGTACAAATAAAAACAGCGTTAACAATTAAAGCCTTTATGTGTAAGGTGATACCTCTTCCTATTTTAGTAAATATATCCTGATTAATCTGTCTTTTTCAGTTAAATATTTCATCTTCGAAGTTGTCTTATGTGCAGCTTCAAAATGTCCAGGCATAGCCACTCTCTAATTATTAGAAAATTTTGCAATACAAAAAATGAATACTAACATAAAGTCAAATCTAAATGTTGAGAGATGCAGGCATGACCAAAATGTGTCAAGTTGAAATCTCATGCTTTTTATTAGCTTGATATGCATGCTGCTAGAACTTGTATTTATAAAATGGTGCAGTGCATCATGAAAACGCTGTTTTGTTAGCTGAAGTACATTCATAGGAAACCATGCTTATTTGATCAAGATTACTCAACCAATATCTAAGAACTAGCTAACCTGACTTGTCTCAACCAAGATTAAAGCCAATTTGAGCCAAGTCAAAGGATGGTACTTTTTGCAACCTGAAAAACCAAATTTAGCACTACGGAAAAACTAACATAACATCTGAAACAATAGTCTAGTTTCACTAAATACACTGGAACAGATTAGAATCTATTTGATTATGTATGCAACTGTACAAAGTATAATATATTAATTCATACAAATAGGTAAAGGGAATTTTTGCAAAATTTCTTAGATCAAGTCAAAATGCAACTTCAACAAAACTTGAAAGATTACAGTCAGCAAAACCTTCAAATTAACTAGTAGACAACAAGAGAAGAATTACAAATAAGCAAAGCTTATGTCAAATAAAGACATACACTATAATTTTGTTTATTTGTGTATTCATATTCAAAATCTAGACTTATACTTGAACCTTGCTTCCCTTGCATTTTTATAGTAGAGATTCGAACTAGGAAGTATACTCACTAGCAGAATTACCATGTAACTCAAAAAACAAATACTACCACAATGGCTTTTTCACAAAAAAAAAAATCATCTCCTTTAAACTCCGCAGATCTCCAATTTCTGGTATCTCATTACAAGATCATTGGATGGCAAATTTTCATTGTAGATGGTAGATTAGGGATTTGGCATTGTGATAAAAAATAATTTTTTAGACACAACAGATATTAAGACAACCATCAACCATGCAGTTAAAATACTTCATTTCCTTTTATTTGTTCTATTCCAAGAAGTTCACTTGGTTTACTAAACAACAGTTCAAACCAAACAATAGTTCTATACAACTAGTGTAACTGATTATCTAGGAACTTCCGGTGCTTGTGGCTATACCATTTGATCTTAATATCCTCGATTGTACCAAAGTATCAGATAGTTGAATGGTCAATTAGGACATTTGAATGCTTTTTTCCTTTTACTTCAAATTAGCATATGTTTTCACTTGGTTACCTAAAAACAATTGAATAGAATAATAGAACAAATTCCAGAGTGAATTTTGAGCATTAGTGATAATCTATTTCAATAACAACATCCTAGTATAATAGATACTGATGATGTATTCTAGTGCCTCAAATGACAACGTAGACCACTTGGTTTCAAAGAATACAATGGCACAACATAACTTAGTGCCTACAATCATGGTAGTTTAAATTGTTAGCTGAACCTTAGGATATTACAATCTTATAACCCAATAGATTCGGATAGGCTCATATAAAACAATTTGACTCTAATGACTAATGGCTAACGCCCAATGCCTAGTGTGTGCTTCCCTTCCCATGCAGTAGGGATCCTCTGGTCCGCAAATTATGGACCAGGGGATGGTCCCTTGCATGAGGACCCTTGATTTGGATAAACTCCACCTTTAAATAGATGGGTCCATCCAAATCAAGGGTCTAAAAAAGTGGATCATCCTCTAATCCTCAATTTGCGGACCAGAGGATCCGTCCTCCTTCCCATGCAGTATCTCAGTCTCAACAAGGTTCATAAGATATTTATATTATAAGATTTATAGCAAACCATTTAAGAATGTCTTTGATTATATTATAAGATTTATTTTAACTCCTAATTAGAAGAATCATTTTTAATTATTATCATTATTATCATCCATGTTATGTTTATCATTCATCTTAAACATGTTGTTTTACATAATGCTGGAACACTTTAAAATTGTATTTTATTTTTCATATATTTGTTTATGTTTCAAGATATTAGAATGCTGATGTTTAAAAAAACTTGTATGAACCTCTTTTGGTTCCTAGGTTGGATCTCTATCTTCACTATCTTGCCTACAATATAGCACATTAACTTCTAGAGTAAAAATTTGCACTTCCCCTTTTACAACCAATCGAATATTAACAGTACCGATATTGCTTTGATAACACCAAGACCAAATTTAGTATAAACGAATTGCCTAGACCATCATGCGTACAACCAACAGAATTCCCAACCTATGACACCAAGCTCATACCATCAGAAAATATCCCCTCAAAAGACAGCTCGCTTAGTGTGTATACATAGTATGGTTTGACTTGTGCAATTGAATAACTGAAACAACTGCAAAAAAAAAAAAAAGTATAAAACCGTAAAAAGGCTGGAGAAAGCAATTACCTATCCAATCCATTGCATATACTTTAAAACCATTATCGTTGAGCTTCTTTGAGAAGTGGTCATATCTACCACTAAAACAAAAATAATTCAGAAATATTAGAAAATGATCACTTCCATTCTCAACAAGACGTATGGTATTTCAAACAACTTTGATACTTTAGATAATTGATACTTACCTGTGTTCGTTCAGTCCATGCAACAAAACCACCAAACCCCTGCACAATAATCAGTCAATATTAGGATAACAAGCAACATCCATATCATATTAAAAGCAATTAATCTAGTCTTGGATCTTTCAAAAAATGGATATTAGGAGGATTTAAAGAAAAATGCACCTTCAATCCCTCTACAATATGTCAAAGCTTTTCAGATTTTCACATAAAATCGGTGTAATTCAGTCAAAAAGACATCTTAGCAAGGATCCATGTCAACACTAAAGAGAATAAATCATTATAATTAATTTCAACTATATCTTAAATGATTGCAATCCATTTTGCTGAATAATCGGGCACTAGAAACCTAGATATTAGAACTAATTTTCTAGAAAGGGCATTACTTTCTTATATTGGTCCAGTTAAAAAAATTGAAGACCAAATTCATTATGCTTACGTGAATGCATGTTCAATTACAAATAAATCAATACTCCCTTAGAGCACTAACTTCACCTATGGTACTCGCTATTACATAATTCCATGTCAATATCAAGGAGGAAGAAAACAACCGTGTATCTTCTCCCAGAGATGAAAATATTATTCACAAATTGACAAAATTATTTGAAAAGCACAAACAGAGGCACAAGAGTGAAATCCGGATAAAACTATATAAAAAGGGTAAATTTAGAATTGAAACAGGCCATCCACATAAAAGAATATATATATATATATATATATATCAGGAAATTTATGAATCACGGCCTACCTCGTCTATATATATATGAATCACGGCCTACCTCGTCTTCGTGTTTAAAGGAGTCCAGGACTGTGTGAAAAGAGTGTCTCCTCTTGCCGTCGTGAACAGAGCGACCTCTCTCTCCAGCCCCCCCTGCTGCCTTGCCTCCACGACCCGCTGGATCGCCAGCGCCCTACGCCACGCCGAATCTTGCTCCCTCTGTCTCCGCGGCAACATCGCCGCAGGCACTCTCACCACCACCCCGACTCGGCCGCCCTTCTTACTCGACTCCGCCCGACCCTCAACTTTCGACGCACGGACCCACCGCCACCGGAACGGGAGGAGCAGAAGCAGGGCAACACCTCGAAAGAGGAGCAGCAAGCCCCTGGGCGCACTGAGGAACAAGAGG
Organism: Zingiber officinale; assembly: GCF_018446385.1. Lineage (NCBI taxonomy): Eukaryota > Viridiplantae > Streptophyta > Magnoliopsida > Zingiberales > Zingiberaceae > Zingiber > Zingiber officinale. The sequence goes on from NC_055989.1 coordinate 69,133,191, forward strand.
GAACCTACACGGCCGCTCGCGCCGGACGTCAGCATCGCCGGATGCGCCATTACCTCCGCCTTTACCTCGATCCAGATTTGGTTCTCGAAGGGATCGGATCGCGAAACAGCGAAATGCGATGAAGAAAAAAGATGGAACGGAGGAGACGATCCAGATCGAGCCTTCCCTCGACAGATTCAAGACGGCGACTCTGCTAATTTCTTCAGGATTCCAATTCAAATGGCAACAAGGAAAGAGACGAACCAACGAGACGGCGGGAGGATGCGTAGGCTCTTAGCCGCTGTCCGTTAGCCCTGTTATAGACGTCGTATCGAGGACACGGGTACATCGGCCCACGAAGCGTAGACCGCAGTTAATGGATTGTTGGGGTGGCCCCGAGGGATCGTGAGTTGGTCGATTTCGGGGGTAGTGACTAACGAAGTGCCCGATTTGGATGCGAAGTTTTGTGGTTCGGAGGTCAGCCACGTTTTCGGACCGACGCGCACCGCGGGACACGTGGCCCGACGCGGCTCCCAGTCGTCGCGATTTTAATTTATGATAAAAGCATAAATTTTTGAAATTTTGAAATATTCAATTTGAGTATCTTCAAATTAAAAATTCCATAATAACTAAAGAATAACACAAAAAAACGTAAAGAATTTATAAATCTAAAATTAGAAGTGAGGAAATAAACCTTTTAGTGACAAAAATATTTAATCAGATGATAGAAAATAGGTAAAAATTAAAGGAATTCTGCTCTTTTTATATAATTTTATATTTTTTATCATCAAAAATGGCATTATCTAATCTCTTTTTTTTTAATCAAATTTTTTATTTTTTAAAATTCAAAAAGTGTTTATTAACCCTAATTCATATTCATGCAAAAAAACGTAGTATACGAAGATATTGAAATGAATGCTTTGGTCGGAATCTTACAAACAAAAAAATATGTACTAGTTAGAGAATGTTGCTAGGTTAGTAAAATTAAGTAAGGTCAAATCTCGGTAAAGATAATGGTTAGTTTTAATTTTCTGATTTATTCTCATCGGGCACCGCCGATTTTACCTTTTTAAACTCTATGACCGGTTTATAGAGGTCATTTGAGAAAAAGGGTACTCAATAAAGTTTAGAGGCCATTTTGGTAAAATGCGATTATCACGTGCGCATTGCTGCGATCAGTCCAGTCGGTGGCTGCCTCGTGTCCTGACGGTGGTTCGGCGTCCGCCGGGAGCCGCCGGGGCGGCTTCGATGTACATGGCGAGTGCTGCGAACAAAGCCGATCGCCGTTGTCGATGATCATAATGAATTTCGCTAAGCATCCATCCCAAGTACTATACACGTCTTGGTCTTGGTCTTGATAGTGCAAGTAGCAAAGAATATGGATGGATTTCCTCCTAGTGTTCTCTTCTCTCGATCTCTGCTTGCGATCCTCTTTTTTTTATATTATTATTATTCGACATTCTAGGGATTTTTCGATATCCGATTGCTGCAACAGAAGAGGGACGATTTTAGAGATCATCGAGGCACTTTTCCGTATAACCATGGTCGCGAGGTACGCTTTCGTATTGGGAAGATTTCGATGGTTGCATTGAATTCTTAAGTTCTGTCATTAAAAATCGCCATTTGTTTAGCCAATACTGAATACGATTCCTGGATAGCTACATGAGTATCTTCTACACCTGTCGAGTTCATTTTGGGGGCAGTCATTGAAGTCTTTACTCTTTGTAATCCGTTTCTTTTTATTGAACTTATTGATTATAGAAACTATATGTACGATGCATACAAGAAAGGATTAACAAATTATACAGGAATAGGAACAAAACATACGTGATGGGGACCTTAAAAAAAGTTGAAGGGTTAATTTCCAGTTGTAGATTCGCCGAGAATTAATCTCAGACACTGAATATGTGATGACACCCAAGATTAAATCCCAGCTAGATCATGAAGCTTGTGAAAACTGATACTAGGATAAAAGCGAGGAGAAAATAAGATACTGAGGGGGCTTACTGAAGGGAAAAAAATTAAGCAGCAATTTATGTTTCTATATTTCATTTCCAGAGTGAGGTCATTTCATGATTTTGCTGAAGGTGATGTGGCTATGTCAATTATCTGACATACTTCTCTACTTTGCAGAAATTGACACAAGTTTGTGGATATCAGTATGGCCATCTTTCTGTCAAAGGAAGGTGGCTCATCATGGTCTTTTCACCTAGCAGTCAGTATGCTGTGGACCTTAGAGGGTATTTATAAGTTATAAACAGATGTCCAGCAATCGGGATTGATCCCTCTTGTTAATACAAGAGTACACCATTAGCTGTTTGTGTAAGTTGCCTCTCCACCTCATAAATCTAAGGTTATGGCTTTCTCTAGTTACATATCAGTTGTATCACATGCACCTATTCACCAATCTCATTCATGCCCAACTAAGGTACTAGAATATGATATGGCACATTCACAGCAGAAGTAACAGCAATTTAGTCAAGTGACTCTACCTTTGGAGAAGAGTCTTTAAGTATGAATATGCATCCCCAACAGCCCTTTTGTTAATGACTTGGAACATATCTGACATGATATTAGCTTTCAGAAATTGATTTTGGGATGGAATCATACTGAAGCCCCAGACATAAGCATCTCGCTTTGTGCAAATATTTAAACCTTCCACAGCCATGAAAATATTTAACTTCTCACATATGACATTATTAAGCATCCTTGCAATAAATTTGTTTATTATCATAGCCCACAGTTGGTAATAGTTTAAAATACAAAATATGATGAATTATAAATCTAGTATTGTGATATTTTCAATGCTATTAATCTTATGCTTTTTCTGATGAAATTTTAACTAATGTTCAATATAGAGTGGTCAGAGATTAAAAAAAAAACTCCTCTTGGGAATAGAATTTGAGAAAGATGAAGGGATTATTTGTATAAACTACTCAACATATACTAAATAGTAACTTCACTTACAGTTAGAATTTTATAAAACCTCTAGGTATTATATTTTGTTTGTAAAATTACTTTATTTTCTTTTTATAACATCTATCCTAGATGAACTTTCTAATGTTATCCATATGAAAAATTTTATTTAACATGTTATTTGTTAACAATATTGTACTAATAAAGGATATTTTAGTGGTAATAAATTAATAATTTGAGTAATGGAAGTGCACTATAGAAATTAAAACATTAGTGTTAAACAGAACTAACGCAAAATCTATGAAATATAACTTTAGGAACTATAAGAAAAGCTAAGTTTTTAATATCTTTGATTGATCATTAGGTAAAGGCGTTTTGGAGCTTTATGTGATTGTCATATGCATCACAGATTTAAAATTTAATCAACATTATTTTATGTATGAGATTGTTGTACAGAAGAAACAACACAAAATAGTTAATACATGAGAGAGAGAGAGAGAGAGAGAGAGAGAGAGAGAGAGAGGGTGTTCCCATCTCTTGTTTTAATCTATCTAGTCAATTTTGCTGCAATCTTTATAGTTGGTTCACACTTTTTTGGCTGATGTTGTCTGTGATTATGTATTTGTTTGACTTTTAGTTTAGGTTTCTGAAACATACTTGCATTGATCTTTATTCCATTTTGTCTGATTCACTGGACTGTTGACACTTACATTGGAGGATAAGTCTTCTATTCTCCTTTTTTTTTCTGGTGTTATTTCATTTGGTTTTTCCAGCCTGCAGTAGAAACCCTTGTACTATGGACAGTATCATTTAGATTATACTTCCAATAATAATCTTGCTTATATTTAGGAGTAAAATGACCAACTATGCTAGTTAATATGCAAGAGTTGAAATTGGAAAGTAATGCTGGATCAGGGAAGAACTCCACTGGCAGAAACTAAACAATTCAATATCTACCTGACATGAACCCTCAGGGCAAATTTGCTATACAACAGTACAATAGAGTTATAGAATACATTTTACACACACACAAAACAACAACCAACAAAAAAAAAATCTTCTCTAGACCACCTGGACTTGTTCAATATGAAATGAATCAAACTCAAAAGGACACGCCCACTGAGCTCCGGGTATAGTGCCTTCCACGCCGGCGGCGAAAACTGAACTTTGCTTCACCTGATGCAAGGAAGCCCTCAGCCTCTGGACCAAGAATACACTCCGGCGGGGGTGTAGGGTAACGTATACGGTCATGACAGTAAGAGTATGTTATACGCTTCTTTCGGAACTTCTCCATTAACAGCCTTTGATCTGCTGACATGGTGATGCCATTGTAGACATCATCATTGCCCATGCAGATTGTTTTATGGTCATTAGGATTTGCAGCGCAGCCATGTAGCATAAGGTCAGCAAATTCAGCTGTGTAAGGAGCAAATTTGTAGTTGACCTTATAGCGACCTCCAGATGTGGCCCAGGTGGACCCATCCCATATGGTAGCATAGAGGGACATGGGCTTCGCTGGGTAATCCCCACCCATGATTTGGCTCTTCACCAATTCCCTTATGGGAATGTTGTCTATGTAGAATCTGCATGAAGAACAGAGTGAAATTGATTGCTTAGATCTGTAAATCTGCAAACAGTAGATGCATTAAGCTCATTTCAATATAAGAGTGTGTCTGTCCTTTTAATCTATAATGTTAATCCCTAGGAAATCATTCTAGAATCAAGTGGATGACTCCGATGCAAATCCTCTAGTTATTTTTCTATTTTCTTGCAAAAGAAAGCCAGGTTAAGGACAGTTTCAGGAACTAAGCAGCTACAATATTGCTTGTAAGTGGTACAGCTAGCTTATAAAGTATTCACTTTCCTATATAAATAAAAATTAAAAGATAAAGAAAGGAACATGACCAGAAGAACAGATCACTAGATTTGGAAATAAAGGGTTTATTATGATCCAGACTAGCTTCTCCACTTATAAGATAATTTATGCAAAAAGAGAAAGAAAAAGGAATTACTCTAGGAACAAATCATAATATTAGATACTCAATTTATCAAGCAGAGTGGTTAAAGTATGCATATGGCCTTACATGATCCTTTGACTGCTCCAGAGGATGGAATACTGATGGTAGTCCTCTGTGGGATCAAACCAGAGTTCATATCTCTCTTCCCTTCCTGTAGATATGCTTCCGTTCCCATAAATATTGGTCTGGACTCTCCATTCCCTCCCTCTTATGTTCCCTAGGAATTCGAAGTCCAATTCATCGTGTGTCTTCTCAAATATATCTCCATTTGACATCTGCATTTAATTCAGAAGCATTTAGGTACACTGAAACTTCAACGATAAAATTTATGATAAACTTGTAGTAATGGAACTAGTTTTACTAGAGACAAGCTGTTGTGAGTTCGGTAAGGAGGCATGGATGTTCCAATAAGAAGAATTTGGGCAAGGGTAAACTTTGTTAAATTTCTAGGATAAGATGATAGGACAACAGAGATCAGGAAGAAGAGAGGGTTCGCAGGTCAATGTGACAAACAAACAGAGAAATGAATTAAATTCTTTCTTCGAGAAATAGTGGCATACACTGTTCTTCAAGAAATAGAACAGGACCTTTATTTCATAGAAAAATAACATAACAAATGACAGCACTTTTGCAGTGGAAAGAATCACGAGCTTTATTAAGGGGGTAGAGCATACATAGAAGGCCACGACAACTCCTGCAGCATAATCTGAAGGTAATTTGATGGAACCACTGAAGAATCCATGGAGATAAAGATCTTGTGACGCGAATCCAGCACCTAAAGCAGCCATCAACTGTTCAGCTTCAAAATCCGTGCATCTTGAAAGTAATAAGAAAATTCAAAGAAACTAATGAGGCATAGGCAGGAATATAAAGGAAGAATAAACAGTAAGCACCAGTTCTCTGGTCTAGAGAGATGTGAATATTTCTTCCATCGCCATGAAGCCTTAGGTTGGAGTCTCCAAATAGCTGTGTGTAGCCTTCCTCAAAGGAGAGGGTGGTGAGGTTGGGCAGCTCTGGGAGACCACTAGTTGCATTGCAAATGTACAGAGCTGAACCAAGCAAGAGGATGAGGAGGAAGAGTGATGTCCAAGAAGAAGAAGAACCCATATCTTCCTTTAGCTGTCACTGCTTGTTTCAGTAGGTAATCTCATTAAATAGGCAACACTCCCTTTCTCTTATGTTTCTTGAGAGAGTTGGAAAAGGAAGGCCTAGGTGTTGGAAGGTGAGCACGAGAGCTGGGATTTTATTGGAAGCTGAGAGATGGAGAGAAAGAGGGGTTAATTTATTGGAGATGTGATCGAAATCCTTTATCTTTTTTAATTGTTGTAATCTTTTGTCACATTCACATACCTCGATGGAGCTCATAGAATGGAATCTTTGTTAGATAAGCTGTAGTTATAAGAATTGAATGCATTAATTAAAGCAGAGGTACTATGATTTATGTAAGGTTGCACTAATTGTGCTTTCTCAGTGTGGAAAGACCGTTCAATGATAACTGATGCTCAGCCAACCCTTGGTTATGTCACATATATGACAACTTGCTCTTTGTTGCAAGCTTCAGCTAGCCAACCATTTGGGGCTCTCTTATGCCCCTGTAGCTGATGCAACCCAACCACCCATCCTAATCTTATCAGATGATTCAGATCCAGCAAGTGCCAGCAAATTGCCTTAAACATCAGTAAGTTCCAACAACAATGTGCCGCTCTGCTACCAGAAAGCAATGATGACCCAAAAAGGAAGAACCATTATGTTGCACAATCCAAGGGTGTGAATACAACATACTTCTTTATTGCGCAACTCCATCAGTAATTACCAGTTCCCATCTATATTTTTGTAAGTAATACAAGTTGCAGTATCTAACAGAAAACCTATTTATTTCTGGTGTCAGACACGTAGCAGTTGGCCATTAGAATGACGTGGCGACGGGGCCCACGTCAGCAGAACTAGCCGTTCTGTGGCTTCTGTGTCACTGTCTGATAATCTTCTATTTAATCTATTATTTATTCACTTTTTTTTTCCTGTCTGCTAATTTGTTCTTCTCAAAATGCCAGCCGCATTAGAGCTAATGTACTGGAGGCCTCCACCTCGTGGAGCATACATAAGTATATAGTCGTTGGGATCAGAGGAGAAAAACCAAGGTACAGTTCAGGATGAAAATATTATTTTACCTACTAGATTTTTTTTTTCCATTGTATATTGAAGTAGTTGTCTGTTAAAATTGACAGGGCCAAAATTTGCAGGCGCGGGACTGGACCGTCCCACCCCCTTCTGCGTAATGTTTTAAGTCCTCTCGGGACGATTAAGTGGTTAGTACATGAGGTATTACCAACTTAAAATCTGGATTCGAATTTGAACGTAGTCAAGATAAATACCTTCCTCATGCCAAGAGCTAGTAGTCATCAGTAATTTACCTCCTCCGTATTTATCATAGGACGGATTGACGGGGGCGCTGGGATGATTTCCCTATTTGTTATCAAATTTAGATGATGACATAAATACATGATGGATGTTTTCAGGAATATATTGATTTTAGTTTGAAGTGATTTGGAGTTTTCTAGATTAATTAGTTAATTTAAACTGATGGAGTATTTCGGAAATATAGTTTGTGATTTAGGTATTATAAAAGTTGAGTACATGAGTGAGTAATACTGAAACATACGTACGCGATTTAGTAAAATGAAGTTCTGAAAAATTCAAAAATCAGGGGTGTATGTGTTTTGATAGCCTGCCTGTTCGATCATATGCCTCAGCCAAATGCCAAAAGACTGTGTAGATATCCTTCTAATACGCCTTGGGACCATGCACTGAATGCTTTGATGTTGGATGATAAATATACATAAAACCTTAGATGGTGGCCACCATGAACTTTGACTTGTTGCTCCAATGCCAGCCAAGCGTGTGGCCCCACCTGCACACCCTATCTCATTCATGCCTTGTCGTCCTCCTCAAGCCATGCATGCTTGCCAGTGGCTAGTGGATTAATTAGGAGGCCAAATCGCTAGTTCTGGGGAGGGAATATGGGAAAGAGGGTGGAGGTAGGTCGTTTTCTGTGTTAATAATAATGCATAGCTGTGGGCTGAGAAAACAACTGTCCAATACAACTGTACGCCAGCTAATCGGCACGCAAAGGTGCTTGCCTCCTTCAGTTTTCTCTTTGTTGTCTGTATAGGTTTGTGTGACTTTTTGTTTCAGGCCTGGTTTCTCAAATAAGCCGGTTGATTCAACTGGAATTTCACCACACAACCATGCTGAGTTGGCTTTAGATTTTTTGATTATTTTTTTTTTAATTTAGATATTTAATTTTTACTTAATTCTAGGTGATCAGTCTAACCTCACGGAAGCTTCTCACTAGTCATCAAGGAAAATTAGAAAATACAAATAAATCTTAATGGACGACCCAGCATTATAAGTTTTTCAAACTTCCCAGATGTAATGTGCCTGGATGAGATTTGAACCATTATTCCCTAGGGAGCTCATTTCACCTCTTACCATCACACCATAGTCTCAGATAGGTTTTTGGGTTACTTGAGCTTGTCTAGGATGGCTTTGGAAGTATTGATATGCTCATGATATATTGTGGTTTGACTATTCTCCATGGGTATAGTGTAGTGGTAAAGCATTTAGAGAAATAATAAGAGAAGTAGGGTTTGAATCCTAAACTGGAGGAATATTATGAAGGTCGAATTCTAAGTGTGCATAAGTTGTACTTCGAATTTATTCGGTAAGCGAACCAAGAGGAAGGTCATGTATCTCTAGAATTAGTTAGGTGAAGTCTGGACATCTAAATTATTATTACAAAAAAAAAAAGTCTTTGACTACTTAGTCATGATCAACCTCTTAGATCTAAATGTGTCGATTGGGTCTTGTGATTAGACCAGCATGGCACGATTTGCATCGTGCTGGACTTGACCCTACTTGGCATGGTTTTAGTCATGTCCAGTTCGGATGAATGCAAACGGGTGTACATTTATCCAGACTAATGGTGATCGGATGCATGGACCTATGCTATTAAAGGACTAGCTGGAGGCACACACCACATGATGAGGACCCAATAGACTACGATACAATGACATATTGAATGGTAATAGCTTGGTTGTGGGAGACATACATGGTTCCCGGGAGGATTACTTCTAGTGACACAAATATATCGGATGACGGATGACACCCTACTTGCATCGGGATTGACACATGTTTATTTTGCTGTATTTAGTTGGGTTAGTTGACAATGATCCATTAGTTGTCAGGAGGGTATCCATGAGGTTCTGTAGTATGTATGAGGGTATGCACACATGTAATATTCCCCTTGGATATTAACTTAGATATGATACGTCATCAAAAATAAACATTTATTTCTGGACACATGAATGAAAAAAAGCTTGACATTGTTTGTAGGTTGAGTCAAGCCTGGCATTGCTCGTTAACTAAGTCGAGCTTAATGTTTTATTTTATAAATTATTCAAATGTAATGATTTTGATTTTTAAAGATTTTTATTAATTTAAGCCATTTACAAAATTGAAACATTATTTTTTTTAAAAAAAACAAAGGAGGTCTAAAAGGACCTGACTTAGCTCTAGCCGAGTCGAGCTTGTGTTTGGCAAGACCCTAAGTTAATTAGGGGCATGTCTAGCACAACTTGAATCAGTAAGTCGAGCCCAACTTAACATGACTCCTTATGCATTGCCATGAGCTCGGGTTGTACCTAACCCAAACACGGTCCCATTTCCTTCTTATGTCATTGGATTTGATTTGATATTAATCATTCATAAAATCTAATCCAATCATAGCCTATCTATTTATCCATTTGGATTGTGCTTTATTTTTCAATTTAATTCTTTGAACCAATCTTATTTTTAACTCATGTAGCCTATTTCCTTTTTTTAAACGCGACTTAAACATTTTAAATAAGCAAAAATACCCTTAAAACTTAGGACTCTTACCCTTTGACCTTTCTCCCCCTATTCTCTAACACCATCACTTGACAAAAGAAAAGGGTGGCATTGCAAATACATAGTATATTTGCTGCATTATTGTTTCATTATATGAATTGAGATTCTTGTGATAATTGGAGAAAATAATGACTGTTTGAGATTTTTATAGGATTTTAATGCACTAGGCGACACTTTGCAAAGGGTTAAACGACAAAGTCCAAAAATGAAATTTTGCTTTCTGAAAGACACTGATATTGAGACTGAGTGCTGTGGTTGAGGCTTCATGGGGCCCTTTATTCATTGGGAATCAGTATGGTACGGGGGACAAGTAGGTAGGGTAGTACTGCGGGACTCGCAGATCACATGCCATGGCCTGGCCAAAATGTACATTAATTGCATCCATGTGTGAGAGAGCCTAGAAGAAATTAAGAGGGGTCTCTCTGTTAATAATTTCCTTTGGATTTCATAACTAAATGAGAAACCGGTGTTTGATCATAGGTATATGTGCCCCTTTCTTTGTATATTTTATTTTCAGCAATAGACAAATGACGTATTTAAAATTATGGAATTCAAAAGACGTATTCAACTTTTTTTTTAAAGGACATGCTTTTCTCATTTTATTGTCTCTCCCATTAATCACTTGGTGCTGCATTCAAATAATAATATCATTGTGGCATTGAATTTTAAAGAACAGTATCATTATGGCGTTATATTTTAAAAAATAATACCATAATAGTGCTGTATTTCAGTACTAAGTGGTGTTAATTTCAACCACTACAGTGTTTGAAATTTCAGTTCTTTAAAATTTAGCACCATAATGATGCTGTGCTGTTCTTTAAATGAAGCACTATAGTTGACGGGAGAGATAAAATGGGAAATAAGCATGTCTTTTAGAAAGTTAGCTGTCTTTGAGAATTCCGCAACTGTAAATGGGTCGTTTGGTTAATTGCAATTTTATTTTTGATTTTTAATTGTTCACGGAAAGTGATTAAGGGGAGGAGTGGGCAATTCGATGTTCTGTGTTGGGCTTTAAAAGAGTTTTTCTTTTGTTTTTTGTTTTTAAATAACTTGTGCACCCAAAATGACGGTTCGCAACTTTCCACCTCACCTTTTTTTGACCTATACGCCATATTTTACTTTAATATTGGGAAAAAAGGAGAAAGCTAACATTTGCAAAAGATTTGTTGCAAGAACGGTAGTATATTTTACACTAAAGATGTTTGATCTTCCTTTAGAATTTTTTTAAACAGAACTACCAAATATTCTCTTGAAAGTAGTTAGAACCCAATGCATGAACACTTGAAAAGGATTTGTCAAACAAACACTTGCTTTATATTCATGCACTATTGCACTGTTCATTTCTATGTCTACCTTGCTTTTGTAATTTGTTGCTCGTGACTTGTCTTCTTCTCAGTCCATGATTCAATTAAATTCTATTCTTTTTGTGGGCTCAATGACGTTCGGTTCTTGAGTATTTAATCAATAGCGTGGCTTATGAGTTATATGGCTTAGGAGTCATGTGATTGTTTGACCACCACCTTCCTGTTTTGAACTGAACTTGGGGATAAGCATTATCTTTTCTTATTTCCTGGACCAAAAAAAAAAAGAAGACTTATCCACTCAAATTTTAGATGAAAAAGTTGATTGATATCTCCATTTACATCTTGTTTAGCTAAAAAATTAGAGCATCATATTGGTTTAAAGAAACATTCCTCCTTTGCATCTTTTCATTTTTCATATATTATTCTCTCTTTTTTAAAATTTATCATTTTATAAATTATTGCCTTGCTTTTTCGTGACGAATCAGCAATTTCTTGTGCTTTCCAACTATTATTTTCAGCAATAATTGAGGATTGATTTCCATCCAAAAAAAGAATTCATTGGATCGAATAATTGAGCTCCACTACACCAACCAAGTTCAATCTCTATATCTGTAAAGAAGTTGGGTATGTTCATTGCTCCAAAAGGTAGATTCTTGTCGATCTGGCAGAACTTAAAATTAATTTTCTCTTTTTTTTTAAAGAAAAGCAAACAATATGAAATTCCCTGATGATTCCTTCTCAAATTATTCTCATGGAGAATTATAGATCAAGTTCTGAAGTGTACATTTGATTAGTTGTTTGATAAGTCATAATTGTTGAGGCACTAATTGTTAAAATTTTCGGTCTCAAGTTGCATACTTGTCGGCCCAAGTTAGATGTCTGTAAACTGCCTAACAATCTATTACAATATCACAAGAAAACACACACATAGAAGTTAAGAACAATTATGATCTCATTTTTAATTTCATTAATGCAACAATTTTTTTTATCTCCCTATGTATGATTGTAATATAATACAAAGTATTCTATGAATTATCATCGCTTCGAGTTATGACCTCAATAGGTTAGTTCTTGTCTCTTAATACATCGCATGCTATTGTGTTGCCTCGACAATTACATATTGATCAATTATATGTTAAAATTACTATTTATGAGAAATGAGATGCATATTATAGTTGTTTCTGCACATAAGCCTTTGTTTTGCCTACATCCTTCTACTTCTTTGCACATCTTAGTATTCGCCTTAAGCAGCGAAAGCAAGTGACATTATCAATCATACTGCTTCAAGTCATACATAATATTTAGTGCTTCATTGTATTCTTCAAGGTATTTGTCACTCAGTGGATAAGAGAAGATGATCGATCTGATGTTTCATATTCTTTTAGTGCTGAAATGCATTGCACATATTTGAAGATTTATCTTTCAAAATAATACAAATTACTAGTGAAGTACATACCTAATCAATTATGTAAACCTACCATATGGTTACCCCAATATCTTGTCATAGAGAATACTAATTCTAGTACAATGAGTATATCCCCAATATCTCCTTCCATGTGTTTTGCTAGAATTAGTTGATCAAGTACTATGATCGTCAAATTTCCCGTGTCATGACTAATTAAGAAAGTGACCAGTTGGTTTGATTGACACAATAGTCGTCCCATATTCTCAGCTACTAGCTCTTTTCTAGTTCAGGGTTTAAAGTTTAAACCATCACCAAAACTCATCACAGCTTACTATTGCTATTGTGTATGTAAGTGGAGTAGATGAGCCTATATTAAATATGAAGAATGGTTCATCAAAGATAAATGCAAGCTTAAAGTAAAATCAAAACCTTATTGATCAACTGAAGTTACCAAATTTAATCTCCCGTTAATTTGGCTCAAAACTTGAATCCTCAATTGGGCTAAAGCTCCACCTCATCATCTTCAACAGAGATTGAACTTGGCACAATCAAGACTCTCACCTCAATTTTGCGGCCATGACTGCCCATCCATCCCCAACATACCTCGATGCACTGATGAATGAGCTTGAATTCCCAATGAGTGCATTGCAAAATCATGGAAGAGCCACTAAGCAATGTAGCATAAGCGTAGGGGAACAAACACATGATCAGTCCAAACCATGTGCTTTGTAGGCTTGGGAGCTGAGGAACTCATTCCAGCAGTACCTGCAGGAGAAGATTCTGTGAATTAGGCACGCAGGAGATCTATGATTCGCTGGTGTTGCTGCTTCTTTTGCTTTGTACTCACTGCAGCTGAGTTCATGTTTGATTGCTTACTCCAATGAATTCTAAGAAACAATGCTGTTTTTTTTTTCTGTTTTGATTTAGACCAAGCACATCTGCAGGAGAAATATTACTATTCAGAATTAGATTATCCAACAAATGGAACTTCTCTCAGGAAGAATTCATACAAGAAACTTCAGAAAGAAATCTATATTTATAAGCAGACCCAAGTCCTTTGTGCAGTTATTCATTTACTGAACATTATCACTAGAATTTGGAGGAAAAACACATACCAAACATGAGATGTTTTCATAGCCTTCTGGTTCTTGTTCTTCTTCTTCAGCTGCTTCTGGGATGAGGGAAATGGTAAAATTGTGTTGTATAGATTCTGGATCCAATCTAAATATGGTAAATGGTTATTATCTTGGATTCTCTCTTGCATGATTGCATTAAATAGTTGTTTGACTTTCTCCATATCCATGCAGTTTGTCAATCTGCAAATGCTAACTGTTTTTCACATGGCAGCGGGCAGAGGAAGCATGTCCAAATCTGCAGAGGGATAATTATTTAAAAAAAATATATATTTTGCAGAAACAAGATAGTTTCTCATGTGCTATTGATGCTTATCGCAGGGTTTTTTACAAGAGGAAGCATGTCCAAATCTGTCAGGGTTTTTTATTTATCTAAGAAGAAAAATATAAGGTTCTCTTTTCAAGAATAAATTGTGCCATTGATGCTTATTGCAGTGGCAAGCCAGTGGCAGGATAGAAGTTGATTCTTACTTAGCTTTATATAGTTGCTTTGATGCATTGAGATGAAGATATACTCACATTGCTCCCCCTTGACAATATAATTTTGAGGATCAAGTAATTAATTTCTTTTTTCTAATTTAGACTTCACATTAAAAAGATAATAATTCTCACCTGGGACTCTTCTATGACTCCTTCGTGCAATTTGAAAGAAAGATAAATCATGATAGGCTTCGTCCAACACTGAGAATTGATCCCATGACTTATTCTTAGGGGTTGGATTTTACTTGATTCATTCTGAAGATAAATAATCTTTCCTCTAAATCATTTATCGGATAAATTTAAAGTACAATTTATACTAGTTCAGATCTCCTGTCCCAAAAAGCTTCTGTCCTCGTATCTCATTCCCTAAACGATAAAAAAATAAACAGTAAAACAAGTTCAAAATGTGTGACGCTAGACGAAAACAAAACCCATGCTTTACCCTCCCAAAAGTTCGTGCTTTGCCCTAAAATCTTTCCTTCCAAAACTGACGATTCCCTCCATCAACGATTGCTAGCAGCCCCAGCTTCGTCCCCTCCCTTTGTCGACGACAACAACTCCAGCTTCGTCCCCTCCCTTCGTCGAAGATTTCTAGCAACTCCAGCTCCGCCATCTCCATTGTGGTCCTCCACCATCGGAGCTACAGTGATGATAGCATCGTTGTAGCTCCGACGACCACCATCACGTCTCTGAGGTCAACCGTTGTTGCAACTCTATTGCAACAACCAACAGGAATGAGATTGTTTTGGGGCAGCATTTTAGGGTTTTTATTTAGGATAAGTTAGAACTTAGAAGGATCAATAGAATGGGCTATGCCTCAAATTTAAGAATTTAACTATTCTAGAAGTAAGTTCTATTGAATATGTGCTCCTTTCCAAATAGGAGAACACTCAAATTTCTAAAAAAAATGAAAACCTAGCATATTATGAACATACAATATCATGTATTGGGATTGTTAATTTTCTTATGTAATTGTTTTCTTGACAAATTTTTATTGTGTTACTTTTGCCTAATATCTAGATCTCAGACAAAAACAGGGCTACTTGAACTCTTCAATGACCTAAAGTATGTCTTCTTTGACTAAGACATCTATAGTTAATGAGAGGAATTGGAGTTTATGATATGTTCTTGCTTTAGTGGTTGCTCCAATTCCATTTTCTTGCTGCTGCATAAGTTCTTTTTACACCTAATATTATGAATATACATTTTTTAGTTATTTTTTTCAGGATCAAAGTAATTATCATGGAGTTGTCGTTGATTGAAACTACGAGTTGTCGTTGGTTAAATTTTGGTGCAAACGAAGAGTGTTGAGATGATGAGTTTGATATTATTGATGAGGGTAATAACAATGAAAAAGATAAATCAAGTATGGAGTCTACCATGTTATTGATGAGTTCTTAGTCATCTATCACAGAAAAATTGATGCAAAAAATGGGAATGAAATTTAAGACAGAAGAGGATGCCTATGATTTTTTTTTTAAATATGCTAAACAAGTTGGATTTGTCATAAGGAGTAAAAGTCACAATGATAAATCGGGTAAATTAGTTGATAGGATTTTTTTAGTGTAGTGCGCTAGGTAAAAGGGGAAAGAAAAAAATGAGATGTTTATATGAAATCAAGTCGTCCTGAAACAAGGTTTGGTTGTGAGGCTAAAATGAAGGTTAGTTGTCGAAAAAATGGCAACTTGAGTGTGGAGCAATTTGTTAAAGTGCATAATCATTATCTTTCAAGTCTAAACAAAATTCACTTCCACAGATGTCATAGGAATATATCTTCTTCTGCGGCAATATAGATTGAGATGACAAGTGATGTGGGAATCCCTCCAAAAATATCTCATGATCTTATTGTGAGACAAATAAGTGGGAGAGAGAATTTAGGTTTTATTCATCAAGATTACAAAACCTACTTGCAATCTAAAAGAACAAGAAATATGAGAGTTGGGGATACAAGAAGTCTATTGGAATATTTGCAGAAAATGTAGTTTGATGATCTTAATTTTTTTTTATGTTATTCAAGTTGATGAAAATGATTTGATAACTAATATTTTTTTGGTATGATGCTAAGATGAGAGCTGATTATGATAATTTTGAAGATGTTGTTTGCTTTGACATAACCTATAGGAAGAACAATGAAGGTCGTTCAATTACATTATTTGTAGGTGTTAATCATCATAAGCGATTCATAATTTTTGATGAACTTTATTATATGATAAAATATCTTTGACGTTTGAGTAGTTGTTTGATATATTTACTAAAGCTATATATGAGAAAAAATCAACAACTATTCTTGTAGATCAAGATGTAGCAATGACAAAGGATTTAGTTTCCAGATGGCTTCAAACACATCATCATTTGTGTATTTGACACATTTATCAAAATACCGCAATACATTTGAGTGGGATTTTTTTTTCAATTCAAAGAGTTTACTAAAGATTTTGCCTCATATATATATGATTTTGATGAAGAGGAAGATTTTATTTTAGCTTGGAACATGATGTTGATCAAGTATGCACTTGAAGATAATGACTAGTTGAGATGTTTGTTTCGCATAAAGGAAAAATAGGCTTTAGTATATGGACAACAAATGTTTTGTATGGATATAACCAAGGTTTAAAATTTTGGCCTATGTCGAGGTCTCAGATTGGAACGATACGATTTCGGTATCGTATCGTGCCGTGCCGATACAGTTTCGATATTTTTTATTTATATAGTAATTATAAGATAAATATGTTTATTGTGTATATAAAAATAAGTTGTATATTGATTTATTATAAGTTCTTAATTATTGAATAATTTAATATTGTTAGAAAAAATAATTAAAAATAATTTTATTTAAATAGAATTGATAGATTAATAATTCAAATTAAAATGGAAGTATCTATAATAATAATAATAATAATAATAATAATAATAATAATAAGTATATAAATTAATACAAGATATTACTTTATATTAATAATAATTATATAAATGAACTATTTATTCATTTAATTAATTATTAATTAAATAATATATATTTTAAATAGTAAAAAATATCAAGTAAAAAAATTTAAAAAAATAAAAAATATCAGAATATAAATATAATTTATTAGAATTTTTAATTTTTTTAAAAAAATTTAAATGAAATTTAAAATAATAAAAAAAATATATTAGAATATAAATAAGAATTATTATATATTTTTTAAAAATTTTAAATGAAATTTACAATATTATTTTTTTTCAGAATATTAATAAATAAAATTTATTTAATTTATTTTAATTTTAAATATATTTTTTATATATTTATTAGGGTTTATAAAAGTTTCTTCGAAATATCACACATCCTCCTTGGGAATTCTTTAAATTAATTAAATAAAATAAATAATTATTAAAAACAGAAAAAAAAAAAATCGTGACTGTACGCGAGATTGCACCGCGATGATCGTGGGCAATCCCGCAAGGGGCGGCCAGCGGCGCCGGAAGCGTCCGGCGACCCTACCGGACGCTTCCGGTGCCAGAGAAGCCATCGCGCACGACGCCTTCGGCGCTGCAGAAGGCGTCGCGCATGACGCCTTCGGTGCCGAAGGCGTCGCGGGACGCTGCCGGAAGCTTCCCGCGTCTCCTCTGACACCGACGGAGGCGTCCCGTGTCTCCTCCGGCGTCGCCGAGACTGGGACGCTTCCCATGCCGGTTTCAGCTGCCCGACGGAACGATAAAAATCGTCCGTACTGGGAGGCACGAAACGACATTTCAAACCTGGATATGACTACAACCCAAAGAAGTGAGAGCATGAATAGTATTGTGAAAATGTGTGTCGCTTATCAACATAAGTTTTTAGACTTTTTCAAATCACTTCAAAAGACTACTTGATGATACTCCTGAGACATACAAGTGTTTTGAATAAGAATGATACAAATCTCATGATTCTAGTGTAGAAATTTGTGAGGATGTTGGCTACATACAAAATATAAAGTTCTCACAAAAAAGAGTTACCATCATATAGTTACAGTTGATTCATCGGGTCAAAAAATTAAATGTAGCTGTAGTAAATATGAATTTGCTGGGATTTTGTGTTCTCATATTTTAAAAATATTTACAATGAAAAATATCATGAAGATCCCAAGTGAGTATATATTAAAAAGGTGGACACGAAAAGCAAAAGGTGGATACTTTGGAGTTATTGATTCAATTGCGAACAAAGGTAGTTTGGATCCAAAAATACTTAACAATATACAATATAAAGAATTGAGTGAATTGTATGTGCAATTGGTTACCAAGGAAGCGGTGAGGGAAGACACTTACAAGGTTGTTAAAGATGGTTTATTGAGTATGTTTAAGATTGTAGATGAGAGGTTACAAGTTAATGAACCAACTGTCCAACACTCAATTGAAAGAGAGTTCAAAATTGGCGAAGCAAACTCTTTTGAAGTAAAAAGAATTAAAACAAAGAAGAAAACAATTTCCCGTAAGAGGTTGAAAGGAGATTTCATGGAAAAGGAAAGCAGCGAGGAAAATCAACCAAACTTCAACAATTGTTAAGGTTTCGCCCCCATTCTTACTAAAGTATTGTATATTTGAATTTATTTTTTGTCGTTACATTTGAGAAAGCATATAGAATTAAATCATTCTATTTGTTTGTATAACATACTATAGAAGAGCCTTATGAAAGTACATCCAATTGTCCAAGTGTAGAATATCAACGGATGATCAATCAAGTTAAGGACTATTTTAGTATGTTAAACTAAAATAATTATGTTATCACTATCTAAAACTATATTTTATTGTTTTAGCCTACAAATCATAGTTGTGTTGAAGGTTTGAGTATGACCGAAACTCAATTTCCACCACTTTATCAACACAATTGTTCCAAGTTCACTTTAATATTGTTAACCATTTCTCCTAAGATCTGATTTGTTGTATTAGTATACTTGTTAACATCATTTTTTTTCTCCAAGGACATCAATTATGTGGATGTTGCTACAATGGAATACGCATCAACCAAAGGACACCACAGAGTGATTGATGTCAATATAGGTAATGAAGCAAGCTATAATGGAATGCCGGTAGATATGTAATGAAGCAAGCTCCTCAAAACTCAAATATACATACTTCTTTGACTACTAAGCCAAGAACTTCTTCATCTCCGCCCTCTTTGATACCTTCTAAAGTACTTGTTCAAAGACTCACAACCTCTTATAATGTGTGGTTGATTCCAGATAAATTAGAATATTATTAAGAAAACTTTTGTGGTTACCATATTTTATGCTGCTATTGTGATACTCTATTTTTTTATGCAGCTTTTGTACATCTGTCTAAGAGATATTCTATGAACTTTCTAATTTCAACATTTATTTAGTGAGGGTTCTATGAAACTTGTACCAGCTACATATTTTTTATGAAATTATTTCTAATTTTATTAGACTTGGATCTGTTTGCATTAAAATCTTTCCTTAAGAGACATTCATTTAGATAATTGGTGTGATTATATGGTAGCTGTTCATGTCATTATTTTACTTGAAACTTAAAAAAAAACGCATAAAGGTCACCATAAGCTCAAACCCATGAGCTCAAATGTTTAGATTTTAATTTGCAGACAATAAACCTTGATTAGGTATTTATGATATAAAGTAATGATAATTAGATATTGCAGTAACAAATAGAACTGTTCATTAAAACATTTCCAAAAATGAATTTATGTAATATAAAAGATTATTAAAACAAATAATTTGTCATAGTAGTTGGTGAGAACTACCATTTTGAATTCTATTGGTGTACTGTTTAATATCAAACATTTTGATATTGATTTTCTACATTTCAAAGTATATATGATAAAAATACTGATGTAGATAATATCATAACAATAGTTGAAAGATAAGTAACATCCATTTATATCTCCGCATTGACATTCTGTTTAATCTTTCATTAGAAGGCATCACCTGAAACAACTAATAGAGATTGTTACATATCATATATGGAATAAATCTCATCACTGAAAAATGTTGACATCATTTGCTGGCATATAAAGATAACTACCAACATAATCTCTCTCGATAAAGGTAGAATAAATTTTCATCTAGAAATTACTAGCAAGAGGGATGCCACAAAATTAAATTCATCCAACAATTATAACAACGAAGATTACAAAAATTGAAAACTAGAATAATGTCGAGAATTGAATTCATTAATCGAAATAATGATACAAAACTTTTATCCATCCATAAATAAAAAAAACCAAATGTCGACATCATCCATAATTACATTTGTTTATCACATTACAACACTATCACTACTTATCCATAACAACAAAAAAACAAAACAAATATACATCCAAAAGAATTAAGTTCACTATCACTAATATCTAGACCATGAGCGGTATATTTTAATTTCTCATATTATGTCTAGGATAAGCAATGTGTTCACTTTCTGCCCTTGACTCCACTCTTGGTAACATCTTACAATATATATAACTAGTGTCTTCATTTAGTCTAGTATCATACCTCATTCACTTTAACCATACATACTGCTTACATCCATAATATAGTCTTCCTGGGTTCTTAATTGATTTAGAGACTAGTACCAATACTCTTAATTCATAGTCCTTGCATCGTACAATTTCAAATTTGGTATGGTCAATGCTGTTGTTACTTAACGATGTTATTCAATGGCAACCTAATACTCAAAAAAAGTAAAATTTGATAAAATTTAGTTAAACAATAGCAGTTTGTCTAAAAAAATCTTTTACTAAATTAGCAATTAATCTTGTGTTGTCTGATAGTAATGTTGAATCTAACTCATGTGTGTTTCGCCATCCATATAGTTTTTATTGATAGTTCTAAAACATGAAAAATATATAAATACAAAAACTATAAAACTCACAGTGATCTCCCGTAGTAGATCTTGATCTTCACTTTTTGTACAAAACAAAAAAAAAACTCATAGTGATGCTCGGAGAAGAAGATCAGAGAATATATCGAAGAATAATTTATCGTCGGAAGAATGATCATGAACAAATCGGAAAGCTCTTCAAGATTCGACGAGCCAAATCCCACTCTAATGGATGTTCTCCTCTTATAATCTTGTGCACACGGACGAACCTTGCACAAAAACCTTTCATGTATGGGATGAACCCTTTCTCTCTGACTTTGCACAAACCTCGCACATAACAAACCCCCCTTTTCTTCTTTGGCTTGGACGTATATATATTAGAGGAAGATGACTCTTCCTCTCCTTCTATTAATGGAGGAATTGAATGGGCTAGAAGATGAAGGGGAAGGGGTGTCCTTTCATCTTCTTAACTCTAACATCTCTCACTCCTCATCTAGTCACAAAGGTCATGTAAGTCACATAGACTATATTGTAATCAAGCCACAAAAACTAGAGCAAAATACTAATTAGTCACAAAGACTAAATAAGAACATCCAATCATACTTTAGGGAAAATGGTTTGTGCGACAACAAACACACTGAGCAATTATTGCTAAGAAGATTGTTGCACCTTACATAGTTGCTCTATAGAACGAATCAGAGACATTTTCATAATGGCACATAGCCTCTCTCCTGGCGGTACATATCTGTTATCTAGGAAACATCTAATCTCCCAGTGGCACACAACCATTATCTTGTAGATATCCATGTCTTGCTATTTACCTAGATTAAATAATCTTCATTTACATCAATATGAACATCTCTAATCCCTTATAATAACTATTATGTCAAGAGCATGTTTCATATTCAATATTCACAATAATTTCTATACATAACAGAAATGGGTCGAGCAGTGAATAACATCAAAAGATGCAAATCTATTTAATCTTCCTTTTTAGCTAGAATCTATTTATTCTAATCAGTCACTTTCCTAGTTATACTCCATTGACCGAATCATCCATAGCCAATAGGAAATATGCTAAAGTAGCAGACACTGATTATAACTTCAAGTAGATAGCTAAATAGTCGCTTAAGGTAAAATTAAGATTAACTTATAATGTCAAGGGTCTCACATAGTAGAGAAATAGGGATCCATTCTCCATTTCTCCTACTACCCTTCTTATCGCCATAGCACATGTGATATGAATCACATGCTATGATGTTATTCTCTTTACTAAAAAGAGCGCATAGTTTTCTCAAATTTTAACATCATATAGATTTTGATCTAGACATACCTAATGTATAATCCTGAATTTAACATATGAATTCTAATATAGTCTTAAACAGATCCAGTAAATGGTGGGTGCATTTACTTCGATCATTACATAAATAATCTCATCTCGACATAATTATCAAGACGAGCTTAACTTATAGTTATGTCTCTATTCACAACTACATAAGTTGTCTTATAAGTAATGATCTTACCTCTATTTATACTTAACAAATAGAGATGATTGTCCATGTGAGTGGACCAATCTCAACCTACTAACATGCTCATTGAGACTTTAATCCAAAATGTAACAATATATACACTGAATAGATCATGACATTTTACAATATATTACATTTTTCCAAGTCACAAAGACTTCTCATATCCTTGAAATGACTCTTTAGTCAATGGCTTAGTAAAAGGATCTGCAAACATAGTATGGGTATGGATATACTCAAGAATTATTATTTTCTTTCCCACAATATTCCTTACAAAATTATACTTAATTTTTATATGCTTGCCTTTGCTATGATATTTGGGATCCTCAGCTTGACTGTTACAGTACACTATAATAAGACTCTCACTATCCTCAACAATCTTCAAATGCTTTAGGAACATTTTCAACCAGACAAATTGTTGCACAACTAATGCACAAGCCACATAGCTTCCATTATCGACAAGGCTACACAAGCCTAGCCATATAGCTTCTATTATCGACAAGGCTACACAAGTCAAACCACTTGCAACTTCCATTGTCGACAATGCTACATAAACCTACTTCTTACTATTCCATAAGATGACGCCACCATTTAGCAAGAAGGTATATCCAGATGTGAATTTTCTGTCATCAAGGTCTCATGCCCAATCTACATCTGTACAGCCCTTCAGGCTCATCATAGATCCTTAGAAACAAATACAATAATCTGTTGTCCTTTTTGAAGTATTTTAATATCCTTTTCACTGTTTTCTAGTATTTCGATCCTGTGTTTAACTGGAAATGACTAAATAAGCCAACAACATAACTTATTTCAAGACGAGTACATAATATAGTGTACATTAAACTACCAATAACACTAACATATGATTTTTCCTTCATTTCAACTATTTATTCAGGGGTCTAGGGATACCTACTTTTGCTCAAAATAGTACCTCTCACTATAAGTGTCTTTTCTGTTGGTACCCCAATGTGTTTTGATGTAATCAAACAAGTTAAGTTAGGTCATGTTGTGTTTAACCTTGTGTCTAAGTGTGCAAGAGCTTAGGAGCACAAAAAGTCGAGCAAAAGACGCAGCTAGCGAGAAGGACGACACGGGAGAGAGCTGACGGGCTCAGTGCGTTTGAGGGACGAGGTGCTGTGGAAGAGTGTGTGGGCAGATGAGAAGGAGGCATGTGACATTTCCGAGGGACGAGAGGCCGGAGCAGAAGTTTACTCGAAGGCCGAAAGTTAGATTCGGGTGAGCCCTATTCCGGATGGCTGAAATCACTCAAGCGAGAGGAGCCGGAGTGAAAGACCCGGATCGAGGTGAGCAGAACCAGAGAAAAGGGCCCGGATCGAAAAAGTCATCCATGTTGACTTTTAGGGTTCGGGCGCCCGGAGTCTGGGCACCCAGAACCCTTCCGGGCGCCTGGAACCCAAAATTTATCATGATCGACGTGGATTTTGACCGACACATCGGGGATAGAATTTTATTCCACTCCAGGCACCCCGACCAAGGCTATAAATACATCCTTGATCCAGAAGCTAAATAACAACAAACATTCTTGCATCAACACTTGTACGCATCTTAGTTTTCATTTAGCTTCTCATTTTCTGTGCTTACACTACTGTAAAGATACTTCTCCGCCTGAAGGAGAATTTAGTGCTACTCCATTCCTTAGATTAACAACCTTCCCGGTTGTAACCAAGTAAATCCTCTGAGCATATACTTTTTCAGTTTATTTAATTGTTTTATGCAAGTGTTCTTTTAAGTCCGAGAAGGGTTTGTTTTGACTTTGTGCACGGCTATTTAACCCCCCTTCTAGTCGGCCAACAGTCTCTACAAGTGGTATCAGAGCCAGGACACTTCAGGAGGACTAACCGTCGATCGAAGCACCGAATCAATGGTCGGACTGAGCATATACCCACCGAAGTTCGATGGGGAGTTCACTAGATGGAAAAAGCGAATGCAGGTATTCTTTAAACCCGACTTTGAATTACTATTAATAATAAAGTTCGATTTTGTAACACCCGAGGGTAAGGAAGAATACCAGTGGACGAAGAAGGAGCAGGCCGACTACATGGTAAACGACAAAGTAGAGTTCCATCTGCTCAGCGTCCTTCTTCCACAAGAAGTCAACCGGATTAGCACCTATGACTTAGCAAAGGAGCTTTGGGAGAAATTCCTTGAGCTACACGAAGGGACGTCCGAAGCCAAGCTCGCGAGAAGGGATTTACTTCGCAACCAGCTCACCAACCTACGATTTGAAGAAGATGAAACAATTGCACAACTTCACTCAAGGATTAAGGAGCTCATCACCAAACTTTTGAATTTCGAAGAAAAGGTAAGCAACTGAAATTCGCTAAGGTACGCTCTTAATGCATTCCCTAAAAATACAAAATTGGCGTCACTAGTAGATTCCTTCTATATCTCTAAGGACTTAGAATCTATTACCTTAGAAGAATTTTTTCAACTTTTGAAGTACATGAATCAAGATGTGCAGGTACGAAGGAGCCAAAGCACAACATCGCCTTCAAGGCAACGAGAGATGAACATGAGTCAGAATCCTCTCTTGACAACGATGAAATGGTAATGATGGTAAGGTGTTTTAAAAAATTATTTAAATAAAAAAAACTAACCATCCGCAGGGTAGAAAGAAAAGGACAATCAGATGCTACCACTACAATGAAGAAGGGAATGTTAAGGACAACTGGCCTAAGTTAAGGAACAAGAATAAGCACAAAGGAATTAGAAGCCTATCCAAACGAACAAGTACAAGATTTTAAAGGTGACATGGGATGAAACGTCGTATGAATTGGAAGTTGAGGCTTTCTCCGGGCTTGTGTTGATGGCAAGTCATCAAGATGAACACGAAGAAAGCTCTTCCGAAATAAGTATCGAGAGCATGGATAAAGGGGGAGCAACATCGGAAGAAAGCAGCAGTTCAGGGGGAGCCACGGACAACGAGATCGACAAGGTATGTCAGATATGATCTCTTCCTCTCGATAAAATGTTTAAGAACGTTAAATTATTATCAAAAGATTGTTGTAAATTAGAAAAAGAAATTAAAGAATTAAAATTAATTCTAGCAAAATCTTGTCCATTAGAAGATTTTGATAAATTAAAGCTAGAAAATGACAATTTACAAAAATAAATAAAAAAAACTTGAAAAATCATACATGTGGCAAAACATGTATGATTTTTCAAGTTTTTTATTTCTTTTACAAGTATTAAAAGATATAATTTGAACTGGTACTTTAAATATCATAAAGGACAACTTAGAAAATTTTCAAAGAAATATGTTCCTAAAAAATTCTTAATTAATCCAGTTAGCTGGAACCTATATTGGGCTCCAAAGTCTTGTTTAACTTGAACTTTAATTAGACTTAGCGCTTTCAGTGAGAAAATTAGACGTTTAATTTCCTTATGAGGCTTTGTCTAGAAAGTGGTTGATGATCCAATAACCAAGAAGGCATAGTGTCTCACCACATCCTGAAAGTCAAATATTGAAATAAAATGTTTAATTGACTAACTGATAGAGCATTAAAATTGAAATTAGATAATGCTTTAAATAGTTTCTCAATTTTTTTTTTTACTTGGAAAATTCTCAAATTTTCGCTACAAATTTGTTTAACTTAGAAAAATTTCTCATTTTTTTGTTTAGCTTAAAGTTTTTAAGTTATTTTATAAACTTTGCTTTACCAAAATTTATTTTATAAGTTACACAATTTTTTTTATCTTTAAACTTAGAAAAAAAATTCTGCTTAAAATTTTCTTACTTAGAAATTTTTAAAGACTTAAAGTTTTTTTTAGTATCAGATTTACTTTACCAAAATTTCTACAAATTTTTTTTTAAAAATTTGTTTAACTGCAGAAATTATTGATTGTTTCTCAAATTTTTTACTTAGAAATTTTTTCTAAAATTATTACATTGTTACTGCTATCAAAATTATTTTCAATATTTTCAAAATCTTGATAAATTTGTCAAAATTATTTGAAAATCGGAGTTTTATAAAAGTTACCCTTAGATTTTTTTTTGGTACCTCATTTTTCATGTGATCAAAAGGGGAGAAGGGAAAATTAAGTCTAGGGGGAAGTGGATTTTTAGATTTTTGCACTTGAATTGCAAATTTATTACTTTTATTTTATATTTGTTTATCCTAACTTAACCTAGGTTGCTCACATAAAAAAAGGAGAGATTGTTGGTACCTTAAGGTTGTTTTGATGTGATCAAACAAGTTAAATCAAGTCCTGTTGTGTTTAACCTTGTGTCTAAGTGTGCAGGAGCTTAGGAGCACAAGAAGTCGAGCAAAAGACGCAGCTAGCGAGAAGGACGACATGGGAGAGGGCCGACGGGCTCGGTGCATTTGAGGGATGAGGTGCTTGGAAGAGTACGTGGGTGGACAAGAAGGAGGCACACGACGTCTCTGAGGGACGAGAAGCTAGAGCGAAAGTTTACTAAAAGGCCGAAAGTTGGGTTCGGGTGAGTTCTATTCTGGATGGCCGAAATCACCCAAGCAGGCGGAGCCGAAGTGAAAGATCCGGACCGAGGCGAGCAGAGCCGGAGCAGAGGGCCCGGGACCCTTTCAGACACTAGGAACCCAAAATTTATCATGATCGACATGGACTTTGATCGACGCGTCGACGATATAATTTTATCCAACTCCAGGCACCTGGAACTCTTCCAGTGCCCTGACCAAGGGTATAAATACAACCTTGGTCCAGAAGCTAAATAACAACAAGCATTCTTGCATCAACACTTGTACGCATCTTAGTTTTCATTTAGCTTCTCATTTTCAGTGCTTACACTTCTATAAAGAGGCTTCTTCACTTGAAGGAGAATTTAGTGCTACTCCATTCCTTGGATTAACAACCTCCCAGGTTGTAACCAAGTAAATCCTCTGAGCCTCTGCTTTTTTAGTTTATTTAATTATTTTATGCAAGTGTTCTTTTAAATCTGAGAAGGGTTTATTTTGATTTTGTGAAGGGCTATTCAACCCCCCCCCCTTCTAGCCAGCCCACGATCCCTACATTTTCAATGTTACAATCTTACATATTGAAGTATTGTGACATCTTAGTGATATAAGCCTGTTGAGACAAACCCAAAAGTCTTTTTGATCAATCTTTCATGATCTTCACTCCTAAGATGAACTCAACTTCTCTTCTAAAATAATATCCTTCATTTGGATATATCCTTTTGCAACTAATTAAGCTTTGTATCGATTAATCAATCCATCTATTTTCTCTTGATTTTGAGAATCAACTTATTCCTAATAGCCCTTTGGCACAGAGGAAGATCGACTAAATACTAAACTTGATACTTTATCATTGACTCCATTTCCTCATCCATTGCAACTTACCTTTTTTTTTCTTTAACTGAGCATCTTAATACTTCCTCAATGTTTTGAGGTTCATTGCGTCAACTGAGAGTGTTATTGATGCATTATTCTCAATATTAAGCCATTTTTGAGGTTTAATCTTATGAACACTTCTTCGTAAGTTGGGTTGTTGAGAAATCAACTTATGACTTGGCAAATCACTTCCACTAGGTTGACTAAACTCAGACATCTCTTTTGACACCTCTCTTGTTGATAATATCCCATCCTCAAAAAAAAAAAAGGCACACTTTTATCTACATCACCTCTAGTTGAGAACTCTATTTCGAGAAAAGTCACATCTCTCGAATTTATTTTGAAGATGGTTCCATCTAGTTGCTCATCTATGAAAACATAACTTTTAGATGTCTCATGATTTCTAATAAAGATACATTTCTTACCCCTAGGTTCAATTTTTCATACTTGTGAGAACTATTATGAACATAAGCAAGTGACCCCCAGGGTCTCAGATTACTTAATATGATTTTCAAACTTGTCCAACATTCATATGGGGTAGATGGAATTGACTTTGAATGTACTTTGTAAGTATATAGACCACAACTAACACTGCATCTCCCTAATAGAAGATTGCCAAATTACCCTCCGCCATCATAGACCTAACCATATTTAGAAGAGTTATATTTCTTCTTTCAGCAGCCTTATTTAACTGTGAAGTTCCTGGGATTGTTAATTGTCTAATAATCCCTCTATAATTATATATTATCTTAAACATATCAGACAAATATTTTCTTCCATGGTAAGTGCATAAAGTCTTAACTTTATATTTTGTTTGATTCTCAACTTCATTCAAATAACGATTAAAGCAATCTAATACTTCTGATTTATGAGAAATCAAATACACATAACCAAAACGAGAGAAATCATCAATAAATGTAATGAAATAAGAAGCTTCATGTCTAGCCTTCATATTCATTGGACCACAAATATCCCAATGAATTAATTGTAATGATGATTCAACTCTTATAGCCTTACCAAATGGTTTCCTAGTTGTTTTTCTAGCAAGACAATGCTCATATATAGACAAGTGAATCTTAGCCCAAGTGCCCAATAAATCCTCTTTAGCCAACTGATTCATACGTTCTTGTCCTATGTGTCCTTATCTAGCATGTCAAACCTCATTAGTTATATCTACATCACTAGTTAGAGCAATATTTGAAAAATAACTCTCAATAGCACAATTGACATCTGGTTCTACCTCAAGAACCATAAAACCATTTGATAAAAAATCATATCTGATTGATACTGAGTCAATCTTAAGTTCAACACTTCAGCTATCAAAATTAATACAATACTTTAAATCAAGAAGACTTGTAACAGAAATAGATTATGTCAAATTTCAGGAGCATACAAGACATCATGTAGAAACAAAACACTACCACCACGGAGGTTGAGTTTGCAAGTGCCGACTCCTTTGACTTCAACTCTTGCATTGTTTCCTACATAGATCCATTTATTACCAGTTGGTACTGTCGATACTCTACAAATATAACTCACTCCCAAGATACATGGTTGGTTGCTCTCAAATCTATAATCTATAAAGGATAAGAATTAGCTAACAATACTGAACTCGCAATCAAATGCTCAAGAAAAGAAGACACACTTGCATTATTTCAATCTGGTCTTCTTTCCTTTCTTCTTAATTGGGCCTTATCCCACAGTAGCAACTTCTTTCTTCTTTCCCTTCCCCTTCTTGAACCATTTCTCTTTTTTTGGATCCAGATGATCCAACATAACCAATCGCGACATAGGCTAGTCTAGAAATCCTTACGAATCCAACTCTCTCCACCTCCAATTTTATATGACGTGAGATGTCAATGAAAAACTTAATCCTTTCACTGTGAGTTAGGATCTGCTTCATGATTTCCTAAGAATCTGAAAGAGAACGAATAAATACTTGAACCTGTTGTTCATTGGTTAACTCATGACCAGCAGTTTTAAGCTCCCGAATCATTTTTGACATCTCACTGAGGTGTTGAACCATTGAAAGATTCGGACACTTCTTGTAGTTGTCAAACTTAATCGTTAGCTATCGAAGCTTACTCAGACTTACTCTACTGTATTTCTCCTTAAGGGTTGCCTAGACTACATGAGCCGTAAAATACTACTCATATTCAAAAACTAGGTTATCCACTATTGAACTAATCAATATTCCCTTAGCAGTGGAGTCATTCTTCTTCCATGCCTTATAGGCATCAAGATCTCGTCTATTTTGTGTAGTGGGACTATCTACAGGTTCTTCCATAATATATTTTATAGCCTCAAGAACTTCTTTTTCCTCAAGAACATATTGTATCTTGAGCTGCCAGATTTTGTAGCTATCCTTATATAATTTCTCTCTGTTATTGAGTCTAGCTATGATGTTCTTATTTGTCATGATCTGACATAAATAAACATATTATTTAGTATTCAGTGTAATTCATATGCATGCACTTTATGATTGACTTAATGTTAATTTGAGTTGGTTTACAAAATCAAGTAATAATTATGTTTCCACTCATCATTTGTATAGTCCAATCAAATCAACATTGATCAATACTATTACATACATCCTACCAAATGAACTAATTATCGAATGAACAAATCATTAAAGTAAACATGAACTAATCATGAAATGAACTAATCATTGAATTGAACATGAACTAATCATGATTAAATTTGTTAACACATAACATAACTTTTTATAGAATAACTTTGTTCGTATATAACGACAGAAATTATTAGATGACTCAAAAACTAAATGGACTAATACTATCCCTACATAATGACAGTAGTAATAAAAGAACTCTAATAAACTAGATAGGTCAATACCACTCCCACTAGGACAAATGTCAATGCAGTGGTCAACTCAATCCCCTTGAACCTGGACTCATTTGAGGCAATCTCTGGTAGACCAACTTCAGAATTCTCTATTGGATATACATTCGGATCCTCTTATGGATTCTCCTCAAATTCTTCGGGACCCTCTTGATCCACATGATGAAGTAGCTCCACGCATAACTGTGAATATGAGATTCGCCCCATACATAGTCTGCTTCCACCTTGGGATACTCTGGCAATGAACACATCAAAGCCTAGATACTATAATTGTCCAAGACTAGAAACTCTTCTCGCTCGAGTTTCCAAAACAATCAATCAAGCCTCTCAATGTGCCTGTTGGCTCCATAAACTGGGTTATATTCAATCTCCTGAATTCCCCCCCTCAGCCGGTCCCGTTGCACTTCACGACGAGTCAAGGTCGTAATAGTCTGTGACATCTATAAATTAAATAAGTCAGTACAAAACCAACTTACTAGTACAAAACTGGCTTAATTTGATTTATATAGACATAGAACCAACATTATTAATTAATAAAAATAAATTTTCTCAATTTTCAGGAGTCTAAGTCAATTGACACATTAGACCGGTCAATTAGGAAACAAGATCCTGAACTTAGTCCATTATACTCATTAGAACTAATCTAATTGGATAGAGATTTCTTACCTATGTTCTATTATTATTTGATCTAAGCCATTTAAGCTCACCTCTGACTTATTGATCAAACTAAGGTCCATTTGATCAACCCAATGTCCTTTGGATTAATCTGACCCATTAGAACAAATTTAATTTTTGTTTTTGATCAAATCTAACCCAATAGAATAAATCTAGTCATTTGATCATATTTGGTCCAAGCCCAATATGTACGATGGAAAGTGCTAGAGGGGGGTGGGGGTGAATCACACTCGTGGCTTTCACGTTCGTTTTAAAACAATCGAGTAATACGTAGTGAAAAGATAAAAACAATACTAACACCAAGGTTTTTACTTGGTTCGGAGCCTGTGGCGACTCCTACTCCAAGGCCCACACTCGTTGAGTGTTTACTTTGAACAATCACTATCAATTCAGAAAATTACAACTTTGAAGTACAATATAAAGCAATAATGACAATTATACCGACAACGAAAAATAGGGAATTTTAATGCTTCTTGTCGTCGGAGTCGAGTTACAGCTTTGTCGGATCGTTCTTTGAGCAGCACACGAAAGAAGAGTTGCAATTTCAAGTTGTTGCTTAGCTGCTGCTCGAACCAGGCTTAAATAGTCCGTTGAGGGCGCCTCCAACCGCATAGAGGGAGCCTCCAAACCCGCCGAGTCAGCCGCCTGGATAAGCTCCGTAACGCTCGCTGCTTATCCGCCTGAGGGCGCCTCCAAGCTCCATGGAGGGCACCCTCGCGCCTTGCTGCGGGGCTATAGATCAAGTCACCTGAGGCGCCTCCAAGCTTCATGGAGGGAGCCTCGAGATTGTTCATCTGAGGCTTTTCTTGTGCAATTTCCATCATGCAAAGCATGTTAGTCTACAAACAAAGTATACCCTACAAAACAAGTTACCACAATAAAATAAGATAAATAGAAAGTTATTTTGACAATCTCTAGACTGCCCGATTTTGACTTCGGATTTCATCTCCGGAAATCCTAGGCCAAACCGACGTCTACTGTTCCCTCACCGGGAAACTCATCCTCACCTACTCCTCTCAGGAGAGTTTACCTGTTGTCAAATCGATCCTCCGGACCGACTGGACTTTTTGGTTAGGGTTACCGCCCCCTAGGACCTAGGGTTACCAACCCCTAGGATTTTCCTCAGCCTAGGGTTACCACCACCTAGAGTTTTCCTCAGCCTAGGGTTACCACTCCCTAGGACCTAGGGTTACCACCCCCTAGGGTTTTCCTCAGCCTAGGGTTGATGTCACGCCCCAGAGGAGTCTCTGTCCGAAGAAATTTTGACAGCACCTCCCCTGTACCGGTGACAATCTGAATCATTTCTACAGACATAATATACATCAGCCACAGGCGGCTGGAACATACACACAACTACGCAGTTATATATATATCATCAGCTCACACGGTTGGAACAAAACCAACACAACGAAAATGACAGAAACCCAATACTAACCAAAGCACAAAAACTGCTAGCCGGCTAGGCTTACACAACCAACAACAAATACAAAATACCACATAACAACATCAACACTCCAAAAATAAAACCGGAGTACAGAGCTAAACAAACTGATACATAAAACAAACAAAACATACGTGAAACCGATAAGTCTTCTGATGTGACGTGGGGACCAGCAGACAGGATGCTCCAAGCGACACCATAAATAACCTGGTACCTGAAAAAGATAGTGTCAACGGGGGTGAGTTCAACAACTCAGCGAATACCAATGGACATGAGTAGTAAGATATATCTAACAGCAACAAACATGGAATACAGCTTCCTAATCATATATAGGGAATATGCAAAACTGAAAGGTAACTGAGGAAGCTGTACTCACCAGGAACTCCTATCCAGACAAAAGGGTCGTCAAACCGAAAGTGTCAATAATCCTGTATGCAGGTCAAAGGTATGCATCCAACCAAAATGCAGCAACCAAATGCAACAAACACAATCACAATAATATAAATACATCAATGCATATGATGCTAATGATGCGTCCTGGTCACCCCTGACGTTAGTCAGTCCTCTCACACACAAATGGCGAGACCAAGTGGGTAGGGCTATGACAACCGTGCACTCTGCCGTCTGATGAGTGACCGAGTGGACGGGATGCTGTCGGAGTACTCCTGCCCTGTGACCCCAAATCATAAATGGGGAGCTTAATGCTCTCAACTCCCGACACGATGACGGGAGGTATCTCTGCCGGCTACCAGTCAACGACCAACGGAGCCAAACAGAGTCCACCGTCTGCCGGCTACTACTCTGCTACACTAAATGCCAGCGGAAACAGCCTGCCGGCTACCACGCTGGGTCATATGACCAACGGAGCCAAACAGAGCCACACACGCCCGATATACCACTAAACCATGAGTGGGGTGTGTGCAGACATGGCGATGGGCTCAACCATAGTGGAGCCGAGAATCGCAAAGATGCAATCATTATGCATGTCACTATGCATAACAATAACTGATCAACATAACCATATCCATATATACAAAATGGGTACTGTAAAAGCGATGGTCACATACCAAAATCTATAGTACACAGGTCAGATAGAATATCAAAAACCTATGTCCTGAACATAATAAGTATGGAATATCCTGATCAGCATAGAAAAATCCATATATACATAATATGGGTACTACAGTATCAGTAGGTCAATCCACGGATCTAGGGCTTACAGGTCCTCTATGGTATAGCAACCTAGATCCTAAACATATCTCCTTCCATAACATATGTACCAACAATATGCACATATCAAGAACCAAGGTCTAGGTACACGAACCATATACGATATACAAATAGAGGTACCCAAGCCAGTCATGGCATAAAACCTAAGTATCAGACAATCTCGATACACATGACTGAAACCAAAAAGTCCAGAACCTAGTACTAACCTCAGTAAAACATGGTATGTCACTTATTCTAGAAACTAAGATACTCATGGTAATACAGTACTCATGGCAATAAATCACATGATATAAGCACGGATACGTCACAGGCGATAAACCTAACATGCTATGGATATCAAACAGTGACATACCAAAGACAAACATGTTCATTGCTTGTAGTTATAAAATACTATGCATATCCAAAGACAATATCATAAAAGATAAGTCAAGAGGTACCCGCCTTCAATAGGAAGGATCGTATCTGGTCCAAATCTGACGTCGAGATGTCGTCTCACGTCAAGGTCCTCACTTCACAGCCAAAAAGCTTGCTGAATGGAAGTAGCTGCCAGATCCAAGAAATCCCACAGCACCCTAAATCCGTTTGCTTTTATATCAGCCCGCTGCCGAAAATTTGATTTCCAAATCCAGTTCTCCAATTCAACCTCTTCCTTCTTCTTTATAGATGAATCCCTTTTAATGCCAACATCATCAATTAGCCAATGTATCCCTAAACTGCATCAGTGATCCACAACGAGGCTTACCTCAATGTTGGCTGCTCACGACAGGGAGGGTAGTGTCGTCTGTAGACCGGCTGGATCAGCAGTGGTGTCTTCGAGGTGTCCCTCAGATAGTGCTCAACAGCGATTAGGCATCGGTGTCGCTGGGTCGTTCGACAGCAGCACTGTGCAGAGGTGCGGCTGTGAGGGACAGATCTAGGGCACACTGTTTGGCAAGGGCATCGACGCTAGGGCAAAAAGAAGACAGCTCTACTCGGTGGCCGGAAGAAGAAATCAGAAGGGAAGAAGGGTTCGGCCGGCGGAAGCTCGTGGCGTCGCGTCAGCCAGAGGAGAGAAAGAGGGCGTCAGGAGGCGCTAGGGCACAGGTGATGTGCTAGCTTCCTGTGGCCGGTGATCGGCGCAAGGCTCGGCATGGATGAGGAGGAGAGGAGATCAGTAGAGGGGAGAGGCGCTCCTCGCCATGAGAGTGAGAGGGAGAAGGAGCTCGGCGCCGGTTAGGGCTCGGGAGAAGTCGCCGCAAGATTTTGGGGCAAGGGTCGGCTCGCGGAAGGAAAAGAAAATGGGAAAAAGAAAAGAAAATGGGAAAAGGAAATATAAATTAAAACTTTTCCTCATTAAAACAGGGTCGCCTAAACAGGCTTTTCCGGACCCCAGTTTTGTCCATGTTAACTCGTTCATACGAGCTCCGAAAAATTCCCAGAAAATTCCTAAAAATTTCGAAAAATTCCCCTATCGTTGTTCGCCATTTTTAGGTATTTTACATTCTCCCCCACTAATAAAAATTTGGTCCCCAAATTTCGTTATCTACCATCAGCAAATACTAACAACAAGTAACGAGTATAAATGCTGAACGGTAAATAAAATCACATATCCCAAATGAAAAATGGGGTATCGAGCTCGGATAGTATCCTCGAGCTCCCAAGAAACCTCCTCGTCCAAATGATACTGTCATCCGACTTTAACCAGTCGGATAGTCTTGTTCCGCAACTGACGCTCTTCCAGGTCTAGAATCCGTACCGGAACCTCCTCATAGGTGACGTCAGGCTAAATAGGAACTGAGATATCTGCCAACAAATCTGTCGAGTCGGATATATACCACACATGGAATACATCGTGAACACCTGACAGGAACGATGGTAGTATCAAACGATAAGCTACCGCTCCAATCCTCTCCAAGATCTGGAAAGGTCCAATGTATCGCGGAGCTAGCTTATCTCGGGGCCAAATCTCTTTACTCCTTTCGTGGAGGAATCTCGCAGAAATACATGATCGCCAATAGAGAACGCTAGGGGTCTGCGTCTCCGACCAACATAACACTTCTCGCGATCCTGCGCCTCTAACATTCTCCGTCTGATAATACGGATCAACTCTTCGTTCTGCTGAGCTCTATGATGTCCCAACAACTGGGCCTCCCCAACCTCATCTCAAAGGGTGGGTGTACGATAAAACCTACCATACAACGCTTCAAGCGGTGTCATCTGACAGGCGAATATAAGCTGTTGTTGTAGGCAAACTCTACCAATGGCAGATGGTCCTCCCAACTACCTCCAAAATCCAATACACACAATCTCAGCAAGTCCTCTAGAGTCTGAAAGGTCCGCTCTGACTGTCCATCTGTTTGCGGATGGAAACTGTACTAAATCAGACCTGAGTGCCCAAGGCATGTCGCAGACTCTGCCAGAAACGAGACGTGAAACAGGTGCCTCTATCCGAAATAATAGTCAACGGGACACCATGTGATCTGATGATCTCCCGGCAAAATAGATCTACCAATCGATCCAGGAAATCAGTCTTCCGGATCGCTAAAAAGTGCGCGGATTTGGTTAATTGATCAACGATTACCCAAATCACGTCTTGGTCTCGTCATGTCCTCGACAAACTCACCACAAAGTCCTTAGTAATATGTTCTCATTTCCACTCAGGAATAGAAATCTGCTGAAGTAAGCCGACAGATCTCTAATGCTCGGCTTTCACTTGCTGACAGACGAGACATCTAGCTACAAAATCCGCGATGTCTTCCTTCATGTCGTTCCACCAATAGAAACACCTCAAATCTTGGTACACACAGGTACCGATTGGGTGGACAGCAAATCATGAGCGATGAGCCTCCGGAAGTAACTCTTATAAGACCGGATGAGACTGAAGTACGCATAATCTGCCTCGGAAGTGTATAACACCCTCCTCGTCTCGTGTGAACTCGGTCTGCTGCCCGGAAACTATCCGGCTGCAAATAACTATAAATACTGATCAGCAGCCTAGGGCTCTCGGATCCTCGTCCTGATCGACGACTGAGCAACCCTGGTAACAATAATACCCTGCTCTGTCTGTCCCTTACCCCTCAAGGCCCAACTTGGAGAAACCTTGAATCAAGTCTGTGACCACAACTCGGTGGCAAGCTAAAGTCCCTCTGGACTTCCTGCTAAGTGCATCGACAACCACATTAGCTTTTCCCCATGTGTGATAGCTAATGGTACAATCAAAATCCTTCAGGAACTTCATCCACCTCCTCTGTCTGAGATTAGGTTCCTTCTAAGTAAAACAGATATTTGAGACTCTTATGGTCAGTGAGAATCTCAAATGTAACGTCATATAAATAATGTCGCCAAATCTTCATGGCAAAAATAATGGCGACAAGCTTCAGATCATGTACAGGGTAGTTCTTCTCATGCTTCTTCAACCGACGAGAAGCATAGGAGACTACTCTATCGTGCTGCATCAAAACAGCGTCCAAACCCAGTAGAGATGCATCGGTATAGAGCACGAATTCGTTCTCTCCAGAAGGTACAACCAAAAATCGGAGCCGACACTAAACTCCACTTCAGCTCCTATAAGCTGGTCTTGCAAACCTCAGTCCAAGTGAACTTCACGCCTTTCCTGATCAGGCGTGTAAGTAGCATAGCAATCCGTGAGAAACCCTCAACGTATCTCCGGAAATATCGAGCCAAACAAAGGAAGTTGCGAGCCTCTTATATCGACTCCGTCTACTCCCAACGGTAACAACCTCGATCTCCTGTGGAACCACGGTATACTCTTACTGGTGACCGCGTGTCCCAATCATCATCACATAAGACAATCCAAATAAGCACTACTGATCATCACATATAGATGTTCTCGTCGAAACATCTCTAGATCTAAGCAAAGGTGGTGTACGTGACTCACCGCGGATCCGAAATAGATCACAACATCGTCAACAAAGACAATGGAAACCAATCCAAACATCCTAGGGATACCCAAATCATCGAGTCCATGATAATATCTAGGGCACCGCAAGCACTAATGGTAAAACCAAGACACATAATATCCGTATCACAGACATTCCTAACCATAAGATCCTCAACAATAAACAGATCTAATCACCAACGATATATAATCACCAAAGAATAGAACCTCCAGTGTGAGAGCAATGCTCTATCACACGAAATACCACATAT
The DNA here is from genome assembly GCF_018446385.1 of Zingiber officinale. Classification (NCBI taxonomy): domain Eukaryota; kingdom Viridiplantae; phylum Streptophyta; class Magnoliopsida; order Zingiberales; family Zingiberaceae; genus Zingiber; species Zingiber officinale. The sequence goes on from NC_055989.1 coordinate 69,171,387, forward strand.
GTGGGAGCAACGCTCTACCACAAGAAATCCTCCATATGTGGAAGTAACACTCCACTATAAATAATCCGTAACATGTATCTACAATAAATATGGGAACAATGCTCCGCTACAAGCAATCCGCAATATGTGGGAGCAACGCTCCACCACAGAACAATCCCTAAATATGTGGGAGCTACGCTCTACCACAACAATCCAGAATATGTGGGAGCTACGCTCTACCACAAACGATCCATAACATGTGGGAGCTACGCTCTACCACAACAATACATAAGTGCCCCAAGCACCTAACTATCTAGCTAGAGATTGCACGAAATCTCTCTACCACAGATCACTGTGGGTAGCTTAGGGTATAACCACCCAGTTAAGCAAATCAAATCCATAGTCAACTCTATCATCCTCCAATTAGTACACACCAAATATACTCACATCATAAGTATAAATCACCGTGATACCTCCAACAATGTATACCAAACCCGTGTGCACATATTATCGTAGGTAAAATCAACAATACCCTCAAACAACACTCACATGACAAATATATACATATGCCAAGAATATAATCAACATCAACTTCCAATAAGGCATACTAAACCCAGATGCACTCATAAATCACACATAATCAACAAGATACCTCAGATACCACACAAAACACATATGTACATATCACAACACCGATGTAGACGACAAGATACTTCCAATATGTCAATCAGACACGTACAGCTAACTAAATAGCTATAATCTACAAGGAACCTACCATAACCATATCTAGATAGGAATACTCACACTACCTGCAAATGAACTATCCATCATAGAACTCCTTCAACTCATAACAATCATATCTACACACCACAAAAATATGCATAATCAACATATTTTAAATCCAATCTACCACACAAACCCTACGCCACCTTCTAAGTTATCCAATTAGGTACATACAGTCCAAAATTAAAGTACTCATGGAATAGGATACATCGATCCTCTATCGACTGACCAAGTCGTCATTAGTATATGGCTAATTCAATCCTTTCCCACATCAGTATAAAACATGTACTCAAATGTGCTCTAGATACCAAACTAAGAACAAACAACCCAAAGATCAGCATCTCCATAAAATAGGGTATGATTGCCCTCTACTGATCGGTCCAACAAAACTAAATCGGTCACCTATCAACTGATCAAGATTACATTAATCCTCCATAAGCATTTAAGGTAAATACATTCACGACCACTAAATCAACATGTGTAAATCAGTTTTCTATTGACCGATCTAACCAGAGTACATTAATCATATACCGACGAAAACTAATTAAAGTATATCTGTATTCTACTGGCTGGGTCATCTAGAATATATAATTACTAGTCACTACCTAGCTAATAATAGCAGAGCCTGGTATGTGCCTCAATCTGCTAACCAACTAGTAATAACAGAAACTAAAACTACTGGTGTATGATATGAAAAATCGCCAGAAATTATAATCCCTCAATCTCTATTAAGGTCGATCAAGATTAGTGGCTATCCCATCACATATAATATGTGCTACATCAACCAGACAGATACTAATAAAGAATGCTAATACAGATGATAAACTGTAATATAGGCATATACTAACAGAGAGGTAGGACAACAGTATATACCAACATACCTCCTATAGCTTGGAGATGTCCTGCTGCTGCAAGGTCCCAAAACCCGAAAAGTCACATCGAGAAGACCAAAACACGAAATCCGAAACACAGGAAAATAAGACTCGTAAGTCGATCTCTGATACCAAATAAATTGATATCAGATAAATCTCAAAAATCCAGAACACGTAGCAAGTATCGTATACCTGCTCTGATACCACTAAATTGTCACACCCCAGAGGAGTCTCTGCCCGAAGAAATTTCGACAGCACCTCCCCTGTACCGGTGACAATCTGAATCATTTCTACAGACATAATATACATCAGCCACAGGCGGCTGGAACATACACACAACTACGCAGTTATATATATATCATCAGCTCACACGGCTGGAACAAAACCAACACAACGAAAATGACAGAAACCCAATACTAACCAAAGCACAAAAACTGCTAGCCGGCTAGGCTTACACAACCAACAACAAATACAAAATACCACATAACAACATCAACACTCCAAAAATAAAACCGGAGTACAGAGCTAAACAAACTGATACATAAAACAAACAAAACATACGTGAAACCGATAAGTCTTCTGATGTGACGTGGGGACCAGCAGACAGGATGCTCCAAGCGACACCATAAATAACCTGGTACCTGAAAAAGATAGTGTCAACGGGGGTGAGTTCAATAACTCAGCGAATACCAATGGACATGAGTAGTAAGATATATCTAACAGCATCAAACATGGAATACAGCTTCCTAATCATATATATAGGGAATATGTAAAACTGAAAGGTAACTGAGGAAGCTGTACTCACCAGGAACTCCTATCCAGACAAAAGGGTCGTCAAACCGAAAGTGTCAATAATCCTGTATGCAGGTCAAAGGTATGCATCCAACCAAAATGCAGCAACCAAATGCAGCAAACACAATCACAATAATATAAATACATCAATGCATATGATGCTAATGATGCATCCTGGTCACCCCTGATGCCAGTCAGTCCTCTCACACACAAATGACGAGACCGAGTGGGTAGGGCTATGACAACCGTGCACTCTGTCGTCACTGCTCCTGATGAGTGACCGAGTGGACGGGATGCTGTCGGAGTACTCCTGTCCTGTGACCCCAAATCATAAATGGGGGAGCTCAATGCTCTCAACTCCCGGTACACGATGACGGGGAGGTATCTCTGCCGGCTACCACGCTGAGTCACCTGACCAACAGAGCCAAACTGCTACACTAAATGCCAGCGGAGCCAAACAGAGTGGAACTGACTGCCGGCTACCACGCTGGGTCATATGACCAACGGAGCCAAACAGCAGAACCGCCACACACCTGCCTGATATACCACTAAACCATGAGTAGGGGTGTGTGCAGTACATGCAACTGGCGATGGGCTCAACCATAGTGGAGCCGAGAATCGTACAGCATGCAATCATGATGCATGTCACTATGCATAACAATAACTGATCAACATAACCATATCCATATATACAAAATGGGTACTGTAAAAGCGATGGTCACATACCAAAATCTATAGTACACAGGTCAGATAGAATATCAAAAGCCTATGTCCTGAACATAATAAGTATGGAATATCCTGATCAGCATAGAAAAATCCATATATACATAATATGGGTACTACAGTATCAGTAGGTCAATCCACGGATCTAGGGCTTACAGGTCCTCTATGGTATAGCAACCTAGATCCTAAACATATCTCCTTCCATAACATATGTACCAACAATATGCACATATCAAGAACCAAGGTCTAGGTACACGAACCATATACGATATACAAATAGAGGTACCCAAGCCAGTCATGGCATAAAACCTAAGTATCAGACAATCTCGATACACATGACTGAAACCAAAAGTCCAGAACCTAGTACTAACCTCAGTAAAACATGGTATGTCACTTATTCTAGAAACTAAGATACTCATGGTAATACAGTACTCAAGGCAATAAATCTCATGATATAAGCACGGATACATCACAGGCGATAAACCTAACATGCTATGAATATCAAACAGTGACATACCAAAGACAAACATGTTCATTGCTTGTAGTTATAAAATACTATGCATATCCAAAGACAATATCATAAAAGATAAGTCAAGAGGTACCCGCCTTCAATAGGAAGGATCGTATCTGGTCCAAATCTGACGTCGAGATGTCGTCTCACGTCAAGGTCCTCACTTCACAGCCAAAAAGCTTGCTGGATCGAAGTAGCTGCCAGATCCAAGAAATCCCACAGCACCCTAAATCCGTTTGCTTTTATATCAGCCCGCTGCCGAAAATTTGATTTCCAAATCCAGTTCTCCAATTCAACCTCTTCCTTCTTCTTTATAGATGAATCCCTTTTAATGCCAACATCATCAATTAGCCATTGTATCCCTAAACTGCATCAGTGATCCACAACGAGGCTTACCTCAATGTTGGCTGCTCACGACAGGGAGGGTAGTGTCGTCTGTAGACCGGCTGGATCAGCAGTGGTGTCTTCGAGGTGTCCCACAGATAGTGCTCAACAGCGATTAGGCATCGGTGTCGCTGGGTCGTTCGACAGCAGCACTGTGCAGAGGTGCGGCTGTGAGGGACAGATCTAGGGCACACTGTTTGGCAAGGGCATCGGCGCTAGGGCAAAAAGAAGACAGCTCTACTCGGTGGCCGGAAGAAGAAATCAGAAGGGAAGAAGGGTTCGGCCGGCGGAAGCTCGTGGCGTCGCGTCAGCCAGAGGAGAGAAAGAGGGCGTCAGGAGGCGCTAGGGCACAGGCGATGTGCTGGCTTCCTGTGGCCGGTGATCGGCGCACGGCTCGGCATGGATGAGGGGGAGAGGAGATCAGTAGAGGGGAGAGGCGCTCCTCGCCATGAGAGTGAGAGGGAGAAGGAGCTCGGCGCCGGTTAGGGCTCAGGAGAAGTCGCCGCAAGATTTTGGGGCAAGGGTCGGCTCGCGGAAGGAAAAGAAAATGGGAAAAAGAAAAGAAAATGGGAAAAGGAAATATAAATTAAAACTTTTCCTCATTAAAACAGGGTCGCCTAAACAGGCTTTTCCGGACCCCATTTTTGTCCCTGTTAACTCGTTCATACGAGCTCCGAAAAATTCCCAGAAAATTCCTAAAAATTTCAAAAAATTCCCCTATCGTTGTTCTCCATTTTTAGGTATTTTACAGTTGACACCCCCTAGAACCTAAGGTTACCACCCCTAGGGTTTTCTTCAGCCTAGGGTTACCACCCCCTAGGACCTAGGGTTACCACTCCCTAGGGTTTTCCACCTGCCTAACCGCAGTTAGGACTTTCCATCACCTAGGGTTACCGCCCCTAGGACCTAGGTTTACCACCCCCTAGGGTTTTCCACCTGCCTAGAATCTACTAGGACTTTTGCCTAAGACAACTTAGGACTTTCCTGCAAGCTCAATGAACCTTGTTAGAAAACAAGACAACTTAACTTTGGACCCTTTGACATAATCAAAACATATGTTTGATCGTTGGATGTTTCTCGCGTCAACAATCTCCTCCTTTTTTATTATGACAATACGGTTCAAAGTTAAGTAAAACATAACAAAATAATAAATGAATTTAAGCATGAGCGTAAATACAATGATTTGAAAAAAAACTCCCTTATGCTACCCCTTTCATAAAAATTATGTTTAAATTCTTAACTTTGACTTTTCTCTCTCCCTTGATATAAATCAAAAATAATACTTAGTAGAGAGAAGTTTATTTTACATGTCAAAGATAGAAAAAATATTTATTCTTTTAACTTTAAGCTCCCCCTGAAAGGTAGCACTTAAAAACTTAGCTAATTTTTAAGCATTTGAAAGTGAGTCAACCTTTTTAAAAAAACTTAGCTAAAATTAGCTTTTGAAAATAAGTGCTTTGAAATAGATTTAGCTAATTTAGAAATACTTTGAAAATACTTAGCTTTTTCGAAAAAAAACTTAGCTAATTTTTAGCTTTGAGAATAATTGTTTTGTCAAATACTTAGCTTTCAAAAGAAGTTGATAAGAACTTAGCTTTAATACTTAGCTTTATAAAGGTTTTGAAAAAGACTTAGTTTAAAAAAATTTGATAAAAATTAAGTTAAGTACTTAGCAAAAAAAAAATATGATAAAAGCTTAGTTAAGTACATAGCTTAAAAAAAATTTTGCTTAAACATTTAGCTTTTAAAAATAATTTTGCTTAAACACTTAGCTTAAAAATAATTTTTCTTAATCACTTAGCTTTTAAAAATAATTTTGCTTAAACACTTAGCTTTTAAAAATAATTTCTTGTAAAAATACTTAGCTATGTAAATGATTTTTTTTAAATACTTAAATATACTTTATCAAATACTTAGTTTCTGTCTTTTTTTTTTTAAAAAAATTATTTTTCTTTTCAATAATAGTAAAAAAATTGAAATTCCTCTTTTTGGAAAGTTTAACTTTGAAAAACATTGCTTTAACAAAATAAAAAATAATATCTTAAACTTCTTTGCACTCCCCCTTAATTAATGCCAAAATTTTTTTAGAGTCTTACTCATTCATTATTTACTTTCCTGATTTTTCATCTCACTCATTCTAGGTTATCAATCATGTTCAGCTTATGAGTGTGTGTGAGACGAAGTTAAGTTTATTTTAATTTTATCAATATTTTAAAACTATTGAAATTGAGATTTTAAAATATAAGTTTAAATTTTCAATGAGTTTGAATTTCAAATTTTAAAATATAAGTTTAATTAGATTTAAACATTTGACAATAACTAAAATTTTGAAGATTTGAAAATATATTGAAAATTAATTAAGTTTGAAATTATAAACTTAAATATTAATTATGATTTAAAAATTAATAATCAAATAATTAAGATTTTTGAAATTTATTAAAATTAATTTTGATCTTGAAATTATAATTTTGTAACTAATGATTTTAAAATTCATTATAATTTTGGATTTAATTATGATTTTAAAATTACTTATGATTTTGAAATTAATTATAATTTTTGAATTAATTATGATTTTAAAATTAATTATAATTTTGAAATTAATTATAATTTAATTATGATTTGAAAGTAATTAACATTTTGAAATTTATTAGAAATTATAATTAAGATTAATTAAGATTTTGAAATTAATTAAGTTATGAATTGATTAGACTGAATAAAATTTATTAATAAAGATTAATTAAAATTTATAGATTTATTAATTAAGATTTATAGATTTATTAATTAAGATTTATTAAATAATTAATTAAGATTTATAGATGTATTAATTAAGATTTATTAAATGATTAATTAAGATTTTATTGATTTGTTAATTAATTTTAAATTTTACCAAAGTCCATCTCACCCTTTTCTAAATTATCAATCAGGGATGCTTAATAGTTTTTGTAAGATGGCTAATTTAATCTTCAATTTAGATTATCATCTAAGGATTAATTTACATTTGACTTAGATTCAGGTTTTATAATCAGTCAATTAAATATTCATTTCAAAGATTGGCTTCCAAACTGTGGCGAGACACTGAGCCTTCTTAGGTATGAGATTATTCACCACTTCTAGACAAAGTCTTTCAAAGAAATTGAATATTTAATTTCTTTACAGTAATCCTAGGTCTAACTGGACAAGTGTAAATCAAGCCTAGGTCTATATCTAGCCTAGTCTAAGCATGTATAATAAAGTAGTAAAAACAAGCATCAAACAAATTTATTTATCGATAAAGATAGTCTTTCTATTGGTTTCCCCTGGATCATAGCCTCGATAGGATCTACCAAGGTAATGGATATGATCCTTGGGGATCCAATATTGACCAAATCCAACTTGATTAACCAAGTTCGACTTGGGGACACATGCTTGGACTATGTTTCTATTAGCTCTATTTACAAGTGATAAATAAGATCTATACTTTTGTTTAGCCTTAAACCTAAGTCCGGATTGGTTGTAAACGACTTTTTGTTTTCCAAGAATTAGGTCCAGGTTGCTGGAACCCAAAGTGAATTGTTTCAACGTGTTTTTAAGTTCTTTGAGTTGAGTTTTCAAATTAAAATTTTCTTCCTCAAGTTGTTGGACTTGAGTTGAACTTCCAAATTGAACTAGCTCAGTCAAAGGATTCAATCTAGTCTCCTCCTTAAGGATTGTTACTTTCTTTTGGAGTGACTTGACTCAGAGGTTAGATTTAGCTAACTTACGGATAAGATAATTGACTAAATTATGTAGTTTAGTTAATTAAGAATTTCTTACAATGGGGTTAGGCCCTTCAGAAACAGATACGGATCTGTGGCTTCGCTCGAACTCGATTTTCGATTCACTCTCAGTTTCTGATTCTTTGAGTTGTTCCCGGGTCGTAAGCGCGAGGAAGCTCATCTATTCGAGCTCTTCGTTGGAGTCTTCTGAAGAAGACTCATCCCATGTTGCTTGCAGTGCTTTCTTCTTCCTTTGCTTCTTTGCTTCCTTTTGGTTTGGACAGTTGGCTTTGATGTGCCTCTTTTGGTTGCAGCCATAGCAGCTTACATCGAACTTCACTTTTGGACTTTATTATACCTTCTTAGACTGAATCACCTTTTTGATGTCTTTCTTGGTGAATCTTTTCTTCTTTTTGTAGAGTTTGCATACTAGGTTAACAATCTCGGCTGTGATATCATCGTCGTCATCTTCTGAGTCTGATTCATCTTTGGACTCAGGTTCGGTTCTGCACTTTGCTTTTGGTTCCCGGGTTCTGCTCGTATCTACAATCAAAGCAATACCTTTCTCGGCTAGATGTGCATTTATCTGCTCGTGCAATTCAAATTCGGAAAATAATTCATCTAACTTAATTGATGAAAGATCCTTATATACTTTGTAAGCATCTACCATGGATACCCACAAAGTATTCCTCAGAAAAGCATTGAGTGTATATCTGATTATGTCGTAGTTTTCTACCTTTTGATCAATTCCATGGATATCATTCAGCAGATCCTAAATTCGCGCGTAAAGTTGGCTAGCCGTCTCACCTTCCTGTATTTTTATGTTATATAGTTTATTTAAGATCAAATCATGCTTGCTTGCCTTAGTATCGGAAGTGCCCTCGTGCAGCTCGATCAGTTTTTCCCACAACCCTTTCTCACTTGAAAACGGACCGACTCGGTTAAGTTCTTCTTTGGTTAGGCCGCATTGAAGGGTGCAAGTTGTTTTGGCATCAGCCTCGATTTTCTTCATCAAGTTGGAGTCCCAGTTCTAGCATGACACTAGTTTTCCAACACCGTCGAGTGGAAGCTCGAGACCAGTTTGGATAATTATCCACATCTCGACTTGCATCTTGAGGTGGTATTCCATCCGGCTCTTCCGGTAGCCAAAGTCCTTGCCAGAGAAAAGAGGCAGGTGGGTTGTGTTGTAGCCTTCTTGATGGGCCATTAAGGATCTAGCACACACAAAAACAAGAAAACTTGTTCAAAGACTTGGTCTTGGATTAGTAGTGCGAGAAAAAAAATTAAATATGCGAACTCGAGTGGTGTTGCACCAGCTTCGAGAGAAAATTTTGATTGCGATAAAACAGATCGGAAGGCGGCAATTTTATCGATTTTAATCAACTCTGAAAATTAAAAATTACCACAAAAAAGAAATGCTTGAATGGTGGTTTCATCGATTCGAAACGACCTCGCTCTCATACCAATTGTAGGATCGAAAGTGCTAGGGGGGGTGAATATCGCTCGTGGCTTTCACGTTAGTTTTAAAACAATTGAGTAATACGCAGCGGAAAGATAAAAACAATACTAACACCAAGGTTTTTACTTAGTTCGAAGCCTGTAACGACTCCTACTCAAAGGCCCACACTCGTTGAGTGTTTTCTTTGGGCAATCACTATCAATTCAAAAAATTACAACTTTGAAGTACAATATAAAGCAATAATGAAAATTATACCGACAACGAAAAATAGGGAATTTCAAAGCTTCTAGTCGTCGGAGTCGAGTTACAACTTTATCTGATCGTTCTTTGAGCAGCACACGGAAAAAGGGTTGTGATTTCAAGTTCTTGCTTGGCTGCTGCTCGAACCAGGCTTAAATAGCCCGTTGAGGGCGCCTCCAACCGCATGGAGGGCGCCTCTAAACCCGCTGAGTCAGCCGCGTTGATAAGCTCCGCAATGCTCGCTTCTTATTCGCCTGAGGGCGCCTCCAAGCTCTATGGAGGGCGCCCTTCATCTAGCGTCCAGGGCGTCTCCAAACTCCATGGAGGGTGCCCTCGAGCCTTGCTATGGGGTTGTAGATCAAGTCACCTGAGGCCCCTCCAAGCTCCATGGAGGGCGCCTCGGAACTGTTCATCCGAGGCTTTTCTTGTGCAATTTCAATCTTGCAAGGCATGTTAGTCTACAAACAAAGTATACCCTGCAAAACAAGGTTAGCACAATAAAATAAGATAAATAGAAAGTTATTTTGACAATCTCCGGACTGTCCGATTCTGACTTCGAATTTCACCTTCGAAAATCCTAGGTCGAACCGACGCCTACTGTTCCTTCACCGGGGAACACGTCCTCACCTACTCCTCTCAGGAGAGTTTAGCTATTGTCAGATCGGTCCTCCAGACCGATTGGACTTTCTGCCTAGAGTTACCGTCCCCTAAGACCTACGGTTACTACCCTATAGGGTTTTCCTCAGCCTACAGTTACCACCCCCTAGGACCTAGGGTTACCACCCCCTAGGATTTTCCTCAGCCTAGGACTACCATCCCTTAGGACCTAGGGTTACCGCCCCCTAGGATTTTCTTCAGCGTAGGGTTACCACGCCCTAGGACATAGGGTTACCACCCCCTAGGGTTTTCTACCTGCCTAACCACAGTTAGGACTTTCCATCACCTAAGGTTACCACCCCCTAGGACCTAGGGTTCCACCCCGTAGGATTTTCCACCTGCCTAGAATCCATTAGGACTTTTGCCTAAGATAACTTAGGACTTTCCTGCAAGCTCAATGAACCTTGTTAGATAACAAGAAAACTTAATTTTGGACCCTTTGACATAATCAAAACATAGGTTCGATCATCGGATGCTTCCCGCACCAACACAATAATCAATCTAAATTGATTCTGGTTTGGATTAAACTGGTTTATTTAAATCAACTAATGGTTTGAACTAAATCGGGACCTATTTTGAACTATAATTGTCTGATTAAACCAACATAGTCGATCCGGTTCAGTGAACCAGACTTAAATTGAACCAGATCCAATTTAAGTCTGACCAAAAACTTTAAATTCATCCCAATTTGATTAGCTGAGACATATTTAATCAAACCCGTCCATTTTATTCAATTCGGAAGTCAAACTTGATTGATTTAGACCAAATAATGGTTAAACCAACTAATGATTTGAACCAAACTCGATCCGGTTCAAGTGAACCAAACCCATTATTACCCATGATAAAATTTGGCCCAATCATGCTTTGAATCCAAGCCCAAAGCCTAATTAATTGAAACATTATTGTATAAAGTTCAATTCCAATTAATTGAACCTTTTTCCAATTAATTGTAACATGTATTAATTAACAAAAACTAACATTTTTTTTTCTTAAATGCCTTAACTTCATTCGTAAAAGAAATGTTAACAATCATTTATTTTTCTTTGCAGGTGGGCATAGGAAAAAAAAACACTAGCATTCTTTACTTATGCTAAACCTCACCCTTTTATGTTCTTCTCCGTCGCCATCACCTCTATTTCACTTGTCGACCCATAATCAAATAACTAACCCCCTTGATCATACACAGATCAGGAGCAGAGACAAACTCCGTGGGTATATGCGGTTGAGCTCGGGGTTCAGCGATGATGACATATCACAACACATTCACAATCTTGCCTTTTGATGGCAGCTCTGTCGGCTATTTCTTCGGAGGATGAACATGTGCATACCATTCGAACAAATCTAAAAATATATTTGCACAGATCTCTTTGCTTATCATTTTAGGCATTTCAATTTAACAGATCTACATGTATATTGCCTACATGCACAAATCTATATTTGTGATCTTTATGCTTTCACGGTAACAAATCATATAACAAACAAAAAAATCCATCATCCATTCTTAGAACTAAGGCAACTCTCTGATACCAATGTTGATAATTCTAAAGCATGAAAAATATATAAATACAAAAACTATAAAATTCACAGTGATCTCCCGTGGTAGATCTTGATCTTCGTTTTTCATACAAAATAAAAAAAAAACTCATAGTCATGCTCGAAGAAGAAGATCGGAGAAGATATCGAAAAATAACTTGTCGTCGGAAAAACAATCACGAACAAATCAAAAAAATCTTCAAAATTTCACAAGTCAAATCTCTCTCTAATGGATGTTCTCCTCTTACAATCTTGTACACACGGACAAACCTTGCACAGAGACCTTTCAAGTATAGGACGAACCCTTTCTCTCTGATTTTGCACAAACCTTGCACATAGTAAGCCTCGTCAAACCCCCATTTTCTTCTTTGGCTTGGATGTATATATATTAGAGGAAAATGACTCTCCCTCTCCCTCTATTAATGGAGGAATTTAATGAGCTAAAAATATGAAAGGAAAGGGATGTCCTTTCATCTTCTTAACTCCAGCTTTTATTGAATTTGTTACTAAATATTACACATTCTTATAACCTTAAGGTTGATTTCTTTATAGGTGTCACTGATGAAGAGAGTACTGTGGCATTCAAATATGCTACTTATTATGATTAGCATAATTGTTTCAACATCTTTACATTGTGACAAAATTTCTTCCACGATTGATTCTCCTATTTGCTTATCAGTATTTGCATAATTGTTTCGTAGACTTTTATTTCTCTCTTGACATATGATAGTTGTTAAGAAAATGCATCTTATCACAAATGGGATAAACATAATCAACCAATGCTAACCAAATATCCACATTGACAGAGAGGAGAAAGAGATACGGAAAAAGTAGAACAAGAATGAAGAAAGATCTTGTCAATTAGCTCTTGAGAACATTTCCCACCGAAGTGACGCTACAAAAACACACAATAAGCTCAAGGAAAAGGAGAACACTCAAAACTTCTGAAAAGAATTTAGGGCAGCAAATGTCTAGAGCTGGAGTGATGTCTATAGCTAATCGTCATCGGAGATGGTGGAGTCGACGAAGCTGGAGCTGCTGTCGTCGACAAAGGGAGGGGATGGAGCTGGAACTACTATCGATCGTCGACGAAGGGAGAGGATGGAATTGAAGCTACTGGCGATCTTCAATGAAGGGAGGGGATGAAGTTGGAGCTGCTATCATTGACGAAGGGAGTGGACGGAGCTGGAGCTCCTAGCGATCGTCGACGGAGGGAGTTGTGAATTTTGAGAGGAAAGAGTTTAGGGTAAAACATGGGATTTTGGGAGGGCAAAGCACAGGTTTCGTTTTCGGTTACATTTTGCATGTGTTGTTTGGGACTGATATTGATAAATCTGATTAATTATTTTTTTTACTAACCAAAATACCTCTTTCTTTTTTTTTTTATTTAAATCGATTAGTTCTGGGCGGCTGTTCCACCGTACAAAAAATTCTCACTAAATTTAAAAGGTGCATATGGGTTCTGATAAGTGCGAGATCACCTTTGTGAATTTCAAATCCTTTATTACATGAAAATCCATCCAACTTTTAACCGTCACGCCTCTTGAAGCTTGAAAATCAAAAGTAAATTCTCGATAAATTCAATGAACAGAAAGAGCACCAACTCAATCTCTCGCCTTTTATTAACATTTTTTTATCAAAAAAAAAGAATATTTCAAGATCGTAATGCTTTGGCGAAATCAAAAGACCTTGGGAAGGGCGACAGAGACGCTGACGGCAAACGCAAAGAGCAGCATGAAGAGTCCGGTGAAGTTGATGACCCGCGACTCCGCCCCCGGCGCCGCGTCCATCTGCACCAACCCCGTCTCCGCCGTGCACACCGTCATCAGAAACACCACCAGCCCCGCCGACTTGTGCACCGGCACCAGCAACCCCCTCATAGCCGGCGACGCCCCCGGAAACCAGAAGTTCACAAACCCGAACACCCACTGCGCCACGTCGCCGCCTTCTCCGTCAATCCCGTTCATAAATTTTACAGCACAAATTAGTATTTTTAATTTGATCGTTACCTGCAGCCCGAACAAGCAGATGGTGAGCATGCCCAGCCAGGAGTGCAAGCTGACCATGTCGGGGAGGGTGGCGGCGTTGTGGTACTTGAAGGCGGCGTAGATCCCCAAAATCCCGAGGCCGAGCGCGATCAGGTGGAGGAGAAGGTGGACGAACTTCTGCAGCATCTTGTCCGCCGGCACTATCTTGTACGCCATTATAGCTGCTCGATCACCATTAAACCAATCCTCTCAAATTTCCGATGCAAAAAACAGAGCAGAGCAGGGCGGCCGAGCTGTACCTTCGCCGATGATGAGAATGAAGCCCAAGGACATCACCAGAGGATGCACCTGTCGATTTATAGCAACAAGCTAGTAAAGATCGAGTCGGATTGATGCGTAAGAAGGTTGAGGGGCCTGTACGTTGAAAATGAGGTTGGCGTCGTCGGAGTGGAGGCGGGCGGCGCCGCCGCGGAAGTGGAGGACCCAGACGAGGACGAGGATGAAGACGGTGAGGGCGAAGACGTGGGCGACGTGGGTGATGTGGGCTGCGGCCGCCAGGTACCCGGGTTGCACTGACGTCAGGACCATTTCAACTGGTGCCGACGTACGTGCCGTCGTCTCCGGCGACTGATTGACCGACCAAACCGACGGCGATGTTGCACCCGCTGGCGATAGCCGGTGGCGTTTGGGTATTTGTAGAGATTAAGAATGGGAATTGCGTGGAAAGAAATGGCCGCCGGAGTTGGGTTTGGTATCAAATGGATGGATGAATGCTTTGTTTGCCGTGGAAAGAGGGGAGGAATCAAAGCAACGCATCTCTGGTTTTCTCATCCTCCATGGATTAGAACTTCAGTTATTGTTTAGATTAGGGTTGAATCAAATGTCCGGGAACAAATTTGATGTTCCACTTAATAAAAATTTATTTATATTTGTTCAATATACACACAAAAATAATGAACAAATTTAAATATATATGTGTTCAACTAGTTTGACTTAATAATATTGGTGCAATTTTTCTTGACTCAAAGTTGACCAGATTGACTAAGTTTGAGTTGGCTCAAACTTGAGTCTTGATGTTTGAGTTTTGATATTTGATAATATATGGAGATTGCTAGTGCAATTGTTCATATGAAAAATTGACGGTCAAAAGTAGACTAGAAGAGTTAAGTAGGTCAAGGTTGACTATATACTTAGGGGGCGTTTGATTTAAGAGAATAGGAGTGGGGAATGGGAATGAGAATCATCGATTGTCATTGTCAATATTTGGATTATAGGAATAGGAATGCAAATAAGGGAATGAATGCTTGAAATTGGGTAATAACTCATTCCCATGTACCTCCCCTTCAATGAGCCATTACCCTATTTTCATCAATCAAAATATTCCCTTATTCCAAAAATACCCTTGACCTAAAACTAAAATTTTCTCCCTTAATACCAAATATCAAAATATATTTATTTATTTTTTCTTTCATATCACTTCTCTCTCCTTGTTCTCTCTCATCATATTTTCTCTCTCATCATTTTATCATACACTTTCTCTCTCCTTAATCTCTCCTATCACACTCTCTTTCCTCTTTTTTCTCATTACACTTTCTCTCTCATCATAATTTCTCTCTCCTCAATCTCTTCCATTACACTTTCTTCCTTCTTTTTCTCTCATCATACTTTCTCTCTCCTCAATCTCTCCCATCACACTATCTTTTCTCTTTTTTTCTTATCACACTTTCGCTCTCATCACACTTTCTCTCTCCTCAATCTCTCTTGTCACACTCCTTTTTTTCTTCAATATACTTTCTCTCTCCTCAATCTCTCCCATCACACTCACTGCTCCTTTTTTCCTCATCACACTTTCTCTCTCATCATACTTTCTCTCTCATCACACTCTCTCCCCTCATTTTTCTCATTACATTTTCTCTCTCTTCATCCTCTCCCATCATACTTTCTCTCACATCATATTTTCTCTCTCATCTTCTCTCATCATGATCTCTCCTATCACACTCTCTTTTCTCATTTTCTCTCATCACACTTTTTCTCTCTTCATTCTTTCTCATCACACTTTCTCTCTCATCAGACTTTCTTCCTCATCATTTTCTTTCATCATATTTTTCTCTCACATTCATCTTTCTCTCACATCTAATTTTTTCTCTTATTTTCCTTTAAGGGTAAAAAGGGAAATTTTGATTTATTCCGATAGAAAATATGCAACTAACCAAACATTACTTTTAAGAGTGATATTTATGCTCATACTCATTCCCATTCCACAATACAATGATTCCCATTCCGATTCCTATTCCTAAGAAAGAACCAAACGCCCCCTTAATTGAGAAAGTCATAACTGGAGGTTAGGCAAAGATAAGACCAATGGGAAGGCTGACAGAAGAAGAAAATTCAAGTAGGTCAGTGTTAACCGAATACTTGGTGTTGGAAGTTCAGGTGAGTGAAGCCAGACAGATTGGAGAGTCTTGGTGAGTGAAGCTCGACAGTGGGAAAAGTCTCGGTGAGCGAACCCAAGTGAAAAGCCCTAGTCAGTGAAGGTAGGTAGAGGGAAATCCTAGTGAGTGAAGTCGGGTGGTGGAAACTCCCTGGTGAGTGAAGTCAAACATGTGGAAATCCAGGTGAGTCAACGTTGACCAGACACCTGATGTTTGAAAGTCCAAATAGGTTATGGAGGATCAGACACTTAGGATGAGATGGTAAGTCCAAGTGAGTTAAGGTTGACTAAACACTTGGCACAGGGGAAAAAGTCCAAGTAGATCAAAGAATTGACTGGACACTTGGTGACGAAGTTCCAGCAGGTCAAGGTTGACCAGATGCTAGGCATGAAGGAGTATCAATAGGCCACAATTGACCGAATGTTGAGATTGGAAACTCTAAACTTGTGTTAAGAAAGTTAAGGTTGATCAATCAATTAGGTGATCGATTGAGCCAGAGCTCAATCGATCAGTGGATCTATTGGGAGTGCCATCGTGAATAAGTATGGTGAATTGATTAGTTGATCGATTCAGCTGAATCCAATCGATCAGTTGATCGATTGAGAGCAACGCGATTTCGCACAGAGCACTACCACTGATCGATTGGGCTACTCCAATTGATCAGCTGGCGTCAGGTTTTCATAAAGCATAGTATGCACTGTACTGGATCGATTGGGAGGGAGCCCGATCATTTCGGGGTTTTCCACGAGAGTACAGTGGTGTTCTAGATGGATCAACTAATTGATCAAGCTGCTCCAATCGATCAAGTGATCGATTGAAATATGACTATTGCAGGCTATGGGATAAAAAATGCTCGAAGATTCAAACAGTGGCAACTCTTCTTCTCACTGATTTTCACATATTTCTCTCCAACACTCATCACCAAAGTTCATGAAAACTTAGAGGGAAGTGTTATTGCATTTGCAAGTTGATCAAGAGGTGGGCAAGAAAGAAGAAGCAAGCTAGGGTTTTATTGGCGTAAATCTTGTAAGATTTCATTTGTATTAGCTTCTCTTTTCTTCTTGTTGTATTAGAGTCTTGTACAAGATTTCTCCACCTCCGGAGTGTTTTTGAGAAGTAGTATATTTGACAGTGCATGTCTGAAAGAGAGTCGGATCCTTAGATTTATCATCTTATTGAGGTGGATACTAAGTAAATCTCTTGTGTTAACATTGAGAAGTTCACTTCAAGTATTTATGCTACAAAAGATCATCATCAACGGAGTAGGCGACCCATCCGCGCTTCCCGATTTTACCCTGGTGGCTGATAGAAAACTTTCGTAAGGTTGGGCAAGTCATCTCGAGAATTAATTAGATCATAAGAACTGAATACCTAGATTAACAAAAATAATAAAGAAAAATTGATATCCTCTCGGGCATGGTACAATGACATGACGTTCAGTAGAGTAACTAAATACCAATTAAATAAATTTAAAACTATAAAAGTTTTAAATAATCAAATAAGCTTAATTAGGAATTCAATAACTTCCAAATATAAAAGTTGTATTATGTGTGTGCTTAAATCATAATGAAGGTGTTGATCCTATTTGAAATTAGGGAAGATTGTGTGCTAGCTAGGTGACTTCGATGCTGATTGTGAGAAGACTTTAAGCTGGAGGAAGATGGCACCGAGCGATTCTACGTGTCAAAAGAAATGTAGAGAGAAGAAAATATCAACAACTAGGCCTAGGACAGGTCCTCGGTGTAGGCACTCTGACACTCAAGTTAGGTAAGTGGTAGGGAGAAAATGGAATGTGACAAATAGTAGAAATAAACAATGAACTCCCAATTACTAGTCTTGTGTATCTGTGTCTTTAGGAGGAGATCCCTTATATAGTGCTAGTTTTCCTCTATGCATAAACATCGATGCATTTCCAAAAAAGGGCTGACCATTCTGACATTCTAACAACTTTCTTAAAATATACCCACTATTTATGTACTTCGTAGGATAGAAGCTTTCGCTGTATGGATTGCATAAAGAATATTCCCCTAATTGTCTGACAATGATTACACAAAATATCAAAAAGGAATATTCGATCGTTGGACTAATGGATTGTTAATATACTTTGGTGTTATGCCGATTGAGTCCTCTCTAACGTCTGGTCGGACCTCATTCTCAGACGTGGTTGGGTCGGTAAAGGAATGTTGACCATCTTGAGAACTTGACTTTCTTGAGGACTCGACATCCACTCGGACAAGGAGTTTGGGCGAACAGTATACCTAGTATATTCGATCAGACTAAGAGGACTCTGTTCTAAATTGAACTGGGATAGCTCGGGATTCTATCGAGCTGGGGGAGCTCGGGATTTGATCGGACAAAATGTCCGATTGGTTAGACTATTAGGTCAAGCCATGCGACTGCTCTAGTCCTGAGTGTTGACCTTTCTTTGACTTTGATCGCCACATCAGTCAACTTTCTTGATTTTGATCCTAACTTCAGGGACCCTACCTTATTCGTCATATCACAAGCCTTCCCTTCAAATCTAATTAAAGGAGGCTACAAGCTCGACTGACTAGACATTTATGCCCCTTTATGTTTCTCATTTCCTGATCGGACTCTCAGTCCCTGATCAATCACTCGACTTGAACTGACGTCATACTTATACTTCAAAAATAGGGTATGTCACTCACCATTAATACTTAATGTGATGAGCACGCCTTTTGATTGTAAGCATACTTACTGTCTCTCATCCCTAATAAATATGGCCTGTATCTTTCTACCACGTGATGTAAGTCTGTGAAAAGAATATCTAAAATGACAAGTTACTATTGAGATTTGATGTAACCTCTAATGTTTCAAATTCAATGGCCTTGAGAAATCCTCTCTCTTTTGCTCCCATGATTGATGTTCGTAGATTATATAAGTTTTTTGGCATACTTTAATGCACATCTACTTGTATTTCATGAGCATAATCTATATTTATTGCACTCTATTTTATTATAATATTATATTTTCACTCATTTTATTCGAAGATATACTTTTTGCTTATTTTGATTGATATGATGTAAATTGGAGCAAAAAGGGAGTAAAAACACACATTGGAGCGAATATAGAAGACCAGCAACCTGGAAATGCCAAAAGGCATGGTTGTGTGCCCTCTCCCATGGCAAAGCCAAGGATGGTCGTGCCTTGAAGCACGACCATGCTCTCCCATAGAGGCAAAGTAAGGGCAGGTTGTGTGGTTTCACACGGTCGTGCCAATATTCCAGAGCTGATTCAAGGCTTGACCATGCCAAATGACATGATCGTGCCCTGATGTGTGTACCACAAGCTCACGGTCGTCGTCAAGTAATAAAATTTATATAAGTCGATCCCACGAGGACTGAATATCAAATGCTAATTGGTTTTACACTTTGAATTAAGCTAGACAACAATCGATAATCGTTTGTTTTGAGTTTTCAAATAAGATGTGAAAAATAACAAAAAAGAAAGATAACTGAGGAAGTCCTTAGCTCAGAAGATGTTCTAGGTCATGTGTTTCATTGTGATGGTGAATGTTGTACTATGAATTCGCCCTTTCCTAGTTTTCCACTTATATATTTACAGAACAGTCTAAATTACTATCAAATAGCACTCCACGATGGTGTATCAGAGTACTTCCCTTGCTAGTAACCAAATATGCCATCAAGTGAAGAAGTGACTTAGAGAGTCAGGATTTTCAGTAGGCACAAGGCCTCTCCCGGGTGTACGTCTCTAGATTACATAGGTTACTTGCGCAGCATATGATTTGGGAAAGCCCATTAGGTCAAGTGATAGACTTATCCATACATAGAATTATTTTCCCTTAGGAGGTTATATTCCATATAGAAGGATAGTTACCTTAGATACTTAATGTTAAACAAGTATCCTAAGACCATGTCGAGCTATATCGAAATGTACACTCAAAAGAGAAAACAACCTATGCATAAATTTAATGAAAATTCAAGTTCACGCCCAGATATAGACACACAACAATATATCTAACTCAGAAATTATATTTATGCATACAGAAATGTAATCTAGGTAGATAAATTTATATTCATAAGGAAAACCTATTTTCTATAATTTCATCAAACAGAACAAGTGTCATACAACGTTCATCAAACAAGGAAAATGACAATTCAAAAGAGTTTACAACATCTACATATTACAATTACTTCCTACATCCTAGAACAATAGAAATCTACTCTATAATTGGAAAATATATAATCCAAGAGCTTAAATCCATAAGAATTTCAAGAACCTTAAAAAAGGGAGGAAAAACTTATCCTTAACATCGAGTGAAGCCCTCGGATGAAGATCTTGGAGTGCCGATAAGGATGGAGCAGCAAGACGACCTCAAATCGTCCAAATGACGCCTTCGGGTGCAAGGATTTGACCTAGATGGTCCCTTCTTTCCTTGGATCTTCCTCTCTAGAAAGGGGATGAAGTGCCCCTTTTATAGAGGTATGGGAAAGGGGTGGTCGTGCCTTGGGGTACCACCAAACTGCCCTTCAGCTTCTTGGTTGTGCCATTTGGCACAGCTAGAGCCAACTTGTCTTTGGCAAAATGGCTTGGACGTGCCATTTGGCATGGCCAAAGCAATATCTGGCTTCATGGTCGTGCTTTATGGCACAACAAAGCCAACTTGGCTCTATCCACAAAGATTGGTCATGTCATTTGGCACGGCCAAAGCAAGGCTGCTATGCTTTTTTGCTTATGGGTCGTTCCATTTGGCACAACCAGATCTTTAAACTTGCAATTCCTGAGGCATGGTCATGCCTCAAGGAATGATCATAATTGTGTCTGTCTTGGAGAAAGACATGGGCAAACTCATGGTCGTGTCATTTGGCACAGCCAAGACCATTTCTGCGCTAGTCCTCTCTTTGGTCGTGCCATTTGGCACAACCTCTTGCCTTCATTGCTTCTAATCGTACTTCAAGACATGGCTAGACCTAATTTACATATGAAATGACTTGGGCACTCCAATCCTTGCTTTTCTCTCCTTGGGGTAGACAAGGTTGGGTCATGGTCTTCTTTTGCGTCTTTGGATTCCTTTTCTACTCCAAACTGCTCTTGAAAGTGAAAACAAACACCGAGTAGATCTCTGGATGCAAAATAGTAATTGTGTTGAAATATGTTAGAAAAATGTGCAAAAGCATAGATCATAGGCAATGAATACTTAAAGATGTGTGTTAAATAATACAAATAACATATATAATCTACGCACATCACACCCCAGACTTAAACATTTGCTTGTACTCAAGCAAACTCTGCAATTTAGATTCATGAGCTAAAAATGTGTATCCCTAGTGATTTTATTCAATTTTATCAAGCTATTGAAACTAATGAGCATAATCAAGAATGATCTACAATAAAGCACTTGATTGTTATCAAGTAAAATTTTGTAGTCTATAAGCATATGTAGGAGCAAGTGCATCATAATCCTTGATGAATCAATCTAACTCTATCCAACCATTTCACTAATGAGTATGATCATAAATGGATTTAACTAGCCTAAGAATGAGTTCTCCGTTCTTAGTGCAAATTGTGGTCTAAATTTCTCAAGCATCAATTCCTAATCTTAGTCAAGTCATCATTGAACCATCTTTTCCATTTATTCCTAGCAGCAAACACTGCTTGGTTTATCTATCTTAAATCTACCTGATCCTGTCCGAATCGCTGAATCAACAGACGCTGGGAACGTGGCGCTCTCCTGGTTGCTGACGTAGATCTCCGACCGGTCGTACGACGCTCCGGCGAACCTGCAAAGAAGTCGGGCCGGGAAGGGGTTCCCGGAGACGACCCTCCGACGCTCAAGTCAGGCAAGTGGACAGCAAAGAAGTGGCTCCGAATATCAGAAAATGCGTACCTCCGGCGAAGTGTGAGGCTCCTTATATAGAGCTGGGAAGGGGCTTATGCACACATACCGAGGCGAATATGTGTCCTCAGCCCATACCTCCGTATGGGCTTGTCAGAAAAGCTTACCTAACACCATATTGCTACAGTCCGAGCATATCTCTGATGGGACAGCGGAACCCTCTGTCATAAGATTCTGCGTATGGTCTACTCGTCGAATATATCCGCTGTCAGAAGATGTTCCCTTGTCCTTTTCTCCTTTTACTCCATGCCGAGCGTCCGGCCGGTCGGCCGATCCCTCGCGTCCGGTCGGTCGTAAGTGCTGGCTCGCCTTAATCTTATTCTCGGTCGTGTGCTCTGTGGACTGTTTGCAATGTTGCTACTGTATGTCTTCGGCCGAGCGGGCTACCCGCTCGGCCATACGACTCTGTTCAACATGAGCGTCAGAACCCCGGCTCCCCGTCGGGGTGTCTTCGCTTCCGTTTAGATCCCGATCGGCCGGTCGGTCCACTCTTGTCCGGTCGGCCATTTAACCTTTTGACTTCCACGTGGCGTTGACTCCCCGGAACGAGGGTCCCCTGTTTTTACCGCCGGATCACTTGCCTCCCCTTCAAGTCTAGTCGAAGGAGGCGATTAGTCCGACTGATTGGACCATCAGTTGAGCTGAGTGGATACTACCATCCTCTCGGAAGCAAAGGGGGCAGCTAAAACGCCAATCAACGCTAACATTCCCCAGCATCTCTTCAAAGTTTTCGCCAATCTCCATCATTAAGGTCGAGCACGCGTTCATTAAATGCGTTCCAGTGGCTGAATGCCACGTGGCTGTGCTGCCGTCATTGTACGGCGACGGCATGGTATTCTGACGGGATCGAGGCGGTTCAAAATGAACGGTGCGATGCGTGCTCCGATTCTTGCGACTTGGATCCGACGGTGGAGGCCGCTCGGACTCCACCCTATAAAGCCTTCTCTTCTTTCCTTCGCCTCACTTTTGCTGTCGCGTGCCTCCCGATTCTACCTCCTCAGCGCTCCGGCGATCCAGCTCCTCTGTGCTCCGACGATCCCCGGCGCTTTTCCTTTGATCCTCATTCTTCTCTGTAAGGCTCTTTCCTTGCTCTTTCTTTGGTTCTTGTGGTTCTTGTGTGTATTTCGTGTTTCTTTTCCGAGTTTTGGTTCTCGGGGCACTGTTCCGTTGCCATCTTCTTCCGTCTATCCTCTTTCATTTTATTTTGATTTCGTCCGTTCGGGCAATGACCCATTCCTCTCAACCCGATGACCAAACCCTCGGCCCATGGTATACTACCATGGAGTCGCGCTTCGATCGGCGTGAAGTCAATCTTTTGATAGATAATTTTGAGATTCCTTCCGACCTCGAACTTATCTTACCCACTCCCTCCGCTCGGCCACACAAACCGCTACGCGGAGCTTTTTGTGTTTTCCGCGACCAGTTTACAGCCGGTCTGCGATTTCCGATCCATCCCTTCTTTGTAGAAGTTTGCAACTTTTTCGGCATTCCGCTCGGAAGCCTAGTCCCCAATACCTTCCGCCTCCTATGCGGCGTTGTCGTCCTATTCAAGATCCATAACATTCCCCTCCGACCGGAGGTCTTCTATTACTTCTATTACCCTAAACAGTCCGAGCCGGGCACTTACATGTTTCAGGCTCGGCCCGGCTTAGTTTTCTTCAATAAACTTCCTTCTTCCAATAAGCATTGGAAAGAATTCTACATTTATATTCGCCTTCCCGGGTGGGCTACCTTCTGAACCCAATGGCAGGTCGACAATCCTCTCTCCCCAGAACTCAAAAGATTCAAGACCCAGCCGGATTATCTTCACGCCGCCAACATGCTTGCCGGTCTGCGGGTTGACATCAACAAATTCCTTCCAGAAGGGGTTATGTACATATTCGGGCTGAGTCCGATCAGAACACCCCTCCCGAGCGGCTTCGGTAAGAATTTTACTTGTACATTTACCTTGCTTGCTAACTGATTTTTTCCTCTTTCCTTTGCAGCGAATATTGTCATGGAGTCGGTGATGGCTGGTATTCTGAAGAGGAAAGTAGCGGCGCTCGAAGCCGCGGCGGCCAAAGAAATGGAGACACTTGACATTGAGCCGGTCGACTCGCATGAAGGGGAGAGCAGGACTCATGAAGAGTCGGCCGCTCAGGCCTCTCATCAGAATGTGGCAAGAGGAGCCACCCCCAGTGGAGGACCAACTGTCCAAGAGGAAGGCTCCGCTCGGGAGGAAGAGCAACCTCGACAAAAGAGGCGCCGAGTGGAGACTCCCCTTCGATCGGCTACATCCGCGGTCCAGCCATCCGAGCGGGTCACTGCAACCGCTCGCGGCAAGGCTCCACAGGTCGAGGCGATTTCGTCCGATCGGACACCATCGCATTTGGACGCATCGGCAGACCCTCTTGAGGTCGTTCCGGTCAGCGTCCTTCCGCCTGCTTCCCGCCGAGTCCAGCGTTCAACAATTTTATCCCAATTTTCAGCGCCGGCCTCCGATCCTCTTCCATCCTCCGCTCGGATGACCCCCGGTCACGGCCGCACTTTTAGGGTACTCACCCTGCATCTCCCCACCGAGGAGACTTTACCCGAGTCTGAGCGGCCCACTGCGCCTGAGCACACGATCACCCTCAAGGGGCCCCTAGCCGAGATGTGGGCCGACGCTCGGGCGCGCGTTACGATGATCCCCCTTCGCAATTTGGCCAACAGCCACATGCAAGAGGCCACGGGGGTAAGTTAGAAAACGAAGTTTTTTATGCATTCTTTCCGATCGGCCACTAACAACTTCTCTTTTCTTTTTTTTTTTCAGAGATGGGTGGAGGAAATCGCTGTCTCCAACCGCCTGGCGATGGTGGACAAAGAGTTAAGAATACTGAAGGCTGCAGGCGGTCCGCCCGGCTCCCAAGGCCCCTCGTATGCCGAGCTGCAGAAGGAGCTCCGAAAGGCACAAGGCTTGTTGGCATCCGAGCAGAAGAAGACGGCCGATCAGGCTCATACCTTGGCCGATCTCGAGCGGCAAGTGAAGACGCTCGACCAAAAAATAAGCCTAGCTACCACTCGGAAGAACACGGCTATCTCCGACCTGGAGAAAAAGAATGTCGAGGCTCGGGGCTTGGAGCAGAAAGTTAAAGAGTTGATGGACCAACTAGCCAATGAGAAGGTTGCCCGAACGGATGAGGTGGCGAAGCTCGAGGCTGCTTTACAAGAACACCAGGCAGCAGCCGATGCTTCCCGAGCGGCCCTTAAAGAATATCAAGACGCCGAGCCAAGCCGGGTCGCCGCCCTGAGAAAGAATTACATCCGTTTGGTCGAATTTTCGGAGAAGGTTTGTGAGCGGATGTACACGGCCTTTGAACTTGCCATGACTGCGACGACAGAATATTTGAAGTCCCAAGGGCAACTTCCTGAATCCACCGTCATCCCGGATAAGGACCAGGCGACCCTTCTCAACAACATCCCGACTACTCTTTATGATTATTTAGAATAAAAGCTTAAATGTAATCTGGTTGATCGACCAAAGACTATCCTTTTTTTTTTTGTAATTTGTCCGCTCGGCTTTAGTTTCTTTAATATAATATCCTTTTGCTTGCTTTGTCCTTTTGCTAGTCAATATGTGTGCTATCCGCTCGCCTCTCATCACACCTCTCTTGTGTTTGAAAGGGCTTTTTACGAAGTATTTTGCGTAACTTTTTCGCTCGCCTGAATATGTCCTGCTTCGACAAAAGAGGTTGTTCGCTGGATGTTGATGAAGTACCTTTGGGTACTAGGCCGAGCAGAACATATAGGCGGTCGAATGGTATTAACGGCAAGTACCTTTGGGTACTTGTTCACTAAGTCCATTTTATTGCCTTCGTCCGGCCGGAGGGTTTATAGACGCCGGTTCGTCTCTCGATTTTTAACGTCGGAGCTCGACGGTCTTCCGACCGGAGGGTTTATAGAAGCCGGTTCATCTCTCGATTTTTGCCGTCGGAACTTGACGGTCTTCCGGCCGGAGGGTTTATAGACGCCGGTTCGTCTCTCGATTTTTAACGTCGGAGCTCGACGGTCTTACGGCCGGAGGGTTTATAGACGCCGGTTCGTCTCTCGATTTTTAACGTCAGAGCTCGACGGTCTTCCGGCCGGAGGGTTTATAGATGCCGGTTTGTCTCTCCATTTTTAACATCGGAGCTCGACGGTCTTCCGGCCGGAGGGTTTATAGACGCCGGTTCGTCTCTCGATTTTTAACGTCGGAGCTCGGCGGTCTTCCGGCCGGAGGGTTATTAGCCTTGGCTTCGATCATAATAATTTTTTCACGCTAAGTCTTCTTTATAAGGGGGGCCGCTCGGCCGTACGATGGCCTTATTCTTGCCTTAGTCGGAGGGTTTATGAGTCGGCGCTTACGATCGGGTCGTACCATGCGAACGGCTATCCGTCCGGAGGGTTTATAGATGCCGGTTTGTCTCTCGATTTTTAACATCGGAGCTTGACGGTCTTCCGGCCGGAGGGTTTATAGACGCCGGTTCGTCTCTCGATTTTTAACGTCGGAGCTCGGCGGTCTTCCGGCCGGAGGGTTTATAGTCACTGGCTCGACTCTCGATATTTAACGTCGGAGCTCGACGGTCTTCCGGCCGGAAGGTTTATAGACGCCGGTTCGTCTCTCGATTTTTAACGTCGGAGCTCGACGGTCTTCCGGCCGGAGGGTTTCTAGACGCCGGTTCATCTCTCAATTTTTAACGTCGGAGCTCGATGGTCTTTAAGGCTAATTTCAACACTACCGTTTGGCGAAGATTGCCAGAGGCGTTATCATTGTGCTTCCTCCATTTTAAGAACTCAGGCTTCCAAGCCGGAGACGCCGGTTCATCTCTCAATTTTTAACGTCGGAGCTCGACGGTCTTACGACCGGAGGGTTTATAGACGCCGGTTCGTCTCTCGATTTTTAACGTCGGAGCTCGACGGTCTTCCGGCCGGAGGGTATATAGAAGCCGGTTCGTCTCTCGATTTTTAACGTCGGAGCTCAACGGTCTTCCGGCCGGAGGGTTTATAGATGTCGGTTCGTCTCTCGATTTTTAACGTCAGAGCTCGACGGTCTTCCGGCCGGAGGGTTTATAGACGCCGGTTCGTCTCTCGATTTTTAACGTTGGAGCTCGACGGTCTTCCGGCCGAAGAGTTTATAGATGCCGGTTCGTCTCTCTATTTTTAACGTCGGAGCTCGACGGTCTTCCGGCCGGAGGGTTTATAGACGCCGGTTCGTCTCTCGATTTTTAACGTCGGAGCTCGACGGTCTTTAAGGCTAATTTTAGCACTGTCGTTCGGCGAAGCTATTTGCCATCCTTTTATCATTTTTGCTTCCTGCATTACAAGGACATAGGTGACCAAAACATATGTAAAATCACATCAGCGCACCTCTCACCCAGCTCGGTACGGCTGGAGATGATTCGCGTTCCATGGTTGATCTAGCCGCCGTCCGTCTTCATCCTCCAAATAATAAGCACCTGAGCGGAGCTTTTCGATGACTTTGAAGGGGCCCGCCCAAGGAGCCTCCAGCTTGCCGACGTCGCCGACTGACTTTACTTTCTTCTAGACTAGGTCGCCAACTTGGAACGCTCTAGGGATCATGCGCCGGTACGCCATCAGCCGGACGGACGCCTTGGCTCGCTCCTCGTCGACCAAATCCAGCTCCATGTTCCTCCGCTCGGCGTTATCATCATCATAATTCTGGATACGGACGGACTCGACACTAATAATGAGCATTTTTATTGGTTATTTTGGCTCTTAGATTTAGCATTTTTTACCTTCTCACATGCTTAATTTGGTGTTTATATTATATTTTGTGAGTAGGAATTCATTTTGGACTTAAATGTAAATTTCCTATAATTATGGAATTTAATCTCATGTTTTTATGTGGTTTTGTAGGAAATATAAAGAGTCATTGATTAGGGTCGAGGCGGATCAAATTTGGCTTGATTTGGAGGTCAAACGGAGGAGATCAAGCTGAATTAATGTGGACCATTGATCAAGATCTAGTGAGATCCTGCCCTTCAGTCAGATCAAGTGATCCAGCTCTTCATCATGATTTAAAGCGATCTGGACCGTTGATCTAGAGTTTAAGACATCCAAGGGTTCATCCAAGAAGTGGAGCTCCAATTCAAACCCAACCCAAAAGTCCACTCTTCAAGCCCAATTTCAAAAGCCTAATTTCATCCTCTTAATGGATCCGGATCCCATTGACCCAAACCCTCAACTTCTCAACCCAATATCCAAAATCCAAAAGCCCACTTTTAATCCTATTGGTTATTGGATTCGGATTCACCTCCTTTACCCGACCCGACCCATTAAGAAAACCCCTCCTCCTTACCTTCTCACACGGCACAGTAGCGAAAAACCCTCTTCCCTTCACTGTGCGCGTTTCTTCCTTGGGCACGCGCGATAGCAACTCCCCCGCGCGTTCTTCTTCCTTCTCCCCGGCAATGGCGCCAAAATTTGACAGTGAGTCTGTCACACCCATAAATCAAATTAATTCAATTCTAATCTATCAGCCCCTTTAACCTACGCTAAGTAGTATAGTAAAGGACCGAAACGTCCTATAAGACACCAACTTCAACCGGGATCACCGCTTCGCTGCCATACACCAAATGGAATGGCGTGACGCCCGTTCCTTCTTTTGGGATCATGCGGATAGCCCATAAGACGCCCGGCAGCTCGTCTACCCAGCTTCCTCCCATGTGGTCGGGCCGAACCCGAAGAATGCGAAGAATCTCCCGATTGGCTACTTCCACTTGGCCGTTGCTCTGGGGATACGCCACGGAAGTAAAGTGTTGCTCAATGTCGTAACTTTCACACCATTCTTCGAGTTGCTTCCCTACGAACTGTCGTCCGTTATCAGATACGAGCCGGCGAGGGATGCCGAACCGACAAATTATATGCTGCCAGATAAACTTCTTGACCATCTGCTCGGTGATCTTGGCTAGTGGCTCGGCCTCCACCCATTTGGAAAAATAGTCGACCGCCACTAGTAGAAATTTCCACTGCTCGGTCACCATAGGAAACGGACCCACAATATCTATTCCCCATTGGTCGAACAGACAAGACACGGTAGCTGCTTTCATTTCCTCCGCCGGTCGGTGGGAGAAGTTGTGATACTTCTAGCAGGAAAGGCACGTCGCGATGGTCTGAGCGGCGTCTGCTTTCAGGGTTGGCTAAAAGTATCCAGCCAGCAGGATCTTCTTAGCCAGCGATCGTCCGCCCGGATGCCCTCCGCACGATCCTTGATGCACTTCTTGGAGGATGTATCCGAGCTCACACATTTCAAAAGCGGGCGGGAGAAAGCCTTCTTGTAAAGTTGATCTCCAATGAGTGTGAACCGGCCGGCTCTCCTCCTCAGTAGCTGGGCTTCATCCCGATCGGACTGTGTAGCACCCGAGCGGAGAAACTCCATGATGGGTGTCCTCCAATCGCTCGGAAACCTGAGGCCCTACATCCGGTCGACGTGCGCCACCAAAGATACTTGTTCAATTGGCTGCTGGATGACGACCGGGGATATTGAACTTGCGAGTTTAGCTAGCTCATCTGCAGCTTGGTTCTCCGCTCGGGGTATCTTCTAGATAATAACCTCTCTGAAGTTGGCCTTGAGCTTTTCAAAGGCTTCAGCGTAGAGCTTGAGCCGAGCGTTGTTAATCTCAAAAGTGCCTGAGAGTTGCTGAGCGGCAAGCTGGGAGTCTGAATGAATTGTCACCTGACCGACTCCTACATGCCGGGCTGCCTGCAGGCCGGCTATGAGGGCTTCGTACTCCGCTTCGTTATTTGTGGCTCTGTAGTCCAGCCGAACGGATAGATGCATCCGTTCTTCTTGTGGAGATTGCAATACTACACCAATTTCTCTCCCGAGCTGAGTGGACGATCCATCCACAAATACTTTCCACATATCTTCGGGCTCTGGCTTTTGTACTTCTGTGACAAAATCTGCCAAGGACTGCGCCTTTATCGCCGAACGGGGTTGATATTGAATGTCGAATTCGCTCAACTCCGTGGTCCATTTGATGAGCCGTCCGGACGCCTCTGGGTTTAACAGCACTCTTCCCAAAGGGCTATTCGTCTGGACGATGATAGTATGCACCAAGAAATAGGGGCGAAGTCGCCGAGCGGCGAGGACCAAAGCAAAAGCCAGCTTCTCAAGCCCAGTGTAGCGAGATTCAGTGTCTTTTAAAATATGGCTTAAGAAATACACGGGCTCTTCTCCGCTCACCCTCACTAATGCCGAGCCCACTGCTTGCTTAGTTGAAGATAGATAGATACAAAGTGGCTCACCCACAGCTGGCTTGGCTAGCACGGGCAAAGAGTTCAGATATGTCTTCAATTCTTCGAAAGTCCGATCGCATTCTTCATCCCAATGAAACTTAGTGGCCTTGCGCAAGATTTTGAAAAACAGGAGGCTCCGGTCGGCTATCTTTGAGATGAATCTGGACAGTGCTGTTATCCGCCTGGTCAAGCACTGCACTTCCTTCAGATTTCTTGGGGGCGACATATCTTGTAATGCTTTCACCTTGCTGGGATTTGCCTCGATGCCCCGCTCGGTCACTATGTAGCCCAAGAAACGCCCGCCTTTTGCGCCGAACAGACACTTCTGAGGATTCAGCTTAACTCCATACCTCCTTAGCGTTCGGAGAGTCTCCTCCATGTCTTTAAAGAGGTCGGCCGCTCGGACTGACTTGATGAGAATATCATCCACGTACACTTCCAAATTTCGCCCGATCTGCTCCTTGAACACTTTGTTCATCAAGCGCTGGTAAGTTGCTCCCGCGTTCTTCAATCTGAACGGCATCACATTGTAGCAATAAGTGCCGTCGGTTGTAACGAAGCTGACCTTCTCTTGATCCTCTCGGGCGAGCGGCACTTGATGGTAGCCCTGATAAGCGTCGAGCATGTATATCAATTCGCAGCCGGCTATGGAGTCCACCAGTTGATCGATCCGAGGCAGAGGATAAAAATCCTTTGGGCACGCTTTGTTGAGATCCCGGAAATCGATGCAAACTCTCCATTTGTTACCCGGCTTGGATACTAGTACCACGTTCGCCAGCCAGCTCGGGAACTGGACCTCGCGTATGTGGCCGGCCTCCAGAAGCTTCTCGACCTCCGCTCGGATGATGGCATTTTGTTCGGCGCTGAAGTCCCGCTTCCTTTGCTTTACCGGCCGAACATCCGGTCGGACGTGAAGCTCGTGCTGTGCTATACTTGGTGAAATCCCGGGCAGCTCATGCGTCGACCAAATGAAGACGTCACAGTTTCTCTGGAGACATTTGATCACTTCCTCTTTCTGGCTTGCCTCCATATCAGCCGCAATAAATGTGGTGGCCTCCGATCGGGTCGGGTGAATCTGCACTTCCTCTTTATCTTCATAAATCAAAGAGGGTGGTTTTTCGGTTATAGCGTTCACCTCAATCCGTGGCGTCTTCCGAGCGGAGTTAGCTTCAGCTCGGACCATCTCGACGTAGCATCGCAGAGCCGCCAGTTGATCTCCTCGTACTTCGCCCACTTTATCTTCCACTGGGAACTTGATTTTCTGGTGGAAAGTGGAGACGGCCGCTCGGAACTCGCTGAGCGCCGATCGCCCCAAGATAACGTTGTATGCTGAGGGAGAGTCTACCACGACGAAGTTTGCAGTCCGCATCCTTCTGAGTGGCTCTTCTCCTAGCGAAATGGCTAGCCGGATCTATCCGACCGGCAGAACTTCATTGCCCGTAAACCCGTAGAGGGGGGTTGTCATGGGCAGCAGCTCGGCTCGATCAATTTGTAGTTGGTCGAAGGCCTTTTTGAATATAATATTGATCGAGCTTCCTGTATCAATGAAAACGCGATGAATAGTGTAGTTAGCTATTACCGCTTTGATGAGGAGAGCGTCGTCATGCGGCACTTCGACTCCCTCCAAGTCCCTGGGTCCGAAACTGATTTCGGGTCCGCTCGCCCGTTCTTGGCTGCAGCCAACAGCATGGATCTGAAGTTGCCTGACGCTCGCCTTCCTTGCTCTATTGGAGTCTCCTCCAGTAGGCCCGCCAGCTATAATGTTGATTTCGTCTCGGGAAGTGTTGTTTCTATTTTCTTCTTCCCGGGCGGACGATCTAGGCCACTCCCTAGACATCCAGGGATTCTCACGCCTCGGAGTATGATGCCGCTCGGGAGTCTGTCTTTGCCGCCTGTCGAGTATCTTCCGATCGGCTTCATGAAGTCTCTGTCGCCTGTCAGATGATGGCGATCAACGGCCGCCATTCCGGGGAATGGGGTGGGAGATCAGAGGAAGGCTCCGACAATCTCTTGTGTTGTGCGTGTCCGTCCGGTGGAATGAGCAAAACATTGGGGTCCATACCTTCTTTTTTGGTTTAGGCCGCTCGACAAATACTTCTTGAATGGCGTGGGATCTTGCCTGTTGCGGTGGGCTGGTTGCTTCAGCTCGCGGTCCTCTGGGCGGCTGATGAGCAGTATGAGGCTTCCGCTCAGCAGGGGTTGACCGCTCAATTGAAACTTCTTTTCTTCGGGCCGCCTGGGCTTCCTCCACATTGATGTATTCGTTGGCCCGGTGCAACATATGATCGTAATCTCGGGGCGGCTTCCGAATGAGCGATCGGAAGAAGTCGCCATCCATGAGGCCTTCCGTGAACGCATTCATCATCGTTTCTGAGGTGGCCGTTGGAATATCCATCGCCACTCGGTTGAACCGTTGGATGTACGCTCTGAGCGGCTCTCTGGGCTCTTGCTTGATGGAGAACAGGCTGACACTTGTCTTCTGATAACGCCGACTGCTTGCAAAGTGGTGGAGGAAGGCTGTGCGGAAGTCTTTGAAACTTGTGATGGATCCGTCCGGCAACCTCCGAAACCACCGTTGAGCCGATCCCGATAGGGTGGTAAGGAAAACCCGATACTTCACTCCATCTGTGTATTGATGAAGGGTAGCTGTGTTGTCGAACTTACCCAAATGATCGTCTAGGTCGGTGGTTCCATTGTATTCACCGATCACAGGGGGCACATAGTGCTTTGGTAGAGGGTCTAGTAGAATGGCCTCTGAGAATTGCCGATTGATCCGCTCGGGAGAAGCGTCCGCTCGGGGGGCCTTGCCTTTTCTGTGGTCTCGTATTGGCAATTCGCCTGATGAAGATCCTCGATCACGATTAACTACTGCGGCTTCCGGAGGCGTGCGGAATAGGGCCCGATGAAATGGAACTGTAGCCTGAGGTGCTTCCGCTCGGCCCCTTGATACTGATGTCGCTTGCTGCTCAATCCGCTCGGCTTGCGACTTCTGCCTCTGTTGTTCCACAAGCTTAGCTACTCTTGTCTCGACCAGAGCATCGAGCTCTTCTGTGGAGAGCATCACCGAGTGCAGTCGTCCAGCTTCGTCCATTGCTTCTGATCGGATGCAGGAGCGTTCCCACAGACGGCGCCAATTTGATCCTGTCCGAATCGCTGAATCAACGGACGCTGGGCACGTGGTGCTCTCCTGGTTGCTGATGTAGATCTCCGACCGGTCGTACGGCGCTCCGGTGAACCTGCAAAGAAGTCGGTCTGGGAAGGGGTTCCCGGAGACGACCCTCCGACGCTCAAGTCAGGCAAGTGGACAGCAAAGAAGTGGCTCCGAATATCAGAGAATGCGTACCTCCGGCAAAGTGTGAGGCTCCTTATATAGAGCTGGGAAGGGGCTTACGCACACATACCGAGGCGAATACGTGTCCTCAGCCCATACCTCCGTATGAGCTTGTCAGAAAAGCTTATCTGACACCATACTGCTACAGTCCGAGCACATCTCTGATGGGACAGCGGAACCCTCTGTCATAAGATTCTGCGTATGGCCTACTCGTCGAACATACCCGCTGTCAGAAGATGTTCCCTTGTCCTTTTCTCCTTTTACTCCATGCCGAGCATCCGGCCGGTCGGCCGATCCCTCGCGTCCGGCCGGTCGTATGTGCTGGCTCGCCTTAATCTTATTCCCGGTCATGTGCTCTGTGGACTGTTCGCAGTGTTGCTACTGTATGTCTTCGGCCGAGCGGGCTACCCGCTCGGCCATACAACTCTGTTCAACATGAGCGTCGAAACCCCGGCTCCCCGCCAGGGTGTCTTCGCTTCCATTTAGACCCCGGTCGGCCGGTCAGTCCACTCTTGTCCGGTTGGCCATTTAACCTTTTGACTTCCACGTAGCGTTGACTCCCCGGAACGAGGGTCCCCTGTTTTTACCGCCAGATCACTACCCAAGGTCTAAAGAATGTGTTTGATAACAAGAGAAATCTAGTGTTCGTTTCTCCAGTAACCTAACTCGGTCTCAAAGGGGCAAATAACTAATTCCCACTCATGACAACAAATTTTTTTTCAATCCCTTAATTCATATGCTCCTTTTTTTTAATTGCACATTTGTGATGATGCAATTAGTGGGATTTCCATTTTTATAAATGAGCTTTAATATTTTGAGCATCAATCTAATAACCAAGATGTAGTTAAGAAATCACCATGGGAATTCAAGTGCTTATCGAGTCTAATGAATCATGACTATTTTCAGAATCTTTAACCATCAAAATAAGGCAAAGTGTAAAGAGAACCTTAAGCTAAATTAGAATTAAATCCTTTCAATGAAAAACAATACTCATGTCTTGCTATTGATGATAGAGAAAAGTATATCACTAAATATACTAGCACTAATACCCTATCAATATGAATCTAAACAATAAACGTGCGAAAATTTTTGCTATCAAATAAATGGTATGCTCATTTTGTTTCAATGGAGATAGAAAAAATAAAACACTAAATATACTAGCACTAAAAAGTGTAACTCATGGCCTCTAGATAATGATTATGCTAGAAGTTTACTCCTGGACAAGTCAACAGTAATAGTATGGATAGTGTAACTCAAAATGTCTCAAAACATAAGAGAAAACTAATCTAAGAAAATAAAGTGTGGCATGACTAAGAAAGCAACTGCAATTGTACATAAAACCCCCAGACTTGGACACTTTATTGTCCTCAATAAAAACAAAGTTAAATATGAAAGAGAGTTAAGGTTAAAAGAGTTACCAAGTGAGACATGCCAAGTTAATGGGTCAATCAAGTTCTAAAATTACTCCATTATCCTCAAGCCTCCTAAACAATGTATCCTAAAAAAGAAGTATGAACAAGAAAAACTAAGTAAAGGGATTGGGTTAAGAATAGAGAAAAGAAAATAAACTAAAATAATAACAAGAAAGAAATTTGTGTTGCCTCCCAAGAAGCACTTGTTTAAGGTCCTAAGTTTGACCCCTTATCATAGCCACCAAACTTAAATCTCAACCTTGGCAGCATTAGATATTTTAGAACCTTCCTGCATAAGGTTCTAAAATTCTCCTTAACTAATATGCCAAGTTGGACTTAATTAAAATTTGAGGAATTGGACTTAATTAAAATTGACACAATAAGAAAAGTTAAAAAAATGTCAAGTTGGGATAAATGGCAACAAGATGGGATAAGCTTATGGTATCGGCGGCTGCTGATGAAGTAGTAGAGGAACTCCTTTCGAAAATCCTTGAAGTTGCATATGGAGTCAACCGAGAGTCGGTTGAACCATCTTTGTACAGAGCCCGAGAGAGTAGTCAAGAACACTCAGCACTTGACACCATCCATGTATTGATTGAGGATGTCTATATTTTTCAAACTTGCGTAGGTGGTCCTTCGGGTCGATCACGCCTCCATACTCTCCAATCACTAAGGGTCAAAAATGACTCAGCAGATTGTCTTCTAATATTTCTAGGGAGAACAACATAATTATATACCCGCTCGGGGGAGCTACTAGCTATTGGAGCTTTCCCCTTCCAAATATCTTGAGCGGTTGCATCTCTAAAAGATGAACCTTAGGACCTCTTCGTCCAGCCCCTATCATCGAAGGGTGTGTAGAACAGTGCTCGGTGATATGCGAGCGAGGATTGGTGTACGGGCGAAAGGCTAATCAGCTGCACAAGCACTTGCACAAAGCCGACCGAGGGAGGAGGAACCGATGGGAACCTAGTCGGCCCTTCCACCCACATCCTTCACTCGGTGTGCAGGTCAGTCACCAATACAGTCGGGTCGTTCGACAAGGGATACTCGGTTGTTATTTGCTGTTGTTGCACCAATTTTTGCGCTCGGGTAGCCACGAGTAACTCCAAGTCCTCTTGCGAAAAAGCAACTATTGTGAATTACCCAGCTTCTTCTATCTTTGCATTTTAGACTTAGGCAAAGTTTCCACAGACAACACTAAATTTGATCGTGTCCGAAATTGAGGAAGATGATGCGTTGGCTAGGTGACTTTAATGTTAACCATGAGAAGATTCTTAGCTGGAGGAAGATGACACTGAATAGTCCTGCATGTCAAAAATGAATGTAGAGTGAAGAAAACGTCAACAACTGAGCCAGCGAGGAGTCCCAGCATAGGTACTCCAACGCCCAAGTTAAGCAAGTGGTAGGAAGAAAATGGAATGTGATAATCAATAGAAATGAACAATAACTCCCAATGACTAACCTTGCGTACCTGCATCTTTAGGAGGAGGCCCTTTATATAGTTTAGTTTTTCTCTGTTCACGGACATCGATGCATTACTAGAAAAGAACCGACTATTCTGACATTCTGACAACTTTCCTAAAATAAACACCATTTCTGTACTTTGCATGGTAGAAGCGTCCGCTGTACAGGTTGCATAGGGAATATTCCCTTGATTCTTTGACAACGATTACACAAAACACCAAAAAAGAATATTAGGTCGTTGGGTTGATGGACCCTTAATACACTTTGGTGGTAGGCAGGCCGAGTCCTCTCTAAGACTCTAACGTCCGGTCAAACATCATTCTCAGATTGGGTCAGATCGGCTAAGGAATGTTAACTATCTTGAAGACTCGACTTTCTTGAGGACTCAGCATTTGCTCGAATAAGGAGTCCGGTCGAACAGTACGTCTAGTATATTCGATTAGACCGAGAGTACTCAATTTTGAATTAAACAAGGATGACTTGGGATTCCATCGAGCCAGAGGGACTCAGGATCCGATCGGACAAAAAGTCCAATCAACTGAACTATTCAACAGAGCCATGCGATTGTGTAGCCCCGAATGTCGACTCTTTCTTGATTTTGACCGTCATATTAGTCAGTGATACGGTGCATGTTTGTGGGGTCGGTAAGAGGATGTGGTTATGAGTCAAGACCACGAGAGGGTCAGTGTAACAACCACCCTTCTTACTACTACTACACTCTAAGGGTGACCGTTACTTAACTACTAACTCTACTTAACCAGTATGATCGAAATCACGAGGAGTCTCTACTGAAAAATTTCGGCAGAGTCTCCCCTGTACCAGTGACCTTAAACTGAGATACAAACATAATATACATCAGCCACAGATGGTTGGAACATATAACAAACTCTCACACAGTTTAATAATGGTCAAACACCAAAATAACTACTTATTAAACAAGATTCATCTCAGCATGCAATCTAAGACAGAGATGAACTCAAATGATATGAAGTATAAAATACAATCTCAAATGACATGAACTAAAGTACAACTCAATTGTTTATCAACCACTAAAATGCGGAAACTTAATAATATCCCAAGTCTCTTCCATAGTCCTGGCATCACACATCCTCGAACACCTCCTTGTTGCCTTCCTTTGCTAAAACTTTTCTTTTCCTGTATCTTGAGTAAGAGGAAATGCAAACTATAAGCAAAATGCTTAGTAAGCGCTATCTAACTCACAAAATATCGATATGCATGTACATATATCTATAACATGATCTAACTAATTACTTACTGAAGACTACTCATGCTCATCTAATAATAAAGGAATCAAACAGGCTGAAATGCTAAACATGTAAAGCTACTCATGCTCATAAAATAGCAAAGAACAGTAAGCTAATCTAAATAACATGCTAGCATAAAAGAAAACTCAACTTGCTGCTTTTAAAACAAAATAAAACTTATTTCATTTGTTCTAAACTTATTCTTTTATTTCACTTGTTTAAAAACTTCTTCTTTAATACTTTTATACTTATGTAAAACTTACTTTACTTGTTCAAAAACTTATACTTATAATACTTCAAAATAATAATCAACTTTCTTCTTGGGCCCGACAACTGTACTTGCTATGCACACATCCCTAACTAGACCCAAGGTAGCTAGTCCCGAATCTAGTAGGGTTTACTATTGTAATGACCCGACCCATTTGGCGGCCCATTTGGCGACCCTCGGGACGTCGACCGTCGACCGTCGGTCGTGTCGTTACTACTAGGTTATCTAAACCTAGGGACGACTATGGGAGCCCAACCCAACTACCAAGGACAACTGAGAGTCCAGCACAGTGCCACTGATAAAAGTAAAATACTTATTATCTTTTAATACTTCTAATATATAATGTCTCGGCATTTTAACAAGCACCTTGTGTGCCAAAAATCCCTAAAGTCTTGACTTTGGGATCTGCTTAAGGCCTTGGCCTTTTTCTTACTTTTCTTTATCTTTCTTATACTTGTTAATACTTCTAAAAGAATGCTTCTTTAAAAAGAAACTGAAATGTTTAAGCAAATTCTAACTTTAAAATGCTTGAACCAAAAATCTGCCTACTATGCTAATAAAATTCTGCATATTAAGCTTAATAAAAATCTGTTCTAAGATTGGAATTCTACATGCAACACTTATCAAAATCTGCAAACAATACTTATAAAAATCTTGCATACAATACTTATAAAAATCTGCACTATAATAAATTGCATGTTTTAATCTAGGACTGCAATGCTAAATAAAACTAAAACTGTAAAACATAAAATTGCATACTTTAAGAACTAAAACTAAACTATCTGTTTATAACACATGCACCCAAACTAAGGCATAAAACTCATGACATGCCAATCCAAATTTGCATACATAAAAACATAATGCACAGCAAACCCGAATGCATTTATGCTAGCATAAACATGCACGAAAACAAAATTTGAAACTTAATCATGTTTGAGATCCAGATGACATTGTCAATACTACTTCAAGCTATTTGCTTATGTAATACAGATCGAATAAGTTGAAGTTCCGACAACACAATCATGATCTTTGATTTCCTTGAATACTTATACAGTGGTGAATTTAAAGGTATCTCCTTGAGCATCATCACTGATTGAATTTGTTAAATTCTCTCAAAACTCACTTTCTACCATCAAAGACCGCTGAACCTTTCGATCGACAAAGTCACATATTGTGATCTGACATATAAACTATAAGACATTAGGTATAAGATCCTTTACCACATGCTATGAAATCAAGAAGAAACTCAATCTGAAGCAAGCAACTCACGGCAGCAATTCAATACCAATCACAAACTAAGATTTGCAAGGCTACACAACCAAAACAGTAACAATGAAACTAACTATGGTCTAAAACTGGTATAAACTTATGGGTTGTTCTTGTTCATTGGATAGCACAACCGAAACTTACAATAAGGCTGCTCGTGCCCCTCTCATAGCACAGATCTAGACCTGCACAGCAAGGTCAATAAGGCTTGCTGGAAATTAAAAACAGAACCCATATAAAACTTGTTCACAACTTAAACTTATATAAGGCAACCGAAATCACAACAATTCTCTCTATTCCGTGCCACGACAAGGAAACTATAAGGAAACAAATTGCTCAACATACTTAACTCTTCCATATCCTTACTTTGAGTCTCACGGCAGCAAGCCCTAAACCCAATCTTCACAACAAAGATTCTAAAGCAAGAAGAAACTAAATCCCTAGAAATTTTGAAATTCTTTACAACAAAATACGAAAGCCTAAAAAGGGAAGAACAATCTTCTTTATAAAACTCACGGCATCAAGCTTCCTTGTCAACAATTCCTTACAACATATTCTGAAAATCCAAGAGAAACACCAAATCAAACTCGAAACTACTCTTACCGCGGTGAGTAAGCGACTTACCGATCTCCCTTCGACTCACAGCCGGAAAAAGGACTTCTAGGGTTTTCGGAGAAGTGAAGATCTCGGCCTCTTCCTCGTGCCTACAGCTCCTCCTTGACGAGAGGATCTCGACGGTGTGAAGATCTCGCGAAAACACCCCTTGGCCGGCGCCGGAGACGAAGCTCTAGCTTCGGCTGGGGTTTCGCCCAAGAGGAAGTCGACGCCGCGAGAGAGGAGAAGGAGAGGTTAATTCCCGAAATTTCACTTAAGTCCTTTCTTTTATAACTAGGGTAATTCGGTTACGGCTTAAGACTATTTCTCTCCCTTTTTGTTCAGCAACGCACGCTGGAATAGTTGGCTGGCTGGATTCGGTTAAGGCTTGGTTTAGGTCTGAGGTCCATGGTTCGAATCTCGACTTGAATATTTTTTTGTCAAAACTTCCTTCGTTTAGTAAAAATACCAAATGACCTCAAAAAATTGCATAAAAATACTCTAAAAATTTCTAAAAACCCCTAGAATATTTCTATAGCATTTTTAAATATTTTTAAATTACTTTTAGGACTCTAATTGAGGAAATTTAGGGCGTTACAATTAGAAGTCAAGCTAACCTGGAGGTCAGGAAGGTCAGAAGTCAAACATTCGTGGCCGGTCAAGAGTCAAGCTGACGTGGAAAGTCAAAGAGGTCAAAAGTCAAGCTTACGTGGACAGGGTCGAAGTCTTAGCTGAGGGGACGGTCAAAGGATGTGATTATAAGCGGAACAAGGACCAGCCCTGATGGCGATCGAGAGCCGGGCCCACGAGTGCAGGTCGGGACGTACAGGCCATGGATATCAAATATACAATAAACAGGTCTGGACGCAGACCTAGCGTGCAGGTCGGGACGTACAGGCCATAGATATCAAGTATACAGTAAACAGGTCTGGACGCAGACCTAGCGTGCAGGTCGGGACGTACAGGCCATGGATATCAAGTATACAGTAAACAGGTCTGGACGCAGACCTAGCGTGCAGGTCGGGACGTACAAGCCAGGGATATCAAGGATAGCAGTAAATAGTAAACAGGTCTGGACACAGATCGAGCGTGTAGGTCGGAACGCACAAGCCATGGATGCCAGTAGGCATATACAGGTCTGGACACAGACCACCCGTGCAGGTCAAAACGCGCAAGCCATGGATAGCAGTAAACAGTAAACAGGTCTGGACACAGACCGGGCACGCAGGTCGGAACGCACAAGCCATGAATGGCAGTAGGTAGATACAGGTCTAGACACAAATTGCCCGTGCAGGTCGGAACGCGCAAGCCATGGATAGTAGTAAACAGTAAATAGGTCTGGACACAGACCGGGCGCGCAGGTCGAAACGCGCAAGCCAGGGATAGCAATAAATAGTAAACAGATCTGGATATAGACCTGATGTGCAGATCGGAACGTACAAGCCAAGGATAACAAGTAGGCAAAGGCAGGTCGGGACACATTGGCATGCAGGCCGAGACACGCAGTCCATAGATAATAAGGGACAGGAGCGGGTCGGGATGCATAGATAGAAGCAGGTCGGGATGTCAGCCTAGCATATAGACCCAGCGTTCAGGCACTACAGGACAAACAAGCCAAGGAATCGTAACTGTTCGTCAAAAAATGTCAAAAAGCAATCATCATGTCAGGGAATATTCTCACAGTCAGGGCTCATTACCCCTTTTGATTCCATAGCCAGCCTATGAAAAGGTGCCACTTGTCATCCACCGCCAGACAGAGCCTGACAACCGACATTCCCTGACACCCGTCAGACCCAGAAACTTCCATTGCAGTATAAAAAGGGAGGCTTTGTCCCTTACGCAGGTACACTCACTCGTCATTTCTCACTAGTCTTTACTTTTCATCCTTTCTCTGTGATTTCTGGGAAAAAAGTACCTGACTTGAGCGTCGGAGGGCCTGACCCGGAGACTTTTTCCCTGGTTTATGGTCTCTAATGACTCGTGGATTCGTCTGAGTGTGCGCAGAGCAACAGCGTCATCGTCCTAGTCATCTTTCTCCATCAGCTACCCGTGCAAACCTTTCCAGGGGGTACCCGGTAGATTCAACTCTTCAGCGACTTTCCGTCAACTTCCAGTACAACAAGGCTCGCCTTCATCTGACTCAGCTTCCGGACGGGATCAAATTTGGCGTCGTCTGTGGGAACACAATAGCTTGTTCCGGAATGTGAAGATGGAGGAGTCTGGCCGCATCAATGTTACTATGACCGCGGGAGAGTATGAACTTTTCAAGGAGGCCAAAAGGCGAATGGCTTCTGAGAAGCAAGCGACCATCTCGCGACCGCGATAAGTTCCTGCTGAAGCTTCCAAGGAGACCCTCCCTGTCTCAGATCGGGGCTTTAAAAGAAAACAACCTGAGACATTTCCTCAAATTCCTTATCGTGAGCCTGGCGTGGGGTATTATCAACCAGAGCCCCAGGGCCACAACCTCAAGAAAGAGCAGCCACAAGCCTCCATGGCTGAAAGCTCCTTGCCTAGAGACTCCAAGAAGGGGAAGGCTCTCATAATACCCGAAGTATTCCTGAAAGATCCGGACGAGAAAGTACCTTTCTCGGCCAGGATTTTAAATGAAAGACTGCCTAAGGGTTATAGAGCCCTATCGATCGGGGAGTATGATGGGAGCAAAGACCCGGAGGAGCACTTATGAAAATTTAAAAATGAAGCCCTGCTGCACCAATATAGTGATGCTGTCAAATGTTGAGTTTTCTTGAACACTTTAGCTGGCTCGGCTTTAAAATGGTTTGATGGGCTACCTCAAGGATCCATCACTTGCTTCTTAGACTTCAAGACAGCCTTCCTGCGTCGATTTGCTAGTAGTAAAAAGTATTAGAAGACAGATCATTGTCTCTTCGCTCTGAAGCAAGGGCCGACTAAGCCCTTAAGAAGTTATATCAAC
Source organism: Zingiber officinale (assembly GCF_018446385.1). Lineage (NCBI taxonomy): Eukaryota > Viridiplantae > Streptophyta > Magnoliopsida > Zingiberales > Zingiberaceae > Zingiber > Zingiber officinale. The sequence continues at coordinate 69,214,140 of NC_055989.1, forward strand.
CGCTTTAATCAAGTGGCCTAGGATGTTCCCACCGCCACTTCAGAGATTTTAATGAGTGCCTTCTCTAATGGATTGGGGGAAGGGGAATTCTTCAGAGATCTCATCAAGAATCCCGCTCAGAATTTTGATGAGATGGTGGAAAAAGCTGCCTCCTACATCAAAGTGGAAAAAGCGCAAGCAGTTAGGAGGAAAGCTGAAAGACCACCCCCATCTACCAACAAGAAGGAAAGAAGAATACCTCAACCACCTCCTCAACCTCTACCGCGCGCTCGGGAAGCCAGACTTACTTTCCAGCCCGGGCCGAAAGTCAGACCCGTACCCCGAGTTGCAGCTGTGCATGCTCCCCGACCAGGACCATGGAACAATCGGTATTGCACTTATCATCGATCTCACACTCATGACACTAATCACTATTTTTAGTTTGCTCAAGACTCCAAACGGGCTACTGAGATAGGCTTACCGCCACCCGAGCTAGCCACTCAGTTAATCAAGATGATGGAAGAGCAACAAGTCGCAGCAGGACAAGTTGGGCAAGCTCGTCCTGACCTAGCAGGACCCAGTACTCATCAACCCGGTCAGGGGAAAGAGCCGGAAGGATCACGGGAGGCCGAGAACAGAGGTAATGCTGCCATCAAGGAGATCGACATGATCTCTGGTGGGCCAACTGATGGAGATTCAGGGAGAGCACGCAAGTCACATGTGCATCGATTGGAGGTGCACATTGTCAGATGCAGTCAAGAGCAGGCTGCCGGCCCTGTTATCAGCTTTGGGCCTGCAGACCTGGAAGGTCTGGAGTTACCTCATGACGATGCCCTCATCATCAAAGCCATCATTGCCAATAGCCGAGTAGCTCGGATTTTTGTTGACACTGGGAGCTCGGTCAATATTCTATTCAGGACCGCATTCGAGGAGATGTAGATTGATGCTACTAAACTCCAGGCAGTGGCCATATCTCTATATAGATTTACAGGCAACGAGGTGAAGCCAATGGGTCAAATTAAGTTGGTCATATCTTTGGGCACCGAGCCGTTGGTGCGCACAAGGAGGAGCACTTTTATAGTGGTGACTCTCCTTCTTCTTATAATGTCATTTTGGGAAGGCCTGCTCTGCATGAATTTAGGATTGTTGTTTCAACTTTCCATCAAAAAATCAAATTTCCCGTGGGCGAGTAGGTCGGGGAAGTTAAAGGAGAACAAAGGATCTCTCACCGATGTTATATCTATATGATCCGGGTGGAGGCCCGAAAAAATCAAAGGATGCAAGACGGAGGTGTCCATGCTGTTCAAGAAGAGCCTTCGCCTATGGCTGAAGACCTATCCCTTGGGAAGAGGTACAATTACACTCCGAGCGACCCGAAAGTCTGACCCATATGGCAAGCGACCTTCCTTCTCCCCTCAAGGAAGAGTTAATTCAATGCTTGATTCGTAACCCGGACGTCTTTGCCTGGTCTACAGAGGAGTTACCTGGGGTAAGGCCGGAGGTAGCTGAGCATAAATTACATCTGCTACCAGACTCCAGACTTGTCAAGCAAAAGAAAAGGAACTTCTCGGCTGACCAGAACAAAATAATCAGAGCCGAAGTGGACCAGCTCAGAAAGGCAAGTCATGTTCGAGAAGTGCAGTTCCTGTCCTGGCTCTCGAATGTGGTTTTAGTAAAGAAGCCCAACAATAAATGGAAGGTGTGTATAGATTTCTGAGACCTCGACCGAGCTAATCACAAAGACTGCTATCCTCTGCCCCAGATTGATCAAATGGTGGACTCCACGGTCGGCTGCGAGAGGATTTGCATGCTGGATGCATATCAAGGGTATCATCAGATACCTTTAGCGGCGGAAGACCAAGAAAAGGTTAGCTTCATTACGGCTGATAATACTTTATGTTATACTGTCATACCCTTTGGTCTTAGGAACGCCGGAGCCACATACCAAAGAATGATGGACAAAATCTTCCGGGAGCAGATCGGACGCAATGTGGAGGTTTATGTGGACGACATACTTATCAAGTCCCCTTTAGCCGTGAACCTGATTAAAGATGTAGAAGAAACATGCAGGACTCTCCAGCAATATGGGCTGAAGTTGAACCCCTTGAAGTGCCTATTTGGAGCTAAGGGAGGAAAATTCTTGGGTTACCTGGTGACTGAGCGAGGGATAGAAGCCAATCCAGAAAAAGTTCAAGCGCTAAAGGATATGCAACCTCCTCAGAATTTGAAGGAAACTCAAAAGTTGGTCAGCAGAATAACAGCCCTGTCAAGATTCATTTCCAGGTCTGCAGACCGGGCCGCTCCTTTCTTTAAGGTGCTCAGGAAGGCCTCCAAATTCCAATGGGATGAAGACTGTACTCGAGCTTTTGAGGAACTGAAGAAGTACTTGGAGGCTTTGCCATCTTTATTTAAGCCAGTTGTTGGGGAGCCCTTATGGGTCTACTTATCGACCACCCCCGAGGCCGTAGGGGTTGTGCTTGTTAAGGAGCATGATAATGTACAACGGCCAGTGTATTTCTTCAGTCATCTATTAAAAGGGGTCAAGGCTCGGTACATGGCCCTAGAGAAGTTGGTTTACGGATTGGTCCTTATGGCTCGGCGGTTGAGACCCTATTTCTTATCGCATCCTATCACGGTTCTGACCAATAGCACCATGGGAAGAGCGCTAACTAATGTAGAGGTTGCAGGTCGGCTTATCAAATGGGCAACGGAGTTGGAAGAATATGACATACAGTATCAGCCGCGCACCGCCATTAAGGCGCAGGCCTTAGCAGATTTCTTAACAGAAATTCATCAGACCAACTCTGAAGAAACCTGGAAAGTCTACGTGGATGGATCAGCTAATCACCAGGGAAGCGGGGTTGGGGTCTTGGTAATATCTCCCCAAGGAGATATACTCCAATTGGCGGTCTGATTGAATTTCTGAGCCACGAACAATGAGGCAGAATACGAGGCCTTGTTGGCATGACTGCAAGCAGCTCGGCACGTAGGGGCAACCCGGGTAATCATTTACTCAGATTCCCAGCTGGTGACTCAACAAGTGACTGACAACTTTTATGATAAATTACAAGTGTACCGAGAAGCTTATGAGAAGATGAAAGAGGAATTCGTAGAGGTCACAATAACCAAGATTCCCAGGTCGGAGAATGAGAGGGCAGATGAGCTAGCAAAGATGGCCAGTTCACCACTTGGGTGTTGGATCGGTCAACGACACAAACTTTCTTGATAGCTCAGATAGATCTGCAAAATAATAGAGAAACAACTATTGATTGGCGGGCACCCATGATCAACTATCTCAGGCAGGGTATCTTATCGACCGATCTGGAAGAATCACGGTTGATCAGGAAGCAAGCTCATGCTTATGTCATGATCGGAGATCAGCTCTACAAGAGGTCCTTCTCTCGACCCTTACTCAAATGCTTGGGTATAGAGGAGGTCGACCAGGCCTTGTGAGAAATACATCTGGGATGCTGTGGTAATCATGTAGGCGATCGGACATTGTCTCGCAAGGTACTCCTGGCTGGGTATTTCTAGCCCACCTTACAGAGAGATGCTCACAAATTGGTAAATACCTACTTGTCCTGCCAGAGACATCAAAATTTAACACATCGACCTACGGCTATGTTGAGAACATCTATAGTCTCATGTCCTTTCGATCAATGGGGCATGGATATTGTGGGACCATTTCCCATGGCACCAGGTCAAAGATATTTTTTATTGGTGGCAGTGGATTATTTTTCTAAGTGGGTAGAAGTAGAAGCCTTGGCCCGGATCACAGAAGACGTCATTTAATTTCTATGGAGGAACATTCTTTGCAGATTTGGTATTCCACACAAACTGGTGTCAGACAATGGAAGACAATTTCAAGGACAAAAAAATCCAGGCCTGGTGCAAGGGGTTTGGCATAACACAAGCCTTCACTTCAGTAGCATATCCACAAAGTAATGGTTAGACCGAGCTAGTCAACAGAGAAATAGTATGAGGTCTGAAGGTTAAGCTGGATCATGTGGGAGGCAATTGGGTGGAAGAGCTGTCAAGCATTCTGTGGGCCTATCGTACAACACCTCGGGAAAGTACAGGTCTGACACCATTCCACCTGGTTTATGGCAATGAAGCAGTCGTACCCATAGAAATCGGAGTGTCATCGGTCAGGAGGACATTATATGATGAAGAAAACATAGAACAAAGGTTGGCTGAGCTAGATCTTATTAGCGAAACCCGGGACAGAACAGTGGCTCGACTGGAGGCCTATCGACAAAGAATGAGACAAAATTATAACAGAAGAGTGATTCCTCGATTCTTTGGGGAAGGAGATCTGGTTTGGAAGCAAGTTAAGTCCGTGGGGGACGTGACCAAGCTAGCACCCCAGTGGGATGGGCCTTACAAAGTCATTAAAAAGTTAGCGTCCAGAGCTTATTATTTACAAGATGAACGGGACAAGAAGCTAGACCGACCCTGGAGCGCTAATTACTTGTGGCCTTACAGAGTCTAAAGGAGTGTACAAAGAAGAGTAAGCTGGGATGTAAGCCGAGCTGTCACCTAATTGATAAACCGGGTAAAAGGCAGATCAGATAGAGCAATGCGGGGATATGAGACCAGAAACTATATGTCCTAATGTTCCCTTCGGCCAACTAAACAATTCTGGCAAAAATAAAACTTAGAATACAAGTACTTTACAAGAAATTGTTGTCATTATATACAAACAACCAAGAAAGATCACTTGAAATGAGCAAAAATTGTTAGAGTGTATACTAAAAGCCTAGCTTTTGGTATAAACATTTATCTAGAAATAAGAATCACATTGGTCAAATGTTTACATTTATGATAAATGTAGTTGTTCAATTAATTTATATTGTAGATAACATGGTGTGTGGTGTCACACACAGAGGATCATGTTATCAGTACCTTATAAATTATAAACAGTAGCTCACGACCATAATGGAAAGCACTACAAGAAAAAAGCTAAACAACAACGCTTTTTTGGCGTTGTCGTATGTACTTAAAAAGTGATGTTGTAGATGGTGTTGTAGAAAGTCATATCAAAGACAACGCTTTAAAAGCGTTGTGGTTGGTCACAAAGACAACGCTTTTTAAGCGTTGTCTTTTCGTTCTTAAAAAGCGTTGTTATAGATGCTGTTGTAAAAATGCACATATCAAAGACAACACTTTAAAAGCGTTGTGGTTGGTCACAAAGACAACGCTTTTTAAGCGTTGTCTATTCGTTCTTAAAAAGCGTTGTTAAAGATGCTGTTGTAAAAATGCACATATCAAAGACAACGTTGTAAAAATGCACATATCAAAGACAACGCTTTAAAAGCGTTGTGGTTGGTCTCAAAGACATTGTTTTTTAAGCGTTGTCCAAATACTCAAAATTATAAAAATACTCAAAATTTACATATAATTGAATATCCACAACCACAATCATTTTTATAATAAGACTATTTAACAAATAAATAAAACTTTATATTATACAAACAAAATGTATACATATTGATCCACAAATTAAATTTGTATCATACAAGTTATCCTTAACTTCATGACAATAATTTTTCAAACACACAAGTTTTACAAAACCTCATCATTGACTAACCGCTGTTGTTGGTGTCCATCGCATGGAATTGCTTCTTTAAGTCCAGTAATCTCTTCTTCTGAAAGGCTTTCAGCTATCACTCTTAGAGCCATCTTCTTCAACTTGTCATCAGCACACCTGGGGTTGTAGGCAATCAAGAAAGTTTGTATGAAAACTTTCATACATGAAATCTCGTACTAAATAATATGTCAATGTTATATATACATGTAATTCATACCGTAAGTGTGTTTATATCGTAACTGACAAGTTTTCTTTAGGGCCAACTTCTACTCAAGCTCTTTAAACACTGCATCAAAATAAAAAAATTGGCATTAGTTCTGTGCTAAATGAAAATCATATTTAGAGGAAAAAGCGGGAGTGCTGTAGATGGATATATTAACCAAGCATATTAATGTTTGACCTGTCTTTACAAGTTCTAAGCATATATATTAACCAAGCATATAACCTAAGAGGAATAAGTTACAAAATGCTACTTGATGTTTGACCTGTCTTTATTGGATTTTGCGGCCCCGGTCTTCTTGTAGCCAGGCACAATGTAATACTTGATGTTGACTCGACCTTGGCAGTTGGTTCGGCTTGAGGAGTGGCAAAGAAGGGTTGAGTAGAGGATCTTTTTCAGGTATTCATCCTTGCCATCGAGGAAATGGCTCCAGTAGGTGACTAGCATGTTGACCTGGGCATGCTTGGAGAAGATGACTTGTTTGAAGCCTTTTAGATCAAAGATACGAAGTGCATTGTTATAAAACTAGATGCACGAACACTTGCTTATACGGTTCTTGAAATAAAATACATTCATAACCGTCACTAGCCCAAGCTCAATAAGGAAAATTCACGGTAAATGTGCATAGTATACCTCGAATCTGTAGATGATAGGGAAGGCCAAGACAGTTTGACGCAAATATTGAGATTGCCCAAGCCAATCCATGGTACTAATCCTGACAGCTCCTCCAAATCGCACTGACTTGATTGTGTCCACCCATCCTTGTTCATCACTTGGAACCTTTGAAATGAAAGTTGCATTGGGTACATGGAAAAAACAACAAAAAGGGAGGATAAATGATAGCCACCAACCTAATTGTTCACAAATATCTGTATAAGTTATTAAGGGTGTTCATAGAAGTTGATCCTTTAGCCGTGTCTGTTAGATGGTCAAATCTAGGCGCCAACTCAAAAATGTTGGTGTCCAAGTGTTAGTGTTCAACTACTTCTGATTTTCTTCATCTTTGAATTGTTAAATACATAGGGTATTTATAGGGAATACTCAAGATGTATCTAAATAAATACATGAACCAATATTAAATGACATACATTCATCATCCGAAGAGTCATTCATGAATCCTCTAATATTCATGCTCCAGATGACCATACATTAGATTATAAGTCCAATTAATTTGATTGCAAGGTTGTAAACAGTCCTTGAGGGCTATTGATAGTGATTCCAGTACGTACTGGAAAATAATGGAACAAACCTATGAAACAGCTATCAAGGGATTCACTTCAACTTTCCTAAACCAAAGAAGAAACAGATGGATTACAAAAGAAAACAATTTGCACCATCAAACTGAAACTTATAATAAGCCTTAATAAATTAATGAAAAAAGAATTGTTTAGAAGTTCACTGAGAAACATATGAAAATACAACAAATGCAACTGCAAAAAAAAAAAAAAAAAAGTAGTATCCAATTAACTTTTTTTTATACTTTCAGATCAAAAGGTCAAATTTATATACTTTGGTTCATGTTCAAGCAAGAGGATAACAATCTCATCGACAGTTAGTATTTCCTTTTAATATAGAACACTAAAAATAAGGAATATCAATGATGAAACAAACCTGAAAATGCGAGCTACTGAGGCAGCGAGCAATCTGCTTGAACAAGGTAATCATGCAGCGTTGGAACTCTGTCGTGAGCATCAAAGACCAAATATTACCAAATATTAAGATCACTGACAAACCAAATAATACCTTATTTTTAACAGCTATCTAGAGGATCTGGCTTTTGACTTGAAGCTGGTTCAAAGAAGACAAATCAAATATACAAATACTAAGATGAAAGCATAATGAAGTAGTTAACTTTTTCTACTTTACCTGATTATAAGATCTACTGCTTCTTGCTCAGTATTTTGCTGCACGAGTAATTATTAGAAAAACAAACCCAATAGTGGAACAAAAGCTAGATAAAGAAACTAGATAATTTACACCGACAGAACTTTACAGAATAACATATAATACAGTGCTTTGTACTTGCATATTAATCCAGAAAACATCCTTTCACCTAAGTGACAATTTTTCCAAAACATCATCATTCACAAAACATCATCATTCACTAAAAATTTTCACAAGTTTTTAAACTTCAGTGACAACTTTTCTTTGGGGTCAACTGCTCAAGGTCGATCTGGTAACTATGCACTGCATCAAAAAAATTGGCATTAACTATGATTCCACCAAAAAAAACCACCATTCCATGAACTTAAATCTAAATAGAATTATGGCAACTATCATTCCATACCTATTCATAAATATGATCTTGTATGCACTCCGCCAACTCGGACCGAACCTCATCAATTTGTTCACGAGAGTACCCTATTTTTGTGAACTGTGAGCATACACAATTTATGTTAATGGAAAAAATAATCAACACTGATCACTTTGCAATTTTAAATAGTTTATGTCAAATAATTTGAGATAAGCTAAATAATGTTACTATTGATTGCAGCGAATCTCTCTCAATAGTCTCAACTTCTTCAATAATCCCTATCGTAGATCTTTCGCCGTGCCATATCCATGTATGATATGTCATATCTATACCGTTACAATACAGATGTGCCCTGATAGTTTGTATATTTTTCTTCTTTAGATTGCCACATTTTGCACATGGGCAAGATATTCCCATATTCGGATCATTAGTGTTTTCCATTGCAAATTGCAAGAAAGACTCAACTCCATTCTCATATTCACGTGATAGTCTATCCTTTGACATCCAATCTTTGTCCATTCTTTATAACTAATCAATCAACAATGAGCTAATACCTAAAAATATTAACACAAACAATAGTGTGAAACTATAACAAAATATTTAAACAATTAATCAAAATTGTATTTCTACCTGAAATTTTTTGACCATACAGGTTTCTCATCAAAATGCAATCCCAATAGCAAATTTCTCACTTGGGGAGATAACCTAGTTATCTATATTATCCATATGTTCATGTTTGTTAGAGTCTACGTATAGGTAGTTAGGTACTTTTGCCTTGGTATAAATTGTAGAGTCATATAATATTGGAGCATTCACCAAAACATATTCTCTATTGAAACATGTTAACCTTTAGTTGAAAAATGAAACCATTCCAGGAAAATGCTTGAATTATAACTTATAATAAGCAACTTTGTTTCTTTAGCACTTGAGAATCTGCAACTTCCTCAAAGGGACATCAACATAAGCAACTCAATGCAATAGTGCATGATGTATTAAATCATACTTAAGCCATTAAGCTCTTAGAAGGCAAGTGACATAAATATAACAATAGTAGTTGATATAAATTCAACAAACTGAGTAGGCACAAGTCACTGCCCAGAATTAAGATGAGATAATGCAGAACACAAGTTTTAGATACAATAAAAATGAGAGATATTCTCTGCGCATTAAGGGTACACAATAAAAATAATAGTAGAATAACACTAGAGATTGATTAATTTCAAGTTGCACATTATACCTGACGACAAAGAAAGGTTGGAATGTGAATAATATCTGCAACTTGGCCAACAGCTTCACATTGAATTTGAGAAAAAAGGATAGCATGTTATATGCTTCATGCTATTTTTAAGGATTAATACCTACTGCCAAAGTCTATAGCTAAACGTTTAAAAATTCCAGATTAAATCATGAGAAAATACAATCAGGGGAGGGGGAAAATTGATGCAGTATGAATCCGGCAAAATGGCTAGTTCGGAAAATAATCAAAAATAAACAAAATCTTATTCTAGAGGGATGGAAGAAATTTTACCTTTCTTTCTTCCGTTCCTCCTACTCTCGAATCTGCTCTGCGAGGAAGGAACTAAGATCGAAGGGTTCAGAGGAGTTGAGGAGCCGTGAGAAGATTAGGAAGGGTAAGCTGACTTTGATTGAGGAGATGGGGAAATGCGAGATTAGGGATCTCGACTTGGAGGAGTTGGGCCGGCGTGAGGAGTTTTGTGTGAGGAGTTTGGGTCGAGATTAGGGTTCAGAGGAGATCACGCGGCAAGGAGAGGAGAAGGCGCTCGTGGAGAGGAGTGGAGAGGAGAAGGCGCTCGTGGAGAGGAGAAGGAGAGGAGAAGGCACTCGTGGAGAGGAGTGGAGAGGAGAACTCGTGGAGAGGAGTGGTGAGGAGAAGGTGCGCGCGCGTTGAGGGTTTAGAGTTTAGCAAAGCGAGGGCTGCGAATTTATTTTAAGTGAGTTTAGGGGAAACATACACAACACTTTAAAAAATGTTTTTTAAAAAAATGTTGTCTTTGACCATAAACAACAACACTAAAGACAACACTTCATTAAAAACCGTTGTCTTTAGTAAAAAGTAAATACCATAGACAACGCTTTTCACTAAAAGCGTTGTAAAACAAAGAACGACAACGTTTTTATTAAAAAGCGTTGTCTATTGGGTGTTGTTGAATGCAAAAATTCTTGTAGTGAAGGAACAAACCATTGGAAGGTCGTAGTGTAATTAGGTATTAGTTTATCTTAACTATATAATTACACTAGTACACTTAGAGTGTATTGAGTAGGACCATTAGAGGTCGTTTCTTTTATACTGACTTTATAAAGAAACAAAGACCTCAGTTATTATGGAAGTGTGTGCTCTTAATCCTAATATAATAACAAGCACATATATTTGATATTTATTTCTTTAATTTTTCAATGGGTGAGATTTAGTTCGATGAATCAATAAGCCCGATAAGTTGGGAAATGATATCACTTATAGTGTGTGTTGTTGATTATAGAAGGAAACTGTGTCCTAGTGATCTAGGTTGAGAATGTCCTCAAGAGGAGCTCATAAGGATTGTCATGTTAAACCCTGCAGGTGGACTTAGTCCGACATGACGATGAAGTTGAGTGGTACTACTCTTGGAGCTAGATATTAATTAAGTGAGTTGTCAGTAACTTACTTAATCAGTGGACATTTGTTATCTTAAACACAGGGAGACTAATACACTCATGATAAGAAGGAGCCCAAAATGTAATTTGGGATTGGTGCGGTAGTTCAATAATAGTTCTCTAGTGGAATGAATTATTATTGATAAAATTAAGTTGTGTGTTCGGGGCGAGCACGGGATGCTTAATTTTATCGGGAGACCAAAACCAATTCCTCCTCTCGGTCCCTATCGTAGCCTCTTAATTATAGAGTACTATACCCACCTATACCCACCTTCTTACCCATCTTATAGGGGCCGGCCAAGCTAGCTTGGAGACCAAGCTAGGGCCGACCATGGGTATGTTCATGGGTGAATTCATGTGGCCGTCCCTATTAAAATAAAAAGGAATTTTAATTTTAAAATTTTTCTTATGTGGATAATATAATTTAAAAGAGAGTTTAAAAATTTAAATCCTTCCTTTTATAAGATTCTACAAAAGATTAAGAGAAGAGTTAAAATCTCTTTCCTTATTTGTAGATTAAAAGGTTGATTTTAATTTTGGTAAAAACTTTCCTTTTAATTATATTCATGATTTAAAAGAAAGTTTGAAAATTAAAAATTCTCTTTTATTAGTTTCTACAAAAGATTAAGAAAAGATTTAATATCTTTCCTTATTTGTAGATTGAAAGGAGATTTTAATTTTAGAGATAACTTTCCTTTTTGGAAATTATCCACATGTTTAAAAGAAAGATTTTAATTTATAAAATTTCTTTTTATTAACCAATCATGAAGGGATTAAAATTATTGGAGAAATTTTTATAAATTTCTAGAAACAAATTAGGAAGTTTTAATTTTTGTTTTAATTAAAACTCTCCTTGTTTTGGGGAGAAGAGTGGCTGGCCATTATAATTTGAAAAGAGAAAATTATTTTAATTAAATAAATTTTCCTTTTCAATGGCAAAAGAATTAAGGAAGTTTTTATTAAATTTTCCTTATTTGCCAAGACCAAGGATTATAAAAGAGGGGGTAGAGGAGGCTTCAAGGCTAACGACTCTATTCTATTTTTCCTCTCTTTTCTCCTTGGGTGTGGCCGGCCCTTTCTTTCCTCTCCTCTCCTTTGTGTGGCCGAAACCTTCTCATGGTGGAGAGTTTTGATGGCCGAAACTTGTAAGGAAGAAGAAGGTGCTTGGTGGTTCTCATCTCGAAAGATCGTTGCCCACACAACGTCCGAGGTTAGAAGAGGAATACGGTAGAAGATCAAGAGGTCTTTCTAAAAGGTATAACTAGTAATTTTTGTTTCCCCATCATACTAGTTATTTTTGGAAATAATACTAAATACAAGAGGCATACGATTCTAGAGTTTCGAATTTATTTTCGATATAGTGTTCTTTTGTTTTTCTTTCCCTTGTGATTTGATTGTTCTTTTCGGTTAACCTAAAGTTATTTTAGGAAATTAAATATTAGCTTTCCATAAAAGGTTTTGTCTAGTCGGTGGTGGTTGCTCCCATATCCAAGAAGGCCATGTGCCTCACCACGTCAGTACTGAGAACCAATTATGGAAATTGATATTTAATAGAATTAATAACTTAAGGTGATTTGGGTCGAACGTGTTAAGTTCCGCAGGAGACCCAAGCCAAAACCTAAAAGAACGAATAGATTAAGTTTTGGATCAAACGTGTTAAGTTCCGCAGGAGATCCAAAATTTAATTTAAAAGAACACATGGTAGCTAGGAAAAGGTTCAGACTTTTGTACAAAATTTTTGTACAGTGGAACCTCTAGGTTTTCCGAGTAGCAACCAACAAAAATTTCATCTGGGATCTCTTTAAGGATCCGGTCATGATCTAAAAATTCAGGAGGCGGAGCTGACTTCAAATAGTCTTGTTCATAAAGTTGACGCAGAGCCCCGACCGCACCATAAATAATAGAAGTGGAGAAGCGCTGCCCTACTTGAGTACAGAATTCTGGAGAACGCAGGTACAGAGCGCGGCTTTGTTAACAGCGGTCGTTCTCTCCTTCTTTATAAAGGGTCAGGGTTGTCGATAATCCTTCTGCAGTAGCCCGAGCCTGAGCCAGTTCATTCCAGGCGGCGGCCAGTTCTGCTGCTTGGGAGGTCAATTGGGCCTCCTGGGATTTCAACTTCTTGTCTTGCTCCTGCGCTAAAATCTCGGTGGCACGCAGCTTTTGAGCCAATTGGTCCATAGCTCGTTGATGCTCCAAAGCTTGCTGGTCCATGAGTTGCTGGTGCACAACCTCAACTTGGCTTTTTTGCTTCCTGGATGTCCTTAAGCTTTTAGTCAGATATCGTCAAAGATACCTCCAGACTATTTTTATTTTTTGTTAGAGCTTTTTATTTCAGCCCTCAGGGCGTGACTAGCCTGCGCCAGGTTACTCAGTTGAAGTTCCAGTTCAGCTACCTTGTCTTGCAGCATCTTATTTTGATGATGAGCTGCGTGAAAGGATTGATTTATCGTCAAGGATTCTGCACAGGCCTGGAACATATAAGAAACATCTGATAATAATGGGGGAGATAATAGTTACAGTAAGCTATCATGGAAGCTGACCTTAATGTATAGCTCAGAAAATCTATCCATCTGGGCAAGGGGTGGCGAAAGTTCCATCTGACGCCTGCTTTCTTCCCACACAGTAGCTAGGCGACCTTTCATGGTCAGGGAGCTGGTGGGAACGTCACACCTCGACTGTAGTCCAGCCTCTGAAGGAGCCGTGGTATGATAATAAAGAGGGGCATATGGAGGCGGTTGGGAAGGCCCCGCGGCGGAGCTAGAAGGCCCAGCAGCTGACCCAGAAGGAGCTGATGGAGGCACAGGAGATGGCTCTGGAGGTGAGGTGGCTGGAGAAGAGCGACATGAGGGATGGGCCTCGGTGCTTTGATGCTACGGTAATGTGGAAGGTTGAGTTGGAGGAGAAGGTTGAGTAGTGGGAGGCTCAACTGGAATTGTGGTGGGATCAGGCGGAACATTTGCCTGGCTCGAGACAGGAGGCGAAGTTGCAACAGGGGGCGGAGGAGAGGTGACTACCACAAGAGGTGAAGGAGAAGGAGTAGAGGATGAGCCTGAATCTGATACAGGATGAGAGGCTCGGTGTCGACGTCTCTGAGCCAACGGTTGGCTATCCGAGTCAGAATCATCGGAAGGCGACCGAACCCTGCGTCTAGTGGGAGAAGGGGCATTCTGGCTCAAACGGTCATTTGCGGAGCGGGCCTAGCGAGCTTCTTGAGAAGCTTCTCTGAAAGCAGGGCTTGCCCGGGGGACATTGGCGAATCTTCGACCGAGGCCGCGACCAGGAATATAAATTGGTCGGGGAGGATCAATAGACTGAAGAGGCATCGGGGTGGCTGGCCGGGTGGTATCGGCCGGTCGGGGATGAACAGTAGTATCCCAGGACCTAACAGGGTCGGCAGGCTGGGGAGGATGCGCAGATCCAGGGCGAGTAGGAAGAGCAAAAGAAGCAGGCCGGATAGGAGAAGGTCCTCTGCGAGGAGGGCGGGGTTGGACATTGGCAGAGGAGGTCACACCGACCGAGGTTGAAGATGAGTGGGGTAGCGATCTCCTTTGCAAGATAACTCAGCCACGCCTCATTATTTCCATATCACTCAGAGGAAGAGGTTGAACCTCCGAAGCGCGGGTTAAGACTTCAATTGTACATGATAGAGTAGGAAGTCAGCTACAGTATGAAAAAACAAATTCTTATGAAATAGTAACAGAACTAAAAGGGAGGCGTACCCAGGGAGCGAGGTGTCTCAAGAGTTAGATAACTTAGGCGAAAATAGGATAGAAATTCTTCAGATAATAGGCGTGTCAAGTTCAGTCGCCAGCCGGCTAAACGAGACGAAGCTTCTATGTAAGAGGTATCAAGGTGAAATTCCCCTAGTTCTGGAGATGGGGGAAGTAATGGTTGCCATCGCAAGGGCCACTCCACCTCGTGAAGAAAGCTAATGAAGAAAAATTTGTTCCTCCAGTTCGGGTCGGAAGGCGGTAGGGATGAGAAAAAAGCAGTTCGAAGATGAGGCTGAAAGCGGAATGTGCCCTCTTCCTGGCGCCGGATGGTGAAGAAGCAATGGAATAAATGGGCGGACCAGGATAGTTCGCACACATCGCACAGCACTACAAAGCCACAGAGGATCCTTATAGAGTTTGGTGTCAGTTGTCCCAGGGGGATCCGGAAGTGGCGACATACTTCGGAAAAGAAAGGGTGGAGAGGAAGACGAAGGCCAGCCACAAATTGCTCTTTAAAGAAGGTGCAATAGCCCGCAGGAGGATTGAAAAATTGGTGTATTCCAGTGGGGATAACCATGTGTACGTCATCCTCAACCCCATGGGTATAT
This sequence comes from Zingiber officinale, assembly GCF_018446385.1. Classification (NCBI taxonomy): domain Eukaryota; kingdom Viridiplantae; phylum Streptophyta; class Magnoliopsida; order Zingiberales; family Zingiberaceae; genus Zingiber; species Zingiber officinale. The sequence continues at coordinate 69,229,156 of NC_055989.1, forward strand.
TGCAGGTCATCCCGGTCTATTTCATCGAAAGTGGATGAGCCAGGATAATACACCGCTGCCAGAGAGGAAAGGAAAGAGGGGGATGCCATGACAAAAGAAATAAAGGAAGGAAAGATCCAGAGGAAAGCTGTTAATGCAGAAGAAAAGACTCAGGAGCAACAAGGGATTCCAGCGGGAAAGAAGAAGAAGACAAACGAAGTCTAAAAGATAAAGTTGGAGGAGATTATTTATAGACACGAGGTAGAGGGACAATTTCGTCAGACACCATCCACCGGTGCACAATGATTGGCAGGAATAAAGAGAACCGACCACCGGTGCACAATGATTGGCGGGAATAAAGAGAACCGACGGATTTTCTTTGAAAATAACGGCCAAGGGTATGATGGCAAAAGTAGCGGCACAAAGTACGAGGAGACGGATCTTGGGAAAAGACGCAGCAGTTGCCTTATAGAAAAGCGCCTTCACTTTCCCGGTCTGGGCTTAACCATTAATTAATTTCCCGGCTTGAAGTTATCCTGACCTGGAGTATAGATGAAGGAATAGATTGGGAAATATGACCGAGCCAGGGCTGTCAGCAAAGGAGAGCAAGTTGAACGGGTTGGGATATAAACGCAGATCGGGCAAGTGGTTAAGCTAAGTTAATGTTGGTTAGTCCTAAGAAAATCGTACCAGTTCCACTGTACAAATTTTTTTTGTACAAGTGTCGAACCTTTCTTTAAATAATCTATTGTGTTCTTTAGAAGTTAAATTAGGAATCACAGACGGAACTTAACATCATTGAATCCAAATTTAACTTATCTATTCTTAATGGTTTAGATTTGAATCGCAAGCAGAACTTAACATTATTGATTCAAATCTACCTAAGTTATTAATTCCATAAATATTAATTTCCAAAATCGACTTCCAGGACTGCATGACGAGGCACATGGCCTTCTTGGATATAGGAGCAACCACCACCGCCTAGGCAAAGCCTTTTAAGAAAAGCTAATATTTATTTCCTTAAATAACTCTAGGTTAACCAAAAAGAACAATCGAATCACAAATTCGAAAAAATAAAATAAAAAAAAACACAAATTTGAAACAAATCTGAAAACTCTAGAATCATATGCCTCTTGTGTTTAGTATTTCCAAAAATAACTTATACAAAGAAAACTAGTATGATGCGGAAAACAATTACTAGTTATACCTTTCTTTGTAAGCAAAAATAACCTTTTGATCTTCTACCGTATTCCTCTTCTAACCTCGGACGTTGTGTGGACAACGATCTTCTGAGATGAGAACCACCAAGCACCTTCTTCTTCCTTCTAGGTTTCGGCCACCAAGAGCTCCTCCAAAGATGAAGAGGTTCGGCCACCACCAAGCTCCAAGGGATGCTAGATATATCGCCTCCTTTTCTCTCCTTCTTCTCCAAGCAAGATCCGGCCACCACAAGGACTCCAAGGATGAGATGAGGTTCGGCCACAAGATGGAGAAGAGAGAAAGAGGAGGGGCCGGCCACACCCAAGGAGAAAAAGAGAGGAGAAAATAATAGAGTTGTTAGCCATGAAGGCACCTCTACCCCTTCTTTTATAATTCTTGGTCTTGGCAAATAAGGAAATTTAATTAAAAACTTCCTTAATTCTTTTGCCATGAAAAGGAAAAATGTATTTAATTAAAAACAATTTTCCTTTTCATTATTATATGGCCGACCACTTATTTCCACAAAACAAGGAGAGTTTTAATTAAAACAAAAATTAAAACTTCCTAATTTGTTTCCGGAAATTTATAAAAATTTCTCCAATAATTTTTCCCTTCATGGTGGATTATAAAAAGGAAATTTTATAAATTAAAACTTTCTTTTAAACATGTGGATGATTTCCAAAAAGGAAAGTTATCTCTAAAAATTAAAATCTCCTTTCAATCTACAAATAAGGAAAGATATCAAATCTTTTCTTAATCTTGTGTAGAAACTTATAAAAGAGAATATTTAATTTTTAAACTCTCTTTTAAATCATGAACATGATTAAAAAAGGAAAGTTTTCTCAAAATTAAAATCTTCCTTTCAATCTACAAATAAGGAAAGATTTCAAATCTTTTCTTAATCTTTTGTAGAAAGCTATAAAAGGAAATATTTAAATTTTAAACTCTCTTTTAAAACCATGGAATCCACATAAGAAAAATTTATAAATAAAATCCTTTTTAATATGATGTGGTCGGCCACATCATGCTTGGACTCCAAGCATTGGTCGGCCAACAACTTGGCTCAACCTTTGGGGCTTGGCCGACCCTAGCTTGGGTTCCAAGCTAGCTTGGCCGGCCACCAGAGAGTGGGTAAGAAGGTGAGTATATGGTGGGTATAAATCTCTATATACAAGAGGCTACGATAGGGACCGAGAGGAGGAATTGGTTTTGGTCTCCCGATGAAATTAAGCTTCCCGTGTTCTCCCTGAACACACAACTTAACTTCATCAATAATAATTCATACCACTAAAGAATTATTATTGAACTACCGCACCAATTCCAAATTACATTTTGGGCTCCTTTTTATTATAAGTGTGTTAGTCTTCCTATGTTTAAGATGTCGAATGTCCACTAATTAAATGAGTTACTGACAACTCACTTAATTAATATCTTAGTCCAAGAGTAGTACCACTCAACCTTATCATCATGCCGGACTAAGTCCACCTGCAGGGTTTAACATGACAATCCTTATGAGCTCCTCTTGGGGGCATTATCAACCTAGATTACTAGGACACAGTTTCCTTCTATAATCAACAACACACACTATAAGTGATATCATTTCTCAACTTATCGGGCTTATTGATTTATCGAACTAAATATCACCCATTGATAAATTAAAAAAATGAATATCAAATATATGTGCTTGTTATTATATTAGGATTAAGAGCACACACTTCCATAATAACTAAGGTCTAGTTCTTTTATCAAGTCAGTATAAAAAGAACTTACCTAAAATGGTCCTACTCAATACACTTAGAGTGTACTAGTGTAATTTATTAGTCAAGATAAACTAATACCTAATTATACTACGACTATTCCAATGGTTTGTTCCTTTCCATCTTAGTCGTGAGCAACTGTTTATAATTTATAAAGAACCGATAACATGATCTTCTGTGTGTGACACCACACATCATGTTATCTACAAGATAAATTAATTGAACAACTACATTTATCATAAATGTAGACATTTGACCAATGTGATTCTTATTTCTAGATAAATGTTTATACCAAAAGCTAGGATTTTAGTATACATCCTAAAAGTTAAGTGGTCCACAGAAGAAAATAAGGAAAATAGGTCGGAGTAAAAGGGGGATTCCCCGCCGGGGTCAAATAAGACGATATAGAAAGCCAAAGCACATGTTCTCTTGGTCGTGGGTCGTATTGGTCGGGTAATATACTATGCAACTGAGAAGAGGGTTAACATTACATCCCATAAGAGAATCAAAAACCAAGGGTCATGGCATATCATAAGGGGGATAAACAGTTCGCAGAGAAGGCAAATCCATAATTACATAGTAAATAGATTGAGAAAAGGGGTGATAGCTTTAAGTTTACATTAAGAACCACGTCCTGGATCATTGTTAGCAGGGGGCTCAGGGGGGCAAGACGCAGAATCGACCGGAGGCTCAGGAAGGAGGAATAAGTCGTCATCGTCCTTGAAGGTGGGAAGTGACCTGTCCGGAATCTCTCTCATCAGTCGAGCGGTATCTAAGAAATCCTCTGAGGGGGCGGCGCAAAGTAGATTCTGCTCAAACATTTGTCGAGCCCCACCAGCCGCGCCACAACAGAGCATGAAATTCATCAAACCCCGTATCTTCCTTAGGAAGAAGGGGGAGGAGACATATGCTTGCCTGTATGCTCGTAGACGACCCACTTCTCCTGCCTGGTAATCAGTCAACTCTGCCCGGACCTTCTCCGTATCAGCTCTGGCCTTTTCTGCATCAGCTCGGGCCAAAGTCAAATCTTGTTGACCTTGATAAACATTCTCTTGAGCTTTCAGAAGGTCGCCCTGCATTGATCTAATGGTCGCTTGGCTGGCCTCCCACTGGCTGTGAAGGGCCTTTTCCCGATCTGAACTAGAGGCCAGTTGACCCTGGACATCAGTTAAAGTCTTTTGAAGGGCCTCCCTGGTTTCCTGCAGACTCGCCAACCGAGAGTCCTTTTCATCCATCTCCTCTACCAGCGAGCGACGCTTCTCTGCCTCAGAAGCTAATTTAGACTCGCTTGTCCGCAGAGTCGCTTCCAAAGTTTTAATCTTGTCGAAAGCCGCATGGGAAATGTTGCAGGCAGACTCTGCAGACTCCCCAATCAGTCGAAGATAACTCGCTAAATCCCTAGGGGTCGGGTTGAGAGGATCTCAGGGAGTTAGCGGCAGCTCCAACTCCTGAAGACGAGTCTTTAGCACTTCATTCTCCTTTTGCAAGCGAGAGGCGTACTGAATGACGCTCAGATTAGCGGAACAGGCTTGCGTTAGATAGATGAAGAAAAATTATAAAAAATTCCAGCAGAGGAGCCTTGATACAAGACAACTTACGGAAACTATTTGGCAAGCCGCTTGATCCAGCCCCTCCAGCGGAGGATTCTTCCAGAACTTCCGATTGCCTGATCGCCAGGACGCTGCTAAATCGCCCTCTAATTCAACTAGGGCAACCGGGGGAGGAGCCTCTTCTGTAGTTCCTTTGACAGCGCCAGGCTCTGTGGAAGAAGGCAAGTGTCGGGCTATGTGGAAGAAGGCAAGCGCCAAGAGTCAGTAAAGGCATACTTCTTGCGGATTTTCCTCCGAGATCGAGAAGTAGAGGCCGGAGTGGTTATCGGGAGGTCGGCGGATAAAGGGGCAGAACCCCCGGGCTGGGCAGGGGCAGGAAGAGAGGCCTGCCCAAGAGAAGGGGCAGGAGCAGGAAGAATGGTTTGCCCGGGAGCTTGATCGTGACTGAGGATCGGGGTAGATATCTGGGGAGACACAATGAGAACCTCCGACCCCAAAGTAATCTCCCGGTCGGGAGTAGCAGTGCTGGTTTCCAAAAAGAGAGAGGCGGCAGATGAGCGACGGCCGGAAGGAAGAGGGGGAGGTGACGCCTGAGTCGCTGGAGTAACCTTCTTCCTCTTACGCTGGAGCTTTAGACGTTTGGCCGGTAGGGGAGATGCATCCCGCTCTTCCTCGACCTGCTCTATAGTGGCTAGGTCCTCTACCACAATGGCCATGTCCTCTACAGGAGCCACATTCAGAGGAAGGGTCGAGGAAGCTTCCTCCTGGATCGGCGCAGGTGGGGCTAGCTGAGAGGCGGAAGGAGCAGACTGCGAGGCAGAAGGGCCAGACCGGGAGGATGCCGCTAAGCCCTTCCCAAGCTCGGCACTTAAAGTTTTCAAAATGGTGAAGGATTGGCATTTTACGTCTGAAGAGTAAGCCCGCAGCATGGCAACCTCTGCAGAGTGAAAGAAGGATACCTCAGTTAGCGAAGAATAGCAAGGAGGAAAACGGGGTCTTACCAAATGGAGCCCCTATCTCCGTCTGAACGGGGCTGAGCCCAAACAAATACAGAAAGCCTTCCAACACTAATACAGAAAAGCGAACGCTCACGCCTTGAAGCTTTTCTGAAGCGGCATTACAGGAAGGCTGGTGTTGATGTACAGGGAGGTTGGAAGGGATGTCGGAGCACCACTGGGTTGGCCCGATCAGGGGCTCGGGGGATCTAATAAAAAAGAAGCGAAATTTTCACCCCTTGTTGGAAGAAGACATGTCAGAAAAAAATTTATAACCTGACCTCGCATGTACCATAAACACTCCCGGTTCCGAGCGTTTGAAAGAGTAAAAATGATGAAATAGTTGGACTATCAGTGGAAGTTGGTATACGTGACACAAAATGACAGTGCCACAGACTGCTCTAAAAAAGTTGGGAGCAAACTGAGAAAGATAGATGCCAAAGTATTGGCTTAGAGAAGAAATAAAAGGATGGATGGGGAAACGAAGGCCCCCCAGCAGTTGATCCCGGAAAATGGTCATAAAACCTTCAGGAGGGGATGAAGGATGCTCGTTGGGTGTGGGGATACAAAGTTCGTATTCTTTGCCAAGATTTAGGTCAGACCGGATTATGGACAGGTTGTGGTTGTCTATGTCAGAAATGAAACACGAGTACCAAAATGAGGCATTACCGTCAGCCATTATCAAGGGGAAGGAAGTTGAAGAAGGGGGCAGTCGAGAAGAGGAAAAGCACCAGGCGTGAATAGGCTAGAGGGGGAAGGGTCAGAACACCAGAGATGGCGAAGCAACACGAAGACGAAGGCAGTCGAAAAGCTCAAAGCAATGACTGCGGACTGCCTTTAGGGTTTATAAGGGGAGTTTTCCTAGGGATTATCGAAAAGGTGTCGAGTATCTTTTTGGGTGATGCGCCTAAGGTCGTTCGATCGCAGAGGGACATATTCTTATGGGAAATTGTGTACAAAAAGGAGTGGCATCGGTGGCATCATACTGCATAAGCAATAAAGGCATGGGACAAGTGTCGATCCCCTAGGAAGCGTATTAATGATGGGTGTGATAAGGAAATCATGAGATGAAGCGGAAGTACGGTAACGTTTAACACACGATTTTCTCGAGAATTGGCAAAGAAAAGCGGCGGGAAAGAAATTTGAATGTGACGAGGCTACAAGACTTCCTTTCCACTGGCTAAGTGAGATTTCAATGTTTATATCTTCACAATATATCTGACATTATGTATCTTTAACCTGCAGATGAAACAGAAGCGGTTCCTTCACACAGGCCCTGGTTGGGAATTCACCCCCGGGTCGGCAACATTTATACGGGTCGGTAAATCACCCCCAGGGCGGCAATATTTAGCCTGGTCGGAAAACTACCTCCAGGTCAGCAACATCTATAGCCGAATGGGTTTTCATAAGAATGCCCGGTCGGCTGTCCCAGACTCTCGCCCCAGTGCGAGTTATAAGTGAGCAAGGCTCTCACGCCCAACGACCTTCCCGGTCGACTGTCCCAGACTCTCACCCCAGTGCGAGTTATAAGTGAGCAAGGCTCTCACGCCCAACGACCTTCCCGGTGGGTTGTCCCAAACTCTCGCCCCAGTGTGAGTTATAAATAAGCAAGACTCTCACGCCCAACGACCTTCCCGGTCGACTGCCCCAGACTCTCGTCCCAGTGCGAGTTATAAGTGAGCAAGGCTCTCACGCCCAATGACCTTCCCGGTCGGCTGTCCCAGACTCTCGCCCAGTGCGAGTTATAAGTGAGCAAGGCTCTCACGCCCAACGACCTTCCCGGTCGGCCGTCCCAGACTCTCGCCCCAGTGCGAGTTATAAGTGAGCAAGGCTCTCACGTCCAACGACCTTCACGGTCGGTGAAATGATTTTCTCGGTCAGTATTTCGTATACCCGCAGACACAAAATGCAGCAGGCCAAGTTATCATGTCAGACTGGTTAGTAAGCCATATCACAAGGGTTCTAGCTAAACATGAAATTTTACAGGCATATTCGCAAGTCACATACGTCTCATTCGCTGCGGCCAAAGGATCATATGTTATGAGGTGAGATGAAAAGGGGGTAAGCATATTGTTTTTATTATTTTCGCTATGTTTTGCTAGAAATATTAAAGAAATGCAAGAGTTCTATAAAAACACGATGATACATGAGCAATATAGTGGATAACTACCACAAGAATGGAATGCGGAAGACAAGTTTTGTTTCATTAAAATCGAGGGTACATTTTTCAGAGGTTTTAATTGTTGCCGGATACAGAGGCTGGACCCTTTTCTCCCAAATGGGCATGTACTCGGATCAGTTCTTCCCGAACACTTTCAAGAGTGTGCCACAATTGACAGATGGTTTCGTCCTTTTGCCAGTTCTCTTCTTTCAGTAGAGCAAGTTCATCCTCATGCTTTATCTTCAAATACATTATATGATGGATTTGACTCTGGAAATATGCTTGAGCTTTCATCTTGAGGGTTGTCTCGGCCCGAGTTCTGTATTTGGCTGCTTGCCAGAGCTCCTCCATTTCCCGATGGAGGGAAGTTTACAGATCCCTGCTCAGGGTCATATCACGCAAAGCTTTTTCCATAAGGGCTAGTTGGTGACGTACGGAAGATAGCTCAGTGGGCTCCATAGGTTAGAAAAGGATTGCAAGGAGACAGAAGAGATAGAGATACGGGTGTTGTGGCAAGGAGACATGAACCTTTTATAAGGAAGAAGAAGGTGAAGGGACTTCCTCGGAACTTGAGGCAACGCTTGGAAATCCATGTAACATTTATAAGAGGCAAGTGCGCTCAGAAGTTGAGGAGTCAACATAAGCATAGAAGAAGATCGTCCCTCAGGATGACAAGAAATTCTGCGGAAGGAAGAAAGAAGACAGGGCAACAAAAGGAGCGGGAACCAGGGCAGTTAAAACAAGGATTGGGGTCTAGTCAGTCGGACTAGAGCCTCCTTCGACTAGACTTGAGGGGGAGGCTTGTGATACGGTGCATGTTTATGGGATCGATAAGAGGATGTGGTTATGAGTCAAGACCACGAGAGGGTCAGAAGTCAAGCTGACCTAGTGGTCAGGAAAGTCAGAAGTCAAGCCTTCGTAGTCGGTTAAGAGTCAAGCTGACGTGGAAAGTCAAAGAGGTCAAAAGTCAAGCTTACGTGGACAGGGTCAAAGTCTTAGCTGAGGGGACGGTCAAAGGATGTGATTATAAGCGGAACAAGGACCAGCCCTGATGGCGATCGAGAGTTGGGCCCACGGGTGTAGGTCGGGACGTACAGGCCATGGATATCAAGTATACAGTAAATAGGTCTGGACGCAGACCTAGCGTGCAGGCTAGGCCGTACAGGCCATGGATATCAAGTATACAGTAAACAGGTCTGGACGCAGACCTAGCGTGCAGGTTGGGACGTACAGGCCATGAATATCAAGTATACAGTAAACAGGTCTGGACGTAGACCTAGCATGTAGGTCGGGACGTACAGGCCATGGATATCAAGTATACAGCAAACAGGTTTGGACGCAGACCTAGCATGCAGGTCGAGACATACATGCCATGGATATCAAGTATACAGTAAACAGGTTTGGACGCAGACCTAGCGTGCAGGTTGGGACATACAGGCCATGGATATCAAGTATACAGTAAACAGGTCTGGACGTAGACCTAGCGTGCAGGTCGGGATGTACAGGCCATGGATATCAAGTATACAGTAAACAGGTCTGGACGTAAATTTAGCGTGCAGGTCGGGACGTACAAGCCATGGATATCAAGGATAGCAGTAAACAGTAAACAGGTCTGGACACAGACCGAGCGTGCAGGTCGGAACGCGCAAGCCATAAATGGCAGTAGGTAGATACAGGTCTGGACACAGACCGCCCGTGCAGGTCGGAACGCGCAAGCCATGGATATCAGTAAACAGGTCTGGACACAGACTGGGCACGCAAGTCAGAACGCACAAGCCATGGATGGCAGTAGGCAGATACAGGTCTGGACACAGACCGCCCGTGCAGGTCGGAACGCGCAAGCCATGGATAGCAGTAAACAGTAAACAGGTCTGGACACAGACCGGGCGCACAGGTTGGAACGCGCAAGCCAGGGATAGCAATAAACAGTAAACAGATGTGGATATAGACCTGATGTGCAGATCGGAACGTACAAGCCAAGGATAAGAAGTAGGCAAAGGCAGGTCGGGACACATTGGCATGCAGGCCGGGACACGCAGTCCATAGATAATAAGGGACAGGAGCGGGTCAGGATGCATAGATAGAAGCAGGTCGGGATGCCAGCCTAGCATATAGACCCAGCGTTCAGGCACTATAGGACAAACAAGCCAGGGAATCGTAACTGTTTGTCAAAAAATGTCAAAAAGAAATCATCATGTCAGGGAATATTCTCACAGTCAGGGCTCATTACCCCTTTTGATTCCATAGCCAGCCTATGAAAAGGTGCCACTTGTCATCCACCGCTAGACAAAGCCTGACAGTCGACATTCCCTGACACCCGTCAGACCTAGAAACTTCTATTGTAGTATAAAAAGGGAGGCTTTGTCCCTTACGCAGGTACACTCACTCGTCATTTCTCACTAGTCTTTACTTTTCGTCCTTTCTCTGTGATTTCTAGGGAAAAAGTACCTGACTTGAGCGTCGGAGGGCCTGACCCGGAGACTTTTTCCCTGGTTTCTGGTCTCTAACGACTCGTGGATTCGTCTGAGTGTGCGCAGAGCAACAGCGTCATCGTCCTGGTCAGCCGCCCGTGTGAACCTTTCCTGGGGGGTACCCGGTAGATTCACTCTTCAGCGATGATCCTGTCCGAGCGCTGAGTCGACGGATGTTGGGGACGTGGCACTCTCCGCTGTCTCCGACTGGTGGTGTAAATCTCCGGCGAACCTGTAAAGAAGCCGAGCCGGGAGGGGTTTCCCGGCGACGACCCTCCGACGCTCAAGTCAGGCAGCGAAGAAGCAGAGTAATGTTACTGTGGCTGCAGTGATCAAGATTGCATACCTCCGTCGAAGTCTGGGGGTCCTTATATAGGACCCTGGGGAGGCGTGGGCATGCTTCTCGATGCGTGCACGCTTCCCCAAACATACCTCAGTAGGGTTGTGTCAGAAAAGTACGCCTGACGTCATTCCGCAATTGTCCGAGCATATCTCGAATGTAACGGTGGAAGCTTCTACCGTACGATATTCTGTCCACTCCGGCCGCCGACTATGCTGTTTGTCGGCGGCAGGTGTCTTGAGGATGAAGCTACCAGCTGTCCTTTTTGTCTCCTAGCACTTTTATCTGTTCCCGGGTCGAGCAGAACGGCCGCTCGGCGCTCATGTCCTCCAAGAAACCCTATTCACGTGCTCGGATGGGATTGTGGATTATTGTCCTGTAGCTCGGACGAGCGTCTTGGCCGGTCGGCTTAAAGAGTCTTTTACCTTGAGCATTGGAAACCCGTCCCATGGTCGGGTTGTCTTTTGTCCGGTCGCCTGGGAGATCCGGACCGGGCGCCCGGTCGGCCGGATGTCCAAGGATGGTCCGCCAGCCTACTCGGCATGACCTTGGTGTTGACCCTCTTGACCCTTGACCTCCACGTGTCGTTGACCTTCCGCCAACGAGTGATTCCCCCGTCCTTACCACCGGATCACATGCCTCCCCCTCAAGTCTAGTCGAAGGAGGCATTAAATCCGACTGACTAAACTATGAGTCTGCTAATCAACAGCCGACCCGCCAATACCAAAAGTATACCTCCGCTCGGTCCCTATGGACCGGTCGGCTAGTTGCCGAGGGCTGCCCCAATGGCCTGTGATGATATCCTCGGGATCTTCTCTTAATGCGTGCAAATCTCCGCCATTATGGTTGAGCACGCGGGTTCTGCCTCGTGATGGGGCTCATTAAATGCCTTCCTCTGACCGAGTGCCACGTGGCGCGGCTGACGTCTTCGTACGGCCGCCACCTTACGCCTGATGTGACGTCCGTCGATTTAAAATGAACGGCGCGATGTGGGCCTAGGTTCTTGTGACCTGAATCTGACGGCTCAGGACGCCCGGGCATAACCCTATAAAGCCTTCGCCCTTCTCCTTCGCCGCACCTTCGCCTTCGAGTCCAGAAGCCTCCTCCTGCTCAGTGCCCCAGCGCCCCTACTCCTCGGCATTCCAGCGATCCCTTGCCTTCTTCCTTCGCTTCTCATCTTCTCTGTAAGGTTCTTTGTCTTTCCCTCTTTTTCTTTTGTGTTTTCTTTGGGTTCTTTGCTGAATTCTCGTCTTTTGGTTGTTGTTTCGTTCATCTTTTCACTTACGCCTTTTGTAACGCCCGAAAAATTCTCAAAACTATTTTAGAAATATTCTGTTATTTTTCTGGAATTTTTAGATATTTTTCCGGAATTTTCCAAGTAACGGAAGTAGCAAAAATAATTAGAACCGCAAAATAGCTTAGGCGGGAATCGAACCCGAGACCTATGGCTTAGGGATAATGTTGGGAACCAGTTGAACCCAGCAGGACCGTGCTGAAAGGAAAGGGAACCAATAAAATTTATATTGGAGTTGGGCGAATTAAGTCTTTAATATAAATAGGAAAATTAATTAAGTGAGGAGATTATTCTTTTTCACCGTGACCTATCCTCTTCCAAAACCTCACCGCCGCCCACACCTCTTCCTCCTCCTCTCTCGGCGCCCAAGCCCCAAGGACTCTCGGATCATCTTCCGGCGACGACTCCAACACGAAAGAAGTTCTTCTCCGCGAGAGGAACGCGAAGACGTGAGCGGATCGTCGAGAAGGTCATCTCCACCGGAATTCTAGCGAATAGAATCGTAAGAAATTACGAACCGGAGGTAAGAAACCCCTCACCTGCAGTATAATAGCTCCGTTTGGTTTCCTACGCATTAGTTTTAGCTATATGCAGGTTTTTTCGGCACGTAGGGTGTGTTTAAACCCTCCTCGAGGATTAGGGATCTAGATGAGCACCTCTAGACGGGCCGGACACGTTGTTCTCCTTTAGTTGGAGATTCTAGACGTTGTCGGGTGCCTAGAGATGATCTCCCTATTAGAGGAGAGAATTGGAGCACACCAAGTGTTCGGTAAAATGTTAGTGTAGCTAAATACCACCTCGGTTATGTTTAATAGCTCGGTTAAATGCATTAGAAGCATTGAAAACAGCACATTAGTTTAGTTCAGTTTTATGGGACTACGGTCCAATGGGTGGCTCCCACAGCCTCGAGGTTCAGATAACCTAGCTCTAGGTTCGATAACCTAGAAACAGCAAGTTAAAATAGTTAGCTATATTCAGTATTTTATTTTCAGTGGCACTGTACTGGATCAGATATCCATTGGGTTGGACTCCCACAGTCGTCCCTAGGTTTAGATAACCTAGTTAACCCTACTAAATTCGGGACTTGCAAACCCGGGTCTAGTTAGGGATGCGCGCACACCAAGTACAGTTGCCGGGCCCAAACAGCATGATTATGTATTTTCACTTACTATGTATTAGTTTTCAAAACTCATAAAAATCAGATATGTTAGTTGAGTTTGAATTCAGTACCAGTTTAGCTTCAGTTTAGCCCTTCCTTGCTTATACATTATGATAGCTCATGTTCAGTTCTTGATTGCTATGCTTGTATGACCATATGCCATGTTTACATGTTTAGCCTAGTCAGTTTATTTCAAATGGCATGCTTTAAAAATCATATTGCATCGTCGCATGTTTTTGTGAGGTAGATGGTTTCTTACTAAGCTTGTTAGCTTACAGATACTACTTTTCTTATACTGCAGATAAAGGTAAAGGAAAAGTGGACTAGCAGTGGAAGCTGGAGGTCAATGTAGATGAGGATGTGTGTGGCAGGAACTGGAATGAAAGACCCTCTGAGGATTTAGCATTTACTTTAACACTTTACAGTTTATTAGTTTAGTTTTCATGTTTTGGGCACTTTTGAACCTTAGCAAGTTTAAGCAGTTAGAACTTTTGGAAATTCATACCTTCATGCACTTTAAGTTGTCAAAATGCCATGAACCAGTAAACCTTGCTTTGGTTTAAGTTTAGAATTGTTACTACGTGTTATTAGAATAGTTTATCATGCATTAGATAGTTGTTATGGGGTGTTTTGGCACACCAGAGTGCTGGAAATCAGAGTTCCCCGGGTGAAATCAGACTCTGATCGGTCTCCCGACCGATCAGGGCCTGGCTGTGTCACTGGATCGGTCAGCCAGATACAGTATGCTACTGTATCCTCCTGGATCGGTCAGCCGACCGGTCCAGCATCGAACAGAAGGCATCCAGCTTTTCCAGGTGCCTGGATCGGTCTGCCGACCGATCCAGCCTTTGCTAGATCGGTCCGCAGACCGATCCAGCAGGGTACAGAATCGCGACAGGTTTGATCGATCCGTGGATCGATCAGCAGCTAGCTGGGAAGTTAGTTCTGAGTTCCTAGCTCAGATGGGAGGTCAAGTATCCTCCTTAGCACATGTACACCAACCAGGAAGGGTCTTGAATCCTTCCTTATAACAGCATGGGTGTATCAGTTGTCAGATTAACCGAGTCAGTTAGTGAAAATTTTATTTTACCCAGTTTCCGCACAGTAGCTTCAGTAGTTAATGTAGCGATCCGGCTCACAGTTTAGTTCCTAGGAGTCGGGACGTTACACCTTTGCTTTCCCTTTCGATTTCTACTTCCTCCGTTGTACTGGCGATGGCAAGTTCCTCTCAACCCGCGGACCTCGCTCTCGACCCATGGTATACCACCATGGAGTCGCGGTTCGATCGGCATGATGCCGAGAGCCTGATGAATGCTTTTGATATCCCTTCCGATTTTGAACTGATTTTACCTTCACCTTCCGCTCGGCCGAACAAACCTCCGAGCGGCGCCTTTTGTCTTTTTCGCGACCAATTTGTAGCCGGTCTGTGGTTTCCCCTCCACCCCTTCATCATTGAAGTTTGCAACTTTTTTGGCATTCTGCTCGCCCAATTGGTTCCCAACACTTTTCGCCTCCTGTGCGGAGTTGTGGTCTTATTTAAGATACATAACATTCCCCTCCACCCGGAGGTCTTCTATTATTTTTATTATCCCAAGCAGTCCGAGCCAGGTACTTATCTGTTTCAAGCTCGACCCGACTTAGTCTTTTTTAATAAGCTGCCCTCTTCCAACAAACATTGGAAAGATAACTTTTTCTACCTTCGTATTCCCGGGTGGCTCCCCTTCTATACGAAATGGTAGGTCGGACCGCCCATCTCCCCCGAGCTAAAGAAATATAAGACCCGACCAGACTATCTTCAAGCAGTGAATCTGCTAGCCGGTCTAAAGCTCGACATCAACAAACTTCTACCTGAATGAGTGATGTATATATTCGACTTGAGTCCGAGCCGGACCCTGCTCCTGAGCAGCTTTGGTAAGAACTTCACTTGTACATTTACCTTGGGTTCTAACTGATTTCTTTCTCCTTTCCTTGCAGCAAACATCGTAATGGAGTCGGTGCTGTTCGGGATTTTGAAAAAGAAAGCGGCCGTGCTCGAAGCGGCAGCGGCCAAGGAAATGGAGCAATTGGGCATTGCTCCGGTCGGCTCTCACGAGGACGAGAGTGAAGCGCAGGCAGGGGAGTCGGCCACTCAGGCTTCACCGATGGATGTGGCTGGCGGTGCAACTTCTAGCAAGGAACCGATCATTCGGGAAGAAGACTCTGAACCGGAGGACGAGCTCCCGCTCGACAGGAAAAGATGGTGAGTTGAGAAGCCTCTCCGTTCGGCAACCTCCGCAGTGCAAGCGTCCGAGAGAACGGGCACCGCCTCTCAACGCGGCAAAGCACCATCGGTCGAGGCGCTCTCCTCCGACCGGACTCCCTCTCAGCTGGATGCGCCTGCGGCCTCCATCGAAGCGGTGCCAGTTACCTCTCTTCCTCCTGCACCACGCCGAGTCCTCCGCTCGGGCATTTTGTCCACCATGTCCAGCCCGGCCTCTGATCCTTTGGCGTCCGCTCAGACGACTCCGGGCCAGCGCCGCACTATTAGGGCTACCCTGCACCTCCCTACTGAGGCGTTTATGGCCGAGTTCGATCGACCGACAACTCCCAAACATATGATCACTATGAAGGGGCTCCTTGCTGAGATGTGGGCGGACGTCCGGGCCTGCGTGGCTATGATATCCCTTGACAAACTGGCGGACAGCCACATGCAACAGTCCACAGGGGTAAGCTTTATTTCCTCTTCTTTATGTAGCCTTCCCGATCATCCTTTTAACCTTTCTATGTACATCAGTGATGGGTGGAAGAGATTGTTGTCTCCAACCGCTTGGCTATGGTGGAGGAGGAGCTGAAGAGGCTGAAGAGTCAAGGCGGCCCGTCTTCTTCTCGAGGCCCTTCTTATGCTGAGCTGCAGAAGGAGCTCGCCAAAACCAAGGATCTGTTAGAGGCCGAGAGGAAGAAGACGGCCGACCAGGCATACATGTTGGACCAGCTTGACAAGCAGGTCAAAACCTATGACCGCAAGATTGAGATAGCCACCACTCGGAAGAACACCGCTATCGCGGATATGGATAAAAAGAATGTGGAAGCCCAAGCTCTAGAGCAGCGTGTGAATGAGCTAGCCGAGCTGCTAGAAGGAGAGCAGAAAGGCCGTTCGGAGGAGGTGGCCAAACTTAAGGACGATTTGAAGGCCTTGCAGGAGGCTCTTGATGCTTCTCGTGCAGCCTTCAAGGAGTACCAAGAGGCGGAGCCGGGCCGCGTCGCCGCCTTGAGGCAAAACTACATCCGCTCGGCGGAGTTTGTGGAGAAAGTTTGCGACCGGCTGGTCATCGCCTTCGAGTTGGCCATCACCGCTACTACGGACTATCTGAAGTCCAAGGGCCAGCTCCGCGACTCCGTGGTCATCCCTGCCACAGAGCATGCAACGCTTCTCACTACCATCCCGAAACATATTTTCAACTACCTTGAATGAAGTATTTTCTGTAATTCTACCGATCGGCTAGACTTTAATGTTAATGAGTGGCCTTTGTAACTTTACCCCCCAGTCGGCGGACCTTTAAAAATACTTTTTAATTGAATGCCAACTTTTGCTGCATTAACCTTTTATTCTGGGTGTTCCTTGTAATTGTGTCGACCGGTCTCTCGACCTTTTTCCCACAAAATTTTTTTTAACTTAGCCGATCAGTCAAACGACCTCCCACTCTGCCTGGGACTTCAGGGTTTGTCGCTGGGGTGTTTTTATTTACTGCGTCGATTGGCCCAACGACCTCCCACTATACCTGGGACTTCTATGAGCTTTTCGCTGTAGTATTTTTCTTTACTATGCCGATCGGTCAAACGACTGTACGTTTTACATGGACTTTCTACTAGTGTCTCACTGAAGTGCTTCAATGCGATGCTGCCTCATCTGGGGGGTTTATAGTCGCCAGTCCAACTCTAGAGTTTAACGTCGCCGCTCGACGGTCTTCAAGCCGGGGGGTTTATAGTCGCCAGTCCGACTCTAGAGTTTAACGTCGCTGCTCGACGGTCTTTAAGCCGGGGGGTTTATAGTCGCCGGTCCGACTCTAGAGTTTAACGTCGCCGCTCGACGGTCTTCAAGACGGGGGGTTTATAGTCGTCGGTCCGACTCTAGAGTTTAACATTGCCGCTCGACGTTTAACGTCGCCGCTCGACGGTCTTCAAGTCGGGGGGTTTATAGTTGCCGGCCCGACTCTAGAGTTTAACGTCGCCGCTCGACGGTCTTCAAGTCGGGGGGTTTATAGTCGCCGGTCCGACTCTAGAGTTTAACGTCTCCGCTCGACGATCTTCAAGTAGGTTGCCGTTTGGCGAATAACACTCAGACTCTTCGCAATTTTTCTAATCTTCAATCCTGCAGCCAAAGGATACATACGAACGGAATGTACATGAAATGAATTACACTGGTGCACCTTTTATCCAGCACGGTACGATTGGAGATGGTTTGCGCTCCATGGTCGATCTAGCCGCCGTTCGCCTTCATCTTCCAGGTAGTAAGCACCCGATCAGAGCTTCTCGACGACTTTAAAGGGCCTCGCCCAGGGAGCTGCCATTTTGCTCACATCGCCGACCGGCTTCACCTTCTTCCATACAAGATCACCGACCTGGAATTCTCTGGAAATTACACGCCTGTTGTAATTCTGCTTCATTCTTTGCCTGTACGCCATCAGCCGGACGGCTGCTTTAGCTCTTGCTTCGTCCACCAGGTCCAACTCCAGTTGCCTCCGCTCGGCATTGTCCTCATCGTAGCTTTGAATCTGATCGGATTCCACTCCAACCTCGACTGGGACGACCGCTTCGCCGTCGTACACCAAGTGGAACGGTGTTACTCCCGTTCCCTCCTTTGGGGCTGTGCGGATGGCCCATAGTACGCCGGGCAACTCATCTACCTAGCTTCCTCCTATGTGATCGAGCCGAACCCGAAGTATTCGTAGGATCTCTCGATTGGCCACTACGGCTTGACCGTTGCTTTGAGGATACACCACGGAAGTGAAGTGTTGTTCGATGTCGTATCCTTTGCACCATTCTCCGAGCTCCTGGCCAATGAATTGTCGACCGTTATCCGAGATGAGTCGACGAGGGATGCCGAACTGACAGATTATATGCTGCCAGATGAATTTTTTGACCATCGGCTCGGTTATCTTGGCTAGTGGTTCGGCTTCGACCCATTTGGAGAAGTAGTCAACTGCCACTAGTAGAAACCTTCGTTGACCGGTCGTCATGGGGAAAGACCCTACGATATCCATGCCCCATTGGTCGAACGGGCAGGACACTGTGGACGCCTTCATTTCCGTCGTAGGCCTATGGGAGAAATTGTGGTACCTTTGACAAGAAAGGCAGGTAGCGACGGTCCGAGCGGCGTCTTCCTGTAGAGTAGGCCAGAAATATCCGGCCAGCAAGATCTTCCTAGCCAAAGACCGGCCGCCCGGATGACCTCCGCAAGATCCTTGGTGTACCTCTTGGAGAATGTACTATGCGTCCTCCGAGCTGATGCACTTTAGCAGCGGTCGGGAGAATACCTTCTTGTAGAGTTGGTCCCCAATGAGCGTGAATCGGCCGGCTCTCCTCCTCAATAATTGGGCTTCCTCCAGATCGGACGGCATGGCCGCCGATCGCAAAAATTCAATTATGGATGTCCTCTAATCGCTCGGGAATGTGAGACCTTCCATCCGGTCGATGTGCGCCACCAGGGACACTTGCTCGATTGGTTGTTGGATGACGACCGGCGATATCGAACTGGCAAGCTTGGCTAGCTCGTCCGCAGACTGGTTCTCGGCTCGGGGGATCTTTTGTATAACGACTTCTACGAAGTTGGTCCTGAGCTTTTCAAAGGCCTCCGCGTAGAGCCTGAGCCTCGCGTTGTTTATCTCAAAGGACCTTGAGAGTTGCTGAGCGGCCAACTGGGAGTCTGAGAACAGAGTCACCCGGCTGGCTCCCACGTGCCGCGCAGCCTGCAGGCCGGCTATTAGGGCTTCGTACTCCACTTCATTATTGGTTGCTCGATAGTCCAGTCGGACGAACAGGTGCATCCGCTCCTCTTGAGGGGAAAGCAACAGGATGTCAATTCCGCTCCCGAGCCGAGTGGACGATCCGTCCACAAATACCTTCCACATAGCTTCGGGCTCGGGGTTTTGCACTTCAGTCACAAAATCTGCCAAGGACTGGGTCTTAATCGCCGAGCGGGGTTGATATTGAATGTCGAGCTCACTCAGCTCCGTTGTCCACTTGATGAGCCGCCCAGACGCTTTTGGATTCAGGAGCACTCTTCCCAGCGGGTTGTTCGTCATCATGATGATTGTATGCGCCAAGATATAAGGGCATAATCTCCGCGCGGAGAGGATCAAGGCAAAAGCCAATTTCTCGAGACTAGTGTAGCGAACTTCAGCATCCTTTAAAATGTGGCTTAAAAAGTACACGGGTTGCTCTTCGCCGTTCGGCCTTACTAACACCGAGCCCACAACATGCTCGGTCAAAGACAAGTAAATACGGAGCGGCTCTCCTACAGCCGGTTTGGCCAGCACGGGTAAAGAATTGAGATAAGTCTTCAGCTCCTCGAATGCCCGATCGCATTCCTCGTCCCATTGAAACTTGGTAGCCTTGCGCAGAATCTTGAAAAAAGGAAAGCTTCGGTCGGCCATTCGGGAGATGAATCGTGATAGCGCCGTTATCCGACCGGTGAGGTGTTGTACTTCTCGAAGATTTCTGGGAGGAGGCATATCTTGCAATGCTTTTACCTTGCTGGGGTTCGCTTCTATGCCCCGCTCGGTCACAATATAGCCCAAGAAACGCCCGCCCTTTGCTCCGAACAAGCACTTCTAGGGGTTCAGATTGACCCCGTATCTCCTCAATGTCTGGAAAGTTTCTTCCAAATCTGCATAAAGGCCCGCCGCTCGGAAGGATTTGATAAGTATATCGTCCACATACACTTCCAAGTTGCGCCCGATCTGCTCCCGAAATACCTTATTCATCAGCCGCTGATAGGTAGCTCCCGCGTTCTTCAGTCTGAACGGCATTACGTTGTAACAGTAAGTGTCGTCAGTAAGTGTCGTCTGCAGTGACGAAACTGACTTTCTCTTGGTCTTCTCGGGCGAGCGGCACTTGATGGTAGCCCTGATATGCATCCAACATGCATATCAGCTCGCATCCAGTCGTGGAATCTACTAGTTGATCGATTCAGGGCAAGGGGTAGAAATCCTTTAGGCAGGTCTTGTTCAGATCACAGAAGTCGATGCAGACTCTTCACTTGTTGCCTGGTTTGGAGACCAGCACCACGTTTGCGAGCCAACTCGGGAACTGCACCTCCCGTATGTGGCCAGCCTCCAAGAGCTTCTCCACCTCCGCCCGGATGATGATATTCTGTTCGGCACTGAAGTCCCTCTTCCTTTGCTTTACCGGCCGAGCATCTGGTCGGACGTGAAGCTCGTGCTGCGCTATGCTCGGCGAGACTCCTGGCAGCTCATGGGTCGACCAAGCGAAAATGTCGCAGTTTTTCTGGAGGCAGCCGATCAGCTTCTCTTTCTGACTTGCCTCCAGGTCGGCTGCTATGAAAGTCGTGGCCTCTGGTCGGGAAGGGTTGATCTGTACCACCTCTTTTTCTTCGTAAACTAGAGAAGGTGGCTTTTCGGTTATAGCGTTTACCTCGACTCGTGGCACTTTCCGAGCGGATCTAGCCTCGGCTCGAACCATCTCTACGTAGCATCGCCGGGCTGCAAGCTGATCTCCTCGGACCTCCCCAACTTGATCTTCCACCGGGAACTTGATCTTCTGGCAGAAGGTGGAGACGACCGCTCGGAACTCGTTGAGAGCCGGTCGTCCAAGGATAACATTGTACGCGGAGGGAGCATCGACTACGATGAAGTTGGTGGTCCGCGTTCTTCTGAGTGGCTCCTCCCCCAGTGAGATAGCCAGTCAGACTTGTCAGACCGGCAAAACTTCGTTAACGGTGAATCCGTAGAGGGGGGTTGTCATCGGCAGCAACTCGGCTCGGTCAATTTGTAATTGGTCAAATGCCTTCCGGAAGATGACGTTGACCGAGCTGCCTGTATCAATGAAAATGCGGTGAATAGTATAGTTAGCTATTACCGCTCGAATGATGAGGGCGTCATCATGCGGGACTTCGACTCCTTCGAGGTCCCTAGGCCCAAAGCTGATCTCGGGCCCGTTCGCCCGCTCCTGACTGCAGCCAACTGCATGAATCGTGAGCTGCCTTGCATGCGCCTTCCGTGCCCTATTGGAATCTCCTCCGGTCGGGCCTCCGGCGATGATGTTGATTTCGCCCCTCGAGGCATTTCCTCTGTTCTCTTCCTCCCGAGCGGACGACTTAGGTCGTTCATGCGACGCCCGGGGATTAGCTCTGTGCGGCTGGTGAAGGTGCCGCTCGGGTGATTCTCTCGCTGCCCGCCACCCGGCCTCTTGGTGCCGATGTCACCTATCAGGCGATGGGAATCGACGACGATAACTCCTGGGAGCGGGATGAGCGATTGGAGGGAGACTCCGACAATCCCGGGTGTTGTGTGTGGCGGATTGGTGGAGCGAGCAAAACATGGGAGTCCACACCTTCCCCTTTGGCTTAGGCCGATCAGCCGCTACTTGTTGAACAGCTTGCGACCTCGCTTGCTGATGGGGACGAGCCATCTCTGCGCGGGGTCCTCTTGGCAGTTGATAATTGGAAGGCGGCTTCCGCTCGGTGGGGACTGGAGGCTCGGTTGGTGCTTCATTTTTCCTCGCCATCTGAGCTTCCTCCACGTTGATGTACTCATTGGCCTTGTTCAACATGTGGTCGTAACTGCGGGGCGGCTTTCTGACGAGCGCACGGAAGAAATCCCCGTCCACGAGCCCCTGTGTAAATGCGTTCATCATAGTCTCCGAGGTGGCCATCGAGATGTCCATGGCCACCTGGTTGAAGCGTTGGATGTAGGTCCGGAGCGACTCCCTCGGTCCTTGTTTGATGGCGAATAGGCTAACGCTGGTTTTCTGATAGCATCTGCTACTCGCGAAGTGGTGGAGAAAAGTCGTGCGGAACTCCTTGAAGCTTGTTATTGATCCGTCCGGCAGCCTCCGGAACACCGTTATGCCGACCCAGAAAGGGTGGTTAGGAACACTCGACACTTCACCCCATCTGTATATTGATGTAAAGTGACAGTGTTGTCGAACTTACCCAGATGGTCATCCGGGTCTGTGGTCCCGTTGTATTCTCCGATCGCCGAAGGCGCATAATGCTTTGGTAGTGGGTCTCTCAGGATGACGTCGGAGAACTGCCGATTGATCCACTCGGGGGATGAATCTGTCCGGGGCACCTTGCCCTTCCTAGCATCACGGATAGGCGCCTCGTCGGATGATCCCTGGTTGGCTAGGGCCAATTCTGATGGCGTCTGGAATAGTGCTCGATGGAATGGAATAGGAGCGGCCGACGCGTCTCCTGGTGTGCCGGTCTGCCCCTTGTTCTGAGCCCACGTAGAATATTGTTCCGGTCGGTCCTCCATTACCGCTCGGCCTCCAGAGACGGATGCAGCCTGCTGCGTTATCCTTTCTGCTTGAGCCTTCTGCTGTTGCTCAACCATCTTTGCGGCTCGCGCTTGAATGAGTGCTTCGAGCTCTTCAGGAGAGAGCGTTACCAGGAGTTGACGTCCAGCTTCTTCCATCTTCTAGGCTCGGATTCAGGTGTGTTCCCACAGACGGCGCCAATTTGATCATGTCCGAGCGCTGAGTCGACGGACGCTGGGGACGTGGCACTCTCCGCTGTCTCCGACTGGTAGTGTAAATCTCCGGCGAACCTACAAAGAAGCCGAGCCGGGAGGGGTTTCCCGGCGACGACCCTCCACGCTCAAGTCAGGCAGCGAAGAAGCAGAGTAACGTTACTGTGGCTACAGTGATCAAGATTGTATACCTCCGTCGAAGTCTGGGGGTCCTTATATAGAACCCCGGGAGGCGTGGGCACGCTTCTCAATGCATGCACGCTTCCCTAAACATACCTTAGTAGGGTTGTGTCAAAAAAGTACACCTGACGTCATTCCGCAATCGTCCGAGCATATCCCGGATGTGACGGTGGAAGCTTCTACTGTACGATATTCTATCCACTCCGGCCGCCGACCATGCTGTTTGTCGGCGGCAGGTGTCTCGAGGATGAAGCTACCAGCTGTCCTTTTTGTCTCCTAGCGCTCTTATCTGTTCCCGGGCCGAGCGGAACGACCGCTCGGCGCTCATGTCCTCCAAGAAACCCTATTCACGTGCTCGGCTGGGATTGCGGATTATTGTCCTGCAGCTCGGCCGAGCGTCTTGGCCGCTCGGCTTAAAGACTCTTTTACCTTAAGCATCGGAAACCTGTCCCATGGTCGGGTTATCTTTTGTCCGGTCACCTGGGAGACCCGGACCGAGCGCCCGGTCGGCCGGATGTCCGGGGATGGTCCGCCAGCCCGCTCGGCACGACCTTAGTGTTGACCCTCTTGACCCTTGACCTCCACGTGTCGTTGACCTTCCGCCAACGAGTGATTCCCCCGTCCTTACCACCGGATCAAGCGACTTTCCGTTAACTTCCAGTACAACAAGACCCACCTTCATCTGACTCAGCTTCCGGACGGGATCAGTCGGCTTTCTTGACTTCGACCCTAACTTGGGGACCCTATTTTATTCGCCGTATCAAGCGCTATTAAATTGTTTCATGGAAACTTTCAAATTGCATTGCGATCAATTTTCTTCTAAAAATACCGTCTTAAGTGATATCAAGTCATATTATATATTATTGAATTATACATATTGTCAAATTGTATTGTATATGCTACTAAAGTTATGTCTTAATTAGGTGCTATCGAGTTGTATTGTAAGCGTTACCAAATCAAAGAATTTCTGTCATGATAGGTAAATTCCAACCATTCTTTTTTTCGAGAATATTAGAGAGAAAGACGAGCGATGGACGATGATACTTCACGAAGATGCCTCACAACTTGTACTTGCATAATGCACTCCTTCAAGGAATCCATGTAGTTACACTTTGGAGGAATATATACCATCTCAACACAATCGCTTGCACACATTGAACCATAGGTCCTCACTTCTCACTATCGGTTCGATTCCTTCAGCATCAAATGAATGGTTTAGAATAAAGTTGAAGCGGCATATATGCTCGCGAAGTCGATGTCGTTGTTATTCCCTGCCAAGGCAGCGAAAGAACCAACATGCCATGGAATGGAAGAGCAAAGAATGTAATCATGTTAAGTTCCTTCTTTGATATTGATAGAATACCACACATCAATGTCATTAAGGATTAAACCCGATGCAGTGATAGTTAATTATGAGTTTAAGTTATTGGATGTGGATTAGATGTGTAGCGTCCATTAATCCGGTTTGTTAATATTGATTGGCTATTAACGGTTACAGGCTCAATAAGAGAATGGTCCCTGCATGGCTTGGCTTGTGCAAGAAGAAGAGGACTAAAGACATTTGGATCATGTTGAGTTCTTAAGCCTTCTTTTCTTCTCGCCTAAGCTCCTGCAGAAGACCTTCTGCAACATTTACAGGAATCTCATGACAATGACTTTGGATTCAAGTCAGCTTTTGCTAATCTGTAGATGCCTATTAGATTGTGATTAGATGTATTATATTACTTACAGATGTATCATACTTAAATGTTTCTCAAGTCTGAATGAAAGAAAGTCAACTTCTCAATCATAAAATGATATTAAAAAAGCAAAAAATAAAGAGGCAAAATGAATCATGGCATCTTCTTAATTGGAAGTCAAATGCAAAAGTCATCGGTTGAGGGCACAAGACAATGCCATTACTATTAAAGAAAAACTATGGAAAGTAAACTTTGGAACAAACTCATGCTTTAAAAATTTCAGTTCCAGGCCAAGAATCTGAAATGCAATTGATTTCTTGTTAAATAGATTCCTTTCTTTCGATATCGAAGATTCCACTCTGCATCGTGCTTTCCTATATAAATCCTACCTTGCCTCTCCTTTCTCCTCACACACTCCTGTTCTAGTTCTCGAATCAGTTCTTTTGTCTTTGGTTTTGATATCTGAGCAGCCATGTCTTTGCTCACCGATCTCATCAACCTGAACCTCTCCGATTGCACAGAGAAGATCATAGCCGAGTACATATGGTTCGGTCCTTCGCCTTTCTTTTTGTCGGTAATCTTTGTTACTATATCTTTTCTACATAAATCTTCTCTCGGTTTACAGGATTGGAGGGTCAGGTAT
This sequence comes from Zingiber officinale, assembly GCF_018446385.1. Classification (NCBI taxonomy): domain Eukaryota; kingdom Viridiplantae; phylum Streptophyta; class Magnoliopsida; order Zingiberales; family Zingiberaceae; genus Zingiber; species Zingiber officinale. The sequence continues at coordinate 69,254,253 of NC_055989.1, forward strand.
TGATATAAGAAGCAAAGCAAGGGTATGTTTCTCATTCCTTAGTCTTGTGCTCATTCATTGTTGTTTAAGTCTACATTTTCGGTGTCGTTAACAGACACTTCCTGGCCCGGTGAGTGATCCAAGCAAGCTTCCGAAGTGGAACTATGATGGCTCGAGCACTGGTCAAGCTCCCGGGAAAGACAGTGAAGTGATCCTACAGTAGGAATCTCATGAAACTTTCTGTTTTGATAAACTTTACTGACTGAATTTTGCGATTTCCGGTACTCAAACTCGTTGTGTCTCTATGCTTCATACAGTCCCCAGGCGATTTTCAAGGATCCTTTCAGGAGGGGCAACAATATCCTTGTGAGTTCCAACTCAAGCTTTCCTAGTTATCGTATTCAGTGTTTAACATAACAATTCACTTCCTTAGGTCATGTGTGATTGCTACACACCGGCCGGAGAGCCAATTCCTACTAACAAACGATACAATGCCGCGAAGATATTTAGCCACCCGGATGTTGTTGCTCAAGAAACTTGGTACTTTGCGTAGACTTAGTCCCTTAGTTGTCCTTCGATCTTTGTTTCCGATCGATGTTATAATTCTCCTTCGATAGGTATGGTATCGAGCAGGAGTACACTCTCCTTCAGAAGGATGTTAAGTGGCCTCTTGGCTGGCCAGTTGGGGGCTTCCCGGGTCCTCAGGTTTTGTCTCGATTCAAACATTTTCGATGTGTTTGTACATTCATCTTGGTTCGGTTTAAGTGTAAACTTTCCCGTCGAATCTGAACCATGTTAATGTCTCTTACAGGGCCCCTACTATTGCTCAGCTGGTGCAGACAAAGCTTTCGGGCGCGACATAGTTGATGCTCATTACAAAGCCTGTCTTTATTCTGGGATAGACATAAGTGGCATCAACGGAGAGGTCATGCCAGGCCAGGTATCGATCGTTTGTCTGTTCGGTTGGGTAAAAAAAATTCAAAGATAACTGGAATTCATGTCATGGATGCAGTGGGAGTTCCAAGTAGGGCCTTCAGTCGGCATCTCTGCGGCTGATCAAATGTGGATTGCGCGCTACATTCTTGAGGTAAATTGCTGATGTTTAACCGAATCTTGACAGTCAAAAAACCTCCCGGAAAATAGCTTGCTCAGTGTTGTTATTTGCTTGTTGATACCATCAGAGAATCACTGAGATTGCTGGAGTGGTGCTGTCTTTCGACCCGAAACCAATTCAGGTGACACTTAGACTATATTTTGTTTTCGACCGATAAATCAAGTGTAGTCGGAAAAAGGAAAACATGTTTCAAACTTGTGTCTTTGTAGGGTGATTGGAATGGAGCTGGTGCTCACACAAACTACAGGTGACAAGTTTTGTTTTGGTTCTTCTTATACTTGCTCACTTGAATTTGATCGCCATCATCTTTTCTTCTTCTTGATTGTTTTCAGCACCAAAGCCATGAGGAGTGATGGTGGCTATGAAGTCATCAAGAAAGCCATCGGAAAGTTAGGCCGGAGGCACAAGGAGCACATTGCAGCCTACGGTGAAGGCAACGAACGCCGGCTTACCGGCCGTCACGAGACCGCGGACATCAACACCTTCATCTGGGTATGTTAAGGGTGTAAACAAGATCTTAATGAGTGATATTAACTTATATTATTGAACGAAGATAAACAAACTCTTACGGAATATGAACGTATACTTATGCTTCTCAGGGAGTGGCGAACCGCGGAGCGAGTATTCGCGTCGGCCGCGACACTGAAAAAAATGGCAAAGGTGGGTAGAATTGCAACAAGTTAAGCTAGCCTTTTCAGGCAAAAGGTGATCTGTTTTGTGTTGTTTGTGTGTTCAGGTTATTTCGAAGATAGAAGGCCGGCTTCTAACATGGATCCGTATGTCGTTACTTCGATGATCGCGGAGACTACAATCCTGTTAGAAGAATAACTTGAGTTGGCTACGAAGGTGGAAACTGGAAAGTGTGTGCTGCTCTCTTTGTCCTTTGAAATCCTTCATAAAAGCCTTTTATGTGTGTGTTTGTATGTGATTGGGTGTTGAGCCACGGCAGTTGCCTTGAGTGAGAAGATCACTCAACACTATACTGATAGCAATAAAAGTGTTTCCTATGTGACAATGTCTTTAGCTCAATTTTATTTCCTTCCTCCCTCAACTTCAACTTTTAATCCGTCATTGATTCATGCATCGAAATATCAATACCATATCAAAATAGTATTATTCCAATTAAAAGGCAGAAAGCCGTAGAATTCAAGTTGCAAATGATAACCTCCCAAGTTTCTTATAGACAGGGTTGTAACTAGATTAAACATTCGTAAGTTAAATGAATAAGGATGAGTAACTTATTAAATTAAATGAATAAATTTAAATACATAGATGTTTGGTTTATTAATAAAGATTCTGAATAATTTATAAATAATATACATTAATGATGAGGTGATGAAGAAAGGTCACCAAAGATAGGTCAAAATAAGGAAGATCAGCTGACGTGTAAGTCTAAGTCAGGAAAGTAAAGGGGTCACTATCCACAGATCAGACAAAGCGCTCGTTCATCCGAGTCATGGCCAAACGGGCAGCATATCCAGCAGACGAGTAAGGCAAAATAGATAACTCGAGGTTAAGAGAAACAGACAGTGCATGCTCTGGTCGTCGTCCCCGTCCCCGTTGAATAGGAGGCATGTCCGTCCGGATGAGAGGCAACCCTTCGATAACGGAAAAGCTAAGTGAAGGGAGATTACTTGTACAACATAACTGAGCGAGGTGTGTCCCGGCTGAGAGGCCACCGATCGACCTAAAGCCGGACTCACCCGGGTATCTCCTCGTACTCTTTTGGAAATTTGTACCACTGACAACAGAATATATTATGCAGATAAATCATACGGTAGAAGTTTTTAGCCTATCACATCAGAGATATGCATACTTGTTTAATGAAAGATGTCAGACATGTCTTTTCAGAAGACGTTTGGGAAAATGTGTACACGTTTTAAGATACATACGCAGACATTACAGTGACACTATAAAAGGGGTTTCCATCTACATAAAGATGTATGCACAACTTCATTATTTTACACGTTTTAGCTATAGTTTTTCACTATTCTCTACATCATTAGAAATTGATTTGAGCGTCAAAGGACCAACACTAAGAATCCTTTCCCGGCTCGACACTAACGTTGTTGTGTTGTAGGAGCATATGAAGTCTTCACCCTATTAAAGTTTTAGTCACATTCCTGACTTACCATCTTCTCCACTTTCAGACAAAAACACTAAAAGATTATAAACTCTTATTAAACGCTAAAAGAAATAAAATGAATACATAAACTTATAATATCAAACTCATTAATCAATTGAAAAAATTAAAATATAAAATTCTTACTATTTAATTACCAAGTCTAATTTATAAATTGAAGATATTAATTTATACTATTTATATATGGGATAATTCCTAATTTAGTCCCTCATTATTTGGCGTAGTCCTGATTTCATCCCTAATTTTTCAATTGATCAAATTTAGTCCTCCAATTTTCGAACGTTTTCTCAAATCAATCCTTCTGTCCAAATCCTTGTTAAAATAGGCGGGAAAACTTATTTAACCAGTGTAAGTGACTAGTTGCTTTTATTCTTGCGCTATTTCCCTAATCTTGACATTGATTGAGTTCGAGATTTAGAAACTTGTTTCCTTTGTTGGTTTATAAGCTGCGAAGAAGATGCACTAACCGTATCGAAGTCTTTGTTGATTGTTCTGAGATGATGATCGGAAGGATTGTGCAGAGAAGGGCAGGCGAAACTGTTGGAAGCAAAGAACTGGAGAAAAGTTTGAGCAAGGCTGAATTTCCATAGGTCGAAAGAGAGAATTCAAATCTTAATCGAGCTTTGAGATCGAGTCGGTACCTCGGCAGCCGTCGGAGCAAGGCCGAAGAAGACGGTGTTGCCATAGGCGAGGAGGCAGAGGCGATCGAAGAGGCCGAACACCTCGTTGCCGAGCTGGTGGACGGCGACGACGACCGTCATCCTCTCACGACGGGCGAGGCGCGCGATCCGGTGGATGACGTGATAGGTGGCGGCGCTGTCGATGCCGCTGGTGGGCTCGTCGAGGAAGAGGAGCCGCGGCCGAGTGAGGAGCTCGACGCAGATGCTGACGTGCCGTCGCTGACCGTCGCTGATGCCTTTGATGTTCCACCCGCCGATTCTAGTGTCCATGGAGGCCGCCAACCCCATCTCCCTCATCGTCGCCTCCGCCCTTGCCCGCTCCACAGGCGTCGACATGAAGTCAGCTGGAGCTGCGCTAAGTAGCAGACGACCTCCCTCACCGTCAGCGTCGTCATCAGCACGTCGTCTTGGGTCACATAAGCCGACGTTCCAAAGGCAAGCTTCTGTTTCTGGCCATTAATCAAGATATTTCCAAAGGCCTCCTCACATATGAATGATAAACTTGACGAAACTCGGTGACAAATGACAAAGAGAAAATGGTGGAAGGAGAGGGAAGACCTGTTGAAGGGTGAAATGGAATCAGAGAGGAGAAAGAATGACAATAGCAGCAAGAATATGCTACCTCTCCCGAAATCGTTGAACAAGGTGATCGCTGAACGTTAGTATCTCCTTCTAGGTCATCTCCAGAATAAAAGCAACACATAGGTCACTTCCACCGATTAAACAAGTCTTCCCGTCTATTTTAACGGGTATTTGGACGGAAGGATCAATTTGGGAAAACGTTCGAAAATTGGAGGACTAAATTTGGTCAATTGAAAAATTAAGGACGAAATCAACACCACGTCAAATAATGAGGGACTAAATTAAGAATTAACCCATTTATATATTATACTATGCGTGCGCATAATAAATTAAATTCAAATTTAAAATAAAAGCTCTTTAGTGTTATTTTTAAGATCTAACTAGACAGAAATGGGCCGGATCGGGCCGAATATGGAATCTTGATCCGTTAAAAGCCTGGCGAAGCGGTGAGACGCAATTAACTGTTGAAAGATTCCTGGAGAGCAGCTCTCTCTTCCCTTGTCGGCGCGACGGCGATCGGCGATCGGCGATGCCTCAGGAGGAGATGGAAGCCGCCGGCTCCGCTGGGGAGAAGCGAGACCAGGAGACGCTGGAGTCGGTGCGGTCGGTGGTGTTCAAGCCGTCCATATCCTTGGAGGAGAAACGATTCACCAAGGTCGCCGGGTACGACTTCAACCAGGGGTTGGATCTCCTCGGTCTCCTGGACTCTTTGTCCGGCACCGGATTTCAAGCCTCCAACCTCGGAGACGCCATTGAGATTGTCAACCAGATGGTGAACTTTGCCGGCCTCTCTTATCTTTTTTTTTTTAATAAAAAATCCGAATTTTTTCGTTGTCATTTTTTCTTCGCTAATTATTTCAATCTCTTTACTGGCGGACGCTAAGGAAGATAGATTGGAGGCTCTCCCATCAGTCGCCCACGGAAGATTGCGGTGAAGAAGTGCGGAATCCTGCCTACAGGGAATCGGTGGGGTGTAAAATTTTTCTAGGATTCACGTCGAACCTTGTATCTTCGGGAATTAGGGAGATCATCCGATTCCTTGTGCAACACAGCATGGTAATTTTTTTTCCTCCCTTTTATAATTGAAAAAATCGATTTTGTTGAAGACAGTTACATATTTAGTACTATCCAGTTACATTATGAGTCATGATTTAGAATTCACAAACGATTAGTTCTTTTCTGTCTTGCAAACTTCAGAATAATGAGAAGATGCAAACCATAATTCTTCTCCCATTATGTAGTTTTGCTTTCATCAATCCATTCAACACTGCTTCAGCTCACAAAAGATTATGATTCCTTTGAAATTTACATTCAGTAGATATTTCCATATAACTCATCAAAATTTATTGATCGGCTCTCAACTATTTGAAGTTGGCTTTCTAGATATTACTCATTCATATCTCCATTATATCACTAGTGATATTTGAATATGTTGACTCATTTTTATCTATGTTAACTAGAATTTTTTTTCACCTCCCTATATCCTTCACACTTTTAACCCTAAATAGTTCAACTTGTCAACTACACAATTTATTTATCACCATTTAGCACTACTATTCTGTCTGAACCTCTTTTTTCTTATTTTATCATTTATTATTTTCTTATGATAGTGACTTTTTTGTTTTATCTTTTCAACGATTTACTTGTTTACCATAGCATTCTTTCAATGTACTTTTTGTGCCTATTGCTTTATAATGCTGCTTGGCATATTTTCTGTGACGGTTCAACGGGCATTATGTGTTTGCTACACTAACAGAAAAATTAGGATGAGATAGATTTTCATTAGAATCAGAACCTTTTAGAATCAATTCTTTTGATGGTAAAGAATTCCTCTAAAACCGGATTATACTCTTGAAAAACTAAATGTTAAACATCACTTTCATGAAATTACTACAGGGCACCTTCTTGAAGTACATAAAGTGTGTTAAACTCTTGAAAGGAATGAGGATGAAAAATGGCTGATTTCCTTTTCTTGCTTTGGAAAGGGTGTCATCGTCATTACCATTCTAAAGTTGTCTTCATTCAAATATTTTAGTCGTTCTATTCCTCAAAGGCATTATTTCATCCTTGAAGTTTATTTCCCTATGTCTCGGAATGATAATCTTCTGTTATGTCTAGGTTGAAGTTTTGGTGACAACTGCTGGCGGTATAGAAGAAGATCTAATCAAGTGTCTCGCCCCAACTTATAGGGGTGACTTCTCTCTGCCGGGGGCTTCTCTACGTTCAAAAGGGTTGAATCGAATTGGAAACCTGTTGGTGCCTAATGACAATTACTGCAAATTTGAGGATTGGATCATGCCAATTCTGGACCAAATGTTAACTGAACAGACTATAGAGGTAGCAATAGGATTAATCAACTTTAAAAAAAAATCCATTTAAATGTTATTTGAACTGTTCTTCTCTGACACAATTTGATGTATAATACTAGCAGAATGTAATATGGACTCCTTCAAAAGTGATTGCTCGCCTTGGCAAAGAAATTAATGATGAAAACTCGTACCTGTACTGGGCATACAAGGTATTGCAAGTTATTCTCTACTTCCTTTTGTCTAACAATACTAAAATAGACTCACTAATTAGCATGGGACTATTGTTTCTTAAGTAGCCTAGTCATCCAGGATCTTTATTTTAAATTTCCTAACAAATCCGTTCTAATTTGATTAATAGATTTTATCATTTTTTAAAAGTTCTTAATAAATTATGTTGAAACTTGCTCTTTAAATGGAGACTATTGATGACTTAGTTTATTGAAGGCTAAATGGATTGATGTCTGGTAGAAAAATAAATGTTGAATAACTCAGGCTGTCTTGACAGCAACAATCTTGAGTTCGTTTATGATATCAGTAGTCTTTTAAGTGAGCAACTTCTAGATTAATATGTGTCTGATAACTCATACTACCACACAAGGTTTAAGGCAACCAAACCTTGGAATCTTTATTTTGATATAGACCTCACATGCAGAAAATACAATACTTCTCTTTCGACTTTATTTCATGTTTTTTTGGTACTTACTGAACTATTTGTAACTTGAGTAGAATGGTGTTTCGGTCTATTGCCCAGCATTGACTGATGGATCACTGGGGGATATGTTGTATTGTCATTCAGTCCGGAATCCTGGTTTGCTTATCGACATCGTGCAAGGTAGGAACTCTTTTGAGCTGAGTCACTTTTGCATCCTTGTATCTTGATTGTTGACATTTCAGATTGCAGATATCCGAGCTATGAATGGAGAAGCCATACATGTGGATCAGAGAAAGACTGGGATCATTATTATCGGTGGGGGCCTTCCAAAGCACCATATCTGTAATGCCAACATGTTTCGAAATGGTGCAGATTATGCCGTTTATATCAACACTGCACAAGAATTTGATGGAAGCGACTCGGGAGCTCAGCCCGACGAGGCAATTTCATGGGGGAAAATAAAAGGTTCTGCTAAGACAACTAAAGTATGTGGCTGTTCCTTTTTCTCCCTTGTTATTCTCCATCGTCTTGGCATTTAGTTTTCCTTCACTGGATTCCTCCTAGCTTCTCTTGTCGATACGTGTAGTGGATTTGAGGTTGCATTCTCTTTCCCTTTTTGGGTATTCATACATTTACTGTATGGTTTATCTATTCTTGTACTTGAGTTGAATGTTGGGCTATAACTCGAACACATGAGTAGAAGATGAGAATATTAAGGTGGATGTGATGGACCTCCGACATGATTAAGATGGTATATGTACGTATTTAGATGCCCAATAAATACTCTTATTAAGCGATGTGAAACTATGACAAATATGTACATCAAACAAAGAAGAGGAAGACCAAAAAAGACTTCTTAAGTAATGATAAAATAAGATAAAATTTATTTAAATATAGATGATATAGTATGGGATAGAACCCAATGATGACAAATATGGACATCAAATAAGGAAGATAAAAAAAAACTTGATTAATAATGATAAAATAAGATAAAATTTATTTAAATATAGATGATGATATAATAAGGAATAGAATTCAATAGCATAGAAGAATTTATATAGTCGATCTCATCTAATGGGATAAAGTTTGGTTGTTGTTCATCTATTTTTGTACTGATTGGTTTATTTAAGTCTTGAACTTATAGGTTGTTTCTAAAGGTGTAAAGTAGGTGAGAAATATTATGATTTTATCGCAACTTCATCTTATAAGATCAGTTGCTTGACTGTATGTCCATGGATGCAAATTCTTGACTAGAATTGCTTTGCTAAGAATTTTTTATCAATAGCTGTAAATGCTGTTTCTTCAAATGAGAATGATAAGTCAGAATGTTTTCAACTCCCACTTCAAGAATTTTTTGATGCATTTTCTGTTGTAGCTTGGCGCTTTAAATCGAGCTTCATTAACTAGTTGAATGGCGAGTTTCTGAACTGTATCCTAATTTTTTTCTACTGAATTCAAACAGGTCCACTGCGACGCAACTATTGCTTTTCCCCTACTGGTGGCTGCAACATTTGCAAAGAAATTTCATAAAAAAGCCAATACAAACACAGTGTGCTGATATTAGCAGAAAGGTATAAACTTAGAGCAATAGTTGAGAACTTGGTTTTTCTTTCAAAACCTCCAACTAATTTGCCTGATCATGCTGCTTCGCTCGATCAATCGTAGAAGCATGTTCTTCTCGAAATTGTGTTGGTAATTTCAGTGTGATGATTGCAGATTACTGCTTTGGTTGAAAGTTACTCATTGGAGGTCATTTGATCTCAAACAAGTGTTATAAATTGCAGCTTTAAGCGAAGAACAAGAACAATCATAATCACGTCAAGATCTGTATTGTGAAGTGCTCATTTGTGTTGGTAAATTGTTCAGATCTGTTCTTCGATTGCAGGCTCAAGTACTCCAGTCGCGAGGCTGTCCCCCGGCTGTTGAAGAGGTAGCCTACCACAATTTGAACTGGCTTGAACCAACGACTCTGATGGACCAGCATAGGCTCTGACCGGGTCTGCTCGTGCACGGTTCATTGTCACACCGTGAACCTTTCTATAGTGATTCCTCGGGCTCCCTCTCTACGACATGGTGGAGAATATAGTGGACAAACAAACATGTAGTCCACTTGAAATCTTCCTTTAGGAAACAAGATCTATCCTTTGCTTTCTAAGGTTTACTTTTCAGATTATAAATGAGCAGTATACACTATTTAAAAAAACATAAAAAATTATTTTAAATTGTATGGTAAAATAAACAGCAAAAATCATGATTTTTTTTTAAGGAATGGGCGCTCTTATTTGATTTGTTATGGTGTATTGTTTTGCTGGTTTAAACATTTTGGTATTACGTGAATAGGATAAGTTTGTGTTATAGCAGTTATGATTTTATAATTATTACAATATAAATATTGTTGAATAAAATAAATTTAAATTATGATTTCACAGTTAATATAATAACAGGAAAATAAATAGGTCCATATTATAGTTGCTTAACATAAATTATAGCAACTACATAATGTGAATGTTTTGAGTAAGTTAAATCTGTCGATCAGTTTAGATTTAAATTCGGAAGACTTGTCAAAAAAAAATTCAAACCGACGTACTTAACCTGTGTAATTTTATGGGAGGCTGATGGGGTGAGACATCCTAAAAAACTTAAAAGAGGTGGGACAGTTTAAAAAAAAAAAAAAAAAAAACTTTGATTTTTGTGCCCATAAAAAAATATCGCCAATTTTCCAAAATGGGTACCTAATATTTGAATTTGTCCAAAAAGGAGCATCAATTTGTGATTAGCGAAAAGGTGCATATCTTTTCCGTTATACCCTTCTAACAAAATTGATCTTTTTTTACCTCTTTCCTGTCTCGTTTATCTGCAGTTCTCCTCTCTTCTCTTTTCTCTTAAATTATATTAAATATTTCTTTTCCATATACATGCAACAACAGTGTTAATTTTTTAAAATTCTACACTAGCACCATGGCTTAAACCCTAAGCCAACACGTTGTGCTAGTTTTTAAAGATCAACATCACAGTAGTGTTGATATATTAAACTATATATTTTTAAAAAATAATAACAATAAATAAGGTTATATTTGGACTCTATAGGTAGAAATTTATAGAAATTGGAATGGATTTAATTGGAGTTGTCTATATCCATCAATGTATTTTGACTGATGGACTAAGGGATTTAGATTTTTAAAAAATTGACATATAATGAAAAAGAGTAATGTGGTGAAGATATTTATGATGTCCATGTCTGGTTTTGACATACCTATAATAATTTATGGGTATGTGCAAATTGCCTTAAAGTCATAAATTTTGAAAACCTTTTAATCACTATTGTTAATTACTTCAAATTAATATTTTGGGCACATATAAACTTTTGATTAATTTAGAAATCTATAGGAATTGGAATGAGTCCGATCGGAGCTTTCTAAATCTATCAATGGATTTTGACCGAAACCCCTTGATCTCTCTAAAAAGCCTTTAAACAATATTTTTTGGGCTTGAAACTAGGTTGTTATGAGTTCCACCCGATAACAAATGTAGATCTTTGAACGAGCTTCGATTTAAATCAAAGAGGGCATTGTTTTAATACTCGAGTCAAAAGTTATGGTGTTACGCCCCGAGGGTATACTTGTCCGTCAAATAGGACGATACCCCCTAGTGACAATATAGGAAATACGATATCAAACCAATTCAAGCCAACATAAAATACCAATGAAATATAATAGCACCAAGTCATAAATAACAATAATGATAATGCGTGTATGTATGCATGCATATGTGAATATATTAAATTAACCAAAAGCATAACCAACAATATAAATATTCGATACAAAGAGGAAACCCAAACTATAAGCAGCAGAAAGTAAAGTAACAACTCATATAGAAATCCAAACTCAAAAATCCGAACTCGAGTGGGATTGGCAGTCAGGACCTCTAAGCGACACACATCGTTTATCTGCTAACATGGAGGATCAAAGAAAAACAACGGGTAGTGAGTATAAAAAATATACTCAGTGGATAGAAGAAAATAATGCACGGATAATATACTAACAGGAGATCAAAGGATGCAGTCTCAGGTAAAATACTTACTAACCAACGTAGATGTCCCAACATAATCACCAGCTAACCAAAAGTATAATCAATAACATATCACTTCACTAATATGCTTAACCAAGTATAACCAACAAATCTGGCATACATACAGTACACACAAACCTGCATGAACAAATACATGACCAACCTATAGCAGGTATATAACAAACACTGACTGCGGGAGAACATTCTCCCATGGATGGTCCCGTGGGCAGTCAGAGTAAATGACTAGTCATATTCATGAGAGAATGCTCTACCACGGATGATCCCGTGGGCAGACAGGGTATATACTAATGATCACTAACGCATCTCTCTCATCCATGCATGGGAGACAGGATATACTAACAATCGCTGACAACTCTCTCAACCACGAATGAGAGACAATGGTCGACAGGATATACCAACGGTTGCTAACGACTCTCTCAACCACAAATGGGAGACAATGGTCGATAAGGTATAGCAACCAAGGGTCTAGTAGGATCCTTGAAATCCTACACCATGGTATAATTCTACTAATGCATAGTCATGAGCTTATATAACAAGTAAGAGTCTACTAGGATACTCGGTACCCTCTATTACGAAGTAATCCTACTAATATATAGGTAGAAAATAGACAATCACGTTTCCAAGTTACTAGTCATCTATCATTAATATCTCTACTAATTCCATGGAATCATCGCAGATATAATAAATAACGGGATCAATATCAAGAAATCCCAGGAGCTGATTCGGAGGGGAAAGCCTAGTGGAATACTACCCTTTTGCTAGGGAGTGATTTCCATCAAGTATAGGTTAATATAATCTCACTAACATATATGCCCTCGCACCAGTATACAACTATACTACTTATCATATCAGTGATCTATAGGCATGAGTCTAAGTATATAACCATATTATAACGTAAATTCATGAACATAAGCTATAGGCCTAAATAATAACAATCGTCTATTAGGATACTCAATATCCTACACTACAACATAAATAATGAACGAAGGTTTAGTAAGATGCTCAATATCTCATACTGCGGTATGATCATCCTAACAATAAATACAGAGTCAAATCATCTACTAAGAGGTCTAGCAGAATATCCATTGTCCTACACTACAGTATGGTAATATCATGCATATCCATAAGCAGAATCATGAATATTAGACATAACTACATAGCTATCCACAAATGCTCAACATATAAGGATAACAAATAAGATATCAAACTCAAGAGTGATATAGGACAGACTTAAGATAAGCGAGTATCTGCGACTTCATCAAAACATGATAATAAATAATCATGCACTATAATCACAGCTATCAAGAAGATAAGCAAAATTTACCCACCTCGATGTAGCGTGTCTAAATCATCTTCAAGTCCGTGAAATCACATTGAGCTCAAATCCTACAAATATAGGATATAAGGAATCTAAGAGTCTATTAATCAATAATCAAACCCTATTGATTAATTAATCAACTCTTTAATTTATCTATCCCTTGATTAATTAATCAGTTCACTAATTAATTAATAAGTCAATTAATCCAATGATTAGTAAAACTAATTTATCTATACTCACATCATATGTTAATCTATTAATCCGCCTATCCTTTGATTCACATTGATATATCCCTTATCAAATGATTCGTTAATCAACTTAACTTAATCAATATTAATCTATCTATTAATCTATCAATGAATCACTAGATCAAACTTAATTAATTATCAATTATCTACTTATTAATTAAGTTAGACCAATTGATTATTTTCTCAATGAAATTGATTAATCATATAAACCTCATTAATTAATTGAAGATCATTTAATAAATCAAACAAACTTTAATTAACAAGCTAATTAATTAAACAGATTACTACCTAATATTACACAATTGATTAAACAAATCTTAATTAATTAACTTAGTAACACTAACTAAATCTATGAACTAATTAGTCAGCATAATGAAACAATAAATGGCTTTACCGGAGGCAACGACGGCAGCAACGCTAGGGCCGGGGCAACGACTACAATGAGGTCGCAGACGTTGAGGGACAAATGACGGAGGGTGTGGAATCACATCACAGTTGTGAACGGACCAGTGTGGCTAGAACGGCTCGCAACAGTAGCGCTAAGGGAAACACCCAACCACATCCGGGGGATGTTCTTGGTGGCCGACAGACCCGTGCGAGGGCTACACGCGCGCAGGGATGGCAGAGGTCGAACGGAGGTGGCTGCTGCTCGAGGAAGACGATGTAGAGGGAAGAAAATAGACACTGCATGGGCTCAGATCGACTACGTGGCGGAGAGTAGTGCTGCCAGTGCACGAGGAAGAGACGCGATGTTGGCTCGGATCGCATGGCGAAACTATCGTCGCGAGATCCCATCGAAGAGGAGGGAGGAGAACTAGAGATGGGCATTGATCTTGGCTGCTCGTGAGGTCAGCGGAATAGTCGGCGGCCAACCACTAGTCACGATGGTCGTTGATCGTGCGCGGTGAACAGCACTGTGTGTGCGCGAGAGATGAACGACGGAGAGACTAGTGTGGCGACGGACAACGGTCGGTGCTCACAGGGAGGTAGGGATGCTCTCGATGGCCAGAGGAGGGGTTCTCTGGCATGGCAGGAAGCTCGGCGATGGTGCGCCACATGCATGCGAGTGCGAGAGGTAGGCGAGTTGATCAACTTAGGGTTTAATGAGAAAAACCTAACTTTATAATCAATCAATTCTCACTTTAAATGGGTATTCTCAAACAGACTTTTCTCTTATTCATTTATCCCCATGAAATATTAAAATATTCCTTTAAAATCCATAAAATTTTTAGTAAATTCTATACATTCATATAAACTTATTTCCTAATAAATTATCCACTAAAACATTTTTATTTTCCTTAAAAAATTTAATTATGTCATATTTTAATTATTTCCTTCTTTATTTACATTTTTTGGTAAATTACATATTGTAGGACCGTTGCGGCCGGCTAGAAGGGGGGGGGGGGGGGGGGGTGGATAGCCTACAAACAAAAAAATAAAACCAGCCCTTCTCGAACTTTTAAACTAATACTTGCATAAAGAATAAGCAGAAAGTAAATATAACATTAAAAGAAGAGGCATAAGTATTTACTTGGTTATAACCGATGTGGTTGTTAATCCAAGAAAGTTGAAGCACTAAATACTCCTTCAGGTGGAGAAGCCTCTTACAACGTTGAAGCGCAGAAAACAGAATCTTAACTCTAAATTACAGCACAAAAGCTTCTGGACTAAGGCTATATTTATAGCCTTGGTCGGGGCGCCCCGAAGGATTCCGATCGCCCTAGGGGGGATAAAACTTTATCCCCCAACGTTCAGATAGCGAAAGACTCGTTCTGGTCAAACTTCGACTTCCGGGCACCCTGGTACGTTCCGGGCGCCCCAGAGGAAAAAGTCAACCTGTTGACTTTTCTCAGCCCCGGGTCTTCTGCTCCGGCTCCGTTCGCTTGGGTGATCTCTGCCATCCGGAAAAGGGATCACCTGAACCCAAGTTCCGGTCTTCTCGAGCAGGCTTCCGCTCCAGCTTCTCGTCCCTCGGAATCGCTGTGTGCTTCCTTCTCGTCCACCAGCGTACTCATCCGCAGTCTTCGTCCCTCGGTCGCACCCCGTGCCGACCTTCTCGCTAGCTGCGTCTCTTGCTCCCCGAGCAATCTTCCGCTCCGGCTTTCGTCCCTCGGAACCACCGCACGCTTCCTTCTCGTCCACCGGGGTACTCTTCCATAGCGCCTCGTCCCTCGGATGCACCGCGTGTCATCCTTCTCGCTAACTGCGTCTTCCGCTTGACTACCTATGCTCCTAAGTTCCTGCACACTTAGACACAAGGTTAGAAACACACAGGACCTAACTTAACTTGTTGATCACACCAAAACAACCTTGGGGTTCCAACGATCTCCCCCTTTTTGATGTGATCAACCCAAGTTAAGTTAGGGTAAAAATAGACATGAAAATTAAACAGTTTATATTGCAATAACGTGCAACAAGATAGAAAAATTAAATTTCAAAAATCTTTAATTTCTACCTCCCCCTAGACTTATACTTTTTCTTCTCCCCATTTGATTACATAAAAAATTGGGGTTGCAAGAAAAATCTAAGGGTTGACACTTAGAAAAATTATAAAAATCTATTTCAATGATTTTCTGGAAAATATTTCTAAATCAAGGAAAATTTCTAAGTCAAAAATAAGGTTGACACTTAGAAAAATTATAAAAATCTATTTCAATGATTTTCTGGAAAATTTTCTAAGTCAAAAAATAACTTTTGAAAAATTTCTATGTTTTCATCATCAAGAATTACGAACTTTCTAAGCCAAAAACTTCATGCAAGAATTTTTTTAAAAAAAATTTGAGAACATTTAGAAAAATTTTAAAAAAATTTCTATGTATTTATTTTATTTTATTTTATTTTAATTCTAATGCTTTTATCAGAATATTTTAAATTTCCATTTTAATTTATTATAACTTCTCAAATCACACTTTTTCATATTTAAAGCGACCAACATTAAATATGCAAAAAATTGTATCATGTTAATTTCTATTATTAGTTTGTCGAGATTCTTTAATCGACAAGCTATTTCTTTTAACTTAATAATTTTTGTTATATTTTGAATTTCTAATTCACAAAAATATTTTGATAATATAAATTCTAACTTGATAAAATTTTTCTACAATATAATTTGTAAAACATCTTTCGGCAATGTTTTTACTTTGCAAAATTCGTTCAAAAAAATATTTTGTAATTCGCAGAAATATTTTGTCATAAATTCTAATTTGTAAAAATTTGTTGATAGTAGATTTTCTAATTCGAAAAACTCTTTTGATGATATTTTGATTGAATCACTCAATTGATCAGAAGTTGAAGTCTATACCTGACTTACCTTCTTGGTCGTTGATTCCCCTCCTGTTGAATTGCTTTCTTCCGAAGATTCTCTCCCTTCATTAATGCTCATTAAAGAAGAGCTTTCTATGTCCTTGGGATGAAATTCGGCTGTTGGGGCTGTCGCGACACTTACCTCGATTTCGGACTCTTCTGGCGATGGATTGATGTTGGATTCAACTTTGACTTGTTCTTCGTAGAGCTTTAAGAACTTTTCTCAAAGTTCTTTTGTGCTTTTATATTCGCCAACTCTATCGAGATCTTCATTTGGTATTACGCTTAGAATGTGAAATTCTGTCTGGGCGTTCGCCATATACTCGTTACGTTGCTTCTTGTTCCAAAGGCATTTATTGAGTTCTTCTCCATTCGTTGTCTTTGGTGCTTCAAAACCAGATTTCATTATTAAACAAATACCAAAATCAGTGTTTAGATATACCTCCATTTGTTTCTTCCATAAAGAAAACTCTCCCTCGAATGCTGGTGGATAGATGCTATCTCCGGCCATCGTTTTGTTGCTTCAGATGGTGGTTAGTCTTTCTGAGGCGTCTCAGCTCTGATACCACTTGTAGGACTGTTGCGGCCGGCTAGAAGGAGGGTTGGATAGCTTGCAAACACAAAAACAAAACCAACCCTTCTCGAACTCTTAAACTAATACTTGCATAAAGAATAAGCAGAAAGTAAATAGAACATTAAAAGAAGAGGCACAAGTATTTACTTGGTTACAACCGATGTGGTTGTTAATCCAAGGAAGTTGAAGCACTAAATACTCCTTCAGGCGGAGAAGCCTCTTACAACGTTGAAGCGCAGAAAACAGAAGCTTAACTCTAAATTACAGCACACAAGCGTTGGAAGTGAATTTCTGAGTTCGTTGAAAGCTTCTGGACCAAGGCTATATTTATAGCTTTGGTCGGGGTGCCCCGAAGGGTTTCGGGCGCCCTGGGGGGATAAAATTTTATCCCCCAATGTCTAGATAGCGAAAGACTCGTTCTGGTCAAACTTTGACTTTCGGGCACCATGGAGGGGTTCGGTCGCCCCGGTACATTCCGGGCGCCCCTGTCAGCTCCGGGCGCCCCGGAGGGAAAAGTCAACCCCATTGACTTTTTCCAGCCCCGGGTCTTCTGCTCCGGCTCCGTTCGCTTGGGTGATCTCTGCCATCCTGAAAAGGGCTCACCCGAACCCAAGTTCCGGTCTTCTCGAGCAGGTTTCCGCTCCGACTTCTCGTCCCTCAGAATCACTGCGTGCTTCCTTCTCATCCGCCAACATACTCATCCGCAATCTTCGTCCCTCGGTCGCACCCCATGTCGACCTTTTCGCTAGCTGCGTCTCTTGCTCCCGAGCAATCTTCCGCTCCGGCTTTCGTCCCTCGGAACCACCGCAAGCTTCCTTCTCGTCCACCGGGGTACTCTTCCGCAGGGCCTCGTCCCTCGGACGCACCGCGTGCCATCCTTCTCGCTAGCTGCTGTTGGTGCAAGGTGCACCAGAATCAAACCTGAGTTTTGATGTTGTCAAATGTTCAAGTTAAGTCTTGTTATGATCTGATGATTTGGCTAAGTGTGCAGGCTATTTACTCAATCAGGAAAGCCCTAATCATGGCCAGACAGTGAAGTCCAAACATGTCTGGAGGACCTAACATTTGGCAGGTAGGTTGAGGTAAATAACTGGAGGAGCGACAGTGAGGTCGGGTTCCTGAAGGGAACAACCTAAGGTCGCTGATCCAACTGAAGAAACCGGAAAGGTTTTCAAGTTGAGATCAAGACAGTCCTAACTGTTATACTCATGCATATTACTATTATAACTGTGCTAACTTTGTTTTGCAGGAATATTCTTGTTATATGGAGCTAACTTTGTGTTATAGAATCATATGACCTCTTGGACTTCAAATGGTCATAACTTTTGACTCAGAACTCAGAATCATGCTCTGTCAGCGGCCACGCGACCAGCACTCAGAAACCTTCAATTTACCAAGGGTTCAGTCGACTGAACAGGAGGTTCAGTCGACCGAAAAAGGCTTTTTATCAGTCGACCGAAAAAAGGTTCGGTCGACCGAACGGGCAAAAATGGCAAAGCAGATCAGGATCGCAAATATGGCATCACAGCATGATCGGTCGACTGAAAATGAGGTTCGGTCGACCGAACCAATAAAAACATTAATGGAGCATTAAGTGCGAATCTCGGCGAGAAGGGAAATTCACCGTTCGGTCGACCGAACAAGGTTGTCGGTCGACCGAACCATTAAAGTTCAGTTAATGCAAAAGATCGAGCCAACGTCAGACTCCAGCCAGGAAGGAAGGGAGCGGGTTCGGTCGACCGAACAGAGGGATCGGTCGACCGAACATCAATGGCACTTATAAAAGGAGCTCGAGGTCTGAGGCTCAGCAACTCTTCTCTGATCGACTCAAGTTCTGTTCTGCAAGCAAATTGTGCTACAAGCCTTCATCAGCTCAGCAAGCCACACTATCCTGAAGTGCCGACCAAAGCTTCAACTGCATTTACTTGTCGGTATATTTTTATATAAGCTTGCATTGTAATTCACTTAAGCAAGATAGTAGGGTTGTTACTATCTTGCTCATTTGTACGATCTGCTTCTTTCCGAGGATCTCGGAAAGAAGAGCTATAGTGATTTGCCCATCGGTGTGATCAAGGATCGCGGGCCTTCGAGTAGGAGTCGAGCTAGGCTCCGAACGAAGTAAACAAACTTGTCCCTTTATATTTTCCGCTGCTTACTCAAATTGTTTTGAAATACGAAAAGAAAAGTTTTTAAAAGAGTACGATATTCACCCCCCCTATCATACTCATTCGATCTATCAGCTGCGTCTTCCGCTCAACTACCTGTGCTCTTAAGTTCCTGCACACTTAGACACAAGGTTAAAAACACACAAGACCTAACTTAACTTGTTGATCACACCAAAACAACCTTGGGGTTCCAACACATATGACCTCCGGAAGTAAGCATGTGACACATACATACACATAACTTATCGTACTGATGGTTCTCACATGGATACTATAAATACCACTACAAGAAAACTTTTATTTAGGGATGGAAAGTTTTTATCCCAAATTTGCAATAAAATTTGTGACAAAACAAGAAATTGTCGCTAATTAACAACAAAATTAACAATGAAAGAGTTTCATCGCAAATTAGAAATAAATAATATTTTATCATAAAATTCATTGTCAATTAGCGATGAAATTCGATATTTATTTTAGAGTTTACGATTAATTCCATATTTGTTTCAAATTTTGTAACAAAAATGATATTCATTGCAAAATCTACAAAGAATTAAGAATTCATCACAAAAGTTTGCAAAACATATAGAATTAATTCAACCAATTTTGCGATGAAGATTCATCGTAGATTGTTAATAAAATTAAAAAAATAAATGTGTCGACAATTCTTGGACACATTTATTTATTTTTTTTTCATTTTTTTTAAATCTTCAACAAATTCTAGGATTCGTCACATAATTAAAAAAATAAATAAATACGTTTGAAATTGATTGAGAGACTTAGAGAGCTCAGAATGATATAAAACTAATTTCTATGTATTTATTTATTTATCCTAATTATATAAATGCCCTCAAATATCAATTTGACATAATATATTAAGATCAATGATTTTTTGAACATGAATTGGATTTTTCAGACACATTCATGTTCAAAATATCACTGATCTTAATATATTAAGTCAAATTGATATTTGAGGGCACTTATATAATCAAGAGAACTAAGCGAATACATAAAAACTAGTTTCATATCATTCCGAGCTCTCTAGATCCCTCAACCGATTTCAAATACATTTTTTCAATTCTACGATGAATCCCTGGATTCATCGCCAATTCTAAGATGAATCATTGGATTCATCACTAAATCTGCGATGAATCCTAGGATTCGTCGCCAAATTTTAAAAAAAAAAGTGTCTGAACTAGATGAGGGCTTAGAAAGCTCTTTATGACATGAAACCAATTTCTATGTATTCGTCTAGTTCTTCTAATTATATAACTATTGTCAAATACCAATTTAATCCAATATATTGAGACCAGTGATTGTTTAACCAAAATTAGATT
The DNA here is from genome assembly GCF_018446385.1 of Zingiber officinale. Taxonomy (NCBI): domain Eukaryota; kingdom Viridiplantae; phylum Streptophyta; class Magnoliopsida; order Zingiberales; family Zingiberaceae; genus Zingiber; species Zingiber officinale. Next base: position 69,274,743 of record NC_055989.1, read on the forward strand.
TTTTTGGACACATTTGTGTTTAAAAAATCACTGATATCAAAATATTGGGTCAAATTCATGTTTGAGGATATTTATATAATCAGGAGAACTAGACAAAGATAAAAGAACTGGTTTCATGTCATTCTGAGCTCTCTAAGTCCCTTAACCAATTTCAGACACATTTATTTTTTTTCAATTTTGCGATGAAGATTTGTCACCAATTCTATGATGAATCCCTTGATTCCTTGCCAAATCTGCGATGATCCTAGGATTCGTGGCAGAATTAAAAAATATTAAAAATAAATAAATGTGTTCAAAACTAGTTGAGGAACCTAGAGAGCTCAGAATAATATAAAACCAGTTTCTATGTGTTCGTGTAGTTCTCCTGATTATATAAATACCTTTAAATATCAATTTGACTTAATATATTAAGATCAATGACTTTTTTACATGAATTAGATTTTTTGGACACATTCGTATTCACTAATCTCAATATATTGAGTCAAATTAATGTTTGAAGCATTGTATAATAAGGAGAACTAGATGAACGCATAGGAACTAATTTCATATTATTCCAAGCTCTCTACGTCCATCTGCCAATTTTTATCACATTTATTTTTTAAATTTTTTATTCAATTATGTGATGAATCATAAGATTCATCGCCAAATCTTCAATGAATCCCTAGATTCGTCACCAAATCTGTGATGAATCCTAGGATTCATCACATAATTGAAAAAATAAATAAAAAATAAATGAGTCCAAAATTGGTTGAGGTACCTAGAGAGGCCGAAATAACATGAAACGAATTCATATGTATTTTTTTAGTTGCCTTGATTATATAAATGCCCTCAAATATCAATTTGACCTATATATTGAGATCAATGATTTTCAACATCAAAATGAATTTAACATGTTGAATTAATTAACTCTTTTTAGTATTTTTACTAAGTCATCAGTCGAAGTCCATCTAATTGTCTTTTCTATGAAAAATTATATTGTATCAAATTAATATTTAAGGGTATGGATATAATCAGAAGAACTAGACGAACACATAGGAACTGGTTTCATGTCATTCTAAGCTCTCTTTATGTCCATCAATCAGTTTTGGACACATTTAGAGTCATTTTGATATTAAAAAAATCATTTCTCTTAATATATTAGGTCAAATTGATATTTGAGGGTATTTATATAATCAAGAGAACCAAATGAACACATAAGTACTACTTAATATCATTCTGAGCTCTCTAGGTCACTCAACCAGTTTCAAACATATTTATTTAAAAAAAAAATCAATTTTGCAATGAACCCTAGGATTTGTAGCAGAATTGAAAAAAATAAAAATAAATTTGTCCAAATTGGTTAATGGACCTAGAGAGCTCAGAATAACTTTAAACTAGTTCCTCTGTATTCGTCTAGTTATCCTAATTATATAAATACCCTTAAACATCAATTTGACCAAATATATTGAGATCAATAATTTTTTGATCATGAATTAGATTTTTTAGACACATTCATGTTTTAAAATTACTTATCTCAATATATTAGGTCAAATTAATGTTAGAGACATTTATATAATCAGGAGAACTAGACGAATATATAAAAAATAGTTTCATGTCATTCCGAACTCTCTAGGTCCCTCAACCAGTTTCAGACACATTTAGTTTTTTTTTTTTATTTTTTTTTCAACTCTCCTATGAATCCTAGGATTCGTTGCCAAATCTACGATAAATTTCATGAAAAAATATTTTCATCACTAAAAACCCTAAAAATTCTCTACACACACGATTCCCCCATTTCCCTAACCTTTCTATCCCTCACAGTTGGCCTTGGCTAGCTGCAGGTGATCATGGTTGGCCTTGGCTAGCTGCGAGCGATCGTGACTGGCCTTGGTAGTATAGCTGACCGCGACTAGCCAAGGCCTATCGCGACCTGCCTTGGCTGGCCACGATCGGCCTTGGTTGGCTGCAACCGACTGAGACTGGTCTTCCCTGGCCGCAACTGTTCGTGGCTATTTGTATTTGTTATTGTAATATTCTATTGTAATATTATTTGTGCAGAGTCTATATTTGATGTGTTTAGAGAGACACTTGTCTTTATTGACGTTTGTTAGGTATACCTACACTTGTTACTTAATAATGATATCATTAGTGTATTGTCTCATGTTATCGATTTTATTAAGCAAATTTAGAAAACTTGTAGATCAATTAGTTGTTTATATACAATCTCATTCTTAAATTTATATATTTTATCTGCTAATGCTATGTATTTTTTTTCTATAGGTCATTATTCACGCATTATCTCATCTCTTAGCAAAAATGGTAAGAATATTCTTCATTATGCATCAAATTTTTATTTACTTTATCCTATTGTTGAATTTTCAAAACATCTTTCAATGGGGTGATTATAGACGGAGATCTCATGGCGAGTCTAATTCAGTACCTAACACTGTACTTATACCCCCGAATGTGATAGGACCTTTCCATTCATTTTCGTTAGTACCTTTGTCGCTCCAATTGCTAGTACTCACATAAGTTCCTTTTAGACACTCATTTGCTGAGATGCAAGACATTCGAGAGTCTATAGTCCCTTGTGGAGATTCGTAAGTACAAAAAAATATTTTATTTTATCAACTATCGTAATTATTTAACATTGTTTATTTGTAACTTTATGATAGGTCTGAACATTATGTACGTGTAATTTATGAGATTAATAGAATTAAGAATAACCATTGGAGAGGGGATTCAATTACTTATACAAGCACTCCAACACCCACAAAAGAGCTCTGGTGGAGCGAATTTAGGGTATAAATGATTCATTTTATATCTGAAATAAAAGTGAATATATAATCATTTATTCTTTTTACAATTACAACGGTCATTCACTTGGAACCTGATGTCAGCAAATCATAAATGAATGGTTGAGTCCTCAAATAATAATAATCGAATTCACAGGGACTATGAATGAATACTAGATTATTAAACAAATTTAATTATTCAGACCTAATCAAAGATGTAGTATGTCGCAAACACATAAATCAATAGCTATAGAGAAAAGAGGAAAGAGAGAGAAAAGGCAGCTAGCTTAGAAAGATAGTAGAGGTAGTAATGATCCAATCAAAGGGGACCCACTCAAACAATAGCAATGCAATAGAGAAATATTAGCAAGACAGAAAGTGATGCTACTACTCAGAGAATAATTCTAGGACTTTGGTGTTGGTGCAGGAAGCATCCGACAGTCGAACTTGTGTTTTGATTATGTCAAAGAGTCCAAAGTAAGTTATTTTGTTATCTAACAAGTTAAATGAGATTGCAGGAAAGTCCTAAGTGTACTTAGGTAAAAGTCCTAGCTGCGGTTAGGCAGGTGGAAAATCCTAGGGGATGGTAACCCTAGGTCCTAGGGGGTGGTAATCCTAGACGGAAAGTCTTGGTAGGTCGAGAGCTTCGGCCAAAAGTCCTAGAATCGAGGACTCTAGATGGAAAGTCCTGGTGTCGTGAACCAGGTGAAAAATTGGGCGAGTCGTGGAGTGGACGTCCAGCGGAAAGTCCTGGAGCCTCGGGCGCTGAGCAAAAGTCCAGTTGGTCTGGAGGATTAACTGGCAACAAGTAAACTCTCCTGAGTGGAGTAGGTGAGGATGTGTTTCCCGGTGAGGGAACAGTAGGCATCGGTTCAACCTAGGGTTTCCGGTCTGAAATTCGAAGTCAGAACCGGACAGTCCGGTGACTGTCAAATTCTTATGCTTAACTTATTTTGTTGTACTAAACTCTATCTTGCAGGATGTGTTTTATGTTTTGGACTAACCAATCTTACAGGGGGTGAAAAAGAAGCAAAAGCCTAGGATGAACATTCCTGAGGTGCCCTCCATGGAGCTTGGAGGCGCCTCAGGTCACTGTTGAAGACCTCCGCACAGCAGGGCAAAGGGTGCCCTGAACGCAGGTGGAGGGCGCCCTCCATACAGTTAGAGGCGCCCTCAGGAGGATAGGCCGAGAAGAAATCAAGGCTTATAAACGTTGCATTTTTGGCAGGGTTGAGGGCGCCCTCCATGGTGTTTGAGGTGCCCTCCACGAGCTTTATAAGCCGGTCTCAAGAAGTAGCAAGGAACAACATCAGAAATGCAATCCATCTTCCGTGTGATGCTTAAAGAACGTTCCAACAAAGCCGCAACTCGACCCCACGACCAGAAACTTCAAGATCACTGTTTTCTTTTGTCATTGGTATATTCTACTGCATTTAATTGTACTTCAAAGTTGTAAAGATTTATGAATTGATAGTGATTACCCATCGAAAATGATCAACGATCATGGGCCTTGGAGTAGGAGTCGCCCAAGGCTCTGAACCAATTAAATCTTGGTGTTTGGGTTGTTTGATCTTATTTCCGCTGCGTTTACTCTTATTCTTCCGGATGAAAATTGAAAATCACAAGCGCTATTTGTTGGTGCAACCTTAGGTCAAGGTTGACTTGGTTGACCTGACTCGAGTTGACCTGACTCGAGTTGTGTTTTGATGTTTGACGATGTTTGACGAGAAGAGAGTTGTATTCTTGATGTTTGACAAGAATAGGTGTTCGGGAGATTGTAGGTGCAACATTAGGTCAAGGTTGACCTGGTTGACCTGATTCGGGAAAAGTCCAAGCAGGGAGCTTGGCACGCGAAAAGTCCGAGCAGGGAGCTTGGCATTGGAAAAGTCCAAGTATGGAGACTTGGCACTGGAAAAGTCCAAGCAGGGAGCTTGGCACGCGAAAAGTCCAAGCAGGGAGCTTGGCATTGGAAAAGTCCAAGTATGGAGACTTGGAAAAGTCCAAGCAGGAGCTTGGCACGAAAAGTCCAAGTATGGAGACTTGCACGGAAAAGTCCCGTGAGTGAAGGCAAGGAGAAAGTCCTAATCGGGATGTTAGGCGGTTGGAAAGTCCCGTGAGTGAAGCCAAGTGGGAAAGTCCTAACGGATGTTAGGCATGGAAAGTCCCGTGAGTGAAGCCGTGCAATGGAAAAGTCCTAATCGGGATGTTAGGCAATGAGAAAGTCCTAACGGATGTTAGGCGGTGTGGAAAGTCCTGGTGAGTGAATCCGGCAGGGAAAATCCAGATGGATCGGGATGATCGGACATCGGTGTTGAGGAAAGTCCAAGTAGGTCAAAGGATTGACCGGACACTTGGCGGAGGTTCTAGCAGGTCAAGGGAGTGACCGGATGCTAGGGATGAAGTACCAATAGGTCAAGGTTGACCGGATATTGGTTTGAAGTCTTGGGACTTGGTTTGGGCAAAAAGCTCGGATCGGTCACCGACCGATCCGGATATGTTTTCTCGATCGGCGTGACCGATCGATATCGAAGCTCTGTTGATTCGTTGATCGATCCGTGACCGATCGAAGAAAACAGAGGCGAGATCGGTCCTGACCGATCGATCTGATCGGCGTGGACCGATCGAGACGCAGCATCGCGAAGGAAGGAAGGGATCGTGGACCGATCTGATCGGTCCACGCATCGACGTAGTACGCATGTCTCGTACCGATCGATCCGGGACCGATCGGGCCTGATCGGTCCACGCATCGATCAGGTTCTAGCCGCTGCAACGCAACGCTAGTTTCTTGCTTTTCTTCGCAGTATAAAGGAGACGAGGCATCTTCGTGCGAATTTTTCTTCTTCCTCTTCTTCGCTAGAGCTGCTCTGGTGCTTGAGCTTTGTTGAGCTCTTCTTCGCAAGCTTCGCGTGAGCTTCTTCCTTCGGCTGGGACTCCGACTGAGCTGCTGCTGTGGTTGGCGTCTGAGAAGCTGTTGCTTCTTCAACAGTCGACAAGAAGGCAAGGGTTGTTTACATTTGCTGTGTATTTACTTCTTGTTTCTCTTGTATTTGTACTCCTTATCTTGTTGTTGCAAGAAGTAGTTGTGGCGAGGTTTCTCCACCCATAAGGAGCTCATATTTAGCCGGTTCTCCGGGGACTCATCCACCGACGGATTGGTAGGCTTCGTCCACCTTACGGACACGCCGAGGAGTAGGAGTTCATCTCCGAACCTCGTTACATCGGTTTGTTTTTCTTCTCCTTAGTTTCTTCCTTGTATTTCCGCTGCGACTAACCCTAACTGTAGGAAGAACGCGAGAATTTGGGGCGGCTATTCACACCCCCCTCTCTAGCCGAGTACGAAGAGATCCCAACAAGTGGTATCAGAGCGAGGCCGCTCTTCGACGGATCAACACCCGGGGGAGCACGGGCTAGAGATGGATCTCTATGGAGAAGATATCACGATTCAACCCTTCTACGAGTCTCACGACAACTTCACGTATTGGAGGGTAAGGATGATGTATTTTCTTAGGACTAATATGTTAAATTGGTTTTGTGTACAAGAAGGGTTTTCCCCTCCGATGGATGAGGAAGGAAAACCTATCAAGAAGAAGGAGTGGACGAAAGAGCAAATCCGACAATCCGAAATCAATGACGAGGTAACAAAAATTATTGAATTTGCGTTACCTAATAATGTTTTGTGCAAGATAGATAGGTACAACAACGCCAAGGAATTGTGGAACAACTTGGTCAAGTTCCATGAGGAGAGCTCCACTTCAAGCCATGAAGAGGAGTCAAGTGAGCTAAGTAGCTCACACCATGGAGGAGAGGAATTAGAAGTTGAGGGTTACTCAACATCTAAGGAAGAAGAGGATGAGAGCACTTCTTCAAGATTGGAGCAAGAAGAAGAAGCATCTACCTCCGGAAGGGATGAAGAAAAGAGCATTCATCCATCTTCAAACCTAGGTAACTCAAACATGTTAATTTCAAGTAAATTGCATATAATGTGTTTTGAGTGTAGGGAATTTGGGCACTACAAGAGTAAGTGTCCAAAGAGGGTAAGAAAGACTCCACCGGCACCAAAGGTCAAGAAAGCCGGAGTCCCGACACGCAAAGGCAAGGAGCACGTAGTGTGCTTCCAATGCAAGCGAAGGGGACACTATAGGAGCCATTGTCCAAGGGGGAGGCAACCTCACAAGGACAAGGGATGCACATCGATAGGGGGAGCTAAGGCAAACCCTAAGGTACCTTTTAAGGCATACTATTGCAATTCAAATAAGAAACATGCTAGTAGTTTTATTGCTATTGCAAATAATGATGAGCATGTTAACACTAGAAATCAACACATGTGCTTAGGTGCTAAACATGTCAACCTAGATAGGGATACTACTAGGAATGCCAACCCTAGAATTACCTCATCTAAGGTTAAGGAGAACCTAGGTAGGAATCCCAAATCAACTAGACACATGCCTAGGAATGCCTCAAAGAAAAATGACAAATCAAAAATTGAGGTATTAGAGAAGGAGAATCAAGTCTTGAGGTCAAGACTTGATACTTTGGAAAAGGCTCTTAAGAACTTGGAGAAGTCATCTCTAGGGTTTAAGGGTCAAATTTCAAAGCCCAAGGACAAGAAAGGTTTGGGTCACAAACCTAAGTCTCAATTGGTCAAGCCCACTTACCATAATGTTCCATTCGATTATGGAACAAAATCTAGGACTAGGAAGACCACCACCAAGGTCACAAGGGAAGTCACCCCTATAGTTGACCTTGATGAGACCCAAATGACCAAGGCTTTAAAGCCTAAGAGGGTCATTAGGAGGGTTGCTAGGGAAGTCATCCCTAGTGAATATTTAGTGAACCCAATGAGCTCTAATAGGTATTGGGTTCCTATGAGCATTTTCTCTACCCCATAGATGGGTTAGAGAGTGTCAACTCCAATAAGAAGGGTAGTTAACCCAACTTTGAGGAAATTGACACTCAAGGAGCATTTTTAAGGTTTTTGGGAACCTTTGAAAATGAAATGGAATAATCTTTGTCATTCACTCCTTGGAAGAGTAAGTTGTGCCAAAGTGAGAATATATTAATCTTACTTTAAATTGACACAATTTGGAAAAACCTAGAGAAATATCAAATTAGGATTTTGATATTCTCTTAGGTAATCAAGGCAATCCGGGCCTTAACTTAGAAGTGCTACTCTTGTAGAATTTTAAATGGTATAAATCAAACAAGAGATCAAGAAATGTCAATTTGGGTTTTGACATTTTCTTGGAGCACTTTGGGCAATCTAGGATTAGAATTTAAGTTAGCTAAGTGATTAAGGATACTTAGATAGGTAATCTAGGTATTTTATTTGTGTTAACTTACCGTGGTTGTTTGCCATATGCCATGTCATGACATCATATTTAATTTATGATCATTTGAAATGCCATGATAATGCTTAGGTTATTATATGTCATGTGTTAGTTTAGTTTCAAACTTTATGCCATGACATCATGACATTGGCACATGTTTTTACTTATGATATCATTATATGCCATGTCATCATCTCTTGCATTATAATCAATAAAATTGATTTAAGGACAAACATATAATTTGATATTGAGATCAAATTGATGTTTAGAAAATGCATGAGAACTTAGCCTAAGTTGACCTTAACCCATATCTCACATCAAATTGACTTGAATGTGGTTTGATACACCTTAGATGTGTGTGAGATATTAGGATCATGAGTTAGGATCAAGGTGCATAGTTTTTGTACCTAGATGAGCCTAATTCAAGAAAAGGAGGATCATAGGGAAAGCTTGTGTACAAGTCATGTACATCTAGCCCTAAGATTATGGTCCTAAATTCAAATGATTTTAAAAGCATTTTAAAATTGATTTGAAAAACCTTGATGAAGCTTTCCTAGTGATAGCATTCATCATTGAACATTGTGATACAAAGTTGAGTTAAACTTGAACTATTTCAAAGTTTTTGAACTTTGTATCAAGATTGAAAAATGGAAACTATTTTCATAGAAAATTATTTTTCCGTGATAGTATATGGTATGAGGAGTGTATCCTCAAAATTTTACGATTTTTGGAATTTTCTGGAATTTATTAGGAGTTTCTGAATTTCCGGGAAGGGAAATCAGAAATCTCTGATTTCAGAGTGTGGATCGGTCACCGGACCGATCCAGGGAAGTTCTGATCGGTCTGGTGACCGATCAGTGACGATCCAGTGCGATCAGTGAAGCGTGGATCGGTCTGGGGACCGATCCAGGGGGCTTCTGATCGGTCTGGGGACCGATCAGGGCGTGCCGAATTTCTGATTTTTCAGCTGTTGGTCTGAAATTTCAGCTGGAAGTTGGGTTTTGGGGATTTCTAAAGGTTTGAAACTCTCCAAGACATTGTTTGTGCAATGGTCAAGGGGAGTTGACTTTTAGGGGGAGTTTTTACTCCTTGAGGATTAGTGATATGGGGTTATCACTAAGTTGGTTGTTGAGTTTAGTATCAAGGGGAAATTAAGAGTTTCAATGAAAGGTATGGGACTTTCATTAGGAAGAAACTCTTGACCTTGATACCTCCTTTCTTTTGATGTGTGTCAAAAGGGGAGAGCGTTCATTGGAGAATTATTGGAGAACCCAAGTTAGGTTATCGGGTTAACCTAAGCTAGGGGAAGAATGTCAAGGAATGTTCAAGGAAGAACATTGGAATTCTTTTTGATGTATGTCAAAAAGGGGGAGAATTATTGGAGAACCCAAGTTAGGTTATCGGGTTAACCTAAGGGGAGAATATCCAGAGAATGTTCAAGAAAAGAACATTGGACATTGGAAGATGGTTGGAAAACCTAAGTTAGGTTATCGGGTTAACCTAACTTGATTTTGGATTTTGTCAAACATCAAAAAGGGGGAGATTGTTGGTGCAACCTTAGGTCAAGGTTGACTTGGTTGACCTGACTCGAGTTGTGTTTTGATGTTTGACGATGTTTGACGAGAAGAGAGTTGTATTCTTGATGTTTGACAAGAATAGGTGTTCGGGAGATTGTAGGTGCAACATTAGGTCAAGGTTGACCTGGTTGACCTGATTCGGGAAAAGTCCAAGCAGGGAGCTTGGCACGCGAAAAGTCCGAGCAGGGAGCTTGGCATTGGAAAAGTCCAAGTATGGAGACTTGGCACTGGAAAAGTCCAAGCAGGGAGCTTGGCACGCGAAAAGTCCAAGCAGGGAGCTTGGCATTGGAAAAGTCCAAGTATGGAGACTTGGCACTGGAAAAGTCCAAGCAGGGAGCTTGGCACGCGAAAAGTCCAAGTATGGAGACTTGCACGGAAAAGTCCAAGTGAGGGACGGAGAAAGTCCTAACTGGATGTTAGGCAGTTGGAAAGTCCCGTGAGTGAAGCTGCATGGAAAGTCCTATCTGATGTTAGGTGAAAGAAACACGTGAGTGAAGCCGAATGGATCCTAATGGATGTTAGGCAATGAGAATCCTGGACGGGATGGTAGGGAACATTGGAAAGCAGTCCGTGATGTCGAAGATCCAGACATCCGTGTTGTCGTCCATGATCGGACAGTCTTGGCGAAGGACAAGCAGTCAAGGGTGATGATATTGGAGTGGACAAGTAGCGGTCACGGTTCACGTAGGTCGGTACGATCTCGAGGACTTGGGCGGGATGGTCCACCAGTACCCGGCGTTGTTGGTTTCCACGGAGAGCCTCCAGCTGTCGCAGAAGAGGCCGTCGGCGGCTCCTCGGCGCCGGCGGGATCGATGCGCAAGCGGAGGAGGGAGTGCGAAGAGTCGGCGGAGGCAATGTCGATGGCGATGGCGATGGCGGAGCCGTAGAGGAGAAGGAAAGGAAGGGATTGGAAGGGATCCATTGCACGGAACCCTACCTCGGCAAGGATTCGACAGGGGCCGTTATTGATCTTCGTCTTCCACCGTCGGGGTTCTAAATAAAGCATAGAGAAGATTCTTCGGCCGCATAATTTCGAGGCAAATTTTTCTTTTTTCTTCTCTTTTCTAGTGCTGCTGGTGCTTGAGCTTTGTTGAGCTCTTCTTCGCAAGCTTCGCGTGAGCTTCTTCCTTCGGCTGGGACTCCGACTGAGCTGCTGCTGTGGTTGGCGTCCGAGAAGCTGTTGCTTCTTCAACAGTCGACAAGAAGGCAAGGGTTGTTTACATTTGCTGTGTATTTACTTCTTGTTTCTCTTGTATTTGTACTCCTTATCTTGTTGTTGCAAGAAGTAGTTGTGGCGAGGTTTCTCCACCCATAAGGAGCTCATATTTAGCCGGTTCTCCGGGGACTCATCCACCGACGGATTGGTAGGCTTCGTCCACCTTACGGACACGCCGAGGAGTAGGAGTTCATCTCCGAACCTCGTTACATCGGTTTGTTTTTCTTCTCCTTAGTTTCTTCCTTGTATTTCCGCTGCGACTAACCCTAACTGTAGGAAGAACGCGAGAATTTGGGGCGGCTATTCACACCCCCCTCTCTAGCCGAGTACGAAGAGATCCCAACACTATTCACCCCCCCTCCCCCCCCTCTAGTGCTTTCGATCCAACATTTGGTTTCACTTCAATGCAAGTAAACACTTGATCTACATTTGAATTTCTATACTCAATATTGATTTGTGTAGGTCGACTATCCTATGTAACAAGTGTAAATTTTTGGAACAACACAAGCATACCAATCTCAATTATCAAGTACTTTCAGAGTTGACCAAATTAAGGATCGTAACCTAAGTAGGGTCCTTTCATGAGACCCCACGACCCCTAAATGACCATTCTCTTACTATGTGACGATGAATTAAGATTAGTCAATTAAACTCTATGATAATCTAGGGCTCCTCGCGACATACCGATCTACTTTGATAGTTGACTCTCTGCGTCTCAATTTTCTACCGATCGAAGGATCATATTCTCCTTTCGATTCATCTCCAAATCTCTCTAGGGATACAAATATCATGCTTCTGACATTGAGATCATGCTAACATAGTAGATCTTGACCACAAATCACATATCTAGAACAAGAAAAATTCAAATATGCTTAAATCAAAGATATAGTGTTTACATCGCACGAAGCTACTCACTTCCTTAATCCTAAAATTCAGAGTTTACCCCATAACCATTGGGTTACAAACACAAATCATGATCATAATTCAGAAATTTGATTACAAATTTAGAGAATCAGAGAAATGAGAGAAGAGGTTTAGGCTTGATCAAAGAATCCTCTTCCTAAATGTTCTTCGTCTTCTTCCTTCGCCCAGATGGCGTGGATGCTCCTTGGATCTCCTCCTCAAGCCTCCTTGGAACCCTCAAATGGTACCCAGATCATATCCCCAATTCAAATGAAGGGGTCTCCTTAAATAGTGGCTAAAGCATAAGCCTGACACGGGCCGTGACGCTTGGCACGAGCGCCCATGTTGGGTGTTATTGCTTCAAAGCGCGACCGAGCACGAGCCGTGCCACTAGGCACGGGCGCGCCCGTGCTCACTACTAGTTATTGAACATGGTACATGCTACTGGGTATAGGCACTCTAGATCAAAAGTTGAGCTGAACGTAGTGTAACACCCCACCCTCCTCACTACTAGTCTGCGAGGGCGGAGCGCTACTGGACTACTAACTTTACTTAACTATCCTTGTTCACATGTTGATAGAAATTCCTAAAACTCTCGGAGAACTCAAAAACATACAATTAACTAGCAGCGGAAGACTAAATGACTCATCTAATACATTCTTAATAAATGGTAATCTTAATAAATTCTTAAACTAAGTCCCAAGGCTTCCATAGTCCTGGCATCACACACCATCCGTGCCACCTTGTCGCCTTCCTTTCTATATCTTTTCCTTTCCTGTATCTGCAGTAAGAGGAAGTGTAGTCTATAAGCAAAATTTGCTTAGTAAGCGCTATCTAACTCACAAAAACTCGATAAGCATGTGCATATACTGAAATAAAAACATGCTAAAACTGAATGCTAACATGTAAAGCTAAACATGTAAAACTACTCATGCTCTTATAATAGCAAGGAACAGTAAGCTAATCTAAATAACATGCTAACATAACAGGGAACTAAACTTGCTGATTCTAAAACAAAGTGAAACTTGATTCATTTGTTCTAACTTATTCTTTAATACTTTATGTTATATTAAAACTCGTTTTACTTATTCAAAAACTTATACTTATAATACTTCAAAATAATAATCAACTTCTTCTTGGGCCCGGCAACTGTGCTTTTACTTTTGTAACGACCCGACCCATTCGGCGGCCCATTTGGCGGCCCATTTGGCGACCCTATGGTCGTCGACCGTCGACCGTCGGCCGAGCCGTTACTACTAGGTTATCTAAACCTAGGGACGACTATGGGAGCCCAGCCCAAGGAGTCCAACACAGTGCCACCGATAAAAGTAAAATACTTGTTATCTTTTAATACTTCTATATAATGCCTCGGCATTTTCTTTAGCACCTTGTGTGCCAAAATCCCTAAAGTCTTGACTTTGGGATTTACTTAAGGCCTTGGCCTTTTTCTTTCTTTTCTTAATCTTTCTTATACTTTTCTTATAAAAGAATGCTTCTTACAAAACTGAAATGTTTAAACAAATTCTATCATTGCAATGCTTAAACAAAATCTTCATACAAGTTTAAACAGAAATCTGCATATTAAGCTTATCTAAAATCTGCATACTAAGCTTATCTAAAATCTGCATACTAAGCTTAACAAAATCTGCATACTAAGCTTATCTAAAATCTGCATACTAAGCTTATCAAAAATCTGCATCTTGAGCTTAACTCATAGCAAACAAAACTGGAAAATAAATCTGCATATTCAAGAACAATAACTCAATAAATCTACACATCCTAAATTATTTCCAACTAAGCAAAGCAATAAGAAAGATTACTGCTGCTAATAAAAGAGAATAATCCTTATACAAATTAGATATGAAGAACAAACCTAATAACCTTCTCTAACAAGGTACTCGAACAGAAAAGATACAGGAAATAGAATCACTTGCTCATTATCCTTAAGTTACCATTCCAAACTCGGAGAACAAGGAAAATTCAAACAACTACTAACCTTTTCGATACAAAGGATTAGACAATCATGCAAAGATAGGGCTACATAGCTCCAACATTCTAACTTCCAAAAAGAATTAGAAATCAAGCGATAACCTATAGAACACTCACGACAGAAATCTTCAAAGACAAAACTCCTTACAGCATGCTTCAACAATCAAGAAGAACAAGCATAATCTTTACAGCATGATTCGAAATCAAGAAGAACAAGTCCGAAAACTACTCCTACTACATGCTTCAGAAATCTAACTCACGCCAATAAGCATAAAACCAAAATCCTTAAACCACGGCAGCAAGGAAAGAAAATCTCGGAGCAATCCTACTGCAGGTGAGTAGCAACTTACCTTGCTTCTTGGACTCACAACCGAACAAAAAGGGCTTCTAGGACCTTAGCCATCCGCCGAAGATGATGCCCTAACTCCCTTTCGTTTTCTACCCGAGCTCCGCCATCGTACGCAGAAGAGAAGGAGAGAATGGTTTAAGTCATGGGAAAACAGAGCATCAACTTATCCCTTTTTATAACTTAATATTTCTGTTAACTCCTTAAATAAATTCGCTATCTTTTCTAAACAGACAAGTCCAACATCAACTTATCCCTTTTATAATCCAATATTCTGTTAATTATTTTAAATAAATTCGCTACTTTTTCTAAACAAACAAATCCAACATCAACTTATCCCTTTTATAATATTCTGTTAATTATCTTAAATAAATTCGCTACCTTTTCTAAACAAACAAATCCAAGATCATCTTATCCCTTTTATAATATTCTGTTAACTATCTTAAATAAATTCGCTACCTTTTCTAAACAGAAAAATCTGTTTGCCCACCTGGTCAGCTGGGTTTTGACCGAGTCAAAGGTCGTGGGTTCAATTCTCGGCTTGGACATTTTTTTGTCGAAACTTCCTTCGTTTAGTAAAAATATCAAACGACCTCCAAAAATTACATAAAAATACTCTAAAAATTTCTAAAAATCCCTAGAATATTTCTATAGCATTTTTAAATATTTTTAAATTACTTTTAGGACTCTAATTGAGGAAATTTGGGTCGTTACAATTCCCCATATCTTATAAAAAGTTCGTCCTCGAACTTAGAATAATTTTGGATATTTCTATCTCATACTGTCCTCTTCTTGACATCTAGTTATGTAGAGAAACTTAAAATCGTCCCTACGCTTTCTAAACATATATACATATGTAAACAAAAGAAATCAAGAACTTCTATCTTACTTAAACATTTCTAAGCAAATACTCTATACTGTAAACAATAACAAAGTATAAAAGAAAACTTAAGTACTTTCTTACTTGAAGACGGCAAGGATGGTGCTGATGTGTGATGCTGGAGAATGGGAACTGCTCTGATACCAACTGTAACACCCCACCCTCCTCACTACTAGTCTGCGAGGGCGGAGCGCTACTGGACTACTAACTTTACTTAACTATCCTTGTTCACATGTTGATAGAAATTCCTAAAACTCTCGGAGAACTCAAAAACATACAATTAACTAGCAGCGGAAGACTAAATGACTCATCTAATACATTCTTAATAAATGGTAATCTTAATAAATTCTTAAACTAAGTCCCAAGGCTTCCATAGTCCTGGCATCACACACCATCCGTGCCACCTTGTCGCCTTCCTTTCTATATCTTTTCCTTTCCTGTATCTGCAGTAAGAGGAAGTGTAGTCTATAAGCAAAATTTGCTTAGTAAGCGCTATCTAACTCACAAAAACTCGATAAGCATGTGCATATACTGAAATAAAAACATGCTAAAACTGAATGCTAACATGTAAAGCTAAACATGTAAAACTACTCATGCTCTTCTAATAGCAAGGAACAGTAAGCTAATCTAAATAACATGCTAACATAACAGGGAACTAAACTTGCTGATTCTAAAACAAAGTGAAACTTGATTCATTTGTTCTAACTTATTCTTTAATACTTTATGTTATATTAAAACTCGTTTTACTTATTCAAAAACTTATACTTATAATACTTCAAAATAATAATCAACTTCTTCTTGGGCCCGGCAACTGTGCTTTTACTTTTGTAACGACCCGACCCATTCGGCGGCCCATTTGGCGGCCCATTTGGCGACCCTATGGTCGTCAGCCGAGCCGTTACTACTAGGTTATCTAAACCTAGGGACGACTATGGGAGCCCAGCCCAAGGACAGAGAGTCCAACACAGTGCCACTGATAAAAGTAAAATACTTGTTATCTTTTAATACTTCTATATAATGCCTCGGCATTTTCTTTAGCACCTTATGTGCCAAAATCCCTAAAGTCTTGACTTTGGGATTTACTTAAGGCCTTGGCCTTTTTCTTTCTTTTCTTAATCTTTCTTATACTTTTCTTATAAAAGAATGCTTCTTACAAAACTGAAATGTTTAAACAAATTCTATCATTGCAATGCTTAAACAAAATCTTCATACAAGTTTAAACAGAAATCTGCATATTAAGCTTATCTAAAATCTGCATACTAAGCTTATCTAAAATCTGCATACTAAGCTTAACAAAATCTGCATACTAAGCTTATCTAAAATCTGCATACTAAGCTTATCAAAAATCTGCATCTTGAGCTTAACTCATAGCAAACAAAACTGGAAAATAAATCTGCATATTCAAGAACAATAACTCAATAAATCTACACATCCTAAATTATTTCCAACTAAGCAAAGCAATAAGAAAGATTACTGCTGCTAATAAAAGAGAATAATCCTTATACAAATTAGATATGAAGAACAAACCTAATAACCTTCTCTAACAAGGTACTCGAACAGAAAAGATACAGGAAATAGAATCACTTGCTCATTATCCTTAAGTTACCATTCCAAACTCGGAGAACAAGGAAAATTCAAACAACTACTAACCTTTTCGATACAAAGGATTAGACAATCATGCAAAGATAGGGCTACATAGCTCCAACATTCTAACTTCCAAAAAGAATTAGAAATCAAGCGATAACCTATAGAACACTCACGACAGAAATCTTCAAAGACAAAACTCCTTACAGCATGCTTCAACAATCAAGAAGAACAAGCATAATCTTTACAGCATGATTCGAAATCAAGAAGAACAAGTCCGAAAACTACTCCTACTACATGCTTCAGAAATCTAACTCACGCCAATAAGCATAAAACCAAAATCCTTAAACCATGGCAGCAAGGAAAGAAAATCTCGGAGCAATCCTACTGCAGGTGAGTAGCAACTTACCTTGCTTCTTGGACTCACAACCGAACAAAAAGGGCTTCTAGGACCTTAGCCGTCCGCCGAAGATGATGCCCTAACTCCCTTTCGTTTTCTACCCGAGCTCCGCCATCGTACGCAGAAGAGAAGGAGAGAATGGTTTAAGTCATGGGAAAACAGAGCATCAACTTATCCCTTTTTATAACTTAA
This sequence comes from Zingiber officinale, assembly GCF_018446385.1. Lineage (NCBI taxonomy): Eukaryota > Viridiplantae > Streptophyta > Magnoliopsida > Zingiberales > Zingiberaceae > Zingiber > Zingiber officinale. Next base: position 69,291,931 of record NC_055989.1, read on the forward strand.
TATTTCTGTTAACTCCTTAAATAAATTCGCTATCTTTTCTAAACAGACAAGTCCAACATCAACTTATCCCTTTTATAATCCAATATTCTGTTAATTATTTTAAATAAATTCGCTACTTTTTCTAAACAAACAAATCCAACATCAACTTATCCCTTTTATAATATTCTGTTAATTATCTTAAATAAATTCGCTACCTTTTCTAAACAAACAAATCCAAGATCATCTTATCCCTTTTATAATATTCTGTTAACTATCTTAAATAAATTCGCTACCTTTTCTAAACAGAAAAATCTGTTTGCCCACCTGGTCAGCTGGGTTTTGACCGAGTCAAAGGTCGTGGGTTCAATTCTCGGCTTGGACATTTTTTTGTCGAAACTTCCTTCGTTTAGTAAAAATATCAAACGACCTCCAAAAATTACATAAAAATACTCTAAAAATTTCTAAAAATCCCTAGAATATTTCTATAGCATTTTTAAATATTTTTAAATTACTTTTAGGACTCTAATTGAGGAAATTTGGGTCGTTACACGTAGGTCGTGTCGCTAGGCATGACCGCCCATGTTTTGTGATGGAAGTTAAGCATGGGTTGTGCTGCTAGGCACGAGCATCTATGCTCAGTGCTGGAAGCACCTAACTTGGTCTTCATTCATCTTGTTTCGCTCCATTCCATGCTCTAACACAAGAAATGTACAAGAACATTATTCCAACATATACATGTATTGATATAATGCATAAAGAGATGAAATCATAAAATATTTGCATGCAAAGGAAGTCAAAAGATGCATCAAAATATATCAAAATACCTATATAAAATAGGCACATCAAAATCCCCGAGACTAAACCTTTTCTTATCCTCAAATAAACATCCATATCAAGAATGTATGTGAATAATATTCTCCCAAACTTCAATGAACTCATTCAATCCTATTGTATAGTATCATGCCCAAGCGCAGACATTCAATCACTTTCACCAAGCCTACATGCTAGTTATATGCACAATGCAGGGTTTGTTCCTAAGACTTCAAATTCCTTCCAGTTATATTGTCATTCAATTATATTCCCAAAGTTTTCAGTGTTAGTCATTTACCTATCATATGTGAGGTCTGTGTATGCTCGGTGTTGAGAGAAATAGATAAGTATTTCTCTAGTAATCTAACTCGATCTCAAAGGGAATCTTATCATTTCCAGCCATGGCAACTATTTTCTATCCCTTTATTTTTACTCTTTTCTTTTCTATTTTTTTCTTTTTTTTTTCACTCAAATATTTTATTGCATCTCAAATGTTTTCTTTTCTTTTCTTTTCCTCTCACATGAGATTTAGATTTTTTTTCAAATGGGTTATCACAAATCGAACATAATCTAGTAATTAAGATGTTGGAAAAAAAGGTCGCCTATGATCACTATGGTACTAGTCCGACCAAATGAATCATAACTATTGTACTAGATCCACCTTTTGGGAAAAAAACTTTAGGTGAAGTGTAATAATTAACCATAAAAAATGTTTCTACCTTACGATAGGAGAAAGTGAACCACTAAAATTTTTAGAGAATATATTCACATGTTGTCACCAAATCCTAACATGCTTCAAAGGACTATTCAATGCATTGTATGCTTCATCTCAAATGCAAAAGATCACCAAGCCTAAACCATCTTAACATAAAACTGACAACTAAATTGAACTTAAGAAAAAGGAAATACGCCTAAAGTAGATATCATCAAGTCATATGTACAAAAATAAGAAACTCACCATGAAACTCATAGTGGAGGTGGAGGAGGTCAAGGAGGGAATAAGGAGCCTCGTCACCACTTCTTGACCCCTTGATAGTTGTATGCATGATGCTAAAAGTAGACATGCTTAGATTGAGCAGAGAACGTCTCCTCCCTCTCACAGTGGCCTTATTTCCATTGTCATTGTTCTCATTACTCATCCATAAAGTGCCTCCTTTCGTCCCAACATTTTCTTTATTCTTCCCACTCAACTGCCTCCTCTTCTCTTCTTCATGCCTCAGCTTGTAAATATGACTCAACCTCATGATAATGAGTCTTAACTCTCTGGAAATGCCCTGTGAAACCATCAAGTCCATTGGTCCAAGTCTCCCCTTGCCATTTCAAGAATTGCCTCATAGCAATCTGTTCTGTACGGATACCATCAAGACTATAATGGAAATTAGAAATCATATGCATTAGGTCCGGTAAAGTGCTCAGAACGAGGTAGAGAGAAATCAACAAGTTTAGTGTGTGGCTCTCTATCAAGTTGAATCACAAGAGCATGTGGTCTCTCTGAGGGGGACATATGTGGCTCACTAGACTGAGGAACATATGAAATTCATGACATTCTCTAGTTTAGGGTTGGTTATAGTGGTGTACTCAACATTAGGTAGTGTAAAGGGGGTCCAGTCCTTAAGTACAAGTCCAAATGTATCCCCATCATGGACAATCATCCTAGAGGCTAGCAATGTCCCTCAATGAGAATGGGAATAACATAAATTGAATTGCATCAGTAGAAGCTCCATTTTGCTTCAGAGTGCCACAGATCTTTAAAAAAAATTCAAATGGAAATTGGGATCTTCCATTGGGGCTCCACTAAATTGGCATTATTGAACCATATGAATTAGAACTAGCTTGAGTTCAAAATTATTTGCCTTTATAGTGGGCCTAGCAATGCTTGATCTAAACCCCCTTACACTTGGTGATGCGTAGTCACCAAGAGGCTTGTTGTTGCTGGCCATGAGTAGATTAGGAATATCTAGATCTTGGTTATGCTCCATTGCTAGATAATCCCTCAACCTTTGATGGTATGTACAATCGATCTCTGGATCAAAAGATTACAAAGCCACTAACCTTGAAGTTCTATGCATAAACAAGAGTGATTCCTGAAAAGATAAAGCAAAGAAACAAAGTGAAGACAAGTCCAAAAAAATACAAACAGTAAAGAAACAGAAAAGAAACTATCTAATCTAATCAATTTGAATTTTGGCTAATACCAATCAAATCCAGTCCTAGTAACGATGTCAAAAACTTAATGTGAGCAAACCACAAGTGCATGGTCAGGTCATAAGTAATAAAGATTGAATCCACAGGGACTAGTGACTGAATGCCAGCTTACTAAATAGATTTAATTGTTCATACCTAATCAAAGATGTAGTGTGTTGCAAACACAGAAATCAATAGCTAAAGCAAAAAGAGAAACGAGAAAGAAAAGATAGCTAGCTTAGAAAGATAGTAAAGGTAGTAATGGCCAAATTAGAGAGGACACACTCAAATAGTAGCAATGCAACAGAGAAATAGTAGTAAGACAAAAAGTGATACTATCAGTAAGAGAAAGAGTGATTCTAAGACTTTAGTTTCACTTCTATGCAAGTAATGATCTATATTTGAATTTATATCCTAAATGTTCATTTGTGTAGGTAAACTATCATATGTAACCAGTGCAAACTTTTGGAACTACACAGGTGTACTAATCTCAATTATTGACTACTTTTGGAGTGAACCAAATTAAGGATCGTAACCTAAGTAGGGCCATATCATGAGACCCCACAACCCCTAAATGACCATTCTCTTACTATGTGATGATGAATTAAAATTAATCAATTAAACTCTATGATAGTCTAGGTCTCCTTGAGGCATACCAATCTACTTTCGTAGTCGACTCTCCGTATCTTAGGGGGCATTTGGTTCTTTTCTATGAATATGAATCGGAATGAGAATCATTGTATTGTGGAATGGGAATGGGTATGAGTATGGATATCACTCTTAAAAGCAATGTTTGGTTAGTTGCATATTTTCTATCGGAATAAATCAAAATTTCCTTTTTTACCCTTAAAGAAAAATAAGAGAAAAAATTAAATGTGAGAGAAAGATGAATGTGAGAGAAAAATATGATGAAAGAGAATGATAAGAGAGAAAGTATGATGAGAGAGAAAGTATGATGAGAGAGAAAGTGTGATGAGAAAGAATGAAGAGAGAGAAAGCGTGATGAGAGAAAATGAGAAAAGAGAGTGTGATAGGAGAGAGCATGATGAGAGAGAAAATATGATGTGAGAGAAAGTATGATGAGAGAGGATGAAGATGTTGGACCCCGTGGTAGTTTTGATGTGATCAACCAAGTTGGTTAGGTCCTGCTGTGTTTGATCCCTGTGTCTGAGTGTGCAGGAGCTTAGGAGCACAGGAAGTCGAGCGGAAGACGCAGCTAGCGAGAAGGATGGCACGGGAAGGGAGCCGACGGGCTCGGTGCGTCCGAAGGACGAGAGAGCTGCGGAAGAGTACTCCGGTGGGCGTGAAGAGCATACGCAGCGTTCGAGGGACGTTAAGCCGGGACGGAAGGCTGCTCGAGGAGAAGGCCGGGAATTGGGTTCGGGTGAGCCCTATTCCGGTTGGCCGCAATCACCCAAAAGAACGGAGCATCGGAAGATGAAGAAACCAAGCTGAAAAATGGAGCTGCCAGCTTGGAGGCACCTCCATCAGGCTTGGAGGCGCCTCCATCATGAAGGCGCCTTCAACCCTATTGAAGGCACCTTCAACACGTCTGTTTTGACCGTTTGCGCTGCGAATAAAGTTCTATCCGCTGACCGAGCTAGAGGCGCCTTGGACCCTCGGGATAGAATTTCCAGGAGCTATAAAAAGGCCCCTGGAGCTAGGAATTCTATAACAACTTTGACAATCAACTCTGTACTTCATTCCTAGCAATAGTTCTGAGCCGTTAGTGTGTAAAAGGCTTCTCCGCCTTCAGCAAAGGAGATTCTTCTAGTGCGTTTTTTCATCGCCCTGGATTAACAACCTCCTTGGTTGTAACCAGGTTAATTGTTGAGTTTCTTTTTACTTCTGTTAATTTAATTGTTATTCTTTTACTATTGCTTTTCTGAGTTGAAATCTGAGGAGGGTATTTTTATTTTGTGTTTTCAGCAATTCACCCCCTCTTGCCGGCCTCCGCTGCACCAACAGGTGGTATCAGAGCCGGACCGCCTCAGAAGGACTAACCGCCGACTGAAGCACGAAGATCTAGACGATGGCTGGAGCCAGTGACTACCCACCTGCATTCGAGGGGGAGTTTGCTTCATGGAAGCAAAAAATGGAGGTATACCTTAAGTCTGATTTTGGTATTTATTTAATAATGAAATCTGGTTATGAAGCACCAAAGAAAGTAAACGGAGAAGAGCTCGAGAAATACCTCTGGAACGAGAAGCAACGTGATGAGTCGATGGCAAATGTGCGGGCTGAATTTCATCTTCTAACCACAATACCAAATGAAGATCTCGATAAAGTCGGAGAGTACAATAGCGCAAAAGAACTTTGGGAAAAGTTCTTAAAGATCTATGAAGAGTCCGAATCCAAGGTAAATGCCGCAACAACCCCAACAGCCGAATTCCATCCTGAAGCCACAGAAAGCTCATCCCAGATGAGCATCGATGAAGGGGAAGAGACTTCAGAAGAAAGCAACTCGACAGGGGGAGAATCAACAGTTGACAAGGTAAGTCAGGTATGGTCTCCACCTTCTGAACAATTAATTACATTAATCGAGAAGGTACCTGAAAATTTTTGCGAATTAAAAATTAAATCTTCGAAAGAATTTTCTGGATTAGGAAAAATTTTGTCAAACGAATCTTTCCAATTAAAAACACCTTCGAAATATTTTTTACCAACTATTTTGTTGAAAGAATTTCTGAAACTAAAAACATCGCCAAAAGATTCTTGTGAGTTACAAAATAATTTGTCGAACGAATTATCAAAAGATCTTTTATCAATTATTTTGTCAAAACAATTTTTCGCATACTTAATATTGTTTTCCTTAAATCTAAAAAATTATGATAAACTAAAGTGGAAATTTAGATATCATAATAAGGTTAGAGAAATGGCAATAACTTGAGAATGAATTTTGTTTTAATAATAATAATAAAAAAGAAAATTTTATTATTTTCGCCTAAGTTAAAAGCCTTTTCTATAATTCTAAAAGTAATTTAACTTAGAATTTCTTTTAAATATTCTTCTGAAAAATTCAAAAATTCATTTTACTAAAATTTTTTTGGAATTTTTTTTTTTTAACTTGAAAATTTTTTGTGGAAACTTTTTGACTTGCAAAATTTTACCTAGAAATTTTTTTTCAAAATTTCATTCTTACTTGGAATATTTTTTGAACCATTCATTCTCTCTATTTTTATTAACCCCGTTTTTACTGTGATCAAAGGGGGAGAGAAAAATACAAGTTTAGAGGGAGTTAGAAAAAATAAAATTTTAAATTTAAATTTCTTTTTCTATTTTTGGTTGCAATTTTACTAATTGTAAAAAATTATACTTAACTTGTTAGTTTAGTAATTTTTCTTTAAAATTACTTTTTATGTCTATTTGTTACCCTAACTTGAACTTGGGTTGATGCACATCAAAAAGGGGGAGATTGTTGGACCCCGTGGTAGTTTTGATGTGATTAACCAAGTTGGTTAGGTCCTGCTGTGTTTGATCCCTGTGTCTGAGTGTGCAGGAGCTTAGGAGCACAGGAAGTCGAGTGGAAGACGCAGCTAGCAAGAAGGGCGGCACGGGAAGGGAGCCGACGGGCTCGGTGCGTCGGAAGGACGAGAGAGCTGCGGAAGAGTACTCCGGTGGGCGTGAAGAGCGTACGCGGCGTTCGAGGGACGGAAGGCTGCTCGAGGAGAAGGCCGGGAATTGGGTTCGGGTGAGCCCTATTCCGGTTGGCCGCAATCACCCAAAAGAACGGAGTATCGGAAGCTGAAGAAACCAAGCTGAAAAATGGAGCTGCCAGCTTGGAGGCGCCTCTAGCAGGCTTGAAGGCGCCTCCATCATGAAGGCGCCTTCAACCCTGTTGAAGGCGCCTTCAACAGGTCTATTTTGATCGTTTGCGCTGCGGATAATGTTTTATCCGCTGACCGAGCTGGAGGCGCCTTAAACCTTGTTGGAGGCGCCTTGGACCCTCGGGATAGAATTTTCAGGAGCTATAAAAAGGCCCCTGGAGCTAGGAATTCTATAACAACTTTGACAATCAACTCTGTACTTCATTCCTAGCAATAGTTCTGAGCCGTTAGTGTGTAAAAGGCTTCTCCGCCTTCAGCAAAGGAGATTCTTCTAGTGCGCTTTTTCATCGCCCTGGATTAATAACCTCCTTGGTTGTAACCAGGTTAATTGTTGAGTTTCTTTTTACTTCTGTTAATTTAATTGTTATTCTTTTACTATTGCTTTTCTGAGTTGAAATCCGAGGAGGGTATTTTTATTTTGTGTTTTCAGCAATTCACCCCCTCTTGCCGGCCTCCGCTGCACCAACAGAAGAGAGAGAAAATATAATGAGAAAAAAATGAGGAGAGAGAGTGTGATGAGAGAGATTGAGGAGAGAGAAAGTGTGATGAGAGAAAATGAGAAAAGAGAGTGTGATAGGAGAGAGCATGATGAGAGAGAAAATATGATGGGAGAGGATGAAGAGAGAGAATATATAATGAGAAAAAATGAGGAGAGAGAGTGTGGAGAGAGAAAGTATGATGAGAGAGAAAGAGTGATGAGAAAAAAAAAGGACAATGAGTGTGATGAGAGAGATTGAGGAGAGAGAAAGTATGATGAGAGAGAAAGTGTGTTGAGGAAAAAAAGGAGGAAGTGTGACAAGAGAGATTGAGGAGAGAGAAATTATGATGAGAGCGAAAGTGTGATGAGAAAAAAAGAGTGTGATGGGAGAGATTGAGGAGAGAGAAAGTATGATTAGAGAGAAATTATGATGAGAAAAAAATAAGGAAGAGAGTGCGATGGAAGAGATTGAGGAGAGAGAAAGTATGATGAGAGAGAAAGTGTAATGAGAAACAAGAGGAAAGAGAGTGTGATAGGAGAGAGAAAGTGTGTGATAAAATGATGAGAGAGAAAATATAATGAAAGAGAACAAGGAGAGAGAAGTAATATGAAAGAAAAAATAAATAAATATATTTTGATATTTGATATTAAGGGAGAAAATTTTAGTTTTAGGTCAAGGGTATTTTTGGAATAAGAGAATATTTTGATTGATGAAAATAGGATAATGACTCATTGAAGGGGAGATACATGGGAATGAGTTATTACCCAATTTCAAGGATTCATTCCCTTATTTGTATTCCTATTTCTATAATCCAAACATTAACAATGGTAATCAATGATTCACATTCCCATTCCCCACTCCTATTCCCCTAAACCAAACACCCCCTTAGTTTTCTACGAATCGGAGGATCAGATTCTCCTTTCGATTCATCTCTGAATCCCTCATGAGATACGAATATCATACTTTTAGCATCGAGATCATACTAACATAGTAGATCCGGACCACAATGTTAGTTCCTTGCAGCCAGAAGAGGAGGGTGAATTACCCTACACAATATAAAATAAAAAAAACATCTTTCTCAACTTTTCAAACTAAATTAAAACACACTTGTTTAATAGTAAACTAATTAAAAAGAAAGTAGAGGCAGATCTTTTTACTTGGTTTGCAATGAGAAGATTACTAATCCAAGACGTTGAAAGCTCACTATCAAATCTCCTTCTTGCGGAGAAACCTCTTATAGCAATTAAAGTACTAGATCACAAAGTAGAACAGAAGAGAAGATTGTTTACAAGTGTTGTACTAACTACTAAGATCAGGACTGTATTTATAGACTTGCTCTAGACGCCTGGATATGGATAAAACTTTATCCACGATGCAACGAATTGCAACAGCTTAATCTAGATAAATTTCTCTAGTCTGAGTTCTTGGAACAACTCCGAGCGCCCCGGACCGCCTTCCCACAGGGGTGCCTCACCAAGGAGCCCAGGCGCCTCGGCTGGACCATACTAGTCTGAGCGACTGGAGTAACTTGATATGCTATGAGTAGATATATTATTTTGGGTTAATAGGTGGTGTTCTTTATACATTTTCATATTTTAATTTTCAATTTTAATCAGATTCTTCAAACAAGGTCTTTTATGAGCTTTATGATGTTTTTCATTTTAATGCATGATTTATTCCTCATTATGTGAATTTGGTCTTGTAGGGTATTAATGGATTCATGTTTCAAGTGGAGGCTTGGTCCATCTAACCAAATGAAGCAGTGCAAAACCACATTTGGGCTCAACTAAACCTAGATTTCAATTGACTTCATCAAGCCTAAACCCAAGCTAGAGCATATATGAGCCTTAATCGAACTTAGGTCTCAATTGGCAAAAACCCTAAGTATTTAAGGAAAGTCTGGCATGGTGAACAGTGAACTTGCGCTAGTGTTCATCATGTCGTTTCTCTCGACGGCGCGACGCTTGCTCCCTCTCTTCATCCAGATCTGCAAATCATCTCGTCCTCATCAGTGTGTAGTTCCTCAGCATCTGGCGATCAGATTCCACCATTGTTTCTTCATCAGCGAGTCGATTTCGTGAGTTGAGCACTGTAGCTGCGAATCGCGTCTTCTTCCTCAGGCCAGCGACGTTCCTCTGGTTTGAGCTGCCATTCCTTCACGGGATCATCGGTGGCGTTCCTCCGGTGATTCTGGACCACTTCTGACAACACTTCATCGTTCTTAGCTTCCTTCTAGCCTCGTGATTCCAGCGCCAGTGAACCTAGCAGGCACGACAGAGAACAATATCAACATTCTGAACTTGTTGAAGATTAGTGGGCTGATTTAGGTGAATCTGAGTTTGCCTTGAGCTCGAGGACACCATTCTGATTTCCGTTGGAGTGTTCTCTGTGGTTTCATTGTGCAAAGGCAAAGAGAAGACGAGTTTGGTCCGAGATTTGGGTTGTAGGGATGTTAAGCTTTTCTGCAGTTTGATTCATAGTTAGATCTTTTTTGCTTTTGCACTTTTGATTCTGAATTTGCTAGTTCATAGAGTAGAACTATTTGTAATTCCATTTTCTACACGAATTTGTTCTTTCTAGTTCTGTTTGTGTGTGTTTTGTTAGTGTTCTATTTAGCTTAAAGTCTGCTACTGCATTTTGTTTAGCAATCTGTTTTCTGTGTTTGTGTTTAGCCACTCTGTTCGAGCCATTCATTAGTTGATAAGTTAGTTAGTTAGTTCAATAGAGTAATTAATTTCTAGTGTGACTAGTTAGATGATATGTTAAGCTTTTGTTAAGTTTGTAATCTGTAGTAAATTAAACTGAATTATGCACTTTGACTTTTCATTAGGTAAACTAGATTAGCTAAGTGGATTTAGTTTCTTATTAATTTCCGATAACTAAAGATTAGTTTTCCAGATTGTTTGAGCTTCATCTAAAATTTGAAAGGCTGAGTAATCGCAATTTGATCAAGTTTCATTTAATGCAAGAGTGGTAGAAGTTTTGTTTCTTTGAGTTGTCTAGAAGTCATTTTTGCAGTAGGGTAGATTAGAATGTTTGCAATTTAATTTTTAGTAGAAGATTTTGCTTTAAAGCTAAACCCTAGTTCATAACTTGAAAACCCAAAAAGAGTGTTCGAATTCGTAACAAACACGTTGCTAGCATGATCCTCGAAAAATTCGACTCGGGCCTTATACTAAAACATGTCGTTGTGTAGTTGTGGGTTTTCGATCATAACATTAATTTGGGAGTTTATTTGTGACATCAATTTGGATAGCTACCAAATTTTGGCACCATTGCTGGGGAACCGTTGCTAGAATTGTTTGTTTGTTTTGGATTGTGAATAATTTTCTTTTTCTCAGCTTTAGTTTCACTGATTTTATTGACTATCTACTGAATTTTAATTGTTGATTTTCTTGCATGACTAGGTCTTCCTTTGCAACATTGCTTGAACTTGACCCGGAGATTGAGAGAACCTTTTGGGCCTTGAGGAAACAAGCTAGGTCGGCAAGAACTCTTGAGAGCAGAATATCAGATATGGATAATCAGATAACAGAAAGCAATTGAACCATGAAAGAGCTTGTAGCTCCATATGTGTCTTATAAGTACTCATTCATCACTTATCCAGATTTGGCAGGAGATTTTGAACTCAGATCAGGACTTATTCATCTGCTTCCCAAATTTCAAGGGTTAGCAGGAGAAGATCTAAACCGCCATCTACATGAATTCCATGTGGTTGGTTCGACTATGAAACCACAGTGGATTTCAGAAGAAGACATTAAGTTGAGGGCTTTTCCATTTTCTTTGACGGGAGCAGCTAAAGATTGGTTATACTACCTTCCAGCTAGATACATTACAAGTTGGATTGATATGAAGAGAGTATTTTTGGAGAAATTTTTCCCAGCTTCTAGGACTGCAACTATCTGAAAAAGCATTTGTGGTATTCAACAAGTAGTGGGAGAGACTCTGTATGATTATTGGGAAAGATTCAAGAAGTTGTGTTCAAGTTGTCCACAACATCAAATTAGTGATCAGCTTCTTGTTCAGTATTTTTATGAGTGACTACTTCCCATGGATTGGAGCATGATAGATGCAGCAGCTGGAGGAGCTTTGGTGAATAAGACTCCAAATCAAGCAAGAGAGCTAATTTCAAATATGACAGAAAATCCACAGCAATTTGGGAGTAGAGCTCTTGGTACTAGAGTGGTTAACGAAACTCATTTGGTTTCAACTGAGCAACAAGAAATCAGAAACAATTTACAAGAGTTGACCTCTCTAGTGAAGCAAATGGCATTGCAAAATTCTTATCAAGTTTCAAATTTTCCTTTACCAATGATGAAATTGTGTGAAATTTGTTTGAGCCAAGATCACTCTTCTAATTTTTGTCCTAACCTACATCAAGATGAATCTGTTGCAGCAATATCAAGACCTCAATATCAATCACACAAATATGATCCCAATTCTTTAACTTATAATCCAGGATGGAGGGATCACCCTAATTTAAGGTATGGGAACACATTTTATCAATAGCCACCACAAAATCAGATTACTCAGCAAGCATTTTAGCATCATCAGAATCAAAATCATTTTCAGAGTCATCCAGCAATTCATTCCCAATAGTTTCAGCAATATCAGCAGCCACAATTTCAGCAAAATTTCAGCTAAAATCAGCAATTTCAACCATTCCAAAATTTCCAGCAGTCACATAATGTGATCCAGCCATTATTTCAACGCCCACAGAATCAACAAACAAATTTCCAGTAGATTCAGCAACCTGTGCAGAATTTCTAGCAATCGAGTAATGCAAACCAACACCAATTTCAGCATGCATTGCCATCTTCTTCAAGCCCGAGATCAATGTAATTTTAGAACAATAGTAGCAGCTCAAAAATAGAAGATTTGATGCAGTAAATGTTGCAACAACAGCAGCAACACCAACAGACGACTGATACAGCACTGCAAAACATTGAAAATCAGATTGGGCAGTTGGCAAGTAACATTAATCAAATGCAGAGCCAAGGATCTGGGCAATTTCCTTCACAACCCACTCCAAATCCTAAGGGAAATGTGAGTGCATTAACTCTTCGAAGTGGTAAAAAAATTTCAGACCCAAATCAGATAGCAGGATCACAGCAGAATTTTTCCAGACCATCGGAATATTCAAACTTACAGAATTTTCAGACTTTTCCAGAAATTCAGGAGCAGACAGATTCTGCACAGAATGGGATTTCTGTAGTTGATTGGCAAAATTTTGTGCACCCTGGAACTTCAGAACCTACTCAATCTGGTGGAGCAGATTCTGGTTTAGAATTTAATCAAGTAGCAGTCAACAATTTAGCTTCAACCACAGCACAGAATCTGGATAGAAATTTGAACCGGCAAGAAGTTGAGCCTTCCATTCCGTTACCTTTCCCTCAAAGAAGTATACAACCAAGAAAAGAGATTGAGGAAGAAAAGGCTAGGGAATATCAAGATTTGGTGAAATTGTTCAGCAAGGTTGAAGTGAATGTGCCTTTGCTAACCATAATCAAACAAATTCCTAAATATGCCAAATTCCTCAAGGATCTTTGTGTGCACAAGAAGAAATTGAAGGGAAATGAATTGATTAGTATGGGGAAGAATGTCTTAGCATTACTTCAGCCAATTTCTCAGAAATATGAAGATCCAGGAGTTTTCACAGTTCCTTGTGTTAAAGGAGATTATATTTTTGAGGATGCAAATTAGATCTTGGAGCTTCTATTAATGTGATGCCTAAGTCAGTTTTTCAGTCATTAAGAATTGGACCTCTGCAACCTACAAGTGTGGTGATTCAATTAGCTAACCGAAGTCAAGCACACCTAGCTGGAGTGATAGAGGATGTATTGGTAAAAGTGAGGGAGTTAATTTTTCCTGCAGATTTTTACATCTTAGATATGGAGGGTGATGTGCTTGCAAGCAGATCTCCACTTATTCTTGGACGCCCATTCTTGAAAATAGCTAGAACCAAGATTGATGTACATGTTAGGATGTATACTAAAACCCTAGCTTTTGGTATAAACATTTATCTAGAAATAAGAATCACATTGGTCAAATGTCTACATTTACGATAAATGTAGTTGCTCAATTAATTTATATTGTAGATAACATGGTGTGTGGTGTCACACACAGAAAATCATGTTATCGGTTCCTTATAAATTATAAACAGTAGCTCACGACCAAGATGGAAAGGAACAAACCATTGGAAGGTCATAGTGTAATTAGGTATTAGTTTATCTTAACTATATAATTACAATAGTACACTTAGAGTGTATTGAGTAGGACCATTTGAGGTTGTTTCTTTTATACTGACTTTATAAAGGAACAAAGACCTCAGTTATTATGGAAGTGTGTGCTCTTAATCCTAATATAATAACAAGCACATATATTTGATATTTATTTTTTTAATTTATCAATGGGTGAGATTTAGTTCGATAAATCAATAAGCCCGATAAGTTGGGAAATGATATCACTTATAGTGTGTGTTGTTGATTATAGAAGGAAGCTGTGTCCTAGTAATCTAGGTTGAGAATATCCCCAAGAGGAGCTCATAAGGATTGTCATGTTAAACCCTACAGGTGGACTTAATCCAACATGACGATAAGGTTGAGTGGTACTACTCTTGGACTAAGATATTAATTAAATGAGTTGTCAGTAACTCACTTAATTAGTGGACATTCGACATCTTAAACACAGGGAGACTGACACACTCATAATAAGAAGGAGCCCAAAATATAATTTGGGATTGGTGCGGTAGTTCAATAATAGTTCTCTAGTGGAATGAATTATTATTGATAAAATTAAGTTGTGTGTTCGGGGCGAACACGTGATGCTTAATTTTATCGGGAGACCAAAACCAATTCCTCCTCTCAGTCCCTATCGTAGCCTCATAATTATAGAGTACTATACCCACCTATACCCACCTTCTTACCAATCCCATAGGGGCCGGCCAAGCTAGCTTGGAGACCAAGCAAGGGTCGGCCAAAGTTTGGTTCATGGGTGCTTCAAGGTGGCCGGCCCTAGCTTGGGTTCAAGCTTGGTGTGGCCGACCCAAATTAAAATAAAAGGATTTTTATTTTTAAAATTTTTCTTATGTGGATAACATGATTTAAAAGAGAGTTTAAAAATTTAAATATTTCCTTTTATAAGATTCTACAAAAGATTAAGAGAAGAACTAAATCTCTTTCCTTATTTGTAGATTAAAAGGTTGATTTTAATTTTGGTAAAAAAATTTCTTTTAACCATGTTCATGATTTAAAAGAAAGTTTAAAATTAATAATTCTCTTTTATTAGAGTCTACAAAAGATTAAGAAAAGATTTGATATCTTTCCTTATTTGTAGATTGAAAGGAGATTTTAATTTTTAGAACTTTCCGGAAATTATCCACATGTTTAAAGAAAGATTTAATTTATAAAATTTCCTTTTTATTAACCAATCATGAAGGGATAAAATTATTGTAGAAATTTTTTATAAAATTTCCAGAAGTAAATAAGGAAGTTTTAATTTGTGTTTAAAATTTTTATTTGCTTGGAGATTTGGTGTGGCTGGCCATTATAATAATGAGAAGAAAAATTATTTTTAATTAAATAAATTTTTCCTTTTCATGGCAAAAGAATTAAGGAAGTTTTTATTAAAATTTCCTTATTTGCCAAGACCAAGGATTATAAAAGAGGAGGTGGAGGAGCCTTCATGGGTGAACAACCTCTATTCTTTTTCTCCCTCTCTTCTTTGGTTTTGGTGGCCGGCCCTATTTCTCTCCTCTCCTCTTGTTGGCCGAAACCTATCTTCTTGGTGGAGCTCTTGTTTGTGGCCGGATCAAGGAAGGAGAAGAAGAAGAGAAAGCTGTTGGTTGCTACTCGGAAAACCTAGAGGTTCCACTGTACAAAAATTTTGTACAAAGGTCTGAACCTTTTCCTAGCTACCATGTGTTCTTTTAAATTAAATTTTCGATCGCCTGCGGAACTTAACACGTTTGATCCAAAACTTAATCTATTCGTTCTTTTAGGTTTTGACTTGGGTCTCCTGCGGAACTTAACACGTTCGACCCAAATCACCTTAAGTTATTAATTTCATTAAATATTAATTTCCATAATTGGTTCCCAGTACTGACGTGGCGAGGCACATGGCCTTCTTGGATATGGGAGCAACCACCACCGACTAGACAAAACCTTTTATGGAAAGCTAATATTTAATTTTCTAAAATAACTTTAGGTTAACCGAAAAGAACAATCAAATCACAAGGGAAAGAAAAACAAAAGAACACTATATCGAAAACAAATTCGAAACTCTAGAATCGTATGCCTCTTGTATTTAGTATTATTTCCAAACATAACTAGTATGATGCGGAAACAAAAATTACTAGTTATACCTTTTAGAAAGACCTCTTGATCTTCTACCGTATTCCTCTTCTAACCTCAGACGTTGTGTGGGCAACGATCTTCCGAGATGAGAACCACCAAGCACCTTCTTCTTCCTTACAAGTTTCGGCCATCAAAACTTCTCCTAGGATGAAGAGGTTCGGCCACCACCACCATGCTCCAAGGGATGCTAGAAAAGAGGCTTCTCCTTCTTCTCCTTCTTAGATCCGCCACCAAAGCTATCTCCACCATGAGAAGGTTTCGCCACACAAAGGAGAGGAGAGGAAAGAAAGGGCCGGCCACACCCAAGGAGAAAAGAGAGGAAAAATAGAATAGAGTCGTTAGCCTTGAAGCCTCCTCTACCCCTCTTTTATAATCCTTGGTCTTGGCAAATAAGGAAAATTTAATAAAAACTTCCTTAATTTTTTGCCATTGAAAAGGAAAATTTATTTAATTAAAATAATTTTCTCTTTTCAAATTATAATTGCCGGCCATTCTCCCCAAAACAAGGAGAGTTTTAATTAAAACAAAATTAAAACTTCCTAATTTGTTTCTAGAAATTTATAAAATTTCTCCAATAATTTTAATCCTTCATGATTGGTTAATAAAAGAAATTTTATAAATTAAAATCTTTCTTTTAAACATGTGGATAATTTCCAAAAGGAAAGTTATCTCTAAAATTAAAATCTCCTTTCAATCTACAAATAAGGAAAGATATTAAATCTTTTCTTAATCTTTTGTAGAAACTAATAAAAGAGAATTTTTAATTTTTAAACTTTCTTTTAAATCATGAATATAATTAAAAGGAAAGTTTTTACCAAAATTAAAATCAACCTTTTAATCTACAAATAAGGAAAGAGATTTTAACTCTTCTCTTAATCTTTTGTAGAATCTTATAAAAGGAAGGATTTAAATTTTTAAACTCTCTTTTAAATTATATTATCCACATAAGAAAAATTTTAAAATTAAAATTCCTTTTTATTTTAATAGGGCCGGCCACATGAATTCACCCATGAACATACCCATGGCCGGCCCTAGCTTGGTCTCCAAGCTAGCTTGGCCGACCCCTATAGGATGGGTAAGAAGGTGGGTATAGGTGGGTATAGCACTCTATAATTAAGAGGCTACGATAGAGACCGAGAGGAGGAATTGGTTTTGGTCTCCCGATAAAATTAAGCATCCCGTGTTCGCCCCGAACACACAACTTAATTTTATCAATAATAATTCATTCCACTAGAGAATTATTATTGAACTACCGCACCAATCCCAAATTACATTTTTGGGCTCCTTCTTATTATGAGTGTGTTAGTCTCCCTGTGTTTAAGATATCGAATGTCCACTAATTAAGTGAGTTACTGACAACTCATTTAATTAATATCTAAATCCAAGAGTAGTACCACTCAACCTTATTATCATGTCGGACTAAGTCCACCTGCAGGGTTTAACATGACAATCCTTATGAGCTCCTCTTGAGGACATTATCGACCTAGTATCTCTAGGACACAGTTTCCTTCTATAATCAACAACACACACTATAAGTGATACAATTTCCCAACTTATCGGGCTTATTGATTCATCGAACTAAATCTCACCCATTGATAAATTAAAGAAATAAATATCAAATATATGTGCTTGTTATTATATTAGGATTAAGAGAACACACTTCCATAATAACCGAGGTCTTTGTTCCTTTATAAAGTCAGTATAAAAGAAACGACCTCAAATGGTCCTACTCAATACACTCTGAGTGTACTAGTGTAATTATATAGTCAAGATAAACTAATACCTAACTACACTACGACCTTCTAATGGTTTGTTCCTTTCCATTTTGGTCGTGAGCTACTGTTTATAATTTATAAGGAACTGATAACATCATCTTCTGCATGTGACACCACATACTATGTTATCTACAATATAAATTAAATGAACAACTACAAACAAATGTAGACAATTTGACCAAATGTGATTCTTTATTCATAATAAATATTTATACCAAAAGCTAGGTTTGTAGTATACACTCTAACAAAAGCAAGCCTCGTCTCTAGCATCCCTTGGAGCATTGGTGGTGGCCAAAATTCTTCATCCTTGAAGAAATTTATTGTGGCCGAAATCTAGAAGAAAGAAGGAAGGTGGAAAGGTGGTTCTCATCTCGGAAGATCATTGCCCACACAACGTCTGAGGTTAGAAGAGGAATATGGTAGAAGATCAAGAGGTCTTTGTCTTCAAAAGAAAGGTATAACTAGTAATGTTTTTCCGCATCATGCTAGTTTTATTTCTTTGTAAAAATACCAAATACAAGAGGCATGCGATTCTAGTATTTCGAATTTATTTTCGATGTTGTGTTCTTTTGTTTTTTCTTTTCCTTGTAATTTGATTGTTCTTTTCAGTTGACCTAAAGTTATTTAAGGAAATTAAATATTAGCTTTCCTTAAAAGGCTTTGTCTAGTTGGTGGTGGTTGCTCCCATATCCAAGAAGGCCATGTGCCTCGCCACGTCAGTACTGGAAGCCAATTTTGGAAATTAATATTTAATAGAATTAATAACCTAGGTGACTTGGATCAAAAGTGTTAAGTTCCACAGGAGATCCAAGTCTAAACCTAAAAGAACAAATAAATTAAACTTAGGATCAAACGTGTTAAGTTCCGCAGGCGATCCGAGTTTAATTTAAGAGAACACATGGTAGCTAGGAAAAGGTTCAGACCTTTGTACAAAATTTTTGTACAGTGGAACCATTAGATTTTCCGAGTAGCAACCAACAATTGGTATCAGAGCTAGGGTTTTGCCTCTGTGTATTTGGTATTAGTTTAATTATGCACATGTCATACATAATTTAGGCAAGATAATAGTAGGATGTGCTAACTTTGTGGATGCAGGATCCAACCATTATGGCTTATAGATATTGTGTGTGTGATTGGACCCTTGTACATGTCAAGGGTATTTTATTGTGTGTGCATGATTGTATTATAAAATACAGCAGGAGCTGTATTTAGTTTTATTAGGATTTTATTTTTTGATCTAGTTACATGTACATTCCTTTTATGGAATATAGGATCGATGGATGTAAATTTTATTTTATGTTCGATCTAGTTTACATGTACATTCCTTCGAGGAATATAGGATCGAAAAATGTAAAATTCTATTTATGTCGCGGATCGAATCTTGCAAGGCGTGGAACCTTTTGAGGACCAGAGACGCAGCGGAACAAGGAGCAAGATGGATGCGACAACTAGACCCGGTGGCGGTGGCCAAAGATGGCAGCAGCTAGGGTTGGCGACACACGGAGGACAGCAATAGATAAAAGCCATAATAGTTGAAAATTAATTTTTCTATTTATTGCTTTTTATGTTGTGTTGTGTGTGCTTGTTAGTATGCATGCTAAGTAGGCTAGCATAGTCAAAATTCCTCACTTTAAATAACTAAGTGGGAGAGGGATTTATTTTTAAATAAATTCCACGGTCTTCATTACTGGTTTATAAGTGATGCAACAAGCTTGCGCGTTGGCTCTGAGTGCCTTCCTCCATATCGGATGAGCTTGTTTGCAGATCACTAGCTTAAACTTTCATTTTGGATGACTATAGGAAGTTAATTAAGAGCGTGTGATCTTCCCCATCGGAAGGGGCACAATCTTATTAATGGACTTAGTGTCAAGTAATGGTATACACTTAGGCACGTCTAATAGTATCCTCCCCATCGGAGTCACTGCTATTGTTTGTGTGACCGAAGAAAACCAACTATTAATTTGTCAAATAGATAAGTTGACAAGATAATAAAATTAAAAAATCCTCTTACAAATGTTTGATTTTGTATACGCCCACACTATCGTGGCATACAAAATTCACGGTGTTTATGGTAATTATATTTTGTCATAAAGATTTATTGACAAGATAATTAATGGGTAAAATCCTCCTCTTACAAATGTTTAAATTTTATATACGCCCACACTATCGTGGCATGCAAAATTCACGGTGTTTGAGGTGTTGGTGAATTTAAATAATATTGTTTGAGGAATCAATGTTATTTTAAATTCAAAAAGTTTTGACCAAATATTTGATCAAAGACAGATCAACTATTAATTTTATTCGTCATAAAGTAAAGTTGACGAGATAATAAAATTAATGGATAAAATCTTTTTTTGATTTTGTATACGTCCACACTATCGTGGCATACAAAATTCATAGGGATTTTAAAAGAATTGATCTTGACCAAATATTTTTGTGATTCTTAGGATTTAAAATGTTTGTCAATCCCCTAGTTGTTATACTATAGAAAAGACTTAGTAGTCCCAATTATAATAATTGAAAATAGGACTTGGACATTAAGGTAGACTATCTTCTTAGAACTAAGAACAATTTAGGTGTATTTAATTCATTAGTTGAAACATGTCTAGTGGTGTTATCTACCAGAACCTGGAGTGTAGATACAAATGCCATTAATCATGTCTGTAATTCATTGCAGGGTTCCAGGAAACCCGACAACTAAATGAAAATAAAAACACCGTCCACATGGGCATTACTGTAAAAATAGCAGCTGTTGCAGTGGGAGAGGTTTATTCTCTAATAGGAATAAAAAATGGATTATTAGAAATTGTCTTTACATACTAAATTTAGAAAGAACCTGATTTCAGTTTCTAAACTATTATAGAATAGATATTGTGTCTATTTTGATAACAAAGTTGTTATCAAGAAAAATAGGGAAGTTATCTATTCTGGTATGTTGGTTGACAATTTATAATCCAATAACTCCCACGATGCAACAAATGGAAATTAGTAACACATCTTCTAACTTTAAGAGAAAGCAACCTTCGGAAATGAACCAATTATATCTTTGGCATCTAAAGCTAGGTTATATTAACTTAAGTAGGATTCATTGGTAGCTGATGAACTTTTGGGTTCATTAGTAGTGGAAATCTTTCCAACCTGCGAGTCTTACTTGGAAGGAAAAATAACCAAGAAGCTTTTAAGTCTAAGGGGTATGGAGCCAAAGATATGTTGGAGTTGGTTCATTCTGATTTGTGTGATCCTATGACTATCCAGACAAGAGGTAGTATCGAATATTTCATCTATTTTATAGATAACTATTCAAGATACAAATACATTTACTTAATGTGCCGCAAGACTAAGTACTTTGATTAGTTCAAAGAGTATAAGGCTGATGCGGAGAAACGTCAAAGTAAAAGTATCAAGACACTATGGTGAGATCGTAGTGGCAAGTACCTCTTGGGAGAATTTAGGAGTCACTTATCAAAAGTAGGGATTCAATCTAAACTAACTGCACCTAGTACACCCCTACAGAATGGTGTAGAAAAAGGAAGGTATAGGACTCTTATGGAAATAAGTAGATTGATGATGAGTTATTTGGAAAATTACCAAATTCATTTTAAGGATATACTTTGGAAACAGAAGTGAACATAGTACCTTCCAAAGTCAGAACTCTCTACTCATATAGAATTGCTAAATAGGCATAAGCCTATTTTGAAGCATATTCAGATTCGGGTAGTCCAGCACATATGCTGAAGAGAGACAATGATAAGTTGGACAGGAATTCACTTGTTTGTAAGTTATCCTAGAGAAATGAAAGTAAGTTTATAGTCTTAAAAATCAGAAGGTCATTGTTAGCATCAATGATCGATTTTTAGAAAAGGACTATGTAATAAACCATAAGCCCATAAGTAAATTTGTTCTTAAAGAAATTATAAAGGACATGTCTAATCTAGTACCAACTGTACAAGATGAAATATCACAAGAAACTGCAACACGTATCACAATTGATACACAATTATAGACAGTACATCATCGTAGTGGGAGGGTTGTCAAACAACCAAAATGATTCATGTTTTGGGAAAGTTTTTGGACTTGATCCCAAATGAACATGAGTCTGATCCCGGAAATATGATGAAGCACTCCAAAATAAAGATGCAGCATCTTGGCAAAGAGCAATGAATACAGAATTAGAATATAAGTATTCTAATCAAATCTGGAAGCTTGTAGAACCACCAGATGGTGTAAAAGCCATTGGGTGAAAATATGTCTACAATAGGAAAAGATGGATAGATAGGAAGGTGGAAACTTTCAAAGAAAGGCTTGATGAAAAAGGAAACTTTTTCACTGGTAGTCATGCTTAAGTCTATCCGGATTCTTTTATCTATTTAGCAAGTGGATGTCAAGACAGCATTCCTTAATGGAAGTCTTGAAGAAAGCATCCATACAAAACAACCAGGTTCATTGCAAAGGGCAAAGAGCATTTTGTGTGCAAGCTCAATCAGTCTATGAACTGAGGCAAAGCTTCAAGGTCTTGAAACATCCGGTTTATCAAAGTAATCCAGACCTGTGGATTTATTTAGTAACCCGATAAGTCTTGTGTATACAAAAAGTGTGATAGAAACGCGGTGGTATTTCTTGTACTATACGTAGATAACATTTTTGGTAGTTGGAAACAATATCAAAATGTTGTCAGAAGTAAGGGTATGGTTGTCCAAACAAATCGATATGAAGGACTTGGGAGAATGAATATATTCTTGGGATCAAAGTAATAAGGGATCGCAAGAAAAGAATATTGTATTTATCTCAAGCTTCATATATCGAAAAGAATCCTTGCTCGTTTTAAGCATGCAAAACTCCAAGAAAAGTTTCTTACCTTTTTAGCATGGAGTAACTTTATCTAAAGAAATGTCTCCGTAGACATCAAAGGAGATAGAGGATATGAAGGCAGTTCTTTATGCTTCGGCTGTCGGAAGCCTAATGTATGCTATGCACGAGATCAGAAATCTGTTTTGCGAAGGGCATAGTTAGCAGAAATCAAAGTAATCCTAGACAAGGACATTGGATTATAGTAAAGCATATATTGAAGTACCTTAGAGGCACTAGAGATTATATGCTATCTTACAAGGCAGTTAATTTGGTCCCTGTGGGTTGCACGGATTTTGACTTCGAATCAGATTGGGACAATAATAAGTCAACCTCGGGGTTTTGTGTTTATTTTAGGAGGTAAAGTCATAACTATGGAAGAGTGATAAGCATAGGTGCTTTTCGGACTCCACCATAGAAGCTGAGCATATGGCAAACATTTGAGGTAGTCATAAAAGCTGAATGACTCAATAACCTCAAGATAGACTTAGATATGATTTCTGGTTTGTCCAAAGATTATTACAATTTATTGTAATAATAGTGGTGCAGTAGCAAACTCGAAGAAACCATGAGTCTATAAGGCAAGTAAACACAATAGAGCGCAAGTACCACCCAATACGAGAAATCGTATAAAAGAGGACAAGTTGTTGCCACCTAGATTGCATCAGGAGATGACCTATAGATCCTTTCACTAAGGTCCTTAAGGCAAGAGCTTTTGATGGGCATGATGAAGGGTTGGGAATCAGATGTATGGTAGCAGATGTGGCAGCTTAGTCTTTTAGTATAAGTGGGAGATTGTTAGGATGTATACTAAAAGCCTAGCTTTTGGTATAAACATTTATCTAGAAATAAGAATCACATTGGTCAAATGTCTACATTTACGATAAATGTAGTTGCTCAATTAATTTATATTGTAGATAACATGGTGTGTGGTGTCACACACAGAAGATCATGCTATCTGTTCCTTATAAATTATAAACAGTAGCTCACGACCAAGATGGAAAGGAACAACCCATTGAAAGATCGTAGTGTAATTAGGTATTAGTTTATCTTAACTATATAATTACACTAGTACACTTAGAGTGTATTGAGTAGGACCATTTGAGGTTGTTTCTTTTATACTGACTTTATAAAGGAACAAAGACCTCAGTTATTATGGAAGTGTGTGCTCTTAATCCTAATATAATAATAAGCACATATATTTGATATTTATTTCTTTAATTTATCAATGGGTGAGATTTAGTTCGATAAATCAATAAGCCCGATAAGTTGGGAAATGATATCACTTATAGTGTGTGTTATTGATTATAGAAGGAAACTGTGTCCTAGTAATCTAGGTTGAGAATATCTCCAAGAGGAGCTCATAAGGATTGTCATGTTAAACCCTGCAGGTGGACTTAGTCCGACATGACGATAAGGTTGAGTGGTACTACTCTTGGACTAAGATATTAATTAAATGAGTTGTCAGTAACTCACTTAATTAGTGGACATTCGACATCTTAAACACAGGGAGACTGACACACTCATAATAAGAAGGAGCCCAAAATATAATTTGGGATTGGTGCGGTAGTTCAATAATAGTTCTCTAGTGGAATGAATTATTATTGATAAAATTAAGTTGTGTGTTCGGGGCGAACACGGGATGCTTAATTTTATCGGGAGACCAAAACCAATTCCTCCTCTCGGTCCCTATCGTAGCCTCTTAATTATAGAGTACTATACCCACCTATACCCACCTTCTTACCCATCCCATAGGGGCCGGCCAGGCTATCTTGGAGACCAAGCAAGGGCCGGCCAAAGTTTGGTTCATGGGTGCTTCAAGGTGGCCGGCCCTAGCTTGGGTTCAAGCTTGGTGTGGCCGGCCCAAATTAAAATAAAAGGATTTTTATTTTTATAATTTTTCTTATGTAGATAGCATGATTTAAAAGTGAGTTTAAAAATTTAAATCTTTCCTTTTATAAGATTCTACAAAAGATTAAGAGAAGAACTAAATCTCTTTCCTTATTTGTAGATTAAAAGGTTAATTTTAATTTTGGTAAAAACTTTCCTTTTAACCATGTTCATGATTTAAAAGAAAGTTTAAAATTAATAATTCTCTTTTATTAGTGTCTACAAAAGATTAAGAAAAGATTTGATATCTTTCCTTATTTGTAGATTGAAAGGAGATTTTAATTTTTAGAACTTTCCGGAAATTATCCACATGTTTAAAGAAAGATTTAATTTATAAAATTTCCTTTTTATTAACCAATCATGAAGGGATAAAATTATTGTAGAATTTTTTTATAAAATTTCCGGAAGTAAATAAGGAAGTTTTAATTTGTGTTTAAAATTTTTATTTGCTTGGAGATTTGGTGTGGCCGGCCATTATAATAATGAGAAGAAAAATTATTTTTAATAAAATAAATTTTTCCTTTTCATGGCAAAAGAATTAAGGAAGTTTTTATTAAAATTTCCTTATTTGCCAAGACCAAGGATTATAAAAGAGGAGGTGGAGGAACCTTCATGGGTGAACAACCTCTATTCTTTTCCTCCCTCTCTTCTTTGGTTTTGGTGGCCGACCCTATTTCTCTCCTCTCCTCTTGTTGGACGAAACCTATCTTCTTAGTGGAGCTCTTGTTTGTGGCCGGATCAAGGAAGGAGAAGAAGAAGAGAAAGCAAGCCTCGTCTCTAGCATCCCTTGGAGCATTGGTGGTGGCCGAAATTCTTCATCCTTGAAGAAATTTATGTGGCCGAAATCTAGAAGAAAGAAGGAAGGTGGAAAGGTGGTTCTCATCTCGGAAGATCGTTGCCCACACAACGTCCGAGGTTAGAAGAGGAATACGGTAGAAGATCAAGAGGTCTTTGTCTTCAAAAGAAAGGTATAACTAGTAATGTTTTTCCGCATCATGCTAGTTTTATTTCTTTGTAAAAATACCAAATACAAGAGACATGCGATTCTAGTATTTCGAATTTGTTTTCGATGTTGTGTTCTTTTGTTTTTTTCTTTTCCTTGTGATTTGATTGTTCTTTTCGGTTGACCTAAAGTTATTTAAGGAAATTAAATATTAGCTTTCCTTAAAAGGCTTTGTCTAGTCGGTGGTGGTTGCTCCCATATCCAAGAAGGCCATGTGCCTCGCCACGTCAGTACTGGAAGCCAATTTTGGAAATTAATATTTAATAGAATTAATAACCTAAGTGACTTGGATCGAAAGTGTTAAGTTCCACAGGAGATCCAAGTCTAAACCTAAAAGAACAAATAAATTAAACTTAGGATCAAACGTGTTAAGTTCCGCAGGCGATCCGAGTTTAATTTAAGAGAACACATGGTAGCTAGGAAAAGGTTCAGACCTTTGTACAAAATTTTTGTACAGTGGAACCATTAGGTTTTCCGAGTAGCAACCAACAGTGCATGCAGGAACTCTTTCCATGGAAATAGGAGACACAGTGGTTCGGTTTAGCATTTTTTAGGCTATGAAGCATCCAAGAGAGGATCATTCTATTCTTAGCTTGGACATCTCAGAGGAGCTGGATGGCATGGATTTCTTGTCAGATATTGATTCAGAGTCAGATATTTCTAATTTTGGTCAAGAGAATGAATTTTTTGCATTGTTGGAGGATGTTTTAGATATGGGAGCAGATGTTAGTTCAAGTGAATGCGTAGGGGATTTCTTAGAAGAAGCTCTACCCCTAGGATCACCTTCGGTTGACCAGACACAGGAGGAGTTGAAGCCATTACCTCAGCATTTGAAGTATGCCTATTTAGGAGAGAATCAGCAGCTACCTGTCATTATAGCTCAGAATTTGAAACCTGATCAGGAGGAAAGATTGTTAGAGATTCTAAGACAGCATAGGAAGACCATTGGATGGACTCTGGCAAATATTCTTGGGATCAGTGCTTCTATTTACATGCACAGGATTTATTTGGAGGAGGATGTGAAGCCAGTGAGACAGCCACAGAGACGACTGAACCCTTTGATCTTGGATGTGGTAAAGAAAGAGGTGACTAGACTCTTACAGGCAGACATTATTTATCCGATTTCTGACAGTAAATGGGTAAGTCCTATCCATGTGATTCCGAAGAAGTCAGGGGTGACGGTGGTAGCTAATGAAGAGAATGAACTGGTGCCCATGAGAGTAAAGAATTCTTGGAGAGTATGTGTGGACTACAGGAAGCTAAACCAAGCAAGTCGAAAGGACCATTATCCTCTGCCTTTTATTGATCAGATGTTGGAGAGACCGCAGGTAAATCACATTATTGCTTCCTTGATGGTTACACTGGTTATTTTCATATTTGCATCGATCCAGAGGACCAGGAGAAGACTACTTTCACCTGCCCTTTCGGTACATTCGCATATTGTCGGATGCCATTTGGACTGTGCAACGCTCCAGGTACTTTTCAGCGATGCATGGCGAGTATTTTCGGTGATTTGTTGGAGCATTGTATGGAAGTATTCATGGATGATTTTTCTATTTATGACTCATCTTTTGATGCATGTTTGGAAAACTTGTCTCGAGTTTTGAGTAGATGTATCGACACGGATTTGGTTTTAAATTTTGAAAAGTGTCATTTTATGGTAGAGCATGGCATTGCTTTAGGTCATATAGTCTCTAGGAAGGCCATTGAAGTAGATCCTGCTAAAGTTAGCGCTATATCTTCTTTATCTTACCCCACATGCGTGCGGGATGTTCGAGCTTTTCTTGGCCATGCAGGATTTTACAGGAGATTTTTAGGGACTTCAGTAAGATTGCTCTGCCATTATCTCAGTTGCTTCAGAAGGATGTTTTGTTTCATTTTGATCAGAGGTGTATAGAGGCTTTTGACAGATTGAAGGAGGCTCTTACTTCAGCACCTATTATCAGACCCCAGACTGGTCCTTACCTTTTGAGTTGATGTGTGACGCTTCAGACTTTGCAGTAGGAGCTGTTCTTGCACAGAGAGTGGATGGAGCACCACATGTTATTTGCTACGCTTCCAAGACCTTAGACTCAGCTCAAGAAAACTACACCACGATAGAAAAAGAGCTTCTTTGTATTGTTTTTACTTTAGATAAGTTCAGATCATATTTACTTTGTTCTCATGTGGTTGTGTTTTCTGATCATGCAGCTTTGAAATATCTCGTCAAGAAACCTGATGCAAAGGCTAGGTTAATCAGATGGATGCTTCTGCTTCAAGAATTCGACGTAGAGATACGTGATAGGAGCGGGAAGGAGAACTTGGTTACAGATCACTTGAGCAGGATTGAAGGAGACTTAGATCGTACGACTATTGATGATGATTTCAGGGATGAACAGCTTTTACAGCTGCATGGTGAGTCACCATGGTATGCGGATCTAGTTAATTTCTTGGTAGCACATGTTTATCCCAAACAATTTTCAAAAGCTCAAAAAGATAAATTGAAAGGTGATTCAAAATTATATGTTTGGGATGATCCTTATCTGTGGAAGTTTTGTAGCGATCAGATCATTAGGAGATGCATATCTGACTATGAGTTTCAGTTTGTACTCACTTTTTGTCATTCTTCTGAGTGTGGAGAACATTTGGGACCATAAAGAATTTCTAGGAAAGTATTAGAATGTGGTTTGTACTGGCCTACCATTTTTCGTGATGTTTATGCTTTTTATAGATCATGTGATTGGTATCAACGAACTAGAAACATAGGACTTAGAAATGAAATGCCTCAACGATTCATTTTATTTTGTGATATTTTTTATGTTTGGGGTATTGACTTTATGGGTCAATTTCCTGTCTCTTTCGGATTTGCATATATTTTGTTGGCAGTTGATTATGTTTCAAAATGGGTGGAGGTCATTCCCACTCGGACTAATGACTCTTCTATTGTTGTTAGCTTTGTCAGGTCTCACATATTCTGCAGGTTTGGAGTACCCAGGGCGATCATAAGTGATCAAGGGTCTCATTTTTGTAACCCTCGATCACTTATGATCTAGAAAACTGCAGAATATGTGAGAAACCCTCGACAAACCCTGGTAACCAGAATACCCTGCTCTGTCGGTCCCTACTCCTCAAGATCTAACTCAGAGAAACCCTGAATCAAGTCCGTGACTGAAGTCCGGTGGCAAGCCAAAGTCCCTCTGGACTTCCTGCTGTGTGCATCGGCAACCACATTAGCTTTACCCGGGTGGTAGCTAATGGTATAATCGTAGTCCTTCAGGAACTCCATCCATCTCCTCTGTCGGAGATTAAGCTCCTTCTGGGTAAAAATGTATTTGAGACTCTTATGATCTATGAGAATCTCAAATGTGATACCGTATAAATGATGTCGCCAAAGCTTCAGAGCAAAAATGATGGCAGCTAACTCCAAGTCATGAACTGGGTAGTTCTTCTCATGCTCCTTCAGCTGACGAGAAGCATAAGAGACTACTCTGCCGTGCTGCATCAGAACAGCACCCAAACTCTGCAGAGATGCGTCGGTGTAAAGTACAAATTCATCCTCTGCAGAAGGTAAAACCAAAACTGGAGCCGACACTAATCTCCGCTTCAGCTCCTGAAAGCTGGTCTCGCAATCCTCTGTCCACGTAAACTTCACGTCTTTCCTGGTAAGGCGTGTCAGCGGCATAGCAATACGTGAGAAACCCTCGACAAAACGTCGGTAATATCCGGCCAATCCCAGAAAACTACGGATCTCCTGAACTGACTTCGGCTGCTCCCAACTGGTGACAGCCTCGATCTTCTGAGGATCAACTGAAATACCTCTGCTAGAAACCACGTGTCCCAGAAAACCGACTGAAGATAGCCAGAATGCACACTTGCTGAACTTCGCGTACAGCTGATGTCGACGAAGAATCTCCAAAACTGTACGAAGATGCTATGCATGCTCCTCCTCGGAACGAGAATAGACCAATATGTCATCAATGAAAACGATAACAAACTGATCCAGATACTCCAGAAAAATGCGGTTCATCAAGTCCATAAACACCGCTGGAGCATTGGTAAGCCCAAATGACATTACCAAAAACTCATAATGACCGTATCTCGTACGGAAAGCTGTCTTCTGGATATATGAGTCTCTGACCCTCAACTGATGATATCCGGATCGCAGATCAATCTTAGAATACACTGATGTGCCTCTGAGCTGATCAAACAAATCCTCAATCCGTGGTAAAGGATATTTATTTCTGACGGTCACTGCATTCGGCTGTCTGTAGTCAATACATAACCTCATAGTCCCGTCCTTTTTCTTGACAAATAATATCGGAGAACCCCATGGAGAAACACTAGGGCGTATGAATCCCCTGTCTAAAAGCTCCTGGAGTTGAACCTTCAGCTCGTTCAACTCTTTTGGTGCCATACGATACGGAGCTTTCGATGTCGGCGCGGTTCCCGGAATCAACTCAATAGCGAACTCCACTGGCCTTCTGGGAGGCAAACCAGGTAGCTCCTCTGGAAATACATCTGGATACTCCCGGACTACAGGAACGTCGGAGAGCTGCAAACTACTGCTGTCGTCAGTACTAATCAGAGATAATAGAAAACCATGACATCCGTGAGACAGCAGCTTCTGCGCCTGAATCGCCGAAATAATCGAGATGTCGTCATCTCTGATGCCAGTGAAACTCCACGAGGGTTGGTTCAGAGGTTGGAAAGTGACCACCCTCGTCTGGCAATCAACGGTAGCATGATATACTGACAGTCAATCCATGCCAACAATGATTATCAAACTCGACCATCTCCAATACTAGAAGATCTACCGTAAGTATCATGTTGCCAAAGTCTAACGGACAACCTTTGATCTCTTGGGTGACGTCTAAAGTATCACCGGACGGTAGGGAGACAGTCAATCGCTGCAGTCTAACAGTAGGTAATCTACCAATCTCCCGCATAAAGGTACGGGATATAAAAGAATGCGAGCTACCAGTATCAATCAATATATCAGCGGAAAATGCATAAATGGAAATCATACCGCGGAAAACGGATCCGTCGGCTCGCTGCGCATCCTCTCTGGTAATCGCATGAACACGTCCAGTCTCTGGCGGAGGAGGAGGTGGTAACGCTGCCAGCGGCTGCTGCGGCTGGGCAGAAGCCTGCCACTGAGGCGGTGCTGGATAATGTGCCAGAGGAGACTGAGAGGACGGTGACTGATACTGTGCCGATGACTGGGACTGAGTCTGGTACTGGCCTAGAGGCTGAGGCTGCATCTGATACTGCCCCTGCGTTGGATAATAAGGTCCTGGAATAGAACTCTGGGGTGCTATGGAAGCACTGGAGTACTCCTGTCCAAGCATGCCAAATGCTGCTGCTGCAGGTGAAACTGTCCCCTGCTGACGATGTGAAGACTGGGCTTTCTGCCCTCCTCGATATGCCCCTGACTGACTAGACTGTCCCCTCTGACCTGACCCTCCGGAAGCCGTGTGCTGAGCCTTCAGCTGACAATCTCGGCTCTGGTGCCCAGGCAGTTTGCAATAAAAGCAAACTGGCTGTCCCAGAGAGCAAGCTGGGGTAAGGTGATCTCTGGATCCACATCGGAAACAGTGAGTATCGCTGGAAGGTGGTTGCCGGTTCTGCTGAGAAAACCGGGAACGTCCTGAAGAAGACCGCCCTGACTTCTGAGGCCTACGAGATACCCCAGAAGTACCCTGACCTGACCGACTGCGACTACTCTGCTGCTGTCCTGTCGCCAGTGTCTGCTGGATCTGTCCGGATGTCTGACCTATATGCTTCCTCTTCCTTTCCGGAAATGCTCTCTGCTGAGCTAACTCTATCATCAAAGCTCGATCCAGTGCATCTGAGTAAGATACGATCCCTAAACCGGCAAGCCTTACCTGTAGATAGCCATCCAGTCCCTGTATAAACTGCATCATGAGAGATCTGTCCTCCGCAACTAACTCTGGACAAAACTTAGCCAACCGGTTGAATTCAGTATTATACTCTGTCACCGTGCGATTGTTCTGACGCAGACTCATGAAATCCTGTCGGCGAGCCATCTGATATGATAGTGGGAAGAAACGGCTCTCAAAAGCCTCTCTGAACCTGGCCCAAGTAACGTTCCGCTCGTCGATGATAGAACGCTGTGTAATCCACCAGGCGTTAGCCTCATCCCGTAAATGGAAAGCAGCCAGCTCTGCTTTCTCCCACTCGGAGCAAGCCATGTAGAAGAAGGTCTGCTCCATCGTCTCTATCCATGACAGGGTCATACCCGGATCAAGGTCTCCTCGGAAAAGAGTGAATCGAGTCTTCATCGACTCAGCCAATGCTGAAATCCTAGCTCGTGCTACGACAATATCAGTGAGCTGTGTCAGGACGGCTGCAGGAACTGGCGGAACCACTGGAACTGGTGCTACAAATGGTACCGCGGAATAAACCGGAGGAGGTACTCTCGGTGCTGCTGAATAAACTGGAGCATAAGTCGTCGGTGGTACTGCCGGGTGAACAAAAGTGGCTGCTACTGCAGGCACTGGGGGCACAGGTGCCACTGGTGTCGGGTACACTGTAGGTCCAGGTGGCGGTGGTACCGAATACACTGTAGGTTGCGCTGGACCAGATATCGGGAACGCCAATGGTACCTCTGATGGTACCGGAACTACAATAGGGATAGGTACACTCAGCGTAACCGAGGTAGGTACCTCTATAGGAGCCGTCGGGGTCTGAGAGCCTGACGCGCCCGCAGTATGCTGAGTCTGTCCCTGACTGACAGGCTCATCATCAGTAGGCATCTCTGGCATATCCAGAGATCCCGTGGTCCTCGCACGTGGTCGTCTAGCACCACGTCTCGCCGCAATACGCGTAGACCTCCTCATATCTGTTAAATTATATTACAGATATTACTACCAATATAACAATCATAAAATAAACATCATACCTATTTACTATCTGGAGATGTTCCGTCGATGTCCAGTCCCCAATTTGACCTCAAAATTCTGAACGAGAAAATCGTCGGAAATCCATATAAATCCAAAACGGAAATCCGAATATAACCACAATAGAAATCCATATAAATCCAAAATAAATGCCCAGTTTGACTCGCAAACCTGGCTCTGATACCACTAAATTGTCACACCCCAAAGGAGTCCCTGTCCGAGAAAATTTCGGCAGCATCTCCCCTATACGGTGGACAATCTGAGACTTTTCTACATCCTCATATACCTCAGCCACAGGCGGCTGGAATAATAAAAACAATAAAATACAACCACACATACATCCACGCAGTTTATATATAAGTACACAGATCAGTAATATCATGACTCGAAAATAACCCTACTCCACTACACCCGTAAAGCTCAAATCCGACAATAAAACCAACTTACCTCTTCTGCCATCTAAGCAGGCATGTAGTAAAAGCAAATCCAAAATCAAATCCATCGACATCACAAAATCCATACAATGTCCAAGTATCAACAAACAAGAACAGAATCTAAAACAAATTTAGCATAGTCTATGTAAGAAAAACCAAAAGTCCAATAATATATCCTCGAGGTCTGCAGGGGACTAGCGACTGGAACTCTCTCCCGACAGCATCAACCTGAAAAATAACAACAATGGAGGCGGGGTGAGTCCAACACTCAGCAGGTACAACTGATATACAAAGTAAGGAAATAACACCTAGCACTAATCATGCGTACAGTCTCCTGATGTAATAAAGGTAAATGCATACTGAAGTAAACAGGAGAATACTGTACTAACCAGGACACTATAAGGTCAACTAATATCAAAGTAGGGAAATGTCAAACATAGGTATCCAAACAATATGCAGCATATAAATGCAGCAAACACAAACACAAGCAATAAATGCATCATGCATATGATGCCAATGATGCGTCCTGGTCACCCCTGACGCCAGTCAATCATCTCACACAATAGTGAGGCCGAGTGGGTAGGGCTGTGACAACCGTGCACTCTGTCGTCACTACTCCTGATGAGTGACCGAGTGGACGGGATGCTGTCGGAGTACACCTATCCTCCTACCCCAAATCATAAATGGGGGAGCACAATGCTCTCAACTCCTGGTACACGATGACGGGGAGGAATCCCTGCCGGATAACACGTTGTGTCACACTACCCATGAGCGGACCAACGTGCCTAACAGAGTCCCTGCTGCAACACACTCTGCCTGAATCGACCACTAACCCATGAGTGATGGTGTGTGCAGATCCATGTAACTGGCGATGTGCTCTACAATAATGGAGCGGACTATCGCACAGCATGCAATCATGCAAATGGTGAATGGCACTAACCACAAAATATCCTGACCTAATCCATGTGTATATAAAAGTGCACCATAGGTCAACGAATCAAATCAAATCAAAGGTACACAGAAGGTATAAAAAAACTAGGTCTTGAATATGGTGAAGCATGGTATATCACTACCCCTATAAGCATGTATCAACAGGTAAGGAATACATGAGATGCAAAACAAACAATCAATCAATCATGTAACAATTATTGGGTAGTGATTAACCAGAATAAATAAGAACATAATTAATGCAACTTGTTATATTCACTACTATGTATATCAAATGACATAAGTCAAAAGTACCCGCCTCCAAAAGAAATGGTCCAATCAATCCAAATCCGGACGTCGAGAAACTCGTCTCGCGTCAAAATCCTGTAATACCAATACACAGATATTTTATTTAGCTAAAAATTCAAATGAATTGCTAAATAAAATTCCCAACACAATTTAGGACAAAACCCTAAGTCATAATCATTAACCTACCTAATTAAACACATATAATTTAGTTACTCAACATGTATCAAATAACTAACTCAAACTCCTAATTCAATTAGGAAAACCCTAATTATCTATCAACCTTAATTGATCATCGATTAACTTATCCACATCAAGACCTAAATCCACAAACATTAAACCCAAAAACCTTACCTCACTTCTCACAGCAAGAAAGTTGCTGGAAATTATGGCTGCTGGACCCAAGATCAATCCGCAACAAAGCAAACCCTACAGGAAACCTTTCCCTCTGCTCGGATCAGATTGCGATACACAAATCACCAAATCAAGAAATCCTAATTATATAACACAAGTTCTTACCTCCCAAAATCACCAAAAACTCGGCTGAACCTGGTGGTCGGCGGCAGTGTGGTACCAAGACAGCGACACCAGGAAACTAGGGCAGAGGAGAAGAGAGGAAAATGAGGCTCGGCAGAACCCAGGGCCGAAGAATGGACGGTGGTCGGCGCTAGAGCTCGGGTGCCGGCACAGAGAAGCGACTGAGAGGAGTCAGTGGTGTCGGCGGAGATGCTAGGGCACTGGGGTGTGAGGCAGTGCTCCGTGCGTCGCCGGTGGCAGTGCGGCTCAGCGCTAGGGCACGGGAGAAGGGTCAGCGAAGCAATCTCGGCGGTGGCACAACCCAATCTAGGGAACGGCTGACGCTGCTCCGGTCCAGAGAGGGCAGCGGCGTCGGCAGGGCTTTGGTGCACTCGGGGAAGAAGGAAATGAAGAGGAGTAGCGGCGCCGGAGGAAATAAACCGAAGACGCTCGTGCGGTTAGGGCAGGGGGAAGGAGTCGCGCGGGAGAGAAAGGAAATAGTGAGAAGAATTCGGCGAAAACAAAAGAAAAAGAAAAGGAAAAGAATATAAATAAATTCAACTTTTCCTCGTTAAAATGGGGTAACCTAAACAGGCTTTTCCGGAATCTCGTTTTATCCCCGTAAACTCGTCCATACGAGCTCCGAAAAATTCCAAAAAAATTGCCAAAAATTCTGAAAAAATCTCTTATTAATATTCGCCTATTTCCCAGTATTTTACAGTGTGGCGCCCGATTTCCCCCCTCTATTTAAAGGTTTCTTCTTCATTTCAAAGGGGATCTTCTCCCTTTTGGGGGGAATTCAAGATTTGGGCGTTCCTCCACCTTCTTGGAGGGATTCCGGCGATTCTAAGGGCGGATCTTCAACATTTCGACTCCGGTGAGCGAGGATTGGATCCGAAGACAGTCTTCATCGTAGATAAGCTTTTCTTCCCTATCTTTCTTGGATTTGGGATCAAGATATTTGTCTTTTCTTCTTCTTTTGGATTCTTCCCTTGTTCTATAGATTAGATCTCTTGTTCTAGGATGGAGGGAGTATTTGTAATGAATATTTGATGTAAACTCTTGTGGATTTGCCAACATTTCTGTTTTTATGATTTTGCCCTGTTTGTATCTATTCTTTCTTGTGTGGATTGTTGTGATTAGGTTTTAATTATCATGCTTGATTGAATGTTTGAATATCTTGTGGATTTTGTAGAGGTAATTCCTCATTCGATTTTCTGAGGGATGTTCGTGACAGAAACATGCCCGTGTAAGGACGTTTAAGGGGTAATCTTGAAGGGAAAATTAGGTATTTCAAGAGGGTAGGATAGATTGTATGCATTAATCTTTATATCTAATGAGGTTGAGAAGTAGTGATTTCTATGTTGATTTTTCGAGGGACGCATGTGACAGGCAAGCCCGTGTAAGGACAACATAGGGTTCATTCCTAATTGATCACATTTAGATATATTTCAGTCCTAGGCCGGTTGTCTATTGCAAGAGGGATCCGTCAACCTTCTACAAATGATGGACAATTGAGAAATAAGATTTAGTAGATCATTACATTGAATAACATTACAAAGAAACCAAAACTCCTAGAACATACCTTTATCATTGCCCTTATTCTTGTTTCTTATTCTTTTATTTCTTTGTTTACATTTCATAGTTTTACTTTACACTTGTCAACCCATTGAGTAGGTGTTTAGCTAACTCGCTTTGAGACATCTTTAGTGCTTATTCCAGTCCTTGTGGATTCGATATCTTTTATTATTACTTGTGACATATCCGTACACTTGCGGAGGTCAACAAGTTTTTTGCGCCGTTACTGGAGACTGCGCTATAACATTAGGGATTTTCAATTGAGTTAGACTAGACATAACTTTTCTTTTCATTTGCATAGTTGTAACTAATTGTTAGGATTCTATTTTCATAAGTTTTTCCTTTCTAGTATAACATTCTTGTCAATTCCTTTTGTTGTAACTCTGATTCTGCATATTGATTCTAATATTCTTGTCTAACTTTTCTCTGTTTTCTTTTGATTTAGTCTCTTTCTTTCTTTTTCTTTTGTAAACATATCTTGCTATCTTGTTCTTGTGTATGTGAAGATCTAACTTTGCAGGAGAATTTCTTCCTCTAGACCCCGAGATAGACAGAACATTTCATAGAAGAAAAATTATGCAAAGACAACAAGAAAAACAAGAACATTCTATCATGGCGAATAGACCACTAAAGGATTATGCAGCACCTTATGCTAGGGGTTTTCGATCTAGTATTTCAAGGCCTTCAGTTGAAGCAAATAATTTTGAGATCAAACCTGCAATTATATCTATGGTGCAGCAAAATCAATTTGGAGGAGGACCGCATGAAGACCCGAATCAACATTTGGAAGTCTTCTATGAAATATGCGGCACAATGAAAATGAATGATGTTCCTTCAGAGGCAGTGCGCCTACTATTATTTGGGTTTTCTTTGAGAGATAGAGCCAAGCAATGGCTGAATTCTTTGGCTCCAAATAGCATCACCACATGGGAGCAATGTAAGCAACAATTCCTCGACAAATTCTATCCTCCAAGTAAAACAGCTCATATGAGGAATCTTATTGCAAGCTTCAAGCAAGCGGACTTTGAATCTTTATTTGAAGCTTGGGATAGATACAATAGTATGCTTAGACAATGCCCACACCATGGTTTGGAAAGGTGGTTAGTGCTACATACATTTTATAACAACATTAATTATCATACAAAAGTGTCCCTTGATTCAGCTGTTGGAGGGGCACTTATGAATAAGAGCTTGGATGAAGCCGAGGAGATAATTGAAAGTGTAGCGCAAAACCACCATCAATGGGATAATGAGAGAAGTGGTGGCTATTCTTGTATGAACCCAACAACAAAAGCATCAGGAAAATTTGATGTTGATGCAGTGACTTTATTGGCTGTAAAACTGGATGCTCTTACAAAAAGGTTTGAGAATATGGGAGCTATTTCAAATACGGTCAATGTCGTCGTTTCTTCTTATGAAGTATGTGGAAGTTCTGAACATTCAAATGACTCATGTCCATTAGGAGCTATTACTGCACAAATCAATAAATTAGAGCAATGTGATACAATCATGGGTTTCAATCAAAGGCAGAACAACCCATACTCAAATATCTACAACCCTGGATGGAAAAGTCATCCAAATTTTTTCTATAGAAACAATCAAGATCAAGGACCATCTATGGGGGTAAGACCTAATTTTCAGTCCGAGCAGCAAAATTTTCAGTAACAATCTTCTCAAGGCTTTCCTACGTCTCAAATTGAAAAGATGTTTGAAGAAATTATGTCCACTTAGAATGAAATGAAACAAGACATTTTAAAGCTCACTCAGAAAATGGATAATTCTGATAGACATCAAAAGATCTTGAAAAGTCAAATTGCCCAACTAGTTTCCTCATCTTCTTGAGTACCAGGACAATTTCCTGGCAAGCCTGATGTCAATTCCATGAAGCACTACAACATAATTGAGCTTAGGAGCGGATGGACCTTGGGAGATCCCTAAGTGACTGCTCCCAAAGGGATGCACACTGAAGAAGAGCTCTCTCCTCCAACACCAAATCATATTCAAGATAATGAGGAGAGTACCACTAAGGTTGAAGAGACTCTTCCACTTAACCATCAAAGTATAGCAGTCCCTTTTCCTCAAAGACTTATTATGTTAAAGAAGGATGAAGAGTTTGACAAATTTTTGGAGAAGGTAAAAGAAATATGTGTTCAAGTACCACTCATTGATGCAATCCTTCAAATGCCCAAGTTTGCCAAATTCCTGAAGGACATCATGTCAAATAAGAGAAGGAAAGGAGATATAGAGACCATTGCACTTACAGAGGAATGCAGTGCTCTTTTTGAATAGAACACTTCCCCAAAGTTGAAAGACCTTGGAAGCTTTCATATTCCTTGCAATATAGGAACTAAATTTATTGAGAAAACTTTTTGTGATTTGGGGGCAAGTGTTAGCCTCATTCCTTATTCCATTTGTAATAAATTAGGTCTCAAAAACTTTAAACTTACTACCATGGCACTACAACTTGCTGATCACTCCTGCAGGTACCTTATGGGTATCGTTGAAGATGTGCCGGTAGAAGTAGGTGGAAGTATAATTCCCACCGATTTTGTTGTGTTAGACATGGAGGACCTTAAAATCCCTATCATATTGGAAAGACCATTCCTTGCTACAGCAGGAACTATTATAGATGTTAAAAACCATAAACTATCTTTGGTGATTGGTAAGGAACGGTTGGAATATGATTTATCTAATGCCTCTAACCATGTCTCTTCTCTGTTGAATGCTTGTAGCAGGGCAAACATTTACAAATTGGAGGAATGGAATTTCCATCCTCATGGGAGACCACCAAACGAAGAGAATAATGTGGTGGAAGATGTTGGGAGGAGACCTCCCAATAAAAGTGACAAATATCTCTGCCCTCCAAGGGCAAGGAAAAGAGAGGAGTAATCAAGATTGGTCGAGCTAAAGACCTTAAACAAGTGCTTCTTGGGAGGCAACCCAAGGGTTCTTTTTAGTTAGTTTCATTCCATATTTCTATTGTTCATTAGTAGTGTTTTTACTTGGTTTTTGCTTTATTTTCAGGTTGAAATTTCACTTCCATGAGCTAGTCATGACTTCTTCATGGGCATGGAAGTGTTGGAAGAGCTAGAAAGGAGAAATTTCATCAAGTGGAGCAAAACAGAGCATGGTCGTGTGTTGTACACGGCCAGGCTTATGGAGCAGAGAAGAGAGATGCTTGGGTCGTGTCTACATGATACATCCGTGTGGAGTCTCTAGAGAAGAAAAGGTGCATGGTTGTGTTCCAGACACGGCCGTGTGAAGAATCCAGAGGAGGAAAACTTTTCGCCCGTGTCTCACACACGGTCGTGTGAAGGAAACAGTGCGGAAACATACACTAGTCGTGTAATCTGACACGGCCATGTGCTGATTCTAGAGAAGGAGGCTGGTGAGGTCGTGTCCTAGACATAGTCGTGCAAAGATTCCCGAGAAGGAGAAGGCAGGGGTCGTGTAGATCTACACGACCCATGTGGAGAAATCTTACTTGGCCGTGTCGCTTATACAGGACCAGATTCAGGTCGTGTCCCCCACACACCCTCCTCATCTCAACACTCTCTTCTCTCCAAAACTCCTTTCTTCTTTAACCTTTCTTTCAAGTCTTCTCAGATCTAGGTCTAAAACTCTTTCTTCTCCACAAACTTCACCTAGATCTAGATTCTTCTCTTCTCCTAGATCCAAGATCTCCACTTTCTTAACCTAAGATCTTGTTTTTCGAGATCTATTTCTTCAAGATCAAGTTTCTCCAACCCTAAATAGTACCCTTCCCCACTCAAGCTTGACAATATATCCAACCTATTGAAGAAACTTTGCAAGGGTGGTGGTGGATCTAGTGGTGGAGACAAAGGGAAAGAACCATCCAAAGACAAAGGGAAACAACCGGTGCAAGGCAAAGGAAAGAGGACCTCACGCAACGAAGGTAATGACAACGAATTCAATATTGTGTTTAGAAATGATGATAAAATAACTAGATTTGTAATTCTTCTCAATAGAAAGATCATGTGTACTAGGTATATGGACCCGACTGTTTTAGATATAATGGGAATTAGAGACGATATAGATTGGATGATTGGGTTCCTAGATTGGAGTGATATATTATACACACATCTACCTACTTATCCTCGCCTTGTTTTGGAGTTTCTAAGTTCACTAGATGTCCATTTTGCCAATGAGGATGATTATGTTGGCAAGATAACCTTTAGATTAATGAATCAAGAATTTCAATGGACATTTAGTGATTTCAACACTTGTTTTGGATTGTCTTTCGGTAGCTCTCGGAGGTTTGACTCTAGGTTTAATTGAAACAATTTTTGGAATTCTATCACCGGATTAGATCATCCCTATAAGCCCTCTAGAGCCAAGGCTTCTCACATGCAAAATCCTATTTTTAGATATTTGCATCGAGTTATGAGCAAAACTATTTTTAGTAGAGGGGAAAGTGATGGAGTCGTTAAGAAAGTAGAACTCTATGCTCTATGGGCTATGTTGCATAAGGTCGATTTTGATTCCGATTTTCATTTTCTGCAAACTTTAGTGAGAGTTGCGAGGGCATCTTCGGGATCAATAGTTCTTGGTGGGTTGATTACTCAAATAGCAATTAACTTAGAACTTGATTTAGATGGGTTGGAAGTTATTCATGGCAATGATATGATCGACATGGATGCATGTCTTACTATGAAAATGATTGTTCAAGATGAGAACGGTTTCGCATTTCCTAGGAGGAATGGTTTTCCTTTACCTCTTCCTTGTCCTAATCGAACTTCAATTCACAACCCAGCTAATTGGGTAATCACTGATATAGACCCCGAAAATGTCCCCTCCATATCCGGAGACACAGAGCCACACATTGAGCCCTCGACATCTGGATACCCGCAGCCTTCCGGACACTCGGATCCTGCTAGGCATTCTTTTGCCTATGGTATGGGTTCCTCCAGTTTTGACTTTTTTTATTTTCGTACTTCTCTAGAATCGCTTCATGAGAAGCATGATGCCCAATGAAGAATGTTGGAAGGTCGTTTTCTTTATCAGATAATCAGTTTAGAGAAGTACAAGAGCACTTTCGATTCACGAGGAATTTTCAAGGTCAAGTAGTTGAATTTGTCTAGGATTATGATACAGATCAAGCTAGAATGAGAGATTTTTTACAAAGCATGAGTGTCACTAGCCAACAAGTAGATGCTTTGTTTGAGTATTAAATAATCCTGAGCGAAACTCCTGGTTTCCCTAGCTTTCCCATTGGCCAACCACGTCGTAGGCATCCTTTTCCTCGTCCTCCTCCACCTCCTCTACCATATTGATTTCATCGGGACGATGAAAAGTTTAGGTCTGGGGAGGTGTTGAACCTGATTTTTCTTTTTGCATTCTAGTTTTCAGTTTTTGCTTGTTTTCTTCATGTTTAGTTTTTGCTTTGCATTTTATTTCGATTGTCTTGCTTAGATTGCTTGTTTTGATAGTCACTTGACTATCTTTTGAAATCTTGTGGCATACATCTTGAGAACATCAAAACTTCACTTATATGCTTTCTTGTCTTCAAGATTAAATGTTAGCACGTTCATTATATAGATTCATGATGTTTTAAGTGATGCTAGTAGTATGCTTAATGTACCTCTTTTCTCTATCTTGGGTAGCTAAGTATCTTATGGAGATGAGTTTTAGTTTTGGCATGATCTTAAGGATCTTATCTTCACTACACCTATACTTGATGCTTGAATGGTTGATATCGTGGAAATAGTCATGATTAATCTTGTTTGTTTAGTACTTGGTTTCCATGATGATTTCTCAAACTTTATTTTGGTTACTGGATGAGGCTCAACTCATGTAAGCTCATTTGAAAAAAAAAAATCAAAATATCCCAACATTTGTGCTAAAAGTACATTTGTGAATAAGATTTGCACAATGCAAATACTTATGAAAAAAAAGTGTGAAAAAAACAAAAAAAAAAGTGAATAGGGGATATAAAAAATAGTTGTCGTGAGTGGAATCTAGCTAGTCACCCCTTTGAGACCGAGTTAGGTTACTGGTGAAATGACTGCTTAGCTTTTCTTTAGATTGAGCACGCCTTTGAGACCTTGGGTTGATTGAGAAATATGAACCAAGTGTGTGGAAAGTAAGTGCCTATCACTGGAGTGTCTATCACCGGAAACACTAGGAATTCAAACTTGATGACGACTTGACTAGGACATAGATTGAAACTTGAAGAGTTTTGAGTTGTTTTATTTGCACTGTGCACAGGGTACTTATGCTTAAGACAAACTTAACTTGTTTTCATGATCATGCTTACTAATGAAACCTTTTGATAGAGTTAGGAGAATACATTAGGGATATGAGAGCATTGTAGAGCATATGAATTTAGATTGCAGCATTTTGCTTGAGGACAAGCAAAGGTTTAAGTCTGGGGGTGTGATGTGCGTAGATTGTATACACTTGTTTAGCATGTTTTGAAGCACATTCACATATTTTGCACATGCTTTGTCTACGTATTTTTATACTTCCAGCTTTCCTTTTTGCATATTTACTCTTTTTGTTTGGAGATATGCTTTTGTGCATTTTGTGTACACAGGAGTCAAATTTGGAGAAGATTTTAGCACTTGAACAAGGAAGGAAGGCACAAGCCTTATGAGCCACACGGCCTTGCCATGGGGGGTTGCCCAGGCTGTGTGTGGATCACTGCCCATATGACTGCAGCAGGAAAGGAAGCGGCCTTGGCCATGTGAACCTCACACGGCCGTGCCAAGATGGGAAGTCAGAGGAAGCCAGGTCGTGTACACTACACGACCATGCAAGCCCTTCAGAGCCGAAGAATGCCCTAGCCGTGTGCTATACACGACCTGTGCAATAATTCCAGAGGCCAAAGATGCCCTGGCCGTGTGCTTTACACGACCCGTGCAAGGTTTCCAGAGCCGGAGGCCGCGCAGGCCGTGTGGATCTACACGGCTGTGCAAGGGGTGCAGTGGCAGAGCCAGACATGGTCGTGTCTCACACACAGCTGTGTGAGACAGGCAGAGAGGGAAGTGAGCCTGGCCGTGTCCCACACACGACTAGGTCCTGGGACCGTGTGGTGCCCTATTTTCCCCCTCTATTTAAAGGTTTCTTCTTCATTTCAAAGGGGATCTTCTTCCTTTTGGGGGGGGGATTCAAGATTTGGGCATTCCTCCACCTTCTTGGAGGGATTACAGCGATTCTAAGGGTGGATCTTCAACGTTTTGACTCCGGGGAGCGAGGATTGGATCTGAAGACAGTCTTCATCGTAGATAAGCTTTTCTTCCCTATTTTTCTTGGATTTGGGATCAAGATGTTTGTCTTTTCTTCTTCTTTTGGATTCTTCCCTTATTCCATAGATTAGATCTCTTGTTCTAGGATGGAGAGAGTATTTGTAATGAATATTTGATGTAAAATCTTGTGGATTTGCCAATATTTCTATTTCTTTGATTTTACCCTATTTGTATCTATTCTTTCTTGTGTGGATTGTTGTGATTAGGCCGTAATTACAATACTTGATTGAATGTTTGAATATCTTGTGGATCTTGTAGAGGTAATTCCTCATTCAATTTTCCAAGGGACATTCGTGACAGGAACATGCCCGTGTAAGGACGTTTGAGGGGTAATCTTGAAGGGAAAATTAGGTATTTCAAGAGGGTAGGATAGATTGTATGCATTAATCTTTATATCTAATGAGGTTGAGAAGTAGTGATTTCTATGTTGATTTTCCGAGGGACTCACGTGACAGGCAAGCCCGTGTAAGGACAACATAGGGTTCATTCCTAATTGATCGCATTTAGATATATTTCAGTTATAGGTCGGTTGTCTATTGCAAGAGGGATTCGGCAACCTTCTACAAATGATGGACAATTGAGAAATAAGATTTGGTAGATTACATTGAATAACATTATAAATAAACCAAAACTCCTAGAACATACCTTTATCATTGCCCTTATTCTTGTTTCTTATTCTTTCATTTCTTTGTTTACATTTCATAGTTTTACTTTACACTTGTCAACCCATTGATTAGGTGTTTAGCTAACTCGCTTTGAGACATCTTTAGTGCTTATTCTAGTCCC
This sequence comes from Zingiber officinale, assembly GCF_018446385.1. NCBI lineage: Eukaryota > Viridiplantae > Streptophyta > Magnoliopsida > Zingiberales > Zingiberaceae > Zingiber > Zingiber officinale. Next base: position 69,335,791 of record NC_055989.1, read on the forward strand.
TGTGGATTCGATATCTTTTATTATTACTTGCGACATATCCGTACACTTGCGGAGGTCAACATATGTCTACTGGCCGGATTCTTAAAGTGAATGGGCATAGGCTAAAGAAGTTCCATGAAGGAGTTAATGGGTTGGTGGTGGAGGAAATGGACCATTTTGATGCTATCTACCCTAGTTAAAGGGGAGTTTCACTCTATCTTTTGTTTCTTTGGAAATGAATAAATGTTAGGTGCAAGTAGTCTTCTTATTTCTTTAGATAAGCTGTTGGTTTTATTTCGAATTCTCTTTGCATTAATAAATTCTTAGTTTCATTGGTGGGTTTTTATACTTGCATGGTTATTATTTCGGATTTTAGGTTTTATGTGCATGGTAGTTACCATTTCTTTAAGTTGGTAGTCTTGATTTTAGATATAAATGGTATTACTTTCTTTTGAATATTCTTTGTATCATTTTCAAGGATTTGAATAGGAATGTTAAATTTGATTATCAAGTTTAATCACTTTATAGCATGAATGAACTCTAGGATTGCATGAGGTTGATACTAGTGATGGATTCTTGATTGAAGGAATGATATGATAACTTTTATCTACCTAGTGAGGTTTGAGCCTATTTAAGTGATGCACTTGTAGCTTTTTCACTCTAGAACTTGCTTTAAATCTGATTAATTCCAATAGAGCAGTGTTGAGTCATTTTTATGAAATTTACTCCATTATCACATTGCCCTCACCTATTTTTCCTATTTTTCTGGTCATGAATCATCATATCTTTATTCTTTTCTCTTGCATTATTTCTTTGGATATGGTTACTTTGGATATTATGTTATGATTTCATTTTGGCCGGGACGGACAAAAGATTAAGTGTGGGGGAAGGTGTTTAGTTTTTGATTGAGTTCTTTTGTTTTGATGGAGAATGTGAATTCTGCAAAATTAAGGAAGTTCAGTGGATTAAATTGTTGTGTGTCATTTTTTTTCCAATATTGATACATTTGATTGTGAGAAGAAGTCTTGTGAACAGATTGGAATTCTGTAGAAATTAGAGTGCAGAGCTGCAAAATGAGGTGCATTTTGTATCAGACTTGTATCAAGATTTGGGATGCAATATTCAAGTGAAGGAAGCTTAATTGAAATTGAAGAATATGCTGAAAACAAATGTATGCTTATCTTTCAGCACAGAATCTGGGCACAAAATGATAGACAACAATTTGTGTTTACTTCCTTTTCATTCTTTATAAAATGGCTGGACAGAATTCTGAAGGAGTCAAAGTGCTGAAATTCTGAATTGCAGTAACTTTCTAATTGATGTCACTTGCTGAAATAAGATGGAAGTCAAGCTATCAATTGATTTAATGATTGTTAAGTTCTTTGTGAATAAATTGTTGAAGCTTGAAGTGAGACAGCAACAACATCATATGAGGATACCAAGTTATCAAGCTGAAATTCAGAATTCTGAGAGATAAATGCAGAACTGTGAAATTCTGTGAAGTTGAAGTTGAGAGCTGTTGGAGTATCAAAAATTTAGAATTGACATCAAGGAGAAGAGAAGCTTACATGAAGTTTTGTAACGTGATATAATAAATGGAATTTTGGGCATAAACAGCTTCTACCAAGATTTATTTCCATTACTGAAAAATTTCAATTACTAAAATAGCAATGACACTTGTTAGTACTTGAAAGGTTGAATTGGGTTGAATGAGAAAACTAAAAGAAGAGAGTGATGGATTTTGAGTTGTGAAGTATTATTGAATTTAAGTAATGGAATTTCATATTTGAAATTGAACGAATGAAAACCAAAGGGGATGTAGGCAGAGAAGACAGAACTAACAGAGCAGCAACAACCTGGTGATGCAGAGTCTGCATAAATGAATGTGGCATTTCTGTGCCAATTTGGGATGAGAGTTGTGATGAGCAAGAGTGCTGGAAACTAGAAAGCTCTTGGATTTGCATTGTAAGGGTCTTAAGAGGCCAAAATAAGAAGTATTGAGATTTCTTGAGGCTAAACAGTGGCAAATTGGTACAAAGACCAAAATGTGAAGAAGAAATAAAATCCGCAGTTTGCTGCGCAGAAGGGAGTTTAAAGCTAGTTGTCAATTCAATTCGAAATCTAGCTGTGATTTCAGTGATGACAGATGATTATCTTTCTTCTCTAGAGTTTATAAGATTTTAAACAAGAAATTTGAAACTTAACAGGGAAACAAAGCTGGAAACTGAAGGCTGAACTAAAATTGCAGTTTTGGTATTGAACTGAAATTGCAGCAGAGGGAAGTTAAAATTCAAGTTGAATTTTTGTGTTATTGCAACAGAAGAGGTTAAGTTTTGCATCTGCAATTGAAACTGCATTCTGATTTGAAGGCAGACCAGTTTTGTGCCAATGGTAATTTGCTGATTGGTGTTCAGACTTCTTGCTATTCTGATCTGTAATAACTGGAAGTTAAACCATGTTGATTCATAATCAAATGAATTGTCTTCCGAGGTTTACTAGCTAGGAAAACTTGGCTGGAATGTATTGAAACATAATCAGCAGAACTAGAGGACAGTGTACAGTTAGAAATGGAGATGGGAAGAAGAATTTTGAAAATGTGGACTGATTTCAAAGAAGTCCATTTCTGTATTTAATTTCCTGGTTGAATCTAATCTGAAACGAATGAGATGCAAGACCCTTGCGATTAATATTAAGTGAGTATCTTTTGGAGGTTATTTACTGAAAATCTTTGTTTAAGTGGTCCTGTTTCAGAATTAAGAAATCAACAGTTGAAAACTGTCCAAAGCATTAAGCTGAGCTGAATTGCTGATTAATTTCCTGATATGGAATCAATGATGACTCAATCTCGAGTTTAAGTAGCAAGTAAAAGTCGGTTGAAATTTGATACTAAAGGGGCTACATTTCTATGAGTTATCAGACTATGGATTGTTGAGTTTAATGAAACAAAGAGCTGAAAAGTAGAAGCTGGACTATGAAAATACAAATGAAGAGCTTAAGGTTATATGCAGATTCGGCTTAGAAGTTAAGACTGGAAATACAGAAGTCCATATCAGGGTTGCAATTTAACATCACATAGCATTCTAATTCCATGTCTTCTACCTCAAGTTGAAACTTTTCTTCTTCTTTGCTTGATCAGAATTAATTCTTTACTTTACATCTGAATTTGCTTTCCTTTCCAATGGTTGTAAATTTTCATGATTTTGTATCTTAATATCTGTGATGGAGGAATAAATTAGATGAGAAGCAAGCTTATGGTAGTGTTTTTGCTATGAGAGGCTTGAGGGATCTCCACCAATGCAAGAATTGAAATTAGGAAGAGAGCCACTTCAAATTATCTTGTGAGAATTAGAAATGTTATCATGTTCATTTTATTCATGATGGAAGAAATTTACTAAGTGTTGAACCAAGGTAAGAATATAGATCATGAATGTTTGAGTTTATGAAACTTGATAATTACATGTAACTTCCTTTTACTTTCTTTTGGATATGATCAAGAATAGTTAGGAGAAGGGGGTATCATCTTAGTTGTTATTTTAGTTGGCTCACTTGCACGAGGCGTGCAAGAATAAGTGTGGGGTATTTGATAAGCTATGAGTAGATATATTATTTTTGGATTAATAGGTGGTGTTCTTTATACATTTTCATATTTTAATTTTCAATTTTAATCAGATTCTTCAAACAAGGTCTTTTATGAGCTTTATGATGTTTTTCATTTTAATGCATGATTTATTCCTCATGATGTGAATTTGGTCTTGTAGGGTATTAATGGATTCATGTTTCAAGTGGAGGCTTGGTCCATCTAACCAAATGAAGCCGTGCAAAACCACATTTGGGCTCAACTAAACCTAGATTTCAATTGACTTCATCATGCCTAAACCCAAGCTAGAGCATATATGAGCCTTAATCGAACTTAGGTCTCAATTGGCAAAAACCCTAAGGGTGCGTTTGGTTCAAGTCATCATGTATAACCTTGGTTATGTGATTACCAGGTAATCACATAAACAAGGTTATAGGGAATAAAACATAACCAAATGTTGTTTGGTTCAACTTAGGTAATGCAACAAAAACTTGTTTGTTTGAAGGTTTTAATGAATGCCCTAGTTTAATATTTTACCGTATTACCCTCAGTTACAAAACCAACTATACATAATAATAATATTATTATTATTATTATTATTATTTATTTTTATTTTTTTAATATTTTTTTACTTTTCTTTTTCCTGTATATTTTTTTACTTTTTTATGTGTTTTTTATTTTTTAATGTTTTTATATTTTTATATTATTTATATTTATATTTTTTTTATTTTTTTACATTTTTTAAATTTTAATTTTTATTTATTTATTTTATTTTTAAAATTTTTTAAAAATTTTAAATTTTTTAATTTTTATAATTTTTTTTTAAAATTTTTTAACATTTTTAAAAAATTTATTTTTATTTTTAAAAATTTTATTTTTATTTTTTTAAATTATTTATTTTTTAAAAAAATTAACTTTTTAAATTTTTTAAAATATTTTTTTATTTTTTTACATTTTTTAATATATTTTTACATTTTTTCTCTTTTTTCATGTTTTTTCTTATCGAAGGGTATTTTTGGTAAAAAAAATTCGTTAACCCCGGAATCAACAAAAACCTTAGTTTTCTGAGGTTTTCCGATTCCGGGCTGCATGACCCTTTTGCTGACGTGTCGGGCATGGAACATTACTTGGGAATCATCGAATACCTAAACCAAACAAGGTTTTTGTTGATAACCTTGGATGGATAACCAAGGTTATCAAGAATAACCCCGAACCAAACGCACCCTAAGTATTTAAGGAAAATCTGGCACGGTGAACAGTGAGCTTGCACTATTGTTCATCGTGTCGTTTCTCTCGACGGCGCGACGCTTGCTCCCTCTCTTCATCTAGATCTGCAAATCATCTCGTCCTCATCAGTGTGTAGTTCCTCAGCATCTAGCGATCAAATTCCACCATTGTTTCTTCATCAGCAAGTCGATTTCGTGAGCTAAGCACTATAGCTGCGAATCGCGTCTTCTTCCTCAGGCCAACGGCGTTTCTTTGGTTTAAGCTGCCATTCCTTCACGGGATCATCGGCGGCGTTCCTCCAGTGATTCTGGACCACTTCCGACAGCACTTCATCATTCTTAGCTTCCTTCCAACCTCGCGATTCCAGCGCTAGTGAACCTAGCAAGCGCGACAGAGAACAATATCAACATTCTGAACTTGCTGAAGATTAGTGGGCTGATTCAGGTGAATCTGAGTTTGCCTTGAGCTCGAGGACACCATTTTGATTTCCGTTGGAGCGTTCTCTGCGGTTTCGTTGTGCAAAGGCAAAGAGAAGATGAGTTTGGTCCGAGATTTGGGTTGTAGGGATGTTAAGCTTTTCTGCAGTTTGATTCATAGTTAGATCTTTTTGCTTTTGCACTTTTGATTCTAAATTTGCTAGTTCATAGAGTATAACTATTTGTAATTCCATTTTCTACACGAATTTGTTCTTTCTAGTTCTGTTTGTGTGTGTTTTGTTAGTGTTCTATTTAGCTTAAAGTCTGCTACTGCATTTTGTTTAGCAATCTGTTTTCTGTGTTTGTGTTTAGCCACTCTGTTCGAGCCATTCATTAGTTGATAAGTTAGTTAGTTAGTTCAATAGAGTAATTAATTTCTAGTGTGACTAGTTAGATGATATGTTAAGCTTTTGTTAAGTTTGTAATCTGTAGTAAATTAAACTGAATTATGCACTTTGACTTTTCATTAGGTAAACTAGATTAGCTAAGTGGATTTAGTTTCTTATTAATTTCCGATAACTAAAGATTAGTTTTCAAGATTGTTTGAGCTTCATCTAGAATTTGAAAGGCTGAGTAATCGCAATTTGATCAAGTTTCATTTAATGCAAGAGTGGTTGAAGTTTTGTTTCTTTGAGTTGTCTAGAAGTCATTTTTGCAGTAGGGTAGATTAGAATGTTTGCAATTTGATTTTTAGTAGAAGATTTTGCTTTAAAGCTAAACCCTAGTTCATAACTTGAAAACCCAAAAAGAGTGTTCGAATTCGTAACAAACACGTTGCTAGCATGATCCTCGAAAAATTTGACTCGGGCCTTATACTAAAACATGTCGTTGTGTAGTTGTGGGTTTTCGATCATAACATTAATTTGGGAGTTTATTTGTGACATCAATTTGGATAGCTACCAAATTTTGGCACCATTGCCGGGGAACCGTTGCTAGAATTGTTTGTTTGTTTTGGATTGTGAATAATTTTCTTTTTCTCAGCTTTAGTTTCACTGATTTTATTGACTATCTACTGAATTTTAATTGTTGATTTTCTTGCATGACTAGGTATTCCTTTGCAACATTGCTTGAACTTGACCCGGAGATTGAGAGAACCTTTTGGGCCTTGAGGAGACAAGCTAGGTCGACAAGAACTCTTGAGAGCAGAATATCAGATATGGATAATCAGATAACAGAAAGCAATTGAACCATGAAAGAGCTTGTAGCTCCATATGTGTCTTATAAGTACACATTCATCACTTATCCAGATTTGGCAGGAGATTTTGAACTCAGATCAGGACTTATTCATCTGCTTTCCAAATTTCAAGGGTTAGCAGGAGAAGATCTAAACCGCCATCTACATGAATTCCATGTGGTTGGTTCGACTATGAAACCACAGGGGATTTCAGAAGAAGACATTAAGTTGAGGGCTTTTCCATTTTCTTTGACGGGAGTAGCTAAAGATTGGTTATACTACCTTCCAGCTAGATACATTACAAGTTGGATTGATATGAAGAGAGTATTTTTGGAGAAATTTTTCCCAGCTTCTAGGACTGCAACTATCCGAAAAAGCATTTGTGGTATTCAACAAGTAGTGGGAGAGACTCTGTATGATTATTGGGAAAGATTCAAGAAGCTGTGTTCAAGTTGTCCACAACATCAAATTAGTGATCAGCTTCTTGTTCAGTATTTTTATGAGGGACTACTTCCCATGGATTGGAGCATGATAGATGTAGCAGCTGGAGGAGCTTTGGTGAATAAGACTCCAAATCAAGCAAGAGAGCTAATTTCAAATATGACAGAAAATCCACAGCAATTTGGGAGTAGAGCTCTTGGTACTAAAGTGGTTAACAAAACTCATTTGGTTTCAACTGAGCAACAAGAAATCAGAAACAATTTACAAGAGTTGACCTCTCTAATGAAGCAAATGGCATTGCAAAATTCTTATCAAGTTTCAAATTTTCCTTTACCAATGATGAAATTGTGTGGAATTTGTTCGAGCCAAGATCACTCTTCTAATTTTTGTCCTAACCTACATCAAGATGAATCTGTTGCAGCAATATCAAGACCTCAATATCAATCACACAAATATGATCCCAATTCTTTAACTTATAATCCGGGATGGAGGGATCACCCTAATTTAAGGTATGGGAACACATTTTATCAATAGCCACCACAAAATCAAATTACTCAGCAAGCATTTCAGCATCAGCAGAATCAAAATCATTTTCAGAGTCATCCAGCAATTCATTCCCAACAGTTTCAGCAATATCAGCAGCCACAATTTCAGCAAAATTTCAGCCAAAATCAACAATTTCAACCATTCCAAAATTTCCAGCAGTCACATAATGTGATCCAGCCATTATTTCAATGCCCACAGAATCAACAAACAAATTTCCAGTAGATTCAGCAACCTGTGCAGAATTTCTAGCAATCGAGTAATGCAAACCAACACCAATTTCAGCATGCATTGCCATCTTCTTCAAGCCCGAGATCAATGCAATTTTAGAACAATAGTAGCAGCTCAAAAATAAAAGATTTGATGCAGTAAATGTTGCAACAACAGCAGCAACACCAACAGAGGACTGATACAGCACTGCAAAACATTGAAAAACAGATTGGGTAGTTGGCAAGTAACATTAATCAAATGCAGAGCCAAGGATCTGGGCAATTTCCTTCACAACCCACTCCAAATCCTAAGGGAAATGTGAGTGCATTAACTCTTCGAAGTGGTAAAAATATTTCAGACCCAAATCAGATAGCAGGATCACAGCAGAATTTTTCTAGACCATCGGCAGATTCAAACTTACAGAATTTTCAGACTTTTCCAGAAATTCAGGAGCAGACAGATTCTGCACAGAATGGGATTTCTGTAGTTGATTGGCAAAATTTTGTGCACCCTGCAACTTCAGAACCTACTCAATTTGGTGGAGCAGATTCTGGTTTAGAATTTAATCAAGTAGCAGTCAACAATTTAGCTTCAACCACAGCACAGAATCTGGACAGAAATTTGAACCGGCAAGAAGTTGAGCCTTCCATTCCGTTACCTTTCCCTCAAAGAAGTATACAACCAAGAAAAGAGATTGAGGAAGAAAAGGCTAGGGAATATCAAGATTTGGTGAAATTGTTCAGCAAGGTTGAAGTGAATGTGCCTTTGCTAACCATAATCAAACAAATTCCTAAATATGCCAAATTCCTCAAGGATCTTTGTGTGCACAAGAAGAAATTAAAGGGAAATGAATTGATTAGTATGGGGAAGAATGTCTTAGCATTACTTCAGCCAATTCCTCATAAATGTGAAGATCCAGGAGTTTTCACAGTTCCTTGTGTTAAAGGAGATTATATTTTTGAGGATGCAATATTAGATCTTGGAGCTTCTATTAATGTGATGCCTAAGTCAGTTTTTCAGTCATTAAGAATTGGACCTCTGCAACCTACAAGTGTGGTGATTCAATTAGCTAACCGAAGTCAAGCACACCTAGCTGGAGTGATAGAGGATGTATTGGTAAAAGTGAGGGAGTTAATTTTTCCTGCAGATTTTTACATCTTAGATATGGAGGGTGATGTGCTTGCAAGCAGATCTCCACTTATTCTTGGACGCCCATTCTTGAAAATAGCTAGAACCAAGATTGATGTACATGTTAGGATGTATACTAAAAGCCTAGCTTTTGGTATAAACATTTATCTAGAAATAAGAATCACATTGGTCAAATGTCTACATTTACGATAAATGTAGTTGCTCAATTAATTTATATTGTAGATAACATGGTGTGTGGTGTCACACACAGAAGATCATGTTATCGGTTCCTTATAAATTATAAACAGTAGCTCACGACCAAGATGGAAAGGAACAAACCATTGGAAGGTCGTAGTGTAATTAGGTATTAGTTTATCTTAACTATATAATTACACTAGTACACTTAGAGTGTATTGAGTAGGACCATTTGAGGTTGTTTCTTTTATACTGACTTTATAAAGGAACAAAGACCTCAGTTATTATGGAAGTGTGTGCTTTTAATCCTAATATAATAACAAGCACATATATTTGATATTTATTTCTTTAATTTATCAATGGGTGAGATTTAGTTCGATAAATCAATAAGCCCGATAAGTTGGGAAATGATATCACTTATAGTGTGTGTTGTTGATTATAGAAGGAAACTGTGTCCTAGTAATCTAGGTTGAGAATGTCCCCAAGAGGAGCTCATAAGGATTGTCATGTTAAACCCTACAGGTGGACTTAGTCCGACATGACGATAAGGTTGAGTGGTACTACTCTTGGACTAAGATATTAATTAAATGAGTTGTCAGTAACTCACTTAATTAGTGGACATTCGACATCTTAGACACAGGGAGACTGACACACTCATAATAAGAAGGAGCCCAAAATATAATTTGGGATTGATGCGGTAGTTCAATAATAGTTCTCTAGTGGAATGAATTATTATTGATAAAATTAATTTGTGTGTTCGGGGCGAACACGGGATGCTTAATTTTATCGGGATACCAAAACCAATTCCTCCTCTCAGTCCCTATCATAGCCTCTTAATTATAGAGTACTATACCCACCTATACCCACCTTCTTACCCATCCCATAGGGGCCGGCCAAGCTAGCTTGGAGACCAAGCAAGGGCCGGCCAAAGTTTGGTTCATGGGTGCTTCAAGGTGGTCGGCCCTAGCTTGGGTTCAAGCTTGGTGTGGCCGGCCCAAATTAAAATAAAAGGATTTTTATTTTTAAAATTTTTCTTATGTGGATAACATGATTTAAAAGAGAGTTTAAAAATTTAAATCTTTCCTTTTATAAGATTCTACAAAAGATTAAGAGAAGAACTAAATCTCTTTCCTTATTTGTAGATTAAAAGGTTGATTTTAATTTTGGTAAAAACTTTCCTTTTAACCATGTTCATGATTTAAAAGAAAGTTTAAAATTAATAATTCTCTTTTATTAGTGTCTACAAAAGATTAAGAAAAGATTTGATATCTTTCCTTATTTGTAGATTGAAAGGAGATTTTAATTTTTAGAACTTTCCGGAAATTATCCACATGTTTAAAGAAAGATTTAATTTATAAAATTTATTTTTTATTAACCAATCATGAAGGGATAAAATTATTGTAGAAATTGTTTATAAAATTTCTGGAAGCAAATAAGGAAGTTTTAATTTGTGTTTAAAATTTTTATTTGCTTGGAGATTTGGTGTGGCCGGCCATTATAATAATGAGAAGAAAAATTATTTTTAATTAAATAAAATTTTCCTTTTCATGGCAAAAGAATTAAGGAAGTTTTTATTAAAATTTCCTTATTTGCCAAGACCAAGGATTATAAAAGAGGAGGTGGAGGAGCCTTCATGGGTGAACAACCTCTATTCTTTTCCTCCCTCTCTTCTTTGGTTTTGGTGGTCGGCCCTATTTCTCTCCTCTCCTCTTGTTGGCCAAAACCTATCTTCTTGGTGGAGCTCTTGTTTGTGGCCGGATCAAGGAAGGAGAAGAAGAAGAGAAAGCAAGCCTCGTCTCTAGCATCCCTTGGAGCATTGGTGGTGTCCAAAATTCTTCATCCTTGAAGAAATTTATTGTCGCCGAAATCTAGAAGAAAGAAGGAAGGTGGAAAGGTGGTTCTCATCTCGGAAGACCGTTGCCCACACAACGTCCGAGGTTAGAAGAGGAATATGGTAGAAGATCAAGAGGTCTTTGTCTTCAAAAGAAAGGTATAACTAGTAATGTTTTTTCGCATCATGCTAGTTTTATTTCTTTGTAAAAATACCAAATACAAGAGGCATGCGATTCTAGTATTTTGAATTTGTTTTCGATGTTGTGTTCTTTTGTTTTTTCTTTTCCTTGTGATTTGATTGTTCTTTTCAGTTGACCTAAAGTTATTTAAGGAAATTAAATATTAGCTTTCCTTAAAAGGCTTTGTCTAGTCGGTGGTGGTTGCTCCCATATCCAAGAAGGTCATGTGCCTCGCCACGTCAGTACTGGAAGCTAATTTTGGAAATTAATATTTAATAGAATTAATAACCTAGGTGACTTGGATCGAAAGTGTTAAGTTCTGCAGGAGATCCAAGTCTAAACCTAAAAGAACAAATAAATTAAACTTAGGATCAAACGTGTTAAGTTCCGCAGGCGATCCGAGTTTAATTTAAGAGAACACATGGTAGCTAGGAAAAGGTTCAGACCTTTGTACAAAATTTTTGTACAGTGGAACCATTAGGTTTTCCGAGTAGCAACCAACAGTACATGCAGGAACTCTTTCCATGGAAATAGGAGACACAGTGGTTCGGTTTAACATTTTTGAGGCTATGAAGCATCCAAGAGATGATCATTCTATTCTTAGCTTGGACATCTCAGAGGAGCTGGATGGCATGGATTTCTTGTCAGATATTGATTCAGAGTCGGATATTTCTAATTTTGGTCAAGAGAATGAATTTTTTGCATTGTTGGAGGATGTTTTAGATATGGGAGCAGATGTTAGTTCAAGTGAATGCGTAGGGGATTGCTTAGAAGAAGCTCTACCCCTAGGATCTCCTTCGGTTGACCAGACACAGGAGGAGTTGAAGCCATTACCTCAGCATTTGAAATATGCCTATTTAGGAGAGAATCAGCAGCTACCTGTCATTATAGCTCAGAATTTGAAACTTGATCAGGAGGAAAGATTGTTAGAGATTCTAAGACAGCATAGGAAGGCCATTGGATGGACTCTGGCAAATATTCTTGGGATCAGTGCTTCTATTTACATGCACAGGATTTATTTAGAGGAGGATGTGAAGCCAGTGAGACAGCCATAGAGACGACTGAACCCTTTGATCTTCGATGTGGTAAAGAAAGAGGTGACTAGACTCTTACAGGCAGACATTATTTATCCGATTTCTGACAGTAAATGGGTAAGTCCTATCCATGTGATTCTAAAGAAGTCAGGGGTGACAGTGGTAGCTAATGAAGAGAATGAACTGGTGCCCATGAGAGTAAAGAATTCTTGGAGAGTATGTGTGGACTACAGGAAGCTAAACCAAGCAAGTCGAAAGGACCATTATCCTCTGCCTTTTATTGATCAGATGTTGGAGAGACCGCAGGTAAATCACATTATTGCTTCCTTGATGGTTACACTGGTTATTTTCATATTTGCATCGATCCAGTGGACTAGGAGAAGACTACTTTCACCTGCCCTTTCAGTACATTCGCATATCATCGGATGCCATTCGGACTGTGCAACGCTCCAGGTACTTTTCAGCGATGCATGGCGAGTATTTTCGGTGATTTGTTGGAGCATTGTATGGAAGTATTCATGGATGATTTTTCTATTTATGACTCATCTTTTGATGCATGTTTGGAAAACTTGTCTCGAGTTTTGAGTAGATGTATCGACACGGATTTGGTTTTAAATTTTGAAAAGTGTCATTTTATGGTAGAGCATGACATTGTTTTAGGTCATATAGTCTCTAGGAAGGCCATTGAAGTAGATCCTGCTAAAGTTAGCGCTTTATCTTCTTTATCTTACCCCACATGCGTGTGGGATGTTCGATCTTTTCTTGGCCATGCAGGATTTTACAGGAGATTTTTAGGGACTTCAGTAAGATTGCTCTGCCATTATCTCAGTTGCTTCAGAAGGATGTTTTGTTTCATTTTGATCAGAGGTGTATAGAGACTTTTGACAGATTGAAGGAGGCTCTTACTTCAGCACCTATTATCAGACCCCCAGACTGGTCCTTACCTTTTGAGTTGATGTGTGACGCTTCAGACTTTGCAGTAGGAGCTGTTCTTGCACAGAGAGTGGATGGAGCACCACATGTTATTTGCTACGCTTCCAAGACCTTAGACTCAGCTCAAGAAAACTACACCACGATAGAAAAAGAGCTTCTTTCTATTATTTTTGCTTTAGATAAGTTCAGATCATATTTACTTTGTTCTCATGTGGTTGTGTTTTCTGATCATGCAGCTTTGAAATATCTCATCAAGAAACCTGATGCAAAGCCTAGGTTAATCAGATGGATGCTTCTGCTTCAAGAATTCGACGTAGAGATACATGATAGGAGCGGGAAGAAGAACTTGGTTGCAGATCACTTGAGCAGGATTGAAGGAGACTTGGATCGTACGACTATTGATGATGATTTCAGGGATGAGCAGCTTTTACAGCTGCATGGTGAGTCACCATGGTATGTGGATCTAGTTAATTTCTTGGTAGCACATGTTTATCCCAAACAATTTTCAAAAGCTCAAAAAGATAAATTGAAAAGTGATTCAAAATTATATGTTTGGGATGATCCTTATCTGTGGAAGTTTTGTAGCGATCAGATCATTAGGAGATGCATATCTGACTATGAGTTTCAGTTTGTACTCACTTTTTGTCATTCTTCTGAGTGTGGAGGACATTTTGGACCATAAAGAATTGCTAGGAAAGTATTAGAATGTGGTTTGTACTGGCCTACCCTTTTCGTGATGCTTATGCTTTTTATAGATCATGTGATAGGTATCAACGAACTAGAAACATAGGACTTAGAAATGAAATGCCTCAACGATTCATTTTATTTTGTGAGATTTTTGATGTTTGGGGTATTGACTTTATGGGTTAATTTCCTGTCTCTTTCGGATTTGCATATATTTTGTTGGCAGTTGATTATGTTTCCAAATGGGTGGAGGTCATTCCCACTCGGACTAATGACTCTTCTATTGTTGTTAGCTTTGTCAAGTCTCACATATTCTGCAGGTTTGGAGTACCCAGGGCGATCATAAGTGATCAAGGGTCTCATATTTGTAACAGACACATGAAAGCTTTGCTACATAAATATGGGGTTACACACAAAGTTTCTACATCCTATCACCCTCAAACAAATGGGCAAGCAGAAGTGCCTAACAGGAAAGTGAAAGCAATTCTTGGGAAGACTGTGGGACCGGATAGGAAGGATTGGAGCAAAAGACTTGAAGATGCACTATGGGCTTATAGGACTGCATTTAAGACCCCTATAGGAATGTCTCCATATAGGATTGTGTATGGAAAAGCTTGTCATCTACTCGTGGAGATTTAGCATAGGGCGTATTGGGAGGTTAAAGCATAATTTTGATAGCAACATGGTTGGAGAAGAGAGGAAATTGCAACTTCAAGAACTTGAAGAAATTAGGTTGGAAGCCTATGAGAACTCACGGATTTATAAGGAAAAGACCAAGAAATTTCATGATAAACAAATTGAGGTGAAAGAATTCCAAATTGGTGACAAAGTACTTTTATATCGATCTCGTCTCAAATTGATTAAAGGTAAGTTGAGATCTAGATGGGAAAGACCTTTTTGTGTTACTAACGTTTTCTCTTATAGAGTGGTTGAGATTCAGGATATGTTGATGTGCGTAGATTGTATACATTTGTTTAGCATGTTTTGACACACATTCACATATTTTGCACATGCTTTGTCTATGTTTTTTTATACTTCCAGCTTTCCTTTTTGCATATTTACTCTTTTTATTCGGAGATCTGCTTTTGTGCATGTTGTGTACACAGGAGTCGAGTTTGGAGAAGATTTTGGCACTTGAACAAGGAAGGAAGGCACAAGCCCTATGAGCCACACGACCCTGCCATGGGGGGTTGCCCAGGCCGTGAGTGGATCACTGCTCGTGTGACTACAGCAGGAAAGGAAGCGACCTTGGCCGTGTAAACCTCACACGGTCGTGCCAAGATGAGAAGTCAGAGGAAGCCAGGCCATGTACACTACACTGACGTGCAAGCCCTCCAGAGCCGAAGAATGCCCTGGTCGTATGCTATACATGGCCTGTGCAACAATTCCAGAAGCCAAGGATGCCCTAGTCGTGTGCTTCACACGACTCGTGCATGGTTTCCAGAGCCGGAGGCAGCGCATGCCATGTGGATCTACACGGTCGTGCAAGGGGTGTAGTGGCAGAGCCAGACATGGTCGTGTCTCACACATGGCTGTGTGAGACAGGCAGAGAGGGAAGTGAGCCTGGCCGTGTCCCACACACGGCCAGGTCCTGGGCTGTGTGGCGCCCGATTTCCCCCCTCTATTTAAAGGTTTCTTCTTCATTTCAAAGGGGATCTTCTCCCTTTTTGGGGGAATTCAAGATTTGGGTGTTCCTCCACCTTCTTGGAGGGATTCCGACGATTCTAAGGGCGGATCTTCAACGTTTCGACTCCGGTGAGCGAGGATTGGATCCGAAGACAGTCTTCATCGTAGATAAGCTTTTCTTCCCTATCTTTCTTGGATTTGGGATCAAGATATTTGTCTTTTCTTCTTCTTTTGGATTCTTCCCTTGTTCTATAGATTAGATCTCTTGTTCTAGGATGGAGGGAGTATTTGTAATGAATATTTGATGTAAACTCCTGTGGATTTGCCAACATTTCTGTTTCTATGATTTTGCCCTATTTGTATCTATTCTTTCTTGTGTGGATTGTTGTGATTAGGTTTTAATTATCATGCTTGATTGAATGTTTGAATATCTTGTGGATTTTGTAGAGGTAATTCCTCATTCGATTTTCTGAGGGATATTCGTGACAGAAACATGCCCGTGTAAGGACGTTTAAGGGGTAATCTTGAAGGGAAAATTAGGTATTTCAAGAGGGTAGGATAGATTGTATGCATTAATCTTTATATATAATGAGGTTGAGAAGTAGTGATTTCTATGTTGATTTTTCGAGGGACGCACGTGACAGGCAAGCCCGTGTAAGGACAACATAGGGTTCATTCCTAATTGATCACATTTAGATATATTTCAGTCCTAGGCCGGTTGTCAATTGCAAGAGGGATCCGGCAACCTTCTAGAAATGATGGACAATTGAGAAATAAGATTTAGTAGATCATTACATTGAATAACATTACAAAGAAACCAAAACTCCTAGAACATATCTTTATCATTGCCCTTATTCTTGTTTCTTATTCTTTTATTTCTTTGTTTACATTTCATAGTTTTACTTTACACTTGTCAACCCATTGATTAGGTGTTTAGCTAACTCGCTTTGAGACATCTTTAGTGCTTATTCCAGTCCTTGTGGATTCGATATCTTTTATTATTACTTGCGACATATCCGTACACTTGCGGAGGTCAACAAGTTTTTAGCGCCGTTGCCGGAGACTGCGCTATAACATTAGGGATTTTCAATTGAGTTAGACTAGACATAACTTTTCTTTTCATTTGCATAGTTGTAACTAATTATTAGGATTCTATTTTCATAAGTTTTTCCTTTCTGGTATAACATTCTTGTCAATTCCTTTTGTTGTAACTCTGATTCTGCATATTGATTCTAATATTCTTGTCTAACTTTTCTCTGTTTTCTTTTGATTTAATCTCTTTCTTTCTTTTTCTTTTGTAAACATATCTTGCTATCTTGTTCTTGTGTATGCGAAGATCTAACTTTGCAGGAGAATTTCTTCCTCTAGACCTCGAGATAGACAGAACATTTCATAGAAGAAAAATTCTGCAAGGACAACAAGAAGAACAAGAACATTCTATCATGGCGAATAGACCACTAAAGGATTATGCAGCACCTTATGCTAGGGGTTTTCGATCTAGTATTTCAAGGCATTCAGTTGAAGCAAATAATTTTGAGATCAAACTTGCAATTATATCTATGGTGCAGCAAAATCAATTTGGAGGAGGACCGCATGAAGACCCGAATCAACATTTGGAAGTCTTCTATGAAATATGCGGCACAATGAAAATGAATGATGTTCCTTCAGAGGAAGTGCGCCTACTATTATTTGGGTTTTCTTTGAGAGATAGAGCCAAGCAATGGCTGAATTCTTTGGCTCCAAATAGCATCATCATATGGGAGCAATGTGAGCAATAATTCCTCGACAAATTCTATCCTCCAAGTAAAACAGCTCATATGAGGAATCTTATTGCAAGCTTCAAGCAAGCGGACTTTGAATCTTTATTTGAAGCTTGGGATAGATACAATAGTATGCTCAGACAATGCCCACACCATAGTTTGGAAAGGTGGTTAGTGCTACATACATTTTATAACGACATTAATTATCATACAAAAGTGTCCCTTGATTCAGCTGTTGGAGGGGCACTTATGAATAAGAGCTTGGATGAAGCCGAGGAGATAATTGAAAGTGTAGCGCAAAACCACCATCAATGGGCTAATGAGAGAAGTGGTGGCTATTCTTGTATAAACCCAACAACAAAAGCATCAGGAAAATTTGATGTTGATGCAGTGACTTTATTGGCTGCAAAACTGGATGCTCTTACCAAAAGGTTTGAGAATATGGGAGCTATTTCAAATACGGTCAATGCTGTTGTTTCTTCTTATGAAGTATGTGGAAGTTCTGAACATTCAAATGACTCATGTCCATTAGGAGCTATTACTGCACAAATCAATAAATTAGAGCAATGTGATACAATCATGGGTTTCAATCAAAGGCAGAACAACTCATACTCAAATACCTACAACCCTGGATGGAAAAGTCATCCAAATTTTTTCTATAGAAACAATCAAGATCAAGGACCATCTGTGGGGGCAAGACCTAATTTTCAGTCCGAGCAGCAAAATTTTCAGCAACAATCTTCTCAAGGCTTTCCTACGTCTCAAATTGAAAAGATGTTTGAAGAAATTATGTCCACTTAGAATGAAATGAAATAAGACATTTTAAAGCTCACTCAGAGAATGGATAATTCTGATAGACAACAAAAGATCTTGAAAAGTCAAATTGCCCAACTAGTTTCCTCATCTTCTAGAGTACCAGGACAATTACCTGGCAAGCTTGATGTCAATTCCATGGAGCACTACAACAGAATTGAGCTTAGGAGCGGATGGACCTTGAGAGATCCCTAAGTGACTGCTCCAAAAGGGATGCACACTGAAGAAGAGCTCTCTCCTCCAACACCAAATCATATTCAAGATAATGAGGAGAGTACCACTAAGGTTGAAGAGACTCTTCCACTTAACCATCAAAGTATAGCAGTCCCTTTTCCTCAAAGACTTATTATGTTAAAGAAGGATGAAGAGTTTGACAAATTTTTGGAGAAGGTAAAAGAAATATGTGTTCAAGTACCACTCATTGATGCAATCCTTCAAATGCCCAAGTTTGCCAAATTCCTGAAGGACATCATGTCAAATAAGAGAAGGAAAGGAAATATAGAGACCATTGCACTTACAAAGGAATGCAGTGCTCTTTTTGAAAAGAACACTTCCCCAAAGTTGAAAGACCTTGGAAGCTTTCATATTCCTTGCAATATAGGAACTAAATTTATTGAGAAAACTTTTTGTGATTTGGGGGCAAGTGTTAGCCTCATTCCTTATTCCATTTGTAATAAATTAGGTCTCAAAAACTTTAAACTTACTACCATGGCACTACAACTTGCTGATCACTCCTGCAGGTACCTTATGGGTATCGTTGAAGATGTGCCGGTAGAAGTAGGTGGAAGTATAATTCCCACCGATTTTGTTGTGTTAGAGATGGAGGACCTTAAAATCCCTATCATATTGGGAAGACCATTCCTTGCTACAGCTGCAGCTATTATAGATGTTAAAAACCATAAACTATCTTTGGTGATTGGTAAGGAACGGTTGGAATATGATTTATCTAATGCCTCTAACAATGTCTCTTCTCTGTTGAATGCTTGTAACAGGGCAAGCATTTACAAATTGGAGGAATGGAATTTCCATCCTCGTGGGAGACCACCAAACGAAGAGAATAATGTGGTGGAAGATGTTGGGAGGAGACCTCCCAATAAAAGTGACAAATATCTCTACCCTCCAAGGGCAAGGAAAAGAGAGGAGTAATCAAGATTGGTCGAGCTAAAGACCTTAAACAAGCGCTTCTTGGGAGGCAACCCAAGGATTCTTTTTAGTTAGTTTCATTCCATATTTCTATTGTTCATTAGTAGTGTTTTTACTTGGTTTTTACTTTATTTTCAGGTTGAAATTTCACTTCCATGAGCTAGCCATGACTTCTTCATGGGCATGGAAGTGTTGGAAGAGCTAGAAAGGAGAAATTTCATCAAGTGGAGCAAAACAGAGCATGGTCGTGTGTTGTACACGGCCAGGCTTATGGAGCAGAGAAGAGAGATGCTTGGGTCGTGTCTACATGATACATCCGTGTGGAGTCTCTAGAGAAGAAAAGGTGCATGGTCATGTTCCAGACACGGCCGTGTGAAGAATCCAGAGGAGGAAAACTTTTCGCCCGTGTCTCACACACGGCCGTGTGAAGGAAACAGTGCGGAAGCATGCACTAGTCGTGTAATCTGACACGGCCATGTGCTGATTCTAGAGAAGGAAGCTGGTGAGGCCGTGTCCTAGACATAGCCGTGCAAAGATTCCCGAGAAGGAGAAGGCAGGGGTCGTGTAGATCTACACGAGCCGTGTGGAGAAATCTTACTTGGCCGTGTCGCTTATACAGGACCAGATTCAGGTCGTGTCCCCCACACACCCTCCTCATCTCAACACTCTCTTCTCTCCAAAACTCCTTTCTTCTTTAACCTTTCTTTCAAGTCTTCTCAGATCTAGGTCTAAAACTCTTTCTTCTCCACAAACTTCACCTAGATCTAGATTCTTCTCTTCTCCTAGATCCAAGATCTCCACTTTCTTAACCTAAGATCTTGTTTTTCGAGATCTATTTCTTCAAGATCAAGTTTCTCCAACCCTAAACAGTACCCTTCCCCACTCAAGCTTGACAATATATCCAACCTATTGAAGAAACTTTGCAAGGGTGGTGGTGGATCTAGTGGTGGAGACAAAGGTAAAGAACCATCCAAAGACAAAGGGAAACAACCGGTGCAAGGCAAAGGAAAGAGGACCTCACGCAACGAAGGTAATGACAACGAATTCAATATTGTGTTTAGAAATGATGATCAAATAACTAGATTTGCAATTCTTGTCAATAGAAAGATCATGTGTACTAGGTATATGGACCCGACTGTTTTGGTTCCTAGATTGGACACACATCTACCTATTTATCCTCGCCTTGTTTTGGAGTTTCTAAGTTCACTAGATGCCCATTTTGCCAATGAGGATGATTATGTTGGCAAGATAAATTTTAGATTAATGAATCAAGAATTTCAATGGACATTTAGTGATTTCAACACTTGTTTTGGATTGTCTTTCGGTAGCTCTCGGAGGTTTGACTCTAGGTTTAATTGAAACAATTTTTGGAATTCTATCACCGGATTAGATCATCCCTATAAGCCCTCTAGAGCCAAGGCTTCTCACATGCAAAACCTTATTTTAAGATATTTGCATCGAGTCATGAGCAAAACTATTTTTAGTAGAGGGGAAAGTGATGGAGTCGTTAAAAAAGTAGAACTCTATGCTCTATGGGCTATGTTGCATAAGGTCGATTTTGATTCCGGTTTTCATTTTCTGCAAACTTTAGTGAGAGTTGCGAGGGCGTCTTCGGGATCAATAGTTCTTGGTGGGTTGATTACTCAAATAGCAATTAACATAGAACTTGATTTAGATGGGTTGGAAGTTATTCATGGCAATGATATGATCGACATGGATGCATATCTTACTATGAAAATGATTATTCAAGATGAGAACGGTTTCGCATTTCCTAGGAGGAATGGTTTTCCTTTACCTCTTCCTTGTCCTAATCAAACTTCAATTCACGACCCAGCTAATTGGGTAATCACTGATATAGACCCCGAAAATGTCCCCTCCATATCCAGAGACACAGAGCCACACATTGAGCCCTCGACATCTGGATACCCGCAGCCTTCCGGACACTTGGATCCTGCTAGGCATTCTTTTGCCTATGGTATGGGTTCCTCCAGTTTTGACTTTTTTTATTTTCGTACTTCTCTAGAATCGCTTCATGAGAAGCATGATGCCCAATGAAGAATGTTGGAAGGTCGTTTTTCTTTATCAGATAATCAGTTTAGAGAAGTACAAGAGCACTTTCGATTCACGAGGAATTTTCAAGGTCAAGTGGTTGAATTTGTCTAGGATTATGATACAGATCAAGATAGAATGAGAGATTTTATGCAAAGCATGAGTGTCACTAGCCAACAAGTAGATGCATTGTTTGAGTATTATATAATCCTGAGCGAAACTCCTGGTTTCCCTAGCTTTCCCATTGGCCAACCACGTCGTAGGCATCCTTTTCCTCGTCCTCCTCCACCTCCTCTACCATATTGATTTCATCGGGACGATGAAAAGTATAGGTCTGGGGAGGTGTTGAACCTGATTTTTCTTTTTGCATTCTAGTTTTCAGTTTTTGCTTGTTTTCTGCATGTTTAGTTTTTGCTTTGCATTTTATTTCGATTGTCTTGCTTGGATTGCTTGTTTTGATAGTCACTTGACTATCTTTTGAAATCTTGTGGCATACATCTTGAGAACATCAAAACTTCACTTATATGCTTTCTTGTCTTCAAGATTAAATGTTAGCACGTTCATTATATAGATTCATGATGGTTTAAGTGATGCTAGTAGTATGCTTAATGTACCTCTTTTCTCTATCTTGGGTAGCTAAGTATCTTATGGAGATGAGTTTTAGTTTTGGCTTGATCTTAAGGATCTTATCTTCACTACACCTATACTTGATGCTTGAATGGTTGATATCGTGGAAATAGTCATGATTCATCTTGTTTGTTTAGTACTTGATTTCCATGGTGGTTTCTCAAACTTTATTTTGGTTACTGGATGAGGCTCAACTCATGTAAGCTCATTTGAAAAAAATCAAAATATCCCAACATTTGTGCTAAAAGTACATTTGTGAATAAGATTTGCACAATGCAAATACTTATGAAAAAAAATGTGTGAAAAAAACAAAAAAAAAAAAGTGAATAAGGGATATAAAAAATAGCTGTCGTGAGTGGAATCTAGCTAGTCACCCCTTTGAGACCGAGTTAGGTTACTGGTGAAATGACTGCTTAGCTTTTCTTGAGATTGAGCACGCCTTTGAGACCTTGGGTTGATTGAGAAATATGAACCAAGTGTGTGGCAAGTAAGTGCCTATCACTGGTTACTTGTCTATCACCGGAAACACTAGGAATTCAAACTTGATGATGACTTGACTAGGACATAGATTGAAACTTGAAGAGTTTTGAGTTATTTTATTTGCACTGTGCACAGGGTACTTATGCTTAAGACAAACTTAACTTGTTTTCATGATCATGCTTACTAATGAAACCTTTTGATAGAGTTAGGAGAATACATTAGGGATATGAGAGCATTGTAGAGCATATGAATTTAGATTGCAGCATTTTGCTTGAGGACAAGCAAAGGTTTACGTCTGGGGGTGTGATGTGCGTAGATTGTATACACATGTTTAGCATGTTTTGAAGCACATTCACATATTTTGCACATGCTTTGTCTACGTATTTTTATACTTCCAGCTTTCCTTTTTGCATATTTACTCTTTTTGTTCGAAGATATGCTTTTGTGCATTTTGTGTACACAGGAGTCAAATTTGGAGAAGATTTTAGCACTTGAACAAGGAAGGAAGGCACAAGCCCTATGAGCCACACGGCCTTGCCATGGGGGGTTGCCCAGGCCGTGTGTGGATCACTGTCCGTATGACTGCAGCAAGAAAGGAAGCGGCCTTGGCCATGTGAACCTCACACGGCCGTGCCAAGATGGGAAGTCAGAGGAAGCCAGGTCGTGTACACTACACGACCGTGCAAGCCCTTCAGAGCTGAAGAATGCCCTAGCCGTGTGCTATACACGACCCGTGCAATAATTCCAGAGGCCAAAGATGCCCTGGCCGTGTGCTTCACACGACCCGTGCAGGGTTTCCAGAGTCGGAGGCAGCGCAGGCCGTGTGGATCTACACGGCTGTGCAAGGGGTGCAGTGGCAGAGCCAGACATGGTCGTGTCTCACACACGGCTGTGTGAGACAGGCAGAGAGGGAAGTGAGCCTGGCCGTGTCCCACACACGGCCAGGTCCTGGGACCGTGTGGTGCCTGATTTTCCCCCTCTATTTAAAGGTTTCTTCTTCATTTCAAAGGGGATCTTCTTCCTTTTGGGGGGGGATTCAAGATTTGGGCATTCCTCCACCTTCTTGGAGGGATTACGGCGATTCTAAGGGTGGATCTTCAACGTTTTGACTCCGGGGAGCGAGGATTGGATCTGAAGACAGTCTTCATCGTAGATAAGCTTTTCTTCCCTATTTTTCTTGGATTTGGGATCAAGATGTTTGTTTTTTCTTCTTCTTTTGGATTCTTTCCTTATTCCATAGATTAGATCTCTTGTTCTAGGATGGAGAGAGTATTTGTAATGAATATTTGATGTAAAATCTTGTGGATTTGCCAATATTTCTATTTCTTTGATTTTACCCTATTTGTATCTATTCTTTCTTGTGTGGATTGTTGTGATTAGGGCGTAATTACAATACTTGATTGAATGTTTGAATATCTTGTGGATCTTGTAGAGGTAATTCCTCATTCAATTTTCCAAGGGACATTCGTGACAGGAACATGCCCGTGTAAGGACGTTTGAGGGGTAATCTTGAAGGGAAAATTAGGTATTTCAAGAGGGTAGGATAGATTGTATGCATTAATCTTTATATCTAATGAGGTTGAGAAGTAGTGATTTCTATGTTGATTTTCCGAGGGACTCACGTGACAGGCAAGCCCGTGTAAGGACAACATAGGGTTCATTCCTAATTGATCGCATTTAGATATATTTCAGTTCTAGGCCGGTTGTCTATTGCAAGAGGGATTCGGCAACCTTCTACAAATGATGGACAATTGAGAAATAAGATTTGGTAGATCATTACATTGAATAACATTATAAATAAATCAAAATTCCTAGAACATACCTTTATCATTGCCCTTATTCTTGTTTCTTATTCTTTCATTTATTTGTTTACATTTCATAGTTTTACTTTACACTTGTCAACCCATTGATTAGGTGTTTAGCTAACTCGCTTTGAGACATCTTTAGTGCTTATTCCAGTCCCTGTGGATTCGATATCTTTTATTATTACTTGCGACATATCCGTACACTTACGGAGGTCAACATATGTCTACTGGCCGGATTCTTAAAGTGAATGGGCATAGGCTAAAGAAGTTCCATGAAGGAGTTAATGGGTTGGTGGTGGAGGAAATGGACCATTTTGATGCTATCTACCCTAGTTAAAGGGGAGTTTCACTCTATCTTTTGTTTCTTTGGAAATGAATAAATGTTAGGTGCAAGTAGTCTTCTTATTTCTTTAGATAAGCTGTTGGTTTTATTTCGAATTCTCTTTGCATTAATAAATTCTTAGTTTCATTGGTGGTTTTTATACTTGCATGGTTATTATTTCGGATTTTAGGTTTTATGTGCATGGTAGTTACCATTTCTTTAAGTTGGTAGTCTTGATTTTAGATATAAATGGTATTACTTTCTTTTGAATATTCTTTGTATCATTTTCAAGGATTTGAATAGGAATGTTAAATTTGATTATCAAGTTTAATCACTTTATAGCATGAATGAACTCTAGGATTGCATGAGGTTGATACTAGTGATGGGTTCTTGATTGAAGGAATGATATGATAACTTTTATCTACCTAGTGAGGTTTGAGCCTATTTAAGTGATGCACTTGTAGCTTTTTCACTCTAGAACTTGCTTTAAATCTGATTAATTCCAATAGAGCAGTGTTGAGTCATTTTTATGAAATTTACTCCATTATCACATTGCCCTCACCTATTTTTCCTATTTTTCTGGTCATGAATCATCATATCTTTATTCTTTTCTCTTGCCTTATTTCTTTGGATATGGTTACTTTGGATATTATGTGATGATTTCATTTTGGCCGGGACGGACAAAAGATTAAGTGTGGGGGAAGGTGTTTAGTTTTTGATTGAGTTCTTTTGTTTTGATGGAGAATATGAATTCTGCAAAATTAAGGAAGTTCAGTGGATTAAATTGTTGTGTGTCATTTTTTTTCCAATATTGATACATTTGATCGTGAGAAGAAGTCTTGTGAACAGATTGGAATTCTGCAGAAATTAAAGTGCAGAGCTGCAAAATGAGGTGCATTTTGTATCAGACTTGTATCAAGATTTGGGATGCAATATTCAAGTGAAGGAAGCTTAATTGAAATTGAAGAATATGCTGAAAACAAATGTATGCTTATCTTTCAGCACAGAATCTGGGCACAAAATGACAGACAATAATTTGTGTTTACTTCCTTTTCATTCTTTACAAAATGGCTGGACAGAATTCTGAAGGAGTCAAAGTGCTGAAATTCTGAATTGCAGTAACTTTCTAATTGATGTCACTTGCTGAAATAAGATGGAAGTCAAGCTATCAATTGATTTAATGATTGTTAAGTTCTTTGTGAATAAATTGTTGAAGCTTGAAGTGAGACAGCAACAACATCATATGAGGATACCAGGTTATCAAGCTGAAATTCAGAATTCTGAGAGATATGCAGAACTGTGAAATTCTGTGAAGTTGAAGTTGAGAGCTGTTGGAGTATCAAAAATTTAGAATTGACATCAAGGAGAAGAGAAGCTTACATGAAGTTTTGTAACGTGATATAATAAATGGAATTTTGGGCATAAACAGCTTCTACCAAGATTTATTTCCATTACTGAAAATTTTCCATTACTAAAATAGCAATGACACTTGTTAGTACTTGAAAGGTTGAATTGGGTTGAATGAGAAAACTAAAAGAAGAGAGTGATGGATTTTGAGTTGTGAAGTATTATTGAATTTAAGTAATGGAATTTCATATTTGAAATTGAACGAATGAAAACCAAAGGGGATGTAGGCAGAGAAGACAGAACTAACAGAGCAGCAACAACCTGGTGATGCAGAGTCTGCATAAATGAATGTGGCATTTCTGTGCCAATTTGGGATGAGAGTTGTGATGAGCAAGAGTGCTGGAAACTAGAAAGCTCTTAGATTTGCATTGTAAGGGTCTTAAGAGGCCAAAATAAGAAGTATTGAAATTTCTTGAGGCTAAACAGTGGCAAATTGGTACAAAGACCAAAATGTGAAGAAGAAATAAAATCCGCAGTTTGCTGCGCAGAAGGGAGTTTAAAGCTAGTTGTCAATTCAATTCGAAATCTAGCTGTGATTTCAGTGATGACAGATGATTATCTTTCTTCTCTAGAGTTTATAAGATTTTAGACAAGAAATTTGAAACTTAATAGGGAAACAAAGCTGGAAACTGAAGGCTGAACTAAAATTGCAGTTTTGGTATTGGACTGAAATTGCAGCAGAGGGAAGTTAAAATTCAAGTTGAATTTTTGTGTTATTGCAAGAGAAGAGGTTAAGTTTTGCATCTGTAATTGAAACTGCATTCTGATTTGAAGGCAGCCCAGTTTTGTGCCAATGGTAATTTGCTGATTGGTGTTCAGACTTCTTGCTATTCTGATCTGTAATAACTGGAAGTTAAACCATGTTGATTCATAATCAAATGAATTGTCTTCCGAGGTTTACTAGCTAGGAAAACTTGGCTGGAATGTATTGAAACATAATCAGCAGAACTAGAGGACAATGTACAGTTAGAAATGGAGATGGGAAGAAGAATTTTGAAAATGTGGACTGATTTCAAAGAAGTCCATTTCTTTATTTAATTTCCTGGTTGAATCTGATATGAAACGAATGAGATGCAAGACCCTTGCGATTAAGTGAGTATCTTTTGGAGGTTATTTATTGAAAATCTTTGTTTAAGTGGTCCTGTTTCAGAATTAAGAAATCAACAGTTGAAAACTGTCCAAAGCATTAAGCTGAGCTGAATTGCTGATTAATTTCCTGATATGGAATCAATGATGACTCAACCTCGAGTTTAAGTAGCAAGTAAAAGTCGGTTGAAATTTGATACTAAAGGGGCTACATTTCTATGAGTTATCAGACTATGGATTGTTGAGTTTAATGAAACAAAGAGCTGAAAAGTAGAAGCTGGACTATGAAAATACAAATGAAGAGCTTAAGGTTATATGCAGATTCGGCTTAGAAGTTAAGACTGGAAATACAGAAGTCCATATCAGGGTTGTAATTTAACATCACATAGCATTCTAATTCCATGTCTTCTACCTCAAGTTGAAACTTTTCTTCTTCTTTGCTTGATCAGAATTAATTCTTTACTTTACATCTGAATTTGCTTTCCTTTCCAATGGTTGTAAATTTTCATGATTTTGTATCTTAATATCTATGATGGAGGAATAAATTAGATGAGAAGCAAGCTTATGGTAGTGTTTTTGCTATGAGAGGCTTGAGGGATCTCCACCAATGCAAGAATTGAAATTAGGAAGAAAGCCACTTCAAATTATCTTGTGAGGATTAGAAATGTTATCATGCTCATTTTATTCATGATGGATGAAATTTACTAAGTGTTGAACCAAGGTAAGAATATAGATCATGAATGTTTGAGTTTATGAAACTTGATAATTACATGTAACTTCCTTTTACTTTCTTTTGGATATGATCAAGAATAGTTAGGAGAAGGGGGTATCATCTTAGTTGTTATTTTAGTTGGCTCACTTGCACGAGGCGTGCAAGAATAAGTGTGGGGTATTTGATAAGCTATGAGTAGATATATTATTTTTGGATTAATAGGTGGTGTTCTTTATACATTTTCATATTTTAATTTTCAATTTTAATCAGATTCTTCAAACAAGGTCTTTTATGAACTTTATAATGTTTTTCATTTTAATGCATGATTTATTCCTCGTGATGTGAATTTGGTCTTGTAGGGTATTAATGGATTCATGTTTCAAGTGGAGGCTTGGTCCATCTAACCAAATGAAGCAGTGCAAAACCACATTTGGGCTCAACTAAACCTGGATTTCAATTGACTTCATCATGCCTAAACCCAAGCTAGAGCATATATGAGCCTTAATCGAACTTAGGTCTCAATTGGCAAAAACCCTAAGTATTTAAGGAAAATCTGGCACGGTGAACAGTGAGCTTGCACTATTGTTCATCGTGTCGTTTCTCTCGACGGCGCGACGCTTTCTCCCTCTCTTCATCTAGATCTGCAAATCATCTCGTCCTCATCAGTGTGTAGTTCCTCAGCATCTAGCGATCAAATTCCACCATTATTTCTTCATCAGTGAGTTGATTTCGTGAGCTAAGCACTATAGCTGCGAATCGCGTCTTCTTCCTCAGGCCAACGGCGTTTCTTTGGTTTAAGCTGCCATTCCTTCACGGGATCATCGGCGGCGTTCCTCCAGTGATTCTGGACCACTTCCGACAGCACTTCATCATTCTTAGCTTCCTTCCAACCTCGCGATTCCAGCGCTAGTGAACCTAGCAAGCACGACAGAGAACAATATCAACATTCTGAACTTGCTGAAGATTAGTGGGCTGATTCAGGTGAATCTGAGTTTGCCTTGAGCTCGAGGATACCATTTTGATTTCCGTTGGAGCGTTCTCTGCGGTTTCGTTGTGCAAAGGCAAAGAGAAGATGAGTTTGGTCCGAGATTTGGGTTGTAGGGATGTTAAGCTTTTCTGCAGTTTGATTCATAGTTAGATCTTTTTGCTTTTGCACTTTTGATTCTAAATTTGCTAGTTCATAGAGTATAACTATTTGTAATTCCATTTTCTACATGAATTTGTTCTTTCTAGTTCTGTTCGTGTGTGTTTTGTTAGTGTTCTGTTTAGCTTAAAGTCTGCTACTGCATTTTGTTTAGCAATCTGTTTTCTGTGTTTGTGTTTAGCCACTCTGTTCGAGCCATTCATTAGTTGATAAGTTAGTTAGTTAGTTCAATAGAGTAATTAATTTCTAGTGTGACTAGTTAGATGATATGTTAAGCTTTTGTTAAGTTTGTAATCTGTAGTGAATTAAACTGAATTATGCACTTTGACTTTTCATTAGGTAAACTAGATTAGCTAAGTGGATTTAGTTTCTTATTAATTTCCGGTAACTAAAGATTGTTTTCCATATTGTTTGAGCTTCATCTAGAATTGAAAGGTTGAGTAATCACAATTTGATCGAGTTTCATTTAATGCAAGAGTGGTTGAAGTTTTGTTTCTCTGAGTTGTCTAGAAGTCATTTTTGCAGTAGGGTAGATTAGAATGTTTGCAATTTGAATTTTAGTAGAAGATTTTGCTTTAAAGCTAAACCCCAGTTCATAACTTGAAAATCCAAAAAGAGTGTTCGAATTCATAACAAACACGTTGCTAGCATGATCCTCAAAAAATTCTACTCCGGCCTTATACTAAAATATGTTCTTGTGTAGTTGTAGGTTTTCGATCATAACATTAATTTGGGAGTTTATTTGTGACATCAATTTGGATAGCTACCATAGCTCTGAGTGCCCGAACTCTGGGCGTCCGAACCACAGTCAACTTTGGGTTGACTTTTCATATGGGCCTTTCGCTCTGGCTCCTCTCACTTGGGTGATTTCGACCATCTGGAATAGGGATCCCCTGAATCTATTTTCCCGCCTTCTCGAGAAACCTACTACTCCGACTTCTCGTCCCTCGAAAATGTTGCACACCTCCTTCTCGTCTGCCAGCGTACTCTTCTGCAACGTCTCGTCCCTTAGACGTACCGAGCCCGTTGACTCTCTCCCATGCTGTCCTTCTCATTAGTTGCGTCTTTCACTTAACCTCCTATATTCCTAAGTTCCTGCACACTTAGATACAAAGCATCAAAAGATAATAGGACCTACTTTGATTTGGTCGATCATATCAAAACTACAATAAATTACTTATACACAAATCATATATCATAGAACAAGAAGATTCAAACATGTTTAGATCAAAAGATATAGTGTTTATATCGCATAAATCTACTCCCTAATCCTATAATCCAGAGTTTACCCCATGACTACAAGGTTACAATCACAAATAATTATCACAATTCTGAAATCTGATTATATATAAAGAATTAGAGAAATGAGAGAAGAGGCTTAGGCTTGATCGAAGAATCCTCTTCCTAGATGTTCTTGGTCTTCCTCTTTCTCTCAGATGGCGTGGATGCTCCTTGGATCTCCTCCTCAAGCCTCCTTGGAATCCTCAGACGATCCCTAAATTGGATCCCCAATCCAAATGGAGGATCTCCTTAAATAGTAGTTGGAGTGAAAGCCCGACACAAGTAGTGCTGCTCGGCACGGGTGCTCGTGTCGGGTGTTGTTGCTTTAGAGTGTGACCAAGCACAGGTAGTGCTACTGGGCACAAGCACCCATATCAGGTGTTGTTGCTTCAGAGCGTGACCAAGCACATGCCATACTACTGGACATGGGCACTCTGGATCAAAAGATGAACTAAACATGGATCATACTGCTGGGCACGACCACCAATGTTCTATGTTGGAAGTTGAGCACGGGTCGTGCCGCTGTGCATAGGCACCCGTGCTCAGTGCTAGAAGCTCTCAACTATTGGTACAGTTAGCACTAATAATCAAACTCAGGTTTTAATGTATAACAAATGGTTAAAGTTAGATGTTGTATTTTCTAACCTATTAACCAAGTGTGCAGGACTGAAAGACTTGATGGGATTTGACACTAGGTTGAAGTTCAGTTAGTTGATAGTCGGCATAGTTGAAGTTTAGATGGGGCATTTGGTAAGAATTTCTAGTGGGTCAAAAGTCAAGTAAGTTGACAAATGATAAGCAAAGTAAGTACTGGAGGAGAATGATCAAGTGAGGATACATTCCTGGTCGAGGGAATGGTAGACATTTGTCAGACCTAGGGTTTTAGTGAAATCCGAAGTCAAGACTGGACAGTCCCAAGAGTGTTAAATATTTTTTGTTTATTATATTTGTTGTGCTAACTCTATGGTGCAGGAAAACAAAAGGTAGTAAAAGGGGTTTCAAGTGCTTGTAGGATCCAGGCGCCCTGAATGGGTCCAGGCGCCTAGATTGGCCCGAACCCAATGACTCGTTCAAATGAATTGGGGCACTTTGATTGCCCGTCGCCCGTCAATGTCCAAGCGCCATCCAGCTACCCAAAAGTGAATAAAGGCTATCGGATAGAGCTTCACCGAGGTGCAACCACGTCAGCGATCTAGGTTCCTAGATATGGATAATCTAGTGACAAAGCAAGATCGGATAAGTCTCAATCCAAGCGCCCAAGGGTGTTCTAGGTGTTAGACTTTCGAGCCGCAAAAACCGCTTTTTGTGTTGCGGAAACCCCGAAGCTAGCCACGAATTCGTGCGAAGATAAATAAAAGTTATTCATGTACATGTTTGTCTACACTAGATCTACCTTAGATCTACATGAAAGAAGAGGTTTTACCCTTGTAGCGATGTCCTTCACTTATCCCTCTCGTCCAAACGGTTGCCGGATCTCGTAGAGTGTCAAGTGTACACTCCTCTATACGTATCCACACGGACAAAAGATAGAGAAAAACCACTTAGAGTGTGCTAGCACCCTTGTATGGTTTCGACAATGGAGGAGAGGGAGAGAAGAAGAAGGGAGGAAGAAGAACAAGTGAATCAATGAGCACACAATTGCACTTACTCCTTCATCAAATGTGGTCGGCCACTTATTGGCATTTTAAACCTCCATGAAATACCAAGAGTCATGGCTCTTGGTCTCCCTCATGAGGTGACACGCATTGATGTAGCCTTGATGATGTGGAACATCATCATTGGTCGGCCCATGCCAAGTCACAATGAGGTGACATTTGGTTAAGTCAAACTTGACTCTTCATCTTCCCTCTCAAGTCAAGTCAAAGTTGACCTCTTATCTCCCATGGTTGATCAAATCTAACCTTTGACTCAAATCAATTTGATTTAATGAATCTCTATTCATTGGTTTAAATTGACTCAATGAATCATAATCTAAATTAGACTCATTCGACACATGAATCAAATTGAGTCTCACTCAATTAGTCTAATTTGGATTACTCTTAATCCAATTTGGTTCATCACATGAACCTAATTCTCTTGGTACATCACATGAACCTAATCCTCTTGATACATCATATGAACCTAATCTCCATCTAATTGCCCTTTGTGTGTGACCCTATAGGTTCTTGTAACGTTGGCAATGCTCCTAAACCCATTTAGAAACATAAGTAATGAGCGGTATCTAGCAACACATCATTGTTGGTGCAACCTTAGGTCAAGGTTGACCTGGATGACCCGACTCGAGTTGACCTGACTCGAGGTATATTTTGATATTTGACAAGAATAGAGAAGTTGTATTTTGATGTTTGACAAGAATAGGAACTTGGGGGATTGTGGGTGCAACCTTTGGTCAAGGTTGATCTGGTTGACCCGACTTGAGTTGACCTGATTCGGGAAAAGTCCAAGTATGGAGACTTGGCACGGAAAAGTCCAAGCAGGGAGCTTGGCACGGGAAAAGTCCAAGTATGGAGACTTGGCACGGAAAAGTCCAAGCAGGGAGCTTGGCACGGGAAAAGTCCAAGTATGGAGACTTGGCACGGAAAAGTCCAAGCAGGGAGCTTGGCACGGGAAAAGTCCAAGTATGGAGACTTGGCACGGAAAAGTCCATGCAGGGAGCTTGGCACGGGGAAAAGTCCAAGTATGGAAGCTTGGCATGGGAGGTTAGAGAGGGCTCGGTAGCTCGTTCTCTGGACCGGACGAAGTTGGAGAGGGCTCGGTAGCTCGTTCTCTGGACTAGGTCAGAGAGGGCTCGGTAGCTCGTTCTCTGGACCGGACGAAGTTGGAGAGGGCTCGGTAGCTCGTTCTCTGGACTAAGTCAGAGAGGGCTCGGTAGCTCATTCTCTGGACCGGACGTGGAAGTCGGAGAGGGCTCGGTAGCTCGTTCTCCGGACTAAGTCAGAGAGGGCTCGGTAGCTCATTCTCTAGATCAGGAAGGCTTTAGGTTTAAGGCTGGGTAATTGGATCGGTCTGCTGACTGATCCAATGAAACACTGGGTTATCTGATCGGTCTGTGGACCGATCAGTAACCACACAGAAACCTTCTGTGAGTTATCTGATCGGTCTAGTGACCGATCAGTAAGAAGGTTGTTCGGTCCACAGACCGATCAGGGATCGCAACCAACTCTCTGTGAGAGTTGGGATCGGTCTGGGGACCGATCAGCGTAGGGCCTGATCGGTCCCCTGACCGATCAGATCCACCCTGGACCAATCAGGGTGGAGCCTGATCGGTCCAGGTCTAGCCGTTGAGCAACAACGGCTAGATTTCTTCTTTGTCTTCTTCGCGGGTTCATATAAGAAGGCCACTACAGGGAAGCTGACCTTCTTCTTGGTTGTTGCTCTTGCTCCTTCTTGTTCCCTACGATCAGAACTTTGCTGAGCTCTCCATTACTGAAGCTTCGTGTGAGCTTCCCTCGGCTGGACTCCAATTGATCAGTTGCTGCTATTGTTGGCGTGAAGTGGTTGCTTCATCACCAGTCGACGAGAAGGCAAGCAAACTAGTGTTTTTACATTCATATTGTTCTTGGCTTCTTGCTGTATTTCTTGTACACTGATCTTGCTATTGCAAGAGAGATTGTGGCGAGGTTTCTCCACCCAGAAGGAGTTTTTATTAGCCGGTTTTCCGGGGTCTCATCCACCGACGGATTGATAGGATTCGTCCACCTTACGGACACGCCGAGGAGTAGGAGTATCATCTCCAAACCTCGTTATATCGTCGTGTTTGAGGTTTGATCTTCTCCATTTTCGTTTCTACTCTTTATTTCCGCTGCGCTAACTCAAATTGTAGGAAGAAACGAGAATTTAGGGTCGGCTATTCACACCCCCCCCCCTCTCTAGCCGCTATCCGAAGGTCCTAACAAGTGGTATCAGAGCGAGGTCGCTCTTCGTCGGATTAACACCCGGGGGAGCACGAGCTAGAGAATGGATCAACTTGGAGAAGACGTCACGATTCCACCCTTCTACGATCGCGACGACTTCGCATTTTGGAAGGTAAGAATGAAGTATTTTCTTATGACTAACCTAGTAAATTGGAATTGTGTACAAGTAGGTTTTATTCATCCGGTGGATAAAGAAGGAGAACCTCTCGAGAAGAAAAAGTGGATGAAAGAACAAATCCACCAATCCATAATCAACGACGAGGTAACGAAAATCTTTGAATTTTCATTACCTAATGATATCTTGTGTAAGATAGGTAAATACAACAATGCCAAGGAGTTGTGGAACAACTTGGCTAAGTTCCATGAGGAGAGCTCCAATTCAAGTCATGAAGAGGAGTCAAGTGAGCCAAGTAGCTCACATCATGGAGGTATGGAATTAGAAGTTGAGGGCTACTCAACATCTAAGAAAGAAGAGGAGGAGAGTTCTTCTTCAAGATTGGAGCAAGAAGAAGAAGCCTCTACCTCCGGAAGGGATGAAGGAGAGAGCTTATATCCATCCTCAACCCTAGGTAACTCAAGCAAATTAATTTCAAGTAAATTACATATAATGTGCTTTGAGTGTAGGGAATATGGGCATTACAAAAGTAAATGTCCAAAGAGGATTAGGAAGACTCCACCGGCACCAAAAGTCAAGGAAGCCGGAGTCTCGATACGCAAGGGCAAGGAGCACGTGGTGTGCTTCCAATGCAAGCAAAGGGGACATTATAGGAGTCAATGTCCAAGGGGGAGGCAACCTCACAAGGAAAAGAGACCAAGCACATCTATGGGGGGAGCTAAGGCAAACCCTAAGGTATCCTTTAAGGCACATTCTTGCAATTCTAATAAGACACATGCTAGTAGTTTTATTGCAATTGTCAATAATGATAAGCATGAGAACCATAAAAACCGATACATGTGCTTAGGTGCCAAACATGTTAACCTAGATAAGGACAATGCTAGAAATTCCAACCCTAGAGTTAACTCATCTAAGGTTAAGGAAAACCTAGATATGAATCCCAAAATAACTAGACATATGCCTAGGAATACCTCAAAGAAAAATGGAAAATTAAAGCCTGAGGTATTAAAGAAAGAAAATCAAGTCTTGAGGTCAAGACTTGACACTTTAGAAAAGGCTCTTAAGAATTTGGAGAAGTCAACTCTAGGGTCTAAGGGTCAAAAATCAAAGCCCAAGGGCCTGAGAGGTTTGGGTCACAAACCTAAGTCTCAAGTGGTCAAGCCCACGTATCATAATGTTCCATTCGATTATGGAACAAGACCTAGGACTAGGAAGACCATCACCAAGGTCACAAGGGGAGTCACCCCTAGAGTTGATCTTGATGAGTCCCAAATTACCAAGGCTTTAAAGCCTAGGAGGGTCATTAGGAGGGTTGCTAGGGAAGTCATCCCTAGTGAATATTTAGTGAACCCAATGAGCTCAAATAGGTATTGGGTTCCTAGGAGCGTGATTCCTTCACGCTAGATGGTTTAGGGTGTGCCAACCTTAATTGGATAGGTAGTTAACCTACTCATGGCAAAAGGTGGCATTTTAGGAATTGTCAAGGTGTAATCAAGCCTTGAAAATGAAATTAAAAATTATTCCTAAGGTGATTAGGATGTGTCAACCACATTTGAGGAGTTTTCTAGGCTCAATCTAATTGGCACATAGTGATCTAAAAATCTTTAGTATATGATTTTAGGTCTATTACATTTAGGAATATAGAATTTATGGTAAAATGATCAAAATTATCAAAAATGGCAACTAAGGCTAGAATTAGGTATTTTCTATACCTTTATATGTTATTTGCCATACATTGTTTGTCATATGCCATGTCATGACATCATATTTAACTTATTATCATTTGAAATGTCATGATAATACTTAGGTTAGTTATATGTCATGCCTTATTTAAGTTTCATACTTTATGCCATGATATCATGACATTGGCACTTATTTCCACTTATGATATTATTTTATGCCATGTCATCATCTCTTGCATTTATGAGCAATTAAATTGATTTAAGGATAAAAACACAATTTGATATGGAAATCTAATTGTTGTTTAGAAAATGCATGAGAACTTAGCTTAAGATAACCTAAACCCATATCTCACATCAAAATTGACTTGGATGTGTTTGATACACCTTAGATGTGTGTGAGATATTAGGATGATGAGTTAGGATCAAGGTGCATAGTTCTTGTACCTAGATGAGCCTAATTCGAAATTGAGGATCATAGGGAAAACTTGTGTACAAGTCATGTACATTTAGCCCTAAGATTGTGGTCCTAAATTGAATGGTTTAAAATCATTTCAAAATTGATTTGAAAAACCTTGATGAAGCTTTTCTAGTGATAGCATTCATCATTGAGCAAGTTGATACAAAGATGGATTAACCTTGAGCTATTTCAAAGTATTTCGAACTTTGTATCAAGATTTAAAAATGGAAGTTATTTTCATAGAAAACTATTTTTCCATGATAATATATGTCATGAGGAATGTATCCTCAAAATTTTACAATTTTTGGAATTTTTTGTGATTTTTTAGGGGTTTCTGAATTTCGGGAGAAAAATCAGAAATCTTTATCAGAGAGTTGTGGACCGATCAGAGGGGATCCTGATCGGTCCAGGGAAGTCTGGATCGGTCACTAGACCGATCCAGGGAAGTGTGGATCGGTCTGGTGACCGATCAGAGCGTGCCAAAATGCTGATTTTCGACTGTTGTCTGAAATTTCAGCTATGGAAGTTAGTGCTTTAGATTTCTAAAGGGTTGAAACTCTCCAAGACATTGTTGGTGCAATGGTCAAGGAGGAGTTTTACCTAATGGTCAAGGGGGAGTTGACCTTTAGGGGAGTTTTTACTCGTCAAGATTTCTGAGGATGAGTGATATGGGATTATCACTAAGTTGATTGTTGATTTTAGTATCAAGGGAGAAATTAAGGGTTTCAATGAAAGGTATGGGACTTTCATTAGGAAGAAACTCTTGACCTTGATTCACTCTTTTTGATGTGTGTCAAAAAGGGGGAGAATGTCCAGAGAATGTTCAAGGAAGAACATTGGAGTTTGAGGAGAATGTTCAAGGAAGAACATTGGAGAACTATTGGAAAACCTGAGTTAGGTTATCGAGTTAACCTAACTTGATTATGGTTTTTATCAAACATCAAAAAGGGGGAGATTATTGGTGCAACCTTAGGTCAAGGTTGACCTGGATGACCCGACTCGAGTTGACCTGACTCGAGGTATATTTTGATGTTTGACAAGAATAGAGAAGTTGTATTTTGATGTTTGACAAGAATAGGAACTTGGGGGATTGTGGGTGCAACCTTTGGTCAAGGTTGATCTGGTTGACCCGACTTGAGTTGACCTGATTCGGGAAAAGTCCAAGTATGGAGACTTGGCACGGAAAAGTCCAAGCAGGGAGCTTGGCACGGGAAAAGTCCAAGTATGGAGACTTGGCACAGAAAAGTCCAAGCAAGGAGCTTGGCACGGGAAAAGTCCAAGCAGGGAGCTTGGCACGGGAAAAGTCCAAGTATGGAGACTTGGCACGGAAAAGTCCAAGCAGGGAGCTTGGCACGGGAAAAGTCCAAGCAGGGAGCTTGGCACGGGGAAAAGTCCAAGTATGGAAGCTTGGCATGGGAGGTCAGAGAGGGCT
Source organism: Zingiber officinale (assembly GCF_018446385.1). Lineage (NCBI taxonomy): Eukaryota > Viridiplantae > Streptophyta > Magnoliopsida > Zingiberales > Zingiberaceae > Zingiber > Zingiber officinale. The sequence continues at coordinate 69,373,259 of NC_055989.1, forward strand.
CGGTAGCTCGTTCTCTGGACCGGACGAAGTTGGAGAGGGCTCGGTAGCTCGTTCTATGGACTAGGTCAGAGAGGGCTCGGTAGCTCGTTCTCTGAACCGGACAAGGTTGGAGAGGGCTCGGTAGCTCGTTCTCTAGACCGGACGAAGTTGGAGAGGGCTCGGTAGCTCGTTCTCTGGACTAGGTCAGAGAGGGCTCGGTAGCTCATTCTCTGGACCGGACGTGGAAGTCGGAGAGGGCTCGGTAGCTCGTTCTCCGGACTAAGTCAGAGAGGGCTCGGTAGCTCATTCTCTAGATCAGGAAGGCTTTAGGTTTAAGGCTGGGTAATTGGATCGGTCTGCTGACTGATCCAATGAAACACTGGGTTATCTGATCGGTCTGTGGACCGATCAGTAACCACACAGAAACCTTCTATGAGTTATCTGATCGGTCTGGTGACCGATCAGTAAGAAGGCTGATCGGTCCACAGACCGATCAGGGATCGCAACCAACTCTCTGTGAGAGTTGGGATCGGTCTGGGGACCGATCAGAGTAGGGCCTGATCGGTCCCCTGACCGATCAGATCCACCCTGGACCAATCAGGGTGGAGCCTGATCGGTCCAGGTCTAGCCGTTGAGTCACAACGGCTAGATTTCTTCTTTGTCTTCTTCGCAGGTTCATATAAGAAGGCCACTACAAGGAAGCTGACCTTCTTCTTGGTTGTTGCTCTTGCTCCTTCTTGTTCCCTGCGATTAGAGCTTTGCTGAGCTCTCCATTACTGAAGCTTCGTGTGAGCTTCCCTCGGCTGGACTCCAACTGATCAGTTGCTGCTATTGTTGGCGTGAAGTGGTTGCTTCATCACCAGTCGACGAGAAGGCAAGCAAACTAGTGTTTTTTACATTCATATTGTTCTTGGCTTCTTGCTGTATTTCTTGTACCCTGATCTTGCTGTTGCAAGAGAGATTGTGGCGAGGTTTCTCCACCCAGAAGGAGTTTTTATTAGCCGGTTTTCCGGGGTCTCATCCACCGACGGATTGATAGGATTCGTCCACCTTACGGACACGCCGAGGAGTAGGAGTATCATCTCCGAGCCTCGTTATATCGTCGCGTTTGAGGTTTGATCTTCTCCATTTTCGTTTCTACTCTTTATTTCCGCTGCGCTAACTCAAATTGTAGGAAGAAACGAGAATTTGGGGTCGGCTATTTACACCCCCCTTCTCTAGCCGCTATCCGAAGGTCCTAACAACATCATTACTACCCAAGTTACAAGAATGTTGAGATCCAACATCACCATTGTGACTACTAATTGTGACTCCCACAATATGTGACAATGTCCTTCTATCCTAGACATCTAGATTGATCAATTGAGGCATAGACCGTGTCATCCTCTAATCAATCTATGTCTTGAACTCCAAGTAGACTCACTATAATCAAATGAGCTTAATATCTCATATTGGCTCATTTGGGCATGGTCATACACTTAGTGGTCTCACTCTATCAAGAATCATGATGTCACTCCCGTCATATAGGAGGGATAGATCTCATCTACATCACTCACATCCCTCCACATAATTTGTTGCATACCCAATAATCGCCTTTATAATCCACCCATTTACGGGTGACGTTTGACGAAGCCAAAGTATGCAACTCCTTATGTAGGGAACCATGGTGACTTCAGGTCCAAGGACTGATAGTCATACTAATAGTCACATGAGAAATTATATGACACTGATATAACGATCCATGATACTTTCTCATGGCGGGTCATTCAGTATACATTCTCCAATGCATACCCATGTGTCAACTTGATATCTAATATCCATGACTTGTGAGATCAAGTCATCGAGTTGACCTACATGCTAGTCTCAACATATTAACATTGTCCCTGAATGTTAATACTTGACTAGGAATGATTAAAAGTAGTGTTCTCTATATCATCTCACTATCAATTCAACCAATCGATTGATATAGATAAGAACTTTCCACTCAAGGACGCTATTATACTTAGTTATTTGGCACCAATACAAGTAAGTATAATAACCATAAAGAAATACCTTTATATATATAGGAATATGATACATCGAGTACATACAACAATCATCACATGATTGACTCTAGGGCTCTCACTAACAGTAGGCGCATAGAAGTGTCTATAAAAGGAGCTTCTGACAATAGCCTCAGATAATCAATTTCGACAACTCTTCTATTCTGATTCTCGATCGTTCAACTGCTCCAACCTCACGTTGTTTCTGTGCTACTACTCGGCTACATCCGACCACTGCCAGCAGACTAAAGCCAATACCCGAGCTAACAATGTTCTCTTATTTATGTTGGTAATACTTATTTTCAGTTATTTACATTATTATAAGGAAGTGTAAATTGTTACACTTCCTTATTCTTGTTCTTTGTACTTGATTCCTTGTTAGTGAATTATCCATCGAAAAGGTTCAAAGGACCTGAGTCTTAGAGTAGGAGTCGCCAAAGGCTCCGAACAAAGTAAAATCAAATGTGTGTTGTTTTCTTTTTTATTTTCTATTTTCTTTCACAATTCACTCACTTATTTTTTAAAGTTCGAAAAAGATAAGTTTATTAAAATCATATGATTCACTCCCCCCTCTCATGTGCCTATTATCCTACACCAACTTGGTCTACAATCTTCATGTTTCGCTCCATTCCATGTCCTAACATAAGAAATGCACAAGAGCAGTTTACCAACATAGAAATATATTGACATGAAGCATAAAGAGATGAAATCATGAAATATTTACATGCAAAGGAGGTATAAAGATGCATTGAAACATATAAAAAAATATATGTATAATAGACACATCAAGACCCTAGTGATGAATTGGAAATAAAGAAGGTTTTCAAAAAAAAAATGTGGTGATCACATCAACATGTACTAAATCATGCTAAGACTTGAGTGAAAAGCTACCTTGCGTCACTGAGGAAAATTGGACTAGGATCTCCAATTTTTTGGCAACCAAGGAGAGCAAACAAAGGAGTTAACAAAATAGAACAGATCAAGCTTATAATTATGGAGATTCGTCTATGACATATGCACGAGGCTTTATCAATATCAATGAGTATAGATGTGGATTGGTAATTTTTTAAAACTCCCACTAATTTTTTAATCTATTTCAAATATTTCATTATTTTTAATAGTGTTTTTTAGATAAAAAATTGGGAAAAGAGTCTGAATTTATAGATACTATCACACACACATTTACAAAAAAATGACAAGACTTGGAGTGGGTGTTGGAATATATCTGATGCGGTGTGTGCTAAAAATATGATTCGTAAACATGCACAGCGGAAGACTTAACGATAAATAAACTAATTTATTACATCATACACACTATACACATGCAAGATATAATCGCGCAGGCAAGATCATAAAACAAAATTAAATCGAGTAACAATTATATATTCTAGGTACACCTTACGGATGACTTGTAATGAGAAGGGCATCAACCTTTTACGACATTATTGAACCTCACCTCTATTCATATCCATGCTAAGCTCTTTAAGACAACTTTAAGAGAACAAGCTTCATCTTCAGAAGGTACTAACTGTAGGATAAAAAATAATTTAGATATCTCCATAATGGTATGATATTGTCCACTTTGGGCCAAGCCCTCATGATTTTTCTCTTGGGCTCTACCCAAAAGGCCTCATTCCAATAGAGATATCTTTTCTCTTATAAACTCATGATCTTTCCCATGTGTTTTCAATGTGGGACTATATTTGCAACCTTGCAAACCCAACAATCCCCCCTCAAACAAAGGACCATAGGCTTCCCACGTCTGATCATCGACCCACCAGGTCTTCCTGCCCCTCGGTCCACCCGACCTACTAGGACTTTCTTGTCTAGCCGCAACTAGGACTTCCTGCCTGGTGTTTGGTCCTATTGATCCGAATATAGGACCCCCCCCCCCCACTTTCTTTGTTTGAGGTCAATATTGTGTCCATATAGCTCAATCAGATCATAGCTCTTGTGTACAGTCAGCGGTTAAATCTTTTGGCAGTCCAAGCTCTGATACCAATTGTAGGATCGGAAAGAATTTAGATATCTCCAAAATGGTATGATATTATCCACTTTGGGCCTAAACTCTCATGGTTTTGCTCTTGGACTCTACCCAAAAAACCTCATTCCAATGGAGATATCTTTTCTCTTATAAACCCATGATATTTCCTATGTGTTTTCAATGTGTGGCTATGTTTATAACCTTACAACCCCAACACTAACCATGAGTAAAGGAGAAGGATCAAGAAGAGGAAGAAGAAGCAAAAGGAAAATCTTCTTCCTTTGGGTGGCTCACGACAACAAGAGGAGACCCTTTTGTTGTGGTCAGCAGTAAGAGAGAGAGAGAGCAAGCAAGAAAGAGGTATTGGATTTAGGTTTTCAAAACCTAATCAAGCTAATAATAAATTGTATGTTAATTCTCTCTTAACCATATCAATATATAATCCTCTTTAATGAGTTGGATTAGAAAGTCTAAATCTAGCCCATTATGCCTTAACAAAAAATTAGCCCATTAACCCCTTGGTTTGTTTCATAACTAAATCAAGTTGGTTCATGGCTAAACAAAATTAGTTCATGACTAAACCAAAGGGCCCAACTCTTTCATAAGAGATGTGGCACATCTACACTTTCGTTCTGACAAATATTTCCATATTTATCTTATGTATGGTCCAACCAAATATTTATCTCTTGATTTGAGAATCCTATTATCTAACTTGTCTTATGTCTTTTAGAGGCTTGTAGTTTGTATGACCCAATAGGTTCTTGATTTATCTTGGTCATCCATAATTAACTACTTAATTATGGAATGATCATGAGTGCCACCTAGTAGTACATCATAATATGCAATTAACCAAAAAATCACAGTTGATCTCAGAACTAATTCTAAACCCTTTAGCAGCTAAAGTGAGTCATGCTTCATTTCTTTCACTTATCTTATACCCACTTAGTTCAGGACATGATCTATGTGTCTATCCCCACTAGGCTGACACGTCACACCTAGCCCAAGTAATATTTCCTCATTTTACGGATTCCAATTACTTGTACATGTGCACAAGAGTCTCATACTCTTTGTTGGATCGAGTCTCACGTGAGAGGGGGGTGAATCACGTGATTTTCAAAAACTTATTCTTTCATTTTGAAATCAAAATATACGTAGCAAAAATTAAGTAAGAAAAGGAACACAAGAAAACATGGTCAGTTTTACTTGGTTCGGAGTCTTCGGTAACTCATACTCCAAGACCCAGGTCCCATGAACCTATCGATGGGTAATCCACTAAAATACCTCTTCCGATACCTCCGAAAGAATGAATCGAGTACAAACAATGTAGGACAAGTGTAACAGACTACACTTCCCTTTTTCAGTAATTAAGTATAAAAATTTTTGTTACCAACACTTAGGGATCGATGTGAGAGTGCTCTTGTGTCGGTGTCGATCTGCCAACAACGATCGAAAGTCCTTGGAGTAGTCGTCGAGCACAGCAGCTTCACAATAGAGTCATAATAGGAAGTCAGAGCAGTCAGAACCTCGAATTGATGCGTAGTAGCTCATATATATTGTAGTTGTTGTGAGAAGTTTAATCGAGACAAGCTTATAAAGGCCATGGAATGCGCCTTCCATAGGTGTTGAAAGCGCCTCCAATGGGTCAAATATGATCCTTAAGTCTACTGAAGCTTATCGCTAAATCTATCAACTTTTATCCTCTAGAAGGTGCCTTCAAGCCATTGAAGGCGCCTTCTATGAGCAGTGTGAAGGCGTCGTCCAATGCTTGAAGGCGCCTTTGGGTATTGTTCATCCAAAGACTTTTTGCTCCTTTTGCCCTACAAGTTATGTTAGTCCAAAACTAAAATATCTAACCTGCAAAACAAAGTTAACACAATAAAAATAAGTAGTAATTAGCTCCTGTTCTCCTAGGACCAGGAACTAGTCAAGGTCTCAAATTAGGGATCTAAAATGGACATAACCTGGACTGACGCCTACTGTCCCTCAACCGGGATGCGCCCTCACAAAGTCACTCTCCTCCAGTAACTTACCTTTACTTACCATCTTGCAGTCAGTTGACTAGCCTTTTGACCCACCAAGTCTTCATGCCAGCTGTCTGGTCTGCAGACCCAATTGGACTTCTGTCAATTGTCCGGTACCGTGGACCTAATCAAATTTTTTGACATATATCCGGTCGTCTTGTTGACCTATCTGTGCTTCGCACTAGCTATCTGGTCCCGCGGACCTAGCTGGATTTCAGTCTGGTGCCCAATCCTTCAGACTTGTCAATTCCTACACACTTGGTAACGCAATTAGATCACAAAACACCTAACTTAACTCCCTTGTCATTCATCAAAATCTAAGTTAAACTATAGTAAATAACAATCAGGGTTAAGTTAGGAAAAATAAGATATGAAAAAAAATAAACATAGAGCTTGATTTTAAGAAAAAGTATAAAATTAGACAGTCAGTTTTGTTCTCTTAATCATTTTTTTAGGATTAAATTTTCTGATTTTCTTTGATTGATTTTCTTTGATTTTCTAACTTGAACCCTAACCACCCTTCCCCTTTAACATTCATCAAAAACAAACATGAGTAGATAAGTGAGTCAATCATGCATTCAGGGAAAGTAATAGAATTTTGATAACAAAAGACTTTCAAGATTATTGGGGGAAGGAGTTAGAGAATGTTCAACCTTTTGAAACACAACACATTTGCAAAGAAAAATATAGAATTTTGCTAAGGAAAATAATTTTAAAAATAAGATTATGTTCGAAAAAAGTTTGTGAAATTGAAAAGATAACTCTTGCAAGAATTTTCAAAATTTTACCAAAATGGTTTCAAAAGCATGTATATTTAAAACAATTTTCAAAATACTTGTAGTTAGTTTTTCAAAACATAGATTTTGAAAAAGTATTAGAATTTTTGCAATTAAGGTTTTCAAAACTAACTTTTGCAAAATAACTTGTAAATTTGAACAAAAACTTTTGAAAAGATCTTGTTAAATATTTTTTTTTTTAAATGTTTACAGAGTAATTTGGAAATAGGATAATTTTTCAAAGAATGATTTTTAAAAAAACTATTCAAAATATTTTTCAAGAGTGTTTTTAAAGCAAATTTGAAAGTAATTTTTCAAAGAGAAAAACTATTCAAAAAAATAGCATAAAAGTGATTTGGAAAGTGTTCTACAAATATATTTCCAAAAAAAATAGTTTTGAATGAAGCTTTTAAAATAAGGAATTTTAAAGTATTTAAACAAGATTTGGAAATCTTTTCATAATTCCTTATTAAGAATTTTGAACTTCAAAATATCTAAAAAGAAGTTGTACATACTTGCAAATAATTTTCAAATGTTAAAATAAAAAAAAAACACTTTGCAAAGAGAGTTTCAAAGGAAAATTTTCTAAAATTTTCAAAGTAATTTTAAAGAAAAATTATTAAAAAAAATTATAAAGTACTTTTAATGAAATAACATTTTAAGACAAACTTTCAAAGTACTTTTAAAGAAAGATTTATCGAAGAACTAATTTTAAGACAAAAATAATTTTTCAAAATATTCTAAAATTCTTTTTCAAAGCTTTCTAAGTAAAAAGTTTGAAAGTAAGTTTGAAGAAAATTTTTCTCAAAAATATTGTCAAAATAATTTTAAGGACACTGAATTCGTACCCTTAAGGTAATAATTAACTTTCTTACCTTTAAGTTAATACTCTCCTTTAATTTAACACTCCCTCTTGATTTAATGCTACTCCTTAATTTAACACTTCTCCCTAATTTAACACTCCCCTTTTGTTTAACACTCTCCCTTTATTTAACACTCCCCTTAATTCATACTAGGGTTTGAATATGTTAAATTTTAAGGCTTTAGAACATTCTGATTATCTTTGTTAACTATAAGAAGTTCTACCTAAGTGTTTAGGGAATTTAGTTTTAGTAACACTTATATTCAACAAATATATTATTTTCATAATTATTTCTACAGACTTATTATAATTATTCATTAAATTTGTTTAATAAGATTATTTAAATTAATCATCAAAAATTAACCTTGGATGTAATTAATTAGTTTTTAAGTTAAATGCAATGATTTGTTACTAACTCAGTAAAAGTCTATTAATTAACTCTTAATTCATTTATTAATTTAAATTTTATACTAATTGATTGATAAATGAGAGTATTAGTTTCAAGAAAGTTTCTATGTTTTAAATAATTTTTAAAATAATTTTTAAATGATTATTAAAATGAAATTTTAAATAATTTTTAAAGGATTTTTAAAAATTTTTTAAAAAAATAAAATTTAAAGGATTTTTAAAATTTTTTAAAAATATTTAAAAAGATTTTTCTAAATAATTTTTAAAGGATTCTTTAAAATAAATTTTAAAAGATTTTTTTAAATAATTCTTAAAAGATTTTCTAAACTAATTTTTTAAAAGAATTTTTTAATTTAATTTAATTTAATTTAGTTTAAATTTAATTTAATTTAAAATTAAATTATATTAATTTAATTTAAATTTAATTTAGTTTAAATTTAATTTAATTTAAAATTAAATTATATTAATTTAATTTAAATTTAAATTATATTAATTTAATTTAATTTAAATTTAAATTATATTAATTTAATTTAAATTTAAATTATATTAATTTAATTTAAATTTAATTTATATTAATTTAATTTAAATTTAATTTATTTTAATTTAAATTTATTTTAATTTAAATTTATTTTAATTTATTTTTATTTTATTTAAATTAATTTTAATTTTACTTTATTTTAATTTAATTTAATTTAATCTAATTTATTTTTAATTTAGTTTATTTTTAATTTATTTTATTTTTAATTTTAAATTCTTAATCATCTCACCCGATCTATGTTTTTTGTCAAGAAATCCTATAGTTTTGTAAGATGAGTTAAGTTTAATTTCAAGGTTGTGTTGTGTTTAACTTTATGTTAGATTTAAGTTTAGTTTGGGGTTCAATAAGTAGACATTCTTTGAATAAACTTCTGAGCTATTGTGAGTCACCTGGATATCATTAAAGTAACTATGCATTCGAAAATTTTAAAATAATCATATCCACTTAACTTAATAATAAAACTTTGGTCTAACTAGTTAGGATTCGTAAGGGGTAGTTTCAATTAGTTCCACTAAACCAAATACACCAAGTCGAAGCCATATCTTTCTAGACATGCATAGACAGAGTTTTCATAATCTACTATCATCCAAAACTTCACCAGTACCGTTGATCAAATTAAACTTTTGTCCCTTTTTGACTAATCCTAATTACTCAGCCTGGTAAACTATTATTTTGGAGGTGCCAACTAATTTGGAATCTCCCCCTGAATTATTGAACTTTTAGTTTTATGTGAAATTGGTTTGGTTCTTCTTGCTTGGTTAGATAAGCTTTAGAAACTCTTTCTTTAAGTTTAATTTAATTAAGTTTTAGTTAAGGTTTAATTAATGGTAGTTTGGGTTGAATTTACGTTTTTAATTTTGAATTAATTAGTTAAATTATCCTTCTTTAAAGGAGTGTACTTAATATTTAATTATTTTTTCAATTTCAATTTTATTAAGTTATTTGAATTATATTTCTTCAAGAGATTATTTTTAATGCTTAAGTTTTTATTAATTTTTAATTTTGAATTGATTATATTGTTTGAATTACATTTCTTTAAAGGTTTAATGTTTAACTTTTTATTAATTATTAATTTTGAATTTGCTAGATTATCTTTATTTAGGATGTTATCTTTAATATTTAATTTTGAATTTGTTAAATTTGATTTTGATTCTATCTTTGATTTTATCCTTATATTTTCTTTATCTTTTAAGTTTATATTATTAGTTGAATTTATTAGATTAGTTTTATAGATTCTTATCTTTAAGATTTAATTTTTTGTTAATTAAATTATCTTAGTTTTGGATAGAATTTTCTAGATTGATATTATCTAAATTATTAAATAATGTATTAAGGTATTTATTGATGTTATCTAAATCTATTTTCTCTTTTTTAAGTTTAAAATTCAAATTTATTTTAATGTTTGAATTAATTATTTCTAAATTTTTATTTAATTTTAAATTTTCTAAGTCAATTACTTTATTTGAATTGATTTGGTCAATATTCTGTTTGACCAAGTCAAGGTTGATGCCAATTTGATCAAAGTCTTGATTGACTTGATCATAATCTAGATTATTTTATAGTTATGAATTTGATAATTTCATATTTATCTAAATTATCATGTAAATTATTTAAACTACTACTGGTAGGGGTATTTTGATAAATTGTATTAACCTTAAGCACATCCCCTAATTCAGTAGGCTTCTCTGTTTGACTCGAGTCTAGATTCACTTTTGACTTGATCTTCTAGCTCCATCGGCTCCTCGTGAACCTTGGTCAAACAAGTCCAGAACTCATAGGCATCTCGGTGTTTTCCAATTCTGCATGTGATTTCATTAGGTAATAATTTTACAATTGAATTTATTACCTTTCTATTAGCTTCTGTATTTTGGGTTGATCGCCTCAGTGTCATGCCACCATCGAAGTCGTTCATAAAGATGAAGCTTTCCATCTGCATCCTCCACGGATTGAATTTGTGCCTCTTGTATATCTCATATGGTGGCGGTTTGTGGATGCTCCATCCTTCTTGATGAGATATTGATATACTGGCAAAAAATATAGACGAGAAGTAATTTCCAAGACTTTGTCTTGGGGTAAGTATTGTGAGAGATAAAAAGAAGATAAAAGTGTTTCACCAATTTTAAAAAAATAATAAAATAATAATAATAATAAATATTATGACAAATTTTGTCAAAGGGTTATTTTACCAATTCTAACTAATGGTGAAAAAATGACAATGAATTTTTTTTAAAAAAAATAGAGGGAAAAAACGAAAGGCGTAAGAATAATTTTAATCAAAAACAATATATAATTTTTCTTTCAAAAAAGAGGATCCCCCTTTGCTTGATTGGTGGTTGCACCGATTCAGAGCGGTACCGGCTTTATACCACTTGTTGGATCGAGTCGCATGTGAGAGGGAGGGGGGGTGAATCACATGGTTTTCAAAAACTTGTTCTTTCGTTTTGAAATCAAAATATACACAATGGAAATTAAGTAAGAAAAGGAACATAAGAAAACACGATCGGTTTTACTTGGTTCTAAGCCTTCGGCGACTTCTACTCGAAGACCCAGGTCCCGCATACCTATCGATGGATAATCCACTAAAATACCTCTTCTAGTATCTCCGGAAGAGGGAATCGAGTACAAAAAATGTAGGACAAGTGTAACAGACTACACTTCCCTTTTTCAGTAATTAAGTACAAAAAATTTTGTTGCCAACACTTAGGGATCGATGTGAGAGCGCTCTTGTGTCGGTGTCGATCTGCCGGCCATGATCAGAAGTCCTTGGAGTAGTCATTGGGCACAGCAGCTTCACAGCAGAGTCATAGCAGGAAGTCAGAGTAGTCGAAACCTCGAATTGACGCGTAGTAGCTTGTATAGTAGTTGTTGTGAGAAGCTTAGTCGAGACTGACTTATAAAGGCCATGGAAGGCGCCTTCCATATGCATTGAAGGCGCCTTCCATGGGTCAAATCTGATCCTGAAGTCTGCTGAAGCTTATCGCTAAATTTGTTAATTTTTATCCTCTAGAAGACACCTTCAAGCCATTGAAGGTGCCTTCCATGAACAGTGCAAATGTGCCTTCCAATGCTTAAAGGCGCCTTTAGGTACTGTTCATCCGAAGGCTTTTTGCTCCTTTTGCTTTGCAAGTTGTGTTAGTTCAGAACTAAAATATCTAACATGTAAAACAAAGTTAGCACAGTGAAAATAAGAAGTAGTAATTAGCTCCTGTCCTCCCAAAACTAGGAACTAGTCAATGTCTCAGATTAAGGATCCAAAATGGACCTAACCTGGATCGACGCCTACTGTCCCTCAACCAGGACTCATCCTCACAAAGTCGCTTTTCTCCAGTGACTTACCTTTATTTACCATCTTGCAGTCGATTGACTAGTCTTTTGACCCATCAGGTCTTCATGCCAGTTGTCCAGTACACAGACCCAACTGGACTTATACCCATTGTCAAGTCCCGCGGATCTAATCGAAATTTCTATCAGATATCCGGTCTGCCCATTGACCTATCTGGGTTTCGCACCAGCTATCTGATCCCGCAGACCTAGCTAGTTTTCAGCCTGGTGTCCGATCCTTCAGACTTATCAATTCTTGCACACTTGGTAACACAATTAGATCACAAAACACCTAACTTAACTCTCTTGTTATTTATCAAAACCTGAGTTAGACTGTTAGTGTAATCTGCACCAACACTCTTAACATGTAATGTTTTGACCAAAGACTTTAAGTAATAATCCTAACGAGTGACCATAGAGTATATGTCTCCTCGCAAGGAGCGGTGATTCCTCTGTGGGTTATCCAAACACCTTCGGACACTTTGACTTATACCCAATCATCTTGGGTCCACACCTCTAAGAGATGTGTGCTTAAGATGTCAAAGTATAAGTCTCCATGATCAAGATGACTTGTATACCTCAAGTCAAAGGAAACTTGCACTCGAGCTACAGTAAGAATTTCACAAAAATATCCATATATATCAAACCATATGAAGTCTTATAGCAAGTCACTCCAATGAACTATTTACTATAATTAGCATCCATGTTTAATTCTCGACATCCCAATGCCTCTGGCTAGTGAGAAATAGCTACAATTTGCCAAACCAAGGAGTATAACACATGCTAGTCTTACAGAATTGATGATGTTCAAATGCACCAATTCGATAACAAAGGAAATTTTAATATGTTCATAATTGCACACGTAGAAATAATCACAAGTTGTGATCCAATCACAAATTTTCTCATACTATAAATTTTATTACGGATATTCAGTAAATGAGTTTAAGACTATTCAAATATATAATATGCACTCAAATAGTAAATCTATATTTATCAAATAAATAGTAAAACTATAAGACGATTGTCTTAAGACATCCCTCAAAATCTAACAGTGGAGATGGAGCTAAATTTATCAAGGTTTGAATCTATATTGGATTTTAATTTATTACTTAGATTCTATTAGTTATGTACCTGCTCTAAATTTATATTATATGCGTCTATATTATATCTAATTAAGATTATATGCGTGGTCAAAGACACATTAAATCCGTTTATGACCGGGGATTTGCCAAAAAGCCCAAGAGAGTGAATACACCCATCAAAAGGTTTATCTAATCCACAGTAATTAACTCACGGTAAGGACAACATCAAATCTGTTTATAGCTGGGGCTTTGCCAAAAATCTCATGAGGGTACATAGGTCCACCATAAAGGCTTATCTAGCCCACATCAAATGGCTCACGATAAAGGCATACAAAATCCATTGATTGCTGGTCACTTGCTATAAATGACTTCATGGGACTTGGAGTCGATACTGGGCGGCCCTAGAACCATGACATTCGAGGAGGTTGACAGAGATCATTAGGAGTCGTCGATGACTCATAGACACATGGTAGATGCACATGCCATGGAGGGTACAGGGCACCTACTGATAGTGGCTTCAAGACATAGCGTGAGCAATGATGATATCGACACATGTGTAGCATGGACAGAGATCATGGGCAGTGCTGACTGATACCTCACCTTCAGTATATTGTACTGAGGACAAGCAGATAGATAACATGCATAGCAGAGAGAGCGAGAGATGGTACACGAGTGAGTACATGTACACAGTCATGGATCTCCTTCTAGATTTGATAGTTCATCAGACATGGCATAAGGGGTTCCAGGATCACTTTTGTATAGTTGTGAATTTTGATGATATATATTTACCTTTTCATTAAAAAAAAAGATTATATGTGTGGTCAATTATTGTTATTATAAATTATTTAATTTTTCTCATTAAAATAGAGGATAAATATGATGATCTAGAGCTAGCATAGAGAACTTCAAGTGATAGTGATGATATTAGGGATCCGAGTCATCTATTGGTAATAATTTAGATTTATGGCTGGAGACGAATGAGGGGCTGAAACCAGCACCAATATCCATGCAACTTGGCATACAATCATAATTTTTTGTAGGAGACTTATAACCATGATTTCATAGCATCTCTACCTTCTCCACACTCAGAGCTTTCATCTCATTGTATTTTTTTTTTTTTCAGAATTATGATTCACCTAAGTCCATCAATGGATTTTAGTTAATATCTAGTGATGGACCTAGAGAGTTCCGATTGAATCTATTTCATGTGCTATAGGTTTTTGAAGTGCCCCAAAGTTTATATGTGCTCAAAAATATCAGCTTGAAGTAATTAACAACAGTAATCAAGTAATCCGAAGGTTTTTAAAGTTTACGATTTTAAGGCAATTTACACATACTCATAACTTCTCGTAGGGATATCAAAATCAAACATAGACATCATAAATACCTTCACTGCATTACTCTCTTTCATTACATGTCAACTTTTCAAAAATTCAGATCTCATAGGTCCATCAATGAGTTTCAATCAAAACTCATTGATGGACCTAGACAACTCTGATTGGATTCATTCTAATTCTTATAGATTTCAACAATACTCTATAGTCCAAATATGTCCTTATTTTTTATTTAAAAAATACACAGTTTAACACGCCAACATCACCATAGCATTGGTTTCTAAAGACCAACACTATCGTGATACTGGTTTCTAAAGATCAGCACCATTATTGTATGGTGCTAGTCTTTAGAAATCAACACCATGTGATGCTCGTATAGGGTTTAAGCAATGGTGCTAGTGTAGAATTTTTAAAAATCAACATGGTAGTTGTAGGTATAGAAGAAAGAAATATTTAATGTAATTTAAGAGTAAAGGTAAGGGAGGAGAGAGGAAAAAGATTTTTTTTTAAAAAAAAAAAAGGGCTGAAATACCTTTAACCCCCATATGTTTTCTATCCCAAGTATTTTATCCCTGTATTTAAAAAATAATATTTAACCCTTTTTTTTTTACCAAAAGTCAAATATGAGAAATCTTATAAAAGACAATTATGTCATTATCTTTTTTTTATATTTTTTTAATAATAACTTCAAGAGAGAAAAAATACATTGAATTGACTAGTATATCTTTCGATATAAATCCTCACAAATTTTAGTGCATAAACAACAAAAATAAAAATAACTTTGAAAAGGATAATCAATAAAAAATTTATTCTATCACCCTCACCAAATAAAAAAAATCAAAATTCTAATTTGATGAATCAAAATTAAATGAAGATAAAATAAAGTTTATCATTAAAAAATTTCTCTTTATTTTTCTTATAAAATGTAATTGGATAAAAAAACATAGGGGTTACAAATATTTTTAATCTTATCGAAAGGATAAAATGAGAAAGATGAGTATCTTTTAGCTCATCACAACATTAGAGGTGTTCTTTTACCATGTTAAATATTGGATACGTCTTTTATAAAATTCAAAAATAGAGAATACCATCTTGTTTTGTTTTGTGTTATGTTAATTTCCAGCAACCTCCAAGAATGCTATAATTAGAAACGTTGACTTTGTCTTCTTGTTCTTGAGTTGACTAACGTGTCTCGGACAGACTTTTTCGTACATCTTTTCTGCAATAATCTGACAAGAAAATGGCAGCTGTCGCAACCATAATAAATGGGTTCTTCTTTCTCTCCCCAAATCATGGTAGGTAACACGTCCGTGGTCATCAACAACCTCGATTGACCGCATTATAAAGTTTTCGCTTCATCACGCGTCAGAGACGCGAACTTTCCATCGCTTTCGGCATCTGATGCAGTTCCGCGAGCCATCCTTTCGAGCCAGAGATATTGGAGGAGCTTGTTCTCGCCATTAACTCACGCGGAGGTGAAGAAAGTTTCCATCTTTGGTGGCTTCGCAGTTGTTTTGGATCCGCCGAGATCGGCGGTGGAGAAAGGTCGCGGATTTGGTGGAAGAAAGTTCCGACTTTTAGGGTTTTTGGAGGCTGCCCGGCGAGGTCGGAGGTGGAGCAAGGAGCCGGGTTGGGTGATTTGGAGCGGCGGCGATGTTGCGCTCCTTCGTCAGACCGCTGGACCGGTGCTTTGGGAGGATCGGCGGTGGAGATGGGTTGATGTGGCATATGGACCTGAAACCCCATTCGTCCGGCGAGTTCTCCATCGCAGTCGTGCAAGCGAACAGCTCCCTCGAGGACCAGGGTCAGGTGCTGACCTCACCTTCCGCTACCTTCGTCGGCGTCTACGACGGCCACGGCGGCCCCGAGGCGTCTCGCTTTGTTAGCAATCACCTCTTCCTCCATCTCGATCGTACTCCCCCTCCGCCCTCCTCTCGTCCATCCAATCCGATTGTCAAAACCCCATCTCATTGTGTTCAGCTAACCAAAGCTAGGGTTTTTCTAGGGTTTGCTTCGGAGCAAGGCGGCGTATCGGTGGAGGTGATCAGGAAAGCCTTCGACGCGACAGAGAAGGAGTTCACGCACCTGGTGAAGCGGTCCTGGCCGTTGCGGCCTCAGATGGCGTCGGTGGGATCCTGCTGCCTCGTCGGCGCCATCACCGGTGACACACTCTTCGTGGCCAATTTGGGGGATTCCCGCGCCGTGCTTGGCTGCCGGGCCATGAACAGGAAGGCCGTGGTGGCCGAGCGGCTGTCGACCGACCACAATGTTGCCGTGGAGGAAGTCAGGAGGGAGCTCGCCGAGCTGCATCCTGACGATAAGCACATCGTCGTACACACCCGCGGCGTCTGGCGAATTAAAGGAATCATTCAGGTGAGAATCTTGCAACAAATGCTTCATTTCTTTAATCTTTGCACGAACAGAGTAGCAAAAGAAACAGAGTGCACAGACCAGTGAACTCTATGTCATACGGCAACAAGTTTACCATTACACTAAGGCTCCTTCATTTGGGTTATATCACTTTGAAATGGAAATATGCAATGCCATGTTTCATAACTAGTGGACTTTCGATCTTTTGATAGCTTCCCGTCATTTATGTTTGTTGTTGTCATTGTTATCAAATCGTTGTTAGTAGTAGTTTTGGACCCTTGACTTGTGAATTCCATCGCACTTGACTCATCATTTCCATTGTATGTTGTTATCGAATCATTCATAGTGATAATTTTGGGCACTCACTTGTGAGTTCTATAGACACAATTCATCATTTCTTTGTAGTTTGTTCTAGTTCATCTCACCATTTTCAAATCGTTGTTAGTAGTTGTTTTGGACTTCTAACTTGTGAATTCTATTGCTCATGGCTCATCATTTCCATCGATGTTCTTCTTATTCATTCATTGTTATCGTTATCAAATCGATGTTAGCAATAGTTTTGGACACTCATGAGTTCTATTGCACACGATTCATCATTTCTTTGTAGTTTGTTCGTGTTCATCGTAGTCAACATTATCAAATCATTGTTAGTAGTAGTTTTGGACATCCAACTCGTGAATTCTATTGCACATGACTCTTCATTTCCGTCGTATGTTATCATTTGTTCATTGTTATCGCTATCACTTGTGAGTTCTATTGCACACAATTCATAATCTCTTTACAGTTTGTTCATGTTCATCATCGTCATCATCATCAAATCATTGTTAGTAGTAGCAGTTTTTAGACACTCGACTTTCTATTGCACATGATTCATCATTCGAGTCATCAAAGTTTAACAAACTTCTTCTCATGTTAGGTCTCGAGGTCTATCGGGGATGTCTACCTCAAGATTCCAGGGTTCAGTAGAGATCCCTTATTCCAGCAGTTCGTCGCACCTCTTCCCTTAAAGAGACCGGTCATCACCGCAGAGCCATCGATTCAGATCCGCAAGCTCACGCCGCACGACTTGTTTCTCATATTCGCATCGGATGGACTCTGGGAGCAGCTAAGTGACAAAGCTGTAG
Organism: Zingiber officinale; assembly: GCF_018446385.1. Classification (NCBI taxonomy): domain Eukaryota; kingdom Viridiplantae; phylum Streptophyta; class Magnoliopsida; order Zingiberales; family Zingiberaceae; genus Zingiber; species Zingiber officinale. The sequence goes on from NC_055989.1 coordinate 69,391,100, forward strand.
TAGACTTAGTATCCAATAACCCCAGAGCAGTAAGTTCAATACCAACAATCAGTTCTTCATTGTGAGCAAACCCCTCTTAATTCTTCAATGAAACTCTTGCAGGGCATCGCAAAGCGATTGATCCACGCAGCCCTAAACGAGGCCGCGAGGAAGCAGGAGATGAGATACGATGATATAAAGAAGATTGAAAAGGATGGGAGGCGGCACATTCATGACGACATTACAGTGATAGTGATCTATCTCGATCAGAACCAACAAGGGAGCCATCCCAAGTTCAGAGGCAGCCATTATGACTGCACTGATACTCCTGCCGACGTCTACTCGTCCAATTCCGATGAATTGGAAGAAGTTGTTGGGGGAATTTGAAGAGAATGTGCCTGTAAACACTGATTTCGACATGCAAATAATAGCTGTTTCAGGTATCTGAACATTGAACACTAACACAGAGGATTTAGGGTTTTAGGAATTCATGAAAAAACAGAATGATTATATTCTTTTGAAGATTATTTCATCAAATAATTTATTTCTTTGGTTTGGATGTTACTATCTGGCCCCTCCTCTTGCTCCTATTTTAGGTTAAGTCCTTGTTTATGGTATAGATACGAAATCATAGTCTAACTCTCAACATCAATTGTAGGAGTTGATCGTAAATCGAACGTGAGGTGTAAATATGTCAGGCTATGTGTGACCTAGCATGACAACATCCGCGTCATACCTAGTCCGGTCTGTGTTGTGGGTTGGTTTGAGCAGGGTGGATCATGCAAGTCTAATCCGGAGGACTTGAATAGTTATAATTTAAAAGAAAAAGAAAAGAAAATTTAACAATATCTAAAAATTAGGAAGTATATAAAAAAACTAAGAATATATTTTATATATAAAAGAATATACAGAAGAAATACTGATTTTTCTAAGAAAGAGACAGGTTATTCAATAAGAAATATTTATTATAGTTCCATTCATTATTATAATATTAAATTTGAATGAAATCAAATCTGATTTTAATATTTTATCTCTCTCCTTATTCAATCCAAATAAAAAAGTCCATATCTTTCCACCCTCTAATTATTTGACAATTGACTATAAACTAATTTTATAATTTATCTTCCTTCACATAATCTGATAACAGACTGTGAAAGATGTTTGAGGTGAGCGTAATTAATTTTACTACAAAAGGTCCACATTTTTTTATAATTAATTTATTTTTATTTTATGTTATTATTAAGCTGCAGTGTAGACTTCATCCGTGCCAACGTATTTATATATATTTTTTAATTTTTTTTAATTTTTTTTTTTAAACTTCCGGTTATGCCAATAAGATTTTATCTTTAGGGGAATTAGAATTGGGCTATAATATTAAGTACACAAAATTTCAAACCAATTTTTTTAGGTTTATGTGGAGTGTGCACGGTAAGGTAACATTGCTATATCTTACTATTTTATTAAAAATCTGCTCTCTTTACTAACTAACTTTGATTAAGTCTAAAATAAAATTACGTTAATGTCATTTTTTCTTTTCATATCGAAAATAATTTTAAGATTTATTAGTAATTTTCACAAATACATCAATCAGGGATCTAGAGTTCAAGACTCAACTGCGGTGTATTATTAGGAATTTTTCTTATAAATCAATCAGTAATCTAGAATTCAAGACTTAGCTGACGCGTATTATTGAAATTTTTTTACATTAATCAATCAGGGATCTAGAGTCTGAGACTCAATTTTGACATATTATTGAGAATTTTTCTCATTAATCAATTAAAAATATAGAGTTTTCTTTAGTTAGTCTTACATTTTAGAATTAGCAACACCGCAAGTAAAAAAATTTCTATAAATATCTTGGACCGATGATGTTAGAAAATATATATATATATATATATATATATATATATATATATACCATCGCTTTTCTATTTTCCAATATTATTGAATAGTTGCTACGTGTAAAAGTTACTATGTAGTTTGTATAATGGATTTAGAATTTATGATTTAATTTGATTAAAATGAAATATATGATTTTTTACGTTGTTGAAATTATTAAGTTTAACTTAAGTAACTGCTACAATGGTATCGTATTAGTGTTACCTCTTATAATAATTACCTGTTGTAGTAGTTGATCATAAATGTTATAATAGCATTGGAAATAAAAAATAATATTATAATAACTACTCGATAATTGGTATAATACAAATAAAAGTATTCAGAGAGTAAAACAGTAAAGCGGATGTTTTTTTTACTTTTAAAAATGCCTAATTGATATTTCTTTTAATTGGACATCTTTTTTATTTTTACTCAAATATTTATTTATTATTTATTTTTAAAAAATGATTTTTAAATTATTTTTTTAAGAAAAAATAGGCTTGGGCTCGACTGAATTAGACTCAAGCTCGCGTCCAGGGAGTTTTGGGTTGTGCGAGACTCGATTGGCCTGTTTCTAATTAAACTAAATATTTTATTTTTAAAACTTTCTAACCAGTGTAATTATTTAGGCTCAATTATATTTTAAATGAAATTCAGATATATGGTAAAATATTATAAATTATATTTTAAAAAGTCGCCATAAATATATATAAAATCGGACCGTTCCGATCTAAATAATATAAACAATAAAAATAAAAAATAATATATTTTTTAAAAAAAAATCAAAGAATCTAAATAAATATTTGCATAAATGCCATTGGTGGAGGTTTAAGCTTTGTCCCCTTCGTCTCGTCGATCAGGCACGCGAACTGACGAATCGAGAGGATTCTCTCTCTCTCTAGAGAATCGGATTCAGCTTCTGCGTTGGATCGCGCGCCGATCGCCGCACCGTGATCTCGCTGCTTCAGTGCTTGCATCTGCGTTTGGGTTTGGACGCTACCGCTACGGTGCTACCTGCGGCGGAAGACGAAGGCTGAGGTTTTGCAGATTCCTTATTTCCAGTATTTGTACTGCCTTGTTGATTTATGCCCTTCCGAATTGGATTGAGATTTGGTGTTGGAGCTTCCTTCTTTGTCCTTTGCCGATGGAAAGTTTCCGCTTTGATGATATTTGTTCGTTTCTTTCCCTCTTTTACCTTCCTTGTTTGAAATCAATCAATTTAGGGTTGTTTCAATAAGGAAAGGTTTCTTCCTCACCAAATTGGGCTCAATTTTCCGTAGTAAAAGCGGCCGCTTTTCATCTATTTTCCTGTTTTTCTGCTCTGATAGTTTGATTCTATCAATCGACTTCAAGTAATTTTGTTGCGTGTTCAGATTGCTGGAATCACAATATTGAAGCGCCCAGCTTATCTTGCAAGTTGCAACAGAAAATTTGGCTAATCTCTAGTTATGGGTTGTGTGTCTTGCTGTTTGCGCGAGAATACCTTGGAAGATCAAGAACATCAAATTAGAGGATGTCTCCATCTCTACAGATACGTTCAGCTCTATTTTGATCTGGTATGTTGCCTTTAATGTCTTCACAATGAGCTTTCTCTAAGGTTCATCTCATCCCTGATTCAACTTAAATAAATTTTGAACTGGTCATTGGCTATACTGATTGATTTTTGCCAAAAGAAAAAAAATGTTCCTCACATATAATGCTTTGAAGAGAAGGTGACCATTCTACAACGCAGTTTATCCCTTGAGCTATGTTGTGAAATATTTTGTTTGTTCATACTAGTTCAACTCCTATGGACAATAACTTTTATTTTCATTTTAAAACTTTAGTTTGATCAATATTACCTTGTTACCTTGTTTAGAGAAGTTGAAAGACTTTTTTCATGGCTTTAAAAATGAAAAAAAAAAAATCTCTCAATGCTTCCAGATATCTCACCTATAAACTTGACATAAAGTTTCAAACAATAATGTTGACGTTGTTTTTGATATTGATCATGCAGTTGACTAACAGCAAGCAAATTTAAGATGTTAATAGGAGCAAAACCTGATTATATAAATTAGATCCTACAACATCTGAAGCTTTTCTGTTACTTTACACTATCAATGATAAAGATTGCTCTCCGCACACAAACCGACCTTATTTTCTACTCCATGCATTGTGTTGTGTTATCCATTATGGCCATCTAAATATATGTTAGAACAATACAGAATTATAAGATTATTTTCTTTTCCCTAATGAAACTTACTACAGATTGGAAAATAGATTTAGATATTGAGGCACATTCGAGCATACTTAACAGAATGCTAACTTATTTACTCAACTTATGACTATAACTCTAATAGTTCTAAATCTAACATTAAGTATTTCTTTGATGCTCAAATGGACTTTGTGATTTTTGCAAGAACAATTGTGTTCTCAAGATCACTATTTATATTGTTGTTTTTTGTTGTCTATTATTACCATTTACCAGAATTGTTTGATGCTGATCTATGTGCATTCTGCAGTGCCATTCAGTGATCCAGAGCGGAGTTCCAAGAGTCGTGCCATCAAATGATCATGCAACACTTCCTCTAGTTCCTATTTCCCAAGTCAATACTGAAGATAACAATACTGCCATTCTTCTGTCCCAGCACACATCTGTGTCAGTCAGACATGAAAAGGTTGCGAAGATTCAACCTGACCGAAAGGAGCAAAATGGATCCACCGACGAAGAGAGATCCAACACATGCCACTCTGGGAGTTTGCAGCCTTCGCCAAGAATGACTGATGGAGTAACATGTTTGTATCCATCATCTTACGATGAAGATGCATGTCCAATTTGCCTCGAGGGTGAGTCGAATTATGAAAACTGATTAGTTTGGCTCCCTTATAAATACTTGCCATTGGAGTATCAAGTAAATTTGATTTCGCTTGTCCACAGAATACACTACTGAAAATCCAAGGAGTACTTTGCAGTGTTCCCATCAGTTCCACCTTTGCTGTGTATATGAGTGGATGGAGAGAAGCGATGCCTGCCCATTCTGTAGCGAGGTAATTGTTTCTTAATGCAAAATTAACTACTTCTAAACATAATCTTAAACCTAAAATGCTAATGTAAGACTAAACACATAACTCTCAAAACCCTATTAATGCTAATACCTAGAAAGAGTATGACATCAAAGACAATGAAACTGACAACTAAGATCATAGAATGTGGTAAATACTATACATGAGATAAAAGTTATCTGGCATTCGATCTTCATAATCCCTTTATTTTGTTTTTCTTCTTGCAGTTAATGTTATTTAAAGAAGATGTCTGATCCTGACTGGGTTTCTCTAGTGGTGAGCTCTCCAAACTGTAAATGATTGATGCTCCTCATTTTCTTGTTCTTCCCATTCTGAAATATTTTCTCAAGAACTGCAACCAAATAGTCGGTTTAGTGTCTTATTTTTCAGAAATATTCATTTTGACCTGTATTGCTGAGATGATAAGGCAACCTCAATAGAGAAGGTTCTCTGAAACATAGATGCTTGCATAGTGAACCATACATTTAAATTCTCAGGCTCCACCCCCATTGTTTTCTATGTTTCTTGTGAGAATGAAACAATGATGAAGAAAAGAAAATGGTGCAGAAAATTTTGCTTTCTTTCAGTTTAGTCAAGATCATACTTTTGTCTCATTTGGAAGGAAAAGGATTTGCTCATATGCAATATTCATATGCAATATTGGAGTTGAAATCCAACCACAAAAACTAAAACTGTTCTATTAATACGGTTTATATTTTTTTCCATTTAATTTTTTTTATAAATCATTTTTTGAAGTTGAAGTTTCTCATTGAAAACAAATCTCAAGCTAATGAATAGATTTGTTGTCTGGAAAAAGATGCATGAAAGAAACTTCACATAGGATTCTCCTATCCATACTTGACAAATTGTGAAGAAAATAAAAGCATTTTAAGAAAATTAATTTTAAATATATTATTATTATTATTATTATTATTATTATTATTATTATTATTATTATTCATCATGAGGAAGGGCAACAAGCCAACAACTATAGTTCTTAGCTTTTGTGTCTTATTTTATATAGGCTTAGTTAAAATTATAATAATCATATCTTTACACTTTGATTTGAGGAAAAGAAAACTTCATTTATTTTCACCATATATTTTAAAATAAAATTATACAATATAATTCATTATAAAATTAAACCCAATAGAGTATCACCAAGGCGAAACTGAAGAAGACGGTGTGATAGCAACACAAGCAAACGATAGGGACGAATCAGTTTTTCTTGCGACTCCTGAGACTATGAAAGACAAAGACATACTCTTAAATTAACTCGATTATTAGCTAATTATATTGCTAATTTTGAGTAATATATAATACATAAAATATAAAATTATAAACTTTGACACAATTAGAGAAAAAATATGTTGATATATATATCCTGGACTTTTATTTAAAATAAATACATCAAATATCTTCAATTTTATAATAATTCGACTGTAGAAAAAAATGATTAAATGTGATATATTTATCATAAAGCAATAAGTAAATGAAGTATTTGTCAAAAATGATTAATATACATGTCCAAATAATATAATTTTTTCCCACCTTTCTCTTTCTTTCTTGCTTAAGACATATAACTTAATTTTGATGCAAATGTTATAAATATAAATATTATACAAAATCCATGTCTTGCAAACCACTCTATGTGAAGAGGAACAAACTGTTTGTCATGGTCACTGTAGTTGTCAAACTCATATAGACAAAACCCCTTCTCTATGCAGCAGAAACCTCATGGCCAACCATTCAAGATAGAAATCGCAAGGCAAGCGAGAGCCAGTGGTTAGCTCGCGAGCTAAGTCTTCTATCTATTCCCTTGTCGGTAGCCATTTCGAGAATCAAATCGGATCGTGTGATACATGCACACTTTGAGCTAGATGGTGTCTACTAGATGATACAACTTGCCTCTCGTTTAACTACGACATTTAAAAGAGATTGAGTTGCCTCCACGAGTATACTCGTTCATGAGCTGAGTAGACCGAGTTTTCTAATGTGTGACACGAGGGATATCAGATTCCCACAATTACACGGGCTTTAATAGTGCTCTACAAGATCATAGTCAAGTTCCTATGCCTTCTTCCCGATTTGACGAACTCGCAAGTAAGCTGAGTTGACCGAGCTTTCTTCCCACACCTCACAAAAGAAACACTTGCTTTGATGGTGCTCTACAAGATCACACAACTCGACTAGATGTGCTTTGACTGACCATCAAAATCCTGAGCCTTCTTTCCAATTTGACTAACTTGTAAGTGAGCTAAGTCGACCAGACTTTCTAATTTCCTACACCTCACAAAAGAAACACTAGCTTTGATGGTGCCCTACAAGATCATAGTCAAGTTCCTGAGGCTTCTTCCCGATTTAACTAACTCACAAGTGAATTGAGTCGATCGAGCTTTCTGACATGCGACACGGGGGCATCAAATTCCCGCAATTTCCCCACGCCTCACAAAAGAAACAATGGCCTGAGCCAGCTTTCCGATTTAACTAGCTCGTAAGTGAGCCGAGTCGACCAGAGAGGGGAACATCAGATTCCCACAACCCTTGATGGTCCAACAAAGAGCTTGCTTGGGATCCATCAGGAGACACAGAATCATCCATGCACCAAGCTCCCACAACAACATTCCTGTCAGTGCTCGACAAGTGACACCCCTTGTTTTTTCCCCTCATAAAGTCAGGATTCATCTACACAAAGAGGTTTATCCAACTGAGTCATGGCCTCTGCGTCCTCCTCTATCCCCTCCACCCCCACTCAGCCTCACTTCTTCGCCTGCACAGTGGTAGAGACAATTATGATTCGCAGCAAAGGCAAAAGTTCTGGCTGCAGTGGCATGGAGCTTCTAGTGTAGGGACTGTACGACAAGGAAATAAACTCCCTAGGGATAAGGCCAGCAACAGTTGAATGTTTTGGCACTGTGTGAGGGAGACAGCCCAATTAATGGAGAAAGAGAAGAAGCAGACCTACTTGCTCGCACTCAGTCACTCATGGCATATGAGGATAAGGCAACTGAAGCTTCCATTAGGTTATTGCTAATGATGATTAATTGAAGTGGTGCTGCAGTAGCCTAACAAAGTCTCCTCTTATCCACCATTAGTGTTCTTTAAGCACCACTCACCACAGAAATGTCTTATATATACCCATGCAGAGCAGGAAGGACTGGAGTCAGTGAGGGGGTTTCGGAGATGAACAGCCCTTACGAGTATGAGTCGGATGAACTCGATGTGTTTGAGGCCACGAGGTACTTCTCCGGCGCCATTGATGGCATGGCTGGCGGATTCGTTGGCTCCCGTGGCCTCAGTTTGGCGACTGAGGAAAGGGAGGTGCCTTATGGAGTGCAACAGAGAAGATTGGGAGGCGATGTGGGTCCGTCGCCGCCGCCGCCACAAGTCAAGGAGAAGAAGTGGAAGCGACCGAGCTCTCCGGGGGCTAAGCTTGTGAGTTATCTCAACCATTTCTTCAACCAAGCCACTCCCAGGAAGACGCTCAAGTGCTTGAACCCCAGTTCCACCGCCGGGGAGAAAGCCAAGGAGGGCAAAGAAATGCAGAATTGCAGTGCAGAGCAGAGTGAGAGACGACGACGAAGAAGAAGAAGCGACGCTCTCAGTTATCAAAGCAGCAAGAGCAGTGCCAATTTCTGTGGCAGTAGCAGCTTTGCGAGCCCCAGCAGCCAGAAAGGAATCACCTTGAGTGATTTCGAGACCTGGGGAAGCAGGCCCGGCGGCGAGGAGAGCAAGTGGGTGATCAACAAGCCCATCAGTGATGGCCGCCTTCGACGAGATTGGTTCCATCGAGGCCATCATCAACTGCCATTCGAAAGGGCAAGCAAAGATTTTACTCACTTTACCAGGGCCAGGAGAGAAGAGATCAATCATGACGACGAGGAAGATGGCGATGATGATCTATTCGAACTGAAGAATATCTATGCCCAAGAAGATCTCTCAGATGGCTTGCCTGTCTTTGCAACTACAAATATCGAAGTTATCAAGAGGAAAACAGCAATATCAAGCACTGCATCTTAAGCACTGCAACAACACTTATTCTCCCTAAACAACGACAAACATGAGAGATTGAGTGAGCAATGTAGATACATGAGTGTTTGCCATGGCTCTGAGATCCATGATGTATCAGAGACCTCATAATTTGCAGATAGTTTCGAGTACCACTTATGTTTTTTCTATTCCAATGGCCATGGTTTGTTGTGTTCTTGAGAGATCGAGTGGGCTATGAAAGATACATGTGTGTTTATCATGACAAAGATCATATGATGTGTCAGGTATCATATAATTTGGGGACAGTCCTGAGTGCCACCTAAATTTTTCTATCCAATGGCCATGTTTTTGTGTTCTTGAGGTGTTGTGTTCTCCTAAATGTCCTTAAGCTGTCTGGAATCCCCCACCCTGTAGTCTGAAAGTTTCATAGAGATGGGCAGGAGGTCCCATATGCAGTCAGTGTTTGTTTAATTTTCCAAAAATCTGAAATAGTACGGGAGATCTATTGTCCTTCCATAAAACCTAAATATGCAAAGGATAGTTCGGTGTACGAAGTTTTCGTTATACGGGATCCTGAGGAAGGATTTATTGTAAACAGTCTTATCCTATTTTTTGTAAGAGGTTATTTCTAGGATTCGAGCCCATGACCTTTTGGTCATATGATAACAATTTTATCGTTGCGTCAAGATTCCCCTTCATAAAACTTAAATATGCAGCCGGATTAAAAAAAAAAACAGTCCGATATACAAAACTTATGTTGATGTGAGATCCCGGGATTAATGATACTACTCAAACCTCAAGTTTCAAGGTTTACTTGAATTATTGCTGAAAGGCAACATTTTCAGACATAAATTGACTTGCTCTCTCCATCTAAATTGTCCCATTATACAATAGCACCGATTTGTATTTATGGGATTTTGTCCTCATATAACTCGATGGGCTCCTTCATATCGATGACCTATCGAGACATTTTGAGGTCCCAAGGTGTAAATAACCACAAATTATTGAACTCAAATTATCCTCACACAAAATTCATTCTTCTATGAATTTAGCACATCTGTAAAGAAATGATTTAACCAAGTGATATCGAAGAAAAGTTTAAAAGTGATTTTTTTTCCTGTTCATAGTTGATATTGGAATGTTGTGATACTAATTTTGACTATGCAGCAGTTATTTTTTCTTAATTCAGAGAGAAAAGAGGAAATCCATCTTATACCAGTAGTGATGTTCTGCAGTTCTTTGCTACACGAAAGAGCGTCGACATTGCTGGCAGCAACGGACCAGTTCATGAAGGAGAGCCGGCCTACATGGACAAAGGTAATAGAAAAAGATTAATACGAATGAAAATTAAAACAGTGCTATAATTTTCAATCTCTAAGCATTGAAGTAACTAATGACCAGTTTCGCTCGGAACAAAATGATCCAGTTCACTGAATTCCAACAATGGAGCATTTGAACTATTTTTTAATAAAAGGTGGAAAATGAGTTGGAATCAGCTAAATGAGGACACTATCAATGTTCAGGGACACGATAACTCTGAACTTTATTAAGCATTAGAGATCTAGGTTCCTTGATTTTGTCAGTGTCTCCGTGTGGTTATAATAAAACCAGACAAACTCACATCCAGAAATAAGTTATAATCGAATAAAGAATCCTACACAAAAAGCCATGAGATCTCATTGGTCTTACTTTAGCTAAACGTTGAATATATGTATCCAAAATATGAACAAATTGGCCAAGAAAAAAAGCTCGCAGTCAAGTATCGTGAAGGAACTTGTGGTCTATGGAACAAGCAATTGAAACAGTGAGACATATTTGCTAAATGTTTTAGTTTTCGTAAAGTGAAATTCAGGACCGTGTACACAGAATTTTACACTCCTAGTTTTGCAACTTGTAAAAAAAATCAGCAAAAATATAATTGAAGAACTTACGGTACATAAATGAACATCAGAACGTCCACATAGCAATTTCCCATTAAGCATATCTGTTGCCTCAAACACTCCTCCTCCATCGCTTCTCTGAAAATGAATTTGATATTTAGAGATTAGAATTCTCGTTTTTGTCATTCCCTTTCTTTTAGAACAATTCAATATCTAGATGCATAAAACTCCTACAATCTATAATAAGTGCATCAATTGTAACAATTGTAGCAAAAGGTGGAATCCACCACCCTAGCGGCCCCACACGACGGCCCCACGGTAATCTGTGAGGAGATAAATCAGGAAGCTGCAGTTGGCCACTGCCAGGAGGGCATTTTTCTCAGCTTAGCCAAGATTCGACCCCTTGCCCATTGTAGCAATATCTACCCCACAATAGCCAACTCAACCATGCCCGGGGCGGATGAACCTAATGGATGGCATTGATTTTTACAACACTAACTCGAATTCAGAAGTAGGATCTCTTGATGCTCTTGATTACAGGATTAGGTATTTCATATTGCTTTATGTGTCTCCTTGTGATTCATGCTCAATTAATGTGTATCATGTGTTATGGCAATAATAGGGGGGAAAAAGCCATCTAACTTACCTTGTAAAAATCAACCGCCACAAAGTTTGCCCATCGGTTGCTTGCTACACCATGGCATGTAATTAGCATATCAAAGAGTGGCTCGGAGTTGTGCTCACATGCAATTTGCCGAATTGGTGTTGAGGGGAAATAATTAACTAGTACAAGAGATTTGTTTGTGTCATTTAGAGGAGCAGATTCAGCACGGTTGAAGCATGTCCCAGCTTTAATGCCACCATCTCCATCTACAGCATTTTAAAGAAGAATACTAAGGAATTTGTAGATAAAAGTAAATGATACATACCTCAAGTTAAAAGTTTCAATATCATTCGAGAATTCTGTAACAAAATCAAACATTATTCATAACTTTAGGTGTTTCCAGGTTATTGTGCACTGAAAATATTTATAAATGATTTCCATACAGAAATGCCCGAAGAAGAGAGGATCAACCGAAAGTGCAAAAGTGAGTGACAAAGGGCACCATCCATCCATGAAAAAACAAGAGAATTTTTCCAGAGGAATGCAAATCATATCATATTTTCATGAGCTCAATCACATTTTCAAGAGGATGCTTACACTGGTTTTCAACCATGTAGTTCCACTGATAGGCTATCCCTTCTGTATCTTGCTTGGATTTTCTAGACGTAAAGACAATCAAACGCTGGTTTTTTGCAACCATGTCACTTACAAAAGGCCAGTCTTGACCATTTGTGGGCATGTTGGAAACTGGGAACCAGTATTTCAGCAAACCCGAATCATTGAAAAGTTTTGTTAATCCATTTGGAGTCTTAACATAGTCTTCTAAGATCAATGTGACAATTTCTGATGGATTCAAAGACAAGAATGTCTCAATTTCCTTCATAGTATCTATAGCTGGTTCCTGGAAAAAGATGTATGTCATTAGCACTTTGCCTTTGCAGAACAAACAAAACTGTAGTAGACAATAGTATGGTTTCGAGCACAGCCCATGTTTAGCTCATCCGTCTCAGCTGGTCAGTTGTCAACTCAAACCACAAAAGACAAGTGCAGTTAATCTAGCATAATTAGATACAATTCTTTATGTGTGCGGCACACATGCATGATTAAATAAAAACATATATTCGACCAAAAGAGAATAACATAAAACATTTTGCATGGCCATAGAGGATCTTCAGTGCCATGGATTTTATTTATCACAACCTTGGAATCACATTTATACATCACAAATTAGAATTATTTAATTCTACTATTTAGTTTATTTTAGATGAAAAACATTACTAACATAAAAAATAAAAGTACTCATAATAATTTTATAATTATTAGATAAAATCATATAACTATTTAAAGTTAGCTAATATTTGAACTAATAATGCATATAAGAAAAAGTAATGATTGAATAGCAAAATAACATCAGTAATAGATAACATTATTATAATCCATAAGAGTATTATGCAATAATAATTGCATAACAATAAGATGATTTAATTGAAATCTTATATTTTTAATATTATTTTCTTCAATAATTTTTTCCTTTTTATTTTGTTATTGCCAATTCCACTCTCAGAGATTCAACATGATCGAGACTACAGATTTTTTGGCTGGTAGACGCTAACTTCACCAACTAAGGATAGCAAATTGAAAGATGAATACAAAATAAAAACAAAGTAAACTGACAAACAAAATAGATGGGTAATAAAATGTCAAATTTCTATGATGTATACTTACAAAAGCGGTAAAAGCATTGCATTCTCCACCATTTGAATGGCACAACCATATGTCACCTTCAAAGTCATATGTGTCTAACATTAAAGCTCTAACACCATTCTGCCAGTTGAAGGATTACAATACAATAATGTCAAAAAGAAAATCTAAAGAGACAGCAGGTAGAATATTCAGATATATTAGAGCCTTACGTTTAATTGTTGAGTGACGTTGTCCTCTTGATTTGCAAATGTAATTCGTGGGATTCCTGTTCGAGAAGGTTCTCCAGTAATGGCAAAAGAATTGTGGGTTGTGAGAAATGCATATTTATTAAAGGGCAAGGAGGTATTCTGTATCAAAGAAAGCAAAAGAAGTAACTTGGTTACTAAAAGACATGAAATAGAACGATGAAATGACTTTGAGACAAGTTAATTTTTGAAAGCTACTACAAGCCATTTCACCATTATATCTATCTTTCACTTATTGATAAAATCCGGTAAGATGAATCCTTTCCTTCAAGAAAAAATGTGGTTGCTGGTGACACAATATTAGTTACCACACTAAATTACCAAAAACATTAAACAGGGGCATGCTTCTTATAATGGACGTAACAAGAATATTATCTAAATCCAACAAAATAAACACATGAACAAAATTTTTCAGTGCATCTTTTGGTTTAATCAATTTATATTCACACCACATTAAGTGGATAACTAAAACAATGAATATGAGCTTGATACACAATTCAAATATGAATTGTGTATAATTATCACTTCACAATTTAGATACAACTAATTGTATCAAAATATATCCTAGATACGCACCACAACAAAAATCCTTATTTTTTAGTGTAGTGAAAGAAGACAAAGGCCACTCATATTGTGGAGCATAATATTGTTTTTTCCACTTATCTTCTAATACTCGGTGACGTGATTGAGTAATTCAAACTATAACATGCAGGTTACAACAAGCAAATAAAAACTTAGTTATAACCATCAACCGGTAGAGACATACTATGAATAGCAAAGAAGAAGCTGTCTTAATTAATTTAGCAATAAGAGAAGAAATTGAGTGTACAAAAAGAAACATACCACAATCTTGAATTGATCCGATGCAGTTTGTCGCACACACACTGAATTAAAGAGGCCGCAGGAGAAACAATACAAACCTGCCTGGCAATCACTGTCCGAAGAGCAACCATCAAGTAACTGCATAAAGTTTCAGCCCAAATGTGTTTAACTGAAATAGAAATTCTTCTCTAAAAGAAATAAATTTCCCTTAGAACTTGCTAACAGAATACAGGCAACAAAGAGCAAAGCTAAAAACAACTAGCAAAACTGCACTTGCCTGGCATTCTCCATTGGAACAGGCAATTGAAGCGCCGAAGGAGGCCGCCAAAAGGAGAAGAAGGAAACAGCTACTGAGGAGACCCATTCTTGAATAGAAAAAAGGAAGATAACTGTTGTCGAGAGTAGGCAGTGCGAAGGCAAAACAACAAGCATTTAAAAAAAAAAAAAAAAAAAGGGCATCATGGAATGTGCCTTGAAAGAAAGGTCGTTCTTTTAGAAGATGAACATGCACGGCTTACTCTCATGAAACCCTAGCACAAGTCAATTTCATAGATCAGGTAAAACCAAGTAGTCGCCATGAACGGAAGGGAGGCGCGGGTTCATCAGAAGCATGAGGCTTCTCGGCGACGGAAGACGCCATTAAGAAAATGCTCGACTGCGATGGATGCGCCGCCGCCGCTAGCTCCATGTTGCTGGACGGAATCGGAGACGGAGCTCTACACGATCTCTGGCGAGTGCGACTCAATCTCGATCGATTCTTTGACTACTACGTACTATGAAGGGAAAGGGAGCCGAGACACCAATACAATTTTGCCTACTTACAAGTTCAAAAGTCGCCCCTTAAATTTCAGATTTTTCAAATCGCACACTTATTTTTTTGTTATTTGACCCATTAACTATCATGTTGCTGCATTCAAAGGCATACGGGATTTCAAAGAAGAAGACGCACTTATACAACTATTGTAATGATGATCTTTAAGATTTATATAATATTAAATTGGTGTTGATTTTTAAATATAATTTTTTAATAGTATTGTTTTTTGAAATCCAATACCACAATAATATTCTTTGAATATAATAATACTATAGTGAATGACGAACTCGATAAAATTATCGAGCTCGAAGTAGAGTTCAAGCTCGGTTCGATAAATTAAACGAACGAATTTGAATGGACTTTTTACTGAATCAAGCTCCGAATAACTCATGAACCGTTTGATTCATTTACATCCCTACTTATTTATAAATTTTCCATTAAGACCATTCTTTAGTCCTTTTATAGGCTCAAGTTTTGGATTGGTTAAGTGCTTAAAAAAAAGTTTTAAATATCTTTAAGAGAAATTTTACTTTGTTAGGTGATTGATAAATGTCTCACTTAATATTGTTAAACCATGATAAATGTACCTATTAATCGAGAAAAAAAAATAAAAAAGGCTTAATAGCGACGATAGTACAATAGAAGATGATATGGTATGAGAACGAATCTAATAATATAAGAGGATGTATACAATCTCACTTACTTGCGTAAAGATTTAATTGTTATATCTACTTTTATAATTTCAATAAAAAAAATATATGACGAGCGAAGAACGTCTCTAGATTAACTCTCTGTGAAAATAACTCGTGCACAAGAATCATAAAGAAAATTTCTTTTTACAAAAAATATGTATAAAAGATAAAAAGAAACTTACAGGTTCTTTTCTTTGCGATCACTCGAATGCTCGATTTTATATCACTAAAAGGGATGAAAGAGATCCTAGAGAATATATACACAACAATTTTAGTAATTTTAGAATAAAAATAACTTAATCACTTTCCTGATATTTTATGTAGCCAACTATATGCATTACTCCCTAATAAATATATTTCAAATTTTAATTAACATTTTACTATAAGAGAGATTTTTTAAAGTTTCCTTTCTGATATTTAATATATTTTTTAACTTAGTCAAAATTGTTCAAATAGGATCAAAATCATTTAAACTTGATGAAAATCTCCTGGACGCTTTATAATAAGTTTAATCAAAATTGCTATTAATCAAAATTATATAGAGTTAAGGGCAAAAATAAAAAAGGCCTCCATTTTTTAATAAATCGTTAAAAGGGTGTCCTACTTTGATTTATTATCAAAAAGGTGCGCGCTCACCTCCGGTACAATTACTCTTTTGTTCCCCGTCCATTGTTCGACTAGGTGTGTTTAGTTTGTAAACCGATTCATGTTAAACTGGTAGGTTGGCGGGGGCAGGTGGGTGAGGAAAAAAAACCCAATACATTTAGGTAGTTTTTGGGTTCTCGAAAAAACTTAAACATTTCGAACTCTCCTCCTTCAAAATCCCTCATTCGCCAATCAATTTCACTATCTTCGCTAATCAACTCCACTGCGCTGCCTACCTACTGCCTCCTAAGCTTCCTCCTTCATCTGCTTGTCTAAAGTTATCAAACATACAAGCAAACATCTAATACATTTAGGGTTTTGTGCTTCTAAAAAAATCAAATATTTTAAATCCTCCTTCAAAATTCCTCGTCTATCTGCAGTGTGTTCTCCCATTTATATAATAATCTTCTATTGTTTATCTTTTAATTGTTTGGTGTTGTCTCATGTTATTATTTAGGGTTTAGATTTTAGTGTCAATTCAATTCCGATTCGAGCACCTAAATATCTTTCTCCTCTCTAGTAGACATCCAATTGTCATTATTGTAGCAGATATAACATTGTAGCAACTACACAATCATAACTGCTACAACATTTTGCTCTATGGTCTTAGTACGTTATAGTAGCTATGGAATCGTAGCTACTACAACGTTATACTTTGTAGTCTAGCACATTGTAGCAACTATGATTTCATAGCTGCTACAACATACTTAGATCAAAATGTTATAACAACTACGATTCAGTAATTACTATAATGTTGTAGCGGCTAATGAATCATAGCTGCTATAGTGTGAGTAGAACAGAATGTTGTAGCAACTACGATTCGATAGCTGCTACAACATTGTAACTAGAGTGCTAAATTCTAAATTATATATTTGTTATTCATAAATAATTTTATGTTATTTCCATTTTCTAACTCACTTTATTTGTTTTCAAGGACTTACCATTTTCACTGATTTACTATCTTATATTGATAATATTGAGCAACAATGGGTGTCTTCTTAATCCACTAGGTAAACCATCAACAGGGGGCATCATTGTGAGTCAGACATACAAAACATATAAGAGGCTGCACTGTATTAGAATACACCACAAGTTAACATTAATATTATTGCATAGGAGAAAGATGGATTATCACATCATGCTAGATGAGGGCACATATGATTTAGAAGTGGATGGAGATTATTTTAACTTTGCATCCCTAGAAGATGAAGATTAGTTTGTATTTGAGCAGCATGAAAATGATTACTCAAACACCAATGATTTCTATGCATCTGATGTTGAGACTGAAAACTTTAGTGTGAATGAGTCAAACCCAATTGAGATGACAATCCAACCTAATGTAATTGAGGACACTATCACAATTGATTTAGGTTACGCAGAAGCCAAGTGTTCTATGATTAGAAAAATGTTTAGAAAACTTTAGAGGATTATGTGATATATAAAGACTTTGAGATCAGACACATCGAGACAAGAAGTTATAAAATGAAGTCTATTTATAAGGTTCAGTCTTGTGCTTAGAGAATTATTGCTAGAGGGACAAGATATTTTTGGATCACTATGTTTGACGAATTGCACACATGCTCATTATCTATGAGAAAGGTAGAGACCACAAACTGCACTAGTTATTGGGTTATCAGTGAGATTCAAGAATAAGTCATGACTAGTGAGAAGTATACTCCGAAGATGATTATAGCAGACATTCAAAAATGATTTAAAGTGACAAAATCATATTAGAAAATATTGAGAGCTAAACTCCAAGCAATGACTAATGTACATGGGGATTATGCTGAATCATACAATGATCTCTATGCATTTACTAGAGAATTAAATATTGAAGATAATCAAATGATGGTGCACGTAAGGTATAGTGTCCGAAACTAAATTGTTTTAGTTAAGAGGATTTATTTAATTAATTCATATTTAATTAAGAAAGGATTAATTTAAATAGATATATTTTGTTATATTTAATTAACTAAGTTAGCTTACATTTATGAAATTTGGATTGATCAATTATAATAAGAAAGATATAAATATGTATAAAATTTTATTATATCCAAATATGTATATAAAAATTTATATGACTTAGTAAGTAAATAAAAATTTATATAACTCATATGTATAAATTTTTATATAAAAATTTATATGATTTTGTAAGTATATAAAAATTTATATAACCCATGTGTATAAATTTTTATATAAAAATTTATATGACTTAGTGTATATATAAAAAATTTATATAACCTATGGATATAAATTTTTATTATGTATATAAAAATTTATATGAGTTAGTAAGTATATAAAAATTTATATAATCCATGTGTATAAATTTTTATGTAAAAAGTTATATAACTTAGTATGTGTATGAAAATTTATATAACTCATGTGTATACATTTTTATATAAAAATTTATATGACTTAGTTATATATAAAAATTTATATAATTTATGTGTATAAATTTTTATATAAAAAGTTATATGACTTAGTATGTATATAAAAATTTATATAATCTATGGATATAAATTTTTATTATGTGTATAAAAATTTATATGACTTAGCAATTAGGGTTGAAATATTAAAAGTTGGATGAGTCATGGAAACACTTATATAGTGTATTCCTCACCTTGGATTTTATTTCGGCAGGTTCAAGCTCTAAGGGGAGGAGAAGAAGGAAAGGTTTAGTAGCAAGGAAATTATATTGGTGCAATATTCCCCAGGTTAAGGTTGACCGTGTTGACTGAGCTTGAATTGAGTCAAGCTCGAGTCTTGATGTTGTGGTTTCGATGTTTGACAATACATGTAGTCAATACATGAAGATGGCAGGTGCAATTATTCATGTGTGAAGGAGAGTCAAGTAGGTCAAAGGGATTGACTGGATACTTGACGGGAAAATCCTGGTGAATGAAGTCAGGTGAAAGTCCTAACTGGGAAGTTAGGCAATGAGAAATCCTAGTGAGTGAAGCTAGGTGAAAGTCCTGGTGAGTGAAGCCAGGCAGATGGAAAGACCTAGTGAGTAAAGCTAGGCAGAAGGAAATCCTGGTGAGTGAAGCCAGGTGAAAGACCTAGTGAGTGAAGCTAGGCAGAAGGAAGTCCTGGTGAGTGAAGCCAGGCAGTTGGAAGACCTAGTGAGTGAAGCTAGGCAGAAGAAAGTCCTGGTGAGTGAAGCCAGGCACGAGGAAATCCAGATGGATCAAGGATGATCAGACATCTGGTGTAGGAAAGTCCAAGTAGGTCAAAGGGATTGACCGGATACTTGGCACTAGGAGGAAAAGTTCAAGTGGGTCAAAGGGATTGACCGGACACTTGGTGAGCGAGTTCTAGCAGGTCAAGGGTGACCAGATGCTAGGCATGTGTACCAACAGGTTATGGTTGACCGGATGTTGGTTTAGGGGACTTTGGACTTATTTTTGGGCAAAAACAAGGGTTGGATCGATCGGCCGATCGATTGGCTCATGCCCAATCGATCGGTCGATCGATTGGGAGAGTCCCCGCGACAAGCCTTCTCCCAATCGATCAGTGGATCGATTGGGGAGAAGTGTCGCGCGAACAGAACAGCTCTGGATCGATCCAGAGCCCCCGATCGATCAGTGGATCGATTGGGAAGTGTGATTTCGCACGATAAGCCCTGGATCGATCAGACGATCGATCCAGGCAATTCCCGAAGCACAGAGGCGCTCTGGATCGATCATCCGATCGATCCAAAGCCTCCCCGATCGATTGGGAGCAATCCAATCGATTGGGATCCGACCGTTGACATCATATTTAGCTGCAGGCGTTCGATTCCTTCGGTAGAACTTCCAGATTTTCATTTCAGATCTTCACAGCAACTCCACAGCTTCTCCACAGAGTTCTCACCGCCAGTTCTTGAAGTTCTTGGAGGTTCTTCCAAGTCAAGAGGCGGATCTACGGCAGAAGAAGAAATCTAGGGTTAGGGTTTTCTTGTGCAAACTTGTAAGTTTTTGCTTGTATTTTGTTCTCTTTCCCCTTCTTCTTGTAGTGTGAACTTGTAGGGCTTCTCCGCCTTTGGTAGTTACCATAAAGGAGTATTTTTCATAATGGAGCGTGCGTGAGTGTGTGGATCCTTGGATTAGTCACCTCTTGTGAGGTGGATACCAAGTAAATCCTCTTGTTAGCGTTGTGTATTTTGTTTCTTTGTATTTTCCGCTGCATATTTTGAAGAAACAAGCAACGAAGAGCAAGACGAGCGCACCGAGCTATTCACCCCCCCTCTAGCTCCACATTCGGTCCCTACAAGTGGTATCAGAGCCAAGTTGCTCTTCATCGGAATCATCGCCGGAATGGTCAACAAGCTAGAGGGTGAAGAAGTTGTTGCAGAATTTTTTTTTTAAGTCAAAGACTTCATCACAAGAAGCTCAACTTCAAATGGAATTCCAAGATGGGCTTGGATTCGATACAAGGGTGCCTTCATCATTTATTTCAACAAGCTTCGATTCTTAGAAATCAAGAATCAAAAATTTTCTTATGATGGAGATAGAGCAATGGTTTACTCTCATGGAAGGATTTGAAGCTCCAACAAACTCCAAGGGCAAGCCTCTCAAGAAAAGCAAATGGAGTCAAGAGCAAGTTCAAAGGAGCAAGGCAAATGATAAAATGACCAAGCTTTTGGTCAATTTATTACCAAGCAATATCTTGACTCAAGTTGGAGAATTCAAGGATGCCAAGGAACTATGGAGCAAATTGACAAAGATTCATGATATCCCCTCCATTGTACTAAGCCAAGAAAAATCCAAAGAGGGTGACTCATTGGAGCAAGATCAAGAGGAGGAGAATTCCGAAGGTGAGAGATGCTCATCTTCCGAAGAAGAAGTCCAAGAAGCTTCATCTTCAAAGGAATGCAATGAAGAGGGCAAGGAGAGGGCATACTCCTTGTTCCATGTACAAGATGAAGATGAAGAAGTCTCCACCTCTAGGATTGAGGGGGAGCGACCTTCATTGACACCGGATCAAGAAGAAGGAGAAGTCTCCACATCCGGGTCAAGAGAAGAAATGAATGAAGAAGCTTCCACCTCCACAAGTCAAGTCAAATCTATTGGAGGAGCATCATTGTCAGATCAAGAGGAAGTTTCTACCTCCGGATCAAAAGGAGAAGATGTCATCCCTACACATGAAGGTATAAATATTTCAATTAAAAATAAAGATCATATTATATGTTTTGAGTATAGGAAACATGGGCACTACAAGAGCAAGTGCTCCAAATTGGCCAAGAAGAAGGGTCAAGTGGTATTAAAGGGCAAGGAGAAACTCAAAGAGACCGCTCTCGGAACAAAGAGGAACAAGGAGCACATCGTGTGCTTTTTGTGCAACCAAAAGGGACATTATAGGAGCCAATGTCCCAAGGGGAAGAAAGCAGTCAAGGCTCATGGAGGAAGCACAACTCAAGGGGGAGCTTCCAAGTTAAAAAGAAAGGTATCATTTATTGAGCCTACTTCCTTAAATAATGGTAAAAAGCATGCTAGTTCTAATTTTTATCATTTTAATGTTATTTACCATAAAAATAGAAATCATGAGAGATTTAAAGAAAAACATGTGGCTCTACATGCTAAAATTACCATACCTAGGTTTAGGAAGGTAGATAAAAATGTAGGCAAGAATCCTAAGGATTTTAGTTATAAGCCTAGAAACAAAAATGCTCAAGGATTTAATGAAAAATCAAAAACTAAGGATTTAATAATAGAAAATAAAGTCTTGAGATCAAGACTTGATAAAATGGATGGAAAATATCCTAAAAGGGAAAAATGAGCAAAACCTAGGTCTAGGAGTACAATAAGGGTCATCCAAGGGCCATAGAGGTTTGGGATACAAACCTAAGACTAAGAAGGATGTAATTTCTTACCATAGGGTTCTATATAGTTATGGAACCAACCCTAGGTCAAGTGATCAAGTCAAAAATACAAGGAAAGTTATTCCTAGAAGTATTTTTGCAACAAGCGTGACTAAGACTTCTAAGAAGTCAAAGAAAGTCACTAACAAAGTCACAAGGGAGGCAATCCCTAGGGTTGACCTAGAAAAAGTGACCAAGGCTTCTAAGAAGTCTAACAAGGTCACTAGGAAGGTATCTAGGGAGGTTATCCCTAGTGAGTACCTAGAGCACCCAAGGAGCACCAATAGGTTTTGGGTTCCTCGGAGCATTTTCTCTATCCTGTAGATAGGTTAGAGAGTGTCAACTCCGATTAGAAGGGTAGTTAACCCAACTTTGATGAAGTTGACACTCGGAGAGCATTTTCAAGGTTATTGTTAACTTTTGAAAATGAAGTGGAGTTTCATTTACTCTTTGGAAGAGTAAAATGTGCCATAATTTGAAAGTCAACTTTAAATTAAATTGGCACAAGTGGAAAAATCATAAGAACTACCAAGTTGGGATTTTGGTATGTTCTTAAGGGATTAAGGGCAAAAATTTAGGACTTGATCTCATTGGTTACTCTTTAAAAGAGTAAATTGTGCCAAAAATTTGAGGAATATGTTTAATTTAAATTGGCACAAATTAGGAAAAGCAAAAGAAATGTCAAAATTGGATTATTGGCATTTTCTTGGGAAATAGTGGGCAATCTAGGTTTTAAATCTTAATTTAGCTAAGGCTTAAGGATACTTAGGTAGACAACCTAGGTGTTTCATTAATGCTAAAACTTGTCATGCTTTGTTTGCCCATCATATGTCATGACATCATATTTATTTAGCTATTTTTGCATTCATATTTTAGTATGAAAAATACAAAAATACCATGTCATGTCATACATACATCATGTAGTTATAGAAATTTTCTTTTGAAAATTATTTCTTTTTGATGTATGTCATAACATCATCATGCATTATTTCAATTCCTTGTAAATTAAGGACTAATGGCATTTATTAACAAGTAACATCCTTGGTGGATGTTTACAACTCAAAATGCCTAGATAGATATGCATGATCCCTAGATTAGGGCAAAACCAAAGTTCACATCTCACTAAAGAACTATAAGGTGACTTGTATGTATTTTAATACACATTAGATATAAGTGAGATGTTAGAATGATGAACGAAACTCAAGATGTTGATTTAGTACATTCTTTTGAGTTTTTGGTTCATCAAAACACATAGTTATGTGTTTTCCAATCATTGGGAAAGCTAATGTACAAGTCATGTGCATTGAGCCCAAGGAACATGGTTGGATATTGGTTTTGAAAATCATTTTAAAATGTTTTTGGAAAACCTTGATGAAGACTATCTTTTGATAGTGATCATCATTGAAGAGTTAGGCACAAACTTGAAGAAAACACTAAAGTTTTTACAAGTTTTCAAGTTTATGTCCATCTTTGAAAATATAATGTATTTTCTTATAAAACTATTTTTCCATGATAATATATGCCCTAAATAATGTCTACAACAATTTTCACGATTTTTGAAATTTTATAGATTTTTCTAGGGGTTTCTGAAATTGACTGAAATGGAATTTCAGCTTTTTCAGAGCTTCAATCGATCACCCGATCGATTGAAGGGTCTCAATCGATCGAGCAATCAATTGAGAGCAAACTTCTCGCGAACAGAAGCTTCCTGGATTGATCCACCGATCGATCCAGCCCTCCTGAATCGATCAGTGGATCGATTCAAGCAGGTTCAATCGATTGGAACCCAACTCCAATCGATTAGGAATGCTGATTTTGGGTGGTAAAGCCTGATTTCAACATCTTGGACCATATTTAGTCTAGGTAACCATTCCTTACCCCTCAAAACACATTTGTATATATTTAGGGGGAGTTTTCATGTTGAAAACAAGAATGGATTGGTTGAGGAAGACTAAATAGAGGTTTAAGTTGAGGTTTAGTTTCAATATTGAATTTATGAACCTCAAAACTTCTAAATTTGGGTTTCCTAAAAGGTTTAGGGATTCCAAGTCATTGTTGGTGCAATGACAGAAGTCACAGCCATGTCTTTAGGAGGAGTTACTCTTTAAGGACATGAAAATCTAATTTTCATACACCTTGGAAGGTGGTTAACCTTCTTTCGCGGAAATGCTCAAGGTTGAGCATTTGAAAATAATGGAGAGTGGATATCTTTGTTATTCAAAGGGTGTCTGCTCAAGGATGAGCATTTAATGATAGTGAAGGGTATGAGACCTTCGTTATCGGATTGTGAGCAACAAGTGAAGTTGTGAACAAAGTTAGGTAACTCTTCAGGGGGAGAGTTTGCTTATTTTGATGTGTGCCAATAGGAGAATGAAAGGGTTTAAGTTAGCCCTTCATTATCTAAGAGGGAGTTTGCCCTCTTAGGGGGAGAATGTAGGGTTTGACTTACATCTTCATTGTTGGGGTTGCAAGGTTGTAAACATAGTCCCACATTGAAAACACATGGAAAAGATCATGAATTTATAAGAGAAAGATATCTCCATTGGCATGAGGCCTTTTGGGTAGAGCCCAAGAGCAAAGCCATGAGGGTCTAGGCCCAAAGTGGACAATATCATGCTATTGTGGAGATATTTAAATTCTTTTCGACCCAACAAGTGGTATCAGAGCGAGGTTAGCATCGGAAGAACTAACCGTCGACCGAAGCATCAAGATGGCGCTTCAAGAGGGATATAGCACCGCTCGACCACCTTTCTTTGACGACAACGACTTCGCATATTGGAAAGGTAGGATGGAATATTACTTAATGAATGATATTGAAAATTGGTTTAGTGTTGTAGATGGATTTGAGAAACCAAAAGATGGGTCAGGAGCGCCTCTTCCAACCAAGGATTGGACAAAAGAGATGGCAAGGAAGGCTCAAGCAAATGCAAAAACCACAACAACTCTACAATGTGGACTCTCCAAGGAGCAATTAAGCAAAGTAGGACCATTCAACTCCGCTAAAGAGCTTTGGGAAAAACTCATTGAATTAAATGAGGGATCAAGTGAATCTAGGAGGGCCAAGAGAGATCTTTTGGTGGGGCAACTTCAAACCTTTGCCATGAAGACCAATGAGACCGTGAGTCAAATGCACGGTAGATTCAAGAAGATAGTAAATGGACTTCATGTAATAGGTGAGAAGATTGACAATCGAGACCTACTAAGGTATGTGCTCCAATCTTTTCCTAGAACCACCTTATGGGCATCGATGGTTGATGCGTATAAGGTATCTAGGGATCTTTCCTTGATTAAGCTTGATGAATTATTTTCCAAATTTGAACTTCATGAACAAGCTAATGAGCCTTCAAAAGAGAAGGGAATAGCTCTTGTTGTAGAAAAGAAGAAGAAGAAAACTTCAACCCCACCATCCTCCGACTTCGAGGATTCAAGCACCTCAATAGATAGCGATCAAGAGGCATATATGGTAAGGAAGATGAGAAAAGCATTTAAAACCTTTCTTACTAACAAGTCTCATGCTAGAAGGAGTTCAAGAAGCAAAAGTAGGACAAGAAGAGTCATTTGCTATAATTGCCAAGGAAAAGGACACATGAGGGATGATTGCCCCCTCTTGAAAAAGAAAGAAGGAAAGAAGAAGGAGGAGAAGAAAAAGAGAAAAGAAAAGGGAAAGAAGGCTCACAACCTAAAAGCAACATGTGATGATCCATCATCATCAGAGGAAGAAGAGCACCATGTAGTCAATTTTGCTCTAATGGGAATTGATGATATAGCCTCCACCTCATCCGAAAGAGAAGAAGGAAGGAGCTCAAGTGAAGATGAAGAGGGGAGCTCAAGTGAAGGGGGAGGTCAAACTTCGGATTCGGACTTCTCGGTAAGTGAGGTACACAATCTTCCTCCCCATGTTTTGGTTAAAATTATTAAAAGCACAAATGAGGATTTATTCAAGGAAAAAAGGAAAAAAAAATCTTTGAAACATGATATTATTTGTCTTGAAGAAAGATTAGAATCCATGTGCTTTAAGGACAACAATATGCATGATTCTTCTAATTCTTCAAATGATTCATGTTTAGAAGAAGAAAATAGAAAATTAAGGGAAAAGATAGAATACCTTACCAATGCCCTTAGAAAATTTGAAATTGACTCTAAAACCCTAAACATGATCATTGGGAGCCAAAGGGCAAGTTTTAAGAAAAATGGGTTAGGATACAATGAACCCAACAATGAAAAGACCTATCATTGTCTACTTGCTAGGGGCAATCAAAAACCAAGACCATAGATAGAAAATGGATCCCCAAGAAATATTTGGTTAACCCAATTAGAAAGAATTTCTATTGGGTGCCAAAATCAATCCTCAAGGGTTAGAGGATTTTAGGGTAGTCAACCATTAAAATCATAAGTTCAAATCCTTGAAGAATGGTTGACTTGAGACCTTAAGGGGGAACACTTAGCCTTGATAGAAATTCATGATAAAAAGGGCTAAGTAGAGGTTACCTTTATCTCACAATGATTTTCATTATTTTCTAACCATAAATGTGAGATGATAGGATGATACAAATAATTCACATATGCTTATGGCATTTTGATGAGTTATGAAATGTATCAAATTTTTAGTGATCATAGGCCAACTATGGGGAAAACAAATATTTAATTAATGGACATCTTGCCCATAGATCATAATTGGACATTTCAAATGTTTTGAAAGTAATTCTATGTTTTATTTACAGTGGATAGCTATTTTGAAACATATGAATTTAAAACTAGGTTTTAATTTGATACAAACTTGAGTATTTTTCAACGTGTTTGAGTTTTTATCAAAACTTCAAAAATATGATGAATTTTCATGAAAACATATTTTTTTCTTGGTAAAGAACATTATAAGGAATGTGTGTTCAAAATTTCATGATTTTTTAAATTTTCTAGAATTTTCTATGCATTTCTGAAGTTGACTTTACAATGCTGAAAATTGGGTTGGTTTGTGCCAGTCGACTGCGACAGATAGCAGTCGACTGGTAGCTATTTTCCAGCACTGTCAAGAGCTGATTTTGGGTATTTTTAAGTCCACATTGATACCATAGTATATATACATGTTTGGTACAATTTTTGATGGTGTCAAAGGGGGAGAAATGCGAATGTTTAAGTTAGAAACCTAACTATGTGCAACTATGTGCAAAACTTGAAAATTATGGTTGAGAGCATATGTTAAGGGGGAGCTTGGGTATTATGCTTCATGTTTACATATTGCTTCTAATTTTCATGTTGATATTTATGCCTAACTTAAACATATTGCCACACATCAAAAAGGGGGAGATTGTTGGTGCAATCGACCTAGGTTTGATCGGTACGATCATGGTTTTGATGTGTGTCAAAGAGTTTAAGTTAGGTTCACCCTTGTATTTGATATGTGTATTTGAGTTGTGCAGGTTTGCAGGATACGCATGTGACTCAAGTTGATGGCTTCAGGTCCGGTGAAGGATGGAGCATCCGAGGGACCGTGGATAAGGCAGTGAG
Source organism: Zingiber officinale (assembly GCF_018446385.1). NCBI lineage: Eukaryota > Viridiplantae > Streptophyta > Magnoliopsida > Zingiberales > Zingiberaceae > Zingiber > Zingiber officinale. The sequence continues at coordinate 69,418,739 of NC_055989.1, forward strand.
GACAAGGGCCGAGGGAAGCAACTTCGAGGCATACACGAAGGATGACATTGGGGACGAGCCGTGGGCTTGAATGTATCTGAGGGACGAGAGCCAAAGGAAGTAAGCTTAAAGGCAAGAAGTTAAAGCTGCAAAGGAATTGTCAAATGAGTCGTAAGGGTGAGGGTACAAGTGCATGAGAAATTGTACTCGGAGTAAAGCTGAATTTTTAGGGTTTTACTGTAGCAGCACTACAGCGTTACTGTAGCAGTACTGTAGCAGTCGACTGCATGTTTTAGCAGTCGACTGATGCAGTCGACCGCGTAGTCGACTGGGCGCGAACAGAATGGTTCTGTTCGTTTGGTCAGTATGGATCAGTCGACTGCATGTTTTAGCAGTCGACTGGTAATTGACAGTTGGCCAACCGTTGGTGCTGCAAAGTAGCCGTTGGCTACCTCTAACGGTAACACCAGTCGACTGATGGTTTTGCCAGTCGACTGGTGCCGAGATGAGTTGATATGATGATCGACTCTCTCCTCTTATTTAAAGGAAGCTTTAGGGCTTGAAGGAGGTTACTGATGCTTATTGAATAACTCCTTGTCATTGCCCAAAGCTTCCAAGCCTACTCTCTTCCTCCTAAACCTAAGTTCATCATTGTAAAGAGGAAGAGATCCTTTGTGAGAGGTTTGCTCCACCGAGAAGGAGAAAGCTCTAGCCGGAGATTGATCCACCGAAGGATCAAGGGCTCGTCCACCTCAAGGACACGCCGTGGAGTAGGAGCAAGTAATCTCCGAACCACGTTACATCGAGCTTGTTAGCGATTTAGTATTCTTTCTTTATTGTTTTCATTAGTTAGTTGGATTTCCGCGTGTGCACTAATCTTTTGTAGAGAAGAAAAGAAGTTGGGGGTGACCTAGCTATCCAACCCCGCTTCTAGCCGGTCACTGATCCCCCAACAAGTGGTATCAGAGCCCGGACTGCCAGAAGGTTTAACCGCCGACTGTGCACAAAGAGCTATGGTCTGATTGAGCCATGTGGGTACAATATTGATCTCGAACAAAGAAACCGGGGCCTCCTATGTTCGGATCAAGAGGACCAGACACCAAGCAGGAAGTCCTAGTTGCGGCTAGGCAAGAAAGTCCTAGTAGGTTGGGTGAACCGAGGGGCAGGAAGACCTGGTGGGTCGAGGATCGAACATGGGAAGCATGTGGTCCTTTGTTTGAGGGGGGATTGTTGGGGTTGCAAGGTTGCAAACATAGTCCCACATTGAAAACATATGGAAAAGATCATGAATTTATAAGAGAAAGATATCTTCATTGGCATGAGGCCTTTTGGGTAGAGCCCAAGAGCAAAGCCATGAGGGTCTAGGCCCAAAGTGGACAATATCATGCTATTGTGGAGATATCTAAATTCTTTTCGATCCTACATTCATTACCTAGTGACATGAAGGGAGTTGAGGCTACTGGATTAGCCTAACTTACAAGTGGTATTCTCAAACATCAAAAAGGGGGAGATTGTTGGTGCAATATTCCCCAGGTCAAGGTTGACCGTGTTGACTGAGCTTGAATTGAATCAAGCTCGAGTCTTGATATTGTGGTTTCGATGTTTGACAATACATGTAGTCAATACATGAAGATGGCAGGTGCAATTATTCATGTGTGAAAGAGAGTCAAGTAGGTCAAAGGGATTGACTGGATACTTGACGGGAAAATCTTGGTGAGTGAAGCCAGGTAAAAGTCCTAACTAGGAAGTTAGGTAATGGGAAATCCTAGTGAGTGAAGCTAGGTGAAAGTCCTGGTGAGTGAAGCCAGGCAGATGGAAAGACCTAGTGAGTGAAGCTAGGTAGAAGGAAGTCCTGGTGAGTGAAGCCAGACACGAGGAAATCCAGATGGATCAAGGCTGATCGAACATCTGGTGTATGAAAGTCCAAGTAGGTCAAAGGGATTTACCGGATACTTGGCACGAGGAGGAAAGTCCAAGTAGGTCAAAGGGATTGACCGGATACTTGGCACTAGGAGGAAAAGTTCAAGTGGGTCAAAGGGATTGACCGTACACTTGGTGAGCGAGTTCTAGCAGGTCAAGGGTGACCAGATGCTAGGCATGATGTACCAACAGGTCATGGTTGACCGGATGTTGGTTTAGGGGACTTTGGACTTATTTTTGGGCAAAAACAAGGGCTGGATCGATCGGCCGATCGATTGGCTCATGCTCAATCGATCGGTCGATCAATTGGGAGAGTCCCTGCGACAAGCCTTCTCCCAATCGATCAGTGGATCGATTGGGGAGAAGTGTCGCGCGAACAGAACAGCTCTGGATCGATCGACCGATTGATCCAGAGCCCCCGATCGATCAGTGGATCGATTGGGAAGTGCGATTTCACACGATAAGCCCTGGATCGATCAACCGATTGATCCAGGTAATTCCCGAGAGCACAGAGGCACTCTGGATCGATCAGCCGATCGATCCAAAGCCTCCCCGATCGATTGGGAGCAATCCAATCGATCGGGATCCGACCGTTGGCATCATATTTAGCTGCAGGCATTCAATTCCTTCGGTAGAACTTCCAGATTTTCATTTCAGATCTTCACAGCAACTCCACAGCTTCTCCACAGAGTTCTCACCGCCAGTTCTTGAAGTTCTTGGAGGTTCTTCCAAATCAAGAGGCGGATCTATGGCAGAAGAAGAAATCTAGGGTTAGGATTTTCTTGTGCAAACTTGTAAGCTTTTGCTTGTATTTTGTTCCCTTTCCCCTTCTTCTTGTAGTGTGAACTTGTAGGGCTTCTCCGCCTTTGGTAGTTACCATAAAGGAGTGTTTTTCATAGTGAAGGGTGTGTGAGTGTGTGGATCCTTGGATTAGTCATCTCTTGTGCGGTGGATACCAAGTAAATCCTCTTGTTAGCGTTGTGTAATTTGTTTCTTTGTATTTTCCGCTGCATATTTTGAAGAAACAAGCAACGAAGAGCAAGACGAGTGCTCCGAGCTATTCACCCCCCCCCCCTCCCCTCCCCTCCCTTCTAGCTCCACATTCGGTCCCTACAAATCAAAGCAATGTTTTACATCTCATATCATGTATTAATTAGTTTATATATACTATGTATGTTTAGATATCATGGTAGATTAGGTGATGATTTCGGAATTTAGTTTAGTTGTGTTTGTGTTTATGTTTCTACTTGCTTCTTATCATAATAACCTTATATGCTCTATGTAGATTTCGGATTCTAGATTTTCGGATTTGGGTTTAGTTGTGTTTATGTTTCTACTTGCTTCTCATCATGATAACCTTATTTGCTCTATGTAAATTTTGGATTCTAGATGAGATAAGTTTGGGATTGGGTTTAGTTGTGTTTATATTTCTACTTGCTCCTCATCATGATAACTTTATAGGTGGTATGCTAATTACAGATTTAGTTTAGCTATGCTATGTTTCTTCTTACTTTTATCAAGATATCTTTATATGTTTCGGATTAGGACTAGATATGCTTGTGTTTTTCATACTTATTATCCTGATAACTTATATGTTATAGGTTAAATTCGGATTCTAGTTTTAGGAGAATTATGGAACCAACCATGTTTTGATATCCTTGAAGTATATATTTATATATTTCGGACTTTTGTTAGTGATACGGGTTATGATAGGTCGGCCTGTTAAATGAAGAGGGAGTTAGGATTGAGAAGGATGGGAGAAGTATATAGCCGGGCGAATGTATAATTAATAATGAATGACTAAGTAAAAGGCTTTTTTGAGGGTGCCCGGTCAAGCAAAGTCTGATTGAGCATAAAGACATTTAGCTTTATAGAAGCTCGTAGTATATTACCGGTCGAGCGAAGGCCGAACGAGCATCAAAGTACCTACACGTGCTCAGTTAGGAAAAGCCCGACCAAACAAAAAGGTATTTAGCCTTATAGAAGCTCATAATATATTACCGGCCGAGCGAGCACCAATGAGTGATTGCACGCGCTCAGTCAGGCAAAGTCCGACCGAGCGTAAAGGCATTTAGCCTTACAGAAGCTCATAGTGTATTACCAGTCAAGCAAAGGCCGAGCGAGCACCAATGAGTACTTGCATGCGCTCGGTTAAGCAAAGCCCTACCGAGCATAAATGCATTTAGCCTTATAGAAGCTCGTAGTATATTATCGGCCGAGCGAGCACCAATGAGTGCTTGCACATGCTCAGTCAGGCAAAGCCCGACCAAGCGTAAAGGTATTTAGCCTTATAGAAGCTCGTAGTATATTACCGACCAAACGAAGGTCGAGCGAGCACCAATGAGTGTCTGCACGTGCTCGGTCAGACAAAGCCCGACCGAGTGTAAAAGCATTTAGCCTTATAAAAGCTCATAGTATATTACCGGTCAAGCGAAGGCCGAGCGAGCACCAATGAGTGCTTGCACGCGCTCGATCAGGCAAAGCCCGGCCGAGCGTAAAGGCATTTAGCCTTATGGACACTCTTAGTATATTACTGGCCGAGTGAAGGCTAAGTGGGCGCCAATGAGTTCATACGCGTGCTCGGTCAGGCAAAGCCCGACCGAGCATAAAGGCATTTAAACTTATGGAAACTGTTAGTATATTACTGGACGAGTGAAGGTTGAGTGCGTACTAATGAATGTCTGCACGCGCTCAGTTAGGCAAAGCCCGACCAAGCATAAAGATACTTAACCTTATGTATAATTTTTAATATATTACCAACCGATTAAAGATCGAGCGAGCACCCATGTGCTCGTATACGATCGGCCAAGCAAAGCTCGATCGAGCTCAGAGACGCTTAACCTTATACAGCTTTTAGTATATTATCGGCCAAGTGAGGGCCAAGAGAACACCAATGTGCTTATATATGCCCGGCCGAGGGAAGGTTGGGCGAGCGTTAAGGTGCTTACATGTGCTCGACTGGGCAAAGCTCGACCGAGCATAAAGTCACTCAGCCTTATAATACATTCCTGGATGGGACATGCTCAACAGAAGGTATTCCTAATATATATACGATCGGCTTGAATGACCGGTCGAGACATGTTCAACAGAAGATATTCTTAACAACATATGTGGCCAGTACAAAATGATCGGTCGGAATACACTTAACCGATGATATTTTTATTATATATGCGACCGGGTTAAAGAACCGGCAAAAAATATGATAACCTGGTAAATTTGCCGGGAAATACTTCTAGAAGGTTCTTCAGTTATAATAACTTGTTCCTATGCATACCCCATCACAAATATAAGTCACAAACGATAAAAGAGGTACATCTAGGGTAAAAAAAAGATTCCTTAAAGGATTATTGCACAAAGTATAGAAGATGACTTCATCTCCTAACAAATCCTAACGAACCGGGACTACTTCATGACTACGGAGGTCACATAAGATAGTATAAAACAGGGGATCCTCTCCGTTGGCAAGGTACGTAAGTTTTAGCATCTAAACTCTGTTTCAAAGTACTTCAGTTACTGTTCTTCTTTTTCTTCTTCTTCTTCTTCATCTTCTTCTTCCACCCTTGAGAGAAAAATTGACTTGAGCGTCGGAGGGTCTAACCAATGATCTCCACCCTGGTCTTAGGTCACTAATGCTTTGTTGGTTTGTCTCGCTGTGTGCAGGATCATGAAGAGGTTCTTTTAGGTCTCCAAGAGGTTATCGTCATCAAGGATCATCGTTGTCGGAGCCAATGCACTACTTCGTAGATTTCAGATTGGATCAGTTAGTTTTGCCTATGTTTCTTCTTACTCCTCATTGTGATATCTTTACATATTCCAGATTAAGACTAGTATGCTCGAGCTTCTTCTTACTTCTTGTCATGATAACTATACATGCTATAGGTTGGATTCGGATTCTTGTGGTAACATGTGTGTTTTACCTATTTGTGCACCTAAATGTTATTAGAAGATGACTACCATGTTTCTTTAATTTTAGGATTCGGTTTGGACACCTATGGCTTTTGGATTTTTGTGATAACATGTGTGTCTTATCTATTAGTGAACCTAAATGTTAGCTACCATGATTTCCTCAAATTGTAGGTTTCGATTGGGACTTATTAAGGAATTCAATCATGTGTTCTAATGACCCTATAGTACATGAAAGTTTGGAATTCTAGGGTTCGATATGCTAAGCACTCGCCATGTTTTTAATAACTTAGCATGTTAGTTAATTTCAGTTTGTATGGGTTAATATGCTATGAACTCAATCATATTCTTGATAACTTGGTGTGTTAGATTAGTTCGTTAGTTGTGAATATGTATGTGATAGATTTTATGATAATATGCCATGTGCATGAATTTGTAAACAATTATGATAGGGTCTGAAACTCATGTTGGGGCATGTTATGGATCTTATGATAAAATGTCATGTGTACATGTATGCAGTTAAGTGAATAATTAATATGTATGCAAGTTGTAGGTGGCAAGGTTACATTCATGTATGAGTGGAGTTATGAACCGGGGGCCCTAGCTCGGGAGCTCACCAAATCCTAAGTGATTGAGTGTGACCGAAGACCCTAGTTCAAGAGCTCACCAAATCCTACATGATTGAGTGTGACCAGATAGCCCAAGAGCTCACCAAATCACATGGTTGAGTGTGACCGGAGACTCTAGACCGGGAGCTCACCAAATCCTACGTGGTTAAGTGTGACTGGAGACCCTAGCTTGGAAGCTCACCAAATCCTACGTGGTTGAGTGTTGCCGGAGACCCTAGTCTGGGAACTCACCAAATCCTACGCACTTGAGTGTGACCGATGACCCTAGCCCAAAAGCTCACCAAACTCTACGTGGCTTATAACATACAAGTCTGCTTACGCTTCATTTTTTTTAACTATGAATTTCCTCAAATTTTTATCTGGTTTAAATTATTTCAACTATTTTTTGGTATATGGTAAAGGGGGAGAGAAAGATAAAAGTTAAGTAATTAAAGAAAAGTGAAACTTAAGTGATTAAGGGGGAGCTATAACAAGCTATTCTAAATATTGCATCTTTTTAATTACACTTGATATTGCATCTTTTTAACTTGTGTGTATTTATGTTCTACATGTTGGTGCAATTTACCTCTAGGGTTTCGATGTTTGACAATATGACCAAGGGTTGACCCAAACAGAACTTGATGTTTGGGAGAGAGAAGTCTAGTCAGGACTAGATGACTAGTAAAGGTAAGTCCTAACTAAAGGTTAGGCAAAGTGGAAGTCCCGGTGAGTGAAGTCGGGCCCTAGTGAGTGAAGCTAGATGGTGGAAGTCCCGGTGAGTGAAGTCGGACCCTAGTGAGTGAAGCTAGGTGGTGGAAGTCCCGGTGAGTGAAGCTAGGTGGAGGAAGTCCTGGTGAGTGAAGTCAGGCCCTAGTGAGTAAAGCTAGGTGGAGGAAGTCCTGGTGAGTGAAGCCAAGAAATGGAAGTCCTAGTGAGTGAAGCTAGGCAACCCTAGGAGGTAACCCTAGGTTATACTTGAATTCTGTTAATATTGTGCTAACTCAGTATTGTAGAGAAGCTCAACTAGGTCGACGGGCTGACCAGGTAGCTGACACGAAGTCCAGACGGGTCGAAGGGCTGACTGGACGTCTGGCAGGTAAGTGAAGGTAAGTCACTGGAGGGGAGTGACTGTGAGAACGTGTTCCCAAGAAAGGAACATTAGGCGTCGATCCGACTTAGATCCATTTCGGATATCTAAGTCAAGATCGTGACTAGATTCCGGTCTTGAGGAAACAGAATCTAGCTAATACTATACTTGTTAATTTTAAACTGTGCTAACACTTTGTTTTGCAGGATAATATTATATGCATTTTGCCTCGAACTAACTCTTTCATGCAGGAGAAGAGATTTCTGGAAAAGAGTGGTCCGGGCGCCAGGAAGGGATCCGGGCGCACAGAGGTCCGGGCGCCCGGGAGGAACCCGGGCACCCGGAATGCAAAATATATCTGCAACGTCATTTCTCCACTTGGAGCATCCTGGTTGGGTCGGTTATGTCATATTCAGGGCATCCAAAGGGATCCGGGCGCCCCGAACCTCCTATATAAGAAGGGTAAAGGCTGAAGCTCAACACAACAACAGAACAACGAGAAGATCTTCCACTGCTTGCTCTGTCGTGCTACACTCCTACGACGCTCCTCCGACAACGCGCTTTTCTTATCATTCCTTAGTTTTTGTCGGTATTATTTTCCTTTAAAATCAATTGTAACTTCATCTGTATTATTGAGAATTGCTAGTGGATTGCTCATCGAAAGCACCCTTGCATGCGAGCCTTGGAGTAGGAGTCGACAAAGACTCCGAACCAAGTAAAAAACTACTTGTGTCACTCTTTCTTTTCGTTTATTCTTTTTCTGTTGTGCACTTACTCTACAAAATTTTTAATCGCTATTCACCCCCCCCTCTAGCGAGCTCATCGATCCAACAAGTGGTATTAGAGCGGGTACTACTCTGATTTGGTGTAACCATCAATCAGGCAAAGGGAGTCATTTTTTAAAAGTAAAATTAGATATCATTTGTTCTTAAAATATAATCTTACGCCTTTCATTTTTTCCCTCCAAAAATATTTTTAAAAAATTCATTTTTATTTTTTCACCATTGGTTAATATTAATAAAATATCACATTTACTAAAATTTGAAATAATATTTTTTATTAATATTTTATTATTCTTTTGTGAAATATTATATTGTTTCTCCAGCACTACTAATCCAAGATCAAGTCTTGGGATCCTTCTTTTGTTTCCTTGTGTGCTGATAAAAATGGCTTAAGTCGAAGGGTGAAGCATTCACGAACCTCCTCCATATGAGATATACGAGAGACATGAATTCAATTTATGGAGGATACAAATGGAAAGTTTCTTCTTCATGAACAACTTTAATAGTGGCTTGGCATTGAGAAGATCAACAAAAAACTCGGAAGCAAACCAAAAGGTAATAAAGTTTGTTTTAGATTTATTACCTTACAAAGTTAATTGCAAGATAGGAAAAGTCAATGATGTAACGACCACCCTTCTTACTATACTACTCTCTAAGGGTGACCGTTACTTAACTACTAACTCTATTTAACCGGTATGATCGAAACCACGAGGAGTCATTACCAAAAAATTTCGGCAGAATCTCTCCTGTACCGGTGACCATAAACTGAGATACAAACATAGTATACATCAGCCACAGGTGGCTGGAACATATAACAAACTCTCACGCAGTTAAATAAGTGTCAAACACCGAAAGTACTTACTTAATATACTGAATTCATCTTAGCATGCAAACTAAAAAAAATAATCTCAAATGACATGGAACTTAAAATACAATCTCTAATATTGCTAAATCACTAAAACGGGGAAAACTCAATAACATCCCAAGTCTCTCCCATAGTCCTGACATCACACATCATCAAACACCTCCTTGTCGCCTTCCTTTGCGAAAACTTTTCCTTTCCTGTATCTGCAGTAAGAGGAAATGCAAACTATAAGCAAAATTGCTTAGTAAGCGCTATCTAACTCACAAAAACTCGAATGTGCATGTATACGAGAAGAACTAGAAACTGAATGCTTTAAAAGAAAACATATAAAGCTGCTTATGTCAAAAGTACTGAAACTAGGAAATAAATCTACTCATGCATATTCAATAGCAAGCACTAAAATTTGCATACACATGATATATAAGAATAAAATTGCATGCTGGAAAGCAAGGCTAATCATGTTCAATAAACTAATCAGGAAACCCATAAAACTAACACTGCATGCTTTGAATTAAAAGAAACTAACTTGCTGAATGTTAAACTTAAGTGAAGCTTATTTCTTTTGTTTGAAAACTTATACTTTAATACTTTTATACTTATGTGAAACTTATTTTACTTGTTCAAAAGCTTATACTTATAATACTTCAAAATAATAATCAACTTCGCTTGGGCCCAGGCGTAGTACCATCTTATGCGCGTTCCCTAATAGGTTGGGGTAGCGAGCCACCAATCCTAAAAGAGCAGACCTTGGTCTACTAGGGCCAAGACCTTGTAATTTGACACTTGGATTTGTTTAACGACAACCTTGGAAGTCGGGTACTAGCATCTTCAAAGTAAAATATCTTATTATCTTAATTACTTCTTCTTTAAATGCCTTGGCATTTTAATAAGCACCTTGTGTGCCAAAATTCCTAAAGTCTTGACTTTGGGATCTACTTAAAGCCTTGGCCTTTTTCTTTCTTTTCTTTATCTTTCTTATACTTGTTAATACTTTTAAAAGAATGCTTCTTTAAAAAGAAACTGAAATGTTTAAGCAAATTCTAACTTTGAAATGCTTAAACCAAAAATCTGCCTACTATGCTAATAAAATTCTGCATATTAAGCTTAACAAAAAAAATCTGTTCTAAGATTGGAGTTCTGCATGCAACACTTATCAAAATCTGCAAGCAATACTTATGAAAGTCTGCATATCATACAAGCTTAAACTAAATCTAAAACTTGTTGGATTTAAAACCTATACTGCATGCTTCGAATTAAAAGAACTCAACTAGTTGACTCTAAACATATGTGAAGCTTGCTGGAATAAACGGTAGCAAGGAAACATATCTAAACCTCACGTTAGAACTCAAATCTGTATTCTAGAATGAGTGTGACAAGAAAACATATCTAAACCTCATGCTAGAATAAAGAACCTCAAATCTGTATACTTGAATGAAAGTAGCATATCTAAACCTCAAATCTGTTTACTTGAATGAAAGTAGCATATCTAAACCTCAAATCTGTATACTAGCTTAATCAAATCTGCTTACAAACTTAATCAAAATTCTGCATACAAGCTTAATCAAAATTCTGCACTATAAGCTTAATCAAATTTGCATACTAGCTTAATCAAATATGTACACAAACTTAATCAAAATTTTGCATACAAGCTTAAACTAAATCAAAAACTGATACATAACCTAAAAATCTTGATACCAGATTTCTGCGTAGATACACTAAGCTGGGCATGATCGAAGTTCCTACAATTGAACCACAATCTTGGCTAAACACTTTTTATACCGGTGACCAAGTATGTACAGCAATGTATTGAACTAAAAACTATACTATTAAGCCTAATGATAAATGCAGGAACCAGATAACCTTAATGCTAACTTGTGCAGAGGCAATTAAAGCTCAGGGTGAAACATATACAGAGAGATTCAAGTCCTCAAGTTATGCATGCCCAGAAATCAGTGAAACCATAGATACATGGTCACAACAACTAACTAAAATCTTAATTATGAAATCTTTAAATAACACTTTAATCTAATATGATATTCATGGCAGCAAAGAAGTCAAAAGCAAACCTAAACCACCACTAATCCTCCTGTTGTGTTCCACGGCAAGAAAACTATAAGAAACATTTGACCATGTACTGGAAAACCATATAGTGAATACTACACCACATATAGAGAATCTAGAACCTCATGTATAAGGACTATAACTTGAGTTCAATAAAACCAGTAACTAAACTTGTTTATTCAGAATGCCAGGACTATGTTACAACTTGTAAAACTCAATTAAACCGAATACCACACCAGATTCATGGCAATTCAACGACAAAACAACATCAATTGAAATCCTCACCATCAATATAGTCCAACATTCTGAAACTATACATAAAATCATCCTTGATCAAATCCAAATTTCCAATACAAGCCTGCAGGAAACAAACTGCATACTTAACCTATACCAAACATCCTCTTCCTTTCTTTGGGGTTCTCGGCAGCAAGCATAAATTCATAATCTTAACAGCACAATCCAAAAACTCAAAGGAAAACTACTCGTGTCCTTTCACAACATAAAAGAAAGATCCGAATTGCACATTAAGGCCTAAATTCTCATGCTTGAGTCACACAACCAGATTTAAGCCAAAATACCAAGGCTATAAAACTGAAAACTAGGGTTCCATGGCTACCATAACCTTTGCAACAGTAAGGAAAAGAAAGAAAATAATCTCGAAACTACTCTTACTGCAGGTGAGAGCCACTTACCTCGTTCTAGGACTTACAACCGAAGAGAAGGACTTTCTAGGGTTCCGGTGAATCTCACAAATCCCCAGCGACTCCTCACGTCCACGTGCTCTCCTTGACGTGGTAATCATGAATAGGTGAAAAGCCCTCGGAATAGGTCCTTGGTCGGCCGCCGGAGATTGTTGGGGTCTTAGATGGCTAGAGGGGGGGTGAATAGCCTCTATGAAAACTTAAACAAAAACTTTCTTAAAGAGAAACTTGTTAGCACAGTGGAAGTTGAAAACTAAAACGAAAACGAAGGAAGAAGAGCACACACAGCAGACACAAGGATATACGAGGTTCGGGGATAACTTGCCCCTACTCCTCGGCGTGTCCGTAAGGAGGACGACTCCTTGATCTTTCGGTAGATCACACCCCGGACAAAATTCGGCTAAAGATGTCTCCTTCTCGGTAGAGCAACCTCTCAACAGAGTCTCAGTTGATTATAGAATTAAGCACAAGACTTACAGTGGCTGAGAAGAATAATCAAATGAGCTTACAGCCACGCGGAGAAGAAAACGGAGCAGAGAGCGCACAACAACCTTCTTAGCAAGGAGCTCACAGCTTCACCAACTTGCTTTCTCAAAGGATTGATCGCAAAGAAACAGAGAATCGGTTAACTTTTTTGAACCTCTTTTCTTCCTTCTTATGTCTCTCTGCTTCACTGGCTCGAATCACCGCTGCCTGCAGAATCGCTGCTGCCAACTAGGCGTAGCCAATCACCTCTCCTCCTCATCTGGTTCTCTGAACCCATGCTAATGGAAATCACTAGCATCTCTGGATACGAACCAATGAGTAGAGGTCAAACTGAGCGCAGCCCAATCGCAATCAGAAACCCAGTGAACGTTGATGCCTCAAATGCATCTGTTGCAGCAAATCACAGTGTAAAGAGCACTTGTCTTCTTCTCTTAATGAAGCTTAATTTGAATTCAACCATGAGAGTGTGACCTGCAACCTGCAAGCTAAAAAGACTCACAGCAGATGGTTAAAAACAGATGGGTGAAAACAAATACGGCAATCAGAAAAAGTGCATGCAAAACAAACAATACTGGTGGGTGGTCGCACCGATCCATGCTTCGAATCATAGCCGATCGGTCTCCGCATCGATTAGATGTCGCCGCGACTTCGATTGGTCTGCGGACCGATCAGCACTAATCTGATCGGTCCCGAGACCGATCAGATGTCGCTCTTCCCAAGCGCTTAGCTCGATCGGTCTCCGGCCGATCGATCAAGAACTGATGAGGCTCTCGATCGATTTCGATCGGTCCGCATCGATCGCAATCACCGCAGCCATCGATCGATTGATCGGTCGCGATCGATGTCGCCGAGCCATCGATCGATTCTCGATCGGCCGGCACCGATCAGTGTCCAGTTTCCGGATCGGTCCGCCGACCGATCCAGCCTTCTTGATCGGTCCGCCGAGCCCTCTCTGACCTAGTCCGGAGAAACGAGCTCCCTAGACCTCTCCGACTTCATCTGGTCCTAGAGAACGAGCTACCGAGCCCTCTCTGACTTCGCATGCCAAGCTTCCTTCTTGGACTTTTCAACACCAGATGTCCGATCACCCTTGATCCATCTGGATTTTTCCTTGCCTGGCTTCACTCACCAGGACTTCCAATCTGCCTGGCTTCACTCACCAGGACTTTCCAACTGCCTAACATCCCAGTTAGGACTTTATCAATCAGGTCAACCAAGTCAACCTAGATTAGTAATCAATCTGAGTTAAATATCTGATACAAACTTAAATCAGTGTCAACAGCAAAACAACATCTAGGTCAGACTGTATCAACAATCTCCCTCTTTTGTTGTTTGACAACACGATTTAAGTTTAGATCAGAAATGCTCATATACCCATAATTTTAGGGAAATCAGGATCCTCCCCCTAAGACGGATATACCTTAGTTATCTTCTCCCCCTTTTTCATATTGACTCGATGAAGTCAATTCATCGCTTAACTTAACTTAGTCAAATAGGTGCGAATTAGGTAAGAGGATTCAAAACGACTCAAAGTCATCCTCTCCCCTAAAATCAACCTTTCATTCATTTCTAAACTTAGTTATCTTCTCCCCCTTTGTCAAACACCGAAAAAGGAGCGAACAAGGTAAGATAACTTTAAAGAGCTCCCCCTTAATCCATACTGTCTTCTGCTTAATCCCCCTAGAATTCCTTCTAAGTGTATTTTAGGACAGTAAATGAATAAAGAAATAAAAGACATATGAAGAGTATAGTAACAACCAAGAAAAGAACAGCAAATATATAAGGAAGAATGAGTAGCATAACAGTAAGTAGCATACAACCAGGTCAGGCATAAGTATCTAGCAACCATCATCCAAAACATACAATCAATATGATCATCAAAAAGTATCAGTCATCTTCCTCAAGACGAGGAACATCTCCAGTGTCGGCTGGAGGAATATCTTCCGGAGGCGGGATGCTGCTGCTCGAAAGTGTATGGTCCGGGTGGTGCTGCGGAGGTGGGTATCTGGCCATCCACCCTCGAAGCAGTTGCTGAGTCACCAACTGCTGGCTGCGCAGATCGTCGTAGCGCTGGTCAATCCGTATGCGTAGTCCATCGAACTCAGCAGCCATCATCTCCTCGTGGCGATCAAAGCGACTCTCCAGCTCGGCGATCTGCCAGCGCAGATCAGGATCGGCCTCTCCATCGTCAGCAGCAGGAGGAGCAGCAACAGGAGCAACCTGTCGTCGAGGTAACTCACCTAGTGCCCTCCCATCCTTCCACCTAACTGCCCCATCCTGTCCTAAGATTCCAGACTTGGAAAATGCACGTTTCCCAAGTCGACAATCCTGCCTAACCATCTTGACCATCCTCCCCCTAGAGACGTCAACACCCAGGGTCTCAAGCCAATCAGTAATTACATGCCCATAAGGCATATAGATGGTGTAACCGCTTGGCTCGCTATGGGATATGATAGAAGTATAGACACTCGACATGACATCAAAGTCAAGACGCCTACGCAACCCGTAAAGCATCAGACAATGATACGGTCGAATCTCTGCCAATGGTTTAGAAGTAATAGGTAGAAGACAGTTTGTGACAATTTTGAAAAGAATGTAATCAGGAGCAGAAAGGCCAAGGGCTGCAAATGTAGGAAAGTCGACATCTAACTCATCTAATCCATCCGGTCTCGGATGTCCAAAGAAGTACTCATAAATCGAGTCAGAGGAGACATCAAGAGGATGAGGCACGGGTTCAGGCAAAGAAGGATAGAATGAGAACACCGTCCCCGAACACAAACGACAGCCTAAATAATCAAAGAAGGCAATTAAGCTGAAATCAACGGTTTGCTTAGCCACTCTTGATCTATAACTACCATCAATAGTCTGATGAAAGTTGTTATAGAATTCAGAAACTAGGTCAAGGTTGATATCCTTCTCTAAATATACCAAGGAATCAAGTTTATAGTAGGCTATGGTCTCCGTAATCGCTGGACAAAACTCATTCATGTATTTTTTATCGACTGATCTACATGGGAGCAACTTGAAGGTCCTTTCCTTAAAGGATTGTTCAAACTGTTGGTTGGGAAATCTTCCCGAACTGGATGGTTGAGGTCGGGAAGGAGCAGGAGCTTTGGATTTGGATTTCTTGGTTGGTTCCTTAGAGGTTCCCTCACCACCAGTGGGTTTCTTCCTAACAATTAGGACAATGGGAACAAGGAAAGAGCACCGGTCATGGGCAAACCACCGAGCACAAACCATAGTGACAGTAAGAACATGATAACATGACCTGCCAAAGACAATAAACAGTAGAGATCGAGAGATTACCTCGGTGTCATTGTGACCTTCGGCTTTTAGAAGACGATGGGTCGAGAAGACGGGAGGAAGAGAGGGGCGTCGGCTAGGTTATGAGTCGGTCGGCTAGGGTTTTGAGAAGGAAGAAGATCGGGAAGAGAGGAGGTCGGGAGGATTTAATGAGGAGATAGTGCACAGTGTGATCTGATCGGACGGCTGTTCGATCAGGAGAAATCCTGATCGATCAAATCCACCCGAGTGAATCGGTGACACCTGATCGGTCCACTGACCGATCAGGGGGCTTTCTTCGTGCGCTGATTGGTCACTGGACCGATCAGATACCAAACAGAGAGTTTGGCTTCGTTCTGGATCGGTCGACAGACCGATCCAGACTTTCCTGATCGGTCTGTGGACCGATCAGTGTCTGATAACCCGATTTCAGTAATTTCAGTAACTGAAATACTGAGCCATAAAGTCTGAAGAATCCGGAACTCAAGAATTCATAACTTCCCTAAGACATACCCTAGAACTTAGGAATCACCAAACACTAATATATTCGAAATATGATTTCTTATGGCCTGAACTTGTTCATAATCCAAAAGTTTCAGACTCTTATCAAACAAAACCTCACACTAACTCCAACCATATGGAGTTCTGTCTTCTTGGTCCTTAGAAGTTCAAAACATATTTTTGAGAAACTCATCTCTATGATCAGGTTCAAATTTGTCAAAATATAAACAACTTGTCCTAATTTTTCAATCAAGGCATGAAAGCTGAAATTTTTGATCCTTGTTATGTTTAGTTTCAAGTTTGTCAAAATATATCCAAGTTGTTATTATTTCCTTTAACAA
Source organism: Zingiber officinale (assembly GCF_018446385.1). NCBI lineage: Eukaryota > Viridiplantae > Streptophyta > Magnoliopsida > Zingiberales > Zingiberaceae > Zingiber > Zingiber officinale. Next base: position 69,435,255 of record NC_055989.1, read on the forward strand.
CCTATCGTTTTATCAATCAAAGTCATGAAATGAACCAACCAACAATACCAATCAACACATCAACCATAATTAGATAATTTCTAGGCAAAAGTCCAACCAAGATTCCTTGGTTGGAATATATGAGTAAGATCTAGGAGCCAAATACACATGAATTATGTAATTGCCTTCCCCATACTCAATTAATGTCTCTTCAACCTAATTATTCAAGGGATGCATGATATATTTTGAATAATTTGGTTGATCCTAGCATCTCACCCCATATTTAGCAAACAAAAACAATTTGTTAAACCTTATAGTTTGTGTGAGATGTCCCCAAGTTGCCCAAATTAATTTCCCAATTTTTCTTGTCATTTTAATGGTCCTTATTGATCATGATGTGGTCAACATGACTTATTGAGCCAAACACATCCCCAACTCCCTCCTTAAGTGACTAAATTCATTTTCCGGGAGGGGTTTGGTGAAAATGTCGGCTAGGTTTGACTTTGACTCAACATATGTGAGTGCAATGTCTCCCCTAGCTACGTGATCTCTAATGAAGTGATGACGCACTTCAATGTGTTTGGTCCTTGAGTGATGGACTGGATTTTTCGTTAGGTTTATTGTGCTAATGTTGTCACACAACACTTGCACTCCTTTATACGAGAGTCCATAATCTTCTAGAGTGTAAATCATCCACAACAATTGTGATACACTCTCTCCCATGGCAATGTATTCAGCCTCGGTCGTGGAGAGAGCAACACAATGTTGCTTCCGACTTGACCAACTGACCAATGATGAACCTAAGAATTGGCAACCCCCACTAGTGCTTTTCCGATCCAATTTGCACCCAGCATAATCGGAATCGGTATAGCCTATCAAGTCAAAAGACTCTGTACGAGGGTACCATAGACCTACTCGAATTGTGCCCTTAAGGTATCTCAATATTCTCTTAACTGCAATTAAATGAGATTCCTTGGCACAGACCTGATATCTAGCGCACATGCCCACAGCAAAAAGTATGTCTGGTCGACTAGCTGTGAGATATAGAAGACTACCAATCATGCTTCTATATTGCGTTAGATCAATTGGTTTTCCACTCTCATCATTGTCAAGGCGAGTGTTTGTCGCCATTGGAGTGGACACTTCCTTAGAGTCACTCATATTAAATTTTCTAAGCATCTCTTGAGTGTATTTTGTCTGATGGACATAAATTCCATCTCGAGTTTGTTTGATTTCAAGTCCGAGGAAGAATGTCAACTCTCCTACTAGACTCATCTCAAACTCACTTTCCATGTGAGAAATGAATTCATTCAAATAGCCCTTGTTATTTGAGCCACAAATTATGTCATCGACATATACTTGGGCTACAAAAATGTTTTCACCATCTCTACGTAGAAATAGTGTTGGGTCTATTTGACCTCTTACAAAGCCCTTTTCTAATAGGTAAGTTGACAACCTTTCGTACCATGCTCGAGGTGCTTGTTTAAGCCCATAAAGAGCTTTCTTGAGCTTGTACACATGGTTTGGAACTTCGGTATTCACAAACCCCGGTGGTTGTTCAACATAGACCTCTTCTTTGATGAATCCGTTTAAGAAGGCCGATTTAACGTCCATTTGATAGAGCTTGAAACCTCTATGTGCAACAAAAGCTAGCATCAAACGAATGGACTCTAATCGGGCCACGGGAGCATAAGTCTCATCATAATCGAGACCTTCGACTTGACTATAGCCCTTGGCTACAAGTCTTGCCTTATTTCTTACAACTTCTCCCTTTTGATTTAACTTATTTTTGAAGACCCATTTAGTTCTAATAATGGTGGTCTTCTTAGGTCTAGGAACTAAGTCCCACACTTGGCTCCTTTCAAATTGACCTAACTCATCTTGCATAGCTAAGATCCAATCAGGATCGTGCAATGCCTCATCAACTATTTTTGGTTCAATCTCTGAAATCAATGCGACTTCATTAGACTCATTTCTAAAGAATGACCTAGTCCTAACCCCTTGTTGGATGTCTCCCACAATTTGGTCTTGAGGATGACTAGTGGCTAACCTAGACTGCCTTGGTGTTGGCGGTGCCTCATGAGTGGTCTCACTCGGCACAGGCAAGGACTCATTATCAGGCAAAGGATCAGATTGAGTTCTTTGTTGCCTTTGCTCATCAACATCAGAGTCAACTTCGACTTGTTCTTCATTTTGATCATTCAAACTTAGATTTCTAAGTTCAAATTGAATTTCTCCTACATCCCTTGGTTGATTATTTAAGTTAGGGATTTCTTCAAAAGCTACATCAGAGGACTCTTCAATCAATTTAGTCCTATTGTTGTAGACTCGATAGGCTTTGCTGGTAAGAGAGTACCCGACCAGTATCCCTTGATCAGCCTTAGCCGTGAACTTCCCAAGATGATCCTTGGTGTTCAAGATAAACACCTTACAACCAACACCCTAAGATGTTTAATTGTAGGCGGTTTCCCAAACCAAAGTTCATGGGGAGTCTTTCCTAAAAACCTATGTATTAAAACTCGATTTTGCACATAGCAAGCTGTATTCACAGCTTCAGCCCATAAGTAGCTCGGTAGTGAGTACTCATTGAGCATGCTTCGTGCAGCCTCTTGTAGGACTCGGTTCTTTCTCTCCACAACCCCATTTTGCTGTGGGGTCCTTGGAGTAGAGAACTCATGCCTATATCCCTTTTCTTGACAAAACTCTAAAAACCTATGATTTTGAAATTCTCCACCATGATCACTTCTAATGGTTTTAATTGTTGTCGATTTTTCATTTTCAGTTCTTATACAAAAGGAAATAAAAATATCTATAGTTTGGTCCTTATGTTTCAAAAAGAAAGTCCATGTGTATCTGGTAAAATCATCAACGATTACCAAGCAATATCTACTTCCATTCAATGATATTACACTACTGCAATCAAATAGGTCCATGTGCAATAAATCTAAAGCAGTAGATGTACAATGCTTTTACCTTTATGAACAACTTTTGTTTGCTTACCCTTTTGACATGCATCACATAGTTTGGTCTTGTGGTACTTGATGCTGGGTAAGTCTCGCACTAATCCTTGGTTGGCCAACTTCCGGATGTTCTTCATGTTTACATGTGCCAACCTTCTATGCCATAGCCAAGACTCTTCTTCTTTCGACATGAAACACTTAATCAAAGCATTAGTAGCACTTTTAAACGATACTTGATAAATATTATCAACCCTTGTGCCTACTAGTACTGTGTCAAGTGTGTCAATGTGTTTAACCAAACATTGACTTGAACAAAATTCAATTGTGTAACCCGTATCACACAATTGACTGACACTTAGGAGATTAAAAGTCATCCCCTTGACTAGAAGGACATTCTTGATATGGAAACATTCAGATATATGAATGTCTCCAACTCCTACAACCTTAAGGCTACCATTATTACCAAAAGACACATTACCTCTACTTTTGTTTTGAATGGTTGTAAACAATGATTTGTCCCCGGTCATGTGCTTGGAGCATCCACTATCAACAAACCAAGTTGATAGATGCTCCCCCTCGACCAATGCCTACAAGACACGGAAGATAGAGGTTTTAGGTACCCAAATCTTGGGACCTAATGCTTCTACAACGAAAGACCTAGGAACCCATGCCTTGGTCATACCTTTCCTAGTTCCATGAGCCCTAGAAACATGTGATCTACTATTTTGAGTTCTAGACATTAGAGAAATGAAACTCGACTCCTTGGGTTGATACCCTAGCTCGGCCTTGTTGTAGACTGCCCTTTGGGCATTTAGAATCATGTCTAGAGTCTTAGAGCTAGTTGAGAACTTCTCAAGCATTTTCTTGAGTTTCTCAACCTCACCCTTTAAAGCCTTGTTCTCATCCTCAAGGACTTCTAGATGTAAGTCATTGACCTCATCTTCCCTAAGGGTCCTTAAGGTTTTTACTTCTTCTTTTAACAATTTATTTTCTGTTTTTGACTTTTTAAGCAATGTAGATAAGTGAGTGATAGTCTTATAACACTTTTCTATATGAGAAGAGGTTACCTCTTCATCATCCGACGATGATGAAGCCGCGGTTGAAGCGTCGCTCGAATCTCCCTCACTTCCGGAGTCCGAAACCTCCCTTGCCATAAGTGCTAATTGTCGTGTGCTCTTTTCCATCTTCTCTTCTTCCTCCGATGAGCTTGATGAGGACTCATCCCAAGTGGCCTTGAGAGCCTTCTTCTTCTTGACTCTTTCCTCCTTCTTTTTGGCTCGTTCCTCTTTCCTCTTTAATTTCGGACACTCGCTCCGAATGTGTCCTTTCTTGCTACACTCATAACATATAACATTAGATTTATCAAAATTTTGATCATTAGTTTTACCTTTTCCTTTGTATCTTCGGCTTCTTCTCATAATCCTTCTTACGAAGTTCGCCATCTCACTTGATGATGATCCACTTTCATCATCGGATTCGGAGGAAGAGGTGGATGAGGAAATCTCCTTTTCCTTCTTCTTTTCCTTCTTCCTTCTTCCATCCTTGCTCTTTGGTCCTGCAAATAAAGCAATACCCTTCTCTTTTTGACCTTTGTTAGCAAGCTCATGAAGTTCCATCTCACAGAAAAATTCATCTAGTTTAACAATGGAAAGATCCTTTGATACCTTGTAGGCATCTACCATAGATGACCACAAGGCATTCCTAGGAAAAGATTTAAGAGCGTACCTTACTAGATCGCGATTCTCCACTCGTTCGTCCACAGAGTGTAGACCGTTGATGATCTCCTTGAATCTCCCATGAAGTTCACTTACCGTTTCATTGTCCTTCATGGTTAGATTTTGGAGCTGATTCAAGAATAGGTCCCTCTTGGCAATCCGAGAATCTCGAGTTCCCTCTTGAAGCTCGATGAGTTTGTTCCATAGGTCTCTTGCACTCGAGAACGGACCTACCTTGACGAGTTGGTCCTTGGCGATTCCACATTGCAAGGTGACCATAGCCTTGGCATCGGCTTGTGCTTTGCGGAGTTGTTCGGTAGACCACCTTGACGAATCGAGTTCCTTACCTTCTTCATCCTTTGGTGGTGTGAAACCTTCCTTGACTGAGAACCACATGGCAATGTCGGTCTTGAGGTAATACTCCATGTGGCCCTTCCAATATTGAAAATCTGCTCCTTCGAAGTAGGGTAGTCGATTTGTGCTAAAGCCTTCCTTCATAGCCATCCTTGTTTGCTCTTTTGGGTGTTAATCCGAATCAAAGAGCCCCTCGCTCTGATACCACTTGTTGGGATCTTAGATGGCTAGAGGGGGGTGAATAGCCTCTATGAAAACTTAAACAAAAACTTTCTTAAAGAGAAACTTGTTAGCACAGCGGAAGTTGAAAACTAAAACGAAAACGAAGGAAGAAAAGCACACACAGCAGACACAAGGATATACGAGGTTCGGGGATAACTTGCCCCTACTCCTCGGCGTGTCCATAACGAGGACGACTCCTTGATCTTTCGGTAGATCACACCCCGGACAAAATTCGGCTAAAGATGTCTCCTTCTCGGTGGAGCAACCTCTCAACAGAGTCTCAGTTGATTATAGAATTAAGCACAAGACTTACAGTGGCTGAGAAGAATAATCAAATGAGCTTACAGCCACGCGGAGAAGAAAACGGAGCAGAGAGCGCACAACAACCTTCTTAGCAAGGAGCTCACAGCTTCACCAACTTGCTTTCTCAAAGGATTGATCGCAAAGAAACAGAGAATCGGTTAACTTTTCTGAACCTCTCTTCTTCCTTCTTATGTCTCTCTGCTTCACTGGCTCGAATCACCGCTGCCTGCAGAATCGCTGCTGCCAACTAGGCGTAGCCAATCACCTCTCCTCCTCATCTGGTTCTCTGAACCCATGCTAATGGAAATCACTGGCATCTCTGGATACGAACCAATGAGTAGAGGTCAAACTGAGCGCAGCCCAATCGCAATCAGAAACCCAGTGAACGTTGATGCCTCAAATGCATCTGTTGCAGCAAATCACAGTGTAAAGAGCACTTGTCTTCTTCTCTTAATGAAGCTTAATTTGAATTCAACCATGAGAGTGTGACCTGCAACCTGCAAGCTAAAAAGACTCACAGCAGATGGTTAAAAACAGATGGGTGAAAACAAATACGGCAATAAGAAAAAGTGCATGCAAAACAAACAATACGCAGACCGATCCATGCTTCGAATCATCGCGATCGGTCTCCGCATCGATCGATGTCACAAGCTTCCGATCGGCGGACCGATCAGCACTAATCTGATCGGTCCCGAGACCGATCAGATGTCGCTCTTCCCAAGCGCTTCCTACGATCGGTCTCGGCATCGATCAAGAAACTCAAGAGGCTATCGATCGATGATCGGGCAGATCGACCGCAATCGCCGAGCCATCGATCGATTCTCGATCGGTCGGCACCGATCAGGTGTCCAAGGTTTCACTGGATCGGTCTGCCGACTGATCCAGCTTCTTGACTCAGTCCGGGTCGAGCCCTCTCTGACCTAGTCCGGAGAAACGAGCTCCCTAGCCCTCTCCGACTTCATCTGGTCCTAGAGAACGAGCTACCGAGCCCTCTCTGACTTCGCATGCCAAGCTTCCTTCTTGGACTTTTCAACACCAGATGTCCGATCACCCTTGATCCATCTGGATTTTCCCTTGCCTGGCTTCACTCACCAGGACTTCCAATCTGCCTGGCTTCACTCACCAGGACTTTCCAACTGCCTAACATCCCAGTTAGGACTTTCTCAATCAGGTCAACCAAGTCAACCTAGATTAGTAATCAATCTGAGTTAAATATCTGATACAAACTTAAATCAGTGTCAACAGCAAAACAACATCCAGGTCAGACTGTATCAACAGAGATGACCTAGCTTGCTGTTGCGATTTTGCCCGAGAGGAGCCGGCGCCGTCGCGAGAGAGGAGAGGAGAGAAATTAGGGCTCAGGAAAATGAAGCCCTCTTTTTGTAACTAGGGCATTCTATTAGCCAACTACTACTTAAATACAATTCATCCTTTATTTGATCAGTAACGACCGCTTGCAACTTGGTCAGCCGAATTCGTTTAAGACATTGGTTCGGCCGGAGGTCACGGTTCGAATCTCGGCTTGGACATTTTTTTGTCGAAACTTCTTTCGTTTAGTAAAAATACCAAATGACCTCCAAAAATTGCATAAAAATACTCTAAAAATTTCTAATAATCCCTAGAATATTTCTATATCATTTTAAAATATTTTTAAATTACTTTTAGGACTCTAATTGAGGAAATTTGGGTTGTTACAAAGGATGCCCATGAGTTTTGGACCTGTCTGACCAAGCTTCATGAAGAACTGTTGGAGTTAGACGATCAAGTCACAATCGAATCTAAGCTCAAATCAGAGTCTGAATCCCCAAAGTCATCCTCAGAATCGGACCAAACCAGCTTTATGGCGTTAATGGCACAAGAAGAGGTGGAAGGATCTGAATCAGAGCTAGAACAAAAGTCAGAACTCGAATCTGAGACGACGGTTGACAAGGAGGAGAATCCTAACGAGAATTCTAAAGGTATAGTTGTGAATTCAAAATTTAAGTATCATTTAATATGTTTTGAATGCAGTGAAAGAGGGCACTACAAAAGTAAGTATCTCACCTATAAGATTCGAACCACACAACCGACACCTAAAGTTCGAAAAGGGAAGGAGCATATCCAATGCTTCAATTTCCAAAAGATGGGTCACTACAAACTTCAATGCCCAGAAAGAAGACCAAATGATCCAGGGGGAGCAAAGGTTAGTAAGTTTACTATATATGACAATCCAATTTTTTCTACACATATTAGTAAATTAGATAATTATCATTGCTCTAGGTTGGATGTACCTCAACAATTAGATGTGCATGCTCAAACAAATAAATTAATAAATAAAAATCTAAACAATAATTTAGAATACAATTCTTTAATCCTTTATTCAAGATTTAGGAAATTAGAAAAACAAATCAATCTTTTGAAAAATAAACTTCATAAACAAGAACAGATAAATAAGTCATTAAATCTAGACTTAAATTACAAGTCTAAACAAGACTAGTTAAAAAGGGACAAAAGTTTAACTTGACCAACGATACTGGTGAAGTTTTGGATGATAGTACGTTAGGGAAACTATGTCTATGCATGTGTAGGAAGATATGGCTTCGACTTGGTGCATTTGACTTAGTGGAACTAACCGAAGCTACCCTTCACAGATCCTAACTAGTTAGACCAAGATTTTATATTAAGTTCAGTGGATAGGACTATTTGGAAAACCTTGAAAGTATAGTTACTTTAATGATGTCCAAGTGACTCACCATAACCCAGAAGTTTATCCAGAGAATGTCTATCTGTTGAGCCCAAAAGTTAAACCTGAATCTAACACAAAGTTAAACCAAACCCTAAAACTGAACCTAATTCATCTCACAAAATTATAGGATTCCCTGACTGAAAACGTATTTCGGGTGAGATGACTAAGGACTCAATTAAATAAAATTTAAATAATTAAATTAAATTAAATTAAAAAATAAATTAATTAAATAAAATTAAATTAATTAAGTGATCCTGTCCGAACCAGGAGTCAACGGACGCTGGGGATGTGGCGCTCCCTGCTGGATCCTCGAGTGCTCCGGCGAACCTGCAACAAAACCGAGCCGGGGGGTGTCCCGGCGACGGCCCTCCGACGCTCAAGTTAGGCGAAGGAATAAGAAAGTGGCTTAGAAAATGTAGACTTGTGTACCTCCGGTTGAAGAAGTGGAGGCCTTATATAGACCTCTCGAAGGAGCCTCGGTACGCCAATCGAAGCAATCACATGCTTTCGACCATGCCTATGTGTGAGCCTGTCAGACGGGCATCCATAAGACCATACTGAGGTGTGGGCCTGTCAGACGGGCATCCATAAGACCATACTACTACTGTATCAACCTCTCCGTGACGTGATGGTGAGGCCTTTAATTGTGCCATCTTGCGTACAGTCTAATCATCATGCCTTTGCTGACATACCATATCCCGAGCCGAGCGAATAGGCCGCTAGGCTAACCACTGTTCCCTCGCCACGATTCCGGCCGAGCGGCCACCTCCGCTCGGCCACTCTGTCCTCGGCCGAGCGGACACCTCCGCTCGGCTCCGGTTCTCCTGCTTTGGCGTCGGAAACCCAAACCTTTGGCTGGGTAATCTCTGGTTCCGCTCAGACGGGACCCCATGGACCCCATCTGTGGGTCCCCCATTCTTACCGCCGGATCACTTGCCTCCCCTTCAAGTCTAGTCGAAGGAGGCAATGAGTCCGACTGACTGGACTGTGTGTCCGAGCGGGCGGTCGTCACCTTATCGCTGCTGCTGATATCCCTTGAGCCGCTCGGCTCTTCGCTTTGTATGCCTTGGCACTCAACGTGGATGTTGGCTCGTCTCCCGGTTTCCCGGCCGGAGGGTTTATAGACGCCGGACCGTCTCCCAGTTTCTTTAACGACGGAGCTTGTCGGCGCGGATATTTATAGCCGGTCGGCGCGGCTCTCGATCTTTAACGACGGAGCTCGTCGGCGCGGATATTTATAGCCGGTCGGCGCGGCTCTCGATCTTTAACGACGGAGCTCGTCGGCGCGGATATTTATAGCCGGTCGGCGCGGAGACCTCCTATATGTTCGCCGACCGGACTCTTGATGCCGCTGCCGGCGGTCGGGTGAAGGCGATCGACGAGGGCCACTCCGTCGTACGGGATGGGTGATTGAAGGCAGGCCCCGACAGTCGCGGGTGTTGTGGGAGTCAGTATTATGGAAAGAGCAAAACATTGGGGTCCATACCCTCTTTTTCTTCATCTTTGACCGCTCGGCCGCTACCTCTTGAACCACCGGGGACTTCGCATGATGTGCCCAGGATGCCTCAACTCTTGGTCCTCTTGGTGGCTGATGGGCAGCGGGCTGCTTCCGTTCAGCTTGGGTCGGACGTTCGGCATGAGTTCCCTTCCGTCGGGCAGCCTCCGCCTCTTCCACATTTATATACTCATTCGCCCGGTGTAGCATGTGGTCGTAGTCTCTGGGCGGTTTGCGAATGAGCGCGCGGAAGAAGTCCCCTTCCGTGAGGCCTTGCGTGAATGTGTATACCATTGTCTCCGAGGTGGCTGTGGGGATGTCCATCGCTACCTGATTAAATCGCTGTATATACGCCCGGAGAGATTCTCTTGGTTCTTGTTTGATGGTGAACAGGCTGACGCTTGTCCTTTGATAACGTCGGCTGCTCGCAAAGTGATGAAGAAATGCCGTTCGGAACTCCTGGAAACTAGTGATAGAGCCGTCCGGCAGCCTCCGAAACCACCTATGTGCAAATTCCGATAGAGTGGTGAGAAATACCCGGCACTTTACGCCATCGGAGTATTGATGCAAGGTGGCGATGCTGTCGAACTTCCCCAAATGATCGTCGGGGTCGGTCGTCCCATTGTAAGCTCCGATCGGCGGTGGTGTATAGTATTTTGGTAACGGATCCCGATGTATGGCTTCAGAGAACTGTCGGTGAACCTGCTCGGGTGGTGCGTTCGCTTGGGGAGCTTTGCCCTTCCTATGATCCCGAACGGGAGGCTCATCGGATGAAGATCCTTGCTCCCCGTGAGCGGGCGCGATTTCTGGGGGAGTACGGAAGAGTGCCTGAGGGAACCCTCCTGTTGAAACATATTCCGGGCGGTCTGCTTGCGCCGCCCGGCCTGCTGAAGCCGAGGTTGTTTGCTGTTGCGCTCGCTCAGCCTGTGCTTTCTCCTTTTGAGCGTCCAACTCTTCTTGTGAGAGTGCCACGGTATGTAGTCTTCCAGCCTCGTCCATTGCCTCTGCTCGGATGCAGGTGCGTTCCCACAGACGGCGCCAAATTGATCCTGTCCGAACCAGGAGTCAACGGACGCTGGGGATGTGGCGCTCCCTGCTGGATCCTCGAGTGCTCCGGCGAACCTGCAACAAAACCGAGCCGGGGGGGGTGTCCCGGCGACGGCCCTCCGACGCTCAAGTTAGGCGAAGGAATAAGAAAGTGGCTTAGAAAATGTAGACTTGTGTACCTCCGGTTGAAGAAGTGGAGGCCTTATATAGACCTCTCGAAGGAGCCTGGGCACGCTAATCGAAGCAATCACATGCTTTCGACCATGCCTAGGTGTGGGCCTGTCAGACGGGCATCCATAAGACCATACTGAGGTGTGGGCCTGTCAGACGGGCATCCATAAGACCATACTGCTACTGTATCAACCTCTCCGTGACGTGATGGTGAGGCCTTTAATTGTGCCATCTTGCGTACAGTCTAATCATCATGCCTTTGCTGACATACCATATCCCGAGCCGAGCGAATAGGCCGCTAGGCTAACCACTGTTCCCTCGCCACGATTCCGGCCGAGCGGCCACCTCCGCTCGGCCACTCTGTCCTCGGCCGAGCGGACACCTCCGCTCAACTCCGGTTCTCCTGCTTTGGCGTCGGAAACCCAAACCTTTGGCTGGGTAATCTCTGGTTCTGCTCAGACGGGACCCCATGGACCCCATCTGTAGGTCCCCCATTCTTACCGCCGGATCATTAAGTAAAATTAAATTAAAGTACATTAAAAAAGTATTTTAAAAATTCTTTAAAAACTATTTTAAAAAAATATTTTAAAAATTCTTTTAAAAAATTTTTAAAAATGATTTAAAAATCATTTTAAAACTATTTTAAAATTATTTTAAAAAACATTTTAAAACTATTTTCAAAATTATTTTTAAAATCATTTTAAATATTCATTAAAAACTATTTTAAAAAGTATTTAAAAACTATTTACAAAATTATTTAAACACTATTTTAAAAATTATTTTAAAAGTTTATTAAATTAAAATTAAATTAATTAAGTAAATTAAAATAAAGTACATTAAAAAATAATTTTAAAAATTATTTTAAAACTTCTTTAAAAACTATTTTAAAAAATATTTAAAAATTATTTTAAAAATTATTTAAAAACTATTTTAAAAATTATTTTACAACTATTTTAAAATTATTTTAAAAATCATTTTAAAACTATTTTTAAAATTATTTAAAAATCATTTTAAAAATTCATTTAAAACTATTTTAAAAATTATTATAAAAATAATTTTAAAAAATTCTTTAAAAACTATTTTAAAATTATATAAAAATTATTTTAAAAATTATTTAAACACTATTTTTAAAATTATTTAAAAACTATTTAAAAATTATTTAAAAATTAATTCAAAATTATTTTAAAACTTCTTTTAAAATTATTTTAAAAACCATTTTAAAAATTAGTTTAAACTATTTTAAAAATTATTTAAAAATCATTTTAAAAATTATTTTAGAACTATTTAAAAATTATTTTAAAAATCATTTAAAAACTATTTTAAAAATTATTTAAAAATTATTTTAAAAATTATTTTAAAAATTGTTTAAAACTATTTTAAAAAATTATTTTAAAATAATTTTAAAAATATTTTTTTAATTGTTTAAAACTATTTTAAAAATCATTTTAAAAATTCTTTTATAACTATTTTAAAATTCTTTGAAAATTATTTTAATATTCATTTTAAAAAAAATATTTAAAAACAATTTTAAAAATCATTTTAATAATTATTTAAACACTATTTTAAAAATACTTTTAAAATTATTTTAAAAATCAATTTAAAAAATTCTTTAATACTATTTTAAAAATCATTTTAAAAATTCTTTAAAAACTATTTTAAAAATTCTTTAAAAATTATTTTAAACATTCTTTAAAAAAACTATTTTAAAAATTATTTTAAAATTATATTAAAAATTATTTTAAAATTATTTAAAAACTATTTTAAAAATTCTTTAAAAAGCATTGTAAATTCTTTAAAAAAAATTATTTTAAGAATTAATTTAACTAAAAAATTAGTTTCAAAATTAATTTAACTAGAAAGTTATTTTAAAAATTATTTTAATAAATTAATTTAACTTAAAAATTTTAAAAATAATTTAACTTAAAAACTATCTTAAAAATTATTTTAAACTTACTTAATTAAAACTAAAACTAAAGTTAAAAATCAAATTTAAAATCAACTTAACTAAAAATTAAATTAATGTTGATTATATTAAATTTAAAATTTGCTAAACTAAATTAAACTAATTAAATTATGTTAATCTTAAAATTTAAATTATGTTAAAAATTAAACTTTAAACTTAAAATTGAAACTTAAAATAAAACTTAAAATTAAAATTAAAATCAACTTTAAAATTAAATTTAATTAAGTTAAAGTTAAACTAAACCCAAACTTAAGTTAAATCAAAATTAAAATTAATTCTCAGTCTATGTTATTTAAATGTAATTCAACAACTTCAAATTAACAACTCATTTAATTTACTTAATTTCTAATCGTATTTTAAAAAAAAATTAACAAATCAATTAATCTACTAATTTATTTACCTTCGAATTAATACTGACTATAAACTTAATTAATCATACTTAAATTAAATTTAAAACAAAAAAAGGAAATAAATATTATAACTAAAATTGTCATTAAATTAACTCTATCAACTAATACAAAATTTAAGTTATTTTAATCAATTAAGTATTAAATAAGTAATAAATTATTTTAATACACCCAAATCTAATGTTTTCATTATAATTGATTAATGATTAATCAAACTTAAATAAACAATTATACCAAGTATATAGAGATAACTATGTAGGAAAATATTACTAACCCTAAATCCCCTATAACACTTAGGTAGGAAAATATGCTAAGGTCTTGAAATTAACATACGCAACCCCCAATGGTAATTTCAGGGGGAGTGTTGACTTCAGAGGGAGTGTTGATGTTAGGGGAGGAGTTCTTGAGAATTATCCTTGTAAAATCTTTTGAAAAATTATTTTTGTAAAAATATGTGAAAAATCTATAAACACAAAAATATTTTGAAAAGTATTTTACAAATTTATTCTATATATAAAAAAAGCACTCTATGCTTTTCAAAAATCATTACGACTTAACATATTTTGAAAAATTATTTTGTTACTTAGTAAACATTTTAAAAACTTAAGATATTCTTAAAAGGTTTTGGTGCACAATCACTTTCAAATTCTTTTTGAAAATGTTTTGAAAACTTACCTTCAAACTTTGTGTCCTTTTAATCAACCCCTTGACACGTAGGAAGTTTTACTTGTGGTTAACAAGAAGTCCTAAGAATGTGTAATTTTAAGGGGGAGCCTTGATTGAAAGACTAAAAGTAATCTTTAAAAAAAATACTATTGAAAATCTTTTACAAAATTACTATCAAAAAGTAACTTAAACTTTGCTTTACAAATTACTTTAATAAAATTACTCTTTTCTTTACAAATTTTTGGGAAAACACCTTGAAAAATATTTTGAAAATACACTATCAAAAAGTAACTTAAACTTTCAAAAATCACTTTTGTCACTTAGAAAACTCACTTTCAAAAAGTTTTTTGCACATTGTTGGTGCAAAACCTAATAGAAACTAACCCTTAAATTTATATCCTTTTGATGTGTGATAAAGGGGGAGAGTGATATCTTAAGTTAGAAAAATCTTAATATAAGAACATTCCTAACCTACTCTCAAACTTTTTCGAATCTTGAGAATTAACCCTTAAAAGACTCAAGCCTAACTTAAGAAAATTGTCAAATATCAAAAAGAGGGAGATTGTTGGTGCAATTGACATCTAGGGTTTCGATGTTTGACAATATAACTAAGGGTTGACCCAAACATGACTTAATGTTTGGGAGAGAGAAGTCTAGTCAGGACTAGATGACTAGCAAAGGTAAGTCCTAACCAAAGGTTAGGAAAAGTGGAAGTCTCGGTGAGTGAAGTCGGGCTCTAGTGAGTGAAGCTAGGTGGTGGAAGTCTCAGTGAGTGAAGCCGGGCCCTAGTGGGTGAAGTTAGGTGGTGGAAGTCCTAGTGAGTGAAGTCGGTCCATAGTGAGTGAAGCTAGGTGGAGGAAGTCCTGGTGAGTGAAGTCAGGCAATGGAAGTCCTAGTGAGTGAAGCTAGGCAACCCTAAGAGGTAACCTTAGGTTATACTTGAATTCTGTTAATACTGTGCTAACTCAGTATTGCAGGAAAGCTCAGCTAGGTCGACGGGCTGACCAGGTAGCTGACACAAAATCCAGACAGGTGAAAGGGCTAACTGGACGTCTGGTAGGTAAGTGAAGGTAAGTCACTGGAGGGGAGTGACTGTGAGGACGCGTTCCCGGGAAAGGAACATTAGGTGTCGATCCGACTTAGATCCATTTCGGATATCTAAGTCGAGATCGTGACTAGATTCCGGTCTCGAGGAGACGGAATCTAGCTAATACTATACTTGTTAATTTTAAACTGTGTTAACACTTTGTTTTGCAGGATAATATTATATGCATTTTGCTCGGACTAACTCTTTCGTACAGGAGAAGGGATTTCTGGAAAAGAGTGGTTCGGGCGCCCGGGAGGAACCTGTAACGACCCACCCTTCTTACTACTCTCTAAGTGTTAACGTTACTTATCTACTAACTATAAACTTCACTTAACTGGTGTTACTTTCTCTCATGTTAGCGGTACTTAAAATTTTCAGGAAATGAAATCCAAACATGCAATCATGTAATAGCTGCAACATGCAGAACTATGGTTCTTTAAAATATTCTCACTAAACATACAACACGTAAGAAAATATAGCATGCATTTCTAATTTTAAAGCATGCTGTATTACCAAAGCAACCTAAGGCAACTGAAGGAATTTGGCAAATGCAATTCAGCTTAACACTAACATTAACAAGTTTCAAGCAACTGAACTTATTTAGCTACCAATGCATGTAGTCTATAGCAACTAAAACACAAAAGGATATTCACAGCAGCTGCAATCCTCACTACAACAGAAAGATCCAAAATAGGCATGCATCAGGTCTTATTGAATTAAAGCTTGCCGTAACAGAACCCATAACCGGACATTCACTACCAATGGGGTAGCAATGCAGTTGATGCATGAAATTCCAAACACCTCATACAACAGTTCTGGTTAAAGAATTTCCAGCAAAAGGAAGAAACAATACCAGATTCTAGCAATGCAAATAAGTCAATGTTCCAAAAGTAACCAAAACTCAATTTTCTAGCAGTGCTAAATACCAAGAATCTCTACGTTTCACTAACAATTTAATTAAAGAATCTCATTGAACTCTTAGCAGTGACAAAAACTAAAACAAGTAGCATGCAATTAAAACTCCAAATTATAGCATTAACCTACTGTAAACTGCATCAAAACAACTCTAGAAATTCAACAGAACTAAAGCATTTAAGCAACTTCAAAACAACAAAACCAATAACGTTTCCATGTTCTGGCAATACCGCTAATCAATTACTTCTTAACAATTGAATAAAGAATCTAAATAAATTCTTTCTTGGTCTCGTGGCTTCCATAGTTTAACATCACACACGTTATAGCATCTCCTTGTCGCCTTCCTTCACAGCTTCCCTTTTTCTTTATCTGTAGTAGGAGGAATGCAACTATAAGCAATTTGCTTAGTAAGTACTAATCTATCTCACAAAAACTTGAATATGCATGTGTACGAAATAAATTCGAAACATGATAAGAAGCTACTCATGCTCACTAAAAATAGCAACAAGAAAGTCTAAATAGCATGCTAGAATAAAAGAGCTAAACTTGCTGAATTAAAACTAAATTAGCTAACTTGCTGAAATTGAAACAAAAAGACTAAACTTGCTGAATTTGAAACTTATATAAAGTTTATTTTGTTTATTCCAAAACTTATACTTATATACTTCAAAATAATAATAAACTTCTCTTGGGCCCGACATTGTACCAATTTGCGCGCATCCTTAATATGAGTCGAGGTAGCTAATCCCGAAACTACTAAGATACTTCTAGGCGATCTTATGCCTATGGGCGATCTAGGAGCCCACCCAATGGACCTTGTGTCCGGTACACGCCATTAAAAGTAAAATACTTATTTTCTTTTTAACTATAACTTCCTTATACTTGTTATTCTTTAATTCTCTTATAACAAAATGCCTTGGCATTTATTCAAACACTTAGTGTGCTTTTAATCCCAAACTTCTAGAATTTAGGATCAATTTTAGACCTTGGTCTTTTCTTACTTATAATCACTCATAACCCCTAAAAGAGTTTAATAGAACACTATATGCATGAAAATTCTAGAGTTTCACAGAATAAACACAATTATTAATACTTGCTGTGAAAGTAAAGAGGAAATACAGTCTTTTTAAACATGCTGTACAAGAAGACCATTATCACTACGTAAGCATGTTATGAATGTAAAAAACAAGTCCATCTACAATAGGAAGCTATCTAAAGTAAGCATGATGCAGCCACCATTAGACAATAGGATTGTTCAGGTTTCATAAAACTATAAAATTCCTTAAGCAAAATCTGCAATGTTACTCAGTTGTTCCCACTCATTAAGTAAGCAAAGAAATCATACCGCATACTAAACTGAATGGTTATTATTGTTTAAGAAACCAAAGATATGCGCTTGGAATAAGAGAGTTGTTCTTGCTCCTTGCCGTGGCATCAAGAAATTTAAGCACTAATTCTAATGAGAAACCAATCGGTCTTGTTAAAAACATAGCAAGGAAATCTACTACATGTCTAAGCATTAGTCTTTAATGAGAAACTGATCAGTCCTGTCAAAACATAGTAAGGTAAAACCTAACTACATATTTAAAACAACTATCCCTTCATGTTATTTGCATAATAACCATAACTATACTGCATATTCATAACATCTATTCGGATTCTAGAGATTTATAGCAGCACCAAGTCTTTACAGCGACAGGGAATGCAAATCTCGGTTTACTCCTAAACTTCTAGCAACATAAATTATGTGCCGCATGTTCCGAAAACAAAGGAAGAAAAAAAAACTGAAGTTCGAAACTACTCCTACCACAGGTGAGTAGTACTTACAGCGATTTCTTGGACTTACAACCGAAGGAGGAAGGAGGTTCTAGGGTTCGAAGACTTGCAACTCTCGGCCTCTTCTTGTGCCCGCGCATTCACCTTGCCGAGAGGAGCTCGGATATGTGAAGAACTCGCGGAGAAGGGTGCTCATCGGCCGTCGGAGTGAAACCCTAGCCTCCTTCGTGTTTCCGCCCGAGAGAAGAACGGCGACGCCGCGTGAGGGGAAAGGAAAAACGGGATTTAGGGGTTCGGGAAAAGAAATTAAATCTTTATACTTAGGGTTATTTTCGGTTCCAACTATAGCTTATATATATTTTGTTCCCTATTTGATTAACAAAACCTTGCAGAACAGTTGGCTGGCTGGATTCGGTTAAGGCTCGGTTCAGGTCCACGGTTCGAATCTCGACTTGAACATTTTTTTGTCGAAACTTCCTTCGTTTAGTAAAAATACCAAACGACCTCCAAAAATTGCATAAAAATATTCTAAAAATTCCTAAAAATCCCTAGAATATTTTAAAAGTATTTCCAAATATTTTTAAGGACATTTAGAACTCGAAATAGGGAAAATTGGGTCGTTACATAACCAGGGTGCCCGAAATCCAAAATATATCGACAACATCATTTCGCCACGTGGAGCATCCTAGTTGGGTCGGCTACGTCATATTCAGGGCACCCAAAGGGATCCGGGCTCCCCGAACCTCCTATATAAGGAGGGTAAAGGCTGAGGCTCAATACAACAACAGAACAACGAGAAGATCTTCCACTGCTTGCTTTGTCGTGCTACGCTCCTCCGACAACACTCTTTTCTTGTCATTCCTTAGTTTTTGTCGGTATTATTTTCCTTTAAAAGCAATTGTAACTTCATCTGTATTATTGCGAATTGCTAGTGGATTGCCCATCGAAAGCACCCTTACGTGCGGACCTTGGAGTAGGAGTCGACAAAGGCTCCGAACCAAGTAAAAAACTACTTGTGTCACTCTTTCTTTTCGTTTATTCTTTTTCCGTTGTGTGCTTACTCTACGAAATTTTTAATCACTATTCACCCTCCCCCTCTAGCGAACTCATCGATCCAACACTACAAATTGCCTTTCTTTTTATAATTGAGTTATGCTTTACTTAACTTTGAATTTTGTTGTCATAATCAAAAAGGGGGAGATTGTTGGTGCGGGAAGCATCAAACGATCGAACCTGAGTTTTGATAATGGCAAAGGGTTCAAAGTTAAGATTATTTGTGGTCTAACGAGTTTGAATGAGATTATAGGAAAGTCCCAAGTGTTCTTATACAAAAGTCCTAGCTGCGGTTAGGTAGGTGGAAACCCCTAGGGGTTAGTAACCCTAGCTCCTAGGGGATGGTAACCTTAGGCGGAAAGTCTTGGCACGTCGAGAGCTTCGGGCAAAATCCTAGAGTCGGGGACTCTAGGTTGAAATCCTGGTGTCGCGAACGGGGTGGAAGTCTGGACGGGTCGTGGAGCGAACGTCCAGTATGAAAACCGAAAGCTTTGGACGCTGAGCAAAAGTCCAGTTGGTCTGGAGGATCAATCAGGCAACAGGTAAACTCTCCTGAGAGAAGTAGGTGAGGACGTGTTCTCCAGTGAGGGAACAGTAGACGTCGGTTTGACCTAAGGTTTCTGAGAAACTCGAAGTCAGAACCGGATAGTCCGGTGATTGTCAAATACTTGTATTTGTTGTATTTTATTGTGCTAACTTGGTTTTGCATGACATACTTTATTTGTAAACTAATATACCTTGCAGGAATGAAGTTGCACAAGGATACGCTCGAATGAATAGTGTCTGAGGCACCTCCAGGGCTGTTGGAGGCTCCTCGAGTGCCTTGGCTGCGGCTACGCGGGAAGCAGGGCTAAAGGCGCCTTCCATGTATGTTGAAGGCGCCTTGGATAGCTGATGGAAGGCGCCTTCAGTGTCCTTGGAAGGCGCCTTTGGGTGGATGATCAGTGACCGCAGTGAAGCTTATCGACGACCGAGCTTTGGAGGATAAGAATTCGCTTAAGGCGCCTTCCAAGGAGCTTGAAGGCGCGCCTTCAACAACCCTATATAAGCAGGTCATGAATTGATGCAGGACAACAACTTCGAATTGTTATCTTTCTACTGTGCACTGCTCTACAAGATGAACCTGCTACTCAGTAACATGACTCTGACAACCGAGTGACGCGACTCTGGCTACCAAGAGACGTGACTCCGACTACCGAGTGACGCGACTCAGATGACCAAAAGCACGACCATCTAGATTTGAAAAGTTGTCGGTATACTTTCATTGCATTAAAACTATACTTTAAGTTGTAAAAATTCTCAAGCTTATAGTGATTGCCCACCGAAAGCGATCAACGATCATGGGCCTTGGAGTAGGAGTCGACACAGGCTCCGAACCAAATAACCAAAAGTGTTAGCGATTATTTTTAGTTTACTTTTATTATTCCTCTACGTGTTTACTGAAAACGAAAGTGAAAGTCACGAACGTTATTCACCCCCTCCTCTAGTGCTTTTCAATCCTACATGTAACATTGGCAACATAACTTCATTTGTTTTAGCATGTTTATTTGCTATTATATTTTTCCTAACTTAAACGTATTACCAAACATCAAAAAGAGGAAGATTATTGGGGTAATCCTAATGGTCCGTGAGACCATGTGTTTTAATGTTTGGGCCAAGGGTTTAAGTTAGGTTCACTCTTGTATTTGATATATGTATTTGAGTTGTGCAGAATTGCAGGATACACATATGACTCAGCTCGATGGCTTCCGGTCTGGTGAACGATGGAGCATCCGAGGGACTGTGGATAAGACAACAAGAACAAGGGCCGAGGGAAGCGACTTCGAGGCTACGCGAAGGATGACATTGGCATGATCCGCAGGCTTGGGTGCATCCGAGGGACAAGAGCCAAAGGAAGTAGGCTTGAAGGCAAGAGTCAAGTGAGTCGTAAGGGTGAGGGTCCGAGTGCGTGAGATTATACTCGGGATACCAGTCGGCTGGTACTTTCACCAATCGACTGGGGAGTGAACAGAATGTCTCTGTTCGCTCAGCTAGTGTGGAGCAGTCAACTGGTACTTTCACCTAGTCTAGGATCGAGCTGTTGGGATTTAACGGTCGAATCTCCACAGAGGGCAGTCGAGTCGACTGGCACTTTCACCAGTCGACTGGTAGGCGGAGTTTTTCAACCCGTGGTCTATATAACTAAGGCTTTAGAGCTTAGCTAAGGTTGACGAAATTAGTGGTGGTTAACCCTAATTAGTAATCAACAAGTGCTCAAGAGTTCTTTGTATTATAAGAGGTCTTGGTTGGAGTTGTGGTAAGGTTTCTCCACCCACATGGAGACTTGAGATAGCCAAAGTTTGTCGGGGGCTAATCCACCGAAGGATTGAGGGATCATCCACCTTATTAACAGCTGTGGAGTATGAGCCTTAATCTCTGAACCACATTAAAGGAAACGTGTTAATGGTTTGCTTTTTTGTCTAGTCTTTAGCTTTTATATTTGTATTCGTATTAGTATTTGTTTGTTTTCCGCTGTGCACTAATAAATACGTAGGAAGGAAAGAGAATTGGGAGCAATGTCTATTCAACCCCCCCCCCCCCCCCCCCTTCCAGCTGGCCATAAGATCCTCCAACAGAGTTCTCCCATTTGAACAATGGAGGACAGACGATGTTGTACCCTTCTTGGTAGGAGTTTGACATTCTTGCAATAAAAAGAAAAAGAAAAAGAAAATTTCCAAGACTCTCATCTTGGGATTAGTAGTACGGGATTAAAAAATAAGTGAAAAAGAATCTCTTTAAGGACAAAGAAAAAATTTTAAAATTTGCTCAAAAATGGTTAATTATTTTCAGAGCAATCTCACTCAGATACTAATTGAAGGATCAAAATATGCGATAGAGGGGGGGCGGGGTGAATATCACACGCTAAAACTTTTCTTTTCGCATCGACTCGTAGAACAAATATCAAAGCAGCAACGGAAAACAATACAAGTGATTCAAGTGGTTACTTGGTTCGGAGCCTATGTCGACTCCTACTCCAAGACCCGCGATTCTTAATCGCACCGTTGGGCAAATCACTATAATTCTTCTTTTCGAAACCTCCTGAAAAAAGTAATTCGTACAATGAAAAATATAAGATAGTAGTAGCCTACTATCTTACTTGAGATTAATTACAAAGCAAGCTAAATAAAATTATATCAAAACAAATAAGAAGCGATGAAGATCATCGGCACTTTGTCGTAACAGTAGCTTGCTTGAAGTTGAGTAGCAAAACAACATGAACGAAAGCTTTAGCACTGAGTGAACTGGAATTCGAATGAATGCCTGCCTTGGATCTCGAGCTCCCCTTTTATAAGTCATGTTCGATCGACTAATAACCCTTTTGGTCGACTGATCCGTTCGGTCAATCAACACTCTATCAGTCGACTGAACACTACACTTTCCTTCTTCGCCAAGATCCAATCCTTGAGCAATAATAAGCAATTAATGTTCGGTCGACTGTTCCCTTTGATTGATCAACCGATCATGTCCTGTTTCCCTGTTCGTCGGGATTCTCCATTAATAAGCCTTTAATTGCATTTAATGTTCGATAAACCGATCCCTGGTTCGATCGACCGATCAGGCTCCCCTCCAAATTTGCTTCTAATAGATCTGATCTGTGCCATGTCGACTTGGTTCAGTCGACCGATATGTTGGTTCGGCCGACCGATCAAGCTTACTTCTAACTTTGCTTCTCGAGCTGATCTCTGCTAGTATTAAGCTGGTTTGATCGACCAATCCCTATGTTCGGTCGACCAATTAGGTCGAATATGCAAAACAGAATTAAGACAAATATTCTTGCAAAATAAAGTTAACATAGTATAATGTATGAGTAGTAAGATGCATAAATAGTATTTTGACAGTTGAAATGTCTTGATCTCAACTTGGAAACCTTCCCAGTTTCTCCAATTGAATCAGCGACCTAAGGTTTATTTCTTTCTGAAACACGACCTCACTGTTGCTCCTCTCCAATTGCTTACCTCAACTTACCTGCCAAACATTTATCCTCCAAACCTGTTTGGACTTTACTGCTAACATCGGATCGGCTCACAGGACTTCCTCTCGATCTTCGGTTCTCCAGACCTATCGAGCTTCCCGTCTAAGTGTTAGGTCCTCTCGGCCCACTTGGGCTTCCTGCCTGGCTTCCACGATCTGCTAAGACTTTCCCCATTGAGTAAACATCCTGCATACTAAGTCAACTTGTTAGATCACAACATGACCTGACTTAACTTGAACCTTTGACGACATCAAAACTCAGGTTCGATTCTGGTGCACCCTGCACTAACAAAGATCATATTCAGTTGTTTGTTTATGTTAATCGGTTTGTTCTCTACTTCATTCTTTGAACAATCCTGATCTATGAAATGTTAAAGGTAGAGTGGGGTGGAGGCGATATCCAAATGTAAAGGAACTTCAACACCATAGTTGGAAGTTTTAGAATCAGTACAACATTTTTTCTTGTGAGCCTAATATTCTGATTTTGAAAGATGAAACACTTAGCACATAGTCTTAATTGTCAAGCATATTTTGTGCAATGCCTTTAATGTTTGCATTATGTGATATGTCTAGGGTCCATGCAAATGAGCTTCTACTTATCAACTCCATCCGCCCATCATTTGGTTGTAATGATGATACGAAGGACTTAAATTGGTGGACATTACTTTTTCATTTTAATTTCTTATGATATGCACGAAAAGTGAACCTTCTATGGGAGGTTAACATCATATAATTTTGTAAAACAAATACTTAATATCTTAGTGATGTATTACAATGTTAGTTTTGAATAATTAAATGATATTTCTGTTAGTTCTAACCATAACATTATAGCAACTACCATTTTGTAGCTGTTACAATGTTCTTATCGGTAGTCTTAGTGCGTTGTAGCAACTACGATTTCATAGCTACTACAATGTGCTTAAATCAGAACGTTGTAGTAACTATGATTTCGTAGATGCTATAACGTGCTAAGACCACATACCAAAACGTTATAGTAGATACAATTATGTAGCTACTATAATGTTGTATTTGCTATAACAATGACAGTTGATATCTACTAGAAAGATGTTTGGGAACTTAAATGATATTAAAATCTAAACCCTAAATAATAAAAAATGAGAACGTACATAAGGGAATACATAGTATATCAACGGTGACAGGAAGGCGAGGCGATGTAGTGGAGTTGTTCTGCGAAGACAGTGAAATTGTTCGACGAACAAGGGACTTCGAAGGAAGAGAGTTAAAAATGTTTTAGTTTTTTCGGGAAACAAAAAAACCCTAAGGGTGCGTTTGGTTCGGGGTTATTCTTGATAACTTTGGTTATCCATCCAAGGTTATCAACAAAAATCTTGTTTGGTTTAGATATTCGATGATTCCCAAGTAATGTTCCATGCCCGACACGTCAGCAAAAGGGTCATGCAGCCCGGAATCAGAAAACCTCAGAAAACTAAGGTTTTTCTTGATTCCGGGGTTAACGAATTTTTTTTACCAAAAATACCCTCCGATAAGAAAAAACATGAAAAAAAGAGAAAAAATGTAAAAAAAATATAAAAAATTGTAAAAAAATAAAAAATATTTTAATAATTTTAAAAATTTTAATTTTTTTTTAAAAAAAAAATTTTATAAAAAATAAAAATTTAAAAAATGTTAAAAAAAATTTTAAAAATTTAAATTTTTTTAAAAAATTTAAAAATTTTAAAAAAAAATTAAAAAATTTTAAAAATAAAAAAAAATTTATAAAAATTTAAAAATTTTAAAAATAAAATAAATAAATAAAAATTTAAATTAAAAAATGTAAAAAAATAAATAATATAAAAATATAAAAACATTAAAAAATAAAAAAACACATAAAAAAGTAAAAAAATATACCAGAAAAAGGAAAGTAAAAAAATATTAAAAAAAAATAAATAAATAAATAATAATAATAATAATAATAATAATATTATTATGTATAGTTAGTTTTGTAACTGAGGGTAATACGGTAAAATATTAAAGTAAGGTATTCATTAAAACCTTCAAACAAATAAGTTTTTGTTGCATTACCTAAGTTGAACCAAACAACATTTGATTATATTTTATTTAGTTTGTAAGGTAATCACATAACCAAGATTATACATGATGACTTGAACTAAACGCACCTTAAATGTATTTAGTTTGTTTCCCACCCAACCCGGCCAGCCTACCGATTTAACACGAACCGATTTACTAACTAACCCCACCTAATCGAATAATAAATGAGGGATAAAAGAGTAATTGTACTAAAAATGAAATGTTCTTTTCATAATAAATAAAAGTAAGACGGCCTTTTACTATTCGTTAAAAAATTTTGAAAAGAGGCGTAGTTTTTATTTTGCCCTATCGTTAATGGTGAAATAAGAATATTTTGAATAAAAAATAGAATGGAACGTCTTTTATATATTTTTTTTAAAATATAATTTGGGCATGCTAGACCGTTATGGAGATTATGCCGGTTCACCTTTCCGTTATCTTTCCACGCTACCTACTCCGCTGCTTTTCGAAAGTTCAAATTATCTCCGTCAGAGGCACACAGCCCAACGGCTAAATTTGTGTATGCTCGGTCGGTTTCTACGTGTCGTTCTTTTATTCGTTTATTCAATCTCGTTGATGCTCCGGCGGATCACCAGATTCTTCCCACCGTCGCATTTTTGAATCGAGTAGAGAGGACGCTCCTCCCAAATCATTCCCAAACCTAATCCCCGTTCTTCCTCGCGATTGTAATTTCTCGAGAGAGAGAGCGTAGCAGCAGATCGAGATCGTGATCGAGCAATGGAGGCCTTGCGAGTTCAATCCCCCAAATCTTCGGTTCGATCCATCCTCTCCCCCCTCCGTTCCCGATCTCCCTCTGGCGCCGGCCGCAAGAGGGCGTCTCCTTTGGCTTCGAGATCCGGAAGCGAGAACGAGAACCCCAACACACAGATCGAGCCTCCAAACTCCCCTTCCAGTTTCACTCGCAAGGCACTGCCTCACCCGACCGATGGTCTTCCGCTGCAAAAGCAGTCTGGAGTGGCCGACGAATTGCGTGGAAGTGATGGATCCCTCGATCCCTCTGGATCTTCCGTCAAGGTTCAGTGTACATCGAATTGTGTCCCTTTTTCTTTGTAACTGAACAATGAATGTTATTTTCCTTGTGGATTTCAAGCTATGATGCATCATACTTCCTTGCTAATGTTTTGTTGTTTAGTTTTTCAAGATGAATGAATTGAGGGAGCTGAGATAGAATTAAAGTTAGTATTATTAAATTCCCTTTTCGTGTTTTAAAGGTGGTGGTCAGATTGAGATCAGGGAGTGGCCGGAAGACAGATGTAGTTGTTCGCAAGATCTCTTCTAATTCTTTGTCACTTGGAGACCGGTCTTTCAATTTCCATTCCGTTCTTGGTCCTGAGTCAACCCAGGTAATGCAGCTACCTTCTTGTGCAACTTGTTTTACTGTCTTTGGAAGCTGAATTAGGAGGCCATTTCTGGGACTCGTCATTTTTTTTATCACTATTCATCTTCTCCTCAGGAAGACGTCTTCAAGATGGTTGGCATTCCCTTGGTAAATTATTCGTTAGCAGGCTTCAACACTTCAATAGTCTCCTATGGACAGGTACTTGTTGCTTTATGAAGTTTCTTCAATGTTGTTCTATACGATAAATAACTTGTCTGACGTGACAAACCTATATAATTGACAGACTGGTAGTGGAAAAACCTACACGATGTGGGGTCCTGCTGGAGCCATGGTTGATGATGGTTCAACTAACAGTGAACAGGGGATTGCACCACGACTCTTCAAGATGCTCTTCTCTGAGATACATAGGGTAGGTTCTATTAATTTATGCTTTCTTCAGCTCTTAGAATGCTTTTATATACTTTTTTTTAGATATTAAATATTTGATTAGGAGGAGCTAGAGTCCTACTAAAAAAACAATGAATGACCTTAACAGTTTCATATCTAAACTAAGGTTTTGTTTCACCAAATGCAATCTCTCTTTAATTGGTATTATTTCTTCCATATATAATATATAGTTTTTCCATCAGAAGCAAGATAGTTCAGAAGCAAAACAACTGAGTTACCAATGTCGGTGTTCTTTTCTTGAGGTAAGCGTTAATTAGGCAAGCAGGTTTAGGATATTCATTTGCAAAGTACTATTTGGTTGTATTTCTCTCTGCAGATACATAATGATCAGATTAATGACCTCCTAGATCCAACTCAAAGGAACCTTCAGGTAATCCAACGTCGCACATTTGCATTTTCTCTTCAGCGTCCTTTATTTTGCATTGTATTTTCAAATATGATTCAGTTAGTTTCTATGTCAGATAAGAGACGATCCTAAGAATGGTTCTCATGTGGAAAACTTAACTGACGAGTATGTCACAACGATCGATGATATTACCCAACTACTTGTAAAGGTAATGATCGTTTGTTTGGTTTGCTTTGAAACTTTCAGAAGTATGCTTATGGTTGCAATTTTAGTGTTTGCAGAGGTGCTAACATAAGTTAGAAGAGTACGCTATAGATGATTTTCTTTTCTTTTTTCTGTTGTTTTATTTTTAAGTTTTTGCTGTCTCATTCTTGATCCTTGAGTTTAATGGGCAAAGATTTGTTCTTTAGAAAGATGATACCTTCATGTGTTTGTCTGTACTTATGCAATCCTACAACCTTAAAGGTGAATGTAGTCCTTCTCATCTGGAACCTTGTAACTTCATGGTCTTATCTCTCTTGTCATTTACATACAACAATTCTTCTTTATGTGTCGACATGTGTGGACATGTGATTTTTTGCTGTCGCACATAAAATCAGATAATCCATTACTTCTGAAGTTGTTCAAAACATATTTTTTGGTAAATCCATGTTCATATTTTTCATATCCTGACAATAAAATTACTTCTATATTGTTTTGTTTCTCTAGTTTAATTGTTGCATCAAATTCATCTTGTAGGGGTTGACCAACAGAAAAGTAGGCACTACAAGTATGAATTCCAAGAGTTCACGTTCTCATATAATATTCACATGCATAGTTGAATCCTGGTGCAAGGTATACACATGGGCTTTTTGATTCCTCCTCTCTATGCATTCTGTTTCTTAAAATGGAATTATTAGTACTCGATTTTTTCTGTCCTTGTAAGATCAAGGATATGTCTCTGCTTCGCTTAGTGCAATTCTTAGTTTTTTTTTTCTTTGGCCATGCACTTGCTTGCAGCTCTCAGCAACAAAATGTTTTAGTAATTCAAAGACTAGTAGAATTGTCCTTGCTGATCTTGCTGGATCCGATGATGGCATATTTGAAGCTGCTGGAAGTCAATGTCTCAAGGAACGGAAGCATATTAAGAAGTCTCTTGCAAAACTTGGGTGAGATATTAAATTTGACAACTATTATGTCTAAGCAATTCTCTTTGTAAAGAAAAATTGCTTCACTTATATTGAACCATCTGATAAATGTGCATGTGCGATACAGCACATTGTACTATCTTTATACTGATTCCCTTACGAACATGAAGATATCTTAAATTTGGATAATATCGTGATAGAATAGTCTGCTCAAGTTCTCTCACCAAGACACTTACAACATTGTTCTACGCTTCTGAATATAGAGTCAGAGCGAGGAGAGAGTCAGAGCTCCTCGTGGAATCAAAAAGGTGGTCGATGAAGGGTGTGTTGAAAAATAGAACAATCTCTAGTTAGTTTCACCTCACCTCATTTAGGGTTGTCCTGGGCACAAGTGTGTCTATCGGTTAAGTGGTGACTAATCATTATAGACTAGGATGGAGCTTCATAAGTCTTAATTAGTTATCTAGCTTCCCAAACTGGGTTGGTTATGTTTGCAAACAGTTTGGGTAGTAATTCATAAGTTGTTTTTGGGTTTATGTTTACAATCTCTTTTATTTAATAGCTGCAAGGCATTTTTGGGTCGATGTTTATTTGTTTTTTAATTAACGGCTGTAATGTTGATCTATGTAAAAAAATTGTTGTCATTTTAGCTAATGGGAATATGGCAATGCTTGAAAAACATGTGGCATCCTGGATGCTCACATGATTGCAGTATCCATGGTCCTAGCCGTTTAAAAAGAATTTTGAGATTGATTTCTCGCACGAGGAACAGTTTTTAAGACCCTTTTGGATCATACGGATAACATAGACCTTTTTTGACTTTCGATTATGTAATGTTGCAACAATTTAATCTGCTTATAGATAAACATTTTGAATTAACTACTGTTGTCTCTTTGGTCTTTTCTATTTTTATTTGAAAAAATGCAGCAAGTTAGTGAACATTCTCGGTGAAGCTGAGAATTCTCTAGGGGACAAGAACATCACCTACTACACAGATTCGTGTCTGACTCATCTACTGAAGGATACTCTTGGTGGCAATGCAAAAGCAGCAGTTATTTGTGCAATTTGTCCAGATGAGAGGTGATTATCGATCTAAATTGTTGGCAATGCCAATTGCCATATCATATTCCAGATGATCGCATTCTATGTTTAATACAGTTCTCGAAGTGGCACGTTGAGTACACTAAGATTTGGAGAACGAGCAAAGCATGTGCAAAACAAGCCGGTGATAAATGAAATAACTGAAGATTACGTTAATGATTTAAGTGATCAGATTCGGCAGTTGAAGGTGGAACACTAGTCAGCATGTTTTTGAGCTTTTTATTGGTTATGTCAAAACCCATCATCTTCTCTTACTTTTGCACAGGAGGAGCTCATGAACACTAAATTGGATGAAGGCAAATCTAATGTTTCAAAAGACTGGCAATTCAACGGATGGAAGGGCCGTCAGAGCTTGAATCTCTTAAGAGCAAGCCTCAATCGATCTTTGAATTTACCAAATGTTGATCAGGAGTCTGATGAAGAAATGGATGTTGATGAGGAAGATGTCAGCCAACTTTGTGTTCAACTGGAAAATCTGAATTCATCTGTAGAAGACAAGTCAAACAATATCGATCTTACTGAGGAATCTGACAGAGAGAATAATCAAAATGCTAAATCAGTGGATGCAAATGCAAGTAAAATGTCTTTAGGGCTCTCGATCCCCTGTCAAGAACAGCTGATGCTTGGTGATCCTGTCTTATGTTCATCTCCTAAAGTTGGCAATACGTTGAAGAGAAGTGTAGTAGCACCTGAAGGTATCATCCGTACTTCCTTGAAGTCAAGCAAGGCGAACCCAACTGATTCCTTGGCCGCCAGCCTTCAAAGGGGTTTGCAGATGATTGACTACCACGAGAGCAGTTCATGCCCAAGAAGCTCTTTTGTAGGCCTTTCCTTCGAGCACTTAGCTTCCATTTCAGTCCAAAAAGAAAATGTCGATGCTTCTCCTTCGCTTTGTTCAGCTTGCAAGAATGCTATACTTGATAATGGATGCGAGGATAAGCAGATAGTAATACCTGTCAATGAGGCAAGCATTAGTATCATTTCTATTAAGATGGAAAAATTAATGTTTTTTTTTTTTTTTGCTTTAAATATTTGCATCTCTTGTCCAGGATATAAATGAGCCTTCAGCAAATCCCACCGAGAGGGAGAAGGAACTTGAAGCTCTATGTGCGAACCAGGCAACGACGATCAAGCATCTCAATTCCTTAGTACGTCGTCTTCACAATTCTCACATAGTGTTAATCTTCTGTTAACTAATTGTTTAAAAAAAAAACTTCAGATTGACAACCAAAAGCAGGAAGAGGAGCAGCATTTGAGCGATGAAAATGTACTCGCTGTTTATGATCATTTAGTTTGTTTTTAACTCGAATATTTGGCAACCTTACAGTACTCTTATTGATCTTGCAGCTATCCAAGAACAGCCCACTACAGCCCGACGAGAGGGCAGCACTACTTCTGGAAATCGAAACTTTGAAGAATCAATTGAAGACAATTAAGGATGTTTCAGACAATGACTCTCTTCTCGAGCAGATACGAAATGGTTCCACTTCATCTTCGGCCATGGGAGAGGACTACGAGAAGGAAAAACAGAAGTGGACAGAGTCCGAGAGCAGATGGATCTGTCTCACCGAGGAGTTGAGAGTCGATCTCGAACAAAACCGCAGGCTCGCAGAGAAGAAAGAGATGGAGCTCGACATGGAAAAAACTTGCACCGCCGAGCTGAACGATGCGTTGCAGCGGTCAATCCTCGGCCATGGTAAAATCGTGGAGCACTACGTGGAGCTACAAGAGACCTACGACGAGCTGCTGCTGAAGCATCGGAAAATCATGGAAGGCATCGCAGAAGTAAAGAAGGCGGCCCAGAAAGCAGGAAGGAAAGGGTGCGGCTCTGCTTTCGCCGCAGCTCTCTCCGCGGAGCTATCGACCCTCAGGATTGACAGGGAGAAGGAACGGACTTACCTCAAGGAGCAGAACAGGAAGCTAAGAATCCAGCTTCGCGATACAGCGGAAGCAGTCCACGCCGCCGGAGAGCTCCTGGTGCGGTTGCGAGAGGCGGAGGCAGCGGCCTACGAAGCTGAGGTTAGTTCTCAACGAACAAAAACTTATTCGTAATTTTACAGACCTTCAGAGTAAACACGATATCATTTTACAGGAAAAGTGTGGGAATGCGCAACAAGAGGTGGAGAGGATGCGGAAGCAGATGGAGAAGCTGAAGAGAAAGCACCAGATGGAGTTGCTCACGATGAAGCATTTCCTGGCAGAAAGCCGGCTCCCTGAGTCAGCTCTGGAACCCATGTACCACCACCGTGAGTCGGAGATCACAGAAGAGGGAGCAGCACCGCCTTCGGCTGCACCTTACGATGATCAATCGTGGAGGTCGGCATTCCAGCCTTCCTACCAGTAGCAGCATGTTCGATCGTATTCAATTCTCCTCCAAGATGTCTTGGAGGGGAGCGCGCTGTAAGTGTTTGTTTGTTTGTCTGTGTTGAGAGGCCCGCATTATTTTTTGCCTGTTTGTCGATTAAACATAGTTGGAATCGTATTTTAAATTTCCTACTGGCAGTAAGATTATTTTAAATATATTTCAATCTTTCAGTAATTTTAGATTTTGATTTGCTCAATGGACCCGACTCCAGCAAGCGACGAGTGGCATTCCTCTCCGGCACCGTACAATGATAAAATGGACTCCGGGTATATCAATCCGTGATGTTCAAATTTGAATTCATCTAAGCTCTCTGGATTTATTCTGATGAAAAAAATTTCACAGAGTTGAGTTGGTCAGATTTTTTTTTTTAATGCCCCTCGGATGGGGCAGATTTCTGTGCATCCTGCGGTTAACCGGGCATTTAATATTTGAATTTTAATTTTGACGGCTTGGATTACTATACCGTGGTTAAGTTAATTAGACATGATTGAATCGATTTAGATGGGCCTTCATTTACTCTGATTGATAGAAATTTTTTTCTAAGACTAGCGATAAATAGAGTTATAAATGAGTCGAGATGAGTTGAACAGTAAAAAACTTGAGTTTAGACTTAGTTCGTTATCCCTAAACTCAAGTTCGGCTCAAGTTCAATTCGAATTTTAATTTTTAAACTCGAGCTCAAGTTCAAGTTTGACTTATAATAAAATTAAAAACTTCGAACTCAACTCGAAAAAAATTTATTTAAAAATTAAATGAGTTTACTTCGAGCCTTTAAAATAATTAAATATAATAATTAATAATAATAATAATAATATATATATATATATATAAAATGAACTTGTTCACAGACATCTAAACGAATATATTTGTGAACTCATAAAGAATATATTATTAAATTTGAGCTTGGCTTGATAATATTTTTGAGCTCGAAATTAAATTCAAATTCAAATTCAACTCGTTAACTTTATCTAATACATTTGAATGAATTTTTTTTTCGAACTAAAATCTGAATAATTCACGAGCCGCATGATTCGTCTACATCTAGTGATGAATAAGGAATCATATATCCATGGAAAAATAAACATATCCGAAGTGCCACCCTTTACCGAGAACTAAAATGTAGGTAGGCGCTGCTGTTGCTGTCCTATTATTTGGTTTCCAGAGTAGAAGGAGACGAGTGAAAAGAGAAATGGTGTGTCTATTATTGTTTTAACTTTTTAACTGGGAAAAAATGGAGCCCGTATCTTCATTATAGTAAAAGAATATAATAAGAAAATTTTAACTAAAATTACTTATTCCAAACATGTTTAATAATAATTTTATTTGAAAGTACTATAACATAAAATTTGTTTATAATAATTTTGACCAAAATAATTTGTTTTAACAAGCTTGATTAAAATTATTATAATAATATTAAAATAATTTGAAAAAGCCATTTTAACAAAGTTAAAAATGTAATAATATACAATAATAATAATTTTGATCAATCAATTTTATTTAAAACAGCTCGTACTGCTTACCTGAGTAATTATGGGCACGTTATTTTTTTTTAAAAGAAAATTACTTCTTTGACCTTAAACTAAAAAAAATTAACATTAGGTGTCCAGTTAACTACACACCTTACTTCTGCACCTAAGCTTAGCGACTAAGAAAGTATTTGAAAGAGTTTTTGTTCATTAAAAATGATTCTTATATAGATTATTTTGAATTGAATGACAAGTTAAATATGAAGTGTTTAGAAATAGAAGTTAAAAGTTAATATAAGTTAAATTGAAGTATTTGATAAATAATTTCTTCCAAATTTAATTTTTAGTTAAATGATAATAATATTCTTAAATTATATAAATTATTATTTTTTAATTATCTAAATATAATTTCGATACACTATTTGTTTATGTAATTATTATTATATTTTAAATATTGTATCAAAATTATTTTTTTATAATGAAAAAATATATAAAATTGATTTAAAAAATAAAAAATAATAAAATTTATATAAATACACAAATATATGTATAAAAAAATCTAAAAATATAAAATATTATTTAAAAAATAAATATCATAAAAGTGTAGAGGTAATTATATAAAATGATAAATTTATTAAAATGAAAAATATGATGACAATTATGTAAAATGATAAATTTATTAAGGGCATAAATGTCAACTTTTAATTTTAGACCATAAATAAAAAAACAGAAGTAAAAAAAAAAATCAAATTCTTGCTTTCAGCTTTTGAGTAAAAATTACAAAAATTGAAGCAGAAGTTAACATTCACAAATACTCAAAAGTATTTCCATATAGCTAAAATCTAAGAAGCACTTAGTAGAAGCTCTATCACCTAAGTGAGTCGAGATGCCCGAATCACTTCCAGACGTTCTAATTCTCAATCATGTAACAGAGACACACAAGGGGAGTTTTTTTTTTATTTATATTTTTTTAGCTTGTGGTTATGTCATTTAGGATTTTACCTTTAGAATTAGGAGTTATGTTATAGTATTAAGCATAAAAAGGAAATTTTAAACTATGTTTTTAAAATGTGCATGGTGTGTATGGCTTCAAGTCCGCGGCATATCAAACAAAATAAATATATATATATATATATAGAGGGATATATTGGACCAGGGGCGTTTTTTAAAAATATTTTTTAGCTTGTGGTTATGTCATTTAGGGTTTTGCCTTTAGAGTTAGGAGTTATGTTATAGTTGTAGAAATTAAGAGAAGGAAAAAATTAACCATCTTATTTGATCTTAAAATTGATACAAAGTATAAGGTCTTATATAGTTAAGTTAAGAAACCCTAAACTCTATAAAAAAAAAAGAAAAAAGTCCAAATCTCCCTAAAAGCTATAAACAAATAAATATATAATCTAACATCCCTCCTCAAATTCATGATACTACAACTAGAAGTATTGAGAGTTTGTCAGATAAGAAACGAAAATGTGAAGCGGAATGTGTCTTCGTAAATATATCAGCAATCTGTAGCTTTGAAAGAACAAAAGGCAATGTGATGGTGTCAATCTGAAGATGGTGACGAGTAATGTGACAATCAATTTCAATATGTTTCGTCCGCTCATGAAAAACTGAATTGCGTGTAATTTGAATAACACTTTGATTATCACAATATAACGGAGTAGGTTGATGAAGAGAGACACCCATATCCGCAAGCAACCAACGCAACCAAATTATCTCACAAGTAGTTGAGGCCATGACACGATACTCAGCTTCTGTGGAAGATCTAGAAATAACATATAATTTTTTACTCTTCCAAGAAATGAGGGAATCACCAAGAAAAATGCAGAAGCCAGTGGTAGATTTGTGATCCGTAGGATCACCAGCCCAATCCGCATCAGAGTATGCACGCAGCTCAAAAGATGAAGTAGAAGGAAATAAAAGGCTTTGAAATTGAGTGCCCCGAAGATACATGAGAATACGAAGAACAGCAGCCCAATGAACTGTAGTTGGTGTAGTGACAAATTGATTAACCACATGAACAGCATACGCAATATCTGGACGAGTCACGGTGAGATAAACCAAGCTTCCAACAATAGTTTTGTACAAACTAGGATCCGACAAAGGTGAGCTATCAGATAGAGAATATCGAGCATTAGTCTCAATAGGAGTATCAACAACTCTATTATCAGTAAGACGAGCACGCTCAAACAGATCAGATATATACTTTGACTGAGATAAAAGATAACCTTTCAGGGAATAAGCAACATCAATGCCCAGAAAGTAGCGTAGTATACCCAAGTCTTTCATAGCAAAACAATGAGCCAACTCAGACTTCAAGGAAGTAATTGCATCAGAATCATCACCAGTAATAATCATGTCATCAACATATAATGATAAAAGAATACGACCTACACTCGTACATCTGACAAACAATGTTGAATCATGATTACTGGGATGAAAACCAAACGAAGTAATCACTATAGAAAACTTCTCAAACCAAGTACGAGGTGCATGTTTAAGACCATAAAGTGCTTTACGAAACCTACAAACTTCACCAGGTTTGTGTGAAATACCAGGAGGAGGTGTCATATAAACTTCTTCATGAAGATCACCATTTAGAAATGCATTCTTGACATCAATCTGAGATATTCTTCATCGACAAACAGAAGCAACAACAACCAGAGTACGAACAGTTGTCATTTTTGCAATAGGAGCAAATGTTTCTTCATAATCTATGTCATACTCCTGAGAATAACCTTTAGCAACAAGACGAGTTTTGTATCGTTCGATAGATCCATCAGATTTAGTCTTGATCTTATATACCCAACGAGAACCAATAGTATGTTTTCCTTGTGGCAATGGAACCAAATCTCATGTATAACTCTAATACAAAGCAGTTAGTTCCTCAGTTATAGCACTCTGCCAAAGTGGGTTACAAGCAGCTTCTCTATAGGATTCAGACTCAGAAAGACAATGAATAGATGCAACAAATGAAGCAAAAGAACAAGAATAACAAGAGTAAGAAAAAGCTGGTAGTTTAGTAGACTTACGAATACGAGTGGATTGACGACGGTGGAGAGAAGAATCATCCGCAACCTCAAGAGATAATTGGGTAATGACAGGAGGAGGAACATATAGAGCAGATATCTCGGGAACCAAAGTACCAGATTTAGTTGAACTACCAGTAGGATTTGTGGGTGAATCTTCCTCAGTATCGGTATTGAAAGGATCAATGCAAAGCATATCTGACTTTGTCATATTATGCAAACTAGCCGGAATAGAAAAGAATGAAATATGCTCAAGAAACATAATATGACGAGAGACATACAATTTTTGACTAATAGGATCAAAGTAACGATATCTTTTTTTACAAACATCATAACCTAGAAAGACACAAAGAGCAGACCGAGAGACTAACTTATTATGCTCTGCATGTAGACAAAGGACAAAACAAGTACAACCGAAAACACGCAAAGAGGAATAGACAGGAGAATACCCATACAATTTTTCAAAAGGTGACAAACCTGAATTGTGTGAGGTTGGAATTCTATTAATGACATGAGCAACGGTAAGGATTGCTTCCCCCCAAAAGGCACTAGGAGCACTAGCAGATAATTAAAATGAATGGGTTATTTCAACAAGATGTCTATGTTTTCGTTCAGCCACGTCATTTTGTTCAAGAGTATCTGCACACAAGGTTTGATGAATAGTAACATCAGAAGCAAGTAAATGTAAAAATTGATTTGAAATGTATTCACCCCCCAAATCACAACGAAAACACTTTATGACACTAGAATGTTGAGTTTTCACAAAAGCTCTAAAGTTGTTGAAAAGTGTAAGATAATCAGACTTGTGTTTCATAAGATAGACCCAAGAGTAACGAGTGCAATCATCAATAAACGAAACATAATACCTTGACACCCCCCCCCCCTTTTGTAGGAATAGGAGAGGGTCCTCACATTAGAATGGATAAGATCAAATGGAGCAGAAGAAAAAGAAAGACTTTTAGAAAATGGTAAGACTGGAAATTTGGCCAGTTTACAACCACTACAATCAGAAATATCAGAACTTTTTAAAGGTCCTAATGCTCCTGTAGAGGCTAAAAACTGCAAACGAGACGTTGAAATATGACCTAAGTGAGAGTGCCACAAATAAAAATCAGAAGATGAACGACTCAGATGAAAAGACGATAAATCTACACTCGAAGCTACAACTTCTGGTAAGTTGAGTTGATCTAAAACATAAAGTCCTCCTTGCTTATCACATGTCTTAATCATCCTCTGAGATTGCGGGTCCTGAACATAACAATTGGATGAAGAAAAAAAATTAGGTATCCAGACTCACATAATTGGCTAACTTAAACAAGATTTAAAGTAAGACTCAGAATATAATAAATATTAGTAAGAGATAAAGAAGATGTAACAATTGAACCAACACCTACTAATGACATAGGAGTACCATCAGCAGTCACAATAGATATAGATGAACTGTGAGAAAAAGAAACAAAAGATGACAAATTGGATGACATATGATGGGAGGCACCAGAGTCCAAAATCCACAAGGATGAAGATATACCTGAAATACCAAACGACAACAAACCTAAATGAGAGGAAGCTTATATGGCAGAGGGCTGTGAAGCAAGGAACTGTTGAAACTGCTCAAACATATATGAATTAGATTTCCATGAAGCATCTGCACGACCAGGAATGATGACAGAACGAATAATTCTCAGAATAACGAAACTGTAAGGATACACATTTGTATGATCCGCAAAAAACTGATGTCAGGATGACCCGTGGTCACACAAAGAATCTGAGGCAGAAAAGGATGTCAAATGTAGAAATCAGTATCACAGAACGTCGGTATCAAAATCAATAGAAAAGGACGCCGATGTCAAAATTGACAGCACAGGACATCGGTACCGAAATCGGCAGAAAATAGTGTTGGCGCCAAAATCGGGAGAAAATAATGTCGGCACCGAAATCGATAGAAAATTGATGTCGGTGCCAAAATCAACAACAGCAGGACAGAAAAAATAGATGTCGATACCAAAATCAATAGCAGCAATAGGAGACGACAGTGGCAACAGGAAGAAATAAGGGGCGGTAAAAAAAATTAGGTTAGAGAAGGAAAACAACTCTGATACCATGTAGAAATTAATAGAACGAAAAAACTAACCTATCTTATTGGATCTTAAAATTGATATAAAGTATAAGGTCTTATATAGTTAAGTTAATAAATCCTAAACTCTATTAAGAAAAAAAGGAAAAAATTTAAATTTTTCTAAAAATTATAAATAAATAAATATATAATCTAATAATAATATTAAGTATAAAAAAAATTTTAATTATTTTTTTAAAATGTGCATGAGGTACGGCTTAAGGTCCACAGCTTATCAAACATATAATATATATAACTTTTAAGGAGGAAATTTAGATTTTATATATATATATATATATGGATCTTGTCCGCACACTGAGTCGATGGAAATTGGGGATGTGGCGCTCTCTGCTGCTTCCCGGTGATCTTCGCAGCGACGTAAGCCTCCGATGAACCTGCAACAAAGTCGGGCCGGGAAGGGGTTCCCGGCGACGACCCTCAAATTTGATCCTGTCCGCGCACTGAGTCAATGGAAACTGGGGACGTGGCGCTCTCTGCTGCTCCCCGGTGATCTTCGCAGCGACGTAAGCCTCCGATGAACCTGCAACAAAGTCGGGCCGGGAAGGGGTTTCCGGCGACGACCCTCCGACGCTCAAGTCAGGCGATGGCAAGAAAAAGACACAGAGGCAAAATAGACACTGTGGCTACAGTAGATAAGGAGAAAAATCATACCTCCGTCGAAGTCCGGGGGTCTTTATATAGGACCCCGGAGAGGCGCGTGTACACTTCCCAAGGCGTACACGTTCCTCAAAGCATACCTTGGAATGACTGTGTCAGAAAAGCATGTCTGACGCCATACCGCAATTGTCCGAACATATCTCTGTCACGACAGCGAAAACTCCCTCCGTACGATCCTTTGTACGGCCCGGCCGTCGACCATGCTACTTGTCGGCAGCAGACGTCTCGAGAATGATATTACTTGCTGCCCCTTTTGTCCTCTTCTAAGCCCCTTGTCTTTAATCGGGTCGGTCGGGCTGATCGCTCGGCCTCCAGGGTGCCCGGGCATACACGCACCTTGGACCGGGTGAGACGGCCGATCGGTCACATACTCGGGTGGGGCACCAACTAGTTGTTCTGCAGTTCGGCCGAGCAGCTTAGCTACTCGGCATAGCGGTTCCTCTATAAAGGAGCTTGTGAGCGTCGGAAGCTCAACCCGAGGTCGAGCTGTCTTCAAGTCGGCCCGGGGTCTACCCAGGCCGGTCGGCCCGGGGTCTACCCAGGCCGGTCGGCCAGGAGATTCCTCCCTGCTCGGCCAGACCTTTGA
This sequence comes from Zingiber officinale, assembly GCF_018446385.1. NCBI lineage: Eukaryota > Viridiplantae > Streptophyta > Magnoliopsida > Zingiberales > Zingiberaceae > Zingiber > Zingiber officinale. The sequence continues at coordinate 69,474,774 of NC_055989.1, forward strand.
CTCTCCCGTGTCATTGACCCCTTCCTCTGTGGGCCCCCGATCCTTACCACCGGATCACATGCCTCCCCTTCAAGTTTAGTCGAAGGAGGCGGCAAGTCCGACTTACTGGACCGTTGGCTTGGTGGCGTCTCTGCCACTCGGCTGTCGATGTTAGGGTCTATCCGATCGGGGACTACGCAAATGGATGATGTCGATCGGCACGTCACCGGTTGGCACTTGGCCAATTTTGTTTGCCAGTGGTTGTTCCGCCGCTCCGGCAGTGGTCACGCTGGTATCCCTAGAAACAACTCGGCATTTGTGTAAATCACCGCCGTTAAGGCTGAGCACGCGGCCACGCCCGCATGATGGTGCTCATTAAATGCGACCCGTGAGCGGGCGCCACGTGGTCGCGCATCCGTCACCGTTCACTTGAGCCGTCAGGTCTGATGTGACCTTTGACTTTTCGAATTCGACGGTCAGATCCGCTCCTCGGATCGCGTGACCTGGATCGGACGGCTCCGTTCGATCGAGCCCAACGTTTATAAGGATCTCTCCTCTTCCTCAGCCGCTTCGCATTATCGCGTGCGCATCCGAAGGCTTCCGCTTCCTCTCCCTCAGCGTTCCGGCGAACTCGTTTCTTTGCTTTCCGGTGATCTGTCGCCTCCTCCTTCGGTCCTATCTTCCGTAAGGCCCCTTGGCCCTTTTCCTTTCAGTTCTTTTGTGTTTTTCTTTGTACTTCTCGCCGTATTCGTGCCCCCCTTATACACTGTTCCGGCCATTCTTCTCGTTAACCCCCGCCATCTCTTGCTTCGGTCCTTGTCCTAGTAATGGCTAGTTCCTCTCACCAGTCCAACCTTGCCCCCGACCTCTGGTATACCACCACGGAGAGCTGTTTTGACGAGAGAGATGCCCTGAGTCTCACCCGAACCTTCGAGCTTCCTTCTGACCATGAACTAATACTTGCAACCTCATCTGATCGGCCACACGACCCTCCGATCGGCACTGTTTGCTTTTTCCGAGACCAGTTTGTGGCCAGCCTACGCTTTCTTGTTCATCCGTTCGTCATTGAGGTGTGCAACTACTTCCACCTCCCTCTCGGCCAACTTGTCCCCAACTTCTTTAGGTTGCTGTGTGGGGTAGTTGTCCTCTTTAGGCTGAACGACATCCCCTTAGTCCCCAAGACTTTCCACTATTTCTACTATCCAAAACAGTTCGAGTGGGGCACCTTCCTCTTCCAGTCGCGGATCGGTCTTGTTTTCTTCGACGAAATGCCGACCTCAAACAAACACTGGAAGGAGAACTACTTTTATCTTCATTTTCCCAAGCGGCCCCCTTTCCGAACCAAATGGCAAACAACTGTGCCAAGCCCACCAGACCTTGGTAAATACAAGAGTCAGCCAGATTATCTCGATGCAGCCAATCTGCTGGCCGGGCAAAGGTTTAACATCCACAAGCTACTTTGCGAGGGCGTGTTGTACATATTCGGATTGATCCCGATCCGAACGAAGCTTCCGAGCAACATGGGTAAGTGTTTTCCTCATCCCCCTTCCTTTTGGTCTAACTGATTTATTCTTCTTTTATGCAGCCGACATCATGTGGTGTGCCAAGGCTACTGAGCGGATGAGATTGAAGGTTTCCGAGATTGAGGTAGCGGCCTCTAAGGAGATGGCCGATCTAGGCATCGCCCCGGTCGGCTCACACGAGGGTGAGAGCGAAGAAGCTCTGCCTGCAGTTGGAGAATTGGTTGTTCGGATCCCTACAACTGAAACGGTCGGCGATGCTATCTCGTCAGCCGGACACCCGGCGTCGGAAGAAGCGGGACACTCGACCGAGGACTCCCCACTGATAATACGCAAACGGCGCCGGACGGACCTTCAAACTCATTCCGCTACATCTGTGGAACCGGTGAGAGAGCCGGTCGGCACCCCCTCTGCAGCCATCAACCCGGCCCCCGCTTCAGTCGAGGCCATATCTTCGGACCGAACTCCCTCCCAGCTGGATCCGCCCGTGGCTTCCCTCGGAGCGCAGCCCGTCAGTTCCCAGCCACGAGCTCATATTCGGCTTAGGCGCTCTGGTATAATCTCCGCTCCGCTCGGCGAGTCGTCTGGCCGCGCAGCGTCAGCCCAGTCGGATCCGAGCGATCGTCGAGTGGTTAAGGTCGTCCTCCATCTCCCAACAGAAGAATTTCTTCTGGCGGTTGATCGGCCAGTCGCCCCGGAGCATCAGATCACTATCCGCGGACCACTCGCCAAGATATGGGAGGATGCGAGGGCTCGCGTTGCCTTGATGACTCCTGGCCAGCTCGGCGACAGCCACTTGCAGCAAGCTACCGGGGTATGCTTCTTAAGACACTGCATGACTATTTAACTTGGTTCTTGATATTATTTCATCTGAGCACAAAAATGGGTAGAGAACATCGCGGTCAGCAACCGTCTGGCTGCGCTGGAGGAAGAGTTGAAGAAACTCCAAATTTCTGGAGGGGCGCCGGCTCAGGGGCCTTCGTACGCCACGCGTCGGTCCGAGCTGACTAAGGCAAAGAAACTGCTTGCGGCCGAGCGGCATAAGTCCTCTGGCTTGGAAACCAGGGTTGCTGGGCTTGAAGCCCAGGTTAAGTCCCATGACCAGGAGATCAAGCTGGCCACTAACAGAAAGAATAGGGTCGTCACCGATCTAGAAGCCAAGAATGTGCAGGCCCGAGCGCTGGAGCAGCACGTCAAAGAATTGGCCGACCTGCTATCCACTGAGCGAGAGGGCCGATCGACGGCTGAAGCTAAACTTTAAGGAGACAAGAAGGATCTCCAAGACGCTCTCGACGCTTCCTGAGCTGCACTAAAGGAATATCAAGATGGTGAATCAGGCCGCTTCGCGGTGATGAAACAGAATTATTTCCACTCGGACGAATTTGGCGAGAAGTTTAGCGATCGGCTAGTTCTAGCATTTGAGGAAGTCATCCGAGCGACAACTGTCTATCTGAAGGCTAAGGGACATCGCCCGGAGACGACCTCTATACCTCCCCAAGACATGGCCGGCCTGCTAGAAACCATCCCCGAGCCCATCTTTGATGTCCTGGAGTGAGGAGCATCTTTAGCTGGTCTTTGTCCATGTTTTTGAAATTCATCTGTATGCTCGCCGTTTCGCGAGTTAACATTATCCGCTTTAATCTGTCTTTTAGCCTACTTGTCTGTGTATTTTTTTAGACGACTAGTCAATATAAAATTTTGATTCTGTCGATGTTACTTCTTCGAACGCATTCTTTCCGAGCGGCATTCGGTAGTCTTCGGACCGGAGGGTTTATAGTCGCCGGTCCGACTATGGGATTTAACGTCGCCGCTCGACGGTCTTCGGGCCGGAGGGTTTATAATCGTCAGTCCGACTCTGGGATTTAACATCGCCGCTCCACGGTTTTCGGGCCGGGGGGTTTATAGTCGCCGGTCCGACTCTGGAATTTAACGTCGCGACTCGACGGTCTTCGGGCCGGGGGGTTTATAGTCACCGGTCCGACTCTAGGATTTAACGTCGCCGCTCGACGGTCTTCGGGCGGGGGGGTTTATAGTCGCCGGTCTGACTCTGGGATTTAACGTCGTCGCTCGACGGTCTTCGGGCCGGGGGGTTTATAGTCGCCGGTCCGACTCTGGGATTTAACGTCGTCGCTCGACGCTCTTCGGGCCTGGGGGTTTATAGTCGCCGGTCTGACTCTGGGATTTAACGTCGCCGCTCGACGCTCTTCGGGTCGGGGGGTTTATAGTCGCCAGTTCGACTCTGGGATTTAACGTCGCCGCTCGACGGTCTTCGGGCCGGGGGTTTTATAGTCGCCAGTCCGACTCGGGATTTAACGTCGTCGCTCGACGGTCTTCGTTCGGCATAAATTGTTCCTTTGATTTTACTCCTACGGTCAAAAGATACAACATGATTAAACATTATGAGTTACAATGTCACACCTTTCACCCAGCTCGGTACGGCTGGAGGTGATTTGCGCTCCACGGTCGCTCTAGCTTCCGTCCATCTTCATCCTCGAGGTAATAGGCACCCGAATGGAGCTTTTCAATAATCTTAAACGGCCCGGCCCAAAGAGCTCCCAGCTTGGTCACATCGCCGACCGGCTTGACCTTCTTCCAGACAATATCGCCGACCTGAAAAGATCTGGGAATTACCCGTCTGTTGTAGTTTTGCTTCATCCTCTGCCTATACGCCATCAACCGAACGACGGCTTTGGCTCACGTCTCGTCCACCAAGTCCAGCTCCAAATACCTTCGCTCAGCATTGTTCTCGTCGTAGACTTTGATCCAGTCAGATTCTATCCCGACTTCTACCAGGACGATGGCTTCTCCCCCGTACACCAGGTGAAAGGGGGTCGCTCCTGTTCCCTCCTTGGACGTCGTTCGGAGCGCCCATAATACCCTGGGCAGCTCGTCTACCCAACTGCCACCTTCATGGTCGAGCCGGGCCCGGAGAACTCGTAAGATCTCCTGATTGGTGACTTCGGCTTGCCCGTTACTTTGAGGATATGCTACAGAGGTGAAGGCTTGCTGAATGCCGTACCCCTCGCACCATTCCTTGAGCTGCTGACCCGAGAACTGTCTCCCATTATCGGAGATGAGCTGCCGCGGGATGCCAAATCGACAAATGATATGCTGTCATATAAATTTCTTGGCCATTTCCTCGGTTATTTTAGCTAGTGGCTCGGTTTCAACCCACTTGGAAAAATAGTCCACTACTACCAGCAAGAACTTTCGCTGTCCGGTCGCTATTGGAAATGATCCCACAATGTCCATGCTCCATTGATCAAACGGGCAGGACACCGTGGAAGTTTTTAATTCTTCCGCGGGCCGATGTGAGAAACTGCGGTATCGTTGGCAGGATAAGCATGTGACGACTGTCCGAGCGACGTCCTCCTGTAAAGTCGGCCAAAAATAGCCGGCCAAAAGAATCTTCCTCACCAACGAGCGGCCGCCCGGATGCCCGCCACATGAGCCTTGGTGTACTTCTTGCAAAATGTAGTCCACATCCTCCGGGCCGACGCATTTAAGCAGAGGCCTGGAGAACGCCTTTTTGTAGAGCTGGTCGCCAATGAGGACGAACCGACCAGCTCTTCTTCTAAGCAGATGTGCCTCCGACTGATCGGGCGGTGTTGTTCCGGATTTCAGACACTCGGTTATAACCGTTGGCCAATCATTTGGGAATGTGAGTCCCTCCATCCGATCAACGTGGGTGACCAGGGACACTTGCTCGACTGGCTGCTCAATGACAATTGGTGATATTGAACTGGCCAACTTAGCCAGTTCATCTGCAGCCTGATTGGCTGTGCAAGGGATCTTCTGTACCACCACCTCTCGGAAACCGACCCTAAGTTTGGCGAAGGCTTCCGCATAAAGCTTTAGCCTAGCGTTTTCTTATCTCAAATGCTCTCGAAAGTTGCTGAGCGGCCAACTGTGAGTCTGAATGAATTAAAACATTGCTAGCTCCCACATGCCGAGCAGCCTGCAGACCTGCTATAAGCGCCTCATATTCCGCTTCATTGTTGGTTACTTTGTAGTCTAGCCGTACGGATAGGTGCATCCGTTCTCCGTGGGGGGGAGACCAGCAGTACGCCTACTCCACTTCCCTGTCGAGTGGACGATCCATCTACATACACCTTCCAGGTGGCTTTGGGCTCGGGATTTTGCACCTCAGTGATGAAGTCTGCCAACGACTGTGCCTTGATTGCCGTATGGGGCTGATATTGTATGTCAAACTCGCTAAGCTCTGTAGTCCATTTGATCAGCCGCCCGGACACCTCAAGGTTCAGCAGAACTCGGCTTAAGGGGCTATTCGTCATGACGATGATCGTATGCCCCAGGAAATAGGGCCGGAGCCTTCGAGCAGCTAGAACAAGTGCGAAGGCAAGCTTCTCAAGACCAGTGTAGCGGGACTCAACATCCTTTAGAATGTGACTACGGAAATACACCGGCTGTTCTTCACCGTTCTGCCGGACTAGCGCTGAACCGATTGCGTGCTCGGTTGAAGACAAATAAATGCGGAGCAGCTCATCGACAGATGGCTTAGCTAATACAGGTAATGAGTTTAGGTAGGTCTTCAATTCTTCGAACGCTCGGTCGCACTCCTCGTCCCATTGGAATTTGGTTGCCTGGCGAAGGATCTTGAAGAAGGGCAAGCTCCGATCGGCCGTCCGGGAGATGAACCGGGATAGCGCTGTTATGCGGCCCGTGAGGCGCTGGACTTTCTTCAAGTTTCTGGGCGACAACATATCCTGTAGCGCTTTGACCTTGCTAGGGTTGGCCTCAATGCCGCGCTCGGTGACTATGTAGCCTAGGAAACGACCACTTTTTGCTCCGAACATGCACTTCTGCGGGTTCAACTTGATCCCGTATGCCCGTAATGTCTGGAAAGTTTCCTCTATATTTGCACAGAGGTCGGCCGCTCGGAATGATTTAATGAGTATATCATCAACATATACCTCGAGGTTTCGCCCGATCTACTTCCGGAACACCCTGTTCATGAGTCGGTGGTACGTAGCCCCTACGTTCTTCAGTCCAAACGGCATGACGTTGTAGCAATAAGTGTCGTCCGCCGTGATGAAACTGACCTTCTCTTGATCCTCCCGGGCGAGTGGCACCTGGTGATAACCCTGATATGCATCCAGCATGCATATCGGTTCGCACCCGGTGGCCGAATCCACCATTTGGTCAATCCGGGGCAGTGGGTAAAAATCCTTCGGACACGCCCTGTTCAGGTCGCGGAAGTCGATGCAGACTCTCCATTTGTTGCCGGGCTTGGAGACTAGCACCACATTTGCGAGCCAGCTTGGGAACTGCACCTCGCGTATATGGTTGGCTTCCAAAAGCTTCTCGACTTCCACCCGTATGATGACGTTCTGCTCGGCACTATAGTCCTGCTTCATCTGCTTGACGGGCCGAGCGTCCGGGCGGACGTGTAGCTCGTGCTGTGCAACGCTCGGCGAGATTACTGGCAGCTCGTGCGTCGACCACGCGAAGACATCGTGGTTTTGTTGGAGACACCTTGTCAGCTCCTCCTTCTGGCTTGCCTCCAGGTCGGAGGCTATGAACGTTGTGGCCTCCGCTCGAGCCGGGTTAATCTATACTTCCTCCTTTTTTTCATAAATAAAAACAAGTGACTTCTCGGTTATAGTATTTACCTTGATGCGGGGGGGCTTCCGAGCGGATCTCGCCTCTGCTCTCACCATCTCCACATAGTAACGCCGCGTTGCCAACTGATCGCCTTTAACTTCTCCCACTCGGTCTTCCACGGGGAATTTGATCTTCTGGTTGAAAGTTGAGACGACCGCCCGAAACTCGTTGAGAGCTGGTCGGCCCAGAATGACGTTGTACGCTGATGGAGCGTCCACAACGATGAAGTTGGCAGTCCGCGTTCTTCTAAATGACTCTTCCCCAAGCGAAATGGCTAACTTAATCTGACCGACTGGTTGAACCTCGTTACTCGTGAATCCGAACAAGGCTGTGGTCATCGGTAATAGCTCCGCCCTGTCGATCTAGAGTTGGTCGAACGCTTTCTTGAAGACGATGTTGACCGAACTCCCTGTGTCAATAAAGATGCGATGAATAGTGTAGTTTGCTATTATCGGTCGGATGATGAGGGCGTCGTCGTGTGGCACTTTGACTCCCTCGAGGTCGCCAGGACCAAAGCTGATCGCCGGCCCGCTCGCCTTCTCTTGGCTGCATCCTACAACATGTATTTCCAGTCGTCGGGCATACGACTTGCGGGCTCAGTTGGAGTCGCCACTGATTGGCCCACCTGCGATGATGTTGATTTCCCCCCGAGCGGAATTACTTCTATTTTCTTCCTCCCGAGCAGATGGTCTGGCCTGCTCGTGGGAGACTCGAGGGTTGGCCCTTGGCTGGTGCTGTTGCTGCTGATGGTGGTGCCGCTCGGGTGAACGCCTAACTATTCGCCGTTCGGTGTGCTGATGATGAGCTTGCCTGTCTAGTGAAGGTGACCATCGGCGATAGATCCTCAGCTCAGGGTGGCTGACCGAGGGGAGACTCCGGCAGTCCCGAGTGTTATGGGTGGCTGATTGATGGATTTTACAAAACATGGACGTCCATACCTTGCGTTTTTGTCAAGGCCGCTCGGCCGCAACATGCTGCACGGCTGGCGCCCTGAAATCTTGGGGTGGGCTTATCCCCTCGGCACGCGGTCCTTTCGGCGGTTGCTGGTTGCTGTGTGCTCTCCGTTCGGTTTGGGCTGGCGGTTCGCCCGGTGCTTCCTTCTTTCGGGCCGCCTGCGCTTCCTCCACATTAATATACTCACTTGCCTTTTTCAGCATGTGGTGGTAGTCGCGAGGCGGCTTCCGGATAAGCGAGCGGAAAAAGTCCTCATCGACTAAGCCTTGTGTAAAAGCATGCATCATTGTCTCAAACGAGACCGTGGGGATGTCCATAGCTGCTTGGTTGAAGCGCTGGATGTAGGCTCGGAGAGTTTCTTTTGGCCCTTGCTTTATGGAAAAGAGGCTGACGCTGGCCTTCTGATAGCGTCGGCTGCTGGCAAAGTGATGGAGAAATGCCGTTCGGAAATCCCTGAAGCTTTTAATTGATCCGTCCGGCAACCTCCGGAACCAACGTTGAGCCGAACCGGGCAATGTAGTAAGGAAAACTCTGCATTTGACTCCGTCGGTGTATTGATGAAGAGTGGCAGCATTATCGAACTTACCGAGATGGTCGTCCGGATCGGTTACACCACTATACTCCCCGATCGATATTGGAGCGTAATGCTTTGGGAGAGGGTCTTGCAAGATCGCCTCAGAGAACTGGCGATTGACCCGCTCGGGGGATGATTCCGCGTACGGCGCTTTCCCTTTCTGGCGTCCCGTACGAGTGCTTCATCGGACAATCCCTGGTTGGCTAGGGCCAGTTCCGACGGAGTCTAGAACAGTGCCCGATGGAATGGAATAGGGGCGGCCAGCGCGTCTCCTGGTGTGCCAGTCTGCCCCTTGTTCTGAGCCCACGTAGAATATTGTTCCGGTCGATCCTCCATTGCCGCTAGGCCTCCAGAAACCGAGGCGGCCTGCTGCGCTATCCTTTCGGATTGAGCCTTCTGCTGTTGCTCAACCATCTTTGCGGCTCGCGCTTGGATGAGTGCCTCGAGCTCCTCGGGAGAGAGCGTTACCATGAGTTGGCGTCCAACTTCTTCCATCTTCTCGGCTCGGATTCAGGTGCGTTCCCACAGACGGCGCCAATTTGATCTTGTCCGCGCACTGAGTCGATGGAAACTGGGGACGTGGCGCTCTCTGCTGCTCCCCGGTGATCTTCGCAGCTACGTAAGCCTCCGATAAACCTGCAACAAAGTCGGGCCGGGAAGGGGTTCCCGGCGACAACCCTCAAATTTGATCCTGTCCGCGCACTGAGTCGATGGAAACTGGGGGCGTTGCGCTCTCGATCTGCTGCTCCCCGGTGATCTTCGCAATGACGTAAGCCTCCGATGAACCTGCAATAAAGTCGGGACGGGAAGGGGTTCCCGGCGACGACCCTCCAACGCTTAAGTCAGGCGATGGCAAGAAGAAGACACAGAGGTGGAATAGACATTGTGGCTACAGTAGATAAGGAGAAAAATCATACCTCCGTCGAAGTCCGGAGGTCTTTATATAGACCCCGGAGAGGCGCGTGCACGCTTCCTAAGGCGTGCACGTTCCTCGAAGCATACCTTGGAATGGTTGTGTCAGAAAAACATGTCTGATGCCATACCGCAATTGTCCGAACATATCTTTGTCACGGCAGCGGAAACTCCCTCCGTACGATCCTTGGTACGGCCCGGCCGCCGACCATGCTGCTTGTCGGCGACAAACGTCTCGAAAATGATATCACTTGCTGCCCCTTTTGTCCTCTTCTAAGCCCCTTGTCTTTAATCGGGTCGGTCGAGCTGATCGCTCGGCCTCCAGGGCGCCCGGGCATACACGCACCTTGGACCGGGTGAGACGGCCGATCGGTCACATACTCGGGTGGGGCACCGACTAGTTGTTCTGTCGTTCGGCCGAGCAGCTTAGCTACTCGGCATAGCGGTTCCTCTATAAAGGAGCTTGTGAGTGTCGGAAGCTCAACCCGAGGTCGAGCTGTCTTCAAACCGGCCCGGGATCTACCCAGGCCGGTCGGCCAAGAGATTCCTCCCTGCTCGACCGGACCTTTGACTCTCCCGTGTTATTGACCCCTTCCTCTGTGGGCCCTCGATCCTTACCACCGGATCAGAAATATATATATATATATGGATTAATTTTAAAAATGACCTAATTTAAATAAAAAGTTTAAAAATAAAAATTCACTAACCATCAAGTAAATCCGGGTTGCAGCCGGACTTTCTAAAATCTAGGCAAATGCCTTTGCTAGAAATTAACCCGAAATGTTTTATCTTGCCAGGCTGTTCCGCGGATAGGAAATTTAGATTATGAATTTGCAATTCCACCGTAAAAACAATCACTATATTAAGTTTTATACTTATTCTCAACATTTCATCGCAATTAGATGTCAAATTTATGTCGACAAATTTCAATTCAAGGAGATAGATTTGGACAGATCATAAATCAAATTTCTAACGAAGAAAATAAGTCCGTTCGACTAATAAATACTATTCATTTAATAGAAAATGAATAGATTTATTTGAGATTTTTTTTTTACAAATTAAAATATTTTATTAACCATCAAGGGCGATGATGTTTATGTAGATTATGATTTTTAGTGTAATTATTGTGGCATAGATCTATTCAGTAGTCATAAATTAATAGCACAATTTAATGTTTAGATCTACACAATTTAATGTTTTTTTAGTAATTAATTTTTTTTAAGTCAAACATGTCTAAACCACCCTCCTAATATTGAAGATGGGACTACCTTTCTCAGTTCACCTACTAATAGCGTATCGATAGCTGACCTCCACGATCTTTCTATCACAGTAGAATTGTCCGTACTCCAATTAGATAATCAAACTATGTGCAGTCCTCACAACCTTTTCTTCAGTTGAACATCAGGTCTCAGTATTGAATCCAACTAACAATTTATTATCCACCTAGCATTTTTATTATTGCACCATGCCCGAGGGAGCTTTTTTAAGTAACTAAGAAAATATAAGTAGGAAATAATAATAATAATAATAATAAATACATAATTTATTTACATGGAATAATTTCATCTAGATTTTGATGATATACAAATCATACACTGTATTTTATTTTTTTTTAGAACTACTAACACATGATTAGTATGTAATTTATAATTAGAGTTTTTTTTAGTTTTACAAATAGATCATGGAATATAATGTGTTATTACCCATTAGATTATATGTCATGCTTTAGATATCCAACTTTTAAACAGATTAATTAAAATAAACGGTTCAATTCTATCAAAAATTTTCATTGATTATTAAAATAAATTCAAAAGTCCTAGAAGCTTAGCAATCCAACAATCCAAATTTATCATCCTAACGGAAAAAAAAAATCTTACAATACATCATAGCTGATAATCAAATCTTAAATTTATCATTCTAATAGAAAAAATATCTTATAATATATAACTGAGCGTAGCCCGGGACTATGTGTTACTTTATGATACATTGAATTGATGGTTGATAAATAATGAATTTACGTTATTAACATGGCTAAATAATTTCTATCCATAGTGTCCATAGAGGAGGGGATATTTTATGATTAAGAATAATAATATCATTAAATGCATTTATATATTAATAGTTGATATTATAATTTTATATTATTCTAAATGGATTTTAGAGGTCATTTTTAATGACTTTGATCCCAACACCTTGTCAAAAAAAAAAAAAAAAAAAGGAAAAAATCTAGGGTCATTTTTAATGGCTATTGTGATATTTTATTTTATTTTATTTTTTAAAATTGATATTATGAGATATTGTTAAGAACCCTAGAGATAAAAGAAGAATCTAGTTTAGTCTTCTTTTTGTCCTTTCTTTATTTTGTTCACTTTCTTCATATTTTCTTCACAAGTACATCATCACACTTACTACTTGTTCAAATAATATCTCGATAATATTTTTCTATACTTATTAATTACCTAACCTAATACTATTAATTTATTTGTTATTGATCAGATGACATATCACACATAATCAGCTTAATATGTAAAGTTGACTTCATTAAGCAATTATCTACTGCACTTCATTTCAAGCTTTTTTTTTTATTTGTTAAATATTAATATTGACTCCCTACAAGCTTTCATCCATCCGTGGCACAACCTTCTAGCTTAAGGTTGTAAAGGAATGGAATCGAGCTAAATTTAATAATATTAAATTTATTTGATAAGATAATCGAGTTAAATTAGGCCGAGTTTAAAATGAAACTTTCAATTAAAACTTATTTGATTATTTAAAAAATTTATAATTTTAAATTTATTTGATTAGTTATTAAGTTTTAAATTTTATTAATGAACATGGTTAACAAACTTTTGTCCATAAATACTATTCACAAATTTTATTCGTGAATATTATTCGCGAACAATTCATAATTCTTGTTCATGATCATTAATGAGCTAAACATCATTATATATATTAAACAACATAAACAAATTTTTATCAAATCAAACACTAAATTTGCTTATAAAGGTTTGGTTAATTGATGGCCCTATCTACTAGCCTAAGTTGCCGAAGCAATTGTTCCCTAAGCAAATTACTTCCGGCAAAAACTAAGCATTGAAGAGGGCCAAGCCATACCATTGGAGCAGTTCACTGAATGACAACAAATGCTGCCTGCTCAGTGCAGCTTCATCTCTGCTGTTAAAGGTCTTAAATGACATGAGGAAGTGATGTGGCTGGTGTGCAACCTAACCAGCAGTGGAATGTGCACAAGCTCATGATCAGAACAAAACCTAACAGTCTGGAGATTAGATTAACAATAGATGACACTACTTCCTGCCAAAAGCACCAAACAGAGCATGTGCCTGCAATTTTTTGTTTATGCCTTTGCCACTTCCATACCAGTAAGCATATGAACTGGAATCGAGTGAGTGATTTGTGTGGTTGGTAGAGTGAAAGGAATTGCCAGTTTTTGATAATCTTCAAAGATGATAAACATTGGAATTACTCGATTAGAACTGCAAAGTTTGGATTTTGAGTAGATTTGTGATTCAGATTGTTGGTCGATCGAGAAGATGCAGTAGCGGGATCGGAATTGTAGATCTTGGGAGAAGAGAGTTTGGTGCACAGGAACATGAACAAACAGAAAGTGGGCAGATCATTTAGGGGAGAAGAAGGAGGCACTGAAACCTTTTTTGAGGCCGTCGACGGCCGGGCTGAGGCCGAGGCAGCTGAACAGGCCCTGGCGGCGGTAGGGAAGCGGCGTTTTCTTCTTCAGCTCCTCCGACGCCGCTCGGTGCGCCGAGTAGTACGCCTCGTGCGGGGACGGTGCGTTTCCGGCAGGGCCGCGGGGGAGAGCGGAGTACCGGCGGAGAGGGTCCCTGCTGCCCCTCCCCGTCGCGCGGCCCTCCGACGCGCTGCGGAAGAGGAACAGATCCTTGAGCTTCCACTTCTTGCTCCCGCCTCCGCCGCCCTTCAGCAGGGCGGAGGAGGGATCTGGGGATTTGGGGGAGAAGACTTCGCCTCTCCTCGTCGGGGAGAGCGATCGCGATCCTCGATGCCCCCTAGCAAGCGGCGCATCGCCGCTCCCGCCGCCGCCAGGGGCGGAATACTTGCCCCTCCCTCGATCTCTTCTCGATGCTTCGATCATGATCGAAGCACCAGGCGAACTGAGGTTTGGTCTCGATGCGCAATACCGCGGATTGGGGATCAGGGGGCGGATCATCCCCTCCTCGAAAAGCTCGTCGGCGGTGGCGAAGGGCTGCATCGGCCACTCCCCCTCCGATTGGGTGTAGAAGGCGAAGTCAGTATCACCTTCTTCCGGTTTAGGGCTCGTCGGCGCGTCAGTCGCCTCCCAACCGTAGAGGCCGGCGGCGTGGGCGGGGCTGGTGGGTGCGCTGGTGTAGAAGTAGCGGAAGTGGGGGAGGAGGTCCCGGAAGGATGCGCCGGCAGGAGAGGAGGGGACGGCCGGCCCCAGGGGCGAGGTCATCGCCATGGCCACCACCTCCTCCATCGCTAGCGCCATGAAATGGAAAGGTGGGAGTTTTCTTATAAGTTGGGAGTTGGGAGTTAGAAGAAGAAACGGGATTTACTTAATTACTTATTTAAATAATTAATTACCCAAAAAATATGCGGCGATGACGAAAGCCCTACGTGTACATAAAAGGGTAAAAATTTCCATGTTACCCCCTGGAATCTTACTTATTGTCAAATAAACCCTTAAGCATATGCTGGCATTTGAAGAGTCTGAGAACCTACAGGCATTTTGTGAGATTCATTTTTCATCTTTGTTGCTCGAGGGATAAGAGAGAATGTTAAAAAGATATCCTCATCTCCTCTAAAGTTGAACTCCACTTGCATCGACTTTACGCGTTAAGCCTTGCCATCCTAAACATTCAAAAGTTTCTCGATCGATAATCCACCAAAAGGAAAAACTCCTTGAAAAGAGGTTAAACATTTCAACCTCTTCTTACTTTAGTAACCAATTATCATTCCATTGATATTTACAATTCGCTACCTCATCATTTTATAAATTCAAAAATTATGTTATTAGTTTGGAGATAAAAAGACAAAAATCTAATTGCAGAAATCTAAGAGGCATGCTGAAAAGAGTCAACTATTGATTAATCTGATAATTTTAATCCGCAAAAAGAATTATATTTCTTTTCATAATTCAAAATTTGTTAGTGAACAGGGAACACAACACCTATCACAAATTTAAAATAAATTGAAAGGTGAAACATCAAAAAGTCAATTAATTTGAAAACGAAATTAAAAAAATATATATATATATTTTGGAAAATTGGTGGTGAGTGAAGCATTAACCATCCCAATTTGAGATTAATTAGCACATGGGAAGTTAATTAACATAAAGATAAATATGTGTCTATCAAAATTTGCTCAAATTTTTTTTATATACAATAAAAGAAGACCGGGAACTTTGCACTATTTGGATATAAATAATATACTAGAAAATAGTTGGGTAATTGTTTACTGGTGGAGTGAGATAGAAAAAATTAAAATGAGATGCCCTTTGATTATTAAAAAATTAGCCCTCTTATAACTTTTGTATTGAATATTGATACCAATGTATTATTAAATAATATGCCCCAACTTTATCATTATCCAAATGCAACATTTCAAAATGGCTCCACAATCACATCAATCAGAGCCAAAATAGTATGAGCATATTAGTTAAATCCTTCAAGAGATTTTTTTTTTTTTGAAAAGTAGACAAAAACATGGACAACCAAATGCAAACTCTTCTGAAGGAATCATAATCTACCAAAAAGAGTTCAGGCAGCAAAAGATAGAACCACATCCACTCACCTGCTTCCTGCTCATCCACGGAAAAGCTGATGGTGATGTATGGAACCTGGTCCAAGAGAAACCTGACAAAATCAGAATTTGGGAGATTCAGCATATTTATCTTTTTGATATAGATTCAAACAAGAGTGAACATCAATGTTTCAGACTTTCTGTAGGTTAGGAAACATCATCATTTTAATTTAGATGTATAGTATAGGCAGGCAGCTGGGGCCTGGTGCTTGTGGTGCCACACCACATCAATGTCAGCAGGAATGGTTCTTGAACCTTTCTCAATCTTGAGAGGCACACTTGATCAACCTCCACTGCTATTTGATCATCAGTCGACACCAAAATTGACTCTCTTTTTTTTTCGTTTTCTCAAGAACAGTAGGCATAGTCAGAATGTTAGCTTGAGAAGTAACCTCCAAACCTGGTTCAACGTTTGAAGCCCTTCCTCTTCATCAGCTTGTGGAGGAACTCCTGCAGTCCCCAGCAAAATTCTCTGGCCAGACCTTACATAGATAGTGTTCAGATAAATCTCGCTTGCTTGTGGAATTTCGGGAAGAAAATTTTTTCCTTTCATCCCTGGTGTTCTGAAAGGTACAGAAAGGATAACCAGATTAATGTATATGGTCTCTGCTATGGTGGTGTATCCGCAAGACTACTGAAATTATAACTCTCACTAGCAAATGCTGTTTGATGAAATAGAACACTCACCTATCATTGATTACTGTGCAACTCGACTAGAACTCGTCTCCTCCAGGAAGAGAGAGTTTTCGTTCCATGCTGCTGTTTGCTGCAAAAGTAAAACAAAAATATAAACATTAGTAACATGTTCCGTCTCAAGTATTTCTATCCAAAAACAGGAGTTTATCCAGATCAACTTCCAAACTGTTCCAGATCCAAAATGTACTCTTGTAGAGTTCGGCGGGTTTACTCTAACTAGCTCCACAATTTAGGAATAATTGGCATCAGTCATCATTGTGTCAAAAATACCCGAGGCAACTGATGACTGACGAGTACATCAGTTCTATTGCACACGAGAAAATTTGGAGAAGTTTGAAAACCATAAACTCCACTCCAGGGAATAGATTCTGCAAGAAACAGTAGTACTAGCAGAAACATAATATTGAATGATGCAAATTAGTTGTACCAACATTAAAGATCAATTAGTGTGGCTAAACAATAGTGTTATAGAACAAGTATTTGACAAAAATAACTAATTTGAAATGTACACAGCACAAACCCAAAGTTTGACTATGTGCAAAATAACAAAATGAACCAATCAACTCATTTCTTATACAATGAGATCGATCAAATGCATTGAAAATACAATACATACTGAGCAATAATTTTTTTTTAAAAAAAAAGAACAATAACTAACTGATATAAATACTTAGGCTATGCAATTTGTCACTTTGGTATCAAATATATAAGTTATAAGTCCATAGGGGAGAAAAGGAAAAGACAAGTACATTGAAAGAAATTGTCAAAAAGTCAAGATAACTCTTTCAAACAAGGATACAAGAGGGCAACCTAGTAGAACTTCAATTATTTGGTAATGAGCATTATAGACAAGGTAGTTAGAGCCAATATGATAAATAGAATCAAAAAGTTAATTCTAAGAAATAAAATTATCGTACAATAAATTAAATAAAGGAAAAATTAGATAAGAAATGAAATAGAATCATCCCAGAGGCAAGAAAACTCCTTGTAAGGTAAGATTTCAACCTAGAAGTATAACCAAGATACAACTTGTGTTAACCTCCCTGCCAAAAATGAAGTGGGAGGTACAGAGGGAGATTGGGTCGCAATTTCCAGATACACTTGAGCAGAAAAAAAATATATATAAAATAATAAACCCATTCACATGGTGAGTTGATCTCTTTAAATAGATGGTCTTCTGATAAAATTTTAACATTAATTTAATGAATATAAATAAATAAATAAATAAATAATGTGATTTTTAAAGTAGAAAAATATAAAAAAGAATAAGTTGCTAGGTAAGAATGATGTAAGATTGATGGGGTGCTTTCAAAAGTTACTTTTGACTTATCCGTATATATTCTATCAATTAGCAAGTAGTCAATTAGCCTAATTATAATTTCCTAAGATAGATTATTTCCTAAGATATATTTCTAGTTTATATATAAATATGTCTCACTTTTTAATAAACTATACATATTCTTTTTATCTTAAATAACATGGTATCAGAGCTACTTCAAAATCTCTTCTTCCTCTCACATATGTGCAACGGCGTTGCTTCTAGCAGCAAAAGTCACTACACGCCACCGACCCAACCTTCTTCGGATTCGTCCTTGACACCCTCGATCGTGACAAGGCCCGCAACAATGATCTAACCCTAGACGCCTTCCTTGCCCTCTTCGCCGATCTCAGCCTCTCCACCACCCCCTCTAGCCCTTTTTTCTCTTCCTTATCTGTCGCCCTACTTTCCTCGACGTGAGCAACACCTACGTGTGACTACAGGTCGCGTTGTCCTATGCGTCGAGCATCCGCCGTCATATTGGTTTCTTAGACGTCATGCACTCTCCCTGGATGTCGTGCGTTCTCCTTGGACGTAGTTTCTTTGCCCCACTCGTGATTTTTTTTCCTATTACTGAAGCCTCTGCATGCCAGCAGCCGACGCTGATATTGGTTCGGTCTTCCTTCTCGCGCGCGTGGATTTGTTTGTACTTGGATTTTTCTCTTATTTGATTTCATTTGGGAAAAGGTCTTATGGCTAAAAATAAGTCTTCAATTGTGACGGATATAGTGCCTATGATGTCTAAAATCACGGACTATATGCTAAATGGTTGAACTATTTGGATTGGAGTAAGACGGTTCGTCTTTATCTACGAAGTATTGATAAAGATAATCATTTAACTGATGACCCTCAAGATAATTTGAAGAAGACATGGCTTAAAAAGGATGCTTGCTTATTCCTTCGATTCAGAATTATATTGATAGTGAGGTAATTGGTTTGATGTGAATTTGCTAAAGAACTGATGGATTGTTTAGAATTTTTATACTCTGGAAAAGGGAATCTCTCCTGCACTTATGAGGTTTGCAAAGCATTTTAACGTGTGAAAAAATCAATTATTTTATGGCATTCAAGAAGACATATGAGGAGTTTAATATCTTGTTGCCCTTTAGCCCTAATGTGAAGCTTCAACAATATCAACAAGAGCCGATGGCTATCATACGCTTCCTCGCTTGTCTATCTCTTGACTTTAAGTCTGCTAAGTCACAAGTTCTCTAAGGTTATGAGATCTCCTCTATACAAAATTTATTTAGTCGTGTTCTCCATACAAAAAGTACTACATTCGTTCAGCTTAATGGTGTTTTGGTAAGTCGCAATACTAATTATGTGCTTAGAAGATCAACTAGTCACAATGGAAACAAAGGATGTGGCTCAGGATTTTGAAACTTAAACGCTGAATTCAGGTGGTATTATGTACAACTACTGAGTTAGGTCATATCAAGTTTGCGTGTAGAAAGCTTCGGTACAAAAATCAACAAAAACACTTGGCCCATATTGTGTCCACTAATAATGTCTGATAAATCGATCCTTATATCTGGAGATGAATTTGTCAAGTTTTCAAAATATTAAGAATCACTCAGGTCTTCATGTCCCTATATAACTGTTATTGTTGATTCAGGTAAACAAAACACGTCTTCTGTTGGAACCCCGTGGTAGTTTTGATATGATCAACCAAGTTAAAGTTAGGTCCTATTGTATTTGAACCTTGTGTCTAAGTGTGCAGGAGCTTAGGAACACAAGAAATCGAGCAGAAGATGCAACTAGCGAGAAAGATGGCACGGGAAGGGAGCCAACGGACTTGGTGCACCCGAGGGACGAGGTGCTGCGGAAGAGTACACTGGTGGACGAGAAGGACGTGCGCGACGTTCCGAGGGACGAGAAGTCAAAGCGAAAGTCCGCTCGAGGAGAAGGCCGGAAAATAAGTTCGGGTGAGCCCTATCTTGGTTGACCAAAATCACCCAAGCGGAAGAGCAAGAGGAAGAGAGTGAACCTCGATAGCTGCTAAAGCCTTCTGGAAGGCGCCTTCAAGTACAGGCACTTGAAGGCGCCTTTAAGCCTTCATGGAAGGCGCCTTCAAGCCTTCATGGATGACGCCTTCGACAGGCAGAATTTAGCCGTTGCTAAAGGATAAAGTTGGCGCCTCGCTAGAGGCGCCTTCCTTTTACAGGGACTATAAAAAGACCCTGGACCTAAGAAATAGACATCAACTCTTGTAATCATTTCCTAGCAACTGTCTGAACTTTTCAACGAGTGTAAGAGACTTCTCCGCCTTCAACGAAGGAGATTCTTATTGCGCTTTCACTTGCTTTGAATTAACAACCATCTAGGTTGTAACCAAGTAAATCTTGTGCCTCTTCGTTCTAGTCGTTATTTTAATTTATCGTTATTGTTGCTTTTAATTAGAGTTGAAAGAACGAGAGAGTTATTATTTTCTTTTTCAGACAACTCACTTCCACAAGCCGGCCGCCAAGGGTCCTAACAAGTGGTATCAGAGCCCAACCGCCTTAGAAGGACTAACCGCCGACTGAAACAATGAAACGATGGCTGGACCGACAATCTACCAGCTAAAATTCAAGGGAGAATTTGCGTCTTGAAAGAAACGCATTGAGGTATTTTTAAAACCGATTTTGATTTATTGTTAATATTAAAATATGGATTTGTAGCACCGAAAGACAAAGAGGAGTATTAATGAACCAAAAAAAAGCAAACAGATTTCGTGGCAAATGGACGAGCCGAATTCCATCTACCTCCACAAGAAGTCAACAGAATCGGCGTCTACAAATCAGCAAAGGAACTTTGGGAAAAGTTCCTGGAACTACACGAAGGTACGTCCGAAGCTAAACTCGCAAAGAGGGATCTACTCCGGAACCAAATCAGCAATCTCAGAATGAAAGAAGGCGAATCAGTTGCTCAACTACACGAAAGAATCAAGGAGCTAATCACCAGCCTAACAAACCTCGGAGAAACGGTAACCAATCAGGACACGCTATGGTATGCTTTAAATGTGTTCTCGAGAACACCGGAATGGACATCTATAGTAGACTCCTACTATATCTCCAAAGATCTCGAGGTGAGTACTTTACAAAAACTTTTCTCTACTTTCGAATAATACGAATCTCGATGCACGAATCTCGGTGTGCAGAACAAAGAAAAGGACCGAGTTAGAACATTGTCCTAAAGGCAAGAACGGACGATCTAGACTCCGAAGAGTCAAGTAATAGAGACGAAGCGGCTCTAATGGTAAGAAAATTTAGTAAATTCATTAAATCTAATAAATTTAATAAGTCAAAGGCAAAGAAATACTTTCGGAGGCAAAGAAACACTTTCGGAGTAAAAGAAACGTCCGATGTTACAACTGCCAAGGGGAATGGCACATCAAAGATGAATGCCCTAAACTAAAGAAGAAGGAGAAAGACAAGAGCATCAGACCAAAGCACAAGAACTTGAAGGCCATATGGGATCATCATCCTCTGGAAGCCAATTATTGAATTTAATGTTTAATTGACTAACTGTTAAATGATTTCCTGTCATAGTCATTTAACAAATTTTAAAATTTTTTAAGGATTAGTCGCATTTTTAGAATTGACAAAATGTTTTCTTTAAAACTCTTTCTTGTCAAATACAAAGTATGACTTTATGGAATGTTTTTAAGTACCCCTAAAATTAATTTTCTAACTTACTTATATTATTTTTTTATTTTTTGATGTGATCAAAGGGAGAGGAATAGATACAAGAGATTTTTTTTTTAATTTTGCAAATTTTGAATTTTGCAAATTTTGAATTTTGCAACATTATACTTAATGTTCCTAAAATGTTATTATTGCAATTTCTTTATAATACTTTTATTGCATTATTTTTACCCTAACTTGAACTTGGGTTGATGCACATCAAAAAGGGAGATTATTGGAACTCTGTGTTAGTTTTGATGTAATGAACCAAGTTAAATTAGGTCTTGTTGTGTTTGAACCTTGTGTCTAAGTGTGCAGGAGCTTAGGAACACAAGAAGTCGAGCGGAAGACGCAGCTAACGAGAAGGATGGCACGGGAAGGGAGCCAACGAGGTCGGTGCATCCGAGGGGCGAGGTGCTGCCAAAGAGTACACCGGTGGACGAGAATGACATGCGCAACGTTCCGAGTGACGAGAAGTCGGAGCGGAAGCCTGCTCGACGAGAAGGCTGAAAAATGAGTTTGGGTGAACCATATTTCGATTGGCCAAAATCACCCAAGCGGAAGAGTCAAAGGAAGAGAGTGAAGCTTGGTAGCTGCACTTGAAAGCGCCTTCAAGCCTTCATGGAAGACGCCTTCAATGTACATGGAAGGGACCTTCGATAGGCAGAATTTAGTCGTTGCCAAAGGATAAAGTTTTATCCTTTGGCGCCTCGCTGGAGGCACCTTCCAGCCACGGATAAGATTTTCCGAGGCTATAAAAAGACCTCTGGACTTAGGAAATATACATCAACTCTTGTAATCATTTCCTAACAACTGTTTGAGCTTTTCAACGAGTGTAAAAGACCTCTCCGCCTTCAACGAAGGAGATTCATATTACGCTTTCACTTGCCTTAAATTAACAACCATTTAGGTTGTAACCAAGTAAACCTTGTGCCTCTTCTTTTTAGTCGTTATTTAAATTTATCATTATTATTGCTTTTAATTAGAGTTGAAGAAGCAGAGAGATATTATTTTCTTTTTCAGGCAACTCACTCCCACAAGCCGGCCACCAAGGGTCCTAATATCTTCTTTACTCATCCTCCAAATGGGTGATTAATTCCGGTGCTACAGATGTAATTCTAATCTTTTTTCTACTTTTCAATCCAAAGCTAACACTCCTATCGTTACTTTAACTGATGGGTCTCCGTCTTGTGTTTATGGATCTAGCACTATCAATCTTACCCCTTTGCTTCCTCTGTTATCCGTCTTACATTTACCTAATTTATCTTTTAATTTGCTCCCTATTAGTCAACTAACTCATAATCTTAACGGTTGCATTTCATTTTTGTATCGTTGCTTATTTCAGGATCTTTTGCCGAAGATTATTGGAAGAAGATTATTGATAAAGGACATGAGTCTAGAGGTCTCTACATTCTTGACACACCGCTCCAAAATTCTTTTGCTTGCGCTTGTGTGTTACTTCTCCTTTCAAGGCTCATTATAGGTTGGAGCATTCATCTCTCCCTTTGCTCAAAAAGCTTTGTCCACAATATGGTAAGTCTTCATTAGATTTTGAGTCGTGTCAGTTTGCAAAACATTACTGTCTTAGTTCAAGTCCTAAAGTAAATAAACGTACTACTATTCATTTTGAATTAGTTCATATTTGGGATCCTTGTCCTATTTTGTCTGAACTTGGTTTTAGATTTTTTTTTTTTATTATTCTTATGTAACTTGGTTATATTTAATGAAAAGTCGTTCTGAATTTTTTTTCTCTGTTTTATGCATTTTGTGTTAAGCTTAAAACTCAGTTCAATATGTCAATCCATACTTTGCGAAGTGATAATGTCAAGTAATATACGTCCGGTGTATTCCAATCTTATATGGGTCATAATGTCATGCTTCATGAAACCTCTTGTGTTGATATCTATCCCAAAATGGTGTGGTCGAACGTAAAAACAAACATCTTCTTAAAATTGCACAAGTTCTTTTATTTCAAATGAATGTTCCTAAACCTTTCTGGACTAATGCAGTTTGTACAAAATGTTTTCTCATTAATCGCATGCCATCCTTTGTTCTTCATGATGAAGTCCCGTACAAAATCCTTTTTCCCAATGAGTCGTTATTTCCTGTTAACCCTAGGATATTTGGTAGCACTTGTTTTATTCGGGATGTTCATTCACATGTCACTATATTAGATCTCAAATCTTTGAAGGGTATATTTTTTGGTCATTCTCGTCTTCATAAAGGTTACAAGTATTATTCAAGTCTACTTCAAGGTCGTCACTCCTCGTGGTTGGATATCAGCAACTCCAGGCTTCAGGGTGTTCACTGCTCATGGCTAGATGTTCTGGCATGTGAGACTGCTAGTTGTGTGGATGGTATTTGTCATGCGATGTTGGACAGTATTTTGTGAGATTGGTACCTGCTAGGGTACTATATGATTTCATACCTTAGATAGCTACTCGTATATGATATTTCATCATAAGTGAATAGTTATCTTCGGACACATGTTATGTTGTACCATGTTACCTTTCATAAAAAAAAATCTACTCCAGGTGTCAACCTCTTGATTCATGTCCTGCACCTGCTACTTCATCATCAGATCCAATCCCAAGCGATGATCTTCCTATTGCGTTACGGAAAGGTAAACACAATGTACTTATCCTACTTCTTCTTTTGTTTTTTATAATAGCTTATTGTCTTCCTTTTATTCTTTTATTACTTCACTTGACTCTATCTCTATTCCTAAAATTGTCCGTGAGATCATATCTCATCTCGGTTTGAAAGATACAATGATAGAGGAGATGAATGCTTTAGATGACAATGACACTTGGTCGAACTACTTTCAAGGAAATTGGCTATTGGATGCAAATGGATATTCACAGTTAAAGTCAATCCAGTAAAAGTCCATCTTGTTGCTAATGTGAATTATTCAAAATTGACATTTGTTCGCTTGTTTATTTCAATAACCGCTACTTATCATTAGTCTTTCCATCAACTTGATATCAAAAATGTTTTTCTTCATAGTGATCTTTAGGAGGAGGTGTATATAGAGCAACCTCTTGATTTTGTTGCTCCAAGCAAGTCAAGGCGAGTTTGTCATCTTTAAAAATCTTTGTATGGTTTGAAACCGAGTTTTTGTGCTTGGTTTGGAAAATTTAGTCAGATTGTTGAAAATTTTGGTATGATGAAAAGCAAATTTGACCATTTTTGATCTACAACCGGTCAAGAGGAGTTGTAGGATTCTGTTAGTTGTGTATGTGGATAATATTGTTATCACTAGATGTGATACTATGGGAATCTCATCTCTTAAACCTTTCATTCATACTCAGTTTCACACAATAGACTTATGGTGCTAAAGTATTTCATGGGTGTTGAAGTTACGAGGAATAAAAAAAGGTATATTTCTATCTCAGAAAAAATATATCCTCGACCTATTAACTTAGATAGGAAAATTGGGGCCAAAGCCTTCAAAACATGCACCTCATAGGATATGGGAAAATATTTGAACATCCTGAGAGATATCAAAGGTTGGCTGGGAAATTGAATTACCTTACCATGACTCGTCCAGATATTGCATATTCGGTTAATGTTGTTTATGTCATCTCCAATAATTCATCATTGGACAACGTTAGAGCAAATTTTATGTTACTTGAGAGGAGCACCCGGATGGGATATATGCAAATCATGGGCACACTCATATTGAATATTTTTCAGATGCAGATTGGGCAGGTTCCAAAATGGATAGATCTATTTCAGATTATTGTATCTTTATCGGAGGAAATTTAGACTCATGGAAGAGTAAGAAACAAAACATTGTCACGATCTAGTGCAAGTCAGAATATAGGGCTATGGCACAGTATATGTGTGAGATAATGTGGATATATCAGCTCTTAACTTAAGTGGGATTTAAAATTTCAGTACCAGCAAAACTATGATGTGATAACCAAGCTACTCTTCATATTGTATCGAATCCTGTGTTTCATGAGCGAACTAAGTACATTGAAATTGATTGTCATTTTGTTCGTGAGAAAATTCTAAGCTTGATCTCTACAACATATGTGAAGACGAGAGAACTAGGGGACATCTTCATAAAAACTTTAAATGGGGTTCAGGTTGATTATCTTTGTAACAAATTGGACATGATTAATATCTATGCTCCAACTTGGGGGGAGTATCATATATATATATATATATATATATATATATATATATATATATATAGTGGTGATACCCTACATAGGGTTGTAAACGAGCTGAGTTTTGAGGTGTTTAAACTTGCTTGATAAGGCAACCGATCCGAGCCGAGCTTAAAATGAACCAAACTTTTGAAATAATTATTCAAGCTTGACTTGGTTTATTTTTTATGAACCAAACGAGAGCTCAAGCTTATTTGTTTAATTAATCTTGTGTATATTGAACGAACATAAATAAGCTCTTATCAAGTCGAACATCAAGTCTGTTTACGAATGCTTAGTTCATTTATAGCCCTAACCCTGCATACCCCGTTCATGGGCGACTCTCAGGCGCCCCGAGTAAATTTCGACCACTCGGGGCGTCCGGGCGAGTCTAGGAGCCCGAACTCAGTGAGAGTCGCCCAATAGTGGCCCACGAACGGGTGTGCAGGGTATCACCACACTATATATATATATATATATCAATTAGCAAGTTGTCAATTAACCTAATTATAATTTCCTAAGAGAGATTTTTTCCTAATATAAATTCCTAGTTTGTATATAAATATACCTCACTGTTCAATAAAGTATACATATTCTTTTTATCTAAAATAAGAGTTTGATATATGCTTATTAGTACAAAAGGTCTTATTAGGAGGAATAAAATGAATCAAATATTAAACTACGGAATTTCTGAACCCAACTCCCATTAGAGTACATTATAAAGCAATTTGTATTAAGCAGAATTATAAAAACATGCTAAGAGAAATACTTACTGTGTGTGCAAGCAATTCATATTACGCAAAATATACAAATGTACAAATGCTCATTTTTATTAAAAAAAACACAAATTTATCTAATGTTATTTATACAATAACCTTAGACAAATAAAAATTAATAAAGTCAACTAAACAATAACAAAATACCATGCAAAATAAGCATATATATATTATAAGATAATAATAATAAAGTATATGCAGGAAACAAAAAACACATGTAATTGTTTCAATCTCATAACAAAGCCCCCACAATTTCATTTATAAATACGAGTTATACCTCTCACATTTCAAAACAATTAGATTATTATTCTAATAATGTCAGTCGGGTAATTAAGAAAGTAAGCAATCACAGATTGATAACATATCAAAATTACAGAAATGTCCTAACTTTATCCCATTAACAAGCAGACTCAATCTCATAACAAAGCCCCCACAATTTCATTTATAAATATGAGTTATACCTCTCACATTTCAAAACAATTAGATTATTATTCTAATAATGTCAGTCAAATTGGGGGTAATTAAGAAAGTAAGCAATCACAGATTGATAACATATCAAAATTACAGTAATGTCCTAACTTTATCCCATTAACAAGCTGACTGCCTAGTTGACTATTTATTTACTCAATATTCTCCTTAAAACAATTTTAATAAACACAAATAACTCTGAAACAATTTCTGGTATATATCTAAATAGTAGATAAATGAATATTATAACAGACCAAATTATAGGTTCTTACAATTATATCATTGTAGTCATGTAATGTGAATATGCATGATTCCATGTTCTCAAATTACATGCAAAAGATCTTCTCGTATTCTCATGGACACAATCATTTTAATGTGATATTAAAGATATAGGATGCACATATATGACATTTATATTGAATAGGAATCATGCAACATGGGATTAATTGCTGGGAAGAGAACATGAAAATTTGTACCTGATTAATATTTGCAGCTATAATCTTTTCATCCTAAAATTTTATCATAAACTTTTGATTATGCTAGAGGCAGTACTGCTTTTCAGTATGCTATGTAGTAAGCTGTCAACCTACCTTGGTTTAGCATAGACAACAGAAGTGCATTTTGCTAGGCATAGTCTATGCTTGGCAAAGTTAGTATGACAATCTAATATTTAGGTGAGAATTAGATGTAGGGAAAAGTTTCTAATTCATTGGAACGTGATAGGTTACATTATCAGAGGGCAAACTTTGCCCAGGAGAAACAGACCATGCTGATGACATCATCACTAGGGACTGAGGATCACTTGCGAAGAAACTTTGTGAGTCATCTTCCGAAGCATCAGCATTGATAGCTA
Source organism: Zingiber officinale (assembly GCF_018446385.1). Lineage (NCBI taxonomy): Eukaryota > Viridiplantae > Streptophyta > Magnoliopsida > Zingiberales > Zingiberaceae > Zingiber > Zingiber officinale. The sequence continues at coordinate 69,502,085 of NC_055989.1, forward strand.
ACTCCTTTCGCCTAACCAAGAAATTATCTGATAAATGATTTCCCCATATGTCATAAGTATGTTCTTTTTTGATCCCATGACTTTCCTCCTCTTTCATGCATTTATCCTTGCTATTCTGTCCTGGAGCACGAGCAGGAGGTGCAATTGGTGAACATGGGGCTAAAACACTTGAAGAACCAATATGGTGACGAGTGAAACCATATTCTGGAAAATTCACATTAGGTGCAGCTGGGTGTCTAGGCGATTTCGGATTTGCAGGAGACTGCCTTTGAGTAGGCACTACACCGACCATTTTGCATTGCTTATCAGATTCCAATACTCTCCCCGGTATAGTAATTTCTGAATCATGCATCTTATAGTGCCTTTGTTCCAAAGATAAACCAGTATATGGAAGATCACTTCGTGGAGAAACAGACCATGCTTTCTTTGGAGTAGAAGCATTCGAGGATACAGGTGACGATGACGTGGAGTTCCCACTCTGACTGCTAGAAACTTCAAGTTGCGCTGCTAATCCAGCTCCAGTAGCTCTTCTCTTTCTTCTTCTTCCTTTCTCCCTAATAACTTTAATAGTCAGACTACCGCGTTGTGGAGTTTCTATCATACTGAATTGATCAAGACTTTTGACATGGTTAGTTGGACACGAGATTGGGACTTCTTTTTGATAATTAAAATCTTGCTTCCCTTGTATCATTCTGGGGTGGTTAAGCGTAACATTTTCACAAACACGATATCTGTCCACAAATTTAACCTTAGAGTTCTCACCTTCGCTAGATGACCTGCATTACCAAATGTGAAAACAAAAGCTATAAATCAAGTACTAATCAGGATCATTCTATTATAACAAAAAAGAAATGAAATGACTAAAGAAACCAACCTGGAGAGTTTTGCATTATGATGACTGCAATTTTTTCCAGCCTTACTCACTGTTCGATCAGAATTCTCATAACAATCTTCAGTAGCCACGAAAAAGGAGTGTGGTTTTTTACTTGCCAACAATATCACAAGGGCAGAAACAGAAGCAAATATAAAAAGAGAGAGTTTCCATTGCAGTGGTTGGATAAGTGTTTGCCTACACTGGCTGAACATATCAAATGGAAGGCTTGCTTTCATAGGTATTACAAAGATGCCAGTACTTAATGCTAGCTCAAGATCCCTCTGAACAACATGCGTAGAGAAATCAGCATTGTATGAAATTACAAGCCTTACTGATTCCCCTGGTTCCAGAGTAAAATGTTCACATTCATGAATGGTAAACCCATCCAAACTACATTCAGTTCCTGAGATACTAAGTTTCTTCACCTGAAGAAGAAGATCACCAATATTTTTGACATATATCTCCTTGGAAATTCGATAGCTGCATAAGGAACTGGTGTTTTTGAGGCTTGTTATAAAATTTGCAGATGACATGTTTAGTGGTAAATGATTGTCAAATTCAAGCTTCCAGACAGGTTCACCATCCTCCAGAAGGGTGAGAGAATATGACCCTCCGAATGCTTGAATAGGAAACCATTCCACACCAGAAAGATTATTCCGTATCAAACCTGAGCTTCGCCACATACATCGATTTGCAGGTCGAAAGATAATTGGCCCAAACATCACAGTTTGAGAAGGATGAAGCAAGGCCTCTGTCACTGCTGAATCTGATAGGGAGAATCCAATTCTTGACTTTGGAAAGTTGATCTCGGTAAACCTACTAGAGAAGGTATACTCATATGGTTCATCAGTTTTGCAATGATCAATCACCTCTGCTGAGTTCAGTATAAGCTGCATTACAACAGGCTGTTGGCTAGGATTGTGTACAGAGATCCACTTAAAGAAATGTGTTCCAACTAGGACCACAGGAAAGAACATTTTGCATTCTTCAAGGACAGAAGTGTCAGTTCCAGCACCATGAGATATCCAATTGCTAAGTATTAGCTCATCCACTTCAAATGTTTTCAATAACTTTGACTGCACGTAGAAAACACAACATAATTGAAATGCAAGAAAATACAAGAAAAACAAAGAGGAAAATACAAGAAGATTGCATAGCTAAATATGCCGCCAATTTACTGGATCTTAAAGTAACTTCAGTGTTTGAGTTTAAATTTCCATTGTTCCAAAGTCTAACATAGACATTGAGTAAAGAACTGGATCCATCAAATAGCACAGACCCTCCTCTGCAATGCAATAGCCTATATGATGGAAATTTGATCAGATTTTCATTACCACCACTTATAGTTATATGGGCTTCAGAATATGAATACAAATACATAATTATTACTAGTAATGTGGTTCATAATTCTGCAAACTATAATTAAAAAATTTTAGTGCAACAAAGGTAAGGCATCATTGCTATGATGGATTTTAACAGTGCAATGAAGCAGCACTGTAACTATGATGAAATTTTAAGAGGGTGGTAGTTCAAATGTATAGATCTTATACAGAATAGAAATTCTACTTTAATGGTAAAATAATGGATATGTAATGGTTTTCCACAGGAACTAAGGGATTGTTCCAACTACGGTGTGATCAATATGAATGTCCTCCAACCAACAAATATGAATGTCCATTATCCAGAGCATCTAAGTGTTAATTCAAAGGAATCTTTTTGCTAGAACAGACAATCACGTCATTTATCAGAAAGTACCGAGTATCAAAACTGAAACAGAGAGTAGGATACCATAGAAATAAGGGGTATCAAATGTGACAAGGTTAATGAATCAAGGTTTGTATCATGAATCATTTAGTGATTTCGGGAATCATGAATTGTAAGATTCATGTTAATCATTAAAAAAAATATGTAAAAAAATCAACCTACTAAAATTTGTAGAAATATCATATTTAACACCGTAATATGATTAACAAATTAATAAAACACAATAGCATATTGCCAAAAATAGAAAAAAAATGTGTTATAAAAAATGAAATATGAAAATGAAGTATGTGGAAGTAAACATAATTATTCGTGAAAATGAGTCAAATCTAACAGCAATACAACAACAACCAAGTCTTATCACACTAGGTGAGGCCGGCTGTATGGATCATTTTACGCCATTGAGCTCTATCTCCTACTATATCATCATTTATACTTAAATAAATTTTATCTTATCTTATTGTTACTAACCAAGTCTTTTTTTTTATCTTCCTTTTCCTCGTTTGATATGTGTGTGTGTCATATTTCACATCGTCTAACTGGAGCATTTATTGGTCATTACATGCCCGTACCATCTTAAGCATGTCTCTTGGAGTTTTCCCTCAAGAGATGCAACTCCGATTGTCTCTTTAATGCTCTCATTTCTTATTATGTCCATCCTCGTATGTCCACACATCCACCTTAACATCCTCATCTCTATAACTCTCATCTTTTGCTCATGTTCTTGAGTCATAGCCCAACATTCAGCTCTATATAACATAACAGGTTTATCTGCAGTTTTATAGAACTTTCCTTTAAGTTTAAGAGATACTTTACGCTTTCTTCCATTTTAACCATCCTGCTTATATTCTATGTAAAACATTTCTTTCAATCCCTCCATCATTTTGCTAAAATGATCCTAAATATTTAAAGCTCTCGGTTCCCAATAACTCGTCATCTCCTATCTTAACAATTATCTCATTACGTCTAATATTGCTAAACTTAAATTCCATATATTCTGTTTTTATTCTACTAAACATAAAACATTTTCCTTCTAGTATTTCCTGCTAAAATTCTAGTTTAGCATTTACTCATTCACGTGTTTCATCTATCCAAACAATATCATTTGCAAACAATATGCACCAAGATACTATGTCTTAAATGTGTGCAGTAAGTTCGTGCATAATTAATATAAAAAGATAGGGACTTAGAGTTGATCCTTGACGTAATCCTATATTTATTAAAAATACTTCAGTTACTCCATCTGAAATCTTTACTCTTACATCCTCGTACATATCTTTAATTAGTTCAATATATGTTACGCTAACACCTCTCTTTTCTATAATTCTCCATATAATTTCTTTTAGGACTCTATCATAAGTTTTTTCTAAGTCAAGGAATATCATGTGCAGATCTTATTTTTGCTCCCGATATTTTTCAATTAATTATTTAAGAAGATGTATAGATTCTATTGTCGACCTTCAAGGCATGAACGCAAATTGATTTTCGGTCACCGTGGTCTCCTTCCTTAATCTTTTTTCTATTACTTTTTTCCAAAGTTTCATGGTATGACTTATTAATCTAATACCCCTATAGTTTGTACAATTTTGTACGTCTCCCTTGTTCTTATATAAGAGAACTAGAGTACTAATCCTCCATTGATCAAACATTTTTTTCATTTTCAATATCATGTTAAATAATTTTATAAGTCATTCAATACATTGTTTCCCTAGCCACTTCCATACCTCTATCAGAATATCATCTGGTCTAACGGTTTTTCCATTGTGAATCCCATATTCCCATTTAAAGTTTGTTTTACATCTGAAGTTTGAATTCTACGATAAAAATTTTAATTTCTATGCTCATTTGATTTACTTAAATTACCTAAGTTAAGTTGATCACCTAAACCTCCATTAAAAAGATGAAAATACTTCTTCCACCGTTCTTTTATTTCTTCATCGTTTACTAGTACCCTATTACATTCATCTTTAATAAATTTTATTTGGATAAGATTCCTTTCTCTCACTCTAGTTATTCTATAAATGTCTCTTTCCCCTTCTTTTGTATCCAATTTTTTATATAACCGTTCAAAAGTTTCATTCTTTGCTTCATTCACTACTTTGTTAACTTTTTTCTTTGCTATTGTATATTTTTTTAAGTTTTCCTTGTTCTTATAAATATATAATTCCTTATAAGCTATTCATTTTTTCCTTCACTTTCTCTTGTACTTTCTCATTCCACCATCAAGATTCTTTACTTAATGGTGCATGTCCTTTTGACTCACCGAGTACACTCGCAGCTACTATTTTTAACTTTAATACCATCTTATCTCATGTCGTATTAGAGTCACAGTATATTTCACCTAATGCTTGTACTCCTACTTTCTCCTTAAATATATTTTGCTTCCCATGCTTCAACTTCCACTACTTAATTCTAGGAGTCATATATATTTTCTTTCTATTGATACTATATTTGAGGCATATATCCAACACTACTAACCTATGTTGGGTAGTTGAGTTTTCTCCATGAATGACTTTGCAATCTTTACAAATCTTTCTATCCTTCTTCCTAATTATAAAAAATCCTAACTATAAGAAAGTCAATTGTGATTTATTATTCTCACTTTTGAACGTGACTAAGTGTTCTTCTCTTTTCTTAAAAAACGTATTAGCTAATATAAAATCATATGCTATCGCAAAATCTAATATAATTTTTCCATCCTCGTTTCTCGTTCCAAACCCATCACTCATATGTACCCTCTCATATTCCTCATTTTTCAACATGCCCATTTAGATCACCTCCTATGAAAATCATCTCATTTGGCGAAATGTTTTGTAATATTTCATCTAAGTTGTTTCAAAACCTTGATTTGGTAGCTTCATCTAATCCTACTTGCAATGCATATGCGCTAATTATGTTAATAGTTTCTTTCGCCACTATTATTTTAAAGGCTATAATTTTATTTCCTTTTCTAACTACTCCTACAACTTCATCCTTTAATGAACTATCTACAACAATACCCACTCTATTTTTTACTTTACTATTTCCTATGTACCATAACTTAAAACTCGAGTTCTCTATCAACTTTGCCTTCTTGCCAACCCATTTTGTCTCTTGTACACACAAAATGTTAATTTTTCTCCTAAGTCTAATAGCAATATTTATCTAAATATAATAATAGCCTAAAGCCTGCCTAGATAGTAATGGAATTTGAATGTTAGAATCTGGATTTTATTGTAGTAATCTAGATGCTGAAAGCTGGGATTTTCTGGTGTTTTGGTTATGTTGAGGACTTAAGGGAGAAGCTGGATATAGGAATGAGGATGTGCACTGAGTTGATAATCCACCAAAGGTGTCTGGTTGAATGCATAGGTCCCTAGAGTGAGGAAGTGCAGTAGGGCTGCTGAAGATGTGCGAAGAAGATGATCGACTGCTGAGGAATGCCTGATGGTAGATGAAGAAGTTGGTGAAGTAGTAGTCTCCGACGAAGTAGGCTAGAGTCAATGGTGTCCAATGGTTGACCTTCAGATATGTAGGTTGAAGTTGTGACGACAACACTCAGCCACATGAAGCTTGCCTAAGGGAGACATCTATTAAGGAAGAAGATATCGCCGATGAGCCATTGCCAACAAATTGTGAGAATGTGAAGTCTGCAGGCGAGAGGACGCTCCATCAAATACAAAACATGGATGAACTTTTAACCCTAAATCACTGTGTTATTTTATAATAACTCGTCAGATCAACATTATATTCCAAATTGTAAATCACCTGTTCTAAACTATATCAGTTCAATTTGAACTGAATCAGACAGATGTTTTGATGCAATGGAAGGTGATACATAAAGAAAAAGTTAATAGAGAAAGTAGAGAGACACGCACATTGTATTGTTGAGAGAAAGAGAATTATAGCATCAATCAGAGAGATGAAGTTTGAACAGGCAAAAATCAAGTGTCACATTACACTGTTGCCAAATTCAACCATCTTTTTCTTTCACTGGTGGCAATGCTTCAAAGAAGAGAAAGCAAAAAAAACAAAAACATTGTGTCCTAAATTTTTGGAATTGACCACATGGATCATCCTCCACTGTTGAACTCTATGTAAAACTATACAATCGGTAGTAGTTTCAAGGTCACCTGGATTTATTTTTAGTTATAGTTATGTTACATTGGTTGCCTTAGAACATTCTAGATGACAACTAGCATTACACAAAATATGGTAAGAATTTCTTCAGAAATTATTGACTGGTCCATATATGAATGAGATAAAGTCTATTTAATTCAAGTATCAAACAAAGCTATCTGATTCTTATTAATTCAGCAGTCAATGCATATGACACAAACTAATGAAACCTAAAAAATGCCAAATAATTGCCAATAAAACTGTCAAACAAGCCTTGATATGACAAGAATAATAAGGAAATCATAAGCTCGCATTGATTGGGATTAAATTGTACAATTCTGGCACAATCAAATTAAAAAACTTTAAAAAAGTAATCTTTGTAAATATTATAAGAAACACAATGCATTGGCCTACATTATTGTCCTTTAAAAGGGAACTATTTCCAGATAGTGTAGAAAGATAGAAGGTATTGTTAATATAGGAAGTGGTGTGACACATATAAAACCAAACTACCTCAGCAGGAGCTGATGCATTAGCAATGCCTTTTAAGGATCCTGTCCTTGAGTTTGTATGTTTTTCCTCCTCACTCTGTGATGACCAACTAATATATGATGCTTTTGATGCAACAATACCAGAGCCTTGTTCACTAAAAGAACTGGCATATATCAAGTCAAGGCATGAAATTTCCATTACAGAACTGTCAGAATTATTCGTCGCTATTGAAAGTTTACAATCACTGGGAATCTCAGGCTCAATCTCCATGGACAAAAAGGTTCTTGAGTAACTAACCGAACCTATTTTCGCAACAGCCCCAGGAAAAAGTAAAAAACCTTCCTTGTATCTGACTGTGAACAGATCTAAACCATCTGTAAGCTCAATACTAACCAATCTAAGTAGATCTGCTCCATGGTTTGTTAACGAAATTATAACAACTGCCTCCATCACATCGAGGGGCTCAAAAGCCTCAATATCTAAGGTAATTAAACCACTTCCATCACTATAATTCGTCTTACCGTGGATTTCTAGCTCAAGGGGGAGAACAACTGTGGCAGTTTTATCTAGTCTGGAATTGCGCAGCTTTAAACAGGTACCTCCAAGAACCTTTCCTTCATTATAAGGCCACAATTGCATTAGTAGAACTGACTCAGCCTTGTTAGGAGCTACTTCCCATTGCTTGTTCGGCCTAATGTCTAACCATCTCATTTCTGATGTATTACTTTCCAGTCTGAACCATTCTTTGTCAGCTAAAAGGTAATCAAGCCCACTTGACAGTTGCTGGGATTCATCCATACGACAAATAAAATGTAGAGATTGATTTGTCTGACTAGGCAAGGACAACCATGTGCTCACTTCTTCAACATAAAGCACATCGTTAAAAGGATTGTGCAAAGAAAAGTCCCAAACCAACTTTCTATTATTAGGAGCACTAATGCCCACTAAAGGCTCTATTTTGTATGGGGATTCAACAGCTATCCCTCTAGCTTTGATTATGAAACCCCCAGAACTTGTCTGCAAAACTAAATGTGCTGAGGATGAACCCAACCATTTCGGTAGGAACACAAAAGCAATAGAGGTAGACCCACCAGGTGCCACTATCAGCTCTTGAAAACCATGAGAAAAATACTGAGGGTTACTACTATAGCTTTCAAATACATGTAAAACTCTATTTTTATGAGGATTCTTCACAGTCAAGGAAACAATTGAAGGTGTATACAAAGCTCTCTCTCCCCAATCCAAAGAATGAGGAATTATCTCCACATCCATAGAAGAGCCATCATGAAGGCCTGAATCAACATGTTTAGAATGGTCATGAAGCTCACTGGTATTCCCACTTGAAGTGCTCATCCAAACATCAGCAAGAAGAGGCGCCATACATGACGTGGAGTCTACCATGTCGCTACTCTTTCCTCCGGCACTTAGCCAATCATCAACCCCGCTCATGGAATCCACCAAAGAACAGGAAACGACTCTTCCGTTAGATGATCTGAATGCCGCCAGGCCACCAGGCCGCCACTTCGAGATCGTGGCGCCAACCTGAGCTCCATAATCAGGGTCCTGGCAGCTATCATCCTCTGGAGGCCCTAAACCGACTAGGGTCGCAGGAAATCCGAAAGAAGCAGCCCCCACGCAAGCACCCCGCACCGAATCATCCGCGCAGGAGTTGTAAGCGCCCACACATGATGTCACGAGCACAATCAAAACGCCAAACACCAGCGACAACCATCGAAGAACTGGAAAAGGCCTGCTTCGCGGCCTCAAAGATCCCCTAAAAACAAAGCCAAGATGAATCGAACATCAGCAAAAGCGACGAGCACGCTCTAATCCATTAAACAGCTAATTCCGAACAAGAAAAACAACGCATGGAGAAGGAAGAAAATAACATTTTGAGGGTAGTTTTAGCATTTGGAAACCCAAGGAACCACTCTCCCGACCAAAAGTTCGCTTACTTTACCAAACAAACCTATTTTTCAATTTGAGATGGGAAGAAAACATTAAACCTAAGGGATTGGCCGCACATGGTGAGAAGACGAAACGGAGGCGAACTAGAAGAGCTTACCGGAAGAGGGAGCGGATGTGAACAGCGCAGGAAAGCATCATGCAGCAAAGAGAAACATGCGTCGCCGTCCGGTCGGTCTGGATCGCCGGCGATGGATGGAGAGAGGGAGAAAGAGAGAGAGAGAGAGAGAGAGAGAGAGAGAGAGGGCGAGGAAGACGAGAAGGTGGCGAAGGAGGGAGACTTCAGTGGTGGTGGCGAAGCGAATAAGAATCCACCAATTAACGAGTATTATTGATATTGGAACTCGAATTGACTACTATGCCCTCACCAGACTCGCGCGTGAATATCACGTGGGAGCAATTATGAACATAGATTTATTTCATAAAAGAAAAGGGGATTAATTAATTAGATGGTTCCAATTTTCAACGAAGCAAATAAAAAAAACAAATTAATACTTTTTTTTTGTTTTTCGCAAATTTATTTGTGAGGTCATGCGAGTAATTAACTATAATTAAATTAATATTTTTTTAAATGGGAAATTATATTAAAATAAGAGAACAAAGTCAAATGAATGATATTTTTTTAATAATATGTAGACGTCATATATGGGATAAATCTAGAATATAATTTTTATATTCAAAAATAGATTTTTTAAAATCTTTATTTTTATTGGAATTCAAAATTTGATCTTGTGTTTTACTAAAAATACTTACTTTAATATTAATAAAAATTATTTTAATATGATCAAAATTACTCTATTATTAATTAAAAATATTATATTAATGATAGTTAAAACTATCATAATATCGTTAAAAAATACTTTACACTAATGAAAACTCCTTCCATATTGATTAAGATTATTTTACTTTATATTATTATTATTTTATTAAAACTACTTCCTAACCAAGAGAAGAAATGTACCTAACAAATAATAATTTATAAAGAAAATTAGGATAAGTTATTTTTTAAAAAACAAATTAAGGTATCTTTTTTACTAATAATAGTATTTAATTAGGAGAAAGGAAAATACAGGTAGCTAAGTTTTATGCTTTCCCTTGCCAAAATGTAATTAAAATAGGTTATTAATCATCATTAAGTTAATATTAATTCATTTCCATTAGAAACACACGGATTGGTTATTATTAAGCTATTTAATGTGCTTTATTTGGACGCATTAACTAAAAAAACTTTGTTTTTTTTACTAATTAAACCAATAAATAAACGACACGTGCCCCCAAGGAACGGCGGTTGAACGGTGTCGCTGCAACGCCCGTCAACTCCACGTCTCTGGCGGCAGATTGAATGTCCCAATAGCGACACGTGACAGGGTAATGCGCGAATCGGAGGACGAAACGTGTGACCAGGTGAGGATCCGGTAAAAGGGACGCCAATCGTACTGTTCATTAAAACGACTTTAATGACTTCATTACCAATAATTTCAAACGATTATTGATATTTTTTTTCTTTCTTCGTTTTTATTTTTTGTTATTTTAAAAACTATAAAAGAAAAGAAAATAATAATAATAAATTTATTTAAGTTTAGTTTATTCAAACACATAACTAGGGTTGTAGTTATGTTGAAGTTTATTTATTTATTTATTTATTTTATCGAATTTATTTAAAATTAATTATTAAAAATCTTATCAAACTTCATTGTCTTATTAGTTATTAAGCTTAACTAACATTATTATTGTAAAATACTTAAATGTTTTTTTAATTTATGAAACTTAATTTATTCAAGATTGAATGATCAAGCTTGTTTAGTTTATATATATTTTTAATATTGAATGGATATAAATACAGTTTATTGAATCAAATACTAAGTTTATTCATAAACATCATTTTATTTACAATCGTCTTAAAATAATTAATTTATGATATTTTTTATAAATTAATAACATAACTTATTTTTATAAAATAATAAATTTTGTAATGATCTTAATAAAAAATTCTAATTGATTTCTTAAAAAAATGTATCCTTTTTAAATAATATTAAATTATGAAAATAACTGAATAATTTAAATCTAATTAATTTTTTTACTATCTTATTATTATTTACTTACGAACAGAGAATAATTTAGTCCAATTGAACAATTATTAATTTATCTTTTTTTACCATTATCCTTTTTATATTGATTTATTTATTTCATTTGGATTAATTGCATTAATTCAAGGATCCAGATCCTCTAGTCCATAATTTATAATCTTTTCTATAATATATATGCTCAATCGTGATTAAAATTTAATCAAAATTAATTATAATTTATCTAAATTTATTTTCCATCTAGATTATAATTTTATATCGAGTCAAACGGTCAAAGCTACTAACGATAATTAAATTATATAGTGTGAAGTAGAGGTGATTTCTTCACCGCCGGTGATCATCTAATTCGATCCAAAATTATAATTTAAATAACAAAATTAGCACACAAAAAATATCACAATTAATTTTAATCAGATTTTAATCAGGATATGAAGGACTAAGAGAGATCAGGGATGGCAGACAATCTGACCTCTAATCCGAGAGGTTTGAAACTGAAGATTAGATTTATAATTTCATCCCTATTATTAAGAAAAATGAGTTTAAAATATATTATTCCATTGAAGTCTCTATCCAATAAAGCCCCTGTATGTATGTCCCTTTCACAAACACTTTTTTTTTAAAATGGTACACTTATCGAAGACGCAACTTCTCTTTAAAAAAAAATAAAGTGGAAAAACAGATTTGGCCAACAAAACATTTGCCAATTAAAAGAACAGGGACAACAATTTGTATTCCTCCAAGGTTGCGAATTATTATTTGTTTAGTCAAAAGGAAATGAGAAAGCTTTATTGCTCAAGAAAAAGGATCTCTAGTTGTTCTTATTTCCTAAAAAGAAACAAAAGAAGTGCTTTTTTGCAAATATACTTTATTAGTATTGACTAGAAGGGATAACCTATTTTTCTAATACTTTAAACTATGAAAAAAACCTTTTATTTTAGACAATAGATATCCTACCCTCTAAATTACACACACTTTATATTTTAAAGTACTATATCACAAACTTTTTTTTTAAATATCCATTTACCTTTGATGGTATATGATACAATAGATATCCAACCCATTCTTTCTTGAACAACCCCAATCTCCAGCTAACCAAGTCATCATACAAGGTCACTTGGCTAATCTAATTTGAGCTCAGTGTGTTATTTCTTAGAGAGTCAACTATATCATGAAAAGAAAATTTCAATGTCCTCACTCAGTGTGGTATTATGATAGAGGAGGGGCACAATTGTGAGCTCAATCACCCATGACAGTGAGATCACAGTGAGCTATTTGTTTATACAAAAGATCATATGTTGATCAAGGAATCTCACACAACTGATCTCACAATCATCTATAGAGAAGTAAATCAGTAAATCGAACATATCACTATATAGGAGAGTATTTTCCGTCAATTTTTTGAGGAATCGGCACTTATCTATTTCTACAAATTTATTAAGTAGTGACTAGTTCGACCAAACCATGGGATTATGGTGAACTCTTTGTTAAGCAAAAAGTGATTATGCTCGTCTCAATATCTTGGTCATCTTTGAATCATCACGAGGAAGATAAATTATGATACATGATTGAGAGGTATGGATGAATAGGTGCATTGTCTCGGGTATAGGGATTTACATCTGGTCAATTTCGAAATACGACTTTTCACTCATTGGATAAATTTATTATTCATTTATCGTCTCAGCTAATTTCGTGGGGTGGAAAAACAAATGTGTGCTCTTCGTTGAAACAGGAGGAAACCCAAAAAAGAGGAGTCGCTGGAAGGAAAGAGAATGTACTCCGTTCAAGTTGTCTTTTCCCTCCTGGTAAACACAGAGCATTAATAAATTCGAAACGGCAATGTTATTTGAATTTGAAAGGGCGCGATGGCGCGGCGAGAGGGATCGGATCGCGATGGTATAACCGTGAAGGGACGGCGAGGGCGCGACGCAGATGCTCTGATTGGAAGACGACGATGATGGTGCTCATCAAGTCTGAAGACTTGGTTTCCTACCTCTAGCCTTGGAGTCGCTGCGGCGGCGAGATCAGCAAGCCCCCATTCCAGGTGCCGCCGCCGCCGCCTTCGTCGCGGTCACTGGAGGTTAGATGGACATAGGAATTCTCTTCTCGTATTGCGATTTTATGCATTTCCACTTAGTTCCTGCTTAATTTCTTTGGGATTTCTCGGCCAGAAATCGGGCACATCGTCGGCGAAATCTGCGCCGTCGGAGGCGGAGTTGACGGATGCCTTCGAGGCGGCGGGGCAAGAGATGCTGCGACAACTCGACGATTCATTCCCCATCGTCCGCAAGCCTCGTACACCGAGATCGAAGGAGAGATCCGAGATCCGAGATCCAGCTCCCGGCACCGTTCGAGCCCCGCTCTCAGCCGCGTCCCACGGCGATCTTTCTGGTAGGCCTGTTCCGCGTCGGCCCATGGGCCGAGCCGACCCGGCCAGTACGCGCCTGAGGGCCAGGTCAGGCTTCAACGATACGTTTCATTTGTTTACGATCATATCAGAAAACGTTTTAAACTGAATCAGGCCGGACGGAATCACAACCGGCCCGGCTCGATTTTCACTTTTCTCACTGCCACAGCACAGATCCTGTTGTCTCCCTTTTAATTCGACAGAAAAATTAAACAAAAATTGCTTTAATTCAAAGCAATATATCGTCTGAAGCACCGATCAACACATGATTTGCGCATTAGTTTATGCTTGATAAATTCAAGAATTCTTAAATTTTTTTTTAGTATATAAGTTAATTTGTAATACAATTTGTAGCTTGAATTTGAAACACACTGACACGAATTGATTTGTGAAATAGAATGACTGAAAATTGATTTGCAAATTAATTTATAGTCAAATTTTGAGATATCTCATTTGTTTTAGATTGTTTATCATAATGCCAAGCTTGAATTTTACCAAGAAATATTAAAAGTGAAAAGTTTTAATTTAATAGAGTAAAAATAAAATATATAAAATTTAAATTTAACAATATTTGATGTAATAATATAATTATTAAAATAAAAAATAATTAGTTTAAATATTTTTTAAAAAATTATAAAAGAATTGAAAAATATGTCTTATATAGAATATAAGTAACATTATTGAAATGAAAGAAAATATCAAAATTTTATATAATAATATAAAATCTCTAAAATTTAAAAGAAATATTCATAAAATGACAGTTAAACTTGTTATGTTATTCAAAGTTGAATATTGAACCATAATTTAAATATATGAGTGAAGATAAAAGTTATAGAGATAAATATGTTAAAATGAATATGTGCAAGGGCAGAGCCTGATACAAGAGTATCATACTTTAGCTCGGGGTCCATTAGGATATAGTTATTCACTATATCAATCTTAAATTTTAAAATAAAATTTTGTTATCAGCCTAGGGGATTTGTTATTTTTTGTTAAATTTTGTTTATCCAAGGTGAAGTATAATTCCTTGCTTCGTCAATGGATGAGTGGACATGCAACAATGAGCATGATAAAAAATGAGAAGATTCGAGAGAAAGTCGGGATTACATTTATCCAGTAAAAACTTTGAGAGACATATTTATGATACTATAAGCATGTATTTAGATGATCAATAAATTCTCTAATTAGGTGATATGAAATTATGACAAATATGCATATCAAATAAGAAAAATAAAAAAAGAGTTGATTAGTAATAATAAAATAAAATTTATTTAAATATACATGATGATATAATTAGTAAGAGATATAGTATGATAACATAGAACACGTATGATCCTGCTCGTGAACGTTGATAATTGAATCATCGGGGTGTTGCCAACTTAATTGTCAATCACTGAATGACAACTAGGATGATAATGTAGTTGGGAGCCTAGACGAAGGCAAACAAGAAGAAGAGGGTTAGAATGATGATCAGGGGGTTCCCAGCACAACCACTTTGGCGCTCAAGTTAGAAGATGAAAAAGATGAATATTAGGATTTTGATGTACGTTAGTGTACCTATATACTTAAGATACCGGAAAGGGCTACCTTTTATAAGGAGACCCAAGAATTTTTCCTTATGTTCCTCTTCACATGTTGCCATTATTTAATTTTTAAATAATGCAAGACTTGTTCACGTCACAGTCTTTTTCCTGAAATAATCTGAGATTTACGCAATGATTTATCCTTTTCTTGAAATGGTCATACGTCCTACGTCGCCAAGGGGTCGGGAAGCTAAGGAGAAAGTCAAGTGTCGGGAGACTAAGGAGCCAAGAGACCCGAGAGGTAGGAAGGCGAAGGAGCCAAGAAATCTAAAGGTCGGGAGGCTAAGGAGTCGGGCATCGACTTGACTTTCCTTTATTGGAACCATCTCAGCAGGTTTTACCAATCTTCTCTTATCCACGTGGCACACACTAATTATTTCTCGAATCACAAGTCTCCTCTTCAAGTCTAATCGATGGAGGCGAGAGTTTGACTGACTAGATTATTGTGTAATCAGAATAATTCCCACTGCCTCGACTGCTTAAGACATGTGGCAGATCCATTGTATATTTCTGAAGAGATTATGCATTAAATGCCAGCACACCTTGGTTATTATGTCCTTAAATGCAACCACTCTTTTTAAGCATGCTGCCTAAGTCATCCACCTCAATTTCTAAGCCAAAAATGTATCAGTGTGACTCTGAGATCACATCACATTAATATGATGGAACCCATGGGATAGAACACTAGGCATCTTTTATCATGTAATGATACTTGAGTTTTTATTTGTCTCATGTGTCTGATCCCACGGTGAAAAATCTATCCCGCCCTTATAACAGTAGAGATCTAATGTTTCCTATTGAATGAGTCGAGCTATATTAGGTTAGATAAGAACGTTCCTGCACATACTTATTGATTCTCTAATCATCGTTTCTTAGTCTTCTTTGTCTCCTTCGTTTCCAAGTTTTCTTCTCTACCCAATAAGTTGTTTTAGTCCATCTTTACGAATTTTTCTTTCACCAGCCCCTTGGTAGCATATTTTATGGCTGGGGAATCCTCTTTTGTTCTCTATAATAAATCCATTGCTACAAGTTTCATTGATGCATCCTTGGATTGGTTAAGGATGACATATGGAATTCCAGTCAATCATCTATTAAGGCTTCCGAATGGTAATGACCGACCAAATTGTCCCCCCTCCAAGTTTTGTAACCTTCTTCCGAAGCCATATGTTGAGTGGATTACGCTTCCCTATCCTAACTTTCTTAATTGAAGTATCACAATATTTTTACATCATATTATCACAGTTTATCCCTAATTCCTTTCGTATCTTAACTGGGTTGGTAATCCTTTTCCGTTTGTATCGTATTCCATATTTTTCTCGCTTTTTTTATGTTTTTCTTTTACCCAAAGGAAATGGAGGATGAGGTATTTTTTTCCTCCCGATTTGAGAATAACCTGATCAAGAAGCTTCCTTCATAGGGATGACAATGAGACAGGGTGAGGGCTAGGGCTGTAAATGAACCAAGCGTTCATGAACAAGCTTGTTGTTCAGCTTGGTAACAGCTTGTTTATGTTCGTTCAATATATATAAGATTAATTAAACAAACAAGCTTGAACAACTCGTTAAGCTAAACAAACAAGCTTGAACACATATGTGTTCAGCTCGTTAACGTTCGTGAACAACGTTCGTGAATAATGTTTGTGAACAACGTTCATGAACAATGTTCACGAACCATATTTATTAATAAAACTCTTTTCAATATACTAAATAAATAATAAAATAAAAAAAATAAAAAAAAAATAAAAAAATTTAAATTATCAAGCTCAATAATCAATCAAACAATTAAAAGTTTTAAACAATCAAACAAGCTTGAATTGAGAGCTTGATAACATCTAAATGAACCAAGCTTGAACCAAGCTCACGCCAAGCTTGAATTGAGAGCTTGATAATATCTAAACAAACCAAACTCAAGCCAAGCTTCAAACAAGCTCAAGCTCATAAAAAATAAATCAAGCCAAACTTGAGCACTCATTTCAAAAGCTTGGTTCATTTTAAGCTCGGCTCGGCTCGGCTCGGCTACCTTATCAAACAAGCTTGAACGCCCCAAAGCTCGACTCGGCTTGGCTCGGCTCGGCTTGTTTACACCCCTAGTGAGGGCAGGCTTATCATCCCCATCATCACCCTGGAATTATATCCCCGCCTCATCCCCAGTTCCGTCTAACCGAGGAATCTCCATCCCCGACCCCAAGGGGATTAAATCCTTATCCTCACTTTAAATGTCTATTGTCCATTGACTTAGTTAGAAAAGTTTTCAATTTTCAATACATTTCATAAAAATATTAATACAAGAATCCAATGACAATAAATACTAATATTAATTAAACAATACATGTATAATAAAAAAAATGATAATCTTAGTTAGCCTCATGACTATCCCTGGGAGTGACTGGCCCGATCCCACGAAAGTTTCCCACCAGGTACCAGGATAAATCGAGAAGCGCACACAACGGCCAGTCCAGAAGCCCAACATCCTTTAGTTACACCCCCCATTTGGAAGATTTTTTTTTGCAAATACGTCGTAGTTGGGATTCGAACCGTGAGTGTCTAGGTGACAACCTGGATGTCCTGCCACGACACCATGGCCTCGGGGACAAAACTAAGATAGGGTAAACTTTTTATAGTGACTGGGCGCACCACTTCGCGGCCCCATACCCCAGAAACCCTCGAAGGGATTATTTTGGGCAGCCTCAGTACCACTCCGGTTGATAAGAGCATGCACAAGGCACCTCAGTCAACTATATCTGACGGATAAATGGTTGATAAGAGGGCTTGAATCTGGCACCTCAGTTAACAGGTAACAACGTCATATCTAGAACACTTCTAGATTAGTTATTAACAATACATGTATAATAACATTAAGAATTCATGTTTTAATAAACAGAAAATATCAAACTCTATTATTATTATTATTATTATTATTTGAGTGGATTCAGGGATGGGGATAACATCCCTACACCCACTTTCGTTCGATTGCGGGGATTTGAAAAATCTCTGAATCTAAATTCATACCTGAAAAGACTCCTTGAACTTGTCCCTATTTCGAGTTTGCCTAACAGGACTCTGAACCTATGAGAAAAATTATCATCCCTATTCCTTCATCCCACAAGGGATGGAAACTCTAATTTTTCTTCGTCAAACCCCAGACTCAATTTATTAGTTGACTCGTTGGCAATGAAAATTGTCCCCGCTTTGGCGTTGAATGACTATCACTTGGAGCGGAGCTACTACAGTGAGTCTCAAAAGCTACTGGGCCTATAGTTTAGCAGCAATGTTCTACTCGAGGAAGGACTTTTGCATATGTTCGGGCTGAGCCCAAGACTAGCTCATCTCAACACTTCATTTGGTAAGAATCCTCATCATCACAAGTTTTGATATCTAACTGAAGACATGCTATTTTTTGCAATCGACACGATGATGAGGACATCGTTGAACAAGGTGATGAAGCTTATTGTGGCAGAGCTGATGGCGCGCAAAGTAGCAATCATCGATCCACCGAGTCGACCTTCGAGGAAGGAGCACCACCGGCTCCTGCTACAACCCTAACATAGGGGGCTTCTCAATTGGTGATGAGAGCGCCAAGCCCGAAAGGAGAATTGAGAAGGTCTCCTTCCCATCAATCCGGTGCTTCGAGATTGACTTCGTCTATAGAGTTAGAAGCCCCTCTCAGAATTTCAAGGAACATGCGTCATCCGTCTGGACCCTCAACTGACTACTTGGGCCCATCTTCCTCTGCATAAGTTCCCACTAGATCCCTAGAGCTAGTCGAGTTGGAGAGCTACCTGGTTACTATCGATTTTCCCCTGATGCCTCTCTCACCATCTCCTAAGATCCAACTTCCCCCACCCCCTGTTGAATTGGGAACTTCCCTCATGGTAGCACATCTCTCGTATGCTCCCGGGGATCTGAATCCTTGGGGTCGTCGGAAGGATTCGCTGGGTGAAGAAGGCATCCCCATTACAGTAGTGCTAACCCAAGATCCAGTTCAAGAAGAGCATAGGTTGAACCTCACCCTTTATGGTCTGACAACCCTCGCATGGAAGAACGGGGAAGCAGTGACCAAGGACATGCTCATCCAAACTTTAGTAGAGGAACTTATGTAGGATGGGGTTAAGCACATGTCCCAATTGATGATATTTGACCAACGATACCCCAAGATCTAGCGGGGTCAGTGAGATTTGTAGGTTCGCATAGCTAAACTAGAGACCCAGTCAATCGTAACCCCTTTACAAGAAGTTTTGGTCACCGCTCAGTAGGAAATAATTATTGCACAATTGAAAGTTGATTATCTAAAGAGACAACTTGTAAAACCTGCTTTTGACCAGGCAATGATCACTCGATTAAGGAGGGGAATAATGGAGACGATGATGGAAAGGATTAGCCTGGCTAACAGTGTGAGTCAACTGCAGGTGGAGATAGACACTTTGGCAGCTGACTATGAAATGAAACTGAAAATTGTCATAGTCAAGGAGGCAACCATTTGTGTTGATTTGCAGGCCAACAATAGGAGTTGGGGCTTTTGAAGGTGGAACTAGGAGCCACTTGAGGAGAGGTTCAGTGGTCCAAGGCCCTGGCAGAAGCCTAGCGGTGTGATTTGGAAACTGCCTTTGTCGCAGTCGAGGATGCTCGAGCCGAGGCTCAGGAGGCTTCCTTAGCGGAAATGCAAGCCTCTATGTCGACACTAGAAGCTCAAAAAGATGAGCTAGAGAGCAAGGTGTCAGAGCTTGAGGGGCACCAGGCGGGAGAAGATGAGTGTTGGGCCATTAGGAAAAAAGAATTTTTTTAATCGAAGGAATTTTATGATATGGTCATCACCCGCTTCATCCAAATGGTGCAGCATGGGAATGATGAAACATTGAAGCAACTAATAGAGAATGAGAAGCTTCTTGCCGACTCCCCTCTCCCAATCATTGACCTTTTGAATATCAATAAGAGCATCCTTGATGAAGATATCACTGACTTTTAAGATACTTTTTTAGCGTTCATCTTTTATACAGTTTCTTGTCAATATGATAGAAGTTTGGGAGATTTATGTAGCTTTTCGCTACAATTGTAGAGACCAAAGAGGATCTTAACCTCGACTATGTCCGAGTTCGGAGGAGTTTGAGCCTTGAAAAGGACAAGGCGATACAGTATACAAAGGGGAGCCTGTTGATGTAGCTGGGAGGATTTTAACCTTGACTATATCCAAGTCCGGGGGAGTTTGGGTTCTGAAAAGGATAAGATGATACGGTACTCGCTTGACCCTTGTACAAAGGAGAGTCCACTACCATAGCTTAGAGGATCTCGACCTCGACTACGTCTAAGTCCTAAGAGTTTGGATCCTAAAAAGGATAAGCGATACGGTACTTGCTTGACTCTTGTATGAAGGGGAGTCCACTACTGCAACCTAGAGGATCGTAAGCTCGACTATGCCCAAGGTTGTGGGAGTTTGGGTTATAAAAAGGATAAGATATTATGATAATCACTTGATCCTTGTACAAAGGGGAGTCCGTTAGCGTAACTTAGAAGATCTCGACCTCGACTACGTCTAAGTCTAGGGGAGTTTGGGCTCTGAAAAGGACAATGCGATATAGTACTTTCTCGACCCTTGTATGAAGGGGAATATGCTATCATAACTTGGAGGGTTTCGACCTCAACTATGTTTAAGTCAAGAGAGTTTAGACTCTGAAAAGGACAATGCGATACAATACTCACTCGACCCTTCTATGAAAGGGAGTTTACTACCGTAATCTGGAGGATCTCGAACCCGACTATGTCTAAGTCTGGAAGAGTTTGGGCTCTTAAAACGATAAGGCGATACGATACTCACTCGATCCTTGTATGAAGGGAAGTCTGCTACGGCAGCCGGGAGAATCTCAATCTCAACTATGTCCTAGTTGGGGGAGTTTGCGATAAGATATGAGTCTAAAAGAAAAATAGTCATTTATTCGATAAGAGAAATACAAAACATAGATAAGCTCAGGAGGATTAATCTTGAAGATTATAAAACTATTCTTAAGAAAAGTAAGTTTTCATGTGGTTGACGCTCCATGGTCGATTGAAGTTTTTATCATTCGTATATCCTAGATAATAGCATCCTGAGCTTTGCTTACTAATCACCCTAAAGGATCCTCCTATTTGTGGCTCCAATTTGTTTATGCCCCCACTGACTTAACCTTCTTACAGACCAAATCTCTGACTTGGGAAGTGTGAAGAATAACTCATTTATTGTATTTGATACGCATCCACCGTTGATACACCTTGTGTCGAGCAGCCACTCATTCTTGAATCTCAATGATCAGATTGAGATCCAAGAGTCGTTGTGTAGAATTTTCCTATCCATAAGTGCTCCTTTGAGTTTGACTCTTCTCCAATTTCTATTGGGATGATTACCTCTCCTCCATAAACAAAATGAAAATGAGTCATTCATATGTTCTCTCGAGGTGTGGTTCAGTAAACGCATAGGATGCTTGACAACTCATCCATCCAACTGCCTTTGACATGCTCTAATTTGATTTTGAGTTCACAAACTATTTTTCGATTGACCACCTCAGTTTGACTATTGCTTTGTGGGTAGTCTACTAAAGTGAAGATTTGCTGGATTTTGAATCCTTCACATCATTCTTTTTAGTCGTCGACCTTGAAATTGCCTAGCATTATTATAGATGAGCTTTATGAGGGATGATGCCATATTGACAAACGATATTCTGCCATAGGAATTTTTAATCTGCATCTTTAGTTATTCAGACAAATGTTTCAGCCTCGACTCATTTAGAAAAGTAGTCAACGACAATTAGGAGAAATTTTTTCTGTTGAAGCTTAACCAAGAATGCCCCCATAATATCCATGCCCCACTGATCAAATGAGATTGATATAGTGGAGGCCATCAGGAACTTTGTCGGATGATGGGAAAGGTTTTATTGCCTTTGGCAATGAATGCAAGCTGCAACAAATCGGGCAATATCGACTAGCATTATCGATCAGAAATACCCAGTTAGTAATGTCTTCTGAGCTAGCGTCCTCCCTCCCATATGATTATCGCAAATATCTTCATGAATCTCTCTCATTACATAATCATATCATCTAGATTGAGACACTTGAGGAGGGGCATGAGAAGGATCGTCAATACAATACGTCGCCTCAATTAAAGTAACAGTTAAACGGGGAGCCTTTCTTTTGAGCAATCGAGCTTGTTCCTGGTTGGCAAGCAAAATTCCTTGCTTGAGATGATCAATGATAGGTGTTCTCCAATCATCTAGCTCATCCTAACTTGAACCTTGTTTGATCTAGGAAACCAGTAGAGATTAAGATACGCAGTTGCCCGTTATCCAAGTTGCTAGTGCACTTACTGGTTTGACCAACTCATTTGCCTTCTGATTATTTGCTCGGGATTTTTTTTTAAAAGCGGCCTCTTGAAAATCACCTTTAAACTTTTTAAATTTGTTTACATATCTCCGCAATCGATCTCTTCTGATTTCAAAACCTCTTTTTACTGAGCCACCAACTTAGAGTCTAAATATATAATTACTTGGGAAGCCCTTGACTTATTTTATTGCTTGAAGTTCGATTAGTAAGGCTTTATACTTAGCTTTGTTATTAGATGTCCAGAAGTCAAGTCGGACAAAAAGTTGGAGCACTTCTTCTATAGGAGAGATCAGTAACATTCCAACTCCACTTCCTTTCCAAGTAGAGCAGTCATCCACATAAATCTTTCAAGTCCTATATGCCTTTTGGTCAGGAACTTCTTCCAAAAAAACCCGCTAAGGCCTAAGCTTTAATGGTTGTTTACGGTTGATATTGGATATTGTATTCACTCAACTTAGTTGTCTATTTGATCAACCTCCCTAAGGCTTCAAGGCTAGCTAACGCTCGACTCAAACTACTATTAGTGAGGACTATAATCGATTGAGCGAGGAAGTATAACCTTAGTCGACGAGCGACGAGGGCTAGTCTAAGAGCCAATTTTTTCATATTAGCATATCTACTTTCGACATCCTTTAATAAATCCCAAGAAATAGATAGGCTGTTGTATACCATTTTCCTGTCGGAGTAGGACTACGACAATTGCTCTTTTAAATGCTGACAGATACACCTATAACATTTCTCCTATCACTAGTCTGGAGCAAAGGTAGTCGGGATAGATATTCTTTTAATTTGATGACAACTTCATCACATTTTATGTCCCACTTAAACTTGAAGCTTTTCTCAATATTTTCAAAAAGGGTAAACTTCGATCAGTTAAATAGGAGATGAATCAAGCAAGTGATGTATATGCCCGACCAATCATTGTGTCTTCCTGAGATTATTGGGGCGGGCGGGGGGGAGGGGGGGGGGCTATGTTCTGGAGCGTCGGGATCTTCTTACAGTTTGCCTCAATTCCTCATTCAGTTACAATGTATCCAAGAAATTTTCTAATTTTGACCCCAAATAGACACTTATTGAGATTAAGTTTAAGCATGTACTGAGCGTGCAACATGTCTCCTTAATATTTGAGATCAAAGTATTAGATCGAGCGGACTTTATTAAAATATCGTCAATATACACCTCAATGTTTCTCTCGATTTGATGCTTAAAAACCAGATCCATAAATTGTCCTTGCATTCTTTAAACTGAATTATATGACAGTATAGCAAGAGGTTCCATTAGCGGTTACGAAACTAATATTTTCTTGATCTTCAGAAGCTAAAGAAATCTGATGATATCTTTGATAAGCATCCAGTATGTATATGAGTTCACAATCAGAACTAAAGTCAATCAGTTGATCAATACAGGACAAGGGTAGCAATATTTTGGACAAGCTTTATTGATGCTACCAAAGTCGATGCAGACTCTCTATTTACCTACTGATTTGGACACCAATATAATATTAGTGAGTCAAGTAGGGAATTGAACCTCCTATATGTGCCCAACTTTCATTAACTTGGTGATCTCCATTTGAATTATTTGATCTTGCGTTGATGAGAAGTTGCGCTTCTTTTGCCGAACGGGCTGAACTTTTGGCAGTGTGTTCAACTGATGAACCATTACAATTGGTGAAATACTTGTAACATCCTTTAAGGACCAGGCGAAGATATCATAATTGCATAAGAGATTTGCAATTAGTTCTTGTTTTAGCTTTGAAGAGAGGTTGACCGCTACTCGAGTGACCCCGTTTGGACGCTATGGATGGATCTATACACTTTCATGATTCTCCTATGGTAGGGATATCAGTGTCTCTTGGACGACTTACATAACATTATCTTGAGTTTAATGAGTTTTACGCGAGTCAGTTCGAATTATATCCACGTAACATTTCATCGCCACTAACTAGTTACCTTTTATCTCCCCGATTTGGCTTCCCATCGAAAATTTGATTTTATGATAAAAAAGTGGAGACCACCGCTTAGAAGGTACTTAGTGTTGGTCTTCCTAGTATGACATTATAGGCCAAGGTAGTGCTTACTATGATAAAGGATGTTTGTCGAGTTTGCACTAGTGGTTCCTCTCCCAAGGAAAGGGAGAGGTTAATTTGACTGATGGGTTGTATTTTGTGTCCTATGAAACCATACGGGAGAGTATATATGTGTTCTTGTCCGAAAGCGGAGAAGAGGATAAGCTGAAAGCGGGGAAGATGATAAGTTGGGGATGTGGCTGAAAGTTTGACGAGGCAAAGACTCCACGTAGTCCTATAACACAAAAGCGTCAATGTCGGGTCGGAAAAGGATTCCCGGCGTTAGCCCTCCAACGCTCAAGTCAATTTTCGGTGATTTAGAGAATAGTGGAAAATTATAGCTAAAGTGTATAGAATAAGGAAGTTGTGTATACCTTCGCCTGTAGATGAGAACCCCCTTTTATAGTGCCACTGTAGTGTCTATGCACGCATCTCAAAGCATGCACATGTTGTCCTAAGTGTCCTATGAAATGATAAGTCAAAAAGTGTCTCTGACACCTTTCCTTAAGCGATCATGCATATCTCTGATGCGACAGACAAGAAGCTTTCAAAGTACAATTAACCTGCGGAATATATTTTGTTGTATCTGGCACAAACCTTCAAAAGAGTATGAGGAGATACGCGGGTGGATCCCGTTGTAGGCTGGTCGACCTCCGCTCAGTCGTGTTGAACATCACAATCTTCCTTTACTTAGCTTTTTTGTTGTCGGAGGGCTGCCTCTTATCCGGACGGACACGCTTCCTGCTCGGTAGGGACGATGACCAGGGGATGCACTGCCTGTTTGTCTATTATCCTCGACTTATCCATTTAGCCTTGCTTGTCCGCTCGACTATAACTAGCCCGCTCGACTGACTTTGACTCCTTCCTTAACTTTGACTTCCACGTCAGCTAGTCTTCCTTACTTTGGCCTAGCTTTAGTGGGGGCCCTCTTCATCATCGCATAACAAGCCTTCCCCTCAAATCTAGTCGAAGGAGATTGTAAGTCAGACTGACTGAACAGCTAGTGTGGTATAGCCTTCTTTCTTCCTAATCGAGTGTCCTAGGGTTTAGAGCCGCTATTTAGCTGTGATGTTTACTGCTCTAGAGTTTATAGTCACCGCTCAACTGTGCTCCTTATTTCTCAAGGGCTTATAGACGATGCTCGGTTGTGATGCTCTCCACCCAAGGGTTTATAGTCGTTGCTCGATTGTAATCTTCAATGCTTAAGGGTTTATAGTCGCCACTCGACTGTAATATTCTTTGCTATAGCAGTCGCTCGACTGTAATTCTCAACTGTCGCTCAACGATATCATGACCAACACTTAGTCATTTTTTTTTGCCTTCTGATCTCAGTTCCAACTGCTCAACCCACGTAGTGCCTTAACGTCACCATAATTTCTCGAAAGTCATTCAAATCCCTCACCATTAATGTAAAGCATGCTTGGCCACGCCCTATAATCATGCTTCCTACTTCCTATTTCTTGCTTCCTCATTAATGTCATCTGTAACTGAATGTCACGTGTTGCCCTTGCATATCGTCGTATGTGTGATGTGACAGTCAACTGTTTGGGTTTGATGTGACGGTTGCCTTTTTTGAATTCAACGATTATGATGAAACCTCGTTTTCTAAATCCCTTGATCGGATAACCCAGGTTGATCACTTGTAGGGTTTTTAAACCCTTAACTTTTCCATAGCCCCTTCACATTCCTCATCTTTGTCTTCCTCACCTCCTTGCTCTTCTTTCTCTGTTTATCACCAGCGATCTCTCTTGTTCTAGTAAGTTCCTTTTCCTTTCTTCCTTTTAATCTTTGCTTTCTATCCTTTGCTCGATGACAGTCTCTCCTTCCCCAATCCCATCCATCTCCGGGTTGTGGATCACCTCCATCGAGTCCAAATTCAATGGTGATGAGGTCGACAGATGAAGTTAAGTTACCATTTTCCCGATGAATATAAAATCGTCATTCCCTCTACTAACAACCTCCCTCATCTGCCTCCAGACGGTTTTCTTCTATTCTTTAAAGATTAATTTCTTGCTGACCTTAACTTTCCTGTCCATTCTTTTTTCTTAGAAGTTTATAGATATTTTCACATCCCACTGCATCAGTTAGTGTCTAATTCCTTTAGGCTATTGTGTGAGGTCGTCGTCTTATTCTGTTTGTATGAGATTCCTTTGGTATATCGCGTTCTCCACTATTTCTATTACCCAAAATTTTCTGAGTTGGGTATCTTCCATTTCTAAGCTCGAGTGGGCGCTGTATATTTTAACAAAATGCCTAGCTCCAATAATCACTGGAAGGAGCATTACTTTTTTGTCCATCTCCTCGATCGACTGGGCTTTCTGATCGGTTGGCAAATAGAGCTGTCCAAACCACCTCCGACCGGCAGATATCGAAGCTAGTCTTCTTACCTCCAAGCGGTCACGAGTCTCGCCAGTCAAAAATACCATATACAGGCTACTATTAGAGGGAGTTTTATATGTGTTCGGGTTGAGCCCCATCCAAACACGGTTGCCCATCTCTCTTGGTACGTCTTTTCTTCTTTATGTCGTCTTTGAATTTAATTGATTTCTCTTTCATTTTTGTAGATCCAATCATGAATCGAGCGTTGCTGAACAGCAAGTGTAAGCTTGTCGATGCAGACATCAACGCAAAAGAGGTGGCCAAGCTGGAGAGCTGCGGTCTGACGTCGGCCGAGCACTCTGACGAGCCGACCGATGAAGCAAGTGGAAGTCAGGTGGCAACAAGTGACACAACGGCTACCACTAGTGAATTGCCGCCTTGAGCGCCCCTCCATGGCGCCAATCGTTGTTCCTTTTGAATCGGCCACGTCGGTGAGCCGTTAATCCAACACTGCAAGTGACACCGAGCAGAATCCTTTTCTCGCTCGGTGTCTTCGACTTTGCAGGCCGCGCTCCAGTGATGACCTCCCGACCTCCTTCCGAGCAGCGGCGCCGGGGGGGGGGGGGGGGGGGGATCCTCTATTTCTGTGATTCCTGAGAGGGAGGTTGTGTTGCCAACAACTCCTTTTCTGACCAAACCCCCTCGTTGTCTGCATCCGGGACAATAATCGCGGCGCCAGTCGCCTATCTTCCACATCCACCGACTAGTATAGAAGTGCCCCTGCCCATTATTCTCTCCTCCTTGAAGTCAAAATCCAAGGGCCCAGCCACCTCAGCGCCTTCAACTCCGAGCGGTGGTAGACACATCAAGGCTATCCTCCATTTGCCAATCAACGAGTGGCGCCAACCAGACAATGTCGCGCCATGCTTCCCACAACCCGAGCGGTGACCATCCCGCCTAGGAGCTTGCTGACGGTTTTACCTAAAAAGCCACTAGGTAAGTATAACGACATCTTTTCTTTACTTTTCCCGATTGGCGTCAACTAGCTTCATTTTGCTTGCAGTACTTAGTGGAAAGTTTGGCCATGTGCCAGGGTCGACCTTCCTCAAACATGAGAACCAGTAGCTTCGAGCGCTGGCTGGTCAACCGGACACAATATGATTGAGTAGCTAATCGTCGAGCTGGCCCAACTAAAAAAAGACTTAGACATGAGCTCCGAGTAACTACTGGGGTCCGAACGGGCGCTTACAGTTGAAAAGAACAAAAATCATGATCAGGTCATCCCACTCAACTGGATGACCAAGCATGCTCACCCCTTAAAAGCAAAAATAAATTCTGCCAATGCTAGAAAACTCTGAGACTGTTAGAGTGTATACTAAAAACCTAGCTTTTGGTATAAACGTTTATCTAGAAATAAGAATCACATTGGTCAAATGTTTACATTTATGATAAATGTAGTTGTTCAATTAATTTATATTGTAGATAACATGGTGTGTGGTGTCACACACAGAGGATCATGTTATCAGTACCTTATAAATTATAAACAGTAGCTCACGACCATAATGGAAAGGAACAAACCATTGGAGGGCCGTAGTGTAATTAGGTATTAGTTTATCTTAACTATATAATTACACTAGTACACTTAGAGTGTATTGAGTAGGACCATTAGAGGTCGTTTCTTTTATACTGACTTTATAAAGAAACAAAGACCTCAGTTATTATGGAAGTGTGTGCTCTTAATCCTAATATAATAACAAGCACATATATTTGATATTTATTTCTTTAATTTATCAATGGGTGAGATTTAGTTCGATGAATCAATAAGCCTGATAAGTTGGGAAATGATATCACTTATAGTGTGTGTTGTTGATTATAGAAGGAAACTGTGTCCTAGTGATCTAGGTTGAGAATGTCCCCAAGAGGAGCTCATAAGGATTGTCATGTTAAACTCTGCAGGTGGACTTAGTCCGACATGACGATGAAGTTGAGTGGTACTACTCTTGGAGCTAGATATTAATTAAGTGAGTTGTCAGTAACTTACTTAATCAGTGGACATTTGTTATCTTAAACACAGGGATACTAACACACTCATAATAAGAAGGAGCCCAAAAATATAATTTGGGATTGGTGCGGTAGTTCAATAATAATTCTCTAGTGGAATGAATTATTATTGATAAAATTAAGTTGTGTGTTCAGGGCGAACACGGGATGCTTAATTTTATCGGGAGACCAAAACCAATTCCTCCTCTCGGTCCCTATCGTAGCCTCTTGATTATAGAGTACTATACCCACCTATACCCACCTTCTTACCCATCCTATAGGGGGCCGGCCAAGCTAGCTTGGAGATCAAGCTAGGGCCGGCCATGTTTTGGTTCATGGGTGAATTCATGTGGCCGGCTCTAGCTTGAACTCAAGCTTAGGTGGCCGGCCCTATTAAAATAAAAAGGAATTTTATTTTTAAAATTTTTCTTATGTGGATAACATGATTTAATAGAGAGTTTAAAAATTTAAATCTTTCCTTTTATAAGATTCTACAAAAGATTAAGAGAAGAGTTAAATCTCTTTCCTTATTTATAGATTAAAAGGTTGATTTTAATTTTGGTAAAAACTTTCCTTTTAATCATGTTCATGATTTAAAAGAGAGTTTAAAAATTAAATATCTCTTTTATAAAGCTTCTACAAAGATTAAGAAAAGATTAGATATCTTTCCTTATTTGTAGATTGGAAGAGATTTTAATTTTTTAAAGATAACTTTCTTTTTATCCACATGTTTAAAAGAAATATTTTAATTTATAAAATTTCCTTTTTATTAATCATCATGAAGGGAAAAATTATTAGAGAAATTTTTTATAAAATTTCCGGAAACAAATTAGGAAAGTTTTAATTCTTGATTGAATTAAATTTCCTTTGCTTGGTTTAAAGTGGCCGGCCACATTGTTGATGAGATAAAATTGTTTTTAATTAAATAAATTTTCCTTATCAATGGCAAAAGAATTAAGGAAATTTTTATTTAAATTTTCTTATTTGCCAAGGCCAAGGATTATAAAAGAGAGGGTAGAGGTGCCTTCATGGTGAATAACTCTATTATTTTTCCTCTCTCTTTTTCTTCCTTGGGGTGGCCGGCCATCCTCTCCTCCTTTCTTCTCTTTGATGGCCGAACCTCATCTTTCTTGTGGAGACTCATATGGTGGCCGGATCAAGTTTAGAGAAGAAGAAGAAGAAGGAGAGAAAGAAAGCTTTGTTTCTAGCATCCCTTGGAGCATGGTGGTGGTGGCCGAACCTCTTCATCCTAGAAGATGTTTTGATGGCCGAAACTTGCAAGGAAGAAGAAGGTGCTTGGTGGTTCTCATCTCGGAAGATCGTTGCCCACACAACGTCCGAGGTTAGAAGAGGAATACGATAGAAGATCAAGAGGTCTTTCTAAAAGGTATAACTAGTATTTTTCCTTTCCGCATCATACTAGTTATTTTTGGAAATAATACCAAATACAAGAGACTTACGTTCTAGAATTTTGAATATGTTTTTCGATGTTGTGTTCTTTTGTTTTTTTTCTTTTCCTTGTGATTTGATTGTTCTCTTCGGTTAACCTAAAGTTATTTTAGGAAATTAAATATTAGATTTCTATAAAAGGTTTTGTCTAGTCGGTGGTGGTTGCTCCCATATCCAAGAAGGCCATGTGCCTCGCCACGTCAGTACTGGGAACCGATTATGGAAATTAATATTTAATGGAATTAATAACTTAAGGTGATTTGGGTCGAACGTGTTAAGTTCCGCAGGAGATCTAAGTCAAAACCTAAAAGAACAAATAGATTAAGTTTTGGATCAAACGTGTTAAGTTCCGCAGGCGATCCAAAATTTAATTTAAAAAGAACACATGGTAGCTAGGAAAAGGTTCAGACCTTTGTACAAAATTTTTGTACAGTGGAACCTCTAGGTTTTCCGAGTAGCAACCAACAGAGACATTGAAGATCTAGATATCAAAAACAAAGAGGCTCGGGTCTTGGCCCAGAAGCTTCAAGAGGCAGAAGCTTCCTTAATCACCAAGCAGGTGAGCCAAACCATGGAGCAGACTATGAGCGAGCTCCAACTCGGGGAGTATAAAAGAACAATTGAATAGAAAGATGTCGAGCTGGCCACACTGAAAGCTGAGTTGGAGGCGTCCAAGGATGCATGTAACAAGTTTAAGGAGAAAGAGCCCGAGCGGCTGGAATCTTTCTAGGTGAAATACCTTCGCTCCTAAGATTTCAACGATGTGTTCACTAATTGGACTCTCCATCTGTTCGACTACGGTATCAATGGAAGCCTCCAACAGCTGAAGGACGATGGCCACCTTCCCCCCGAGACTTCAAACAAGATTATAAAATGGGGGAAGATCACATACTTGCTCCCCGACAAAGTGCATGTTTTCCTTGCTTAGTTTTCTTATAAGTTTCTAAGCATCACCCACCCCAAAATACTTTGTAAACATTTCTAAGTATGAATGCTAGTGCACCCATTTGGTGCTTTTGAGTTCTTTATTCTTAACGTAGTTGGCTTGGCTTCTTTTGTCCATACACTATGTAGAATGAGAGTTGAGCTCGGCTGAGCAGCACGTGAGCCTCTAGCACTTTGTGTGAGTGGTTCACTTGCTCATATCATGGCTGAACAACGTGCGAGTCTTTGACATTTAGCATAAGTTCTTAGTTTACTTTTAACTTGCTCGAACGGGTCAAGAGTCTTTGACACTTGGCGTGAGGACCTAGCTCACTTATCACACAACCAAACGACACATGAGTCTCTAACACTTTAGTATGAGGACTTTACTTGCTTATAACATGAACGAACGACACATGAATCTTTGGCACTTTACCGCGAGGACTTTGCTCGCTTATAACCTGGTTGGCTGCTCAGGAGTCTTTGACCCTTTAGCGCGAGGGCTTTGCTCTCTTATAACACGGTCGAATGGCACGTGAGTCTTTGACACCTTTAGCGCGAAGGCTTAACAACCTTATAACCTAGCCGGCTGCTCGGGAGTCTTTGACTCTTTAGCGCGAGAGCTTTGCTCGCTTATAATACGGTCGAACAACACGTGAGTCTTTGATACTTTAGCGCGAGGGCTTTTCTTTCTTATAACATGTCCGAACGACTCATGAGTTTTTGACACTTTAGCGCGAAGGCTTTGCTCGCTTATAACACGACCGAACTAGTCGTGAGTATTTGACACATTTAGCACAAGAGTTTTGCTTGCTTATAACACGACCGAACAACTCGTGATTCTTTGACACCTTTAGCGTGAGGGCTTTGCTCGCTTATAACCCAGTTGGCTGCTCGGGAGTCTTTGACTTTTTAGCGTGAGAGCTTTGCTCGTTTATAACACGGCTGTATGATATATGAGTTTTTGACACTTTAACACGAGAGCTTTGCTCGCATAACACGACCGAATGACTCATGAGTTTTTGACACTTTAGCGCGAGAGCTTTGCTCGCTTATAACACGACCGAATGACTAGTGAGTCTTTGACACCATTAGCGCGAGGGCTTTACTCACTTATAAGACGACCTAACGTCATGTGAGTCTGGGACATTTAGCAATTTTTTGTTTGAACTTTCCTACATTCATAGAACAAATGTTTTTATAATTTTTAGGTATTTAATCTCAAATTTACTACCTGGTCCGGTAGAACAAATGTTTTTACAATTTTTAGGTATTTAATCTCAAATTTACTACCTGGTCCAGTAGGGCTACAGATGATTTACACTCCAAGGTCGTTCTAGGTTCCTTCCATATTCATCTTGTAGATAATAGGATCTTGAATTGAGCTTTTGAATTACTTTATACGGTCCTCTCCACGAGGCCTCCAGCTTGATGATGTCGTCGCCCAACTTGACTGTTTTCCAGACTAAGTCGCCGACCTAGAAAGATCTCGAAATCACTCTCTTGTTGTAGTTTTGCTTCATCCTCTACCGATATACCATCAGCCACATGGCTGCTTTGTCTTTGATTTCATCTATTAAGTTTAGCCCCATGAGATTCCATTCAGTGTTCTCCTCGTCATAAAGCTACATCCGATCGAACTCAATCCCTATATCGACCGGCACTACTGTTTCCCCTCCTTATACTAAGTGGAACGGGGTTATGCCAGTAGCTTCCCTAGGCGTGGTGTGGTAGGTCTATAGCACGCTCGGTAGTTCATCAACTCAGCTTCCTCCAACGTAGTCGAGCTGATTTGATGACGAAACACCTTGTTCATCAACCTCTGATATGTAGCTCCGACATTCTTTAGCCCGAACGACATGATATTGTAGTAGAAGGCTCTGATTGCCATGATGAAGATGACCTTCTCTTGATCCTTCTTGGCGAACGGAACCTAGTGGTAGCCCTGGTATGTGTTTAGTATATAGATCAGCTCACAGCTGGCCGTGGAATCCACCATCTAATCAATATGAGGCAGTGGGTAGTAGTCCTTCGGGCACGCCTTGTTTAGATCGTGGAAGTCGATGCAGATCTGTCATTTGTTGCCTGGCTTGGAGACTAACACAATATTAGTGAGCCAGCTCAGGAACTGAACTTTGTGTATGTGTCCAGCTTCAAGCAACTTATCTACCTCCACTCAGATTATCTGATTCTACTCCACACTGAAGTCCCTTTTCTTTTTCTTCACTGGCCTTAGGCAAGCAACCAACTCCGCCTTCTTTTCTGCACTCAAGTCAGCTGCAATGAAAGTCATGGATTTCGGCCGGCTGGGATGCACTTGGACTTCTTCTTTCTCGTCATAGAGTAGTGCAGGATGCTCTTCCAAGATTGCATTTACCTCCAGCTGATGAGCCTTCCACACAGCCTGTCACTCTGTCATGACCATTTCAATGTAGCACCATCGAGCTGTTAGCAGGTTGCCCTTAACTTTGCCGATCGAGTTATCCACAGGAAACTTGATCTTCTGGCAGAACATTAACATGACCGCTCAGAACTCATTCAATGTAGGTCATCCCAGTATGACATTGTAGGCAGATGGGGCATCCACCACAATGAAGTTCATCGTCCTTGTCTGTCAGAGTAGCTCCTCCTCGAGGGATATGGCTAGCCGAGCCTGGCCAATCGACAACATTTCATTGCCCATGAATCCGTATAAGGGTGTCATCATGGGCTGGAGCACACTCCACTCAATCTGAAGCTATTCGAATGCCTTCTTAAATATAATGCTCACCAAACTGTCTATATTTATGAAAGTACAGTGAATATTATAATTAGCAATATTATAATTAGCAATTGTTACCTTGATGATCAAGGTGTCATCATGAGGGACATCTACTCCCTCCAAGTCCTGAGGGTCAAAACTGATCTCTGACCCCTCTTCTTTCTCCTTGTTGCATTTGACAACATGTATTTCCAGTCGTCGGGTGTGTGACTTCTGAGCCCGATTGGAATCACCATCGGTCGGGTCTCCCGCAATTATATTGATGTCGTCCGGAGCGATGCTCTTTCGGTTCTCTTCTTCCCAGGTTGAAGGGCGTGACCGCTCAGCTGCTGCTCATGTGGGCCTCTCGTACTCTCTTTGCGGGGGTTGTTGTCGGTGCTGCTCATCTCCCGGTGTGCCTTCCTCTTGTTGTCCTCATGATCGGCTGTGATGGCAGCGATCGAGCGTCGGGAATCGAAGGTGAAATCTTGAAGGTGTCAGTCGGTGTGGCTTTGGTTTGAGCTGATAGTAATCTCTGGTGTTGTACGTTGATGACCGATGATGGGAACAGAAGAACGATGTCCATGGCCTAGGCTTGGCGAACTTCGTCTGATCGGCCTTCACATGCTAAATCGTATGGGTCCAGGACTCTTGATGTTGTAGCGTGGCTCCTACTCGGGGCCCTTTAGGTGATTGGTGTGCATGGGTCGTGCGACGTTCCAGGACAGAAGTTGACTCGGGAATTACTTCCTTCTTTCGAGCTGCTTGGGCCTCATCCACGTTGATATATTCTGTGTCTTGTCCGAGTAGATGATTGAAATCTCTTGGGAGCTTCCGAATGAGTGAGCGAAACAACTCACCAAGATTTCCGGAGTCGTCGATGGGACTTCCATGACCACTTGGTTAAACCTCTTAATATAGATCTGCAACGCTTCTTTGGTCCCCTATTTGACCG
Source organism: Zingiber officinale (assembly GCF_018446385.1). NCBI lineage: Eukaryota > Viridiplantae > Streptophyta > Magnoliopsida > Zingiberales > Zingiberaceae > Zingiber > Zingiber officinale. The sequence continues at coordinate 69,537,181 of NC_055989.1, forward strand.
TGAACAGGTTGACATTTGTCTTCTGATAGCGGCGGTTGCTTCTAAAGGGCTGGAGGAATGCCATCCGAAAGTCTTTAAGCTGTATATCGATTTGATCGACAACCGCTTGAACACCTCTGCACTGATCCAGAGAGCGTGGAGAGAAATACCCGGCACTTGACTCCATCGGTAAACTAGTGGATCGTGGCCATGTTGTCGAATTTAAACAGATGGTCCTCAGGGTCAGTTGCTCTCGTGTATTCCTCGATCGTCGATGATCTATAAAGATGCAACAGTTGGTCGTCCAAGATCTCTTGGGAGAATTGCTTGTTGATCCGCTCGGGGGAGTCATTGAGCTGGGCTACTTTTTATTTCCGTTCGTCTCGGACGGGTGCGTCCTCCAAAGAGAAACTTTGTGGGTTTTCTGCACGGCCCTGATCTTTTGATGGCGTGCGGAATAATGCACAATGGTAAGGGATTGGCACGCTTGGCGCCTCTCCGTAGGCGCTAGTTAGCCTTAGCTTGTGATCCCATGGTTTCTACTCGGGCTCTAGGCTCAGCTTGCTGGCCTGTCATTGATGCTACAAGGTCGTTGACTTGGCAATCAGCTATGGTCTATTGCTACTCCACCATCTTTACAGCTCAGGCTTGTATTAACAACTCCAAGTCTTCTCACGTTAACGTTACAATAGTAAATCATCCAGTGTCTTCCATCTTTTCACTCGGGGATCTGGCTGAAAGTTTGATGGGATGAAGACTCCACATAGTCCTGCAACACAAAAATGTTAATGTTGGGCCAGGAAGAGGTTCTCGGCGTTGGCCCTACTATGCTTAAGTCAGTTTTTGGTGATATAGAGAATAGTGGAAATCAATAGCTAAAGTATATAGAATAACGAAGTTGTGCATACCTTCGCATGAGAAAATTAAAAAAAAAATCAAATCATGTACAGATTTTGAGACTTACTTATACAACTCCTCTTGAGACTTGCGGATTGGAGCCCACAAGGAGCTTTACTTGTGTTTCATCACATGCTGCTATTAGCTATGTACAGATTGCTCTTAGCTACGTGCGGATTTGGAGTCACCACATGTTGCTCCACTTCAGATTGCTCTTAGTATGTACAGAATGAAGCTAACCTCTGCCAGCACATGGAGCATTGCTAGAGATTGCCGGCAGACGTGGAGACCTCCCAGAGATTATGCTTTGACCTGCGCATTTGCAGACTTCATCACCGGTTCTGCATCTACAGGCCACAGGAGGTGGCGGGCTGTGGACGTGCTGCATGTACGTGGTGCAGTGGACAGGAGTGTGAGGCCACTTATGTATGAGTGAACGATACCATATGGGTAGTTTGTACAGAGAGGGGATCAAAGAGAGCGAGGGCAGTGTGACAGTGTATTGGTCCTTGAGTGGGGCATGGGGTGAGGGTGAGGATGGTGAATAGATCTACCACAAAGATCTATCTAGTCCGCAGTAAATGGCTCGCGGTAAGGACAACATCAAATCCGTTGATGGCTAGGGCTTTGTCAAAAAGCCCAAGAGGGTTCATAGATTGACCAGAAAGATCTATCTAGTCCGCAGCAAACGGCTCACGGTAAAGACAAGCTAAATCCGTTGATAGCTGACCACTTGCTAAAAGTGGGGCGACGACACCTTATAGGATGACATTCTCTGTACGATGACCTTGCAGAGCTTCGTAGAGTCATTACAGGAGATGGACTGCACATTTCAGCTGACGGATACATCTATGGCCGATAGTTGTGGATGGGAGGATGCCAGTGGATGAGGTGGAGGATGAGCGCCGCCAGGGACGGATACACTCTTGATGCAGATACTAGTGGGCCTTGTATGATTGCGATGCAAGATATGACCAGTCCTGGGCCACCTCTTGCATAGTGTTGAGACTGCCGAGATCAGATACAGGGTGGTTGAGCACTGCATCTTGGAGCCTTCTTGATATCTACATAGACTAGCGCAGTGGAGTGCAGGATGTGGATTGTATTTTGATGGATGGTATTGTGAGCACATGTGTGATTGGCTGTATTTTGAGAGGATGGTACAGTGAGAGTACATTGCATGTACATGGACTTTTTAGAGGTCACACCTTAGATAGCCATCCGGATCTGACACTTCGTCAGAGCTGACTGGATATCCTAGGACATGTAGATTGTACAGTTTTCTTTGATGATATATAATTTACCCTTCATAAAAAAAAAACTGTAGTACCTATGCACGCATCTTAAAATGTGCACACTTTTTTCAAGTGTCCTATGAAAAGACAAGTCAAAAAGTGTCTCTAAGACCTTTCCTTAAGCGAGCATGCATATCTCTGATGCGACTGACTAGAAGCTTCCAAAGTATGATTTGCCTGCCGAACATGCTCTGTTGTCAGTGATACAAACTTCTAAAAGAGTATGAGGAGATACGTAGGTGAGTCCCGTTGTAGACGGTCGACGTTTGCTCGGCCGGGACACATCCACTCGGTCGTGCTGAACAGCACAATCTTGCTTTACATAGCTTTTTTGTTGCTGAAGGGCTGCTTCTCATTCGGACGGGCACGCCTCCCGCTTGACATGGATGACATGTTGGTGCAATTTGCACTAATGAACTAACTCAGGTTGTGATGAATGATAAGTGGATTAAAGTTAGAGTATTATGTGGGCTAATTGCTTTGCCAAGTGTGCAGAAGTTGATGGATCTGAAGAACCTGACACCAGGCTAAAATTCAGCTAGGTCCGCGAGACCTGATAGTTGGTGGGAAATCCAGATAAGTTCACGAGGTCCGATATCTGGTGGGAAGTCTGGTTAGGTCCGCCAGACCTGACAACCGATCGAAGTCCAGTTAGGTCTACGGATCTGATAATTGACGGAAAGACCTGGTGGGTCAAAGGTAAGTCAAGCGACTGTAGTTGATAAGTAAAAGGTAAGCAACTGGAGGAGAGATCCAGTGAGGACGTGTTCTCAGTTGAGGGAACTGTAAGCGTCGGTCCAACTTAGGTCCATTTGAGAAACCTAAACTGAGACCTTAACTAGATCTTGGTCTCAAGAAGACAAGATCTAATTATTACTCTTATTTTATTAATGTTGTATTAATTCTATTTTGCATGATAAATATATTTTTATTTACCTGGACTAACTCTTTTTGTTAGAAATTCAAAGGCTCAAAAAGGGAGTCTGGGCGCCTGTACCGGTGTCGTCCGGGCGGGTGCCGTAGGCACTTGGGTGGTATGGGCGCTCGAAGTTGGTCCAGATGCCCAGACCAGAAAAGTTATCCCAAATTGAGTTGGAACATGATGATTGGCCAAATACATGTCAACAGTCCATGCACCTGGAAGGCATCTAGGCGCCCGAAAGTGGATAAACTTTGCGGATGAAATTTTGATGAGAGATCGCCACATCAGTAACGGTCCAGGTGCTTGGAGGGGTTCCAAGCACCTGGATGAGCCTATATAAGGGTCTTCGACCAGCAGCTTTAGAATATCATTTACTATGACTTTCATTCCTTCATGGTGCTCCAGAAAAGCTCCTATGACGTTGTAAAGCTCCTCCGACAACCGGCGATAAAGATCTATTAATTTTCTCTATTGTCGGTAATATTTTCTTATAATTATTGTATTTAAATTTTATAATCATTTAAACTATTAGTGAATTACCCAACGAAAAAACTCGATGAGTGTGGACCTTGGAGTAGGAGTCGTTGAAGGCTCCAAACCAAGTAAAAAATTACTTGTGTTAGCGCTTGGTTTTTGGCCTTACTCGTCCACTCGAACATGTTATCCGTTCGGTCGTAACTGGCCCACTCACCGATTTTGACTCCTTGACTTTGATTTCTAAGTCAACATGTCTTCCTTGCTTTGGCCTATCTTTGGTGGACCCCTATTCATCACCGCATCAATATGAGATGAAGTTTTTCATCGTCTAGTTGCATTTGATCAAAAGTAGTTTTAAAGATAATGTTGATAAAATTACAGTATCAATGAATATTCTCTTCACTCGATAATTAATGATGAAGGCCTTAATTACTAAAGCATCACCCATGCCAAATCTTCAGGTCCAAAATTTTTGGAAGGACCTTGTCCTCTTTCCTGATTGGTGCTAACGGTGTAACATTCCAGTCTTCTGCCATGAGCCCTTCGAGTTCAAGTGGAGTCTCCATCTGTGGGTCCACTTGAGATTATGTTTACATTCCCTCGAGCATTAGTCTTGTTTTTACTTGTATCTTTTTCTTCAGCCTTCTGACGAGACCAAGAGGAACCTCGGGATTCCTTTGAGGGAGAATGAGATCGTCGACTCATAGGTCGGTTGATATCTGTTGGTGCAATTTGTACTAATGGTCTAACTCAGGTTTTGATGAATGACAAGTGAGTTAAGTTAGATGCCTTTGTGATCTAAGTGTTATACCAAGCGTACAGGAATTGACAATTTTGGAGGACTAGACACCAAGCTGAAATTCAACTAGGTCCGCGGGACCGGATAACTAGTGAGAAGTTTAGATAGGTCAACGAGTTGACCTGATATCTAGCGGGAAGTTCGGTTAGGTCTGCGGGACTTGACAATCGGTAGAAGTCCAGTTGAGTCTGCGGACCTGACAACTGGCATGAATATCTGGTGGGTCAATAGGCTAGTCAAACCGACTGCAAGTTGGTAAGTAAAGGTAAGTCACTGGAGGAGAGTAACTCCGTGAGGATGCATCCCGGTTACGAGAAAATAGGCGTCAATCTAGTTTAGGTCCATTTTGGATCCATAAACTGAGACTTTGACTAGATCCCGGTCTCAGGAAAGACAGAGTCTAATTACTACTCAGTATCTTTATGCTAACACTTAACTTGCAAGTTATTATTTAGTCTATGGGACTAACATGTTATGCAGGGCAAGAAGAGCACAAAAGCCTCGGTTGAATAGTACCCGAGGTGCCTTCCGAGGGATGGAAGACGCCTTCAAGTAGTAGAAGACACCCCTGACACTGTTCATAGAAGGCACCTTCAATGTATGAAAGGTACCTTCCGCAGGATAAGAATCAAACATCATTGCGAATAAGGGCCAGTTTGCTTGGGATCAAGCTTGTTGGGTTGGATTGATGGTGCCTTCCACAGCCTTTATAAGGGCTTCTCGACCTAAGCTTCTACAATAACTTCCACACAAGCTTCTACGCGTTCATTTGAGGTTTTGACGGCACTGACTTCCTGCTGTAACTCTGCTACAATGCTATTATGCCAGATGATTGCCGAGGAGCCGACCGACACCGAGCCTATGTTGACAATCTTCAAAGGTGTTGAATAGCGAACTTGTAATTTGTGTACTTAATTAGTTGCAAAAGGACAAGTGCAGTTTGTTGCACTTGTTCTGTCTTTCTGTGTACTCAATTCCCTTTTCTGGAGGTATCAAAAAAGGTATTTTAGTGAATTATTCATCGATAGGTCTGCGGGACCTGGATCTTGGAGTAGGAGTTGTCGAAGGCTCTGAATCAAGTAAATCAACCGAGTTTGCGTATTTGTTTACTTGTTCTTTTACTTCTCTTTCTAACTTCCTTGCTCTGCTTTGTACTTTACCTTTCATTTTTTCCCCTCTAAATTATTTTTTAAAATTTTCTATTTTCATTTTTTTCACCATCAGTCAGAATTGGTGAAATAATTCTTTTTGACAAAATTTGTCATAATATTTTTTATTATTATTTTGTTATTTTTTTCGAATAGGGTGAAACTCCCTTATTTCCTTATCTTCCATACTACTTACCCCATGATATAAGTCTTGGAATTTTCGTAAGTTCTTTTTAAGTATTAAAAAATGGTGAACAAAGAAATGCTTGGATGAAATGTCAACGAACCACCACCATACGATCAAGATTTCAACTATTGGAGGTGAGGAATGGAGTGTTTCTTGGGAAGCAAAAATATTGACTATTTGTTGACATTAAAAAGGGCTTCTCGAGACTTAGAATTGAATAAAAAGGTAAATGAGTCAATTTATACTATTTTACCTAACAATATTTTATGCAGATTAGAAAAGTTTGAGAATGCATACGAGCTTTGAACCCAATTGATCAAGCTTCATGAGGAGACATTGAAGCTAGATGAGCAAGTCAAAAGTGAATCCAGACTCGAGTCAAATCCAATGGAGAAGCCTACTGAATTTTGGGATATGCTTAAGGTTAGTATAATTTACTAAAATATCCTTATTAGTAGTAGTTAAAAAAAATCTGCATGATGATTTAGATAAATATGAAATTATTCTAAGTATGATGTATGATAATCTAGATTTACATAATTCATATTCAGAACTATAAATAATCTAGATTCTGATCAGGTCAATTAAGACTTTGACTAAATCAACATTGACTTTGACTTGGTCAAACAGAACAATGACGAAATCAACTCAAATAAATTACTTAATTCAAATATTAAGATAAATTCTAATTTAAAACTTAAAAATGATGAAATAAATCTAGATAATGTCAATTTAGAAATTTCTATCCAGAATAAAAATAATTTAATAAATAAAAATTTAAATCTTAATAATAAATCTATAGATAAAACTAATCTAACAAATTCAACTAATAATATAAATTTAAAAGACAAAGAAAATATAAGGATAAAAACAAATTCTTTGATAAAACTAAAATCAAATCTAACAAATACCAAATTAAATAAACCTTTAAAGAAAGATAATTCAAACAAATTAACTAATTATAAAATAAGAATTAATAAAAACTTAAATATAAAATATGATCTTTTAAATAATGATAATAATTTAATAAATTTAAAATTAAAAGAAAACTTAAATCTTAATTATACTACTTTAAGGAAGGACAATTTAACCAACTTAATTAATTTAAAATTAAAAACTTAAACTATAATAAATTAATATTAAATCTTAATTAAAATTAACCTTAATTATACAAAAACTTAAAAAGAAAATAAATAATTCAGGGGAGGCTCCAAATTAGTTGGCATATCCAAAAATAATAATTTACCCGACTGGGCAATTATTACTAGATTAAATAGGGATAGGAGTTTAACTTGATAAATGATACTTGTGAAATTTTGGATGATAGTAGGTTAGGAAAACTTTGTCTATGCATATCTAGGAAGATATGGCTTCGACCTGATGTATTTGGTTTAGTGAAACTAACTGAAGCTACCCCTTAAGAATCCTAACTACTTTGACCAAAGTTTTGTATTAAGTTTAATGGATAGGAGGAATATTTAGAAAATTTTGAAGGCGTGGTTACACTAATGATGTCTACGTAACTCACCACAGTTTAGAAGTTTTTCCAAAAAATACCTGTTTATTGAACCCAAAGCTAAACTTGAATCTATCACAAAGTTAAATCAAACCATGAAATTCAACTTAACTCATCCTACAAAATTATAGGAATTCCTAATTGAAAATATATATTGGGTGAGATGACCAAGAATTTAATTCTAATTCTAATTATAAATTAAATTAAAACCTAAAATTAAATTAAATTAAAATTAAAATTATAAATTAAATTAAATTACTTTTAAAATAAATTAATATTGAAATAAATTAAAATATAAATTAAAAACTTAACCTAAAACTAATTTAAAACTTCAAAGTAAAATTAACTTAAACTAAAATTAAATTAAAACTTAACTTAAAATTAAAACAAAATTAAAATAAAATTAAAATTTATTTTTAAAAAATAAAATATTTTAAAAATTGTTTAAAAACTATTTTAAAAATCATTTAAAAACTTTTTTAAAAGTTCTTTAAAAAAAAGTTTCTTTTAAAAATTATTATAAAAACCTATAAAAAATTAACAAAAAAATTCTTTAAATTGAATTAAATAATTAATAAGCAGATAATTAAAACTTAATTAAATTAAAAACTTAAAATATTAATCTAAACTTAACTTTAATCTAACTTTAAATAAGAACTTAGATCAACATTAATTTGACTAAAGATTTAACCTGATTAATATCTTAATTTAATTTAATTAAAACATTGACTTTATTCTAATTCACTTTAAATTAAATTTGACTTTACATTAAAATGTGAATTAAGACTTAACCTTAATTTAACTTAATCAATTTCAATTTCAACGTTAATTCAAATCTTAACTTTAATTAAATCATAATTAAAAATTGACTAAAATCAAATCTTAACTTTACTTAATTTTGTTTAATAACTTTATGGAATTAATACTACTCTTTACTTAACTAATCCTAATTTAACATAACTTAAGTTAAATCTAATCAAAACTTAAAGATGAAGTAATTATAATTAATACTTTCATTAATCAATTAATATGAAATTTAAATTGTTTTAATCAAATAAATATTAAATTATTGAATTGAGTTAGTAACAAATTATTTCTTAACTTAATCCATGAATAATTGATTATTATTATTATTTACTTAATTATTGAGTTAGTAACAAATTATTTGTTAACTTAATCCAAGAATAATTGATTAATTATTAACTGAAATAATCTTATTTGTATCAAACTTAATGAACAACTATAATATGCAAATAGAAAATACTTATGTAAATAACATATCTGTTGAATATAAGTGTTACCAACATTAAATTTCTTAGGCACTTAAGTAGCACTCCTGGTTACTAATAAAGGTAACAAGATTATGTCAAGTTAAGAGAGAGGATCTACTTTTGAAAACTGATTAAAATTACCTTAGAAAATATTTAAATACTTTTCCCATGAAACACCGTTGCTTTGATGTGTTTTGTTGAGAAATACGTCAAAAATCATTTTGAAAATTATTCTGAGTAACACTTGCAAAATATTTTTGAAAAATATTTGAAGATGTTTATATTTACACAATGCTCTCAAAATTATTTTAAAATTAATAAATACTTCAAAATTACTTTAAATTGCTTTTGAAATTTTGGTTTCCAAAGTTTATACTTGGAAAAACTTTGTAAAATATATTTGAAAACACGATATGCATTAAAAATTACTTTGTTTAATCTTTGTGAAAAATATTGTACAAGATACTTTCAAAATTTACTTTCAAAATTTATTTTGAAAAATACTCTTATACTTATTCAAATAACTGTCTTGAAAAATGAAAGTGTTTCAAAATTTTCATTCAAAAACTGCTTAAATGTATTTGGAAAAGTAAAAACTATTTTCGAAAACACTTTACAAAGTTTTATAAAATTCTTACAATGGTTATCCTATTATTTTGACAAATATCTTTGACAATTTTTTTTATAACTACGTTGAAAATATTTCCAAAATTATTTTAGTTGGACAAATTTTTTAAAAATGCTTTAAATATATTTTGGAAGGATAATTTGCAAAACTTTTGCAAAAGTTATCTTGAACAATTGACACTATAAAAATTACTTTACAATAAATTACTTGTTTTGAAAAGTGTTTTGCAATCCATCTTGACAAATTGTTTAACTCTTCCAAGATTTTGGAAAATGGTTTGTTTTTGAAAAGTCTATTTTCAAATGTTAAAAATCATTTTGAAAATTTTGAAATTTTCTTTGAAAACTACTTTAGAAGTTTTTATAAACTGCTCCCTCCAATAAACCTACATAACTTTGTAATTACTTTGATGATTTTATACTGACAAAAGTTTTATCATAATTTTCATAATTTGTTACCTTTATCTGTATTTATTTTGATGAATACCAAAGGGGAAGGGTAAGTGTCACGTCCCGAGGATATACTTTGTTGGTGTGGGAAGCATCAGACGATCGAACCCAAGTTTTGATAATGGCAAAGGGTTCAAAGTTAAGTAGTCTTGTGATCTAACAAGTTCATGGAGCTAGTAGAAAAGTCCTAAGTGGTACTTAGGCAAAAGTCCTAGCTGCGGTTAGGTAGGTGGGAAACCCTAGGGGGTGGTAACCCTATGCGGAAAGCCTTGGCGGGTCGAGAGTGTTGGGACCGAAAAGTAGCTAGAGGGGGGGGGGGGGGGAATAGCTCTTCGCGTGCTCGTCGTCGGCGTTGCTCGTTTCTTCAGAGATATGCAGCGGAAATATAAGAAACAAAAGCATACAACGCTAACAAGGATGGTTTACTTGGTATCCACCTCACAAGAGGTGACTAGTCCAAGGATCCACACCTACTCACGCACCCTCCACTATGAATAACACTCCTTTATGGTAACTACCAAAGGCGGAGAAGCCCTACTACACTCTCAATACAAGAAGAAGAAAGGGAAATACAAGATAAGCAAAAGCTTACAAGATGTGCAATAAAAATCCTAACCCTAACTTCTTCTTCTTGTTTTTGATCCGCCTCTTGACTTGGAAAAGCCTCCAAGAATCTTCAAGAACTGGCGATCTGGAGCTTGGAGAGAGCTATGGAGGTGCTGGAGAGTATCTAGAGTGAATCGGTGAAGTTCAGCCGAAGGAAATGAACGCCTGCGGCTTAAATCGATGCCAACAGTCGAATCCCGATCGATTGGATTGCTCCCAATCGATCGAGGAGGCTTTGGATCGATCCACGGATCGATCCAGAGCGCCTCTGTGCTCTCTGGAATAGCCTGGATCAATCGGTGGATCGATCCAGGGCTTATCGCGCATAAACAGCAGCTCCCAATCGATCCACTGATCGATTGGGACCTCTGGATCGATCCACCGATCGATCCAAAGGGGTTCTGTTCGCGGGGACTCACCGGATCGATCGGCCGATCGATCCAGATCTTCTGGATCGATCCACTGATCAATCCAGATCTGCTGGATCGATCCACTGATCGATCCAAATCTGCTGGATCAATCGGCTGATCAATCCAGATCTTGGTTTTTGCCCAAAACCAAGTCCAAAGCCCCCTAAACCAACATCTAGTCAACCATGACTTGTTGGTACATAAGACCTAGCATCTGGTCACCCTTGACCAGTTAGGACTCTCTCACCAAGTGTCTGGTCAATCCCTTTGACCCACTTGCACTTTTCTCTTCTTGCCAAGTATCCGGTCAATCCCTCTGACTTACTTGGACTTTTCTTCCTCGTGCCAAGTATCCGGTCAATCCCTTTGACCTACTTGGACTCTCACCAGATGTCTGGTCAACCTTGACCCCTCTGGATTTCTCCTGCCTAGCTTCACTCACCAAGACTTTCACCTGGCTTCACTCACCAGGATTTTCCCTTCTACCTAGCTTCACTTACTAGGACTTCCCAATTGCCTAGCTTCATTCACTAGGTCTTTCACCTGGCTTCACTCACCAGGATTTTCCCTTCTTCCTAGCTTCACTCACTAGGACTTTCTTCTGCCTGGCTTCACTCACCAGGACTTTCAGTCAAGTATCCAGTCAACCTTGACCTACTTGACTTTCCTTCACAATCTTAACTGGTCAACTTTGACCAAACGGAAATTGTATCAACAATCTCCCCAAATGAACAACTGCACCTGCATTGTCCATATCATCTATACCCAATATATTGTCAAACATCGAAATCCAAACCAAGACTCAGGCTTGGTTAACCAGGTCAACCTTGACCTAGGGAATATTGCACCAATAATCTCCCCCTTTTTGATGTTTGACAATACCTCTTGTTAAGTTAGGAAATTAGGCTACTCCCACAGCCTCAACTCCCTTCATGCCAATATATGAATGATGGTTCCCTTCATTCTCCTCCTTTCCTAGAGGACAAACTCCCCCTTTAGGTACTGAAGGCCTAACTTAACCATGCATTCTCCCCCTATTGACACACATCAACAACATACCCTCATCATTGGGCACATATCAAGAACAAACTCTCCCCCCGAAGAGTTACCCAACGTGGTTCACAACTTCACTCGTTGTGATCAACACGATAATGAAGGTCCCATACCCTTCATTATCAACCTTACATTTTCCCATTAATGTAGTCAAATGCCCATCCTTGAGCATTTTTAACTTAACCACTTGAACAATGAGGATATCCACTCCCCATTAAAGTTCAAACGCTCAACCTTGAGCATGTTCTGAAAAGAAGGTTAACCAACCTTCCAAAGTTCATGAAAAATAGTTTTCATGTCTTTAAAGAGTCCCTCCCCCTAAAGACATGGTGGTAACTTCTGTCATTGCACCAACAATGACTTGGAATCCCTAAACCTTTAGGAAATCCAAATTTAGAAGTTTTTAGGTTCAAAAATTCAATATTGAAATCAACCTCAACCTAAACTTCAATTTAGTCTTTCTTAACCAATCCATCCTTGTTTTCAATATGAAAACACCCTTTTTATGTATACACATGTATTTTGAGGGTTAGGAATGGTTACCTAGACTAAAATAGGTTCAAAATACTGAAAATAAGCTTTCCCAGCCAAAATCAGCATCTTCAATCGATTGGAGTTGGGTTCCAATCGATTGAACCCTGCTGAATCGATCCACTGATCGATTCAGTCTTCTTGGATCGATCGGCTGATCGATCCAGCGAGCTTATGCTCGCGAGAAATGCCTTCTCAATCGATCGACTGATCGATTGAGGCACTCCAATCGATCCACTGATCGATTGGAGGCCTGAAATTGCTGAAATTCAATTTCAGCCAATTTCAGAAACCCCTAGAAAATTGTACAAAATTCCAAAAATCGTAAAAATTTATGTACACATTATTTAGGGTATAATTTATAATGGAAAAATAGTTTTCTATGAAAATACATCATATTTTCAAAGATTGACACAAACTTGAGAACTTGCAAAAACTTTAGTGTTTTCTTCAAATTTGTGTCTAACTATTCAATGGTGATTACTATCAAAAGATAGTCTTCATCAAGGTTTTCCAAAATCATTTTAAAAACATTTTCAAAACCAATATCCCACCATGTTCCTTGGGCTTAATGCACATGACTTGTACATTAGCTTTCCCAATGATGGGAAAACACATAACTATGTGTTTTGATAAACCTAAAACTCAAAAAAGTGTACTAAATTAACATCTTGAGTTTTATTCATCTTCCTAACATCTCACTTGTATCTAATGTGCACTAAAACACATACAAGTCACCTTATAGTCCTTGTGAGATGTGAGATTTTGGTTTTGCCCTATTCTAGGGATCATGCATATCTATCTAGGCATTTTAGAGATATTAGACATCCACCTAGGATGTCACTTGTTAATAAGTGTTATTAAATGTCATTTGTCCTTAATTACAAGGAATTAAACTTAATGCATGATTATGTTATGGCATACATCAAAAGGAAATAATTTTCAAAAGAAAATATCCTATAACTACATGATGTATGAATGTCATGACATGGTATTTTTGGATTTTTCATAATAAAACATGAATGCAAAAATAGACATGATGTCATGGCATATGATGGGCAAACAATCATGGCAAGGTTTAGCATAAATAAAATATACCTAGATTTCCTTTTTAAGTATCCTTAACCACTTAGCTAACTCAAAATATACCACTTGTTTTAACTTAAAACGTTAAACCTAGATTGCCCTAAATGCTTCAAAGAAATGCCAAGACCTAAATTGACATTTCTATTTCTCTTGATTTGTTTATGCCACTTAAAAATTAAGCATATCCTCAAATGTTGGCATATTCCATTTTTCCTCAAGAGTAATCACATAAATCAAGGTCTGGATTGCCTTAAATTTCTAAGAGAATACCAAAATCCCAACTTTGTATTTCTCTAGGTTTTCCCAATTTATGCCATTTTAAGATAAAATCAAAATTTCCACCATTAGGCACATTTTACTCTTTCAAGGAGTAAATAATAAATCCATTTCATTTTCAAAAGTTTATAATAATAACCTTGAACATGCTCCTTGAGTGTCAATTTCTTCAAAGTTGGGAGAACTACCCTTCTTCTTAGAGTTGACACTCTCTAACCCATCTATGGGGTAGAGAAGATGCTCCTAGGAACCCAACACCTATTGGTGCTCCTTGGATGCTCTAGGTATTCACTAGGGATAACTTCCCTAGATATCTTCCTAGTGACCTTGTTTGGCTTCTTGGAAGCCTTGGTCACTTTTTCTAGGTCAACTCTAGGGATAGACTCCCTTGTGACCTTGTTTGTGACTTTCTTAGACTTCTTAGAAGCCTTAGTCACATTTATTGCAAAAATACTCTTAGGGATGACTTCCCTAGTATTCTTGACTTGACCACTAGACCTAGGGTTAGTTCCATAACTATATGGAATCCTATGGTACGAAATTTCATCCTTCTTAGCCTTAGGTTTGTATCCCAAACCTCTATGGCCATTGGATGACTTTGATACTCCTAGACCTAGATTTTTACCCTTAGACCCTTGTGTCATATTTGTGATTTTTCTAAGGGTCTTTTCTAATTTATCAAGTCTTGACCTCAAGACTTGATTTTCCTTCCATAATCCCTCAACCATAGATTTTTCACTAAAATCATGATTTTTCTTCTTCTTAGGTACATACCTAGAATCCTTAGGGTTCTTACCTAAGTTTCTATCTACCTTTCTAACCCTAGATTGAGAGGTTTTGGCATGATAAGCTACATGATTTTCCTTAATGCTATCATGCTTCCTATTTTCATGGTAAATAGCATTAAAATGATATAAATTTGACCTAGCATGCTTTTTACCATTTTACAAGGGAGTAGGCTCAATAAAAGATACCTTCTTTTTTACCTTGGAGGCTCACCCTTGACTAGTGCCTCCTTGAGCCTTAACCATCTTCTTCCCCTTGGGGCATTGACTTCGGTAATGCCCTTTTTGTTGACACAAGAAGCACACAATGCGCTCCTTGCTCTTCTTTGTCCCGGGGGTGGTCTCCTTGGGCTTCTCCTTGCCCTTTTGTGTCACTTGACCCTTCTTCTTGGCCAAGTTGTGACACTTGCTCTTGTAGTGCCCACTTTCCCTACACTCAAAATATATTATATGATTTTTATTTTTAATTGAAACATTTATACCTTCTCGTGTAGGGATGGCACTTGCTCCTCCATTTGATATTTCTTGAATTTTGGAGGTGGCACCATCTTCTTCTTCTTCACTTGACCCGGATGTGGAGGCCTCTTCTTGCTCCGGGTTCATTGATCTACACTCCCCCTCAATCCTAGAGGTGGAGGCTTCTTCATCTTGTACATGGAACAAGGAGTATGCTCCCTCCTTGTTCTCTTCATTGCACTCCCTTGAAGATGAAGCTTCTTCTTGGACTTCTTCTTCGGAGGTTGAGCATCTCTCAACCTCGGAGTCCTCCTCTTGGTCTTGCTCCAAAGAGTCACCCACTCTGGATTCTTCTTGCTCTTGTACAGTGGAGGGGATCTCTTCATGAAGCTTGGCCAATTTACTCCATAATTCCTTTGCATCTTCAAATTCTCCAATTTTACAAAGGATGGTGCTTGGCAATAAATTGACCAAAAGTTTGGTCACTTTGTCATTGGCATCGCACCTTTGGACTTGCTCTTGGCTCCACTTGCTCCTCTTGATAACTTTGCCCTTTGAGTTTGTTGGAGTCTTGAAGCCTTCCATAAGAGCAAACCATTGCTCTATCTCCATCATAAGAAAATTTTTGATTCTTGATTTCCAAGAATCGAAGCTCGTGGAAGTGTATGGTGGAGCCACCCTCATGTCGAATCCGAGCCCATCTCGGAATTCCATTGTAGAAGTTGAGCTTTTGAATTTCTTTGACAATTTTGCTTCAACTTCTTCACCTTCTAGCTCTTCTTGTTATGCTTGACCCTTCCGGCGATGATTTCGGTGAAGAGCAACCTCGCTCTGATACCACTTGTTGGGACCGAAAAGTAGCTAGAGGGGGGGGGGTGAATAGCTCTTCGCGTGCTCGTCGTCGGCGTTGCTCGTTTCTTCAGAGATATGCAGCGGAAATATAAGAAGCAAAAGCATACAACGCTAACAAGGATGGTTTACTTGGTATCCACCTCACAAGAGGTGACTAGTCCAAGGATCCACACATACTCACGCACCCTCCACTATGAATAACACTCCTTTATGGTAACTACCAAAGGCGGAGAAGCCCTACAACACTCTCAATATAAGAAGAAGAAAGGGAAATACAAGATAAGCAAAAGTTTACAAGATGTGCAATAAAAATCCTAACCCTAACTTCTTCTTCTTGTTTTTGATCCGCCTCTTGACTTGGAAAAGCCTCCAAGAATCTTCAAGAACTGGCGATCTGGAGCTTGGAGAGAGCTATGGAGGTGCTGGAGAGTATCTAGAGTGAATCGGTGAAGTTCTGCCGAAGGAAATGAACGCCTGCGGCTTAAATCGACGCCAACGGTCGGATCCCGATCGATTAGATTGCTCCCAATCTATCGAGGAGGCTTTGGATCGATCCACGGATCGATCCAGAGCACCTCTGTGCTCTCTGGAATAGCCTGGATCGATCGGTGGATCGATCTAGGGCTTATCACGCATAAACAGCAGCTCCCAATCGATCCACTGATCGATTGGGACCTCTGGATCGATCCACCGATCGATCCAAAGGGGTTCTGTTCGCAGGGACTCAGCGGATCGATCGGCCGATCGATCCAGATCTTCTGGATCGATCCACTGATCGATCCAGATCTGCTGGATCGATCCACTGATCGATCCAAATCTGCTGGATCAATCGACTGATCAATCCAGATCTTGGTTTTTGCCCAAAACCAAGTCCAAAGCCCCCTAAACCAACATCTAGTCAACCATGACTTGTTGGTACATAAGACCTAGCATCCGGTCACCCTTGACCAGCTAGGACTCTCTCACCAAGTGTCTGGTCAATTCCTTTGACCCACTTGGACTTTTCTCTTCTTGCCAAGTATCCGGTCAATCCCTCTGACTTACTTGGACTTTTCTTCCTCGTGCCAAGTATCCGGTCAATCCCTTTGACCTACTTGGACTCTCACCAGATGTCTAGTCAACCTTGACCCCTCTGGATTTGTCCTGCCTAGCTTCACTCACCAGGACTTTCACCTGGCTCCACTCACCAGGATTTTCCCTTCTGCCTAGCTTCACTCACTAGAACTTCCCAATTGCCTAGCTTCATTCACTAGGTCTTTCACCTGGCTTCACTCACCAAGATTTTCCCTTCTGCCTAGCTTCACTCACTAGGACTTTCTTCTGCTTGGCTTCACTCACCAGGACTTTCAGTCAAGTATCCAGTCAACCTTGACCTACTTGACTTTCCTTCACAATCTTAACTGGTCAACTTTGACCAAATGGGAATTGTATCAACAATCTCCCCAAATGAACAACTGCACCTGCATTGTCCATATCATCTATACCCAATATATTGTCAAACATCAAAACCCAAACCAAGACTCAGGCTTGGTTAACCAGGTCAACCTTGACCTAGGGAATATTGCACCAACAGAGAGCTTCAGGCAAAAGTCCTAGGGGGGTAACCCTAGGTGGAAAGTCCTGGTGTCACGAACCAGGTGGAAGACTGGACGGGCCAGGAAGCGGAAGTCCAGCAGAAAGTCCGAAAGCTTCGAACGCTGAGCAAAAGTCCAGTCGATCTGGAGGATCGCACTGGTAACAGGTAAATCTCCTAAGTGGAGTAGGTGAGGACGTGTTTCTCATAGAGGGAAATGTAGGCGTTGGGTCGACCTAGGGTTTCCGGTTCGAAATCCGAAGTCAGACCCGGCCAGTCCAATGACTGTCGATTATATCACTTATAATATGTCTGTACTAACTTTGTTTTGCAGGGTTTTGTGTTTGGGACTAACACATTTTGCAGGAACAAAGAAGCACATTTGACCTCGGATGAACAGTGTCCGAGGTGCCTCCATGGGTCTTGGAGGCACCTCGGGTGCAAGCTGAAGCCAACTATCCAGAGGAGATGGAGGCGCCTCGGAGGAAGCTGAAGGCGCCTTGGACCAGGCGTTGGAGGCGCCTTAGACCAGCCTTGAGGCGCCTTTAATGAGATAAGGCGCGACCAGATCAGAGCTGATCCACACGTGCGACTCAACGACCTGAAGGCGCCTCGGACAGGCTTGGAGGCGCCTCCAGCACTGTTTAAAAGGGGGGTCGAGGCAGAGGCTCAGAACATCAATACTAAAGCTGTTATTCATCAATGTGCTGCTCAAAAATGACCCGACGAAGCTACGACGAGTTTTCGACAACCCAAAGCTACAAGTCTTCCTCTTAGTATTGTTGGTATAAGTTACTATTAGTACTTTCAATTGTAATATCTTTTTGTACCAAATTTGCGATTTGATAGTGAATTGCCCACAGTAATCGCTCAACGAGCGAGGGCCTTGGAGTAGGAGTCGTCCAAGGCTCCGAACCAAGTAAAAACACTTGGGGTCCTTTTTTTGTGTTTTCTCTTATTGTTATTTCCGCTGCATTACATTCGAACGCTTTACGAATTCGAATCGAACGAAATAGCCATGAGCACTATTCACCCCCCCTCTAGCGCGCTCGATCCAACATACTTCTCCGCTAAACTGGACAGTACCCTCTAGTGACAATATAGAAACTATGATATCGAACCAATTCAAGCCAAATCAACATCGATGTAGTAAAAAAAATCACAACTTATAACAATTGATGCATATATGTATGCATGAACATGTGTTCATAGTAAAATAACCAAAAATGTACCCAATAACATCAATATTTGATACAAAAAGAAAACCAAAATTTCAAACAACGGAAAGTACATCAACAACTCAAACTGAAATCCAAACTCGAGTAGGATTGGCGGCCAGGACCTTTGAGCCACATGACACATCCTCTACCTACTAACCTGGAAATAGAGGAAACATAAGGGATAGTGAGTACAACAACTCAGTGGATAGAAGAAGATAGTGCATGAAAAATATACTGACAGGAGATCAAGGAATACGGTCTCAGGTAAAATACTTACTAACCAATGCAGGTGTGCTCAACCAAGTATAACCAATAAATCGGGAGTACATACAGTACCTCCCAACTTGTATGAACAAATACATGACTACATATAGCAAACACATAACAAATACTAATTGTAGGAGAAATGGTCTACCACAGATGGTCTCCTGGGCAGTCAGGATAAATAACTAGTTACTGTTTGCAGGCTAACTCGCTACCACTAATGGTCTCGTAGGCAGACAGGATAAGTAAATAGTCACTATCTGTGGGCGAACTCTCTACCACAAATGGTCTCATGGGTAGATAGGGTAATGTACATAGCTATCTAGCTACGGACTGTACGTGAACTCGCTACCATGAATGATCTCACTATGTGAAAATCTGGAATAGACTTCGCAACTGTTTACTTCGACAATCAGTATTTGTGAAGTAATATATTACAATCAACTTCGATAATAAATTTGATGTAGTAAATACTATTTTAGACTTCATAGATTAAAAAATGTAAATCTCACTTTTAATTTTATCTATCATTTTACTTCATAATATAAATTTGATGAAGTAATAAGTCACAATATCAAACTAATATATCTAAGTGTTGAAGTAATAAGTTTGAACCGATTTTAAAAAAAAATTCTGTTGAACCAGTTAATTTTTTCCACGCGTGAACCTTAACCCTACGCCCTCTTAACCAGTAATACTATTATTTTTTTTTGCCATTTCGCTTCACTGCTCTTCCCTCTTCGTGATTTTTTGCCCGACGCACCCTTTGCCCGGCGACCTTCGACTCCCCCCGCAACGTACGGAGATCGCGGCCTTCAAGTCCCCCCCTCCCTCCCCAACGCACGGAGATCCTTTCCTCTCTACAGCACAGGTTTTGTTCCCTCACTACAAGAAAAAATATCTATTATGATATTTTCTTTATAACACTAATTAAAAAATGTCCTTATAAATATTTTATAACTACACTTATTAAAACTGATTAGTTTTTTATAAAACAAGATCATATTAAACCAATGACACATTTTATAAATGTCATCGTAGTATAAACATATTTGACCTAAACTTTTCCTTTCCAACTCCCGATCCTTTCCTCTTTGTCGCGCCCTTCCCAACCCCACCCGATCCTTTAGTCTCAACAGCGCCCTTCCCACTCGATCCCTTCCTTTCCTCTCTGTAGCATTTCTTCCCTCTCTTACCCCGTTCTTTCCTTTCTTCTCTACATCGCAGCCAGGTTTCTTCCCTCTCCGTGGCAAGCAAGGAGCAGCTCAACGGTAACCCTATTTCTTATTTCTTTCCTCTCTGTAGTACTGCGAGCTACCTCGCCAGACGACGAGTGGCCGCTTCGTATGTGACCACACTCGAGGGGGCCGCAACCTCGCTAGGCTACTGGTTCGCTAGAGGCTAGTTCATGAACAGTCACACGCGAAGGGGTCGATGCCTAGCCAGGCAACCGATTCACAAACAGCCGCACACGAAGGGGGCACACGAAGGGGCAGATGCCTCACCGGGTAGTGGCCTATTCCGAGGCGTGACATCGCTACCTGCTTTTGAAA
Source organism: Zingiber officinale (assembly GCF_018446385.1). NCBI lineage: Eukaryota > Viridiplantae > Streptophyta > Magnoliopsida > Zingiberales > Zingiberaceae > Zingiber > Zingiber officinale. The sequence continues at coordinate 69,557,414 of NC_055989.1, forward strand.
CTCTAGGTCTTTTATTTTTTCCTAATTAATTTGATCTGCATTAGTTGAATAACTATAGGGACTTTAATCATGAATTGGTTGGTTTTGTTGACTGTGAATATTATAGAGAAGTTACTTAGTTGTGTTTGCTGTTGATAATTATACATAATATTTGTGATGTTTGTAATTTAGACTATGTGTTTGCCACAAATAAAAAGAAAGTCCAAGTAGGGAAGAGGAGATTATAAATTCTTCTTTTGGTCTCTTTCTTGGCTTTGCTCTTGTTATACCTGCATTTCTGTTAGTTTTACCTTGGTGGATGCATAACTTTACATGACATGAAATGAAAATCTAGTGTCGTTATCATAGAAGAAACATTTTTGGAATTCAAGTTTGTATGCTCTTATGTCCCTATTCATGAATGTTTTGATAGTTTTTCATTTCAAACAATTGCTTGATTAGATGTGTTATTCTAGAGCTTGTAATGGATTGATTAACATCTTTTTAAAAATTTCATGATTCATTAGATTGTTGTGAAGGAATATCCTTCTTGATGATTATCATATGCTGATATGCCTTTATGCCAAAAGAGCTTGTATATTGTATTGTAATGTAATATTTAAAAAGGATTACCCTTCTTTACAAAATGTTTCCATATATCTTTGCCTTAATGATATAAGGGCGTGGTTAATATTTAGCAGAACTTAAATGAAGAAATCCAGTTTGTAATTCTTTGTTTTTAAATGTTATAAAATTGATTTTCCAAGTCAAATGACAATAACATATAAATTTGTTTCTTGTCTTATGCAGGTTTTGATAAACAAAATCAACAAGTCCATAGTGGCTCTTCTACCAATTATAAAAAGAGTTGTATACAGAGAATCTCTTTTATCCCTATCTATTTCATCATTTTTTGTTCATTTTTTTTCTATTTCTTTCTACTTTATGGGTTTAAAACCTGGTGATGTGGCAAAATAAAGTTTTTCCATGGGTTACAACATTTGTAAATGGAAAATAAAGTTTTTCCATGGGTTGCCTAGTCCTGGCATTTGTAAATGTTGCCACTATATCTTTGTAAATGTTCATTCAAGTGCTGAATGTTTGGAAAGCATTCAAGTGCTGAATGTTTGGAAAGCATTCAAGTGCTTCATGTTCATTTTTTTCCAATTTACAATTCTTTGTTTGCTTACACCTACAAAATACCAAATAATTGGTGTAAGCATACAGGTGTTTATGAATGCATACAGGTTCTTTAGTTTGCTTACACCTGCAAAATACCAAAATACAATTCTTTATTTTCATATTGTCTGCTATATATATAATGCATACAGGTGTTTATGAATGTATCCTCTATGTAGGTTATTCATGAAAAGTAAAAAGAACGAACGATGCATTATAAATATCATCACAGATTGTCTCGCAAAGGTTACATCGGTTTAGAGGCTGAATTGATAAGCTACCATACATTATACTTAGCATTTTCAAGTAAGTATTTAATATTATATAACTGATCATTTTTGGAATTGTAGGGGGAGAAAAAATTAATTGCTGAAAATGAGGAAGTTGATAGATCGTTGCTTTGGCGTAAAGCTCGTGAGGACAAATCTGACAACATTACAAATATAGAAGGTGAATTTCTTCTTTATGAAATATTTTCTTTATAAAATATTAAGTCATTTGTCATTGATCCTTAAACTTTTGTTAATGATTCAGTTTGTAGCATCAAAAAACAAACAGTATTACAATCAATCTCAGTATGATGAAGTCAGAAGTGAATGGAGCGAATTCGTCTATTTCTATATGGGTGCCTAAGTGTAGGCTATGATATAAATTTTAGATTATATTTAAAGATTTATGGACACAAAAGTTTTGAAGTTATGGTTAAATATTTCTTTTATGAATACACTTTTGGATTGTATTTGATAGATATTTGTGATATATTTATTCAATTTTGGTGATGAAAACTATTATGTTATAGTAAAATATTATGATATACATTTTTGTCAATTAAATTTGTATTGTAGTAAAATATAGTCAACTACTTCAATACTATAAATAAAAATGATGAAGTAATACAACACATAAGACTTTAATAAATTTAAATATTGTCGTAGTTAAAGAAACTATTTACTTTGCCACTGATTAAAATCGTTGAAGTCATTTGTATGTATTACTGCGCTAACTTAAATTATTGAAGTGTAGTAAAATATGCTTTCCTACTTCCATACTACGATGAAGTAATACAATAACAATTACTTCGATCAAGCTAAAATATGCGGAAGTAATATTAAATATTTACTACATCATAATATAAAAAATTGTGAAGTTGTAACTTCTTTAAACTTCGTCAAACAACATAACCTATGAAGTAATATATAATCAATTACTTCGGTATTTTTACTGGTCTTGATGAAGTAATAAAGCTTTTTTACTTCGAAAACGGTTCGATTGAACCGGTGATAGACTTCGGTAACGTGTGGTGAAGTAAAAAATTTACCCTTTTACTTCACATGTGTCTACTTCGGTAAATATCTACCTATTACTTCGGATAATATCCGAAGTCTATTGTCGATTTTCACATAGTGTCTCGTGGGCAGTCATATATATCATGATCGCTGATGACTCTCTCAACCATGAATGAGAGACCGTGGTTGACAGAATATAATAATCAAGGGTCTAGTGAGATACTCATAATGCTACACTGTGGTATTATCTTACTAATGTATAGGCATGAGCCTATATAACAAGTAAGGGTCTACTTGGATACTCGGTATTCTATACTACTATATAATCCTACTAATATATAGACAGAAAATAAACAATCAGGTCCTCAATATACTAGTCAACCAATCTCATCAAGAGAATACTAGTTATCTAGTATTAATATCTCAACTAATTCTATGGTATCATTATACATATAATAAACAATGGGGTCAAGATCGAGTAATCCTAGAGGTTGATCCGAAAGGAAAAGCCTAGAGGAATATGCTACCCCTTTGCTAGGGAGTGATTCTCATTAAGTATATGTTAGCACCATCTCACTAATATATATGCCCTCACAAGTATACAACTATAATACATATAATATCAATGCCCTGCAGGCTCGAGCCTAAGTATATAACCATATTATGATACAAATTCATGAACATAAGCTGTAGGCTTACCTAGTAACAAGGATCTATTAGGGTACTCCATATCTTACATTATGGCATGAAATAACAAACAAAGGTTTAGCAAGATGCTCGATATCCTATACTACGGTATGATCATCCTATCCATAATTACAAAATCAAATCATCTATCAAGAGATCTAGCAGAATATCCAACATCCTATATTATGGTAATATCATGCATATCTATAAACACAAACATGAATATCAAACATAACTTCATAGCTATCAACAATACATCAACTTATAAACACAACCACTAAGGTATCAAACTCAGGAGTGATATAGGATAGACTTAGGGTAAGCGAGTAACTATGACCTCATCAAAACATGACAGTAAACAATCATGCACTATAATCAAAGCTATCAAGAAGATAAGTAGGATCTACCCACCTCATTGAAGATTATCCTAACCGTCTTCAAGTCAACATATTTTCCTCGACCTTGAATCCTAACAACTCATCATTGTCGGCGACAACTCAGAGCTTCTTCTCTGATGGCGGATCTGACACGAGATAAGGCTGGTGTTGATGCGTGGGTAGAGGCGACGACTGGACTTTGTTTGTTTCTAGCGACGAGGGAAGAAGGCAGGGAAAGGAAGTAGAACTGGAGGTGGCATCGAGCACAGGCAACACTCAGCCAGTGATTGGACTGCAGCAGTTGTGACTCCTTGCTACTGTCTTACAGCAAGTGATAAGGCGGCGGACGTTGTTGGTGGCTCCAGTGGTGAAGCAACGCGGCGACCGACGGTGATGTAGAGAAGTGCTATCGCATGGGGAAGGAGAAAGGACACCACTAGGGCCGGAGACATTGGTGGCATCGTCGACTAGCGGAGGAGGTGGGGTGACGACGAATCTACTGTGGAAAAATCACAGTGGCTGGCATGCGACAGTGCCCGACAATGACCCATGGAGATCATTGGTTGCTCGAGGCTGGAGTAGCCGGGGCTATTGATGTTGGTTAGTCCTAGGAAAACGTACCGGTTCCACTATACAAAAATTTTTGTACAAGTGTCAAACCTTTCCTTAAATAACCTATTGTGTTCTTTAGAAGTTAAATTAGGAATCGCAGACGGAATTTAACATCATTGATTCCAAATTTAACTTATCTGTTCTTAATGATTTAGATTTGAATCGCAAGCGGAACTTAACACTATTGATTCAAATCCACCTATGTTATTAATTTCATTAAATATTAATTTCCAAAATTGGCTTCCAGGACTGCATAGCGAGGCACATGACCTTCTTAGATATGAGAGCAACCACCACTGCCTAAACAAAGCCTTTTAAGGAAAGCTAATATTTAATTTCCTTAAATAACTCTAGGTTAACAAAAAAAAACAATCGAATCATAAATTCGAAAAAGAAGAAAACACAAACTCGAAAAACTAATTCGAAAAACTAGATCTAATGCCTCTTGTGTTTGGAATTCATACAAAAGAAATACAACTAGTATGATGCGGAAATTAATTACTAATTATACCTTCCTTTGTAAACTTTAATGACCTCTTGATCTTCTACCGTATTCCTCTTCTTATCTCGGACGTTGTGTGGGCAACGATCTTCCGAGATGAGAACCACCAAGCTCCTTCTTCTCCAAGCTAGATTCGGCCACCATTAATTCTCCATGAGAAGTAAAGGTCCGGCCACCACCACCAAGCTCCAAGGGATGCTAGAAACGAAGTCTTCTTTCTCTCATTCTTCTCCTAGCTAGAACCGGCCACCATGGGCTTCCCTTAAGTTGATGTCGCCGGCCACAAAGGAGGAAGAGAAAAGAAGGAGAAGAGGAGACCCTAAGACCGGCCACACCAAGGAAGAAAAGAGAGGAAGAAAAGAATAGAGTCGTTAGTTATTAAAGCACCTCTACCCCCTCTTTTATAATCCTTGGTCTTGGAAAATAAGGAAATTTTAATAAAAATTTCCTTAATTCTTTTGCCATGAAAAAGAAAAAAATTAATTAATTAAAAATTAATTTTCTTTTTCCAAATTTCTTGGCCGGCCACTTTCTCCCCAAAACAAGGAAAGTTTTAATTAAAACAAGAATTAAAACTTCCTAATTTGTTTCCAAAAATTTATAAAAATTTCAATAATTTTAATACCTTCATGATTGGTTAGTAAAAAGGAAATTTTATAAATTAAAATCTTTCTTTTAAACATGTGGATAATTTTCAAAAAGGAAAGTTATCTCTAAAAATTAAAATCTCTTTTCAATCTACAAATAAGGAATGATATCAAATCTTTTCTTAATCTTTTGTAGAAACTAATAAAAGAGAATATTTAATTTTTAAAATTTTTTTTAAATCATGAACATGGTTAAAAAGGAAAGTTTTCTCAAAATTAAAATCTCCTTTCAATCTACAAATAAGGAAAAATTTAAATTTTAAACTCTCTTTTAAAACCATGATATCCACATAAGAAATAATTTTTAATAAAAATTCCTTTTAATTTTCTAGTGGTCGGCCACCTAAGCTTGGGAACCAAGCTTTGGCCGGCCACCAACTTGGCTCATCCACTTGGTCTTGGCCGACCCTAGCTTGGGTTCCAAGCTAGCTTGGCCGACCCTATTAGGATGGGTAAGAAGGTGGTATGTGGTGAGTATAAATCTCTATATACAAGAGGCTACGATAGGGACCAAGAGAAGGAATTTGTTTTGGTCTCCCGATGAAATTAAGCTTCCCGTGTTCGCCCCGAACACACAACTTAACTTCATCAATAATAATTGATACCACTAAAGAATTATTATTGAACTACCGCACCAATCCCAAATTACATTTTTGGGCTCCTTCTTATTATGAGTGTGTTAGTCTCCCTGTGTTTAAGATGTCGAATGCCCACTAATTAAGTGAGTTACTGACAACTCATTTAATTAATATCTTAGTCCAAGAGTAGTACCACCTACTCTTGGGAACATTATCAACCTAGATTACTAGGACACAGTTTCCTTCTATAATCAACAAGTCACACTATAAGTAACATCATTTCCCAACTTATCAGACATTTTGATTTATCAAACTAAATCTCACCCTTTGATAAGTCAAAGAAATAAATATTAAATATATGTGCTTGTTATTATATTAGGATTAAGAGCACACACTTCCATAATAACTAAGGTCTAGTTCTTTTATTAAATCAGTATAAAAAGAACTTACCTTAAATGGTCCTGCTCAATACACTTAAAGTGTACTAGTATAATTTATTAGTCAAGATAAACTAATGCATAATTACACTACGACTATTCCAATGGTTTGTTCCTTTCCATCTTAGTCGTGAGCTATTGTTTATAATTTATAAAGAACCGATAACACAATCTTCTGTGTGTGACACCACACACTATGTTATCTACAGTATAAAATAATTAAACATCTAGATTTGGTATATATAAATGTAGACACTTGACCAATGTGATTCTTATAAATGTTTATACAAAAGCTAGACTTTTAGTATACACTCCAACAATCTCCCACTTATACTAAAAGACTATGCTGTCATAAATGCTGCCATACATCTGATTCCCAAATCTTTATCATGCCCATCAAAAGCTCTTGCCTCAAGGACCTTAGTGAAAAGATCTTCCAGGTTATCATCTGATGTAATCTAGGCGACAACAACTTTTCCTCGTTGTACGAAATCTCGTATTGGGTAGTACTAGTGCTCTATTGTGTTTACTTGCCTTATGGACTTATGGTTTCTTCGAGTTTGCTACTGCACCAATATTATTACAATAAATTGTGATAATTTTGGGCAAACCAGAAATCATATCTAAGTCCATCATGAAGTTTTTGAGTAATTTAATTTCTATGGTTGCCTTAGAGGCTGCCATATACTCAACTTCTATGGTGAAGTTCGAAAAGCATCTATGCTTAACACTCCTTCATAGTTATGGCTTTACCTCCTAAAGTAAACACAAAACCCCGAGGTTGACTTACTATCGTCCCTTATCTGATTGGAAGTCAAAATCTGTGTAACCCACAGGGATCAAATTATCTGCCTTGTAAATTAGCATATACTTTACGGCAGTCTAGTGTCCCGGTCCTGGGTTACTTCGATATCTGCTAACTATGCACTGGGCAAAACAGATATCTAATCTCGTGCATATACATTAGGGTTTCCAACAGCCGAAGCATAAGGAACTTGCTTTCATGTCCTTTATCTACTTTGATGTCTTTGGAGACATCTCTTTAGATAAAGTTTCTCCATGTCCAAATGGTAGAAAAACCTTTTATGGAGTCTTGCATGCTTAAAGCTCGGGATAAGCACAACATTCTTTTCTTGTGATCCTTTTGATCCCGAGAATATGTGCGCACTCTCCCAAGTCCTTCATATTGAATTGTTCGGACAACCATACCCTTACTTCCGACAACACTTTGATATTGTTTCCAACTACCAAAAATGTCATCTACGTATAGTACAAGAAATACCACCACACTTCCATCACTACTTGTATACACAAGACTCATCTGGACACTGAATAAATCCATAGGTCTGGATTACTTCATTAAACCAGATGAACTAAGACCTTGAAGCTTTTCTTCAGTCCATAGACTGATTGAGCTTGCACACAAGATGGCTTTTTCCTTTTGTGATGAACCCTTCTGGTTGCTTTATATGGATATTTTCTTCAAGACTTCTATTAAGGAGAGTTGTCTTGACATCCACTTACCAAATCTCATAGTCCATATAGATAAAAGAATCCGAATAGACTTAAGTATGGCTACCGACGAAAAAGTTTCCTTTTTCAACAAGCCTTGCTTTGAAAGTTTCCACCTTCCTGTCTATCCCTCTTTTCCTATTGTAGACCTATTTACACCAAATGGCTTTTACACCATTTGGTGGTTCTATAAGCTCCTAGATTTTATTAGAATACATATATTCTAATTCTGTATTCATTGCTCTTTACAAAGATGTTGTATCTTTATCTTGGAGCGCTTCATCATATGTCTAGGAATCAGGCTCATGTTCACAAGGGATCAGGTCCAAAGACTCTCCCAAAACATGAATCTCTTAGGTTGCCTAACAACCCTCCCACTATGACGAGTCACTTTCTGTAATTGTGTATCATTTGTGATACATGTTGCAATTTCTTGTGATATTTCATCTTGTACAGTTGGTACTAGATTAGACGTGCCCTTTAATTTCCTTAAGAACAATTTTTTTACTCATGGACTTGTGGTTCATAGTATAGTCCTTTTCTAAAATCGGGCATTGGTGCCAATAATGACCTTCTGATTTTAAGGTCTATAAACCTCTTTTCATTTTTATAGGATAACTCACAAACAAGTGAACTCATGTCCAATCTTATCAGTGTCTCTCATGTGCTAGACCACCCAAATCCGAATATGCCTCACACTAGGCTTATGCCCATTCTGCAATTCTATGGGAGTAGAGAGTTCTGACTTAGAAGGTACTATGTTTACTTCCGTTTCCAGTGTATATCCTTAAAACGATTTTGGTAATTTTCTGAATAACTCATCATTGATCTAATTATTCCATAAGAGTATTATACCTTCTTTCTACTACACCATTCTGTTGGGGTGTACCAGGTGTAGTTAGTTGGGATTGAATCCTGACTTCTGATAAGTGACTCCTAAACTCTCCTAAGATATACTTGTTACTATGATTTCACCATAGTATCTTGATACTTTTACTTTGACGTTACTCCACATCAGCCTAGTATTCTTTGAACTAATCAAAGCATTTAGACTTGTGGCGAGTCAAGTAAATGTATCCTTATCTCGAATAGTCGTCTATAAAAGAGACGAAATATTTGAAACAACTTCTTGCCTGGATAGTCAAAGGTCTACACAAATCAGAATGAACCAATTCCAACATATCTTTGGCTCTATACCCCTTTAAAAGCTTCTTGGTTATTTTTCCTTCCAAGTAAGACTCGTAGGTTGGAAAGATTTCCACTACCAATGAACTCAAGAGTTCATTGGTTATTATCCTTTGAATCCTACTCAAGTTAATATAACTTAACCTTGGATGCCAAAAATATGATTGGTTCATTTCCGAAGGTTACTTTCTCTTAAAGTTAGAAAATGTGCTATTAATTTCCATTTATTGCATCATGGGAGTTATTGGATTATAAATTGTCAACCAACGTACCAGAACAGATAACTTACCTATTTTTCTTGATAACAAGTTTGCTATCAAAATAGACAGAATATCTATTATTTAATATTTTAGAAACTGAAATCAGGTTCTTTCTAAACTTAGTACGTAAAGATAATTTCTAATAATCCATATTTTATTCCTATCAAAGGATAAACATCTCCCACTGCAACAGCTGCTACTTTTACAACAGTGCCCATGTGGACGGTGATTTATATAGTTGTCGGATTTCCTGGAACCCCCCCTACAATGAATTACAGACATAATCAGTGGTTCCTGTATTTACACACCAGGTATTGGTGGATAACACCACTAAATATGTTTCAACAACTAATAAAATACACCGTTATTGTTCTTAGTTTTGTGAGGATAGTCTACCTTAATGTCCAAGTTTTCCAATCATTACAATTGGGACTACTAAGTCTATTCTATAGTATAACAGCTAGGGGATTGACTAACATTTGAAAACCTAAGAATCACAAAATTATTTGGTCAAGACCAATATTTCAAAATCCCCGTGAATTTTGTATGCCACGTTAGTGTGGACGTATACAAATTCTAAAAAGAGATTTTATCCATTAATTTTATTATCTTGTCAACCTATGACAAATAAAATTAATAGTTGATCTATTTTTGATCAAATATTTGGTCAAGACTCTAAATTTAAAATAATATTGATTCCTCTAACAATACTATTTAAATTTACCAACACCTCAAAACACCGTGAATTTTGCATGCCACGTTAGTGTGGACGTATACAAAATCATCATTTGTAAGAGGAGGGTTTTACCCATTAACTATATGTCTTGTCAACCTAACTTTATGACAAATAAAATTATCTCAAACACCATTAATTTTGTATGCCACGTTAGTGTGGACGTATACAAAATCAATCATTTGTAAGAGGGATTTTAACCCATTAATTTTATTATCTTGTCACCCTAGTTTTATGACAAATTAATAGTTGGTTTCCCTTTGGTCACACAAGTGATAGCAATGACTCCGTTGGGGAGGATACTATTAAATGTGTCTAAGTGTATACCATTACTTGATAGTAAGTCCATTAAATAGAATTGTGCCCCTTCAGTTGGAGAAGATCACACACATCCTAAATAACTTCCTATAGCCATCTATTAAGGAAGTTTGATCTGGTGATCCGCAAACAAACTCATCCGTTGTGGAGGGAGGCACTCAGAGCCAACACGCAAGCTTGTTGCATCACTTACAAACCAGTAATGGAGACCGTGGGATTAATATACTAATCCCTCTCCCACTTAGTTATTTAAGGTGAGGAATTTTAACCTATGCTAGCATATATATCATATGCACACACATCACAGTAAATATAAGCAATAAATATGGAAATTAATTTTCCAACTATTATGGCCTTTTCCATCACTATCCTTCGTGTGCTCCAACCCTAGCTGCTGCCATCTTTAGCCACCGTCATCGGGTCGAATTGTCGTATCTATCTTGCTTCTTATTCCGCTACGCCTCTGGTCCTCCAATAGCACCACGCCTCGCTAAGATACGATCCGCGACAAATATAGAATTTTACATATATCGATCCTATATTCTATAAATGGAATGTACATGTAATCTAGATCGAAAAATAAAATTCTAAAACCTAGGGCTAATATAGCTCCTGCTATATTAGTTACATACAATCATGCACACACAAAAATAATGCCCTTGACATGTCCAAGAGTCCAATCACACACAATATCTATATGTCATAATAGTTGGAGCCTGCAACCACAAAGTTAGCACATCCTACTATTATCCTGCATAAATTATGTATGACATGTGCATAACCTATTTGAAAACCAAACACACAGAGGCAAACCCTAGCTCTGATACCAATTGTTGGTTTGTCCTAGGAAAATCTACCGGTTCCACTGTACAAAAATTTTTGTACAAGTGTCGAACCTTTCCTTAAATAACCTATTGTGTTCCTTAAAAGTTAAATTAGGAATTGCTGACGGAACTTAACATCATTGATTCCAAATTTAACTTATCTGTTCTTAATGGTTTAGATTTGAATCGCAAGCGGAACTTAACACTATTGATTCAAATCCACCTATGTTATTAATTTCATTAAATATTAATTTCTAAAATTGGCTTCCAGGACTGCATGGCGAGGCACATGACCTTCTTGGATATGGGAGCAACCACCACCGCCTAAATAAAGTCTTTTAAGGAAAGCTAATATTTAATTTCCTTAAATAACTCTAGGTTAACCAAAAAGAACAATCGAATCACAAATTCGAAAAAGAAGAAAACACAAACTCGAAAAACTAATTCAAAAAACTAGATCTAATGTCTCTTGTGTTTGGAATTCATACAAAAGAAATACAACTAGTATGATGCGGAAATTAATTACTAATTATACCTTCCTTTGTAAACTTTAATGACCTCTTGATCTTCTACCGTATTCCTCTTCTTATCTCGGACGTTGTGTGGGCAACGATCTTCCGAGACGAGAACCACCAAGCTCCTTCTTCTCCAAGCTAGATTCAGCCACCATTAATTCTCCATGAGAAGTAAAGGTCCGACCACCACCACCAAGCTCCAAGGGATGCTAGAAACGAAACCTTATTTCTCTCCTTCTTCTCCTAGCTAGAACCGGCCACCATGGACTTCCCTTAAGTTGATGCCGCCGGCCACAAAGGAGGAACAGAAAAGAAGGAGAAGAGGAGACCCTAGGGCCGGCCACACCAAGGAAGAAAAGAAAGGAAGAAAAGAATAGAGTCGTTAGTTATTAAGGCACCTCTACCCCCTCTTTTATAATCCTTGGTCTTGGCAAATAAGAAAATTTTAATAAAAACTTTCTTAATTCTTTTTCCATGAAAAAGAAAAAATTAATTAATTAAAAATCAAATTTCTTTTTCCAAATTTCTTGGTCGGCCACTTTCTCCCCAAAACAAGGAAAGTTTTAATTAAAACAAGAATTAAAACTTCCTAATTTGTTTCCAGAAATTTATAAAAATTTCAATAATTTTAATCCCTTCATGATTGGTTAGTAAAAAGGAAATTTTATAAATTAAAATCTTTCTTTTAAACATGTGGATAATTTTTAAAAAGGAAAGTTATCTCTAAAAATTAAAATCTCTTTTCAATCTACAAATAAGGAAAGATATCAAATCTTTTTTTAATCTTTTGTAGAAACTAATAAAAGAGAATATTTAATTTTTAAACTTTCTTTTAAATCATGAACATGATTAAAAAGGAAAGTTTTCTCAAAATTAAAATCTCTTTTCAATCTACAAATAAGGAAAGATTTCAAATTTTTTCTTAATCTTTTGTAGAAACCTATAAAAGGAAAGATTTAAATTTTAAACTCTCTTTTAAAATTATGATATCCACATAAGAAATAATTTTTAATAAAAATTCCTTTTAATTTTCTAGTGGTCGGCCACCTAAGCTTGGGACCCAAGCTTTGGCCGGCCACCAACTTGGCTCATCCATTTGCTCTTGGCCGACCCTAGCTTGGGCTCCAAGCTAGATTGGCCGGCCCTATTAGGATGTGTAAGAAGGTGTGTATGTGGTGGGTATAAATCTCTATATACAAGAGGCTACGATAGGGACCGAGAGGAGGAATTGGTTTTGGTCTCCCGATGAAATTAAGCTTCCTGTGTTCGCCCCGAACACACAACTTAACTTCATCAATAATAATTGATACCACTAAAGAATTATTATTGAACTACCGCAACAATCCCAAATTACATTTTTGTGCTCCTTCTTATTATGAGTGTGTTAGTCTCCCTGTGTTTAAGATGTCGAATGCCCACTAATTAAGTGAGTTACTGACAACTCATTTAATTAATATTTTAGTCCAAGAGTAGTACCACTCAACCTTATCGTCATGTCGGACTAAGTCCACCTGTAGGGTTTAACATGACAATCTTTATGTGCTCCTCTTGGGGACATTATCAACCTAGATTATTAGGACACAGTTTCCTTCTATAATCAACAAGTCACACTATAAGTAACATCGTTTCCCAACTTATCGGACATTTTGATTTATCAAACTAAATCTCACCCTTTGATAAGTCAAAGAAATAAATATTAAATATATGTGCTTGTTATTATATTAGGATTAAGAGCACACACTTCTATAATAACTAAGGTCTAGTTCTTTTATTAAATCAGTATAAAAAGAACTTACCTTAAATGGTCCTGCTTAATACACTTAAAGTGTACTAGTGTAATTTATTAGTCAAGATAAACTAATGCCTAATTACACTACGACTATTCCAATGGTTTGTTCCTTTCCATCTTAGTCGTGAGCTACTGTTTATAATTTATAAAGAACCGATAACACAATCTTCTGTGTGTGACACCACACACTATGTTATCTGCAATATAAAATAATTAAATATCTACATTTGGTATATATGAATGTAGACACTTGACCAATGTGATTCTTATAAATGTTTATACAAAATCTAGGCTTTTAGTATACACTCCAACAATTTATGGTGTCAGCGGCTGTGGAGGCTGCTGGAGCAGCGATCAACACATTGTGGTGGTTGGGTGGCGTCGGTCCTGAATGCGGCGAAAGCATCGCGTGCATGTGGGTTTGAGGCATGGGTGGAGAAGGGCGCCGAGAGGAGGAAGCGTCAACGTCGGCTGCCTGTGTGGGTAGAGTAGTGGTGTTGGTGGTCGGCGCACAGACGATGTCTTTAGTCGAGCACGCTGTTAGTTAGAGCCCTAGAGCCAATCATTTGATGATTGTATGGACTCATGTATATCATATTCTTGTATATTAATAAAGGCATTTGTTTGGTTATTATACTTATTTATATTAGTGCCAAATAGACTAAGTATAATAGCGTCCTTGAGTAGAAGGTTCATACCTATATCAATCGATTAGTTGAATCGATAGTGAGATGATATAGGGAACACTACTCTAAATCATTCCTAGTCGAGTATTAGCATTCAGGGACAATGTTAATACAATAAGACTAGCATGTAGGTCAGCTCGATGACTTGATCTCACAAGTCATGGATATAGAGATATCAAGCTGACACATGGGTATGCATTAGAGAATGTATATTGAATGACCCGCCATGAGAAAGTATCATGGATCGTTATATGAGTGTCATATACTTTCTCATGTGGCTATTAGTATGACTATTAGTCCTTAGACCTGAAGTCACCATGGATCCCTACATAAGGAGTTATGTACTTTAGTTTCGTCAAACGTCACCCGTAACTGGGTGGACTATAAAGGCGATTACTGGATATATAACAAATTATGTAGAGGGATGTGAGTGATGTAGATGGGATCTATCCCTCCCATATGACGGGAGCGACATCGGTATTCTTGATAGAGTGGGACCACTAAGTGCATGGCCATGCCCAAATGAGTCAACATTAGATGTTGAGCTCATTTGATCGAGTGAGTCTACTTGGAGTTCAAGATTTAGATTGATTAGAGGATGACACGGTCTATGCCTCACATTGATCAATCTAGATGTCTAGGATAGAAGGACACTTGTCATTATTTTATGAGTAGTCACAATTGGTAGTCACAAGGTGATGTCGGATCTCGACATTCTTGTAACTTGGGTAGTAATGATGTGTTGCTAGATACCGCTCATTACTTATGCTCCTAAATGGGTTTAGGGCATTGCCAACGTTACAAGAACCTATAGGGTCACACACTTAGGACAATTAGGTGGAGATTAGGTTCATATGATGAACCAAGAGGATTAGATTCATTTGATGAATCAAATTGGATTAAGAGTAATCCTAATTGGGCTAACTTGAGTTCGACTCAAGTTGATTCATGTGTTAAATGAGTCTAATTTAGATTTTGACTCATTGAATCAATTTAATTTAATGAATTAGATTCATTATATTAAGTTGGCTCGAATCAAATGGTTGGATTAGATCCACCATGGTAGAGATTGAGTCAAGTTTGACTTGACATGAGAAGGAAGACCAAAGGTCAATTTTGACTTGACCTTTTGCCACCTCATTGGTGAGTTGGCATTAGGTGGACCAATAATGATGTTCCACATCATCATGGGTGTCACCTCATGGAAGTGACAAAGCCACTCTCTTAATGGTTTCATATTAATTGCAATTAATGCAATTAATGTGATTTTATGGTTTCATATTAATTGCAATTAATGCAATTAATGTGAATTTTGAAAAGTGTCCGGCCACTTGGTTTTTGGGTGAAGAAATTCATTTTTCATTCACTTGTGTGCCTCTTCCTCCTTCTCCCTCTCAAGCTCTCCCTCTCCCTCTCCTCCCTTGGCCGAACCACATAGGTGCTAGCACACCTTGGTTTTTTGGTCATCTCCATCTAGTGTGTCCGTGTGGATACTTCTAGAGGACCGGCGCTTGACGGTCTTGAGATCCGGCATCATTTGGACGAGCGGGAACGCGAAGGGCATCGCATTAAAGGTATAAACACTTTTTCCTCGTAGATCTAAGTAGTAGATCAGTTTTTGAACTCGTACAAGAAATAGTTTTTCATATTTTTGTATACGAATCTTTGCACGGATCTACGGCTTTGGGTCCTTCGGGGTTTCCGCGACGCGAAAAAGTGGTTTTCGCGGCTCGAAGAACCCTACACACGCCACGTCACGCTCGTGGGGGAGGAAAGGAAGTTGATGGCGGAAATTTAACTTAGGTTCTAATAACTAAAACGTATCTTTATCTCAATCAACTCTTCCTTTAAATAGGATATTTTTAAACAGTCTTTAAATCCTATCCGTTTATTCCCATAAAAATCTAAAACATCTCATTTAAAATTTATAAAAATACCATAAAATTTATAAAATTCAAAGAAACTCTTTTATATTTATTACTTTATTATTATCAATTATTTTATCCATATTTTCATAAATAAATTCTATTAGGTCAAATTTTAACCAGTTTAGTATTTCTCTCTTGGATATTAAATATATATTTAATTATATTTAAAATATATATTGGGTATATTACATTTCTCCCCCACTAATAAAAAATTTGGTCCCCAAATTTACTACTTAGATTGTAATACTACGATATCTTTATCTAAGGTAACAACTATGTAATACACCCTTATACTCATCCATTCTAATAGCATGGGAGGTCCTAACTATTAGATAATAGGGGTTCCTTATAACTATTTGAGGATTTATTCTAAGGTGAAGAATCACTACTCTGTGAGTTATAAGTCCACCTACTGCCGCTACACCCACATTACAATCTAGCTAACTGTTGTGGGTAAAATCCACTAGGTATAGGTGATCTTCTAGCTGCATTTGATGTCCATCTTGCATGCTTGAAGTAAGTACTCTAGCTAGTGAATGGTGAGCTCTGTCCATCTGTCCGTCTGAAATTATTCATACAAATGAAATTTTGTACACATGACTCGTTGGAAACTTCACCAAGTGATCCAAAGAGTGTCTAGAGGGTTAAAAGAAATTGGTCGAACTTGGTTAATCGGTCAATGATCACCCAAATCAAATCATGTACCCTCTAATGTACCAACCTCATCCTAAATAAGTCTACTGATCTCTTATGCTATCAGTGGGTTAGGGGCCCACTACCCCTCTACTACGCCACTCTGATGTTTTGTCTTCATTTGTTGGCACACAAGCATCGGATTCCAAAGTCCACAATATCTTTCTTCCTACCATTCCACTAGTAGGGTACTTTATGTAGGACCCTTGGCGGTTGGCTAGAGGGGGGTGAATAGCCCTGTAAAAAAATGAACATTCCTCGAATTTTACAGCTTAATAATATTCAACACTTGTATAAAAGAAATAAGAGACTTAAATAAATAAAGGAAGAGGCACAAACAATTTACTTGGTTACAATCGGAGAGGTTGTTAATCCAAGGAAGCTGAACGCTCACTAAACTCTCCTTCAGGAGGAGAAGCCTCTTTACAACAATTAAAGCACTAGATTACAGAACAGAACTGAATAGGAATCAATCACAAGTATTGTTCTAGCCTTTTGGGACTAGGGATGTATTTATAGCCCTGGTCGGGGTGCTTGGAAGGGTTCCAGGAGCCTCTAGGGGGATACAACTTTATCCCCGTCGCAACGCAGTGGGCCACGCCACGTTCGGCTAATTTTTTCGGTCAAGGTGCCCGGAAGGGTTTTGGGTGCTTGGACCAAGTCTAAGCACCCCAGATAGGTCCAGGTGCCCCGGGCAGAAAAATTAACTTTTTGTTGATTTTCGGTCCCGGTCTTCCGTTTTGCTTCCGCTCACATTGGTCCGGATCTTTCGCTCTGGTTCTACTCGCTTGGGTGATCTCGGTCATCTAGAATAGGGCTCACTCAAACCCAACTTCCAGCCTTCTCGAGCAATCTTCTGCTTCGGCTTCTCGTCCCTCGAAAATGTTGTGCGCCTCCTTCTCGTCCACCCGCGTACTCTTCAGTAGCACCTCGTCCCTTGGACACACCGACCCTATCGACTCTCTCCCGTGCCGTCCATCTCGCTAGCTACGACTTTCGCTCAACTTCCTGTGCTCCTAAGTTCCTACACATGTAGACACAAGGGTTAAAAACTAACAGGGCATAACCTGATTTGGTTGATCACATCAAAACTATCTTGGGGTACTAACAATCTCTCTCTTTTTGATGTGAATAACTCAAGTTAAGTTAGGGTAAACAAACATAAAGAAATAATAATAAGGTAATAAAGTTGCAACTCAATAATGTGCAAAAATTAAATTACCCTCCCCCTAGACTTAATCTTCCATTCTCTCCCTTTGATCACATTAAATAGGGTACTTTGAATTGATTTTGCAAAATATAAATTTAAAGTCTAAGGGAAAACAAAAAAAATATATGAAAGGTTAAGCTTCAAAAACTCTAGTTTTATAAAAAAAATTGAAAAGACAGTTGGTGCGGGGAGCATCCGACGATCGAACCTGAGTTTTGATAATGGAAAAGGATTCAAAGTTAAGGTTTGTGGTGATCTAACGTGCTGAATAAGTGTTTCAGGAAAGTCCTAGCTGCGGTTAGGCAAAGGGAAAATCCTAAGGGGCGGTAACCTTAGGTCCTAGGGGGCGGTAACCCTAGGTGGAGGAAAACCCTAAGGGGCGGCAACCTTAGGTCCTAGGGGGCGGTAACCCTAGGTGAGGGAAAACCCTAAGGGGCGGCAACCTTAGGTCCTAGGGGGTGGTAACCCTAGGTGGAGAAAAACCCTAGGGGGCAGTAACCCTAGGTCCTAGGGGGTGGTAACCCTAGGCAGAAAGTCCAGTCGGTCTGGAGGACCGGACTGACATCAGGTAATCTCTGTAGAGGGAACAGTAGGCGTCGGGTTGACTTAGGGTTTCCGGTTGGAAATCCGCAGTCAGACTCGGACAGTCCGAAGACTGTCAGTTATTCCTTACTGTGTTTTATCAGATTCTAACACTGTCTTGCAGGGGATTTTGCTCGGACTAACCTGGTTTTGCAGGTGAGGAACCTGCTGGAAAAAGGTGGTCCGGGCGCTCGGGATGGATCCGAGCCCCCAGAGCTCCAGGAGCCCGGAACAGGTCCGGGCGCCCGGGACCAAGTTTTATCCCTACCGCGACTTCGCCACGTGGAGCATCCTGGTTGGTTGGCCACGTCACACTCCAGGCGCCCGGAAGGGATCCAGGCGCCCGGAATGTCATATAAAAAGAGGGTCGAGGGTGCAGCCAAAGAACAACATTCTAAGCTTTCTTTTGTGAAGTGCTGCCAACGAGACGACCTTGAAGTGCTACTACTCGACGTCGACAACCCGAAGCTCAGACTCTTCGATCTTTTGTTGTCGGTATTAGTTTACTTATTGCATTAATTGTAATTCAAATTGTAATCTTTTCGATATATAGTTGTTGCCCACCGAAAGCGGTCAAGGACCGCGGGCCTTCGAGTAGGAGTCGCCATAGGCTCCGAACGAAGTAAATCCTTTGTGCCCACTTTATTTACTTTCCGCTGCGTTTATATTCAGTGTTTTAAATCGTTAAAAT
The DNA here is from genome assembly GCF_018446385.1 of Zingiber officinale. Lineage (NCBI taxonomy): Eukaryota > Viridiplantae > Streptophyta > Magnoliopsida > Zingiberales > Zingiberaceae > Zingiber > Zingiber officinale. Next base: position 69,576,624 of record NC_055989.1, read on the forward strand.
AGCCACGAGCGTTATTCCCCCCCCCCCCCCCCTCTAGCGCTTTCGATCCATCAAAGACTCCTTTAATTGTTGATAAATTTAACAAGGGTTAAATAGGAAAAAAAATATTTTCACAAAATGTTGAAGTAAAATTTTTTAAAAAAATGCACTTTAATAACTAATTCATAGAAAATTTTCTAATAAAAAAATTCCAAAAAATTATTTATATAAAATTTCATAGAAAAATAAGTTTGATAAAATAACTCTAACAAATATGGTTTTTATTAAATAAATTTTAACGATCAGAATTTTTCTAACAAAAATTTTGAAAAATAATTTAAAGTATTAGTTAAGTGCTTCATAGTAAGTCAATTAAACATTTATTTTAATAATTTGTTTCCAAGTTGTGGTGAGACATTTGACCTTCTTGGTTATTGGAACAATAACCACTTTATAGACAAAGTCTTTTAAAAAATAAATATTTAACTTTCTTTCTGAAAGTTCTAAGTCCAAAAAGAAATAGTCTAAATATAATTTTGGTACCCAATATAGGTTTCTTCCTACTGGATTAATTAAAAAATTGAGGAATATATTTTCTAGATAATTTTCTAATTTTCCCTTTGTGATATCTAAATTGCTAATTTAATCCTTTATAGTTCCTGAAAGTTAAAGCGGACAAATTTAAACATGCAGAATTTTTTAAGTTTTCTATTTGATCTTTTAAATTTGCATTCTCAATTTTTAATTTTTCATTTTCAGTTTTAATCTTATCGAGATCTTCTAATCGACAAGATATAGCTAAGGTTGATTTTAACTCTTTATTTTCTTTTTCTAATTTACAGTAATTTTTCGATAAGTGTTTTATAAACTGAAATGACTTGTCATGAGGAAAAGACCATACCTGACTTGCCTTGTCGATCCCGCAATCTGAAGCTCCACCTGAAGTGCAACATTCTTCCGATGTCGCTCCCCTTCATTAATGCTATCAATGCTCATTTTGGACGAGCTTGCTTCATCTTCGTCTTCTTGGTGACTTGCCACTAGCGCAAGTCCGACAAGGGCTTTGATCTCTGACTCGAACAATATTTCATCCCATGTCGCCTTTAGATTCTTGTGCCTTTTCTGGGTTGGTCTCTTGTCCGTGCTTGTGCCCTTATTCTTGTCCTTGCTTTTTAGTTTAGAGTAGTTGTCTTTTACATGACCTTTTTCATTGTAGTGGTAGCATTTTACCTTTCTTTTTCTTCTCTTACCCTGCACTTGATTAAACTTATTGGATTTAAATAATTTTTTAAATCTCCTTACCATTAACGTTGTTTTGTCATTGTCAAGTGATGTCTCAGAATCTGGTTCATCCATCTTAGCTTTTAAGGCAATGCTTTGCCTTGATTCCTTCCTTAGATTTGCACATCTTGACTCATGAATTTCAAAAGTTGAAAAAGTTCTTCTAAAGTGTTTACCTCTAAATCCTTAGAGATGAAATACGCATCTACTAAGGTCGGCCATTCCGGAATCCTAAGAAATGCGTTAAGTGCGTACCTTAGTGAATCTTGGTTAGTTACCTTTTCTCTGAGATTCATGAGTCCGGTGATGGGCTCCTTTATTCTTAAGTGAAGTTGTGCAACGGTTTCACCTTCTTCTAACTGGAGGTTGCTGATATGGTTTTGGAGCAGGTCCCATCTCGCTAGTTTTGCCTCCGAGGTCCCTTCATGTAGTTCTAGGTATTTCTTCCAGAGCTCCTTGACTGACTCGTAGGCTTCGATACACTTGACTTTTTGAGGTGGTAAAACACTAAGTAGATGAAACTCTACTTTATCGTTTGCCACGAAGTCGGCTTACTCCTTCTTCGTCCATTGATATTCTTCTTTGTCTTTTGAGGCTACAAAACCATATTTCATAATGATTAACAATTCAAAATCTGTTTTAAAAAATACCTCCATCTTTTTCTTCCATCTCGCGAATTCTCCCTCTAACTTCGGTGGGTTGATGCTCGGTCCGGCCATCTCGTGTGCTTCGTTCGACGGTTAGTCCTCCTGAAGCAAACCCGCTCTGATACCACTTGTAGGACCCTTGGCAGTCAACTAAAGGGGGGGGGGGGGTTAGTAGTCTTGAAAAAAAAATGGACCTTCCTCAAACTTTACAGCTTAATAATAATCAACACTTGCATAAAAGAAATAAGAGACTTAAATAAAGAAAGGAAGAGGCACAGACGATTTACTTGGTTATAACCGAGGAGGTTGTTAATCCAAGGAAGTTGAACGCTCACTAAACTCTCCTTCAGTCAGAGAAGCCTCTTTACAGCAATTAAAGCACTAGATTACCAAACATAACTGAATAAGAATAAATCACAAGTGGTGTTCTGACCTTCTGGAACTAAGGCTGTATTTATAGCCCTGGTTGGGGCGCCAAGAAAGGTTTTAGGTGCCTTTAGGGGGATAAAACTTTATTCCCGTCGCAACGTAATATGCCACATCACGTTTGGCTAATTTTTTCGGTCCGAGCTCCCCGGACAGGTCCAGGTTCCCCGGACTTGGTTGGGGCGCCCCGGACCGAAAAATTAACTTTTTGTTGATTTTCGGTCCTGATCTTCCACTCCACTTATGCTCGCATTGGTCTAGGTCTTCCGCTCCGGATTCGCTTGCTTGGGTGATCTTGGCCATCCGGAATAGGGCTCACTTGAACCCAACTTCTGGTCTTCTCGAGCAATCTTCCGCTCTAGCTTCTCGTCCCTTGAAAACACTGCGTGTCTCCTTCTCGTCCGCCCGCGTACTCTTCCGCAACACCTCGTCCCTCGGACGTATCGAGCCCATCAACTCTCTCCCATGCCGTCCTTCTCGCTAGTTACGTCTTTCGCTCGACTTCCTGTGCTCCTTACTTTCTGCACACTTAGACACAGGGGTTAAAAACCAATAGGACCTAACCTGACTTGGTTGATGATATCAAAACTATCTTGGGATACTAACACTTTAGGCCATGATACACAAGAGTATCCTCCAATTACCCATAAATCATGATCAATGTGTCTCTCAATGTAGGTCTTTTATAATCAGACGTGTCACGGGAATACACAATCTTCCTTGAAAATGGAGAGTCTCCTCTTTATCGCGTGAAAATCTATCGGTAGTCCTGAATACCGTTCATCATTTCAGAACATAAGGTGTTGTTTACCAACTCAAGCTTCCTTGTTATGTACTACAAAAAAGTGACTAAACAACCCTAGGCACCCGTAAGTGATCTAACTTCCCAGCTGGTAATATCTTTTTACCATTTTGAGGATACACGAAACTATATTTGCCCAAACTCCATATCCAAGATAATAGGAATGCAAAACTCCATGGAGGATAACCAAAATGTGTATTTGCTAGACTTCACATATAAGTGCTCCTTTCGTAATGTCTTCTATATACTTCTCCTTCAATCTTGAATGTATCAATGTGTCTTTTATGAATAACAATAAATCGATCCAAATATCCCAAGGACACCATATTCATCAAATCCATAAAAGTGGCTAGAGCACTAGTAAGCCCAAATGACCTCACTAAAACTCGTAATATTCGCACTGAATGAGGAAATCATCTTCTATACGTATATAGCTTTTACTCTTCATCAAGGTCAAGTCCTCAACGGGTCACTAGTTGCTTCCATGGTAGACCTCGACCACAATTGCGAATAGGGTTGATTGACTAAGTGTCATCATGGTACACCAAGTCAAGGAATACCTACTAGACAGATATAGATCGCAGATACACAATCTAACTAAATTAGAGTGTCTAACCAATACATAACAAGATAGTGAATATAGAAGATAAGATAATCATTAAAGGTATATCTTACTTCCTATAGTTCAGAGATGTCCTTTGGCTTACCTTGCATCCCAAACTGGAAAACTCGTAAATCAAAACAAGATCTAAATCTCATAAACACAAAATCCAACATTTAAACTCAAATCATGCTCTGATACCAATAAAATTGTCACACCCCGAGGGTATACTTGTCCGCCAAATCGGATTGTACCCCCTAGTGACAATATAGGAACTATGATATCGAACCAATTAAAGCCAAATCAACATCGATGTAGTAAAAAAAATCACAACTCATAATAATTGATGCATATATGCATGTATAAACATGTGATCATAGTAAACTAACCAAAAATATACCCAACAACATCAATATTCGATACAAAAAGAAAACCAAAATTTCAAACAATGGAAAGTACATCAACAACTCAAACCAAAATCCAAACTCGAGTGGGACTGACATCCAAGATCTATGAGCAACATGACACATCCTCTACCTGCTAACCTGGAAATAGAGGAAATATAAGGGATAGTGAGTACAACAACTTAGTGGGTAGAAGAAGATAGTGTATGAAAAATATACTGACAAGAGATCAAAGAATGCAGTCTCAGGTAAAATACTTACTAACCAACGTAAGTGTCCGAACATAATCACCAACTGACCAAAAGTATAATCGATAACATAACACTTCACTAACCTGCTCAACCAAGTATAACCAACAAATCGGGAGTACATATAGTACCTCCTAACCTGCATGAACAAATACATGACCGATATATAGCAAGCACATAACAAATACTAACCGTAGGAGAAACGCTCTAGAGGTTGCAGCAGTGATCGGACTGTAGCAGTTGTGACTCCTTGCTACTGTCTTACAGCAAGTGATAAGGCGGCGGGCATTGTTGGTCACTCCGGTGGTGAAGCAATGTGGCGACCGACGGTGATGTAGAGACGCGCTATTGCGCCGGGAAGGAGAAAGGACTCCAGTAGGGCCAGAGACATCAGCGACGACGTCGACTAGCGGAGGAGATGGGGTGACGACGGATCTACTGTGGAAAAATCATAGCAGCTGGCACACGACAGTGACCCATGGAGATCGTCGGTTGCTCGCGGCAAGAGTAGCAGGGGTTGTTGATGGTGTCAGCAGCTGTGGAGGCCGCTGGAGTAGCGATCGACATGTTGTGGTGGATGGGTGACACCATTCCTAAACGCGGCAAAAGCACCGCATGTGTGTGGGTTTGCGGCGTGGGTGGAGAGGATTCCGAGAGGAGAAAGCATCAAAGTCGGCCGACTACGTGGGTAGACGAGTGGCGCCGGTGGTCAGCACGCAGACGATGTCTTTAGTCGAGCATGCGACATCGCGCTTTTGGGGGAGGAAAGGAAGGTGACGACGGAAATTTAACTCAAGGTTTAATAACTAAAACCTATCTTTATCTCAATCAACTCCTCCTTTAAATAAGATATTTTCAAACAACACTACAAGAAAAATGATCATAGACAGCGGTTTTCCATCGCTGTCTATTACAAAATCAACCGATGTCTATGAAGGCGCTGTAAAAGGTCTGCCATTTTAGACATCGGGTTATAACCGGTGTAGTATCACTTAACGACACTGATTTTTGAATTGGTTATGAACTGGTGTAGTATCACTTAACAACACCGTTTCAGCAACGGTGTAAACCCGATGTAATATATGTTAATAACACCAGTTTTGGCAGTGGTTTATGACCGATGTAATATTAACAACACCAATTCCATCAACGATGTAAAACTAATGTAATATCAGTTAATGACACCGGTTTTGGCAGTGGTGGAAAATCGATGTAATATCAGTATTGTTTAACGACACTGACTCGATTTCTGAAATAGTGAAAAACTGATACTATACAACATTTTAATAGTACAAAATGTAGTTAATATTATTATACATCAGTGTATCTAAACACACCAAGTCAATATCCATGTAACCAACACATAAATATTATTCTTACAACATAAAAAGATAATAGATATTGTACACATCAAGTCTGTATCTACAAATTACACAAATATTCTTCTTATAACATCAAAAAGTAATAGATATTGTACACATGAAGTCAATATCCATAAAATACATAAATATTCTTTTTACAACATCAAAAGGTAATAGATATTGTACACATCAAGGTAGTATCCGTAATTTACATTCCATGCAAATGCATGCATCATCCAAAGTTTTCAAAAATCAAATACCTTTCCAACTCAAATGTAATCTAGCATGTATTCAGCCCACTCGAGCCACACTTCATTAATTTCAACTCTGGAGTACTTGAGATTTGTAAACGGTAAAAACACATAAATAATATATTAGTAAACCAAGATCAAAAATCATAGTTGAAAAAGCAATAAGAGCACCAGGTAACAAGATGACTAGTTGGAATGCTTAAAAAGAGAAACGCTCATCAATTATCTCAACCATATCATATAGTGATAGATCTATCATTCCTGGGAACTTAATATAATCCAAACCAGAAATTATTGCAACGAAGTTTTCTCATAGTTGCAATTTAATTAATCAGTACTTATCTACGACTTACAGTATGTACAAGCAAAAAGATACAAATAAAAATAAATTTCACCGAGTCTGAATATCTAAAACACTATAAAAAAGGTTATTTGTTGAAATATATGCAATTTATAACCTTAGTATTAAACACCAGTTTTTCATAAGTTGAATACTGAACTGTAAGCCTCTTTTGACTAGAATTATTGTTGATATGGATATTCTTACAAGATTTATAGTTTTGGTCATCAACTAGAGGGGCTATATGTATTTTGTTCGAGTATAAACTTAGTTGTATTCCAAGATAATTAACTATGATGCCTAAGTCACATTGGCTGATGACAAATCACCGACAGGGGCTAAATCACCTTGATTAAAAATTTAAAAGAATCCAACTACATAAACAACAATTTTAATTTTTCAAATTCAATTCATTAGTAGTCGACCCAAATGACATAACTGTTTATCACTAAGAGTACATGGAAAGTAAATAAATTCACTTTTAGTTTGCAAATATTAAATTCACTTTTATCACTAAGAGTACATGGAAAGTAAATAAATTCCTCAGCAGCAATAAAGATGAGTAACATCAATTCATTTATATGATTTCCAATGATACAATAACATCAAAACAAGTTTTTATTTCAAGAGGAAAATAGCTAAAATGCAAACTAGTCAACACGAATTTCAAACTTTATCCTCTTCTAGCTAGGCTTATGAAATCATTTCTAAGAACAAACTCGACAAATTCAAGACTGTTCTTTCAACCAGACAGAAACTTTGTAGAACTAGAGGAAATCAAATGAAAGATAAGATCATAAACCCCAAGCGCAACAACTGGAGCAACGAATATCTAAAAGGGATTTATCTACTTGTTCATCTCACATAAGAAAAGTTCAAAGATTACATAGAAACACATCAAGCACCAAGGGAAAAGCATAGCAGCAGCAAGATCTGATATAATGAGGGAAAAACTAAGAGAAGTTCATAATCAATCAAATCAAATATGAGTTTGTTTTATATCAAATCAATTATGATACTGAAGCAGTGTTGGAAAATACAACAAATTTTCTTTAGGGCTTATATACAAAATGGAAGATATTGTATTATTACCATTGCTGGAAGTGAATCCTTGTGGTCAACTCTAAAATTTTAAATTATATATTTCATATATCGCATGATATAAAAACTACATTGCTCCGCATCCAGTTGTTGAGGAGCCTATATTAGAAAAGAAAATATTGGAATAACTCCTTCGAGGATAGTGAAACAGTTGCTAATCAAAAGGACATACCTTCACAACTACCCATGTTGGTTGTTTTTTTCCCTTTCCTTCCTGCCTCCGCATTATACATTTTCAAGGCCCTTCATGCATATAATCCGTGGGAATTGTATTTCCACATCAAAATACATCCATGTTTCAACAAAGGTAAGAAAAGAAACAAAAAAAACTTATATGTTGACAACATATTTCCAATCTTGATCATGAATGCGGTGACCAAGAGGATCCAACAAAAGATTAATCTCCTTCTCAACATTGATTATAGTCAAAATCCAATGAAAACTACACAAAGAAATATAATTAGTGTATATATACATCCTGCAAGTTCTCAAAATATACAAGTGAGAGTGATATATAATATTATTCTTACTCACCCAACATTGCATGGCACAACAACCAATTGGTCAGTTGAGGTACTAATTAGCCTACTGCTCAAGTAAGAAGCCCTTTTATTCAACTATTCTTGGATGAAATTTTTATTCTGATTTCTTGATGGTACATACTCCACAGGCACTGGATCCACCAATCTAAAATCCTGCAACAACATCTTTTCCTGTATTTTTCTATATAGATGCCTACAATTGAAAAATATCCCCAAGAAATGATGAAATCTAAATTAATGAAACACATAAATAAAGTCCAATTCGATCGAAAGCTTACCACATATACACAACTATGCAAGTGTCTGTGATTGGCTTCAATTCACAAAAGGGAATTATGTCATCGCAGTTAACATGGATTGTGCGCTCCATGGCAAATACATCAGGAACTAATTCCAAAATCACATTCTATGTTTCATCAAGATGCTGAAAATAACTATATAAGATGTGTAAGAGTCTTGGCACAATGGACGATTGTAACTTAGGCTTCTCTTTTCTATTGTCAACTTTTTTTTTTCCTAGTCTTCTACATATGTAGATGCAACCATATATATTAGATATGTGACATACTTTAAATGTACACAAAATTTAGACAACACTTTATCACATTTACCTCATCCCGCATGTTGATCAAGTGTACAGGCCAAGCCACATGGCCACCTACAGCATCCCCAATACTCTGACATGCAGCTGGGATTGCAACAGACAGTGGTGTTGATTGATCAATTGCTTTATCAATGGCGATCCTCATGCAATTCACGGGTAATGGAACATCATCAATAAAGTTGTCAGGTCCATTAACAGAGACAATTGTCCAATATGCAACAGTCTTGTCATTAGGCTGCAATAACAACATCACTACTTTTCCCTATAAGACAAACAATTCATGAATCATCAACATATAGTGCTTTACAAGCCTCATTAGATACTAACGATGGGATAATAATATCAATGTGAAATATATATTTAACCTGTAAAGCCAAATCCTTCTCAATAAATTTCACATCATCATCATCATGTTCATCTAGGCCTTCATTTGAGAGGCGCCTTTGAAGTTCAACTTCAGGTTTTATATCGAGGAGGCATTGCGGTTTGACTGAGCAACTACCCTTCTCCTCACTCTCAAATTCTCGACCAGACAGGTTAAACACCATTGCTTCCAATTTTTCTATTCTTTCACCTTGCTCAGAAAGTATAACTTTTGCCTCCTTAAACTCTTTCTGTTGCATATCATAGGCATCCTTATCAATTTGCATCTTCCCTCTAGCAACCTTGAAGAAGGATGATGGAGTGACATTTGCTCCTATGCCTCTCACACGTCCACCATGTTCGTTAGAATTCAAGGCCTTCGTGAGAATATCTTCAAATGGTTTGGTAAAGGACAACTTACCATCCTTCTTTTGGACAATATAATCATCCTGTCATGCATCCAAATACAATTACTTTAAATATATACATATATCATAATGTACAAACAAGCAATTTATGTATACTTTTGCTTACAATCTTATTCACTATTTGCTTCAACTCATCGCCAACAAATTCCCCTGCTTTGTTGAGTCACCTACTCTTCCAGAGGATGGCTCTGTTTATCTCATCGTCATCACATAAAACACTGGACTGTAAGCAAAAAATCACATGAAGTCAATGTACTCAACACCAACTTCAACAACCATAAGTAGGAATTTAATGTTTACTAAATACTTACTATTTCTTCAGACAAACTCACATATCCTTTTTGAGAAAGACAATGAGGGTATAAGTTTGCCTTGCTTCTTTAACTTTGTAGTTCACTTTTTTTCTACAAAGTGATAGATGAATTATAACCACATATATCAACTAGAGTTAAAAAAGATCACCTTGAACAACTTACTATAAAGTCTTTAGACATTTGATTAATCACAAAACTACTCCAATCTTCAGGTGAAATGCAATACCCTTGAGGTACCTTGTTGAGAAGCTTCGGATTATTTCTATTTGGTTGGATGAATGTCCTGGTGAGGTGAGTTTTATACTGACGCCATTTTGAATTTGCAGAGCTCAAACACCCATTCCTCTATTTTGGGTCCAGTTGGTATGTCAACTACACAAACAAATATCTTAAGTAAATAAATAAAAGAAAAGGAAAAGAATGCTCCCAAGAGTGATAATTAATATTAACTTTTTCCCGAGCAAGCACACCAATAAAACTCTACAATTCAGAAGCCTTTTGGCCCACTGGCTGTCCATACTCATTAAATTTCACACTTTGTTTAACTCCCTGAACCCTTTGAACAACAAGCTTATTCATTTGTGTACGACCTCTTTTTGATCTTGTTGTTTGGGTCGTCCCATTTGATCCTATGTCCTGGCTATCCTCAGCACCCTTATTATTGGGACCGAAATGTAGCTAGAAAGGGGTGAATAGCTCGGCGCGATCTCGTGCTTGGCGTTTCTTGTTTCTTACAATGATATGCAGCGGAAAATAAAAGAAAACAAACACACAACGCTAACTCTAGAGATTTACTTGGTATCCACCTCAAGAAGAGGTGATTAGTCCAAGGATCCACACACTCACGCACCCTCCACTAATAAACCACTCCTTTACAGTAACTACCGAAGGAAGAGAAGCCCTACAATACTCTTAATACAACAAGAAGCAAAGAGAAGCAAATACAAGGGAAAGCTTACACGATTTACACAAGAAACTCTAACCCTAGCTTCTTCTTCTTGCTGTAGATCTGCCTCTTGACTTGGAAATACCTCCAAGAACCTTCAAGATCTGGCGGTGAGAACTCTGTGAAGAGCCTGTGGAATCGCTGTGAAGATCGGAGATGAAAGCCGAGAGTTGTGTCAAGAGAAACGCTCGCCAACAACTAAATATGACGCCAACGGTCGAATCCCAATCGATTGGATTGCTCCCAATCGATTGGGGAGGCTTTAGATCAATCGACCGATCGATCCAGAGTGCCTCTGTGCTCCTGGAAATCGCTTGGATCGATCGACCGATCGATCCAGGGCTTATCGCGCAAACCGCACCTCCCAATCGATCGCCCGATCGATTGGAGGCTCCCAATCGATTGACCGATCGATTGGGAGGCTCTCTGTTCGCGCGACACTTCTCCCCAATTGATCCACTGATCGATTGAGAGGAGGCTTGTCACGGGGACTCACCCAATCGATCAACCGATCAATTGGGCATGAGCCAATCGATCGACTGATCGATCCAGCTCATGGTTTTTCGCCCAAAACCAAGTCCAAAGTCCCTCAAACCAACATCCGGTCAACCATGACCTGTTGGTACATCATGCCTAGCATCCGGTCACCCTTGACCTGCCAGGACTCCCTCACCAAGTGTCCGATCAACCTTGATCCACTTAGATTTCCCGTGTCTGGCTTCACTCACCAGGACTTCCCTTCTGCCTAGCTTCACTCACTAGGACTTCTCATCTGCCTGGCTTCACTCACCAGGACTTTCCATCTGCCTAGCTTCACTCACTGGGTCTTTCACCTGGCTTCACTCACCAGGATTTTCCAGCTGCCCGGCTTCACTCACCGGGACTTTCACCTGACTTCATTCACCAGGATTTTCCAGTCAAGTATCCAGTCAACCTTGACCTACTTGACTCTCCTTCACATCTGAACTGGTCAACCTTGACCAAAAAGGGAATTGTACCAACAATCTCCCCACATGAACAATTACACCTGTAATCTCTATGTATTGTCAAACATCGAAACTCAAACATCAAGACTTGAGCTTGACTCAATTCAAGCTCAGTCAACCAGGTCAACCTTGACCTAGGGAATATTGCACCAACAATCTCTCCCTTTTTTATGTTTGACAATACGTTTAAATTAGGCTAATCTCATAGTCTTAACTCTCCTTCATGCAAAAATAAGAATGATGGTTTCCTTCATTCTTCCCCTTTCCTAGAGGGCAAATTCCCTCTTTAGTTAATGAAAGTCTAACTTAACCACACATTCTCCCCCTATTGATATACATCAAAAACTCTCCTCCTGAAGAGTTACCCAACGTTGTTCACAACTTCACTCGTTGTTCACAACACAATAACTAAGGTCCCATACCCTTCATTTTTCATCAAATGCTCATCCGTGAGCATCTACCACTTGAACAATGAAGATATCCACTCTTCATTGTAGTCAAATGCCCAATCTTGAGCATTTTCACTAAAGAAGGTTAACCACCTTCTAAAGAGTATGAAAAATAAATTTTCATGTCCTTAAAGAGTAATTCCCCCTAAAGACATGCACGTAACTTCTGTCATTGCACCAACAATGACTTGGAATCCCTAAACCTTTAGGAAAACAAAATTTAGAAGTTTTGAGATTCATAAATTTAATAATGAAACCAAACCTCAACCTAAACCTCTACTTAGTCTTTCTTAACCAATTCATTCTTGTTCTCATCATGAAAACTCCTCTTAAATGTATACAAATGTGTTTTGAGGGGTTAGGAATGGTTTTGTAGACTAAAAATGCTTTAGAATGTTGAAAATAAGCTTTCCCAGCCAAAATCAGCATCCTCAATCGATTGGAGTTGGGTCCCAATCGATTGAACCTGCTTGAATCAATCCACTAATCGATTCAGCTAGTGTGGATCGATTGGTGGATCAATCCAACAAGCTTCTACTCGCGAGATATGCCTTCTCAATCGATCGCCCGATTGATTGAGGCACCCCAATTGATCGGGTGATCGATTGAAGCTCTTAAAATGCTGAAATACATTTTCAGTCAATTTCAGAAAGTCCCCAAAAATTCTACAAAATTTGAAAAATCATGAAAATTCATATAGACATTTCTTAGGTCATATACAATCAAGGAAAAATAGTTTTCTATGAAAATACTTTCTATTTCCAAAGATTGACATAAACTTGAAAACTTATAAAAACTTTAGAGTTTTCTTCTAGTTTGTGTTTAACTTTTCAATGATGAGTACTATCAAAAGATAGTCTTCACCAAGATTTTCCAAAAGTATTTTAAAAACATTTTCAAAACCAATATCCAACCATGTTCCTTGGGCTCAATGCACATGACTTGTATATTAGCTTTCCCAATGATTGGAAAACACATAACTATGTGTTTTGATGAACTTCAAACTCAAAAGAATGCACTAAATCAACATCTTGAATTTTGTTCATCATCCTAACATCTCACTTGTATTTAATGTGTACAAACTCATATACAAGTCACCTTATAGTCCTTTTGTGAGATGTAAACTTTGGTTTTGCCCTAATCTAGGGATCATGCATATCTATTTAGGCATTTTGATGTTATGAACATCCACCAAGGATGTTACTTATTAATGAATGTCATTTGTCCTTAATTTCAAGAAATTAAACATGATGCATGATGATGTTATGACATACATCAAAAAGAAATCATTTTCTAAAGAAGATTTCCTATAACTACATGATGTATGTATATCATGACATGGTATTTTTGTGTTTTATAATAAGACATGAATGTCAAAATAAACATGATGTCATGACATATGATGGGCAAGCAAAACATGGCGAATTTTTATAAATACAATACCTAGATTATCTATCTAAGTATCCTTAACCTTAGCTAACTTAAATATTTAAACCCTAGATTGCCCACTATTTCCCAAGAAAATGCCAAAATCCAATTTTGACATTTCTTTTGCTTTTCCTAATTTATGCCAATTTAAAATAAGCATATTCCTCAAATTTTGGCACAATTTACTCTTCCAAGAGTAACCAAATTTAAGTTAAGGCTTAAATTATCTCTAATTTTCTAAGAACATACCACAATCCCAATTTGGTAGTTCTTATGATTTTTTAAAATGTGCCAATTTAATTTTAAAATCAAATTTCTCACATTATGACACATCTTACTCTTGCCAAGAGTAAATCATTTTAACCTTAAGGCCCGGATTGCCTCTAATTCCCTAAGAACATACCAAAATTCCAACTTGGTAGTTCTTTACACTTGATCTCTTGTGTCAATTAAAATTATATCCAAATACTCAAACTATGACATATTTTACTCCATTTAAGAAGTAAATGATAATCCTTTTCATTTTCAAGGTTAATAATAATAACCTTGAAAATGCTCTCCGAGTGTCAACTTCATCAAAGTTGGGTTAACTACCCTTCTAATCGGAGTCGACACTTTCTATTCCATCTAAGGGGTAGAGAAAATGCTCCTAGGAACCCAAAACCTATTGGAGCTCCTTACATGCTCTAGGTATTCACTAGGGATAACTTCCCTAGATACCTTCCTAGTGACCTTGTTAGGCTTCTTAGAGTTCTTGGTCATCTTTTCTAGGTCAACTCTAGGGATTTCTTCCCTTGTGACCTTCTTTGTGACTTTCTTAGACTTCTTAGAAGTCTTCGTCACGTTTGTTGTTGCAAAATACTTCTAGGGATAACTTTCCTTATATTTTTGACTTTACCACTAGGCCTAGGTTTAGTTCCATAACTATATGGAACTCTATGGTAAGAAGACACATCCTTTTTGGTTTTCGGTTTGTATCCCAAACCTCTATGGCCCTTGGATGACCCTTGTTGTACTCCTAGACCTAGGTTATGATTTTTGGACCCTTGTGTTTCATTTGTGATTTTCCTAAGGATTCTTTCCAATTTATCAAGTCTTGACCTCAAGATTTGATTTTCTTTCCATAGTTCCTCAACCTTAGATTTTTCACTAAAATCTTGATTTTTTCCTTTTCTTAGGCATATGCTTAAAACCCTTAGAATTATTTCCTAGTTGGTTATCTACCTTCCTAACCTTAGGTGTGGTAGTTTTAGCATGAAGAGCTACATGTTTTTCTTAATGCTATCATGCTTTCTATTCTTATAATAAATAGCATTAAAATGATAAAAATTGGAATTAGCATACTTTTTACCATTATTTAAAGGGGTAGACTCAATAAATGATACCTTTCGTTTTACCTTGGAGGCTCCCCCTTGAGTTGTGCTTCCTCTTGAGCTTTGACCGCTTTCTTTCCCTTGGGGCGTTGACTTTGATAATGTCCCTTTTGATTGCAAGAAAAGCACATAATGTGTTCTTTGCTCTTCTTTGTTCTGGGAGTGGTCTCCTTGGGCTTCTCCTTGCCCTTTGGTGCTATTTGACCCTTTTTCTTGGCCAATTTAGGGCACTTACTCTTGTAGTGCCCATGTTCCCTACACTCAAAACATACAATGTGATCTTTATTTTTAAATGAAATATTTATACCTTCACATGTAGGGATGACACTTGATCCTCCATTTGATGTCTCTTGATTTTTGGAGGATACATCATCTTCTTCTCCTTTTGACCCGGATATAGAAGCTTCTCCTTCTTCTTGATCCGACGTCACCGAAAGTTGCTCCCCCTCAATCCTAGAGGTGGAGGATTCTTCATCTTCATCTTCATCTTGTATATGGAGCAAAGAGTATGCTCCCTCTTTGCCCTTTTCATTGTATTCCTTTGAAGATGAGGCTTCTTGGACTTCTTCTACTTCGGAAGTTGAGCATCTCTCAACTTCGGAGTCCTCCTCCTCTTGGTCTTGCTCCAATGAGTCACCCTCTTTGGATTTGTCTTGATTTTGTAAAGTGGAGGGATCTTCATGAAGCTTGGCCAATTTGCTCCAAATCTCTTTGGCATATTCAAATTCTCCAATTTTCTCTAAGATGTTGCTCGGCAATAGATTGACCAAAAGCTTGATTACTTTGTCATTAGCCTCACACCTTTGGATTTGTTCTTGGCTCCACTTGCTCCTCTTGAGAATTTAGCCCTTTGAATTTGTTGGAGCCTTGAAGCCTTCCATAAGAGCAAACCATTGCTCTATCTCCATCATAAGAAAATTCTCGATTCTTGATTTCCAAGAATCGAAGCTTGTCATTGTGAACGGTGGAGGCACCCTTGTATTGAATCCAAGTCCATCTTGGAATTCCATTTGAAGTTGAGCTTCTTGAATGAAGTCTTTGACTTATAGAATTGCTCCAACTTCTTCACCCTCTAGCTTTTTGCCCCTTCCGGCGACGATTCCGGTGAAGAGCAACCTTGCTCTAATACCACTTGTTGGGACCGAAATATAGCTAGGGGGGTGAATAGCTCGGTGCGATCTCGTGCTTGGTGTTGCTTGTTTCTTACGATGATATGCAACGGAAAATAAAAGAAAACAAACACACAACGCTAACTCTAGGGATTTTCTTGGTATCCATCTCAAGAAGAGGTGACTAGTCTAAGGATCCACACACGCACCCTCCACTAATAAACCACTCCTTTACGGTAACTACCGAAGGAGGAGAAGCCCTACAATACTCTCAATACAACAAGAAGCAAAGAGAAGCAAATACAAGGGAAAGCTTACACGATTTACACAAGAAACCCTAACCCTAGCTTCTTCTTCTTGCTGTAGATCCGCCTCTTGACTTGGAAATGCCTCCAAGAACCTTCAAGATCTGGCGGCGAGAACTCTGTAGAGAGCCTGTGGAATCGCTGTGAAGATCGGAGATGAAAGCCGAGAGTTGTGTCGAGATAAACGCTCGCCAACAGCTAAATATGACGCCAACGGTCAAATCCCAATCGATTGGATTGCTCCCAATCGATTGGATTGCTCCCAATCGATTGGGGAGGCTTTGGATCGATCGACCGATCGATCCAGAAAGCCTCTGTGCTCTTGGAAATCGCCTGGATCGATCGATCGATTGATCCAGGGATTATCGTGCAAAATCGCATCTCCTAATCGATCGCCCGATCGATTGGACATGAGCCAATCGATCGACTGATCGATCCAGCTCATGGTTTTTCGCCCAAAACCAAGTCCAAAGTCCCCCAAACCAACATCTGGTCAACCATGACATGTTGGTACATCATGCCTAGCATCCGGTCACCCTTGACCTGCCAGGACTCCCTCACCAAGTGTCCGATCAACCTTGATCCACTTGGATTTCCCGTGCCTGGCTTCACTCACCAGGACTTCCCTTCTGCCTAGCTTCACTCACTAGGGCTTCTCATCTGCCTGGCTTCACTCACCAGGACTTTCTATCTGCCTAGCTTCACTCACTAGGTCTTTCACCTGGCTTCACTCACCAGGATTTTTCAGCTGCTCAGCTTTACTCACCGGGACTTTCACCTGACTTCACTCACCAGGATTTTCCAATCAAGTATCCAGTCAACCTTGACCTACTTAACTCTCCTTCACATCTGAACTGGTCAACCTTGACAAAAAAGGGAATTGTACCAATAATCTCCCCACATGAACAATTGCACCTGCAATCTCCATGTATTGTCAAACATCGAAACCCAAACATCAAGACTCGAGCTTGACTCAATTCAAGCTCAGTCAACCAGGTCAACCTTGACCTAGGGAATATTGCACCAACACTTATGATCTGAAGCAACAGACGACATTTCACCTTTACCCTTATTGTCTTTTGCATTTGTTTATGAATTCTTATCTTGTTCAACTATCTCATCATCACGTGCTGATTTGACCTTTTTCTAGTGTTCATAGTGTCCAAACCCTAGTCATAATAGTGGGAATTTGAAATAGAGCAGAGCATATCATTCAAAATCACATCAAACTAAACATCCGCATATTTAAAAAAAAACTACTACCAAACAATGAAACAAAGTTACCAAAATAGAGTAAATAGTCACATATATAAACCATAAATAAAGTTACCAAACTAAAAATTCTCATTGTCAACCCAAATCCCATCACAATCTCCACGAATACAAGGTGATCCATTGTCATCAGTTTCGTCAATATCCATTGATGGCATCCATTTTGTGAAGCATTGGTAGTGGATTGAAGGATCTCCCAACTTATCATCAGTGATGTATTCAAAATACTCTCTATTTGTAGTTGAAAGTACAACAGACCATGTGGGATCTTGAGGGTCTTCTACATAAAATACTTGTTTCGCTTGAGTGCCCAAGATAAATGGGTCGGATTTGAATCTCATTCTCTTAAGATTTACAAAGGTGAAACCATTATCATCTACTCTAATACCAGGTTATTCTCTACCCAATCACACTTAAACATTAGAACTCAAAAATCATGGTAATTGAGCTCCCATATTTCTTATATCACACTATAATACATCATGTCTATAATTGGATTTTTATCCTTTGAACTTGCAACTTGCATTGTTTGTGCGAGCAAGCTTACACTCAAGTTTTGAACAACTCGTGCATTATCACGTTCTTTCATGTAATAAGTGACCCATCGATCATATAACTAGAGTATTTTAGCACTTGCTTGCCAGGTCCATTCGCCAACATCTTCACTTTTTCTGATAATTGATTGGAGGAAGAGGATGTTGTATTTGTAACCTACAATTCATCATAAGGGGTTTTAATTATTAAATTTCTTAAAGTTCTTGTGTTCAATAATAAACATGCTAATATTTATGGTACTTACATGTTCATGGAATCAAGAAATAAAACTTTTGTGGTGCTTATCTTGTAACCACTTTGCACCTTTAATAGGAAATTTTTGCTTCAAGTGTGTCATATGTTCCCTAATCAAAATTTTTTGAAGAGATTAATAATATATTTTTGTTAACAATTTCATGAGATTATTACTGAACTAGAGGGCTTACACAATGTATGGATCAACATCAGCATCATTTTCCAATACATAACGATGTGCTTGTTCCCACTCATCGTAACAACAGAAGTGCACATTGGCACCTGATAAGGACTTAGTGAGTACTGTTTCACGATGCTTTGATGGAATCCCTATCGTGTTCATATTAGATAGAAATTCTGAGCGAAACTCTACAGCTTCTTCAGCAATATAGCATTCAGTCATGCATCCTTCTGGTCGATTTCTTCATATTAGATAGAAATTCTGAGCGAAACTCTACAGCTTCTTCAGCAATATAACATTCAGTCATGCATCCTTCTGGTCGATTTCTATTCCGCACATAACCTTTCAATGTTCTCATATATCTTTCAAATGGAAACATTCATCTATACCAAACTGGTCCACACAACTTGACCTCACGCACGAGATGGGTTGTTAAGTGAACCATTATATCAAAAAATGAAGGTGGAAAATACTTTTCAAACAGACACAACGTCGTCACAATTTCTATTTGTACATTATCCAACTTCGAGACATCTATTACTTTGTTACATAACATATTGAAGAAGAAACAAAACCTTGTGATAACATTTCTGACATGCTTGGGCAAAACACCATGGATGGCAAATCGAAGCAACTGCTGCATTAAGGTGTGGCAGTCATGTGATTTAAGACCAACCAGTTTTAGGTCCTTTGAGACAAGGTTTTTGATGTTGGAGGAGTAACCCGTGGGAACCTTAATTCCGAACAATGAATTACAAAGTCTTCTTTTCTCATCCTTGCTTAATGTATAACATGTTAGGGGCAAAAATGTCCTTTTCTCCCCTTTTTGTGGTGCTAATGCTCCCCTAATTTTCATCTCCACTAGGTCCTTTCTTGCTGCAATTCCATCCTTTGTCTTTCCCGGCATATCAAGTAATGTACCAATCAAACTTTCGCAAACGTTTTTCTCTATGTGCATCACATCAAGAACATGCCGAACATGCAGATCTTTCCAATACTCAAGTTCAAAGAATATTGATTTCTTTTTCGAGTAGGAATTACCATCATTTTCCTTTGATTGAAGATTTACTCTCATTTTTCTCCATCGGCATGTAATTCCTTCTACTTTTTTTAAAACTTCATCGCCGCTTAGTGGTTTTGGGGCCATAGTAAAGTCTTGTGTCCCATCAAATGTCTTCTTCTGTCTTCAATAAGGATGATCTCTATGAAGAAACCGTCTATAACCTGTAAATGACATATTTTACTGTGCTTCAACCTTTTTGCACAATTTTTCTCACCACAAATAGGCATGCTTGATATCCTTTTACAGTGCATCCCGCCAGGTTTCCATATGCCGGAAAATCATTAATTATCCACAATAGGACAACTCTAAGCAAGAATCTTTCTTCTCGGTGTGCATCATATGCTTCAACACCAACTTCCCATAATTCTTTTAAATCATCAATCAAAGGCGCCAAGTACACATCAATGTCATTTCCTGGCTGTTTAGGACCAGAAATCAACAACGTGAGCATCATATATTTTCTCTTCATACAAAACCATGGAGGAAGATTATAGGTGATCATTATAACTGTCCAACAACTATACGTAGAACTCATCAAACTATGAGAATTGATCCCATTAGCTGCTATGACCAATCTTAGATTTCTTGTCTCAGAAGCAAAATCTAGCCAATTATGATCCACAAGTCTCCAACAAGATGCATCAATTGGATGTCGCATATAGGCATCACATACTCTTTTATTAGCATGCCAAGTTAACTCCTTAGATATTTCCTTGCTCTGAAACATTCTTTGAAATCTAGGAATAGGAGGAAAGTACCATAAAATCTTTGCAGGGGCTCCTTCAATTATCTTAGAATTCTTGGCCAATTTCCACCTTGACAACCCACAAGTAGGACAATCGGTAAAATCCTCATACTCCTTCCAGTATAAGACACAATCATTAGGGCAAGCATGTATGTTCTTATAAGTCATCCCCATTGCACATAAGCTTTTCTTTGCATCATATAAAGATAAAGACAATTCATTGTCAACGGGAAACATTTCTCCAAATAAGACAAGTAGTTCAGTAAAACTATTATCACTCCAGCTGTATTTCGCTTTCAAGTTATATAATTGCACAATTGCAGATAACTTTGTAAATTTAGTACACCCAATATACAGAGGTTTCTCAGTATCCTCAAGTAATTTTATAAATTGATCTGGATTCTCTGAACTTTCATATGCAACGTGTACCATATCTACATTTTTATCAGCAAAATAGTTTTCACTTTCTCCAGCTGCATCATTCTCTTTCTTTAAATCTCTTAATACAGATTCTTCCCCATGCCATATCCATTTTTTGTATATTAAGTATATACCATTACAGTACACATGTGCCCTTATGCTGTTAATATTATTGTTCCATAGATTGCCACATTTCGTACAAGGACAAGGTATACTAGTAGGATTAGTAGCATGTTGCAGCGCAAATTGCAAGAAAGATTCTAGTCCAAGTTCAAACTCATGTGATAATCTATCCTTTGCCATCCATGCTTTTTCCATTTTGTTGTACTAATGAATCTAAAATCAATCAAAAATATCAAGACAATTACAACAATGAGTTATATTACATACTATTTCATATTTTCAGAATCAACAATTAACTTAGTATGATAAACAAAATTTGCACTTCATCATTGTACCAATAAATAAACTATGAGTCATTCATGAATCATCACCTAAACCCTAAACCGTGTTAGGAACTATTCAGATGGATTCAAAAATTCACAAAATCATAATTAACTTGGTCATGAATCGATTTAACAAGAAGGTCAAAAGAAAATACTCACTTAATGATCAAAGCCTTTAAGTTGTATATGTAGCGCGTCTAAGACACCCAACACAAATCCTATAGAAACAACAACAACAAAAAGAGGTAAATTTATAAACCAAAAAACATGGCATATCAGTGAAAAGAATTAGCATAAACATAAAAGAAACTTGATAGTTCAAGGAATACATAAAACCAACTTAGCAACAGGAAATAACAACTCCTCAATCTAGCAAACAAAAATGATAAAATCAACTCAGGGTAGTGTTTGAGGAAATTCATCAAACACATTGCATGCATCAATCAATTAATACTTGCAATCAAGAGATCAAGAAGATGAAACTGTCGAAGATGAGGAAGGACTTCAGTAGCGACGATGGATAAAGGAAAAATTACCGGAATGCGAAGAAGGACTCCAGCAGTGGCAGTGAATGCTGGACCAGAGATGGATGAAGGAAGAACTACCGGAATGCGAAGAAGGGCTCCTCTTCTCACCCAAAGGGAGGAGTTGGAGGAGATGCGGTGTGGTTGGACGGAGAAGCAAGGGTGTCGTGTGTTGATCCTGATCGGGAGAGGAAGGGGAGTCGATCTAGGAAGGGGAAGAAGGAGATGAGGCTGAGAGAGATGGTCGGACGACCAGCGGCGAGGAGGAAAGTGGTGGTGGCCTCGTGACGGTATACGGTGGACGGCGCGATATAGGTTTAGGTTTGGAGGGAAGAGTGAAGTGTTGTAAATTTTGGCTAAGTATTGGTGGAAAAATTAAATTATTTTATTTTGGTTCATTAACACCACTTTTAACAACAGTTTTTTACTATCTGATTTCGTAGATAGAACAAGGAAGCTATCATAGACACCGGGTCTTAAAAATCGTTGTTAAAATCGGTGTCTATTACTCAGTATTTTTATACTAACACTTGTCTTGTAGGTTATTATTTAGTCTATGGGACTAATATATTTTATAGGGAAAGAAGAGCACAAAAATCCTAGGGTGAACAATACGCGATACGCCTTACAAGGGATGGAAGGCGCCTTACAAGGGATGGAAGGCGCCTTCAAATGGGGAAGGCGCTTTGGCACTGTTCATAGAAGGCGCCTTCAATGTATGGAAGACGCCTTCCGTAGGATATGAATCAGACCTCATCACGGATAAGGGCCAGTTTGCTCAGGATTAAGTTTGTTAGGTTGGAGGCGCCTTCAAGGCCTTTGAAGGTGCCTTCCATAACCTTTATAAGGGCTTCTCAACCAAAGCTTCTACAACAACTTCCACACAAGATTCTATGCGTCCATTTGAGGTTTTGACTGCTCCAACTTCTTGTTTTGACTCTGTTACAACGTTGTTGCGCCCGACTATTGCCGAGGAGCCGACCGACACCAAGCCTAAGCTGACGATCTTCGAAGGTATTGGGTAACAAACTTATAATTTGTGTACTTAATTAGTTGCAAAAGGACAAGTGCAGTTTATTGCTCATGTTCTGTCTTTCTGTGTAATCGATTCCCTTTTTTGGAGGTACCAAAAAAGGTATTTTAGTGAATTACTTATCAATAGGTTTGCGTAACCTGGGTCTTGGAGTAGGAGTCGTCAAAGACTTCGAACCAAGTAAACCAACCGAGTTTGCGTATTTGTTTGCTTGTTCTTTTAGTTCGCTTTCTAACTTCCTTTCTCTGCTATGTACTTTGCTTCTAAATTTGAAAATAAAAAAAAGTTTTTCAAAACCATGTAATTCACCCCCTCTCATGTGTAACTCGATCCAACAATATCATGGTGGCAATAACGTTTATAGGGTTCAGGAGACTTCCTTTTGTCAGATGCACTCCGATTGGTGTTTCGCTGATCAACTACTAGTTTGAACTCCCTTGCATACTTCTAACAATCTTGAATGGAATGAGTCTTCGATTGATGGTAGGCACAGTATTGAGTCACTTCGGGGGATCATCGACCGGATTCAAGAGAAGGAGTTGGGGCTATCTCCATGGCTTGTATCACTTTTTCTCCCCTCCGATTTGTGAATTCCCGATTTCACAAGGGTGGGGAGGAGCTCTTCGATATTCATGAGTGGGGATAGAAGTCAGAGTCGACGTTTCTTTTCTCTTAGCTAACTAGGCTTCCTTGACTTAGATATATTTAAGTGTCCAAACTTTTAATAGTTCGAAATTGGCTAGCGGCCTTTTTACTAAAGATTTGAAAAAATCTCCATCAACCAAACCTTGAAAGAAGGCATTGACCTATACCTCTGGAGTAATCGAGGGAGCATCCATGACTACTCGATTAAACTATTGCAAGTATTTTTTTTTTCAAGGTTTCTTTGAAATTCTGCCTAAGAACGAACAAATCATGCGACATTTTCTAGTAAAATCAATTGGTTGTCAAGTGTTGCATGAAGATGGTTTTAAATTCCTCAAAGGTCCGAATAAAAGAAGCAAGAAGTCGACTAAACAATCTTTGCGTTGAGCTTGAGAGTGTGGTTAAGAAAAGTCGACATTTGACATCATCCGTATATTGATGTAACAAAGAAGTGTTCTCAAATTTGCATATGTGATCCTCAAGATTTGTAATACCATTATATTTTTTGATATGTAATACTCGAAAATATCTTGGCAATTCATCTTAGAGGATGTCCTTCAGGAATGGAAAACCTCGAAAAGCTTTTGATCGACCAAATTTAGGGCTTTTTCCCTTTGGAAAACTTTTATAAGGGGTTTCACCAAAAGATTCTATATATGGTTCTCTGACGACAGACTTATCGATCGGTATGGGAGAAGCATTTTGCGGTGTTCTCATAGGCCAATGTACCTTTTGATGCGCCGGTGTCACTTCAACTGATTAGGGCGCCTATTCAGTTAAATGATTGATTGTTCGAGGATTTTTGGGTTGCCCCTTTAACATCGATTGCACTGTCGCCACTACTAATTTATCTAAATCCTCCTTTGTCATGGCGATGACATTAGGTCTTTCAACATCATCCATTTTTACGTTTCGATTCAGGTCTTAACTTAGTGTTCCCACAGACGACTCTAATTTGATCTTGCCCGATAACATCGATGAGTAAATCACCAGTGAGTTAGCTTTGTTGCCGACTTAATCGTTAATCGCCGAACGACAACAAGGATGATGCTGTGGTTGAGAGCCTGGATGAAGGCAAATAAAAAGAAGGGGGTTAGAATGACGGCTAGAGATTCCCGACATAGTCACTCCGACGCTCAAGTTAGATGATGCAGAAGATGAGTATTAGAATTTTGATGTATATAAGTGTGCTTATGTACTTGAGATATCAGAAAGAGCTACCTTTTATAAGGAGACCATAGACTTTTTTCTTCAATTCCTTTTCTCATGTTGTCATTATTTAATTCCTTAAATAATGCGAGACTTGTTCACGTCGCTACATTTTCCCTGAAATAATTTGAGATTTACGCGATGATTATCTTCTTTCTAAAATAATTCGAGATTTGTGCGATCATTTATCTTTTTTTTGAAATGGTCTTCCATCCTGTGTTGTCAAGAGATCGAGAAGTCAAGGAGATAGTGACCCGAGAGTTAGGAGGCGGGAGGTTAAAGAGCCCAATGACGACTTGATTTTCTTCTATTGAAACCATCTCAACAGATTTTATTAATTTCTTTTATCCATATAATGTCCACTTATCATTCTCCTGATCAACGTACAGGGATTTGCATAGCTCGGGATAATATTTAATTGTTATTATTGATGTTTATTACCAGATTCACTTAATCAGTGTGTGACTCTAATAATAATCTTAGAAATCTTACGAGTCTAATATTAGTTTAAAAAAATCATTTGTAATTTAATATTATTTCTTTCTATTTTATTTTATTTTCAGTAGTTAAAATCAATAATAATAATAATAATAATAATAATAATAATTATTATTATTATTATTATGTTGTTGTTGTTGTTGTTGTTGTTGGAAAACGATGTATATGACTAGTTGAGGATATGACTCCTCGATTGACTGTGTGAGGACTTCACTCCACTCTGTAACATAAAGAACGTCAATGTCAGGTCAGGGAAGGGGTCCCAACGTTGACCCTTCAACGTTCAAGTCAATCACCAGAATAATAGATGATCCTGTCCGAAAGTTGAATCAACGGACGCTGGGCACGTGGCGCTCTCCGGTTGCTGACGTGGGTCCTCGAATGCTGGTGCAAACTTCCGGCGATCCTGCAAAGAAGTCGGGCCGGGAAGGGGTTCACGGCGGCGACCCTCCGACGATCAAGTCAGGCAAGCTAACAGTGAAGAAGTGGCTGCCAAAATTGTAGAACACGTACCTCCAGCGAAGTATAAGGCTCCTTATATAGAGCGGTGAAAGAACTCACACACACCTACCGAAGCACATACGTGTCCTCAACCCATACCTCGGTATGTGTTTGTCAGAAAGCTTACCTGACACCATACTACTACAGTCCAGACACGTCTTCGATGGGACAGCAGAACACCTGGCCGCCAGATTTGGGGTATGGCCTAGTCATAGGACTTGACAGCTGTCATAAGATGTTCCTTGTCTTTCTCTCCTTACTCCATGCCGGGGCATCCAGCCGACCGACACTCATCTCCAGTCCGACCGGTCGGCACTCATCTCCCATCCGGCCAGCCAGCACTCATCTCACGTCCGGTCCTCCATATGCATCGGTATGCTGGGGACTGCTAGCAGTATGTTACCTTATGTCTACGGCCGAGCATGACTTCCTCTCGGCGCTTCGTTACTGTTCTATCGAGCGCCGGAACCCCGACTCCTGCCGGGGCACCTTTTGCCATCGGTTATTCACCAGTCGACCGGCCGGGAGGTCAGCCCATCCTTCTCCGGTCGGCCACCTGGCCCTTTGACTTCCACGTGGCGTTGACCCTTCAAAATGGGGGTCCCCTGTTCTAACCGCCGGATCACTTGCCTCCCCCTCAAGTCTAGTCGAAGGAGGCGAAGTCCGACTGATTGGACTACCGATCTGACTGAGTAATGGCCGCTACATTAGTCCGCTCGGCCAGGCTTAGGGATGCTCATCCATTCGGCGGTGTCTTGCCCGTGCCTTGTATTCCCTTGGAATCCATGCCAAATCCTTTCCCCTACTGCCAATCACCTGCGCTGCGCGCGGAAAGGGGCGCTCATTAAATGCGACTCGTGCCCTACTGACACGTGGCGACCTCGCTTTTGTCATCGTATGGTGGTGGCGTTATGTCCGATGGGACAGCCGCCGTCTGAAATGAACGGCTGGATGATGGCCTCGTTCTTCACGACCTGAATCGGACGGTGGAAGCTGCTTGCGGCCGACGTTATAAAGCTCGCGACTTCTCTTCTTTGCCGCATTTCGGCTTCATCGATCCCCGACGCCCCGCTGCTCCTTTCTTCTCCGGCGACCTCGAGGCCCCCTGCGACCATCCTTTTGCTCGTAAGCCTTTCTTTTCCTCGCTTCCTCCCTCCTTTTCTTCCTGTTAGTTGTCTCTATCATTCTGGCCCCTTCTTTCCTTGTTTTATTTCCTTTTCCTCTCATCCCGTGTCCGTTCCTTGCCTTATACCATGACTAGTACCTCACAGCCGACCGCCGACGCTCCTGGTCTTTGGTATACGACCATGGAGAGCCGATTTGACGAGGAGGACGCGCTGCGCCTCTCTCGGACCACCACATAGTATTAGCCACTCCCGCCGACCGGCCTCATGAACCGCCGCCCGGCACCGTTCTTTTCTTCCGAGACCAATTTTTGGCCGGGCTACGCTTTCCACCCCATAAGTTTTTCTTGCAAGTTTGCAACTATTTTCGCATCCCGCTCGGCCAGCTAGTCCCGAATTCAATCAGGCTGCTGAGCGGAGTGGTAGTTCTGTTTAAACTGAACAACATCCCGTTGGACCCCCAAGTGTTCCACTACTTCTACTACCCTAAGCAAGACGAGTGGGGTACTTTCGTTTTCCAATCTAGGATAGGTTTTGTCCTTTTTGATAATATGCCGAGCTCCAACAAACACTGGAAGGAGCATTTTTTCTACATGCGCTTTCCCGAGCCACCAGTCTTCCGAATCAAGTGGCAGACGGCGATGCCATCCAAGCGATCCGGCCTACCTTCATGCAGCCGACCGGCTTGTCGGCATGCGCTATTACATCGACAAGCTGCTCCTTCCGGGAGTACTGTATATATTCGGCTTGTCTTCTATCCCAGTCGATCTGCCTTACAGCATGAGTAAGTTCTCTTATCTTCCCATTTCTTTTGTTCTAACTGATTTATTCTTTGTTTCTGCAACCGAAGTTATGTGGCGTGCAAAGGCTACCGAGCGGCTGAAACTGCGAGCCACTGAGATCGAGGCGGCCAAGAAAAAAGAGGTCGCCGAGCGGAGCTTGGACTCAGCTAGTCCGACCAACGGAGAGGGTGAGGGGACTCAGAGTGTCCCTGAAGCCTTAGATGCTTCTGCCTCTCTCGACGAGGCTGCGGGTGATATAGAGCCTTCTACCCAAGTCGGGGTAGAGGGTCGTTCTGTTGACGAAGCTCCCCTGGCAACTCGGAAGCGAAGACGGCCAGAATCAGCCTCTCAACCAACTCCATCTGATGAACCGCAGTCCGAGCGGGGCAATGAAGCTCCAGTGCTGTCCGGGACGGTCTCTATAGAGAGTACCCCCACGCCGCGCGGCTCTCCAAGGGCTACCTCTGAGGTGTCGCCCGCCAGTCCTCCACGAACCATGTGTCGCCTAAGGCGATTGGGCGACCTTCCTTCCTCAAGTGGTGAACCGTCCGACAAAGCAGCTGTGCCCCCGGGTGATCCGAGCGGCCCGAGATTGATAAAAACTATCCTACGCCTTCCGTCGGAGGAATACATGGCGGCTGCTGATCAGCCAGTGGTCCCCGAGCAGCAGATCACCCTCACGGGTCCTCTTGCCAAAGCCTGGGAGGATGCTCGGCTCCGAATTACAATGATGACTCCCGGTCAGCTAGGCGACAGCAATCTACAACAGGCGACCGGGGTATGTTCTTTTGCCTTTTTAGTTATTTGGATTTAGTTTCTAACTTGCTCCTGTCTGTTTGCAGAACTGGGTGGAGCAGATTGCTATCAGCAACCGCCTAGCCGAACTGGAGGACGAGCTGAAAAAGCTCAAAGCCGCGGGAGAAAGCAGACAGTCAACGGCCGCTCTGGAGAAGGCCAAAAAACTGCTGGAAGCCGAGCGGGGTAAGTCCTCCGATCTGTCGAGTGAGGTGGCTCGCCTCGAAGCTTTGGTCAAGCAGCGGGACAAGGAAATAAAGACCGCGACCACCCGGAAGCTTAAAGCCATCGATGACATGGATATGATGAAGGTAGAGAACCGGGGGCTAGAGCAGAGAGTGAAGGAATTAGACGCCTTGCTCCAGACTGAACGGGAGGGCCGTTCGACCGACCAAGCTAAAGCGGAAGGGGCTCGGAAAGATCTTCAAGCCGCCCTCGATGCTTCTAAAGCTACCTTTAAAGAATATCAGGACGGGGAGCCTGGTCGGTCGACGGAGGTGCGTAAAGCATTCGTCCGCTCGGATGAATTTGGAGAAAGGTTTAGCGACAAGCTATCCTTAACTTTTGAAGAGGCAATCAAAGTGGCAGTGGAATATCTGAAGACCAAAGGCCACATACCTGCCGAGCTGTCCATCCCCCCCCCCCCCGAAGATTTGGCGGCCATGATGGGCTCCATCCCCGACTCTCTCTTTAACTTTGATGATAGTGAATGAGGGGTTTATGTAATTTTTCTAAGTGTGCAATCTTTTGTATGCCTGCCGTTCGGGGCGAATATTATAAATTTTGTCTGTCCACCGCTCGGCATAAGTGGATTGTCTCCTTTCGTTATTTGTTCGTTTTACTAGCGTCCCATCTTTACTTTCGTCTCGGTCGCAGTTTTCTCGCGTCCCAAGTACATTTTATAAAGGAGCCGCTCGGCCCCACGTTTTCCTTATTCTTGCCTCATCGGCAGGCCTGATCAGAGGTCAACCTTTACAACCGAGTAGGACCTTGCAGAAAGTTATCCATCCGGAGGATTTATAGCCTCCGGTTGCTCACCTTTTAACGTAAATCTTTACCATCTAAGCTAGACGATCTGCCGATCGGCAGATTTATAGACGCCGACGTGTCTCTCGATTTTTAACGTCGGAGCTCGACGGTCTTCCGCTCGGCGGGTTTATAGACGCCGGCTCGTCTCTCGATATTTAACGTCGGAGCTCGACGGTCTTCCGCTCGACGGGTTTATAGACGCCGGCTCGTCTCTCGATATTTAACGTCGGAGCTCGACGGTCTTCCGCTCGGCGGTCTTCCGCTCGGCGGGTTTATAGACGCCGACTCGTGTCTCGATATTTAACGTCGGAGCTCGACGGTCTTCCGCTCGGCGGGTTTATAGACGCCGGCTCGTCTCTCGATATTTAACGTCGGAGCTCGACGGTCTTCCGCTCGACGGGTTTATAGATGTCGGCTCGTCTCTCGATATTTAACGTCGGAGCTTGACGGTCTTCCGCTCGGCGGGTTTATAGACGCCGGCTCATCTCTCGATATTTAACGTCGGAGCTCGACGACCTTAAAGGCTAACTTTGACACAGCCGCTCGGCGAACACATTAACCATCCTTTAAATCATTTTTGCTTCCTGCATTACAAAGACATGGGCGACTAAAATATACACAAAATTGAGTTACATCAGTGCACCTTTCACCCAGCTCGATAAGGCTGGAGATGATTCGCGCTCCAAGGTCGGTCCAGTTGCCGTCCGTGTTCATCCTCTAAATAATAAACGTCCGAGCGGAGCTTTTCGATAACCTTGAAGGGGCCTGCCCAAGGAGCTTCCAGCTTGCCGACGTCACCGACCGGCTTGACTTTCTTCCAGACAAGGTCGCCGACTTGGAATGATCTAGGTATTACGCGCCGGTTGTAGTTTTGCTTCATCCGTTGACGGTACGCCATCAGCCGGACGGACGCCTTGACTCTCTCTTCTTCGACCAAGTCCAGCTCCATGTTCCTCCGCTCGGCGTTGTCATTATCATAATTCTGGATCCGAGCGGACTCGACGCCAACTTCGACAGGAATAACCGCTTCGCCGCCATACATCAGATGGAAGGGCGTGACGCCAGTTACTTCCTTTGGGGTCGTTCGGATGGCCCATAAGACGCCTGACACTTCATCCACCCAGCTACCTCCCATATGGTCGAGCCGAGCCCGCAAAATGCGAAGAATTTCCCGATTGGCTACTTCAGCTTGACCATTGATTTGGGGATATGCCACGGACGTGAAGTGTTGTTCGATGCCGAAGCTTTTGCACCAATCTTCGAGCAATTTTCCTGTGAACTGCCGCCCGTTGTCGAAAATAAGTCTTCGAGGGATGCCGAACCGACAGATGATGTTCTGCCAGATAAACTTCTTGACCATCTGCTCGGTGATCTTGGCTAGCGGCTCGGCCTCCACCCATTTGGAAAAATAATCGACTGCCACTAGTAAAAATTTCCGCTGCCCAGTCGCCATAGGGAATGGACCCACAATATCCATTCCCCATTGGTCGAAGGGACAAGACACAGTGGCTGCTTTCATTTCTTCTTCCGGTCGGTGTGAGAAATTATGATACTTCTGACAAGAGAGGCACGTCGAGACGGTCCGAGCGACGTCTGTTTGCAGGGTTGGCTAGAAGTATCCGGCCAGCAGTATCTTTTTAGCCAGCGATCGCCCGCCCGGATGTCCTCCGCATGATCCTTGGTGCACTTCTTGGAGGATGTACGCCGCGTCTTCCGAGCTCACGCATTTCAACAACGGGCGAGAGAAAGCCTTCTTGTAGAGTTGATCTCTAATAAGTGTGAACCGACCGACCCTTCTCCTGAGAAGTTGGGCTTCATGGTGCTCGGATGGCGTAGCTCCCGAGCGGAGAAACTCCATGATGGGTGTCCTCCAATCACTTGGGAATGTGAGAGCTTCCATCCGTTCGACGTGCGCCACCAAAGATACTTGTTCGATTGGCGACTGGGTGACGAACAGCGTTATTGCACTTGCAAGTTTGGCTAACTCATCGGCCGCTTGATTTTCCGCTCGGAGTATCTTTTGGATGATGACCTATCTGAAATTGGCTTTGAGCTTCTCAAAGGCTTCAGCATAGAGTTTGAGCTGAGCGTTGTTAATCTCAAAAGTACCAGAGAGCTACTGAGCGACCAACTGAGAATCTGAATGTATAGTCACCCGTCCGGCTCCCACATGCCGAGCTGCCTGCAAGCCAGCTATGAGGGCTTCATACTCAGCTTCATTGTTTGTATCTCTATAATCCAGCCGGACGGATAAGTGCATCTTCTCTTCTTGTGGAGACAGCAATAATACACCAATACCGCTCCCGAGCCGAGTGGACGATCCGTCTATAAATATCTTCCACATGGCTTCGGGCTATGGCCTTTGTACTTCGGTGACAAAATCCGCCAAGGACTGCGCTTTTATCGCCGACCGGGGCTGGTATTGAATGTCGAATTCGTTCAACTCCGTTGTCCATTTGATGAGCCATCCGGACGTTTCTGGATTCAGTAATACTCGTCCGAGCGGGCTATTAGTTTTGACAATGATGGTATGCGCCAAGAAGTATGGGTGAAGGCGCCGAGCGGCGAGGACCAGAGCGAAGGCCAACTTCTCGAGCCCAGTGTAGCAAGATTCATCATCTTTTAAAATATGGCTCAGAAAATATACAGGCTCTTCTCCGCTCGCCCTCACTAATGCCGAGCCGATTGCTTGCTCATTTGAAGATAAATAGATACAAAGAGACTCACCTATGGCTGGCTTGGCTAGCACAGGCAGAGAATTCAGATATGCCTTCAGTTCTTCAAACGCCCGATCGCATTCCTCGTCCCAGTGAAATTTAGTGGCCTTGCGCAATATTTTGAAAAAGGGCAGGCTCCGGTCGGCGGTCTTGGAGATGAATCTAGACAAAGCAGTTATCCGACCGGTCAGACGCTGCACTTCCCTCATATTTCTTGGAGGCGGCATATCTTGTAGAGCTTTCACCTTGCTGGGATTTGCTTCGATACCCCGCTCGGTCACTATGTAACCCAAGAAACGCCCTCCTTTTGCTCCGAACAGACACTTCTGGGGGTTTAGCTTGACTCCATATTTTCGTAGCGTTCAGAAAGTTTCCTCCATGTCTTCGAAGAGATCGGCCGCTCGGACGGACTTGATGAGAATGTCGTCCACGTATACTTCCAGATTTCGCCCGATCTGCTCTTTGAATACTTTGTTCATCAAACGCTGATAAGTGGCTCCCGCATTCTTTAGTCCGAACGGCATCACATTGTAGCAGTAGGTGCCGTCGGCTGTAACAAAGCTGACTTTTTCTTGATCTTCTGGGGCGAGCGGCACTTGATGATATCCTTGGTAAGCATCGAGCATACATGAGTTGCTGTGGAGTCCACCAATTGATCGATCCGAGGCAGAGGATAAAAGTCTTTCGGGCAAGCTTTGTTGAGATCCCAAAAATCTATGCATACTCTCCACTTGTTGCCCGGCTTGGAGACCAATACTACGTTTGCTAACCTGCTCGGGAACTGAACCTCACGTATATGGCCGGCCTCCAAAAGCTTCTCAACTTCCGCTCGGATGATGACATTCTGTTCGGTACTGAAATCCCTTTTTCTCTGCTTCACCGGCCGAGCGTCCGGTCGGACATGTAGCTCGTGCTGTGCTATGCTCGGCGAAATTCCGGATAGCTCATGCATCGACCAGACGAAGACATCACAGTTTCTCCGGAGGCATTTAATCACTTCTTGTTTCTGGTCTACCTCCAGGTCAGACGCAACGAACGTTGTGGCCTCCGCTCGGGTCGGGTGAATCTGCACTTCCTCTTTTTCTTCATAAACTAGAGAGGGAGGCTTCTCAGTTATAGCGTTCACCTCGATCCATGGCGACTTCCGAGCGGAATTGGCTTATACTCGGACCATCTCGATGTAGCATCGCCGAGCTGCTAGTTGATCTCCCCGTACTTCTCCCACTTTGTCCTCGACGGGGAATTTGATCTTCTGGTGGAAGGTGGAGACGGCCGCTCGGAACTCGCTGAGCGCCGGTCGTCCCAAAATAACGTTGTATGATGAGGGAGAGTCAACCACTACAAAGTTTGATGTCCGCGTCCTCCTGAGCGGCTCTTCTCCCAGTGAGATAGCCAGTCGGATCTGTCCGACCAACAGGACTTCATTGCCCGTAAACCCGTATAGAGGGGTTGTCATGGGCAGCAGCTCGGCTCGATCAATTTGCAGTTGATCGAATGCCTTTTTGAATATGATATTGACCGAGCTTCCTGTGTCAATAAAAACGCGATGAATAGTGTAATTGGCTATTACCGCTTTGATGAGAAGAGCGTCGTCGTGGGGGACTTCAACTCCTTCTAAGTCCCTGGGCCCGAAACTGATTTCGGGTCCACTTGCCCGTTACTGCCTGCAGCCGACCGCATGGATCTGGAGCTGCCGGATGCTCGCCTTCCTTGCTCGGTTAGAGTCGCCTCCGGTCGGCCCGCCAGCAATAATGTTGATCTCTCCTCGGGAAGTATTACTCCTATTTTCTTCTTCCCAAGCGGACGGTCGGGGCCGTTCTCTAGACATCCGGAGATTCTCCCGCCTCGGAGAGCGATGCCGCTCGGGAGTCTATTGTTGTCGCCTGTCAACTTGCATACGATCGGCTTCGCGAGGCCTCTGTCTCCTGTCGGCTGATGGCGATCGACGACCGCCACTCCGGGGAACGGGATGAGCAATCAAGGGAAGACTTCGACAATCCCTTGTGTTGTGCGTATCCGTCCTGTGGAAGGAACAGAACATTGGGGTCCATTTCTTCTTTGACTTGGGCCGAGCGGCAGCTACCTCTTGCACGTGGGACCTAGCATGGGGGGAGAGGATTGCTTCGGCCCTCGGTCCTCTGGGTGGCTGATGAGCAGCGTGCGACTTCCGTTCGGCTGGAGGAGCCCGCTCGGCTGGAGTTTCTTTTTTCCGGGCCGCTTGGGCTTCCTCCACATTGATGTATTCGTTAGCCCGGTGTAGCATGTGGTCGTAGTCTCGGGGCGGCTTCCGAATGAGTGATCGGAAGAAATCCCCATCCACAAGGCCTTGTGTGAAGGCGTTCATCATGGTCTCCAAGGTGGCCGTTGGAATATCCATGGCCACTCTGTTGAACCGCTGGATGTAGGCTCGGAGCGATTCGCGGGCTTCCTGTTTGATGGCAAACAGGCTGACACTAGTCTTCTGATAGCGCCGACTGCTTGCGAAGTGGTGTAGGAAAGCCGTTCAGAAGTCTTTGAAGCTTGAGATAGATCCGTCCGGCAATCTTCGAAACCACCATTGAGCCGATCCAGAGAGGGTGGTGAGGAAAACCCGACACTTCACCCCATCTGTGTATTGATGCAGGGTTGCCGTGTTATCAAATTTGCCCAAAATGATCATCTGGGTCGGTGGTTCCATTGCATTTGCCGATCGTCGGAGGCACATAGTGCTTGGGCAAAGGGTCTCGTAGAATAGCCTCTGAAAATTGGCGATTGATCCGCTCGGGCGATGCGTCCGTTCGGGGGGCTTTCCCTTTTTTGTCGTCTCGTCTTGGCATTTCATCCGAAAAAGATCCCCGATCTCGATTAGTTGCTACGGCTTCAGGGGTGCGGAATAGGGCCCGATGGAATGCAACGGTGGCCTGTGGTGCTTCCGCTCGGCCACCAGATGCTGATGTTGCTTGCTACTTAGGCCGCTCGGCTGGTGCTTTCTGTTTTTGCTCCACAAGCTTGGCGGCCCTCAACTCGATCAGAGCGTCGAGTTCCTCCGTGGAAAGCGTCACCGTGTGCTGTCGTCCAGCTTCGTCCATTGCTTCCGTTCGGATGCAGGAGCAGTCCCACAGACGACGCCAAATTGATCCTGTCCGAAAGTTGAATCAACGGACACTGGACACGTGACGCTCTCCGGTTGCTGACGTGGGTCCTCGAATGCTGGTGCGAACTTCCGGCGATCCTACAAAGAAGTCGGGCCGGGAAGGGGTTCCCGGCGGCGACCCTCCGACGATCAAGTCAGGCAAGCTAATAGTGAAGAAGTGGCTGCCAAAATTGTAGAACACGTACCTCCGGCGAAGTATAAGGCTCCTTATATAGAGCGGTGAAAGAACTCATGCACACCTACCGAGGCACATACGTGTCCTCAGCCCATACCTCGGTACGTGTTTGTCAGAAAGCTTACCTGACACCATACTGCTACAGCCCAGGCACGTCTTCGATGGGACAGCAGAACACCTGACCGCCAGATTTGGGGTATGGCCTAATCATAGGACTTGACAGTTGTCATAAGGTGTTCCTTGTCTTTCTCTCCTTACTCCATGCCGGGGCGTCCGGCCGGCCGACACTCATCTCCAGTCCGGCCGGTCGGCACTCATCTCCCTTCCGGCCAGCCGGCACTCATCTCATGTCCGGTCCTCCATATGCATCGGTATGCTGGGGACTGCTAGCAGTATGTTACCTTATGTCTACGGCCGAGCATGACTTCCTCTCGGCGCTTCGTTACTGTTCAATCGAGCGCCGGAACCCCGACTCCCGCCGGGGCGCCTTTTGCCATCGGTTATTCACCAGTTGACCGGCCGGGAGGTCGGCCCATCCTTCTCCGGTCGGCCACCTGGCCCTTTGACTTCCACGTGGCGTTGACCCACTACTACAATTTGAGGGTAAGACATCACTTTAGAAGCAACACTTTTATAAACTGTTACAACTGAAGAAATTTTCTTAAAACTTTGCAACACTTTAAATAAGTGTTGCCTATATAAGAAAATGCAACACTTATTGTATAAATACAACACTTTTTATAAGTGTTGCAATAATTATAAGAATATGAAACACTTTTATATTATATATGTAACATTTTTTAAAGTGTTGCCAATTTCTTTAATTAGGCACTTGGGGTAAATTTTTTTGACATTTTTTTATATATAAACTTAGGTGATGATTTACGTTAAGTTTTAATCTTCTGATCCTTTTCTCCTCCCAAATTCATCGCCATAAATTATGATCAAGCCGGATCGAATTTGGTTTGATTTGGAGGTCAAATGGAGGAGATCAAGCTGAATCAATATGGACCGTTGATCCTAATCTAGAGAGATCTTGTTCCTTAATTCAGATCTAAGTGATCCAACCCTTCATTCTGATTTAAAACGATCTGGACTGTTGATCGAGATCAAAGCATCCAAGAGTTCATCTAAGAAGTGGAGCTCCAATTCAAATTTGATCCAAAAGCCTACTCTTTAAACCCAATCCTCAAGCCCAATCCAAAAACCCACTCTTCAAGCCCAATTTCAAAAACTCAATTTTCCTTCTCTTATTGGATCCGGATCT
Organism: Zingiber officinale; assembly: GCF_018446385.1. Lineage (NCBI taxonomy): Eukaryota > Viridiplantae > Streptophyta > Magnoliopsida > Zingiberales > Zingiberaceae > Zingiber > Zingiber officinale. Next base: position 69,613,260 of record NC_055989.1, read on the forward strand.
TACTAAACTCCTCACCTCCTTAATCCAAACCCGACAACCCGTTAAGAAACCTCTTCCTCACGCACGGCACAGTGCTTTGCCCCATTCTCCTCGCGTTTCTTCTGTTCGCGATTTCCAGCGGCGGCTAGGGCACACCAGTTCTTCTCTCCGGCCGGCGGTACCTCTTCTTCTCTTCACTGCCGCCAGCCGGTCCTCTACACCCAAGTTCCTCTTCTCGCGATCTTCCTCAATCCAGCAACGGACAGCAGCATCTCCGGTGGATCTCTATGAGCAGCGACGGCACAGTGAGCTTAGAATTAGGGTATCCTTGACGGTGGAGCGTTCTCCTCCGGTGAGGCATCCCTTTCCATCCCTTCCTCAGTGGATGTTCTTCCCGCGGACGGCGTTGTGAAAGCGGAAGATTCCAAGGAGGAAGTCGGCCGATTCATCTTCATCTTCTCCGGTGGATGCTGCGGTGTTCTCCTGTGGACACTGTTCCGAAAGTAGAAGTCTCCTCCACCTCAGTGGTGCATCCAACTCTGGCAGAAGCTCATCATCTTCAAGCTCAGCCTCTATTCTTCATTTCCGGTAAAATTTACTAAAGCAAATCCAAGGCTGATGCTGCAGTGAACTCCCATGGACGGCGTTCCGAAGGCAGGAATTCCAGCAACCTCAGTCTCAGTGGTGTATGCAATTCCGGCAGAGCAAATTCTCTTTTGATTTCTATTTAGTTTCTGTTGATACTGCAATTTATTTCCTATTCCATCTAAACTATCAACTTTGTGTCATCGGGAGCTGCATATCAGAGATTCAGTAGTTGTGTTAGAGTTCACCGGGGCTGGCGTTCCAAATCTGGGTCTCCATGTGACGGTGGAGGTAGTCGATTGGTGTATGATCGCGGAAGAGGGTTTGGTTAGCTTAGTTGATTTACTTATTTGTTGATTGTGTTATTTTCTTATTGATGTTTGATTGTTGTTATTGCACTTTGATTATTTTTGTTATGCATGATAGTTTGTTTGTTATCGCACTCGGTTAGTTTCATTTATGCATGAATGTTGATCTTGTGTCATAGGGTGACAATGTGGTACAAGTTTAACTTTTATGCATAATTAAGTTTTGGTTAATCGTTGTTAAGGTTGTTTAGTTTAATTGCTTTTGTTTTTCTTGTATTTTGTTGTCGTTGGACTGCTACCAAGGGTATTGTGTTTTTCCAGCTCTCTCAAGCTTCTTTTTTTCCCAATCCTTGTTCTTCTTGCATTATTTTTCTTGTATTATGTTGTTTTTCTTCTAAGGTTGGATCTTCTATTTTCAGATTTATGAAATGAGTTATGTAAAATGATACCACGACTTTAGATTGAACACTGATGAGGTATTTGATCATATTGTCTCAAACCATTGAGACTTAAATATTGCATATGATATACAGTCCAGAAGGTTCTTGCAAAACTACCTCCGGAAATTACAAGAAAATATTTTTCCTAAGGTATGTTATAGTTTTATATGTATTTTCTTTAGTTTATGTATTTTCTTAAGATATGGTTACTTTACGTCTAGCTTGTGGATTGCCTATTCCTCTTCAAATCTTTCATTTACATGCCATGTTTATCTGATAAGACACATGCAGGTAGAAAATGATTGTTCTACTTATAACTTCTCTGCTGTTAGAAAATCCTGCCTTACTATATATTTAGAAATACATGAAAATTGATAGATTTTGGTCTGGAAGAATTGGCTGTGATTGTTTCGCATCATGATTTTCTCTCTTCCAAATTATGTTGAAGGTGGCGTTCATGATCTCTGATATGCTTTTAGAGCTTGGAATTTGTTTATTTCAAGTATGCTCACAGTCATGGTCACGTTAAGGAACTTATGCATAGTTAACTTCAAGGAATTTATATTAATTTACATTGTTGTAAAGGCAATTATCTTTCCTTATGAAATGCTGGAAACTCATTTCATGGCAATTCATGAATTACCAAGTCACTTACCTTTTCTTGCAAAACTCTAGTGTATTTTATACCTCCGGAAATTGAAAATAATCATTTTCATGCAAAACTACCTCCAGAAATTGCAAGAATTGAATTGTTTATTGAATTGCATAGGTATGTTTATCTTTATTGGCATAATTGAATTATTTTTTTATATATTCTTTATGTTGTGTAACGTGCTTTACTGATTAATGTGTGTTGTTGTTTTTTGTTTTCATGACTAGCAGGACATTATTATGTCTTTTTTGGTGGGCACGTTCAATGCATGGACAAATGACTTATGGGGGATTAATGAAGTCGACCACACATTACCATTTATTGGCTTTTTGTAAATGAATATATTTAGTTGTCTTTTTTGGGAGAATTCATGAAGTTAAGTATTAATTAATGACTTATGTATATTTTTAGATGCTAGTTGTTGGGTTTTTGTAAAATTTTTAATCAGAATATAGTGTGATATAACTTTTGTAATACAATGATCATATTTTGAATAATATATTTTGTACAAATATGTTTGATTGGGTTGTATTATATATTTTGTGATGCGTATAAGAGGTGAAAAGTTTAATAAAAAGTGATGCATTTAATGAAAAAAGTGTTGTATTATTGGGTTAAAATAATTGTAAAAAGTGTTGCTATTAATAGAAAAAAGTGTTGTAATAGCTTAAGAGTAACAAAAAAAAAGTGTTGTCGCTGGAAGAAAAAAGTGTTGCATATAGACAAGCGTTGCCTTTGGTATATATCACAACAGTTTAAGAAAGTGTTGCATAAAATGACAAAAGCGTTACATTATATCTAACATGACAGGACCTGATAAGATAGAATGAAAAACGTTACCTTAGGTATAATGCAACATTTATATGGCCAAAAACAACATTTTAGTGGTGATGTCTTAGCCTCAATTTGTAGTAGTGACCCTTCAAAATGGGGGTCTCCTATTCTAACCGCCGGATCAGTAGAAAAGACGTCAAAGAACTGTAGCAACAACAAAAGCTCTAGCACAAATAACGCATACCTCCGTCGGTGCATGTACCCTCTTTATATAGTGTTCTGGTAGCAGACGTGTACGCTTCTCACAACATGTGCATGTTTTTCCTACTATTCTATGAAAAGATATGTCAGGAAAGTATCTCTGATATTATTCCTTAACAAGGCACGTAAATCCCTGACATGATAGTAGAAGTTTCCGTCGTACTATTTTTATTTGTTGATCATGTCCTATTGTCAGCGGTACTAACTTCCGGAAGGATATGATGAGCTGTTCCACTGTTGGGTCGAGTTGGGGAGCCGCTTGACCAGTATTTCCCGTCCTATTGCTCAAGATTATTCTTCTCCATGGTCGCTCGAGCTTAGTAGGTCATTGCTCGCTCAATCGGATAGGTGATCTGATCAGACTAACCTGTGTTTAATCACAATTATGAGAATCTAATATTCTCTATATGATTATCTCGATCAGATGAATCTCCATATCAATCGAGATCTTTCATACCCGATCGGTACATTACCGTCCACTTGACCAACTTTGATGAGCTGATTTTTTCTTCTTTGACTATTTTAACTTTGTCCATGTCGATTATTATTCCACCTTTGACCTCCGTTTGTTCCACCTTGACCCACGTTTGGTGAGGTCTTTTATCGCCGCATCAAATATATTGGATTTGGTACGGTTTGATCGCAGGCTTCTCGAGCACATCGAAAACACCTTCAACCTACGGAAGACGAATTCAACTGCGGTGGAATCAAGATGGCGATGGCTGCTTAGGCGCAACGCGAGTTCGCCATCTACCTTTTCCTCCTCGGGCTCTCGCTTCGATGGCAATGGCAATCTGTTTTTGGTTTCCTTTGCTGGCGAGACGTGATTAGCCGCGGATATGCGATCGGTACCGCCTCGCCCCTCGCCCTCGCTGGAATTTTCCGATTAGAATATGTTTCGATTCCTTCTTGCAACCAGAGTTTTCCATGCGCCATTCTGAAGGCGTTGCGTTTCGTCCCTTGGTTTGCGCAGCGTCTCCTGGTCGGAGTTTGAAAGAGGCGATTTTGGGATAATATTGCCCCCCTTTTTTGCTGCTTATTTTCCCTGTTAGAGGAGGATTTCTTGTTCTTTGATCTATAAAAAATATCGCGCCTTGGCGAGATTTCTTGTCTCTTGTTACACCATAGCATCCATTGCATTCCCCTAATAATTGTTCGAGTTTTTGGCTTCTTGGAGGTTCTTCAATCTCTCTCTAGTTTTTGGCCGTCTTTGTGGCTACGATTTGTTTTGCCAATTCCAGAGTTAAAAGGTGTAAGTTTTTGAATGCTTTATAACTGCACGAAAGTCAGAGACTTGGAAAGATGTATGCTGTGGAGAAGCTCGGCAGCTACATCTCCCGGGGCGTGTACACTGTCTCCGGTCCCTTTCATCCTTTTGGAGGAGCCGTGGACATCATTGTCGTCCAACAGCAAGATGGGAGCTTCAAGTCCTCGCCATGGTATGTCCGATTTGGGAAATTTCAAGGTGTTTTGAAGACGAAGGAAAAACTTGTGAAGATATCCGTTAATGGCGTCGAAGCTGGATTCAACATGTATTTGGACCATAAAGGGGAAGCCTTTTTCCTCAGGGATGCTGAAGCTGGAGAACAAGAATTTTTCATGTCACCTCCCACATCTGGGGATGAGACAGAGGGCACGATGACGAACTACCAATCTGAGAAGAACCTGAATTTTGATGCAGAGGGATCACAGAAGGAAATGGTCACTCAGGTGAGTAATGGAAACAGTAAGCTTGTGACTCAAACGAGCTCAAAGCGATCTACAATTCTCGGCTTTGTATTTGGACGTAAGACATTTAAAGAAATTCATGACGGTGAGAATGTGAAGGAAGTGAACTCAATGGAACGTGCCGAGATTACAGCTGACCTGCTGGAGGTAAAATGGTCGACCAATATGAAGTCCCGAGACCAAAGAGTTGATGAAGTAAAATCACCTGATAATGGTGAGATGAGTGCCTATGTTTCTAATGACAATTATGGTCCCCTGACAACTTTTCCAAAAGATTGTTTGCATCCCAATGAAAATCTTAATGCTTATGGTGGGGGAATGGATAATGGTTGTGGAAAAACAATATCAACTGGAGATAATTTGGAAGAACTAAAACATAGAGTTGGTGAGGAGCCTGCAGATGTATATTCATCTGAGGGTGGTAAAAATTCAACTTGTGAGAGAAAGAACTCCGAGTTTGTTTCTGAGAGTCCTGGCAACAACCCTCAGATTGCTAACTTTGGTTTTGTTGGAATTTCTCCTCATTCTTTTGGTTCTCACAGTGATGAGCTGGGTGAAAGTATGAATAACATGCTTAGTGGAATAATTTCTGAAGAGATGGCCTCCTGTGGAGACGTGCAGATTGAAACCATGGGAATTAATGATACAGATGTGAGGAACAAATCAGTACCTGATTGGGTAGCACTGCAATCTGATGAAACTGGTGTACAGAATTCTAGTTCAACTTCATATTGTCATGATGAAATGCAGTGCCATACTGAAAGTCATATGGATTCAACATTAGCAGTATCTACATTAGAAACAGGAAACATGGAGGTTAGTTCTTTCTGTTATTGGCAGACTATAGAAAGCTCAACTAACAGGTCTAATATTACAGATTATAAAATTACTGATAATCTGGGGCCTATTTCTGGTGGGTTTGAACATTGTGAAAGTGGAATTTTGTGTCGCGCTAACATGGTCCTCGAAGTTAGTTCAATTGCAGGAGTGGGTGCATCATTAATTAATGAAAATTCTGAATATAACCATGACCAGAGCTTAGAAACAGCTAGAAAAAGTGAGTCTTCATTATCTGAAAACTCTCAGTATGACTCTCCCATAGAAGAGGCTTTGATAGACTCAGATAACTATGACTTTGGTTCTATGTCCTATCCTACCTCATATTTTAAACAAATTTCAAGTGGTATCCGTTTTTCATTGAACGAGCAGATACCAGGCTGTGAATCTGAAGTCATTTCTGTGGATGCTGTGGCAGGGGAATCTGCTCATGTCCAAGAAATGAATTTTCAGAAAATTGATTTGCTGGGTAATCATTCTTGCATGGAGGAAACAGGAATTGCACAAGTTGCTTCTTGTCCTGCTTCTATACCCGGTAATCCACCCAAGTATGGCGTGTTCACCAAATCAGCTAGCATTTCCGAACTTCTCAATTCCTACAACTCAGATAATGCAGCTCAGGAAGTAGAAGGTTTTGATCAAAAGTGTAATTTGACAGGAGTGTATTCTTTGGAGCATATCAATGTTGCTCGAGATCTCAGCACCGTCACTAAGCCTCGAGAAGTAGCAGAATATAGTGTTTCACACTTTGAGAGCTCAGATGATGTTCAATTCCCATTCAGTGATATAGACAACTATGGTGCTAAAGAAATTAACCCAGAACTATCTGACAATGAGAAAGTTGGTGAAACAAAATATTTCCAATCACCCAATGCAGAAATTGATCTAGAAACGCAAGATTTGGAAATAAAAAACAATAAATGCTCTCTTAGTAACTCTGGCGCCTTCAGTTCTCAATCTAGTCCTATGGTTATTTCCAGTTGTAAGCGATGTTCTGGGGTAAATGAGCTGTCATCCAAATCATTGCCCATTGTCCGAAGTCATATTAAGGATCTTGAAGTCTCTCCTCTACATCACTCATTGAGTAGTTGCTCATTGGTTGAAAAAAATGACATCCAAGAGGCTGTTATTTCTTCTGACAGTGAAGAGGAGGAACCAAAAAGCAGCTTGACAAATGTCACAGTAGGTAATTAACCTGTACTTCCCTTTTCATTGTCATGCTAACCTAGATATCTGAGTAATGTCTGTTAAATTTGTAGCATCAATAATATGTTTAGGAAGAAATATATGAGAACTCATGATAAATTTAATTTTCTTTCATAGCTTGTTTCATTGTTCATCCTTATTTGATCAAATTTCTATTGGCTGACCTGATTCTAAAGATTGTCGAAAAAACTAAAACCTATATCTTCACTGAGGTTAATTATGACAGAACAACCAACAAAAGCTGGATGAAAATAATATGGATAATTCCCTATCTTGTCTCAGTATGATTGAAGTGTGTTAAAGAAACATTAAGTGCTCCAATTTACTTAATATTATCAAGAATATATTGATTGTCAAGTCATATGCTAAACACAATTATACACATCAGTCCATTAGAAAGTATCATAATATTAAGGACCAAGGTATTTGGTGTTTGCATGCAGAGGTATCTCTATGCAATCACTTGCTATTTGAAGGGATGGGAATAGATGCAGCTTGTCAACAATTTGATGCTGAGAAGGTGAATGTGGAGAAATTCATCGCATTAGGTCCTTCAGTTGTGAAGGATGAACGACTTGTTGTTAGAATTGGTGATCAGTACTTTCCATGGAGTGCAGCGGCACCTATTGTTTTGGGAATGGTTTGCTTTGGTCAAAAAGAGATGCTCGAGCCTCAAGGTATGATACCTGTGGAGAGAGTTGAGAAAACACTTGGAACTTCAAAAAGTATGCCCATACAACCTCGGGGGAATTGGAACATATGGCCTTTTGTTAAGAAGTCTAAAACCTTAAGTAATCCAGAAGCACTCTCTGAAGTTGGCAGTGACTTAATTCTGGATCCTGATTTTAGAAGTAATGGAAGAATAGCACAAGAAAGTGACATTATAAAAATCAAAAACTCCAAGAAGGTGCAATCACTCACCCCAACTTCTGAAGAACTTGCTTCATTGAATCTTAAAGAAGGAAAGAATGTAGTCACCTTTAATTTCTCAACTGCAATGCTCGGAGTGCAACAGGTTCTTCCTATTACTTTTGCCCTTGCTTTCTGGTTATGGTGATCTTTTGTTCTTTTATCTCATTTTCTTGTCTGTGCTTATTTTGTGTCTTATTTAATAGGTAGACGCCAGGATCTATCTTTGGAAATGGAATACTAGGATAGTTGTCTCAGATGTAGACGGAACTATCACCAAGTATGTACTTCTAACTTGACATGCTTGTCTGCCTGTTTCTTTTTAAGCACCCAACTAATTCCTGTTAATTAGGCCTTAGTATGCAGTTTAGTTAGACTGACAAAGATTCCTTACCGTTGGATCGAGACGCACATGGGGGGGGGTTTGGATCACATGGTTTTGAAAACTTGCTCTTTTTGATTTTTAAAATAAAGTGCGCAGCAGAAATACAAACAAAAACAGAAAAGTAAAAGCAAGTAAAAGACACGAACGCAAGCGGTTTTACTTGGTTCGTAGCCTTTGGCGACTCCTACTCCAAGGCCCAGGTCCCCGGACCTATTGATGGGTAATTTACTAAAAGCCTCTTTCGGAACCGCCAAAAGAGGAGATCGAGTATAAAAGAATCGGAAAAGTGTAATAGACTACACTTTCTGTTTGCAGAAATTAAGAACAGAAATAAATTATGTTACCAAACACTTTCGTAGACGGTCTGCTTGAGCTCGGTGTTTGGACGACTTCTCGGTGACAATCGAGTGTAGTAGAGTCGCAGCAGGGCAGCAACAGGAAACTGGAGCAGTCGGAAAGCCAAATCGGGCGCGTAGGAGCTCGTGTAAAAGTTAATATTGAATGCTCTTGTATAGAGGGTGGAAGGTGCCTTCCATAGCCTTGAAGGTGCCTTCAATCCCTCAAATTTGATCCCGATCAATCTGGCTCATATCGACGACAAATTCTGACCATTGGAAGGCCCCTTCCATGGCACTGAAGGCGCCTTCCATGAACAGTACGGAAGGCGCCTTCCGCACTGTTCATGGAAGGTGCCTTGCATAGCATGGAAGGCGCCTCGGGCACTGTTGCACTGTTCACCCGAGGTCTTTTGTGCTCCTCTTGCCCTGCAAAACGTGTTAGTCCAATAAACCAAATAATAACTTGCAAGACAGTGTTAGCATAGTAATAATGAGTAGTAATTAGTTTCTGTCTTCCTGAGACCAAAATCTAGTCAAGGTCTTAATTTAGATTTCTAAAATGAACTTAAATTGGACCTACGCTTACTGTCCCTTTGAACGGGGCGCGCCCTCACTTAGTCACTCTTCTCCAGTGACTTACCTCTACTTACCAGGTATAGAGTTACCTTCTGGAATCACACATTCGGACTTCAGGAATCGAACATCCCGACTTACCAGAATCGCGCATTTGGTCTTCATCCATCAGGAATCAGACATCGTGACCTGCCGGAATTGTACATTCGGTCTTCTCCACTTGGGAATCACATATCCCGACTTGCCGAACTCACACATTCGGTCTTCACCCATCGGAAATCACATATCCCGATCCTTGCCAGAATCTCACATCTGGACTTCAACCCATTGAGAATCAAACATCCTGGCTGAGGTTAGTCAACCCTGCACACTCGGTAGCAAGGTTAGATAGCAACACATTTAACTTTAACCTATTTGTCATTTATCAAAACTCAGGTTTGATCATTAGTGCTGACTACACCAATAATCTCTCCCTTTTTGAGACAATGACAACCTTGGTTAAAGTTAGAACAATAATACAGAAGGAATAACAATAAAAATTAAGCAAGTTCTGTTCTATTCTCTTGAGCATTTTAGGGTTAAGGTTTTTAAATTTTTAGGTTTTCTTATGTAACCCTTATCCTCTCTTTTTGACATTCTTCAAAAAATATGCAAGTATACTAAAGTATTGAAACATATAAACTTTTCACAATAAGCATAAAAACTTATAGTTATTGTAGGGAGGAGTTTAGTGTTTAAAAAAATTTCCATTTAATTTTGAAAAAAATTTCAAAATTTATAACAGGTTTCGAAAGCTAACTTTTGCAAAATAATTTAAAAGTTTAAAGTTTTAAAGTAGATTTCAAGATATTTTCAAACTAACTTTTCAAAATATTTGAAGAGTGGGTTGCAAAGTACTTTTTAAACAATTTTCAGAATAAGCTTTTTCAACCAAGAAAAAATTTCTAAGAATTCGAAAGATTTTCAAAAGTTCCTTTTGAAAGATTTTTAAAGTATTTTAAGCAAGAACTTAAATGTTTTCAAAATACTTTAAACAAGAGTTTTTAACTTAGAAATATTTTCAAAATACTTTAAGTTCCTTTGAGTAAAAATTTCTAAGAGAAAAAAATTTCAAAACAATTTTCAAATATAATTTTCAAATTCAAAAATAAAAGTTTCAAAATACATTTTTAAAATTATCTTTCAAATATCTTTCCCTGAATATGATATTATTTAAGAAAAATATTCATCAAGAAATTATCCTTAAATGTCTAACTATTATTTACTAACTAACTATCAGAAGATAGCAGTCTTCACTTGGTTAGTCAAGTAAAGTAAATGTATCCAAATAGTATTTGACTAAAATAGATTACTTATCCTGATCATTGACATTTTGGTATTTTTTGCCCAGATTTGTTTTGATGCACTGATATAAGCATCGGAAGTCTAGACAATGAGCCTATGCATCTCACGCCGTTTTATGTTTGTGAATACACAATCAAGATAGACCTATTGTGTTTGTGAGATGCTCAATTCCTAGATATATAGAAACATACTTTCTATGGATTTTGATTTAGACTAAGACAAAAAAGTAATTTTGAAATACTTATGAAATGGGAATTTTTAGAAAATATAACAAATTTCCCTCGAATTTGTAAATTATTTGAAAATTATTTTGAAGGATAGCAGCCCTAGTCTAAAATGATTATCCAACTAAAGTGGCAAAAAGTAGCTAACTGTATAGATCAAGTCAACTAGATATACAATGTATAACAGTGTACTAAAAAATAATCAGAGTTGGTCATCATAAGCTGGAGGAGGTGGGGGTTGCTCAAGTGCTCGCAAAGCCCGAAGAATCTGCTGAAATCCGGTGGTCATCTCTCCCCGAATAGTGCTGAATCTATTTGAGACTGACTGCCGAATCTGAGCGGAAGACTCCTCAAGTTGAGCAAGGCGACTTCAACGGATAGCGAAGTCGAGGGTTGGGTCGAAGTCGAGAGCTAGGTCGGAAGAGGTCCAAAGATCTCTTCAACCGTAAATGTCGGCAACTCCTCCCCCTCGGTTGGAATGATGGGTGGAAAATCGTCCTCGACCTCGCCTGGCCGTGGTCCCACTCTCTAAGTCAGTTCTCCTGAGCGGTGATATCTATATGCACTAATGCAAGCTAGCGCTGACCAATCTCGTTATACACACTAAGGGAAGTGGACGTACCCTAGTCATATCTACGCTTATGGTCGAAAATATGTACGTCAAAATGTGACAATAGGGTATATGAACCTATTGCCTAGTAACAAGACTGGATGCATGAAAGACATTCTGAAACATGTGTAATGCAATATCAATGTCTAGACGCTGTCATAGTGCATATAGAAAGGAGTGGGAGGGTCACATCATCGTAACATTGCGAGATGTGATCGGCAAAATACAGGTGGTCAGGACTCGATACAGGACATAGTCCCAAATCCTAAGATAGAGCGACCTAAAGTCAGTCACAGTAGGTAGTCTCTCTTCCCAAAAAAGTACATGTGGATAGTATCCAATGTAATGTGGGAGTAGAGTTCGCCAAATGACAAATCCCTACTAGGGTAACAAAAATAGACAGACAGACCTCCTAAGTTCTAAGCTATCATACAATAGAGTGGGGGAGAAGCTAAAGTCCTTCCCACCAACTCTAGTGGAGTATGTCAGGTTGTCGATCTTAACTAGGTTATTATAGAATTGGGCACACAAATCTAAGTTTACCGAATGACTACAATAATCTAGTCTATCTAACTGATAATAGTCAAATAACCTCTATGATATGGGCACAATATTGGGTGAAGAACGACCTACTCAAAAACCTAGATTTAAGTGCAATATATGAATGCTGTAAAAAATCTAGCCTAAGTCGCTCAATGGGAAATCTAGCATCGGCAGATGGGGTATTGTTGGAACAGGGCTGTGACGGAATAATATTACGTCATTTCTTAACATAGTGTATACATATAAACATTCAAAAACAAAGATATAAGGAAAATGATTGTGTAGATCTAGTTAGAGGGTACATAGGAGGCATTGTTGATGTTTGGGAGGAAAAGAGAAAGAAAACGACGAAGATTAGCTGCTGGAAGGCGCCTTGAATGAGAAGAAAACACGAACAGGGCTTGCCTTTGTTCGCTGTGAAAAGTCCGGTTGAAGGCGCCTTCAGCTTAATGGAAGACGCCTTTCGTGCTATGGAGGGCGTCTTCAATCGACTGAAGGCGCCTTTAATCGGTTGGGGCCGTCCTTCCGAGGGCACCTCCGAATATTTAGGAGGCGCCTTAATTTGAGTTCTAATTTTAATTTGAAGTTAAGTTTAATTTTGATTGTTAAATTTTAAAGTTAAAATTTTGTTTTAAGTTATGCTTAATTTTGATTGTTAAGTTTTGAATTTAGTTTTGATTTTAATTGAATTTAATTAATTTGAATTTGATTTTAATCCTTATTCATCTCACCCGATCTAAATTTTCAATCAGGAAATCCTATAATTTTGTGAGATGAGTTAGGTTGAATTTCAGGGTTTGGTTTAACTTGTGTTAGATTCAAGTTTAGCTTTAGGTTCAACAAACAGACATTGTTTGGATAAACTTTTAAGCTTTGGTGAGTCGACATCATTAAAGTAACCACGTCTTCGAAATTTTTCAAATAGTCCTATCTACTAAACTAGTTAGGATTAGTAAGGGGTAATTTCAGTTAGTTCCACTAAGCTAAATGCATCAGGTCGAAGTCATATCTTCCTAGATATGCATAGGTAGAGCTTCCTTAACCTACTATCATCCAAAACTTCTCTAGTATCGTTTATCAAGTTAAACTTTTGTCCTTATTTATGCTAGTCCTAATTATCCAGCCGGATAAATTATTACTTTGGAGGTGCCAACTAGTTTGGAGCCCCCCTGAATTATTGGATTTTGGGTTTAGGTTTTAGGTTTGTGTCGATTTGCATTATAGTTATAATAAACTTTGTTATAGTTTGAGTTTACATTGATTTTGCTTTTGTTTAATTTATCTTTATCTGATTTTAGGTTTGAATTTATTTTTGGAGGTTTAATTTTTGAGGTTGAGATTGATTTATTTGGTTTATTTGGATTTATATAGTGAATTTTATCTTGGGTACATAGTATTGATCGAGTCCTACTTGCGTAGTTAGGCACGCTTTCGGAACCCAAACTTTAGATCGAGTGGTACTTTTATTGCTTCATCTACAGGCGTTTGGTACCCTCGCCAGATGGTGAACCATTGCTCGATGTATGCCTTCAAGTATACTTCCATCATTTTCTTTCAGTACGGAAAGTCATTTCCGTTGAAGAGAGGAGGGTAAGTGGTGTTAGAATCTCTCAAATTGAGTCATTTGATTGCTGAAAAAGAAAACTAGAAGGAGGTATCAAGACTTGGTCTTGGATTAGTAGTATTTGAGAAAAGAGATATGTCGACGACTCAAATGGTGTTGCACCAATTTCGAGTAAAAATCGAACGAGAAAGAATTATTTAAAGAGTTAAATTTTACCAATCTAAATAAGCTACGAAAAATAGAAATCCGAAAAAGAATTAAAATCGTTCCCCCGGCTTGATTGGTGGTTGCACCAATTCAAAGTAAAACTTGGCTCTGATACCATTTGTTGGATCGAGACGTATGTGTGGGGGGTTGAATTAAGTGGTTTTGACGCACGTGTGGGGGGTTGAATTAAGTGGTTTTGAAAAACTTGTTCTTTTCAGTTTTAAAAACAAAGTGCGCGGTGGAAACACAAACAAAAATTGAAAAGTAAAAGCAAGTAAAGAACACGAATGCAAGCGATTTTACTTGGGCAGAGCCTTCGGCGACTCTTATTCCAAGACCCAGGTCCCGCGGACCTATTGATGGGTAATTCACTAAAAACTTTTTTCGGAACTTCTGGAAGAGGAGATTGAGTACAAAAGAATCATAAAAGTGTAACAGACTACACTTTCCGTTTGCAGAAATTAAAAACAGAAATTAAATTATATTACCAAACACTTTCGTAGTCAGTCTGCTTGAGCTCGGTGTTTGGACGGCTTCTCGGTGGCAATCGGGTGTAGTAGAGTCGCAGCAGGGCAGCAGCAGGAAACCGGTGCAGTCGGAAAGCCAAATCGAGTGCATAGGAGCTTGTGTAGAAGTTAATGTTGAATGAAGAGGTTGAATGCTCTTTTATAGAGGGTGGAAGACGCCTTCTATAGCCTTGAAAGTGCCTTAAATCCCCAAATTTGATTCTGAAAAATTCGGCTCTCATCGACAATGAATTCTGAATTTTATCTATTGGAAGGCGCCTTCCATGAACAGTACGGAAGGCGCTTTCCATAGCATGGAAGGCGCTTCGGACACTGTTCACCCGAGGCCTTTTGTGCTCCTCTTACCCTGCAAAACGTATTAGTCCAATAAACCAAATAATTAGCACAGTAATAATTAGATCCTGTCTTCTCGAGACCAGGATTTAGTCAAAGTCTCAATTTAGATTTCCGAAATTGACCTAAATTGGACTAACGCATATTGTCCTTTCGAACAGAGACGCGTTCTCACTTAGTCACTCTTCTCCATTGACTTACCTCTACTTACCAGGTGTAGAATTACCTTTCGGAATTACACATCCGGATTTCGGGAATCGAACATCCCGACTTACCGAAATTGCACATTCGGTATTCACCCATCAGGAATTAGACATCTAGACTTGCCGAAATCGCACATCCGGTCTTCTCCATTGGGAATCTCACTTGGCTTGCCGAACTCACACATCCGGTCTTCATCAGGAATCGCACATCCCGACCCTTACCCGAATCTTACATCTGGACTTCAGTCCATCAGGAATCGAACATCCTAACTGGGGTTAGTTAACCTTGCATGCTCATAGCAAGGTTAGATAGCAATATATCTAACTTTAATCTATTTGTTATTTATCAAAATTCAGATTTGACCATTGATGCTGATTGCACCAACACTTACATCATGCCAAATTCTCTCATCATAGTTTTGCATTTTACAGTCCATTAATGTACCTATCCAATAACATCTTTATAATTAATACATAAAAAAATTTCTTTGTTATTATGAAGCATGAAACTATTAATGAGGTTAATTACCCATCACTTAATGGAAGTTATTATGTATTTTATCAACTTATTTATTAGCTGGTTCGAAGAGTTTTGCTTGTTTTCTGTTAGTTGATGTACTCTCACATTGGGAGTGACTTCTTTGTATACCCTGTTCAGCAAACCATTGGCCTGAGTTCTTATTTATTCACCAGTGCTTTCTGGTCACTGGAGCTGCTTATCGAGTAAACAAGTTATACCATATTGCCACTAGAAAGATGTGAAGTTTAGCTTAATAGATGTTGCTTCATTTTCTTAATTCTTGCTGTATGTCAGTCTCTCGTACAATTGGCTTATGTAAGCAAAAAATTGTACACTATTCCATGGTTCAAAACTGATCGATACCTACCCCTGGACAATGGTGTGATGATTAGGCCCTCCAACGGATAATCAAGGGATTTAAGGTTCGAACCTTAGCTACGACACGCTGTAGGGAGTTTTTCTGTTTGTGAGAAGCGGGTCTAAGAATGCTGGCCGTCTGGATGGACCTCCATTTGCATTTCCCGATTTACTCTGATGGTCGATGGAAAATTTCCATGGGACCGGGTTGGTTATGTCTAGGATTAGTCGGTTCAAAAAACTAAATACCTGGATTACCCAAAAAAAAAATGATCGGTACCGGTTGGCACAACCACACGGTATCTTTCTAGCCATTAACCTATATTGATAATGTGTTGGCACCATTCAACATTTCTATTTTGCTAATGCAAACAAAGTTTTGGTGGTACCAATAGAGAGGGGTCTTATCTTATCCAGTATCATCTGAAATTGACCAAGACAAGATGATTCTCTACCCAAGACTGTTTTCATTGAAAGAAGATTAATCACTCTATAAAGAGAAGGGAGGGAAAGAGGGGAAGTACAACCATAGATAGCATGGAAGAAGAGGAGTGAGACTATAGTTAGAGAAGTTGAGATGTGTCCATATCTTTTGCGTGTGTGCGTGTGTGCATGTGCGCTTTTTCCAATTCATGTCACGCTAGTTCAAGTTCAATTCCAAATGATCAAACAATATGTTGAAGTCATAGGACTTAGAAGCATTTTTTATCAGCTCTTGTAAAATCACAGGGCTTGAGTTCACTAGAATGCTACAAAAACAAATGCTCTGTAGTTTGACAGAAAAATACTTATGTTTCATTGATAGGATATCCTCCTTATATACAAAAATAAATCTCTTAAAATTAGGCATGTGATAAGTATGCTCTAATTACAATCCATCTAGGAAATAGATTGCAAAATAAATCCTTACAAAATAGAGATAACATAACAAGTTGCCTAGTTTGAATTTCAACACTACCCTTCAAGGTAGGTGATAAATAATCTCCAAATCCAAAATCGAGCTCAGTTTGGTGATGTTGGGTCTAAATAGTGCCTTTGTCAAAATGTGTTTGGTGTTTTGAAGGCACATGGCGGAGCATGATGTTTTTATTTTCAATCTTCTCACAAATGAAATGTCTGTCAATTTCCACATGTTTGGTACTTTCATGCTGAACTGAATTCTTGGCAATGGTTGACTGATTGTCACACAAAATTTGAATTGGTATCTTATTTTTAGCATGAGTTATATTAGAATCCATTGTAACCAAATTCCCTCACAAATGCACAATGTCAGAGCTCGGAATTCAACCTCGGCATTACTTCGAGCAACAATTGTTTGCTTTTTACTACGCCAAGTGACCAAATTTCCCCAAATACAATATCCATAAATAGATCTTCGGTCACTAGGCGAACCTGCCAGTTAGCATCAATGTAAACCTCCAAATTTCGTTTGTCTATCTTTCTATACGAGTCCCTTTTTAGATATCTCAATATTCGAATTACAACAACCATGTGATCAACTGAAAGATTTCCCAGAAATTGGCTAATGTAGCTGACAACAAAACTTATATTTGGATGAGTGCGAGTTAGGAATATAAGTTTGCCTACCAATCATTGATATCGTCCTTTATCAGTTTCCATTTCATCATTTCGAGACCTTAACTTGGTATTAGGATCCATAGGTGTATCAATTGGCTTATATCCACTCAACTCAGTTTGTCAAAAACATACTTTCTTTGAAACATAAAGATCCCTTTGTGACTTCTGGCAACCTCCAATCCCAAGAAGTATTTGAGTTGTTCTATATCCTTGATTTCAAACTCCTTAGATAAGAGTGACTTGAGTCCTTTGATTTTTGGTTCATATCATCAACATATATAGTACTGAGATTTTCCCACAAAGAAAATATTTCACAAATAGTGTGTAATTAGCTTGAGACTAAGAGTAGCCATCTCTTTTAACGACTTTAGAAAATTTGTCAAACCAAGCTTTAGGTGATTGCTTGAGCCCATACAAGGCTCTCCTTAGTTTGCAGGCTTTTCCTTTTGTACTATCCGTCTTAAATCCTACCGGGACATCCATGTAAACTTCTTCCACTAGATCTCCATTAGAAAGAAGTTATGAATCAAGGGTCAATCTAAATTAGCAGCAATAGATAGGAATACCCAAATGGTATTGAGTTTTGCAACTGGTGCAAGACTCTCCTAGTAATCAATCCCATAAGACTGGATGTAACCTTTTGCCACCAATCAAGCCTTGTATCTATTTTATAGTTGCATTTGGGTTTTGTTTGACTGAAAAACATCCACTTACATCTCACAATTCTTTTTTCCTTGAGGTAGCTCAGATAATGTCCAAGACCCATTCTTTTCCAGGGTTGTATATTCCTCTAGGATTGCCTTGTGATATTCATGAACTTTTAGAGCTTCATACATAGAACTAGGAATACTGATCTTGTTAAGTGATGTCACAAATACTTGGTACCCTGGAGATAAATGTGTGTAGGACATATAGTCGGATGAATAGTACAAGATCTAGTACCTTTTAGGTGTGCAATAGGCTAGTCCAATGTGGGATCTGTTTGTGGAACTGGTTATATTTCAAGTTCAACTTGGCCTCGAGTTGTCTCATGGTACGACTGAGTTTCGTGCAAAGACGCAAGATGTTTTTTCCTCACATAGACTTGTACTGTGTCATGGGAAGGTGGTGTGTTTGATGTTATCAAATTTGCAAGTGTACGAAATGTCGTAATAAAAAGATATCGATCCCACGAGGACTGTGAATCGAGTACTAGTTGGAGTGGCAAAATAGGTTATCTAGAGAATCACGGATGGTTGTGTTCACAAGGGAACTTGAGAAAATTGAGAGAGAGAGAGAGAGATGAGCATGAGAGAATTGAGGGAGAGGCAGAGAAGAGAGCTGAGTCTGGAAAGTGAGTGAAGGGGGAAGTTATTATAGGACTTCAGTTTCACCTAAATGATTGTAAACACCTAATCTATATTTGGTTTCCTATCCTCAATAGGTATTTATGTAGCTAAACTATCCTATCGTATCCAATGCAAACTTTTGGAATTACACTGGTGTATCAATTCTAATTTGTTGTCTATTTTTAGAGCGGTTGAAATTAGGGATGTTTTCCTAAGGAGAGCCTCACACGAGATCCCATACCCCAAATAGCCCTTTTCCTACCGTGACAAGGAATTGGGATTGTTCAATTAAAATCTATAACAACCTATTGCTCTTCGTAGTATACTGATTTACTTTCGTAACCGATTCTCCACGTCTCGGGTTTTTACAGGTCGAAGGATTGGGTTTTCCTTTCAGTTCATCTCTGAATCCTCGTGGAATACGAATCTCGTGCTTTTGATATCGAGATCGTGTATACATAGTAGGCTCGGACCATAAATACACATTTCATCGAACAAGTAAATGCAAACTTAAATAGTGTTTACACATCAAAAGGGCAACTCCCCATCTCCTAGAATCAAGATAACTACTCCATTGCAAAGGAATTACAAACCAAAGACAAGAAACATTCATACCGTCCAAAACAAAGAATAGAGATAATGAAATGCTTAGGGAGAAGATTCCTGATATCTTCGGAATATTTCCTTGCTCCAAAGGTGCACGGATCTTTGCGATGAATGAAGATGACACCTCTAAGGTTCCCCCCTCCCAAGGAGGGAGACGAAGCTCCTGGTCCAAGATTATCCTTTTATACTTCCCCTATACTCTCCAGATCTACAGATTTACATGTCTTCACCAAAACGGATTTTCGACCCTTAACCCGATATTCTTAGGTTGGACCTTAAATCAAAGTTGTAGATTTTAAAATTATCTTCATTTTCATAGGTGGTACGACCTGTGGCTCAAATTGAGCCGAAAGTTATGGTTGTTCGAAGTTTGACAGTCCAAGGCTGACACGACCCTACTGGCTGGAACAGGCGCCCGTGTTAGGTTATGGAAAATGACCATTTTGGACACGGGTCGTGCCCACCAGTATGCCCCTGTGGTGGATTATGTTGGGGGGTGTTATAGTGTCGTTTTGCGCCCGATTTCTTTCATACGAGTACATTCGTGTAATGGGACATTGCCAGAGCGGGTTTCTTGATTAAAACTTCATTTTGATGGTCTTTTGAATCCTTTTTCTTTGTGAACGCTTCATGTGTTCGACTCGATAATGAAGTTCGATGATGAGGCATGGTTAGCCTGTGTTGAGCTTTTTTCCACTCCATTCTGTCTAGAGCACACCCGTGTTATGGGACACGGCCAGAGCTTGCTCCTTGCTCCAGCTCGATGCTCCATTTTAACTCCAAATTCACGTCCTATCAATGAAAACAAGTAAAGAGCAGTTCTCGGAATTAAGAGTAAAAGTAACGAAGTCCAAAGAAATAGAGTGTGCGGATGCAAATTACACTCATGAAATACAACAAGATTTATAATAAATGATACTTAAAAACATATATAATCTACATTCGGTAGTGTTCTTTTGTGCTTCCGAGATAAGTGACATATGTGATTGTGATGATGATGGAGACAAAGGAGTTGATGGGGATGATAGAGAGGAAGGAGTTGATGGATGGTTGAGTGATGATGATGGTAAGATTAAGGACTCGGTTCAAGAAGGGACTCTCAATCCTGTTGCTACAATTCAATTTTGTTCTCTCCTTGAATTGTGGTATTGAAGTAGTATGGAATGCATTCAAAGAAGGTGACATCCATAGAGAGATAAAATTTTTGAGTGACAGGAGAGAAGCACTTATAGCCTTTTTTATTAGCTGAATATCCCAAGAAAATGCACTTAAGTGCGTGTGGATCAAACTTTCGCCGATATTGAGAGTGGATGTGGACAAATGCAATACATCCAAAGAGTTTAAGAGGGATGTTGGAAACAAGACTAATTGTAGGATATAGGTTTTGTAGAACCTGAAATGGAGTGTTGAACTTGAGAATCCTAGAAGGGAGACGATTAATAAGATACGTAGTTGTAAGTACCGCTTTCCCCTAAAATTTGGTTGGAGCATGAGCTTGGAAGAGTAAGGAGCGGACTACCTCAAGTATATGACGATTTTTTGTTCGGCTATACCATTTTGTTGGGATGTATCAACACATGAACTTTGTTGGAGTATGTCAGTGGATTAAAGATAGGAGCTAAGGCTGGAATTAAAGAAGTTCTGACATTATTGTTGGAGGATCTTGCGGCCGGCTAGAAGGGGGGTTGGATAGACGGCACCCCCAAAACTCGCTTCCTACGTATTCGTTAGTGCGCAAGCGGAAATACAAATACTAAAACAATGAATACGAAAGCTAAAGACAAAGAAAAGAACTAGCAAACCAATACACGTCAATGTAACGTGGTTCGGAGATGATGCTCCTACTCCACGGCTGTCCGTAAGGTGGACGATCCCGATCCTTCGGTGGATTAGCCCCCGGAAACTCCGGCTATCTCAAGTCGCTCCTTGTGGGTGGAGAAACCTCACCACAACACACCAAGACCTCTTGGATTCCACAAACACTTGAGAACTCTTGCGACTACTAATTAGGCTTTAACCAAGTCTAATTTCGTCAGCTTGGCCGGCCATACCAAGCTCCTTCTTATAGAGCTTGGAACAAATCAGAACCTGATTTGCCCGTTACCAGTCGACTGGTCCTTGCACCAGTCGACTGATGCCAGTCCAACGGCTATCTGCTACAGTACGCTACAGTAACTGCTACAATGCACTACTGTAACTACTACAGTGCCGCTACAGTAAAACCCTAAAACTAGGATTTTACTCCGAGTACAATCTCTCATGCACTCGTACCCTCACGACTCATTTGACTCTTCTTTGCAGCCTTGACCTCTTGCCTTCAAGCCTACTTCCTTTGGCTCTCGTCCCTCGGATGCATCCAAGCCCACGGCTTGTCTCCAATGCCATCCTTCGCGTATGCCTCGAAGTCGCTTCCCTCGGCCATTGTCCTTGTTGCCTTGTCCATGGTCCCTCGGATGCTCCATCCTTCACCGGACCCGAAGCTGTCAACCTGAGTCACATGTGTCACCTGCAGTCCTACACAACTCAAGTACACATATCAAATAACAAGGGTAAACCTAACTTAAACCCTTTGCCCAAACACCAAAACACATGGTCCCACGAACCATTGGGATTGCTCCAACAATTATTTGTTTTGAGAATTTGTATGCCAGCTTGAAATTGGATCTTGATCAATGCATGAAAATTCTGAAAGATTTGTGTGGTCTTGGATTTTTCTTTCATAAGAAAGTCCAACACAACCTTGTGTGATCATCAACGAAAAGTAAGAACCATCTAGAGCTAGTAAAACTTGGATGTTTGAATGGTCCTCAAATGTCCCCATGAATGAGAGAGAAAGGTTGTGTTGGTTGATATTGACGGGGTGCATAAGTCTGTTTGGTATGTTTAGTCTACTGACATACATCACAATGAAAGAAATTAGGATTTTTATTGATAAATAATCAAGGGAAAGGATGTTTCAAGTACATAAAAATTGGATGTCCTAGTCAATAGTGCGACATCATAATTTCACTCTCATTATTGGATAAACTACTAGACTTAAAACTATAGATTGACTGACAGTTGAGCTTAGCAGACTAGCTAGATGTAGGAGAGGCTTCAAGAAGGTACAATTTTGCACGAAGTTTAACACTACCAATCACCTTCTTGGTGCTTAAGTCTTAAAAACACAACAATCACCAAAGAATTTAGTTTCACAGTTAAGGTTTTGGTTGAGCTTACCAACTGACACAAGATTACAAGCAAGTCTAGGCACATAGAGCGCATAATTGAGATTGACACTGCAGGAAAATGGAACTTTTCCTATTCCGACCACTTTGGTACTGATGTCATTTGTTATACGCACCATGAGATGTTTGTTACATAATGTAACTGTCGAGAATAACATTCTGTCACATGTTATATGCTCAGATGTTGCTGATCAATGATCCAAGAGGACTTGCTTGTGTGCATTGTCATGGGATTGCTCATTGATGAGTTGGAATTTAGAACTCACAGATTTTGAATTTTCAAATGACGCATGATTGCGACCATTAAATTTGTGAGTGGTAAAGGGATGGAGATTGCCTTATGGAGAAGAAGGCATTACTCAGGGAGGAAGTTTCTGCCGTGTCTTGCACTGAAAAATAGAGTTGACGATGATCCTATCACACTTGAAAGTCGGCTGCTCTGTTTGTTGTTAATGACATTGGAATGGAGGTCGACGTTGCTGTTGGTGGAAGAACAAGCAATCGTGCGGTCTTGTCTTGTAGCTAGAGGAAGAACCAACTTCTAGGGTTTCTACGACTAGGGTTTTTTCGGCTAGGTTTTTTACTCCGATACCATGTAGCTGGACAGAAAAATACTTATGTTTCATTGATGGGATATCATCCTTATATGCAAAGATAAATCCCTTAAAATTAGGGATGCGATAACTATGATCTAATTTCAATCCATCTAGGTAATAGATTGCAAAAAAAAGTCCCTACAAAATAGGGATAAAATAACAAGTTGTCTAGTTTGAATTTCAACATGCTCTTATTTAAAAAAAATAACGTTGAATCAGGTAACACCGAATATGGGTAGACCGACTCGACCCCACGAAAGTTTGTTACCTACCACTAGGGCAAATCGGAAAGCGTTTGTGGCGGGCGGCCCAGAAGCCCAGTATCCCGTGATTGCACGTCCTATTTGGAGGAAAAATTCATGTAAATGCACTGTATATCGAACCGCGGCTGTCTGAGTGACAACATTGATGACAAAAAGGCGAATACGCTCGCCCCTAGCGCCCCCGTCAACCCGTGCCAGGGCCAACACGGAGGAGGTAAATCATGGGCGGCTACTAGCCTTTGGAATAGTGACTAGCACATAAGGGAGACATTTACCTCGGCTTTGCCGAGATTCGAACCCCAGACCTCATTAATGGCAACACCTCATGTGCTAGCCACTAGATCCATCCGAGGGGACTTGTCTGAGTGACAACATGCTCTTATAATGCATGACACATTGTGGCAGTAATAAGGTGTATAAACTAATCAGGATGGTTATTATCACTTGTAACTTGTAAAATTTTAATTCAATTGATTCATAATTAATATAGTATTACAACTTATATCTCAGCAGTCTTTAAAGTATGTTGAATGTCAACACATGATACAAGAATAGCACCGTTCTGGCCAGATCTTGAAACTCCAACAGAAAACTATACTAACTTTTGCACTGTTCTGTCATGTTCTTTGCTAGTGTTGATGTAACAATTCACAAGTGATGTTGCATACATGTTTGTAGCAGTATTAATATTGGAGAAAGGGTCATTTCTTCCTTTAAAGGAAATTCTTATTTTGTTTATACAGATTGAATTGATTTTTGATCTTTTGATGTGTGCTTTATAATGAGTTAATTTCTCTATTATTTTTTATGTACTTTTCAGATCAGATGTTCTTGGACAGTTTATGCCTTTAGTTGGTATGGATTGGTCCCAGACAGGTGTTACTCATTTATTTTCTGGAATCAAGGTTTGGTAAACGCTCTCTGTTTTGTTACCTTTAGCAGTTCTCAGTTATATTTTTGTCAGATAAACGGTTCATGTTATCCTGAAATGTTATTTCATATTTCTTCATTGTTTGTTATTAGCTCTTAGCATTGACAATATCAAGAATAGATCACTGTAGGTGCAGATTACACATAAATTCCTGCTTATTTACAACACTTACTATAGATTATCTATGGTTTTAGCTTAATGAATTGCATTTGATTACAGTTACTAGCAATTCTCGGTTATGTTAATGTCAGATAAAAGGTTCATGTTATTCTGAAATGTTGATTCATAATTCTTCTTTGCTAGTTATCAACTCCTAGCTTTGTCAATATCAAGAATTGATCACTGTAGCTGCAGATTCTGCATAAATTTTTTACTTATTTACAATTGCATAATGAATTGCATGACTTTGGTTATGGTTATTTTATTTGCTGAAGGTTGTGTTGAAGTCTTAAAGTGAACCTTCTCAGTGTACGCCTATTCGTTACAGATAACTTACCTTATTTGTTGCTAGATTGTTATTTCTTGCTGTATTTAGTTTTTTAAATTTGAATTAGAGAGATAAACTGTCATAGTTAAAGTCTACCTGTTTGTCTTCAAAATGTTTTAGGATTCTATGATTAATAAGTTCCTTCGTCATTCCTCATTGTGAATGTTTGAGCGACTGTTTTTTACTCTGACAGTGCACTTCAATTTGGCCCTTCTTCTGAACTATTACAACAATTGATCTATATTAATACAAAATCTCACTGCTGCTACATATCATGCGACTAGTGGTGTCAGCGCCTACTGGTGCTACACCCATGAAAGGTGGAAGCTTAAGAGGAAGGCAAAGTACGTAGGGGGTGAGAAGGAGGTGATCACATGAAGATCTTGCTGAGAAATTGTGAAATCTTCTCACCCATAGACCACAAAGATTGAACTGCAAACAACAAAGGAAGCAAGCATGAAGAATCAGGGAGTTGGGTCCAAATGGAGATACGAAAGAGATGCAGAGACTATTCCCCTGTTCAGTAGAGATGCAAATGAAATAGGAATGTGCTGTCCACCATAGATAGCAGGGAAGCTGTAAATCTCAAGAGATGTCAACATGATTGACATTCGATCAGACACGTTGATCAGTTACAATATAGGTCCAAACTCCTTTTCTTTCACTGAGGTCTACAGTTCCATTTAGGAAATTAAATCTCTTCCCCTTTTATCTTCTTCTCGCATCACATAATGACTTGCTCGCCTAGATAGTCTGAGCCTTATTTTCTCCACCATCACATCCATTCTTGTTTCACCTGTGATCCAGCACCAGTGGACTTGGTCTGAAAATAAAGCTGCAATAATCATGTGTCTGCCTTGATCAACACAATTCACCCTTAGGTTCTGGTTTATTGCCAAAGACATCTTCTAAGGCATGAGATTTGGTTGAACTAGAAGTTTTCGTGCCATGACTTATGAGTTTAATTAATTATAGTTTTCTTTTTTGCTATTTTTTATACACTCCTGTTGGAGTTTTGTAATTTTTCAATGTTTCAAAAAACTAGTCAATCAGTGAACTCTTTAAGATGTGAAATGACTTGTGAATCTTTCCTTTTTTTCAGGATAATGGATATCAATTGCTCTTTCTCAGCGCTCGAGCAATTTCACAGGCTTATCTAACAAGGCAGTTTCTTTTCAACCTAAAACAGGTGATCCACGCATAACTGATTTCGTAGTACAGATGGTTGGAATTTGCAGCTTGTTCTATGGACAACACTAGAAACTCGATTTGCAGATCAAGGTCCTTATCATATTTCAATTTGCAGGATGGAAAGGCTTTGCCAGATGGTCCAGTTGTCATATCTCCTGACGGTCTCTTTCCTTCACTCTACAGAGAAGGTCTGAATCATTTCTCCTTTTTTTCTTTTCAGTTGTGGTAAATATGATAGGTAATCTATTGGTCTATTTTGCCAACTGTCAGTTATACTTATGTTATTGACATAGTGTGAAACTCAAAACAACTTAGCACAACTTGCTGCAGTCAATGAAAGCTGCCTTACATTTGTACAAGTACCAAAAACTAGAGGATGTAATATTTATCTTGCTAATGGTTTCTAGATGTTTGAATCTTCCTATAAATCCCATTTAAGAATTTACTAGTGCTATTATCGAAGTGGAAGCAAGTCAATCACATTATATTTTTTTTCTAATAGATCGACCATGCTCTTGCTGATTATTTGATAGTGATATTATCATGGCAAGTCTCGAAAAATTTTACCTCAAGGAATTTTGAATGTTTGAAAAATTTTGATTTTATGGCAATTAACATATTTAGTTAATTCTTTGCCCAATCTGTAAATTTTAATACTTGAACTTTTACTTGCTGCAGTTATCAGAAGAGCTCCTCATGAATTCAAGATCTCATGTCTAGAGGCAAGCCTTGTTTTCTTTTGTTTGATTTCTCATTGATGCTTGTCGCTTGAATTGTAGATATGACGCTGTGATCAAAACATTATGTGGCTGTTTCCACTTGTTATGCCACCTTATCAATTTGTGAATTCTCAAACTTCTCTGAAGTTCGCAGCATTCAAACTATTACCACTTAGTGTAGCTTCAACACTGATCATGCTTCTGTGGTTTAAGAACACAAATTCTATTATTCGGACCCAACTTCTAAGCATAGCTTATCGAAATTTTTTTTTTTTGTATTTCTAGTTATGATTCAGGAAGTTCTCTTCAGAGATGCCATAAGTTCTCATATTGTTGTAATTTTCAGGCAATCAGAGCACTTTTCCCACCTGATTGCAATCCATTCTATGCTGGCTTTGGAAACAGGGACACTGATGAGATTAGCTACCTCAAGGTTGGAATTCCTATAGGCAAGATCTTCATTATTAATCCTAAGGTACACATCCAAGCGATATTGACTGGTACAACAATGTTAAGAAAAGTATACAGAAATCTAATTTTATGTTTTCATGATTGCTTGTGAATGCTCAGGGCCAGGTTGCAGTAAATCGCCGAGTTGATACGAAATCTTATGCTTCTCTCCACCAGCTCGTTAATGGAATTTTCCCACCCATGTCCTCATTCGAGCAGGTTTCTTCCCAAGTCATACACCTAATGAAATCATAATGATTTTTTAGATATGTTTATCGCTCACTATCTGAGAAATGCCTATCGCCATCAAGTTTATCATCAATCTTGGAGGATTATATTCTGCATTTTTTGTATATGGTAGTGATTCTATTTTCCCATTTTATCACTAGGAGGATTACAATTCATGGAACTTTTGGCGATTACCTCTTCCTGATGTCGATATTTGAGCAAAAGAGTGCACCGTATATCATCAACGGAATTCAGGTGGATTTCTTCTTTTTGTTCTCATTTATAATAAGAACCCAAAGTACAGAGCTCATTAGGGAGGATAGTTATTTCCATCAGACATAATTCCATAGTTTCATTCCGATATCTAGTGTTTATTTACGCAATTCCAATCTTCGGTCTCTCGTGGAAACTTCTTATGTTCTAAAGTGGCATAATCGATACCATTTTCCAAACACCGAGACTTATTTGTTCATCTCTCTCTTTGTTTTTTTAAAGCATGAATACTGCTATCGGTGGTGGGTCGATGTACATACACAAGAACACACAGCCATGGAGTTTCCTGTTATTTTTTGCTTGTTTTTTCTTATCCATGTCACATCTTGATGGATATATACTTGTACTTATGATCATATCAGAGAAAAAAGAGTAACATTTAGCCTTTTTTCCCCCTCTTAAATCTCCAAACTTTTGATGAATTTGTTTGAGAACAAAAATTTGTAATGAACAACTAGAGCAACAAATACCTGTGAGAGATCTCTAATTTGTGATATAAATAGTTCATACTTTCAATGATTTCTCCACCTGTTGAATACTTTAGTAGATGCTTTAAATTATGAAAATGGACAGAATAAAATGAATCATCTTCTTTGAGATGATTGCTTTATGAATTCATTACTGAATCATCTTTAGTGGATACTGCTCGCTAAGGGAAGACAGAAATATTGTGATAACATAAGAACAAGAAACAGAATTCTTCAGCAAAAAATAAACACACGTAGCTCAACAAAGATTGCTTCTCAAGATGAACAATAATAGAAAGATCAGGAGTTGAATCCACCGACCAGCCATTGACATGCTACTTTGCGATGATAGCGTGAGCTTCCACAAACTGGAAGGTAGAGAACTTGTCAGCGTTGATTTAATGCCACACCAGTTATTGCAAGAAACAAGAAAACAACCATACTTAGTTGTACTGCTGCTATGTGTACACCATAAGCTTCCGTTGCTATTCTGAAAATTCAACTGTTCACCTCCTCGTCATCACATGACGGTGCTTCAGTTTCAGAGAGCACTAGGATTGAATCAACTTCCCATGTTCTGCTGTTGGATTCTGAATTTGTAGATGCTTTCTTTGACGGCACGAGCTGAAGAATAATCAAATGGAAGTGATCAGTTGAAAGTTGTTGATGCATAAAGAAGAATATGGACTCTACCCCATACTTGATCATTGATTGAATCATGAACTACTCGAGTCCCCAGTCTCCTCTTCCGGCTTATTGAACTTCTTTTCTCAGATATGAGCTCATCATCAATAAAGTTCTGGTCTGATGCTTCTGCAAGATGAAGATTCAATTATAATGCTAAATATTTCGAGTAAATTATGGAGTTCAAGAAACTGCAAGATAGTGGTTTTGGATTGATAGAACCATAAGAAGGTCGAGTTGCACTTTAAAAAAATTTAGGTGTTGTTTTTGAATTAAACAGAAATTTCGATAATTAACACAACATACAAAAGTCTGTATTTTATTAGACTCGAAATCAGAAGATAATGAATTTCAAGACCAAGTTAAGAAAACAAGTTAGATAACAAGTACCTGCACTGCTGCCAACAGAACCTTGACAACAGTTATGCTTTGAGCTTGTTACTTCTCCATAATGCCCATCATTCTCTAGATGAACTGAAGGTCCAATGAGATGAGAATTATCAATCTTGTCAGATGATAAAAGACACTTCTCCTTAGTTATGATTGTTGGTCGAAAATGTTGAATCCAGGGATTTGCAGAAAATGGTATAAAATCAGTCTCAGTCTCTGCATCATTCTCGTTCCTATCATAAACAAAGTTCTCCCAGCAACCCATACGCAATACCTTTAACTGCAGAAATATGGCGATTCTTAATCAGAAAGTTAAATACATCATAAATGTGCATCAGAGGAAAGCGAGTCAGGGTTCAATGCAGATGTCTCTAACTACCTGACCAGGTTTTTTATCACTTTCACATTGACCACAAGATCCCTTGTGCATTTTCATCCTTGATAACCATCTGTGACATGCACTGGAATCATATTTCTCATTGTATAGCTCATTAACAAAAGAGGATTCAATGTCATTAAGAAATGTTATATGCTTTTCATCTGTCCATCCATTTGATAGAGAACCCACCAACTGAGAGTCCTGAAAAGGCAAGAGAGTGTGACTCATTATGCCATATTAGAGTTGGAATATAAAATCGAAATACTGGAAATTAATGTCATCCAACACCAGTCAAAATGAAAGCAGTGAGGATACAGGTTATAACCTTCGATAAAGAGTATATCATGAAGTCAAAGTTGCTTTAGAACAAAAAAAAAGGATAAAATTGCTATACTATGGTAGAACATAATGGCCTTTCAGCTTGCTACAGATATGAAAATTCCAACAAGGCACCAGTGAGAGAAGATGCGCTTGCATTGAGGACCTCATGGGATTGCTTCTCAATGCTTCTTAATGTCCTACTAGAGTTCCTACTTCAACTCTGACGAACCTTTAGGTAATTTCCTTGTTGGAGCATCTGTATGTTTCCTTCCACCTTTTTTCAGGCCGATGACTGACCAAACTAGTTAAATTAGATAAAAACTCAAGTTGAAGAGACACCATCAGGAGTCCATCAAGGCACCAACAATTCCCAAATCTAAAGTATGAGTGCTATTACTACAGGTGTCTACCAACTGGACTGAGTAAACATTCCCCCCATCACCACCATGTTGGTTCAGAGATTCACCTTAAAGACCATGGATTTCTCACCAGAACTTCCGGAAGAATTTAAAAAGCAACATAGATCAAGTGTTTCAATATATTAACAAAAGAGCCAGCATACAGAAAACTCAATATCCTGGCAAAAGATTGCATATATCTCAACCACAAGCTGGTCCTTCACGGTATCAAAGATTTTCAGCAACAAAATGATATTATAAAGAAGAACACCGCACCAAAAAGAATTCCTCAAACATCATCTTTACCTTGAAACTACGAAAATGATTCCCCGGCATACAATTCGCTGAAACTAATCTAAATCGCTAAAGAAAGACAGCAAAAATCATAAACTAGGCACGAATCAAGGAAAACCTAAAATGAAGCGTTATTCCGATTCAAACAAAAATACCCATTAAATTTCAACCTGAAAGATCCTAATACTCGTGAAGATCAAGTTAAACAACAAGGAAGTAAGATCACTATGAATCAAACGAGCGGCAGCGAGGGTAAACAATTACTTACAGTGCTAGGGCTCTCCAACTTCAGAACCTCTTCCGACTCGCCCATGTGGACCGCGATATCTCCCCGGAAAGCCTTCCACTCCGATCAAGCGCGAAGAACAGAAGAATCCAAAAATCGATTAAAAAAAAAACTTCCTCGAAATCTGAAGCCTTCGGATCGATCCTTCGCTTCGACGACGGAAACGGAGGCGAAACAAGTCGATAGATCGAAACGAGCGCGGTGAACTGGGAGATATTTATGGCGTCGCCCCACGACGGGGCCCGTTTGGTTTGTCCTACGTGTCGCGTTGTGCCAGGTGGAAAAGCTTCAGGTGGGAGTGGCCCCACTTGCCCTCGCTGACTCCGGCGAGATATTTTTGAGACCAGAATATTCTCCTAGTCGTTTATCACGCCAAGTTGTAGGAGTAAATTGTAATTCCCAAAACTCTTGGTCGTAAATTATAAATTGTACACAAATTTCATATCCGAGGCGCCAAATTGTACGCGCTCCCGAACCCGCCGGCAGGCCCATAGAATGCCTTTTATCTTCCAATCGCAACGCCGGTATAGAATAACCTAAATAAGTGGGAGAAAAAAAATTAGCAGTGCACAAATGTAATTTGAGTTTTTTTAAAAAAATAAAAATAAAAGACTTTGAATTTTTACGCCCTGCCCATAATTTATTATTATTTTTGTTAGAACCAGGAGTGATTTTAATATGATCAACTAAGTTCAATTAAGTCATTTATGTTTGATAGAAGTCAAGTGGAAGACATAGTTAGTGAAAAGGATGATACGGGAGAGAGCTAATTGGTTCAGTATGTCCGAGGGACTAGGTGCTGCAGAAGAATACATCGATGGATAGAAGGACGCGTGCGACGTTCGAGAGACAAGAAGTCGGGGAGGAAGCCTGCTCGAGCAGAAGGCCGGAAGATAGGTCTGGGTGAGCCCAATTACGGATGGACGAAATCACCAAGACTATCAGAGCAACAGAAGAGTTAATGAGGAGCTGCAGAGCTGTTGGAGGGGTCCTCAATCTAGTTGGAGGCGCCTCAGTGCCTTTATGTGGGAAGGCGCCTTCAACCACCCATAGAACGCGCCTTCAACTCTTTGAAGGCGCCTTAGACCAGGCAAAATTAACCGTTAATGAAGATAAAATCTTATTTTCACTTGCCTCGCTGGAGACGCCATCTATCTTGTTAGAGGCGCCTTCCAGCCTCAGATAAGATTTTTCAGGGGCTATAAAAAGACTTCTAGACCTAGGAAATAGTTAACAACTCAAGTATTCATTTCCTAGTAACTTTCTCAGCGTTCAACAACTGTAAGAGGCTTCTCCTCTTTCACCGAAGAAGATCTTTTTAGTGCTTTCTTTTGCCTTGGATTAACAACCACCTAAATTGTAACCGAATAACTTTCTGTACCTCTTTATTTTATTAGTTGTTAAATTGCTTTAAGTTAATTGTACTACTAATCTTGTCTGAAAGATTGAGAAAAGTCCATTTGTAATTTACAAACAATTCACCTCTCCCCTCTTGCTGGCCACAGGGGTCCTAACAATTTCTATTAATATCTCCTACCTAAATTTTTCCTTTAAAATTTAAAGGGGTCGGACGCATGATAATATATATAAAATCATAGCTGCTAACATTATAACTATTACGATTTTATAGATGTTATAATGTGAATGTTAGGTAAGTAAGTTGAATCTGTATTATAACAGTTATGATTTTATAGTTATTAACATGAAAAAAGGTGAACAGAATTAAATTCACGTTGTTTTATGTTGTAGTAATTACGAAATAGTAGCTGCCACAATGTGAATATTTTTTAATAAATTAAATATGCATTGTACCAACTATGAAATCGTAGTTGCTACACATATAACTATTACAATATGTATAACAACTATAAAACTACGGCTGCAATAATGCACCTTATTGGCTAAAGATTTAAATGAGATATAATAAGAGAAACTTTGCATGCAATCCTCAATCACAACTTAAACTTTGTATGTAGTTCCTATGTCCAAAAAAATTTATTTTTACTCCCTAACCAAACAAAATGGACACCAATTTATCTAATTGCCCCTCATATTTTTTAGGTACAAAAAGTTTAAAAATGAGTATAATTCATCTTAAATTCAATACATTAAACTAGAATCTAGTATATTTTTTTTTATCAAATTAAGCACGATTCTTTTTTCATCTCAATTGGATGGAAAATATATTAGATTATCTTTAAATGATGCTCAATTGGATGGAAAATATGCTATATTTTCTTTAAATGATACTGAATTTATGAAAAATTATATTAAGTGGAAAAAAAGTCATGCTTAATTTGATAGAAAATAAACTTGATTCTAATTTAAGTGCTGAATTTAATAGGGATTATACTCATTTTTAGACTTTTTGTACCCAAAAAATATGAGAGATAATTTTGATAGAAAATATACTTGAGTTTAGTTTAACGTGCTAAATTTAATAAGAATTATACTTATTTTTGAACTTTTTATACCTAAAAAATATGAGGGCGATTAGGTAATGATATTTATACGAGAGAGTTGAAGGAAATAAAATTTTATGTGTAGAAAGTGATTTTTTTTTTTTTTTTTTTGATATGGAGACTATATGTAAAATTGAAATGGTGATTGAAAATTTTTCTCCAATTAAGCAATATAATAATCTGAAGTACTAAACAATACTAAAAGGATATTAAATAATTATATACAGCTCAATGGTAGGATGAGATGTTGTTGATTAAAAAAAAAACATCAAAGTCGGACGCAGAGTACCAAAAACGGTATAATATTATTATATGCAAAAAGGCCCTTCTTTTTTTGCCCTTTTTTATAATATTCTTTTGGCATTTGATGTCGTTGGTGATGGATGTTATCGTAAGAAGATATTCGTGCTCGATATCTAAAAAGGAGGTATTTGTGCAACGCCTTGTCTTAATCTAATCCGTGAGTGTGATTTGTTAATATCTTGTTCGAATATGAGCGAAAAAATCTAAGATATTTGCATTAGTCGAGCTCGTTTAAGACAAGATTGAATTCAACTGATAATTATGAAGTCATTCGTCAAATTAGATATGACAATTTATTTCGTGTTATGTTTTTATATTATAAATGACTTCTGAATTATTTGGAAATTTATAAAATTAATTATATGTGTTTAAGAATAATTAATAAGGTCTCGAATTTATTAAACTCTTTAAGGAATTTAAGTTATGTAACATAAAGAATTTTTTTTTTTTTGAATTTAATCTTTATATAGATACATCAATTCATGTTAGGGCTTCCACACTGGTGTTTAATATTTGTATTATAATATTTAAGCTGTGTTAAAATCAATGTTAAATGACGTTAAGCTCGACGTGACATTGAACGACAGTGAACGCCATCGACTATTTGGGGGAAAAAATTATCACCTATCGCATGCGTACACCAGGTGAGAGAACACGGGAGGGCCACGTGGGTGGGCCCTTCCATGTTCCTTTTATTAAAAAAATAATAAAAATATATTGTAAAATTAAAAACCAATAAACTAAATTAAATTAGCAGTATGTTTGTTATGAGATTAAAATAAAAAAAGTTAAACGGTCAGTAAATTTACAGGAATATATTTCTTGATAAAAAAAAAGATCAGGACATGGATCACTCTTAATTGTGTCCGGATTATAATTACGATCTTATCGTAATGGGTTGAGATCTTTCTCTGAATTCATTGTCCTCATCATATTATTATTTGGGTCGGAACGGACGATTAGAGATCACCCGGAGGTCGCCTCCTGCTCAGCGTCCGGTAACCTAGACACTTACACACTTCCGGTAACCTTAGGGCGGTCTCCGTCCACTCTCTCCAAACCAAATTATAACATAGTGGGGACGATGAACCCAAGAAAAGATTGTAACTAGTTGTGACTGGATCATAATTGTGATCCGATCGTAATTGAGAGTGGTTCATTCCCTAGTATATTTTTTTATAGACTAAAATATTTGGTCTCGTAAATTCACACCTCGACTGATTAATGACTATTTTAATAAAAAAATATATAAATTTTCATCTACAAATACTTATACATAATTTATTTTAATCATTCAAATATTTAAATCCCTCTACAAAAAATCTTCTATCTAGTAAAATAAAATAATTATTAAAATAAGAATAAAAATAAACGAGTGGAAAGTGGAACTTAGAAATAATGATTTTAATAAAATGAATGTGATATTATGTCAACATAGCATATGAATTTCATAATTTTTTTTTTTAAAGACGATGGGTGTTATAATACCTATGAATGTGAATGCCCTTACTCATTTATGTATTCAGACGACGATGTCATATCATTCTTAGATTTTGTCTATGTTAATTATGTTTTGAATAAAGTTGCAAGGTGCATTGTATATCAGCATGGTAGTCAACTATGTGAGGTGTTTGATTTAGGCGTTTAGAAATGAGGGAATAAATTCATTCTTAAATTTTATATTTGGTTGATGGGAATGAAATTAAGATTTTAGAATGAAATTTAAAAATTTGAGTATGGATGAAACTCATCAATTCCCTTAGGTTTTGATGGAATAGGAATGTAAATTAAGTTTTGGACAAAAATACCCTTAATATATTTGTTCAATTTTTATTCATTTCATACTCTCTCATCATATTTTCTCTCTCTTTATTCTATCATCATACTTTTTCTCTCCTCATTCTTTCACACACATTCTCTACCATTTTATCGCTATATTTGTTAGAGTGTATACTAAAAGCCTAGTTTTTTGTAAAACTTTATTTTGAAATAAAGAATCACATTGGTCAAATGTCTATAGTTATATGCTAAGTGTAGTTGTTTAATTAATTTATATTATAGATAACATGGTGTGTGGTGTCACACACAGAAGATCATGTTATCAGTTCCTTATAAATTATAAATAATAGCTCACGACTAAGATGGATAGGAACAAACCATTGGAATAGTCGTAATGTAATTTGGTATTAATTTATCTTGATTATAAAATTACACTAGTATGCTCTGAGTATATTGAGAAGGATCATTTGAGGTAGTTTCATTTTATACTGACTCTTTAAAAGAACAAGACCTCTGTTATTATGGAAGTGTGCACTCTTAATCATGATATAATAACAAACACATATACTTAATATTTATTTATTTAATTTATCAAAGGGTGCGATTTAGTTCGATAAATTAATAGGCCCGATAAGTTGGGAAATGATGTTATTTATATGATGTGTTGTTGATTATAGAATGAAACTATGTTCTAGTTGTTGGTGCAATCGACCTCCAAGGTTTTAATGTCAGACAAATATGTTTAAGTATGTTTAAGTATGGAGCTTGATCAAGGGAAGTCCTAGTTGGAGGCTAGGCAAGGAGAGAAATCTTGGTATATCGTGGAAGCCAGGTGGATAGGTCTGGAGGACTTGATCCCTGGGTAGCCGAATACTGAGTCCTAGTTGTAGGCTAGGAAAGGGAAATCTCAGTATATCGTGGAAGCCAGGTGGATAGGTCTGGAGGACTTGATCCCTGGGTAGTCGAATACTGAGTCTTGGTGAGTGAAGCCAAGTGGAGAAAATCCTAGGAGGTGGTAACCTTAGGTAACGAGAAGTCTTAGAGGAGTGAACTCCAAGCAAGGTTGATCGGATGGTTTCCGGTCGACCACGTGCGGTCGACCGGACCAGCGGATCTTGGTAAATCTATGTTTAGGTTTACCATTGTATTCTGTATTACTATTATTGTTGTTGGCTAATGTAGTATTGTAGGAAAAGTCTTAGTGGATCGGGCGATCAGACACTAAGCAGGCAAAAGTTCAAACAGGTCTGGAGGATCGGACCAATGTTTGGAAGGTAAGTTGAGGTATGCAACTGAAGGAGCGATAGTGAGGTCGGGTTCCTAAAGGTAACAACCTTAGGTCACTGATCCAACTAAAGAAACCGAGAAAGTTTCCAAGTTGAGATCAAGACAGTTCTACTGTCTATATTACTCATACATTATATTACTGTGCTAACCTTTGTTTTGTAGGAATATTGTTTAACTCTGTTTTGCAGATTCGGCCTGATCGATCGATCGAACAGGAGGATCGGTCGACAGAACCAGCTTGACTCAGACCAGAGATCAGTTCAGACCAAAGCGAAGCACAGTCCGATCGAAGCTTGATCGGTCGACCGAACCAGGGATCGGTCGACCGATCCAATCAGCATTAAATAGCATTAAAAGAAGATCTCTGGCAGATTTCGACGAACAAGGAAAAGGCTTGTTCGGTCAACCGAAAAGATGGTTCGGTCGACCGAACCATTAAAGACCAGTAAATGCAAAAGATCAAGCCAGCTTCGGACTTCAGCCAGGAAGGGAGGGAGCGGGTTCGATCGACCGAACAATGAGATCGGTCGACCGAACCTCCAGTACACCTATAAAAAGTGCTCGAAGTCAGAAGCTCACAAGTATAATCCTGATTGACTCAAGTTCGTTTCTGCCTTGCTACTCGTGCTACAAGTCTTCATCAGCTCAGCAAGCTACTTCATCCAAAAGCACCGACCGAGCCTCAACCTTCATTTACTACTGTCGGTATATTTTGTATTGCACTTAAATTCATATAAGATAGTAGGATTGTTACTATCTTATATCTTTGTATCTGTACGATCTGCTTCTTTCTGAAGGATTTTGGAAAGAAGGATTTTAGTGCTTTGCCCATCGGTGCGGTCAAGGACCGCGGGCCTTCGAGTAGGAGTCGAACTAGGCTCCGAACGAAGTAAATAATCTGTTTCCCTTTTACTTTCCGCTGTGCACGACTTTGATTTAAAAGATAAAGGAAAGTTTTAAAAAGACGCGATATTTCCCTCCCCCCCCCCTCTATCGCTCTAAATCGATCTATCAATTGATATCAGAGCCTCGTTAGCTCTGAAAGTTATTAACCGATTTTCAAAGCATTTTTAAAACTTTTTCTTTTCTTTTAGAATATTTTTCTTATCTCTATTTATCTTGCACTGCTAATCCCAAGACGCAAGTCTTGGAAATTTGTTTTCTATTTTTTTCTTGCAAGAATGTCGACATCCTATCAAGAAGGAAGAAACATCTACGAACCTCCACTGTACAATCAAGTTTATTTCAATATCTGGAGACGAATGATGGAATCTTTCATCGGAAGTGAGAGTTTTGAAAATTGGATCGCACTGAGACAATCTTCTCGGAACCCACAAGCAAACACAAAGGTAATAGATATATTAATTAGTGTTTTGCCTAAAAATTTTTTGTGTCAATTAGAAGATTACAAGAACGCTTTCGAGATGTGGACCAAATTGATTGACCTTCATGAGACTCCGAAGATCAAGGCGAAAGTGAGTTCGAATCTGAGTTCGAATTCCGAGAGCAATCCTCAGAATCAGATCTAGAAGAACAAGACGAAATCAGCTTCATCGCAATGGTGGCTGAGGAGGAGGCCGATGGATCCGAACTCGAGTCAGAACAAGTGTCCAAATCCAAACCCAAGCCCGACCAAATGTTCGAGCCTCAATTC
Organism: Zingiber officinale; assembly: GCF_018446385.1. Taxonomy (NCBI): domain Eukaryota; kingdom Viridiplantae; phylum Streptophyta; class Magnoliopsida; order Zingiberales; family Zingiberaceae; genus Zingiber; species Zingiber officinale. The sequence continues at coordinate 69,651,248 of NC_055989.1, forward strand.
GTAGTGGCAATGGTCAAGGGGGAAAATCCTAATAAGGATTCAGAAGGTAATATTGTAAATTTAAAATTTAAAGAACACATAACATGTTTCAAGTACAGAGAAAAAGGACACTACAAAAATAAATGCCCGATGAGTCGATCTGCACAACCAGAGGTAAAGGAGGAACTGATGACTAGAGTCCAGAAAAGGAAGGATCACATCGAATGTTTTAAGTACAAAAAGATGGGGCATTACAAATCTCAATGTCCAAAGAGAAGACCCAAGGATTCAGGGGGAACTAGTATGGTAAATAAATTTAAATTATATGAAAATTTGCATGCTTTAGATCCTTCTTGTTTGAATATGAAATTAAAAATGCATGAAAACCCTACATTAACATTACTTAACAGAAATAATAAAAACTTAATTAATTCAAATATAACTATAATTGACCAAATCAACCCAAACCTTAAACCTTAATCAAGACCTAGATCTAGTTAATCAAAACTTATTTATTCAAGATAATTTGAATTTAAATCAAAATAACAATTATCTAAAAGTAATTAATAATAAGCAAAACTTAACTAAAAATTTTGAAAATAAAAATAAGAAACAAAACTATAAATTAAATACAAAATCAAATTTTAGAAAATTAGAAAAACAAAATAATATTTTGAAAAATAAAATTGATAAATTAGAAAACATTATTAATAATTTTATCAACTCACAAAATCTAGATTTCAGTTATAAATCAAAACCAAATCTGAAACAAAACTTTCATAAACTTAATTATAATCATGTACCCTTTAATTATGAAACTAATCAATATTGATAATAATAATAATAACAATAAAACAACAACAACAATAATATAATAACAATAATAATAAATAATAATATAAAAACAATAATAATAAATAATAACAATAATAATAAATAATATAATAACAATAACAATAATAAATAATAATATAACAACAATAAAAATAAAACAAATATAACAAAGTAATAATAAACAATACTAAACAATAATAAATAAAAATAATAATAATAATATGACTTGTTTGAATTGTTTGACTTGCTATGATCATGCATACTTATCTGTTAAATACCATGTCATGCATCTTCTCTTTATGCTGTTAGAATGGTTAGTTATAAAAGGTTTACCAAACTCTAACAACATAGCATCGGAATGGATTGGGATGATAGTACGTCAAGGAAACTTTATCGAAGGCATGTCTAGGCTAAATATGGAATTCTACCTGGTGCACTAGACTTAGTGGATCTGATCGAAACTACCCCAGTCAAACATGGGCTAGTTAGACCAAAATTTAGTATTAAGTTCTTTGAGCGGGAACAGTTTGGAAAGTCTTCAGCAAGTGGTCCACCGTTGATACACAAAAAGGTCATATGCCTCGCCACTGAACTGAAAGCTTATCCTTAGGACGTCTGTTTTGTTAGGACCGAAAAGTAGCTAGAGGGGGGAGGGGGAAATAGCTCTTCGCGTGCTAGGTGCTCGTCGTTGCTTGTTTCTTCAAGAATGCGCAGCGGAAATACAGAGAAACAACATACAACGCTAACACGGTTGGTTTACTTGGTATCCACCTCACAAGAGGTGACTAGTCCAAGGATCCACACCTACACACACACCCTCCACTAATAGAACTCTCCTTTATGGTAACTACCAAGGGCGGAGAAGCCCTACAAGACTCAATACAAGAAGAGAGGGAAAGGTAATGAAATACAAGCTTACAATGAGTGCAAAAACTCTAACCCTAGTTTCTTCTCCTTGCTTTGATCCGCCTCTTGACTTGGAAGAACTTCCAAGAACCTTCAAGAACTAGCGATCTCGAGCTTGAGAAGAGCTGTGGAGGAGCTGGTGAAGATCTGAAATGAATCGGTGAAGTAGTGCCGAAGACAACGCTCGCCTGCGGCTCAAATACGACGCAACGGTCGAATCCCAATCGATTCGATTATTCCCAATCGATCGGGGAGACTTTGGATCGATCCAGGGATCGATCCAGAGCGCCTTTGTGCTCTGGAAAAACGCCTGGATCGATCCACGGATCGATCCAGCGCTTATTGCGCGAAGCAGCAGCGTCCCAATCGATCCACTAATCGATTGGGACCTCTGGATCGATCCACTGATCGATCCAGAGGCTTTCTATTCGCTGTGAAAGGCCTGGATCGATCCACTGATCGATCAAGCTCTTGGTTTTTGCCCAAAACCAAGTCCCAAGCCTCTCAAACCAACATCCGGTCAACCTTGACCTGTTGGTACATCATGCCTAGCATCTGGTCACTCCCTTGACCTGCCAGGACTCCCCACCAAGTGTCCGGTCAATCCCTTTGACCCACTTGGACTTTTCTCTTCGTGTCAAGTATCCGGTCACTCCCTTGACCTACTTGAACTTCCACCAGATGTCTGGTCAACCTTGACCCATCTGGATTTCCTCGTGCCAAGTATCCAGTCAATCCTTTGACCTACTTGGACTTCCCAACACTAGATGCCCGATCATCCTTGATCCATCTGGATTTTCCCTTGCCTGGCTTCACTCACCAGGACTTTCACCTAGCTTCACTCACTAGGGTTTTCCATCTGCCTAGCTTCACTCACTAGGACTTCCACCTGGCTTCACTCACCAGGATTTTCCATCTGCCTAGCTTCACTCACCAGGACTTTCCATCTGCCTAACCTTCCAGTTAGGACTTCCTAGTCAGGTATCCGATCATCCTTGATCTACTTGACTCTTCTTCATCCACACTGATTAGTCCCTGATCAGAATCTCCCCACATGAATAACTGCACCTGCATTGTCCATATGTCTACATGTATTGTCAAATATCGAAACTATGACCAAGACTCAAGCTTGGTCAACTCAGTCAACCTTGACCTAAGGGATATTGCACCAACAATCTCCCCTTTTTGATGTTTGACAATACCTTTAAGTTAGGTTCACTCTGAATTAAGCTAATCCCATAGCCTTAACTCTCTTCATGCCAAAGTATGAATGTTGGTTCCCTTCATTCTCCCCCTATGACCTCCCCCATAGGTAATGAAGGCCTAACTTAAACCACACATTCTCCCCCTATTGGCACACATTAAACAAACACTATCTCTCCCCCTGAAGAGATACTCATCATTGGTTACAACTGCACTCGTCGAACCTTTATCCCTTTTTAAAACTCTCCCCCTGAAGAGTTTCTCAAGGTTGTAATCAACATCATAATGAAGGTTCCATACCCTTCATTTCCCCTACATTCTCCCGCAATGTAGACAAATGCCCAACCTTGAGCATTTTCCAACCACTTGAAATACCACTTGAAATAATGAGGATATCCACTCCCCATTTCAAGTTCAAATGCTCATTCATGAGCATTTTCTCTAAAGAAGGTTAACCGCCCTCCAAGGTTCATGAAAAAAATAATGTTTCATGTCTTTAACGAGTCCCTCCCCCTAAAGACATGGTAGTAACTTCTGTCATTGCACCAACAATGACTTGGAGTCCCTAAACCTTTAGGAACCCAAATTTAGAAGTTTTGAGGTTCAAATGTTCAAAAATTGAAACAAACCTCAACCTAAACTTCAATTTAGTCTTCATTAACCAGTCCATCCTTGTTTTCAACATGAAAACACTCTTTTTATGTATACAAATGTATTTTGAGGGGTTTGGAATGGTTACATTGACTAAACAAGGTTCAAAATGCTGAATCAGGCTTTCTCAGCCAAAATCAGCATCCTGGATCGATTGGAGTTGGGTTCCAATCGATTGAACCTATCTGAATCGATCCACTGATCGATTCAGGATGTGTAGATCGATCGGCTGATCGATCCATCGAACTTATGCTCGCGAGAATTGCCTTCTGAATCGATCCGCTGATCGATTCAGGCACTCCAATCGATCCATGGATCGATCGGAGCTCTGATAGTTGCTGAATTTCAACTTCAGCCAACTTCAGAAACCCCTAGAAAATTCTACAAAAATCCAAAAATCATGAAATTTCGTGTAGACATTATTTAGGGCATACTTTATCATGGAAAAATAGTTTCCTATGAAAATACATCATATTTTCAAAGATTGACACAAGCTTGAAAACTTGTTAAAACTTTAGCGTTTTCTTCAAGTTTGTGTCTAACTATTCAGTGGTGATTACTATCAAAAGATAGCCTTCACCAAGGTTTTCCAAAAGTATTTTAAAATAATTTTCAAAACCAATATCCCATCACATTCCTTGGGCTTAATGCACATGACTTGTACATTAGCTTTCCCAATGATGGGAACACACATACCGATGTGTTTTGATGAATTTAAAACTCAAAAGAATGCACTAAATCAACATCTTGAGTTTTGTTCATCATCCTAACATCTCACTTGTATCCAATATGCACTACAACACATACAAGTCATCTTATTTGTCTTTGTGAGATGTAAAGTTTGGTTTTGCCCTAATCTAGGGATTATGCATATCTATCTAGGTATTTTGCGGATATTGAACATCCACTTAGGATGTTACTTGTTAATAAGTGTTGTTAAATGTCATTTGTCCTTAATTTACTAGGAATTAAACTTAATGCATGATTATGTTATGGCATACATCAAAAGGAAATAATCTTCAAAAGAAAATATCCTATAACTACATGATGTATGAATGTCATGACATGGTATTTTTGGATTTTTCATAATAAGGTATGAGTGCAAAATACAAAACTAAATATGATGTCATGACATATAGTGAGCAAACAATCATGGCAAGGTTTAGCATAAGTAAAATAAAATATACCTAGATTACCTATCTAAGTATTCTTAACCACTTAGCTAACTCAAAATTTACCACTTGTTTTAACTTAAAACGTTAAGCCTAGATTGCCCTAAATGCTTCAAAGAAATGCCAAAACCTAAATTGACATTTCTATTTCTCTTGATTTGTTTATGCCACTTAAAAATTAAGCATATCCTCAAATGTTGGCATATTCCATCTTTCCTCAAGAGTAATCACATAAATCAAGGCCCGGATTGCCTTAAATTTCTAAGAGAATACCAAAATCTCAATTTGATATTTCTCTAGGTTTTCCCAATTTATGCCATTTTAAGATAAAATCAATTTTTCCACCATTAGGCACATTTTACTCTTTCAAGGAGTAAATAATAATTCCATTTCTTTTTCAAAGGTTAACAAAAACCTTGAAAATGCTCCTTGAGTGTCAATTTCCTCAAAGTTGGGTAAACTACCCTTCTAATCGGAGTTGACACTCTCTAACCCATCTATAGGGTAGAGAAGATGCTCCTAGGAACCCAACACCTATTGGTGCTCCTTGGATGCTCTAGGTACTCACTAGGGATAACTTCCCTAGATACCCTCCTAGTGACCTTGTTGGGCTTCTTAGAAGCCTTGGTCACTTTTTCTAGGTCAACTCTAGGGATAACCTCCCTTGTGATCTTGTTAATGACTTTCTTAGACTTCTCAGAAGTCCTAGTCACATTTGTTGTTGCAAAGATACTTCTAGGGATGACTTCCCTTGTATCCTTGACTTGACTTCTAGACTTAGGGTTGATTCCATAGCTATATGGAACCCTATGGTAAGTAAGTACATCCTTTTTGATTTTAGGTTTATATCCCAAACCTCTATGGCCCTTGGATGACCCTTGTTGTCTTAAACCTAGATTTTGCTCATTTTGCCCTTTAAGGATATTTTCCATCCTTTTTAGGGTCTTCTCTAGTTTGTCAAGTCTTGACTTCAAGACTTGATTTTCTATCATTAAATCCTTAGATTTTGATTTTTCATTACACCCATGAGCATTTTTGTTTCTAGGCTTGTATCTATTATCCTTAGTGTTCTTGCCCAAATGACTATCTACCTTCCAAATATTAGGTTGGGTAGTCTTGGCATGTAGGGTCACATGCTTTTCCTTAATGCCCTCATGCTTTCTATTCTTATGGTAAATTGCATTAAAATGATAAAAATTAGAACTATCATGCTTTTTACCATAACATAAAGGGGTAGGCTCAATAAATGTTACCTTCTTCTTTACCTTGGAGGCTCCCCCTTGACTAGTGCCTCCTTGAGCCTTGACCATCTTCTTCCCCTTGGGGCATTGACTTCGGTAATGCCCTTTTTGTTGACACAAGAAGCACACAATGTGCTCCTTGCTCTTCTTTGTCCCGGGGGTGGTCTCCTTGGCTTCTCCTTGCCATTTTGTGTCACTTGACCCTTCTTCTTGGCTAAGTTGGGACACTTGCTCTTGTAGTGCCCACTTTCCCTACACTCAAAACATATTATATGATTTTTATTTTTAATTGAAACATTTATACCTTCTTGTGTAGGGATGGCACTTGCTCCTCCATTTGATATTTCTTGAATTTTGGAGGTAGCACCATCTTCTTCTTCTTCACTTGACCCGGACGTGGAGGCCTCTTCTTGCTCTTGGTTCATTGATCTACACTCCCCCTCAATCCTAGAGGTGAAGGCTTCATCATCTTGTACATGGAACAAGGAGTATGCTCCTTCCTTGTTCTCTTCATTGCACTCCCTTGAAGATGAAGCTTCTTCTTGGACCTCTTCTTCGGAGGTTGAGCATCTCTCAACCTTGGAGTCCTCCTCTTGGTCTTGCTCCAAAGAGTCACCCTCTCTGGATTCTTCTTGCTCTTGTACAGTGGAGGGGATCTCTTCATGAAGCTTGGCCAATTTACTCCATAATTCCTTTGCATCTTCAAATTCTCCAATTTTGCAAAGGATGGTGCATGGCAATAAATTGACCAAAAGCTTGGTCACCTTGTCATTTGCCTCGCACCTTTGGACTTGCTCTTGGCTCCACTTGCTCCTCTTGAGAACTTTGCCCTTTGAGTTTGTTGGAGTCTTGAAGCCTTCCATAAGAGCAAGCCATTGCTCTATCTCCATCATAAGAAAATTTTCGATTCTTGATTTCCAAGAATCGAAGCTTGTGGATGTGTAAGGTGGAGCCACCCTTGTGTCAAATCCAAGTCCATCTTGGAATTGCATCTTGAAGTTGAGCTTCTTGAAATCTTTGACTTTTGATGAATTTGCTTCAACTTATTCACCCTCTAGCTTTGCTTGTTTTGTTTGCCCCTTCCGGCGATGATTCCGGTGAAGAGCGACCTCGCTCTGATACCACTTGTTAGGACCGAAAAGTAGCTAGAGGGGGGGGGGAATAGCTCTTCGCGTGCTAGGTGCTCATCGTTGCTTGTTTCTTCAAGAATGCGCAGCGGAAATACAGAGAAACAACATACAACGCTAACACGGTTAGTTTACTTGGTATCCACCTCACAAGAGGTGACTAGTCCAAGGATCCACATCTACACACACACCCTCCACTAATAAAACTCTCCTTTATGGTAACTACCAAGGGCGGAGAAGCCCTACAAGACTCAATACAAGAAGAGAGGGAAAGGTAATGAAATACAAGCTTACAATGAGTGCAAAAACCCTAACCCTAGTTTCTTTTCCTTGCTTTGATCCGCCTCTTGACTTGGAAGAACTTCCAAGAACCTTCAAGAACTGGCGATCTCGAGCTTTAGAAGAGCTGTGGAGGAGCTGGTGAAGATCTGAAATGAATCGGTGAAGTAGTGCCGAAGACAACGCTCGCCTGTGGCTCAAATACGACGCAACGGTCGGATCCCAATCGATTCAATTATTCCCAATCGATCAGGGAGACTTTGGATCGATCCACGGATCGATCCAGAGCGCCTCTGTGCTCTGGAAAAATACCTGGATCGATCCACGGATCGATCCAACGCTTATTGCGCGAAGCAGCAGCGTCCCAATCGATCCACTGATCGATTGGGACCTCTGGATCGATCCACTGATCGATACAGAGGCTCTCTGTTCGCTGTGAAAGGCCTGGATCGATCCACTGATCGATCCAGCTCTTGGTTTTTACCCAAAACCAAGTCCCAAGCCTCTCAAACCAACATCCGGTCAACCTTGACCTGTTGGTACATCATGGCTAGCATCTGGTCACTCCCTTGACCTGCCAGGACTCCCCACCAAGTGTCCGGTCAATTCCTTTGACCCACTTGGACTTTTCTCTTCGTGTCAAGTATTCGGTCACTCCCTTGACCTACTTGAACTTCCACCAGATGTCTGGTCAACCTTGACCCATCTGGATTTCCTCGTGCCAAGTATCCAGTCAATCCTTTGACCTACTTGGACTTCCCAACACTAGATGTCCGATCATCCTTGATCCATCTGGATTTTCCCTTGCCTGGCTTCACTCACCAGGACTTTCACCTAGCTTCACTCACTAGGGTTTTCCATCTGCCTAGCTTCACTCACTAGGACTTCCACCTGGCTTCACTCACCAGGATTTTCCATCTGCCTAGCTTCACTCACCAGGACTTTCCATCTGCCTAACCTTCCAGTTAGGACTTCCTAGTCAGGTATCCGATCATCCTTGATCTACTTGACTCTTCTTCATCCACACTGATTAGTCCCTGATCAGAATCTCCCCACATGAACAACTGCACCTGCATTGTCCATATGTCTACATGTATTGTCAAACATCGAAACTATGACCAAGACTCAAGCTTGGTCAACTCAGTCAACCTTGACCGAAGGGATATTGCACCAACATGTTTGATTAACTCAAAGCTAAGTTTGAATCTAACACGAGTTTAATAACCTTTTTCAAGTTCAATCTTAAACAAAAAAAAATATTAATAAACAATCAATTAATTTTCAAACATAATTAAAATTATTTTAAAACTTAATTAAAATTATTTTAAAAATTAATCAATATTTTTTTAAAAAAAAAACTTAATTAAAATTATTTTTAAAACTTAATTAAAATTATTTTAAAATTTAATTAAAATTATTTTAAAACTTAATTAAAATTATTTTAAAACTTAATTAAAATTATTTTCAAACATAATTAAAATTATTTTAAAAACTTAATTAAAATTATTTTAAAACTTAATTAAAATTATTTTCAAACTTAATTAAAATTATTTTAAAAACTTAATTAAAATTATTTTCAAACATAATTAAAATTATTTAAAAAACTTAATTAAAATTATTTTAAAAACTTAATTAAATTTATTTTAAAATTAATTAAAATTATTTTAAAACTTAATTAAAGTTATTTTAAAACTTAATTATTTTAAAACTTAATTAAAATTAATTTAAAACTTAATTAAAATTATTTTAAAAATTTAATTAAAAATATTTTAGAAACTTAATAAACTTAATTAATTAATTAACCCTAATCATTAACTAGTTTAACTTAATTAACTTAATACACTTAATTAATTCTTAATCTCAACTTGAAATCTTAAATCAACAAATAAAGTAATTTAACAATAAATAATTAAATTTTCAAAACTAATTCTAAAATCTTTCCCTAATTAATTCCTAAGAAACTAATTAAATTCATAGTCAATAACTATTAATTATGACACTTATAATCAACCTTATTTGAAATAAGTAATAATTAATTATAAATCAACTTTTTAATCCTTAATTAATTAAAAATAAATAATCATACTAAATTAAACTAAATTGAGACTAACTTTTAGATTAAGTTTAAATTAATCAATAATCAAACAAATCAACCTATAACCAACATATTTAAAAAAAAATTAAAAAAAACAAATTCTCAACCAAGTCAACTTAAGTAATCCTTTATTAATTAGCTAATTATCTTTAACAAATAACTTTACAATTCCTAAACTAAACGTTACCATCAACTTAATTACTAATCCATTTTAACCTAAAATTAATTTAATCAAAGTTCAACTATAACTAAATTTTAACTTAATTACAACGAAACTCAGAATCAATAAAGTCATCTCACACAATTATAGAATTACCATACTTGAAAATTTGGAATGGGTGAGATGCTAAGAAAATTATTTTTTTTTTTAAAAAAAAATGTTTTTGAAAACTTATAATTCTATTTTCTAATGAAATATTTTTCAAATCTTGATTGATGATTGATTGGGTGTATTATATATATAAATTATTGTTATTCACCGGCTAGGTCTTTAGAACCTTAAGTCAATCGTAACCCTTAGACACACATAGAAAAGTCTTCCTTGTGGGTAACAAGGATATCTAAAAGGAGTGTCTGATTAAGGGGGAGAGACTTAACTAAATGACATATTTTTTATATATCATTCAAAATCTTGCTTTTAAAAATATATTTTGAATAAATGTTTCAAAACATTTAAAAAAAATTGCTTGATAAAACTTATTTACAAATCTTTTTGAAAATTATCTTTAAAATCTCTTAATCAAATACTTTTTGAAAATTATCTTTACATACTTATTTAAAGAAATCTGATTTTGAAATTAACTTAAAAAATATTTTTGAAAAATTGCTTACAAAACTCAAAATACTATCTTTTAAACCTAGCTCAAGCATTATCTTTTCAAAATCATATTCTTCAAACTTTTTGAAAATTCCTTGAAAATAAAATTTTACTTAGAGAATTTCCTTGAAAATTACTTGAAAATATTTTTTGAACTCAGCTTTAACAAGGATGCTTGATAAAAACTCTTTACAAATATTTTTGAAAAGTATTCTATAAAAATATCTTTCAAAGAAATTTTGCAAGCCTTAAGTCTTCTATATCATGGTTTTGCAAAAATACTTTAAGTCTTGAAATACTTTTTGAAACATATTCTTGAGAGATTTTACTTAGTGCATTCTTCAAAATTATTTTGAAAAAGATACTGCAAATTTACTCAATTTTTTCACGGAATGAGACTTTTTCAAAATCTCTATGAATCATTTTTGAAAACTCTATTATACATCAAATGGGTGAGGGAATACCTTATACATATCTTGAAAATATTTAAAAGTATTCCATCATTGTTGGTGCAAAACTTAGGGATCCTTAGCAATTAAAGCCATTTATGAAGAGTTCTTTTTGTTGTATAACAAAAGGGGGAGAAGAAGGGTTTAAGTTAGAATTCTAAATCTTTTTGAATTGACCTAACTTAAACATATTTGTCAAACATCAAAAAGAGGGAGATTGTTGGTGCAATCGACCTCCAAGGTTTTAATGTCAGACAAATATGTTTAAGTATGTTTAAGTATGGAGCTTGATCAAGGGAAGTCCTAGTTAGAGGATAGGCAAGGAGAGAAATCTCGGTATATCGTGGAAGCCAGGTGGATAGGTCTGGAGGACTTGATCCCTGGGTAGCCGAATACTGAGTCATAGTTGTAGGCTAGGTAAGGGAAATCTCAGTATATCGTGGAAGCCAGGTGGATAGGTCTGGAGGACTTGATCCCTGGGTAGCCGAATACTAAGTCTTGGTGAGTGAAGCCAAGTGGAGAAAATCGTAGGGGGTGGTAACTTTAGGCAACGAGAAGTCTTAGAGGAGTGAACTCCAAGCAAGGTTGATAGGATGGTTTCCGGTCGACCGCGTGCGGTCGACCGGACCAGCGGATCTCGGTAAATCTAGGTTTAGGTTTACCATTGTATTCTGTATTACTATTATTGCTGTTGGCTAATATAGTATTGCAGGAAAAGTCTTAGTGGATCGGGCGATCAGACACTAAGCATGCAAAAGTCCAAACAGGTCTGGAGGATCAATGTTTGGCAGGTAAGTTGAGGTATGCAACTGAAGGAGCGATAGTGAGGTCATGTTCCTAAAGGGAACAACCTTAGGTCACTGATCCAACTGAAGAAACCGGGAAGGTTTCCAAGTTGAGATCAAGACAGTTCTACTGTCTATATTACTCATGCATTATATTACTGTGCTAACTTTTGTTTTGTAGGAATATTGTTTAACTCTGTTTTGCAGATTCGGCCTGATCGGTCGACCGAACAGGAGGATCGGTCGACCGAACTAGCTTGACTCAGACCAGAGATCAGTTCAGACCAAAGCGAAGCACAGTCCGATCGAAGCTTGATCGGTCGACCAAACCAGGGATCGGTCGACCGATCCAATCAGCATTAAACAAGGAAGGGAGTGGGTTCGGTCGACCGAACAATGAGATCGGTCGACCGAACCTCCAGTACACCTATAAAAAGTGCTCGAAGTCAGAAGCTCACAAGTATAATCTTGATTGACTCAAGTTCGTTTCTGCCTTGCTACTCGTGCTACAAGTTTTCATCAGCTCAGCAAGCTACTTCGTCCAAAAGCACCGACCGAGCCTCAACCTTCATTTACTACTGTCGATATATTTTGTATTGCACTTAAATTCATATAAGATAGTAGAGTTGTTACTATCTTATATCTTTGTATTTGTACGATCTGCTTCTTTCCGAAGGATTTCGGAAAGAAGGGTTTTAGTTCTTTGCCCATCGGTGCGGTCAAGGACCGCGGGCCTTCGAGTAGGAGTCGAGCTAGGCTCCGAATGAAGTAAACAATCTGTCTCTCTTTTACTTTCCGCTGTGCACGACTTTGATTTAAAAGATAAAGAAAAGTTTTAAAAAGACGCGATATTCACCCCCTCTCTTTCGCTCTAAATCGATCTATCAATTTAGGTTGATGATGTCCCCTTGAGGAGCTCATAAGGATTATTATATAAACCCTGCAGGTGAACTTAGTCCGATATGACAATAAAGTTGAGTGGTATTACTTTTGGAGATATTAATTAAGTGAGTTGTTAGTAACTCATTTAATTAGTGGATATTCGATATCTTAAACATAGGGAGAATAACACACTCATGATAAGAAGAAGCTCATATAGTAATATGGGATTGGTGCGGTAGTTCAATAATAACTCTTTAGTTGAATGAATTATTATTGATGAACTCGAGTTGGGTGTTCGGGGCGAACACGGGAATCTCAAGTTCATCGGGAGACCAAAACCAATTCCTCTTCTCGGTCCATGTCGTAGCCTCTTATTTATAAAGTCTTATATCCACCTAAACCCAACTTCCTACCCACCTTAAGGTGGTCGGCCAAGCCTAGCTTGGAGCCCAAGCTAGGGTCGGCCAAACCAAGGAGATATGGGTTCAAGTGGTGGCCGACCCTAGCTTGGAGCCCAAGCTTAGGTGGCCGGCCACAATAAAATAAAAGGGATTTTAATTTTAAAATATTTCCTTATGTGGAAGCCATGATTTAAAAGAGAGTTTTAAAATTAAATTTGACCTTTTATATTTTCTACAAAGGATTAAGAGAAATGTTTAATATCTTTCCTTATTTGTAGATTGAAAGGAAGATTTTAATTTTGGAGAAAACTTTCCTTATTAATAGAGAGATTTTAATTTATAAAAGTTTCCTTTTATAACCAACCATGAAGGGAATATTTAAAAGAGAAATTTTTATTTTAAAAATTTCCAGAAACAAATTAGGAAGTTTTAATTTTGTGTTTAAAACTTTCCTTGTTTGGAGGACTTGTAGGGGCCGACCATTAAAAGAATAAAAGGAAATTTTTAATTAAATTTTCCTTTTATTGGCAAGGAAAATAAGGAAGTTTTAATTATGTTTAAAACTTTTCTTATTTACCAAGAGCAAGGAATATAAAAGAGAGGGTAGATGTGTCTCACCTCATAACAATACATCTATTTCTCTCATCTCCTTTCCTTTGTGGTGGCCGACCCTCTCCTCTCTTCTTTTTCTCTTCTCCTTTTGTTGAGGCCAACGACACTTGGAGCTCTTATTTCATCTTGGTGGTCGGTTGCTTGTGGAGAAGAAAAAGAGAAAGAAAGCATCCCTTGGAGCTTGGTTGGTGGCTGAAGTTCTTCATCTCTAGGAGATTGTTGGTGGTCGAAACTTGCAAGGAGAAGAAGGAGGCTTGGGTGGATTCTCATCTCGGTAGATCGTCACCCACACGACGTCCGAGATAAGAAGAGGAATACGATAAAAGATCGTGAGGTCTATAAGCCACAAAGAGAGGTATAACTAGTTGTCTTGTTCCGCATCATACTAGTTTTCTTTGTATGGATTTTGAAATACCAAATATAAGAGGCTAACTATTCTAGGCTTCGAATTTATGATTCGGTTTTGTGTTTCTTTTGTTTTTCGATCTTGTGATTCGATTGTTCTTAATGGTTAAACCTAGGATTACTATAAGGAGATTAAATATTGAATTTTGTTGAAAGGCTTTGTCTAGGAAGTGGTGGATGATCCCATACCCAAGAAGACCTAGTGTCTCGCCATGTTTAATCTAGAAGCCGATCTCTGAAATAAATATTTAATCGAATTTGTAACATGGGTGGATTTGGATTAATAATGTTAAGCATCATTTGCGATCCAAGTCTAAACCTCTAAGAATAGATTAGTTGAATTTGGAATCAATAATGTTAAGTTCTGTTTGCGATTCCAAATTTAATTTCTAAAGAACACAATAGGTTGTTAGGAATGCTTCGGGACTTGTACAAAATTTTTGTACAAGGGAATCGGTACGATATTCCGAGTAGCAACCAACAATATTCTCTCCCATCACACAGTCTCTCTCCTCAATTTCTCTCTCTTCATTCTCTTCCATCACACTTTCTCTCCCATTACACACTTTTTCCTTATTTTTTCATCATACTTTCTCTCTCTTCAGTCTCTCTTACCATTCTCTCTTCATTTTCTTTCATTAAACTTTCTCTCTCTTCATTTTCTCCCATCAAACTCTGTGAGATCTCGGAAAATTTAATTAATAGGGTTAGTTGGAAAATAGCCTTATAGAATTTTTCCGGAATTTTTAGAAATTTTTTGGGAATTTTTCGGAGCTCGTACGACGGGTTTTCAGGGGATCGATCGACGTGCTCGGATAAAGCCTGTTTGGGATACCCGTTTAATTGAGGAAATGTTTTATTTATAAAATCTTTTCCTTTTTCTTTCCCCAAACGGCGACCCTGAGCCTCTCCTCACCCGAACCTTCTTCTCCCCTCTTTGCCCCGATGCGACTCTGACCTCCCTCGGTTCCTCTCGCCGCCATCGCCGATCGCCACAAGGTCAGCGCCGGCAGGGGTCTTCTTCTCCGGAGCCTCACCAAGTCAGGTTCCATAGCTACCAGCGGCCGCTTCCCTCTGCCCTTGATCGATCATGCCACCATCGATCGCCGGTAAAGATTAGGGCTCGGAGCACAGAGGTGAGGAGATATCTTCGACTCTTCTTCTTCCCTTTTCCGTGTGCAATTATGCCCTAGATCCCTTGCCCTAGATCCTTTCTGTCAGCTTCGATCAGTCATCGCGATGACAAGCTGTGCCACCAGATCGTTGCGTGGAGATGCCTTAGGGCTTTGAGGGTAGGCAATCGAATCTTCTTTCTCGCTGTGGTTGTGTTCTTGTTGCAATCCATGCCCTAGATCCATCATCAGTGCTTTGCTCTGCGGATATTTGGTGCTGGATTGTTGTTTACCCTATCAGATCTTGATCCTCTTCTCCTTGTGGCAGATTTAGGTCATGAGATTGGGTGTGTTGAATTGTTGATCTCATCTCTTGTGATCGGATTGACTTCAATGAAATGAGGATCTGTGATCGTGAAGTGGATTCAGCAGAGGTGTTCTGTAGGTTGTGAGGTTCCTTGTTCTTAATTCTAAGCTTGATCCGATTGATTCCAATGAGGACATGTTCTGTGGAATTCAAATTGTGTGCTGTGGATTGCTTTATGATCCAGCAACATATGGTTTCAACAGCAACTCGATTAGAGCAGCGAGGTCCTGTTGCTGTGATGCTGGAATTGTGATCGTAAGGGATTTCCAGCAGCATCACTTGTGGCTTTCGATTAGTGAGGTGAGTTCTTCTCTCTGTGAATTACTTAGTTGTGGATGATGTGTAGATTTAGGTATGATTTGGATTACATGATTACTAGATGGTTAGTGATTATTGTTTAGATTTATTTGGTTAGATTAATCTAATGGAATGATTAGGGTTAAGACAATTAACCCTAATCGACTATTGGATTTAATTTAGGTATTAGCTAACTAATCTAATTGGTGATTAGGGATTAGGTAACTAATCCTAATTAACCATTGGATTAATTAGATAGGATAAGGTTGTGTTTGCCCTAATTTAGTTTAGGGATTTTATTTAGCTATTCATTTGGATTTAGCTAAATAAAATATATATATTGTTTGACACAGGACTCTGATTCGAGATAGGCGTCTCGACTTCGGATTTGGATTGTACCTTCTATTTGAGGCGGGTACCCTTTGACTTATCTTTTGATAATGTCTTATGATATGTGTAGCTTATATATATTTACTAGTGGTAGATAGTAGATTATTTCTTCCCTGGTCTTAGCTAGTTGATACCTATCACATGCTTCATCTGTTAGTTGCTTTACTTCAGGATTGGATATTTTATCTCTTGCCATGTGTATATATGTTCATAGAGATGCATATCTATAGTGCTCTACTCTACTGGATTAGTTGCTTTACATGTGTGATACATGCTCTTGGATTCATGATACTTACATCATTGTTATATGTGATGTCTTTGGATTTATGCTGTTTATATCATGGTTATATATATGCGTTTACCTTTTGGGCACACACATATATGGAGGAGGCTATGTTCAGGTATGACATACTGTAGCCGCATGCACCATATTGCATGATTGCATGCTGGGCGATTGACGACTCCATTATTGTTGAGCTCGTCGGCCGGCTACATGGACCCGCACACAACGTGTTCACTGCATGGGTAGTGGCACAAGACCCAGGGTGTGTATGCTTGGTGGTGCTCCGCTAGGACGCTCATGGGTAGCGTGACAGGAGCGTGGTAGCACGCCGGAGTCCCTCCCCGTCATTGTGTACCGGGAGATGAGAGCATTGCGCTCCCTCACTATGTTTGAGGTAGGAGGATAGGTGTACTCCGACAGCATCCCATCCACTCGGTCACTCATCAGGGGTAGTGACGGCAAAGTTCACGGTTGTCACAGTTCTACCCACTCGCTCTCACCATTGTGTGTGAGATGGATGAGCATGGCAGTAGGGGTGGCCAGGACATGTCATTTGCATCATATGCACAGATTGCATTATTTATTATTGATGCATTTTGGTAATTGCATATGATTGACATGCATACAGGTTATATGCTTTTGCTCTGACTATTTTTATCTGTGTATGTTCACAATCAGTTGCACAAGCCTCGCAGGTGAGTACAGTTTATTTCAGTTATGCATTTTCTTATTATTCTTGCTATAGACTGTACTTTATGCCTATTGCTGGTTATTACAGTTTATTTCAGCTATGCATATCTGTTATACTGTTAGGAGACTGTACCGTAGGTTGTACTGTTAGGAAACTGTACTGTAGGTTGTATGGTTAGAGAACTGTACTATTGATCCTATGGTTTAGGAGACTGTACCTTAGGTTTTTACTGGTGGATATATATTGTTGTACATGTCTATTGGTTTACCTGCTGAGTTCTTGAACTCACCCCGTTGTTACTATTTTTCAGGAGAGATTCCCGTCGCTAGCCCCTTGGTCGCGAGGATTTCTAGATATCGTTTTCTGTATTCGCTTTTATACGTATACTTGTGATGTGGGTTTGTATTGTGGACTTTACATTGAACATTCGGGTTTGCTACTTTTGTTTTCCGCTGCGGTTGTATTTTCATTACTTCGTGGATTGGTTTTCTTCGTTGTAGTGGAGTAGGCTGTTTACATATATCTTCGAGATTCTATATCGTCTTTCCTTATTAAACTGCGTGGTTTGTTTCTTATTTGTATTGTATTGTTCCGGCCGTGTGTGGCCGAGGTATAGATATATGTATTCTGGATTCGTATTGTCACCCGTACAGGGGAGATGCTGCCGAAATTTCTTCGGACAGGGACTACCTAGGGCGTGACAAACTCTCTCTCTCAATCTCTCTTACCATTCTCTCTTCATTTTCTCTTATCACACTTTCTCTCTCTTTATTTTCTCCCATTATACTCTCTTTTCTCATTTTCTCTAATCATACTTTCTCTCTCATCATATTTTCTCTCTCCTCAATCTCTCATTTTATCCTATCATACTTTCTCTCTCTTCATTTTTCCTATCACTCTTTCTCTCTCAACCTACTTTCTCTCTCCTTAATTTTTCAATTTCTCTCATCATACTTTCTATCTCTTCTTTTTTTCCCATCACTCTTTCTCTTTTAGCGCACTTTCTCTCTCATCATACTTTTTCTCTTCTCAATCTCTCATATCATGCACTCTCTCCTCATTTTCTCTCATCATACTTTCTCTCTCTTCATTTTTTCCATCACACATTCTCTCTCATCACACATTCTCTCTCATCATTCTCTCTCACCATATGTTTCTCTCACATTCAACTTTTTCTCCTATCTAATTTTTTCTCTTATTTTTCTTTAAGGGTAAAAAAGGAAATTTAGGTTCATTCCGATTGAAAATATTCAATTAACCAAACATTATTTTTAAAAATAATACACAAACTCATAATCATTTCCATTCCGTAATACTTATTCTCATTATGCTTCTAGAAGAGAACCAAACTAAGTTTTAAAATTTCCAAAACATCAACTCTTTCCCGTTATACCCCACATTCAATTTTTTTTCTTTGAATGCTCGAATTTTTTTGCAACCTTTGAAAAAGGTTTACTATTCTCAATTTACATAATCGAATTTAGATTTAAAGACATTAATGCATTAAAAAAACCCTCTAAAAATATATTAATTTTTATTCTCAATTTACATAGTCAGATTTAAGGCATTAATACATTAAAAAAACTTCTAAAAGTATATTAATTTTTATTTAAAGTGATACGAAATTATTTAGGTCCATCCATCAATGTCACATAAAATTGGCTGATAGGCCTGCACCTCGTAAAAATTTTAAAAAAATTTAATCAGGGAAGTACTAAAAATTTATTGCTGATATTGATGAATGAGTATCATTAATCATTGACCTTATAGTAAAATAGTAACAAATTTTATAAGTCATTACAAAGACCATATCATTTGTATCGTATTATCAAAGACAAAAATAGTCTTCCAAGCTAGGCGAATCAAGTAGATCGAGCAACCAAAACGCACCATAGAGCATGTTGGACTAATAGGCAGACCATTCGAACTAAACACTTGCGAAATATATTTCCGAGAACAGTCAGTCTCTGAGCAAACATGAGGTAGTCAGATGTTATCACGGCAGAGTAGCTTAAAGCACCAGAGGCTATTGATTTTGTTGCATTCAGAGTCCGTAACAACAATCACTAGGTGAACCTATTCGATGCAAGTATCGAACAACAGCGTCAAATGTCACTATCTCAAACCAATTTAGAGCTAAACATATATCCGAAATAACCGATGGAATATGGCCTGGACTAAGCTTACACATGTTAGCAGAATAAGGTATGCTAACTATCCTTATGACAAGAGTAATCTAGTTTGCTAACCAACACTGACACAATTCAGACATCAAGCATAATGAATTGACGAGATGACCGATTCAATTATATATTACATGAGGACTTTGAGCGTGCTCAGACACCATCAGTCAATCACTTTCTTCTTCATCTTCTTCATCATCTTCTTCCTCGCCTGCAAAGAAATCAATAATGATGCGGGAGCGGGATAATGCTTCTTAAACAGTTAGAGGAATAGAATAACACTATAATATGCCAAGAAAATGAGAAGCCAAGGTATAAATTAAAAAAAAAAAAAAAAAGACTAGGCAAGCCAGTCTAGTAGGTGCTCGGCAATGACTAAGAGAGGATGATAGAAAATCCTTTTTTTTCCTTTCTTGAATTAGTGTTTCGATATTGATGGCTTGATACTGCTTGAACTTAACTAAAAACAAGTATAAAGAAACTCAAAACAAAGAACTATGTGGAGTCAAACTCAGTTAATATCAGAGAACTAGAGTCTGAAGACTCAGACCATGAGAAAATTTATTGGTGTCAACAGGGTGGAATGTTCTAGATGGGAATTGGGGCAAAGGAAGGAGATTTTGGCAACAAGAAACAAAGGGTAGTCAGACATTGACGGAGTCATTCAAGAAAGCACAAGGAAGAAAGAACGAGCACAATTCACATGGTCCAATCAACAATTAACTTCCCTAACAATATAGAAACCCTAAGAGACATATTTTGCTCAATTTTCAGTCAACAATTTTTTTTTAATACACATACTAATTCAAGAGTTTTAAAATACTTAGTGGCCAGGAAGACCGACCACCAGCAAGGAGAATCTTTGTAGGGAACTGTAACTAAATTGTTGCATCAATTGTGTTAGTTAGCTTCATTTCACTGGAAAAAAAAAAGTCATATCGCTGGTACACTCAGATAATTCAAGCCTTTTGGTTATAATGAGAAACATTTACCTTCCTCAGGGTCTTCGCTTCCTGAACCGTCATCCTCATTTTCATCTGTGTTTTCTTCATTTTCTTCGTCTTCTTCATCGCTCTCGCTCTCAACTTCTATTTTCGGTTTTGGTGGAGGAATGTAGCTTGACGTCGTTCTCCGTCGGGAGCTTGAGACAATGTTACTCATATCAATGCCTTCCAATTCCCTTGCTCTTTCCTTTTTCCTTTTTATAGCTTTAATTTCTAGGAGAGAAATTAAACAAAGAAACTAAGAGTAAGTTGGAAATTCAACCAGAAAAATTCCAAATTCAATCAGTAAAATGACATGAAAATATTGTCGACCAAGATATAGCTGCAAAGATTGATGAGATAAACAACAATATAACCACTATGCACCAAAGTTCTAGGCAGTCGCAGTGCATATAAATAATGAACCAATACTAAAATCTCCAAGCAAGTAATGATCTCCGAGTACTAAAGGATCAAGCACCTTTTTCAGAAGGATTAGTAGTTAATCCTTCTTTTTTAAGAATTTGCTCTAACTCCTTTATTAGAGAAGCTTCACGTTTACTTTCTGACACCTGTTTAGCCTTCCTATACACAGTCGGTGGGACACTAGCGAAAGCAAAATAAAATCATCATTAAGGTAGTTGATAATCTAAAAAAAAATTGGTAAAGTAAAACTACACATTCATATACCTCATTCCGCAAGACTTAATTATTGACTTCAGCTGCTCAACTCGTTTCCCATATACTTGCACTGGCTTCTCTTGTTTCTTCTGTAGTTCATAAAATTAGTATGCTCTGGTACATTAAAAACCATCATGCAGCAGAATGAAATGTAGTAGAACCTTGGCATCTCCTTTAGATGTATGAGAATGACTATCCTGAGAGGAGTTTCCACCATCATCTTCAGAACTATTCCCTGAATTTTGTTCTGCAGCCTTTCCTTCACTGGAATTAGGTGACTTGTCATCCTCTTTAGATTTTTTCAACCTTTTGGGGCCCTTTTTTCCTGCTTTATCTTTTCCAATTAAACTCTTGTTCAGTCTGATTTCTTCATCTTCCTCGTCCTCAGTAACAGAGTCATTGTTATTTGAAGAATCCGACTCATGGCGAGTTCTTTTAATTCCTTTCTCAGGTTTTTTCTCACCCCCCTTTTGAGAAACTTTCTTAGGCTGCTTCTTGACACCGTTGGTTGGTTTCACATCTGCAGGAATCTGTAATACCTGGCAAAGAAAATTTTATGTAAAAGTTCAGTTAAAACTGATTAAAAAAAAAAAAAATAGACCAACTCATACAACTCAGTTTTTTTTTCAGTTAAAACTGATACAAAAAAAAAAATTTAACTCGAAGCTAACAAATAGCTAACCGAATAAAGTTCAACTAACCTTATCCAACTCATTGGTGATAAAACTTTTGTAGGCATCCAAAGCTTTCGTCTTAAGCTTAAGATCTTCTTCCAATGTTCGACGAACTTCTGCTAAAGAAATAGACCTGAACAAGTCATACCAAAACAGCATCATCTGCTTGGTCATTACAAAAGCATAATAAAACCCTCAAATTAATTCTACAATGGGTTACCCGAAAAAAAGGCTCATCTTATTTGCATACCATAAAAAGGCATATTATAGTTTTATCTAACAAATTATTGTCAACGGTTGAGAATGTCTTTATTTTACTTACATACAATACTCTCTAAAGTAGTCAGCTCTATTTTCGATTGCTTTCCTTATTTTCTCTTCATCTACATCATCATTTTCAGAATCTTGATCATGTGCTATCCGATGATCCAAAGCTTCCTTATTTGCAGTTGTTGGAGAACCTTCTATTTGTTTATTGAAGCCAGAACCATCCTTTCTGGATTCTGATGGTGGTTGATTCTCTTCAGATAGTGACTTTTCTTCTTTGGGCGACTGAGTAGAAGTTGCCCCCGAGGTTTTGGGTAAGTTCTCGTCACTAGCACCATAAAAGCACTAGCTCCAACCAAATCAAAGTGAAATAGTGCAATATTTTGGATAAGTTATGAGGAAAAGTAATGGAGAAATGAAATAACCATCAAAGTAAGAAAATGAAAGAAATAGAACATGACAAATCCTAGTTGTTACAGAGATAATAAAATTATAAATGAACTAATCTGCAAGTAGAACATTTAAGGACACTTGTCTTCTATTAGTTAAATTGTATTCTAGAAAATCATCCTTTATTTTGGCAGTTGCAGATATTATTCAAATTAAACAAAAGGCAAAATGCTGTTAATCATTGCATGGTGATGTTCTAACGAACCTCTACTCACACCAATATTTCCATACTTACATCCTCTATTTCCATCTAGAAACATAATCCTAGACCCAAAAAAGGCCTGCACAATTTCAAATGAGAATTATGTGAAGCATTTTGTTGTGGGATTCAAAATCAAAACCAAAGATATTCAGCCCCAAAACAGGAAAAAGTTCAAGCAAAATATCCTGCAACACTCTTTTATTAAATTTCTAAAAATTTAAAAAAGAAATTGCATTTTATTTGGGTACAGTTACAAAAGATCTAGCTGGTTGATCAATGGTATGGAAAAAACAATTATCTTGGTGCAGATAGTAAATCCTTAAAACAACATGCAATAATAGACTGGAATTTGTATCCACATATTCTAGATCTTTGTTACCACCTACCCACAACAACTTCTACAGGAGAATAAAAATCTTTAACACAACGCAAATGTTGTTTACATATAATGCCGTTAGACAGCTGGTTCATGACATGCTATCTATGGATCCTAAAACCTAAAATTCAATGTCTTGTTCTAACTGCCTTTCTATTCATCTTTAGCAAAAGAAGTTGCTCAGACATGAAACAGCAGTTTTATGCTAGTCCAACTAAATACACCAACTAGAAATGCATCCTCAAATTGACAAAATCACAAAGTGAAAAAGGTCATACAAGCCACAGAAGTGGGAAAAGAAAGTGAAAAAAACACAAGCATCAGTTCATCATGAATAGCTGATAATAAGTACATGATGCATTAGATTTTATAAATCTATAGGCACAGCTTGGCTGGTGGGATACCTCATCTAAACATTGCTTTATGAACCTTTTATGAGCATCCAATGAAAATGTTTTCATCCCCAAGTCCTTCTCTAGGGCTCTTCGAACACCTTCTAGTGTCAAAGTGCTGGAACAAATACAATTGTCAGGGCGATTAAAACTTCTTCATGGGACAAATACAATTGATTAGAACAGATGATGGAACCTAGAAAGGTAAAAATACATGCCATGCATTATAAGCAATGGTATTTTTTATGAGGATGTGAAGTGATTTGATTTGATAAGTTACCACAATTTACACAGAAAAAAACAACTAAACTTAATACAGCCTATGACACGAGGACAGTGAAACATAATAATAATTCATAAAACTAAAATAGAAGCAACATAGGTCAAATATGACCGATCCATATTGACACGCGACAATACAGCAGCATAGTGAAGTTGCATGCTCACTGACAAAAGAATTAGGTTGACCACCTAACAAGAACTGTGAATATAGCTTCCAGAGGTATGCTCTGGTCAGTCTTCTGCAAATGACAGCAAAGTAGATCGGATCAAAACAAAGTCAATATCATAGAAAAAAAAAGAAATTGGAACAGTTACTTCCATGCGTGATACAGTCGCACGGATTTCTTTCCAAGTTCTAGACCATTTTCAAGTATAGTGTATAGTGACTTTGAAGATAACAAAGCACACTGGCCTACTCATAGTTGCATTTCTTCTTCAACATAGTTTTGAGAATGCATGCACATGCTCACCTTGTGGCTCAAATTCCTTTGATATCGAACCATATATCAACTGATGCGTTTTATGTCTGCAGCTAGCGTACTAATCATCATTCTCATCTATGGTTTGCTATTTCGTTAGTAAACAGATTCTCTATGAAAAATAGACCAACCATAAATTTTAAGGAGATTCCAAAATCTCATCTATTCTTAAGATCTCTTGCAATTCAGAGCAAGTAAATAGAAACCATGTTGAGTAGTGAATTAATTGCAATAAATCATAAGAAAATTATAATTTACTTCTTACAAACCTCCATTTCAACTGAAAAGGTATTGCTCATTCTAACGATCAAGTATAGTAGCAGTCACAACGAATTAGAGAAAACTTGTTTTTCACGTGTGAATGACAGCTAAACAAAAACAGACATTTCGGCGATGTTTCCGTAGCGCAAGGCAGCGCGAGAGCAGGCATGGGGAAAATAAATGAAAAAGAGAAAGGGATTGCGTCATCTCACTCGGCTCGCTCCTTGAAGTCGCTCACGCGCGCTCTCATCGCGCGGGATATCTCCGCCTCGACGCCTTCCTTCTCGTTCGCCTCATCCAGATCTCCCTCCATTGCCTCTCGTTAGAGAACACGGAGCGGGGCAGCGAAGGCCACAGCGTGAGAGCAGAGGGGGATGCGGTTAGGCGATCCCAAGTGGAACCCTAGAAGGTACGACGCGATTCTGACTCGCCGGTTCCCCGAGTCCGTTTTAACTCGGTGGGTCAATACTAAACTCGTAGCCGCCTCATTTGAGTCAGGCACGGACATGGACCCGGTTGTCCGAGTCTCCAACCACATATTTTACTAACCTATTTAAAATTTATTTATTTTTTGTTTTATAAAAATATTAACTGTTATTAATAAATATGTTTTTTTATTGTCTAATATTTATTTTAAAATCTTTTAGATTTTATTAATCTTTATATTTTTTAAAACAAATTAAACATCTAATTATTAAAAATAATAATAACCGAGCTTGAGGCTGAGCATGAGCATAATTCATATTTTGCCCGGGTGTGACATGATAAGGCAGTTTTAACAGGCGGCTAGAGTTCGATCCCAAGAGTAATTCTGTCATATTATTTTTTCTAAGATTTTTATTCTCCGTCCTGATCTAAGGATAGATGCTGAGCGAATCATTTTTTATCATATTATAATTTTCTTCCTCGTCGCATGATAGAAAAAAAGAAAAAAAAATGATAATCCCAGTTAGTCTCATTGATTATTTCTGAAGGTGATCGTTTCGATCCTACATAAGTTTTCCATTGATTATTAGGATAAATCGGGAAGCGCACGCGACGATCAGCCTAGAAGGTCAACATCTTTTAATTACGCTCCCAATTTGAAAAAAAAATTCTTATAATTATGTTATAATTGGGGTTTGAATCACGGATATCTAAATGATAATCTGAATATCCTATCGTAATATTATAATTATAGGGATCGCATGATAAAAAAACAAGAGATTTTATTTACAGTGGTATCGACTGTTCTTCCCTTCCATCTAGACTTTGACTAATTCCTGATGAGTTATGACATAATTTTAAAGCAATGAAATCTTGCTAGTTTTATTTTCTGTCTTTCAAATATTTGTTGCCCTAATAGCATTCAACGCTTTCTTTATTTGTTGGGAAGGACGGAAATAACAATTTTAAAAAATAATCAAATAAAAAAAATATCAAAATTTATTTTATAAAGAAAATAGTCACTCATCTGTTTTTTTTTTACCGTTTATTATACAGGCATAGACTGATGAATTTTAAAATTCATCAGCAAATATTCTTTAGATATTTTTTTCTACCTAAATCGGATGGGACTAAATTTCCTTCCTCCCTCATCTTGTGCCCATCGAATCTCTCTCAACAGCGTTCGCGACTGCAAGAGACATCAGAAAAAAAATTTAAGATTAAAATTATTCAAATTCTCTAAAAAAAATTTAAATAATATTTTTTAAATTTACAATTAGGTTGTCATAAGTTTCATCATATAATTAATTATAGATATTTGGACGAGTTTTAAATTAATATAATGTGTGTCATGTTCGACTCAAGTAAAATATTATACTCTCTTAAAATTTAAAATTTAATATTAATATTGACGTTTATTATAACTGTACAATAGTTATGAGTTTATAGTTGTTAAAACATACTCGGCTAATTTAGGATTTAGACAGAGAAGCAAAATTAAAGTGACACGTGATTTTGATAATTCATAAAATAAGGGCCAAATTTTGTTTCTTTTGCCTTTTTTGTTTTTTTTTTCCGCTTCAATTCCTTTCCTTCTTCGATCCAGACCAGGAGTAAACAGAGCATTAATTGAATTCTTTAGGCCAAATTTTTGCCGGCAACAGTTCCGTCCAAAAAGTTCTTCATGAACTCCAAAGCGGCGGCCCCTCTCAACCTCGACGAAGCTACAGATAAAAGACAGCCCTTCGAAGGCCAATTCCACCGACGGCCGTTTTTAAACCTCGTCTCCGACCTCGACTCCCAAACCCCCTTCCGTTCCGTTAGGTCAAATGGATAACCGCAAAGAGAAGAGGAAACCCCAACGCGGCGGCGCCGCCGCCACAGGAGTCATCATCGTCCAGGTGTTCGAGGAAAAGCCCGCGGCGATGCCGAGAACCAGCGACGCCGCGCTTCTCCTTCGTCGCCCGGCCGCCGGCGACCACCTACTCGGCTACGACCGCAGGCAGCTGCTGCTCGCTTACACCCGCCAGCTCCGGCGGATCCACGCCGAGCAGGGCTCCTCCGCGGCTCCCACCTGGGCCAATTGGAAAGCCGGGCTCTTGCACGCCGATCGTCGGGTACGATCGATCGCCATCCATTGACTCGTTGCGTGATCGCTTCTGCTAATGAAGTTACCATTTTTAGATACCGATGAAGAGGAATCCTCCGTCGTGGATTCATCGACTTTGGGGCAGGATCAGAAGGCGGCGAGGTGAGGCGGCGGCGACGCCTTCGCTGGCGACGGCGGCCGCTAAAGAGAATGTAACTGGTTTTCCCCAGCAATTTCAATGTTTTTTTTTCCTGAATTTTGACGGAGAAGTTGGATTTGCAGGGGAAGTGGAGACGCGCAACGGGAATGATTTCAAGGCTGTGGAAATGAGAGTTCCTGAAATCGATTGAATTTTTTTGTTTTTTTTGTTTTTTTGTTGTAAACTAAAGATTTTGTGTTGATTTTCTTTTCTTTTATTAGTAATAATAGAATCCATGTTCCTCCCTATTTTTAGTATGTTTAAGCTTAAATAGCGAATAGATTAAAGATATAATTTCAAAAGGAGCAAACAATTAACAGTCTACCAATTGAAGAATTAGTAATCATGTTTGATCCTGTGGATGAAGAGATGGTGCACTGGCTGGAGGCTCAGGTAAATAGTTTATTGATGAGTAGTTGACTCTCTGATATGGGATGAAGCTTTTCAAAGATCTTGCGTAGAAATAGACGATCCAATGAAGTATTAGTGACTAAGGACATAGAAGGAGTCCCTGACAAGACCCTCCGACGTTCAAATCAGTCTCGTTTCTCGACAAGTGGAAGAACAATATAGAATGTGCAAATAAAAGTTTCAGATGCAAAAATTACGTATCTTACCAATGGAGAGAACTCTCTTTTTATACCACCTCCCAAACCTCTGTCATCATGAGATGACTTCATACGTCAGAGTTTGTTAGGTTGTTCCTTGAAGAATTTTCGAGGAATCTTTTTTCTACCCCCATATGTACCTCTTTTGTCATTTATAACTTAAACCTTCTCTGAAGTCATTGGAGGCGGATGTCGTTATAAATGAATCACCAATGGCAAATAGGATAACCTCTGAAGGGGGTTCCAAAAGAATATTTCCCAATAATTATGGCAGACTGTTAAAATGTATCTGTTGCTTGTCTGCTGAATGTATCTCAACCGGTCCACGAGGCTGTGCCACATTGCTTGTCATTGTATCAATCTGATCTATCATATGTTAAATGATGCAAAGATCTATTCAGGGACTAATATAGTACCCACAGTATGCCAAAGATTTATTCAAGAAGTCATGTGATAGATCATATATGCTAGAGCTTTATTTTAGGGATAATGTGACATTAGTTAACTTAAACTTTGCCAACCTTTGCGTGACCGAGCGGATATGTAGAGTTTCATAAAGATAAATGTCTTTAAGCCGTCCGGTCTTAGCCCGACTGGGTGTACACAAAAATCCTTATGCTTGACCGGTCTTTATCCAGTCAGTCTTTTATTAAGAGATTTATAAGTCTACGTGTCTTTAAACCCGCTCGGGCTTTACCTGACCGGGCGTACATAGAGAGTCTTATGTTCGATCGACCTTTATCCGACCAGTTTTATACTAAGAGTCTTCTGAGGCCAAGTGTCCTTAAGCCCCTCTAGGCTTTGCTAGGCCGAGCGTACACAAAGAGCCTTATGTTCGACCGGCCTTTATCCGACCGGTCTTATACTAAGAGCTTTATGAGGCTAAGTGTCCTTAAGCTCGTCCGAGCGTAATAAAGAGCTTTATGTTCGGCCGGCTTTTATCTAGCCAGTCTTATACTGAGAGCTTTATAAGGCTAAGTGTTCTTAAGTCCGCCCGGGCTTTGCCCGTCCGAGTGTACACAAAGAGCCTTTGTTTGAGCGACCTTTATCCGGTCGGCCTTATACTAAGAGCTTTATGAGGCTAAGCATTCTTAAGCCCGCCCGGGCTTTGCCCGACTGGGTGTACACGGAGTCTTATGTTTGACTAGTCTTTATCAAGCCAACCTTATACTAAGAGCTTTATGAGGCTAAGTATCCTTAAGCCCGTCCGGATTTTATTCGATCCGACGTACATATAGATCTTTATGTTTGATCGGCCTATATTCAGCCGGTCTTATACTAAAGATTTCAAGGCTGTGGAAATGAGAGTTCATGAAATCGATTCAATTTTTTTGTTTTTTTGGTTGTAAACTAAAGATTTTGTGTTGATTTTCTTTTCTTTTATTAGTAATAATAGAATCCATGTTCCTCTCTATTTTTAGTATGTTTAAGCTTAAACAGCGAATAGATTAAAGATATAATTTCAAAAGGGGCAAACAATTAACAGTCTACCAATTGAAGAATTAATAATCATGTTTGATCATGTGGTTAAAGAGATGGTGCTGGCCGCTAGCTGAGGTGAATAGTTTGTTGATTAGTAGTTGACTCTTTGATATTGGATGAAGCTTTTCAAAGATCCTGCGTATAAATGATGATCCAACGAAGTATTAGTGATTAAGGACAGAGAGGAGTCCCTGGCAAGATCTTTCGACGTTCAAATTAGTCCCATTTCTCGGCAAGTGGAAGAACAGTAGAGAATGTGTAAATGAAAGTTTCAGATGCAAAAATTATGTATCTTACCAATGGAGAAGACCTCCCTTTTTATACTACCTCCCAAACCTCTGTCATCATGAGGTGACTTCATATGTCAGAGTTTGTTAGGTTGTTCCTTGAAAAGTTTCTGACGAATATTTTTTCTACCCCCAGATGTACATCTTTTATCGTTTATAACTTAAACCTTCTCTGAAGTCGTTGGAGGAGGATGTCGTTATAAATGAATCACCAATGACAAACATGATAACCACTGAAGGGGGTTCCAAAATAATATTTCACAACAATTATGACAGACTGTTAAAATATTGTTTGTTGCTTATCTACTGAATGTATCTCAACCTGTCCATTGGGCTGAGCCATATTGCTTGTCATTGTATCAATTTGCTCTATCATATGTTAAATGATGCAAAGATCTATTCAGGGACTAATATACTGACCATAGTATGCCAAAGATTCATTCAATAAGTCATGTGATAGATCATATATGTTAGAGCTTTATTTTAGAGATAATGTGACATTAGGTAACTTAAACTTTGTCAACCTTTGCACGACTGAGCGGATATATAGAGTTTCATAAAGATAAATATCTTTAAGCCTGTCTGGTCTTTGCCCGGTTGGGCGTACACAGAAATCCTTATGCTTGACCGATCTTTATCCAGTCGGTCTTTTATTAAGAGATTTATAAGGCTACGCGTCTTTAAACCCACTCGGGCTTTGTTCGACCGGGCGTATATAGAGAGTCTTATGTTCGATCAACCTTTATTCGACCGATTTTATACTAAGAGTCTTATGAGGCTAAGTGTCCTTAAGCCCGTCCGGGCTTTGTTAGGCCGAGTGTACACAAAAAGTCTTATGTTCGACCGACCTTTTTCCGACCGGTCTTATACTAAGAGCTTTATGAGGCTAAGTGTCCTTAAGCCCGCTCGGGTTTTGCTCGACCCGACGTATACATAGAGATTTATGTTCAACTGACCTTTATTCAGCCGGTCTTATACTAAGGGGTTTTCAGAAGACCTAAACACTTAAGGCTTGGTCAGGTTTTCTCCTGACCAAGCTCCTTTGCACTTAGTCAGCTGCTTGACTAATCGGGTACATTATTTCCTGACTTTCAAAGTAAACTACTAGGGTCCTTATATCCAACCGATTTTATTGTCGGTCGACTTTATTCGAGCGTCCTACTTTGTAACCACTCAGGCATGACCCTAGAATTTTAACGTGGGGCAATCGACAGAGTTATATGGAAAGCACTCCCCTATTCTGATTTTGATCACCATCTCACTTTGACTTTGATCGTTACGTAATCTTCTAGATTCGCTCATTATAATCCTTATCAATGTTGAAAAATATTTAAATTTAGAAAATTTTTATAAGAAATATTTATCTACTTTTTTATTTAAATTGAGTAAATGTCTTTCTGATAGCTACTACTATTTTGAAAAAGAAGGTCAAATATTTAATGTATTTACTAAAATGGAAAAACACTTAAAATCATGATTTTCTTTTAAAAATAGTTATTAATCCTTAATAAATAAATAATGCAAACCTTTAAAGTTTTCTAGAGTTAAGGATGAATTCAGGTAAAATAAATAAATAAATAAATAAACTCTATTCAGGGCAATAATCAAAAGTGCCCTTCAATCATCAAAGGACATTTTTAAAAAACAAAAAAAAAATATCAAACGAGTATCTCACTCCATCAATCCCTCCATCAATCCCTTATAAGATGAGAGGACTTCCCTCTAATACCGTATTCGATACTAATATCTTTTGCCACCTAGTTTTATTAGTAAGTTGGATAATTACCGGTTATGAAATTATAGATATTATAATACATATGTTCAAAAGTACTCATGTAGCTACTATAACTCAATATTATTCACATAATATTCATGTTGTAGATCAGTATCAGATTTTTTTTTTCAAGGAGAAAATATATCCCCTTTCTCTCCTTAGTGCTATTCTTGTCTACCTTTCTAGGGGACTCTTCTTCTCCTTCTAACATTAAATGCTGCATTAAGTATAATGCTTCTTTTATGCATTTAATGAAACTATAGTACTTACCTAATAATGAGGGAGACTATTGTTTTACTCCATCTATCTCTTCTCTTTCCCCATATTAATAGACATTTAATGTAGGCAGTATTAATTCACAGAAATAGTATCAGAACAACATTTACTCTAATAAAAAAGGATATAGGTTCCCTGGTCGATGACTCAGCTACAAGAGACTGGTCATACAGTGCCTCAAGGATATACCCTTGGGCACATGCGAGCGTCCTGTTCATGTCCGATTGACTTGTTGAATGCCCGATCAGAGGTATGTACGCTCGATCGGGAGGTGTAACTACTGATCAACTAGAATAAGGCTTGTATCAACCGTGACCTTGACGACCCCCGATCAGGAAGCACTATATCTAGTCAGCTGAACAAGGATTATATTGACCGCAGTCGTGATTCTGACTGTCACATCATTCCATATGTTGACCACCACGCCATTCTTTTCATTAACTTCTTGACGCCATATGGTGCCCTCTTTGAACCACCACATCACAAGCCTCTCCCTCTAGTCCAATTGAAGGAGATATAAACCTGATTGATTGGAGACATTGACTTCGCTAAAAACCTAAGTGCTCCGACCACATGGAGAGAGAGAGAGAGAGCAAAAATCTTTCGTATTTATTGAAGCACGTATCAAGGGATTATGCATTCATGAGACATGGTGCTTATTAATGAAGCATGCCATGCTTCATAATTAATTGTGACATCATAACCTTGTTGGGCCAATAGCCTTACAAGGATTGTGTACTTGATTGAGGTCACATCAAGTGATATGATAGACTAAAGTTTGATTTACGGATGAAAATAATGATTTGAGGAAGGTTCCTTGATAATCATGCTCGATCAGATGGATCAAAATTAATCCCGCACACTTTTTGTTAGGTTTTGAGATATGTTCTAAGGTGATCGTTTTATGATTTTTACTATTTGTTTGATAAATATAGATTCATTATTTGAGCGCATATTATATATTTGAATAGTCTTAAACCCATTTACTAAATGCCCACAATATAATTCATAGCATGAGAGAATTTGTGATTGGATCATAACTTGCGATTATCTCTATATGTGCAATTATGAAAGTACTAGAATTTCGTTAGTTGTCGAATTGGTGCATTCAGACATTATCAATTCTACAAGACTAGCATGAGTTATAGTCTTTGGTTCGGTCAAGCAGCAGTTTCTCATTAGCGGAAGACATTGGGATGTCGAGAGTTAAACGTGGATGTTAGTTATGGTAACTAGTTCATTGGAGTGTCTTGCTGTAAGACTTCATATGGTTCTTTATATGTATGGATATGTTTGTAAAATTCTTACTACAGTTTGAGTGCAAGTTTCCTTCGACTTGAAGTATACAAGTCATTTTGTCATGGAGACTTATATTTTGACATCTTAAGCAAGTATCTCTTGGAGGTGTGGACCTGAGATGATTGTATATAAAGTCAAAGTACCCGAAAGTGTTTGGATAGTCCATAGAGGGTTCACCACTCCTTACGAGGAGACGTATACCCTATGATCACTCGTTAGGATTATTACTTAGTCTTTGGCCAAAACATCACATGTTAAGAGTATGAGACTCTTGTACACATGTACGAGTAATTTGAATATGCATAATAAGGATGTATTACTTGGGTTAGGTGTGACGTAATCAACCTAGTAGGGGCAGACACATAGACTATGTTATGAACCAAGTGGGTATAAGATGAGTGAAAGGAACGAGACATTACTCACTATAGCCGCTGAAGGGTTCAGAATTAGTTCTGAGATCAAATTTGATTTTTTGATTAATTGGGGATCATGATATATTACTAGGTGCTACTCATGATCATTCTATAATTAAGTAGTTAATTATGGATAACCAAGATAAATCGAGAATCTATTGGGTCACACACACTGCAAGTCTCTAAAAGACGTAAAATAAGTTAGAGAATATGATTCTCAGATCAAGAGATAAATGTTTGGTTCGACCACACATAAGATAAATATAAAAATATTTATCGAAACGGAAGCATAGATGGACCACATCTCTTATGAAAGAGTTGGATCCTATTTGGTTTAGTCATGAACCAATTTGATTTAGCCATGAACCAACTTGATTTAGTTGTCAACCAAACCAAGGGTTAATGGGCTAATTTTTGGTTAAGACATAAGGATTTGAGCTTTCTAATCCAACTCATTAAAAAAGACTATATATTAATATGGTTAAGAGAAAATTAATACACAATTTAGTATTGACTTGATTAGGTTTTGGAAATACAAACCCAATACCTCTCTCTCCCTCTCCCTTTCTCTTGCCGCCGACCACAACAAGGGGTTCTCCTCTTGTTGTCGTGAGCCACCCAAAGGAAGATGATCTTCCTTTTGCTTCTTCTTCCTCTTCTTGATCCTTCTCCTTCGCTCATGGTTAGTGCCTTCCGAAGGTGAAGCTTGTTCTCTTGGAGTTGTCTTGAAGAGCTTGGCGTGGATATGAATAGAGGCGAGGTTTGATAATGTCGTAAAAGGTTGATGTCCTTTTCGTTACAGGTCATCTGTAAGATATACCTAGAATAATTGTTATTCAATTTTATTTGTTTTATGATCTTGTCTGCGGGATTGTATCTTACATGCATGTGGTGTGTGTGATATAATAAATTAGTTTATTTATCGTTAAGTCTTCCGTTGTGCATGTTTATGAAATGTGTTTTTAGTATACACCACATTGGACATATCTTATCAGTAGTATTATAGCCCGATCGTGGTTCAACATGATCATAAAATTATTTTACGATTTATAATTAGTGTTGTAATTAATTTTTAGAATTTTTCTGGGATTATTAAGAATTTTTTTATTTTTAGAAAATTCTTAAATTGTTAGGAAATTTTAATTTTGAAAAGTTTTTGAAATAATTTTAGAAAATTAAATTTATAAATATTCTGTTAATTTAGAAATTATTATTTCTAGAATTTTTTTTTAAAATTTTAAGAAATATTTTATTTTTAGAATTTTTTTCTAATTTGTTAGGTAATACCAAATTTGGAAAGATTTTGAAATTGTTTAAAAATCCATATTTGATATATTATGAATTAAATTATAGAAATTGTCATTTTTGGAGTTTTTGAATTTATTAAAATATTTTATTTTTGGAAAGTTTCCTAAATTGTTAGAAAATACTAAATTTAGAAAGATTTAGAAAATAATAAAAAATCCATATTTAAATTATTCTATAATAAATTAATAAATATTAATTATTTATTTCCTAAATTGTTAGAAAATTAATTTAAAAATTTGTTTATAAAATAATTAAAGATTTTTGATTGATAGAAAGATTTTATATGAGATATGTTAATTAAATTTGGAAATTAATTTCCTAATTTGATTAAATAAACTTGATTTATTAAAATCATATTTATAACATATTTTTATTTTTAAAATAGAATTATAATATATTTAAATTTATGCCATGTTCATGCCATATTGTGTACCATATAGATGCATTAATTATGACATGATTAGATTTTGTCATGTGTGCGATGCGATTAGATCTTGCTGTATATCTGATGTGTCATGCTATGCCATGAGTACGATGTATCATGCCATCATCTATTCCATGCGTGTGATGTGTCATGTCATCATTTTTGCCATGCACATAATGTCATATAAATAGAATATTTGCATGATGTAAATAAGACCAAATCCCTTGCACAATATTAAAACATACGCCTTCCGTTAATATGGTAAGAACCAGAGTTTAAGTTCTTATTTGAGTTGTTGGCCAAAATCAAACTCAACTTAAAATTAAATATGTTTAAACTATATAGATGCAATCTTATGATTAACGAGTTGGTTTTAAACTTAAAGCGTTAATTTGTTATACCAAAGTCATGATCAATGTGGATAGAGGTGAAGTTGGGTGATATGCATTTGATATATACTTGTTAATGTGTTAACAACCTGATATTTACGCAAAAATCAATTAGTTGCTAGTATAATGTGATAGTTGCATATAAGCGATATGCAATCGGTAGACTTGTTACCTGCCGCTATAACTAAGAATGACTTGTTGGCCAAAGTCAAGGTTGTTCTTATCTATAGTGGATATCAATCCACTTAGAAAAAATCTACTATCTCTCGAATTCAAAAATAAGGGTATTTAAATTTA
The DNA here is from genome assembly GCF_018446385.1 of Zingiber officinale. Taxonomy (NCBI): domain Eukaryota; kingdom Viridiplantae; phylum Streptophyta; class Magnoliopsida; order Zingiberales; family Zingiberaceae; genus Zingiber; species Zingiber officinale. The sequence continues at coordinate 69,686,727 of NC_055989.1, forward strand.
ATAAATAAGTAGACTTTTATTACATGTAAATTATTTACATAAATAAAATCATGTCTTTAATACATTCTCATTTGTATTTTTAGGTTAATAATTTAATTATGACTTTTGTTTATCTGTGTTTGATTTTGGACTTGAACAAACTGACTGGGCCAAACTTCTTGGACTGATTTCGAAGTTTGAGAATAATTCTCAAAGTTGAGAAGGTAGCTTATGTCCTTGATGAGCCTCTTCCTACAAATCATGACGCCGATATAATTGCGGACCAATTGTTGGCCCATCAGAAACATAAGGATGATTATGTACTTACAAGTTGTATCATGCTAGCTACTATAACTCCTGAACTACAGAAATAACATGAACATTTGGATGCTTGTGATATTATCTATCATCTTCATGAGCTGTTTGATGAGCAAGCTAAATCCGAAAGGTTTGAGATCTCTAAACTTCTCTTTTACTCAAAGATTCCGGAGGGTTCGTCTGCAGTACAATTTGTTAAAAAATAAATGGCTACATAGAGCGTTTAACATCACTCGATTTTACAATGAATTATGAGTTAAGTATTGACTTAATTCTACATAGTTTGGCAAAAAGTCATTTATAATTTATGATAAACTATCAGATGAACAATTTGGAATCAAGCATTCTCGAGACATGCTCAAGATTGTGGAGCCTTCTGTTAAAAGTGAACAGAAAACTATGATGTTAGTAGACTCTTCCAAGAAAGGTTTTAAGAGGAAGCCAAAACATTAGGCTAAGAGGAAGAGCAAAAAGGCCAAGACAATAGAAGCAACATAAAAGGGCTCATGCCATCATTGTGGTAAGTTGTGGCACTAGAGAAAATACTGCAAGATATATCTTGAGTTCGTGAAGAATAATAAGGCATCTGATGTCCATCCTCTTCAGGTATTTTCGTTATTGATTGTCATGCTATTTCTTCAGACACTTGGATATTGGATACTCGGTGTGACTCACATATATGTAATGATATACAAGGACTAAGGAATAGTAGAAAACTAGTCAAGGGAGAATCAAGTCTACGAGTTGAGAATGGAGCAAAGGTTGTTGCAGTCACCATCGGAACATACTTGTTAAAGTTTTTTAGTAGACTTGTCTTAGAACTGAATAATTATTATTTTGTTCCTGCATTAATAAAGAATATTATTTCAATTTCTTGCTTAAATAGACAAGGTTTCCATTTGACTTTTAGTAACAATTATTAATATATAACTTTAAATAATATTCTTTATGGCACTGGAATTTTACGCAATGACATTTATATGTTAGATATATCAGGCGATGTATTTAATATCGAAATGAGTAATAAACGAGCTCAAATAGATAATCAATTAACCTCTTACTCGTGACATTGTTGCATTGGCCATATAAGTAAAAAACACATGTCTGAATTGCAAAAGATTATAGTTCTTGAATCATTTGAATTAGATACATTTGATACATGCGATTCATGTTTAAAAGGAAAGATGACAAAGTTACCTTTGCTTGGAAAGGATGAATGAGTTGATGAGTTACTCAGGCTCATACATACCGATGTATGTGGACTAATGTCAATTCACACACTAGGAGGTTATAGTTACTTCATTACTTTCATTAATGTTCACTCTTGTTATGGGTATGTGTATTTAATAAAACACAAGTCTGAAGCTTTTGAAAAGTTTAGAGAATTCAGAAGTAAAGTAGAGACACAATTTGGTAAAAGTATTAAAATACTTCAATTCGATTGAGATGATGAGTATTTAAGCCAAGAGTTTTAAGATTATCTAAGAAACAATGGTATATTGTCTCAATGGACTCTGTCTTATACACCACAATACAATGGTGTATCATAAATGTGTAACCGTACCTTGTTAGACATGGTTAGATCAATGATGGATCATACAAATCTTCCCAAAATCTTTTGGGGTTATGCACTCATGACAACTATTTATTGTTGGTGTATTTGACACCAATGGTCAAACCTAAGTTTCGATAAATGACAAGTGGATTAAAGTTAGATGTGTTGTTGATCTAATCTTATTATCAAGCAAGAAGTCCAGTCGGGATGTGCGATTCCCGATTGGTGAAGTCCAGATGTGAAATTCTGGCAGGAAGTTAGGATGTTCGATTCTCGATGGGTTGAAGTCCAGATATGTGATTCCGGCAGGAGGTCGAGATGTTCGATTCCCGATGGGTGAAGTATGGATGTATGATTTTGGCAGAAAGACCTGGTGGCTCAGATTGGACGTTAAAGAGGTAACTTAACATTTGGTAAGTGGAGGTAAGTCACTGGATGAGAGTGACTCAATGAGGACACATCTCGTTTAAGGGGACAATAGGTGTTGCTTCAATTTAGGTCTATTTCAGAAACCTAAATTGAGACCCTGACTAGATCATGATCTCGGAAAAATAGGATCTAACTCATAAATCTATATAAACTATTCATGCATATATTTTTCTAACTCTGTGTTGTAGATATAAATGTAGACCTTTAAATTTTACACGGGTAGCTATTAGGGTCGAAATGTGCTAGAGGGGGGGGGGTGAATAGCTCGTCATGCTCTCATCGTCTTGCTTCTCGGTGATGATAGGCAGTGGAAAATACAAGAAACAAAAATACAACGCTAACATGAAGGATTTACTTGGTATCCACCTCAAGAAGAGGTGACTAATCCAAGGATCCACACACGATACACACTCTCCACTATGAAAACACTCCTTTACGGTAACTACCAAAGGAGGAGAAGCCCTACAACACTCTCAGTACAAGAAGAAAGAAAGGGAAGCAAATACAATTGAAATCTTACAAGATTTACACTTGAAACCCTAACCCTAGCTTCTTCTTCTTGTCGTAGATCGCCTCTTGACTTGGACGTGCACAAGCACTTGCCTCTAAGAACCTTCAAGAACTAGCGGTGAGAGCTTGGAGAAGTTGCTGTGTAGATTGGAGAAGAATCGGGCGAAGAGGTATGAAAAAACTAATTGAAGAAGACGCCCGCAATGACTTTATCCAGCGCCAACGGTCGGATCCCAATCGATTGGGGAGGCTTTGAATCGATCGGTCAATCGATCCAAAGCGCCTCTGTGCTCTCTGGAAATCACCGATCAATTCAAGGCTATCGTGCGATTTCCAACGCTCCAATTGATCGCCCGATCAATTGGAGGCTCCCAATCGATCGGGTGATCGATTGGGAGGGCTTCTGTGCAATCGACGACAGCTTCCCAATCGATCGCCCGATCTATTGGAGGCTCCCAATCGATCGGGTGATCGATTGGGAGAAGCTTTTGTCGTGGCACCAGTCCAATCGATCAGCCGATCGATTGGACATGATTCAATCGATCGACTGATCGATTAAATCAACTTGATTTGCCCTAATCAAGTCCCAAGCCCCTAAAACCGAACATCTGGTCAACTATGACCTGTTGGAACATCATGCCTAGCATCCGGTCATCCTCGACCTGCTAGGACTTCCTTGCCAAGTGTCCGGTCAATCCTTTTGACCCACTTGGACTTTTTCTCCTCGTGCCAAGTATCCGGTCAACCCTTTGACCTACTTGGACTTCTCAATACCAGGTGTTCGGTCAACCTTGACCCACCTGGATTTCCACGTGCCTGGCTTCACTCACCAGGTCTTCCCTTCTACCTAGCTTCACTCACTAGGACTTCCCATCTGCCTGGCTTCACTCACCAGGACTTTCACCTATCTTCACTCACTAGGGTTTCCCATCTACCTGGCTTCACTCACCAGGACTTTCACCTAGCTTCACTCACTAGAGTTTCCCATCTGCCTGGCTTCACTCACCAGGACTTTCACCTAGCTTCACTCATTAGGATTTTCATACTGCCTAACTTCACTCACTAGGTCTTTCACCTGGCTTCACTCACCAGGATTTTTCAACTGTCTGGCTTCACTCACTAGGACTTCTCCTCTGTTTAGCTTCACTCACTAGGTCTTTCACCTAGCTTCATTCACCAGGATTTTCCAACTGCCTGGTTTTACTCACCAGGACTTCTCAGTCAAGTATCCAGTCAGTCTTGACCTACTTGACTCTTCTTCACATCTAACTGGCCAACCTTGACCAGAGGAGAATTGTACCAACAATCTCCCCAAATGAACGATTACACCTGTAATCCCCATATATTATCAGTCTCCATGTATTGTCAAATATCAAAACCCAAACATCAAGACTCAAGCTTGAGCCATCTCAAGCTTAGTCAACCAGGTCAACCTTGACCTAGGGAATATTGCACCTACAATCTCCCCCTTTTTGATGTTTGACAATACCTTTAAGTTAGGCTAATCCCATAGCCTCAAACTTAGTTTCATGCCAAGGTATGAATGAGGGTTTCCTTTATTCTCCCCCTTTCCTAGAGGACAAACTCCCTCTTTAGGTAATGAAGGTCTAACTTAAACCCTACATTCTCCCCCTATTGACACACATAAAAAAGAACTCTCCCCCTGAAGAGTTACTCATCGTTGTTCACAACTTCACTTGTTAGACACAACACTACAATGAAGGTCCCATACCCTTCATTATCTTCAACGCTCACCCTTGAGCGTTAACCAATCTAACAATGAAGGTCACATACCCTTCACTGTATTAAATGTCACCCTGGAGCAGTACTCCACGTTATGATGCTCATCTTAGAGCATCCATAACCCCTCAATGAAGATATCCACTCTCCATTGTTTTTCAATGCTCAACCTTGAGCATTGTTTTTCTAAACGAAGGTTTGATTACCTTCAACGGTGTTGGAAAATAAATTCCATGTCCTTAAAGAGTAACTCCCCTAAAGACATGCTTCAAACTTCTGTCATTGCACCAATAATGACTTGGAATCCCCAAATCTTTAGGAAACCCAAAATTTAGAAGTTTTGAGGTTTAAAAATTTAAAAATGAAACGAAACCTCAACCTAAACTTCTACTTAGTCTTCCTTAATCAATCTAATCTTGTTTTCATCTTGAAAACTCCCCCTAAATGTAAACAAATATGTTTTGAGGGGTTAGGAATGGTTACCTAGACTCAACATGGTCTAAAATGCTGAAAACAAGCTTTTCCAGCCAAAATCAACACTTCAATCGATCAATGGATCGATTGAAGTAGTGTAAATCGATCGGTGGATTGATCCACTGAGTTTCTGTTCGTGTAAAACACCTTCTCAATCGATCTCTCGATCGATTGAGACACTTCAATCGATCAGGTGATCGATTGAAGCACTGAAATTATGAAATTTCATTTCAGTGAATTTCAGAAACTCCCCAAATATTCTACAAAATTCTAAAACTCATAAAAATTGTTGTAGCCATTACTTAGGGTATACACTATCAAGAAAAAAATAGTTTTCTATGAAAATACTTCCTATTTTCAAAGATTGACACAAACTTGAAAACTTGTAAAAACTTTAGTGTTTTCTTCAAGTTTGCGTCTAACTTTTCAATGATGATTACTATCAAAAGATAGTCTTCACCAAGGTTTTCTAAAGTGTATTTAAAATCATTTTCAAAACCAATATCCAACCATGTTCTTTGGGCTCAATGCATATGACTTGTATATTAGCTTTCCCAATGATTGAAAAACACATAACTATGTGTTTTAATGAACCTCAAACTCAAAAGAATGCACTAAATCAACATCTTGAGTTTTGTTCATCATCCTAATATCTCACTTGTATATAATGTACATTAAAACACATACAAGTCACCTTATAGGTCTTTGTGAGATGTAAAGTTTGGTTTTGCCCTAAACTAGGGATCATGCATATCTACTTAGGCATTTTGGGATTATAAGCATCCACCTAGGATGTTACTTGTTAGTAAATGTCATTTGTCCTTATTTGCAAGGAATGAAAAATAATGCATGATGTGTTATAGCATACATCAAAAATAAATAATTTTCAAAAGAAAATTTGCTATAACTACATGATATATGTATGACATGACATGGTATTTTTGTGTTTTTCATAATAAAGCATGAATGCAAAAATGATGTCATGGCATGTGATGGGCAAACAAAGTATGGTAGTTTAGCTTAATTAATGTACCTAGATTATCTATCTAAGTGCCCTTAAATCCTTAGCTAAACCTAACATTTTAAATCCTAAATTGCCCATATTTTCCTAAGAAAATGTCCAAGCCCAACTTGACATTTCTTTTACTCTTAATTTGTTGTGCCAATTAAAATTACCCATAATTCCTCAAGGTTTGACACATTTTTTACTCTTTCAAAGAGTAATCACTTTAAATTAAGACTTATATTTGCCTTTAAATCCCTAAGAAAATACCAAAACCCCAACTTGGTATTTCTTATGTTTTCCCAATTTGTGTCAATTTAAAATAAAATCAAAAATTTCAAATTATGGCACATTTTACTCTTTTAAAGAGTAAATGAAAATCCACTTCATTTTTAAAGGTTAATAATAACCTTGAAAATGCTCTCTAAGTGTCAACTTCATCAAGATTGGGTTAACTACCTTCCCAATTTGAGTTGACACTCTCTAACCCATCTAAGGGGTAGAGAAAATGCTCGTAGGAACCCAAAATCTATTGGTGCTCCTTGGATGCTCTAGGTACTCACTAGAGATAACTTCCCTACATACCTTCCTAATGACCTTGTTAGGCTTCTTAGAAGCCTTGGTCACCTTTTCTAGGTCAACTCTAGGGATTTCTTCCCTTGTGACCTTTTTAGTGACTTTCTTAGATTTCTTTGAAGTTTTAGTCACATTTGTCGTAAAAATACTCTTAGGGATGACTTCCCTAGTATTTTTGACTTGACCACTAGACCTAGACTTGGTTTCATAGATATATGGAACCCTATGGTAAGAAGTTACATCCTTCTTAGCCTTTGGTTTGTAACCCAAACCTTTATGACCATAGGATGACTCTTGTTTCTCTAAACCTATGTTTTGATTCTTGGACCCTTGTGTTTCATTTTTGATTCTTTTAAGGGTCCTCTCCAATTTATCAAGTCTTGACCTCAAAACTTGATTTTCTCTCCATAATACCTCAACCTTAGATTTTTCACTAACACCTTGATTTTTCTTTTTCTTAGGCAAATACCTAGAATCCTTAGAGTTATTGACTAAATTATTTTCTACCCTTGTAACCTTAGGTTGAGTGGTTTTAGCAGGATAGGCTACATAATTCTCCTTAATTCTATGATGCTTCCTATTTTTATGGTAAATAGCATTAAAATGATATAAACTAGAATTAACATGCTTTTTACCATAATTCAAGGGGATAGGCTCAATAAATGATACCTTGGATTTTACCTTGAAAGCTCCCCCTTGACTTGTGCTTCCTCCCTTGACTTTGACTGCCTTCTTCCCCTTTGGACATTGGCTCCGATAATGTCCTTTTTGTTGACACAAGAAACACACAATGTGTTCCTTGCTCTTCTTTGTTGCGGGGACGGTTTCTTTGGGCTTCTCCTTGCCCTTAGGTGCCACTTGACCCTTCTTCTTGGCCAATTTAGGGTACTTACTCTTGTAGTGCCCATGTTCCCTACACTCAAAACATATGATATGATTTTTGTTATTAACCATTGAAATTTTTATACCTTTGCTTGTAGGGGTGGCGCTTGATCCTTCATTTGATATCTCTTGATTTTTGGAGGATGCATTATCTTCTTCTCCACTTGACCTGGATGTAGAAGCTTCTCCTTCTTCTTGATCCGGTATCAATGAAGGTCTCTCCCCTTCAATCCTTGAGGTGGAGGCTTCTTCATCTTCATCTTGTACATGGAACAAGGGATATGCTCCTTCCTTGCTCTTTTCATTGCATTCCTTTGAAGATGAGGCTTCTTGGACTTCCTCTTCAGAAGTTGAGCATCTCTTAACTTCGGAGTCCTCTTGCTCTTGACCTTGATCCACTGAGTCACCCTTTTTGGATTCTTCTTGATTTGGTACAGTGGAGGGGATCTCATGAATCTTTGCCAATTTGCTCCAAAGCTCCTTGGCATCCTCGAATTCTCCAATTTGAGACAAAATATTGCTTGGAAATAAATTGACCAATAGCTTGGTCACTTTGTCATTTGCCTCGCTCCTTTGAATTTGCTCTTGGCTCCATTTGCTCTTCTTGAGGATCTTGCCCTTTGAATTTCTTGGAGCTTCGAAGCCTTCCATTAGAGCAAACTATTGCTCTATCCCCATCAACAAGAAATTTTTGATTCTTGATTTCCAAGAATCGAAGCTCGTCATAGTGAATGGTGGAGGCACCCTCGTGTCGAATCCGAGTCCATCTCAGAATTCCATCTTGAAGTTGATCCTTTTGATGAAGTCTTCGACTTTTGAATTTGCTTCAAATTCTTTGCCCTCTAGCTTTGTTGCCCCTTCTGGCGATGATTCCGGTGAAGAGTGACCTCGCTCTGATACCACTTGTTAGGGTCGAAATGTGCTAGAGGGGGGGGAGGGTGAATAGCTCGTCGTGCGCTTGTCGTCTTGCTTCTCGGTGATGATAGGTAGCGGAAAATACAAGAAACAAAAATACAATGCTAACACGAAGGATTTATTTGATATCCACCTCAAGAAGATGTGACTAATCCAAGGATCCACACATGACACACACTCTCCACTATGAAAACACTCCTTTACGGTAAGTACCGAAGGCGGAGAAGCCTTACAACACTCTCAGTACAAGAAGAAAGAAAGGGAAGCAAATACAATTGAAATCTTACTGTTGGAATGTATACTAAAAGCCTAGCTTTTGTAAACATTTATTTTGAAATAAAAGAATCACATTGGTCAATATCTGCATTTATTTGTTAAATGTAATTGTTCAATTAATTTATATAGTAGATAACATGGAGTGTGATGTCACTCTCAGAAGATCATGTTGTCAGTTCTTTATAAATTATAAATAGTTGCTCACGACTAAGATGGAAAGGAACAAACCATCGGAATAGTCGTAGTGTAATTAAGTATTAGTTTATCTTGATTAATAAATTACATTGGTACACTCTAAGTGTATTGAGTAGGACCATTTAGGTAAGTTCTTTTTGTAGGACCGTTGGGTCGGCTAGGAGGGGGTTGTTGGATAGTCCTATAGAATAAAACAAACAACCCTTCCTCGAACTCTTTAAGCTAACACTTGTATATATAAAGTAAGCAGATAAGCTAAAAACATAAAGAAAAAGCGAGGCACAAAGATTTACTTGGTTACAACCAAGGAGGTTGTTAATCCAAGGAAGATTAAGCTCACTAAAAACTCCTTCAGGCGAAGAAGCCTCGTACAACATTGAAGTGCAGAAAACAGAAGCTCAACTAAAACTCTAAAGCGCACAAGCGTTGGATTTACAGTTCTGAGTTCGTTGTAAAGCTTCTGGACCAAGGCTATATTTATAGCCTTGGTCGGGGCGCCTGGAAGGGTTCCGGGCGCCCTAGGGGGGATAAAATTTATCCCCCAACGTTCAGATCGAATAAAAACTCGATCTGGTCAATTTACTGCTCAGGGCACCCCGGAGGGCTCCGGGCGCCTCGGACTGCTCCGAGCGCCCCGGAGCCCAAAGTCAACAGTTGTTGACTTTTTCATCCGGGACTTCTTCTCTGGTTCAGTCCCGCCTCGGTCCGGTTCTTCTCCTCCAGATCCGCTCGCTTGGGTGATCTCTGCCATCCGGAAAAGGGCTCACCCGAACCCAACTTCTGGTCTTCTCGAGCAGCCTTCCGCTCCGGCTTCTTGTCCCTCGGAATCGTTGCGTGTTTCCTTCCCGTACTCATCCGCAGTCTTCGTCCCTCGGTCGCACCGCGTGCTGACCTTCTCGCTAGCTGCGTCTCTTGCTCCCCGAGCAATCTTCCGCTCCGGCTTTCGTCCCTCGGAACCACCGCACGCTTCATTCTCGTCCACCGGGGTACTCTTCCGCAGCACCTCGTCCCTCGGACGCACCGCGTGCCGTCCTTCTCGCTAGCTGCGTCTTCCGCTCGAGTACCTGTGCTCCTAAGCTCCTGCACACTTAAACACAAGGTTAAAACAACGCAGGACCTAACTTAACTTGTTGATCACACCAAAATAACCTTGGGGTTCCAACAATCTCCCCCTTTTTGGTGTGATCAACCCAAGTTAAGCTAGGGTTACAAATAGACATAGAATAAAAACAATTTATTGCAATAACATGCAACATGATAGAAAAAATTTTAAATTTTAATTTCCAATTTTCTACCTCCCCCTAGACTCATACTTTCCCTTCTCCCCCTTTGATCACAATAAAAATGGGGTTTCAAGAAAAACAATCTAAGAGTTTGACACTTAGAAAAATTATAGAAATCTATTTCAATATTTTTCGGAGAAAAAATATTTCTAAGTTAAAGAAAAAAATTTCTAAGTCAAAGAATGATTTTTGAAAAATTTCTAAGTTTTCACCAAAAATAAATCTTTCTAAGCCCAAAAATTTATGCAAGAAAATTTTAAAAAATTGATAGCATTAAAAAAATATTCTATGCATTTATTTATTTATTTTATACTGATATTTATATCCGCAAGTTTTAAATTTCCATTTCAATTTTTCATAACTTCTCAAATTACACTTTTTCAAATTTAAAGCCAAAGAAATTAAACATGCAATAATTTGTATCATGTTAATTTCTATTATTTTTTGAATTTCAACTTCACAAAAATATTCACATAGCATAGATTCTAACTTGATAAAAATTTTCGACAATATAAAAAATTCTTTCGGCAATGTGCAAAATTCGTTTGAAAGAATATTTTGTAATTTGCAAGAATTTAACAACAAAAATTCTAATTTACAGGAATCTATTAACAATAGATTTCTTAATCCAAAACACCTTTTTGGTGATTCAATTTCTAAATCGCAAAATTCTTTCGCGAGAGTAATTTGTAATTCGAAAAATTCTTCTAATTTGCATAATTCTTTTGTCAAGATATTTTTTAATTTGCAAAAAAACATAAATTTGCAACAATTTGTGGATAATAGATTTACTACTCCGAAAAACTCTTTCGATAATATCTCTAATTTGCAAATTTTGTTCGAAAAAATATTTCGTAATTTATTCGACAGAAGATTTTCTAATCTGAAAAGCTCTTTTGATAATCTTTTTAATTTGCAAACTTTGTTCGAAAAAATGTTTCGTAATTTGCAAGATTCTTTTGTCAAATCATTTTGCGATTCGAAAAACTCTTTCAACGAGATAATTTGTACTTCGGAAAAGTTTTTAGGTCCGGAAAAAGTTTTCAAAAAATTACTTTGTGATTCGCAAGAATCTTACGTCAAAACATTTTGTAATTCGAAAAATTCTTTCGATGATTCAATTTTTGATTCGCAAAAATCTTCAGGTAATTTGATTAATTGAACCAGTTTTTCAGAGGTTCGAGTCCATACCTTACTTACCTCGTCGGCTGTTGGTTCTCCCCCTGTTGAATTACTTTCTTCCGAAGATTCTCCCCCTTCATTGATCTCGGGATGTACTTCGACTGTTGGGGTTGTCTCGATAATTTCTTCCGTCTCGGATTCTGATGATGACTCTATGTCTATTAAGGGGACGACTTCAATCGATTCTTCGTAGAGTTTTAAGAACTTTTCCCAAAGTTTTTTTGAGCTGTTGTATTCGCCGATTCTTTTGAGATCTTCATTTGGTATCACGGTTAGGAGATGAAATTATGCCCGTCCGTTTGCCATCGATTCGTTACGTTGCTTTTTGTTCCAGAGACGTAGATCGAGTCTTTCTCTGTTCGTGTTCTTCGGTTCTTCATAACTAGATTTTAAAATTAAAGAAATACCAAGGTCTGAGTTAAAGTATACCTCCATTTGTTTCTTCCATGAAGAAAACTCCCCCTCGAATGCTGGTGGGTAGTCGCTAGATCCGACCATCGTTTTGTTGCTTCAGACGACGATTAGTCCTTCTGAGGCGTCTCGGCTCTGATACCACTTGTAGGACCGTTGGGCCGGCTAGGAGGGGGTTGTTGGATAGTCCTGTAGAATAAAACAAACAACCCTTCCTCGAACTCTTTAAGCTAACACTTGTATATATAAAGTAAGCAGATAAACTAAAAGCATAAAGAAAAAGCGAGGCACAAAGATTTACTTGGTTACAACCAAGGAGGTTGTTAATCCAAGGAAGATTAAGCTCAATAAAAACTCCTTTAGGCGGAGAAGCCTCGTACAACGTTGAAGTGCAGAAAACGGAAGCTCAACTAAAACTCTAAAGTGCACAAGCGTTGGATTTACAGTTTTGAGTTTGTTGTAAAGCTTCTGGACCAAGGCTATATTTATAGCCTTGGTCAAGGCGCCTGGAAGGGTTCCGGGTGCCCCGGAGGGCTCCGGGCGCCCCCGAGCCCAAAGTCAACAGTTGTTGACTTTTTCGTCCGGGACTTCTTCTCTGGTTCAGTTCTGCCTCGGTCCGGTTCTTCTCCTCCGGATCCGCTCGCTTGGGTGATCTCTGCCATCCGGAAAAGGGCTCACCCAAACCCAACTTCCGGTCTTCTCGAGCAGCCTTCCGCTCCGGCTTCTCGTCCCTCAGAATCGCTGCGTGTTTCCTTCTCGCCCACCAGCGTACTCATCCGTAGCCTTCATCCCTCGGTCGCACCGCGTGCCGACCTTCTCGCTTGTTGCGTCTCTTGCTCCCCGAGCAATCTTCCGCTCCGGCTTTCATCCCTCAGAACCACCGCACGCTTCCTTCTCGCCCACCGGGGTACTCTTCCGCAGCACCTCGTCCCTCGGACACACCGCGTGCCGTCCTTCTCGCTAGCTGCGTCTTCTGCTCGAGTACCTGTGCTCCTAAGCTCCTGCACACTTAGACACAAGGTTAAAACAACGCAGGACCTAACTTAACTTGTTGATCACACCAAAACAACCTTGGGGTTCCAACACTTTTTGTACTGACTTAATAAAAGAACTAGACCTTAGTTATTATGGAAGTGTGTGCTCTTAATCCTAATATAATAACAATCATATATGTTTAATATTTATTTCTTTGACTTATCAAAGGGTGAGGTTTAGCTCGATAAATCAATATGTCCGATAAGTTGGGAAATGATATTACTTATAGTGTGTGTTGTTGATTATAGAAGGAATCTGTGTCCTAGTTATCTAGGTTGAGAATGCCCCCAAGAGGAGCTCATAAGGATTGCCATGTTAAACCCTGCAGGTGGACTTAGTCCGATATGACAATGAAGTTGAGTGGTAATACTCTTGGAGCTAGATATTAATTAAGTGAGTTGTTAGTAACTTACTTAATTAGTGGACATTTGTTATCTTAAACACAGGGAGACTAACACACTCATGATAAGAAGGAGCTCATAATGTAATTTGAGATTGGTGCGGTAGTGCGATAATAACTCTCTAGTGGAATGAGTTATTATCGATGAACTTGAGTTGTGTGTTCGGGGCGAGTACGGGATACTCAAGCTCATCGGAAGGCCAAAACCAATTTCTCCTCTAGGTCCCTGTCGTAGCCTCATTATAGCCTCAAGTCCATCCAAATGTAAGGCTATTCTTGGTGTCCAAGAAGTGGGCTGGTCCAATGCTTGGTGACCAAGCAAGGGCCGGCCACACCCTCTTCTATAGGGGCCAACCACAATAATTCAAAAAGGGAGGGTTGTTTTGAATTTTTAAAATCTTCTCTTTGTAGAAAACTATAAGTTTTAAAAGAGAGATTTTATTTTTTTTAAAAAAACTTTCCTTATTTGAATTTGGCCACATGTTTTAATAGAGAGTTTTAAAATTTTTAAAACTTTCCTTTTTTAACCATCCTCATGGTTTAAGAAAAAAGGAAGATAAGTTTTAAAATTAAAATTTTCTATCATCATGTTAAAAAAGGAAATTTTATAAGAGAATTTTTAGATTTTAAAACATGATTTTAATTTTTAGAACTTTCCTTTTTTAACTCCTACTTTATGAAAGAGAGTTTGTAAAATTTTATAAGAGTTTTTCTTCTTGTAAAATTTTATAAAAAAAAAATTAAATTCCTTTTCCTCTTATGGGGGCCGACCACCCTTGCTTGGTGCCCAAGCAAGGTGGTCGGCCATGTATAAAATTATAAAATCTTCAAATTTATTTTTGGTGATTGATTCAATCAAGAGGAAAGAAAAGGAAAATTAAAAGGGAAAAGGAAAATCTAGAGGAAGATTTTAATTTTTGTAAAAATTCTTCCTTTATTTGCCTTGGGAAACTAATATAAAAGAAGGGGTGAGGAGGCTTCATGAGACACAATTCTTATTCTCTTGCTTGGAGAACCTCAAGTGGTCGGCCCTCCCTCTCCCCTCTCTTTTCCCTTTTGCTCTCTTCTCCTTGGTGGTGGTGGTGGCCGGTTTTTAGAGGAAGAGGAAGGAAGTTTTTGGGTGGTGATCATCTTGGAGGTTCGTCGCCCACACGACGTCCAAGGCGAGACGAGGAATATGGCAGAAGATCTCGAGATCATTAGCTTGCAAAGAGAAGGTATAACTAGTAATTTTCTTCCGCATCATACTAGTTATTTTCTTTGTAAGAATTCCAAACACAAGAGGCAATTAGATCTAGTTTTTCGAGTTTGTGTTTTCTTTCTTTTCGAATTTGTGATTCGATTGTTCTTTTTGGTTAACCTAGAGTTATTTAAGGAAATTAAATATTAGTTTTCCTTAAAAGGATTTGTCTAGGCGGTGGTGGTTGCTCCCATATCCAAGAAGGCCATGTGCCTCGCCATGCAGTCCTGGACGCCAATTTTGGAAATTAATATTTAATGGAATTAATAACATAGGTGGATTTGAATCAATAGTGTTAAGTTCCGCTTGCGATTCAAATCTAAACCATTAAGAACAGATAAGTTAAATTTGGAATCAATGATGTTAAGTTCCGTCTGCGATTCTTAATTTAACTTCTAAAGAACACAATAGGTTATTTAAGGAAAGGTTCGACACTTGTAAAATTTTTTTTTATACAGTGGAACCGGTACGTTTTTCCTAGGACTAACCAACACTTACAATATTTACACTTGAAACCCTAACCCTAGTTTCTTCTTCTTGTCGTAGATCGCCTCTTGACTTGGACGTGCATAAGCACTTGCCTCCAAGAACTTTCAAGAACTGGCGGTGAGAGATTGGAGAAGTTGTTGTGTAGATCGGAGAAGAATCGGGCGAAGAGGTATGAAAAAACTAATTGAAGAAGACGCTCGCAACGACTTTATCCAGCACCAACGATCAGATCCCAATTGATTGGATTGCTCCCAATCAATTGGGGAGGATTTGGATCGATCAGTTGATCGATCTAGAGCACCTTTGTACTATCTGGAAATCGCCTGAATCGATCAACCAGTCGATTCAAGGTTATTGTGCGATTTCCAGCGCTCCAATCGATCGCGCGATCGATTGGAGGCTCCCAATCGATCGGGTGATCGATTGGGAGGGCTTCTGTGCAATCGGCAACAGCTTCCCAATCGATCACCCGGTCGATTGGAGGCTCTCAATCGATCAGGTGATCGATTGGGAGAAGCTTTTGTCGTGGCACCAGTCCAATCGATCAGCCGATCAATTGGACATGATTCAATCGATCGGTTAATCGATTGAATCAACTTGATTTGCCCTAATCAAGTCCCAAGCCCCTAAAATCCAACATCTGGTTAACCATGACCTGTTGGGACATCATGCCTAGCATCCGGTTACCCTCGACCTGCTAGGACTTCCTTACCAAGTGTCCGGTCAATCCCTTTGACCCACTTGGACTTTTTCTTCTCGTGCCAAGTATCCGGTCAACCCTTTGACCTACTTGAACTTCTTAATACCAGGTGTTCGGTCAACCTTGACCCACCTAGATTTCCACGTGTCTGGCTTCACTCACCAGGTCTTCCCTTCTACCTACCTTCACTCACTAGGAGTTCCCATCCGTCTAGCTTCACTCACCAAGACTTTCACCTAGCTTCACTCACTAGGGTTTCTCATCTACCTGGCTTCACTCACTAGGACTTTCACCTAGCTTCACTCACTAGGGGTTCCCATCTGCCTGGCTTCACTCACCAGGACTTTCATCTAGCTTCACTCACTAGGATTTTCATACTGCCTAGCTTCACTCACTAGGTCTTTCACCTGGCTTCACTCACCAAGATTTTCCAACTGCCTGACTTCAGTCACTAGGACTTCTCCTCTGCATAGCTTCACTCACTAGTTCTTTCACATGGCTTCACTCACCAGGATTTTTCAATTGTCTGGCTTCACTCACCAGGACTTCTCAGTCAAGTATCTAGTCAGTCTTGACCTACTTGACTCTTCTTCACATCTAACTGGCCAACCTTGACCAGAGGAGAATTGTACCAATAATCTTCCCAAATGAACGATTTCACCTGCAATCTCCATGTATTATCAGTCTCCATGTATTGTCAAACATCGAAACCCAAACATCAAGACTCAAACTTGAGCCATCTCAAGCTTAGTCAACCAGGTCAACCTTGACCTAGGGAATATTGCACCAACAATCTCCCCCCTTTTGATGTTTGACAATACCTTTAAGTTAGGCTAATCCCATAGCCTCAAGCTTAAATCCCTTCAGATACTCCTGGCCATATCAACTCATCATAATTATGAAATATGACAAATGGATATGAAAATAACTTTCCTTAATTGAAACCTGCTCGAGGATGTGTATATGATACAACCCGAAGGTTTCACATCTGTTAATAAGAATTAAGTATGCAAGTTTCAACGGTCCATTTATGGACTAAAATAAGCATCTAGGAGTTGGAATATCTGTTTTGATGAGACGATCAAGAGTTTGATTTCTCACAAAATCTAGATGAATCTTATGTGTATCAAAAGGTTAGTGGAAGTATGGTTGTATTCCTAATATTATATGTTGATGACATATTACTTATAGAAAATGATATGCCAGATCTACAGTCGGTTAAAGTTTGGTTGTCCACGATATTCTCCATGAAAGATATGGGAGAAGCAACTTACAGCCTAGGGATGAAGATCTATCACTATAAAAAAAACACCCATATAGGGACGGTTTTTTTGACTTTTAAGAGTGGTTTTTAACCACTCCTACACTTTTACCAATGGTTTGAAAACTGCTCCTCTTGTCGCCGTCCCTATATCCTATCGAAGCGGTTTTCATAACCGTTGGTAAAACTTAAAAAACCGCTCCTATTATACTTTATAGGTATGGTTTGAAACCGATCTTACACGTTATACATATAACAACGATTTCAAACAACTTCTATAGCTATATATTCAGGAGCGGTTTAAACCGCTCTAAAACTCTTTAAGTGTTAGAATGATTTTAAACCGCTCTTACACACCATGGATATAGGAGCGATTTCAAAATGCCTAAATGTCATGATTATAGGAGCACTAATCCTACAGGTAGACTCGCCGACCTCGGGCTCTTAACCGGGTCAATGGGGGGATTTGAACCTAGGTCTCCTAAATTATAACCTAATATCCTAACCAACTAGACTACAACTATTAATATTTTTATGTGTTAGTTAATTATTTAATAACTAGTCAATAGTTTCTTTTGTTATATTGTTATTTTTAGTAATTAGGAGAAGATTAAGAGACATATTTATTCATTTATTTATTAATTTATAATCGCTTACTGATAGATAATTTTATATGCTAGTTAATTATTAAATAATTAATTAATAATTTTCTTTTACTATATATTTATTCTTAATAAGTCCAACAATGTCAGGTTTAGTAAACGATTTTGATTACCTATGGGAATATGAGACTAAGATGATCTATGGAAAGGACTTTGGTTCTAGTTGATGTTGAAAAGTGGAAAAGAAAAAATTTAGGTTAGCTTTACTTGCTATTAGAGGCTAATAAAAGTAAAAATTTAAGAGAAAAAAGTAATAAGGTTAATATATTTTAAAAATAATGGTTCTAAATAAATAATAATAATATTTAATAATATTCTGATCATAAATAATCTAATATTATTTTTTAATTTTAAAATAAATAATTTTTAATAAATGTCATTATAAAATATTTATAAAAAATATCAAAGTTATATTCTAGTAGAGCAAATTGGAGGATGGATAAAATCGAATAAAGAAAGAGAAAGGTTTTTCAGAATGAGATTTAGGATTTTGGAGTTGAATAGAGGAAGAAGAAAAGTTTTTGGCATGAGATCTAGGTTCGGAGTTGAATAGAAAAAGAGGAAAGATTTTTGACATGAGATTTAAAATTTCGGAGATAGATAGAGGAAGATGAAGGTGTGGAGGTTGTGTGCGATGCCGGGAATGAAAGTTATGTGTTTAGGGAAAAAATATTAAGGGAAAAAATTCAAGGAAAATACATATAAGAAAAGAAAGAAAATTGGTATATATAAAATTAAGAATTTTCTTTTAACAAAAGTAAAAATAAGAAAAGAATGAAAATTGATATAAATAAAATTAAGATTTTATAAGTTATTGAAAGAATAATTTGTTTGACTAATAAATATTTATATTAAATAAATAAATTTAAATTTGAGATGTACAAAATAAAATTACATTAAGTAAATTGTACACTTTAATTGTTATTTTTTTTAAAAAAATATATTGATCAATTTTAACTTCAATAAGAGTGGTTTACAGAATGACTACTAAAAGTGTACTGTTTGATAACTGTTATTAGAAATTAGAGAATAGAAACAGTTAGTAGCAACGTTTAACATAGAACCACTGCTAAATGTACCCAATATCAGTAGTTTCAAGATTGCTTTTAATAGTTGAATCATTAAGAGTGGTTTTAGCAGCGGTTTATTCAAATCGGTGTTAGAACTATTCAACAAGATCGGTTGCAAAACCATTTTAAAAAGGTAAGACATTAGAAACGATTTAGTTCAAATTGTTTCTATTGTTTGATTTTCAAGAGCGGTTTAAAATTGCTCCTAATAAACCGCTCATATACGGGTATTTTTTTGTAGTGTATAGAGATAGACCGAAAGGGTTACTTGGTCTCTCACAGTTTTATAGATAGAGTGTTAAAATGATTTAGCATGTCTGAATCCAAGAAAGGTTCCATACCTATGAGGCATAAAATTCACCTTTCGAAATCTATGTGCTCATGCATAGAAGACGAGAGGATATAATGTTAGCTAGAGCCCTAGAGCCAATCATTTGATGATTGTATTTTGAACTTGTTGTATCATATTCTATCTATATAAATAAAGGCATTTGGATTTTGGTTATTATACTTACTTGTATTGGTGCCAAATAAACTAAGTATAATAATGTCCTTGAGTAGACGGTTCTCACCTATATCAATCAGTTAGTTGAACTGATAGTGAGATGATATAGGGAACACTACTCTTAATCATTCCTAGTCGAGTATTAACGTTCAGGGACAATGTTAATGCAATAAGACTAGCATGTAGGTCAACTCGATGACTTGATCTCACAAGTCATGGATATAGAGATATCAAGTTGACACATGGGTATACATTAGAGAATGTATACTGAATGACCCGCCATGAGAAGGTATCATGGATCGTTATATGAGTGTCATATACTTTCTCATGTGGCTATTAGTATGACTACTAGTCCTTAGACCTGAAGTCACAATGGATCCCTACATAAGGAGTTATGTACTTTGGTTTCGTCAAACGTCACCCGTAACTGGGTGGACTATAAAGGCGATTACTGGGTATGTAACGAATTATGTAGAGGGATGTGAGTGATGTAGATGTGATCTATCCCTTCTATATGACGGGAGTGGCATCGATATTCTTGATAGAGTGAGACCACGAAGTGCATGGCCATGCCCAAATGAGTCAATATAGGATATTGAGCTCATTTGATTTAGTGAGTCTACTTGGAGTTCAAGATTTAGATTGATTAGAGGATGACACGGTCTATGTCTCATATTGATCAATCTAGATGTCTAGGATAGAAGGACACTTGTCATATTTTGTGAGGAGTCACAATTAGTAGTCACAAAGGTGATGTTGGATCTCAACATTCTTGTAACATTGGGTAGTAATGATGTGTTGCTAGATACCGCTCATTACTTATGCTCCTAAATGGGTTTAGGGGCATTGCCAATGTTACAAGAACCTATAGGGTCACACACTAAGGACAATTAGATGGAGATTAGGTTCATATGATGAACCAAGAGGATTAGATTCATTTGATGAATTAAATTGGATTAAGAGTAATCCTAATTGGGCTAATTGAGTTAGACTCAAGTTGATTCATGTATTTAATGAGTCTAATTTGGATTATGACTCATTGAATCAATTTAATTAAATGAATTAGATTCATTATATTAAATTGGCATTAAATGGTTGGATTAGATCAACCATGAGAGAGATTAAGTCAAATTTGACTTGACTTGAGAGGAAGATGAAGAGTCAAGTTTGACTTGACTTTATGTCACCTCATTGGTGAGTTGGCATTGATTGGGCCAATGATGATGCTCCACATCATCATGGTTGCTTAAGTAGGATGCCACCTCATGGGAGTTACCAAGAGTTGTGACTCTTGGCATTCCATGGAGGTTACACATCTCTTAATGTGGCCGGCCACATCAAGATGAGGATGAGTTTCATTTTTGTGAGTTAATCTCATTCATTCCTCCTTCTTCTTCCTTGAGTTCTTCTTGCTCTCTCCCTCTCCTCTTCTTGCCGTGACCTATCAAGGTGCTAGCACACCTTTGTTTAGGTCTTCTCCACCTAAGTTGTCCGTGTGGATACTTCTAGAGGACCGTACGCTTGACGGTCTAGAGATCCGGCATTTTGGACGAGCGGGATACGCGAAAGGCACACTTCAAAGGTATAAAAATGTTTTCTTCCTTTGTAGATCTACTGTAGATTGAAGCTTTAAACTTGTACTCGTATTTTTTGAAAGTTTTCTTCGCACGAGATCCAGTGGCATGGGTGATTCGGGGTTTCCGCGACACGAAAATGCGGTTTTCGCGGCCCGAAAAACCCAACATATAAATGGATAAGATACCTTATGCGTCGATAATAAGATCTATTATGTATGATATGTTATGTACAAGGCCCAATGTATCGTATGCTCTGAGTGTTACGAGAAGATACCAGTCAGATCCAAGAATGGATCATTGAGTGTTACGAGAAGATACCAGTCAGATCCAAGAATGGATTATTGAGCGACTATCAAAACAATCTTTAAGTACTTGAGAAAAATTAAGAATATGTTCTTAGTATATGGAGATGGTGATACACAGGTATACAGATGCTAGTTTTCAGATAGACAAGGATGACTCTAAGCCCTAGTTTGGATTTATATTCATATTAAATGGAAGTGCAGTTAGTTGGAAGAGTTTTAAGTAAGAAACTGTTGCATATTCTACCCATGAGGTGGAATGCATTATAGCTTCGAATGCAGCAAAGGAAGTAGTTTAGATCAAGAAGTTCATTACCGAACTTGGTGTGGTTCCATCCGCTATTGAAGTATTATCTATTTACTACGATAACACTGGAGCCATTGTGTAAGCAAAAGAACCTAGGTCTCATCAGTGATTCAAACACGTGCTTCACTGCTATCATCTAACCAGGGACATCATTACTAAGAAAGAAATACAACTCGAGAAAATTTCCATTGAAAGGAACCTAGTGGATTCTTTGATAAAGACTTTGCCATAAAGTAAGTTTGAGAGTCACATCCATACTTACGATTTTGGACACCGTGGTGATTGGCATTAGGCCAAGTGGGAGTGTTAGATTTTAAGAGATGTTCTAAGACAATCACTTTATATTTTTTATTATTTATTTGATAAATATAGATTCACTATTTGAGTACATATTATATGTTTAAATAATCTTAAACTCATTTATTGAATGTTCATAATACAATTTATAACATAAGAGAATTTGTAATTGGTTCACAATTTGTGATTATCTCTACATGTATAATTATGAACGTATTGGAAATTCCCTAGTCATGGAATGAGTGCATTCAGATATCATCAATTCTGTAAGACTAGCATGAGTTATACTCCTTGGTTTGGCCAAGCAACTGTTTCTCACTAGCTGGAGACATTAGAATGTCGAGAGTTAAACGTGGATGCTAGTTATGGTAATTAGTTCTTTGGAATGACTTTCTATAAGACTTCATATAATTCTCTATATATATGGATATGTTTGTAAAGTTTTTACTGTAAGTATCCTATGATAGTTTTGATGTGATCACCAAGTCAGAGTTAGATCCTATTATCTTTTGATACCTTGTATCTGAGTGTGCAGAAACTTAGGAGCATAGGAAGTTAAGCAAAAGACGCAGCTAGTGAGAAGGACGACAAGGGAGAGAGTCGACGGGCTCAGTGCGTCCGAGGGACGAGGCACAACGAAAGAGTACACTCGTAAACGAGAAGGAAGCGCGAGGCATTTCTGAGGGACGAGAAGCTGGAGTGGAAAATTACTCGATAAGGCTAGAAAATGGGCTCGAGTGAGCCCTATTCCGGATGTCCGAAATTGCCCAAGCAAGCAAAGCCAGAACGAAAGACCCGGACGAAAAGTCAACCAAAAGTTAATTGTGGTCCAGCTGCCCGAAGCTATTCCGAGCACCCGGACCCCTGGGGCAACCAGGGCACCCTAGGCTCGCGCCCTAGTCGAGGCTGGTTCAGCCCGATTCGGGCGTCCGGACAAAAATCTTTATCGAGTCGCCAACTGTTGTGATTCGTTGTGACGTGGATAAAGTTTTATCCATGCCCAAGCGCTCGGAACCCTTCCAAGCACCTGGATCAGGGCTATAAATACATCCCTAATCCTAGTAGCTAAACACAACACTTGTAAACGATCTTCTTTCTATTTAGCTTTATGATCTAGTGCTTTAACTGCTATAAAAGGCTTCTCTGCCATAAGGATATTTTAGTGAGCTTTCAAATGTCTTGGATTAACAATATCCTGATTACAAACCAAGTAAAAGATCTGCCTCTTCCTTCTCCTTTTTAATTAGTTTTTTTTACAAATGTTTTAATAGAACTATAAGATCGGGAAAGGTTTGCTTTTTTATTTTCCGACAATTCATCCTCTCTTACCGGATGCAAGGGACCAATAATTGGTATCAGAGCAAGGATGCCTCAAAAGGACTAACCGCCGACTAAAGCAAACAAGACGATGGCCGGACCGAGCATCTACTTGCCTAAGTTCGAGAGGGAGTTCGCGAACTAGAAAAAAAAGATGGAAGTATTTTTTTGAAACAGATTTTGATTTATTATTAATAATGAAGTTTGGTTTTGTAGCACCAAAGGACAAAAAAGTACACCAGTGGACTAAAAGGGAGCAAGCCGACTTCGTGGCAAACTGTAAGGTAGAATTTCATCTGCTGAGCATTTTATAACCACAAGAAGTCAATTGGATCGGAGCCAACGAGTTAGCCAAGGAACTCTGGGAGAAATTCCTGGAACTACACGAAGGGACCTTGGAAGCAAAACTTGCGAGACGGGATCTGATCCAGATCCAAATCAGCAACCTCAGGCTAGAAAAAAGGTAAAATTGTCACACACCTCTACTCAAGAATCAAAGAACTCATCACCAGACTCATGAATCTTGGAGAAAAGATAACCAACTGAGATTCACTAAGGTACATGCTTAATGTTTTTCCTAGGACTCCTTAATGGTCAACCTTAGTAGATGCATATTACATCTCTAAGGATCTAGAAGTAAGTACATTAGAGGAATTATTTTCTATACTTAAAGTGCATGAAACTAGATGTGCAGATTTGAAGAAGGAGCATAAGTACAACATTGCCTTAAGGGTAAAAATGGATGAATCAGAATCTAAAATTGTTGATGTAATTTCCCTAGGTCAAAGTTGACCAGTTTGACTAAGCTTGAGTTAGCTCAAGCTTGAGTCATGATATTTACGTTTTGATGTTTGACAATATATAGAGATTGCAGTTGCAATTGTCCATTTTGGGAGATTGTTAGAGCATGCCCCCTTTGGTGTTTGACCAGTTTGGCGTGAAGAAGGATCAAGTAGGTCAAGGTTGACCGGATACTTGACTGGGAAGTTCTAACTGGAGGTTAGACAAGCGAAAGTCCAATGGGGAGGTTAGCAGAAGGAAAATCCTAGTAAGTAAAGCCAGGTGAGAAGCCCTAGTGAGTGAAGCTAGGTAATTGAAAAGCCCTAGTGAGTGAAGCTAGATAGAAGGAAAGTCCTGGTGAGTGAAGCCAGGTGAAAAGCCCTAGTGAATGAAGCTAAGCAGATGAAAAGCCCTAGTGAGTGAAGCTAGGTAGTGTGACAATCCTGGTGAGTGAAGTCAGACACATGAAAATCTAGGCGGGTCAAGATTGACCGGACACCTTGTGATTAGAAGTCCAAGTAGGTCAAGGGATTGATTGGATACTTGACACAAGGAAAAAAGTCCAAGTGGGTCAAATAATTGACCGAACACTTGGTAAACAAGTCCCAGCAAATCAAGGCTGACTAGATACTAGGCAAGATGAGTTCTAACAGGTCAAGATTAACCGAATATTGGGTAAAGGAACCCTAGACTTTGGTTATGAAGTTAGGATTTGGTAATCGACTAGGTTAGTCGATTATCATAGCTTAAGCGACTAGGGTAATTTCTTAATCTTGGAATCGCAAGAAAGACTTCCTAATCGATTGATGTAATCAATTAGACACTGTAAGCGATTAGGGTAATCGCTTACGGTGCCTTTATGCTTCGAATAGAATGATTCTGTTCAAAGCTTAAGTGATCAAGTTGATCGCTTAAGATATGTCTCACGATCGAACAGAATGTTGCTGAATCGATCTGGCTAATCGATTCAACAATGCCTAATCGACTAGGGTAGTCGATTAAGGTAGAAAATATAGTCGTTTATGCAGGTTGCTTACGTGGTAATCGATTAAGGGGATTCTTAATCGATTAAGACACCAACAGTAACCTTAGAAAAGGGGGTTTTAGCACTATTTTCAGTAGCACTTACACGATTCTTCTCCACACATTTTACCAGATCTTGAGCTTTGGAAGACAAGTGTTGTAGCACTTTCCAACTGGTCCAGAGGCATCCACAAGCAACAAGAGATCAAGCAAGGAGAGATTTTGAGTTGTATTTTTACATTTACTTCTTGTTTAAAGTTGTATTCTTGTTTTTGTGTTGTACGAGGCTTTTCTACCTCCGGTTGTTCTGAGAATGAGGTGTTTTCATAGTGGGGAGTGCGTCTTGTGTGGATCCTTGGATTAGTCACCTCTTATTGAGGTGAATACCAAGTAAATCTACTTGTTAGCATTGGAGAGCTTGTCTTTGATTTTATCTGTCGCACATCACCGTTAAAGCGTGAGAAGCTATTCACCCCATAGCTCTGAAGTGACTTAACAAAAATGTCCCTCGATGATGATGAAATGACTTTTATGGTAAGAAAGTTCAAAAAGTTTATTAAAACAAATAAGTTTAATTAAGTGTAGGGTAAAAGAAGGAAAAGAAAGGTAAGATGCTACCACTGTAATGAAGAAGGGCACATCAAATATAACTGCCTAAAATTGAAGAACAAGGACAAAGAAAAAGACAAAAGGGCGAGCCAGAAGAAGCGCAAGAATTTAAAAGCAACATGGGATGAAACATCGTCATCGGATTCGAACATCGCATTAATGACAAGTCACCAAGAAGACGACGGAGCAAGTTCATCGGAGATAAGCATCGAGAGCATCGATAAAGGGGGAGCAACGTCAGAAGAAAATAATTTTACAGGGGGAGCATCAGAGATCGACAATGTAAATCAGGTACGATCACTACCTCCTGGCTAATTATTTAAGTTTATAAAAATGCAGTCGAAAAATTCCTGTAAATTAGATATTGAAAATAGAAAATTTAAAGAGGAAAATGAGGAATTAAAACTAACCTTAGCAACATCATGTCGATTGGAAGATTTAGACAAGATAAAAATTGGAAATAAAAATTGAAAATAGAAATAGAAAATTTGATGAATTATGCATGCACTCATGTTCAACAAATTAGAAATCATTTAGGATTTAATTGTTATCTTAAATATCATAAGGGCCAAATTAAAAATTATCATCAAAATATATTCCTAGAAAATTCTTGATTAATCCAATTGGTAGGAACCTATATTGGATTCCAAAATCATGCTTAAATTAAATTTTTATGCAAGTTGTACTTTTAAATTGATTTAATTTTTTATTTACTCAGAATTATCTAAATAAATTGTTTCATATAATTTCTATTGGAAATTAATGTCTTCTTCAATTTTGTTGAGAAAGAGAATTTCATCACTTATCGATAGGAAATATTTCATAATTTTCTAGTCATTATATTATTTTTTTATGAATTTTCTAAAAAAAATTATATTTTTCATTTTAAAAATACTTTTCATGATTATCTTTGCAAAATTTATTTTTTCTATGAAACCTTATCATTCTCTCTAACTTAGAAAATTTTTCTAAAATTTTTTGACCGTTGGTGAATTTTATATGAATTAATTATCCAAATGCTACCTTTTAATATTAAAAATTCTTAAAAAGTTATTTTTGATTTTTTTTTTGCCAAGCTACATGCTATAATGCACACTCAGAAATTTTTTCAAGATTTTTTAAGCTTAAAAATTATTTTAAAGATTTTTTTAAAATATGCCTTTATGTTGAAAAGAATTTATTACTGCTTAGATTAATTTCAAATTTTAAGTGAAAATTTTATCTCTACTTTGACTATGTTTGTTTTACTGTTACAAAAAAATTTTAAATTTTTTTTCATGATTAAAAAATATTTTTCATATTATTTTTTCCAAAAATACTTTATAAATTGTAAAAAATTAGATTTTTCGAAATTTAAAACTTCATAACTTTCTGGATGCTGGTTGTTAAATTTTTTATCCCTTAGACTTTGTTCTAAATTTATTTCAAGTTACTTACATAGCTTACCCCTCTTTTTAATGTGATCAAAGGGAGGGAATTAGAGGTCAAGTCTAGGGGAGGGTACATTTTAATTTTTGAATATTTTTTCTTAATTGTAAATTATTAACTTACTGTCATTTGTTTTTTGTTACTCTAACTTAAGTTGGGTTGTTCACATCAAAAAGGGAGAGTTTGTAAGTACCCCGTGGTAGTTTTGATGTGATTAACCAAGTCAGAGTTAGGTCCTGTTGTCTTTTGATGCATTGTGTCTAAGTGTGCAGGAACTTAGGAGCACAGAAAGTTAACAAAAGACGCAGCTAGCGAGAATGACCGCATAGGAGAGAGTCGACGGGCTCGATACGTCTGAGGGACGAGGCGCTACGGAAGAGTACACTGGCGGACAAGAAGGAAGCGTGCGGCATTTTCGAGGGATGAGAAGCTAGAGCGAAAGATTCCTCGAGAAGGTCGAAAAATGGGTTCGGGTGAGCCCTATTCCGGATAGTTGAAATCACCCAAGCGAGCGGAGCCGGAGCTGAAGACTCGGACAAAAAGTCAACCAGGAGTTGAATATGGTCCAGGCGCCCGGACCCCAGGGCAGCCAAGGTGACCTTGGCTCGCGCCCTGGTCAAGGCTGGTTCAACTCGATCCAGGCGCCCAGACCAGAAACTTTATTGAGTCGCTAGCTGTTATGATCCGTTGCGATGTGGATAAAGTTTTATCCACGCCTAGGTGCCCGGAATCCTTCCAGGTGCCTGAATCAGGGCTATAAATACAGCTCTGATCCCAATAGCTAAACACAACACTTATAAACGATCTTCTTTCTATTTAGCTTTGTGATCTAGTGCTTTAACTACTATAAAAGACTTCTCTGTCAGAAGGAGATTTTAGCGAGCTTTTAAATGTCTTGGATTAGCAATCTCCTGATTGCAAACCAAGTAAAAGATCTGCCTCTTCCTTCTCCTTTTTAATTATTTTTTTACAAGTGTTTTAATAGAGATATAAGATCAGGAAAGGTTTGCGTTTTTATTTTCATGTAATTCACCCCCTCTTATCGGCCACAAGGGACCAACACTTACTACAGCTCGAGTGTAAGTTTCCTTCAACTTGAGGTATATAAATCATCTTGATCATGAAGACTTATACTTTGATATTTTAAGCAAGCATTTCTTGGAAGTATGGACCCGAGATGATTGGGTATAAGTTAAAGTGGCTGAAGGTGTTTGGATAGCTCACAAAAGATTCACCACTCCTTGCGAAGAGACGTATACCTTATGGCCACTTGTTAAGATTATTACTGAAAGTCTGTGGCCAAAACATCACATGTTAAGAGTATGAGGCTCTTGTACACATGTAGGAGTAATTTGAATCTGCATAACGAGTAAGTATTACTTGGGCTAGGTGTGACGTAGTCAGCCTAGTGGGAGTTGACACATAGACCATGTCCTAAACTAAGTGGGTATAAGACGAGTGAAAGGAATGAGACACGACTCACTGTAGCTGCTGAAGGGTTCAGAATTAGTTCTGAGAACAACTATGATTTAATAATTAATTGGGGATCATGATGTACTACTAGGTGCTACTGATGATCGTTCCATAATTAAGTAGTTAATTATAGACGACTAAGATAAATCAGAAACCTATTGGGTCACACGTACTACGAGTCTCTAAAAGACATAAAACAAGTTAGAGAATAAGATTCTCAGATCAAGATATAAATGTTTGGTTGGACCATACATAAGATAAGTATAGAAATATTTGTTAGAATGGATGTGCGGATGTGTTACATCTTTTATGAAAGAGTTAGACCCTATTTAGTTTAGTCATGAACTAATTTAGTTTAGCCATGAACCAACTTGATTTACTTGTCAACCAAACCAAGGGTTAATGGGCTAATTTTTGGTTAAATCATAATGAGTTGTATTTGGATTTTCTAATCCAACTCATTAAAGAAAACTATATATTAATATGGTTAAGAGAGAATTAATATATAATTCATTATTAGCTTGATTAAGTTTTAGAAACCTAAACCCAATACCTCTCTGTTCCTCTCCCTTTCTCTTGCCGCTGACCATAACAAGAGGTTCTCCTTTTGTTGTCGTGAGCCACCCAAAGGAAGAAGATCTTCCTTTTACTTCTTTTTCCTCTTCTTGACCATTCTCCTTTGTTTATGGCTAGTACCTTCTGACGGTAAAGCTTGTTCTCTTGGAGTTATCTTGAAGAGCTCGGTGTGGATACGAATAGAGGCAAGGTTCGATAACGTCGCAAAAGGTTGATGCCCTTCTCATTACAGGTCATTCGTAAGGTATACCTAGAATAATTATTATTCAATTTCTTTTTATTTTATGATATTGTTTACAGGATTGTATCTTGCATGCGTGCGGTGTGTGTGATGTAATAAATTATTTTATTTAGCGTTAAATATTCTATTATGCATGTTTACGAAATATATTTTTATCACACACCACATCGAGCATATCCCATTACCTTTGACCCCTAATCCTATGGTTACCGTACAAGAACCGTCGAAGAACCAAAGGTATATTAGGTTTTAGGGCATTATGTCCTCCCATGTTGCTTCTTCCTGTGCCAATCTTTGGCTGCGACTTCAGCGATCCTTTCCTCTCCTGTCTTTCACCCTCTATGTAAGTCCTCCCTTTCCTCTTGTTGGTTCTATAGCTTTCATCACTTAGACTTCATTTAGCACTTGTAAGCTTCCAAATTCCTAATGTTACGAATCCACCCATTTGTTCATGACCGAGCAGCTTCGAGGGGAACTTAGGCTAGATTACAGTATTCCCACTAATTATGTAATCCGAATACCTTAACCCTCTATTTGGATAGAGTGAGGGAAGGTTCATTAATGGAAAGGAAAGGGAGGGGAAGGAAGGGGAAGTGAGGGGAAGTAAAGTATTTAACTTCTTCTTGTTTGGGAGGGAGGGAAGGTTCATTAACGTAACATGTATTACTTTGTTTGGGAGGAAAGGAAGGGGAATGAAGGTTAAATAGATAAAGTTACAAAAATATCCTTACTTTTTAAATTAGACATTTTTCATAATATTAATATTTATTTTATAAATATAAATTAGATATTTTTAATAATAAAATTAATTTTTTATATTATCATTTAAATTATTTATTTTTTAATAAAAAATTAATTTTTTATACTATTCATAACAAAACAATGAATTACCGATAATCAAGTAATTAAATGAGAAATAATGAAAATAATGATTTTAGAAACCTTAAATAAAAAAATTTGAAAGATAACGATGATAACAAGAATTTCTATTCTTTAAAAATTTATTAAATTTTGATGGAAAAATTAAAAAATAGTAGATATCCTCTTAAATTTTGACGACAAAAATGGTTTCTTCCTTCAATTCAGTTAGAAGACATGTCGGATCCCCTCCTCTAATAATCTGGCAGCAAGCTGTGAAGAAGGCGACGAAATTGGACTCCGACGACATAACAAAATTAGAAATTGGAACATTTCTTAAACTATTAAGAACAAGGATAAAATTGGAATAAAAAATCTTTTATTTTCCCTTCCCGTTCCTTACACCCCAATTCAGGGTGTAAGAAAATCTCTCTTTCCATGGGTAACGAAGGTTAAAGCTTACCCTTCCTTACCTTTCCTTCCCTTTCCTCACTCCTTCCCAAACAAGGTTCAAAGTTTCCCTTCCCCTTATTTTCCTTTCCTTCCCCTTCCCTCACCTCCTCCCAAATAGCCCGTAAGGGGATCAGGTACCCTCCATGGCTCCGCCGACATTCACCACCTTTTTCCACGGCAGATTGAAAATAGACTTCAATTTCCAATTCTTGAATTTTTCTGGGATATTTCTGTTTGCCCCTTGGCGACCAGCAAGAGGGGGGTGGTGAGTTGCCCTACAAATACAAAGACACCTTTCTCGGACTTTACGGCGTAATTAAAACTAACACTTGCATAAAAAGAATTAAGAAACCAATTAAGAAAAAGAGGCACCAAATTTACTTAGTTTGCAATTTGGGGATTGCTAATCTAAGACCTTGAAAAGTGCACTAAGATTCTCCTTTGGACGGAGTAGCCTCTTACAACGTTGAAGCACACAATTACAAAGCTAAACAAGAAAGGAATCGATTAAAAGTATTCTAGCTTAGCTTCTGGGACCAGGATTATATTTATAGCCCTGGTTGGGGCGCCTGGAAGGGTTCCAGGCGCATGGGGTGGATAAACTTTTATCCCTATCGTAACGGAACGTGCCACATTGCGTTCTTGATAAAATTTAGTTCTGGGTGCCCAGAAGGGTTCCGAGCCCCCCAGACAGGTCTAGACACCCAGGACTAGCTCAGGGCGCTCCGGATCGAAAAGTCATCATTTTGTTGACTTTCAGTCCCGGTCTTTTGCTCCAGTTCCACTCACATTGGTCTGGGTTTTCTGCTTTGACTCCGCTTGCTTGGGTGATCTCGGCCATCTGGAATAGGGCTCACCTGAACCCAACTTCTGGCCTTTGAGCAGTCTTCCGCTCTAGCTTCTCATCCCTCGAAAATGCAGTGCTTCTCCTTCTCGTCCGCCCGTGTTCTCTTACGTAGCACCTCGTCCCTTGGACGCACCGAGCCCGTCGACTCTTTCCCGTGTTGTCCTTATCGATAGCTACGCTTTTCACTTAACTTCTTGTGCTCCTAAGTTCCTGCACACTTAGACACTGGGGTTAAATACCAACAAGACCTAACTTGACTTGGTTGATTACATCAAAACTATCATGGGGTAGTTACAATCTCCCCCTTTTTGATGTGAGCAAACCCAAGTTAAGTTAGGGTAAACCACAAAGATAACAGTTATAAAACAAGAATTTTGCAAGTACAAAAATTAAAAATTATACTATCCTCCGCCTAAACTTAATCTTTACTACTCCCCTTTTGATCTCATTAAAAATGGGGTACCTTAAAAAATTCTGCTTAACAACAATACAAAGTCTAAGGGACAATTAAAAAAAATATTAATGAAATTTTAACATGTTTAAGGCAGAAACAATTTCATATAAAGTTGAAAACTTTTTTAAAAAATTTAACATTCAGAAAATTTTAAATTTTGAAAATTTTCTTACAGTTAAGTGATGAAGTTCTCAAAAAAATTAACTTTTAAATAATTTCTAGCAAAAAGTTTTGGCAAACATTTGAAAGTATTTTTATAACAACTAATTACTTAACAGTTAGTCAATTAAATATTTATTTTAGTAATTGACTTCTAGGCTATGGCGAGGCACTAGGACTTCTTGGATATTGGAGTAACAACCACTTTCTAGACAAAACCTTTTAAACAAATTAAATATTTAACTTTCTATCTGAAAGACAAAAAAAATATTAATCTAAATATGATTTTGGAACCCAAAATAGGTTCCTTCCTACAGGATTAATAAGAAATTTCCTATGAATATATTTCTGTGATATTTTTCTAATTTGGCTCTTGTAAAATCTATAATACCAGTTTAATCCTTTATAGTTTCTAAAATTTGAAGCAGAAAAATTTGAACATGCAGAATGTTTTAAGTTTTTTATTTGTTCCTTTAAATTAGCATTTTCAATTTTCAATTTATCAAGCTCCTCTATTAAGCATGACGTTGCTAAAATTCTTTTTATTTCTAAATTTTCCTTTTTCAAATTATCATTTTTACTTTTAAATTTGCACATTGATTTAGTCATAGACTTAATACCGAAATAGAGTTGATTAGGAGGTAAGAGACATACCTCACTTACCATGTCGGATCTGAAGCTTGATTCTCCCCCTGCTTCACTATTTTCATCTGATGTCACTCCCCCTTCATTAATGCTAACTTCTGAGGTGCTTTTATCTTCGTGGCTAGCCATCAGTGCTAGTCCAGCATATGCTTCTATTTCTGACTCGGATGATGAGCTTTCGTCCCAAGTAGCCTTGAGATTCTTATGTTTGTTTAGCTTGGACCCCTTGTCTTTTTCCTTTTTTAGCTCCGGGTAGTCCTCCTTTATGTGTCCTTCCTTGTGACATCAGTAGCATCGAACTTTTCTTCTATTTCTTGGAGTTTTTCTATTCTACATTTATTTAAATTTATTAGATCTAAATAATTTCCTAAACTTCCTTACCATATAAGCTTCTTGGTCTCCTTCTATATCTGAGTCTGACTAGGGTTCGTCCTTCTTGGTGGCTCTCAGTGTCAGGTTTTAGCTTGACTCTTTACTTGATCCTGCACATCTGGATTCATATAATTCTAAAGTTGAAAATAATTCTTCTAGTGTACTTACCTCCAAGTCCTTCAAGATGTAGTAGGCGTCGATTATTGAGGTCTATTCTGGAGTTCTGGGAAAGACGTTGAGCGTGTAGCGTACCGAGTCTTGATTGGTTACCATTTCGTAGAGGTTGATCAGTCCGATGATCAGTTCCTTGATCTTCGCATGTAGTTGGGCTACCTTCTCACCTTTTTCCAGATATACGTTTGTTAGTTGATTTCGAAGAAGGTCTCATCGTGTGAGCTTCATTTCGGATGTGCCTTCATGGAGTTCCAAGAATTTCTCCCAGAGTTCCTTGGCTGACAAGTAACTTCTGATGAGGTTGACTTCTTGAGGCGACAACACACTCATCAGGTGATATTCTGCTCTATTGTTGGTGACGAAATTACTTTGTTCCTTCTTCGTCCAAAGATACTCATCTTTCTCTATGCCTTGTTGATCTTTTGGAACTACAAAATCGTATTTAATAATTAAAAGAATTTCAAATTCAATTTTTAGAAATACCTCCATTCGGCGTTTCAAGTGCGCGAGCTCCCCCTCGAACTTTGGTTGGACAAGGCTTGGTCCGGCCATTGATTTTTCTTCGATTGGCCGTTAGTCCTTCTGAACCGAACCTTACTCTGATTCCACTTGTTCGACCCTTGATGGTCGGCAAGAGGGGGGTGAATTGCCCTATAAATACAAAGACACCTTTGTCAGATTTTATAGCGTAATTAAAACTAACACTTGCATAAAAGAAATTAAGAAACTAATTAAGAAAAAGAGGCATCGAATTTACTTGATTTGCAATCAGGGGATTGATAATCCAAGACCTTGAAAAGTGAACTAAGATTCTCCTCTAAGCGGAGTAGCCTCTTACAACGTTAATATTAGATATGACACTTAAATAATAAAATAATAAGTGTTAATTAAGAAATAACCTTATAGAATTATTTAGAAGTTTTTAGATTTTTTTTGGGATTTAAACTAAGTCCTTAAGACCTATTTAAGAGGATAAATTTATTAGGCGTGAGAAAACTTGTTTAAAATATCATTTAAGGAGAAGTTAATTGATTTAATTAATCTAAAGTTAGAAAAACCTAAACTTCATTTTTTTTTTGGTCTATTCCTCTTGATCCGTGCCCTATTCCTTGATCATCGCCACCCCTCTTTGTACGAGGCCATCTCGATGATGCCACAACCGACTACTGTCGTGGGAGTCACCACTGCCGCCCCTCTCTCCTCCCTCCTTACTACTGCATACCCTTAGTGTGAGGCCATCTCGACTATGCCGTAGATGATGTCATCATGGGAGTCAACGCTACCTCCCTCTTGCAAGCGACGCAAATATGTCGCTCGTCGCTGCCGCCTTGTGCTCATTGTGGTCCTTGCTCCAGTGGCCTCCGCAACCGCCGACATCTCCGAGGGACACTTCCTCCTCACTGCGAGAAGACAATGCTGCTTGATCCCAATCGAGCCATGTCGGAGCTCTAGCAACCACTACCACATCTCGATTTGGTCATTGTTGCCACCTCTAGCCAACCATCGCCAACCGTAGTGGGCTATTACCAGAGAAGAAGCTGTGGGTAACGAAAATTCCTTCCCTAAGTGTTGTTCATTAGGTTTGGAATTTGATTAGCAAAAATTACTGGATTAATTAGTTCATGAGATTGATTAATGTTTATGAATGACAAGGTAATTTGTTTAATGAGATTACTAACATATTTGTTAATTAAGATGTGGATTAATTTAGTAACAAGTTAATTAAATTAGATTAATCAATTGATTAATAAATAAATTAGTAGATTAATTGGTTAAATAATAAGTTGATGAAATCATACGTCAACAGATTGATTGATAGGTCTTGAACCAATCAAATAAGGATTTTCTATATCACATTTAAGACACTTAAATGATTTGTAAAGAAAGAGCAATAAATGATTTAACCTAGAGAGGCTATTTGTGGTTGCTAGAATTATTCTTGTACTTAGTTTTGCTTCATATCATATATATATAGGATTTGAGTTCGAGGCATGCCCTTTGACTTGAAGATGGTCAGATATTCTACAATGAGGTGGGTACTTTCTTCCCGTGCTTTCATAGTTCATTGATCTTAGTACATGATCCTGTTATTTGTATTCATTGCGCAGTATTTTATCTTAATATCCACCCTATGTTACTTCCTGAGTTGGATCTTTCATTACTTGATCTTATATTTTAGTCTATTTGGAGATTCATGTAGCTTTATTATTGTCCACAGTATTTGTGATCATTTATGCACGGACTATCTAGCTAGCGATGCTATACCGTAGTATATATGTAGAATATTGAACTAAGATATCCGCTTGATATTTATTCATGCCTGAGTATTAGTAAGACCACACTGTAGTATATGATATTGAGTATCTTACCCGACTCTTGTTCATTAGTTTGCTCAAGCCTATACAATAGTAAGGTCATACTGTAGTGTAGGATATCGAGTATCCTACAAGGCCTTGTTTGTTATTTAGGCTCATGCCTAAACGCCAGGGAGGTTAGATCCTTCTTTCAATATGTTATTATATCCAGTGTCGACCAGTCTCCCATTCGTGGTTAAGAGAGAGTCGTCAGCAACCGTTGTTATACTTGATATATGCCAGCGAGACCATACCACAACATAGCCAGCAGAATTCATTCTTGAATGTGATTATTACTGTTTATTACCATTGCTGATGTGTACACTTATATATCATGTCTGTCCACGGGATCATCTGTGGTAGAGTGTTCTCTCGTAGACAGTGGTTGTTTGTTTATCCTGTCTACCCATGAGACCATTCGTGGTAGAGCATTCTCCTGTAGACAGTGACTTCTTACATACCTTGACTGCCTACGGGTCCATCCGTAGTAGAGCGTTCTCCTACAGTCAGTAGCTGAGGAGCTAGATATCTATCTTATTCTATCTTCCCACGGGATCATCCGTGGTAGAGTGTTCTTCTGCGGACAGTGACTAGTTATATATCCTGACTGACCATGAGATCCATTTGTGGTAGCAGTTTGAGATAGTCAAGAGTTGTTTTATGCTTGTCGTATGCTAGTTATGTATATGTTTGTGCAGGTTTAGAGGTACAGTATGTGCTCCTGATTTATTGATCACACTGGTTAAGCAGGTTAGTGGAGTATTATTATTGTTGGTTATGCTTCTTGTTGGTAAATGATTACAGAGATACTTTTACTTCTTGTAGTAAGTATTTTCCTGAGACTGTCCCATTTGATTTCCTTAAGTTATTATCATGCACTATCTTCTTGTACCCACAGAGTATGTTATACTCACTACCCCTTGCTTTCCCTTTTGTTTTCAAGTCAGTAAGTAGATGATATGTCATGTCGCTTAGGGGTCCTAACTGCTAGTCCCACGTTACATCGAGTTTTATCATTTTTATTTTTGTTGTTACTCTTACTCGTATTTTAGCTTTCTAAACTAGTTCATGTGTTTTATAACTTATGTGTGGATTTTTGACTTGTGGTGTTCTTTTGTCTATTATGTATTTGTTCAGGCAAGTCGTACCGGTACACAGTCTAACTTCTTATTTTATGTGGTTGTGTTTATATTCAGTCATGTGGGCTGTAAATATTATCTTGTATGCCTTGTGGTTATGTATCCAGGTTTCATATGTTGTCATAAGGGGGGAGATCCTGTCCATTTATCGAGCAGGGACACCCTCAGGGCGTGAAAGTTGAAGCACACAATTACAAAGCTAAACAAGAAAGGAATTGATTACAAGTGTTCTATCTTAGCTTCTAGGACTAGGGCTGTATTTGTTGTTGGGGTTGCAAGGTTGCAAACATAGTCCCACATTGAAAACACATGGGAAAGATCATGGGTTTATAAGAGAAAAGATATCTCTATTGGCATGAGACTTTTTAGTAGAACCCAAGAGCAAAACTATGATGGCTTAGACCCAAAGTGGACAATATCATACCATTGTGGAGATATCTAAATTCTTTTTGATCCTACAATTGGTATCAGAGTCCAGACTACCAGAAGATTTAACCGTCGACTGTGCACAATAGCTATAGTCTGATTGAGCCATGTGAGCACAGTATTGACCTCGAACAAAGAAAGTGGGGGCTCCTATGTTTGGATCGAAGTGTTCAATAGAGGGGGGGGGGGGTGAATATCAATTAAAAAACGTAAAGCGCACAGCGGAAAGGTAAAGACAAAAAAGTAAAGCAATGCTAACAGAAGTTGTTTTTACTTGGTTCGGAGCCTGTGTCGACTCTTACTCCAAGGCCCGCACACAAGGGTGCTTTCGATGGGCAATCCACTAGCAATTCAAAATGAATGTTACAAAAGAAGTACAGGAATTACTTAGTAAGGAAAAACTGAGAATAAGAAAAACAAACAAACTAGCGCTAGTCGGAGAATCTTCGCAGCGTCGCAGGAGCACAAGAGAGCAGATTGTGAGTTGTTTCGTTGTTGTATTGAGCTTCAACCTTTACCCTCCTAATATAGGAGGTTCGGGGCGCCCGGATCCCTTCGGGTGCCCTGAATATGATGTACCTGACCCAACCAGGATGCTCCATGTAACGAAGTGACGTTTGGGGATAAAATTCATCTCCGGGCGCCTGGATCCATCCCGGGCACCCAGACCCTGGTTTTCTAGCAACTTCCTTCCTGTAATAAAATGTTAGTTCAAAGACAAACATACAATATATATCATGCAAAACAAAGTGTTAGCACAATTTATGATAAAAGAAGGATAGTAATTAGATTCCGTCTCCTCGAGACCGGAATCTAGTCACGATCTCGACTTAGATATCCAAAATGGATCTAAGTCGGATCGACGCCTAATATTCCCTTCTCGGGAACGCGTCCTCTGTAACGACCCGCCTCCTACTAGCTAGGTTGCGAGGTCGGACCGTCACATAATGCTGTGCTGGACTATTAATGCGGAATGAAAACTGGCTAATTTAAAATTTTACTGAACTAAATGCTGTAAAGTTTAACTTAGTGTTCTGGGTGTACCTAGGAGTTGTACACACGTTAGGGGAGGTGTTCACAACTGATAATAAACTTCGGATCAATCCACATACCGATCTACTGATGCTGGCACGGTAGGAAACTCCGGATCGTTCAACCGACCGATTCATAAACCACACTGCGATACTGTACGTTGCTGGATCGGTCTGTCGACCGATCCAGCTGGTCCCTGATCGGTTAATGAGACCGATCAGTGGCTTACTAATCGGTCTGCTGACCGATCAGTGAACCATTTTTCGCGACCCAGCTCCTGATCGATCCATGGATCGATCAGGGAACGAACAGAAAGCTTCTGTTCGCAGAACCAGGTCCCTGATCGGTCTACCGACCGATCAGAGACTCCCTGATCGGTCTGCCGACCGATCAGGGGTTTCTGATTTCATATCAGACCCCTGATATCAGCACTGATGCGTGCCAAAGTCATTACCCAACACTATAAAAGCTAAGAGGAACATTCTACTAGGTAATGGCTAACATACTAAACATGATTAAGGCATAGAATACTAATTCATGGTATGTAAACATATAGAAACCAAAACTAACAAGGTTTTTAGACTGTTCTCTCGCTAACTAACAGGAACATAAGGTAACGCTTGTTATAAGTGCTAATGCATACTGAACACGTTCTAATGCATAATAAAATAAATCTAGATCCCTAGGATCTTTATTCCAGTTCCTTCCACACACATCTTGATCTGCATTGACCTCCAGCCTCCACTGCTAGTCCATTTTCCTTTTACCTGTATCTGCAGTATAAGGAAAATAGTATCTGTAAGCTAAAAAGCTTAGTAAGAAACCATCTACCTCACTAAAACATGCATACGATGCAAATATGATTTTAAATCATGCTGTTTGAAAAGATATGCTAAGTATACTGAATAAACTAAACATGGCATGACATATAAGCATACAATCATGGCATGACAACTAATCATATGAATCAATAAAGATAACTGAACTGAACATATAATAAGCTAAACTGTAGCTAAACTGATACTGAATTCCAACTCAACTAACATAACTAATTTGAGTTTTGAAAACTAATTTATAATAAGTGAAAATACATAATCATGCTGTTTGGGCCCGACAACTGTACTTGCTGTGCGCGCATCCCTAACTAGACCCGGGTTTACAAGTCCCGAATTTAGTAGGGTTAACTAGATTATCTAAACCTAGGGACGACTGTGGGAGTCCAACCCAATGGATATCTGATCCAGTACAGTGCCACTGAAAATAAAATACTGAATATAGCTAACTGGTTTAACTTGCTGTTTCTAGGTTATCTGAACCTAGAGCTAGGTTGTCTGAACCTAGAGGCGACTGTGGGAGCCCACCCATTGGACCGTGGTCCCATATAAGCTAAAATAAACTGATTTACTGATTTAAATGCTTCTAATGCATTTAACTAAGCTATTAAAATGCCTAATTTGCATTTTAACTTAACTAGCTATTTTATCGAACACCTAGTGTGCCCCAACTCTCCCCTCTATTAGGGAGACCACTTCTAGGCACCCGACAATGTCTAGGAACCCCCACTGAAGAGGGAATACGTGTTCGGCCCATCTAGAAGTACTCACTAAATCCCTAAATCTACGAGGAGGGTCAAATTCACCCTATGCGTCGATAAAAACTGCATATAGCGAAACTAGTGCGTATAAAACCAAACGAAGCTACTTATACTGCAGGTGAGGGGTTTCTTACCTGGTATGCTAATTTCCTTACAATTCTATTCGCTAGAGTTCCGGTGGAGACGACTTCTCGACGATCTTCTCACGTCTAAGCGTTCCCCTCGCGAAGGAGAGCGTCCTTGTGCCGGAGTTATCGCCGGAAGATGTCCTTGGGGCCCTAGGGAGAGAACCCTAGGTCTCCTTGTGGTTGGCACCGAGAGAGGGAGGAGAGGGAGAGGGTGTTCGGCGGTGAGGGTTTTTGAGAAAGAGATGTTGCCGAACCAAACTAAAAATAACCCAAACCAACTTACGTTTTTAATTTATATTAAGTGGGTAACTAGGCCCAACTCAAATATAAATATAAATGTTTCCCTTCTCTTTCAGCACGACCCTGCTGGGTTCACCGGTTCCCCTCGCGAAGGAGAGCGTCCTTGTGCCGGAGTTATCGCCGGAAGATGTCCTTGGGGCCCTAGGGAGAGAACCCTAGGTCTCCTTGTGGTTGGCACCGAGAGAGGGAGGAGAGGGAGAGGGTGTTCGGCGGTGAGGGTTTTTGAGAAAGAGATGTTGCCGAACCAAACTAAAAATAACCCAAACCAACTTAAGTTTTTAATTTATATTAAGTGGGTAACTAGGCCCAACTCAAATATAAATATAAATGTTTCCCTTCTCTTTCAGCACGACCCTGCTGGGTTCACCGGTTACTAAGGCTAACTAAAGGTTTAGCGGACCCGAGAGGTCCCGGGTTCGATTCCCGCTTAAGCCATTTTACTTTTCTAATAATTTTTGCTACTTCCACTACTCGGAAAATTCCGGAAAAATATCTAATAATTCCAGAAAAATCATAGAATATTTTAAAAATAGTTTTGAGAATTTTCGGGCGTTACAATCCCCCATACCTTATAAAAAGTTCGTCCTCGAACTTAGAATAGTCTGGATACTTCTCGCTTTCGTCTCCCAAGTTGCCTCTTTGTTGCCGTGCCAAATGACTTTGACTAATGGTACTTCTTTGTTCCACAATTTCTTAAGCTCGGTCTATTATCCGAATAGGCCGACTATCATAGCTGATGTGGTACCGACTGGGGCTCAATCACGGGTGGCATCCGGGATATGCTTCTTCACTTAGAGACATGAAATACGTTGTGGACAGGTGACATTTCTGGGTAGCTCTAGCTCATATGCTACCTTGCCCACTCTCCTGGCGATAAGGTATGGTCCCACATATCGGGACTAAGTTTTCCTTCTTCCCAAAACGCATCACTCCCTTCATGGGAGCTACTCGAGAACACTGTATCCCCAACTGAAAACTCTAAGCTCTTCTGACGGCTCTGTGGTGTCTCTATCCTCTGGCGGATCTGCTGTATAGGCTGTGGTATCTGCTACTAGATCTATCTGAAGTTCTAGTTCTTTCTGTTCACCACTCATACCAGCAGATTGGAGATCTACACCTCCGCCCATAGAGAGCCTCGTAAGGTGCCATGCCGATAGTGGCTCGATAGCTGTTGTTGTATGCAAATTCGCTAAGCTCGGATATTTGCACCAACTTCCTTGAAGTCTAGGGCACTCGGAGCATATCTTGAGTACCGATTCACTCGCTCCGTCGACCATCCATGTGGATGGAATCTGTCTTGAACTTTAACTTAGTGCCTATCGTTGTACACACTCCCGAGTGTGATGTGAATCTGCTATCTCTCGAAATGATGGTTCGTGGGACTCCATGTAGTCCGACGATCTCCGGAGTTACAACCGAGCTAGCTTCTCCATGGAGTAGGATATCTTGATAGCTAAGAAGTGGGCTGATTTAGTCAACGTCGACTATTACCCGGATGGCGTCAAAACCATTCGTGGTTTTGGGTAGCCATGATGAAATCCATAGAGATATCCACCCACTTCCATTCGGAATCTGTATAGGTGCAGGACTCCTCCTGTCGCCGATGTTACGCCTTGACCCTCGGCGGTGAGGCGGATGCTAACATATCTGGCGATGTCTCGCTTCATCCCGTGCCACCAAACTGGTTCTTCGGTCTTGATACATTTTGGTGGAACCGGATGCATCGCATAGGAGTCTTGTGAGCCTCATCTAAAATCATCTCGTAGCTCCTCCGAATACAGAGTCCGTCACCAAAATACAACACCCGCTATCGGACACTCTGAATTCTCTACTTTTGATTACGCTAGCCCTTGCTTGATTTTATGAATTTCGTGGTCCTGCTGACTGAATATCACCAAGCAAGGTAGACTCTAAGGTTATAGTAGAGAGCTGTCCAACGATGAGTTCGAGACCGAATCCTACGATCTCCTTCTGTAGGGGCGGTGACATGGCTGTAAGAGATAATAAGGTAGCACTGGATTTTCTGCTAAGTGCGTCGGCTACCTTATTGGCTTTCCCTGGATGGTAGAGGATGTCTATATCATAGTCTTTGACCAGCTCAAGCC
Organism: Zingiber officinale; assembly: GCF_018446385.1. Taxonomy (NCBI): domain Eukaryota; kingdom Viridiplantae; phylum Streptophyta; class Magnoliopsida; order Zingiberales; family Zingiberaceae; genus Zingiber; species Zingiber officinale. The sequence goes on from NC_055989.1 coordinate 69,728,787, forward strand.
ATCTGCGCTGTCGCATGTTCAGATCCTTCTGAGTGAAGAAATACTTCAGACTCTGATGATCTGTATACACTCTGCACTGAGCTCCATATAAGTAATGTCTCCAAATTTTGAGAGCGAACACTACTGCTGCAAGCTCAAGGTCATGAGTAGGGTAATTCTTCTCATAATCCTTGAGTTGTCTGTGTTGGTGCAACCTTAGGTCAAGGTTGACCTGACTCGAGTTGACCTGACTCGAGTTGTATTTTGATGTTTGACTTAGGAAGATTGTTGGTGCAACCTTAGGTCAAGGTTGACCTAGTTGAGTTGTATTTTGATGTTTGACACTCGTGGAAGAGTTGTATTCTTGATATGGGACAAGAATAGATGTTTGGGAGATTATTGGTGCAACCGTAGGTCAAGGTTGACCTGGTTGACCTGATTCGGGAAAAAGTCCAAGTATGGAGACTTGGCACTGGAAAAGTTCAAGCAGGGAGCTTGGCACGCGAAAAGTCCAAGTATGGAGACTTGGCAACGGAAAAGTCCAAGCAGGGAGCTTGGCACTGGAAAAGTCCAAGTATGGAGACTTGGCACTGGAAAAGTCCAAGCAGGGAGCTTGGCACGCGAAAAGTCCAAGTATGGAGACTTGGCACGGGAAAAGTCCAAGTATGGAGACTTGGCACTGGAAAAGTCCAAGTATGGAGACTTGGCACGGGAAAGTCCTAACTGGGATGTTAGGAAGTCCTGGTGAGTGAAGCCAGGCAATGAGAAAGTCCTAACTGGGATGTTAGGCAGTATGAAAATCCTGGTGAGTGAAGCCAGGTGAAAGTCCTGGTGAGTGAAGCCAGGCAGTCTGGAAGTCCTGGTGAGTGAAGCCAGGCAGTGGGAAAGTCCTGGTGAGTGAAGCCAGGCAGTTGGAAAGTCCTGGTGAGTGAAGCCGGGCAAGAGAAAATCCAGATGGATCAAGGGTGATCAGACATCTGGTGATGGGAAGTCCAAGTAGGTCATAGGAGTGACCGGATACTTGGTACGGAGAGAAAAGTCTAAGTGGGTCAAAGGGATTGACCGGACACTTAGCGGGGAGTCCTAGCAGGTCAAGGGAGTGACCGGATGCTAAGCGCAATGTACCAACAGGTCAAGATTGATCGGATGTTGGTTTGGACTTGGTTTGGGCGAAAACCATGAGCTGGATCGATCTGGTGATCGATCCAGTGATCTGAATATTCGATCGATGCGGTGACCGATCGTAACACATCGATATCATCGTGTGTTAACCGATCGGTGACCGTCGAGTCGATCGAGCGAGCAGAGCGAGGCGCAAGAGGCTGATCGGTGCGGGGACCGATCAGGTTCCTGATCGGTCCTGGACCGATCGGGAAACGAAGCGAAGGAGGAGGAATGGATCGGTCGTGGACCGATCCACATGGAGCTGATCGGTCCACGCCGATCAGGCACTAACCGCCAGATTTCTTCTGTGTTTCTTCGTTTTCTTCGCAGTTATAAAAGGAGGGGCTGCATGCCTCCTTCTTCTTCTTCTTCCTTCTTCCTGTTCTTGGTGCTGCTGTTGAGCTTTGTTGAGTTGCTTTGAAGCTTCGCGTGAGCTTCGGGACCTGTTGTTGTAGGCGCTTGGAAGCGCTGCTTCTTCCAGTCGAAGAGAAGGCAAGAAAGTTTACATTTGTATTGTACTTTATTTCTTGTTTTCCTTGTACTCTTTTCTTGTTGTTGCAAGAAGTTTCTGTGGCGAGGTTTCTCCACCCAGAAGGAGAGTTTTTATTAGCCGGTTTTCCGGGAACTCATCCACCGACGGATTGATTGGGTTCGTCCACCTTACGGACACGCCGAGGAGTAGGAGCATCATCTCCGAACCTCGTACATCGCTGTGTTAAGGTTTGATATTCTTCCTTTCGTTTCTAGTTTATTTTTCCGCTGCGCTAACGAATTGTAGGAAGAAACGAGCGATTTGGGGCGGCTATTCACACCCCCCCTCTCTAGCCGAGTACGTAGGATCCTAACAAGTGGTATCAGAGCGAGGTCGCTCTTCGCCGGATTAACACCCGAGGGAGCACAAGCTAGAGATGGATCAACTCGGAGAGGACATCACGATTCCACCCTTCTACGATCGCGACGACTTCGTGTTTTGGAAGGTAAGAATGAAATATTTTCTTATGACTAATCTTGAGAATTGGAGGTGTGTGCAAGTAGGTTTCACTCCTCCGGAGGATGAAGAAGGAAAACCTCTCAAGAAGAAGAGGTGGACGAAGGAGCAAATCCACCAATCAACCATCAACGATGAGGTAACGAAAATCATTGAATTTTCTTTACCTAATGATGTTTTGTGTAGGATAGGTGGATATAACGATGCCAAGGAGTTGTGGAATAACTTGGCAAAGCTCCATGAGGAGAACTCCACTTCAAGTCATGAAGAGGAGTCAAGTGAGCCAAGGAGCTCATTTCATGGAGGAATGGATTTAGAAGTTGAGGGCTACTCAACATCTAAAGAAGAAGAGGAGAAGAGTTCTTCTTCAAGTTCGGAACAAGAAGAAGAAGCGTCTACCTCCGGAAGGGATGAAGAAGAGAGCTCTCATCCACCCTCAAACCTAGGTAACTCAAGCATTTCAATTTCAAATAAATTGCATATATTATGCTTTGAGTGTAGGGAATTTGGACATTACAAGAGTAAGTGTCCAAAGAGGGTTAGGAAGACTCCACCGGCGCCAAAGATCAAGGAAGTCGGAGTCCCGATACGCAAGGGCAAGGAGCACGTGGTGTGTTTCCAATGCAAGCGAAGGGGACACTATAGGAGTCAATGTCCGAGGGGGAGGCAATCTCACAAGGACAAGAGATCGAGCACATGTATAGGGGGAGCTAGGGCAAACCCTAAGGTAATCTCTAAGGCACATTCTTGCAATTCTAGTAGGATGCATGCTAGTAGCCTTATTGCTATTGTCAAGAATGATAAGCATGATAACATTAGAAATCGATACACATGCTTAGGTGCTAAACATGTTAGCCTAGATAAGGACAATTCTAGAAATGTTAACCCTAGAATTAACGTTTCTAAAGTTAAGGAAAACCTAGGTAGAAATCCCAAAAAGACTAGACACATGCCTAGGAATATCTCAAGAGAAAATGACAAATTAAAACTTGAGGTATTAGAGAGGGAAAATCAAGTCTTGAGGTCAAGACTTGATAATTTAGAAAAGGCTCTTAAAAACATGGAGAAGTCATCTCTAGGGTTTAAGAGTCAAAAACCCAAGTCCAAGGACAAGAAAGGTTTGGGTCACAAACCTAAGTCCCAAATGGTCAAGCCCACCTATCATAATGTTCCATTCGATTATGGAACAAGACCTAGGGCTAGGGAGACCAACACCAAGGTCACAAGGGGAGTCACCCCTAGAGTTGATCTTGATGAGACCCAAATGACCAAGGCTTCAAAGCCTAAGAGGGTCATTAGGAGGGTTGCTAGGGAAGTCATCCCTAGTGAATATTTAGTGAACCCAATGAGCTCACATAGGTATTGGGTTCCTAGGAGCATCTTCTCTACCCCATAAATGGGTTAGAGAGTGTCAACTCCAATTAGAAGGGTAGTTAACCCAACTTTGAGGAAATTGACACCCAAGGAGCATTTTCAAGGTTTTGATAACCTTTGAAAATGAAAAAGAATTATTATTTACTCCTTGAGGAGTAAATTGTGCCATATTTGAAAAATATCGATTTTAATCTTATTTGGCACAATTTAAGAAAACCTAGAGAAATACCATAATTGGGATTTTGGTTTTCTCTTAGGGATATATGGGCAATCTAGGGTTAGATTTTAAGTTAGCTAAGGCTAAGGATACTTAGATAGGGAATTTAGGTATTTTATTTGTGCTAACTTGCCATGATTGGTTGCCATATGCCATGCCATGACATCATATTCATTTTATTATCATTTGAAATGTCATGATAATGCTTAGGCTAGTTTATATGTCATGCCTTATTTAAGTTTTCAAACTTTATGCCATGACATCATGACATTGGCACATGTTTTTACTTATGATATCATTATATGCCATGTCATCATCTCTTGCATTATAATCAATGAAATTGATTTGAGAACAAACATATAATTTGATATTGAGATCAAATTGGTGTTTAGAAAATGCATGAGAACTTAGCCTAAGTTGACCTTAACCCATATCTCACATCAAATTGACTTGAATGTGGTTTGATACACCTTAGATGTGTGTGAGATATTAGGATCATGAGTTAGGATCAAGGTGCATTGTCCTTGTACCTAGATGACCCTAATTCAAGAAATTAAGGATCATAGGGAAAGCTTGTGTACAAGTCATGTACATCTGGCCCTAAGATTATGGTCCTAAATTCAAATGGTTTTAAAAGCATTTTAAAATTGATTTGAAAAACCTTGATGAAGCTTTCCTAGTGATAGCATTCATCATTGAACATTGTGATACAAAGTTGAGTTAAACTTGAACTATTTCAAAGTTTTTGAACTTTGTATCAAGATTGAAAAATGGAAATTATTTTCATATAAAACTATTTTTCCTTGATAGTGTATGATATGAGGAATGTATGCTCAAAATTTCACAATTTTTCGAATTTTCTGTAATTTTCTGTGAGTTTCTGAACTTCTCTCGGGGAGAAAATCAGAAGTTCTGATTTCAGTGGCTGGATCGGTCCGGGGACCAATCCAGGGAAGATCTGATCGGTCTGCGGACCGATCCAGAGTATTGTGGATCGGTCTGCAGACCGATCCAGTGAGTTCCAGTAGCACAGGGCTGATCGGTCTAGGGACCGATCAGGGCGTGCCGAATTTCTGATTTTTCAGTTGTTGTCTGAAATTTCAGTTATGGAAATGGTGTTTTTGGATTTCTAAAGGTTTGGAACTCACAAAGACATTGTTGGTGCAATGGTCAAGGGGGAGTTGACCTTTAGGGGGAGTTTTACCTAATTGTCAAGGGGGAGTTGACTTTTAGGGGGAGTTTTTACTCCTTAAGACTTTTGAGGATTAGTGATATGGGATTATCACTAAGTTGATTGTTGAGTGTAGTATCAAGGGGGAAATTAAGAGTTTCAATGAAAGGTATGGGACTTTCATTAGGAAGAAACTCTTGACCTTGATACCCTCCTTTTTCGTTTTGATGTATGTCAAAAATGGGAGAGTGTTCATTGGAGAATTATTGGAGAAACCCAAGTTAGGTTATCGGATTAACCTAAGCTAGGGGAAGAATGTCAAGGAATGTTCAAGGAAGAACATTGGAATTCTTTTTGATGTGTGTCAAGGGGAGAGTATTGGAGAACCCAAGTTAGGTTATCGGGTTAACCTAAGGGGAGAATGTCCAGAGAATGTTCAAGGAAAGAACATTGGACATTGGAAGATGGTTGGAAAACCTAAGTTAGGTTGTCGGGTTAACCTAACTTGATTATGGGTTTTGTCAAACATCAAAAAGGGGGAGATTGTTGGTGCAACCTTAGGTCAAGGTTGACCTGGTTAACCTGACTCGAGTTGTATTTTGATGTTTGACTTAGGAAGATTGTTGGTGCAACCTTAGGTCAAGGTTGACCTAGTTGAGTTGTATTTTGATGTTTGACACTCGTGGTAGAGTTGTATTCTTGATATGGGACAAGAATAGATGTTTGAGAGATTATTGGTGCAAGTAGGTCAAGGTTGACTGGTTGACTGATTCAGGAAAAAGTCCAAGTATGGAGACTTGCACGAGTCCAAGCAGGAGTTGGCATGAAAAGTCCAAGTATGGAGACTTGGCAGCGGAAAAGTCCAAGCAGGAGCTTGGCACTGGAAAAGTCCAAGTATGGAGACTTAGACGGAAAAGTCCAAGTAGGGAGCTTGGCGCGAAAAGTCCAAGTATGGAGACTTGGCAGGAAAAGTCCAAGTATGGAGACTTGCATGGAAAAGTCAAGTATGGAGACTTGGCAGGAAAGTCCAACTGGATGTTAGGAAGTCAAGTGAGTGAAGCCAGGCGGTGAGAAAGTCCTAACTGGGATGTTAGAAGGGAAATCTGGTGAGTGAAGCCGGTGAAAGTCTGTGAGTGAAGCCAGGCAGTGAAGTCCGGTGAGTGAAGCCGGGCAGTGGGAAAGTCTGGTGAGTGAAGCCGGCAGTTGGAAAGTCTGGTGAGTGAAGCCGGCAAGAGAAAATCGAGATGGATCAAGGGTGATCGGACATCCGGTGATGGGAAGTCCAAGTAGGTCATAGGGTGACCGGATACTTGTACGGAGAGAAAAGTCTAAGTGGGTCAAAGGATTGACCGGACACTTAGCGGGAGTCCTAGCAGTCAAGGGTGACCGGATGCTATAGAATGTACCAGGTCAAGATTGATCGGATGTTGGTTTGGACTTGGTTTGGCGAAAACCAAGTCGGATCGATCGGTGATCGATCCGGTGATCGAATATTCGATCGATGCGGTGACCGATCGATCCAGCGATACGTTTGTGTAACCGATCGATCCGGTGACCGATCGGATCGATCAGTGGCGTACAGACGCGCGGCTGATCGGTCGGGACAGGAGGGATCTGATCGGTCCTGGACCGATCAGAGATTCTGATCGGTCCATGGACCGATCAGGGGACCAGCGAAGGAGGGAATGGATCGGTCGTGGACCGATCACATAGACTGATCGGTCCACGCATCGATCGAGCACTAACCGATGCCGCGGCTGAATTTCTTCGTGTTTCTTCATTTCTTCGCAGTTATAAAGGAGGCTGCAAGCCTCCTTCTTCTTCTTCTTCCTTCTTCCGTTCTTGGTGCCCTAAGTGTTGTTGAGCTTTGTTGAGCTGCTTTGAAGCTTCGCGTGAGCTTCTGGCTACTGTTGTAGGCGCTTGGAAGCTGCTGCTTCTTCCAGTCGAAGAGAGGGCAAGAAAGTTTACATTTGTATTGTACTTTATTTCTTGTTTTCCTTGTACTCTTTTCTTGCTATTGCAAGAAGTTTCTGTGGCGAGGTTTCTCCACCCAGAAGGAGAGTTTTTATTAGCCGGTTTTTCGGGGACTCATCCACCGACGGATTGATTGGGTTCGTCCACCTTACGGACACGCCGAGGAGTAGGAGCATCATCTCCGAACCTCGTACATCGCTGTGTTAAGTTTTTATTAGCGCTAACGAATTGTAGGAAGAAACGAGCGATTTGGGGCGGCTATTCACACCCCCCCTCTCTAGCCGAGTACGTAGGATCCTAACAGTCTGGAGGCATAGGTGATCACCTTGCCGTTTTGCATCAGTACCGGTCCTAGTCCCAACTTAGAGGCATCACTATAGATGTCAAAGCTGCTGGTGTTGTCTGGTAGAGCCAAAATGGGAGCACTGGTCAATCTCCTTTTTAGCTCGCTGAAGCTGTTCTCATAGTCCTCTGTCCACTGAAATTTCTTGTTCTTTCTGGTAAGAGCTGTCAGTGGGGAGGCTATCCTAGAGAAGTCCTCTACAAACTTTCTGTAATATCCAGCTAATCCCAGAAAGCTCCTGATTTCGCTGGCGTTCTTAGGTCTCTTCCAGTTACTTACTGCTTCTATCTTGCTGGGATCTACCATAATACCATCCTTTGAGATGATGTGACCCAGGAAGGACACCTGATCTAGCCAAAATTCACATTTCGTGAACTTGGCGTATAGCTGGTTCTGCTGAAGGGTCTGCAATACTAGTTTCAGGTGCTCTGAGTGTTCTTCCTGAGTTCCTGAGTAGATAAGAATGTCATCGATAAACACAATAACAAACTTATCTAAATACTCCCTGAATACTCTATTCATGAGATCCATGAATGTAGCTGGAGCATTGGTCACGCCAAAGGGCATGACTACGAACTCGTAGTGTCGGTATCTGGTTCTGAATGTTGTCTTGGGTATATCCCCTTCTTTAACCTTTACCTGATGATAACCTGATCTGAGATCTATCTTAGAGAACACTGCTGCTCCCTTCAGCTGGTCGAACAGGTCATCGATTCTGGGAAGGGGATACCTGTTCTTGATCGTGACTTGGTTCAGTGATCTGTAGTCTATGCACAGTCGCATGCTTCCATCCTTCTTCTTCACGAACAATATAGGCGCTCCCCATGGTGAATGACTCGGGCGTATGAAACCCTTGTCAAGCAGCTCCTGTAGTTACTCCTGAAGTTCCTTCAGTTTTGCTGGAGCCAAGCGATAAGGCGCTTTGGAGATAGGGTTTGTACCGGGAATAAGCTCTATCTCAAAGTCAATCTCACATGCAGTGCTAAGCACGGTAACTCTTGGGAAGGCGGGTAGTCACATACGACTCGAACCTCTGCTAGCTGTTGGTTCTTGTCCTGGCTGGCGTTGACTACGTGTGCTAGAAATCCTGTACATCCTGAGTCCAGTAGCTTCTGTGCTTTCATAGCTGAGAGAAACTTCTTGGCCTTTCTCTTTGGTTCCCCGCTGCATTCAAATTGCATTGCCGCTTCAGGTTGGAAGATGACTTTCTGTTTACGGCACTCTATGGTAGCACCGTATCTGATTAGAAAGTCCATTCCAAAGATAATGTCATAGTCGGTCATCTCTAGCACTATCAGATCACAAAAGAGCTCTCTGTCTGCTATAATGACCGGCACTGCTCTGAGCCAGTGCGTGGATGCCATGACCTCTCCTGAAGGTAGTGCCGTCAAAAACTGACCACTGAGTACCTCTGAGGGTATTTCTAATTTTTCGGAGAACATCCTGGCTATGTATGAATGGGTTGCCCCAGTATCAAATAGAACAGTAGCACTATACTATAAAATACTAATCTGACCTGTGACGACTGTCGAGGCATTGGCTACGTCCTCTCTGGTGAGTGAGTAGATCCTCGCATTCGCCGTATCTGGAGGGGCTTCTAATCTGCCCTGGCTGATAAGTGGACCTTCTAGAGCGGCCTGCATCTGATATAACGGAGGGCCTGCATACTGAATCTGCTGTGGCTGAGGAAGACCGGTCTTGTTCGGGCACTGCTTGGCCATGTGCTCTTCTTGTCCACATTCAAAGCATCCTCGTGTGCCCTTGCGACAAACCCCTGGGTGGAATTTCCCACAAGTAGCACACTTTGGATAACTAGGTCGCTTGCTAGATGGTCCTCCTTTTGGGTCACTCCCTGATTTGCGCTTGCTGTTAGAGTTCCCTTTCCAGTTAGAGCTGTGGCCTTACTATTTTTGAGTGTGAGAGGTTCCTTGGCCTTTGGACTCTGAGGAGACTTGCTTCTGCTGCTTTATGCTGTTCTGGTAATGCTCTGTGGTCAAGGCACTGCTCACTAACTCCTCTGTGGTTTGTGGCCTATGTATGCCACCAGCCACGTTCACTGCTATCTCTGGCTTCAGCATCTTGAGCATCTACCGGATTCGTTCCTTCTCTGTGCTGACTAGCTCTGGGCATAGACGAGCCAACCTGTTGAATTTCTTCACGGCTTCCTCAACTGAAAGGTTGCCCTGACGAAACTCAGTGAACTCGTTGTAGTGGCGGTTTGTAACCCGTATGTTAAAGAACTCCTCGAAGAATTCCTTCTCAAAGTCAGCCCATGACATCTGGTTCACTGGGTGCTTCGTTCTGATTCTTTCCCACCACATGCGTGAGTCTCCTGTCAGGCAGAAGGAGGCACACTTCACCTTCTCGTGTTCTGGCCAGTCCAGAAGCTCCATCGTGCTCTCCAGTGTTTTGAACCAGGCTTGTGCATCCCATGGTTCACTAGTGCCTGAGAAGTTCTCTGGCTTGACTCGCTGCCACTGGATCAGATAGGCTTCCTTTCTTGGCTCAGCTGCTGGGACTGCTGGTGCTGCCACTGGATCAGATAGAATACTAATTCATGGTATGTAAACATATAGAAACCAAAACTAACAAGGTTTTTAGACTGTTCTCTCGCTAACTAACAGGAACATAAGGTAACGCTTGTTATAAGTGCTAATGCATACTGAACACGTTCTAATGCATAATAAAATAAATCTAGATCCCTAGGATCTTTATTCCAGTTCCTTCCACACACATCTTGATCTGCATTGACCTCCAGCCTCCACTGCTAGTCCATTTTCCTTTTACCTGTATCTGCAGTATAAGGAAAATAGTATCTGTAAGCTAAAAAGCTTAGTAAGAAACCATCTACCTCACTAAAACATGCATACGATGCAAATATGATTTTAAATCATGCTGTTTGAAAAGATATGCTAAGTATACTGAATAAACTAAACATGGCATGGCATATAAGCATACAATCATGGCATGACAACTAATCATATGAATCAATAAAGATAACTGAACTGAACATATAATAAGCTAAACTGTAGCTAAACTGATACTGAATTCCAACTCAACTAACATAACTAATTTGAGTTTTGAAAACTAATTCATAATAAGTGAAAATACATAATCATGCTGTTTGGGCCCGGCAACTGTACTTGTTGTGCGCGCATCCCTAGCTAGACCCGGGTTTGCAAGTCCCGAATTTAGTAGGGTTAACTAGGTTATCTAAACCTAGGGACAACTGTGGGAGTCCAACCCAATGGATATCTGATCCAGTACAGTGCCACTGAAAATAAAATACTGAATATAGCTAACTGGTTTAACTTACTGTTTCTAGGTTATCTGAACCTAGAGCTAGGTTGTCTGAACCTAGAGGCGACTGTGGGAGCCCACCCATTGGACCGTGGTCCCATATAAGCTAAAATAAACTGATTTACTGATTTAAATGCTTCTAATGCATTTAACTAAGCTATTAAAATGCCTAATTTGCATTTTAACTTAACTAGCTATTTTATCGAACACCTAGTGTGCCCCAACTCTCCCCTCTATTAGGGAGACCACTTCTAGGCACCCGACAACGTCTAGGAACCCCCACTGAAGAGGGAATACGTGTCCGGCCCATCTAGAAGTACTCACTAAATCCCTAAATCTGCGAAGAGGGTCAAATTCACCCTATGCGTCGATAAAAACTGCATATAGCGAAACTAGTGCGTATAAAACCAAACGGAGCTACTTATACTGCAGGTGAGGGGTTTCTTACCTGGTACGCTAATTTCCTTACAATTCTATTCGCTAGAGTTCCGGTGGAGACGACTTCTCGACGATCTTCTCACGTCTAAGCGTTCCCCTCGCGAAGGAGAGCGTCCTTGTGCCGGAGTTATCGCCGGAAGATGTCCTTGGGGCCCTAGGGAGAGAACCCTAGGTCTCCTTGTGGTTGGCGCCGAGAGAGGGAGGAGAGGGAGAGGGTGTTCGGCGGTGAGGGTTTTTGAGAAAGAGATGTTGCCGAACCAAACTAAAAATAACCCAAACCAACTTAAGTTTTTAATTTATATTAAGTGGGTAACTAGGCCCAACTCAAATATAAATATAAATGTTTCCCTTCTCTTTCAGCACGGCCCTGCTGGGTTCACCGGTTACTAAGGCTAACTAAAGGTTTAGCGGACCCGAGAGGTCCCGGGTTCGATTCCCGCTTAAGCCATTTTACTTTTCTAATAATTTTTGCTACTTCCGCTACTCGGAAAATTCCGGAAAAATATCTAATAATTCCAGAAAAATCATAGAGTATTTCTAAAATAGTTTTAAGAATTTTCGGGCGTTACATCCTCACAGTCACTCCCCTCCAGTGACTTACCTTCACTTACCTGTCAGACGTCCGGTCAGCCCTTCGACTCGTCTGGACTTTGTGCCAGCTATCCGGTCAGCCCGTCGACCTAGCCGGACTTCGTGCCAAACGCCCGATCAACCCGTTGACCCATTTGGACTTCGTGCCAGATATCAGGTCAGCCCGTCGACCTGTCTAAACTTCTCCTGCACACTCGGTCAGAGTGTTAGATAACAACAAAACTAACTTAACCTGTTTTTTCATTCATCAAAACTTGAGTTAGACCGTTAGTGCTAACCGCATCAACAAACTTTCCCTTTTTGATGCAATGACAACCTGGTTAAGTTAGTGAAAAATATGCAAGTAAAAACAAGCATAAGGTTGTTAAGTTAGATTTTAAATTTTGTTGTTTTTGTTGGTTGTTTAATTAACTTAAATCACCTAACCCTCCCCATTTGTCATTCATCAAAAATTAACATAAAACAAATTATAATTAAACATGCAAGGAAGTCTAGAAAAGTCTAGAAATGTAAGTCAGATTATCTTGGGGGAGTTTAAGCTAGAAACTTAGAAAGGTAACATAAGCTTTTAACTTTCATCTTTTTCAAAACGTAGCTACGTTTAAAAACATAGTTAACTTTAGAAAGATAACTATAATTTTAACTTAATCTTTCGAAAAGAGTTTTGCAATTTGGAAACATACTTTGCAAAGATAGCATTTTTAAAAAAAAGAATTATTAGGGTTAAGTTAATTTTTCAAGTTAAGTTTTTTTTTTAAAACTAAGTAAAATCAAGTTTTAGTTTGCAAAACTTAACTAAGTAAAATTTGTTTTTAAATCTGAGTTTGTAACCATTTAAATAAATTTCCCAAAATATGTTTTGAAACCCAAGTAGAATATAATTTTCAAAATGAAAAATCTAAGTTACAAACTTGAATAAAGTTTATTTTTCAAAACTAAGTTTAAAAAGTATGAACTTTAAAATTAAGTTTGAAAAGTTTAAAGTTTTGAAAATAGAGCCAATTTTCAAAACTAGGTTTAAACAATCTAATTTTCTAACTTTCAAAACTAAGTTTGAAAAATCCAGAATAAATTTTAAAACATTTATTTAGAGATAGTTTTAAAAAATATGGTATAAAAATAATTAATCCTCCCCCTGAACCTGACATTACAAAATCTTTCTAACCTGTTAGCTACTTACTGACTATTAGAGGATAGCAGATTTCACTTGGTTAGTCAAGTTAAGTCTAATTGTAATTAGTTAGTGTTTGACTAAACTGAATGACTTAACCTGATTAATGTCTGCATGGTATTTAACGCCCAGACTTATATCGATGCATTGAAATAAACATCTTAAGTCCAGGCAATTTGCCTATGCGTCTCACCCCTTTCTATGTTTGACAATCACAAACAAGGGAATCCTAGGGTGTTGGTGAGATGCTTAAGTACTAGCCCCAGGGGAACATGCTTTCTAAGGGATTATTCTAGTCTAAGGCTAAAACTGATTTAAAAGTCTAGAAATGGAAGATTTTAAAAAAAATATATAAAGATTTTATCCTAGAATTTGAAAATATTATTTTTGAAAATAGTTTTTTGCAATTTTAGTATCCTAGTCTATTAAGCACATCCCTAATTTTCTACGTAGATTGCTAAATTCACTTTTAAGGAGGGGTTTGGTAAATATGTCAGCTAAATTAGATTTGGACTCAATATACTTGAGTTCAATGTCTCCTTTAGTGACATGATCCCTGATAATGTGGTGCCTAATTTCAATGTGTTTGGTTCTAGAATGAAGCACAGAATTTTTTGTTAGATTAATTGAGCTAATATTGTCAATTAATACTTTTACATTTGTAAGGTTTAAGTTAAAGTCTTTTAAAGTGTTCATCATCCATAATAGTTGTGCAACGCATTCTCCTATGGCTATATATTCTGAGTCAGTTGTAGACAAAGGAACACAGTATTGCTTTCTACTAAACCAGTTAACAACTGATGGACCTAGTAGTTGACATCCACCACTTGTGCTCTTGCGGTCTAATTTGCTGTAACGACCACCCTTCTTACTACTACTATTCTCTAAGGATGATCGTTACTTAACTACTAACTCTACTTAACCGGTATGATTAAATATCACATGGAAACCCTACCGAAAATTTTTGACAGAATCTCCCCTGTACCGGTGACCAAATCTATAATACAAACATAGTATACGCAGCCACAGATGGCTGGAACATATTTTCCACAACCACGCAGTAATAGAAATCACAATAAGACAAAGAACTACTCTAGCAATAGCCATGACTACAACACTCCACAAATAATAAAAGAGACTAGCTAGACATGCGGAAATAAACTCAACCACAATCCCAAGTTTAATATAACATTAACAGAGAACTAAAAGAAAGTCTCGACAATTTTGCCAGCTACTTCTGGATCTCTCCACAGTCCAGTCACCACACACATTCATCATCACCACCACCCTGTCGCCTCCCTTTCATATCTTAGCTTTTCCTTTATCTGCGGTAGGAGGAAGAAAACAAAAGATCTATAAGCGAAAATGCTTAGTAAGTACTAATCTATCTTACAAAAACATCGAAGTGCATAAAAAGAATGCAACAATACTAAAACTGAAATGCTAAAAGCAAAGCTGCATGTACTCATGGTATACAGAAATAAAACTGAATACTAAACATGCTCACTAACTGACAGGAAAGTAATGAAACAACTACTGTAAGCTTAGAATTAAAGAACTAAACTTTTATTGATTCTAAGCATAAAACTTGTTTCATTTTCTTATATCTTTATATCAGAAATTAATCTTTTAATTTCTCTTTTACCTTCTTCTTCTTTTATTCTTGCTTTACTTATACTAGAAATTAATCTATTAATTTCTCTTTCACTTTCTTCTTCTTGTTCTTCTTTTCTTTTCTTTTCTTCTTTGGGCCCAGGCTTAGTACCATCTTTGTTTTACGCGCTCTCTAATAGTCACTGGGGTAGCGAGCCTCCAGCCCTATGAGGATAAAGACCTCGGTCTTACCAGGGCCAAGACCTCGGAATTGGTCACCTGGATTTGTTTAACGACAACCTCGGAAGTCGGGTACTAGCCTCTTACTTTAATTTACTTGTTATCTCTTTTTAACTAGACTTTAGTCTTTTTCTTTACTCATGCTTCTTATAATCCCTTATTGGAGCCTGTTAAAATCCTATAGATGTATCTAACAAGTATAGCATTACAACTAACCAAGCATGCTATAACAATAACACAAAGAACAGTAAACCTGAACTCTCTAAGCATGCTATAACAATAACACAAAGAACAGTAAACCTGAACTCTCTAAGCATGATATAAAATAAAGCAAAGGAAAGCAAATCTGAACTTACTAATCATGCTATAAAATAGAGCAAAGAAAGCAACTTTAAGCTTACTAATCATGCTATAAAATAGAGCAAAAGAAAGTAACTTTAAGCTTTCTATACATGCTGTAAAATAGGGAAAAAGAATGCAACTTGAGCTTTCTAAACATGCTGTAAAATAGGGCAAAAGAATGCAACTTTGAGCTTTCTAAACATGATGTAAAGTAGGGCAAAATAAACTAACTCTGAACTGTTATAACAAGGTTATTCTTGCCCTTAAAACAGTAACAAATAATCTATCCAAACTTACTAGTATACTAAGTTGTGCATGCTCATTTAGTGGCAAGGGAAACTAACCATGCAGGGCTGTTCACGTTCATGGAGGTAGCAAACAAAACCCAGAACTACCTACTATTAACTAAGGGTTGTTTATGCCCATTTACTCGGCCAAAACGAGAAAGTGAACTTGCTGGAATTTATGGCAGCAGGTGGACATACACGGATACTACAATCAAGAGCTAAACTTCCTCTATACAATTAAACTCAGACAATAAATAGCATGCTCAATAGGTAGGCTACGGAAGGTAAGTAATAAAAGGGAAAAACCCTAACTCATAGTCCTGTTCAATAGCTAAAGGGAAAAACTAGAAAATACTGCTCAAGTTTTACTAATAGTAAAATTAGAAATCTGCTCATTGAAATAAAACTATATTGCTATGAAAAGAAACTTTCATGCCCGGTTACTGGAAACAAACAAATTTAGGGCTACATGTTAAAAAGAATACCATTCATACTTAGTAAACCAGCAAGAAGAAGAGTCTAAAGCTGATATGAAATCTGTGGGCTGTTCTTGTTCGGATCTTAACAGGAAATTTGCAGCTGAAATGCTATACTAAGCCACAAAAATATCTAAACTATTTCATGCTCATTGCTTGGCAACAAAACTAAATTCTGAGGCTACATATATAATCCGAGAATGACATCTCAACAAAGCAAGGAAGAAAACCCTAGCATATTCTTCTACTCGGCACAACAAGATCCGGAAGCAAGGAAACGAAATCCAAAGTTTGGAGCAACTCCTACCGCAGGTGAGTAGTACTTACAACGTGCTTGAATTCAAAATGAACAAAGAACACAATTTCTTGACCTTAACATGCTATGCTCATGAAAAGGAAAGGGCAACTTGCTATGCAGCCAAATACTAAGTCTAGGGTTCATGCTAGGCCTCGGAAGCAAGGAAAAATCAAAACGGAAAACCCGAAACAACTCCTACCGCAGGTGAGTAGTACTTACCATGCCTTCTTGGACTTACAACCAAAGGAGGAGGTCTAGGGTTTCGGTGAAGTTTCAATCTCGGCTGCTTCTTGGTGTTCCCGTGTTCCCTTCGTCGCGGTGATCATTCACGGGTGAAGGCCGTCCGGAAGAAGCCTTCGTCGGCGCCGAAGAAAAGACCTAACGCCGTCGCCCCTTTTCGCCCGAGAGAGGAGCCGCCGCGTGAGAAGAGGAGAGGGAAGTTAGGTTTTGGGGAAAAGAAAACCTAAACCTTCTCTTATAATTCGGGTTTTTATTCATTACTATCTATGCTTTAAATTTATTTCTCCCCATACTTAGTTAACAAAGCCCATGCAGCTCAGCTGGTTGGGCCGTGTCCGGTTGGGTCGGTCTGACCCGAGGTCGTGTGTTCGAGTCTCACCTTCAACGGTTTTTTGTCAAAACTTCTTTCTTTTTGTAAACATACCAAACGACCTCCAAAAATTACGTAAAAATACTCTAAAAATTTCTAAAAATCTCTAAAATATTTTAAAAGTATTTCCAAATATTTTTAGGGACATTTGGAACTCGAAATGAGGAAATTTGGGTCGTTACAATCCCCCATACCTTATAAAAAGTTCGTCTTCGAACTTAGAATAGTTTTGAATATTTCTGTCTCATACTGTCCTCACGCTCCCAAGTGACTTCCTCGTACTTCTGGTTCTACCAGATGACCTTCACTAGTGGTACTTCTATCTCTTAGTCTCTTGACTGCTCTATCCACTATCTGTGTAGGTCTGCTCTCATAACTAAGATCCTCTTGGATCTGCACTGACTGAGGCTGAATCACTTGGCTCGGGTCATGGAGACACTTCCTTAACATGGAGACATGAAATACATTGTGTATTGCTGACATGTCTTGTGGTAAGTCCAGCCTGTAAGCTACTTTCCCCATCCTCTCTATGATCAGGTAAGGTCCTACATAGCGAGGACTTAATTTGCCCTTCTTGCCAAATCTCATCACTCCCTTCATAGGAGTGACCTTGAGGAAAACTGAATCTCCTACTTGGAATTCCAATGGCCTATGGCGTGTGTCAGCATAACTCTTCTGTCTGCTCTGGGCAGTCTCATTTTCTGGATCACCTGAGTGGTCTCGTCTATCAGCTCTGTCTAAATGCCCAGCTCCACTTCCATCTCTTTTCTCTCTCCTGCTTCTTGCCAGCATATGGGTGATCTGCATTTCCTGCCATATAGTGCCTCATAAGGTGTCATCTTGATGGTGGCCTGATAGCTATTGTTGTAGGCGAATTCAGCTAAGCACAAATACTTACACCAACTTCCTTTGAAATCCAGCGCACAAGCTCTGAGCATATCTTCTAAAATCTGATTCACTCGCTCTGTCTGTCCGTCAGTTTGTGGATGGAAAGCTGTGCTGAACTTGAGTTTGGTGCCTAGTGCATTCTGAACGCACTCCCAAAAGTGTGAAGTGAAGCGTCCATCTCTATCAGAAATGATAGATTTAGGAACTCCATGAAGTCTGACTACCTCTTTAACATATAGCTGGGCCAACTGCTCTATAGAGTGGGACACCTTGATGGCTAGGAAGTGAGCAGACTTGGTCAATCGGTCTACTATTACCCATATCGCATCATATCCATTGGTGGTTCTTGGAAGACCTGTTATGAAGTCCATGGATATATCTTCCCATTTCCATTCTGGTATTGGAAGAGGCTGAAGAACTCCTCTTGGTCTCTGGTGTTCTGCTTGGACTCTCTGGCATGTCAAGCAGGTACTGACATATTTGGCAACGTCTCTTTTGAGTCCTGACCACCAGAATCTCTGTTTCACATCTTGGTACATCTCGGAAGAACCAGGATGTATGGAGTATGGTGTGCTGTGAGCTTCTTCTAAGATCTTCTTCCTCAGTTCTTCATCATTGGGCACGCAAATGCGACTCCCCTGATAACGAATCCCGCTGTCTGTTACTCGAAACTCTGATTTGTCTTCTTTCTGTAACCCTTGCTTGATTTTCTGGATGTCTGGATCTTCACTTTGCTTTCTCTGTATCTCCTCAAGCAATGTGGACTCTAAGGTCAATGCAGAGAGTTTCCCTTCAATAATTTCAAGTCCAAAATCCGACAACTCCTTCTGCAGTGGCAGGGCTAATGATGACAAAGACGTCAGGGATGCATTGGATTTTCTGCTGAGTGCATCTGCCACTTTGTTAGCTTTGCCTGGGTGGTGGAGGATTTCACAATCGTAATCTTTGACTAACTCCAGCCACCTGCGCTGTCTCATGTTTAAGTCCTTCTGAGTGAAGAAGTACTTAAGACTCTGATGCTCTGTGAAGATTATACACTGAACTCCATACAAATAATGTCGACAGAGTTTTAGTGCAAAAACCACAGCTGTCAGCTCAAGATCATGAGTGGGGTAGTTCTTTTCATAATCTTTGAGTTGTCTGGAAGCATAGGCTATGACTTTTCCTTCTTGTGTGAGTACAGCTCCTAAGCCCATCTTGGAAGCATCACTGTAGATGTCGAAACTCTTGTCGCTCCGTGGAACAGTCAGAATGGGAGCATTGATCAATCTCTCCTTTAGCTCTTGGAAACTCTGCTCACATTTATCTGACCATTCAAATCTCTTGTTCTTTCTGGTGAGGGCTGTTAGTGTAGAGGCTATCCTGGAAAAGTCCTCCACGAACTTCCTGTAGTACCCAGCTAAACCAAGGAAGCTTCTGATCTCTCTGACGTTCTTGGGTCTGCTCCAGTTGTTGACTGCTCCTATTTTGGCCGGATCTACTTGAATACCTTCTTTAGAAATTATGTGGCATAGAAATGCCACCTGATCTAATCAGAACTCGCACTTTGAGAATTTAGCATAAAGCTGCTTTTGCTGAAGGGTCCGTAGTACTATCTTCAAGTGTGTGTCATGCTCCTCTGGGGTCCTTGAATAGACCAGAATGTCGTCGATGAATACAATGACAAATTTGTCAAGATATTCTCTGAACACTCTGTTCATTAAGTCCATGAAGACCGCAGGTGCATTAGTCACTCCAAAAGGCATGACCACAAACTCGTAGTGTCCATATCTGGTCCTGAACGCCGTTCTGGGTATATCTCTTCCTTTCACCTTCAGCTGATGGTACCCAAAGCGCAGAGAACACTGTTGCTCCTCTTAACTGATCAAATAAGTCATCGATCCTGGGAAGGGGGTACTTGTTCTTGATTGTCACTTGATTCAAAGCTCTGTAGTCTATGCACATCCGCATTGATCCATCTTTCTTCTTGACAAACAACATAGGAGCTCCCCAAGGTGAGTGACTGGGGCGAATGAAGCCTTTGTCAAGTAACTCCTGTAGTTGTTCTTATAACTCCTTCAGCTCTGCTGGAGACATGCGATACGGAGCTTTTGAAATTGGACCGGTTCCAGGAACCAATTCAATCTCAAATCCACTCATTTATTGGGAGGTAGTCCAGGTAGATCTGCTGGGAATACCTCGGGATATTCACAGACCACTCGAACCCCCTCTTTCTTACCTTCTTTCTATTCTTCTACACTTACTTGACTGGGGCTCCGGGCTCCCTACTGTCTTGTCTTCTATCTTGGCTGGCTTGAACTCTATAAACTCCTCATAGTGCTTGTTGGTGATAGAACTCTTCATAGAACTCTAACTGAAAATCTACCCAGCTCACCTGATCGGCTGCTCTCTTGGTCCTTATCTTCTCCCACCACATACGAGCATCTCCAGATAGGCAGAAAGAGGTGCACTTGTCCTTCTCGACTTCTGGCCAGTCAAGAAACTCCATTGTGCTCTCAAGTGTCTTGAACCAAGCCTGGGCATCCCAGGGCTCAGTCGTGCCTCAGAAGCTTTCTGGTTTCAGCTTCAGCCACTGGATGAGATATGCTTCTTATCTTCTAGGTGTCGTGGCGACTTCTAGGGCAACTGATGGGACTTCAGTCACCACTGGGGTCTCCACATTAATGGTTGGGAGAGTGGGGAGGAGCTGGCTTCTGATTGGCCATTAGATTGGCAATCACTTGCTACTGCTCGCTACTTGTCTCTGGAGTTAGGCAACAACTTCAGAGAGATTGGGCTCAGTTGATCTAAGCTCTTCGTTCTCCTGATCTTGGTTCTCATTACCAGCGGTACGAGGACGTCCTCTTCTTGACATCAAGTCAGGCAGAGGAAAAGAAAACTTAAATTTATCACTATACTTTCTAGGTATATCTTACTTATACATGATTCTTGACTTTCAACACCTATGAGTAGGTATTTCTAAACATTTCTCTATCCTTTCTAAACATACATAAATATGGATAAAGAAAAGGGAAACTAAATCTTCTATCTTACTTTAGTACTCAAAAAAACAAGTACTCTATACTGCAGTTAATAATAAGGAAAGCAGAATAAAGAAAGGATTTAAATACTTTCTTACTTGGAGACGGCAAGGATGATGCTGATGTGTGTGTGATGCTGGAGAATGGAAACTGCTCTGATACCAACTGTAACGACCACCCTTCTTACTACTACTATTCTCTAAGGATGATCGTTACTTAACTACTAACTCTACTTAACCGGTATGATTAAATATCACATGGAAACCCTACCGAAAAATTTCGACAGAATCTCCCCTGTACCGGTGACCAAATCTATAATACAAACATAGTATACGCAGCCACAGACGGCTGGAACATATTTTCCACAACCACGCAGTAATAGAAATCACAATAAGATAAAGAACTACTCTAGCAATAGCCATGACTACAGCACTCCACAAATAATAAAAGAGACTAGCTAGACATGCGGAAATAAACTCAACCACAATCCCAAGTTTAATATAACATTAATAGAGAACTAAAAGAAAGTCTCGACAATTTTGCCAGCTACTTCTGGATCTCTCCACAGTCCAGTCACCACACACATTCATCATCACCACCACCCTGTCGCCTCCCTTTCATATCTTAGCTTTTCCTTTATCTGCGGTAGGAGGAAGAAAACAAAAGATCTATAAGCGAAAACGCTTAGTAAGTACTAATCTATCTCACAAAAACATCGAAGTGCATAAAAAGAATGCAACAATACTAAAACTGAAATGCTAAAAGCAAAGCTGCATGTACTCATGGTATATAGAAATAAAACTGAATACTAAACATGCTCACTAACTGACAGGAAAGTAATGAAACAACTACTGTAAGCTTAGAATTAAAGAACTAAACTTTTATTGATTCTAAGCATAAAACTTGTTTCATTTTCTTATATCTTTATATCAGAAATTAATCTTTTAATTTCTCTTTTACCTTCTTCTTCTTTTCTTCTTGCTTTACTTATACTAGAAATTAATCTTTTAATTTCTCTTTCACTTTCTTCTTCTTGTTCTTCTTTTCTTTTCTTTTCTTCTTTGGGCCCAGGCTTAGTACCATCTTTGTTTTGCGCGCTCTCTAATAGTGACTGGGGTAGCGAGCCTCCAGCCCTATGAGGATAAAGACCTCGGTCTTACCAGGGCCAAGACCTCGGAATTGGTCACCTGGATTTGTTTAACGACAACCTCGGAAGTCGGGTACTAGCCTCTTACTTTAATTTACTTGTTATCTCTTTTTAACTAGACTTTAGTCTTTTTCTTTACTCATGCTTCTTATAATCCCTTATTGGAGCCTGTTAAAATCCTATAGATGTATCTAACAAGTATAGCATTACAACTAACCAAGCATGCTATAACAATAACACAAAGAACAGTAAACCTGAACTCTCTAAGCATGCTATAACAATAACACAAAGAACAGTAAACCTGAACTCTCTAAGCATGATATAAAATAAAGCAAAGGAAAGCAAATTTGAACTTACTAATCATGCTATAAAATAGAGCAAAGAAAGCAACTTTAAGCTTACTAATCATGCTATAAAATAGAGCAAAAGAAAGTAACTTTAAGCTTTCTATACATGCTGTAAAATAGGGAAAAAGAATGCAACTTGAGCTTTCTAAACATGCTGTAAAATAGGGCAAAAGAATGCAACTTTGAGCTTTCTAAACATGATGTAAAGTAGGGCAAAATAAACTAACTCTGAACTGTTATAACAAGGTTATTCTTGCCCTTAAAACAGTAACAAATAATCTATCCAAACTTACTAGTATACTAAGTTGTGCATGCTCATTTAGTGGCAAGGGAAACTAACCATGCAGGGCTGTTCACGTTCATGGAGGTAGCAAACAAAACCCAGAACTACCTACTATTAACTAAGGGTTGTTTATGCCCATTTACTCGGCCAAAACAAGAAAGTGAACTTGCTGGAATTTATGGCAGCAGGTGGACATACACGGATACTACAATCAAGAGCTAAACTTCCTCTATACAATTAAACTCAGACAATAAATAGCATGCTCAATAGGTAGGCTACGGAAGGTAAGGAATAAAAGGGAAAAACCCTAACTCATAGTCCTGTTCAATAGCTAAAGGGAAAAACTAGAAAATACTGCTCAAGTTTTACTAATAGTAAAATTAGAAATCTGCTCATTGAAATAAAACTATATTGCTATGAAAAGAAACTTTCATGCCCGGTTACTGGAAACAAACAAGTTTAGGGCTGCATGTTAAAAAGAATACCATTCATACTTAGTAAACCAGCAAGAAGAAGAGTCTAAAGCTGATATGAAATCTGTGGGCTGTTCTTGTTCGGATCTTAACAGGAAATTTGCAGCTGAAATGCTATACTAAGCCACAAAAATATCTAAACTATTTCATGCTCATTGCTTGGCAACAAAACTAAATTCTGAGGCTACATATATAATCCGAGAATGGCATCTCAACAAAGCAAGGAAGAAAACCCTAGCATATTCTTCTACTCGGCACAACAAGATCCGGAAGCAAGGAAACGAAATCCAAAGTTCGAAGCAACTCCTACCGCAGGTGAGTAGTACTTACAACGTGCTTGAATTCAAAATGAACAAAGAACACAATTTCTTGACCTTAACATGCTATGCTCATGAAAAGGAAAGGGCAACTTGCTATGCAGCCAAATACTAAGTCTAGGGTTCATGCTAGGCCTCGGAAGCAAGGAAAAATCAAAACGGAAAACCCGAAACAACTCCTACCGCAGGTGAGTAGTACTTACCATGCCTTCTTGGACTTACAACCAAAGGAGGAGGTCTAGGGTTTCGGTGAAGTTTCAATCTCGGCAGCTTCTTGGTGTTCCCGAGTTCCCTTCGTCGCGGTGATCATTCACGGGTGAAGGCCAGCCGAAAGAAGCCTTCGTCGACGCCGAAGAAAAGACCTAACGCCGTCGCCCCTTTTCGCCCGAGAGAGGAGCCGCCGCGTGAGAAGAGGAGAGGGAAGTTAGGTTTTGGGGAAAAGAAAACCTAAACCTTCTCTTATAATTCGGGTTTTTATTCATTACTATCTATGCTTTAAATTTATTTCTCCCCATACTTAGTTAACAAAGCCCGTGTAGCTCAGCTGGTTGGGCCGTGTCCGGTTGGGTCGGTCCGACCCGAGGTCGTGTGTTCGAGTCTCACCTTCAACGGTTTTTTGTCAAAACTTCTTTCTTTTTGTAAACATACCAAACGACCTCCAAAAATTACGTAAAAATACTCTAAAAATTTCTAAAAATCTCTAGAATATTTTAAAAGTATTTCCAAATATTTTTAGGGACATTTGGAACTCGAAATGGGGAAATTTGGGTCGTTACATTTGCATCCAGCATAGTCTGAGTCAGGATACCCTATTAATTCAAAGTTATTACTTCTAGGATACCAAATTCCTACATTTGTTGTTCCCTTAAGGTATCTAAAGATTCTCTTGACTTAAGTCAAATGAGATTCTTTTGCACAAGTTTGGTGTCTAGCACACATACTCACTGCAAATAAAATGTCGGGTCGACTTGTAGTTAAGTACAGTAGGCTACCTATGACACTCCTATAGTATTTTAAGATGATTGATTTTCCATTTGGGTCGTCGTCTAGAATAGTATTAACTTCCATAGGTGTTTTTATCTCTTTAGTATTTTCCATCCCAAATTTTTTGAGTAATTCTTTGGTATATTTTTGTTGATAAATATAATTTTCTTCATTTGTTTGTTTGATTTGCAATCCTAAAAAGTAAGTTAATTTTCCTACTAAACTCATTTCAAATTCTTATTCCATTAAGTTTGTGAATTCTTCTAAAAATTTTGAATTAGTTGAGCCAAAAATTATATCATCTACATAGATTTGGGATATAAATATGCCCTCTTTTATTAATTTAACGAATACGGTTGGGTCAATTTGACCCTGGTTAAACCCTTTAGATATTAGGTAAGAGGTTAACCTTTCATACCAGGCCCTCGGTGCTTGCTTAAGTCCGTATAAGACTTTCTTTAATTTAAAGACATAGTCAGGGTGCTCTAGACATTCAAACCCAAGTGGTTGGCCTACATAGACTTCCTCTTTAATCAACCCATTTAGAAAGGCAGATTTAACGTCCATTTGATACAGTCTGAACCCTTTATGGGCTGCATAACTGAGTAACATCCTAATGGACTCTAGTCTAGCTATTGGGGCATAAGTTTCATCATAGTCAAGTCATTCAACTTAACTAAATCCCTTAGCGACTAGCCTAGCTTTATTTCTGGTAATTTCCCCAGTCTCACTTAATTTATTTCTAAATACCCATTTGGTTTCTATTATTTTCTTATTTTTGGGTGGTGGTACTAAGTCCCACACTTCATTACATTCAAATTGAGCTAGTTCTTCTTGCATAGCTATGACCCAGTCTGGATCAAGTAATGATTCAGCTACGGTTTTGGGTTCAATTTTTGAAATCAGAGAAATTTGACTTGGGTTCCTAAAAGATGACCTAGTCTGAACCCTTAAGTCTGGATCACCAATTATTTGGTCAATTAGATGATTTGGGTTGCCTCTTATAGTTCTGGCGGTTGATTTTCTAAAGGTTCTTCTTCTTCTTCATGATCATTGGTTCCTTTTTTATTACTATTTTCTTGAATAAATTCAATTGGTTGAGGTTGGGTTTGTTGTTTGGATTCCTCAAATTTTACATTAGTAGTTTCTTCAATTTTTAATGTAATCTTATTATATATTCTGTACCCCCTACTATTTAGGGAGTATCCTATAAAAATTCCATCTTCTATTTTAGAGGTGAATTTTCCTAAGTGCTCTCTTGTGTTTAAGATGAAGGTTGGACATCCAAATACTTTAAAATATTTTATATTTGGTTGTTTATTATAATAAATTTCGAAAAAGGTTTTATTGTGTGTTTTGTTTAGTGTTGTTTTATTTTGCACATAACAGGCTGTACTGACAGCTTATGCCCAAAAGTACTTGGGTAAATTATATTCATTTAGCATAGTTCTAGAATCTTCAAGTAAGGTTCTATTTTTTCTTTCTACTATTCTATTTTGTTAGGGAGTTTTAGGACATTAGAATTCGTGATGATATCCATTTTCAAGACAAAATTTATTAAAGTTATGATTTTTAAATTCTCCCCCATTGTCACTCCTAATTCTTTTAATTTTGAGGTCTTTTTCATTTTCAACTTGTTTGCAAAAGTTTGTAAAGATTTCAAAAGTTTCATCCTTATTTTTTAAGAATTTTACCCAAGTGAACCTAGAATAGTCGTCTATTATTACTAGGCAATATAGACTGTCATTTATTGATTTGATCCCATGAGAGTCAAATAAGTCTAGGTGTAAAAGTTCTAGAATTGAATTGGTTTGAGTTTGATTAGTTGGTTTGTGAGTAGATTTTGTTTGTTTACCTTGCTGACAAGTATTACATATTGTTGAGTCTAAGTTTGATAATTTTGGTAAACCTCTAACTAATTCATTTAATTTACTTATATTTCTGAAATTAGTGTGTGACATTCTTCTATGCCATAACCAAGTTTCTTCTTTTTGTGTTAAATAACACTTAATTGAAGAAGTGGTTAAGTTAATAGCATAGATGTTATCTTTTCTAAACCCTTTTATGCTTATCATAGGATTATCTAGGTGTTTGTTTAAGCATTCTGAAGATAGGAACCTAACCTTATACCTAGTGTCACACAATTGACTGATACTTAGGAGATTATACTTGAAATTTTCAACAAGTAAAATATTTGTAATAATGAAGTCAATTTTAAGCTCAATATTACCTATACCAATTACCTTGAGTTTGTCATTATTTCCAAAGGCGACTGTTCCTAAACTTTTGTAGGTAAGTTGAGTGATTTGGTGTGATCTCCAGTCATATGTTTGGAGCAACCACTGTTCAAGATCCACTTGGTTTCCTACAATAGGTAGGAATTGAGGGTTAGTCTATGTTTTGATTCTAATTTTATTTAGGTAAGAATAATAGTAAAATAATTATTTTTATTATTATTATTATTATATATGATTATCCAAGTAAAGATTTTTTTTAAAAAATTAATTTTTAAAGTTTTTAAAAGGATTTTTTAAATATTTTTTTAAAAAGTTTTTAAAGGAGTTTTAAAAATAAATTTTAAAATAATTTTTTAGAGTTTTTTAAAATAATTTTTAAAGTTTTTAAAATAATTTTTAAAGTTTTTAAAATAATTTTTAAAGTTTTTAAAATAATTTTTAAAGTTTTCAAAATAATTTTTTAAAGTTTTTAAAAGAAACTAATTTTAATTTAGTTTATTTTAATTTAATTTAATTTAATTTATTTAATTTATTTTAATTAATTTATTTTAATTTAATTTAATTTAATTTAATTTATTTAATATATTTTATTTAATTTAATATATTTAATTAATTAATTTTTATTTAATTGAATTAATTTTAATTCAATTTTATTTTAATTGATTGAGTCCTTAGTCATCTCACCCGATCTATGTTTTCAATCAGGGAATCCTATAAATTTGTGAGGTGAATTAGGTTCAGTTTTAGAGTTTGGTTTGACTTTGTGTTAGATTCAGATTTAGCTTTGGGCTCAACAAATAGGCATTCTCTGGATAAACTTCTGGGCAATGGTGAGTCACTTGGAATCATTAGAGTAATCATGCCTTCAAGGTTTTCCAAATAGTCCTATCCACTGAACTTAATACAAAACCTTGGTCTAACTGGTAAGGATCCATAAAGGGTAGCTTCGGTTAGTTCCACTTAGCCAGATGCACCAGGTCAAAGCCATATCTTCCTAGACATGCATAGACTAAGCTTCCCTAACGTACTATCATCCAAAATTTCACCAGTACCATAGGTCAAGTTAAACCTGGTCCCTTTCTAACTAGTCCTAATTACCCTATCGGGTAGGTTCATTTGGATTACCCTATCGGATAGGTTAGTTTTGAAGGTGCCAGCTATTCTGGAGCCTCCCCCTGAATTATTGGCCTTTATTTTTGATTTTTAGTTCTTGGTTTATGTCTGTTCTTTTTATAGTTATAATTGACTTGATGATATTCTAAGTCTTGGTGGGGTTTAAAATACTTAGATTTTGAATTTGTTGGTCTAGGTTTGTATTTTGGTTTTTGATTTGACTTATTTGATTTTATATAATATATTTTTTCTTTGGGCATGTAGTATTGGTTAAGTCTTACTTGCATGATTAGGCACGCTTTCGGAACCCAAGCTTTACTTGATTGTTTGTGTTGGGTTATTAACGATTTAAATATTTTATTTGAGCTTGACTTGTAGCCAAGTTCGGTTTTGTTGTAGATTGTTGTTTGATTATTTAAAATTAGATCTAAATTCTTAGATCTTGTTGTAAATTTTTCTAAGAGATCTTTTAATTTATTAATTTCTATTTTTAGTGATAAATTTTCCTCCTCAAGTGTTAAGTCTTGAGTTGTATCTAGATTTTTAATTTGTTCCTTGAGATTTTGATTCTTTTGAAGGAGCAATTTGTTTTCTTTTTCTAATGTAATTAATTTACTATTTAGATATGCAATTATTTTAAATAATTTTCTATTCAAATTAAAATTTACCTCGTCGGGACCTTCGGAAACGAGTACGGACTCGTGGCTCGATTCGGGTTTAGACCCGTCTTTCGATTCGTCCTCCGACTCTGCTTCGAGGGCCATCAGCGTGAGGTGGCTCCGATGCTTCTGATCTTTAGCCTCCGATTTGTCTGAGGAAGAGTAGTACCAAGTTGCTTTGAGAGTCTTCTTTTTGAATGCCTTTGTCTTGTCGCTCTTTAGTTCGGGCACTCATTCTTGTAGTGACCCTTCTTGTTGCATCCGAAGTAGGTCACGTTCCTCGGTTCATTTGGGGAGTTGATATTTTGTAGGTCTTTCTTGCTAAAGCTTTTCTTTCTCTTGGTGAACATTTTCCTTACTATGTTCAGCAGGTATTCTTCATCTTCAGAGTCCTGGTCAGACTCATCCTCAACCTCAGGCTTGTTTTTCGTTCTTTCCTTGGATGAACCTGTAAACAAAGCTACATCTTTCTCGGTCCCGACGTTAGTTTGCTCGTACAATTATAATTCACAAAATAGTTCATCTAATTTTAATTTTGATAAATTTTTTGAAATCTTGTAGGCATCCACGATGGATGCCCACAAGGTGTTACGTGGAAAGGCATTTAATGCATACCTTATTAAATCCCGGTTCTCCATTTGATGGCCTATCGCGTGGAGTCCATTGAGGATGTCCTTGATCCTCGCGTGAAGTTGACTCGCCGATTCTCCTTCCTGCATTTTAATATTAAATAATTTATTTAACAAAAGATCGCGCTTCATTACCTTGGCGTCGCTTGTCCCTTCGTGTAGTTCTATCAGTTTGTCCCACAATTCTTTTACGTTCTAGTGCGGTCCTACCCGATTCAATTCTTCCTTCGACAGTCCTCATTGAAGCGTGTTGAGTGCTTTGAAACCCATTGACGCTTTCTTCTTCATGTCAGGAGTTCACTGTTCCGGCTCCAGTGGAATTCTGGAGTTGTCGATTGGTGCTTTGTATCCTCTTGTGACGCTGAACCATTGGTCGAAATTAGTCTTCAGGTAAACCTCCATTCGCTTCTTCCAGTATGGAAAATTATCCCCGTTGAATAGGGGAGGGCGTACTGTACTGAAGCCTTCAATTTGAGACATAATTAACCTGCACACAAAGGAAAAAAATAAACAAAGGGAGTCCCAAGACTTGGTCTTGGATTAGTAGTGCGGGAGAAGAAAAGATAAACTGAAAAATTGAATTGGTGTTGCACCAAATCAGATTAATAGCAACGAAATTTTTTTTCCAAAAAGGTAATAGTACCAGTTTGGAAAATTACAAAAAAAATTGAAAATTGAAAACAAAATGAAAAAGGTTTCACTCCCTTGTCTGATTGGTAGTTGCACCAAATCAGAGCGGTACCTGCTTTGATACCACTTGTTGGATTGAAGTGTTCGATAGAGGAGGAGGTGAATATTGATTAAAAAAACGTAGAGCGCACAGTGGAAAGGTAAAGATAAAAAAGTAAAGCAACGCTAACAGAAGTCGTTTTTACTTGGTTCGGAGCCTGTGTCGACTCATACTCCAAGACCCACACACAAGGGCGCTTTCAATGGGAAATCCACTAGCAATTTGAAATGAATGCTACAAAAGAAGTACAGGAATTACTTAGCAAGGAAAAACCGACAATAAGAAAAACAAACAAACTAGCGCTAGTTGGAGAATCTTCGCAGAGTCGCAGGAGCACAAGAGAGCAGATTGTGAGTTGTTTCATTGTTGTATTGAGCTTCAGCCTTTACCCTCCTTATATAGGAGGTTCGTGGAGCCCGGATCCCTTCGGGCGCCCTGAATATGACATAGCCGACCCAACCAGGATGCTCCATGCGGGGAAGTGATGTTTGGGGATAAATTCACCTCTGGGCGCCCGGATCCATCTCGGGTCCCCGGACCCTGGTTTTCCAGCAACTTCCTTCCTGCAAGAAAACATTAGTCCGGAGGCAAACATACGATATATATCCTGCAAAATAAAGTGTTAGCACAGTTTATGATAAAAGAAGGATAGTAATTAGATTCCGTCTCATCGAGACCGGAATCTAGTCACGATCTCGACTTAGATATCCAAAATGGATTTAAGTCGGATCGACGCCTAATGTTCCCTTCCCGGGAACGCGTCCTCACAGTCACTCCTCTCCAGTGACTTACCTTCACTTACTTGCCAGACATCCGGTCAGCCCTTCGACCCGTCTAGACTTCGTGCCAGCTATCCGGTCAGCCCATCGACCTAGCTGGACTTCGTGCCAAACGTCCGATCAGCCCGTTGACCCATTTGGACTTTGTGCCAGATATCATGTCAGCCCATCGACCTGTCTGGGCTTCTCCTGCACACTCGGTCAGTGTGTTAGATAATGACAAAACTAACTTTACCTATTTTGTCATTCATCAAAACTTAAGTTAGACCGTTAGTGCTAACCACACCAACATTTATAGCCCTAATCGGGGTGCCTGGAAGGGTTCCAGGTGCTTGGGGGGATAAAATTTTATCCCCGTCGTAACAAAACGTGTCATGTCGTGTTTAGGATAAAATTCGGTTCTGGTGCCCCAGACAGGTCTAGGCACCCTCGATTAGCTCAGAGCGCCCCGGACTAGCTCGAGGCCCCCATACTAGCTCGGGGCACCCGGATCGAAAAGTCAATATTTTGTTGACTTTTAGTCCTGGCCTTCCACTCCGGTTCCACTCACATTGGTCCGGATCTTTTACTTCGGCTCTACTCGCTTAGGTGATCTCGACCATTCAGAATAGGGCTCACCCAAACCCAACTTTCGGCCTTCGAGCAGTCTTCAACTCCAGTTTCTCGTCCCTTAGAAATGTCGAGTGCCTCTTTCTCGTCCGCCCATGTGCTCTTCCACAGCACTCGTCTCTCGGACGCACTGAGCCCGTCAGCTCTCTCCCGTTCCTGTCGGCTCTCTCCCGTGTCGTCCTTCTCACTAGCTGTATCTTTCGCTTGACTTCCTATATTCCTAAGTTTCTGCACACTTAGACACAGGGGTTAAATACCAACAGGACCTAATTTGATTTGGTTGAGTACTTACAATTTCTGTATATTTTGGCATCTCCCTACACTAGTTAGCCCTAAATACCATTAGGATTTTGTACGGTGTTGCTGTAGTTTTTTGATTGTATGACATTCCTTTGACTCCTACTTTTTTCCATTATTTTTTTCACCCAAAAAGGATAGAATTAGGAATCTTTCACTTTATGTCCCAAGTAGGATGTAAGTTCTTAGACAGAAACTCATCCTCACATAAAGGTTGGAAGAATAGAGTCTTTTACTTAAAACCGCTAGTCCCATTCACTTTCTTGGCTGGCTGGAGAGGAGAGCTTCCTAATCTGTCGCCGCTTGGGAAATATAAAAAAGGCCCAAAATATTTACGGGCTGTGGAGATGTTGATTGGCCTGTGATTCAATTGCACTAGCATCATCCAAAATGAAGGTATGCTCTACTGAGCTCATTTAAGTCCTAATGTAGCCGACCTAGAGAAGTCGCTCAATAAGTCTTTCTTCCCATTCATTTTCTGTGAGAGCTAATTAAAGTTTCATGTTTGTTTGCAGAGGAAACCATGTTGAGTGCCTCAATGAGCAAACTGTTGAAGGCGGAGCTAGGGTCATTTTGGATGTTAGCTACACCAGAGGTTTCATCATATGCCGCTGACAGAGCATCCACTAAAGTCGATCTATCTCCTCCTCGAGAGCCCATGAGTGCGGGTGTGAAGGTGGGATCCTCCATTAGAGCGGGATCATCTGCCGAAGGAGGCTCTTCAGTGGTGTCTCCTCCCGCTAAGTTAGCCGAGGAAGCCACACACTATTGAGCTTGCAAGGTTGCAAACATAGTTCCATATTGAAAACACATAGGAAAGATCATAGGTTTATAAGAAAAAGATATCTTCATTGGCATGAGACCTTTTGGTTAGAGTCCAAGAGCAAAACTATGAGGGTTTAGGCCCAAAGTGGATAATATCATACCATTGTGGAGATATCTAAATTCTTTTCAATCTTAACAATTGGTATCAGAGCGAGGTCGCGCTTCACCAGACTAATGGCCGGAAGAAGCACGAGCTAGAGCCATGATCTAAGATTGAACCATGTGGGTGAAACCTTGAATAAAGTAGAGGAGACCCTGAGCAGGTCAATGTGACCTGATGCTCGAGGGGAGGCCCTCAGCAAGTCAAGAGTGACCCAATGCCTGAGGGAGACCTTGTGGTCCTTTATTTGAGGGGGGATTGTTGGGGTTGCAAGGTTGCAAATATAGTCTCACATTGAAAGCACATGGGAAAGATCATAGGTTTATAAGAAAAAAATATCTCTATTGGCATGAGACCTTTTGGGTAGAGTTCAAAAGCAAACCCATGAGGGCTTAGGCCCAAAGTAGACAATATCATACCATTGTAGAGATATCTAAATTCTTTTCAATCCTAACACACACTTCACCTCCCCTCCAGCTGCAAGTGCTCCTCTTATCCAAATCGAAGAGGTAATAGAAGAGCCAATTAAGGGAGACACTGAGTCGCCAGCTCCTCTACCGCTAATAAGAAAACGTAAATGCCTCACATATCTGACCAAGCAGTGGCCCTCTCTGAAGAACTATTTCACCGACCAGGCGCATACATTATGATAAGAGAACCTTTGGCAAGTTCTTCCCTCACCAGTCCTATACGATCAAGTTTCGAGACACTGACCGACGTACCCTTGGGCTTAACAGGAGGGGAGTTTATTCCTGATATAAAGGTATCTACAAGATCAGTCTTTCCTCGAATTCGCCGAGCCCAAGTTGATATGAAGAATTGTCACACCAAGTTGGTTTGCTAAAGCTATTTAAGACTAGTGATTATGATAAGTCTTTACACAATTTGGATGTAATTAAAGTCAATCGTCGCTCTAATGCATCCATGCTTAAGGTATACACCCAAAATATGATACCACTAATTTTTTATACGCCAATTAGCTAACGTATCCTTTTTAACTATGGACAGAACATCTACATGTCCATAACTGTATCCTAGATTTGGTGAAATAGATCAGGCAATTGCTGAAATGAGTTGCTGAGCTGGAGGCATGTTTATCAGAATCATCTCGCTTACTGGAGGAAGCTACCTGGGCAAAGGAAGAGAGTCACCTACAAGTAAACTTAGCCGCAGTCTCTACGAGAAGCTAGAACTATCTAGAGCACAGGTACTCTCCATACAAACTGAGCTGGACGAAGCTACATAGAGAGAAATAGCCTCTCAATTACAAATAACTCACTGACAACCATTCGGGATGAACTCTCTACTAGGGTTACCGCTCAGGAGGCTTGACTTGCTGACTTGGGCAAAGAAATTTCTGACCCACACACCCAAATAAACCAAGCGAAAGAAGAAGCTACCTCTTCTCAACAATAAACAATGTAAGCCATTCAAAGGCAGGTAACAACACAGACACAGTTGGGGGAAGTTCAATTTGAACTGACCTCCTACAAGGCTTAAGAGGAAGAATGTTGAGCGAACTTCAAAGTGGAGTTCTTGAAATCTAAGTACTTTGGGTTGTTAGCTGCTCAAATCTTGAAAAGAATGAAACAAGACTTTGAAGGAGCTACTCGTCAGTTTATCCAAGTCGTGCTAGTACCCCGAAGGTAATGAACTAGAGTTTTTGGACATAGGTAAAGGATGGGAAGAATTGTCTGAGTCAGAGAAGACTCTGTAAATGTTTGATGACTCCCTGAACTTGACAAGCCATAAGGCTCTTTGACTTTCTTGTTGATAAGATCACAACCACCATCCCAAGGGCAAACCACTTAGTTGGATTTAGGCCTTATAGAAAAATTCTATTCGGGAAAGTTAAACCCTCACATAGGAGGATGACTTTAAATAGCTTCCGCTCGAGAAGAGTGAACCCTCGTATAGAAGGATCACTTTATTAGCTTATGAGCTTTTGCTTGGGGAAGGTTGAACTCTCGCATAAGAGGATAACTTTATTAGCTTCCACTCGGGGAAGGTTGAACCTTCGCATAGGAGGATAACTTTATTAGCTTTCGCTAGGAGAAGGTTGAACTCTCGCATAGAAGGATAACTTTATTAACTTCCGCTCGAGGAGGTTGAACCCTCACATAGGAGGATAACTTTATTAGATTCCACTTAGGGAAGGTTGAACTCTCACATAGGAGGATAACTTTGCTAGTTTCCTTTTAGGAAGGTTGAATCCTCGTATAGGATATTTGCAACCCATATGTTGATTAACCAAAGTAGGAGCATTTGATTCCATAAGATTAATCATACTTAAACAAAAAAAGTAGGCAATAAATAAGGGATATTAACCCTTATGAACCTTTGTAAGGCTGCAAATGATTAACATTCCAGGGTCGGGATACTTTTCCTGTTAGGACCGATTGAGCTATAGGAGGGTGAATAGCTCACTTCAATTTCTTGATCTTCTTGATTGAGCAACAGAAACTTAGAAGCGATGCTAACTTCTTGTATTTACTTGGTATCCACCTCCTTGAGATGACTAATCAAGGATCCACACCATGATCATAATGTTGGTTGCTACTCGGAAAACCTAGAGGTTCCACTGTATAAAAATTTTGTACAAAGGTCCGAACCTTTTCCTAGCTACCATGTGTTCTTTTAAATTAAATTTTGGATCGCCTGCGGAACTTAACACGTTTGATCCAAAACTTAATCTATTTATTCTTTTAGGTTTTGACTTGGATCTCCTGCGGAACTTAACACGTTCGACCCAAGTCACCTTAAGTTATTAATTCCATTAAATATTAATTTCCATAATTGGTTCCCAGTACTGACGTGGCGAGGCACATGACCTTCTTGGATATGGAAGCAACCACCACCGACTAGACAAAACCTTTTATAGAAAGCTAATATTTAATTTCCTAAAATAACTTTAGGTTAACCGAAAAGAACAATCAAATCACAAGGAAAAGAAAAAACAAAAGAACACAACATCGAAAAACATATTCGAAATTCTAGAATCGTAAGCCTCTTGTATTTGGTATTATTTCCAAAAATAACTAGTATGATGCGGAAAGAAATATTACTAGTTATACCTTGTAGAAAAACCTCTTGATCTTCTACCGTATTCCTCTTCTAACCTCGGACGTTGTGTGAGCAACGATCTTCCGAGATGAGAAACCACCAAGCACCTTCTTCTCCTCCTAACTAGGTTCGGCCAAAACAAGAAAGCTTCACTAAGGAAGAAGAAAAACACCAACCAAGCTCCAAGAGATGCAAGCTTTCTCTCCTTCTTCTTCTTCTTCTCCAAGTAGTATCCGGCCTCCACAAGAGCTCCAAGCAATAGAGAGTTTCGGCCACCACAAAGAGGAAGAGGAGAAGAGATGATGGCCGGCCACAACACCAAGGAAAAGAGGGAGAGAAATAATAGAGGTTGTCTTTTGTGAAGGCACCCTCACCCCTTCTTTTATATTCCTTGGCCTAGGCAAATTAGGAAATTTAATTACAATAAAATTTCCTTAATTCCCTTGACATGATTTAATTGAGAAAAATAAAATAATATTTCCCCAATTAATCTCTAATGGTCGGCCACCTCATGTAGAGCAAATAGGATAATTTTAATCAACAATTAAAACTTCCTTATTTGTCTTTGGAAATTTTTTTAAAAAAATAAAATTTCCTTTTAAAATCTCTTCATGGTTGATAAAAAGAAATTTCCATAATTTTAATTTTATCAACATGTGAATAATTTTAAAGAGAAAATAAAACATCTCACCAATCTACAAATAAGGAAAGAGATCTAATCTCTTTCTTTAATCTTTTATAGATCTTTTACAAGAGAAATATTTTAATTTAATTCTCTTTAATAAATTATTTATTCCACATAATAAAAATTAAAATTAAAATTCTTTTTTAATTTAATTTGGCCGGCCCCTACTAGCTTGGGTTCAAGGTAGGGCCGGCCACCCCAATATATACCTAGGTCGGCCCTAGCTTGGTTCCCAAGCTAGCTTGGCCGACCCCCTATTGGTAGGTATAGAAGGTGGGTATAGGTGGGTATAGTACTCTATAAATAAGAGGCTACGATAGAGACCGAGAGGAGGAATTGATTTTAGTCTCCCGATAAAATTAAGCATCCCGTGTTCGCTCCAAACACACAACTTAATTTTATCAATAATAATCCATTCCACTAGAGAACTATTATTGAACTACCGCACCAATCCCAAATTACATTTTTGGGCTCCTTCTTATTATGAGTGTGTTAGTCTCCCTGTGTTTAAGATATCGAATGTCCACTAATTAAGTGAGTTACTGACAACTCATTTAATTAATATCTAAATCCAAGAGTAGTACCACTCAACCTTATTGTCATGTCGGACTAGGTCCACCTGCAGGGTTTAACATGACAATCCTTATGAGCTCCTCTTGAGGACATTATCAACCTAGTATCTCTAGGACACAGTTTCCTTCTATAATCAACAACACACACTATAAGTGATACCATTTCCCAACTTATCGGGCTTATTGATTCATCGAACTAAATCTCACCCATTGATAAATTAAAGAAATAAATATCAAATATATATGCTTGTTATTATATTAGGATTAAGAGCACATACATCCATAATAACCGAGGTCTTTGTTCCTTTATAAAGTCAGTATAAAAGAAACGACCTCAAATGGTCCTACTCAATACACTCTGAGTATACTAGTGTAATTATATAGTCAAGATAAACTAATACCTAATTACACTACGACCTTCTAATGATTTGTTCCTTTCCATTTTGGTCGTGAGCTACTGTTTATAATTTATAAGGTACTGATAACATTATCTTCTGCATGTGACACCACATACTATGTTATCTACAATATAAATTAATTGAACAACTACAACTAAATGTAGACAATTTGACCAAATGTGATTCTTTATTCATAATGAATGTTTACAAAGCTTAGGCTTTCAGTATACACTCCAACACATAACATTCACTATGAAACTTCTCATTCTCGGAACAACACCGAAGGTGGAGAAATCTTATACAGTTTACAACTGTCTCTTAAATGAAATAGGTCACAAGGAAGAAGAAGAGAAGAGATTAGGGTTTCGATGCAGCTTCTTCTTCTTAGAGTAGATTGAGAATGTAGCAAGGATGAGAGCACTTGAACTTTTGAGTGCTTGTGAGCAATGGAACAATTGTGTTTGTTGCGTTGAGACTTCTCCTTATAAACTTTATGAAATCTAGTCATTACTCACCTTTTTTCCACTTCTATTCAATTGGTGAAGATCCCAATCGATTATAGTGTATCTGACATATCCGTTGAGCGCTACCAACTCTAGATCGACGATTGAGATTATTCCATTTTAAATCTCGATCAATTGGTATTGAGTTATGATCGATTATCCATCTTAATTGATTACTTAATCGATTTAGAAGTCTTTTGTTCTTGCAAAGAAACCTTCTCAATTGATTCAAACTTCTGTTCTCGCTAAGGAAGCTTTGAATCGATTGGGAAACTTTATGTTCTTGTGACAAAATCTCTTAATTGATTGACTGATCGATTGGGGAACTTTTTGTTCTAGCAATAGAAACTCTCAATCAATCGACTGATTGATTGGGGAGCTTTCTATTCTCATGACAGAAGCTATCAATTGATTGGCTGATCAATTAGGGAGCTTTTTGTTCTCGCAATAGATGCTCTCAATTGATCGGTTGATTGATTGGGGAACTTTCTATTCTCGCGAAAAAAACTCTCAATTGATTGACTGATCGATTGGGAATTCCAATTGATTAATTGATCGATTCGAGAACATTCTGTTTGTGTGAGTTTACTTCTCAATCAATTACACAATCGATTGAAGGTTTTTCAATTGATTAGTCAATCGATTAATACATTCTTTTGCTGCTAGATCCTAAGTTTTAGTGCATCAATCGATTGGCAAACTTTCCAATCAATCCCAAGTATCTCATACTAGATGAACCTCTTGTTCCCTGGACTTTGTGCCCGGAGCTTCCTCATCTCTAGGGCTTCAGGCCAAGAATCCGATCCTCGATTTTCTTGGACTCATTTTGCCTTGCATCTGGTCTTCCGACCTATAAGGGTTTCTTTATGCCAAGAATCTGATCATCGACTTTCTTGGACTTCTCAAGGGCATTCAGTCTTCCGACATGTAAGGACTTCTTCATGCCAAGAATTCGGTCCTTGACCTTCTTGGACTTCTTCCATCCTGCTCACTCATAACTTGAGTTAGATCCAATGTATTAACCTAAACTTAAATAATTATCAACACATTAAAACTTCTAGGACATGATTACA
The DNA here is from genome assembly GCF_018446385.1 of Zingiber officinale. Taxonomy (NCBI): domain Eukaryota; kingdom Viridiplantae; phylum Streptophyta; class Magnoliopsida; order Zingiberales; family Zingiberaceae; genus Zingiber; species Zingiber officinale. Next base: position 69,767,074 of record NC_055989.1, read on the forward strand.
CCAATATTTCCTCCATTAAGTTCTTCCAGATAATAACTCCCCGTACTAAGCTTCCTGGTAAGCTGGTAAGGACCTCCCCATTGTGGCTCCAACTTATTAATATCAACCAACTTAATCCTTTTCCACACTAGATCTCCAACTTGAAATGATTGGGGGATCACTCTTTTGTTATATGTTTGCCTCATCCTTTATCTATAGGTTGTATGCCAAGTGATAACTTTGTCTCTGACTTGAGTTACTAAGTCAAGGTCAATGAGGCACTGCTCGGTATTATTCACTTCCTTGTAATTTCGTTGCCAAACAAATTCTTCTCTAACCTCTACTGGTATAATGGTTTACCCTCCATATACTAAGTGAAAAGGAGTTTCACCAACACTTTCTCTTAGAATCATACGATATGCCCAAAGAATGCTTGAGAGTTCTTTAACCCAGCTACCTTTAACCTAATCCAATTTGATTCTAAGACCTCTAATGATTTCCCGATTAACAACTTTAGCCTGCCCATTACTTTGTGGGCAAGCTACAGATGTGATAGCTTGTTGAATATTCAATCCTTCACACCATTCTCAAAGCTTATGTCCCTGGAATTGTCTTCCATTATTTGATACAAATTTGTGAGGAACCCCATATTGACAAATAATGTTTTGCCATAAAACTTTCATAATCACTTCTTCTGTAATTCACGCTAGAGCTTCAGCTTCCACCCACTTTAAAAAATAGTCAACTACGACTAATAGAACTTCTGTTGTGGGCCAGTTGGGAATGGTCCCACTATATCCAACCCCCACTTATCAGAGGGATAAGAGATAGTGGAAGTCTTTAATAGTTCAGTAGGGCAATGAGACAGTTGTTGATTCCTTTGACAATGCTCACAAGTAGCAATAAATTTAGCTGTATTTGCCTATAATGTTGGCTAAAAGTAATCGATTAATAGAACCTTGCGAGCCATAGCTCTTCCTCCGATGTGACTGCATGCCATAGATGCCTGCATGAATCTCCCTTAGGACATAATCAGTGTCATTGGTGTTTGATTTAAGGGATGTCCTAAGGTAATCGCCTTACGATTTTTACTAAATATAGATTCACTATTTGAGTATATATTATATATTTGGTTGTTTAAACTCATTTACTGAATGCTCGCAATACAATTCATAGCATGAGAGAAATTATAATTGGATCACAACTAATGATTATCTCTAAGTGTACAATTATGAATATATTGGAATTTACCTAGTCGTCAAATTGATGCATTCGGACATCATCAATTCTGTAAGACTAGTACAGGTTATACTCATTGGTTTGCCAAGTAGCTATTTTTTCACTGGTTGGAGACATTGTGATGTCAAGAGTTAAATGTGGATGCTAGTTATGGTAACTAGTTCATTGGAGTGACTCACTGTAAGACTTCAATGGTTATCTATATATAGAGATATGTCGTGAAGCTCTTACTGCAGCTCGAGAGCAAGTTTCCTTTGACTTGAGGTATACAAGTCATCTTAGTCATGGAGACATATACTTTAATATCTTAAGCAAGCATCTCATTGAGGTGGGGACCCGGGATGATTAGGTATAAGTCAAAATGTACAAAGATGTTTGGATAGCCCACAGAGGATTCACTGCTCCTTGCGATGAGACGTATACCCTATGACCACTCATTAAGATTATTACTCAAAGTCTTTGGCCAAAGCATCACATGTTAACAGTACAAGACTCTTAGACACATGTATGAGTAATTTGAATCTGTAGAATGAGAAACTATTGCTTAGGTTAGGTGTGACGTAGTCAGTCTAGGGGGACAAACACATAGACCATGTACTAAACCAAGTGGGTATAAGATGAGTGAAAGAAACAAGGCACAAGTCATTGTAGCTGCTAAAGGGTTTAGAATTAGTTCTAAGATCAACTATGATTTCTGGCTAATTGGGGATCATGATATACTATTAGATGTCACTTATAATCGTTCTATAATTAAGTAGTTAATTATGGATGACCAAGATGAACTAGGAACCTATTGGGTCATACGCACTGACGAGTCTCCAAAAGATGTAAAATAAGTTAAAGAATATGATTATTAGATCAAGAGATAAATGTTTGATTGGATCATACATAAGATAAATATGAAAATATTTGTCATAATGGAAACGCAGATAAGCTATATCTCTTATGGTAGAGTTGAACCATATTTGGTTTAATCATGAATTATTCATGAACCAACTTAGTTTAGTTGTGAACCAAACCAAGAGATTAATGGACTAATTTTTGGTTAAGAGATAATGGGTTAAATTTGAGCTTTTTAATCCAACTCATTAAAGAGGATTATATATAGATGTAATTGGGAGAGAATTAGATACAAATTTCATTTTTTGGTTGATTGACTTTTGGAAACCCAATCCTCCTCTCCCTCTCCTCTCTTTACTGCCACCAACAACAAGGAGGCTCACCTCGTTGTTGTCGTGACCACCACAAGGGAGAAAATCTCTCCTTTGTGTGCTTCTCTTTTTCTTCCTTTTGATCCTTCTCCTTCGCTCGTGGCTGGTAACTTTTGAAGGAGAGGCTTGTACTCAAGGATTTGTCTTGAGGAGCTCGACATGGATACGAATAGAGGCGAGGTTCGACAACATCGCTACGGTTAATGCTCTTCTCATTACGGGTTATCTGTAAGGTATACCTAGCGTAAATTTACTTCCTGTAAAATTTTAATTATGCGATAATGTTTTGTTAGTAATTAGCCCTAAGAGCCAATCATGAGATGATTAGGCCTTTTGGTTACTAATTGAGTTAGACTCAAATGAACCCACTCATTGGATTGAGTCCAATCCGAATTAGACACATTGGATTCATGGGTTAGACTCAATGGGTTAGACTTATTGGGTTATTGGATTAATAGTTAATCCAATATATAACAATCCAACCCATTAGGAGGAATACAAAGAGACAAAGACCCTTTGTATTCATTGGATGAATATAAATAGGTTTTTAGATTTATTTTTTCATTGAGATGAGAAAAGGTGTCTCTTGAGCTTCTCTCTTCTTCCTCCTCCTTCCTCCTTGGCCGAATCTTTAAGCTTGGTCGAACCATACTTCTTGCTGGCATAAGAAGATGGTTCTTCTCCGAAGGCTTCATTCGTGCTACGAACGAAGGATATGTTCGTGTGGATACCATAGAGGCACGGACGCTTGAACGCGCTGAGATCTGGATCCAAAGAAAAGGTTGCTGTCGGGATTGCGAAGGGCACGCAACAAAGGTATAATCCTATCATGTAGCTTAGCATAGATTATTTTCAGAACATGTTTCTTCCCTTCGCATGGATCTACTGAATAGAGGATCTAGCTAATTTCCGCTGCGCTTTCGCGTGTTTAGCGCGCTAGATCCCAACAGTGGTATCAGAGCCACTTGCGATGGGCTATGCTAAGTTAGAATTTTTTTATATATGATATAGAAATTACTTGATAGGGTTTACTGTGATTTGCAAAAAAAAAAATTGTGAGTCTCGCCCAAACAAGGTTTCGGCCAAGAGAGTAAATCTCGGCCAGACTATGAGTCTTGGCTAGATTTTGTGTCTTGGCCAAATCCTTAGCGTTTACCGAAATGGGTGTCTTGTTGGGAACAAATCATAGTTGGTGTGTGACCAGCAAGGTCTCGGCAAGGGGTGTTTTGTTGGGAACAAAACGAAGTTGGTGTGTGATCAACAAGGTCTTGACTAGAGATGTTTTGTTTAGAACAAAATGTAGTTGGTATTGTGGGTAATAGGGTCTCGGGTAAAGCAGCAACTCATAAAATGAGTATGCAAAATAAGAATGTAACTCTTAATTTATTTGTTAAAATCATAGTAAATTTATGTCATAAGAATATTGTGAATATATATGACATGGTGCATGGTTATGACCCTTTAACCCCAATGTGATTGGATGTGTGTAATGTTGTAATTCATAATACGACCTGCGTGTCGTGCCTTCATCCCTTTTATTCTTATTGTAATTAGATTACACTCGAATGTAACTTGAGTTTCTTTAGATTTTGTAATGTACAAAATTAGAAAGAGTTAGTCTTCTGGAAGACGAGTGAAAAGGAAGGAAGGACAACAACACACGACAACCAAGGAAGCGCTTAGAGAAGCGGCTTGGACCGAGGTTGACTTATCGGTCTTCTCATTGGCTTGAGAAGATCATAGTTTATGGGGGCCATAACCATGTCACATTTAAACTTGTGTATATGTTGATATATGCCATGATATGCCATGATGTATGTGATGCATGTGTAGCTACCGTAATTAGGTCATTTACATATGCCTACCAAAAGCTTGGTACTCACTACTACCTCGATCATCTGTAGTCAGGTTTGCCAAAACAAAGTGGCTCGTTTTATCTTGGTAGATTATGACTGGACAATTGTGATGTCCGACTATCGACCTTTGAGTATGACTTAATTAAATTACCTCAATTAGATTGAGAACTTAAAGGCATATCCCATAAGATGTAAATCATATTATACTAGTCTTGGGCGATTAGCCAAAGCTAACTCAAGATGAATTATAATATGGATTTCATAAGATGGGAAAATGAACAAATAGTGTTGTTCACCTAAGGATATAAGAGTTACATAGGATGTAATTGGTAAACGTTGTCTACCTAAGTTATACTAAGTCTTGGGCGATTAGCTAAAGCTAACTCAAGATAAGGTATAATGTGGTTCTTGTCCAATTGGTACACGTTGCCTACCTAATTTATACAAGTCTTGGGCGATTAGCCAAAGCTAACTCAAGATGAAGTATAATATGGATCTTGTCCCACTAGAATGTATTTGCTTTTGAGCTTAGAGCTAGTAGTGACTTGCTTCTATCAAGCTTTAGAATTCAGTGGAAGAATAATTTAATTAAAGGTCTAATTAAATGATCTGAGTATGATACTTCTCTGCATTTTATTGTTGTAGACCACCATGTCGTCTAGTAAGTAGAAGACACTATCTCTGCGATCTGTCCTTGATAAGAATAAGCTCAATGGAGCTAATTTCTAGACTGGTATAGAAACATAAGAATAGTTCTCAAGAGAGAAAGAAAACTGTACGTCCTAGAGCAGCCTATTCCTGAAGTGCCCCCTGCTACTGCCACTAGAGCTGATAGGGATGCTTACAAGAAGCATCAAGATGATGCATTAGATGTATCATGCCTTATGCTCGCCACTATGAACTCTGATCTTTAGAAGCAACATGAGAACATAGATGCTTATGATATGGTTGAACACCTTAGAAAACTATATCAAGGACAAGCAAGACATGAAAGATTTGAGATCTCTAAAGCACTGTTTCAATGCAGAATGTAAGAAGGAAGTCTCATAGGGCCTTATGTACTTAAAATGATTGGGTATGTGGAGAATCTACAAAGGTTGGCATTCCCACTAGGCCAAGAATTGACCACTGATCTTATCTTGCAGTCATTGCCCAATAGCTATAATCAATTTGTCATGAACTACACATGAATGAAATTGACAAAACGCTGCCTGAAATGTTGAGCATGTTGAGAACTACTGAACTCAACCTTGAGATGGCAAAGCCTAGTACCATTTTGATGGTGTCTAAGGGAAAAGACAGGTGGAAGCCTAAAGGTAAGGCTAAGACCCAAGCCAAAGGCAAAGGCAAAGGCAAGGCTCATGCACTGAAACTCAAAGGTGGGGTTGTTAAGGAAGGAACCTGCTTCCACTGCGGTGAGATTGGACACTGGAAGAGGAACTACAAGGTAGACCTAGAGGAACTGAAAAAGGAAGAGAAGTGAGACTTCTACCTCAGGTATATATGTTACAGATGCCAATCTATCTAGTTCTTCTTCACGAGTATTAGATACCGAGTGTGTATCTCACATTTGTACTAATGTGAATGGGTTGAGAAATAGTAGATCATTGACAAAGGGCGAAGTGGACCTACGAGTAGGCAATGGTGCAAGAGTTGCTGTTGTCGGTGTAGGAACATATTCCTTATCTTTGCCTGCTGGTCTTGTTTTAGAACTTAAAGAGTATTGTTATGTGCCTACCTTGACCAAGAACATTATCTCTATTTCTTGTTTGGACAAGAAAGGTCTTTCATTTAAAGGACAAATGTTGTTCCGTTTATTTCAATGAAATATTCTATTGTAGTGCACATCCTGTGAATGTACTCTATGTTCTAGACTTTGGCAACCCAATCTATAACATAAATACCAAATTGTTCAAGTCTAATGATTTGAATCAAACATATCTCTGGCATTCTCGCTTAGTTCACAAAATGAGAGTTGCATATCCCAACTCCATAAGGATGGATTTTGGACTCATTTGATTTTGAATCATATGAGGCATGCAAATCTTGTCTTCGAGGCAAGATGACAAAGACTCCATTTAGTGGACACCGCAAAAGGGCTAATGATCTTTTAGGACTCATACATACTGATGTATGCGGCCCTTTTAGAGTAGCAGCTAGAGGAGGCTAACATTACTTCATTACTTTTACTGATAATTTCAGTGAATATGGCTATGTGTTTCTGATGAGACACAAGTCAGAATCCTTTGAAAAGTTCAAAGAATTCAAGAATGAAGTATAAAATCAACTTGGTAAGAGTATTAAGATGCTTCGATCAGATCGAGGTGGGGAATACCTTAGTCAAGAGTTTCATGACCATCTCGTTGAGTGTGGGATCATATCTCAACTCACTCCACCTGGAACACCACTATGGAATGGTGTATCAGAAAGGAGGAATCATACTTTATTAGATGTGGTACAATCGATGATGAGTCATATAGATCTTCCTACTTCCTTTTGGGGGCATGCTCTAGAGACAACTGCTTTCACACTTAACCGAGTTCCATCTAAAGTTGTCATAAAGACACTATATGTGATATGGACAGGGAAGAGTCCCAAGATGTCTTTTATGAAGATTTGGGATTGTGAGGCTTACGTTCAATGACTAGTCTCAGATAAACTAGGACCCAAATCGGGCAAGTGCTATTTTATAGGATATCCCAAGGAAACAAAGGGATATTACTTCTATAATCCCACACAAGATAAAGTGTTTGTTGCCAAAAATTGTTGTCTTTCTAGAAAGAAGTTTATTTCTAGAAAAACTGGTGGGAGTGAAGTCGATCTTGAAGAAGTTCAAGATACACAAACTAGCACCAAAACCTTGATGGAAATTGAACAGGTTCCACAAGATGTTGTGGATCAAGATTTTGTTACACCACAAGAGGTTATGGAGCAACAACCTCTTCAAGTAGCACATGCTCTACGCAGATCTGATAGGATTCGTCGTCAACCTGAGAGATATGTTGGAGTGTATACTAAAAGCCTAGCTTTTGGTATAAACATTTATCTAGAAATAAGAATCACATTGGTCGAATGTCTACATTTATGATAAATGTAGTTGTTCAATTAATTTATATTGTAGATGACATGGTGTGTGGTGTCACACACAGAAGATCATGTTATCAGTAGCTTATAAATTATAAACAGTAGCTCACGACCATGATGGAAAGGAACAAACCATTGGAAGGTCGTAGTGTAATTAGGTATTAGTTTATCTTGACTATATAATTACACTAGTACACTCAGAGTGTATTGAGTAGGACCATTTGAGGTCGTTTCTTTTATACTAACTTTATAAAGAAACAAAGACCTCGGTTATTATGGAAGTGTGTGCTCTTAATCCTAATGTAATAACAAGCACATATTTTTGATATTTATTTCTTTAATTTATCAATGGGTGAGATTTAGTTCGTTGAATCAATAAACCCGATAAGTTGGGAAATGGTATCACTTATAGTGTGTGTTGTTGATTATAGAAGGAAACTGTGTCCTAGAGATACTAGGTTGATAATGTCCTCAAGAGGAGCTCATAAAGATTGTCATGTTAAACCCTGCAGGTGGACTTAGTCCAACATGATAATAAGGTTGAGTGGTACTACTCTTGGACTTAGATATTAATTAAATGAGTTGTCAGTAACTCACTTAATTAGTGGACATTTGATATCTTAAACACAGGGAGACTAACACACTCATAATAAGAAGGAGCCCAAAAATGTAATTTGGGATTGGTGCGGTAGTTCAATGATAATTCTCTAGTGGAATGAATTATCATTGATAAAATTAAGTTGTGTGTTCGGGGCGAACACGGGATGCTTAATTTTATCGGGAGACCAAAACCAATTCCTCCTCTCGGTCCCTATCGTAGCCTCTTATTTGTAGAAGTTTTATACCCACCTATACCCACCTTCTATACCCACTAATAAGGGGCCAGCCAAGCTAGCTTGGGAACCAAGCTAGGGCCGGCCTAGGTATATTATTGGGTGGCCGGCACTAGCTTGAACCCAAGCTAGTGGGGCCGGCCAAATTAAATTAAAAAGAGATTTTAATTTTAGTTTTTATTATGTGGAAGAAATAATTTTTTAAAGAGAATTAAAATTAAAATATCTCTCTTGTAAAAGATCTACAAAAGATTAAAGAAAGAGATTAGATCTCTTTCCTTATTTGTAGATTGATGAGTTATTTTATTTTCTCTTTAAAAATTATCCACATGTTGATAAAATTAAAATTATAGAAATTTCCTTTATCAACCATGAAGAGATTTTTAAAGAGAAATTTTATTTTTAAAATTTCCGGAAACAAATTAGGAAGTTTTAATTTGTTGATTAAAACTTGTCTAATTTATTTCCTCTAGAAGTGGCCGGCCATTAGAGATTAAATTGGGAAATTTTATTTAATTTTTCTCAATTAAATCATGTCAAGGAAATTAAGGAAATTTTATTGTAATTAAATTTCCTAATTTGCCTAGGCCAAGGAATATAAAAGAAGGGGTGAGGGTGCCTTCACAAGATACAACATCTATTATTCCTCTCCCTCTTTTGTTCCTTGGTGTGGCCGGCCAACCTCTCCCTCTCTTCCTCTTGTGGTGGCCGAACCCTACCCTTCTATTGGAGCTCTTGTGGTGGCCGGATACTACTCGGAGAAGAAGAAGAAGAAGGAGAGAAAGCTAGCATCTCTTGGAGCTTGGTGAGTATTTTGTTTTTCTTCCTTGGTGAAGCTTCCTCTTTGTTGGCCGAACCTAGCTAGGAGGAGAAGAAGGTGATTGGTGGTTTCTCGTCTCGGAAGATCGTTGCCCACACAACGTCCGAGGTTAGAAGAGGAATACGGTAGAAGATCAAGAGGTTTTTCTACAAGGTATAACTAGTAAATTTTATTTCCGCATCATGCTAGTTATTTATGGAAATAATACCAAATACAAGAGCCTTACATTCTAGAATTTCGAATATGTTTTTTCGAAGTTGTGTTCTTTTGTTTCTTTCTTTTCCTTGTGATTTGATTGTTCTCTTTGGTTAACCTAAAGTTATTTTAGGAAATTAAATATTAGCTTTCTATTAAAGGTTTTGTCTAGTCGGTGGTGGTTGCTCCCATATCCAAGAAGGCCATGTGCCTCACGTCAGATCTGGGAACCTTTTATGGAAATTAATATTTAATGGAATTAATAACTTAAGGAGACTTGGGTCGAACGTGTTAAGTTCCGCAGGAGATCCAAGTCAAAACCTAAAAGAACAAATAGATTAAGTTTTGGATCAAACGTGTTAAGTTCCGCAGGCGATCCAAAATTTAATTTAAAAGAACACATGGTAGCTAGGAAAAGGTTCAGACCTTTGTACAAAATTTTTATACAGTGGAACCTATAGGTTTTCCGAGTAGCAACCAACAATTGGTATCAGAGCTAGGGTTTTGCCTCTGTGTATTTGGTATTAGTTTAATTATGCACATGTCATACATAATTTAGGCAGGTTAATAGTAGGATGTGCTAACTTTGTGGATGCAGGATCCAACTATTATGGCTTTTAGTTATTATGTGTGCGATTGGACCCTTGGACATGTCAAGGGCATTTATCTGTGTGTGCATGATTGTATTAAAATACAGCAGGAGCTGTATTTAGTTTTATTAGGATTTTATTTTTGATCTAGAAACATGTACATTCCTTTTATGGAATATAGGATCAAAATGTAAAATTCTATGTATGTCGCGGATCGAATCTTGCAAAGCGTGGAACCTTCTAAGGACCAGAGGCGCAGCGGAACTAGTAGCAAGATGGATGCGACAGCTAGACCCGGTGGCGGTGGCCAAATATGGCAGCAGCTTGGGATGACAACACACGGAGGAGAACTAGAGATAAAAGCCATAATAGTTGAAAATTAGATTTTCTATTTATTGCTTTTATATTGTGCTGTGTGTGAATGTTAGTATACATGACTAGTAGGCTAGCATAGTTAAAATTCCTCGTTTATAAATAACTAAGTGGGAGAGGGATTTTTAAATAAATCCCATGGTCTCCATTACTGGTTTGTAAGTGATGCAAACAAGCTTGCGCGTTGGCTCTGAGTGCCTTCCTCCATAACGGATGAGCTTGTTTGTGGATCACTAGAACAGACTTCCATTTTTGGATGACTATAGGAAGTTAATTAAGAGCGTGTGATCTTCCCCAACGGAAGGGGCATAATCTTATTAATGGACTTAGTGTCAAGTAATGGTATACACTTAGACACATCTAATAGTATCCTCCCCATCAGAGTCACTGCTATTATTTGTGTGACCAAATGAAACCAACTATTAATTTGTCATAAAACTAGGTTGACAAGATAATAAAATTAAAGGGTTAAAACCCCTCTTACAAATGATTGATTTTGTATACGTCCACACTAACGTGGCATACAAAATTAACGGTGTTTGAGATAATTTTATTTGTCATAAAGATACGTTGACAAGATAGTTAATGGGTAAAACCCTCCTTTTACAAATGTTGAATTTGTATACGTCCACACTAACGTGGCATGCAAAATTCACGGTGTTTGAGGTGTTGGTAAATTTAAATAATATTGTTTGAGGAATCAATGTTATTTTAAATTCAAAGAGTTTTGATCAAATATTTGATCAAAGACAGATCAACTATTAATTTTATTCGTCATAAAGTAAAGTTGACGAGATAATAAAATTAATGAATAAAATCTCCTCTTCGATTTTGTAAACACAAAATTCATGGAGATTTTAAGGAGTTGATCTTGACCAAATGTTTTTGTGATTCTTAGGATGTTTGTCAATCCCTAGTAGTCATACTATAGAAAAAGACTTAGTAGTCTCAATTGTAATGATTGGAAATAGGACTTGGACATTAAGGTAGACTGTCTTCTTAGAACTAAGAACAATTTAGGTGTATTTAATTCATTAGTTGAAACATGTCTAGTGGTGTTATCTACCAGAACCTGGAGTGTAGATACAAGATGCCATTAATCATGTCTGCAATTCATTGCAGGGTTCCAGGAAATCCGACAACTAAATGAAAGGTAAATCACCGTCCACATGGGCACTACTGTAAAAGTGGTAACTGTTGCAGTGGGAGATGTTTATCATTTGATAAGAATAAAATATGGATTTTAAGTAATTGTCTTTACGTACCAAGTTTAGAAAGAACCTGATTTCAGTTTCTAAACTATTATAGATATTATGTCTATTTTGATAACAAAGTTGTTATCAAGAAAAATAGGAAAGTTATCTATTCTGGTATGATGGTTGACAATTTATAATCCAATAACTCCCACGATGCAACAAATGGAAATTAGTAACACATCTTCTAATTTTAAGAGAAAGCAACCTTCGGAAATGAACCAATTATATCTTTGGCATCTAAAGCTAGGTTATACTTGAGTAGGATTCATTGGTAGCTGATGAACTTTTGGGTTCATTGGTAGTGGAAATCTTTCCAACCTGCGAGTCTTACTTGGAAGGAAAAATAACCAAGAAGCTTTTAAGTCCAAGGGGTATGGAGTCAAAGATATGTTGAAATCGGTTCATTCTGATTTGTGTGATCCTATGACTATCCAGACAAGAGGTAGTATTGAATATTTTGTCTAATTTATAGACAACTATTCAAGATACAAATAAATTTACTTAATGTACCGCAAGACTAAGTACTTTGATTAGTTCAAATAGTACAAGGCTGATGCGGAGAAATGTTAAAGTAAAAGTCACTATGGTAAGAACATAGTGGCAAGTACCTCTTGGGAGAATTTAGGAGTCACTTATCAGAAGTAGGGATTCAATCCAAACTAACTGCACCTGGTACACCTCTACAGAATGGTGTAGTAGAAAGAAGGTATAGGACTCTTATGGAAATAAGTAGATTGATGATGAGTTATTTTACCAAATTTGTTTTAAGGATATGCTCTGGAAACGGAAGTGAACGTAGTACCTTCCAAAGTCATAACTCTCTACTCATATAGAATTGCTGAATAGGTGTAAGCCTATTTTGAAGCATATTCGGATTCGGGTAATCCAGCACATATGTTAAAGAGAGATAATGATAAGTTGGATAGTAGTTCACTTGTTTGTAAGTTATCCTAGATAAACAAAAGTAGGTTTATAGTCTTAAAAATCAGAAGGTCATTGTTAGCATCAATGAATGATTTTAAAAGGACTATATAATGAACCACGTGCTCATAAGTAAATTTGTTCTTAAGGAAATAATAAAAGACATGTCTAATCTAGTACCAACTGTACAAGATGAGATACCACAAGAAAACTGCAACACGTATCACAAATGATACACAATTGCAGAAAATGCCTTGTCGTAGTGGGAGGGTTGTTAAGCAACCTTAAAAGATTCATGTTTTAGGAGAGTTTTTGAACTCGATCCCTAAAGGACATGAACCTGATCTCCGGACATATGACGAAGCACTCCAAGATAAATATGCAGCATCTTGGCAAAGAGTAATGAATAATAGAATTAGAATATATGTATTCTAATAAAATCTGGAAGCTTGTAGAACCATCAAGTGGTGTAAAAGCCTTTGGGTGTAAAAGGTCTATAATAGGAAAAGAGGGATAGACAGGAAGGTAGAAACCTTCAAAGCAAGGCTTGATGAAAAAGGAAACTTTTTTCACTGGTAGCCATGCTTAAGTCTATCCGGATTCTTTATCTATTTGGCAAGTGGATGTCAAGCGGCATTCCTTAATGGAAGTCTTGAAGAAAGCATCCATATAAAGCAACCGAAGGGTTCATTGCAAAGGGCTAAGAGCATCTTGTGTAAAGCTCAATCAGTCTGGACTGAGGCAAAGCTTCAAGGTCTTGGAACATCCGGTTTATCAAAGTAATTCAGACCTATGGATTTATTTAGTAACCGGATAAGTCTTGTGTATACAAAAGGTGTGATGGAAGCGTGGTGGTATTTCTTGTACTATACGTAGATAACATTTTTGGTAGTTGGCAACAATATCAAAATGTTGTCAGAAGTAAGGGTATGGTTGTCCAAATAATTCGATATAAAGGACTTGGGAGAATGAATATATTCTTGAAATCAAAGTAATAAGGGATCGCAAGAAAAGAATATTTTACTTATCCCAAGCTTCATACATCGGAAAAATCCTTGCTCGTTTTAAAGCATGCAAAACTCCAAGAAAGTTTTTTTACCTTTTCAGGATGGAGTAACTTTATCTAAAGATATGTCTCTGTAGACATCAAAGGAGATAAAGGAAATAAAGGCAGTTCTTTATGCTGTCGGAAGCCTAATGAATGCTATGCACGAGATAAGAAATCTGTTTTGCCAAGGGCATAGTTGGCAGATATCAAAGTAACTCTGGACAAGGACAGTGGACTGCAGTAAAGCATATATTGAAGTACCTTAGAGGCACTAGAGATTATATGCTAGCTTACAAGGCAGTTAATTTGGTCCTTGTGGGTTGCATGGATTTTGACCTCCAATCGGATAGGGACAATAATAAGTCAACCTCAGGGTTTTTGTGTTTATTTTAGGAGGTAAAGTCATAACTATGGAAGAGTGATAAGCATAGGTGTTTTTCTGGACTCCACCATAGAAGCTTAGTATATGGCAAGCCTCTGAGGTAGCCATTAAAAGCTGTATGACTCAATAACCTCAAGATAGACTTAGATATGATTTCTGGTTTGTCCAAAGATTATTACAATTTATTGTAATAATGTTGGTGCAGTAACAAACTCGAAGAAACTATAAGTCTATAAGGCAAGTAAACACAATAGAGCGCAAGTACCACCCAAATACGAGAAATCGTATAAACGAGGAGAAGTTGTTGCCGCCTAGATTGCATCAGGTGATGACCTATTGATCCTTCCACTGAGGTCCTTAAGGCAAGAGCTTTTGATGGGCATGTTGAAGGGTTAGGAATCAGATGTATGGCAGCAGATATAGCAGCTTAGTCTTTTAGTATAAGTGGGAGATTGTTGGAGTGTATACTAAAAGCCTAGCTTTTGGTATAAACATTTATCTAGAAATAAGAATCACATTGGTCGAATGTCTACATTTATGATAAATGTAGTTGTTCAATTAATTTATATTGTAGATGACATGGTGTGTGGTGTCACACACAGAAGATCATGTTATCAGTACCTTATAAATTATAAACAGTAGCTCACGACCATGATGGAAAGGAACAAACCATTGGAAGGTCGTAGTGTAATTAGGTATTAGTTTATCTTGACTATATAATTACACTAGTACACTCAGAGTGTATTGAGTAGGACCATTTGAGGTCGTTTCTTTTATACTGACTTTATAAAGAAACAAAGACCTCGGTTATTATGGAAGTGTGTGCTCTTAATCCTAATGTAATAACAAGCACATATTTTTGAGATTTATTTCTTTAATTTATCAATGGGTGAGATTTAGTTCGTTGAATCAATAAACCCGATAAGTTGGGAAATGGTATCACTTATAGTGTGTGTTGTTGATTATAGAAGGAAACTGTGTCCTAGAGATACTAGGTTGATAATGTCCTCAAGAGGAGCTCATAAAGATTGTCATGTTAAACCCTGCAGGTGGACTTAGTCCAACATGATAATAAGGTTGAGTGGTACTACTCTTGGACTTAGATATTAATTAAATGAGTTGTCAGTAACTCACTTAATTAGTGGACATTCGATATCTTAAACACAGGGAGACTAACACACTCATAATAAGAAGGAGCCCAAAAATGTAATTTGGGATTGGTGCGGTAGTTCAATGATAATTCTCTAGTGGAATGAATTATCATTGATAAAATTAAGTTGTGTGTTAAGGCGAACACGGGATGCTTAATTTTATCGGAGACCAAAACCAATTCCTCCTCTCGGTCCCTATCGTAGCCTCTTATTTGTAGAAGTTTTATACCCACCTATACCCACCTTCTATACCCACTAATAAGGGGCCGCCAAGCTAGCTTGGGAACCAAGCTAGGGCCGGCCTAGGTATATTATTGGGTGGCCAGCTTGAACCCAAGCTAGTGGGGCCAAATTAAATTAAAAAGAATTTTAATTTTAGTTTTTATTATGTGGAAGAAATAATTTTTAAAGAGAATTAAAATTAAAATATCTCTCTTGTAAAAGATCTACAAAGATTAAAGAAAGAGATTAGATCTCTTTCCTTATTTGTAGATTGATGAGTTATTTTATTTTCTCTTTAAAATTATCCACATGTTGATAAAATTAAAATTATAGAAATTTCCTTTATCAACCATGAAGAGATTTTTAAGAGAAATTTTATTTTAAAATTTCCGGAAACAAATTAGGAAGTTTTAATTTGTTGATTAAAACTTGTCTAATTTATTTCCTCTAGAAGTGGCCGCCATTAGAGATTAAATTGGGAAATTTTATTTAATTTTTTCAATTAAATCATGTCAAGGAAATTAAGGAAATTTTATTGTAATTAAATTTCCTAATTTGCCTAGGCCAAGGAATATAAAAGAAGGGTGAGGGTGCCTTCACAAGATACAACATCTATTATTCCTCTCCCTCTTTTGTTCCTTGGTGTGGCCGGCCAACCTCTCCCTCTCTTCCTCTTGTGGTGGCCGAACCCTACCCTTCTATTGGAGCTCTTGTGGTGGCCGGATACTACTCGGAGAAGAAGAAGAAGAAGGAGAGAAAGCTAGCATCTCTTGGAGCTTGGTGAGTATTTTGTTTTTCTTCCTTGGTGAAGCTTCCTCTTTGTTGGCCGAACCTAGCTAGGAGGAGAAGAAGGTGATTGGTGGTTTCTCGTCTCGGAAGATCGTTGCCCACACAACGTCCGAGGTTAGAAGAGGAATACGGTAGAAGATCAAGAGGTTTTTCTACAAGGTATAACTAGTAAATTTTATTTCCGCATCATGCTAGTTATTTATGGAAATAATACCAAATACAAGAGCCTTACATTCTAGAATTTCGAATATGTTTTTTCGAAGTTGTGTTCTTTTGTTTCTTTCTTTTCCTTGTGATTTGATTGTTCTCTTTGGTTAACCTAAAGTTATTTTAGGAAATTAAATATTAGCTTTCTATTAAAGGTTTTGTCTAGTCGGTGGTGGTTGCTCCCATATCCAAGAAGGTCATGTGCCTCGCCACGTCAGTACTGGGAACCTTTTATGGAAATTAATATTTAATGGAATTAATAACTTAAGGAGACTTGGGTCGAACGTGTTAAGTTCCGCAGGAGATCCAAGTCAAAACCTAAAAGAACAAATAGATTAAGTTTTGGATCAAACGTGTTAAGTTCCGCAGGCGATCCAAAATTTAATTTAAAAGAACACATGGTAGCTAGGAAAAGGTTCAGACCTTTGTACAAAATTTTTATACAGTGGAACCTATAGGTTTTCCGAGTAGCAACCAACAAGATATTCATTTCTCTTGTCTGAGCACGGTGATGTAGAGCTTATTGGTCTCAATGAGCCTACTTCTTATCAGGAAGCTGTACAGGACCCAGATTCTGAGAAATGGCTAGAGGCCATGAGATCCGAGATGGAATCCATGTACACTAATCAAGTATGGACTTTGGTTGATCCATCTGAAGGGATCAAACCCATTGGGTGTAAGTGAGTCTTCAAGGTGAAGACTGACATGGATGGAAATATGCATACCTATAAAGGTAGATTGGTGGCTAAAGGATTCAAGCAGATTCATGGTATAGACTATGATGAAACCTTTTCACTAGTTGCGATGCTCAAGTCCATTCGGATCATGCTTGCTATTGCTGCTTACTTTGATTATGAGATCTGGCATATGGATGTCAAAACCGCATTTCTTAACGGAAATCTACTCGAGGATGACACAACCTGAGGGTTTTGTAGATCCAGAGCATGGTAGAAAGGTTTATAAGTTGCAAAGATCCATTTATGCATTGAAGCAAGCTCCTAGAAGCTGGAATCTTCGATTCGATGATGTGATCAAAACGTTTGGTTTCATTAAGAATGAAGATGCACCTTGTGTCTACAAGAAGGTTAATGGGAGCACAATCTTTTTCTCATATTGTATGTAGATGACATACATCTCATTAGAAATGATATCCCTACTCTTCAGTCAATGAAGACTTAGCTTGGGAATTGTTTCTCAATGAAGGACTTAGGTGAAGCAGCCTATATTTTGGGCATCAAGATCTATAGAGATAGATCCAGGGGATGGCTTGGTCGAAGCCAGAGTACATATATTGACAAGGTGCTTAAACATTTTGCTATGGAGAATTCCAATAAGGGATTCCTGCCTATGTCACATGGTGTGAGTCTTTCAAAGACTCAATGTCCTTCTTCTAAGGTAGAAAGGAACTGCATGGATCAGATTCTTTATGCATCTGCTATAGGGTCTATCATGTACGCCATGCTTTGTACTCGCCAAGATGTCTCATATGCGTTAAGCATGACGAGTAGATGCCAGTCAGATCCAGGTGAAGGTCACTGGACAGCAGTCAAGAATATTCTTAAGTACTTGAGAAGAACTCAAAACTATTTCTTGATCTTTGGAGGTAATGAAGAGCTTGCTGTAAAGGATTATAGCTGTTGCTGTAAAGGGTTACAACTATTGTTGTAAAGGGTTACAGTGGTGTAAGCTTCCAAATTGACAAGGACTATTCTAGATCGTAGTTAGGGCATGTATTTTACATAAATGGTGGTCTTGGGTATTGGATACTACAACAATTTCATCACATCGAGGGATCCTCGATATATGAGATATGAGGATATGCAGATAACTAAACAATGCTAACATTATGAATCCTTTGACCAAGGCTTTGGCACCAAGAAAGCATGATGGTCATACTAGGTCAATGGATATTAGATATTTTAGTAATTGACACTAGTGACATAAGGAGATTGTTAGTGTAAGCCCTAAGAGGCAATCAAGAGTTGATTGACTTAGGACATTTTGTATCATATTTCGTTATTTCATTAGAAGGCAAAGGTTATGGATATTATATTTACTTCAGTTCAGTGCCGAATGAATAAATATAATAATGTCCTTGGGTGGTAGGTTCTTATCTACAGTATATTAATTAGTTGAATTGATAGTGAGATATTGTAGAGAACACTACTCTTAATTATTCCTAGTCGAGCATTAATATACAAGGATAATATTAATGCGTTGAGACTAGCATGCAGGTCAACGAATGACTTGATCTCACAAGTCATGGATATGAGATATCAGGTTGACACATGAGTATATATTAGAGAATATATACTGAATTGACCCGCCATGAGATATTTCATGGATCATTATATGGGTGGCATACACATTCTCATGTGACTATTGGTATGAATAGTCCTTAGACCTGAAGTCACTACGGTTCCCTACATAAGGAGTTGTGTACTTTGGTATCGTCAAACGTCACCCGTAACAGGGTGGACTATAAAGTCGATTACTGGGTATGCAATAAATTATGTTGAGGGATGTGAGTGATGTAGATGAGATCTATCCATTCTATATAACGGAAGCGATATCTGTGGGCGCCTTGATTAGTAGGACACAGGAATGTATGGTCATACTCAGATAAGTCAATATTGTTAGGATCGATGATCGCGGCTAGAGAGGGGGGTGTGAATAGCCGACCCCAAATTCTCGTTTCTTCCTACGAATTAGGTTAGCGCAGCGGAAATAAACACAAGAAACGAAAACAAGAAGATCAAACCTCAACGCGTCGATGTAACGAGGTTCGGAGATGATACTCCTACTCCTCGGCGTGTCCGTAAGGTGGACGAAGCCTACCAATCCGTCGGTGGATGAGTCCCCGGAGAACCGGCTAATAACTACTCCTTGTGGGTGGAGAAACCTCGCCACAATACTTGTAACAACAAGAAAGGAGTACAACAGATACAAGAAAGCAAAAGACAATATGAAACACTTGCTTGCCTTTCTTGTTGGTGGAGTGAAGAAGCAACCTCACACCGGCGGTGGCGAGAATCGATCGAGAAGCTCGCGAAGCTTGAGGAGCTCGGCAAAGCTCGGCAGTAAGGCGAAGCTCTAGAGCACCGAGCAAGTTCTAAGAAAAAGCGACGCGGCCTTCACCTAGATTTATACTGCGAAGAACTGCAGCGAAGGCGAAGGCGAGAACCTGGCTGTCACTGGCGGCTAGATCGACCGATCGAGCTTCACCGATCGATGCAGGGCTACTGATCGGTCGTGGGGACCGATCGGGCCCTTGCTGATCGGTCCCAGATCGATCGAAGGCTTCAGAGTTGTCCAACTCTGCGTGGAATCTGATCGGTCCGGACCGATCCCACCTCGGTGGTAGCGTCCGATCGGTCCGGGGCGATCGGGCTCCATCTGATCGGTCCCCGGGCCGTCGGTAAGCCCACGTAACCATGATCGCCTTACATTTGTTATCGATCGGTCACCGGGCCGATCGGATACACAACGTATCAACTGGATCGATCGGGCACCGATCGAGCAATTTTGCCCAAACCAAGTCCCAAACCTTCCAAACCAATATCCGGTCAGCCTTGACCTATTGGTACATCATGCTTAGCATCCGGTCACTCCCTTGACCTGCTAAAACTTCCCACCAAGTGTCCGGTCAATCCCTTTGACCCACTTGGACTTTCCTCTTCGTGCCAAGTATCCGATCACTCCCTTGATCTACTTGGACTTCCCAACACCGGATGTCCGATCACCCTTGATCCATCTGGATTTTCCTGCCTGAACTCACGGGACTTTCACCTAGCTTCACTCACTAGGGTTTCACCGGCTTCCTCACCAGGATTTCCAATCTGGCTTCACTCACCAGGTTCCTTTCACCTGCTTGGCTTCACTCACTGGGACCGGCTTCACTCACCAAGACTTTCTCACGCCGGCTTCACTCACGGGACTTTCACTTCACCTAGCTTCACTTACTAGGATTTTCACCTGGCTTCACTCACCAGGATTTCCCGATTGCCTGGCTTCACTCACCAGGACTTCTCCGACTGCCTGGCTTCACTCACCAGGACTTTTCCCCGTGCCAAACTCCCTGTTTGGACTTTCCCCGTGCCAAGTCTCCATACTTGGACTTTCCGCGTGCCAAGCTACCTGCTTGGACTTTTCCCGAATCAGGTTAACCAGGTCAACCTTGACCTAAGGTTGCACCTATAATCTCCCAAACACCTATTCTTGTCAAACATCAAGAATACAACTCTCTTCTCGTCAAACATTGTCAAACATCAAAACACAACTCGAGTCAGGTCAACTCGAGTCAGGTCAACCAGGTCAACCTTGACCTAAGGTTGCACCAACAATCTCCCCCTTTTTGATGTTTGACAAAATCCAAAATCAAGTTGGGTTAACCCGATAACCTAACTTAGGTTTTCCAATGTTCTTCCTTGAACATTCTTCCAAAACCTACACTCTCCCCCTTGGGACATCTCTCCCCCTTTTTGACACACATCAAAAAGAGGGAATCAAGGTCAAGAGTTTCTTCCTAATGAAAGTCCCATACCTTTCATTGAAACCCTTAATTTCCCCCTTGATACTAAACTCAACACTCAACTTAATGACAATCCCATATCACTAATCCTCAAAAGTCTTAAGGAGTAAAAAATCCCCCTAAAAGTCAACTCCCCCTTGACAATTAGTTAAGACTCCCCCTAAAGGTCAACTCCTCCTTGACCATTGCACCAACAATGTCTTGGAGAGTTTCAAACCTTTAGAAACCCGAAACTCAACTCCCACAGCTGAAATTTCAGACCACAGTCGAAATTCAGCAAATTCAGCGCGCCTGATCGGTCACCGGACCGATCAGGACCCCTCTGGATCGGTCCCCAGACCGATCCAGCCTTCCCTAGATCGGTCCAGTGACCGATCCAAGTTCAGATCAGGCGGTTTCTGATTTCTTCTCTCCCAAAATTCAGAAACTCACAATAAATTCCAGAAAATTCGAAAAATTATGAAATTTTGAGGATACATTCCTCATACCATATATTATCAAGGAAAAATAGTTTTCTATGAAAATAACTTCCATTTTCAAATCTTGATACAAAGTTCAAAAGTCTTTGAAATAGTTCAAAGTTAACTCATCTTTGTATCAATTTGCTCAATGATGAATGCTATCACTAGAAAAGCTTCATCAAGGTTTTTCAAACCAATTTCAAAATGATTTTAAATCTTTTAATTTAGGACCACAATCTTAGGGCTATATATACATGACTTGTACATAAGCTTTCCCTATGATCCCCAATTTCGAATTAGGCTCATCTAGGTACAAGAACTATGCACCTTGATCCTAACTCATGATCCTAATATCTCACACACATCTAAGGTGTATAAAACACATCCAAGTCAATTTTGATGTGAGATATGGGTTTAGGTTATCTTAGGCTAAGTTTTCATGCATTTTCTAAAACAACAACTTAATCTCCATATCAAATTGTGTTGTTTATCCTTAGATCAATTTCATTGATTATAAATGCAAGAAATGATGACATGGCATAAAAAGATATCATAGATGAAAACATGTGCCAATATCATGATGTCATGGCATAAAGTATGAAACTTAAATAAAGCATGACATATAGATAACCTAAGCATTATCATGACATTTTAAATGATCATAAACTAAATATGATGTCATGACATGGCATATGGCGAACAATATATGGCAAATAGCACATAAAGGTATAGAAAATACCTAATTCTAGCCTTAGTTGCCATTTTTGATAATTTTGATCATTTTGCCATAGGTTCTATATTCCTAAGTGTAATAGACCTAAAATCATATACTAAAGATTTTTAGATCACCATGTGCTAATTAGATTGATCCTAGAAAACTCCTCAAATGAGATTGGCACATCCTAATCACCTTAGGAATAATTCTTAATTTCATTTTCAAGGCTTGATTATACCTTGAAAAATCCTAAAGTGCCACCTTTTGCCATGATTAGGTTAACTACCTATTCAAGTAAGGTTGGCACACCCTAACTCATCTAGTGTGATGAAATCACGCTCCTAGGAACCCAATACCTATTGGAGCTCATTGGGTTCACTAAATATTCACTAGGGATGACTTCCCTAGCAATCCTCCTAATGACCCTCTTAGGCTTTAAAGCCTTGGTCATTTGGGACTCATCAAGATCAACTCTAGGGGTGACTCCCCTTGTGACCTTGGTGATGGTCTTCCTAGCCCTAGATTTTGTTCCATAATCGAATGGAACATTGTGATAAGTGGGCTTGACCACTTGGGACTTAGGTTTGTGACCCAAACCTTTCTTGTCCTTGGACATTGGTTTTTGACCCTTAAACCCTAGAGATGACTTCTCCAAGTTCTTAAGAGCCTTTTCCAAAGTATCAAGGCTTGACCTCAAGACTTGATTCTCCTTCTCTAATACCTCAATTTTTAATTTTTCATTTTTCTTTAAGGTATTCCTAGGCATATGTCTAGATGATTTGGGATTTCTATCTAGGTTTCCCTTAACCTTAGATGAGTTAATCCTAGGGTTGGCTTTCCTAGTGTTATCCTTATCTAGACTAACATCTTTGGCACCTAAGCACATATATTGGTTCCTAGAATTAACATGCTTATCATTCTTGACAATAGCAATAAGGCTAATAGCATGCATCCTACTAGAATTGCAAGAATGTGCCTTAGAGATTACCTTAGGGTTTGCCCTAGCTCCCCCTATACATGTGCTCGATCTCTTGTCCTTGTGAGGTTGCCTCCCCCTTGGACATTGGCTCCGATAATCCCTTGCATTGAAAGCACACCACGTGCTCCTTGCCTTTGCGTATCGGGACTCCGGCTTCCTTGACTTTTGGTGTCGGTGGAATCTTCCTAATCCTCCTTGGACACTTACTCTTGTAATGTCCATACTCCCTACACTCAAAGCACATTATGTGTAATTTGCTAGAAATTAAATGGCTTGAGTTACCTAGGTTTGAGGATGGATGAACGCTCTCTCCTTCATCCCTTCCGGAGGTAGAAACTTCTTCTTCTTGCTCCGAACTTGAAGAAGAAATCTCCTCCTCTTCTTCTTTAGATGTTGAGTGGCCCTCAACTTCTAAATCCACATCCCCATGGTGTGAGCTACTTAGCTCACTTGACTCCTCTTCATGACTTGAAATGGAGCTTTCTTCATGGAGCTTGGCCAAATTGTTCCACAATTCCTTGGCATTGTTGTAACCACCCATCTTACACAATATATCATTAGGTAATGAAAATTCAAAAATTTTCAATACCTCATCGTTGACTAGGGATTGGTGGACTTGTTCCTTGGTCCACTTCTTCTTCTCTAGGGTTTCTCCTTTCTTGTCCATCGGAGGCTTGAACCCTAATTGAACACAACTCCAATTTTCAAGATTAGTCATAAGAAAATATTTCATTCTTACCTTCCAAAACGCGAAGTCGTCGCGATCGTAGAAAGGTGGAATTGTGACATCTTCTCCGAACCGATCCATTCTCTAGCGCTTGTGCTCCCCGGGTGTTGATCCAACGAAGAGCAACCTTGCTCTGATACCACTTGTTAGGATCGATGATCGCGGCTAGAGAGGGGGGGTGTGAATAGCCGACCCCAAATTCTCGTTTCTTCCTATGAATTAGGTTAGCACAGCGGAAATAAACACAAGAAACGAAAATAAGAAGATCAAACCTCAACGCGTCGATGTAACGAGGTTCGGAGATGATACTCCTACTCCTCGGCGTGTCCGTAAGGTGGACGAAGCCTACCAATCCGTCGGTGGATGAGTCCCCGGAGAACCGGCTAATAACTACTCCTTGTGGGTGGAGAAACCTCGCCACAATACTTGTAACAACAAGAAAGGAGTACAACAGATACAAGAAAGCAAAAGACAATATGAAACACTTGCTTGCCTTTCTTGTTGACTGGAGTGAAGAAGCAGCAACCTCACACCAGCAGCAGCTGACGAGAATCCAGTCGAGAAGCTCGCCGGCGGAGAGAACCTCCTTGCTCAGCCACAGCGTCTCCACCGCAATCTCGAAGCGATGGCAGTGGGTCTCCGCTAGCATTTATACTGCGAAGAACCGAACGCGCTTTCCCCGACATGTTGTTTCGCCTGCCTTCCTCGGTTTCACCTCCATTTTGATTTAATAATAATAATTATTAACATAATTAATGTTCCCGAGGTGGTGGGCCGCAGTTTTAATTGGACGGCGGTGATTCCGGTCCGATCCCAGCCCATCCGACGGCTGATCGGTTCACGTGCAACTCCGTCTTCCCCGGTCCCCACGCGAGAATTACCGACCCCAATTCGTTCACCAGACCGATCAGATACACAAACGTATCACTGGATCGGTCTGCAGACCGATCCAGAGCTTGGTTTTTGTCCAAACCAAGTCCCAAATCTTCCAAACCAATATCCGGTCAACCTTGACCTATTGGTACATCATGCTTAGCATCCAGTCACTCCCTTGACCTGCTAAGACTCCCCACCAAGTGTCCGGTCAATCCCTTTGACCCACTTGGACTTTCCTCTTCGTGCCAAGTATCCGATCACTCCCTTGATCTACTTGGACTTCCCAACACCAGATGTCCGATCACCCTTGATCCATCTGGATTTTCCCTTGCCCGGCTTAACTCACCAGGACTTTCACCTAGCTTCACTCACTAGGGTTTTCACCTGGCTTCACTCACCAGGATTTCCAATCTGCCTGGCTTCACTCACCAGAACTTCCAAACTGCCTGGCTTCACTCACCAGGACTTTCCCTTGCCTGGCTTCACTCACCAGGACTTTCTCAAATGCCTGGCTTCACTCACCAGGACTTTCACCTTCACCTAGCTTCACTTACTAGGATTTTCACCTGGCTTCACTCACCAGGATTTCCCGACTACCTGGCTTCACTCACCAGGACTTCTCCGACTGCCTGGCTTCACTCACTAGGACTTTTCCCCGTGCCAAACTCCCTGTTTGGACTTTCCCCGTGCCAAGTCTCCATACTTGGACTTTCCGCGTGCCAAGCTACCTGCTTGGACTTTTCCCGAATCAGGTCAACCAGGTCAACCTTGACCTAAGGTTGCACCTACAATCTCCCAAACACCTATTCTTGTCAAACATCAAGAATAAAACTCTCTTCTCGTCAAACATCGTCAAACATCAAAACACAACTCGAGTCAGGTCAACCAGGTCAACCTTGACCTAAAGTTGCACCAACAAATATGAGATATTGAGCTTATTTGTATAGTGTGTCTACTTAGAGATCAAGAAACACAAAGATTGATAAGGGGATGACACGGTCTATGCCTCATTGATCAATCTAGATATCAAGGATAGAGGGGCTGAGTCATACAAGATAATAGCCACAGATAGGTTAGGTCGGATCTCGACTTTCTCGTCACTTGGGTATCAATGATGTCTTGCTAGATGTCACTCATTGTTTATGTATTGCAAATGTTGATTTGGATACATTGCCAATGTTACGAGAGTCTATAGGGTCACACACAAAGAACATATTGGTTTGGAGATGGGTATTTTAGTTTGACTAAAATACTAAGGATATTAAGAATAATGGGTAAATCCAAAGTGTTAGTGTCATCTTAGTAGTGATTGACACTAGTGCTAGTGGGAGATTGTTAGTAATTAGCCCTAAGAGCCAATCATGAGATGATTAGGCCTTTTGGTTACTAATTGAGTTAGACTCAAATGAACCCACTCATTGGATTGAGTCCAATCCGAATTAGACACATTGGATTCATGGGTTAGACTCAATGGGTTAGACTTATTGGGTTATTGGATTAATGGTTAATCCAATATATAATAATCCAACCCATTAGGAGGAATACAAAGAGGCTAAAACCCTTGGTATTCATTGGAATAACGGGTCAGTTTTAAACTTGAAGCATTGATTTGTTGTGCCAAAGCCATGATCAATGTGGATAGATGTGAAGTTAGGTGATATGCATTTGATGTATACTTGTTAATGTGTTAACAACCCGATGTTTATGTAAAAATTAATCAGTTGCTAGCATAATGTGATAGTTACCTACCGCTATAGCTAAGAATGACTTATTGGCTAAAGTCAAGGTTATTCTTATATATAGTGGATATCAACCCACTTGGAGAAAATCTACCATCTCCTAAATTCAAAAATAAGAGTTTTAAATTTGATAAATAAGCAGACTTTTATGTAAATTATTTATATAAATAATATCCTGTCTCTCATAAATTCTCATTTTTTGTATTTCTAGGTTAATTATTTAATTATGACTTCTGTTAATCTGTGCTCGATTTTGGACTCAAACAAACTGACTGGGCTGAACTTCTTGGACTGGTTTTGAAATTTGAGAATTGTTCTCAAAGCTGAGAAACTAGCTTATGTCCTTGATAAACCTCTTCCCACAAGTCTTGATGCTGATGCAACTATGAACCAATTGTTGGCCCTCCAAAAATATAAGGATGATTCTGTACTTACAAGTTGTATCATGCTAGCTACTATGACTCCTGAACTACAGAAATAACATGAGCATTTGGATGATTATGATATTGTCTATCATCATCGTGAGCTATTTGATGAGCAAGCTAGATCCGAAAGATTCGAGGGCTCTAAGCTTCTCTTTTGCTCAAAGATGTAGGAGGGTTTATCTACAGTACAATATGTACTAAAGATGAATGGCTACATAGAGCATTTAGCATCACTCGATTTTATAATGGATCATGAGTTAAGTATTGACTTAAATCTACATAGTTTACTAAAAAGTCATTCACAATTTACGATGAACTATCGGATGAATAATTTGGAATCGACCATTCCCGAGATGATTAATATGTTCAAGACTATAGAGCCTTTTGTTAAAGGTGAACATAAAACTGTGATGTTAGTAGACTCCTCCAAGAAAGGTTCTAAGAGGAAACTAAAACATCAGGCTAAGGGGAAGAGTAAAAAGGCCAAGATAGTAGAAACGACACAAAAGGGCTCATGCCATCATTGTGGAAAGATGGGACACTAGCTAAAAAACTACAAATCTATCTTGAGTCCGCGAAGAAGAATAAGGTATCTGATGCCCCATCCTCTTTAAGTATTTTTGTTATTGATTGTCTTGCTATTTCCTCAGAAACTTGGATATTGGATATTGGTGTGGCTCACATATATGTAATGGCATACAGGGGCTAAGGAATAGCAGAAGACTCGTCAAGGGAGAAACAAGTCTACGAGTTGGGAATAGAGAAAATGTTACTGCAGTCACCATCGGAACATACTTGTTATAGCTTCCTGGTGGACTTATCTTAGAACTAGATAATTGTTATTTTATTTCTGCATTAATAAAGAACATGGTTTCTATTTCTTGCTTAAATAGAAAATATTTCTATTTAATTTTAGTAACAATTGTTGTCATATAATGTTGAATGGTGTTCTTTATGGCACTAAAACTTTATGCAATGACATCTACGCGTTAGATACATCTAGTGACACATTTAATATCTATATGACCAATAAACGTGCTTGATTATATAATCAATTAAGCAATGATAAATTTCTGCCCTATCAACTTTAGATGGTAGGATAGTTACTTACTGTTAGCCCCTTAAACTTGGCGGCTAGGCTGGACATGAAGGATTGGCTCGTTGCTCCTTGATCCAGCTTATTGGGCATGTGCGTGGGGCACATGCCAAGCAGCGGAGCATTTAGACGGCGGGGGTTGTCCAAGCCCAAGTTTGGCAGGAGGCAGACTTGGCAAGGCGTGGCATGCGCGCAAGGCGTGCCAAGTGAAGCGGCGGCGTGGGGCTGCCCAAGCCCAAGTCTTACAGGAGGAAGACTTGGCAAAACAGCAAGCATGGCATGGGCGCAAGCCATGCCAAGCAGTGAATTGGCAATGCGCGGGGGCACTGTCCACGTCCAAGTCTGCAGGAGGCGGACTTGGCAAACTAGCAAGCGTGGCATAGGCGAAAGTCATGCCAAGGAGCAGATTGGCAGTGCGCTGGGCACTGTCCAAGCCTAAGTCTGCAGGAGGCGGACTTAGCAGTGAAACGGGCGTGGCATGTATGCTAGGCATGCCAAGCAGCCAGTGGAGCAGCAGCATGGGGCTGCCCAAAGCCCAAGCCTTAGTTGAGAAAGGCTTGGCAATGATCCGGGTGTGGCTGTGCACAAGCCATGTCGAAGTTGCGGATACGGTAGCACGCGGGATGCTGCCCAAGCCCAAGTCGTGCATGTGGCAGACTTGGCAATAAGGCGAGCGAGGCATGTGTGCTGGGCATGCCGAAGCAGTAAAGGCGGGCAGACGGGACTTGTCCGTTGTGCGAGCAGATGGACTTGCTCGTGTTGCCGAAGGAGTAGACAGATGGACTTGTCTATGGCAACGAAGGTGCGGGCAAAGGGACTTGCCCGTGGTGCCAAGGAAGCGAACAAACGGGACTTGTTCGTGGTGCCAAAGAGATGGAGCCGTGGGTCGAGCACTTGACGTGCAAACATGCTTTGGCGCGGGGCCAAAGAAGCGGAGCCATGGATGAACGCGGACAGACGGGACTTCTTCGTGGTGCAGACAAATGGACTGCCCATGGTGCCAAAGGTGGACAGATGGACTGTTCGTGGTGCTGAAGATACGGAGCCGATTGTGCGAACACTGGGAGGACAGATGGACTGTTCGTGGGTGCCAACGAAGCTAGGACGTGGTCAAGCACAAGGGGTGCAGATTGACACTTGGCGTGGACCAATGCGGTGAAGCCATGGGGCGAAGCACAAGCGGAACATGCTGACACTTGGTGTGGAACCAATGCAGCATTATGATGGAGCAAGCACATGGGTGCAGGTTGTCACTCGGCATGGAGCCAATGGAGCCAAAGACACATGGAGATGGTGGTTTTGTAAGTTGAGGAAGTTATGACCATGTTGTTGGAGCAATCCCAATGGTCCACGGGACCATGTGTTTTGGTGTTTGGACAAAGGGTTTAAGTTAGGATTACCCTCGTTATTTGATATGTGTACTTGAGTTGTGCAAGACTACAGGTGACACATGTGACTCAGGTTGACGGCTTCGGGTCCGGTGAAGGATGGAGCATCTGAGGGACTGTGGACAAGGTAGCGAGGACAAGGGCCGAGGGAAGCGACTTCGAAGCATACGCAAAGGATGGCATTGGGGACGAGACGTGGGCTTGGATGCATCCGAGGGACGAGAGCCAAAGGAAGTAGGCTTGAAGGCAAGAGGTCAAAGCTGCAAAGAAAGCGTCAAATGAGTCATAAGAGTGAGGGTACGAGTGCATGAGAGATTGTATTCGGAGTAAAATCCTAGTTTTAGGGTTTTACTGTAGCGTACTGTAGCAGTTACTGTAGCGCACTGTAGCAGTCGACTGGTGATGGATCAGTCGACTGATGCACTGTAGCAGAGCCGTTGAGAGAGTCGTTGGGCTGGCACCAGTCGACTGGTGCAAGGACCAGTCGATTGGTAACGGGAAAATCAGGTTCTGATTTGTTCCAAGCTCTATAAGAAGGAGCTTGGTATGGCCGGCCAAGCTGACGAAATTAGACTTGGTTAAAGCCTAATTAGTAGTCACTAAGTGCTCAAAGGTTCCCTTGTGTCCAAGTGTTTTTGGAGAGTATTGTGGTGAGGTTTCTCCACCCACAAGGAGGTTGAGCTAGCCGGTGTTTGCCGGGGACTAATCCACCGACGGATTGAGGGATCGTCCACCTTACGGACACGCCGTGGAGTAGGAGCAAGTTATCTCCGAACCACGAAGAAAGGATTTGGGGGTGCCGTCTATCTAACCCCCCTTCAAGCCGGCCGCAAGATCCTCCAACACATGTGGCACAAGTGGTTGGTGTAACCACCATGCAACCTCCTTTGTAACCACCGCCTATGCAAGATAAATAGGCTTGGTGGGTTCGTTGGCAAAGGGGACTTGTGAGTGCCAAGAGGGTGCTTGTGAGGCCAAGGTGCTAGTGAGTGCCAAAGGAGTGTGCAGAGAGTGCATTGTGAGCAAATTCGTGGGGAATTTGTGAGGCAAATTGTGAAGAGTTGTGAGCAACTGGTGAAGGATTTGTATGGGCGGATCCTTGGCGGTTTGTAAGTGATTCTGTAATTGTTCCATTGTATTCCTTTATTGAGGCAATAAAGGTTGGGAGTTTTCCCATAATCGTTGGTGTTTCTTTGCTGTGGCTTTCTTGTGGTGTTGCCTTGAGATTTTCGTGTGCCTTTGTGGTTCATTTGTTGGGAGGCTGAGAGTCAAGTGCGGAACTTGACTGCTGCACAGGTGTTTCGAAGGTCGAAAAATTACCCCTGTGACAACTGGTATCAGAGCCCTTGTCGCAACAAGGTGACAAACTTTGGCTTGTGGCAACAAAGTTTGGGCAAAATTTCAAGCAAGATGGTTGGAGGTAACCATGAAATCAGAGAACGAGTTTCTCATCTTGAGGCTTTGATCGGTGTTGTCCCTGAAGGAGAAGTCGTCCTGCAGTAAAAGTTTCAGAACCCAAGGCTTATGGGGGTGCACGGAGCGCCAAGGAACTTGAGAATTACTTGTGGGGCATGGAGCAGTATTTTCTTACTGCTCGTGTGCCTGAAACAGAGAAGGTGACAATTTCCAGCATGTACCTTGGTGGTGATGCGAAGTTATGGTGGAGAACTCACATGGTGGATGATGTCGATGATGGGCGGGAGAAAATTGACACTTGGGCTCGGTTGAAGAAGGAATTGAAGGCGCAATTTCTTTCAGGCAACGTCTCATGGGTGGCACGAGACAAACTGAAGAATCTCAAACAGAAGGGCTCTGTTTGAGACTATGTTAAGGAATTTACTTCTTTGATGTTGGATATTTCCAACATGTTCAAGGAGGACAAACTCTACAACTTTTTGTACAGTTTGCAATCGTGGGCGCAAATTGAACTTCGAAGGTAGAATGTGCAGGATCTTCCTGGTGCTATCATTGCTGTGGATGCCTTGGCCGATTTCCACTCCAACAAGGAGAGTTTGGAGACTTCTCCCCTCCCAAATTCATGAAGAATCGAAAGGAGAAGGAGGCAGGACGGAAGAAAGATGCGGCTAGCAGTCAGCGAAATGGCGGGAAGGATCATTCTGTAGCCCAAGGAAACAACAACTTGAAGAGTCAAGGCTGTTTTCTATGCAATGGGCCTCACTTGGTGCGGGAGTGTCCCAAGCGAGAGAAGTTGAACGTTCTCTTGGCAGTAGAGAACGATGAAGGCCATGAACAGGAAGTTGTTGCTTTGGTTAATCCTTTAAATTTGCTGAATTCAATTGTTGGTTTTAATGCTAACAAAAATGAAGGAAACATGGAGGTATACTCAGAGCGTGTAGGCAAAATCACGGGGACTATGCCAAAGAAGGAGGCCCGCCAAAGGAAGAGTTCGATGAGGGCGTCGACTTCATCGGGTGGGGGTGGTTTGTTAGCCCCTTAAACTTGGCGGCTAGGCTGGACATGAAGGATTGGCTCGTTGCTCGTTGATCTAGCCTATTGGGCATGTGCGCAGGGCACATGCCAAGCAGCGGAGCATTTGAACGGCGCGGGGCTATCCAAGCCCAAGTCTGGCAGGAGGCGGACTTGGCAAGCCGTGGCATGCACGCAAGGCATGCCAAGCGAAGCGACGGCGCGGGGCTGCCCAAGCCCAAGTCTTACAGGAGGAAGACTTGGCAAAACAGCAAGCATGGCATGGGCGCAGGCCATGCCAAGCAGTGGACTGGCAGTGCGCGAGGCACTGTCCACGTCCAAGTCTACAGGAGGCGGACTTGGCAAACCAGCAAGCGTGGCATAGGCGAAAGCCATGCCAAGGAGCAGATTGGTAGTGCGCTGGGCACTGTCCAAGCCTAATTCTGCAGGAGGCGGACTTAGCAGCGAAGCGGGCATGACATGTATGCTAGGCATGCCAAGTAGCCAGTGGAGCAGCAGCATGGGGCTGCCCAAAGCCCAAGCCTTAGTTGAGAAAGGCTTGGCAATGATATGGGCGTGGCTGTGCACGAGCCATGTCGAAGTTGCGGATACGGTAGCACGCGGGGTGCTGCCCAAGCCCAATTCATGCATGTGGCAGACTTGGCAATAAGGCGAGCGAGGCATGTGTGCTGGGCATGCCGAAGCAGCAAAGGCGGGCAGACGAGACTTGTCCGTTATGCGAGCAGATGGACTTGCTCGTGTTGCCGAAGGAGTAGACAAACGTACTTGTCTATGGCAACGAAGGTGTGGGCAAAGGGACTTGCCTGTGGTGCCAAGGAAGCGAACAGACAGGACTTATTCGTGGTGCCAAAGAGACGGAGCTGTGGGTCGAGCACTTGACGTGCAAAATGCTTTGGCGCGGGACCAAAGAAGCGGAGCCATAGATGAACGCAGACAGATGGGACTTGTTCATGGTGCAGACAGATGGACTGCCCGTGGTGCCAAAGATGGGCAGATGGGCTATTCGTGGTGTCGAAGATACGGAGTCGATTGTGCAAACACTGGGCGGACAGATGGACTGTTCGTGGGTGCCAACGAAGCCAGGACGTGGTCAAGCACAAGGGGTGCAGATTGACACTTGGCGTGGACCAATGCGGTGAAACAATGGGGCAATGCACAAGCGGAACATGCTGACACTTGGCGTGGAACCAATGCAGCATTATGATGGAGCAAGCACATGGGTGCAGGTTGCCACTTAGCATGGAGCCAATGAAGCCAATGGAGCCAATGGAGCCAAAGACACATGGACATGGTGGTTTTCTAAGTTGAGGATGTTATGACCATGTGGCACAAGTGGTTGGTGTAACCACCATGCAACCTCCTTTATAACTGCCGCCTATGCAAGATAAATAGGCTTGGCGGATTCATTGGCAAAGGGGACTTGTGAGTGCCAAGAGGGTGCTTGTGAGGCCAAGGTGCTAGTGAGTGCCAAAGGAGTGTACAGAGAGTGCATTGTGAGCAAATTCGTGGGGAATTTGTGAGGCGGATTGTGAAGAGTTGTGAGCAACTGGTGAAGGATTTGTATGGGCGGATCCTTGGCGGTTTGTAAGTGATTCTGTAATTGTTCCATTGTATTCCTTTGTTGAGGCAATACAAGTTGGGAGTTTTCCTGTAATCGTTGGTGTTGCTTTGCTGTGGCTTTCTTGTGGTGTTGCCTTGAGATTTTCGTGTGCCTTTGTGGTGCATTTGTTGGGAGGCTGAGAGTTAAGTGCGGAACTTGACTGCCACGCAGGTGTCTCGAAGGTCGAAAAATTATCCCTGTGACAACTCGTGGCATTGTCACCTTGGCCATATAAGCAAGAAACACATGTCCGAATTGTAAAAGATTACAGGTCTCAAATCATTTGAATTAGATACATTTGATAAATGTGATTCATGTTTAAAAGGCAAGATGATAAAGTTACCTTTTCTGAAAAGGGAACGAGTTGATGAGTTACTTGGGATTATACATACTGATGTATATGGACTAATGTCAACTCATGCACTAGGAGGTTATAGCTACTTCATTACTTTCATTGGTAATCTCTCTCGTTATGAGTACATGTATCTAATGAAATACAAGTCTAAAGCCTTTGGAAAGTTTAAAGAATTTAGAAATGAAGTAGAGAAAGAACTTGGTAAAAATATCAAGATACTTCGATCTGATCGAGGTGGTGAGTATTTAAGCCAAAAGTTTCAAGATTATCTAAGGGACAATGGTATATTGTCTCAACGGACTCCGCCATATACGCCACAATATAATAGTGTATCAAAAAGACATAATCGAACCTTATTGGACATGGTTAGGTCAATGATGGATCATTCAAATTTTCCCAAAACTTTTTGGAGTTATGCACTCATGACAACTGTTTACTTGCTAAACAGAGTCCCGACGAAGACAATCTCAACTACTCCATATGAGCTACAGACTAGTAAGAAACCCCTTATATCTTATTTTGAGATATGGGGATGTCCTGCTTATGTGAAGAAGACTATATCAGACAAGTTGGATGCTAAGTCTGATAAGTGTTTATTTATTAGATACCCTAAGGAAACTAAGGGTTACCAATTCCACCACCCCTTAGAACAAAAGGTGTTTGTTTCAAGGCATACTACCTTCCTACAGGAAACAAGTGGGAGTATGGTTGAATTTGATGAAGTTCAAGAGACTCCAATAAATACTAACGAGATGCCTAGTCAAGAACCACAACCAATTATGATACAACATCCTCGTAACTCAGGTAGGACATGTAATATTCCTGAGAGATATGAATCTCTTGTAAGAGAATCGAATGACGTGTTACTCATTAAAGATGAGGAACCCGCTGATTATAAAAAGGCTTTGAATAGTTTAGAAAAGGACAAGTGACTTACAGCCATGAAGTTAGAAATAGATTCCATGTACGAAAACCAAGTTTGGAATTTGGTGGACTGATTATAGCCCAATTTTGTCGCGAATTGGGCATCAAATGATGAAGTACCAAACCCCTCCTAAGCTAATGTAGCATAGGAATGACTCGGGTCGTCCGCCAACGAAAGTAACGATATGATGGTAAACTTAGGATTGTATGTTATTTCTATTTTTTTGGGGTTTTTAATATGAAATTGGGGTTTGGGTTTTTGATTCTAAATCTAAGAAATGAAAAGCATAACAAGAAAGAAACTACTCTAATGCGGAATGAAATTTAACTAG
Source organism: Zingiber officinale (assembly GCF_018446385.1). Lineage (NCBI taxonomy): Eukaryota > Viridiplantae > Streptophyta > Magnoliopsida > Zingiberales > Zingiberaceae > Zingiber > Zingiber officinale. The sequence goes on from NC_055989.1 coordinate 69,801,825, forward strand.
GTGTCAATAATTAATCCACAACGCATTGTCACTCTACGCTATGGGTTAATCACCAACACGATTAATCTAGGGAATGAAATAGCAAAGCATCAAATGAAACCTAATCTAGTAAATGAAAGACAATGCAAATAAAGAAACTATATCTATCCTAACTAACCATTGAAGATTTTCCTACATCGCATTGTCACACTACGATACAAGATTATCTATCAATGGACATAACATGAAGTAAAGCATTAACGAAACTAAGAATGTAATGAAACCTAAAACATTAAAGAAACCCTAAGCTAATCTATCCTAATTGCATTCAATCAAAACTAGAACTTAACTAAATTGAAAGAACAAGACAAAATAAGAATTAAACAAACTAAAATGCATCAAATTAAACCTAACTTTTGGTTGAAGCAATTCATCGAACACATGGTAAGCGTGAAACTAATTAAGCATAATTAATGCAATTTAAACATGAAAGATCAAATTAACTACAAACATTCAATGAAATAACTTCAACACAAGCAAATTTAAACAATGAACAGAATTAAACTAAGTTATTAACATAAAATAATCTAAGAATTCCAACTACAATCCACACAACTTCTTCCGATACCAACAACTATCTCCGCCGTCACACGGAGACCCGGCTCGAAACCCCCAAAGCCGGTGGGCAACGCACAATCTGCTGGTTGCTGCTAGCTTCTACGACGATGATGGGATGAACGAATCTTCCACCAAGGAACCCCCTCGAATGGAAGTGGCTGGAAATGAAGGTGCTGTGAATGGGCTGCCGGTGCTGCCTTCTTCTTGCTGCCAACTGAACCCCAGGTGGTGAAGAACTGAAGGAAGAACGTCGGAAGGTGGAGGTCTCACCGGAGAACCCCTCCGGTGAGGTGGAATCGTCGCCGTCGCTTGCAACCGCCTGGAAGAGTGCCGCTGCCGTCGCCGATTGGGATCTAGAAGATGAGGTGATGGGCTTTGGATGGCCGGCCGACGGCAAGGGAAGACAAGAGAGCCGCCGGCTGGAGAAAGAAAGGAAGAAGAAGGCCGGCGGTGTGGAGAAGTCGCGCGTGCCCTAGCTCGCGAGCAGAAGAATTGCGAACAGAATTCCGCCTTGCTACTGTCCGTGTGAAGAGAAGAAGGGAATGGGTTCTTAATGGTTTAATAGGTTTCGGGTTTGGTAAGGAAAGATTTGAGTGAATTCCGGATCCGGATCCGGATCCAATAAGAAGATGAAATTGGGCTTCTATAATTGGGCTTGAAGAATGGGTTGTGTTTGGATTTGGTTCTTCTTGATTCAACTTGGAATATCATGAGCCCTTGGATTATTTGATCCTGATCAACGGCCCAGATCGCTTTAAATCTTGATGGAGGGCTGGATGACTAGATCTGAGTGAAGGAGCAGGATCTCTCTAGATCAGGATCAACGGTCCATATTAATTCAGCTTGATCTCCTCCGTTTGACCTCCAAATCAAGTCAAATTCGATCCGCCTCAACCCTAATCAATGACTCTTTATATTTCCTACAAAACACATAAAAACATGAGATTAAATTCCATAATTGTAGGAAATTTACATTTAAGTCCAAAATGAATTCCTACTCACAAAATAAAATATAAACACCAAATTAAGCATGTGAGAAGGTAAAAATGCTAAGTCTAAGAGCCAAAATAACCAATAAAAATGCTCATTATCATGGACTCACCTAAGGGCATAATACCTATAGGGTGCTAGTGGGTTTTCAAGAAGAAAACTGACATGGATGGTAATGTAATTACCTACAAGGCAAGGTTGGTAGCGAAAGACTATCGTCAAAGGCTAGACATTAACTATGATGAAACTTTCTCACCTATAGTCATGCTTAAATCCATTTAAATACTCCTGGTCATATCAGCTTATCATGATTATAAGATATGGTAAATGGATATGAAAATAACTCTCCTTAATGAAAATTTGCTCGAGGACGTGTATATGATACAACTCAAAGGTTTTATATCTATTGACAAAAACAAAGTATGCAAGTTTTAACGGTCCATTTATGGACTAAAGCAAACATCTAGGAGTTGGAATATCCGTTTTAATGAGACAATTAAAGAATTTAATTTCTTACAAAATCCAGATGATCTTTGTGTGTATCAAAAGGTTAGTGGGAGTGTGGTCGTATTCCTGATATTATATGTTGATGACATATTGCTTATAGGAAATGATGTGTCAATTCTACAGTCAGTTAAAGTTTGGTTGTCCAAAATATTCTCCATGAAAGATATGGGAGAAGCAACTTATATCCTTGGGATGAAAATCTATAGAGATAGATCAAAAAGGTTGCTTGGTCTTTCACAGTCGATGTATATAAATAGAGTGCTAAAACAGTTTAGCATGTTTGAATCCAAGAAAGGTTTTATATCTATGAGGCATGGAATTCACCTTTTGAAGTCTATGTGCCCACGCACAAAAGACGAGATGATTTGTATGGATAAGATACCTTATGCATCCGCAATAGGATCTATCATGTATGTTATGTTATGTACAAGGACTGATGTATCGTATATTCTGAGTGTTACAAGAAGATACTAGTCTGATCCAAGAATGGATCACTAGGCGGCTATCAAGGCGATCCTTAAGTACTCGAGAAGAACTAAAAATATGTTCTTGGTATATGGAGATGGTGATATAATCATACACTGATATACAAATATAAGTTTCCAGGTGGACAAGGATGACTCCAAGTCACATTTTGAATTCATATTCATATTAAATGGAGACACAGTTAGTTGGAAAAGTTCCAAACAAGACACTATTGCAGATTCTACCTGTGAGGTGAAATACATTACAGCTTCGGAAGCAGCAAAGGAAGTAGTTTGGATTAAGAAGTTCGTTACTAATCTTGCAGTGGTTCCATCCACTGTTGAAGCATTACTTATTTACTGTGACAACATCGGAGCTATTGTGCAAGTAAAGGAACTGAGGTCTCATCAGTGATCAAAACATGTGCTTCGCCGCTATCATCTGATCAGGGAGATTATTAGTAGGAAAGAAATACAACTTGAGAAAATTCCCATTGAAAGAAATCTAATGAATCCTTTGACAAAGGTTCTACTACAAAGTAAGTTTGAGAGTCACGTCCATGCTTACGGTTTAGGACACCGCGATGATTGACATTAAGCCAAGTGGAAGTGTTAGATTTTGAGGGATGTCCTAATACAATCGCCTTACGATTTTTACTAAATATATATTCACTATTTGAGTGCATATTATATGTTTGATTGTCTTAAACTCATTTACTGAATACCCATAATACAATTCATAGAATGAGAGAAATTGTGATTGGATCACAACTAGTGATTGGATCACAACTAGTGATTATCTCTATGTGTGTAATTATGATGTATTGAAATTTCTCTAGTCGTCGAATTGATACATTCGGATATCATCAATTCTGTAAGACTAACACGAGTAATACTCCTTGGTTTGCCAAGCAAATATTTTCTCATTAGCTAGAGACATGGGATGTTGAGAGTTAAACGTGGATGCTAGTTATGGTAACTAGTTCATTGGAGTGACTCGATGTAAGACTTTATATGATTATCTATATATATGGGTATGTCTATAAAACTCTTACTATAGCTCGAGTGCAAGTTTCCTTCGACTTGAGGCACTACAACAAAAACCCTCATAGACATCAGTTTTCCACCGGTGTCTATTACATTTTCGATCGATGTCTATGAAGCCGATGTAAAAGGTCTGTCATTTTAGACATCGGGTTAAAACCGGTGTAGTATCACTTAACGACACCGGTGTTCAAATCGGTTATTAACCGGTGTAGTATCACTTAACGACACCGTTTCATCAACGGTGTAAAACCGATGTAATATTATATGTTAATAACACCAGTTTTGGCAGCGATCTACGACCGATGTAAAATTAGTTAACAACACCGGTTTTGCAGCGGTGGAAAACCGATGTAATATCTGTATTTTTTAACATCACAAATTTGATTTCCGAAACAATGAAAAACCGTCAGTAACAAAAAAAAATGCACAAATATTCACAAATTACACAAATATTCTTCATTCAACAGTATCCATAAAATACACAATATTCACAAATTATATAAATAATCTTCTTACAACAGTATCCATAAAATACACAAACATTCTTTTTACATCAAAAGCTAATATATATCAGAATCAAGGTAGAACATTCTTTTAACAACACATCAAGGTAGGACCGCACTTCAAATGTAATCTAGCATGCATTCAGCCCACTCGAACCGCACTTCATCAATTTCAACTCTGGAGTACTTGAGATTTGTAAACTATAAAAACACATAAATAATATATTAGTAAACTAAGACCAAAAATCATAGTTGAAAAAACAGTAAGGGCACTAGATAACAAGATGACTAACTGAAATGCTTAAAAAAAAAACATTCATCAATTATCACATAAATATAAGGGATTAATTTGTAACAACAACTCAACAAAATGAACTACCTCCCTAAACTAAGGGATTGGTGTGCATTGAGATCAAGAAAGGTGAAACAAACAACTGTATATATCCACTAAAGAACTTGAACTTTTCTGACTTGTAATTCTCTCCCCTAAACAATCCAAAACTCTTGTACGTATAAAAAGTGACAAAGAATAAATTTCCTTTAGAACCAACAGAACTATGAGATCAACTTGATAATCAAATTACTAATATTGTGGTCAATATATAACTATATATAATGTCCAAGGCCTATAATATATGGATGAGAATGCTCAATAATACATCAAGTAAAACAAGAAATAAGTAAAGAAGTAAATTCACCATATATCATCATTGCTTATTGTATATTGTTTATAATGTGCATGTGTAGATCATATCATAAAAGAATGAAGTGGTAATTAATCACATAGAAATTACTTGAAATAGGGAAACAAGAGAGGATATGTATTCTTGTCCCACTGTCTTTAGTGCATGCAACTGATCAATGGAATCTTTGAACGGTAAGGTCTCTTAAAAAAAATCAAGAAAATCCCAAAACACTTTTTGTTGGATTCATAAACCCCAAGCGCAACAACTAGAGCAACGAATATGATACTGAAGTAGTGTTGGAAAATGCAACAAATTTTATTTAGGACTTATATGCAAAATGGAAGATATTGTATTATTACCATTGCTGGAAGTGAATCCTTATAGTCAACTCCAAAATTTTCAATTATATCTTTCATATATTGCATGATATAAAAACCACATTACTCCGCATCCGGTTGTTGAGGAGCCTATGTTAGAAAAGAAATATTGGAATAACTCCTTCGAGGATAGTGAAACAGTTGCTAATCAAAAGGACATACCTTGACAACTACCCATGTTGGTTGTTTTTTTCCCTTTCCTTCCCGCCTCCACATTATACATTTTCAAGGCCCTTCATGCATATGATCAATGGGAATTGTATTGCCACATCAAAATACATCCATGTTTCAACAAAGGTAAGAAAAGAAGCCAAAAAACTTACATGTTGACAACATATTTCCAATCTTGATCAAGAATGCGGTGACCAAGAGGATCCAACAAAAAATTAATCTCCTTCTCAACATTGATGATAGTCAATGTTATTCTTACTACAAGTTCTCAAAATATGCAAGTGAGAGTGATATATAATGTTATTCTTACTCACCCAACATTGCATGGCACAACAACCAATTGGCCAGTTGAGGTACCAATTAGCCTATTGCTTAAGTAAGAAGCTCTTTTATTCAACTATTCTTGGATGAAATTTTTATTCTGATTTCTTGATGGTACATACTCCACAGGCACTGGATCTATCAATCTGAAATCTTGCAGCAACATCTTTTCCTGCATCTTTCTATATAGATGCCTACAATTAGAAAATATCCTCAAAAAATACAGCAATCTTGATGTCTGGTAAGTACGTGCTGAATCGCTCAAACTCATGGCAAATCTGCACAAATATAAATATGAATCAAAATTCTAGAACCACCAAAATCAATAGAAATCATTCTTTAAAAATAAAGTCAAACATGGAAGGTCAATTCTCTTGTATGACACATCACAAGTGCAGCAACTTAGCCTACTGTTGGCTCATTTTACTGAAGAGTAGAAAGTACAAAAATCGTCGTTTTACCCATTCCAGACTTTTCTTGACAAATAACATCCATTCCCATAATAGCTTGTGGAATACATTCATGTTGTACTGATGAAAATTGAGGAGTACCCCAGTAAGTAAAAAATAATCTTCTGGATCCTTTAATGGAAAGGTTTACCCTATTCTCCACCAAACTGAGAAACATGCAAGTGATCTTTACCTGCAAAATACCATAAAGATTTATGCATCTATCCACTCGATGATGAAACGAGATATCTATTTAAATTTAAATAGGGTTCTCCTGATTTGCTCTCAAATTAAGAAAGTAAAATGAGCAGAGGACAAGTCTATAGTTCTAGTACTTTAATTGAAAAAAACCACTTCCATATAATTTCAATGATTACCTCATACGCCTAAGATGAAATTGAACTATTGCCAACACAATGCTCTCTTTTGTACCAGAAGATATTTTATATTATGAACAAAATTTAAAGACCAAAATTGATTTTAACGAATTAGATGCAACTACTAAGTGAATTGGAGTGTACAAACATTTGACAGAAAACTAAATCTAAACTGCTGAGCTATTCAATAGTGGTTCCGGAACCAATCAAAATTTCCCATATCAACATCTCTCTAAAATTAAAAATATGTACGTTTAAAAATGATACTGTATCTTGCCTTCGGAAGGATGCTCAAAACCACAATCAACGATAGCACGAAGGAGTTCTGGCTTCAACAGAAAGTCTCTGAATCCGGAACTGTGAATCCCAACATAACCCTTGTACGTTTTATCATAGTTAGTAAACAGTATTCACCTTTTGTATAAATTTCATGGAAATAAACCCAGACTAAAAAAGAAAACAAAATTATGCAACAGTAATAAAATAGACGCTACACAATGATATAAAGAAGAAAAAACATGAAGATAAATCTAATGGAACTTCAGTTAAGGGAAGAGAAAAAAAAAACATTTATCACATCCAATAATGTACAATGAGGTTGAAAAATAAAATTCCTCTACTCCAGCTTCAAAGAAAGTATGTGCATAACATAGCGGCCACACAGGAATAGTAACAACTCTAAGTTGTTAGATTCATGAGCATTTCTGTCCTAATAAACTTATTAAATAATTCAATTTGATTAAAAAAATCTAGCTTTGCATGACAATATGTACAGGAGAAGGGGAAAAAGGAAAACAAAGAACGTCGGCACTAGATCTAGAATAAAACAAAGTTTCTAACTAGAGAAATCCTTGGAATGAGGAAATTTTTAAGCAGACCATAGCTATAAACGTGCAATAAATAAACAACAAAAAAGCAACTAATTGATTGAAATCGTAACGACAAAAAAAAACCTCAACAAAGAAAAACCCTTTATACAGTATGAACCACGCCATGAATATGAAGTGAAAAAAAGACAAAAAAAAAATAGTGGAAGACTGATAAAAATCCGTTCTTACTTTTTCACTGCTTCACCGGAAACCTTGGCAGCGACCGAATCCGGAGCTTTCTCTTCCTCCTCTTCATAGTCTAGGAGCTCCTTCTCGTAAACATCATTATCCTTGGCTTCCCCCATACTATATCGAATCAAGAGAAAAAAAGATCAAGACAAGATAATATCAAAATATACAACGAAAATGCATCAATCACACCAAAAAACTAAAAAGAAAATGAAAAGAATCACCTTGGCAGACGAAAACTGGAAAGTGGAGCTGGATAGAGTCTGCAAGAGAAACAAATCAGGAGAAAAATAGAAAGCAGGACGACGAGGGTTTTGAGAAAATATCCTAAATGGGAGAGATCCGAGGAGGCTAGGGTTTGGAGGATGAATGGGAGGACTGGAGGAGAGGGGAAAGTTAGATAATAAAGGGTTGATGAAGCCAATCCAATGGTGGACTGGATGAGTGGTGAACGAGAGCAGTGTGATCTCAGCAGCCCGTGTGTTGATGCTGTGTGGTTGGACGGAGAAGCAAGGGCGTCGTGTGTTGATCCTGATCGGGAGAGGAAGGGGCGTCGATCTAGGAAGGGGGAAGAGGGAGATGAGGTTGAGAGAGATGGTCAAAGGTTTAGGTTTAGGTTTAGGCTGAGAGAGATGGTCGGAGGTTTAGGTTTAGGTTTAGGCGAGAGAAATGGTCGGAGGAAGGGGCGCGATATAGATTTAGGTTTGGAGGGAACTTCACAGTGTTGCAAATTTTGGTTGGTGGGGAAATTAAAATATTTTATTTTGGTTCATTAACACCGGGTTTTAAAAACCGGTGTTAAAATCGATGTCTATTAACGAAAAAAAAGGCGCTCATAGACATCGCCTAAAAAACCGATGTCTATGAGCGAAAATCTGCGCTCATAGACACCGATTTTTGGAAAAACCAGTGTAAAATACTCAAAGACATCGATTTTTGCTTAAAACCGTTATTGTTCCACTGATGTCTATGAGGGTTTTTGTTGTAGTGAGGTATACAAGTCATCTTGGTTAGGGAGACTTATACTTTGATATCTTAAGCAAACATCTCATTGAGGTGGGTACCCAAGATGATTAGGTATATGTCGAAATGTCTGAAGATGTTTGGATAACCCACAGAGGATTCATCGCTCCTTGCTAGAAGGCGTATACCCTATAGCCACTTGTTAGGATTATTACTCAAAGTCTTTGACCAAAACATCACATGTTAAGAGTATGAGACTCTTATACATATGTATGAGTAATTTGAATCCGTAGAACGAGGAAGTATTACTTAGGCTAGGTGTGACGTAGTCAGTCTAGCGGGATAGACACATAGACCATGTCCTGAATCAAGTGAGTATAAGATGAGTGACAGGAACAAGGCATGACTTACTGTAACTGCTAAAGGGTTTAGAATTAGTTCTAAGATCAACTATAATTTTTCAGCTAATTGGGGATCATGATGTACTATTAGGTGTCACTCATGATCGTTCTATAATTAAGTAGTTAATTATGGGTGGCCAAGATGAACCGAGAACCTATTGGGTCACACGCACTAACGAGTCTCTAAAAGACGTAAAATAAGTTAAAGAATAGGATTCTTTGATCAAGAGATACATATTTGGTTGGATCATACATAAGACAAATATGAAAATATTTATCATAATAAAAACATGGATGAGCTACATCTCTTATGGTAGAGTTGGACCATATTTGGTTTAATCATGAATTAGTCATGAACTAACTTAGTTTAGTTGTGAACCAAACCAAGGGGTTAATGAGCTAATTTTTAGTTAAGAGATAATGGATTGGATTTGAGCTTTCTAATCCAACTCAATAAAGAGGAATATATATAGATGTAATTGGGAGAGAATTAGATACAAGTTTCATTTTTTGGTTGATTGGCTTTTGGAAACCCAATCCTGCTCTCCCTCTCCTCTCTTTCCCGTCGCCAACAACAAGGAGGCTCCCCTCCTTGTTGTCATGACCACCACAAGGGAGAAAATCTCTCCCTTGTGTGCTTCTCATCTTCTTCCTCTTGATTCCTCTTCTTCACTCGTGGCTGGTAACTTCCGAATGAGAGACTTGTACTCAAGGAGTTATCTTGAGGAGCTTAGAGTGGATATGAATAGAGGCGAGGTTCGACAACGTCACTACAGTTGATACACCTCTCGTTAGAGGTCATTCGTAAGGTATACCTAGCGTAAATTTACTTTTCGTAAAATTTTAATTATGCAATCATATTTTACATGTTGTATCCTTATATCCATGTGGTACGTGTGATATAATAATTAGAAATTATTTTTATTTTATTTTTCACTGCACATGTTTACGAAAGATTTTCCAGCAACGCACTCACATCGAGCATATCCCAACAATTGGGCCCAAAGCATTTGAGAAAAGGACGAGCAAAATCTAGGCGGTATAAATGCTTCCCTATTATTGTATACTGAGGGGCTCTCCTCCTTAATAAATGAGCTTCGGATGAATGAGTTGGTAATGCATCAGGTTGGAAGAAAGAAATTGCATACGTCCTCCAATCTACTTCCTACCTGTTAATCTAGTCTATATGCACAACATATAACTTGTGAGTGACTGAATCCTCTAAAGTCCAAGTGGCCAAGGCACTTGCCATCTTTGCTAATTCATCTGCCTTGAGGTTGTCCGACCGGGGTATCTTCTTAAGGGTTGGCTCTTGAAAACCTATTTTTAACTATTCATAAACTTCCGCATACCGCCTCATCCGCTCGTTTCGGATCTCGAACGTACCCTCCAATTGCTGGGCTACCAATTGTGAATTAGAGTGTATAATTACCCAAGCGACTCCCACTCTTTTTGCCACTTGAAGGCCAACCAACAGAGCCTCATATTTAGTTTCATTAGTGGGCGCTCGAAAGGAATGCTGAGTGACTAATTGTAGAATGTCTTGTCGAGGAGAAATTAGCAATACTCCCACTCCACTAGCCAGACGATTGGAAGACTCATCCATATATACTTTCCAAGTTTTGTTTGAGTTGGTATTAGAAATTTTCGCCATAAAATCGGCTAGAGCCTGCATTTTGATTGTCGTACGGGGTTGATATTGAATATCATATTCTTTGAGCTCCATTATTCATTAACTAGCCGTCCCGAGACTTCAGGGTTGATCAAGACTCGATCAAGATGGCTATTCGTAAGGAAAATGATGGGATGAGACAGAAAATATGGCCTTAACCATCGAACGATTAAGACCAATCCCAATGCCAATTTCTCTAACATAGGATATCTACTTTCTATATTTTTAATAAATGGCTATGAAAATAAATTGGGTATTGAACCGTACCTTCTTCTCGCAATAAGACTGATCCAACTACTTGCTCAATTGTTGATAAATATAAGAATAATGTTTCTCCTTCTATAGGTTTGGATAATACGGTAGACCAGCTAAATATTCCTTGAGCTCGTTGAAGGCTTGATCACATCTAGAGTCCCACTCAAATATGGATGCTTTTCGAAGGACTTTGTGTTGGATCAGAAAGATGCTAGAGGGGGTGATTAGCGTTTGTCGCAAATCAAGATTAAAAAAAGTTAAGCAGCAGAAATAAAAATAAGGAGAAGGAAAGGAGGAAGAAAAACCAAGCGCTAACACAAGTAGTTTTTTACTTGGTTCGAAGCCTTCGACGACTCTTACTCCAAGATCTACACTCGTAGAGTGCTTTCGTTGGGCAATCTACTTATAGTTCGAATGATTTCAAAATTTAAGTACAAGAACTATAAGAAAATGTTGCCAATAACAAAGAAAATAAATAGATCTTGATCGTCGATTGTCGGACGAGCGTTACAGTGTCGTAGGAGCTTTTTTAGAGCAATGCGCAGGAATGAAAGTCATAGAAAAAGTTATTCTAAAGTTTCTAGTCGAAGGCCTTTATATAGGTCCATTATGGATGCTTGGAACCCCTCCGGGCGCCTAGATCGCTACTGACGTGGCGATCTCTCGTTAAAATTTGATCCGTCAAGTTTATGCAGTTCTAGGCGCCGGGACTGTTGACGTGGGTTCGGCCAATCGTCGCGCTCCAAGTCAGATTCGGAATAAAATTTATGGTCTAGGTGCTTGGACTAGCTCTGAGCGCCTGGACCGCCCGGGTGCCTGGCGACCACCCGGGCTAGGCTTGTTTGGGCGCTCAGAGTTCGCGTGCCCGGGATGTATACTATAAGCCTAGCTTTTATATGAACATCTGTTTTTTGAGATATTTTGAAATGAGAATCACTTTGGTCAAGTGTCTGCATTTTATATTTATATATGTGTCGATGCAGTTGTCCATTTAATTTATATTGTAGATAACATGGTGTGTGGTGCCACACAGAAGATCATGGTATCGATTCCTTATAAATTATAAATAGTAGCTCACAACCAAGATGGATAAGGACAAATCATTGGAACGGTTGCAGTGTAATTTGGTATTAGTTTGTCTTGACTATATAATTACACTAGTACACTATGTGTGTATTGAGCAGGACCATTTGAGGTTGTTCGATTTATACTGACTATATAAAAAAATAAAACCTCTATTATTATAGATGTACATACTCTTAATCCCGATATAATAACAAACACATATACTTAGTATTTATTTCTTTAACTTATCAATGGGCGAGATTTATTCTTTAAATCAATATGCCCGATAAGTTAGGAGATAGTACTATTTATATGGTGTGTTGTTGATTATAAAGGGAAATTGTGTCCTATTTATTTAGGTTGATGATGTCCCCTTGATGAGCTCATAAGGATTATCATGTAAACCCTGCAGGTGGACTTGGTCCGACATGATAATAAAGTTGAGTGGTACTACTCTTGGAGTCAGATATTAATTAAATGAATTGTCAGTAACTTATTTAATTAACAGGCATACGATATCTTAAACATAGGGAGATTAATGCACTCATGATAAGTAGGCGCCCATATTGTAATATGGGATTGGCATGGTAGTTCAATAATGACCCTTTAGTGGTATGAGTTATTATTGATGAACTTGAGTTGAGTGTTCGGGTCGAACACAAGAAGCTCAAGTCCATCAGGAGGCCAAAATCAATTCCTCTTCTCGGTCCCTGTTGTAGCCTCTATATAAAGCCTCGCATCCACCCATCCATAACCGGGGTTGGTTTAACTTGGTTTAGTTTAAATTAACTTGGTTTGGTTTAATTTAACTTGGTTTGGTTTAACATAGTTTGTTTAGATTTTTTTTCTAAACAACATTTTGTTAATTTTTCTTTCCTTGTAACCGACGGCTAGTCTATAAAAAGGAGTAGGATGCGACCCATAAAATCTAACTTTCTATTATTCCGTAACTCCCTTCTCTCCTTGTGGTTGTCGCCCCCTCTCCTCCTCCTAGGGTCGGCGGCACAACCCCCTCTCCTCCTCCTTGTGGCCGGCGCCCTTTCCCTCTTCTAGCTTAGGGTCGACACCACTTTCACCCTCCTCCTCCTTGCTTCGGGTCGGCGCCCTTATCCCCTCCTCCTCCTTGGTGGCTGGCGCCACTTCTTCATCTTGGTGGTCGGCGGCTAGAAGAAAGGGAAGAAGAGGAAGAAAAGCAAGAAGAGGAAGAAGAGGAAGAAGTGAAATAAGAGGAAGAAGAAGAGAAGGAAGAAGATTAGAAGGTGTCCCATCCTAGAGACTCTTTTTGTGGCCGGCGTTTTGGAAGAGAAAAAAAGAAGGGTGGTGTCGTCTTGGTAGATCGTCGCCCACACGACGTCCAAGAAGAGGATTGGAATATAACAAAAGATCAAGAGGGCTTTAGCTATGAAGAAAGGTACAACTAGTTCTTTAATTCCAATGCGTATCTAGTGTTGTTCTCTTCGTATCGATTTTGGATATCAATTTTGAATACCAACACAAGAAGCCAGCAATCTTGTACTTTGATCAAGGTGTGCTTTGATCATTCAAGAACTTGGTTGATTGATCAAACACATATTTGATCGAACGTACGGGTTGCTAGGAATAGTTCTGTACTTGTACAATTTTGTACGAGAAATTTAAACAGAACGGAACTCCCAGCGCCAACAATTGGTATCATAGCAAGTTTTCTGCCTCTAAGTGTTTGGTTTTCAGTTAAATTATGCACTGTTCATATATAATTTAGGCAGGATAATAGTAGGATATGCAAAATAGATTAACTTTGTGGTTGCAAACATCCTAGTTCCAACAATTATAGCCTATTGTGTTTGTATGTGATTTGAACTCTCGGGCATGTCGAGGGTATTTTGTGTGTGCATGATTGTAATTATTAAATACAACTGGAGCTGTATTAGTTTATTTTACATTTTGTTCGATCTAGATTACATGTACATTCCTTCATGGAATATAGGATCGATAAATGTAATTTTTTATTTCTTATTGTTGTGGCTTGCTATGCGTGGTGCTACCTTGAGGACCGGAGGCGCAGCGAAGAAGGAAGCAAGATAGACGCGACGACATAAACCCTAGGGTCGACGGCTAGGTTTTCTCCTCCTCACCTGGCTAGGGTTGGAGGTGACTAGGGTTGGTGGCATACGGAGGACAGCGATGGATGAGGTCATAATAGTTAGAAATTTATTTTCATATTTATTGCCTTTATATGCTATGTTTGTGTGCATGTGTGATGTGTGTGAATGTTAAAATTCCTCGATTTTAAATAACTAAGTGGGAGAGGAATTATTTAAATAAATTCAACAATCTTCATTACTATTTTGTAAGTGATGCATTCAAACTTGTGCGTTGGATTTAAATCTCTTCCTCCACATCGGATGAGCTTGTTTACGGATTACTAGATCAAACTTCCTCTATGGATGATTATAGGAAATTATTTAGGTTTGTGTGATCTTCTCCATCTGAAGGGGCACAATTCTAATTAATGGACTAAGTATCAACTAATGTTATATACTTAGGTGCATTTAATAGTATCATCCCCATCGGAGCCACTACTATTATTTGTGTGACCGAAGACAAACCAACTATTAATTTTATTTGTCATAAAATTAGGTTGACAAGATAATAAAATTAATAGGTAAAACCTCCTCTTACAAACGTTTGAATTAGTATACGTCCACACTATCGTGGCATACGAAATCACGGTGTTTTGAGGTATTGGTGAATTTAAATTATATTGTTCGAGGAATCAATATTATTTTAAATTCTAAAGTTTTGACCAAATATTTTATTTTATGATTCTCAGGATTTTAAAATGGCTTTCAATCCTCTTACTGTTATTTTAAAAGAAAACAAACTTACTGGTTCCAATTATATTGATTGGAAATGAAACTTGGACATTGTCTTAATTGCTGAAGGATATAAGTTCGTACTTTTTGAGGTCTGTCCTAATGTGGCTGATAGCGATTCTAGTGAAGAGGAGATTGATAGACATAGGAAATGGGTCAAAGCAGATGAGATGGCGCGGTGTTACATTTTGACTTTTATGTCAAATGTGCTGCAACATCAGCATCAGACCTTACCCACTGCCTATGATATGATGCTCAATCTCAAAGAACTCTTCAGACACCAGAATCGGGCTGCCAGGCAGGAGGCCATGAGAAACTTAATGACGACCACTATGACTGAGGGGACACCCGTAAGAGATCATATCCTCCAGATGATGGCTCATTTAGCGAACTATCCTCGTAGAAACAAGAACAATAAAGGTATATCTTATTCATTAGTCGTCGAAACATGTTTAGTGGTGTTATCTACCGGTACCTGGTGTGTAGATACGGGAGCCACTAATCATGTCTACAATTCATTGCAGGGGTTCCAGGAAACTCAACAACTACATGAAGGAGAGATCACCGTCTACATGGGCAATGCTACGAGAGTGGTGGCTGTTGCAGTGGGAGATGTTTATTTATTTTTTTGATAGGAATAAAACATTGATTTTGAGAAATTATCTTTATGTACCATGTTTTAGAAAGAACTTGATTTCAGTTTCTAAATTATTTAAGGATGGATATTTTATTTCTTTTGATGACAAAGTGGTTGTCAAAAATAATAGAATGGTTATCTATTCAGGTACGTTGGTTGGCAATTTGTATACTCTTAATCCAATAAATCACATGATGCAACAAATGGAAATTAATAACACCTCTTCTAATTCTAATAAGAGAAAGCAACTTTCGAAAATGAATCAAACATATCTTTGGCATCTAAGGTTGGGTCATATTAACTTGAATGGGATTCAAAGGTTAATAGCCGATGGACCTTTGGATTCATTGGTAGTGGAAAACTTTCCGACCTGCGAGTCTTGCTTCGAAGGAAAAATGACCAAGAGGCCTTTTAAGGTAAAGGGGTATAGAGCCAAAGAAGTGTTGGAATTAGTTCATTCTGATTTGTGTGGGCCTATGACTATCCAGGTAAGATGTGGTTTCGAATATTTTGTCTCTTTTATAGACGACTATTCGAGATATGACTACATTTACTTGATGCACCGCAAGTCTGAGTGCTTTGATAAGTTTAAATAGTACAAGGCTGATGTGGAGAAACATCAGGATAAAAGTATCAAGACACTACAGTCTGATCGTGGTGGAGAGTATCTCTTAGGAGAGTTTAGGAGTTACTTATCAGAGACCAGGATCCAATCCTAATTGTCTGCACCTGCCCAAGAGAATGATGCGGCAGAACGAAGGAATATGACTCTTATAAAAATGGTTAGATCAATGATGAGTTATTCAGAATTACCAAATTCATTTTGGGGGTATGCTCTGGAAACGACGACGTACATTCTGAACTTGGTACCTTCTAAGTCAGTACCCTCTACTCCCACAGAATTGTGGAATAGGCGTAAGCCTAGTCTAAGACACATTCGGATTTGGGGTAGTCCAGCACATGTGCTAAAGGGAGATGCTGATAAGTTGGAATTACGTACAGAAATTCGCTTGTTTGTGGGTTATCCTAAAGGAATGAAAGGTGGTTTGTTTTATAGTCCCAAAGATCATAAGGTCATTGTTAGCACCAATGCCTAATTTTTAGAAGAAGATTATGTAATGAACCACAAACTCATGAGTAAAATTATTTTTGAGGAAATAAGAGAGGACACTTCTACTTTAGTACCAACGGTACAAGATGAGATACCACAAGAAACTGTAACACGTGTCACAAATGATGCACAATTACAGATAATGTCTCGTCGTAGTGGGAGGGTTTTTCGGCAACCTGATAGATTCATATTTTTAGGAGAGTCTTCAGACTTGATCCTTGGTGAACATGAACCTGATCCCTGGGCATATGATAAAGCACTCTAAGATAAAAATGCAGCATCTTGGCAAAGTGCAATGAACTCTGAAATAAAATCTATGTATTCTAATCAAGTCTGGAGCTTATAGAACCACCAAATGGTGTAAAAGTCATTAGATGTAAATGGGTCTAGAAAAGGAAAAGAGGGACAGATGGGAAGGTGGAAACCTTTAAAGCGAGGCTTGTTGCGAAGGGGTATACTCAGAAAGAGGGAATCGATTATGAGGAAACCTTTTCGCCGATAGCCATGCTCAAGTCTATCCGGATTCTTTTATTTATTATTGCTGATATGGATTATGAGGTTTGGCAAATGGATGTCAAGACAGCTTTCCTTAACGGAAGTCTTGAAGAAAACATCTATATGAAGCAACTAGAGAGATTCATTACGAAGGGCAAAGAGTATCTTGTATGCAAGCTCAATCGGTCCATTTATGGACTGAAGCAAGCTTCGAGATCTTGGAACATCCGGTTTGATGAAGTGATCCAGTCTTATGGATTCATTCAGTGTCCGAATGAGTCTTATGTATACAAGAAAAGTGACAGAAACGTGATGGTATTTCTTGTACTATACGTAGATGACATTTTACTCATTGGCAACAATGTCAAAGTGTTGTCAATCGTAAGGGTATAGTTGTCCAAGCAATTTGATATGAAGGGCTTGGGAGAATGTGGACATATTCTTGGGATCAAAGTAATAAGGGATCGCAAGAAAAGGATATTGTGCTTATCCCAAGCTTCATACATCGATACTATCCTAGCTCGTTTTAGCATGCAAAACTCTAGGAAAGGTTTTCTACCTTTTCGGCATCGAGCACCTTTATCTAAAGAGATGTGTCCTAAAACATCAAAGGAGATAGAGGAGATGAAAGCAGTTCCTTATGCTTTGGCTGTAAGAAGCCTAATGTATGCGATACTATGTACGAGACCGGATATCTGTTTTGCCGTGGGCATGGTTAGTAGATATCAAAGTAACCTAGGACCGAGACATTCGACTGTCGTAAAGTATATATTAAAGTACCTGAGGAGGACTAGAAATTATATGCTGGTTTACCAGGCAGATGATTTGCTCCCTGTGGGTTACACGGATTCTGACTTCCAATTAGATAGGGACAATATTAAATCAACCTCAGGGTATGTGTTTACTTTGGGAGGTGGAGTCATAACATGGAGGAGTGTTAAGCAGAAATACGTTTCGGACTCCACCATGGAAGCTGAGTATGTGACAGCCTCTGAGGCAACCAAAGAAGTTGTATGGCTCAGAAACTTCTTGATGGACTTAGATGTGATTCTTGGTTTGTCCAAAATTATCATAATTTATTGTGATAATAGTGGTGCAGTAGCAAACTTGAAGGAACCACGAGCCCATAAGGCAAATAAACACATTGTTCGCAAGTACCATCTGATACGAGACATCGTAAAGCGAGGAGAAGTTGTTGTCGCCAAGATTATATTAGCAGATAACCTGGCAGATCCTTTCACTAAGGCACTTCCGGTGAGAGCTTTTGATGGGCATGTTAAGGGGATGGGAATCAGATGTATGACAGCATACATGGCATCATAGTCTTTTAGTATAAGTGGAAGATTGTTGGGATGTATACTATAAGCCTAGCTTTTGTATGAACATCTATTTTTTTAGATATTTTTAAATGAGAATCACTTTGGTCAAATGTCTGCATTTTATATTTATATATGTGTCGATGTAGTTGCCCATTTAATTTATATTATAGATAGCATGATGTGTGGTGCCACACAGAAGATCATGTTATCGGTTCTTTATAAATTATAAATAGTAGCTCACAACCAAAATGGATAGGGGCAAACCATTGGAACGGTTGTAGTGTAATTTGGTATTAGTTTGTCTTGACTATATAATTACACTAGTACACTATGTGTGTATTGAGTAGGACCATTTGAGGTTGTTCAATTTATATTGACTATATAAAATAACAGAACCTCTATTATTATGGATGTGCGTACTCTTAATCCCGATATAATAACAAATACATATACTTAGTATTTATTTCTTTAACTTATCAATGGGTGAGATTTATTCTTTAAATCAATAGGCCCGATAAGTTAGGAGATAGTACCATTTATATGGTGTGTTGTTGATTATAAAGGGAAATTGTGTCCTATTTATTTAGGTTGATGATGTCCCCTTGAGGAGCTCATAAGGATTATCATGTAAACCTTGCAGGTGGATTTGGTCCGACATGATAATAAAGTTGAGTGGTACTACTCTTGGAGTTAGATGTTAATTAAATCAGTTGTCAATAACTTATTTAATTAACGGGCATACGATATCTTAAACACAGGGAGATTAACGCACTCATGATAAGTAGGAGCTCATATTGTAATATGGGATTGGTGTGGTAGTTCAATAATGACCCTTTAGTGGTATGAGTTATTATTGATGAACTTGAGTTGAGTGTTCGGGTTGAACACAAGAAGCTCAAGTCCATTAGGAGGCCAAAACTAATTCCTCCTCTCGGTCCCTGTTGTAGCTTCTATATAAAGCCTCACATCCACCCATCCATAACCTGGTTTGGTTTAAATTAACTTGGTTGAGTTTAACTTAACTTGGTTTGGTTTAACTTAACTTGATTTAGTTTAACTTAAATTGGTTTGGTTTAACATAGTTTATTAAGATTTATTTCTAAATAAAATTTTGTTAATTTTTCTTTCCTTGTAATCGACGGCTAATCTATAAAAAGGAGTAGGATGTGGCCCCTAAAACCTAACTTTCTATTATTCTATAACTCCCTTCTCTCCTTGTGGTTGCCGCCCCCTCTCCTCCTCCTAGGGCCGAAGGCACAACCCCCTCTCCTCCTCCTTGTGGTCAGCGCCCTTTCCCTCTCCTAGCTTAGAGCTGGCACCCCTTTCACCCTCCTCCTCCTTGCTTAGGGCCGACGCCCTTATCCCCTC
This sequence comes from Zingiber officinale, assembly GCF_018446385.1. Taxonomy (NCBI): domain Eukaryota; kingdom Viridiplantae; phylum Streptophyta; class Magnoliopsida; order Zingiberales; family Zingiberaceae; genus Zingiber; species Zingiber officinale. The sequence continues at coordinate 69,821,513 of NC_055989.1, forward strand.
CTCCTCCTTGGTGGCCGGCACCACTTCTTCATCTTGGTGGCCGGCGGCTAGAAGAAAGGGAAGAAGAGGAAGAAAAGCAAGAAGAGGAAGAAGAATAGAAGGAAGAAGATTGAAGGTGCCCCATCTTAGAGACTCCTTTTGTGGCCGGCGTTTTTGAAGAGAAGAAAAGAAGGGTGGTGTCGTCTTGGTAGATCGTCGCCCACACGACATCCAAGAAGAGGAGAGAAATACGGTAGAAGATCAAGAGGTCTTTAGCTAAGAAGAAAGGTACAACTAGTTCTTTAATTCCGCTGCGTATCTAGTTTTTTTCTCTTCATATCAATTTTGAATACCAATACAAGAGGCCAGCGATCTTGTACTTCGATCAAGGTGTACTTTGATCATTCAAGAACTTGCTTGATTGATCAAACACATGTTTGATTGAACGTGCGGGTTGCTAGGAATAGTTCTGTACTTGTATAATTTTGTACAAAAAATTTAAACAGAACGAAACTCCCAGCGTCAACACCCAGACCCCTTTTGGATGTCCGGACTCTCTTTTTTCAGCAACTTCTTTTCTTGCAAAAAAAGAGTTAGTTCAGACAACAAAAAAATATATTTATCCTACGAAACAAGGTTAGCATATTATAGAAGGATAGTTGTAGTAATTAAATCATATCTCCCCGAGACCAGAATATAGTCAAGATCTCAACTTAGGTTTCCCAAATGGACCTAAGTTGGATAGATGCCAATAGTTCTCTCAACGGGGAACACGCCCTCATTGGATCTTTCCTCCAGTTGCTTACCTCTTACTTACCAACTACAATCGCTTGACTTGCTTTTGACCCACCAGGTCTTCTCGCCAGTTATCATGTCTCGCGGCCCTAACCGGACTTCCCACCGGATATCAAATCCCGCGGACCTATCTAGACTTCGCACCAGCTATCGGGTCCTAGCTGGATTTCAGTCTGGTATCAGATTCTCCAGACTCGTCAACTCCTACACACTTGGTTAAGCAATTAGATCATAAATATTCTAACTTTAATCTACTTGTCATTCATCAAAACTTGAGTTAAATCATTAATGCAAATTACACCAACACTTTGAAGAATGGTAGACTTCGATCGGCCATTCGGGAGATAAGTCTAGACAAAGATATTACTCGGCATACTAATCTTTGAGTTTCTTGAAGATTTCGCAGAGAAGTCATACGATGCAGAGCTTCTACCTTTTTGGGTTAGCCTCGATGCCTCGTTCAGTCACCATATACCCCAAGAAATGTTTGTTCTTTACTCTAAAGACATACTTCTTTGGGTTTAATTTGAGCTTATACCTCCTCAAAGTATTACAAGTCTTTTGAATGTTTGTAATTAAATATTTGCCCTAGATTATTTTTATGAGTATGTTATCCACACAGACTTCTAGATTTCACCCGATTTGGTGTTTAAACACCAGATCCATCATCCTCTGATGAGTGACTCATGCATTTTTAAGATTGAACGATATAACGGTGTACCAAAATATTCCGTCTGCAGTGACAAAATTTACTTTTTCTTGATCACTAGGGGCTAATGGGACTTGATCATAGTCCTGATAAGCATTTAACATACAAATATACTCACACCTAGAGGTTGAATTTACCATCTGGTCTATACGAGAGAGAGGAGAACAATCCTTCGGGTATACTCAATTGAGGTCCCTAAAGTCAATATAGACATGTCATTTATCATCTGATTTTAATACTCATATGACATTTGCTAACCAGATTAGGAATTATACCTTTCTTATATATCTTGTCTCAAGGAATTTGTCTACGTCCGATCGGATGATCTTATTTTGTTGAATACTAAAATGCTTCATTCTCTATTTGACTGATCGGAAATCAAGAAATATATATTTGTGCAGCTCAGTGGAAATACTTTGGACTTCATTTCCTGATCAGACAAAGATAGCAGTCTTCCAGCTTTTACTTTAAGCCTGATTCCATATGGGTAGAAATTCGAGTGACACCATCTTCCTGTACAGGAACGTTTGTTGTAACAACTACCAACTATAAATACCTACTATAATATTATAATAATTACGATTTAATAGCGACTGTGATATGGATTTATCCTATTCATACGCTCACTGATGTTTATCAGGTGATAGGAGATAATGTCGGAATAATCTTATCGTTTTAATGGGCACAGGGTGAAGCATTCTTTTTGATTAAAAATGAAATAGTTCTCCTTTTGAGAATTCTCTTTTAATTATTATCATAAAATATTTTTATTTTAGTTATGTTAATTTTGACTAAAAATTATTTAAACATATCCAAAATTATTAAATAATAAACACAAAAAAGTATTTTGATTTGTTAGCCATCTGCCCTTTTAGCTATCTGTCCGTCCAGGTAAACGTCACTAACTACTTGGGAATATGAGTTAATATTCGTTAATATTCGGTTAAAATCGTTTTAAATCGAATTATCTTTGTTTTTTTTTTGTCCGGTCAAATTAACCGAACCCATTTAATTTTTGAAATAATCAAATAAGTTGGATGGTTAAAATATCGATTAATTTAGTAAAAACATATAGAGCTAATCGAAATAATCAATTTTTTTTAATTAAAATTTTTATTTAATAAAATTTAGTTTTAAACTAAAAACATAATTTTAAAATTCAATTTGATTAAAAGTTTAACTTATTCGGTCTATTCAATTTAATCAAATAATAAAATTTAAAATCAAAATTAATCAATTTTTTAAAAAAATCAAAATTTTAAAATAAATCGTACCAATTTTTAAAATTAAATTAGTTTAATCCATTTATTCTATTTAATCACATTTTTATTCAATCCTATTAAGAGTCATCTGCATGTTGATCTCTAATTATAGGATATATTTGTAAAGATTTTTTTTCCAATTGGAGCGTGTAATCATACTGAATTTGTTCATCAATCAGGAGCACTTTCTAATTTATTATGTTAAATAAAAAAATATTTTTCTCTTGTTTTTAAGTTTATGGGTCGGCAGGAAATTTTGATCGATCATCGTTATTTTTTGGTTAAATATTTTTATTCAATTTTAAAATTACTCATGATTTATTTGTTGAGATTACAATTCAAATTCTCTGTATTAAGATTTTTATATCCCTGTATTTTTTTGTTGATCGGAATGAGTATGATATATTCTCGTGATGTGTACTGTATTTATATGATCTAACTGGTCTGATTGATGAAGAAATACGAGGAGACGAAAATATGAGGAAAGAGGATCGATCATTAGGATTAAGTAACCAATTTAGAATACCCTTCTCTTCTCTTCTGTGGTCTCCTCGTGTGGGTCCCTTTCTGAAGAAGCATCTCATCTCTCTCCCTGTTTCCGCTCGCTCGCTCGCTCTCTTGGCGAGATCTCTCCAGCCTCCTTTCTCTTCTCCGATATCCAGCTATGGATCTGGTGGCCCCAATCGCCGTGCTCCTCGTCGCCGCGGCGGTGACCTTGGGGACGGAGGCCTCGATCCACGCCTACGACCTCGAGCCCTTCAGGGAAGTAGGGAACGCGCTCCTCCTCTCCGGCGGCAGCGAGGGCATCGTCGCGTCCCGCCTCGACGCCCTTGGTCCCCTACGGATCGGAGATGGTCGGGCTTACATCAAGTAACTACTTTATTTCTTTATTCTTCAGCTGCTTCGTGACTTGGTTTTTCTCGTGGTTGAATTGCATTGTGAGGATCCGGCTGCAAATTCCATTTTTAGACGTGATTTTAATGAAACCGGTCATTTTTAGCTCCTAGCACGTTTCCTTCCTTTTGTATTGGGCATTTGTCGCCAGAAGTTACTGTGGATCTTCTGTGATCTATCAGAAGTTAGGGTTCATAGATTTTTGTAGATTGAAAGCGGTTGGGATTGCAAGATACCAGTTTGACTGGAGTTTACTTAGCTTTTAGTGCTGCTCGCTTTTGCATTGTTTCATTATTGGGATATTTCACCACCTGCAGAGACCTATGTCATGCTGTTAGAGAGAGTTTGAAAGGCTAATTCACTTTCGTAGCTTGTCACATAACTTTTGTTTAATTCTAGATGGATCAATCACTAACTTGTGCTATAGATAGAGATCAAACTATCGTTTTGCTTATGAATTTTACATATTTATAATATACTTCAACAGATATTATATTTAAGTAGAGGAATGAACAACTCTCTTATGTTTATCATGAGAATACAAAAGATGAATAATTGAGGTAATAATCCGAGTTCTCTGGGTAGCGTTTGTCTTGATATCTAAGGTCAGCCAGGAAAGTATTCAATTTAACTTGGGATTACGGCAGATACAAGGTTTTTGTTTATCATGCTAACAGCTATGGTACTAGGATTTTCTTCAAGAGAACATAAATAAGATGCCCATGCATTGAAGTTAGTGATTTGCTTTCTTAAATTTTGATTGAAATCATCAAGAGCCTTCACCTTTGTTGAAATTAACTCAAACTATAATGTTTAGGTAACGAGGGATATATCAATATCTTTCTAATTATTATCAACAACGATTAGATGGAACTTTAGTCCCCCACAAGTACTAATGTTTCAGATCACAAAAATATATCACTGTTTCTTTTAGTATCTAGATCTACAAGTCATGTGTAAGGTGGGGCGACGTGATTCACACTTAAGGTGCGATGTTCTGAAGGAGACCACAAAGATGATTAGAATAATTGGTTACGATGGCCATTCAATTGTTCATGATGACTCTGTTGCAAAGAAGATTCATTGTCGACCATGGATTACTAAAAAATGCTTAGTAAAAGCTTCATCTTTTTATGCTGCAATGCGTACTAAATCTTGGTCCTTTATTAATGGCAAGTTACTTAAAATGCTTTGTGTAAGATAAAAATACATAAATTTGGTTAATACTCTGATTACACAGATATTCTGAAGTCCTTAAGGCTCACCTTACTCTAGATGATGGTAAGGGCTTCCATGGTGAGGTAGAAGTTCCGAGGCATTGAGCTATCCCTTTCCTTCAATTGCTTTGGAAGAAGTTGGCAGGAAGGGATCCATCGTTGTTTCTGCAGAAGCCATTTTGTCCCCAAATGCTTCAACCCAAAAACTTCACATAGTGGAGGAACAAAGTGCGAAATGTTGGAAGAGTCAATGACACTCCTAGTGAGAGCTCATACTTTCTCTCTCCTCCACAGTTGAAGTCAAGGTGAAGGAGGCGACAAGCTTAATTAAGATCAAAGTCATCAGTTGATTGATTTTCTTGACCAAAGCCGAGGTGAGAAAATTGAGCATAGAAGGTGATGGACCAGTGAAGTCAGATAGCTATAGAAAATGGTCAAGGTTGCAATGGTAATGGTGGCCTAGGCCATTATAAGTCTCAGAGTTGGAATTCCAAGGGTTGAGTTTGGCCAGAGGCAAGCCTTCCTTAGTTAGGCCATTTGACAAGGGGACAATGGTGGAAGCCATGTGAGACATGGCTTAAGTCATAAGAACCAGTGGTCGAGGCTGTGGCAGAGGTTGGGAGTGCAAGAGCCTCGGAGTGCAACACTAAATAAGGAAGGGGAGAAGCTAATCGGGTGATTTTACTTGTCCTCATCCCCTTCCTCTCTTCCTCTTTTCTGTGCCCAAGTAATCAACTTTTTGCTCCTCACCTCTCCTTCCTTTTCCTTGTTTCCCTCTCTCTTCCTTCCTCCATGACTTTAAATTAGTGCTCATATTTTTCTAATATTTTAGAAGTTCTTGTTAAACTTCTTTGATTATGATTCCACTTGAACTGGTAGATTTATCTCTTTTATTTAGTTGATTGATTGTTGACAGATTTGAGAACATAACATTCTCAAGGAGCAAGGAATCAGCTCAGCAACATTCAAAGATGGAGCACAGCACAGGATTAGTCCAGGCAATTATATTTGATGCAGCTGACCGTGATAATATCGGTGGATCTGCATATGGTGGACAGAGGTCCATATGTTGCACCCCTGATCTTGCTAAGCTTGAAGGGTGCAAACAAGGTGAGGTCATCAGAAGACCATCTTCTGTGGATCCAGAATGGCCAGTTATACTCAGTACACACTTCAATGCAGATTATATATCCACAAAACTGGATCCTAATCAGGTTAATATAACAAAGACTGGAATGTATAACTTGTTCTTCATCTCTTGCGATCCTAAATTAAGAGGACTTACAATGAGTGGGAAGACAATCTGGAAAAATCCTGATGGGTATTTGCCCGGAAGGATGTCATCGTTGATGAACTTCTACATGTTCATGTCTCTGGCCTATTTGGTGCTCAGCTTCATTTGGTTTTCTCAGTATGTTAGGTTCTGGAGGGATATTTTACCTCTCCAGAATTGCATCTTGTCAGTGATTGCTCTCGGCTTGTTTGAAATGACTCTTTGGTACTTTGAGTACTTAAATTTCAATGTCACTGGTATAAGACCTGTAGGAATAACGACTTGGGTTGTCACTGTTGGAGCAGTCAGAAAGACCGTGTCACGTCTTCTTATTCTGATAGTTTCTATGGGATATGGTGTTGTTCGGCCAACATTGGGAGGTCTTACCTCAAAGGTGCTCTTGCTTGGAGTAACATACTTTTTGGCATCAGAGTTACTCAGCATTACTGAAAATGTTGGGGCAATAAATGACATTTCAGGAAAAGCGAGACTGTTTCTTGTCCTTCCAAATGCATTTCTGGATGCTTTCTTGATTCTATGGATCTTTACTTCGCTTTCACGGACATTAGAGAAGCTACAGGTACAGCAAACTAGACCAGTTACAGTGTTTAGCTTTACCAAACTTCAGTGTTGTCTAATGTGCACTGTTTTCCAATTCAAAAACTTCACTTCCTAAAAAACAATGATACCACACTTAAGTTACTGAAATGGTTCTACTTTGCTTCTGTCCAGGCTCGGAGGAGTACAGTTAAGCTAGATATATACAGGAAGTTTACAAATGCATTGGCTGTTACGGTGATTGCTTCGGTTGCTTGGATAGGATATGAGGTACCTACTCCATGCTAACTTTTTTAGACTATGATATGCCTAAAATTATTACTTGTTTATGGTAGTTCAGCATCTTTTTTCCCCTACTTGCGACTAAGTATTCTCTCTTGTTCTTGATGCACTTGAGAACGAGGACAAAGGGATAAAACAACCATTTGATCAGTTTATATATATATATTTTTTGCATATGATTCTAATCAACAACAACAACAACAACAACAATCAAATTTTATCCCACCAAGTGCAGTTAACTATATAAATCCTCATATTATATTGGATTTTATCATCTATTATATCATCATTTATATTTAAATAAATTTTATCCTGGTTTGTTGTTATTAACCAAGTATTCTTTGATCTTCCTCTTCATCGTTTAATGTGTATATTTGTCATAATTTTTATTGGTCGTCTAAGTATTTGTTTGAATTACTTAAACGAGTTTCTTGGAGTTTTCCCAAGTGAAATTTCGATGTTCTCATTCTTATCTTGTTCATCTTCTATATTCATACATCCACTTAACATCCTAATCTCTATGACTCTTATCTTTTGCTCGCGTGTTCGAGTCATAGCTCAATATTTATCTTCATATAATATAGCAAGTCTAATCACTATTCTATAGAACTTCCTTTTAAATTTTAAAGGTACGTTCACTAAGAACACCTAACGTTTTTTTCCATTTCAACAATTCTATTTGTATTTTATCTCAAACATCTCTCTCAACCATTCAATCTTTTTTTCCATATTATTTCTGATCAATCATATTAAATGATCAGAGTGCACAAACTGATTATCTACCATGCTGTGCTGCATTTAACCTCCTAGTTCCATTTTCTTATGATATACAAATACAAGGCAACTACTACAACTTATCTACTTAAAAATCATCTCTTGGTACTAAAGAAGTAGCTATTGCATTTGACATACACTAAATGCTACTGAATTAGCAGAGTTTTGCGTACAATCTTGTCCTAACTTTGCCTTTCCTACAGGTTTATTTCAAAGCTACAGATCCTTTCAGCGAGCGATGGCAGAGTGCGTGGATCATCACTGCGTTCTGGGACGTTCAATCTTTGCTGCTTCTCTGCATCATGTGCTACTTGTGGGCGCCGTCCCAGAGCTCTCAAAGGTGGGAGACTTCTGCTTACAAGAAGCAAGTTGTCCGATACTAACCTTTACTCTTCGACAGGTATACTTATTCCGGCGAAGCTGGCGAGGACGACGAAGAAGCCCAAGTTCTTACGAAAGGCACTCTGGACGCCAACATTGGATTGGTAAGGATTGATAGGAAGGAGAGGGGTGTGGATGACGGAGACACATTCACTCTTGAAGACAATGCGGAAGAGGACAAGCAGTCGTAGCTTCCTTCTTCTTTTGTACATCTATGCTGCATCCGCCGGAGAAATCCTCAGCGTCGGAGAATGTCCACGAAGCCAAATATCAGCCTCATCGCATGGAAGATCGATTTGTTCTTCGAGTGTGTTTGTTACTTTTTTCGGTTACCGGCATGCTGTGAAGAGTTGTTGAAATAGGATGGAACTTAAAACTTGGAAACATTATGGTGTTATTTTGAAGTTGTTGTACAGGTTGTTTATTCAATGTGCTCCGCCTATTTTTTTTTTTAATATATATTTACGTCGACTTTCATAGAATTTGTAAAATTATTGTTATGTATTTCTTTAAATAAAATGTGTTTATCTTTTTTTCCTATAAAAATAATTTATTTTAAAATTTTAAGTTACCATTTAATGAACCATGAATTAAGTATTTTATGACGAAAATATGTTTTCCTATTAATTCTAAAATAGTTATGAACTCCGAATTTACCTTGTCATTTTCCTCCAGTAAAATGATAAATTTGAAATAAATCCGTACGTCAGGAATGCATGAAAACCCAACTAATGAAGAGATAAAATTCAATAGATTAAATCAATTTCTTTGTTTAACTATTTTATCAAATAAATTGATAGATTAAATTAGCCAAATTAAATTATTTTGAAAAAAAAATCAATTAGATTAAATATGTATTTATCTCTATTATTTTTTAAAATAAATTATTTCAGTAGATTAATTGTGTGAGATGGAACTAAAATAGATTTAACCTTAGAAATACTTAAAAATAATAATTTAATAAAATAGAGATCGATCTCTAAGTTCCAACTATAAAATCTCACTATTTCACATCGATTATTGTTTTTCATTATTTTCTTTCTATTCTTTCTACTAGGGTTTTGTCGAACTTTGTCTCCATGCGCGATTGTCGATCTATAAACCTGAATAAATTGCTACTTGTCTGAAGGCTGTTTGTCGTATTTATAGTTTAATTTACACTGCACAACCACTTAACTATGCTCGCAAAATCCAGCGAGAAGCAACAGAAGGAAGGCCTACCTTTGTTACAAAAAATGGACTCCAGGTTTTCTTAGTGCTTATCGACAATAAATAAGTACTGTACTTTCTGGTAGATGATTATGGAGATTCCTATAAAGGCCTGACCTCACATGCATACTGATAAACAATCTTTCACGATGAAAATTACATACGGAAGATTACAGAAATAGTTATTGAATTGAAATCTATTTTAAAAATTAATTTCAGATCTACCCGAGCTGACAATCTCATGTTGTCCAGTAGAGAAGGAAGAAATGCTTGAGATGACTGAGGATAACGTTTGGTTTGTTTACATTTTTATTTTATTTTTCAGAATTTTTTTTCATTTTTCAGAAAATGATTTTTCCACCGTTTTAGAAAATACTCTCTCTTTAAAAAAACAATGAAGATGAAAAATATAAACCAAACACGTTTTCCATTTCATCATAAAATAAAAATAGAAAATAATATCGAAAATGCAAACCAAATGAGCTCCATGCCCTCACTACAATGAATGGTCGGGATTCCGAATAGGTTGTGTTTGCACATAAATCAACTTAGTTCAATATAAATTCAGACCCTAGATTTACACTCCCTGCACCCCCACATATGAGAGAAAGCATCTCCTCATATATTTGTTCACAACTATAATGCTTATAAATAATATAAACCAACTAATATACTTTGAAATTTTCAATGTGGGACTAAAGTTTCATTTACAATGAAACTTTTTTTCTCTCCACTTCTTTTCCATTCACATATATTCAACAATCCCTCGCATGAATGAAAACAGGGTATGTGATAACATTCAACAATTGAGTCCATTATAGGACATGTAGTTTTAACTTTTGAACATTCCATTATGAAGATATGTTTGCTTATCGCCTAATAATAGACATGATGTCCTTGAACTGTTTTGTCATCTGTGTAAGCATTGACATATCTCAACAAGACTCTCCTTGATATAACTCAGTTCTCATGAGTGTGTTTTATTCTTGGCCATGAATATACCTAGTTATGTGAGAAGTTGTAAGAATTGTGCCTCTAATTCTCTTCGAAACAGTTCAACTTCTTTTTCATATAGGTGATCTATTAAGAGTATTCCACACTACTCCACTGGATCATTAAGAAAGTGTTTGGTAAAGCTTCAACTAAGCGCTTCTTAGATTCTAGTTACATGAAAGCACTTTTGAGTATTTGTGAATGTAAACTCCAGCTTCATCTTCTATAACTTTTACTCAAAAGGTGGAAGTAAGAATTTGATGTTTTTTCTTACTTCTGTTTTTTTATTTATAGTCTAAAATTAAAAGTTGATATTTATGTTCTTAATAAATTTATTATTTTACATAATTGTCACTATATGTTTAACCTTAATAAATTTACCATTTTACATAATTATCACCACACTTCCGTGATGTTTATTTTTTAAATAATATTTTATATAATTTATATTTCTAGAATTTTTATACATATTTTTGTGTATTTATATAAATTTTATCATTTTTTTATTTTTTTTATTTTTATTAATTTTATATATTTTTCATTATAAAAAAATATTTTTGATACAATATGTAAAATATAATAATAATTATTTAAAATATAATAATAATTATTTAAACAAATAGTGTATCAAAATTATATTTAAATAGTTAAAAAAGATTAATTTATTGTCATTTAACTAAAAATTAATTTTGGAAGTAATTATTTATCAAATACTCCAATTTTACCTTGTATTAACTTTTGACTTCTATTTCCAAATACTCCATATTTTAGCTTCTCACTAACTTCAAAATAATCTCTATAAGAATCACTTTTAATAAACAAAAGCTCTCCCAAACACTCCCTAAAAGTCTTATGTTTAACCTCCATCTTTCACTGAACTATTGGGTCATTCCCCCACAGTGAATAATTTTATCAGTGCAGGTAGGTTATCCATTTGAACTTAGCTCTTCGGATCTCTAGTCTGTATAGGATGAATTTCCTTTGCACCAACATTTCTCATCGGTATCAAATCTATTCCTCGTAATGAGCTTGCAACTAACTCTCTGTTTAACTCTTTGGTTAACAGATCTGCTAAGTTATCCTTTGACTTTACATAATTAACAGTGATAATTCATGTTGAGAGTAGTTGTTTAATGGTATTATGTTTACGACATATATGTCTAGACTTACCATTATATAAATGGTTTTGTGCCTGACCAATTGCTAATTGACTATCATAATATATGCAAATTGTCGACATATGTTTCAGCCTTCTGAGAACATCTTCTAAGAACTATCGTAGTCATTCAGCCTTTTCACTACATTTGTCAAGAGTTACAAACTCAGATTTTATTGTGGATCTGGTTATGACAGTTTGCTTAGAAGATTCTTAAGAAATATCTGCACTTCCCAAAGTGAATACATATCTCGTTATCACTTTCTAGTGCTCAACACCGGAGATTTCTCGTATATCTAATCATTTTACTTACTGCGTAGGCTAAGTTTGGTTGTATACAACTCATCAAGTAATTCAGACTTCTAATCAATTTAGAATACTTTATCTGAGAGATAATTTCCTCTGATTCTTCGATAGATATTGATTCATATCTATTGGTGTTTGTGCTAACACAATATCACCCTTTATGAATTTTTCAAGAATCTTATCCACATAATGAAACTGACTAAGAATAAGTCCTTCTAGTGTTTTAAGAATTTTGATTTCTAGAATCACATTAGTTAGACTCATGCCCTTCAAGTCAAATCTTGAGTTCAATATATCTTTAATAGATTTGATTATATTATCATTACTCCTAATGATAAATATGTCATCTAGATATACGCACAAGATAATATAATCATTCTCTTTGGCTTTGATATAAACACATTTATCACATTCATTAATCTTAAATCTATTTTCCTTTATGACATTATTAAATTTCTTATGTCATTTCTTGGGTGTTTGTTTTAAGCCGTATAACTACTTCACAAATCTACAAACCTTGTTTTCCTGCCCTGACATAGGAAACCTTTCAAGTTGTTCCATGTATATTTTCTCTTTTGAATTTTCATTTAGAAAAGCTGTATTTACATCCATATGATATATTTTTAGATTTCATAGAGCGGCGATAGCCAACAATACTCTAATGGAAGTCATTTTCAACATCGGAGAATATGTATCAAAGCAATCAAGACATTCTCTTATCTATAACCTTTAATTACAAATTTAGCCTTGTATTTATCAATTGTGTCATCTGATTTAATTTTCTTCTTGAAGATCTACTTGTAACATAGTGGTTTACTTCTCTAAGTAAGATTTGTTGAGAGATTGTTGGTGCAATCATTTTTCGGGCCAAGGTTGACTAGTTTGACTAAGCTCGAGTGGATTTGAGCTTGAGTTTCGATATTTAGGCAATATGTTATGGACAATATGTTGGACAATATGTGAGAAAGGGCAAGTAGGTCAAGGATAACCGGTACTTGACTAGTAAAGTCTTAACTGGAAGTTAAGCAAGGCAAGTCCTAACTCGAGGGTTAGGCAAAGGAAAAATTCAAGTGGGTCAGGGAGGACCGCATGTTGACAAGAAAAGTCCAAGTGGGTTAAGGAGGATTGTACGTTGAAAAGGCAAGTCCTAACTCGAGAGTTAGGTAAAGGAAAAATTTAAGTGGGTCAGGGAGGACTGCACATTGGCAAGTAAAGTTCAAGTGGATCAAGGAGACCGTACATTGGTAAGGAAGTCCTTGTTGGTCCCTTGCAGGCGGCTAGAGGGAGCGAATAACTTGAAATAAAAAAATGAATACCTTTCTCGACTTATAGCTTTATTAACATAAACACTTGTAAAAAGGAAATAACAAGTAAATTAACAAGAGAAAGAGGCACAGAGATTTTACTTGATTTGTAATCAGAAGATTGCTAATCCAAGACGTTGAAAGCCCACTAAAGTCTCCTTCAGGTGAAGAAACCTCTTACAGCAGTTAAAGCACTTAATTACAAAGTTAAACTAAAAGTAGATCATTTACAAGTGTTGTATTTAGCTACTAGGATCAGGGCTATATTTATAACCCTAATCGGGGCGCCTGAAAGGGTTCCAAGTGTCTGGATGTGGATAAAACTTTATTCATGTCGTAATGGATCGCATCGCAACTGATCTGGATAAAATCTGTGGTCCGGGCACCTGGAAGGGTTCCAGGGGCTCAGACTGCTTTTGCATAAGGGTGCGTCACCAAGGCGCCCTAGCTGGACTAAGCCGGTGTGGGTGCCCGGAGTAGCTCCGAGCGCCCGGACTCCAATCAACTTGAAGTTGACTTTTGTTCGGGTCTTTCGTTCCAGCCTCACTCGTTTGGGTGATTTCGGCCATCCGAAATAGGGCTCACCCGACCCATTTTTCGGTCTTCTCGAGGAACCTTTTGCTTCGGCTTCTCATCCCTCAGAAACGTCGCGTGCCTCCTTCTCGTCCGCTACTTACTCTTCCGCAGTGCCTCGTCCCTTGGATGCATCGAGTCTGTCGACTCTCTCTCTCATACCATCCTTCTCGCTAGCTGCGTCTTTCGCTCGACCTTCTTTGCTCCTAAGTTCCTGCACACTCAGACACAGGGTATCAAACCACAACATGACCTAACTTGACTTGGTTGATTACATCACGAGGTACTTATAATCTCCTTCTTTTTGATGTGAGCAACCCCAAGTTAAGTTAGGATAAACCAAAATCAATTAACAAAAAAATAGCAAGTACCAGATTTTAAAAAAAAAATACCCTCCCCTTAGACTTAATCTCTAAATCTCCCCCTTTAATCACATTAAAAATAGAGTATATCATAAAAATAACTTGAAAAAAGTTTAAAACAAAGTTTAAGGGATAAAAATAAAGTGATTGTCATTTAGCAAGAAATCATTAAGTTTAAATTTAAAAAATCTAGATTTTTATAATTTATATATTATTTTTTAAAAGAATAATTTCGAAAAATATTTTTAATCGTAGAAAATTTTAAAAAAATTTTATAGCGGTAAAACCGACATAATCAAGGCTGTATAAAAATTCTACTAAATTATCAAATTGATTTAAGCAGAAATAAAATATTTTTACACAAGGATGTATTTTTTAAACAAATTCTTAAAAATAGTTTTTAAGCTCGAAAAATATTGAAAAATTTTATAAATATGTATTATAGAAAGTATCTTTGCAAAAATAAAATAAATTTTCAAAAAAAATAACTTTTTGAGAATTTTTAATATTAAAGTTTATATTTGGATAAATAATTCATAGAAAATTCACCAATGGTAAAAAAAATTTTGAAAATATTTTCTTAAATAGAGAACATGAAAAAGTTTCACAAAAAATAAATTTTACAAGAATAACCCAACAAAATAATTTTAAATTAAAATATGATTTTTTTAAAAAAAATATCATAGAAAAATAATACAATGGTCAAAAAAATATGAAATTTTTTCTATAGATGAGTAGTGAAATCATCTTTCTCAAAAAAAATTTAGATCAAATTAATTTCTAACAAAAATTATGCAAAATAATTTATTTGATAATTCTAAGCAAGCAACAAAAATTAAATCAATTAACAGTACGACGTGCATAAACATTTAATTTAGACATGATTTTGGAACCCAATATAGGTTCCTTCCAACTAGATTAATTAAACATTTTCTAGGGATATAGTTTGGTGACAATTTTCTAACTTGACCTTGATGATATCGTAGGTACTAGTTTAGTTTTTTATAGTTCCTAAAATTTGAAGTAGAAAAATTTGAACATGTAGAATTTCGAGGAATATTTGAACATACATAGTCATTTTTCAATTTATCTATTTGTGCTATCAATTTTTTATTTTCAATTTTTAAATTATCAAAATCTTCTAGTCCACATGCATTTGCTAAAGTTGATTTTAACTTTACATTTTCTTTTTCTAAATTAACCATACTTTTAAAAAGCATTTTAATGAAATCAATAGTTCTTCAAAGGATCGGGAACGTATCTTACTTACCGTTATTATTTTCTTTTCTGAAGCTCCCCTTCGTCGTTGCTTTCTACTGAAGACTCTCCCCCTTCATCGATACTCATCTCGGACGAGCTTTCTTTATCTTTAGGTAGGTATTCGACTATAAGTGTTGTTTTCTTAATTTTCTCGGTCTCGAATTCTTCTGATGATGACTTGCTGTCCATCGAGGAGTCAGATTCTTCTTCAGTTGATTATTCATAGAGCTCCAAGAACTTTTTCCAAAGTTCTTTTGCACATTAGTAGTTGCCGATTTTGTTGAGCTCTTGAGCAGGAAGAACACCCAGAAGGTGGAACTCGGTCTTACCATTTACTATGAATGTGTCACTCTACTTCTGAGTCCAAAGATGCTCCTCGAGTTCTTTTCCATCTTTGCTTTTGGGGAATTCAAAACCAAATTTCATAGAAAGTATTATATCAAAGTCAGTTCGGAAAAATACCTCCATTCTTCGTTTTCAGAATGCGAACTTCTCCTCAAAAGTTGGTGGGTAGATACTCGGTCTAGCCATCTCTTATGCTTCGATCAGCGGTTAGTCCTCTTGAAGCGTCCTTGCTTTGACACCACTTGTTGGTCCCTTGCTGCCGGCTAAAAAGGGATGAATAGCTTAAAATCAAAAAATGAACACTTTCTCTACTTATAGTTTTATCAATATAAACACTTGTACAAAAAGGAAATAACAAGCAAATTAACAAGAGAAAGAGACACAGAGATTTTACTTGGTTTGCAATCAGAAGATTACTAATCCAAGATGTTAAAAGCACACTAAAGTCTCCTTCGGATGGAGAAGCCTCTTACAGCAGTTAAAGCACTCAATTACAAAACTAAACTAAAAGTAAATTGCTTACAAGCATTGTATTTAGCTACTAGGATCAGGGTTGTATTTATAGTCCTAATCGGGGCGCCTGGAAGGGTTCCAGGTGCTTGGACATGGATAAAACTTTATCTATGTCACAATGGATTATGTCGCAATAGATCTGGATAAAATCTTTTGTTCGGGCACTTGGAAGGATTTCGGGCGCTCAAACCGCTTTCGCACGGGGGTACGTCACCAAGGCGCCCAGCCTGGGCCAAGCCGATCTAGGTGCCCGGACTCCAGTCAACCTGAAGTTAACTTTTCATCTAGGTCTTCCACTCCGGCTCTGCTCGCTTAGGTGATTTCGGCCATCCGGAATAGGGTTCACCCGAACCCATTTTTTGGCCTTCTCAAGCAACCGTCGCGCGCCTCCTTCTCATCCACCAGTGTGTACTCTTTTGCAACGCCTCACCCCTCAGACGCACCGAGCTCGTCGATTCTCTCTCATGTCGTCCTTCTCGCTAGCTACGTCTTTCACTCGACCTCCTATGCTCCTAAGTTCCTACACACTCAGATACATGACATCAAATCACAACAGGACCTAACTTGAGTTGGTTGATCACATCAAAACTATCACGGGATACTTATAGTTCTAACTGCAGTTAACTAAGAAAAGTCTAAGTGAGTCAAGACTTGGGTTAAATGAGTTAGGGTTGGGTAATCGATTAGGTAATTGATTATGCCAATGGATCGATTGGGAGCCTATCTTTGCGAAGCAGAAAGGGTTCGGATTGATTGGGTAATCGATCAAGATCAAACCTAATCAATCAAGTGATCGATTGGGAGAAGAAGTTCGCAAAATAGAAGGTGGCTGGATCGATTGGTTAATTGATCAAAATCTGCATCAATCGATCAAGTGATCGATTTGGCCCGTTTCTTCACGACAAATAATAGTTTCTTGATCGATTGACTGATCGATTAAGAGGAGTTTTTTGTGAAGTACAGTAGCTTCCTAGTAAGAGTGTGATTGATTGGATAATCAATTGGGAGAAACTCATAAGCGAACAGTGGGCTTCGTAATCGATTAGGTGATCAATTAAAAAGACCCATAATCGATTGACTAATCTGTTAAGTGATAAAGAAAAGAGTCATTGCGAGGTTTGAACGACTGGATGCGCTTGGATTTGATGTGTCAATCGATTGGGGGTATGGTCAATCGATTGGGAGCCCTAATCCACGAGATATAAAAGTGTCGACGAAGATTCAAACGCAAATCTTCTTCTCTATTCTTCACGATCGATCCTTGAGCTTTGGAAGATAAGTGTTGCTGCATTTTTCAACTGATCAAGAGGTGTTTACAAGCTACAAGAAAGCAAGCAAGATTTTCATTTGCATTGTGTATTTTCTTCTTGTTTGCATTGTATTTCTTGTTTGTGAACTTGTATGAGGTTTCTCCACATCCGGAGTATTTACGAGAAGGAGTATTTTCATAGTGGAGAGTATACTCTGTGTGGATCCTTGGATTAGTCATCTCGTTAAAGTGGATACCAAGTAAATCCGGGTGTTAGCATTGCTTTGAGTGTTTTCCGCTACAACTCATCATTGAAGAAGCGATTGGAGCTATCACCACCCTCTATCTCGCCGGAGTGTCCTAATAAGTGGTATCAGAGCGAGGTCATTTTTCATTGAACTAATCGCCAAGAGATAAACGAGCTAGAGGAAGAAGAAGGCATTGAAGCTTGAAACCCTAATTTCAAAGTCAAATATTCATCATCAAGGAGCTCAAGTTTAAAGATGGAGTTTAGAGATGGATTCGGATATGATATCCAAACACCTTCACCATTTGGCATTGGAAGCTTCGACCTTTGGAAATCAAAGGTTGAAAATTTTCTCATGATGGAGATAGAGCAATGATTTGCTCTAATGGAGAGTATTGAAGCTCTGAGAGATTCAAAGGGAAGGCTCCTCAAGAAGATGAAATGGACTGAGGAACAAGTCAAGAGGTGCGAGGCAAATGACAAAATAATTAAATTATTGGTTAATCTATTGCCAAGCACCATATTATGCAAAGTTGGAGAATTTCAAGACGCCAAAGAGCAAATTGGCAAAATTTCATGAAAATCCAACCTTGGGGTAAAGTGAACCAAAATGCAAAGAGGAAAACTCTTTGCCTCATATACATGAGGATTCGAAAGTTGAGAGATGCTCAACGTCTGAGAAGGATATTATAAGTCATCTACTTCAAGAATTGAGGGGGAGCGTCAATCTTTGATGCCAGAGAAATAAGAAACCTCGACTTCTGGATTAAATGAAGAAGGATCAAATGCCACACCTACAAGCAAAGAAGGTATAACAATTTTAATTTGTAAAAATAAAAATCATATCATTACTTTGAGTGTAGGAAAAATGGGTACTACAAGAGTAAGTGTCCAAAGTTGATCAAGATGAATGGTCATGTGACATCCAAAGATAAGGAGAAGCCAAAGGAGGTCGCCCCTATGGTATGTAAAGACAAGGAGCATATTGTGTAATTTTCTTACAATCAAAAGGGACATTACTAGGACCAATGTCTAAAAGGAAGAGATCCGACCAAAAAAAAATGAGGAAGCTCAAGTCGAGGGGGAGTTTTCAAGAATAACACTAAGGTACCATTAGTTAATTGTATTTCTTTGTGTCATGATAAAGAGCATGATAGATCTAAATTTTATCATTTTAATTCTATTTATCATAAAAAATGGAAAGCATGAAAACCTAGGGTTAATTACAAATTATTTCATGCTAGGACTACCTCATCTAAAATTTGGAAGATAAATAACAATTTTTATCAAAAAAAGGAAGTTAGATAACAATTTGGGTAAGAATTATAGGGATTTTAGGTATATGTTTAAAAATAAAAATGCCCAAAGAAATCAAGAAAAATCAAGTCTTGAGGTCAAGATTTGATAAATCAGAAAAGAGCCTTAAAAGAATGGAAAATATCTTTAAGGGATCAAATAAATAAGATCGAAGGGTAGATAGGGAAGACTCATTCAATGACAAGAGAGGTTTAAGTTATAAATCAAAATCCAAAAAGATTGTGTCCTCGTACCATAGAGTTCCATATAGCTATGGAACTAACTCTAGGTCTAGGAGTCAAGTCAAAGTAATAAGGGAAGTTATCCCTCGAAGTAACCTTGAAAAGACTAGTATGACTAAGACTTCTAAGAAGCCTGAGAAAGTCAGTAAAAAGGTCACAAGAGAAGTTATCCCTAGAGTTGATCGTGAGGAGTCTAATGTGACCAAGGTTTCTAAGAAGCCTAGGAATGTCATCAGGAAGATATTAAGGGAAGTTATCCCTAATGAGTACCTAGAGTACCCAAGGAACACCAATAGATTTTGAGTTCCTAAAATTATATTTTCTACACGCTAGATGGGTTTAGAGAGTGTTAACTTTAATTGGAAGGGTAGTTAATCCATTGTGAAGTGGATCGATTCGACCAAGTCCAGGTGCCCATATTGTTTCCAGGCGCTAGGAAGTGTCAAATCAACATAACGATCATTTCAGCAACACACTCTGTATTTCATTTCTAGAATTTGTATTCTCAATTCGTACTTTCATCTTCTGTAAGAGACTACTCCGCTTCCGATGCTTTACTTGAAGGAGGAGTTTTGATTAGAGTTTTCATATGGTTCTTGAACTAGCAACTATCTAGCGGCAAACCAAGTAATCTTCAGTTTGTTACCTTACTTTTATGTGTTTTAATATTAAGTAATGTTTGTGTGTCCTTGCTAGTTAGTTAGCAAGAGAATTAAATTTTAAATTGCAGGCTATTCATCCTTCTCTAGTTGGTCTACCCGTTCTAATAATGTGCATAACCAATAAATATGCAATCAATAATTTTTTTGTTCTATCTTAATCCTTTTTGGATCATACACCAAAACTTTGATAAGACACACCTTCACATTCACAAATATTTATAGAATAATTGTCTTATATTCCACAACTCATAAGAGCTCTTATCTATTTTCTTCGGTAGTACCTTCTTTAAAAGGTAATTAGCTATTAATATAACTTCCCCCACAGTCTAGAGCTCAATAGAAGAGAATTTCATTATCTACTTTAAAGTGTGATTCTTTCACTCTGCAACTCTATTTTGCTAGAAGTATAAGAAACTGTTGTTTTATTTCTGATTACATGTTTAACACACAACTCAGTAAATGATGATACATATTCACCACTTCGATCACTTCGAACAACCTTAATTTTTTTATTAAGTTGGTTTTCAACCTCATCTTATAAATAATAAATTTTTCTATACCTTTCATCTTTACTTTTGAGAAGATATATAATACTATTTTATGTTATCATCTACAAAAGTGATGAAATACTTATTCCCACAATGTGTTGGTGTACCTTTTAGTGGTTCGTTACTTCTTTCAACATGTTGAAAGGATGACATTGTCATTTTTACTTCAACACAAATCTCATACTTGTATTTTCGGTTAAGATAAAATATAGGTATGCTTTGCATGTTAATTAATCTATACAACATATCGTAGTTAACATATCCTAGTCTGTCATACTATAAATATGAAGACTCAAACATATAAACGGAAGAGTTTTTAATTTTGTTAACCTTAGTCATCACACTGAGCTTGAATAATCTATCAGTTACATAACCATTTCCTTAAAATACTCCATTTTTAGATAGAACAACTATGTCAGAATTAAAAATAATGCAGAAATCATACTTGCTTAACAGTGATCCATACACTAGATTCTTCTGAATCTGCGTAACATACATCACATTATTGAGAGTCAACTCCTTGTCCGAAGTCATCTTAAGTAGTATTTTTTCTTGGCCCATGATGTCTGAGATTATCGAGTTTTCCATGAACAGATTTTCCCTATCTTTGATTTTTTTCAAAGTTGTGGAGCAACTCCTTGTTCTAGCATATATGTTTGGTGGCACGATATCGATCCACCATTGTCGCGAATTTAAATTCATAAGGTTCAATTCAAAGACCACGGCGCAAAGGTTATCCATTTTTGGTCTCTCGTTTAGGTTTACCTTTTGCTTCTTCTTCATCTTTCTGCACTCTGAAGATTTATGACCGAGTCTATTATAGTTAAAGCACTTCCTAGAAACCTTCTTTTTGCTTATGCCTCCTCTGGGTCTTATCTTGAAAGACTTGGAATTTTTTCGTTTCAAGTTTTGACCGTGCTCAACCACGTTGGCTTTTACAAAAGCTTGAGAGAACAACTTTCTCAATGAACTCTTGTTGTCTTCCTCAATGCGAAGTCTAACAATGAGCTCTTCTATGTTCATTTCCTTCCGCTTATGCTTCAAGTAGTTCTTAAAGTCAATCCTACCGGGAGGCAACTTCTCAATGATTGTTGTCACCTAAAAGTTTTCACTCAACACCATGCCTTCTGACTGAATCTCGTGCAGAATCACCTGAAACTCTTGGACTTGACTAATCACCGTCTTGAAGTCAACCATATTGTAGTTCAGGAATTTACCCACGATGTATTTCTTGGCCCCTACATCATTCCTCTTGTACTTCTTATCCAAAGACCCCCACAACTCCTTAGTTATTCTCTTCGTATTATACACTACGTATAATAAGTCGACAAGACAGTTGAGGATGTACTTTCAATAGAGAAACTCAAAATGAGTCCATGCTTCTATTGCATTGATGATCTGGACTCAGTAATATCCTCAACATTCTTGAAAAGCTTCTCGGTCAAAAATTGAGCTAGATTTAATGTAGTTAGGTAGAAGAGCATCTTCTGCTGCCACTGCTTGAAGTTCAACCGAGTGAACTTCTCTGGCTTTTTCCCATGATTGATTCGAACATTTTCAATCAAGGCAGAGGGGTTCTTCATGTGATGAATCTTTTGCACCTCAACACTCTTTGCTACCATCTCAACATAAATAAGTTTATTTTAAGATTGTTACACAATCTTCCATAATAAAGATTTCTTGTTGGAAATTAATTTCAGACTGACAAGTAGAGAAGAAAGAGCTGCTTGAGATGACTGAATAGCCTAAACGAGATGTCGAGGACGAGATGCCTTGGCCGAGATGTCATGGTCAAGATGACGAGGCCAAGAGGCCTTGCTCGAGATGTAGAGGCTAAGATCTCTTGGCCGAGATGTAGAGGTCGTGATGCCTTGTCCAAGATGCCTCAGTAGAGATGCAGAGGTCGAGATGCAAAGTGAAAGAGATTTTTAGGCCTGCAATAAGCGTGGTTTTCTTAAAACAGATTTATCCTCCTTCGATAGTGTTGAGGTTTTGATGGACTTCTATTTCTCAAGATACAACAGGAAGACAACGTCGATAACCAAGCATTGGTTGGTCATGACAAACTGATAGAGTATCTGAACGCTATCACCAGTAGAGCTACCGAGTGAGTGCACAATAGAGAAAAAAGATGGGGAATGAAGGCGAAGGATTCTATTTTTGCTATTGTATCCATCTACTCTCAAGGTCATGACCTCCTCTTATAGAAGCTCTATGTCTTCGCTATATCGTCCCAAAGGCGTAGCACAGCTGGGGGCGCATGGTTTCATAGCCGAGAGATCCAGGGTTTGATCCTCGGGGTGTCATTACTTGGGGTCGCTATATTGAATGACTGAGTAATGACCATTCATTGCGCAAATCGTGCTCGCACACAAGTCAACTTGATTTAGTACAAATCCGAGCCAGGATTTGCACCCCTTACGCACCTGCGTATGAGAGAGTCTCTCTCCATATATTTGTTCACTACTACAATATTTGTGAAATAATATAAACTAACCAATATATTTTAAAACTCCTATGTGACATTAAAATCTTATTCACAATTAAGCCTATTTCCTCTCCACATTTTTTCCATTCATATATATTCAACACATGCAACGCAGGTAATGGGTATAAACCTTAATCGTGAAGTCTTGTTTACTTAGGAGGATAAATTTAAAATTGAGGAAAATTTTTTATATACATTTTTTTGTTTATTTATTTCATGAAAAAAGAGGGACTATTCATCCTTTTTGTGTTTTATTATAGAATAATGAAAAGATGAAGATCAATTTTTTTAATATTTTTTTATTAGTTCAAATTAGACGGAAAATCACATTTCTTCCTTTGACGTATCTACACTCTCAACTATGAGAGCCACGAGTGATCCTTACATGGGCGACACTGCATGACCGATCACCTCACGTAGACCAGCATTATGCAGTCAGCCGCCTCACACAGGGTGATACTGTGCAAGGTGGGTAGAGGATGGGGCCGCCTCACACAGGGTGACACTGTGCAAGGTGGGTAGAGGATGGGGAACTCTGGGAGGTAGTGTGCACCTGCGTTGCCTTCACTACATAGGGGGTATTGTGTGACCGCCTTGCAAGTAATGGGAGACACTTCATGGTCACCCTAATGAGGCCATACGAGATAGTCACACCTCGCATAGGGTGACACTGCACGACCACCTCACGTAGGGCAACACTTCGGGGGAGCCTTGCATGGCAATTCACTTGCGTGACTCATAGATGGCCTCGCTAGGGTCGCGATGATTTTACCATTTATTTTTTAAATCATTGTTCTTCTTTTCCCTTTTCCCTTTTCCTTTATGTGGATTTTTCACAAGAGTCTTTTCCCTTCCTCCACTATAAGAATTATTTTTCCATGTGGATTTCTTTCTTTCTTTCTTCCTTACGCACCTTAAAGAAAACAAAGTTAGTAAAAGAAAAATAAAAACTGAACTTCATTTGAGATTGGTTGTACAATTGAATATTTAAATTTTACAATGATCTGATTATCCTAGGATAAATAGTTAGATCTCATATTTTATCCATCAAATAAATTCAAGAAGTACAAGTGACTTTTGACATGATATCCCAATTTCACTAATAATTCAATAATTATAGATGTGCCACACATGAAAATTAAACCCTGGCCCACCAAGCCAGGGGCAAAGAAGCAAGTTAAAATACTCGACCTCTCCCCAAATGGTCTGATCAGCATTAATATTTTAAAAATTGGATAAAAATAAAAAAAATATCTTATATTTAATGAATCATTAAATGGTTTTTAAAAAAAAAATTCATAAAATGGACGTCTCACCGTATCCTTTATCTCATAATATCTTTACTTCCAATATTATTATAGCAGTTTAAGCTTCTATAATATGTAACGATTAATACAATACCGAATAACTACTAATATAATTGTTTTAAAATGATTTAAATAAAGTTTAAATAATTTTAATAAGTTTATCAGAAAAATATTATGATATGATTGTATTTAGAATTTAAGATTTAAGATGTATGCTCCGTTATAATTGTAAATCAACTAATTAAATAATTGCTATGAAGGTTTGAAAGTGATTTTGATAAATTTAAATAATTTTGATGATAAAGAGTATTTTGATATAATAATATTTTTTTAATAATGATTTTGATTAAAATAAAATGAATAATTTTTCAGCAATGTTATTTTTGACGATTTATATAATTTATAACGCTTTTTAAATTTTCGTGCCCTTTAAAATTCATAGATAAGTAATTCAAAATTCGAGTGGATCAAAATGAACTTCCCTTAGCTGAACTAGTCGAGTGAATAATTCCATTCCGACTTGAGAGAGAAATATTGATTATAACACAAATTCTACTTTATAATAATCAAATAACCTCAAAGCAAATGGAAATAACTTCCGAGAGACCACCTAAGGAGCAAAAGGAAGGTCCACCTAAAATTGCTTCATCTTGATGTTTACACAATAATTATCCTATCATACACTTTAATTCCAAACCATTATTTCTCCTAGGTTCGCCTCTCATCATTTTCAAAGAATAAATTAATTAATTAATTAAATATATCTTAAATATTAAATTATGACCCTTTATTTTATCTTTAATTCCTTGTCACTCATAAATAAAATATTATAACCTCTACATCATCGACCATCTTTTATCCTTATCCCCTTCCTCATATGCTTCTCGTTCCATTAATATATAAATAAATTAAAATATATATATATATAAATAAATTAAAAACACATATATAAGCGTTTGGATCTTTCCACGTGGCGTGAGGTTGGCATAAAGTCCATGTGCTAAGCTATTAACCATCAAAATTAGCCTTTCTAAACTTTGATTCCCGTTTCCATAAATCTACCAATGACGCACAAAAACTCACCTTTATTTGGTCTCCCCATAAATCTACCAATGAAGTAGCGTCAAATTTTATGATATTTAAATTTAATTAATAAGATAATTAAGTTGAATCAAATTGAATTTAAAATGAATCAAATCATTAAAACGTTTGTCTGAATTTTGCTTGTAATTTTTTTTTCTGCGAGCTTGAATTTTGTTTAAATTTGGTTTTGACGGGTGCTTGGTTCTTAATTAAACTTATTTAAAATTTTATAATTTAAATTGATTGATTAGTAAGTTTGATAATATAAAATTATTTATTTATTTTGAAAATATAATTAAGATGGTAAACAAAGAATCAAATTTTATGATTTCCCAACTTATTTGATAAGATAATAAAGTGAAATTAACTTGTTGAAAATGATTATTTAAGTTTCTCTTGATTTTTTTTTTTATGAGTTTAAAGTTAAATTTGTTTATTTAAATATTATCCAACACCCAATTTGATCTTATTTGAAAATTTAATTTTTAACTTGTTTAATTCATTATTAAATAAGATGATATAAATTTTTTTTATTCATTTTAAAATTTTAGTTATTTATTATTATGATATCCAAGTTTATTCCCGATCAATAGACCTTCACTTTCAACCAATCAATCTCATTCTTGTGGACTTGGCCTCACTTCCTAATCCATCAGTATCATTTTCCAAGCATACTAACTCATCAATCTCTTTCCTTCAAGCATGAAACCTTCGTCCAATGATGTCTCATTCGGACTCGGGAAAGCCACTCTATGTTCGTCCAACACATCCAATTTGGAATCAGGAAGGTCGTTCGGGATATGTGCTCCCAAGAACTGTGTCTCCCGAGCACTCGGCATTTAGCGACCCATTCAAACTCGAGAAGGTTGTTTGAGATCCGTGCTCCTGAGCACTCGACATTCAGCGACCTATTCAAACTTGGAAAGATCATTCAGGATAAGTGCTCCCGAACATTTGCCGTCGGCGACCCATTCGAACTTGGGAAATCCATCTAGAATCAAACCCTTAAGAAAATAGTTGATGGGTACGTGGAGATTCTCAAAGATACACTTCAACGGCTATCGCCCATTAGTGCCGTAATCGACCCTCAGGCAGATAGCTAGAAGACACGAGTCATCCTACGTGGAGATTCTCTCAACGGATGCTATCCCTTGGTGCCCTAACTGCTTCTCAAGCAGATAGCTAGTGGGAACATGACATCCACGTAGAGATTCCGCCAGACTATGTAAAGGCACAGTTCAACTATTGCCCCCCTTTTGTGCCCTAACCAACTCATTGGTGAGGATATAATCAAAGTCACACATTGAAAAAGAAAAAGATCATGAATTTAAAAGGATGTATGATATCTCAATTGGTATAAGACCTTATTTGAAAATTTTATAATTTTAACTTATTTAATTCATTATTAAATTTGATGATATTATTTTTTTTATTCATTTTAAAAATTTAGTTATTTATCATTATGGTATCCAAGTTCATTACCTTCACTTCTTGACCATCCAGTCTCATTCCTGAGGACTTGGCCTCACTTCCTAATCTGCCAGTATCATTTTCCAACCATACTGACTCATCAATCTCTTTCCTTAAGCACGAAACCTTCGTCCAACGATGTCTCATTCAGACTTGGGAAAGCCACCCAACACATCCAATTTGGAATTGGGAAGTTCGTTCAGGATCTGTGCTCCCAAGAACTATGTCTCCCAAGCACTCGGCATTCAGCAACCCATTCAGACTCAGGAAGGTTGTTTGAGATTCGTGCTCCTGAGCACTCAACATTCGGTGACCTATTCAGACTCGGAAAGATCATTTAGGATATGTGCTCCTGAACATTTGGTGTCGTTGACCCATTCGAACTCGAGAGATCCATCCAGAATCAAACCCTTAGGCAAATAGTTGATGGGTACGTGACATCATACGTGGAGATTCTCAAAGATACACTTCAATGGCTATCACCCTTTGGCGTCGTAATCAACCCTCAGGTGGATAGCTAGCAGATGCGAGTCATCCTATGTGGAGATTCTCTTAACGGACGCCATCCCTTGGTGCCCTAACTGCTTCTCAAGAAGATAGCTAGTGGGAACATGACATCCACGTAGAGATTCTGCCATATTGTGTAAAGGCACAGTTCAACGATTGTCCCCCTTTTTTGTCCTAACCAACTCATTGGTGAGTATATAATCAAAGTCACACATTAGAAAGATATGAAAAAGATTATGAGTTTAAAAGGATGTAAGATATCTCCATTGGTATAAGGTCTTTTGGGTATAATCCAAAAACAAAACTATGAGGGTTTAATTTCAGAGTGGGCAATATCATGTCATTACAAAGATATATAAATTCCTTACGATCCCAATAAATAGTATCAGAGTCATGATCTAGACTAGATGTCATGTAGGGTGGCCTTGATCAAAGTTAAGGGGAGGCCCAGAGTAGGTCATGATGACTTGATGCTCGCGAGGAGACTTGAAGCAGGTCAGAGTAACCGGATACTAGTGGGGAGGCTAAGAGCAGGTCAAGAGTGACTGGATTCTCGCGGAGAAGTCCAGGCAAGTTAGGATGATCGGATGCTTGTGGGCAGACCCGAAGCAGGTCAAGAGTGACAAGATTCTCTTGGGGATGTCCGGAGCAGGTCAAGAGTGCAAATGCTTGCAAGAAAAGTCTGGAGCAGGTCAGAGTGACTGGATACTTACGGAGAGGTCTGGAATATGTCAGGGTAACCAGATGCTTTCAGGGAGGCCTGGAGCAGGTCAAGAATGATCGGATGCTTGCAGAGAGGTCCAGAGCAGGTCAAGAGTGATCAAATGCTCGCGAGGAGGTCCAAACCATAAGAATAATGGTAGTCCTTCGTTTGAGTGGTGTTAGAGTGTATACTGAAAGCCTAAGCTTTTGTAAACATTTATTTTGAATAAAGAATCACATTTGGTCAAATTATCTACATTTGTTTGTAGTTGTTCAATTAATTTATATTGTAGATAATATAGTATGTGGTGTCACATACAGAAGATGATGTTATCAGTATCTTATAAATTATAAACAGCAGCTCACGACCAAAATGAAAAGGAACAAACCATTGGAAGGTCGCAGTGTAATTAGGAATTAGTTTATCTTAACTATATAATTACACTAGTACACTTAGAGTGTATTGAGTAGGACCATTTGAGGTCGTTTCTTTTATACTGACTTTATAAAGAAATAAAGACCTCAGTTATTATGGAAGTGTGTGCTCTTTATCCTAATATAATAACAAGCACATATATTTGATATTTATTTCTTTAATTTATCAATGGGTGAGATTTAGTTCGATAAATCAATAAGCCAGATAAGTTGGGAAATGATATCACTTATAGTGTGTGTTGTTGATTATAGAAGGAAACTGTGTCCTAGTAATCTAGGTTGATAATGTCCCCAAGATGAGCTCATAAGGATTGTCATGTTAAACCCTGCAGGTGGACTTAGTCCGACATGACGATAAGGTTGAGTGGTACTATTCTTAGAATAAGATATTAATTAAATGAGTTGTCAGTAACTCACTTAATTAGTGGACATTCGACATCTTAAACACAGGGAGATTAACACACTCATAATAAGAAGGAGCCCAAAAATATAATTTGGGATTGGTGCGGTAGTTCAATAATAGTTCTCTAGTGGAATGAATTATTATTGATAAAATTAAGTTGTGTGTTCGGGGCGAACACGGGATGCTTAATTTTATCGGGAGACCAAAACCAATTCCTCCTCTCGGTCCCTATCGTAGCCTCTTATTTATAGAGTACTATACCCAACTTCGTACCCATGATGTAGGGGTCGGCCAAGCTAGCTTGTGGTTCAAGTTAGGGCTGGCCAAGCCTTGGTTCATGGGTGGCCGGCCCTAGCTTGAACCCAAGCTTAGGTGACCGGCCCCCATTAAATTTAAAAGAATTTTAATTTTAAATTTTTCTTATGTGGAAGATATAATTTATTGGAGAGAATTAAAATTAAAATATCTCTTCTACAAAAGATTAAGAAAAGAGATTAGATCTCTTTCCTTATTTGTAGATAGGAAAGATATTTTATTTTTTCTCTTTATAAATTATTCACATGTTGAAAAATTAAAATTATAGAAATTTCTTTTTATCAACCATGAAGGGATTTTAAAGGGAAATTTTATTTTTAAAATTTCCGAAGACAAATAAGGAATTTTTAATTGTTGATTAAAAGTTGTCTTGTTTGATCTCCATGAGGTGGCCGGCCATTACAAGGTTAATTGGAAAATTTTATTTTATTTTTCTCAATTAATTCATGTCAAGGAAAGTTAAGGAAATTTTATTATAATTAAATTTCCTTATTTGCCAAATCTAAGGAATATAAAAGAGGGGTTGGGGTGCCTTCATGACACACAACTTTTATTATTCTTCTTCCTCTTTTCTTCCTTGGTGTGGTCGGCCCCTTCAAGTTCTCTCTTCTCCTTGTTGTGGCCGAACCTTCTCTTCCTCTAGGAGATCAAGTGGTGGCCGGATTCAAGCTTGGAGAAGAAGGAGAGAAAGCTGTATCCCTTGGAGCATTGGTGGTGTTTTCTCTTCATCCTTGGAGGAGCTATTGACTTGGCCGAACCTTGCAAGGGGGAGAAGAAGGTGTATTGGTGGTCCTCATCTTGGAAGATCGTTGCCCACACAACGTCCGAGGTTAGAAGAGGAATACAGTAGAAGATCAAGAGGTCTTTCTAAAAGGTATAATTAGTATTTTTCCTTTCCGCATCATACTAGTTATTTTTGGAAATAATACCAAATACAAGAGGCATACGATTCTAGTATTTCAAATTTGTTTTCAATGTTGTGTACTTTTGTTTTTTTTCTTTTCCTTGTGATTTGATTGTTCTTTTCGGTTGACCTAAAGTTATTTAAGGAAATTAAATATTAACTTTCCTTAAAAGGCTTTGTCTAGTCGGTGGTGGTTGTTCCCATATCCAAGAAGGTCATGTGCCTCGCCACGTCAGTACTGGGAGCCAATTTTGGAAACTAATATTTAATGAAATTAATAACCTAGGTGATTTGGATCGAACGTGTTAAGTTCCGCAGGAGATCCGAGTCTAAACCTAAAAGAACAAATAGATTAAACTTTGGATCAAACGTGTTAAGTTCCGCAGGCGATCCAAGTTTAATTTAAAAGAACACATGGTAGCTAGGTAAAGGTTCAGACCTTTGTACAAAATTTTTGTACAGTGGAACCATTAGGTTTACCGAGTAGCAACCAACAAGTGGCGGATTATTAGGGATACAATCAAAGTTCCACATTGAAAAGATATAGAAAAGATCATGGGTTTAAAAGAATGTAAGATATCTCCATTGGTATGAGATCTTTTGGGAAGAGCCCAAAAATAAATGATGAGAGCTTAGGCCTAGAGTGGACAGTATTATATCATTGTGGAGATATTTGAATTCCTTGCGGTCCCAACACAACTCTCAAATGGATAGCCGAGGGGGAGGGGGAGAGAGAGAGAGAGTTGGATCACCAGGAGTGCCTACGAAGCTTAAGAGAAAGATAGTTAAAATGGAGGTTAGGGGTTGTCCGGCTCAGCCACTATGATGCTCAAGTTAGTCTCCAGCGAGGAAAGTGGAGAAGAAGAAGAACAGTATATAGGTAAATGTAGGTTTTTTTTTCTGTGTATGTGCGCGTACCTCTGCCCACGGGAGTTGACTCCTTTTATAAATCACGGAAGGAATGATATCTCTTTCCTAATTAATGGTACATCATGTCTTAGTAGGCAAAGGGTTGTATCAGAAGGTCACGTCATCCGCATTCTGTGTTGTAGAAGATTGTGTGGGGGAATGCTATGTCAATCATACTGCTCCACGTGTTTTGACAACTCACACGTTACCCTACGTGCTACTCCAACCCACGTGTAATGAACCTACATGATGTTAAGATAGTTGGACTAATGTTAAGATAGTGGAGTGTTGGATTAACAAGGTCGAGAAGAGAGTCTGATTATGGGGCCGAGAGGAGCATCGGATCGACAAGGCTAAAAGGAGAGTATGATCGGCGAGGCCGAGAGGAGAGTCTAATCGATGGAGTCGAGAGAAGAGTTTGATAGGCAGAGACAAGAGGAGTGTCAAATTGACGGGGCCGAAAGGAGAGTTTGATCGGTGGAGCCAAGAGAAAAGTCTGATAGGTAGAGCCAAGAGGAGCGTTGAATTGACGGGCCCAAAAGGAGAGTTTAATCGGTGGAGCAGAGAGGAGAGTCCTATTGGTGGAGCTGAGAGGTGAGTCTGATCGGCGGAGCCAAGGCAGAGCTGAGAGGAGAGTCAGATTAGTAGAGTTGAGAGGTGAGTCTGATCGGCCGAGCCAAGAGGAGAGTTTGATCGGCAGAGCCAAAGCCGAGAGGAGCGTCTAATCAGCGAAGCCGAGAGGAGTGTCATATTGGCGAGGCCAAAAGGAGTGTCGGATCGGTAATGCTGAAAGGAGAAGCCTCTTATGTCAAGGAAACTAAGTTGAATGGTGGAATGACTCGTTTTGGATAGGTCGAGTGGGGTGGTTCCGTTGGCCCATCTTGAGTTTGACCTCCATCTCAACTTGGTCATTGACCTTCTTGATACACGTGGAGACTTCTAATACCATCTACATCAAGTTATATAATGATCAGTGAAGGTAAGTGAAAGTATGTTTTTTTTTGTACGTGAAGACAACTCTTCTCCACCATTCACCACTCTCTCTCGCATCACTGTGAGTTCCCTTTCTCAGCTCAGTGCTAACTTGATTGTAAGAGAGGCCCCGCTGATGTGCTTTGCTTCACAGGTTATCAGACCTTTGCCAGCTAAGAGAATATCGTAGCTTCGACTCTGAAGGCGTTGGGAGAGGAGGAGCCCAATCGAGTAAAAAGGGACACTATCAATCATATTGATAAAAAAATTTATTGATGAACATGATTTGTAAATTTTACTCATGAATATTAGTCACAAATAATTCACATTCCCTATTCTTTATTTGGTAATCCATGTATCAAACTCTTCGAACCGATCAATCTCAGAGGTGATCGCCTTGACCCAAGAAAGTTTTCCACTTGCCATCAAGATAAATCGAAAAATGCTCGTGGAGACTCATCTAAGAGGCCAACATTCTTAATGTTGTTATCCACTAGAGGAAAATCCTTGCAGTGTGCTGCAGTTAAAATTCAACCCTTAGATGATTGGTTAACCGCTTGAAGGGTCTAACAACTGCACCATTGTCCCTGAGGGCCACATTCCCTATTCATTGGAGAAAAATATGATATTGTACACCCTAAACGACCCAGTGTCGCCAATCCCATAGCAAGATATAGATAGATAAATCACGGGGCATATTGTCCTAACGCAACGACCCTTTGCATGATGGAGGTTAGGAACTCAATGAGACATTTTGTTGGATCGCAGCAGCCCGTTAGAAGGGGGGTTGAATAGCCTAACAAAACAAAAACGCAAATCCTTCTCGAACTCTTAAACTAACACTTGCATAAATTAGCTAAACAAAAAATAAATCAGAAAAAAGATGAGGCACACCGGGATTGACTTGGTTACAACCGGGGAGGCTGTTAATCCAAGGAAGATACTTATACTAAAAATTCCTTCAGGCGGAGAAGCCTCGTACAACGATGAAGCGCACAAAAAGAAGCTAAACTACAGACGAACTACAAGTGTTGAAAGAATTGCTTGAGTTCTGATTGTTGAAAAAGCTTCTGGACCAAGGCTATATTTATAGTCTTGGTCGGGGCGCCCTGGGGGGATAAACTTTATCCCCCAACGTTCAGATCGAATCAAAACTTGATCCTATGAAAAAG
This sequence comes from Zingiber officinale, assembly GCF_018446385.1. Classification (NCBI taxonomy): domain Eukaryota; kingdom Viridiplantae; phylum Streptophyta; class Magnoliopsida; order Zingiberales; family Zingiberaceae; genus Zingiber; species Zingiber officinale. The sequence continues at coordinate 69,854,569 of NC_055989.1, forward strand.
TCAACTCCGGGCGCTCGGAAGGGTTCCGGGTGCCCCGAACTGTTCCGGGCGCCCTGGACTGCTCCGGGCGCCCCGGTTGGAAAAGTCAACCCCGTTGACTTTTTCCAGCCGGGGTCTTCTGCTCCGGCTTCGTTCGCCTCAGACCGAGTCTTCCGCTTGCTTGGGTGATCTCTGCCATCCGGAATAGGGCTCACCCGAACCTAACTTCCGGTCTTCTCGAGCAGGCTTCCGCTCTGGCTTCTCGTCCCTCGGAATCACCGCGTGCTTCCTTCTCGTCCGCCAGCGTACTCATCCACAGTCTTCGTCCCTCGGTCGCACCCCGTGCCGACCTTCTCACTAGCTGCGTCTCTTGCTCCTCGAGCAGTCTTCCGCTCCGGCTTCTCGTCCCTCGGAACCACCGCACGCTTCCTTCTCATCCGCCGGCGTACTCTTCCGCAGCGCCTCGTCCCTCAAATGCACCGCGTGCCGTCCTTCTCGCTAGCTGCGTCTTCTGCTCGACTACCTGTGCTCCTAAGTTCCTGCACACTTAGACACAAGGTTAAAAGCACACAGGACCTAACTTAACTTGTTGATCATACCAAAACAACCTTGGGGTTCCAACAATCTCCCCTTTTTTAATGTGAGCAACCCAAGTTAAGCTAGGGTAAAATAGACATGAAAATAAACTAACTAAATTTGCAATTAAGTGCAAAAAGATAGAAAATTGTCTACCTCCCCCTAGACTTATATTTTTCCTTCTCCCTCTTTGATCACAAAAAAAATGGGGTTCCGAAAAAAAATCTAAGGGTTAAAAAAAATTTCTAACTTTCTTAAAAAATTCTAAGTTAAAAAAAAACTCTAAGTTAGATAATTTTTGAAAAAAAAAATCTAACTTAAAAAAATTTACGAAACAATTTATAACTTTCAGACGAATTTTGTAACTTAAGCAAAAAAAAATGTTCTAAGTTAAAAAAAACTTTTAAGTAAAAAAAATTCTAACTTAAAAAATTTTGCAAAAAAAATTCTAAGCATAAATTTCTAATTTCAGAGGACCTTTTAACTTAGGTAATTTTAGTTTAAAAAAATTCCAAAATTTTTTTAAAAAAAATGTTTAAAAGACTTTTTAAAGCATTATTAAATTTTAATTTTAATGCTTTACCAGCAAGTTAATCAAACATTTAATTTCAGTATTTTGGCTTCCAGATCATGGCGAGGCACTAGGCCTTCTTGGTTATTGGAGCAACAACCACTTCCTTAGACAAAGCCTCATAAAGAAATTTACTATTTAATTTTCTCGCTAAAAGCGCTAATTTCGATTAAAATTTAGGCTAAGCAAGATTTAAGAACCCAATATAGGTTCCAGCCTACTGGATTAACCAAAAATTTCTTAGGCACATATTTTCTTGAAATATTCCTAATTTGTTCCTTATGATATCTATTATACCAATTTAAATTATTAAATCTTCTAAAATTTGTATTAGATGAACATGCACGATTTTTTAAGTTATCTACTTGAATTTTCAAATTTCTCATTTTCTAATTTCATTTTCTCATTTTCTAATTTAACTTTATCTAATTCTTGTAAAGGGTAAGATTTAGCTAATATTATTTTTAAATTCTTAATTTCTTTTTCTAACTTGCAACAGTCTTTAGTTAGAAACTTAATAAACTTAAAAAGTTTATCGGGAGGAAGAGATCGTACCTCACTTACCTTGTCGATCTTGTTGTCCGTGTCTCTCCAGGAACTGTTGTTTTCTTCCGACGTAGCTCCCCCTTCATCGATGCTCTCGATGCTCATCTCGGAAGAGCTTGAATCACAGTCGTCGTCTTGATGACTCGCCATTAATGCGAGTTCGGAGAATGCCTCGACTTCCGATTCGGACAACGTATTGTCTCACGTCACCTTTAGGACCTTGCGCTTTTGGACAGACTTTTTACCTTTATCCTTGTCCTTGTTCCTCAGCTTGGGGCAGTTTTCCTTGACGTGCCCTTCTTCGTCGCAGTGATAGCAGCAGATCGTCCTTTTCTTTCTGCCCTGTGGATGGTTAGTAGTTCTAGATTTACAAATCTTTTTAAACCATCTTACCATCATTACCATTTCCTCATCGTCGAGAGAAGATTCCGACTCAAGTTCGTCTCTCGATGCTTTGAGGGCGACGTTGTTCTTGGGCTCCTTTATACTTGTACATCTTGATTCGTGAACTTCAAATGTCGAGAAAAATTCTTCTAGTGTAATTTTTTCTAAATCTTTTGAAATGTAAAAGGAATCTACTAGTTATGCCCATTTTGAATTTCTCGGAAAAGAATTTAAAGCATACCTTAGCGAATCTCGGTTACTTACCTTTTCTCTGAGATTCGACAGTCCGGTGATGATCTCTTTGATTCTCGAGTGCAGATGCGCAACTGTCTCGTCTTCCCCAAGTCGCAGGCTGGTGAGCTGATTGCGAAGTAGATCCCATCTAGCGAGCTTAGCTTCGGGCGTTCCTTTGTGCAGCTCAAGGAACTTCTCCCAAAGTTCCTTTTGTTGGAACCCCAAGGTTGTTTTGGTGTGATCAACAAGTTAAGTTAGGTCCTGTTTGTTTCTAACCTTGTGTCTAAGTGTGCAGGAGCTTAGGAACACAGGTAGTCGAGCGGAAGACACAGCTAGCGAGAAGGACGCCAGTCCGAGGGACGAGGTGCTGCGGAAGAGTACACCGGCGGACGAGAAGGAAGCGCGTGGTGGTTCCGAGGGACGAAAGCCGGAGCGGAAGATTGCTCGGGGAGCAAGAGACGCAGCTAGCGAGAAGGTCGACGACCGAGGAACGAAGACTGCGGATGAGTACGCTGGCGGACGAGAAGGAAACACGCAGCAATTCCGAGGGACGAGAAGCTGGAGGGAAGCCCGCTCGAGAAGACCAGAAGTTGGGTTCGGGTGAGCCCTTTTCCGGATGGCAGAGAACACCCAAGTGAGCGGATCCGGAGGAGAAGAACCGGATCGAGGCGGGACTGAACCAGAGAAGAGGTCCCAGATGAAAAAGTCAACGGTTATTGACTTTGGGCTCCGGGGCTCCCGGAACCCTTCCGGGCGCCCGGACCCTGATTTTGACCAAGATCGCGATTTACGCGATCTGAACGTTGGGGGATAAAGTTTTATCCCCCCAGGGCACCCGGAACCCCTTCCAGGCGCCCCGACCAAGGCTATAAATATAGCCTTGGTCTAGAAGCTTATCATCCGTTCAGAAATTGTAACAACACTTGTGTGCTTCCACTGCTTTGATTAGCTTCTTTCTTTTTTGTGCTTACACTGCTATAAACGAGGCTTCTCCGCCTGAAGGAGTTCTTAGTGCAACCATCTTCCTTGGATTAACAACCTCCCCGGTTGTAACCAAGTCAAATCCGGTGCCTCGTTTTTATGCTTTATTTTCTGCTTAATCTATTTTTCAAGTGTTAGTTTAATTGTTCGAGAAGGGTGTTTGCATTTTGATTTTTTCAGGGCTATTCAACCCCCCCTTCTAGCCTGCCCAACGGTCCTACAAGTGGTATCAGAGCCGAGGTGCTTCAGGAGGACTAACCGCCGAACGAAACAACGAGATGGCCGGACCAAGCATTCACCCGCCGAAATTCGAAGGGGATTTCGCCACTTGAAAAAAACTTATGCAGGTATTTCTTACAACAGATATTGAATTATTTTTAACAATGAAACTTGGCTTTCAAGCTCCAGAGGACAAGGAAATAGATAAATGGACAAAAAAGGAGCAGGCCGACTTCGTAGCGAACGGCAAAGCAGAGTACTTCCGCCTCAAGAAGTCAACAGGATCGGTAAATACAACTCGAACTGCACGAAGGAACGTCCGAAGCTAAGCTCGCCAGAAGAGATCTGCTTCGCAATCAGCTCACCAGCCTGCGACTTGGGGAAGACGAGTCAGTCGCGCATCTACACTCGAGGATAAAAGAAATTATCATCGGTCTTTCGAATCTCGGAGAAAAGGTAAGTAACCGAAATTCACTCAGGTACGCTTTAAATTCCTTTCATAGAAATACCAAATGGGCATCATTAGTAGATGCATTTTACATTTCTAAAGATTTAGAAAAGATTTCATTAGAAGAATTCTTTTCAACATTTGAAGTGCATGAGTCAAGATGTGCAAGAATGAAGGAGCCTAAAAACAATGTCGCCCTCAAAGCCTCGAGAGACGAACCAGAATCGGAATCCTCTCTCGACGACGAGGAAATGGTAATGATGGTAAGAAGATTCAAGAAACTTTGTAAATCCAGATCTACTAACCATCCGCAGGGAAAGAGGAGAAGAACGATCCGTTGCTACCACTGCGACGAAGAAGGGCACGTCAAGGACAACTGCCCCAAGCTGAAGAACAAGGACAAGGAGAAGGGTAAGAAGCTTATCCAAAAGCGAAAGGCCCTAAAGGCGACGTGGGACGATACATCGTCCGAATCAGAAGTCGAAGCTTTCTCTGGACTCGCACTGATGGCAAGTCATCAAGACGACGACTGCGATTCAAGCTCTTCCGAAATGAGCATCGAGAGCATCGATGAAGGGGGAGACACGTCGGAAGAAAGTAGCAGCTCAGGGGGAGAAACGGACAACGAGATCGACAAGGTAAGTCAGGTACGATCTCTTCCTCCCGATAAAATGTTTAAGTTCGTTAAACTTTTAACAAAAGATTGCTGCAAATTAGAAAGTGAAAATAAAAATTTAAAAGTAGTTCTAGCTAAGTCTTGTCCCTTAGAAGAATTAGATAAATTAAAACTAGCAAATGAAAAATTGAAACTTGAAAATGATGATTTGAAAATGCAAGTAGATAACTTGAGAAACCATGCATGTTCATCTAAAACCAATGTTAGAAGATTTAATAATTTAAATTGGTACTTTAAATATCACCCTAGACAAATTAGAAACATTTCAAGAAAATATGTTCCTAAAAACCTTTTAGTTAATCCAGTAGGCTGGAACCTATATTGGGTTCCGAAGTCATGCTTAAATTAATTTTAAAATTAAAATTAGCACTTTAAGTGAGAAAATTAAACAAAGAATTTCTTTATGAGGCTTTGTCTAAGGAAGTGGTTGTTGCTCCAATAACCAAGAAGGCCTAGTGCCTCGCCACGACCTGGAAGCCAAAATATTGAAATAAATATTTAATTAACTTACTAATGAAGCATTAATACAAGAATTAATTAGTGCTTGAAAAAGGTTATTCAAAACATTTTATTTCAAATTAGAAATTTACTTACTTAGAAATTTTTTTTGCCTAAGTCAATTTTTTTTAAAAAATATATATACTTAAAAATGTAAGTTAGGATTTCTTTAAAATTAAATTTTTTTAGAATTTTTTATACTTATAAATATTCTCAAAAATTATTTTTTCCTAAGTTAAGAACTTTTTCTTGAAACTAGAAATCTCAGCTTAAATTATTTAGAAAAATTTTCTAAATCTCTTAAAAACTTAGAATTTTTATTTTATTTTCTTTTTTTTAGAAATACTTTTTCTAAGTCTTTAACCCTTAGATTATTTTTCTTGGAACCCCATTTTTTTGTGATCAAAGGGGGAGAAGGGAAAGTACTAGGGGGAGGTAGATAGATTTAGATTTAATTTGATTTTATCTTTTCTATCTTTTTGCACTTAAATTGAAAATTAAGTTAATTTACTTAATGTTATTTAATGTCTATTTTAACCCTAGCTTAACTTGGGTTGATCACACCAAAAAGGGGGAGATTGTTGGAACCCCAAGGTTGTTTTGGTGTGATCAACAAGTTAAGTTAGGTCCTGTTTGTTTCTAACCTTGTGTCTAAGTGTGCAGAAGCTTAGGAACACAGGTAGTCGAGCGGAAGACGCAGCTAGCGAGAAGGACGGCAGTCCGAGGGACGAGGTGCTGCGGAAGAGTACACCGGCGGACGAGAAGGAAATGCGCGGTGGTTCCGAGGGACGAAAGCCAGAGCGGAAGATTGCTCGGGGAGCAAGAGACGCAGCTAGCGAGAAGGTCGACGACCGAGGGACGAAGACTGCGGATGAGTACGCTGGCGGACGAGAAGGAAACACGCGGCAATTCCGAGGGATGAGAAGCCGGAGGGAAGCCCGCTCGAGAAGATCGGAAGTTGGGTTCGGGTGAGCCCTTTTCCGGATGACAGAGATCACCCAAGTGAGCGGATCCGGAGGAGAAGAACTGGATCGAGGTGGGATTGAACCAGAGAAGAGGTCCCGGACGAAAAAGTCAACGGCTGTTGACTTTGGGCTCCGGGGCGCCCAGAACAGTCCGGGGCACCCGGAGCCCTCTGGGGCGCCCGGACCCTGATTTTGACCAAGATCGCGATTTACGCGATCTGAACGTTGGGGGATAAAGTTTTATCCCCCCCAGGGTGCCCGGAACCCCTTCCAGGTACCCCGACCAAGGCTATAAATATAGCCTTGGTCCATAAGCTTATCATCCGTTCAGAAATTGTAACAACACTTGTGTGCTTCCTCTGCTTTGATTAGCTTCTTTCTTTTTTGTGCTTACACTGCTTCTCCGCCTGAAGGAGTTCTTAGTGCAACCATCTTCCTTGGATTAACAACCTCCCCGGTTGTAACCAAGTCAAATCTGGTGCCTCGTTTTTATGCTTTATTTTCTGCTTAATCTATTTTTCAAGTGTTAGCTTAATTGTTCGAGAAGGGTGTTTGCGTTTTGATTTTTTCAGGGCTATTCAACCCCCCCTTCTAGCCGGCCCAACGGTCCTACACCTTTGCCGAGTCGTAATTCCCAATCCGATTGACTTCTTGTGGCGAAAGAACGCTTAGCAGATGGTATTCTGCTTTGTCGTTCGCCACGTAGTCGGCCTCTTCCTTTTCGTCCATTGATATTTTTCTTTGCCCTCGAATTCCATTATCAATATTAATTCAAAATCAATTGTAAAGAATACCTGCATTCGCTTCTTCCAGGTAGCGAAATCCCCTTCGAGTTTTGGCGGGTAGATGCTTGGTCCGGCCATTATCTTTGCTTCGATTGGCGGTTAGTCCTCCTAAAACACCTCAGCTCTGATACCACTTGTTGGACCGCGGCGGCCGACTAGAAGGGGGGTTGAATAGCCTAACAAAACAAAAACGCAAACCCTTCTTAAACTCTTAAACTAACACTTGCATAAATTAGCTAAACAGAAAATAAATCAGAAAAAGATGAGGCACACCGGGATTGACTTTGTTACAACCGGGGAGGTTGTTAATCTAAGGAAGATGCTTGCACTAAAAACTCCTCCAGGCGGAGAAGCCTCATACAACGATGAAGCGCACAAAAAGAAACTAAACTATAGATGAAGTACAAGTGTTGAAAGAATTGCTTGAGTTCTGATTATTGAAAAAGCATCTGGACCAAGGCTATATTTATAGCCTTGGTCGAGACGCCCTGAGGGTTCCGGGCACCCTGGGGGGATAAACTTTATCCCCTAACGTTCAGATCGAGTCAAAACTCGATCTTGTGAAAAAGACAACTCCGGGCGCCCGGAAGGGTTCCGGGTGCCCCGGCTGGAAAAGTCAACCCCGTTGACTTTTTCTAGCCCGGTTCTTCTGCTCCGGCTCCGTTCGCCTCAAACCGAGTTTTCCGCTTGCTTCGGTGATCTTTGCCATCCGGAATATGGCTCACCCGAACCCAACTTCCGGTCTTCTCGAGCAGGCTTCCGCTCCGGCTTCTCGTCCCTCGGAATCGCCGCGTGCTTTCTTCTCGTCCGCCAGCGTACTCATCCGCAGTCTTCGTCCCTCGGTCGCATCCCGTGCCGACCTTCTCGCTAGCTGTGTCTCTTGCTCCTCGAGCAGTCTTCCACTCTGGCTTCTCGTCCCTCCGAACCATCGCATGCTTCCTTCTCATCCGCCGGCGTACTCTTCCACAGCGCCTCGTCCCTCGGACGCACCGCGTGCCGTCCTTCTCGCTAGCTGTATCTTCCGCTCGACTACCTGTGCTCCTAAGTTCCTACACACTTAGACACAAGGTTAAAAACACATAGGACCTAACTTAACTTGTTGATCACACCAAAACAACCTTGGGGTTTCAACACATTTTACATTCGTTGGGAATTAACTTTAAGACCTATTAGAGCAAGCACACTCTCTCTCTTGTGTAGGACCCTTGACGGCCGACTAGAGGGAGGTGAATAACCTTACAAAGAAAAATAAACCTTCCTCGCGATTTACAGCTTAATAATAATCAACACTTGTATAAAAGAAATAAGAGAATTAAATAAAAAAAGAAAAAGGCACAAATGATTTTTTTTCTTAGTTACAATCGGGGAGGTTGTTAATCAAAGGAAGTTGAACGCTCACTAAACTCTCCTTCAAGCGGAAAAACCACTTTACAATAATTAAAGCACTAGATTACATAACAGAACTGAATAGGAATCAATCACAAGTGTTGTTATGAACCATTGGGACTAGAGAGGTATTTATAGCCTTGGTCAGAGCGCCTGAAAGGGTTCCAGGCACCTCTAGAGGGATAAAACTTTATTCTCGTCGTAACGCAACACTCCATGTCACATTTGGCTAATTTTTCTAGTCTGAGCGCCCGGAAGGGTTCCAGGCGCCCGAAGTCTGGGCGCCTAGACCAAGTCCGGGTGCCCGAAGTCTGGGCGCCTGGACCAAGTCCGGGCGCCCCGGATAGGTCTAGGGGCCCCGAACTTAGTCGGGGCGCCCCAGACTAAAAAATCAACTGTTTGTTGATTTTCGATCCTGGTCTTTCGCTCCGTTTCCACTCGTATTGGTCTAGGTCTTCCGCTCCAACTCCTCTCGCTTGAGTGATCTCGACCATCCAGAATAAGGCTCACCCGAACCCAACTTCCAGCCTTCGAGCAATCTTCCGCTTCGGCTTCTTGTCCCTCGAAAACGTCGTGCGCCTCCTTCTCGTCTACCCGTATACTCTTCCGTAGCACCTCGTCCCTCGAACGCACCAAACCCGTCGGCTCTCTCTCATGCTATCCTTCTCAGTAGCTGCATCTTTCACTTGATTTCCTGTGCTCCTAAGTTCCTGCACACTTAGACACGGGAGTTAAATACCAACAGAATTTAACCTGACTTTGTTGATTACATCAAAACTACGTTGGGGTACTTATAATCTCTCCCTTTTTTATATGAGCAAACTTAAGTTAAGTTAGGATAAATCTCAAAAATAACAGTCAGAAAAATAACGGTTATAATTTTTGCAAGTAAAAAACATTTACAAGTAAAAAAGTGTGTACTAACTACCTAATCTTTACTAAAAGTAAAAAGAATTTGTACTAACTACCCTCCCCCTAGACATAATCTTCACTACTCCCCCTTTTGTTCACATTAAAAATGAGGTACTTTTAAAATGACTTTGGAAAAGCTAAATTTAAAGTCTAAGTGAAAACAAAAAATATGAAAGGTTAAAAATAACAAGGGTTGAACAGAAAAATTTAAAAAAAAAACTCCTTTAATTGTTTAAAAAATTAACAAGAGTTAAATAGAAAAAGTTTTATAAAAAGTTGAATTTTAGACTAAATCAAAACATTTACATTTTGATAACTAGTTCATAGAAAATTTTCTAACAAAAAAATTTTAAAAAGTTATTTAGATTAAAGTTAAAAAAATAATTTAAATAAATTTTAATGATCAGACTTTTTCTAACATAAATTTTGACAACAAATTTAAAGCATTAGTTAAATGCTTCTAAGTCAATTAAACATTTATTTCAATAATTGACTCCAAGCTGTGGCGAGATACTGGATCTTCTTAGTTATTGGAACAATAACTACTTTCTAGACAAAGTTTTTTAAAGAAATTAAATATTTAATTTTCTCTCTGAAGACCCTTAGTTCAAAAAAATAATCAATCTAAATATAATTTTGGAATCCAAAATAGATTCCTTCCTATAGGATTAATCAAGAATTTTTTAGAAATATATTTCTATGATATTTTCTTAATTTGACCCTTATGATATTTAAGATATCAGTTAAATCCTGAAATTTTCCAAAATTAGAAGTAATAAAAGTTGAGCATGCACGACTTTTCAAATTTTCTATTTCTTTTTTCAATTTTTCATTTTCTATTTTTACTTTGTCGAAATCTTCTAATTGACAAGAACCAGCTAAGGTTGATTTTAATTCCTTATTTTCTTTTTCTAACTTACAATAACTTTTCGATAATAATTGTATAAACTGAAATGGCTTGCCAGGAGGAAGAGACTGTACCTGGCTTACCTTGTCGATCCCGTAATCTGAAGCTCCCTCTGAAGTGCTACTTTCTTGCAATGTCGCTCTCCCTTCATCAATGCTCTCGATTCTCATTTCGAACGAGAATGCTTCATCCTCATCTTCGTCTTCTTGGTAACTTGCCACTAGTGTAAGTCCGGCGAGGGCTTCTATCTCCGATTCGGACGATGTTTCATCCCACATTGCTTTGAGATTTCTATGCTTGTTGATTTGACCTGACTTCTTGTTCTTTTCCTTGTCTTTGCTCTTCAATTTTGGACAGTTGTCTTTTACATTCCCTTCTTTATTGTAATGGTAGCATCTTACTTTTCTTTTTCTTCTTGTACCCTAGACTTGATTAAATTTCTTAGTTTTAAATAACTTTTTAAATTTTTTTACCATTAACGTCGTTTCATTATCGTCAAGTGATGTCTCAGAATCTGGTTCATCCATTTTAGCTTTTAAGGCAATATTTTGCTTTGATTCCTTCTTTAGACCTGCACATCTTGACTCATGAATTTCAAAAGTTGAAAAAAAAAAGTTCTTCTAAAGTGCTTACCTCTGAATCCTTAGAGTTGAAATATGCATCTACTAAGGTCAATCATTCAGGAGTCCTAGGAAATGCATTAAGTGTATACCTTAGTAAATCTCAGTTGGTTACCTTTTCTCTGAGATTCGTGAGTCTAGTGATGAGCTCTTTGATTCTTGAGTGAAGGTGTACAACGGTTTCGCCTTCTTCTAACCGGAGGTTGCTGATCTAGTTCCAGAGTAGGCCCCGTCTCGCTAATTTTGCCTCCGAGATCCCTTCATGTAGTTTTAGGAATTTCTCCCAGAGCTCCTTGGCTGACTCGTAGGCTCTGATACGGTTGACTTCTTGAGGTGATAAAACGCTAAGTAGATGAAACTCTACTTTGTCGTTTGCACGAAGTTGACTTACTCTTTCTTCATCCACTGATATTCTTCTTTGTCTTTCGGGGCTACAAAATCATATTTTATAATGATTAATAATTCAAAATCTGTTTTAAAAAATACCTTCATCTTTTTCTTCTAGCTCGCGAATTCCCCCTCGAACTTCGATGGGTTGATGCTCGATTCGATCATCTCGTGTGCTTCATTCGGCGATTAGTCCTCCTGAAGCGAACTTGGCTCTAATACCACTTGTAGGACCCTTGGCAACCCCGACTAGAGGGGGGTGAATAGCCCTACAAAGAAAAACGAACCTTTCTCACCTTTACAGCTTAATAACAATCAACACTTGCATAAAACAAATAAGAGACTTAAATAAAGAAAGGAAGAAGCACAAACGATTTACTTGGTTACAACCGAGAAGGTTGTTAATCCAACGAAATTGAATGCTCATTAACTCTCCTTCAGGCGGAGAAGCCTCTTTACAGCAATTAAAGCACTAGATTACAGAACATAATTGAATAGGAATCAATCACAAATGTTGTTCTAAACCATTTGTTCCAGAATTGTTTATAGCTTTGGTCGGGGCGCCTGGAACAAGTGCCTCTAGGGGGATAATACTTGATCCCCGTCACAACGCAACGCGCCATGTCACGTTTGGCTAATTTTTTCGGACCAGGTGCCCGGAAGGGTTCCGGACGCCCGAAGTCTGGGCGCTTGGACCAAGTTTGGGCACCCCAAATAGGTCCAGGGGCCCCGAACTTGGTCGGGGCGCTCCGGACCGAAAAATCAACTGTTTGTTGATTTTCGGTCCTGGTCTTTCGTTCCGTTTATGCTCCCATTGGTCCGGGTCTTCCTCTCTAACTCCTCTCACTTTGGTGATCTCAACCATCCGGAATAAGACTCACCCGAACTCAACTACCGGCCTTCGAGCAATCTTCCGCTCCGATTTCTCGTCCCTCGGAAACACCGCACGCCTCCTTCTCGTCTACTCGCGTACTCTTCCACAGCACCTCGTCCCTCGTATGCACCGAGCCTGTCGACTCTCTCCCATGTTGTCCTTGTCGCTAGCTATGTCTTTCGCTAGACTTCCTGTGCTCCTAAGTTCCTACACACTTAGGCACAGGAGTTAAATACGAATAGAACCTAACTTGACTTGGTTGATCACATCAAAATTACCTTGGGGTACTTATATCTTACATGCAAGTCTCTCTCCTGCCTACAAGGTTTTGGAGTTGCAAGGTTGCAAACATAGCCTCACATTGAAAACACATGGGAAATATCATGGGTTTATAAGAAAAACATATCTCCATTGGCATGAGGCCTTTTAGGTAGAGCCCAAGAGTAAAACTATGAGAGTTTAGACCCAAAGTGGACAATATCATATTATTGTGGAGATATCTAAATTCTTTTTGATCCTACAAATGTATCAAAGTGAGGTCGCTCTTCACCGAACTAACCGCCGAAAGAAGCATGAGCCAGAGCAATGATCCAAGATCGAACCATGTGGGTGAAACCTTGAACAAAGTAAGGGAGGCCCTAAGTAGGTCAGTGACCAAATGCTTGAGGGAATCCTGAGCTGGTCAAGAGTGACCCGATGTTTGAGGGGAGGCCCTGAGCAAGTCAAGAGTGAGTGACCCGATACTTGTGGGGGACCATGTGGCCCTTTGTTGGGGGGGGGGGGGGATTGTTGGGGTTGCAACGTTGTAAATATAGTCCTACATTGAAAACACATGGGAAAGATCATGGGTTTATAAGAAAAAGATATCTCCATTAGTATAAGGTCTTATGGGTAAATCCCAAAAGCAAAATCATAAGGGCTTAGACCCAAAGTAAACAATATCATACCATTGTGGAGATATCTAAATTCTTTTCGATCCTACACAAGGTGGTGCTGATTTTTACAAACCAACACCAAGGTGGAGCTGATCTTTAAAGGCCAACTCCAACGTGCTGGTCTTTAAAGACCAGCACCAACATGTTGGTGCAGGTTTGCACAAACCAAGACTAACTACTATGCTGGTTTATGCAAATTAGCACCATATTAGTGATGGTTTACGTAAACTAGCACCACGTCGATGCTGGTTTACGCAAACTAGTACCATGTTGGTGTTATTTTGCACAACTGATCTTCGGTTGTTGCTGGTTTGTGAAAACCAGCACTAACTATTGGTGATGTTTTGTACAAACCAGAACCAACGTGGTGCTTGTTGTGCAAACCAGCACCAATGTGGTGCAAACCAGCAGCAACAGTGGTGCTAGTTTACACAAACCAGTGCAAACTAGCACAACTAGTCTTTTGTTGATGTTGTTGGTTGGTCCTAGGAAGATCGTACCGGTTCCACTGTACAAAAATTTTGTACAAGTGTCGAACCTTTCCTAAACAACCTATTGTGTTCTTTAGAAATTAAATTAGGAATCGTAAACGGAACTTAACATTATTGATTCCAAATTTAACTTATCTATTCTTAATGGTTTAGATTTGGATCGCAAGCAGAACTTAACACTATTGATCCAAATCAACCTATGTTACAAATTCAATTAAATATCTATTTCGGAAATTGGTTCCCAAGATAAACATGGCGAGGCACAGGACCTTCTTGGGTATGAGAGCATCCACCACTGCCTCGACAAAACCTCTTAACGAAATTAAATATTTAATTTCCTAAAATAACATTAGGTTTAACCAAAAAGAATAATCGAATCACAAATTCGAAAAACAAAAAAACACAAACTCGAATCACAAATTCGAAACTCTAGAATCATATGCCTCTTGTGTTTGGAATTCATACAAATAAGAACTAGCATGATGCGGAAAATAATTACTAGTTATATCTCTTCTTTGTATGCTAATAACCTCGAGATCTTCTACCGTATTCCTCGCCTCCTCTTGGACGTCGTGTGGACGACGATCCTCCAAGATGAACACCATCCAAAAGCTTCTTCCTCCTTCTCTAAAAACCGGCCACCACCACCACCAAGGAAAAAGAGAGCAAGGGGAAAGGAAAAAAAGGGCTCAGTCATAAGAGAGAGCACAAGTAATAGAATAAGAATTGATATCTCATGAGGCCTCTCCTCCCCTTCTTTTATAATACTTGCCCAAGGCAAATAAGGAATAATTTTTACAAAAATTAAAATCTTCCTCTTGTTTTTCCTTTTCTCCTTTTAATTTTCCTTTTCTCCTTTTAATTGATAGTATGGCCGGCCCCCTTGCTTGGGCACCAAGCAAGGGTGGCCGACCCTTAAAAGAGGAAAGAAATATTTTGTAAAATTTTATAAGCAAAGAAAGAAATCTCTTATAAAATTTTACAAGTTCTTTTTTAATTTCCTAATGTGGATGTTAAAATAGGAAAGTTTTAAAAATTAAAATCAAGTTTCAAAATTTAAAACTTCTTATTTAAAATTTCTTTTTTTAACACGGTGACAAAAAAAAATTTAAAATTTAAAACTCCCTTTATAAAAACCATGAGGATGGTTAAAAAAGGAAAGTTTTAAAACTTTTAAACTTTCTTTTAAATCATGTGGCCTAATTCAAATAAGGAAAGTTTTATAATTTAAAATCTCTCTTTTAAAATTTGTAGATATCTACAAAGAGAATATTTTAAAAATTTAAAGCACCCCTCTTAATTTGAATTATGGTGGTCAGCCCCTACTTGCTTGGGCACCAAGCATAGGGCCGACCCCTTTGAGAAGGAAGTGGCCGGCCCCTATGGCTTGGTCACCAAGTCATGGGTCGGCCTCCTCTTGGACACCAAGATGAGCTTTTCATGAGTGGATTTGAGGCATTAATGAGGCTACGACATGGACCTAGAGGAGAAATTGGTTTTGGCCTTCCGATGAACTCGAGTATCCCGTGTTCACGCCGAACACACAACCCAAGTTCATCAATAATAACTCATTCAACTAGAGAGTTATTATTGCACTACCGCACCAATCTTAAATTACATTATGGGCTCCTTCTTATCATGAGTGTGTTAGTCTTCCTGTGTTTAAAATATCGAATATCCATTAATTTAATTGAGTTACTGACAACTCTCTTTAATTAATATCTTAGTCCAAGAGTAATACTACTCAACTTCATCGTCATGTCGGACTAAATCCACCTGCAGGGTTTAACATGACAATCCTTATGAGCTTCTCTTGGGGACATTCTCAACCTAGATTATTAGGACACAGTTTCCTTCTATAATCAACAGCACACACTATAAGTAATATCATTTCCCAACTTATCGGGCCTATTGATTTATCGAGCTAAATCTCACCCTTTGATAAGTTAAAGAAATAAATACTAAATATATGTGCTTGTTATTATATTAGGATTAAGAGCACACACTTCTATAATAACTAAGGTCTTGTTCTTTTATTAAGTCAGTATAAAAAGAACTTACCTTAAATGATCATACTCAATACACTCAAAGTGTACTAGTAAAGTGTACTAGTGTAATTTATTAGTCAAGATAAACTAATATTTAATTACACTACGACTATTCCAACGGTTTGTTCCTTTCCATCTTAGTCGTGAGCAACTGTTTATAATTTATAAAGAACTGATAACATGATCTTCTGTGTGTGTCACCACACACCATGTTATCTACAATATAAATTAATTGAACAATTACACTTAGCAAATAAATGTAGACATTTGACCAATGCGATTCTTTTATTTCAAAAATAAATGTTTACAAAAGCTAGGCTTTTAGTATACACTCTAACAATCTCCCACTTATACTAAAAGACTAAGTTGTCATATCTGTTGTCATACATCTGATTCCTATCCCCTCCATATGCCGATCAAAAGCTTTCACCAGAAGGGCCTTAGTGAAAGGATCTGTCAGGTTATCTGCTGATGTAATCTTGGCGACGACAACTTCTCCTCGCTTGACGATGTCTCGTATCAGGTGGTACTTGCGCTCTATATGCTTACTCGCCTTATGAGCTCGTGGTTCCTTCAAGTTTGCAACTGCACTGCTATTATCACAATAAATTGTGATGATTTTGGGCAAACCAGGAATCACATCTAAGTCCATTAGGAAGTTCCTGAGCCATATAGCTTCTTTGGCTGTCTCAGAGGCTGCCACATACTCAGCTTCCATGGTTGAGTCTGAAACACATTTCTGCTTAACACTCCTCCATGCAATGGCTCCACCTCCTAGAGTAAACACATAGCCCGATGTAGACTTACTATTGTCCCTATCTGATTGGAACTCTGAATCCGTGTAACCCACAGGGAGCAAATCGTCTGCTTGGTAAACTAACATATAATCTCTAGTCCTTCTCAAGTACTTCAAAATATGCTTTATAGCAGTCCAATATCCTTGTCCAGGGTTACTTTGATATCTTCTAACCATGCCCATGGAAAAATAGATATCAGGTCTCGTACACAGCATTGCATACATTAGGCTTCCCATAGTCGAAGCATAAGGAACTGCCTTCATGTCCTCTATCTCCTTTGATGTCTTCGGAGACATCCCTTTAGATAAAGCTACTCCATACCTAAAAGGTAAGAAACCTTTCTTGGAGTTATGCATGCTAAAACGAGCAAGGATTGTATCTATATATGAAGCTTGAGATAGGCACAATATCCTTTTCTTACGATCCCTTATGACTTTGATCCCAAGAATGTGTGCACATTCTCCTAAGTCCTTCATATCGAATTGTTTGGACAACCATACTCTTACGTCCGATAGCACTTTGACATTGTTGTCAATTAACAAAATGACATCTACATATAGTATAAGAAATACCACCACGTTTCTATTACACTTCTTGTATACACAAGACTCATCTGAACACTAAATAAATCCATATGACTGGATTACTTCGTTAAACTGGATGTTCCAAGATCTTGAAGCTTGCTTCAGTTCATAAATGGACCGATTCAGCTTGCACACTAGATGCTCTTTGCCTTTTTCAATGAACCCTTCTGGTTGCTTCATATGGATGTTTTCTTCAAGACTTCCATTAAGGAAAGCTGTCTTGACATCCATTTTCCAAATCTCATAATCCATATGAGCGGCAAAGGATAAGAGTATCCGAATAAACTTAAGCATAGCTACCGGTGAAAAAGTCTCCTTATAATTGATTTCCTCTTTCTGAGTATACCCTTTCGCAATAAGGCTTGCTTTGAAGGTTTCCACCTTCCCATCTGTCCCTCTTTTCCTTTTGTAGATCCACTTGCATCCAACGGCTTTTACACCATCTGGTGGTTCTACAAGCTCCCAGACTTTATTAGAATACATAGACTCTATTTCAGAATTCATTACCTTTTGCCAAGATACTGCATCTTTATCTTGGAGTGCTTCGTCATATGTCCGGGGATCAGGTTCATGTTTACCCGCGATCAAGTCCGATGACTCTCCCAAAAATATGAATCTCTCAGGTTGCCTTACAACCCTCCCACTACGACGAGGCACTGTCTCTGGTTATGTATCATGTGTGACACGTGTTGCAGTCTCTTATGGTACTTCATCTTGCACTGTTGGTACTAAAGTAGACATGTCCTCTCTTATTTCTTCTAGAACAATTTTACTCATGGGATTATGGTTCATTACATAATCTTCTTCTAAAAATCGAGCATTGGTGTTAACAATGATCTTCTAATTTTTAGGATAATAAAACAAACCACCCTTTGTTCCCTTAGGATATTGATAACCATGATTTTGGCTATATTATTTTGAATCATAATGCATGTTTTTATTAGTTTATTCATAGCTTAATCTCACATTAGCATCATATCTCAATATTGCATTTGATTTTGGACCTAATTGCAAATTAGCTAATTTTTATGGTATTTGGTGCTAATATTTGATTCTTATTTTGTAGGCATCAAAAGGGTCATGGACCCGATCAAATCAGACCACACTTGGGCTCAAATCAAGGGCTAATCAAGTCGATCAAGCCTCAGAGCATTATAAGCCGTTCATCCAAGAATGAGTAGATCTGGGCCATCCAGTGATGATCTAATCGATCCGACTTACAGGAGAGTAGATCCAGACCCTAGATCAACATCAGTACCTTCGGATCAGATTTTGGATGACTTTTCACCGTTGATTTAACCCAAAAATCATCTCAGCCGTCTAATCAAATCTGAGATCTGTTTAAATCTGAGAAGCTACAGTACAGCTCCTTCGTCGATTCCTCCGCGCACAGCGCCGCATCCCGCGAGATTTCCAGTGGATTCCGACCACCATCCTCTTCCAGATCTACTTCTCAGTGAGTCTCATTGGCGTTGGAGCTTCCATCCGTTGGCTTCCAAGTCCTGATCCTCTGCACGCGCCGGCGATTTCCTCTCTGGAGCTCAGATCTATTCGATTGATTTCCTCTGTTTCAGCCGTCATCAGAGGAGTTCCTTGGTGACAGTGGCTTGCCCTCCATCAGAGAGCATCGATCCAGAGAATTTTGATTCCAGATCTGCAGAATTTCGAGCTTGGCAGATTCATTCTTCACCAGCTTTTCCGGGAAGATTTTCTTTGGTGCTGGAGATTCTGAACTGAGTTAAGTGTTTGAGAGCTTCTTCTTCAAGTCTCTTGGTCCGGGGATCAGGTTCATGTTTACCCGGGATCAAGTCCGATGACTCTCCCAAAAACATGAATCTCTCAGGTTGCCTTACAACCCTCCCACTACGACGAGGCACTGTCTCTGGTTATGTATCATGTGTGACACGTGTTGCAGTCTCTTATGGTACTTCATCTTGTACTGTTGGTACTAAAGTAGACGTGTCCTTTCTTATTTCTTCTAGAACAATTTTACTCATGGGATTATGGTTCATTACATAATCTTTTTCTAAAAATCGAGCATTAGTGTTAACAATGATCTTCTAATTTTTAGGATAATAAAACAAACCACCCTTTGTTCCCTTAGGATATCCCACAAACAGACATACTTCTGTACGTGATTCCAACTTGTCAGTATCTCCCTTCAGCACATGTGCTGGACTACCTCATATCCGGATATGATTCAGACTAGGCTTACGCTCATTCCACAATTCCATGGGAGTAGAAGGAACTGTTTTAGAAGGTACCATATTCAGAATGTACACTGTTGTTTCCAGAGCATATCCCCAAAACAAATTTGGTAATTCTGAATAACTCATCATCGATCTAACCATTTCCATAAGAATCCTATTCCTTCGTTCTGCCACACCATTCTGTTGGGGTGTACCAAGTGCAGACAATTGGAATTGAATCTCGGCTTCTGATAAGTAATTCCTAAACTCTCCAAGGAGGTATTCGCCACCATGGTCAGACCGTAATGTCTTGATACTTTTACCAAGACGTTTCTTCACATCAGCCCTATATTCTTTAAACTTATCAAAGCATTCAGACTTGCGGCGCATCAAGTAAATGTATCTGTATTTGAATAATCGTCTATAAAAGAGATAAAGTATTCATAACCACCTCTTGCCTGGATTGACATAGGACCACACAAATCAGAATGAACCGGTTCTAACACATCTTTGGCTCTATACCCCTTGGCCTTAAAAGGTCTCTTGGTCATTTTACCTTCCAAGCAAGATTCACAGGTTGGAAAGTTTTCCAACTCTAATGAACCCAAGAGTCCATCAGCTAAAAGCCTTTGAATCCTACTTAAGTTAATATTACCAAGTCTTAGATGTCAAAAATATGTTTGGTTCATTCCAGAAGGTTCTTTTCTCTTATTAGAATTAGAAGATGTGTTATTAATTTCTATTTGTTGCTTTGTGGGAGATATTGGATTTAAAGTATATAAATTACTAACCAATGCACCAGAACAGATAATAACCCTATTTCTCTTTATAACCACATTGTTACTAAAAGAAATAGAATATCCATCCAAATACAGTTTAGAAACTGAAATTAAATTCTTTCTAAAACTGGGCACATAAAGACAATTTCTTAAAATCAAACTTCTATTCCTATCAAAAGATAAGTAGACATCTCCCACTGCAACAACCTCCACCTTAGTAGCATTGCTCATGTAGACGGTTATCTCTCCTTCAAATAGTCATCGGGTTTCCTGGAACCCCTGCAAAGAGTTGCAGACATGATTAGTGGCTCCCGTATCTACACACCAGGTGCTGGTAGATAACACCGCTAAACATGTTTCAACTACTAGAGAATGAGATATACCTTTATTGTTCTATTTCCTACGAGGGCAGTCTACCTTCCAATGTCCTGACTGCTTGTAGATGAAACACATGCCCTTCAGCTTCTTCATTCCAGCTTTATGTCTTGTACCTTGAGGTTTATTCACCTTCTTTGCTGATGCAGCATGTTTTCTTCTTCTTCTTGCCTTTTGACTTAGAAGTAGAACCATTTTCAGCATAGTGAATCTGAGAATTATGATGAAATAACCCTTCTGCTGCTTGAAGTTCTGTCAGTAGTTCCGCCAATGAATACATCCTTTTATTCATATTATAGTTCATGCAGAAATGCTCAAAACTTCTGGATAGCGTTTGGAGAATCATATCGATCTGGGTTTCCCCATCAATTTCTCCTCCAATGATTTGTATTTCGTTCAAATAAGTCATCATCTTTAGGATAAGGTCCCTCACGGGAGTACCCTCTGTCATGATGATTGTCATTAATTTCCTCATAGCTTCTTGCCTAGCGGTCCGATCCTGGTGACCAAAGAGATCCTTAAGATTGTTCATTATATCATAAGCTGTTGGTAAATCCTGATGTTGATGTTGCAGCACATTTGACATTGAAGTCAAAATGTAACACCGCACCATCTCATCTGCCTTTACCCATTTCCTTTGATACTCAATCTCCTATTGGGTAGATTCACCATTAGGCACATTAGGGCACTCCTCTGACAGTACAAACTTATAGCCCTCAGCAATTAGGACAATGTCCAGGTTTCTTTTCCAATCTATATAGTTGGGACTAGTAAATTTGTTCTCTTTCAGTATAATGGCCAGTGGGTTGAAAGTCATCCTAAGAATCATAAAATAAACTTTGGTCAAGACTCTAAATTTAGAATAATATTGATTCCTCAAACAATACTATTTAAATTTATCGACACCTCAAAACACCGTGAATTTTGCATGTCACGTTAGTGTGGACGTATACAAATTCAACATTTGTAAGAGGAGGGCTTTACCCATTAATTTTATTATCTTGTCATCCTAAGTTTATGACAAATAAAATTAATAGTTGGTTTTCCTTTGGTCACACAAGACAATAGCAGTGACTCCGTTGGGGAGGATACTATTGAATGCGTCTAAGTGTATACCATTACTTGATACTTAGTCCATTAAATAGGATTGTGCCCCTTCAGTTGGAGAAGATCACACACTCCTAAATAATTTCCTATAACCATCCATAAAGGAAGTTTGATCTAGTGATCCGCAACAAACCCATCTGTTGTGGAGGGAGACACTCAGAGCCAACACACAAGCTTGTTGCATCACTTACAAACCAGCAATGGAGACCGTGGAATTTAATTAAAAATCTCTCTCCCACTTAGTTATTTAAGGTGAGGAATTTTAACGTATGCTAGCATACATCACATGCACACGCACATCACAGTAAATAAAAGCAATAAATATGAAAATTGATTTTCCAACTATTATGTCTTCTTCCATCACTGTCCTTCGCGTGTTGCCATCCCTAGAGATCATACCGTCGGGTCCATCGAGCTTCCCTTTCCGCTGCGCCTCTGGTCCTCCAATAGCACCACGCCTCTCAAGGATACGATCCGCGACAAAAATAGAATTTTACATATATCGATCCTATATTCCATAAAGGATTGTACATGTAATCTAGATCGAAACAAAATTGTAAAATCCTAATAACTAATACAGCTCCTGCTGTATTTAATATTACAATCATGCACACACAATAAAATACCCTTGGCATGTCCAAGGGTTCAATCACACACAATATCTATATGTCATAATAGTTGGAGCCTACAACCAAAAAGTTAGCACATCCTACTATTATCCTGCCTAAATTATGTATGACATGTGCATAATCTATCTGAAAACCAAACACACAGAGGCAAACCCTAGCTCTGATACCAATTGTTGGTTGGTCCTAGGAAGATCGAACCGGTTCCACTGTATAAAAATTTTGTACAAGTGTCGAACCTTTCCTAAACAATCTATTGTGTTCTTTAGAAATTAAATTAGGAATCGCAAATGGAACTTAGCATTATTGATTCCAAATTTAACTTATCTGTTCTTAATGGTTTAGATTTGGATCGCAAGTAGAACTTAACACTATTGATCCAAATCAACCTATGTTACAAATTCAATTAAATATCTATTTCGGAAATCAGTTCCCAAGACAAACATGGCGAGTCACAAGGCCTTCTTGGGTATGGGAGCATCCACCACTGCCTCGACAAAACCTCTTAACAAAATTAAATATTTAATTTCCTAAAATAACATTAGGTTTAACCAAAAAGAACAATCGAATCACAAATTCGAAAAATAAAAAAAATACAAACTCGAATCACTAATTCGAAACTCTAGAATCATATGCCTCTTGTGTTTGGAATTTATACAAAGAAGAACTAGCATGATGAGAAAAATAATTACTAGTTATACCTCTTCTTTGTATGCTAATAACCTCGAGATCTTCTGCTGTATTCCTCGCCTCCTCTTGGACGTCGTATGGGCAATGATCCTCCAAGATAAACACCACCCAAAAGCTTCTTCATCCTTCTCTAAAAACCGGCCACCACCACCAAGGAAAAAGAGAGCAAGGGGAAAGGAAAAAAAGGGACCGACCACAAGAGAGAGCACAAGCAATAGAATAAGAATTGATATCTCATGAGGTCTCTCCTCCCCTTCTTTTATAATACTTGCCCAAGGCAAATAATAAATGATTTTTACAAAACTTAAAATCTTTCTCTTGTTTTTCCTTTTCTCCTTTTAATTTTCCTTTTCTCCTTTTAATTGATAGTATGGTCGGCCCCCTTGCTTGGGCACCAAGCAAGGGTGGCCGACCCTTAAAAGAGGAAAGAAATATTTTGTAAAATTTTATAAGCAAAGAAATAAAGCTCTTATAAAATTTTACAAGTTCTTTTTTAATTTCCTAATGTGGATGTTAAAATAGGAAAGTTTTAAAAATTAAAAACAAGTTTTAAAATTTAAAACTTCTCATTTAAAATTTCCTTTTTTAACACGGTGACAAAAAAAGGAAAGTTTCAAATTTAAAATTATCTTTATAAAAATCATAAGGATAGTTAAAAAATGAAAGTTTTAAAACTTTTAAACTTTCTTGTAAACCATGTGGCCTAATTCAAATAAGGAAAGTTTTATAATTTAAAATCTCTCATTTAAAATTTGTAGATATCTACAAAGAGAAGATTTTAAAATTTCAAAACACCCCTCTTAATTTGAATTATGGTGGTCGGCCCCTACTTGCTTGGGCACCAAGCATAGGGCCCGCCCCTTTGAGAAGGAAGTGGCCGGCCCCTATGGCTTGGTCACCAAGCCATGGGTCGGCCTCCTCTTGGACACCAAGATGGGCTTTTCATGAGTGGATTTGAGGTATTAATGAGGCTACGACAGGGACCTAGAGGAGAAATTGATTTTGGCCTTCCGATGAACTCGAGTATCCCATGTTCGCCCCGAACACACAACTCAAGTTCATCAATAATAACTCATTCCACTAGAGAGTTATTATTGCACTACCGCACCAATCCCAAATTATATTATGGGCTCCTTCTTATCATGAGTATGTTAGTCTTCCTGTGTTTAAAATATCGAATGTCCATTAATTTAATTGAGTTACTGACAACTCGCTTTAATTAATATCTTAGTCCAAGAGTAGTACAACTCAACTTCATCGTCATGTCGGACTAAGTCCACCTGCAGGGTTTAACATGACAATCCTTATGAGCTCCTCTTGGGGGCATTCTCAACCTAGATTACTAGGACACAGTTTCCTTCTATAATCAACAATACACACTATAAGTAATATCATTTCTCAACTTATCGGGCCTATTGATTTATCGAGCTAAATCTCACCCTTTGATAAGTTAAAGAAATAAATACTAAATATATGTGCTTGTTATTATATTAGGATTAAGAGCACACACTTCCATAATAACTAAGTACTTGTTCTTTTAGTAAGTCAGTATAAAAAGAACTTACCTTAAATGATCCTACTCAATACACTCAGAGTGTACTAGTATAATTGATTAGTCAAGATAAACTAATATTTAATTACATTATGACTATTCCAACAGTTTGTTCCTTTCCATCTTAGTCGTGAGCAACTGTTTATAATTTATAAAGAACTGATAACATGATCTTCTGTGTGTGACACCACACACCATATTATCTACAATATAAATTAATTGAACAACTACACTTAGCAAATAAATATAGACTTTTGACCAATGTGATTCTTTTATTTCAAAAATAAATATTTACAAAAGCTAGACTTTTAGTATGCACTCTAACAGATGTTAGTCTTTGAAGACCAGCATCAACAATGATGTTGGTTTACGCAAACTAGAACTACATTGATGCTGATTTGCACAACTGGTCTTCTATGGGTGTTGGTCTTTAAAGACTAGGACCAACAGTGATGCTAGTTTGCATAAACTAGCACCAATGTGTTGCAAACTAGCACAAGTAGTTGGTGTTGGTTTACACAAACAAACATCAACGTGGTGCTAGTTTCACAACTGGTCTTATGTTGGTGCTGGTCTTTAAAGACGTTACAGTAGTTGGTGCAAACCAGCACCAACATGGTGCTGATTTGTGCAAACCAACACCAACTTGTTGGGTTTTTCGGGCCACAAAAATCACTTTTTTGGTTGCGGAAACCCCGAATCCCATACCACCGGATCCGTGTGAAGTTATAAAATTTCGTAAAAACTTCGTGTACATGTTTTCTAGCTTAGATCTACGCTGGATCTACAAGGAAGAGACTTATACCTTTGTAGCAAAGCCCTTCGCGTATCCCGCTCGTCCAAGGTTCGCCGGATCTCAAGGTTGTCAAGTGTACAACCCTCTATGCGTATCCACACGAACAAATCGATGGAGAGAAACTCTAAAGATGTGCTAGCAACCTTAGAGGATCAGCAATGGTGAAGGAGAGGGAGAGAAGAAAGGTAGAGAGGAAGAAGAAGGAGGTTACACAAAGTAAAATGAAACTCTCACTTGTGTTAAGGTGGTCGGCCACTTCAAGAAGGAGCTTTTAAACCCCATGGGATATCAAGAGTCACAACTCTTGATCTCCCTCATGATGTGGCACACGCATGTGCTAATCTTGATGATGTGGAACATCATCATTGGCCCACCTAATGTCAACTCACAAATGAGGTGGCAATGGTCAAGTCAAACTAGACCTTTCATCTTCCTCTCAAGTCAAGTCAAACTTGACCACTTCTCTCCCATAGTTGATCAAATCTAATCATTGGTTCAAGTCAATTTTAATTTAATGAATCTCTATTCATTGAATTAAATTGGCTCAATGAGTCTAAGTCCAAATTAGACTCATTTAACACATGAACCAAATTGAGTCCAACTCAATTAGTTTACTTTGGATTACTCTTAATCCAATTTGGTTCATCACATGAACCTAATCCTCTTGGTTCATCAAATGAACCTAATCTCCATCTAATTGCCCTTTGTGTGTGACCCTATAGGTTCTTGTAACGTTGGCAATGCTCCTAAACTCTTTTAGAAGCATAAGTAATAAGCGGTATCTAGCAATACATCATTACTACCCAAGTTATAAGAATGTTGAGATCCAACATCACCTTGTGACTACTAATTGTGACTCTTCACAATATGTGGCAAGTGTCCTTCTATCCTTGACATCTAGATTGATCAATATGAGGCATAGACCGTGTCATCCTCTAATCAATCTAAATCTTGAATCCCACGTAGACTCACTCAATTAAATGAGCTCAACATCTCATATTGACTCATTTGGGCATGACCATGCACTTAGTGGTTTCACTCTATTAAGAATAATGATGTCACTCCCGTCATATAGGAGGGATAGATCTCATCTACATCACTCACATCCCTCCGCATAATTTGTTACATACCCAGTAATCGCATTTATAGTCCACCCAGTTACGGGTGACGTTTGATGAAACCAAAGTATGCAACTCATTATGTAGGGAACCATGGTGACTTCAGGTCCAAGGACTAATAGTCATACTAATAGCCACATGAGAAAGTATATGACACTCATATAACGATCCATGATACTTTCTCATGGCGGGTCATTCAGTATACATTCTCCAATGGATTCCCATGTGCCAACTTGATATCTCTATATCCATGACTTGTGAGATCAAGTCATCGAGTTGACCTACATGCTAGTCTCGTCGCATTAACATTGTCCCTGAATGTTAATACTTGACTAGGAATGATTAAGAGTAGTGTTCCATATATCATCTCACTATCGATTCAACCAATCGATTGATATAGGTAAGAACCTTCTACTCAAGGACGCTATTATACTTAGTTATTTGGCACCAATACAAGTAAGCATAATAACCATAAACAAATGACTTTATATACATAAGAATATGATACAACGAGTCCATACAACAATCATCAAATGATTGGCTCTAGGGCTCTAACTAACAATCTCCCACTAGCACTAGTGCCAATCAGTATAGGCTCTAAGGCCTAATGACCTAGTGTGATCATCATGCTTTCTCTATGCCAAAGCCTTGGTCAAGGGATCTGCGATGTTAGCCTCAGTGGGTACTCTGCAAATCTTCACATCTCCTCTATCGATAATCTCTTGAATAAGATGGAAGCGACGTAGTATGTGTTTGGTCCGGTGGTGTGAGCGAGGTTCCTTAGCCTGTGCTATTGCTCCATTGTTGTCACAATAGAGCTCTATGGGATCAGCTATGCTAGGAACCACCCCAAGTTCAGTAATGAACTTACGGATCCAAACTGTCTCCTTTGCTGCTTCTGATGCAGCAATATACTCGGCCTCTGTTGTAGAATCAGCGATTGTGTCCTGCTTTGAACTCTTCCAGCTCACAGCACCACCATTTATGCAAAACACGAACCCAGACTGCGATCGATAATCATCCTGGTCAGTTTGGAAGCTAGCATCACTGTAACCCTTTACAGCTAGCTCGTCATCGCCTCCATATATCAAGAAATATTCTTTAGTCCTTCTCAAGTACTTAAGAATATTCTTGACCGCTATCCAGTGACTTTCACCTGGATCTGACTAATATCTGCTCGTCATGCTCAAAGCATACGAGACATCAGGACGAGTACATAGCATGGCGTATATGATAGATCCTATGGTCGAAGCATAAGGGATCTGATCCATGCGGTCTCTCTCCTCTCTAGAAGAGGGACCTTGAGTCTTCGAAAGACTCACACCATGTGACATCGGCAGTAATCCCTTCTTGGAGTTCTGCATGGAAAACCGTAGTAGTACCTTGTCAATGTATGTACTCTGACTTAGGCCAAGCAATCTCTTAGATCTATCTCTATAGATCTATATGCCTAGAATGCGGGATGCTTCACCTAAGTCCTTCATTGAGAAACAAGTCCCTAGTCAAGTCTTGACAGACTGTAGCAAAGGGATGTCTTTCCCAATGAGTAGTATGTCATCCACATACAATATAAGGAAGACAATTGTGCTCCCAACAACCTTCTTGTAGACACAAGGTTCATCTTCATTCTTGATGAAACCAAACTGTTTGATTACATCATCGAATCGAAGATTCCAGCTCCGAGAAGCTTGTTTTAGTCCATAAATGGACCTATGCAGCTTGCATATTCTGCCAGTATGCTGTGAATCTACAAAACCCTCAGGTTGTGTCATGTACACATCCTCGAGCAGGTTTCCATTCAGAAACGCGGTTTTGACATTCATCTGCCAGATCTCATAATCGTGGTACGCTGCTATAGCAAGCATGATCCGAATGGACTTAAACATCGCTACTGGAGAAAAGGTTTCATCATAGTCAATACCATAAATCTGCTTGAAACCTTTAGCTACCAAGCGACCCTTATAAATAAGTCCATCCATGTCAGTCTTTCTCTTAAAGACCCACTTACACCCAATGGGTTTGACCCCTTCAGGTGGATCAACCAAATTTCATACTTAGTTAGTGTACATGGATTCCATCTCGGATCTCATGGCCTCTAGCCATTTCTCGGAATCTGGTCTCATCACAGCTTCCTGATAGGAGGTAGGCTCATCCTCAATGAGCACAATATCATCATGGTCAAACAAGATAAATGAGTATCTCTCAGGCTGACGACGTACCCTATCAGACCTGCAAAGAGGTAGGTCTACCTGAACTGTTTGTTGTTCCTCAACTCTTTGTGGAATAACATCATCCACAACACTTTGTGGTTCCAGTTCAACTTCCATCAAGGCTTCAGTGCTATGGTCCACATCTTGAACTTCTTCAAGATCGAACGTACTCCCACTAGTCTTTCTAGAAACAAAGTCCCTTTCTAGAAATACCCCAGTCTTAGCCACAACTATCTTGTATTGATTGGGAATGTAGAAGTACTATCCCTTCGTTTCCTTGGGATATCCAATAAAATAGCACTTATCGAATTTGGGTCTCAATTTGTCCGAAACTTGACGTCGAACGTAAGCCTCACAACCCCAAATCCTCATAAAAGACATCTAGACATCTCTCCCAGTCCATATCCTATATGGTGTCTTTATTACAGCCTTGAATAGAACTCGGTTGCGAATGAAAGCTGTTGTGTCTAGAGCATAGCCCCAAAGATACATGGAAAGATCTGTGTGACACATCATAGATCGTACCATATCTAATAGGGTACGATTCCTCCTTTCGGATACACCATTCCACTGTGGTGTTCTAGGATGAGTGAGTTGAGATAGAATCTCACACTCAACTAGATAGTCACGAAACTCATGGCTAAGGTATTCACCACCTCGATCTGATCGAAGTATCTTATTACTCTTGCCAAGCTGAGTTTGTACTTCATTTTTTAATGCTTTGAACTTTTCAAAGGATTCTGACTTATGTGTCATCAGATACACATAACCATATCTACTGAAGTCATCAGTAAATGTAATGAAGTACCTATAACCACCCCTGGCAGCGACATTGAAAGGGCCACATACATCACTATGTATAAGTCCTAATAAGTCAGTCGCTTTCTCGCTGTGTCCACTAAAGGGAGTCTTGGTCATCTTGCTTAGTAGGCATAACTCGCATGTCTCATATGTTTCAAAATCAAATAAGTCCAGCAAATCATCTTTATGGAGCTGGGATAAGCGTTTGTCATTTATATGACCTAAGCGACAGTGCCAGATATAGGTTTGGTTCATGTCATTTGACTTGAACCTCTTGGTACTTATGTTATAGATAGGGTTCTCAAGATCTAGAATATAGAGTCCATTCATCAGAGGTGCACTATAATAGAACATATTATTTAAATAAACTGAACAACATTTGTTCTTTATTATAAATGAAAAGTCTTTCTTGTCTAAACAAGAAACTGATATAATGTTCTTAGTCAAAGCAGGCACATAATAACAATCATCTAATTCTAGTACAAACCCAGAGGGCAGAGATAGAGAATAAGTTCCTACAGCAACAACAACAATCCGTGCTCCATTGCATACTCGTAGGTCCACCTCGCCCTTCGTCAATGCCCTGTTATTTCTCAGCACCTGCACATTAGTACAAATGTGAGAAGCACATCCGGTATCTAATATCCATGATGAAGAAATAGATAGATTGACTTCTATAACATATATACCTGAAGTGGAAATCTCACTTCTCTTCTTCTTAAGATCTTCCAAGTAGATTTTGCAGTTCCTCTTCCAGTGCCCGGTCTGACCGCAGTGGAAGCAGGTAGCATCCTTGGCGACCCTTCCTTTGGGTTTCAGTGTCTTGCCTTTGCCCTTGGCTTGGGACTTTCCCTTGCCTTTAGCCTTGCCCTTGCCTTTGCCCTTTTGCACCATCAAAATAGAGTTGGGCTTAACCTTCTTAAGGTTGATCTCAGCAGTTCTCAACATACTCAGAAGCTCAGGCAGTGACTTGTCAATTTCATTCATGTTGTAGTTCATGACGAATTGACTGTAGCTCTCTGGCAAGGATTGCAAGACCAAATCAGTGGCCAGCTCTTGGCCAAGGGGAAATCCCAACCTCTGTAGGTTTTCTATGTACCCAATCATCTTGAGTACATATGGGCCTACGGAAGTCCCATCTTGCATCTTGCACTGAAACAATGTCTTAGAGATCTCGAATCTCTCGTGCCTAGCTTGTCCTTGATATAGTTGACGAAGATGTTCAACCATATCATAAGCTCCCATCAACTCGTGTTGCTTCTGAAGCTCAGAGTTCATGGTCGTGAGCATGAGACAGGACACATCTAATGTGTCATCTTGATGCTTCTTATAAGCATTACGGTCAGCTCGCGTGGCAGTGGCAGGAGGTGCCTTAGGAATGGGCTGCTCCAGGACGTACAATTTTCGTTCCTGTGTGAGAACAATTTTCAGGTTCCTGTACCAGTCTAGGAAGTTAGCTCCGTTGAGCTTGTCCTTATCAAGGACAGAACGCAGGGAGAAGTAGTTCATGTTTGACGACATGGTAATCTACAACAGAAAAATGCAGAAAAATAAATATCATATTCCAATTAATCATCTAATTAGGCCTTTAATTAAATGATGCTCCTACTGAATTCTATAATTCAAGTGGGACAAGATCCACATCATACTACGCCTTGAGTTAACTTTGGCTAAATAGCCTAAGACCTAGTATGATCGATAGGTAACTAATTACCAATTACATCTCTATGCAACTCTTGTTTATAGGATCAAGATCCGCATGTATATTAAAACTTGAGTTAGCTTTGGCTAAATCACCCAAGAGTTAATATAAATGTGATTTTGACCTATCTACCAACCATTGGAAAATGTCTATAGTTAAACTCGATCCAATTGAGTTAACTAGTTACTCAATCTAATTGAGTTGTACTCACCCATGCGTTGATAGGCGGGACCAAGATTGTCCCTCCGCATCCTACCAAGATAATATGTGTTGCTCTGCTTTGGCAGATTCAACAACAACATGTGATCGAGGTAGTGATGGGTATCATGGCATGGTAGACATTTCGAGTTGACGCGATTGAGATCTAATCTAATCGACGATGTGTATCATATACTCGATTTAGATCTAATCTAATCGTGGAGGTGCATCATGTACGCGATTTAGATCTAATCTAATCGTTAAGGCACTAATTAATTACTAATCTAGCATGCATTATATACACACACACAAGCAATTAATTAAATTTTGTGATTAGTCATGGCCCTACTACGATCTTCTCAAGCCAATGAGAAGATCGGTTGGTCAACCTAGGGTCAATAGCTTCCTCAAGCTCCTCCCTTTGACCGTTATGTGTTGTTCGCACCCTCCTCGTAACTCTGTCTCGGGTGGACCTTCCACCGCTCCAATTTTGTACATTACAAAAGGTGAAACTCGAGTTACATTCGAGTCTAAAAATTATTTTACAACAGGAATATAAATAGAAGGGCACGACGCGCAGGTCGCGAATTAAGTACAACACGCACAAACACACAAAATGGCGCGCAGACCATATTATGAATTACAACACATATTTCCAATCAAATTGGGTTCTTTGGGCCATGACCATCACAAAATGATACATAATTCTAAATTATGTGATTTTCATAAATTTCTATAATTTTTTTTAAATATTTTTATGATTTTATGAGTCGCAACTTCCCGGCGGTCCCGATTAGCGATTTTCGGGTGCAATCGCGGAACGAAGCCCCTTGCGGGGTTAGGGGCAGCACTCCTACTCGCGATATAACCATAGCGAGTGTTCCTAAGCGATCCTACAGCACCTTAGCCCACTTTCCCAAAATATTTTGGGCGAGATCTTGCCGATTCTAAAGGTGTTTCTCGGTAGTCGAAGCCTACAAGTGTTCTAACACTTGTTGTTTCGCTTCTACGAGAAAAATACCCATAAAATACATAAAAAAAAACATAAATTTACATAAAGTTACAGAACTGATATTTTTCATAAAAATACAAATAAAACACGTACACGCTTCGCACGTGTCTCTGATACCACTGTTGGGTTTTTCGGACCGCAAAAATCGCTTTTTGCATTGCGGAAACCCCGAATCTCATGCCACCGGATTCGTGCGAAGTTATAAAATTTCGTAAAAACTTCGTGTACATGTTTTCTATCCTAGATCTACACTAGATCAACAAGAAAGAGACTTATACCTTTGTAGCGAAGCTCTTCGCGTAACCCGCTCGTCCAAGGTTCGCCGGATCTCAAGGTTGTCAAGTGTACAATCCTCTATGCGTATCCACACGAACAAATCGATGGAGAGAACCTCTAAAGATGTGCTAGCAACCTTAGAGGATCAACAATGGTGGAGGAGAGGGAGAGAAGAAAGGTAGAGAAGAAGAAGAAGGAGGTTACACAAAGCAAAATGAAACTCTCACTTGTGTTAAAGTGGTCGGTCACTTCAAGAATGGGATTTTAAACCCCATGGGATATCAAGAGTCACAACTCTTGATCTCCCTCATGATGTGGCACATATATGTGCTAATCTTAATGATGTGGAACATCATCATTGGCCCACTTAATGCCAACTCACAAATGAGATGGCAATGATCAAGTCAAACTTGACATTTCATCTTCCTCTCAAGTCAAGTCAAACTTGACCACTTCTCTCCCATGGTTGATCAAATCTAACCATTGGTTCAAGTCAATTTTAATTTAATGAATCTCTATTCATTTAATTAAATTGGCTCAATGAGTCTAAGTCCAAATTAGACTCATTTAACACATGAACCAAATTGAGTCCAACTCAATTAGTTTACTTTGAATTACTCTTAATCCAATTTAGTTCATCACATGAACCTAATCCTCTTGGTTCATCAAATGAACCTAATCTCCATCTAATTGTCCTTTGTGTGTAACCCTATGGGTGCGTTTGGTTCAAGTTATCATGTATAACCTTGGTTAGGTGATTACTAGGTAATCACATAACCAAGGTTATGGGAAATAAAACATAACAAAATGTTATTTGGTTCAACCTAGGTAATGCAACAAAAACTTATTTGTTTGAAGGTTTTAATGAATACTTTAGTTTAATATTTTACCGTATTACCCTCAGTTACAAAATCAACTATACATAATATTATTATTTATTTATTATGTTTTTTTTACTTTTCTTTTTCTTGTATATTTTTTTTTACTTTTTTATGTGTTTTTTTTATTTTTTTAATGTTTTTATATTTTTTATATTATTCATATTTATATTTTTTTTATTTTTTTACATTTTTAAAATTTTAATTTTTATTTTTAAATTTTTATAAATTTTTTATTTTTAAAAATTTTTAAATTTTTTTAATTTTTTTTTAAAAAATTTTAATTTTTTTAAAAAAAAATTAATTTCTTTAAAAAAAATTTATTTTTTTTAAAAAAATTTTAATTATTTTTAAAAAAAATTAATTTAAAAAAAAAATTATTTTTTTTAAAAAATTTAAATTTTTATTTTTAAAAATTTAAAATTTTAATTTTTAAAATTTATATTTTTTTAAAAAAAAAAAATTTAAACACTTTTTTTTTTTTACATTTTTCCATGTTTTTTCTTATCGGAGGGTATTTTTGGTATAAAAAATTCGTTAACCCCGGAATCAAGAAAAACCTTAGTTTTCTGAGGTTTTCCGATTCCGGGTTGCATGAACCTTTTGCTGACGTGTCAGGCATGGAACATTACTCGGGAATCATCGAATACCTAAACCAAACAAGGTTTTTGTTGATAACCTTGGATGGATAACCAAGGTTATCTAGAATAACCCCGAACCAAACGCACCCTATAGGTTCTTGTAACGTTGGCAATGATCCTAAACCCTTTTAGAAGCATAAGTAATGAGCGGTATCTAGCAACACATCATTATTACCCAAGTTACAAGAATGTTGAGATCCAACATCACCTTGTGACTACTAATTGTGACTCTTCACAATATGTGACAAGTGTCCTTCTATCCTTGACATCTAGATTGATCAATATGAGGCATAAACCGTGTCATCATCTAATCAATCTAAATCTTGAATCTCAAGTAGACTCACTCAATCAAATGAGCTCAACATCTCATATTGACTCATTTGGGCATGGTCATGCACTTAGTGGTCTCACTCTATCAAAAATAATGATGTCACTCCCGTCATATAGGAGGGATAGATCTCATCTACATCATTCACATCCCTTCGCATAATTTGTTACATACCCAGTAATCGCCTTTATAGTCCACCCAGTTACGGGTGACGTTTGACGAAGCCAAAGTATGCAACTCATTATGTAGGGAACCATGGTGACTTCAGGTCCAAGGACTAATAGTCATACTAATAACCACATGAGAAATTATATGACACTCATATAACGATCAATGATACTTTCTCATGGCGGGTCATTCAGTATACATTCTCCAATGCATACCCATGTATCAACTTGATATCTCTATATCCATGACTTGTGAGATCAAGTCATCGAGTTGACCTACATGCTAGTCTCGTCGCATTAACATTGTCCCTAAATGTTAATACTTGATTAGGAATGATTAAGAGTAGTGTTCTCTATATCATCTCACTATCGATTCAACTAATCGATTGATATAGGTAAGAACCTTCTACTCAAGGACGCTATTATACTTAGTTATTTGGCACCAATACAAGTAAGCAAAATAACCATAAACAAATGTCTTTATATACATAAGAATATGATACAACGAGTCCATACAACAATCATCAAATGATTAGCTCTAGGGCTCTAACTAACACAACCGGTCTTCTATCGGTACTAGATTGTGCAAACTAGCACTAACATGATGCTGGTTTGCACAAAACAATGCCACGTTGGTATTTATTTGCACAATTGGTCTTCTGTTGGTGTTGGTCTTTAAAGACCAACACCAACGTGATGCAAACCTGCACCAGTAGTTGGTGCTAGTTTGCATAACTAGTCTTTTGTTTGTGTTGATATTTAAAGAAAAAAAAATGTAGATCCGCTACATTAACGACCCCTCTAGTATCGGCCCTACGGATATGGAGAGAGGTACATGCAGGTACACAGGCGTCAGGCGCATGATGAGGTAAACCCCAAGTCGTCAGTTCCTGAGAATCGACCCCTGGTCATTACGCCAAAGATATCATGCGCCCACCATCTGTGCTACGCTCTGGAGGCTGGTGTTGATATTTAAAAACTAGTACCAACAGTGGTGTTGGTTTGCGCAAACCAACACCAATGAACCAGCACCAACATGGTACAAACTAGCACCAATAGTTGGTGTTGATTTGCACAACTGGTCTTTTGTTGGTGCTGATCTTTAAAGACCAACACCAACAGTGATGTTGGTTTTCATAAACCAACACCAGCGAATTAACACCAGCGTGGTGCAAACCAATACCAGTAGTTGGTGCTGGTTTGGACAATTAGTCTTCTATTGATGTTTGTCTTTAAAGACCATTACCAACAGTGGTGTTGGTTTGCACAAATCAATACCGAACATGGTGCAAACCAACACCATATTGGTACTGATTTATACAAACCAGCTCCAGTAACCAGCATTAACTAGCACTAACTACTGGTACTGATTTTTAAAGACCAGTACTAACGTGTTAATGTTGTTTTTAAAGACCAAAATGTTGGAGTTGATCTTTAAAGATCAGCTCCTCCTTAGTGCTAGTTTGTAAAAATCAATATCACTTTATATACAAGAGTTACATGTAGATGAGAGAAAGAAATTTTAAAAAAAAAATCATTTTAGTCGTGTTACATCATTCACATTGAATATCGTCCATGTCACTCAACATAAGTAAAAAATATATAGTCCCCGCGGATGAGTCTAGTGGCCAGCGAATTCGGATCCTCTGTCCCTAAATTTTTCTGTCCCCGTGTCTCCTTGTTGATCGGGCGGATCAGATTACATCTCAAGCATACCTTGCACATCACGAGGATATTGCACACATCTTAAAGATGTCATGATGCCTTAAAATATGATCTGGTCCATCCGATCGACAGGGGACACGGGGACAGAGGATTTGAACTGGTGGCCAGCGCATGAGGTCTTGGCACGATGAATTATGTGTTAGTCACTAGTCTAAAAATTAATAGTCGCCCGTAAGACGAATATATTCACCCTTTTACCCCTATATATATATATATATCTAACTTTCATCAATTGAATATTAAATTTACTGATAAATATTTGATCGTATACAATAGTTGAATTAGGAGAGTGGAATTACTGGTTCAATCTTCAGCTCTGCATTTCATCAAGCAACTACGGAGCGACATCGATGGCGAGCAAAAAACAACCATAAGATAAAGGAAAATTAGTAGTGGTGTTCATTCATGGTCGTGATCGGATCAAACAAAAAAGAGAGCATTCGCAGAAGAGGAATGAGTCAAATGCAACTACTTACCGGATGGAGTTTATCGGGATGATTTCGTCGGCCTCATCGTCTCTTACTTCCTTCCTGGTGATTGATCGATCGCTACCGAGTAGTGGCCCACCGGAGTAGCAATCGAGGAAAAAAGATGAGCATCTCGAAGAAACACTGAAAAAATTTCAGGAGAATAATAACATACAACGGATAATGAAATAAAGAATTCGACGATAGAGATGCGAGCGAGGAGATGAATGGGACGGCGACATGGGGAAAAGGTCGGGGCTGGGGGGAGGGTGGTCCAGGAGGCCCGGCCTCAGCGAATCACATCACCCGCCGTAACGGCGAATCGCGCCGAGGGGAATTTAACGGCGTCGGAGCAGGACGCGGGCCCCGGAGGTGGAGGCGGAGGCGGAGGCGGAGGCGGACGGGGCCCAGACGAGCGACTCCGCGACGGCGACAGCCGGGCCTCGCCCTCGTGCGCGAGTGCAGAGCCCGGGTCCCTCCTCTCGCCCATGCCGGAACCTCCTCGCTCTGATCCAAACTCCATGATCCATCGCCTCCTCCCTGTGCCTGATCCTGTTCCAACTAAATCACAAAAGTAAATATAATAGATAAAGATTAGATTTTTATGATGGAATTAATTTAATCGAGAAGATTCCAGCTCGCTATACATGGAGATGGACAGATGGGAGAAGTGTTCTTGCGGTTTTCGCAGTGTTCTCAGCGGACCAGACTGTGACGAACTTCCGTATAAAAAAATAGCAGCAGAAAGTTTTGCGGAGCTGGTACGGATCCTTTTAATTTCTACTTTTAGCTTCGGAATTTTGCTGTTGGTGAATGATTTCGAGATTTCTTCCAGGTTCTGGGAGTAGTTCGTCGTGGCGGCGCCTGCAATCTGGCAGTATGAAGCGGGAGCACCAAGGGGATTGGTACGGCGGGGCGGTTGAAGGAGGAGAGCAGGAGAAGGGGAAGGGGATGATGGGAGGCGGGGCGGAGGATGAAGATGTGGACGAGCTGCTGGCGGCGCTGGGATACAAGGTCCGGTCATCGGACATGGCGGACGTCGCGCAAAAGCTGGAGCAGGCGGAGATGGCCATGGGAACCGGCATCGCGGCCAGCGACGACGCTCTGCTTTCCCACCTTGCAGCTGACACCGTTCACTACAACCCTTCGGATATCTCGACTTGGGTGGACAACCTCCTCTCCGAGCTTAACGCACCTCCTCCCCCACTCTCGCCGCCGCCGCGTTTCGACGATTCCTCTTCCCTCGACCGGCAGAATCGCTTCCTCGAGCTTCCCCTTGTCACGCGGCGCGCATCGGCGGAAGTTTATGAGCCGATGCCAGTCCCTGCTCCCCCCGCCGGGCGTGCAACAGGGCGATTCGCCTTTGGCTCTGATTCCCAATTGGATGTCGCGCCGTCGCCGAGGGATTCGAAAAGGATCAAGTTCTGCAGCTCACCTCCCTCATCGTCGTCCTCGACGACGGATGCGGCGACCTCGGCTGCGTCCCCTCTGCCGGTGGTAGTAGTCGACACGCAGGAGGCCGGGATCCGCCTCGTCCACGCGCTGTTAGCCTGCGCGGAGGCGGTGCAGCAGGAAAACCTCAAGGCGTCGGACACGCTCGTCAAGCAGATCTCGGTGCTGGCTGCCTCCCAGGGCGGCGCCATGCGCAAGGTCGCCGGTTATTTCGCTGAGGCCCTCGCACGCCGCATATACCGTCGTCTTCCTCGGGTTGGCGTGGGCTCCTCCTTCGATTCCGTCGCCTTCGACGACATGCTGCATATGCATTTCTACGAGAGCGGCCCCTATCTTAAGTTCGCGCACTTCACCGCCAACCAAGCAATCCTGGAGGCCTTCGCCGGCTGCCGGCGTGTTCACGTTATTGACTTTGGGATGAGGCAGGGGCTTCAGTGGCCGGCCCTTCTTCAAGCCCTTGCCCTCCGTCCTGGCGGCCCACCTTCGTTCCGTCTCACCGGCATCGGTCCGCCTCAGCCGGACAACTCGGACGCCCTTCAGGAGGTGGGATGGAAGCTGGCGCAGCTCGCCGAAACCATCCGCGTGGACTTCAACTACCGCGGTTTCGTGGCCACTAGCCTAGCGGATCTGGAGCCCTACATGTTGCTCGGCCAAGACACAGACGACCGCGTCGGAGCGGACGACATCGATGAGCCAGAGGCAGTCGCCGTGAACTCGGTGCTCGAGCTGCATCAGCTGCTCGCGCGGCCCGGATCACTGGAGAAGGTGCTGAGAACGGTCCGCGCGGTGCGCCCGCGCATCGTGACGGTGGTGGAGCAGGAAGCGAACCACAACGCCGGGACGTTCCAGGAACGTTTCACGGAGGCGCTGCACTACTACTCGACCATGTTCGACTCACTGGAGGGCGGCGCCGCAGCGGCGGCGACTGCGGACAGCGCCGGCGGGCGGGACCTGACGATGTCAGAGGTGTACCTCGGGCGGCAGATCTGCAACGTGGTGGCCCACGAGGGAGCGGACCGGACGGAGCGACACGAGACGCTGGCCCAGTGGCGGGGAAGGATGACCAGCGCCGGCTTCGAGTCCGCCCCCATCGGCTCCAACGCCTTCAAGCAGGCGAGTATGCTGCTCGCCCTCTTCGCCGGCGGGGACGGCTACAGAGTGGAAGAAAGGGAAGGCTGCCTCACCCTCGGTTGGCACACCCGGCCCTTAATCGCCGCCTCCGCCTGGCGGATCGCCGGCGGACCATGACGCTCGCTCCCAACCGTCCGATTTGCCTCGCTCGACCCCACCAGTCTCATCGCGGGGTCCGCAACCTCAAGCCCGCTGGGCCCCCTTTCTTTCTTCTCCTCTCATGTCAAATCTTTCTTTAACTCCCTCCTTTCTACGTAGCGCAATTATAATAATCTCCGATTAGCCAAATAAATTATATCTGCTAATCAAGGAAGCTAACGATAATTACAAGATTAGTTCATAATTAATCGCCACAGAGCCGGAAAAAGGGAAGATGATTACAAAGTGGGAATCAACCTGGTGGTTGTCGTAGAAGGCCAATCTGGATACCCTGTCGGTGTCAGAAAAAAGTCGGTGGGCCATCGCGAGGGCACACGGTGGGCCCACGCTTCCACTTCCAGTCGGAGCGGGAGATGCTGCAGCCTGGAAGAAGCCCACAAAGGGGGCGAGACAGATCACACGCACTCATTTGTGTGAATATGGATAAAAGAATGCAACCGCAAAAATAAATTAAAATAAAGATATTTCACATTTAACGAATCATTATTAAAAAAAACAAACCTTTTTATAAAAATTATCAAATACGCATTCTATCCTATATTTTATCTCAAAAATATTTTTATTTTCAATAGTATTATAACAATTACAACTAATTCCTATTTCAACATATAACAACTACTCAATATAGCCCCTGCACCATAATAAAATATAACATATACTAACTATTTAGTAGATGTCATGTAATAGTACTATACGTAAAATAATTTTAATTAAAATAAAATGTTATATTCTAGTTGTAACAAACAGTGCAACTACTGCAACAACATTGAAAATAAAATTATTTTTAAATAAGATATATAATACTTCTAGTTTTAGCTAAGAATGGAGCAATATTCCGGCTACAAAATAGAGAAACCACAGGGTTCTGAAAAGAAAAACAATAATAGAGGAGGCATCACAGCAGAAGAGTTATCTCTTTGTCAATCCACATATCATATCAATGTGCTCATGCAAGTGGACCAGCATTAATAGTCCCTTTTTTAATTGCAATTTGTTTGAACTCTTTTATTTTTTTATATCGTGCAAGAATACCTAAACCCAGATATATAATATGTCAATCTTGCATTATTGCCGTCTAAAGTCACTCGGCCCGTCTTAAAAAGTCTTCTATCAGCCAGGGAATATAATTTGAAGTGACAATAATGTTTGCAATATTTACCCAAATGGAAAGAATATGAAGTGATTTTTTTAATCTAATTAAATAATCAGATATGAAAACTTTTTAACTTGAATACGAAGACAGAACTGTTAAAATCATATTCATATCCGATTCTGATTATATATAATCCAAGACTACTGTATTACTGATATTTGAAAATTAGCATAATTGTGATGTTCATTTTCTAAAATATTTGTGTATTGATTTTAAAATGTACGCACTACCAAAATAGTGCTAGTTGGCCCTCACTCCAATGAGAAACAGGTAATATAAATTATAAATTAATTTTAATTATTTTGAAATAGAAATATTAATCTTTTATAATATATTTTTTTGAATGATGCTAATGGGATAGAATAAAAAAAATTATTAGTATAGAAGATAAAATGAGGATGGATATCTGATCCTTTGACGGGATGAAAATGATGAAAATAAATAGTCAATGGGGATGTGATAAATATAATAAATGGAGAAGAATATAATGAGTGCGATAAGAACAAAGAATATGAAATCCAATTCAAATCTGACTAATTATCATCTCAACCAAATACCCTATTCAAATCCGATTTATTATCATCCCTATTAAATACCCTAAGTTTGCTAGGTTGATGCAGTTCAATCTAAATCAAACAATTTTTTTAGTGTTTATCATTATCACTTTAATTATGGAAGAAAAGGTCTAACAAAAACATCATACTAAACCAAATTAAAAGAATAGCGTATATCATTATTGCTTAATAATTAATTAGAAAAAATTGGTGAAATATATAAACAGTATGAAGTCATCATCTTTCAAGCTTCAGATGTATGTTTAGGACCAGAAGAAACAAATTCAGTTGTTTGATACATTTAAAGAACTGGGATGCTTAGTTCCCAGAAGAAAATGAGAATAGGAATGATAGAAGTGGGAATTAGGAATGGAGGGATTCTCATTCCTCTTATTTTGCCAAGTAATGACCCATTTTCCATATTTGGGGGATTGAATCTGTAAAACCCACCACCAATTCCCCAAACCAAACACTTATTTTCTTCTATTCCTTTCCCATTTCCCACTCTCATACCATCCAACCAAGCACGCCCTTATAAAGACATAATTTGTGAACCAATACTCTGAAATACAAGATTGCAAGCATTAAGAGAGTGGCAGATGTTAGATTGAAATGAATGTGTTGAAACAACATTAGTGCAGATAGCCATATGTGTCCAGTATACCAGTGCCGATAATAATCACAAAAAATACATGCAAAAAAAAAGATCAAATTAGGAGACAATTTTGCAGCTTGACATAGTTTGGCAATAAAATTCTTAATTTAGGGTGTGCCTACTCGACATGAATGAAGTTCAAGTAGAGGCAAAGAAGTGGAAAGGAAGAATGATCCCTTGTCTACTTTGTGGTAGAAGAATAAACAAGGAGGAAGATGGGAGTGGTTCTGCACTCTTTCCACCAGATTTGGCTCCATCCAAAAGTGGATGTAGTCACGGTTAACCCTGCAACTCTTATAGACAGAAACAAGGTGTAAGTTAAGACATTTTCTCTCTTCTTCCCTTCTTTTCTCCATTTTGAGCAAGGAAAATGTAGAGTGAATAAATGTAATGGAGTCTCAAAACACATGTAGCATAGAGAAAGGGAGAATATTTTACATTCTTAGATCATATGGATGTCAAAATGATTTTAGTATGGTCAGCATACAGGGAAGAGATAGGACGCATGATAAATGTTAGAGCAACTTTGCAGCTTGACATAATTTGGCACTGATAACTGATTTAGTACCCAACGCATTCTATTTGATTGTTTATAGAAAGGAACATAGCAATTTTCAAAGAAAGTTGCAACTATATATACTCATTAAAAACAAGTGTTAAGATAGCTCATTTTTTAATGTGCAGCTATGTGTTTCTCTTCAACTAAGTAACAAATCTGAAACCTATCAATTCTGATCCTAAAGGATATGAAGATGAATGTTTAGTGTTGTGAACTTCGCAGTCGATATAATATTTTTTGACCCAAGTTTTAAGTACCTTGGAGGGTAATGATATCGTAGTATTTTGATAAAACAGTAATATCAAAATGTACAACGTAATATTTAAACTGAGTAAGTTCAAGTTTACCATGATGAAATAGCAGTTCCAGTAGAGAAACTGTTTTGATGCTTGATAATCACTGAAAAGTACAGATGATATGAGACATCAAGGAGCATGATATCAAATAATGATATATTGATCTATAAAGGACAGTACAAAAGTATAGAACTAGAATTTTTTATAATCAGATATGTCTCGCATCCCATTAAGTAGATACAAATGAAGTCCAAATGAGTATAGATGTTTTTTACATCATTTGATTGTATATTTAGTTATTACACAAATCATGAAACCCCTCGTGCTTATTCTTGACCCTAAAGTCATAAAATGGTACCATAAACATTAAATGCACAATGCTGAAATTTGTAAGGAATCAAGTGTGGTTGATCTCCTAGTCGACTATCACTACAATCAGATGACTAGGCTTTTATTCTCAACAAGAAGTTTTCAGCCACAAACCAACAAAAGTCCTAAAATAAACATTCCAATAACCATTAAATTTGATAGAAGCCTTAGAATTAATTGTCATGGGAGTTGAATAAAGTCTAGTTTGCTTACTAGAGTTGAACTTACAGCAACATTGCAATAAAAATTAGAATTTAGAACGTTTGTGAATTATGCAAATAGAGTACCATAAATATTACTTTGTGTTCCATACTCATATTTAATGTTTCAATTGTAGTACAGTTTCAGTTTAAGTGAGAATCCTGGCCCATTATATCAAATATATTAAATGCAAAAATATGGAACAAGAATGATGATTGATTTTCAACAATAACAGAGCCAAATCCACAATCTGATGTTGATGCTTCATGCAGAAATTTATTTGTTAGCATTAGCACATGTAAGGATTAATTAAAAGACATATTTTGTTGTGGGTCTGAATGGGGAACAAAATCATTAATTCATCAATACGATACCGACCTTGAAATCAAAGGCTAATTGGCATTCCTATGCCTTGAATATCAATTAAATAAGTAATACTTAACACTACCCTAACGCAGCCCTTCTCAGTTTTTATTAAAAAAAAAAAAAAAGAGGAAAAGAAAAAAAATAAGCTAGGTTTTCTTGTTAAAACTGTACACCGGTCGTGAAGTTAGCCAACAGCCAGTCCTCATTCTATACCATTAGTGTTACTAAAATCTTTACAAATAAATAAGGTCAAGCCAAACCAAAATAAATTCACATATTTGATATGATGATGCTCTCCTAAGTAATCAACTTGGATGCCTGCAATGGCATGTTCATTACTTAAATGCTGATCATATATTCAAAGATTTCATGGAAAAGAATATGGTAACTCTAGCAAATCAAAGGGAAGCACACCCAGAGTATAAGCCTCAAAATACCTCAGTTACCAACAAACACACCCAGCTCACCATCTTCCATCCACTGAGATGAGAATTTTTACTAAAACTGATGAAAGATTACAACAACAAAAGCGTTTGTATAGTGAAATTCCAGTAAAAAAATTCAAGGTATAGATAGCATTTATTCCAGCAACCAAACTGCAATAATCAAAAGCAAAGCGTATGTTTTCCTAGCAAAAGTAGGTCTGTTAATTAGTAATATAACATGCTCAACAAAATCAAATTCCCAATACATGGTATTGTCTTCTTCCTAAAGCACACTTAGGAATTAGTTCCATAAACGTCTTCCACAACGCCTCTCAAAGACGCAGTTCGTGAATATAGGGTTTGATATAGAACAAACCTTGCAATACGAGAGGAGACGAAAAACTAGGGTTGATTCAGCCAGGAAGAACAAATGGCAAATTGAAAATTCGGAAGTGAAACCTTTATTCGAGACTTAAGATTCCCCAATTTCGGATTCTGATTTAAGTCGAAATTAAAGGGGGGGAAGAAGACATCGGTTCGAGAATCAAGGATCTGATAAGAGCTCGTCTTGATTCCGCTGTTGCTCCTTTAGCTTCAGCTCCTGCTCGTACTGCCTAAGCCTCTCCTTCATCCTCTCCTGCAAGCAACAGCAATTCCGAACACAAATCCAATCGACCACTAAGAAGAGGAGGGACGAACTTGCAGCACCTTGTAGCTGGTCTCAACGCGGTGCATGACATAGAAGCCGAGGGCACCACCGAGAATGACGCCTGTCGTTATCCGAATGTTCGCCCACAAGTATGACGCCATCGCCCCCGTTCCAGTCGGTTTCTCCGGCGCCGCCTTCGCTGCCGCTTCGTGGTCACGGTCGTTGCAAGTGAAAGGTATCAAGCACGTTATTAGGCCTTTATGGCCCATTTATAAACAATTTTAAAATTTTACAATCTTATTGATTTAATTTTAATCTTTTTAGATTTAGTTAATAAATTAATATTTTCAATTTTGTTTTCTTTAAATATTTTATTAGTTTAATCCAACAAGGTCAAGCCAACTCGAGCATGGGGCAACGACGCCTTAAACCACCTTACGTCACTTTATAATGAATATTTTTATACACTCGCTAACTACACTAATCACTCTTCAAAATCTTTATTCAT
Organism: Zingiber officinale; assembly: GCF_018446385.1. Classification (NCBI taxonomy): domain Eukaryota; kingdom Viridiplantae; phylum Streptophyta; class Magnoliopsida; order Zingiberales; family Zingiberaceae; genus Zingiber; species Zingiber officinale. Next base: position 69,899,486 of record NC_055989.1, read on the forward strand.
CCAACTTAAGATTCACATTGATGATTTTACATTTTAGGTCAAAAGTCAAAAGGCATCCTGTTTTTATTAGACAGCCATTTTTTATTTATTATCAAAAGTACGCTCTGTCTCATCATTTTAGCCGTGATTATTTTACTTTTCAAAATTATTTTTAGTTTTTGAATTCATCAATTGTTTTTTTTATTTTGTTTTTTCATCCGTCCGAATTGGGCGAAAAGCCTCTCCAACACGAACACGAGCACAAATCCTCTAGACTACAAAGTGTGGTTCAAGGATGAACCAACTTATTTATAGGTGATCCATGAAATCTCACCTATGAATCATCTCTTGGGAAATGATAGCAATAACAAGAAAGAGTTAAAAAAAGAATATAAAAAATATAGTGCTACTACACTTCTGAATACTTTTCTTGTATGTATCTCGTTATCAAATACTTAAGTTACATAAATATTTATAGATAAGACTTAACATGTATCTAGCCTATATATGAACCAGCATTAAATAATTGCAAAATTACATTTCCAACATCCCCTCTTAATTTGCAATCTTGAGCATATCTCTAGCTTTCTGAAATTTCTCTACGTGCACTATTTTAGTAAGAAAATCTGCATATTGCACATCTGTTCTAACAAACTCCAGGCTGATTTTTCCTTTGCTCACAACATCTCGAATGAAATGATGTCGCAATTCGATGTGTTTCGTTCTTGAGTGAAACACTAGATTTTTTGTCATAGCAATTGCAGACATATTGTCACAATGAATCACAGTGGGTTGTTCTTGAACTTGTTGAAAATCTTCAAGTAACCTTCTTAACCAAATTGCTTCACAAGCTGCATCTGTAACAGCAACATATTCTACTTCTAGCGATGATAATGCTATGGTTCTTTGCTTCTTGGAACTCCATGAAACAACATTACTTCCAAGACAAAACAAATAACCCGAAGTGCTTTTTCTATCATCCAACGAACCAGCCCAATCACTGTCGATATAACCAGTTAGCTTGCACTGATCTTCTTTCGCATACTTGATGCCCATATTCTTTGTTCCTTTCAAGTATCTCAGAACTCTTTTAGCAGCTACAAAATGAAATTTCCTTAGCTCATTCATGAACCTTGAGATCATACTTACAACTTGAACAATGTCTGATTCCATAATAAATCCTTTCATTTCTCAATCCACACCTCGTTAAACTCTGATACTCGTAAGTGTTTAATAAGTGTTGTAGTAACTATAATTAATAATTATGAGAGCATTCACATTCAAATCCTCGTCCAAAATCTAAAATTTAAAATAAAAAATTATTTTATTAAGTTTAGATATTTTTTTTTCACTCCATACGCTACTTATAATTTATCATATATTTATTATTTTTTTAATTATTTTTTCTTTTTTTAATATTTTTTTATTATTTAATGAAGGAAAGTGAAATCTTTTATTATTACTATTCCATGAAGGAAAGAGAAGTATTATTTTAATTTTTAAGGAATCAAATTCATCCTTTAAATTTAGAGTATTACTATTCATAAAATATGTATTTAAAAAATGAATAGGATGTATATTTTTTTTATACAAAATGTAAACTGATCCGGCGGTTGGAACAGGGGACCCCCACTCTGAGGGGGTCAATGTCACGTGGAAGTCAAAGGGTCAGGTGGCCGGCCGGAGAAGGATGGGCCGACCTCCCGGCCGGCCGACCAGTGAATAACCGATGGCAAAAGGCGCCCCAACAGAAGTCGGGGTTCCGGCGCTCGATTGAACAGTAGCGAAGGGCCGAGCGGAAGGCCGAAGACAAGGTGACATACTGCTAGCAGTTCCCACATCACCTTACCGAGGATCTCCCCAGCATACCGAGGCATGCGAAGAGCCGGACGGGATGTGAGTGTCGTCCGTCCGGGGTGTAAGATGAGTGTCGGCCGGACGCCCCGTCCAGCCGGCCGGACGGACACCTCGTCATGGGGTAGGAAAAGAAGGACTATTTATATCTTATGACAGCTGTCAAGTCCTATGACTAGGTCATACTCCTAATCTGGCGACGAGGTGTTCTGCTGTCCCATCGAGAGCGTGCTTGGACTGTAGCAGTATGGTGTTCGGTAAGATCTCTGACAAACACATCCCGAGATATGGGCTAAGAACACGTGTTTGCCTCGGTATGTGTGCGTGAGCTCTTTCACTACTCTATATAAAGAGCCTTATACTTCGCCGAAGGTACGCATGCTACGATTCCGGTAGCCACTTTCTTGTTGAGCTTTGCCTGACTTGAGCGTCGGAGGGTCGCCGCCGGGAACCCCTTCCTGGCCCGACTTCTGTGCAGGTTCACCGGAGATTCGTGCAACCCGATGGAGATCTACATCAACGACTCGGAGAGCGCCACGTGCCCAGCGTCCGCTGATTCATCTTTCGGACAGGATCAATTTGGCGCCGTCTGTGGGAACGCTCCTGCATCCGATCGGAAGCAATGGACGAAGCTGGACGACAGCACACGGTGACGCTTTCCACGGAAGAACTCGATGCTCTAATCGAGTCGAGGGCCACTAAGCTTGTGGAACAAAAACAGAAGGTACTAGCCGAGCGGGCAGAGCAGCAAGCAACATCAGCATCAGGAGGCCGAGCGGAAGCACCTCAGGCCACCGTTGCATTCCATCGGGCCCTATTCCGCACTCCTGAAGCCGAAGCAACTAATCGAGATCGGGGATCTTCTTCGGATGAAAGGCCAAGACGAGACGACAAAAAAAGGAAAGCCCCCCAAGCGGATGCATAGCCCGAGCGGATTAATCGCCAAATTTCATAGGCTATTCTACGAGACCCCCTGCCCAAGCATTATGTGCCTCCGACGATCGGCGAATACAATGGAACCACCGATCCGGATGATCATTTGGGTAAGTTCGATAACACGGCAACCCTGCATCAATACACAGTTGGGGTGAAGTGTCGGGTTTTTTTCACCACCCTCTCTGGATCGGCTCAACGGTGGTTTCGAAGATTGCCGGACGAATCTATCTCAAGCTTCAAAGACTTCCGAACGGCTTTCCTACACCACTTCGCAAGCAGTCGGCGCTATCAGAAAACCAGTGTTAGTCTGTTTGCCATCAAATAGGAAGCCCGCGAATCGCTCCGAGCCTACATCCAGTGGTTCAACAGAGTGGCCATGGATATTCCAACGGCCACCTCGGAGACCATGATGAATGCCTTCACACAAGGCCTAGTGGATGGAGATTTCTTCCGATCACTCATTCGAAAGCCGCCCCGAGACTATGATCACATGCTACACCGGGCCAACGAATACATCAACGTGGAGGAAACCCAAGCGGCCCGGAAAAAAGAAACTCCAACCGAGCGGGCTCCTCTTGCCGAGCGGAAGCCGCACGCTGCTCACCCACCAAGAGGACCGAGGGCCGAAGCAATCCGCTCCCCCCATGCTAGGTCCCACGTGCAAGAGGTAGCTGCCGCCCGGCCCAAGCCAAAGAAGAAATGGACCCCGATGTTCTGCTTCTTCCACCGGACGGATACGCACAACACAAGGGATTGTCGAAGTCTTCCCTTGATTGCTCATCCCGTTCCCCGGAATGGTGGTCGACGATCGCCCTCATCCGATAGGCGACAGAGAACTCATGAAGCCGATCGGACGCAAGCTGACAGGCGAAAACAACAGACTCCCGACCGGCATCGCTCTCCGAGGCAGGAGAATCACCGAATGTCTAGAGAACGGCCCTGACCGTCCGCTCGGGAAGAAGAAAATAGAAGTAATACTTCCCGAGGCGAGATCAACATTATTGCTGGCGGGCCGACCGGAGGTGACTCTAACCGAGCCAGGAAGGCGAGCATCCGACAGCTCCAGATCCATGCGGTCGGCTGCAGCCAGGAACGGGCAAGTGGACCCGAAATCAGTTTCGGGGCCCGGGACTTAGAAGGAGTTGAAGTCCCCCACGACGACGCCCTTCTCATCAAAGCGGTAATAGCCCATTACACTATTCACCGCGTTTTTATTGACACAGGAAGCTCGGTCAATATCATATTCAAGAAGGCATTCGATCAACTGCAAATTGATCGAGCCGAGCTGCTGCACATGACAACCCCCCTTTACGGGTTTACGGGCAATGAAGTTCAGCCGGTCAGACAGATCCGTCTGGCCATATCGCTGGGAGAGGAGCTGCTCAGAAGGACGCGTACTGCTAACTTCGTCGTTGTGGACTCTCCGTCGGCATACAACGTCATATTGGGGTGACCAGCTCTCAGCGAATTCGGAGCGGCCGTTTCCACCTTCCACCAGAAGATCAAGTTCCCCGTCGAGGACAAAGTGGGAGAAGTACGAGGGGATCAACTGGCAGCTCGGCGATGCTACATCGAGATGGTCCGAGCAGAAGCCAATTCCGCTCGGAAGGTGCCACGGATCGAGGTGAACGCTATAACAGAAAAGCCTCCCTCTTTAGTTTATGAAGAAAAAGAGGAAGTTCAGATTCACCCGACCCGATCGGAGGCCACAACGTTCGTTGCGGCCGATCTGGAGGAGAGTCGTAAATAGGAAGTGATCAAATGCCTCCAGAGAAACTGTGATGTCTTCGTCTGGTCGACGCACGAGCTGCCTGGAATTTCACCGAGTATAGTGCAGCACGAGCTACATGTCCGACTGGACGCTCGGCCGGTGAAACAGAGAAAAAGGGATTTCAGCGCCTAGCAGAATGCCATCATCCGGGCGGAGGTTGAGAGGCTGCTGGAGGCCGGCCATATACGCGAGGTACAGTTCCCGAGCTGGCTGGCGAACGTAGTATTAGTATCCAAGCCGGGCAACAAGTGGAGAGTGTGCATAGATTTTCGGGATCTCAACAAAGCTTGCCCGAAAGACTTTTATCCTCTGCCTCGAATCGATCAATTGGTGGACTCCACAGCTGGTTGCGAGCTGATATGTATGCTCGACGCTTACCAAGGCTATCATCAAGTACCGCTCGCCCGCGAAGACCAAGAAAAGGTTAGCTTCGTCACCGCCGATGGCACATATTGTTATAATGTGATGCCGTTCGGACTGAAGAACGCGGGAGCCACATATCAGCGTCTGATGAACAAAGTGTTCAAGGAGCAGATCGGGCGAAATTTGGAAGTATACGTGGACGACATTCTCATCAAGTCCGTCCGAGCGGCCGATCTATTCGAAGACATGGAGGAGACTTTTCCGAACGCTCAGGAGGTACGGCGTTAAACTAAATCCACATAAGTGTCTGTTCGGAGCAAAAGGAGGGCGTTTTCTGGGTTACATAGTAACCGAGCGGGGAATCGAAGCAAATCCCAACAAGGTGAAAGCCTTACAAGATATGTCGCCTCCAAGAAATCTGAGGAAGTGCAGCGCTTGACCGGTCGGATAACAGCATTGTCCAGATTTATCTCGAAGACCGCCGATCGGAGTCTCCCATTTTTCAAAATCTTACGCAAAGCCACCAAGTTTCACTGGGACGAAGAATGCGATCGGGCGTTCGAAGATTTGAAGACATATTTGAACTCCCTCTCGGTACTAGCCAAGCCAGCCGTAGGTGAGCCTCTGTGTATCTATTTATCTTCAAATGAGCAAGCAATCGGCTCGGCATTAGTAAGGGTGAGCGGAGAAGAGCCTGTATATTTTCTGAGCCATATTTTAAGAGACGTTGAATCTCGCTACACAAGGCTCGAGAAGTTGGCCTTCGCTCTGGTCCTCGCCGCTCGGCGCCTTCGCCCATACTTCCTGGCGCATACCATCATTGTCAAAACTAATAGCCCGCTCGGACGAATATTGCTGAATCCAGAAGCGTCCGGACGGCTCATCAAATGGACAACGGAGTTGAGCGAGTTCGACATTCAATACCAGCCCCGGTCGGCGATAAAAGCGCAATCCTTGGCGGATTTTGTCACCGAAGTACAAAGGCCAGAGCCCGAATCCATGTGGAAGATATTTGTTGACGGATCATCCACTCGACTCGGGAGTGGAGTGGGTGTGTTATTGCTGTCTCCACAAGAAGAGAAGATGCACTTATCCATCCGGCTGGATTATAGAGCTACAAACAATGAAGCTGAGTATGAAGCCCTCATAGCTGGCTTGCAGGCAGCTCGGCATGTGGGAGCCGGACGGGTGACAATACATTCAGATTCTCAGTTGGCCGCTCAGCAGCTCTCTGGTACTTTTGAGATTAACAACGCTCGGCTCAAACTCTATGCTGAAGCCTTTGAGAAGCTCAAAGCCAATTTCAGAGAGGTCATCATCCAAAAGATACCCCAAGCGGAAAATCAAGCGGCCGATGAATTAGCCAAACTTGCAAGTGCCATAACGCCGTTCGGCACCCAGTCGCCAATCAAACAAGTATCTTTGGTGGCGCACGTCGACCGGATGGAAGCTCTCACATTCCCAAGTGATTGGAGGACATCCATCATGGAGTTTCTCCGCTCGGGAGCTACGCCATCCGAGCACCATGAAGCCCAACGTCTCAGGAGAAGGGCCGGTCGGTTCACACTTATTGGAGATCAACTCTACAAGAAGGCTTTTTCCCGCCCGTTGTTGAAATGCGTGAGCTCGGAAGACGCGGCGTACATCCTCCAAGAAGTGCACCAAGGATCATGCGGAGGACATCCGGGCGGGCGATCGCTGGCTAAAAAGATACTGCTGGCCGGATACTTCTGGCCAACCCTGCAAACAGACGCCGCTCGTACCGTCTCGACGTGCCTCTCTTGTCAGAAGTATCATAATTTCTCACACCGACCGGCAGAAGAAATGAAAGCAGCCACTGTGTCCTGTCCCTTCGACCAATGGGGAATGGATATTATTGTGGATCCATTCCCTATGGCGACCGGGCAGCGGAAATATTTACTAGTGGCAGTCGATTATTTTTCCAAATGGGTGGAGGCCGAGTCGCTAGCCAAGATTACCGAGCATATGGTCAAGAAGTTTATCTGGCAGAACATCATCTGTCGGTTCGACATCCCTCGTCGACTTATTTCTGACAACGGGCGACAGTTCACAGGAAAATTACTCGAAGATTGGTGCGAAAGCTTCGGCATTGAACAGCACTTCACCTCCGTGGCGTACCCCCAAAGCAATGGTCAAGCCGAAGTAGCCAATCGGGAAATTCTTCGCATTTTGCGCGCTCGGCTCGACCATCTGGGAGGAAGTTGGGTGGATGAAGTGTCAGGCGTCTTGTGGGCCATCTGAACGACACCGAAGGAAGGAACTGGAGTCACGTCCTTCCATCTGGTGTATGGCGGCGAAGCGGTTATTCCTGTCGAAGTTGGCGTCGAGTCCGCTCGGATCCAGAATTATGATGACGACAATGCTGAGCGGAGGAACATGGAGCTGGATTTGGTTGACGAGGAGCGAGCCAAGGCGTCCGTCCGGCTGATGGCGTACCGGCAACGGATGAAGCAAAATTACAACCGACGCGTCATCCCCAGATCATTCCAGGTCGGCAACCTTGTATGGAAGAAAGTGAAGCCGGTCGGCGACGTCGGCAAGCTAGAAATTCCTTGGGCTGGCCCCTTCAAAATCATCGAAAAGCTCCGCTCGGGCGCTTATTATTTGGAGGATGAAGACGGGCGGCAATTGGATAGGCCATGGAGCGCAAATCATCTCCAGCCTTATCGAGCTGGGTGAAAGGTGCACGGATGTAACTCATTTTTGTGTATATTTTGGTCGCCCATGTCCTTGTAATGCAGGAAGCAAAAATGATTCAAAGGAAGGCTAATGTGTTCGCCGAGCGGAAGACCGTCGAGCTCCGACGTTAAAAATCGAGAGACGAGCCGGCGTCTATAAACCCGCCGAGCGGAAGACCGTCGAGCTCCGACATTAAAAATCGAGAGACGAGCCGGCGTCTATAAACCCGCCGAACGGAAGACCGTCGAGCTCCGACATTAAAAATCGAGAGACGAGCCGGCGTCTATAAACCCGCCGAGCGGAAGACCGTCGAGCTCCGACGTTAAAAATCGAGAGACGAGCCGGCGCGTCGAGCTCCGACATTAAAAATCGAGAGACGAGCCGGCGTCTATAAACCCGCCGAGCGGAAGACCGTCGAGCTCCGACGTTAAAAATCGAGAGACGAGCCGGCGTCTATAAACCCGCCGAGCGGAAGACCATCGAGCTCCGACGTTAAAAATCGAGAGACGAGCCGGCGTCTATAAACCTGCCGAGCGGAAGACCGTCGAGCTCTGATGTTAAAAATCGAGAGACGAGCCGGCGTCTATAAACTCGCCGAGCGGAAGACCGTCGAGCTCCGACGTTAAAAATAGAGAGACGAGCCGGCGTCTATAAACCCTCCGAGCGGAAGACCGTCTAAATCCTCCGGACGGATAGCTTTCTGCAAGGTCTTACTCGGTTGTAACGGCCTGCCCATGATCGGGCCTGCCTTGGGGTCGAGAAGGAAGACATCGTGCGGCCGAGCGGCTCCTTTATAAAATGTACTTGGACGCGAGAAAACTGAGACCGAGACGAAAGTTAAAGATTGGACGCGGTTCGAACAAACAAATAACAAAAGGAGATTATCCGTTTACGCCGAGCGGCGGACAGACAAAACTTATATTCGCCCCTAACGGCAGGCATACAAAAGATTGTACACTTGAGAGAAATTGCATAAGCTCCTCATTCACTATCATCGAAATTAAAGAGGGAGTCGGGGATGGAGCCCATCATAGCCGCCAGATCTTCGGGGGGGACGGACAGCTTGGCGGGTATGTGGCCTTTGGTCTTCAGATATTCCACTGCGACTTTGATCGCCTCCTCAAAAGTTAAGGATAGTTTATCGCTAAACCTTTCGCCAAATTCATCCGAACGGACGAATGCTTTACGCACCTCCGCCAACCGGCCATGTTCCTCGTCCTGATATTCTTTAAAAGTAGCTTTAGAAGCATCGAAGGCAGCTTGAAGATCTTTCAGAGCCCCTTCCGCTCTAGCCTGGTCGGCCGAACGACCCTCCTGTTCGGCGGATAATGAGGTTTCCAATTCTTTAACCCGCTGCTCTAACCCCCGGTTCTCTACCTTCATCATATCCATGTCGTCAATGGCTTTAAGCTTCCGGGTGGTAGCGGTCTTTATCTCCTTGTCCCGCTGCTTGACCAAAGCTTCGAGTCGAGCCACTTCGCTCGACAAGCCGGAGGACTTACCCCGTTCGGCTTCCAGTAGCTTTTTGGCCTTCTCCAGAGCGGCTGTTGACTGTCTGCTATCTCCTGCGGCTTTGAGCTTCTTCAGCTCGTCCTCCAGTTCGGCTAGGCGATTGCTGATTGCAATCTGCTCCACCCAATTCTACAAACGGATAGGAGCAAGTTAGAAACTAAATCCAAATAACAAACATGGCAAAGAACATACCCCGGTCGCCTGTTGTAGATTGCTGTCGCCCAGCTGGCCGGGAGTCATCATTGCAATTCGGAGCCGAGCGTCCTCCCAGGCTTTGGCGAGAGGACCCGTGAGGGTGATCTGTTGCTCGGGGACTACTGGCCGATCAGCAGCCACCATATATTCCTCGGACGGGAGGCGCAAGATAGTTTTTATCAATCTCGGGCCGCTCGGATCACCTGCGAGCGCAGCGGCCTTACCGGACGGCTCACCGGTGGAGGAAGAAGGACGGTCGCCCAACCGCTTAAGACGCCGTAGGGTTTGGGGAGGACTGGAGGGCGGCACATCAGAGATAGCCCTGGGAGAGCCGCGCGGCGTGGGGGTACTCTCTATAGAGATTGTCCCGGATAGCACTGGAGCTTCATCGCCCCGCTCGGACTGCGGTTCATCAGATGCAGTTGGTTGAGAAGCTGGCTCTGGCCGTCTGCGCTTCCGAGTTGCCAGGGGAACGTTGTCGTTCGAACGACCCTCTACCTCGACTTGAGTAGGAGGCTCGAGATCGCCCGTATCCTCGCCGAGAGAGGCAGGAGCGTCTAAGGCTTCGGGGACAGTCTGAGTCCCCTCACCCTCTTCGCTGGTCGGACCAGCTGTGTCCAAGCTCCGCTCGGCGATCTCTTTTTTCTTGGCCGCCTCGATCTCAGCGGCTCGCAGTTTCAGCCGCTCGGTAGCCTTGGCGCGCCACATGACTTCGGCTGTAGAAACAAAGAATAAATCAGTTAGAACAAAAGAAACGGGAAGATAAGAGAACTTACTCATGCTGCAAGGTAGATCGACTGAGATAGAGGACAAGTCGAATATATACAATACTCCCGGAAGGAGCAGCTTGTTGATGTGATATCGCTGGCCGACCAGCCGATCGGCTGCATGAAGGTAGGCCGGATCGCCCCTAAACTTGCCGAGCTCTGGTTGCGCTGGCATCGCCGTCTTCCACTTGATTCGGAAGGCCGGTGGCTCGGGAAAGCGCATATAGAAAAAATGCTCCTTCCAGTGTTTGTTGGAGCTCGACATATTATCAAAAAGGACGAAGCCTATCCTAGATTGGAAAACAAAAGTACCCCACTCGGCCTGCTTAGGGTAGTAGAAGTAGTGGAACACCTTGGGATCCAACGGGATGTTATTTAGTTTAAACAAAACTACCACCCCGCTCAGCAGCCTGATGGAATTCGGAACTAGCTGGTCGAGCGGGATGCGAAAGTAGTTGCAAACTTGCAAGAAAAACTCATGGGGTGGAAAGCGTAGCCCGGCCAAAAATTGGTCTCGGAAGAAAAGAACGGTGTCGGGCGGCGGTTCATGAGGCCGATCGGCTGGGGTGGCTATTACTATGTGGTGGTCGGAAGGGATGTCATAAGTCCGAGAGAGGCGCAGCGCGTCCTCCTCGTCAAACCGGCTCTCCATGGTCGTGTACCAAAGACCAGGAGCGCCGGTGGTCGATTGGGAAGTGCTAGTCATGGGCGAAACGCAGTAAGAAATTTGAGGCAAAAAGAAGGGTTCGAGCAAGAAAGAAAAGGTGGTAGACTTGAAGGGGACAACTAACAGAAAAAAGAAGGAGGGAGCGAGGAAAAGGAAGGCTTACGAGCAAAGGGGATGACCGAAAGGGGCCTCGGGTTCGTCGGGAAGCTGAAACACGAGGTTGCCAGAGCAGAAAGAACAGCGGAAGGTCGAAGGTCGATGAAGAAGAAAGCGGCGGAGAGAGGAGGCCGCGAGATTTATAACGTTAGCCCCGTACGGCCTTAGCCGTCCGATTCAGGTCGTGAAGAACGAGGTCATCATCTAGCCGTTCATTTCAAACGGCGGCTGTCCCATCGGAGGTGACGCCACCGCCATACCCTGACAAAAGAGAGATCGCCATGTGTCAGCAGGATACGGGTTACATTTAATGAGCGCCCCTTACCGCACGCAGCGCACGTGGTGGGCAGTAGAGAAGAGGATTTGGCATGGATTCCAAGGGAATACAAGGCACGGGCAAGATACCGCCGAACGGATGAGCATCTCTAAGCCTGGCTGAGCGGACTAATGTACCGGCCGTTACTCAGTCAGAGCAGCAGTCCAGTCAGTCGGACTTCGCCTCCTTCAACTAGACTTGAGGGGGAGGCAAGTGATCTGGCGGTTAGAACAGGGGACCCCCACTCTGAGGGGTCAATGCCACGTGGAAGTCAAAGGGCCAGGTGGCCGATCGGAGAAGGATGGGCCGACCTCCCAGCCGGCCGACCAGTGAATAACCGATGGCAAAAGACGCCCCGACAGAAGTCGGGGTTCCGGCGCTCGATTGAACAGTAGCGAAGGGCCGAGCGAAAGGCCGAAGACAAGGTGACATACTGCTAGCAGTTCCCACAGCACCTTACCGAGGCATGCGAAGAGCCGGACGGGATGTGAGTGCCGTCCGTCCGGGTGTAAGATGAGTGCCGGCCGGATGCCCCGTCCAGCCGGTCGGACGGACACCTCGTCATGGGGTAGGAAAAGAAGGACTATTTATATCTTATGACAGCTGTCAAGTCCTATGACTAGGCCATACTCCTAATCTGGCGACGAGGTGTTCTGCTGTCCCATCGAGAGCGTGCATGGACTGTAGCAGTATGGTGTCCGGTAAGCTCTCTGACAAACACATCCCGAGGTATGGGCTAAGAACACGTGTTTGCCTCGGTATGTGTGCGTGAGCTCTTTCACTGCTCTATATAAAGAGCCTTATACTTCGCCGAAGGTACGCATGCTACGATTCCGGGAGCCACTTTCTTGTTGAGCTTTGTCTGACTTGAGCGTCGGAGGGTCGCCGCCGGGAATCCCTTCCCGGCCCGACTTCTGTGCAGGTTCCCGGAGATTCGTGCAACCCGACGGAGATCTACATCAACGACTCGGAGAGCGCCACGTGCCCAGCATCCGCTGATTCAGCTTTCGGACAGGATCATAAACTTTAGAGTAAATATTTAATTTAGGATAATTAATGTGGATGTTTTTATAATATATAATTTCATCTTTGATCAATATAATTAACATATTGCTCTTGAGGCCTAGTCTAATTGATCACCACATGATAAATTGGTAGAAATAGGTAATGGTTGATTTCCAAAAAATTCAGTAGAAATAGTCTCCTATGTGGTGGCCTAATCGGTTTTATAATTTATCTTTCTACATATAATTGTGGGGGCAACTATGTGGGGTGCTCGGGTGGTTAGAGTATAATCTTTTTATAGAAATATTAATGAACATATATCCCTAATACAATGGTGTAGTGACGGATACCTTCTCATTCTCCCAGAGATATAAGGATTGAGTCCTAACTTCAACGAATTAACAGATGAATTTTCCTTTAACGAGCTATTGAACACTGAGCTGATGGACCACCCAGTGCTTCTCGATTTATCCTAAAGGCCAATGAAAAATTTCTGTAAGATCGAGTCTATCACCTAGGATTAGTCGACGTAAGCTGAATACGTTGATGCCAACTTAAAAGAAAAATTAATCAACATAGATTAAAAATCATTTTATAGTAATTGATCTTGTCCGAAAATCATAGAAATGGTAAGTTGGAGATGTGGCTATCGCGTTGACTGAATGTAGACTTCGCACCGCTCTACAATACAAGAAACATTAGTGCCAAGTTAAGGAAGGGGTCCCGACGTTTACCCTCCGATACTCAAGTCAATCACCGGAAAGAGGAAAAAGATGGAGCAATATATATAGGCGTGAATAGTGAATAACGCGTACTGCCGTCAGTGTATGGACTCCCTTTATATAGTGCCTGGTGTGCGACATGCACACTTCTTTCAAGACGTGGGCACGCTCTCCAACTGGTCATGGGCACGTTCTCCGATTTGTTCTATGAAACGACATGTCAGAAAAGTGCCTTTGACACCATACCTCAACAGGATATGCATATCTCTGACAAGACGGTAGTAGCTTCCGTCGTACTATCTCCTAGAAGGATATTGAGAGATACGACAGTGATCCCGCTGTTCTGCTAAATGAGGTAGCCGCTCGGCTGGGACTCCTCCGTTCAGTCGGTCTCTGCTGTTCTTCCTTATGGTGACTGGGTATAGTAGCTTATCTCCTTCCGCTCGGACAAGCGCTTCGGTGACCTTAGCATTCTGCCGATCTACAGTGAGCGTCTGGCGATCTTGCCCTATTGTTTCGAGCTGGACGGGGATCGGGTCGGACAAGCCTTTTCTCGATCGAACACTGCCCGCACCAATTGGTCATTGTAGTCGACCTTCACTCGGCCATCATATTGAGCCCTTTGACATTCTGATATTGATCATCTTGACTTTGACCTTCATGCCAACTGCTATCTCCATCCTTTAATATGGACTTAATAGATCTCCTTTATCACTGCATCAGCCACTATGAAAACACAAGTACTATAATTATACAACTATGGAATTATAACTATTATTATAATTACGTAGCGACTATCAGATCCGGCTATAATCTGATAGTTGCTATAATAACCTTAGAATCTTTTAATAATAAATAAAAAGGAACGAGCGTCCTTTTAGTTATACCAATGAATTTAACTAGTATATCACAAATCTAAACGACGATAAGCCAGTTGAACATGGTGATTTGCATAGACACAAAAGAACAAACTCAAATCTGGATTGTTTAGTTGCTAAGGAGGCAGAGGAACATCCAAAAGTTATTTAACAATCTGTTGTCCCACTATACGGGCAAAAGTATATATACTACAGAAAATAACAAAAGAAAAAGAAAAAAAAATACAACATAAATCAATGTGATTTTAAATTTGTAACGTTCCAAGCTGGGCATTTCACTGAAGCCAAATTAGCCTTCTTCGCCAAACTCCTTTGTGAATCTCTCGTGTACTTCTAGGTCGGCTTTGCTGACAGTCGGCCTCTGCCTTGCCAGTACCTTATCGAAGTCTGCTCGTGCGATAGGCGGTGGGAGGATCTGTTTGTGCACTCAGTTTAATTACCATGAACTGCATGATAGAAGAAAATGGAACATGGCAGAGCAACAGAGCTTTGTGTGCACCTACCTTATCAGCAAGACCCTCAGCGGCAAGATCCTGCAGTGTGGTCTGGATGGCGCCCGGATGTCTCGGTTCACATGGCAACCACATGCCATTGCTGGTCTTGTAGAAATGCATAGCGTCCTGCGCCTTTCGTACTGGTTCGAACAGCACATCCTTAACCTGTTAAGTCATCACTAACCACTAACGACTCATGGATTCATTTTCCTAGATGTTGGAAATTAGTAGTTCACTCACACAAACAGCAATATCTGAACCAGAAAAGCCTTCGGTGTGATGGGCTAAGTACTCGAAGTCGCTTTCCCTCAAATTGTGAGGGGTATCTCCCAGGTGTACCTATGATACAGTGGGAACTGATACTGAGATCGACTATATAGCAGAATCAGGTGTGGAATCGTTACAGCAATGTTCTGGTGCTAGCGATTACCTTAAACATGTGTTGCCTGGCTTTAACATCAGGAAGTGGAATATAAATTCGCTTATCAAAGCGTCGCCGGATTGCCTGTGCTTGCAATTAAACAACAAAAAATGAAAAGCGGTTAGAACCATCAGAAGGTGACTAGCACCACCAACAAATTAAGGATCTCTAAACCAATAACCTGATCCAGAGCATAGGGTGTGTTAGTGGCAGCAAGAACAAGAACCTTCTGATCGTTGTTTCCTACACCCTGCAAAATTCATAAAATCCAATGGAAAAAACACACAAAGGTCAGAAAAACATGAAGCTACCGTTGCCAGCTACAATCGGTATTCTACTGTCAAAAGTCCAACTTTATGGAACTACAGTAGAATACTAACCAAAAGAATGATACCGACCAAGAATACCCGCACAAACCCTCCCCTAAAGGACCAGTGCCTCAATCTAGTATAGTTCATATAATAGTTTCAACTGCTTATTTCTCCCTTGAATCAAAAGAAAAAAGAAGAAAAAAAAGAATGACACCTATAATGCTTTGGATGTTGAATGTTAACGGCATACAACTAATTATATCCTGCATGACGAAAATCATATCGAATTATTCAAATCAATTGAGTGTAAGAGAACTATAAGAATAAATATCATAAACCGCCAGAACTACCAGGCAACAACAACAATTAAGCACAGATTTGATAACTTCAAACACATACATGGAGTACAAATTCCATTCATGATGTTAGCAATCAAGGTTGTAATCCTGATCGGTTTAGGTTAAAACGTACCAGTACAACAATAGTGAAAAGACTTCACTTCAAGCATACAAATGAAACAAGGGTGGGTCACCTTAATCAAATTTCGTGTAAGAAAACTAAAATAAATTATAAAAACCACAGGCTATGTAAATTTACCTGCATCTGCACAAGAAGTTCAGTCTTGATTCTCCTTGAAGCTTCACTTTCATTTCCCTCTCCACGTTGGCCGCACAAAGAATCAATTTCATCGACAAAGATTATGGAAGGTGCATTTTCTCGAGCCATTTGGAAAAGATTGGCAACTAACTTTTCACTTTCCCCCATCCACTTTGATACTAGGTCTGATGAAGATATACTGCAACAGTTTCAAAACATGAGGTACTCTTCAGATAATTGTTTTTTAATCGTTTATTTACAAAAAATAGAAAACATGTATAGGTACATAAACTAGCAATTCCAATTGTTATTTTATACAAACAGGACCATGATAGAAAAGTTAAACAAGGGTTCCGTCAACCAAGAAGTTAAAAATATTTCAAAGCCTCATATGTTGCTCTAAGAAATTGTGATTTAAGCATCTTTGCCTAACACTCTATTAATGCAATCGTAGATGTTTGAGAATTATTCTGCCAGTTATTAGTAAGACAATCAACTTCTACTATCCTCAAAACCAATAATCAAAGAGAACAAGAAAAATATCAAGAGCATCAACCTACTAAACCATACTAAGAGTGATATATGTAAGAGGTTAACTAAATGAAACTACCTAGCAATATGTTTCCTGATCTGCAGAACTTGAAAGAGGCATCCAACATAGCCATGGGGATCCTATCCAGGAGACAAACTGAACTCATTATCTACAGCCCAAGTGGAACTTCCCATATTTAGTTATTATGAAATTCAAGAATAATCATACTGCCAAAGTTCAAGAAATCAGTTGATAACTAGAGAAGATAAAAACACAAAAATTGATGAAGCAAATGGAGATATTGTGGGTTTCACAACAGCTATGATTTAAACATAGGTCAATAAGATGATCAAAGGCAAGTCAGTATAGTTGACATCAAAACTAGATCTATTAGTCACTTGACTCACTTTACATTGCTGAGCAAGCACATGGATCATGGATGGAAAGGAGGGTTTTGCTCAGGTTAGGCTTACATCAGAACACCAAAGTTGAATTTCAGATATTGTCCTTGGGTTTCATAATATGCCTGCCTTGGATAGGGAGAAATTACCATACTTCAATTTATCTCAAGATGGAAACAGACAATGGCTTTCATTAGCATATAGAGTTTACTTGTTTTGGGGAGATCTACAACAGTGACCTACCATGCTCGGTAGAAAAAAAAAAATACCAACAAACCAGCCATCCATCAAATTGTAGACAATGGAAAAGAAAAAAAAACTCACTCTCTCCAGCAGTGAAAGGCTGAAAGCCTTCACTAGCAAAATGCTGACAGCAAGCTGACTATTAAGCAACATCAACCATAGCCAAGTGATTAAAACTGAAATAAGTCGAATTATATATAAATAAGTCCCAATAAACACATACTCGGTATAGAAAATAAATCCTACCAGGCATGTAAAATATAAGTTTGTTAATCCAAACAGTTCAGAACATATTTGCAATGAGGGATGACCCCAAAAAAAAACCTCTAAATAATGAGCAACCAATTACAACAAAGCTTTACATGGAAAAGAAGAAAAAAAATGAAAAACAAAAACTAGATCACAGGAATATATCAAGTGCTAACAGCTACAATGTAATGTTACTCCCTCTCTTTTAATAGTTTAATTAACAGATTTTGTGGATAGAAATTAACCTAAAGAAAGTTGATTCTGCTTCTGTAGCCACAGCCTTTGCCAAATATGACTTTCCAGTTCCAGGTGGACCATATAAAAGAAATGCCCTCCAGGGTCTTCGCTTGCCTAGACTTTCCAAAAGTAAGGTAAATTACTTATTGAGAAGATGCACAATCAAAAAAGCCAAAGAATGGTTAATCACCTAGAACTGATTAACAATTTAAAAGACAAGTCAAACCAACTTAGACATATGCCCTTATAAAAAATATAAAACTAAAAACATCAAAAGAAGAATTTGCAAACTACGCACCATGGAAAAACAAAATATTCTAGCACCTATGGTCAATTTGGTATATTTACCATGTTGAAAAATGGCAACAGTTGAACTATCCACTAAAAAAGAACAGTTCTTATCCTAAATTCACTGATGTAGCTTGTTCAATATTCACAACTGCCATCAAGAAAAGCTCCTGAATTCTAGCTTTGCTGGTTTAACTAAAGAACAGTGAGGTATTTGGCACAATTATGCTGCCAAAGTAGTATAAAAAATGTATTTTCTTAAAAAAAAAATCATTTCATACATGCTAAGTTTAAAGTTGGCAAATGTGATACTGGATCAAGCATCAGGACCTTTCCACGCCACTGAATTTTATATAAGGCAGAAATCCTTAACTAAAACAAAAGCTACCCATGTTTTTTTGTGTGTTTCAGGTGAAGTTCTCTTAAATATCACCATACCTTTCATAACATGAATAATCCTTACTAACTTGCATTGTCTCACACGAGCATAAAACAATGATGTGAAACTTTTTAAACACGGAACATCTAGTTTCAGAAATAAATTAAGTGCTTAAAACTCTTTCATCTCTCTTGTATCTTCTTAAATCCTAAAACCAGGTGAGGAGCTCACTTTTCCCATCTCCAGTCTCTTTCATAGAATTTATTCTACATTCATCATTGTTTCTACTCTTAAATTCTTTCAATCAAACCATTAAGAACTAGTCCTTCCTATTGTTTGTGGCAAAGGATAATAGCACTCACCCTAGGCGGCCAGTATTGTCAGCCTCCGATTAGATACAAGCAGGTGAATCATGAGGGGCTTCGCCCACCTAGTTGTAGTGCATGCAAGGGTGAGGTACCTGCTGGGCTTCCGCACCCATTGGGAATCAACCCCACAGATACACCACTGAATCATCTGCGCTAGCCTGTGGGGGTTAGCTCTTCCTATTGTCACTTCCATGTTAGGATGAAGAGTAATATTAGAGGCTAAAGCTCTTCCTACTGTCACTTCCATGTAAGGGTGAAGAGAAGCATTAGAAGCTAAAGCTCTTCCTATTGTCACTTCCATGTGAGGATGAAGACAAACAGTAGAAGCTACATCCAAGTCCTTTTCACTCTTGATTCTCACATTTAGGGCGTGCAGATGTTTCAATGATTTCAATGTTCTCTCTGAATAAAAATCCATAAATTTTCATATCAAGACTAGTGATGACGGTACGTTAACAAAAAATTAGCAAGAAAAGATTCAAGTAACAAAGGGCGTCTACAAATTTACAGAAAAAAACACACCAGTGAAGAACTGAGGGAACTTCACGGGCAAGATCACTGCCTCCTGCAAGGCCTGCTTGGCGCTCTCAAGCCCTGCCACATCGTTCCACTTCACGTTGGGCTTCTCCGTTATGATCGCGGATGTGAGCCCCGCCCTGAGCTTCGCCTGATCGGTGTCATCGCCGCCACGCTCACCATCCTTGGGCTTGGTCTTCGGCCTCGCAGCAACGGCGGCGTCCCCGTCGGCGGCGGGAGCCGAGCCGCCGCCATCATCGAGCACAGAGCGGATCTCCTCCGCGCGGCGGAGGTACTCAGTGAACTTCTGGGTGATGGCCTCTTTGATCTTTGGGTTCTTCTCGTACTTGAGGTGGGTGCGAAAGTACTCGAGGGCGTTCATGTAGAGGGGGAAGGCCTTGACGTAGTTCCCAGCATTATCCTCCTGCACCGCCTGCTTCACGTATTCGATCGCCTGCTCCTTGAAATTGCTATACATCGGAACGACAATCCCGATTGGAAACAAAAAGGAAGGCGAAGGAATCTGAAGAACCCTAGACTTGGAATTCAATCCTCAAAAAAAAAAAACAACAACAGATCGCCAACAAAAATGAAACAAATCGATACAGGAATTTGGAAAGGAATTTAGATCAGCGAGCATGGGTCGAGGATTCAATTAGACTACAAGTTTGTTCGATCGTCAAACTCGAATCCTTCGCGAGAAGCAGCCCGAGAAAAAGAGGGAAAGAATCGCGTAGTGGGGGGAGTCGCGGCAGAAAATTCGAGCTTTTACAGGCACGACTTACGTCGCACCAAATTCAAGTGGTATCTTTTGTCGTATCTAAAAGAGATCTTTTTCCTTTTTTTTTTTCTTTACAAATTTTAAAAATAAAAAATTGCTGGAAATTAATTAATTAATTAATTCTTTATTTTTATTTTAAAATAAATGATTTTTTCCATCGGGCTGGGTCAAGTCCAGCCCAACTTCAGTTGGGCCGAGACCATCTTCAAGGGCATAATAGTTATTTGATCACCGAAACCCTAACTCCATTTGGCTTGAACTATATATTCTCTGTGTGCCGTCCTTTCCAGCTTATTCATGTGATCTGCAGCTGCCGCATCCTCCACCCGCCGGCGTACCACCATGAAGTACAACCCGAGAGTGTCGAGCTCCCGCCGGAAGTGCCGGAAGGCGCACTTCTCGGCCCCCTCCAGCGTCCGGCGGATTCTCATGAGCGCGCCTCTCTCGACCGATCTAAGGAACAAGTACAACGTGAGGTCCGTCCCGGTGCGCAAGGACGATGAGGTCCAGGTGGTCCGTGGCAGTTACAAGGGCCGCGAGGGCAAGGTCGTGCAGGTCTACCGCCGGAAGTGGGTGATCCACGTCGAGCGCATCACCCGCGAGAAGGTCAACGGCTCCACCGTTAACGTCGGCATCAACCCCTCCAAGGTGGTCATCACGAAGCTCAAGCTCGACAAGGATCGCAAGGCCCTCCTCGATCGCAAGGCCAGCGGCCGCGCCGCCGACAAGTCCAAGGGCAAGTTCACGGTGGACGAAGTCGCCGCTGGCGGAGCTCCTTCTCTCCAGGAGATTGACTGATCTCATCGATCTCGGTCGGTCCTTCCTCTCTTATCAAAATTCTTCTTCCGAACTGATGCAATGGCATTCGATATTGTGATATTTAGGGTGTTCTATGCATCTGAGATGCTAAATAGTTCTGAACTTTGGGGCTTTGCTTAAATCCATTGCGTGTGTCTTGTGATTTCTTCAAACATCTAATCTCCCTTATCTTATAAACTCAGAAATCTTGATTTCATGTTTATGGTTTGCAACTGGATCTTGTTTGAAATCAATTAGTTATCATAGTCATGCTTCAAACCCATAAATTCTGATCTGAATCATCTTGACCATGTAGGTTTCTGCAATCTGATTGTTCATTATAGGTTTTTGTTCTATTGCTCAAATGGTTTGGCCTGATTATAGAACTAGCTATTAAATTGTAAAGATTCATCCTTTTATGCTCATATCTGCCCTACTAATTTGTCATCTAATCACCTAATCAAGTACAGAATTTGATTTTACTGTCGTAGCAATTGACTCCCTTGCCTGAATAGAGATTCAACCCCTTTTATAGTGGAATATCTTCGTAGTTGCCTTAAAAAAACCTAATCCTTTGAGATATCAAACTTGAATTAATAGTAAACTAGTCATAATAACATTGTACATAATAACTTGCTTTGAGATTGTAGCTCGACTTGTGTGTTCGTGCACTATTAGTTGATGGTTTGTTTTTGTGAGGTTGGCAATGATATGGTGAGTTCTTCTTTGCTGGTCCCTTGTGCTCAATGAAGGCCTATTTGATCTAGCTGCTAGCGAATCTTGATCGAATGTTCTGGTTCTAGGAGGATTGTGATATGGATGGATCGATAATTTTGGTTTTTTTTCCTTCTTCATTCTGGTGATTTGAACATTTTAGCAGTAGATGTTTCTTGTTATGTACAATGAAGACATATTTGGTATAGGTGAGCTACTTGTGCTGAATTGTTCGATTTGGTTGGATTATTTGCTTTGCCTAGTCTGCACTTATACGATCGGTT
Source organism: Zingiber officinale (assembly GCF_018446385.1). Taxonomy (NCBI): domain Eukaryota; kingdom Viridiplantae; phylum Streptophyta; class Magnoliopsida; order Zingiberales; family Zingiberaceae; genus Zingiber; species Zingiber officinale. Next base: position 69,920,920 of record NC_055989.1, read on the forward strand.
TGACCTTCTGTAACTTGAGCTCGATTGATTCAATAGCCCTGCTGAGTTTAGTCTGTTCAGTTCAATTGGCTTATCACTGAATTGACCTCCTAAAAGGCTAAAGGATTTTTGATAGCCCCGGGCATACTGCACAGTTATGTCTTTCAAACAGTTAATTTTGTATCTAAGGTTTGAACTTTAGCTGTGACTTATTATACAGATTGTTTTGACAATGGGACTATGTGGGTTGATTGGATGACCTTTGTGAGGGTTTTTCAATTTACTTAGTGGTCGATATTTTCTTTTTTTTAAAAAAAAATTGTATACATGGTTTTGTTGATAAAACCATTTTATGGCAATGTAGAGCATTGCAATGATTTCAGAGTAATTTGATGGTTTCTTGGTTAAAGTTTGTTTGCAGACTTCCATGATATTGCAATGACTCTTTACGTAAACACAACTTGTTTGAGATCTAACTTTACGGGGATTTAAAAGATAATATGCATATGCATGTTTTAATAAATATAAATTTGATCCTATCGAATAAAATAATTTCATGTCTTTTGTATCACAAAGGTAATGAAATATGTGTTTTACACCATTTCAATATCTTATCCAACTTTACACCATTTCAATATCTTTGTGTTGGAGAAGGGCTACAACATGCTAGAAGGTTAATAGAAAATGTAATATCTGGGCAAGTGTAATTGGTAAGATATACTAATGTATCAATTACACTAAAATATGATATTTCCAGACTAATAATATTTTCTCCATCTTTGATTAGATGAAAAAATATCTTTTTTTTTAATGTCAAGTGATTGGAATAATCATTGGTGAAGACAATGATGCGCATTATCCATATAAAAGCACTTTAGTTTTTTTGTGTGATCGAGGACTGATGAAAAAAATATTACTTTTGGTACATGTTTAATTTATAATTTAAGACAAAATTTTATTTTTTCTAAGTCATTCAACTCAAATTCACTTTTAAATAATTGACCGACTTATTGAGTTTTTTTGATAGTCTCTAAAAGATTTAGATCATCGATATATACAATCACAATTGTAAAATATTTTTTAATTTTTTAATTTTTGTAAAATGCAAGGACAAATAAGATTGTTTATATAACTTTTTTTTAATAAATATTACTTTAACGATTGTACCACATGTGTCTATTTGTTTTAATTCATATAATAATTTTTATAATTTTATTGAAAATATGATCTTAGAGGTTACATCATTTACTTTTGATGATTTAAATTTTTCAAGAACTTTCATGTATTTATTACTATCCTATTTATAAGTCGCATGTCTAATTTTTTTAATATAATTAAACTAATCAAAAATCAGAAAGTAGGACATTCATCATAAGTAAATATGTTTATGTTTTCTCATAATCGATTCTAGGTCTTTGTGAAAAACCTTGAGTTACAAGTCTAGCTTTGTAACTCATAATTTTATCTTTTTTAATTTTTCTATAAACATTCATTTATATCCTATTAGAATTACATCTTTAGGTGTTCAAACTATAGATCTAAAAACTTTACATTTCTCTAGAGATTTTAGTTAAGTCTATGTCTTCCATTTTGGCCAATCATTTATTTCTTTATAATTTTTGACGGATTGTGATTTGAGATCTTTATTACCTTGCATGATGTCAAGAGTCGCATTGAGAGCGAAAATATCATACATGGTTGTATTGGTTCAATCCCATATTTTATGAGATATCAAATAATTATTGAAATCTCATTGTTTTCATGTAATTGTGATTCTTTATGAAACATTTGATTCATTGATTTCTCTTTATCATCTAGAATTTCTTATTCTAGAGCTTTTGATTTTTTTTCTTATATATTTCTTTTTTGAGGACTTTTATGTTTTATCATAATGCGGTAAGCAGCATGGTCCTCGGCCAGTCAAGCATCAAATCCTTTAACCTCATAACTATTATCACTTGCAACCATACAAATCGAGTGAATGTAATGGCTAAGCACGTCCTAACGAGTAATGACAAATAATATGTGTAACGCCTGAAAATTCTCAAAACTATTTTAGAAATATTCTATGATTTTTCTGGAATTTTAGGATATTTTTACAGAATTTTTAGAGTAACGGAAGTAGCAAAAACAAATAGAAAATGAAAACGGCCTAAGTGGAAATTGAATCCGAGACCTACGGTTTACGGATAATGTTAGTAACCAGTTGAACCTAGCAGGGCCGTGCTGAAAGGAAAGGGAGACAATTAAATTTATATTAGAGTTGAGCTGAAATTACCCACTTAATATAAATAGGGAATTTAATAGGTGAAGAGTTATTTTTTTTAACGTGACTTTTCCTTCTCCTCACCCTAGCCACGCCGCCCCCTTCCCTCTCCTTCTCTCGGCGCCAACCACAAGAAGAAACCTAGGGTTCCTTTCCTAGGGCTTCAAGGACACCTTCCGACGACATCTCCGACACGAGGACGTTCCCCTTCGCGAGAGGAACGCTTAGACGCGAGAAGATCGTCGAAAGGATCGTTTCCTCCGGGAAAATCTCGCGATTAGAATCGTAAGAAATTACGAATAGGAGGTAAGAAACCCCTCACCTGCAGTATAAGTAGCTTCCGTGAGAATTCCATGTTTTAGTTTAGTAATATGTAGACTTTCGGCACAAGGATGCGAATTAGTGCATACTAAGTGTTCGATTAAATTATTTAGCACAGAAAAATGCAACTTAGGCATTTTAATAGCTCAGTAAATGCAATAGAAGCATTTAAATAGTTTAGTTAGCCTTGCCACAGCATATATGGGACTACGGTCCAATGGGTGGGCACCCACAGTCGCCTCTAGGTTCAGATAACCTAGTAGAAGCAAGGTAAATTAATTAGCTATGATTCAGTATTTTATTTTCAGTAGTGGCACTGTACAAGATTAGATATCCATTGGGCTGGGCTCCCATAGTCGGTCCCTAGGTTTAGATAACCTAGTAAACCTTGCTAAATTCGGGATTTGCAACCCCGGGTTTAGTTGAGGATGCGCGCATAGCATGTACAGTTGTCGGGCCCATTAGCAGTATGATTATGTATTTTAATCTATTATATTATAGTTTTTCAAAACTCACAAAGATCAGTTATGTTAGTTGAGTTTGAATTCAGTTCCAGACTAGTTTAATTCATGTTAGGCTCAGTTTTCCTTGTTGTTACACATGATAGTTATGGTTAGCTTTGTATGCCATGCTTTGGTGTTCATGTTCAGCTTTTATTACACATGTTTAGATGATAGTATGCCATGACTAGCTTTGATTTCTATGTATGATAACATGTCATGTTTCAGTCTAATCAGTGCACTTTCAAACAGCATGTTTTAAAAGCATATTGCATCGAATGCATGTTTTAGTGAGGTAGATGGTTTCTTACTAAGCGAAAGCTTATAGATACTTTCTTTTCCTTATACTGCAGATAAAGGTAAAGGAAAGATGGACTAGCGGAGGCTGGAGGACAATGCTATGAGGATGTGTGTGGGCAGGAACTTGGAATAAAAGATCTTAGGGATCTAACAAGCTTTATTTATGCATTAGGACTTTCAGCAAAATTAGTTAACTGTTAAAACCTTATTATTCTACACATAGTACATTTGCATGCCATGAATTAGTGAATCATGCGTGATATTATGTTTAAAATGTTAGCTAATACATGTTAAAAATGTTTCTAGCTGTTATAGACTTGATGTGTATGAGTTGGGCACGAAATAGTCTTTGAAATCGGGGTTCGATTTGAAATCGAACCGGATCGATCTGAGATAGATCGAAGTGGGTTATGCCCTGGATCGGTCGGTGACCGATCCAATCCGAACGAGAGTTAGCGTCTGTTATGGATCGGTCAGCCGGCCGATCCAGATGCGAACAGAAGCTCACCGCGGCCGAAGCACGGAGGCTCACCGATCGGTCTACCGACCGATCGATGTACTCCGGTCGGTAGACCGATCCAGCCGCATACTGAAGCAATATAGTTTATGGATCGGTCAGCCGATCCGAGTTTTCTCCGTGCAAGTATCAAGCTGGATCGATCCGACAGCCCAATCGATTCATGGATCGATTGAAATGCCTGATTACAGCTTGCAGGACATCCGAGAGGCATAGATTATCTTCCCTAGCATGTGTACAACTCCTAGGTACACCTAGAATATTAAGTTCAGATTTTACAGTAATCAGTTTAGTAAAATTTTAATCAATCCAGATTTCCGCAATAGTAATTTAGCACAGCATAATGTAGCGATCGGTCTCACAACCTAGTCACTAGAAGGCGGGTCGTTACAAAGTGGTATCAGAGAAGTTTCCATACTTCCTACACACATCAGCATTGTACCTGCAGCTTCCAAGTAAGAATACCTCTCACTTTGTATGTTTATTGCTTTTCTGTTATAGATAACTAAAGCATGCTTGTTTATGATAGTTGTTGACATGATAACAATAGTTACTCCCTTATGATTGTGTTAGTCATGTATGTCCTCCATGTCTCTAGAGATGGCACGAGGACGCCCAGCTAGAAGGGCACCAGCTACTGAGCCCCAGCATGAGGCAGGCAGTTCAGTGCCTCCCCCAGACCTGACAGCATTAGTGGCTCAGTTACAGCAGCAGTTAGCTGAACAACAGCAGGAAATAGCCACTTTAAAGGCTAGTCAGCAGAACACTCCCACTGTCACCCCGGAGCCTAACTTAGCAACACCAGTGGTCTTAGAGGTTCCACCAGTCCAGCCTACGGCACCAGTAGCCCCAGCAGCAGGAACGCAGAGAGAAGCCTATCTGATCCAGTGGCAGAGAGTCAAGCCAGAGAATTTCTCAGGCAGCAGTGAACCATGGGATGCTCAGGCATGGTTCAAAACACTGGAAAGTACGATGGAGCTTCTGGACTGGCCAGAACACGAGAAGGTGAAGTGCGCCTCCTTCTGCTTGACAGGAGATGCACGTATGTGGTGGGAGAGAATCAGAGCGAAGCGCCCAGTAAATCATATGACATGGGCAGACTTCGAGAAAGAATTCTTTGAGGAGTTCTTTCACACGCGGGTCACAAACCGCCACTACGACGAGTTCACCGAGTTTCGCCAGGGCAACCTATCAGTTGAGGAAGCCGTGAAGAAATTCAATAGATTGGCTCGTCTATGCCCTGAACTAGTCAGCACAGAAAGGGAACGAGTCCGGTTGATGCTTAAGATGCTGAGGCCGGAAATAGCGATGAACGTGGCTAGTGGCGTTCATAGGCCACAAACCACCGAAGAGCTAGTGAGCAGTGCTCTAATCACTGAGCATTACCAGAATAGCATCAAGCAGCAGAAGCAAGTCCTCTCAGAAGCTAAAGGCTAAGGAGGCTCAGGCACTCAGAAACAGCAGGGCCACAGCTCCCATGACTCTAACTGGAAAGGGAACTCCAGCAACAAGCGCAAACCAGGGAGTTACCCAAAAGGAGGGCCAGCCAGCAAGCAGCCCAGTTATCCAAAGTGTGCTACTTGTGGGAAATTCCATCCTGGAGTTTGTCATAAGGGCACACGAGGATGCTTTGAGTGCGGACAGGAAGGGCATATGGCCAAGCAGTGTCCAAACAAGACCAGTCTTCCTCAGCCACAGCCGATTCAGTATGGAGGCCAGCCAGCTCAGTTACATCAGATGCAGGCCGCTTTAGATGGTCCACATATCAGCCAGGGCAGATTAGAAGCCCCTCCAGCTATGACCAATGCGAGGATCTACTCACTCACCAGAGAGGACGTAGCAAATGCCTCGACAGTTGTTACAGGTCCGATTAGTATTTTACAGCAAAGTACAACTGTCTTATTCGATACTGGGGCAACTCATTCATATATATCCAGGGCATTTGCTGAGAAGTTAGCAGTACCTCCAGAGGTACTCAGTAGCCAGTTTCTTACGACGTTACCCTCCGGAGAAATCATGGCGTCCACACACTGGCTCAGAGCAGTGCCGGTCACTATAGCAGACAGAGAGCTCTTTTGCGATCTGATAGTGCTTAATATGACCGACTACGATGTCATCTTCGGGATGGACTTCTTGATCAAATACGGTGCCTCCATCGAGTGCCGTAAACAGAAAGTCATATTCCAACCTGAAGCAGAAGCACAGTTCGAATTCGTCGGAGAACCCAGGAGAAAAGCCAAGAAGTTTCTCTCAACTATGAAGGCACAGAGGTTGATGGATTCAGGATGTATGGGGTTCTTAGCACACGTAGTCAGTACCAGTCAGGACAAGGACCAATAGCTAGCAGAGGTCCGAGTCGTATGTGACTACCCAGCAGTCTTCCCTGAAGAGTTACCAAGCCTAGCACCAGACAGGGAGATCGAATTTGAGATAGAGCTCATTCCCGGTACAAATCCTATCTCCAAAGCACCTTACCGCATGGCTCCAGCAGAACTGAAGGAACTTCATGAGCAACTACAGGAGCTGCTTGACAAGGGCTTCATCCGTCCTAGTCACTCACCATGGGGAGCACCTATATTGTTCGTGAAGAAGAAAGACGGGAGCATGCGCCTGTGTATAGATTACCGGGCACTGAACCAGGTCATAATCAAGAACAGGTATCCTCTTCCCAGAATAGATGACCTGTTTGATCAGCTAAAGGGAGCAGCAGTGTTCTCTAAAATAGACCTCAGATCAGGTTATCATCAGGTGAAAGTTAAAGAAGGGGATATACCCAAGACAGCATTCAGGACTAGATATGGACATTACGAGTTCGTAGTCATGCCATTTGGTGTGACAAATGCTCCAGCTACGTTCATGGATCTCATGAACAGAGTATTCAGAGAATACTTAGATAAGTTTGTTATCGTATTCATCGATGACATCCTTATCTACTCAGGAACTCGGGAAGAACATGCAGAGCACCTGGAAATAGTGTTGCAAACCCTTCAGCAGAATCAGCTATACGCTAAGTTCACGAAATGTGAATTCTGGCTTGATCAGGTAGCCTTCCTGGGTCACATCATCTCAAAGGATGGTATCATGGTAGATCCCAGTAAAATAGAAGCAGTGAGTAACTGGAAAAGACCCAAGAACGCCAACGAGGTCAGAAGCTTTCTGGGATTAGCAGGTTACTACAGAAAATTCATAGAGGATTTCTCCAGGATAGCCTCCCCACTGACAGCTCTTACCAGAAAGAACAGGAAGTTTCAGTGGACAGAGGACTGTGAGAACAGCTTCAGCGAGCTCAAAAGGAGATTGACCAGTGCTCCTATTCTAGCTTTACTAGAAAATACAGACAGCTTCGACATTTACAGTGATGCCTCCAAATTGGGACTAGGCGCAATACTGATGCAAAATGGCAAGGTGATAGCCTATGCCTCCAGACAACTCAAGGACTATGAGAAGAATTACCCTACTCATGACCTTGAGCTTGCGGCAGTGGTGTTCGCTCTAAAAATTTGGAGACATTACTTGTATGGAGCTCAGTGCAGAGTGTATACAGATCACCAGAGTCTGAAGTACTTCTTCACTCAGAAGGATTTGAATATGCGACAGCGCAGATGGTTAGAGCTGGTCAAGGACTACGACATAGACATCCTCTACCACCCAGGAAAAACCAATAAGGTGGCAGACGCACCCAGCAGAAAATCCAGCGCCACCTTACTGTCCCTAGCAGCTAGGTCACCACCCCTACAGAAGGAGATCGCAGATTTTGGTCTCGAACTCATAGTTGGACAGCTCTCTACTATGACACTAGCATCCACCCTACTTGATGACATCCAGACAGCTCAGGAGCAGAATCCTGAAATTCAGAGAATCAAGCAAGGTTTAGCATAATCAGAAAGTGGAGAGTTCAGAATATCAGATAGCGGGGTACTGTATTTCGGTGACAGGCTATGTGTTCCAGATCAGGAGGAACTACAGAAGAAAATCCTAGACGAGGCTCACAAGACTCCTTACGCGATGCATCCTGGCTCCACCAAAATGTACCAGGACTTGAAGAAACGTTTTTGGTGGTCTGGGATGAAGAGAGACATCGCTCGATATGTCAGCACCTGCCTAACCTGTCAGAGGGTTAAAGCAGAACATCAGAGACCAGGAGGAGTTTTGCAGCCTATTCAGATTCCGGAATGGAAGTGGGAAGACATTTCTATGGATTTTATAGTGGGATTACCCAGAACCACGAATGGTTTTGATACCATCTGGGTAATAGTCGACAGATTGACTAAATCAGCCGACTTCTTAGCTATCAGGATATCCTACTCCATGGAACAGCTAGCTCAGTTGTATCTCAAGGAGATCGTTAGATTACATGGAGTCCCACGAACCATTATTTGAGACAAGAGTTCACGTCACACTTCGGGAGTGTGTGACTTTGGGCACGGTTAAAGTTTTGACCTTCCATCCGCAGATGGATGACGGAGCGAGTAAATCAGTACTCGAGGATATGCTCCAGCATGTGCCCTAGATTTCAAGGAAGTTGGTGCAAATATCCGAGTTTAGCAAAATTTGCATACAACAACAGCTATCGTGCCACTATCGGTATGGCACCTTATGAGGCTCTCTATGGGCGGAGGTGTAGATCTCAATCTGCTGGTATGAGAGTGGTGAGCAGAAAGAGCTAGAACTTCAGACAGCTCTAGTGCGAGTCATTAGAAAAGAATCTGACAGATCCAGGATTGATAAAAAGCTATGCATATTGAAGACTGAGACCTTTGGAGTTTTCAATGGGATTTGATGTTCCTTAGAGTAGCTCCCATGAAGGGAGTAATGCGTTTTGGGAAGAAGGGCAAGCTAAGTCCCCGATATGTGGGACCATACCTTATCAGCAGAAGAGTGGGCAAGGTAGCATATGAGCTATAGCTACCCCAGGAAATGTCAGCTGTCCACAATATATTTCATGTCTCTATGCTGAAGAAGCATATCCCAGATGCCACCAAGGTGATTGAGCCCCAGTCGGTACAGATCCGCGAAGACCTCAGCTATGACAGTCGACCTATTCAGATAATAGACCGAGCAGTTAAGAAATTGCGGAACAAGGAAGTACCATTAGTCAAAGTCATTTGGCACAGTCACACAGCAGAAGAGGCAACATGGGAGACAGAAGCCAGCATGAGACAGAAGTTCGAGGACGAACTTTTTATAAGGTATGGGGGATTGTAACGCCCGAAAATTCTCAAAACTATTTTAGAAATATTCTATGATTTTTCTAGAATTTTAGGATATTTTTACAGAATTTTTAGAGTAACAGAAGTAGCAAAAACAAATAGAAAACGAAAACGGCCTAAGCGGGAATTGAACCCGAGACCTACGGTTTACGGATAATGTTAGTAACCAGTTGAACCCAGCAGGGCCGTGCTGAAAGGAAAGGGAGGCAATTAAATTTATATTAGAGTTGGGCAAATTAACCACTTAATATAAATAGGAATTAATTAGGTGAAGAGTTATTTTTAACGTGACTTTTCCTTCTCCTCACCTCACCGCCGCCCCCTCTCCTTCTCTCGGCGCCAACCACAAGAAGAAACCTAGGGTTCCTTTCCTAGGGCTTCAAGGACACCTTCCGACGACATCTCCGACACGAGGACGTTCCCCTTCGCGAGAGGAACGCTTAGACGCGAGAAGATCGTCGAAAGGATCGTTTCCTCCGGGAAAATCTCGCGATTAGAATCGTAAGAAATTACGAATAGGAGGTAAGAAACCCCTCACCTGCAGTATAAGTAGCTTCCGTGAGAATTCCATGTTTTAGTTTAGTAATATGTAGACTTTCGGCACAAGGATGCGAATTAGTGCATACTAAGTGTTCTATTAAATTATTTAGCACAGAAAAATGCAACTTAGGCATTTTAATAGCTCAGTAAATTCAATAGAAGCATTTAAATAGTTTAGTTAGCCTTGCCACAGCATATATGGGACTACGGTCCAATGGGTGGGCACCCACAGTCGCCTCTAGGTTCAGATAACCTAGTAGAAGTAAGGTAAATTAATTAGCTATGATTCAGTATTTTATTTTCAGTAGTGGCATGTACAGGATTAGATATTCATTGGGCTGGGCTCCCATAGTCGGTCCCTAGGTTTAGATAACCTAGTAAACCTTGCTAAATTCGGGATTTGCAACCCCGGGTTTAGTTGAGGATGCGCGCATAGCATGTACAGTTGCCGGGCCCATTAGCAGTATGATTATGTATTTTAATCTATTATATTATAGTTTTTCAAAACTCACAAAGATCAGTTATGTTAGTTGAGTTTGAATTCAGTTCCAGACTAGTTTAATTCATGTTAGGCTCAGTTTTCCTTGTTGTTACACATGATAGTTATGGTTAACTTTGTATGCCATGCTTTGGTGTTCATGTTCAGCTTTTATTACACATGTTTAGATGATAGTATGTCATGACTAGCTTTGATTTCTATGTATGATAACATGTCATATTTCAGTCTAATCAGTGCACTTTCAAACAGCATGTTTTAAAAGCATATTGCATCGAATGCATGTTTTAGTGAGGTAGATGGTTTCTTACTAAGCGAAAGCTTATAGATACTTTCTTTTCCTTATACTGCAGATAAAGGTAAAGGAAAGATGGACTAGCGGAGGATGGAGGACAATGCTACGAGGATGTGTGTGGGCAGGAACTTGGAATAAAAGATCTTAGGGATCTAACAAGCTTTATTTATGCATTAAGACTTTTAGCAAAATTAGTTAACTGTTAGAACCTTATTATTCTACACATAGTACATTTGCATGCCATGAATTAGTGAATCATGCGTGATATCATGTTTAAAATGTTAGCTAATACATGTTAAAAATGTTTCTAGCTGTTATAGACTTGATGTGTATGAGTTGGGCACGAAATAGTGCTGAAATCAGGGGTTCTGATTTGAAATCAGAAACCCAGATCGATCTACAGATCGATCAGAATTGGGTTGTGCCACTGGATCGGTCAGCTGACCGATCCAGTCACGAACAGAGAGTTAGCGTCTGTTATGGATCGGTCAGCCGGCCGATCCAGATGCGAACAGGGAGTACAGAAGCTCACTGATCGGTCAGCCGACCGATCAGTGAGCCACTGGATCGGTCGGTAGACCGATCCAGCCGCATACAGAAGCAATATAGTTTATGGGTCGGTCAGCCGACCGATCCAGGGTTTTTCTCCGTGCCAGTATCAAGCTGGATCGATCCGACATCCCAATCGATTCATGGATCGATTGAAATGCCTGATTACCGCTAGCAGGACATCCGAGAGGCATAGATTATCTTCCCTAGCATGTGTACAACTCCTAGGTATACCTAGAATATTAAGTTCAGATTTTACAGTAATCAGTTTAGTAAAATTTTAATCAATCCAGATTTCCGCTATAGTAATTTAGCACAGCATAATGTAGCGATCGGTCTCACAGCCTAGTCAGTAGAAGGCGGGTCGTTACAATATGTATACAAGCACATGCATCATTAAAAATACTCTTACTAAAATACATTTAGCGTAAACTCATGAACATATGTATTTATCATAAATCATTAAAAAATCCAGATCATCATTTATCATTTTCATATATCATAGAATCGACATTATATCATCGTATAGTTTTTACCAACATCATATATCATAAATGTTGGACGTTGAGAGGAGACGAAGGGGCGTTGCTTCCCCTTCATCTCCCCTTTGTGCAAACGTCAAGGAGACAAAGGGGCGCCATTTCCCCTTCGTCTTCCTCTTTCGTCTTATAAAAGACATCCAAGTAATCAAAGAGGAAATGAGAAGGAAAAGGGAAGGTGATCAAAGAGGGCATAAGAGCAGAAGCTCTGGAGGTGAACAAAGAAGCAAAGCAGAACATCTAGGATTTGGTTCGTGAAAGATTTCAAGGAGGTTCCAAGTGGTGATCTTCTCGGCGACAAAAGCAGTCTTCTTGGCGACATCTTCAGCGAGTTCTTCGGGAGATTAATGTAAGCCATTTACAGTTAGTTTTTGTTTTCGTTTCATGCTATATGGATAAACAATGGTATCAGAGCCAAAATTATGGTTCTGAAAGCATGAAATTAACTGTGAAATGGCGACATTGCGATTTCGCAATAATTGTCAATCTTGTCGAAGTCGCGATTTCCTCCCGGACATATGACGGCAGAGGAGCGCCGACGATCACGTTAAAATATCGGTGGAAGTCGGCTACGGAACGCCTAGTGTTTATTGCGAGAAAGCTCGCGTTTTTTCTTTCTGTCAAGAAGAAGCCTACTGTTCATCCGTCAATTGAGTCAATTAATGAATCAATTCGATTCAAAATCGAAGCGAACAGTGCTTCAGTTTTAATGAAGCACAATGCTTAATCGATTCATGAATCGATTGAAAAAGAAAAAAAAAAATAAGAAGCACAGTGCACAGTTTAATTCGTTCTTTTCAATACATAAGACTTTAATTAAACCAGTACATGTGTAAAACTTTAATTAAATATATTTATTAATTAATTAAATACATAAGAAAATTTTAATTAATTTATAGTTCAATTTACTGAAAATTGAACCAGACCAACTTGTCCAATTAAACTCAGGTCTAGTTTAAATTATTAGTTGATTTAAGCAGACCAGTTTGATTCAATGATAATTAAAGTTGGTTCAAATTATTTGTTGGTTTAACCAGTTCGGTTTATTATTGAATTAATTGGGGTGATCTTGATTACAGAAGTTGGGCTGATCAAATATGACCATATTAATTCTGTTGTGTTAGATTTAATCATAAAGATTAGATTTGTTCTAATAGGCCAGACTTAATCCAATGAGCAATTGGGCGAATCAAACATACCTAAGTTTGATCAATAAGTCTGAAGTTGGCTCAAATGAGCTTAAACAATAACAGAACATAGGTCAGAAATCTCTGTCCAATTAGATTAGTTCTAATGAGGACAATAGACTAAGCTTAAGATCCGGATTCCTGATCGACCGATCCAATGTGTTAGTCACATGAGACTCCCCAAAATAAGGAAATTTGTTTTTCTTAATTGCTTGTGTATTCTGTATATATTTGTTCTATATGTGGGAATTGAAGATGATCGGTTTTGTGTTACTGGTCTGTCGATTTTGTACTAACATCATGATTTTTAATTCCAGAACAATATACACGATGAATGATCGCTATGAACGACAACATGAGCTATGGGAGGAGATCAAGAAGCTGGAATATGACTGGATCACGGAGTCGGTAGGCTTATTGGTCGGCTTGATTGGCTGTTCTGGAATCTAGAGCAAGAAGGGTATCCAGTCCAGGACAAAGAAAGAAGATGGACTCTAGTTTATTCATTATCAGAACATCTTAGGCAGATAGCATTCTAACTTTGGGATGATTCTGAAGGACACATCTCATATTCAGAGATGTGCAGACAGTTATTTCATTTGGAATAAGGTCCTAAAGAATCTGAAGAGGATCAAGATCCCGAAGAAATGGACCTCGAAGAATCTGAGAAGGATCCGAAAATTGATCCTCAATATTTTGAGGAGGATCTAAATCCCGCAGAATCTGAGGAGGATCCAGAAATGGATCTTGAAGATTTTGAAGAGGATCCAGAGATGGATCCCGAGGAGGATGTAGAGATGGATCCCGAAGAATCAGAGGAGGATCCTCAGGAGTGTGTAGAAGATCCAGAAATGGATCTGATGGATACGTCTGAGGTTGATCCACCCATTATAGAGTCCGGAATAAACGGGATATAATTGCCCACTGCTCTAGTATTTATCCTAGTGGGAGTAGTGCTGGCCTATCTTGTTTATTAGTGTTCTGTTTACTATTGTTATGTACGAGCAGTGTTAGCTCATTTAGTTTTTTGAGTCATGTAATAATTTTTGTCGTTATATACTAACAGAATTATATAATGAAAAGTTATGTTATATGTTAACTAACTTGTTCATGATTAGTTCATGTAAATATGATTAGTTCATATATCCATATGATTAGTTCATATGAAAAATTATTAGTTCATTTTAATAATGATTCGTTCATTAGATGGGATATGTGTAATATGATTGATCAATATTGATTAGATTAGAACATACAAATGATGAGCGGAAACAATGTTATCACTTGATTTTGTAAACTAATTCTAATTTACACTGAGTCAATAAAAAATTGCACATATATGAATTACATTGAAATAATAAATAATGAGTTTATTTATGTAGATCATGGCGACTAAAAATATCATAGTTGAACTCAATAAGGGTGAGAAATTATATAGGGATAACTACAAAATCTGGTACCTCAAGATACAATATGTTCCTGAGGAACAAGAAGTTCTAGAGGCTGTAAATCAATTTATGGAAGAACCAGCTGATGGTTCTACAGCACAGCACGGACGTGACCTTGATGCCTCTAAGGCATGGAAAAGGAAAGACTTCATTGCTAAGGGTATATTGATTAGTTCAATGGTGGATGACCTGATATTTGAGTATGAGTCATTACCATCGGTTCATGCTGTCTAGGTAGCCCTTAAAGAGAAGTACAGTAGAGTTAGTCTCAGTAAGCTCCGTCAACTAACAATTAAGTTTGATAGCTATAAAAAATGATCGAATGTTACCATGGCCCAATGATGAAACTGGTCATCCGTTCCGATGAACAACAGGTTCAAGCAGTTATCCGTTCCCTTCCTGATTCTTGGGAAACGATGAAACAGAATCTAACCCATAGTGAGAGTATCAAGACTTTCACCGATGTTTCACGCCATGTTGAACTTGAGGCGGAGAGGATTGAATCCGCAAGGGTTTTTGGTCAAGCTTTTGTAGCTGAAGGTTCTAATTCCAAGAATAAGAAAAGATGGTTTAATAAAGGAAAGTGAAAAGGAAAGGAGGCTAGTGCTGTGGCAAGAAGGGTCATTTTGCTCGGGATTGTACTGAGCCTAAAAAGGTAGATCCATTTTTATCTTCTTTCCACGAGCAATATATTGCAAGTACAATGTTGTTATCTGATTCATATCCTTTGTGGATTGTAGATTTAAGAGCAACAAACCACATAGCATGTGATCGAGCTACATATGTGGAGTACCGTTGGGTACCAGCTGGCAATAAATGGATATATGTAGAAAACAATGCAAGAATTGAAGTCAAAGGGATTGCCACTTGCAAGCTCAACCTACGTGGTGGGCGTACCCTGTTTCTACATGATGTCCTGTATGCTCCTGAGATTCAACGGAATCTGGTTTCCGTCATTTGTCTTCTTGATTTAGGTTATGATGTAAATCTTTATAGCTGTTGTGTGGAACTTCGAATTAACTTTGTGTTAATCGAGTATGGTTATGTAACAAATGGTTTTATGGTTCCTGATGTAGAACCAAATAATAATAATGGTTGTTTTCAAACATTGCTTTTACTAGTAATGCTGATGTTAATGATGAAATTTGGCATGCTAGGCTAAGACATATAGGACAAGAACGAATGAATAGATTAGCTAAGGAGGGCCTTTTGGGCACTCATGTTAAGATTAACTTGTCTATATGTGAGTATTGTCTTGCTGGAAAGACGACTAGAAAACCATTTGGTAAGATTATTAGGGCTGAGTCACCATTGCAATTAATTCATTCAGATATTTGTGATCCAATTAATATGAATGATAGAAATAGAGTTCTTATTTCATTACATTTATTGATGACTTCAAACGTTTTGGTCATGTGTATTTGATTTCTCACAAATCTGAAGCATTAGATTGCTTTATTCGTTACTTGAACGAGTTGAGAATCAATTGGAATGTAAGGTTAAAACCTTGCGCACTGACAGTGGAGGTGAATATTTATCTGATCAGTTCAAGACAATATGTAATGAGAAAGAGATTATTAGACATCTAACTATCCCTAGAATTCCACAGTAAAATGGGGTTGCTGAAAGAAGAAATAAGACTCTTCTTGAAATAGTTAGGTCTATGATGGCGCAGGCTAATTTGTCAATCTTCTATTGGGGAGATGCATTATTAGTTGCGACCTATATACTTAACAAAGTGCCTTAAAAGTCAGTTCCATCTACCCCACATGAATGTTTGACAGGCAGAAAGCCGGATTTAAGTAATCTGAGACCTTGGGAGTCAGCTGCCTATGTTCATGATAAGACTCACGAACATGGAAAATTAGGACCCAGAGGTAAGAAATGTATCTTTATAAGGTATTCTGAGACTTCTAAGGGTTATGTTTTTATTGGTGAGTGACAAGATGGAATCATCTCTGAAATAGAGTCAAGAGATGCTACTTTTCTTGAAACTGAGTTTCCAACATGAGGTGAAGTTGTTAAGACAATTCCTCTATATGAGATAGATGAGGAGGGTAATGTTCCTTTATCAACAAATCAGGAGATGCCTGAATCTAGTCAGCCTAATGGGAGTAATTGCCACTGAATGAGTCAGTTTTTCAACAGTCTAACCTTCGAAAAAGTAGTTGTCAGATTATTCCTCAGAGAATGTTTGATATTGAGAATGAGGCATTGATGATTCTCCTAGTTGATGATAAGGAACCTCGAACAGTTGAGAAATCTTTGAGAAGCTCAGTAAGAGAAAAATGAAAAATTGCAATGGATGAGGAAATGGAGTCAATGAGAAAGAATCAAGTTTGGGATTTAGTCGATCTTCCTCCGGGCCGAAGGACTATTGGGAATAAGTGGATTCTCAAAGTAAAGAGGAAAGCAAATTGAGCAATTAATTGATACAAAGCTCGATTAGTTGTAAAAGGATATATTCAAATGGAGGATATTGACTTTGAAGAGACATTCTCCCCAGTTGTGAAGTTTGTGTCAATACGTGTCATTCTAGCTATAGTAGCACAATACGACATGAAATTACATCAGATGGATGTAAAAACGACTTTCCTTAATGGTAATATTGACGAATAAATCTATATGGTACAACTAGAAGGTTATGTTGCCTAAGGCCAAGAGAAAAGAGTATGTAGACTTAGGAAGTCTATATATGGGCTAAAGTAAGCGTCAAGACAATGGAACATAAGATTTAATGAAGTCATTTTGTCTTATGGTTTGGAAATGATCAATGAGAATCATTGTGTTTACCTAACAACGGAAAAATAAAAGTTTGTCATTTTATCATTATATGTTGATGATATGCTAATAGCTGGAAGCGACATAAAGTGTGTAATAGAAGTCAAAAATAGGCTTTCATCACAATTTGACATAATAGATATGGGAGAAGTAGAGTACATCTTAGGAGTAAAGATCATTAGAGACCGATCAAAAAGGCTCTTGGGTTTGTCTCAAGAAACTTATATCACTAAGATGCTACAACACTTCAATATGTCAGATTACAACATTGAACATACGCTTATAGCGAGAGGTACTATTTTGAGCAAAAGTATGTATCCCAAGACTCCTGAGGAAATAGCCGAAATGAAGAAAAAATCATATACCAGTGCTATTGGTAGTTTAATGTACACTATGTTGTGTACTCGCCCTGATATAAGCTATAATGTTAGCTTAGTTAGTCATTTCCAGTTAAACCCAAGATCGAGACACTGGAAAGCGGTAAAGAGGATATTTAAATATCTCAAAAGGATAACAGATTATGTATATGTTTATTTTAAGGATCTAAGATGAGCCTGAGTGGTTTCACAAATGAAGATTGGGCAGAAGACCTTGATGACAGAAAATCCACATCAGGCTATACCTTCTCGCTAAATGGTGGCGTCATCTCATGGAATGGCAAGAAGTAGGCTTATGTAGCCTTATCGACATTGAAAGTTGTGTGGCTTGTGCATCAGTTGTGCAACAATCTGTCTAGTTGAAAAAGGTTCCTAAAGCATTTAAAGATTGTTGAGGACAGTGGGAGTCCTGTTACAGTGTACTGTAACAGCCAAGCTGAAGATCCCAAATATCACAGCAAAGGTAAGCATATAGAATTAAGTATAATTTTGTAAAGAATATTGTGGATAAGAAAATGATAATCCTTGAGTATATCCCTACATGTACTATGCTTGCAGATTCTTATACTAAGCCATTGACTAAAGAGTTATTTCAAAGAATGGGAAGTCTTTGTGACTTCGTAAAATGTAACACATTATAAAATATCATGATATATTCAGTGTATATGTCTTTGTTACATTCAAATAAAAGTCTCGATGTGCATGTTGACAGGTTGAGATTGGTCCACTTACATGGATAATCATCTCTATTTGTTGAGTATAAATAGAGGTAAGACTGTTACTTATGGGACAACTTATGTTGCTGTGAATAGAGACATACCTATAAATTAAGGTCACCTTGATAATGTTAGGACCAAAATGTAGCTAGAGGGGGGGTGAATAGCTCGTCGCGCTCCTCGTGCTCTTCGTTGCTTGTTTCTTCAATGATATGCAGCGGAAATACAAGAAACAAAACATACAACGCTAACACAAAGGATTTACTTGGTATCGACCTCAAGATGAGGTGACTAATCCAAGGATCCACACACACGAGCACTCTCTACTATGAAAACACTCTTTTACGATAACTACCAAAGGCGGAGAAGCCTTCACAAACTCACACAACAACCAAGAAGAGAAGAAGAAGCAAATACAAGTAAATCTTACAAGATTGTGTACAATAAACCCTAGCTAGCTTCTTCCTCTTGCTTGGGATGCCTCTTGACCTTGGAAACGCTGCTCCAAGAAGCTTCAAGAACTGGTGGTGAGCTCTGGAGAAGAACCCTCGAAGATCGCTGTGTAGATCGGGAGTGAACAGTGCGAGCGTTAGCGAAGAAAGAGCTCGACAACGGCTTTAATCGATGCCAACGGTCGGATCCTGATCGATTGGATTGCTCCCAATCGATCGGGGAGGCTTTGGATCGATCGACCGATCGATCCAGAGCGCCTCTGTGCTCCTGGGAATTGCCTGGATCGATCGGCTGATCGATCCAACCCTTATCGCGCGAAATCACACCTCCTAATCGATCAGCTGATCGATCGGAGGCTCCCAATCGATCTGATCGATTGGGAGGCTTTCTGTTCGCGCGACACTTCTCCGAATCGATCCACTGATCGATTGGGAGGGGGCTTGTCGCAAAGACTCGCCCAATCGATCAGCTGATCGATTGGGCATGAGGCAATCAATCGGCTGATCGATCCGGCTCATGATTTCGCCTAAAATCAAGTCCAAAGCCCCCTAGACTAACATTCGGCCATCCATGACTTGTTGGTCCATCATGCCTAGCATCCGATCACCCTTGACCTGCTAGAACTCCCTCACCAAGTGTTCGGTCAATCCTTTTGACCCACTTAGACTTTTCTCCTTGTGCCAAGTGTCCGGTCAATCCCTTTGACCTACTTGGACTTATCTCCACCAGGTGTCCGATCAACCTTGATCCACCTGGATTTCCCGTGCCAAGTATCTCGTCAATCCCTTTGACCTACTTAGACTTCCCAACACCAGATGTCTGATCAAACTTGATCCATCTGGATTTCCTGTGCCTGGCTTCACTCACCTGGACTTTCACCTAGCTTCACTGACTAGGATTTTCCTTCTGCCTAGCTTCACTCACTAGGACTTCTCATTTGCCTGACTTCACTCACTAGGACTTTCCATTTGCCTAGCTTCACTCACTAGGTCTTTCACCTGGCTTCACTCACCAGGATTTTCCAGCTGCCCGGCTTCACTCACCGGGACTTTCACCTGGCTTCACTCACCAGGATTTTCCTTCTGCCTGACTTCACTCACCAGGACTTTCAGTCTGCCTAACCTCCCAGTTAGAACTTTCACCTGGTTTCACTCACCAGGATTTTCCAATCAAGTATCCAGTCAACCTTGACCTACTTGACTCTCCTTCACAATCTCACCACATGAACAATTGCACCTACAATCTCCATGTCTTGTCTCCATGTATTATCAAACATTGAAACCCAAACATCAAGATTCGAGCTTGAACCAATTCAAGCTCAGTCAACCAGGTCAACCTTGACCTAGAAAATATTGCACCAACAATCTCCCCCTTTTTGATATTTGACAATACCACTTAATAATATCACTTTTAAGTTAGGTTAATCCCATAGCCTCAACTTCCTTCATGCCAATATGAGAATGATGGTTTCCTTCATCCTTCCCTTTTCCCATAGGGTGATGCACACATTCTCCCCCTATTTCAGGGAATGAAGGTCTAACTTAACCCTACATTCTCCCCCTATTGGCACACATCAAAAAGAAATTCTCCCCCTGAAGAGTTACTCACCGTTGTTCATAACACGATTCAAATAAAGGTCTCATACCCTTTATTTTCATCAAATGCTCATCCTTGAGCATATACCACTAAACAATGAAGATATCCACTCTCCATTGTATTCCAATGCCCAACCTTGAGCATTTTCACTAAAGAAGGTAAAACCACTTTCCAAGGTGTATGAAAATAATTTTTTATGTCCTTAAAGAGTAATTTCCCCTAAAGACATGCACGTAACTTCTGTCATTGCACCAACAGTGACTTGGAATCCCTAAACCTTTAGGAAACCCAAAATAGAAGTTTTGAGGTTCATAAATTCAATAATGAAACCAAACTTTAACCTAAACCTCTACTTAATCTTCCTTAACCAATCCATCCTTGTTTTTATCATGAAAACTCCCCCTAAATATATACAAATGTGTTTCGAGGGGTTAGGAGTGGTTACCTAGACTAAAGATGGTCCAAAATGCTGAAATCAGGCTTTACCAGCCAAAATCAGCACTCCCAATCGATTGGAGTTGGGTCCCAATCGATTGAACCTGCTTGAATTGATCCACTGATCGATTCAGGAGGTCTGGATCGATCGGTGGATCGATCCAAGAAGCTTCTGTTCGCAAGAAGCTTGCTTTCAATTGATCGCCCGATCGATTGAGACCCTTCAATCGATCGGGTGATCAATTGAAGCTCTGAAAAGGCTGAAATTCCATTTCAGTCAATTTCAGAAACCCCTAGAAAAATTTACAAAATTCTAAAAATCATAAAAATCGTTGTAGACATTATTTAGGGCATATAGTATCATGGAAAAATAGTTTTCTAATAAAATACTTTATATTTTCAAAGATTGACATAAACTTGAAAACTTGTAAACACTTTAGTGTTTTTCTTCAAGTTTGTGCTCAACTATTCAATGATGATTACTATCAAAAGATAGCCTTCACCAAGGTTTTCCAAAAACATTTTAAAATGATTTTCAAAACCAATATCCAACCATGTTACTTGGGCTCAATGCACATGACTTGTACATTAGCTTTCCCAATGATTGGAAAACACATAACTATGTGTTTTGATGAACCTAAAACTCAAAAAAAATATACTAAATTACATCTTGAGTTTTGTTCATCATCCTAACATCTCACTTGCATCTAATGTGTACAAAAACACATAAAAGTCACCTTATAGTTCTTTGTGAGATGTAAGTCTTGGTTTTGCCCTAATCTAGGGATCATGCATATCTACCTAGGCATTTTGAGGTTATGAACATCCACCAAGGATGTTTGTTAATAAATGGCATTAGTCCTTAATTGTAAAGAATAAACTAATGCATGATATGTTATGACATACATAAAAAAGAAATAATTTTTAAAAGAAAATTTCCTATAACTATATGATGTATGTATGACATGACATGATATTTTTGTGTTTTTCATAATAAGACATGAATGCAAAAGTAAATATGATGTCATGGCATATGATGGGCAAATAAAACATGACAAATTAGCATAAAAGAAATACCTAAATTATCTCTCTAAGTATCCTTAACCCTTAGCTAAATTAAAATTTAACCCTAGATTGCCCAAAATATCCCAAGAAATGCCAAAACCTAATTTTGACATTTCTTTTGCTTTTCCTAATTTGTGCCAATTTAAATCAAGCAAAAACCTCAAATTTTTTGGCACAAATTACTCTTTTAAAGAGTAACAATTCGAAATAAGGCTTAGATTTGCCTTTAATTTCCCAATAGAATGCCAACATCCCAACTTGGCATTTCTTTAGACTTGATTTCTTGTGTCAATTAAAATTATATCCAAAAACTCAAATTTTTGGCACATCTTACTCTTTCCAAGAGTAAGCCATTAATCCTTATCATTTTCAAAGGTTAACAATAATCTTGAAAATGCTCTTAGAGTGCCAACTTTATCATGATTGGGTTAACTACCCTTTCAATTTGAGTTGAC
Organism: Zingiber officinale; assembly: GCF_018446385.1. Taxonomy (NCBI): domain Eukaryota; kingdom Viridiplantae; phylum Streptophyta; class Magnoliopsida; order Zingiberales; family Zingiberaceae; genus Zingiber; species Zingiber officinale. Next base: position 69,942,945 of record NC_055989.1, read on the forward strand.
ACTCTCTAACCCATCTATGGGGTAGAGAAAATGCTCCTAGGAACCCAAAACCTATTGGTGCTCCTTGGATGCTCTAGGTATTCGCTAGGGATAACCTCCCTAGATACCTTCCTAGTGACTTTGTTTGGCTTCTTAGAAGCCTTTGTCACCTTTTCTAGGTTAACCCTAGGGATTTCTTCCCTTGTGACCTTTTTAGTGACTTTGTTAGACTTCTTAGAAGTCTTAGTCACCTTAGTTGCAAAAATACTCCTAGGGATAACTTCCTTTGTACTTTTGACTTGACTCTTAGACCTAGACTCGGTTCCATAGCTATATGGAACCCTATGGTAAGAAATTACATCCTTCTTAGCCTTTGGTTTGTATCCCAAACCTCTATAGCCATTGGATGGCTTTTGTTGTCCTAAACCTAGGTTATGCTCATTTTGACCTTTAAGGATATTTTTCATCCTTTTTAGGGTCTTTTCTAATTTATCAAGTCTTGACCTCAAGACTTGATTTTCAACCATTAAGTCCTTAGTTTTTGGTTTTTCCTTAAATCCTTGAGCATTTTTATTTCTAGGCTTATAACTATGGTCTTTAGTGTTATTGTCTAAACTTTTACCTAACTTCCTAACCCTAGGTGCGGTAGTCTTAGCATGGAGAGCCATATGCTTTTCTTTAAGGCTATCATGCTCCCTATTTTTATGGTAAATAGCATTAAAATGATAAAAATTAGGATTAGCATGCTTTTTACCATTACTTAAAAGGGTAGGCACAATAAATAATACCTTCCGTTTTACCTTGGAGACTCCCCTTTAAGTTGTGCTTCCTCCTTGAGCCTTGACCGCTTTCTTCCCTTTGGGACATTGACTTCTATAATGTCCCTTTTGGTTGTAAAAGAAGCACACAATGTGCTTCTTGCTCTTCTTTATTCCGGGAGCAGTCTCCTTGGGCTTTTCCTTGCCCTTTGGTGCCACTTGGCCCTTCTTCTTGGCCAATTTAGGGCACTTGCTCTTGTAGTGCCCATGTTCCCTACACTCAAAACATATAATATGGTTTTTATTTTTAATTGAAACATTTATACCTTCATGTGTAGGAATGACATCTTCTCCTTTTGATCTAGAGGTAGAAGCTTCCTCTTGTTCCGATAATGGTGCTCCTCCAATAGATTTGACTTGACTTGTGGAGGTGGAAGCTTCTTCATCCTCTTCTTCTCTTGACCCAGATGTGGAAGCTTCTCCTTGTTCTTGATCCAGTGTCAAAGAAGATCGCTCCCCCTCAATCCTAGAGGTGGAAGCTTCATCATCTTCATCTTGTACATGGAACAAAGAGTATGCTCCCTCTTTGCCCTTTTCATTGTACTCCTTTGACGATGAGGCTTCTTGGACTTCTTCTTCTTCGGAAGTTGAGCATCTCTCAACTTCGGAGTCCTCCTTCTCTTGGTCTTGCTCCAATGAGTCACCCTCTTTGGATTTATCTTGATTTGGTACAATAGAGGGTTTTTCATGAAGTTTGGCCAACTTGCTCCACAATTCCTTTGCATCTTCAAATTCTCCAATTTTGCAAAGAATGATGCTTGGCAATAAATTAACCAATAATTTGGTTACCTTGTTATTCGCTTCACACCTTTGAATTTGTTCTTGACTCCATTTGCTCTTCTTGAGGATTTTGTCCTTTGAATTTCTTGGAGCCTCGAAGCCTTCCATTAGAGCAAACCATTGCTCTATCTCCATCATCAAGAAATTTTCGATTCTTGATCTCCAAGAATCGAAGCTTGTAGATACATATGGTGGAGACACCCTTGTGTCGAATCCAAGTCCGTCTTGGAATTCCATGTTGAAGTTGAGCTCGAAGAAATCTTTGACTTGAAGAATTTTGCTCCAACTTCTTCACCCTCTAGCTCTTTGCCCCTTCCGGCGATGATTCCGGTGAAGAGCGGTCTCGCTCTGATACCACTTGTTAGGACCAAAATGTAGCTAGAGGGGGGGGAGGGGGTGAGTAGCTACAACATTGATCAGCCCCGCCTAATTTTTAAACCCACCCCACCCCGACCCACCCCCAAAACCTGGCAGGTCTAACCCGTTGGACCCGCCAACCCATCATACATCACACAAAAAAATAATAATACAGATTTAAAGGAAGAACAATTAAAAATAAGTTAGAAACCAAAACAAACAAACAAAAATATTCATTACAATCCTAAAGTTGCAACCGAAAACAATAAAAATCTATTGGACAATGTCTTAATGGTCAGCAATATGTTCCTCATGGTCTTCTTCTTCTTCCTCGTCAAGCATTGTTGGACAATTTGATAAAATTACTAGCAGTTGAAGTACCTATAAGAATAAATAAAAAATTGTATAAATTTTGTTATACATAATATTATAAAATATAATAAAAAACAGTACTTTTCATATCATTCCACAACCAACGACGAGCACACATCAATGCCTCCAAAGTATCTGGATGAAGCCTACGACGATGAGGACTGACCAATCTTCCACTATCACTAAAAGCAGACTCAGATGCAACTATTGAAACTGGGATGGCTAAAATATCTCTTGCCATTTTTCGTAAGTTAGGATATTTAACTCCATTTGTCTTCTACCAACTTAGGATGTCAAAATTTTCAGCGCTTGGTAAAACACTTTCTCTTAAATATGTATCCAACTCTGAAGTTTTGGAAATCAAAGTAATAGGATCTGAAGTAGCCACAAATTGGTCATACTTATGTAAAGTGCCACTCACACGACCAGAAACACAAGATGATGATATATTTCCCACAACCACTGAACTTCTTGCACTCAGGCTATTTTCCCTAGTTTCAGTCCTTGATTGGTAATCCAATAATAAATCATAATAATTTTGACGAATCTCATCTACCTTAAATTGTGATCTTTCACCATAGATATGTGAAAAGTAAAATTCAACCAGTTTCATTTTGTACCTAGGATCTAGAACAACAGCAACCCCCATCATAATATGGCAAGAATCCCAATATTTTTCATACTGTCCTAACATCTTTTCTGTCATACATTGGATCATGATCTTTGGACTATTCACCCACTCATCTAATTGTAATTTGATATCACGTATATTTGGAAAATGAAAATTAGACGTGAGGTAAAGTGTACTAGAGAACATCTTAGTCACCTCATAAAATATTTTCAACTTATCACAAATTTCAATTGCATGCTCCCAATCTTCATCAGTTGAAACATTCTTGTACTATCTCTCTCGACATTAAAGTCGTGGAAACACATCTCGATAAATTACTACAGTTTCTAACATCAAAAAAGTAGAATTCCATCGAGTTTTGAAATCGAGAGATAATTTTTTAATACAATCAATTTGCAATTAACGCACAATTTCTTTAAACTTTTTTACTCTTGAAGGTGAAGCAGTCCAAAATATGATACTATCGTGTATTTTCTCAATTTCATCACTTATAATTTCCAATCCATCTTTGACAATCAAGTTCAAGATATGAGCACAACAACGCATATGAAGTACCTTTCCATTTAGTGTCAAATCTTTCCTTTGGAGCTTCTCTGAGAGAAGAAGAAGCATGGCATCATTGGTCGTGCAATTATCAACTGTGATTATTGACACTTTGCGATCAATATTCCAATCCAAAAAACACTCAACAAGTTTATCAGCTAGAATCTCAGCTGTATGTGACGCCGGAATATATATAAACCTGCATAAAAATTAAATACCATAAATTATTTTCTTGTTTCATATATATATAAACACACACACACACATATATATTCTTAAATATAATTACCTCAAGATAACACTTTGTAGTGTTTATGAATCATCAATAAAGAACCATGAAACCTTTTTGAGTATTGTTTGATGTCCACATGTCAGTTGTGATTGCAATTCGACACTTAATCTTGCCCAACAATTTGTAGCACTTAGACTTCTCTTCATTGTAAATCTTTAAAATATCACTTTTCAGGGTATTTCTTGAGATCTTCTTAAAACAAGGTTGGAGGCTAGCAATAAAATCTCGAAACCCCTCATGATCAACAATACCAAGTGCATAATCATGCAAAATGACCATCACAGCAAACTTATACCTTGAATCCTCTTGGCTGAAAATATGGGTAGTCAAGTCCTGACTTCCACAAGTTTTCTTACTTGCCATGAGACTTTACCGGATATCTATTTTTCTGGGACGTTTTTTACAAGTCTTCTCATAATGTTTTAACAAATGTGTAGTTCCATGGCTTGCTGGAGCTTTGAGATGGGCTTTGCAATAGATACGCTCTGCGAATTGAATATTTTCAACCATCACTCTCTCAAAGTGGTTCCAAGCCTCTGAAGTATACTTCCTTTTGCCACTACATTTAGAAGTACCATCAACTCTCAAATCATCACCACCATCATCATTCTCAGAAGTGATTTCTAATACATTATTATTTTCTTGAAGATTTATAGATGCTTCACCATACTCCATCTACAAACAAATAAACAAAGAATTATAAAAAAACTCCCTAAACAGATGATTAAAGAATGAAAAAAAGTAAGTACACGAGAAACATTTAAAAAACTCAACCCTTTAATTAAATTTGTCTCTTGTTCTTGAAAAACAATATATTAAAACACCAGAAACAAGAAAGTGAAACACTTACTTCTGTGTTTTGCCCCGAAAATTTCCAAAATAGATCCCTAAAATTGCCCCTCAAAGTTCCAACTCTAGTTTCATCGCAAGATCTTCCCCTACCAGCTGCAAACACTCGACTTTAGTATGTCGAGTCCCTTATTTCCTTGGCAAAGATGTATATTTGTGTGTGTGAGAGGAGTAGGAAATGACCAAGAGACTCCAAGACCGAGAGGTGAGGAGACTGTGGGAATGGGAAAGGCTGAAACAAGTGAAAAATTAGGACATTTAAGATATTATAATTATTATATATTTTACATAATATAAAATATAAATAATAATTATTAATATATGGGGTGGGTCCGGGGCGGCTTTGATCAATCCCAGGACCCGTCCCTAGACCCGTTGATCGGGTCCTAACCTGCTCCGTAACTCGTTTGATCGGGTTTAGTCCTGGCCCAAACGGGACAGGTTTAATGTGGGGTCGGGTTTGAACCCGACCCATTGCCATCCCTAGTTAATACTGCTTGCTATATTCAAAATCGTATTTTGATTCATAAGTTTTTAGGAAAATATCTTTTAAATTATGGAATGACACAATTCCTACAATTCACTATGTCAAAGTCTTTGGTTGTAAGGTCTATATTTTAAATACCAAAGATGACTTAGGAAAAATTAAGTCTAAGTCGGATGAGCGAATCCTAGTTGGATACTCAGCTACTAGTAGAAATTATATAGTATACAACAAAAGGACTCAAACGATTGAGAAATCATCTAATGTTAAATTCGATGAGCCTACTAGTACTTACCCTAGGAAATCCTCTATTGATAAGGATATGTAGCATGACAAAGCCAAAGGAAGCACTTGAAGGCAAGCGTAAGGATGAGGAGCCGTGGGCTCAGAAGCATCCTAAGGGCGCGAGGCTGATAGAAGATGCTTAAAGGTATAAGTCCAGGCTAAGGATTTGGTTCAAGTATGAGAGATCATGTTTAAAGGGCTGTATTGACATATTAAGAGGTACCAGTCGACTGATACTTCTATCGGTCGACTAATACCCGATATCAAAATAAACAAAATGTTGTGGCCCGCTACCAGTTGATTCACACAAGTATCAGTTGATTGGTATACAGCCGTTGGGCTGATGATGCACAGAATCCCCATAGATTTTGAGCAGCACAGTAGTCATTACTTGCCACTAGTTGACTGATACTTTCATCAGTCGACTGGTAATCGGGGTTTTCGGCTTGGAATATAAAAGGCCTAAGGCTTTGAGAGAAATAATCATCTGATGCAAAAATACTGTTAAGCTCTCCAAGTGATCTTCAAACTTCCAAAAACTCTCAATCTCTTCCTAACCTCATCTTCCATCTTATAAGAAGAAGAGATCATCGTGTAAAGGTTTCTCCACCTTCGTTCTTGATTCAAGAAGGAGAAGATAATAGTGAAGCTTGATTGTGTGCGTGTGTGCCTTGGATTAGTCACCTCAAGGAGGTGGAGACCAAGTAAATTGAGGAGTTAACATTGCTTTCTCATATCTCATTATTTCATTTCTATGTTTCTTACTTCCACTAACAATTTGTAGGTAAAAATCAAGAAAATTTATTCACCCCCCTCCCCCTCTAGCCCGACACAAAGGTCCAACAATAGGTAAACTCCACTAGAGGTAGCTTCGGCTCCCAACTTCCTTGAAAGTCGATCACACATGTTCGGAGTAAATCTTCCAAAATCTGTATCACCCTCTCTGACTGCCCATCTGTCTAGGGATGAAATGTCATGCTAAAAATTAGTTTAGTCCCCATAGTAGAATGTAGACTCTTCCAGAATGACGATGTAAATCTTGTGTCTTTGTCAGACACAATAGAAAATAGAATCTCATGCAATCTGACTATTTCTCGAATATGCAGCTCTGCATACTGAGTTATGGAGAAAGTTGTCTTCACTAGTAGAAAATATGTTGACTTAGAAAAATAATCTACTATCACCCAAATTGTATTGAAGCCCTTTACTGTCTTCAATAAGCCTACAACAAAATCCATTGCAATTTTTTCCATTTCCACTCAGGAATAGGAAGTGGCCTAAGCATCCTTGTTGGCCTCTGGTGTTCTGCTTTGACTTACTGACAAATTATATATTCAGATACAAAACGTAGGATGCCTCATTTCATACATGGTCACCAATAAAGTAATTGCAATTCATTGTACATCTTTGTACTCCCCGGATGAATACAATAAGGAGTATTATGGGTTTCTGTCATGATTTCAACTCTAAGAGAATCCACACTAGGAATCCAAAGTCAACCTCGATATTTAACAATGTCGTCCTCGATTGTATATAACATCCAACCCTTAGTTTTATCTCTCTATTTCCATTTCTATAACTACACATCAGTAGCTTGTCCGGTTTGAATTATGTCTCTCAAAGTAGACTGCATTGTTAGAGTGGATAGATTAGGAGTCTCACCTCTTGCATACATCCCAAGATTGAACCTCTGAATTTCTATCTGAAGAGCTTTCTACATTGACAGTTGGGCTATGACTGCTATTTTTCTACTCAACACATCGGCAACTACAATAGCTTTCTCGGGATGGTAGCTAATATCACAGTCATAATCTTTTACAAGTTCTAGCCATCTTCTTTGCCTTATATTCAGCTCTTTTTGAGTGAAGAAGTATTTGAGATTTTTGCAGTCGGTGAAAATTTTGCATTTCTCACCATACAAGTAATGTCTTCAAATTTTTAGAGCAAAAACGACTGCAACTAGCTCAAGGTCATGAGTCGGATAATTCTTCTCATGCACCTTTGGTTGTCTAGATGCATATGTGGTAACTTGATCTTGCTGCATAAGAACTACGCCCAAACATAACTTCTATGTATCTATGTACAACATACTCTTCTTGCCCTTATGGCGTATCTAAAACTAGTGTTGTAGTGAGAGCTTGCTTCAATTTCTCGAAACTGTCTTGACAATCTGATCCCCAAATAAATTTGGCATTCTTCTTCACTAGAGCTGTCAAGGGTACCGTAATGGTAGAAACTCTTGATGAATTTACGATAGTAACCAGCTAAGCCTAAGAAACTGCATATCTCAGTTGCAGTTTTAGGCACTGACCATTCTTTGACTGTCTTGACTTTAGCAGGATCAACTTCTACTCTGCCTCTAGAGATAATATGGCCTAAGAATGCCACTTTCTCTAGCCAGAACTCGCATTTGCTGAATTTTGCAAACAACTTTTGATCTTGCAATATTTGTACGGTTGTCTTCAAGTGTTGACTTGTTGGAGTGTATACTGAAAGCCTAAGCTTTGTAAACATTCATTATGAATAAAGAATCACATTTGGTTAAATTGTCTACATTTAGTTGTAGTTGTTCAATTAATTTATATTGTAAATAACATAGTATGTGGTGTCACATGCAGAAGATAATGTTATCAGTACCTTATAAATTATAAACAGTAGCTCGCGATCAAAATGGAAAGGAACAAACCATTAGAAGGTCGTAGTGTAATTAGGTATCAGTTTATCTTGACTGTATAATTACACTAATACACTCAGAGTGTATTGAGTAGGACCATTTGAGGTCGTTTCTTTTATACTGACTTTATAAAGAAACAAAGACCTCGGTTATTATGGAAGTGTGTGCTCTTAATCCTAATATAATAACAAGCACATATATTTGATATTTATTTCTTTAATTTATCAATGGATGAGATTTAGTTCGATGAATCAATAAGCCTGATAAGTTGGGAAATGGTATCACTTATAGTGTGTGTTGTTGATTATAGAAGGAAACTGTGTCCTAGAGATACTAGGTTGATAATGTCCTCAGGAGGAGCTCATAAGGATTGTCATGTTAAACCCTGCAGGTGGACTTAGTCCGACATGACTGTTAGGACCAAAAGTAGCTAGAGGGGGGGGGGTGAATAGCTCGTCGCGTGCTCGTTGCTCGGCGTTGCTCGGCGTTGCTTGTTTCTTCTAAGATGTGCAGCGGAAAATACAAAGAAACAAATCACACAACGCTAACAAGGTTGGTTTACTTGGTATCCACCTCACAAGAGGTGACTAGTCCAAGGATCCACACCACGCACGCACCCTCCACTATGAAAACACTCCTTTTCGGTAACTACCGAGGGCGGAGAAGCCCTACAAGACTCTCAGTACAAGAAGAAAGGAAAGGGAAACAAAATACAAGCGCAAAGCTTACAATGAGTACAGAAAACCCTAACCCTAGCTTCTCTTCTTGCCTTTGATCCGCCTCTTGACTTGGAAAGCTTCCAAGATCCTTCAAGAACTGGCGATCTGATCTTTGAGAGCGCTGTGGAGGAGTTGGCGAGAGATCTGGAGTGAATCGGTGAAGAGATTACCGCAGCCATCGCACGCCTAATCGACGCCAGCGGTTGGAACCCGATCGATTCAAATGTTCCCAATCGATCGGGAGGCTTTGGATCGATCCACGGATCGATCCGGCGCTTATCGCGGCGAAAACGCTGGATCGATCCATGGATCGATCCGGCCATTCCAATCGATCCGTCGATCGATCGATCGAGGACATTCGGATCGATCCACGGATCGATCCGAGCTTCTGATTGAAAGCACGGATCGATCAGCGATCGATCCTGAATCGATCGATCCAGCACTTGGTTTTTGCCCAAAACCAAGTTCCAAGACTCCCACACCAACATCCGGTCATCCTTGACCTGTTGGTACATCATGCCTAGCATCTGGTCACTCCCTTGACCTGCCAGGACTTCCCACCAAGTGTCCGGTCAATTCCTTTGACCCATTTGGACTTTTCTCGTCATGCCAAGTATCTGGTCACTCCCTTGACCTACTTGGACTTTTCTATTCAGATGTCTGGTAAATCCCTTTGACCTATCTGTATTTCCTCGTGCCAAGTATCCAGTCAATCCTTTGACCTACTTGGACTTCCCAACACCAGATGTCCGATCATCCTTGATCCATCTGGATTTTCCCTTGCCTGGCTTCACTCACCAGGACTTTCACCTAGCTTCACTCACTAGGGTTTTCCATCTGCCTAGCTTCACTCACTAGGTCTTTCACCTGGCTTCACTCACCAGGATTTTCCTTCTGCCTAACATCCCAGTTAGGACTTCCCAGTCAAGTATTCGGTCAACCTTGACCTACTTGACTCTTCTTCAATTAACATCTTATTGTCAAACATCTAAACTCAAACCAAGACTCAGCTTGGTCAACCAGGTCAACCTTGACCTGAGGGATGTTGCACCAACAATGACGATAAGGTTGAGTGGTATTACTCTTGGACTAAGATATTAATTAAATGAGTTGTCAGTAACTCACTTAATTAGTAGACATTCGATATCTTAAACACAGGGAGACTAACACACTCATAATAAGAAGGAGCCCAAAAATGTAATTTGGGATTGGTGCGGTAGTTCAATAATAGTTCTCTAGTGGAATGAATTATTATTGATAAAATTAAGTTGTGTGTTCGGGATGAACACGGGATGCTTAGTTTTATCGGGAGACCAAAACCAATTCCTCCTCTCGGTCCCTATCGTAGCCTCTTATTTATAGAGTACTATACCCACCTATACCCACCTTCTATACCCACCAATAGGGGGCCGGCCAAGCTAGCTTGGGAACCAAGCTAGGGTGGCCAAGCCTAGGTTAATGGGTGACCGACCCTAGCTTGAACCCAAGCAAATTAAAAGGGATTTTAATTTTAATTTTTATTATGTGGGAGATATAATTTATTAAAGAGAATTAAAATTAAAATATCTCTCTTGTAAAAGATCTACAAAAGATTAAAGAAAGAGATTAGATCTCTTTCCTTATTTGTAGATTGGTGAGATATTTTATTTTCTCTTTAAAAATTATTCACATGTTAAAAAATTAAAATTATAGAAATTTCCTTTTATCAACCATGAAGAGATTTTGTAGAGAAATTTTATTTTTTAAAATTTCCTGAAACAAATTAGGAAGTTTTAATTGTTGATTAAAACTTGTCCAATTTGATTTCATTGATGTGGCCGGCCATAAGATTTCAATTGGGGAAATTTTATTTTATTTTTCTCAATTAAATCATGTCAAGGAAATTGAGGAAATTTTATTGTAATTCAATTTCCTAATTTGCCTAGGCCAAGGAATATAAAAGAAGGGGTGAGGGTGCCTTCATGAGACACAACCTCTATTATTTTCTCTCCCTCTTTTGTTCCTTGGTGTGGCGGGCCATCCTTTCCCTCTCTTCTTCTTGTGGTGGCCGAACCCCTCTTTTTCCTTGGAGCTCTTGTGGTGGCTGGATACTACTTGGAGAAGAAGAAGAAGAAGGAGAGGAAGCGAGCATCTCTTGGAGCTTGGTTAGTGTTTTGATTTTCTTCCTTGGTGAAGCTTCTTTCTTTGTGGCCGAACCTAGCTAGGAGGAGAAGAAGGTGGTTGGTGGTTTCTCATCTCGGAAGATCGTTGCCCACACAACGTCCGAGGTTAGAAGAGGAATACGGTAGAAGATCAAGAGGTCTTTCTAAAAGGTATAACTAGTAATTTTTCTTTCCGCATCATACTAGTTATTTTTGGAAATAATACCAAATACAAGAGGCTTACGATTCTAGAATTTCGAATATGTTTTTCGATATTGTGTTCTTTTGTTTTTTCTTTTCCTTGTGATTTGATTGTTCTTTTCGGTTAACCTAAAGTTATTTTAGGAAATTAAATATTAGCTTTCTATAAAAGGTTTTGTCTAGTCGGTGGTGGTTGCTCCCATATCCAAGAAGGCCATGTGCCTCACCACGTCGATCTGGAACCGATTATGAAAATTAACATTTAATGGAATTAATAACTTAAGGTGATTTGGGTCGAACGTGTTAGGTTCCGCAGGAGACCCAAGTCAAAACCTAAAAGAACGAATAGATTAAGTTTTGGATCAAACGTGTTAAGTTCCGCAGGCGATCCAAAATTTAATTTAAAAGAACACATGGTAGCTAGGAAAAGGTTCAGACCTTTGTACAAAATTTTTGTACAGTGGAACCTCTAGGTTTTCCGAGTAGCAACCAACAATTGGTATCAGAGCTAGGGTTTTGCCTCTGTGTATTTGGTATTAGTTTAATTATGCACATGTCATACATAATTTAGGCAGGTTAATAGTAGGATGTGCTAACTTTGTGGATGCAGGATTCAACTATTATGGCTTTTAATTATTATGTGTGTGATTGGACCCTTGGACATGTCAAGTGCATTTATATGTGTGTGCATGATTGTATTAAAATACAGCAGGAGCTGTATTTAGTTTTATTAGGATTTTATTTTTGATCTAGATATATGTACATTCCTTTTATGGAATATAGGATCAAAATGTAAAATTTTATTTATGTCGCGGATCGAATCTTGCAAAGCGTGGAACCTTCTAAGGACCAGAGGCGCAGCGGAACTAGGAGCAAGATGGATGCGACAGCCAGACCCGGTGGCGGTAGCCAAATATGGCAGCAGCTTGGGATGACAACACACGGAGGACAACTAGAGATAAAAGCCATAATAGTTGAAAATTAGATTTTCTATTTATTGCTTTTATATTGTGCTGTGTGTATGTGTTAGTTTACATGCTTAGTAGGCTAGCATAGTTAAAATTCCTCATTTATAAATAACTAAGTGGGAGAGGGATTTTTAAATAAATCCCATGGTCTCCATTACTGGTTTGTAAGTGATGCAAACAAGCTTGCGCGTTGGCTCTGAGTGCCTTCCTCCATAACGGATGAGCTTGTTTGTGGATCACTAGAACAGACTTCCATTTTTGGATGACTATAGAAAGTTAATTAAGAGCGTGTGATCTTCCCCAACGGAAGGGGCATAATCTTATTAATGGACTTAGTGTCAAGTAATGGTATACACTTAGACACATCTAATAATATCCTCCCCATCGGAGTCACTGCTATTATTGGTGTGACCAAAAGACACCAACTATTAATTTTATTTGTCAAAAAGTTAGGTTGACAAGATAATAAAATTAATGGGATAAAACCCTCCTTTTACAAATGTTGAATTTGTATACGTCCACACTAACGTGGCATACAAAATTCACGGTGTTTTGAGGTGTTGGTTAATTTAAAATAGTATTGTTTGAGGAATCAATATTATTCTAAATTTAGAAGTTCTGACCAAAAGTTATTTGTGATTCTTAGGATGACTTTCAACCCACTGTCCATCATACTTCAACAAAATAGACTTACTGGACCTAATTACATAGATTGGAAAAGAAACCTAGACATTGTTCTTACTGCTGAAAGCTATAAATTTGTACTGACTGAGCAGTGCCCCGAAGCACCTACTGGTGAATCTACCCAAGAGGAGATTGAATATCATAGGAAATGGGTAAAAGCAGATGAGATGGCGCGGTGTTACATTTTGGCTTCAATGTCAAATGTATTACAACATCAGCATCAAGATTTACCAACAGCCTATGATATTATGAACAATCTCAAAGAACTCTTTGGTCATCAGGATAGGGTTTCTAGGCAAGAAGCCATGAGAAATATAATGACAGCCACCATGCAAGAGGGTACTCCTGTAAGGGATCATATCCTAAAGATGATGGCTTATCTGAACGAGATACAGATCCTTGGAGGAGAAATTGATGGGGAAACCCAGATCGATATGATCCTCCAAACACTACCTAGAAGTTTTGAGCAATTCATGAATTACAATATGAACAAAAGGGTATATTCATTAGCGGAACTACTCAAGCAGGAGAAGGATTATTTCGTCACAATGCTCAAATTCACTATCTGAAAATGGTTCTACTTCTAAACCGAGAGGAAAGAAGAAGAAGAAACAAGCTAGTTCAAAGAAAGTGAATAAGTCTCGAGTACTGGATTTAAAGTCGGAGTGAAGAAGTCGAAGGGCAAGTGCTTCATCTGCAAGCGGGCATGGAAGGCGGATTGTCCTCGTAGGAACCAAAACAAAGGTATATCTCATGCTCTAGTTGTTGAAACATGTTTAGCGGTGTTATCTACCAAGACCGGTGTGTAGATACGGAGCCATGATCATGTCTGCAATTCCTTGCAGGGGTTCAGGAAACCCGACGACTATCTGAAGGAGAAATTACCGTCTACATGGGCAATGCTACTAAGGTGGCAACTGTTGCAGTGGGAGACGTCTACTTATCTTTTAGTAGAAATAGGAATTTGGTTTTAAGAAATTGTCTTTATGTACCCAGTTTTAGAAAGAATTTAATTTCAGTTTCTAAACTGTTTTTAGATGGATATTCAGTTTCTTTCAGTAACGATGTAGTTATTAAAAGAAATAAAGTGATTATCTGTTCTGGTGCATTAGTTGGCAATCTGTATACTTTAAAACCAATTTCTTCCACAAAGTAAAACATGGAAATTTATAACTCATCTTCTAACTCTAATAAGAGAAAAGAAGCTTCGGAAATGAACCAAACATATCTTTGGCATCTAAGGCTTGGTCATATTAACTTAAGTAGGATTCAGAGGCTTGGACTTTTGAGTTCATTAGAGTTGAAAATTTTTCCAACTTATGAATCTTGCTTAGAAGGTAAAATGACCAAGAGACCGTTCAAGGTCAAGGGGTATAGAGCCAAAGAAGTATTAGAATTGGTTCATTCTGATTTGTGTTGTCCTATGTCTGTCCAGGCAAGAGGTGGTTTTGAATATTTTGTCTCTTTTATAGATGATTATTCAAGATACGGATACATTTACCTAATACGCCGCAAGTCCGAGTGCTTTAATAAGTTCAAAGAATACAAGGCTGATGTGGAGAAACGACTAGGTAAAAGTATCAAGACACTACGGTCAGATCGTGGTGGCGAATACCTCTTAGGAGAGTTCAGGAATTACTTATCAGAGGCCGGGATTCAATCCCAACTGTCCGCACCTGGTACACCCCAACAGAATGGTGTGGCAGAACGAAGGAATAGGACTCTTATGGAGATGGTTAGATCGATGATGAGTTATTCAGAATTACCAAATTCGTTTTGGGGATATGCTCTGGAAATAGCAGTGTATGTTCTGAACTTAGTACCTTATAAATCAGTTTCTTCTACTCCCATAGAATTGTGGAATGGACGAAAACCCAGTCTAAGACATATTCGGATTTGGGGTAGTCCAGCACATGTGCTGAAACCAGATGCTGATAAGTTAGAATCCCGTACAGAAGTTCGCGTGTTTGTAGGATATCCCAAAGGAACGAAAGGTGGTTTATTTTATAGTCCTAAAGACCAGAAGGTCATTATTAGCACCAATATCCAGTTTTTAGAAAGACTATATAATGGATCACAAGCCCAATAGCAAAGTTGTTTTAGAAGAACTTAGAGAGGACACGTCTACTTCAGTACCAACAGTACAAGATGAAGTACCACAAGAGACTGCAACACGTGTCACACATGATACACAACCACAGACAGTGCCTCGTCGTAGTAGGAGGGTTGTAAGGCAGCCTGAAAGATTCATGTTTTTGGGAGAGTCTTCGGACTTGATCTCGGGTAAACATGAACCTGATCCACGAACATATGACGAAGCACTCCAAGATATAGATGCAGCATCTTGACAAAAGGCAATGAATTCTGAAATAGAGTCTATGTACTCTAATAAGGTCTGGAAGCTTGTAGAACCACCTGATGGTGTAAAAGCCGTTGGATGCAAGTGGATCTACAAAAGGAAAAGAGGGACAGACGGGAAGGTAGAAACCTTCAAAGTTAGGCTTGTTGCGAAAGGGTACACTCAGAAAGAGGGAATCGGTTATAAGGAAACCTTTTCACCGGTAGCCATGCTTAAGTCTATCCGGATACTCTTATCCATTGCTGCTCATATGGATTATGAGATTTGGCAAATGGATGTCAAGACAGCTTTCCTTAATGGAAGTCTTGAAGAGAACATCCATATGAAGCAACGAAGGGTTCATTGAAAAGGCAAAGAGCATCTAGTGTGCAAGCTCAATCGGTCCATTTATGGGTGATTCAAGGTCTTGGAACATCCGGTTTAATGAAGTAATCCAGTCGTATGGATTTATTCAGTGTCCGGATGAGTCTTGTGTATACAAGAAGTGTAACGGAAACGTGGTGGTATTTCTTGTACTATACGTAGATGATATTTTGTTAATTAGCAACAATGTCAAGGTATTATCAGACGTAAGGGTATGGTTGTCCAAACAATTTGATATGAAGAACTTAGGAGAGTGTGCACACATTCTTGGGATCAAAGTGATAAGGGATCGCAAGAAAAGAATGTTGTGTCTGTCCTAAGCTTCATATATAGATACAATCCTTGCTCGTTTTAGTATGCAGGATTCCAAGAAAGGTTTCTTACCTTTTTGGCATGGAATAGCTCTATCTAAAGAGATGTCTCCTAAGACATCAAAGGAGATAGAAGACATGAAAGCAGTTCCTTATGCCTCAATTGTAGGAAGCCTTATGTATGCAATGCTATGTAGACCCGATATTTGTTTTGCGTGGGCATTGTTAGCAGATATCAGAGTAACCCTGGATAAGGACATTGGACTGCGATAAAGCATATATTAAAGTACCCGAGAAGGACTAGAGATTATATGCTAATTTACCAAGCAGACGATTTCGTTACACGGATTCGGATTTCAATCGATAGGGATAATAGTAAGTCTACATCGGGCTATGTGTTTACTTTAAGAGGTGGAGCCATTTCATGGAGGAGTGTTAGCGAAACGATCGGACTCAACCATGGAAGTGAGTATGTAGCAGCCTCTGAGGCAGCTAAAGAAGTAGTATGGCTCAGGAACTTTCTAATGGACTTAGATGTGATTCCTGGTTTGCCCAAAATTATCACAATTTATTGTGATAATAGCGGTGCAGTTGCAAACTCGAAGGAACCACGAGCTCATAAGGCAAGTAAACATATAGAGCACAAGTACCACCTGATACGAGATCTCGTGAAGCGAGGAGAAGTTGTCATCGCCAAGATTGCATCAGCAGATAACCTGGCAGATCCTTTCACTAAGGCCCTTCCGGCGAAAGCTTTTGATCGGCATGTGGAGGGAATGGGAATCAGATGTATGGTAGAAGATATGACAGCTTAGTCATTAGTATAAGTGGGAGATTGTTGGAGTGTATACTAAAAGCCTAAGCTTTGTAAACATTCATTATGAATAAAGAATCACATTTGGTTAAATTGTCTACATTTAGTTGTAGTTGTTCAATTAATTTATATTGTAGATAACATAGTATGTGGTGTCACATGCAAAAGATAATGTTATCAGTACCTTATAAATTATAAACAGTAGCTCGCGATCAAAATGGAAAGGAACAAACCATTAGAAGGTCGTAGTGTAATTAGGTATCAGTTTATCTTGACTGTATAATTACACTAATACACTCAGAGTGTATTGAGTAGGACCATTTGAGGTCGTTTCTTTTATACTGACTTTATAAAGAAACAAAGACCTCGGTTATTATGGAAGTGTGTGCTCTTAATCCTAATATAATAACAAGCACATATATTTGATATTTATTTCTTTAATTTATCAATGGATGAGATTTAGTTCGATGAATCAATAAGCCTGATAAGTTGGGAAATGGTATCACTTATAGTGTGTGTTGTTGATTATAGAAGGAAACTGTGTCCTAGAAATACTAGGTTGATAATGTCCTCAAGAGGAGCTCATAAGGATTGTCATGTTAAACCATGCAGGTGGACTTAGTCCGACATGACGATAAGGTTGAGTGGTACTACTCTTGGACTAAGATATTAATTAAATGAGTTGTCAGTAACTCACTTAATTAGTGGACATTCGATATCTTAAACACAGGGAGACTAACACACTCATAATAAGAAGGAGCACAAAAATGTAATTTGGGATTGGTGCGGTAGTTCAATAATAGTTCTCTAGTGGAATGAATTATTATTGATAAAATTAAGTTGTGTGTTCGGGGCGAACACGGGATGCTTAGTTTTATCGGGAGACCAAAACTAATTTCTCCTCTCGGTCCCTATCATAGCCTCTTATTTATAGAGTACTATACCCACCTATACCCACCTTCTATACCCACCAATAGGGGGCCGGCCAAGCTAGCTTGGGAACCAAGCTAGGGTCGGCCTAGGTATAAAATTGGGTGGCCGGCCCTAACTTGAACCCAAGCTAGTGGGGGCCGGCCAAATTAATTTAAAAGGGATTTTAATTTTAATTTTTATTATGTGGGAGATATAATTTATTAAAGAGAATTAAAATTAAAATATCTCTCTTGTAAAAGATCTACAAAAGATTAAAGAAAGATATTAGATCTCTTTCCTTATTTGTAGATTGGTGAGATATTTTATTTTCTCTTTAAAAATTATTCACATGTTAAAAAATTAAAATTATAGAAATTTCCTTTTATCAACCATGAAGATATTTTGTAGAGAAATTTTATTTTTTAAAATTTCCGGAAACAAATTAGGAAGTTTTAATTGTTGATTAAAACTTGTCCAATTTGATTTCATTGATGTGGCCGGCCATAAGATTTCAATTGGGGAAATTTTATTTTATTTTTCTCAATTAAATCATGTCAAGAAAATTGAGGAAATTTTATTGTAATTAAATTTCCTAATTTGCCTAGGCCAAGGAATATAAAAGAAGGGGTGAGGGTGCCTTCATGAGACACAACCTCTATTATTTTCTCTCCCTCTTTTGTTCCTTGGTGTGGCCGGCCATCCTTTCCCTCTCTTCTTCTTGTGGTGGCCGAACCCCTCTCTTTCCTTGGAGCTCTTGTGGTGGTCGGATACTACTTGGAGAAGAAGAAGAAGAAGGAGAGGAAGCGAGCATCTCTTGGAGCTTGGTTAGTGTTTTGATTTTCTTCCTTGGTGAAGCTTCTTTCTTTGTGGCCGAACCTAGCTAGGAGGAGAAGAAGGTGGTTGGTGGTTTCTCATCTCGGAAGATCGTTGCCCACACAACGTCTGAGGTTTGAAGAGGAATACGGTAGAAGATCAAGAGGTCTTTCTAAAAGGTATAACTAGTAATTTTTCTTTCCGCATCATACTAGTTATTTTTGGAAATAATACCAAATACAAGAGGCTTACGATTCTAGAATTTCGAATATGTTTTTCGATATTGTGTTCTTTTGTTTTTTCTTTTCCTTGTGATTTGATTGTTCTTTTCGGTTAACCTAAAGTTATTTTAGGAAATTAAATATTAGTTTTCTATAAAAGGTTTTGTCTAGTCGGTGGTGGTTGCTCCCATATCCAAGAAGGCCATGTGCCTCGCCACGTCAGTACTGGGAACCGACTATGGAAATTAATATTTAATGGAATTAATAACTTAAGGTGATTTGGGTCGAACGTGTTAAGTTCCGCAGGAGACCCAAGTCAAAACCTAAAAGAACGAATAGATTAAGTTTTGGATCAAACGTGTTAAGTTCCGCAGGCGATCCAAAATTTAATTTAAAAGAACACATGGTAACTAGGAAAAGGTTCAGACCTTTGTACAAAATTTTTGTACAGTGGAACCTCTAGGTTTTCCGAGTAGCAACCAACATGACTATGCTTCTCTGTTCTTCGAGTAGATCAAAATATCATCTATGAACACAATGATGAACTAATCAAGATACGACCAAAATACGCAATTCATGAGATCCATGAAGATCGCTGGGGCATTTGTCATCCCGAATAACATTAACTCGTAATGTCCATATAGAGTTCTGAAAGTTATCTTATAGACGTCTACTTCCCTTACTTTCAACTGATGGTATCTCGAACGAAGATCTATCTTCGAGAATACTGAAGCTGCTTGCAGCAGATCGAATAAATCTTCAGTTTTGGGCAAGGGATACTTGTTCTTCACTGTGACTCTATTCAGTTCTCAATAATCGATATAGAGCCTCATATTCTCATTCTTTTTCTCCACGAACAACACTGGTGCACCCCATGGAAAAAAAACCCAGGCGAATGAATCCTTTATCTAGTAGCTCTTGAATTTGATCTTTCAGCTCTTTCATTTTTGCAGGTGCTAGTCGATATGGTGCCTTAGAGATTAGCACTGTCTCTGGCATTAGCTCAATAGAAAACTCCACCTCTCTCTCTCGGGCGGAATGCCTAGGAAAGTTTCTGACAACCTCAACATCCTCAATCTTCTAACGGATTGCATCAGGTATTGAAATGATACTAGCCATAAATCCTCGACAGCCTCTACGCAAAAGCTTCCTCGCACATATACCAGAAATAAGATGCGGCAAATTCTTGTTCTGAACTGCCTCAAAGGTAAACGATTTCTAGCTAAACGGTCTGATAGATACTACCCTCTGCCAGAAATCAATCGAAGCTCTATTCCATGATAGCCAGTCTATCCCCAAAATAATGTCGAATTCAGGCATCGGTAACACAATAAGATCTTCCTGAATCACATTCTTCTTCAGTCTAAGCTCCATATCCTTTACCATCTTGGTAGATAACATTTGTTCGTCCGAAGGCATTGCGACTCAATCCCAATTCCATGTCTTCTGGTAAGATTCCTAGTTGCTTTAAGAAGGTCTCGGATATAAATGAGTGTGTAGCCCGAGAATCTAGCAATGCATAGATAGCTATGCTTGCGATAAATATCCTACCTGCGACCACATACCATCGACACAAGTCAAGCCTATCATTTTCAAAAATTCCTACCATTTTAGGTCCCTTAAAATTTTGATTTATTATACTTCAGCCCCTAAAATCCTTAAAACTACAAAAACAACCCCTTAACTTTCAAAAATTATGGATTAACTCTTCAATTCTCAAAATTTGCAATTAAGTTCTTCAATTCCCGAAAATCATAATCCAGCTCCTAGGTTATCGATTTATTCAGTTACAGTCCCTATGTTGACATTTATTAACATATAGGCCCCAAAGTTTTCAATCTATTCATCTTAAGCCCTTAAAATTTTTAGAATAATGTAATTTAGTCCTTAGGGTTTTCAAATTACTTAATAAGTCCCTAAAATTTCAAATTTCTATTTTTCATGCCCAAAATCATATTATTCGAAAATTTCACCTTGGACCATACTAGATTCTAAACATGCGATCCTAAATCATCAAGTTCAATATACTTTGAAATAATCCTAGCATACATGCCTAACATTTCTTGTATTATAGCAATAGAATGTTTAAAATAACTGGTATACTTGTGATAAGCATAATGTCTAGCTCCGCCTCTCCGGCATGCATCATAAAAGCTTGACTAATCACAGGTTGTTTTTTCTTTGAGGAATCCACAGCTTTATGTTCATCTCCTCCACATGTGAAGCACTTGTAGGTACCCCACATGTATTTTCCATGGTGCTGGCAGTTGTACTCCTTGCATAGTGGCTTCTCCTCAATCTCTAGGGCAGTTGCTCTCGGTTGCTGGTTGAGTTGCTCTTGAGGCTTTTGTCATCCCTTCTGTGGCCCCGTGTACGACTTTTTATTCTGTTGTTGTTGCTGCTATGGTGGTGGCCTCTGCATCTCCCATGCTATGTCTTTCAAAGATTGCTCTGCCCTGTAAGCTCCATTAATAGTATCATTATACACAGTCGGATTTGTGAGAAGAACATCTCGGCGAATAGTAGGCCTGAGACAATCCAAGAAGTATCTCAATTTCTCAGCAGCATCGTTGGCAATAAGGGGCGCAAAGTGGCACACCCTATCGAACTTCTTAACAAATTCAGCAATAGATAAATCCTCTAATGGAGACTCATAAACTCCCTCTTCAGTCGTCCCTGACGTTGGTGGTAAAGTATTTCTCATAAAAAATTCTCTTGAAATCTTCCCAAGTTAAGGTTTTCAGATCAACCCCTCTTTCAGCTCCCTCCCACCATAAGGAAGTGTCGTCTTTTAGTAGATATATGGCACAACATACGCTATCAGCATAAGCCATATTCATATATCAGAATATCACCTCTAAAGATCGAATCCATCCCTCAGCTAGGAATGGATCAATAGTACTCGAGAAATATTTAGGATCCATCCTCCTAAACTACATATAGATGTCCTGTTGCCCTCCTCTATTAGCATTACCAGCATGCTGCTCAAATAATTGAGTCATTCCTTCAAGTAATCATGTAGCAACATTTGGAGGGGGTCATGACACCTCCTCACGTCCCTCTTCATCCCTATCTCCGTTAATAGCATGTCTCGGAGGCATATCTATACCCAATGTCTCATTCAGTACGTAACCATCATGCACTTCAATTTAATAGCATCTATTCTCCTAATTTTTATATCATGAAAGCATTTAATTTTAACATGTAAAATTTAAAGCAGTAAAAACTCACAGACTTGAGGCTTAACTTCTTGAGCTTTTTAAGAGAGACAGTAGGCACAATCCTTTCAAGAATTTAGCTCTGATACCAACTGAAACGACCCTAACTCCTACTTTAATTAAATAATATTAAATTTTTTTTTTATAAGAGTTGTATCATAGCCTACCTACCTACACCATTTTAAAATTAATTTACAACTAACATAGAATCAACTACAATTAATATTCATCATCCAGTATGAATAAAAACTTCTAAATCCAGTCTAAACATCATAGGAGTTCAGCAATAATACCTAAGTAGTAAATTATTTTATTTTTCCTCTCAAATCGCTCATAAATCATAAAAATAATGTTTTATCAAAACACGGTAAGCAACATAGTCCTCGGGTGTGTACTGCAGTGGCCCAGTCCAATCAAGCATCAGATCCTCCAACTTCATAACTATTATCACCTGCAACCATACAAACCGAGTGAGTCCAATGGCTCAGCATGTCCTAACCAGTAATAACAAATAATTTGTATATAAGCACATGCATCATTAAAAATACGCTTACTAAAATACATTAGATCATCATTTATCATTTCCATATATCATAGAATCATCATTATATCATCATATAGCTTTTATCATCATCATATATCATAAAATCCTTTTAAGGTGAGGTTCATTCGTTGAAAGTGACTAGCTATCATCATATAGTTGATTGATCAATTTTAAATGTAAAATCATAGTATCTAGCGGCTTGGTGTCAGCAACTTTCATCATTGGGCTGTGTAGACTAATATGAAAATCTAATATTGGGCTCCCTTTAGGGTCTTTTCCCATAAACAAATTCATTCTGAGACTTTTTCCCTTATAATATTCCCATTAAATCATCATCATTATCATTTTGTCATGATCAACTTGCATCCTTAAAAAGATCTTTCTTTTCATCCTTTATAAAAATGGATATCATGCATTTTCTTTTAAACCATGCATGCAATATAGCCTTAAAATAAATCATTAAATATTCCATAAAAGTTCATAATCGTTTAGGATAATCCTTTTATCATATACCGTTCAAGAACTTGCAAGAAACTTGATTAAATAATGAAAAATCATAAACGTGAGCAAACACATAAGCTACTAGTTTTTCATGCATCTTATTATAAACATGCATACTATAATTTGAATCTCTTCATCCTTTATAAAAATAATATAAAATTCCCTAATTGTTTAGAATAATCCTTTTATTATATACCCTTCAAGAACGTGCAAGAAATCATGTAAAAAAAATAAGGAAATGTGAGTAAGCACATAAGCTACTGGTTTCTCATGCATAATAATATCAACATGCATCATATAATTTGAATGGTGCAGAAAAAAAAAAATAATGGTTTAAGAAGTGTCTTTGCATTTAAAATGCTCTAATTTTGATCCTTGGCACGAGGAGACAAGGAGCACGAGCAAGGAGTCTTTGGCCTGACCTCCTCCCTCAAGAATCTCATGTTTTTTTTCTTCTGCTGTGCTTTGGCGAGGAAGATCACGGCGGCTACATCATTCTCTTTTTTTCCCCTAGGTTTTGGTCTAGGATTCTTAAGCCTAGATTGGCTTTGGCTTTAAATACCAAAATACCAAGTAGATATCTAGTCTCAAGAATCCTATGTATTTTAAATTCCGTAACTTTTTAGTATTTATTTTTTTAAAAAAAAAATCATTAACTTCTTTTTTTTTTTACTTATTTAGCCATCATTTATTTTAAATTAAAATGATTAAATCATCTAATTAAATTAATATAGTGGTTTAACTATTTACATGAAAGTAGTTTACGTTAGGAGATCTTGGGCATTATACATTCACTTCAGATAATGATGTTCCATTTGTTTCAGGAAATTGTGCAGATCCAGTTGAACACAATTAATGATTTTCATGAGTACCTCATTGTTCTGTTCAGCAACTAGTAGGTAACAGATAAGTTCAGAATATTTTTTAAATCCACACTCACGATATTATTATTGTAGAAGCACATTTGATGCATAAAAAGTGAAGAAATTTTTTTCTAATAAACCTTGATCAGTAATTTTCTCTCCCCAAAGTATGAGTTTAGAGCTAATCTTGAATAGTATTGAGTTATAATCGCTTGCAAATTTAAAATCTTATAGGCGGAGATGCATCCATTTATAACAGGTTCTTGGGAAAACTATAATTATCTAATGGTCAAATCTTTTTTTCAAATTCTTCCAAAGTTCTTGTCGTTCTTTTACAGTGAGATACTCAACTTTCAATCCATCATCAAGATGATAAAAAAAAAAAGTAGTCCGGTGCACGAAGCTCCCGCCATGCGAGGTCCCGGGGAAGGATCCATTGTACGCAGTCTTACCCTGCTTTGTGCAAGAGACTGTTTCCAGGATTCAAACCCGTGACTTTTTAGTCAAATGGCAACAATTTCACCATTGCGCCAAGGCTCCCCTTCAATCTATGATCATGATGATGACAAAAGAAAATAAGTACTTTTGCACGAACATATAGGGATTTGCTGTTTCCTTTTTTATATATCTCCTAAGCTCTCTAATGTCAGATCTCAGTATCTAAAATTCATGACAAATAATTTTTGTTTCTGGTTAAGTCAAATACTTTAAATTCAAACTTTGTAATATTTATCATAAGAACCATAAAAGCAAATCAAGAAAATAATTAGAATAATATCATTTATAAAATAAAAAGGTGTTAATATTTGAAGCAATCAAATATTTATGTTAACACAAAATATTATAGCAACAAAAATTAAAAGAAAACAAAAACTAAACAAGCATGTTATGATCAAAACGAATATATATTTTAATATTTTTAAAAATATTGATATATCTTATATCTTTAATCATTTTTTTTAATTATTGATATATGTTAGGTTATCAATATTCTAACATTGATAAAGCTTATATCTTAAATCAATATTTTTTAGGAATATTAATAAATCTTAGATATTTATATTTTAACTCATAGATAGATCTGTCAATAAATCAACATAAATTCATGCCCTGTTATTTTAAGAGCATCAACATAGAATTAAAAATTATGTTTCTTTAGGAGTATCGATATAAATTTAGAATTGTACTGCTTCGAGAGTATCAATATTAAATCTAAATAATGTGCTGCTTCGGGAGTGTTATTATAAAATTAAAAGTTTGTACTTCTTCAGGAGTATCAATGTAAATTTAGAATTTATGCTACTTCGAGAACATAGTTATTAAATCAAAATATTGTGTTAATTAAGGAGCATTAATATAAAATTAAAAGCATAAACATAAAATTTAAAATTTGGGTTATTTCAAGAGTATCAATATAAAGACTAAGAGTAAAAATATTTATGAGTTTATACCTTAAAGAGCGCTCGTATTGATAACATGTTATAATTAAATAGTAAAAGAATATAAAATTGAAAAGAGTATTATCTTATTCAATCGTTCTACCAAACACCTATATTTATAGTATAGATGGAGTGGTATAAAAAAATACAATGATATATCAATTAACAATCAAATTAATCCTTTATTATAATAGAAAATATGTTATGAAATAATATTTTTTACAAAGATACATAATTAACAAAATTTCCAATTCAATTTTGTTTTTCAAAAATTAATGTTAATTAGGGTTTTAAATGAATGAGCAAGATATTAGATTTCGTCAAGATGATTTATATTTATTCAATAAATATAAAGTCAATTTAATGCATTCAATTAAATGAATAAACTTCAATATTCAACTTATTAATGTTTCCTCTTAGTACTTTTTGATTTATCTTGATAGTTAATAAGAAATTTTCATAGAACTGGACCAGTCATCTCCAAGATTAGTCAATTTGAAGAGTTGGATACCTGAATTATAAAAAAATGTTTGCTCCCATGGGCTAGCACAATTGGTTCGTGAAAGGGTGTTCTTGTCACTAGGCTTGAGGTCAATTCTCAGTAAGTACGGAATGTTTTGCTAATTGACTCAACCTCTCCCTGCATGCGCTGTGTTGCTAGGTGAAACTCTATGTGATTTACCTCCCTTCTAGATAGTAGGGATCCATCTTGGAGGGGTTGTCAAGGTGGCGATTTCATCTTTTGCTGCCAATGAACAAAAGTTATGAAATCCTGACAAGTTGACGCAGTTGGTATCTATATAAATATTTGCTCTAATAAGTTTTTGGGTTGGTATCTTGCTGTGAGGGCAATGATTTTAAGCCTCTACATACATAATCGAGTTAATACTCAGATCGGAGCCACTAGTGAGACATAGTTGAATTCCTAACAGGTTCGAGTTATCTCCTACTCCCTGTTTAGGAAAGCTACTATATCTGAGCCACTAGTGAGACATAGTTTAATTCCTAACAGGTTCGAGTTATCTCCTACTGCCTGTTTAGGAAAGCTACTAGGCTATAGTTGAATAAATCTTCAAAATTTATCCCTTCTAGAATATATGAGGTTATACTAGAGGGATAGTTAAGGTGACCAACTTCATTTTTACCACCAATAAACAATGGTTATACAGAATTATATTCATAAATAATGTTCACTAATAAAATTTGTGAATTATATTTATCACTAAAATTTTCAACAATATAGTAAATAAATAAACAACCTGATAAGGAAAATTTCAAATTAAACAAACCTATTTAATAACCAATTAAATGTAATTTAAATTCTGAAATTTTTAAATAATCAAATAAGTTTGAACCAGCGTTCAGACAAGTTTGAACCTCATAAAATTTGATTCTACTTGACTAGTTTATCGCCCTAATGTTAATTGAAAAAAAAATCTACAACTTCAGAGTAAAATCGTTTTAACTTATCAAAATTACAGCAATATTATATTAAAATAAGAAACAGTCTAATCCTCCCTCAAGGATAACTTAATCCTTGTTCTCTCGTCGCTGCATCAATCCACTGATCAAAGAATAATAAATAGCAGCAAAGGATACTGATCAAAGAATAATAAATAGCAGCAAAGGATTCTCGAGTTTATCATCACACAAGAACAACCTATTCTTTTCTCTACAAGAAAAAAAAAATAGTGATCTATATAGAAGAGAAAATTCCACTTAAATATTGGACAAAACTTGTTCAAACACAAATAGAATACCAACATGATTGTTTGTTCTAAGAGCAAACCTCAAGACTGAAACCTCAACTCTCTTCCTATCACAATCGACATCATAAAACAACAATAATACCCTTTCAAACACACACACACACGAGCAATGAACACAAGCCAAAGGATTAAACAACACAATGAATGGTATCAGAATGAGAAGGTTGGCTATCATGTAGACAGATTACTTACACCATTCAAACTCAACAAGGAGTTTAGATCATGGCAATCTAGGTGGATATGAATCTCCAGGAGCTGCTGCTCCTTCTGGAACCATATGCGTGGCGCTGGCTGTCTGATACTGTCGGGACAATGCTGATTGTGGAGCGGCCTGAGAGTAGTAGATTGGTTGGTAGCCGGAGGTGACATCGTAGCCATAATTCGCCGTTGCGGCAGGTGGCTGAGTCAGTTGAGAGTGCTGCATGACATGAAACCCTGCTCCTGGATAAGGGTGGGCTTGGTTGGCAGTGACATGGAGCAATTGCTGTTGCAATGCAGAGTGTGCGGCTGCAGGGGCAGTTGCTGCTGTCCTATAGAAACTCGCTAGCACTTCGGGAGGCTTCGCCGGAGCCCCCTGAGCTCCGGCTGTTGGCTTCACAGAAGATGGTAATGGTGTTGGGTCAGCCAAATTGGGGTGAACTGCTGGCACATTGTAAGGCGAATTGGGATGAACCGGCATGAAGATGTAGGGAAACTGGGGGTCGAATGGGGGAGCTTGCGGCGTTTGCTGCACAGGAGGACCCATCAGAGAGTAGTAGGGCGGCATTGGGAGAACTGGAGCAGCTGCGTGAATGTAATGCTGATTTGCTGGTATGAACTGCTGTTGTTGGTGGTGAAGTTGAAGACGGGATTTCTGTTGTTGCAGCTGCTCCTGCTGCATCGACGGCACAAGATAGCTAGGATCGGAAGCTACCTTTGGATCGGAGATTGGATTTGAATACATTGACCTGGAAGAAGGAATCGAATTAAATTCCACTCAATTTTAGTGAATCAACTAGTTGATGCGAGCAAGATGATACCTTGGCGCAGGATCAGTGATGATGGCGTCGTTCTGAGTAGGCTTTGGAGGCTGATGCGGCTTTCGGAATCCGCCGTGGTCAGATTTGTCGTCGTCGGAGAAGTCTCGGTGCAGGTTTTCAGTTGGGGAGATGATGAGCGAAGCAGCAGAGGCGGTCGGGAGAGGAATGGGTGGAAGGTGGTGATGGTAGGCGGCGAAGTTTGCATCTTTGAAACCCTCGTCGGCCCTTTGGCTGGTGGCGGAGTCGGGAGAAGGGATCGTGCGGGAGAAGTGGTCGTCGTGCCCCGCGACGCGTTGATCGGCGGTCCGATCGATGGTAGGAACCGGAATGGGCGGAAGATTGGAGAGAGGCGGAGCGGACGAGGTGGATCCGAAGGAAGAAGCCTTGTCGAGCATCGGTGAGCCGGGGACGGAAAGGACTTCCTGGCCGTGACGCACAAGCTTCCCGGCGGATTCGGGGCGAGGGAGGGCCGGCGGTCGGCCGACTGCGCCGCGCGAGTGAGAGGGATCATCGTCGAGACTGACGAGGCAGTTGACGGAGGCGGATTCGACGGAACCGCGAGGGATGTCGTCGATGCCCAAGCCGCTAATCGCGCTGTTGAGGGCGTCAACGAACCAGGTCTCCGACTTTGACTCGTCGATCAGCGAGCCGATCGCCGACGAAGTCCCCGAATCCGGTTTCGAGGGGAAGAGAAACAGGCGAAGCCGGCCGGAACGCGTCGAACCGCCGCCGGCCCTAGCGGCGGCGGGGGAGGCGGAGATGCGATCGAGCTCGTCTATCATGTTCTCCAGGTCCTCGTCGGTGGAGACAGAGATGAGCGAGTCGAGATCCTCGTTCGGGAGCTGGTACTTAAGCGAAAAGGAGCCGCCGCCGAGGAGATCGCGGGAGAGCTTGGCGGAGAGGTCAGCGAGGGAGCCGCTACGGTCGATGGCGACCATCCGCGTCTCGCCGCCGAGGTAGCAGAGGTACTTGTCGGTAGGGCGTGGGAGTATGCGGCCGCCGTAGCTGCACATGACGCGGAGCCGCGACGACGGCGCCGCGAGGGCGGAGTAGGGCTCGTCCCACGACTCGCCGCCGCGGGAGCGAGGGGAGGACTCGGTGGAGTCCGCGTAGCCGGTGACGACCGCCAGCGCCGATTCCATGATCGGAGTTGCAGGGAAGGGGATTCTCCTGGCTTCGTTCGACGGAATCGGATTGGGGGATTTTACAGAAAGGGAAGAAGGGTTTGCAGAGAAAAGGAGAAAAGAAAAAGGAAATGTTTTTAATGATATTTTTTCTATTTTGAGCAAATTTCTATTTTTCCTATTTTATATTTTTATTTTAGCCTATCTATAATTATATCTTCCTCAAATTGGTTCTTGTTTTTAATTAGTTTTGAACCATTAATCAATTTCTCTATTTTCCTTTCAATAATATCATTTTTTTAAAGGGCCTAAATAAATAAATAAATAAAATTCCCCTTTTGGTAAATTTTGGACTCACTGTTGAGTCCCCTTGAGTAGTTTCCTACTAAGTATCGATCTTATCCCGAAACGAAAGAGATGATTTCGACAATTAGATCACTTTCTTTCTTGATTATCATTATGACATCAAAATTCTCCTTTTGTGTAATGGTTGTCGATCACCAGTATCATCCATCCGACTAGGATTCTTCAAGATCTCCTTCATCCGTAACGATTGATGTTCACCTTCATTAATCTCGAGCCCCTGTGTCGAGAATTATCCGACCGAACACGCTTCATGGGCACTAGACTATGATTCGAGCACCATCCGGTTGCGAATTCAATTTCCAAGCCCGCCCGAGTGTCAAACCATGGTCGTCCCAGCCCATAACTTTGGGGCTATTCTGACTCCCGACTCCTTTAATTACAGATTATTATAGAGTATGAAATTTATTATTATTATTATAAAAACTATATTTTAAAGAAATATTAAAAGAACGCTCCGTATCTCAAAAAATAACCTCTTACTCTAGTAATAATCTTGATTAATTACTACCAATTTTTTATCAAAATTTTAATTAATTTTTGAATAATTTTGAACAATTTTAAAATAATTTTAGTATGCACTTTAATTAAATTTAAAACTGTATAATAATAGTTTATGACAAGGGTTTTCCTTTAACTCTCATGCTGTGCATTTTTGACCAAAAAAAAAAAATTTACAAAACGCCTCTTTTATTTTCGCCATTATTAAAAAAACACTATAGGTTAAAAAAAACTAACAATGTTTTTTTATTTATTTCATCACTTTTATTATAGTTCAGTGTTTTAGAGTTATGTATCTATTCGATTAAAATGGCTACAATTTTTAGTTATATTTAGAAAAATATTATATAAAAATATTTTTTTCTAATGTTCATCTCTTTTTTTAAAGTTGAATAGGCCTAATTTTCGAGTTAATTAGGCCTAGACATTTCTTTCCTTAGACAATAAGGTATAATTGTTGATGATGCATGCTTTATAACCAAGAGTCAAGGGGGCTAGGAGATAGCGACGTGAAAGAATAAAGACTATTTGTCCATTAGAAGGAAATAAGGATGTTGGACAATCAGATTACAAAGGAAATTGATTAAATCTGAAATTACAAAATTAAAATTCAGTCTTATCTTAGATACATGAGCTAATAACTTCAAGTTACTTGTGGGACTAATTTGTTCAAGCATCCATGTTGTCCGAACACCAGTGGGACGTTGCTGTTGTTGAGCTGACTGAGCACTTCGGAGTGTTTTTCGAGTCCAAGTGGAAAGTTAAGTGTCACTGGCCGAATCGAGCAAGTAGCAACTTGCCTAAGTCGTTAAGTGCCAAGCTCGTTGAGGGTCGAGTTAGCTGAGCTGCCCTCAAGTGCCCCAAGTGGCCTCCATGCACGCCGTCCAGTAGGGAGACTGAGCATGCAAATGAGCACCGAATCAAGATACCAAGTTGCCCGACTGTCTAGTGGTCAGAGAGCGAAGCCGAGTACTTGGAAAGTTTCCTGAATCAATTAAAATGCCCAATGGTTGAGTCCGAAAAGGCCTCTTAATGCTTGAGAAAGAAATGAGCTGAGGTCTGTTCGATAGAGTTTCCTTAAAATAAACTTATTTCCTCCAATGGTGTTTAAAGGTCATGATAAATATCTATTTTTTTAAGATACAATGACAAACTACAATCATCACTTAGCATAGGCAGTCACGATGAATTAAAAAAGTACCTAAACATTATCACGGATAGATTGCCTTGCAAAATGAACACGACATAAAAGAAACTGTGGGGAACGAAGGTGGAGAATTTGTTTTTGCTTCTCGTGGTATTTATTGCCTAAGGCTGCAACCTCTTTATATAAAAGGTTAGATTTTTGGCAGCAATAACTAATTGACAAAATAAAGGTCATTCCTTGTCAAGATCGAAACCATCAATGGTTAGCCGTTTCACTAGTCGATTACATTAATTGATTACTATTGTATTAAGAATCTGCCCCCTTTACTAACTAATTTTGGTGAAGTTTAAAATGAAATTACGTTAATGCCTTTTTTCTATTGATACCGAAAATAATTCTAAGATTTATTAGTAATTTCCACAAACGCATTAATCAGTGATCTAGAATTTTAGACTAAGCTGCGACGTATTATTGAAAATTTTTCTCATTAATCAATTAAGGATCTAAAATTCAAGACTCAGTTGTGATATATTATTAAAAAATTTCTCATTAATCAATTAGAAATCTAGAGTTCTCTTTAATCCTGCATCTTAGAATTTACTACACTGCGAATAGAGAAGCTTCTATAAACACCTTGGGGCTGTGAGGTTAGAAAGTATACTTTTCTTTGATTTTTGACTAAGATCAAATATGATATTAAATAAATTTTTTATAGGGGAGTCCGTCACAATAGTTTGCTACTAGGATTCTTAAGTGTCACTCTAGTATTGCATTATTTCATGGGTCTAGTGCACCCTTACTAAATTTATGGGCGACCTTTTGGTTAAGATTAAATGTGATATTTGTTCTTATCAATTTAATGTCTAATATAAAATATTAAATTAATTTTTTTATAAAGGAGAGGTTGTTACTCTCATGTGTTCATGTATTATTTTACACACGTAATCATAGATGGAGCCACGTATAGCTTTGGTGGGACAGTTGCCCCACCTCAATTTTTTGTAAATACCCCTTGAGATGTATAAAATTATAAAAATATTAGTTTTGCGTCTCTAAAAAAAATAAAAGTAGAGACAATATTCAAAAATTAAAACTATTTTTATAGGGCAATTCTTCTCCCCTTAATTAGATCTCTCCCTACATCGTCCCATCTGGTATAAGACGCCTAGCTCACACAACGCATGTATAAGATAGTTAATATCTTACTATTTTATTAAAAATCTTCCCCCTTTACTAACTAACTTTGGTGAAGCCTAAAATGAATTTACGTTTATATCCTTTTTTCTATTCACACTAAAAATAATTCCAAGGTTTATTAGTAATTCCACAAGCGAAACAATTAGTGATCTAGAGTTCGAGACTCAGTTGCGGTATATTATTATAAATTTTTCTCATCATTAATTTTCTCTGGTTATTTTAGATAAAAAAAATATAGTTCTCTTTAGTCTCACATCTTAAAATTGACAACACTATGATCAAAGAAACTTCTATAAATATTTTAGGCCGACAATGTTAAAAAATATACTTTTCTTAGTTTTTTTTTACTAAGATAAGTATAATATTAAATTAAATTAATTTTTTTCATAGGGAAGCCGTAAGGGTGAGACTCGAAAATCCAAACAATTCAGATTTTCAAAGACCCAAATAATTCATATTTTCAAAAGTGGTACTTTATTCTAATGACTCTACTTTAGTATTTTAATGCTAAAATTATTTAATTAATATAATTTTATTATAAAGGGTCAATGTGATTTCAATGTATTATATTACACACGCGACGCGTGTGCACGATCACTAATATATATTAAGAATTTGTCCCCTTTACTAACTAATTTTGGTGAAACTCAAAATGAAATTATATTAATATCTTTTTTTCTTTTCACATCGAAAATAATTTCAAACTTTATTAGTAATTTTTACAAAACATTAATCAAGGATTTAAAGTTCAAATTTGACTTTGACGTATTATTAAAAAATTTTCTCATTAATCAATTAGAAATGCGAATAGAGAAGATTCTATAAATATCTTCAGTCAGCGATGTTAGAATATCTTCAGTCAGTGATGTTAGAAAATATTTTTTTCAACTTTTTGACTAAAATCACATATGATATTAAATTAATTTTATATAAATGGAAGTGCATTATCCCGTACATGTTCATGTATTATATTATACATGCAACCGGGGGCAATATTTAAAAATTAAAATTATTCTATATATATATATATCATACGGTGTTTTTTTAGTCATTAGGCAATTTTAATGGCTTTCACCCTCAAATTTGCTTGTATTGTTTTTTACAATTTTGTTGAAAGACCCTTGTAAAAATAAATATTCCAAAGTGTGATACAGCAAGGGATGGAGAGAGACAGGTACGTACGCGGTTTGTATTGTCTGCAGTAGTCGCCGGTCCTGGGCCGCAGAGGAACATGTGAGGAATGGTACCGCCTGTGTACCGCAGGGACAAGAGGAGAGAGAAAAGGTGAGTCTCCGACTCTCCGCAATGAAGGGGGAGAAGAGGACGGTCAATGTACGTCCCGCTCCCGGCTCACTGATGGTGGTAACCACACTGACGGTACCCCCATCCACGTTCTGCTACAAGTGCTGAGAGCGAAGAACTGGGGGGACTGAGCTTGTAGATAAACTACTTGATGTTTACATTGAACGATCCATCCTTGTAAACACATCCTACCTCTTTGATTATCTTATTGGCTTTGGCTTGAATGACCCATCGTTATATTTATCCCATATGTCTCTTCTGTTATTAAGTTGGCATCTTCAGCGTCTCCGCCAATTTATCTCAGAACTAATATAAAAGAGATAAATCACATGTAACTACTAGTTTTGAAATAGTAATTGACATATAAATATTTATCTGAGCTATGTTGAAATTCAAACTCTAAATCTTAAGTTGATAATATTTCATGCGCTAATTACTAGACGGTCCCTTTCATTCTCATGTTATATAAAATAAGGGGATGAATTTTTTTCCCGGAATTATATGTCTGTTTGAAATTGATTTATGACTCAATATGATACTTCTAATTAATATTAATTGCACACAAAAATAAATGTTTTCCTACTGCACCCAACAAGTTCTCTTAGGACAGTCCAACAATTAGCTAATTAGCGCATGAAGAATTATCATTGTAAAATTTAGATAAATATATTTTTTATTTATGATTTACTTTTTTCGTATCATGAGACGAATTAGTAGGAAGTTAGACGGGTGTAGCTGCATTTTTACCACCACTTACAGTCATACTGCACTCTACAGGCTGTATTTTATTTTATTTTTCACAAACAAATGGCGCTACTATGGATTAATAAAAAAATAGAAAAAATAAATAAAAAGATAACCTTTTTCCTAATACCTTCGAATTAAACTTTCATCGGTATAAATTGAAAATTAGTAAAAAAAAAATGAGATGTTTTTAATAATATTTTTCTATTTTGAGAAAATTTCTATTATTCCTATTTTTTTTTTAACCTATCTATAATTATATCTTCCTCAAATTGATTCTTGTTTTTAATTAGTTTTGAACGATTAATCAATTTCTTTATTTCCCTTTCAATAATATCATTTTTTAAGGGCCAAAATAAATAAATATAATTCTCGGTTTGGTAAATTTTAGACTCACTGTTGAACGACCTTGCATCATAGCGCGGGGCCTATTTGTCCATTAGAAGGAAATAAGGATGTTGGACAATCAGATTACAAAGGAAATTTATTAAATCTGAAATTACAAAATTAAAATTCAGTCTTATCTTAGATACATGAGCTAATAACTTCGAGTTACTTGCGGGATCAAGCATCCTGTTGTCCGAACACCAGTGGGACGCTGCTGTTGTTGAGCTGAGGACTTCGGAGTATTTCTCGAGCCTAAGTGAGAAGTTAAGTGTCACAGACTGAATCGGGCAAGTAACAACTTGCCCAAGTCGTTAAGTGCCAAGCTAGTTGAGTGTCGGATTAGCCGAACTGTCTATTTCTATCGGGAATCTGATAAGATGGGATTGTCAGAATGATGTGTCTGGATTATTGATCGCATCTCTATGACCCGGGCGGTGAGTTATCTTCTATGTTGACCAAATCGTCAGAGGTCCTCTGATCAACAGTACTTACAGCCAACGACCGGGTTGCCCCGGTCTCTGGTACCCCGGAGCTCGAGACGGGTCTCATGAATATATAAGCAGTCGAATAATGGTAGAATAACTGAATAAATACAAGGCGAGTACAGTGACGTACCCTGACCCCGGGGGGCGCCCTTGGATGGATCAGTGAGCTGGTCACGCTACTGATCAAGTTGTCGCGGCCCTGACGGATAGATGGATGTGAGTTAGCTGAGGAGCCGGATCTGAGGGTGGTGACACGAAAGCTGATGCAGCAAGGATCCAAAAAGACAGCGAGCAGGCCGGATATGATAACGGCTCATAGGCCGGCACACGGCACGCATGCCGGATATGATAGTGGCTCGCAGGTCGGATGATACAAGTAACTCACAATCATAATAAAGATACGAAAGACATCGGCTTGGTGGCCGAAACACAACACACAAGGCAGAATGCGGATCACAAAGGTAGAGCGCAATAGCAGTAGCCCGGAAGCCGGATTAGCGGTGGCTCGAAAGCCAGATCCTCGCCGAAACCGTACGCCGACATAGACCGAATATCGAATCGGCGTCCGAAGTGTATGAAATCGTGGGTTGAGGGTTGAACAGGTGCCACGAACGTGGCAGCGGCGCTGGATGGTCGGATCAGGCAATAAGAGTGTCGACGGCGACGATGGCAGCGGCCGATGGCTGTCGCTGAACTCGGCGGCGGCAGAGACCGCTAGATGCACCGG
The DNA here is from genome assembly GCF_018446385.1 of Zingiber officinale. Taxonomy (NCBI): domain Eukaryota; kingdom Viridiplantae; phylum Streptophyta; class Magnoliopsida; order Zingiberales; family Zingiberaceae; genus Zingiber; species Zingiber officinale. The sequence continues at coordinate 69,978,845 of NC_055989.1, forward strand.
TGGTGGCCGCTGGACATGGAGGTGGTGGAGGTCGCTGGACACGACAGCGGTGACCGCTGGACTTGGCGGCGGCAGAGGTGGAGTTGCGGTTGCGGGAGGCGTCAGCAACGGCGCCCGCAGCCGCTGGCGGCAACAGTGGCGACGTGAGGCGCTGGCGGAAGCGGCGAGAGGCATCAGGGTCGAAGAAGAAGGGAGGAGGCGGTGTCGGTTCGGTGGTGGCGTCGCGAGGAGGAGAGGGAGAGGAGTGGCGGCTGGCGGTGAAGCACAACCCTCTCTTCTTGTTGGCGGCGGCTGGCGTGAGGGCGAGAAGAGGCGATGGCTGAGCCCTAAAAACCTCATCTCCTTTCTCCCCTGCTAGCGGCAGAGAAGACCCACTCCCCCTTTCCCCTCGTGCTCAGCGGCGGTGGAAAAACCCAGCACCAAGCCCCCTTCCTTTGCTGGTGAACAGTGCACTTATAAACTCAAAAACCCTTAAGATGTCAAACGTCCAGAATGCCCTTCCCTCTTATCTCTTCACCGTATCATAAGCTTCCCCTTCAAGTCTAGTAGAAGGAGGCGTGAGTCCGACTGACTAGGCAGTCTATCGCAGAGGCTGAACCACTCTCAATATCGAAGTCAAATCGTTGAACCCCTCATATAATGCTTCACGAGCGGTCGCTATAATAATAGTGTCGCATGAGATGGTAATGGTGCCAAGAAAACCAAGTCGATAACTAGATACATGCTGGGCGAGCGGCAAAACGCCAAGTGAGCAACAAGTAAAATGATAGTAGATCGAGCGACACGCGGGATGTTGAGTAGACCGAGCGGACGAGCGATGCCGAGCGTGTGAGCGTGAAGATACCGACCGGACGATCGGAATGATGTCGATCGGGTGGATAGATGCCGGGCGGACGATGCCGAGCGCGCGACCAAGAAAGTGTTGGCCAGTCAACCGTAAGATGCTAACTAGACCATCGCGAGAATGTCGAGCGTTCGACCAAGTAATTTAAGTGTGGCCGAACGGACGGCTGAGCGATACCGGTCGGACGACTATGAGAGTACTTAAACGAGCGGCCCAGAGAATGTCGACTAGGCGACCATAAAATGTCGATCAGATTGCCGTAAAATGAGATCGGGCGACCTGGAAATGTCAACCAGGTGACCATAAAATGCCGACCTGATGACCACCAAGATGTCGAGCAAAACAAGCGCGTTGCTAAGTGGACGATCGGGCGTAGGATCAGGCGGCTACCAAAGTGTCGACCGAGCGATGAAAAATAGTGCCGAGCGATTGCCAGACAAGCTATCGGCTAAATGACAAGTGAGCGCCCGGGTGAATACCGAACGAGCGATGAAGCAATGCCGGGCGGAAGTGGAGCTCAAAAACAGAGCGAGAGCATAGCCTGCAGAATCACATGCGCACGGAAACAGGAGTTGTGAGCCGAGCGGGTGCATCGCCTGTGAACTAAACGAGAGTATAGCCCATGAATCGGAAGCGCACGCAAGAAAAAGTTGTTATCCGAGCGAGCGCATCACCCATGGGCTAAACGGAGGTGTAGCTCGGGAATCGAAGCCGCACAGAAGCAAAAGTCATGAGCTGAGCGGGCGCAGAGCCTTTGAGATATTTTGGCCCGAAACCAGTGGAGATACTCTTGTTTGCAACCATTGGAGATAGCTCTGTTGGTGCGGTTAGCACTAACGACTTAACTCAGGTTTTGATGAATGACAAATCAGGTTAAGTTAGGTTTGTCATGATCTAACACTCTGACCGAGTGTGCAGGCTAAGTCCAGACAGGTCGACGGGCGGACCGGATGTCTGGCACGAAGTCTAAGCGGATCGACGGGCAGACCAGACGCTTGGCGAGAAGTCCAGCTAGGTCGACGGGCTGACCGGATAGCTGGCGAGAAGTCCAAGCGGGTCGACGGCCTAACCGGACGCTTGACGAGAAGTCCAGCTAGGTCGACGGGCTGACCGGATAGCTGGCGAGAAGTCCAGATGGGTCGAAGGGGTGACCGGACGTCTGGCAGGTGAGTAAAGGTAAGTCACTGGAAGGGAGTGATTGTGAGGACGCGTCCCGGGAAGGGAACATTAGGCGTCGATCCGGCTTAGATACATTTCGGATATCTAAGTCAAGATCGTGACTAGATTTCGGTCTCGGAAAGACGAAATCTAAGTCATAATCTTCTTTGATTAAAGTATAAATTGTGCTAACATCTTATTTTGCAGGATATACATATTGTTTGCCTCAGACTAACTCTTTCTTGCAGATAAAGGAGTTTCTGGAGAAAAAGTGGTCTGGGCGCCCGGGAGGCAATTTCTATCCCTGGCGTGCGTCGACACGTGGAGCTCGTTGGTTGGGCGGGTTACGTCACACCAGGGCGCCCGGAAGGGATCCAGGCGCCCCGAGAATCCTATAAAAGGAGGGTCAGAGGGGAGCTTCAAATACAACTGAAAAAAGAGATCTTCTACTACTTGCTCTGCTGCTCTGCACTCATGCGACGCTAACGAAGCTCCGACAACACACGTTTTCTTTTCAATTCATTCCTTTGTCGGTATTGTTGTCATTTTCATTAGTTTTTTCTGTACTTAGTTTGTAATAAATTTCGAATTGCTAGTGATTATCCACCGAAAGCGGTCAACAACCGCGGGCCTTGGAGTAGGAGTCGATACAGGCTCTGAACTAAGTAAAATTGGTTTGTGTTAGCATTGTTTATCTATTTCCGCTGTGTTTATACTCGAACGAATTTTATTCGATATTCACCCCCCCTCTATCGAACGTCTACGATCCAACAAGTGGTATCAGAGCAGGTACCGCTCTGACTTGGTGCAACCACCAATCAGGTAAAGGGGGTATTTTTTAAAGAAAAATTAGATATCGTTCGTCTTTAAAATAAAATCTTACGCCTTTCGTTTTTTCCCTCCAAAACTGTTTTTGAAAAATACATCACCATCTCTTCACCATTGTTTAGTATTGACAAAATATTACATTTTCAAAATTTTGAGATAATATTTTTTAAAAATATTTTATTATTTTTTTCAAAAATAGTGAAATATTTTTTTTCCAGCACTGCTAATCCAAGACCAAGTCTTGGGATTTTTTATCTATTTCTCTATGTGCAAGAATAATGCCTCTTCAAGAAGGATGGAACCCCAACAACCACCACCGTACGATCAAGATTTCAACTACTGAAGGCGAAGAATGGAATGTTTCTTAGTAAGTCTAAACTTTGACTATTGGTTGATATTGAGAAAACCTTCTCAGAACTCAGAACTAAACACAAATATAAGTAAAATTATCTGTAATGTTTTACCTAACAATATTTTATGCAGACTAGAAAAGTACAAAGATGCACATGAGCTTTTGACCCAATTGATCAAACTTCACGAGGAGCCGATGGAGCTCGAGGATCAAGTAAAAATCGAATCTGAACTCGGGTTAGATCTAATCGAAAACCCTACTGAATTAGGGGTTGCGCTCAAGATTAGTGATATTTACCAAAATACCCCTGCTAATAGTAGTTTAAAAAATATGAGCATTGATCTGGTTATTTCTGAAAATATATGTGAAAATAATGTAGTTGACAATAATTACAAAAATACCCCTAGGATATTATCTGATAAAACAAATCCAATTAACTAAAAAAATTCAAACTTGAACCTAAACAAATCTGAAAACTCAAATGATAGAGATGACAAGGTCAATATTGATCTAGATAAAATTAATAAATTATTTAATAATCTAGACAATATTAATCTAGAAAATCCTATCCAACCCCAAGATAATTTAATTAACAAAAACTTAAATTGTAATGATAAGAATAATCTAATAAATTCCACTAATTATATCAACTTAAAAAATAAAGAAAATATAAGAATAAAATCTAACACTTTGGTAAAATCAAAACTAAATTTAACAAAATTAAAATTAAATGTTAAAAATAACATATTAAACAAAGATAATCTGAAAAATTCAAAATTAACAATTAATAAAAGGTTAAAAGATAAACCTTTAAGGAAATATCATTCAAACACTTTAATTAATTCAAATTTAAAAATTAGTAAAAATTTAAACATTAACTTAATAAAATTAAAAGAAAATTCAAATATTAAATACATTCTCTTAAAGAAGGATAATTTGACCAATTTAATTAATTCAAAATTAAAAACTTACAAATTAAACATTAAATTTTAACCAAAACTTAACTATAATAAACCCAGAACTAAAAATTAAATTAACGGTCAATAATTCAGAGGGAGGCTCCAGAATAGCTGACACCTCCAAAACTAACCTACCCGACAGGGTAACCCTAACCAACCTACCCGACAGGGTAACCCTAATCAACCTACCCGACAGGGTAACTATGACTAGTTAACAAGGGTTTAAGTTTAACTTGAAAAATAGTACTGGTGAAATTTTGGATGATAGTACGTTAGGGAAGCTTAGTCTATGCATGTCTAGGAAGATATGACTTCGACCTGGTGTATTTGACTAAGTGGAACTGATCGAAGCTACCCTTTATGGATCCTAACCAGTTAGACCAAGGTTTTGTACTAAGTCCAGTGGATAGGACTATTTGGAAAACCTCGAAGGCATGGTTACTTTAATGATGTCCGAGTGACTCACCACAGCCCAGAAGTTTATCCAGAGAACGCCTATTTGTTGAACCTAAAGCTAAACCTGAATCTAACACAAGTCAAAAACAAAACCTAAAATTGAACCTAATTCATCTCACAAATTATAGGATTCCCTGATTGAAAACATAGATCGGGCGAGATGACTAAGAACCTAAAATTAACTGAAATTAATTAAAATAAAATTAATTAAATTTAAATTAATTAAAACTAAATTAAATTAAAATTAAAATTAAATTAAAATTAAATTAAATTAATTTAATTAACTAAAATTAAATTAAACTAAAATAATTAAATTTAAATTAATAAAATTAAATTAATTAAATTAAATTAAAATTTAATCAAATTAATTAAAATTAATTAATTAAATTCAAATTAATTAAAATGAACTACAATTAAATTTAAATTTAAATAAAATAAAATTAAGTTAAATTAAATCAAATTACAATTAAAATTAATTTTTTTTTAACTTAAATTTTATTGAACTTAAACATTTTAAATCATTTTAAAAATTCTTTTAAAAATAACTTTAAAATTATTTTTAAAATTCTTTAAAAAATTATTTTAAAAATTATTTTAAAAAATATTTTTAAAACTATTTTAAAGTCATTTTAAAAATTCCTTTAAAAATCCTTTTAAAAACTATTTTAAAAATTACTTTAAAAATTCTTTAAAAACTATTTTAAAAATTACTTTAAAAATTCTTAAAAAACTATTTTAAAAATATTTTAAAAACTATTTTAAAAAACATTTTAAAAATTTCTTTCAAAAATTATTTTGAAAATTATTTCAAAAACTATTTTAAAATCATTTTAAAAATTCATTTAAAAATTATTTTAAAAATTCTTTAAAAATTATTTGAAAAATCCTTTTAAAAATTATTTTAAAAATCCTTTTAAAAAACTAATTTAAAAATTATTTTAAAAGTTCATTGAAAATTTATTTTAAAACCCTTTTAAAAATCCTTTTAAAACTCTTTTAAAATTCTTTTGAAAATTATTTTAAAAATCCTTTTAAAAACTATTTTAAAAATCCTTTTAAAACTCTTTTAAAATTCTTTTGAAAATTATTTTAAAAATCCTTTTAAAAACTATTTTAAAAATTATTTTAATTTTTTTAAAAAAACTATTTAAAAATCCTTTTAAAAACTATTTTAAAAATGATTTTAAAAATTATTTTTTAAAAATGATTTTAAAAATTATTTTTTAAAAAAAAATCCTTTTAAAAATTATTTTAAAAATCCTTAAAAAAATTTATTTTAAAAATTATTTTAAAAATTATTTTAAAAATCCTTTTAAAAATTATTTTAAAAATCCTTTTAAAAATTATTTTAAAAATATTTTTAAAAACTCTTTAAAAATTCTTTTAAAAATTATTTTAAAATTCCTTTTAAAAACTCTTTTAAAATATTATTTTAAAAATCCTTTTAAAAACTATTTTAAAAAATTCTTTTAAAAAACTATTTTAAAAATCCTTTTAAAAACTCTTTTAAAATTTATTTTTAAAATTACTTTAAATATTATTTTAAAAATCCGTTTGTTTTAAAAAAAAAACTATTTTAAAAATATTTTTAAAAACTATTTTAAAAATTATGTAAAAAAATATTAAATCATTTTGAAAAACTCTTTTAAATATTATTTTTCACTCTAATAAAATTATGTTAACTTAAAATAATAATAATAATAATAATAATAATAAATTATTTCTATAGATTATTTTCACTTTAAAAATTATTATTTAGACTTTAAACTTATTTTCAATCTTAAACATCATTTTAACCATAAAATTATTTTTTTAATTTAACTTAACTGAAAATTAAATCTTAAATTAAAACTTAATATTGAAATTAAAATTAAACTTAAAAATTTTAACTTATACTTAAAATTAAACTTAAACTTAAATTAACCACTAATATTAATTTAAATCTAAAATCAAAACTGAATCAAACGTATGTTAATTGCCATGAAATATATTATAAAAATCATTTTAAATTCCTTTTAAACACGGTTTTAAAAATCCCATTAGAAATTCCTTTTTAAAAAAATTAAATAAATAAATAAATAAAATAATAATAATAATAATAATAATAATAATAATAATAAAAATCTCTTAAGTTCATTTAAAACAGCTTAGACACCTATCTTACAAATTTAAAATCCATTAACTTAAACTTTAAACCTAATTATGTATAACTTAATTGTTTAAGTATCACTTTAGTTGAGAACTAAAATTGACTTGAATTAAACCTTACTTAACTGTGTTTAATAACTTTATGCTAAACTAAATTAATCCTACTTAAAAGGAAGTAAATAATAATAATAATAATAATAATTATTATTATTATTATTATTATAACTAACACTTTCATTGACCAACTCAATCAATTAATATGAAATTTAAATTATTTCACTAAGTATTAAATTATTAAATCAAGTAAAAACTAATCAATAAATTATTGATAATGGTTAACTGTTATTGAATTAATAAAATTTTATCTTATTTAACCGTAAACTAAAGCTTAAAAGCCTGAATCTAAAATTAATTATTGATTAATCAAACTCAAATAAACAATTATACCAAGGATAGAGAGATAATAATATAAGTGTTACTAAATTAGACAAATGTGTTAGAGCTTTGAAATTTAACACACCCAAACCTTAGCATTATATTAAGGGGGAGTAATAAAATAAGGAGGATTAATAAATTAAGGGAAAGTAATAAATTAAAAGAGTATCAAATTCAAGGGGAGGTTCACATCTTTTTATATTTACTTAAAAAAATTATTCCCCTAAGTTTTTTTAATTTCTTAGACTTTTTAAATTTCTATTTAAAATTTCTTTAGAAAATCCTACCTCAATTTAAAAAAAAAATTTGAGCAATTTTTTTTAAAAATTTTATGTCAGGTTCAGGGGAAGGATTAATTAGTCTCATAGTTATTTTTCATTTACTAAAAATATTTTAAAATTGGTTTTTGAAAAATACTTTCTTAAAAATATTTTAAATCTGTTTAACAAATTTGACTTATCATTGTAAAATCTAATTTGATAAACTTAGTTTTGAAATCTTTAATTTGGAAAATTTATGTTTCAAATTTTTTTTTAATAAACCTATTTTTGAAAACCCGTTTTTATAAAACTAAGCTTTTAAATTGGATTTTATAAACTAAGTTCTTAAAAAATTGAATCTTTTGCAAACTTAGTCTTAATCATTTTTGAAAAGTAGATTTTTTAAACTTAATTTTGAAATTTTGGTCTTCAAAACTAAGGTTTGAAAAACGCTTAAAAGTTGAAACTTATTTTGAAAAATCTACACCTTGATCTTGAAACTTTGATTTTCAAAACTTATGTTTGAAAAAATACTTCAAAATTGAAACATATTTTGAAAAGTTACCTTGATCATAAAATTGCTTATACACTTATATTAAAAAATTAGCTTTTCAAATTTAACTTAGCTATTTTTCAAAAGCTAAAGCTAATAATTTAAACAAGTCTTCAACAAATTTAAACTCCCCGAAGTTAACTAGACATCATTCCTTACATTTTTTTTATGTATTCTGTATTTTTAAATGTTTAAGTTATATCCTTGTTTGATGAATGCCAAAGGGGGAGAGATAGGTGGTTAAGTTAGAGAAACAAAATGTCAAAGTTAAAAACTAACTTAAACCTTAAAAAACATGCTGGTTTTTACTCACATAATTTTCACTAACTTAACCAGGTTGTCATTCCATCAAAAAGAGGGAGATTGTTGGTGCGGTTAGTACTAACGGTCTAACTCAGGTTTTGATGAATGACAAATCAGGTTAAGTTAGGTTTGTCGTGATCTAATACTCTGACCGAGTGTGCAAGCTAAGTCCAGATAGGTCGACGGGCTGACTGGATGTTTAGCACGAAGTTTAAGCGGGTCAACGGGCTGACCGGACGCTTGGCGAGAAGTCCAGCTAGGTCGACGGGCTGACCGGATAGATGGCGAGAAGTCCAAGCGGGTCGATGGGCTAACCGGACGCTTGGCGAGAAGTCCAGCTAGGTTGACGGGCTGACCGGATAGCTGGCGAGAAGTCCAGACGGGTCGAAGGGCTGACCGGACGTCTGGCAGGTGAGTAAAGGTAAGTCACTGGAAGGGAGTGACTGTGAGGACGCGTTCCCAGGAAGGGAACATTAGGCGTCGATCCGGCTTAGATCCATTTCGGATATCTAAGTCGAGATCGTGACTAGATTCCGGTCTCGGAAAGACGGAATCTAAGTCATAATCTTCTTTGATTAAAGTATAAACTGTGCTAACATCTTATATTGTAGGATATACATATGTTTGCCTCGGACTAACTCTTTCTTGCAGATAAAGGAGTTTCTGGAGAAAAAGTTGTCCGGGCGCCCGGAAGGGATCCGGGCGCCCGGGAGGCAATTTCTATCCCTGGCGTGCGTCGACACGTGGAGCTCGTTGGTTGGGCGGGCTAAGTCACACCAGGGCGCCCGGAAGGGATCCAGGCGCCCCGAGCATCCTATAAAAGGATGGTCAGAGGGGAGCTTCAAATACAACTGAAAAAAGAGATCTTCTATTGCTTGCTCTGCTTCTCTGCGCTCCTGCGACGCTAACGAAGCTCCGACAACACACGTTTTCTTTTCGATTCATTCCTTTGTTGGTATTGCTGTCATTTTCATTAATTTTTTCTGTACTTAGTTTGTAATAAATTTTGAATTGCTAGTGATTGCCCACCGAAAGCGGTCAACGACCGCGGGCCTTGGAGTAGGAGTCGACACAGGCTCCGAACCAAGTAAAATTGGTTTGTGTTAGCATTGTTTCTCTATTTCCGCTGCGTTTATACTCGAACGAATTTTATTCAATATTCACCCCCCCCCCCCTCTATCGAACGTCTACGATCAAACAAGCTCGACCCCAAACGGGGGAGATAAGCTATTTTGATATGCTCCATGCCCAATGAAGATCTCTCGACCCTGAACGGGGGAGATATGAGATCCTATGAGCTGGTCCAAGACCAGTGAAGATCACTCGACCTCGAACGGAGGAGATAAGGAAATATGATATGCTGGTCCGAGACAAGTGACGCCTGCTCGACCCCGAACGGGGGAGATAAAATATCTGAAGCTGGTCCGAGACCAGTGACGACAGCTCGACCCCGAGCGGGGGTGATAGAATATCCGATAAGACTGGTTCGAGACCAGTGACGCCCGCTAGCTCGACCCCGAATGGGGGAGATAAAATATCTGAAACTGGTCCCAGACCAGTGATGACCGCTTGACCCCGAGTGGGGGAGATAGAATATCCGATAAGACTCTTCCGTGAAGGCTGCTTGACCCCGAACAGGGGAGATACAAGCTCAGATGAGCTGGTCTGAGACCAGTGAAGACCACTCAACCCCGAGTTGGGGAGATAGATGCTCTGATAAGCTAGTCCGAGACCAGAGAAGATCACTCGACCCCGAACGGGGTAGATAAGAAAACCTGATATGCTGGTCCGAGACCAGTGAAGACCACTTGACCCCGAGCGGGGGAGATAGATGCTGTGCTAAGCTGGTCGGTGAAGACACGGGTTTAAGGTCGTCGCTCGACCGCCGATGGAGACCTGAGTTTAACGTCACCGCTCGACGATCTTCTAAAACAGGGTTTAAGGTCACTGCTTGATCGTTGGTGGAGACCTGGGTTTAACATCGCCGCTCGACGATCTTCTAAGGCAGGGTTTAAGGTCGCCGCTCGACCGTCGGTGGAGACCTGGGTTTAACGTCACTGCTCACGGTCTTCTAAGGCAGGGTTTAAGGTCGCTACTCGACCGTCGATGGAGACTTGGGTTTAACGTCGCCACTCGACGGTCTTCTAAGGCAGGGTTTAAGATCGCCGCTCAACCATCGGTGGAGACCTGGGTTTAATGTCGCTGCTCGACGGTCTTCACAGGGGTTTATAGCCGTCGCTCGGCTCTGGGGGTTATAGTCACCGCTCGACTCTAGGGTTTATAGTCGCCGCTCGACTTCTAGAGCCTGTGGGTCTAATATAATATATTCCCGATCGATCGACGCGGGAGTCTTTGCAAATACAATCTCGGCTGATCGGCGCGGGAGTCTTCGGAAATACAATCCCGGCCGATCGCACGCGGGAGTCTTTGTAAATATAATCTCGCTCGATTGGCGCGGGAGTCTTCGCAAATATAATCCAGGTTGATCGGCGCGGGAGTCTTCGCAAATACAATCCCGGTCGATCGACACGGGAGTCTTCGCAAATACAATCCCGGCTGATCGACGCGGGAGTCTTCACAAATATAATCGCGGTCGATCGGCGCGGGAGTCTTCGCAAATACAATCTCGGCCGATCGGCACGGGAGTCTTCGCAAATACAATCCCGACCGATCAACGCGGGAGTCTTTGCAAATAGAATCCCGACCGATCGGCGTGGGAGTCCTTGCTCGGAAAACTATGATAGATTCTATGACCGAAAGAGAATATAACAGAAAAACTGGCCTACCGACCAGTAGAGGATCTGACTCAACTTCTCGACTCCCGAATACCTGTGGAGTGAGGAGAATATGATATACTCGTCAAAACCCATCAAGGTCATGAATATGGCAGCATTTTTCAGCGTCGTACATCTTCACGTTCCAGATCAGGTGTGTTCCCACAGACGACGCCAATTATGTTCCTGTCGGGAATCTGAGAAGATGGGGCTGCCGAAATGACGTGTCTGGGTTGTTGATCGCATCTCCATGACCTGGACGGTGAGTTGTCTTCTGCATTGACCAAGTCGTCAGGGGTCCTCTGGTGAACAGTACTTGCAGCCAACGACCGGGTTGCCCCGGTCTCTAGTACCCCGGTGCTCGAGGCAGGTCCCACGAATATTTAAGCAGTCGAATAATGGTAGAACAACTGAATAAATACAAGGCGAGTACAGTGACATACCCTGGTCTCGGGAGGCGCCCTCGGATGGATCGGTAAGCTGGTCGCCCTACTGATCGAGTCGTCGCGGCCTTGACGAATAGATGGATGTGAGTTAGCTGAGGAGCTGGATCTGAGGGTGGCGACACGGAAGCTGATGCAGCAGGGATCCAAAAAGATAGCGCGCAGGCCAGATATGATAACGGCTCACAGGCCGGCACACGACACGCAGGCCGGATATGATAGTGGCTCAGGCCGGATGATACAAGTAACTCACAATCATAATAAAGATATGAAACACATCGGCTTGGTGGTCGGAACACAACACATAAGGCAGAACACAGATCACAAAGGTAGAGCGCAATAGCAGTAGCCCGAAAGCCTGATTAGCGGTGGCTCGAAAGTCGGATCCTCGCCGAAACCATACACCGACATTGACCGAATATTGAATCGGCGTCCGAAGTGTATGAAATCGTGGGTCGAGGGTTGAACAGGCGCCACGAACGTGGCAGCAATGCTGGATGGTCGGATCAGGCAATAAGAATGTCGACGGCGATGATGGCAGCGGCCGATGGCTGTCGCTGAACTCGGTGGCGGCAGAGACCGCTAGATGCAGCGGTGGTGGCCGCTGGACACGGAGGCTATGGAGGTCACTAGACACGACAGCGGTGACTGCTGGACTTGGCGGCGGCAGAGGTGGAGTCCCGGCTGCGGGAGGCACCAGCGACGGCGCCCGCAGCCGCTGGCGGCGACGTGAGGCGCTGGCGGCAGCGACGAGAGGCATCAGGGTCGGAGAAGAAGGGAGGAGGCGGTGTCGGTCCGGTGGTAGCGTCGCGAGGAGGAGAGGGAGAGGAGTGGCAGCTGGCGGTGAAGCCCAGCCTTCTCTTCCTGTTAGCGGCGGCTGGCGTGAGTACGAGAAGAGGCGGTGGCTGAGCCCTAAAAACCTCTTCTCCTTTCTCCCCTGCTGGCGGCGGAGAAGAACCACTCCCCCTTTCCCCTCAATGGCGGCGGAAAAACCCAACACTAAGCCCCCTTCCTTTGCTGGTGAACAGTGCACTTATAAACTCAAAAACCCTTAAGATGTCAAATGTCCATAATGCCCTTCCCTCTTATCTCTTCACCTTATCACTGTCCTTGAGTGTCCCGAATGGGCCTCTATCTACGACGTTGAGTAGGGAGAGTTGTTGAGTCACCTGAGCGAGTAAATAAGTATCGAGTCAAGATACCAAGTTACCTGGCTGTCTAGTGGTCGGAGAGCAAAGCCAAGTACTTGGGAAGTTCCCTGAATCAATCAAAATGCCCAATGGTTGAGTCCGAAAAAGGCCTCTTAGTTCTCGAGAAAGAGAGAGGTCTGCACTCGACACAAAGGTCACGATAGATGTCTATTTCTTAAGATACAATGACAAACTATGATCACCACATAGAACATGCGGTCACAATGAACTAAGAAAGTACCCAAATATTATCATAGGCAGATTGCCTTGCAAAATGAACATGACATAAAAGAAACTATGGGGAATGATGGTGGAGAATTTACTTCTCGTGGTGTCTATTGCCTAAGGTTGCAACCTCTTTATATAGGAGGTTAGATTTTTTACAGCAATAATTAATTGACCAAATAAAGGTCATTCCTTGTTGAGATCGAAACCATCAATGGCCAGCCGTTTCATTAGTTGGTTACGGATTCTCCATTAATTATCGATTAATACATTTGTTTCACACATAAACAAAAAAGTTTATATGATAAACACAGATTGATTCACTTGAGTAAATTTTAACCTAACCGATCATGTGCACTGGTCGTGTTATATATGTTAAAGCAGGTTCAGCTGACAAGAGGGAGGTGAATTACCTATTGAAAAATAAAATAAAAACTTTTCTCGATCTTTCAACTCATATTAGTAGCACACTTATAAAAAGGAAATTAAACAACTAATAAATTAAAGACACTACGGAGTTACTTGGTTACAACTTAGGTGGTTGTTAATCCAAGATAGAAAAAAGTACTAAAAAGATCTCCGTCGTGTAAGCGGAGAAGCCTATTATACTTGTTGAACACTCAGAAATGTACTACAAAATGAATACAAGAATTGTTAAATTATTCATAACTCCAGGGGTCTTTTTATAACCCCTGAAAAATTCTATCCGAGGTTGAAAGACGCCTTCTTTAGGGTGGAAGGCGCCTCCAACGTGACAATTTTATCCGTACGAAGATAAAGTTTTATCTTCGCCAACAGTCACTGGGAAGGGGCCTTCAAGCCATTGAAGGCGTCTTCGCACTGTTCATCGAAGATGCCTTCAAGCCAAGGAAGGCGCCTTCCATAAGGCAGTTCAACTTCTTTTCTCCTCGAGCAAGCTTCCGCTCTGGCTTCTCGTCCCTCGAAAATGCCACTCCCTTCTTTCTCGTCCGCTAGTGTACTCTTCCGAGGCACCTCGTCCCTCGGATGCACTGAACCCGTCGACTCTCTCTCGTGTCGTCCTTCTGGCTAACTCCGTCTTTCGCTTGACTTCCTGTGCTCCTAAGTTCCTGCATACTTAGAGAGAAGGGTTAAACAACAACAGGACCTAACTTGACTTGGTTGATCACATCAAAATTATCACGGGGTACTTATAATCTTCTCCTTTTTGATGTGAGCAACCCCAAGTTAAGTTAGGGTAAAAAAAAACAAATAATATTAAGGTAATTAATATCACAAATAATAGTGTGCAAATAATCTACAAAAAACAATGATACCCTCCCCCTAGACTTAATCTTCACTTCTCCCCCTTTGATCACATAAAAATAGAGTACTTTAAAATGCTTTGAGAATAAAGTCTAAAACAAAGTCTAAGGAAAAATACTCTTATCTAGAAAAATTTGAAAGATTAAACGTCAAAATTTCAAAACCAAATTTCATAATTAGTAATAAATCAAAATTGGACTTAAAGAATACCTCTATCTTTTTCTTTCAAATCACAAACTCCCCCTTGAACTTAGATGGGTTTTGATGCTTGGTCCGGCCATCTCTTGCGCTTTGGTCGACGGTTAGTCATTCTGAAGCAACCTGGCTCTGATACCACTTGTTGGAACAGGTTGGACCGGCAAGAGGGGGGTGAATTGTCTGTTGAAAAATAAAACAAAACCCCTTCTCAATCTTTCAACTTAGATTAGTAGCAAGCACACTTATAAAAAGGAAATTAAACAACTAATAAATTAAAGACACTAAGGAATTACTTGTGTTGGATCGAGATGCACATGAGAGGGGGGTGAATCACGTGTTTTTTTAAAAAAAAACTTATTTTCTTGATTTTAAAATCATGAGTATGCGCAGTAGAAAAAGAAAATAGATGAACAAAGATGAAACAGAAAGAACACAAGTGGTTTACTTGGTTCAGAGACTTTAACGACTCCTACTCCAAGACCCAGGTCCCGCCGACCTATCGATGGGTAATCTACTAAAGGCCTCTTCCGGTACCTCCGGAAGAGGGAATCGAGTACAAGAATAGGGGCAATGTAACAACCTATACTTCCTTTTAAAGAAGTAGAATTAAGAATGCAACACTAATAAAAAGGTTACCAACAAAATAGAGAGCTCGTTGTGTTGCTGTCTGTCTACCAGAGAAAATTCGGACATCCCAGAAGCATAGCTCGAAGGCAGACATACTTTCTAGAGTAATAGCAGGAAGCAGAAGCAGTCAGATGCTCAATCGAATACGTAGTAGCTCGTATGTGTGTTCTATGTTGAATCTTTGAGTGAGCAGGCTTATAAAGAACATGGAAGGCGCCTTCCATAGTCATCGAAGGCACCTCTAACCTGAAAAAACTCGATCTCAAATAGTCCGACACTTATCTGCAAGGAAATAGGTTGCTAAACACGCAAATGCGCAGCGGAAAAACCTATTTCCTCTAGAAGATCCATGCGAGGGGAGAAGAAAAATATACTAAGTTTATATCTAAGAACATGATAGAGTATACCTTTGTAGCGTGCACTCGATCTCCCGACTGCTCGGATCTCAGCATGATCAAAGCGTCCGTGCCTCTTTCAGTATCCACACGAACAAGTACTCCTCCGTTTGTCTTACAAACTCTCAAATATGGAGAAGAAAAATCATATATAGTTGTGCTAGCAACCAAAAGTGATTTCAGCCAAGGGAGGAAGAAGAAGAGAAAAGAGAATGAAGAAGTGAGGAAAAATGAGAGAAAAATGGTTTAAGTATTTTCATTTAATGAAAAATACTTAATGCTCATTAATCTCATTAATGAGCCTTAATTAGTATTCACTTTTCATTAAGGACCATTTTGAAAACTCCTCCTTTCATATTCAATTTCGAAAATTGAATATTGTGATTCATTGAATTTTAAAAATTCAATGAATACTCTCTCATTTCATATTCACTTGAGTCTAACTCAAGTTTAGCTCACTTGAGTCTAACTCAAGTCTAATTCACTTGAGTCTAACTCAAGTCTAATTCAATCGAGTCTTACTCAATTAATTCTCATGCAATTCAAATTCAATGAATCACTATTTCATTAATTTGAATTGACTTCCTCGAGTCTAGTTTGAATTGGACTTGATCCAATAATTAGATCCAATTGAGTCTAACTCAATAAGTCCAATTCAGATTAGACTTAATCCAATTATTTATCATATGAATACATCTCCAAATCTACTTGTTCTTTGTGTGTGACCCAATAGGTTATCATAACGTTGGCAATGTACCCAAATCAACATTTAGATACATAAGCAATAATGACATCTAGCAAGGCATCATTGCTACCCAAGTGACGAGAAAGTCGAGATCCGACATAACCTTTCCGTGGCTATTATCTTATATGACTTCATCCCTCTATCCTTGATATCTAGATTGATAAATGAGGCATAGACCGTGTCATCCTCTTATCAATCTTTATGTTTCTTGATCTCTAAGTAGACACACTCAATCAAATGAGCTCAATATCTCATATTGACTCATTTGAGCATGACCATGCTTTCTTTGTGTCCTACTAATCAAGGGGCCCACAGATATCGCTTCCATTATATGGAAGGGATAGATCCCATCTACATCACTCACATCCCTCCACATAATTCATTGCATACCCAGTGATCGACTTTATTGTCCACCTTGTTACATGTGACGTTTGCCGATACCAAAGTATACAACTCTTTATGTAGGGAACTGTAGTGACTTCAGGTCTAAGGACTATTCATATCAATAGTCACATGAGAATGTTTATGACACTCATATAACGATCCATGAAACATTCTCATGGCGGGTCATTCAGTATATATTCTCTAATATATGTCCATGACTTTTGAGATCAAGTCATCCGTTGACCTACATGCTAGTCTCAACACATTAATATTGTCCTTGTATATAAATGCTCGACTAGGAATAGTTAAGAATAGTGTTCTCTACAATATCTCACTATCAATTCAACCAATTGATATATTGTAGATAAGAACCTACTGCCCAAAGACATTATTATATTTATTCAATCGGCACTGAACTGAAATAAATATAATAACCAAGTTTGCCTTTTTATTTATAATCAAATATGATATAATAATGTGCCCTTTACAATCATCTCATATTTGGTACTAGGGCTAATACTAACATTATCCACGATAAATTCTAAATTTCATCCTGCAGAATGCACCTTCTATGAACAGTACGAAAGCACCTTCTATCAAGTTTGAAGGCGCCTTCGGACACTGTTCATCCAAAGGCAATTTTACTCCTTTATTCTGCAAAACAGCGTTAGTCTAATAAACAAAATAATAATCTGCAAGATAAATGTTAGCACAATAATAATGAACAGTATGAATTAGTTTCTGTCCTCTCTGGATCAGGAACTAGTCAAGGTCTCAGATTAGGGATCCAAAATGGACCTAACTTGGACCAACGCTTAATGTCCCTCAACCGGGGCGCGTCCTCACAAGGTCACTCTCCTCCAGTGACTTACCTTAACTTGTCAACTTGCCAGTTGTCGGATCCGTAGACCCAACTAAACTTCCTTGCTAGATATTTGGTCAGTCCACCGACTTATCTAGATTTCGTACCAACTATCCGGTCGACCCATCAACCTAGCTGACTTCGCACCAGCTATCTGGTCAGTCCGTCAACCTAGCTAAACTTTACACTAGCTATCCGGTCAGCCCATTGGCCTAGCTAAACTTCTTGCCAGATATCTGGTCGACCTATTGACCTATCTAGATTTCGTACCAGATATCCGGTTGGCCCGTTGACCTATCTGGTTAATCCCATGCATACTTGGTAAGATGGTTAGATCACAACAATACCTAACTTAACTTACTTGTCATTCATCAAAACCTGAGTTAGACCGTTATTGCAAACTGCACCAACAATCTTCCCCTTTTTGATGCAATGATAACTTTGGTTAAGTTAGAACAAAATATGTAAAATAAGCATATAATAAAACATGAGCAAATTAGTTTTATTGTCTTGATCATTTGTAATGTTTATGTTATTATGAATTTTCTTTTGTTTGCTAACTTAATCCCCAGCCCTCTCTACCCCTTTGGTATTCATAAAAAATAAGAGTAAATAAGACAATGCAAAAAAAAATTTGTTAAAACTTGTTCAACCTGATTGAAAAAGTAGTGAAATTTTAGCAATAATAAAATTCCAGAGTTACCGGGAGAGTTTAAAGAATTTTAAACTTTTACACAGATAGCTATTAAGAAACTTTTAAAATAATTTTCAACGTGTACTAGCTTTTCCAAATACTTTGGACAAGAAAGTTTTAGAAAATATTTTGAAAATTCTTTAACATGAAAAGTTTTAAGGAAATTTTAAAATAAGTTTTGCAAGAATAAAACTTTTTCAAAAATTTTCAAGGAATACTTTTAATGAATGAAATTTTCAAACGACTAGGGTTTGCTAAAATGAAACTTTTTCAAAAAATTTCAAGGAATACTTTTAAGGAATGAAATTTTTAAACGACTAGGCTAGGTTTTGAAAAAAATGAAACTTTTAAAAGCAGTTTACAAAAATTGAAGTAGTCAGTTTTCAAAACAAATTTTAAAACATATGATTAGAATTTTTCAAAACACGTGATTTTTCAAAATGTGTTAAGAATAATTTTCAAAGAAAGTATTTTGAAAAAGAGTTTTTGAAAACATCTATCCAAAGTATGTTTAAAAATTAGTTTTAAAGTCATTTTTAAATATTCTCCCCCTGAACCTGATATTAAAAAATAATCTGATCATCTAAAAATTGTCCTTAACTATCTAACCGTTAGTTACTAACTGACTAGCATAAGTTAGCAGTTTTTACTTGATTAGTCAGGTTAAGTCATTTTAACTAGTTAGTGTTTGACTAGACCAGATCACTTAACCTGATTACTATGAATTTGGTATTTTATGCCCAAACTTGTTTTGATGCACTGATATAAGCATCTTAAGTCTAGGCAATCTATCTATTCATCTCATCCCTTTTTTAAGTTTGTCAATACACAAACAAGGTAGCCCTAATGTGTTGGTGAGATGCTCAAGTCCTAGATCTATAGGAACATGCTTTCTATGGATTTAATCTAGACTAAGGCTAAAATTAATTTTAAAAATTCTAAAAATAAGGGAATTTTGAGAAAAATGTAAGAACAAAAATTTACCCTAGAATTTACAAATTATTTGAAAAATAATTTTGAAAATAGAGGTCCTAGTCTATAGAATACATTCCTAGTTGTCGACGTAAATAATTAAATTCACTTTCAGGGAGAGGTTTGGTAAAGATGTCAGCTAAGTTGGACTTGGATTCAATGTAATTGAGTTCAATGTGGCCTTTAGAGACATGATCCTTGATGAAGTGGTGTCTAATTTCGATGTGTTTGGTTCTTGAATGATGCACTGGATTTTTTGTTAAGTTAATTGAGCTAATATTGTCAATTAGTACTTTTGTATTTTTGAAGTTTAAATTAAAATCTTTTAAGGTGTGCATCATCCATAACAACTATGCAATATATTCTCCTATTGCTATATATTCTGCCTCAGTAGTGGATAAAGCAACACAATGTTGTTTTCTACTGAACCAGCTAACAAGTTATGGCCCAAGTAATTGACATCCACCACTTATATTTTTTCTATCTAGTTTACAGCCAGCATAGTCAAAGTCAGAGTAAACTATTAGTTCAAAATTAGTTGTTCTTGGATACCAAATTCCTACATTTTGTGTTCCTTTTAGATATCTAAAAATTCTTTTTACATTTGTTAAGTGGGATTCCTTAGCACAGGTTTGGTATCTGGCACACATACTAATTACAAATAAAATATCAGGTCGACTTGCAGTTAAGTATATGAGATTGCCTATGGCACTCTTATAGTATTTTAGGTCTACGGGTTTTTCATTTGGGTTATTATCTAAGGTTGTCATAGGTGTTTTTATTTCTTTGACATTTTTCATTCTAAATTTTTAAGTAATTCTTTGATATATTTTTGTTGATAAACATAATTCCCTTCAATAGTTTGTTTAATTTGTAATCCTAAAAAATAAGTTAGTTTACCTACTAGGCTCATTTTAAATTCTTGTTCCATTAAGGTTATAAATTCTTGTAAAAATTCTGAATTGGTTGAACCAAAGATTATATCGTCTACATATACTTGGGCTATAAAGATATCTTATTGGATTGATTTTACAAAAAGTGTTGGATCAATTTGTCCTTGGTTGAATCCTTTGGAAATTATGTAGGAGGTTAACTTTTCATATCACGCCCTAGGTGCTTATTTAAGACCATATAAGGCTTTTTTAAGTTTAAAGACATGGTCAGGATGATCTAAACTCTCAACCTCAGATGGTTGACCTACATAGACCTCTTCTTTTATTAGCCCATTTAAGAAGGTGGACTTAACATCCATTTGATAAAGTTTAAATCTCTTATGGGTTGCATAGCTAAGTAGCATTCTGATGAACTCAAGTCTGGCTACTGGGACATAAGTTTCATCATAGTTAAGCTCCTCTACTTGACTAAATCCTTTAGACACCAGTATAGCCTTATTTCTAATAATTTCTCCATTTTCACTTAGCTTATTTCTGAATACCCACTTTGTTTCTATTACCTTTTTATTATCAGGTAGTGATACTAAGTCCCATACTTCATTTCTCTCAAATTGGGTCAGTTCTTCTTGCATGGCTATAATCCAGTGTGGATCAAGTAGAGATTCTTCTATTATTTTGGGTTCAATTTTAGAAATTAGAGATATTTGACTTAGGTTTCTGAGGGTTGATCTAGTTTGGACTATTTGGTCTGGGTCACCAATTGCTTGTTCAAGTGGATGGTTTGGGTTAATCCGTATTATTCTACTAGGTTCATTTCCTTGTGGTTAATGTTCTTCTTTATATTCTTGACTTAGGTTTTCACTTTCTCCCCCTTGACTTGTACTACTTCTTAAAAAGTTAATTGGTTAAATCTGAGTTGGTTCTAAGTTCGAGGTAGATTTTTCAAACTTTACATTTACGGTTTCCTCAATTCTTAGTGTAACTTTGTTATATACTCTGTAAGCTCTACTGTTTAATGAGTAACC
Source organism: Zingiber officinale (assembly GCF_018446385.1). Taxonomy (NCBI): domain Eukaryota; kingdom Viridiplantae; phylum Streptophyta; class Magnoliopsida; order Zingiberales; family Zingiberaceae; genus Zingiber; species Zingiber officinale. The sequence goes on from NC_055989.1 coordinate 69,999,852, forward strand.
TATAAAGATTCTTTTTCTACTTTTGAGGTAAATTTTTCTAAGTATTCTTTTGTGTTTAGTATATAGGCTGGGCATCCAAATACTTTAAAGTATTTGATATTAGGTTGTTTGCTATAATATAGTTCAAATGAGGTTTTATTATAAGTTTTTTTATTATGGTTCTATTTTGTACATAGCAGGCTGTGCTAATAGCCTCCGCCCAAAAATATTTTGGAAGGTTGTATTCATTTAGCATAGTCCTAGAGGCTTCAAGTAAAGTTCTATTCTTTCTTTCTACTATTCCATTTTGTTGAGGTGTTTTAGGATATGAAAATTCATGATGATAGCCATCTTCAAGGCAGAATTGATTAAAGTTGTGATTTTTAAATTCTCCTCTGTTATCACTTCTAATTCTTTTGATTTTTAGATCTTTTTCATCTACAGTTTGTTTGGAGAATTTACTGAATACTTCAAACGTTTCATCCTTATTCTTAAGGAATTTTACCCAGGTAAATCTTGAGTAATCATCTATTATTACTAGACAATAGAGACTCCTATTTATGGATTTGATTCCATGAGAATCAAATAGGTCCAAGTGCAATAATTCTAGTATTGAGTTAGTTTGAGTTTGGCTAGTTGATTTATGGGTTGATTTCATTTGCTTTCCTTGTTGACAAGCATTACAGATTGTTGCATCTAAGTTGGATAATTTTAATAAGCATCTAACTAAACCATTTAATTTTGTTAGGTTCCTAAAGTTTGTGTGGGACATTCTTCTATGTTATAACCAAATTTCTTCTTTTTTATTAGGTGACACTTGAGTGAAGAGATAGTTTGTAGTGTCCAAAATCACTTATTTAATTAAGGAAATTTATTGAGTTAAATTATAATTTAATTAGAATCCAGATTTATTTAATTAAAGGAATTTATTGAATTAAATTATAATTTAATTAGAATATGGATTTATTTAATTAAGAAATTTATTGGATTAATTATAATTAGATTTTACTTTTATTTAATTAAGAATATTTATTGGGTTAATTTTAATTGCTCATTTGATTTAATTATGAATTTATTTACATAAATAAATTTAATTAATTCAGCTAGTCCACAATTATGTAAATTTGATTAATCACGTATATTAAGAAATTGGAGCTAAATATATAAAATTTATAAAGATATAGTATTTATATAACATATTTGTATAAATTTTTATAGATTATTAATCTAATTAATATAGAAGTAAAACATTAGAAATATATTATACATAATATATAACTAAACAAAAATAAGAAGAATATAATATATATGTACAACGTGTATTATTACGTAGAATATCTAGTATATATTATAATTAAGAAATTGTAATATTGAAATAACTATATATATTACCATATATATGTGATATACACATGAATATATATAAATATGAAATTAGTATATGGAAATAAATAAATAAATATATATATATATATATATATATATATATATATATATATATATATATATATATATATATATATATATATATATACAAAATTAATGCAATTACTTAGTATTATAAACATGAATTATATGTTACCATGTATAGTTAATATAAACATGGATATATATAAATATAAAATTAGTATATGGATATAGGCTTCTATTTATACTTAGTATTAAGTTTTATAAAAATAATATAAATGATTTAACATTTATAAAACCTTTAACTTACGGATTTTTATATATGCGGATATATATGGAATTATACAATAATAATAATAATAGTAGTATACCAATATACAAATATTTAGTATTTACATAATTTACGTGAATAAATCATTCTTCTAAATAATATGAAAATGAAATATAAATAACATTATATATATATATATAATATAAATTATATAGTATAAAAATAAATGTATGAACATGTAAATAAGAAATATTATGTATAATATAAAATATATAATATAAATTATATAGTATTTAAAAAGGTAAGAACGTGTAACAAAGAAATATTATGTATAATATAAAATATATTATATAAATTATATTGTGTAAATAAAGATTAAACAAGTATGAAACTAAAACATGTGGATAAAACTTAGTATATTGGAATTAATGGACTTAACATTTAGGGATAAAATTTAGTATCTATACATAATGTATAGAGATTATTCATCTAATTAACATAGAAATAAAATATATATATAATATATTATATGAAATGTATAATATAAATTATAAAGCATAAATAAAAGTAAATAAGGAATATATATATATATATATATATATATATATACATGTAACATACTATTTCTATAAATAATATATTATATGTAATATAAAATATATAATTAAATAAAAATAAGAAAAAAAAGATTTAACATATTATGTATGTAACGTGTAACATATATGAAAATAAAGTATATATATATAAAAAGATAAATAAATTATATGACTTGAAGGATAAAATTTAGACAAAGTCTTAATCTCCATCTCTTTAAAAACGCTACCTCCAAAAGCCCCATCCTCAGGATGTGATGGGGGCGCCGACCCTAAGGAGCTCCTCTCCTTCCCATTGTTCTTCATCAGTTATAGAGTTCCAAAGGAAGACGAGAAGTGGGAGTTGGTAGAAGGCATGTTCTCCACCATGTTATGTAGTAATTAGCCTCTATAGTCTTGTATAGCTTCAGAATTTTTATAGCTTGTAAGGTTAGCTTGTTTTTCTTGTTAATGATATCATGTTTCAACCTATATGAATTGTGCATGTTCTCAACCTTGTTTAATGCTCTAGTTAGTTTTATAATTTAGGGGAATTCAGATTTTTATAGGGTTCGGATTTAATTACTATCGTAGAGTTAATCATGTTGAGGTTGCTCTATAGTTCGATTCATGATTTACCATTTGTTTACCTTAGACGTTAGAAAACTTTATTAACCAAAATTATTTGAGCAAGTGATGATATGATAGATGTTTTTATTTGTTCTGTGTTCATGCAATGGTATAATGCGGTAACTTTATTCCTTGATTTCCATTAAGCAGTATCGTTGCATGCCTAAAACTACACTTGTATATAATTATTGAAACCTATATGCACGTTCTATATTATTTTAGCCTTAGTCAATTCCTATAATAATGTTTAGGCATGGAAACATAGGAGATAAGCACTTCTTAATGTCCATTATGATCCACCAGCTTCTTGTCGATAGGGTACTGTAAGGTTTAATTAGTCAGAATAATTCTAGGCTTGGCTGCTAGGTATTTATTAATTAAAGTTAGTTAATTAATAAGTTTTTTTTTGAGGTGGTTTAGGGTTGGAGACATAGTTAACGGATTGATTGAAGTAGTAATTATGATTAAAAAGATTGAATGGCGAAGTATTAAAGATAAGTTGAATTATAGTTTAAAGCTGGTTCGATTAATTGGTTAGTCTGTTTAACTAAAAGGTTTAATTGAGTATTAATCTGTTTAATAATTAATTGGGTTACCAATTAATGGATGAATTTATTGGGATTAATAATTTGATTAAAAGTAATTAGAAGATTATTTTCATGTGATTACTGTAGATGTACCCCGAAGGTTTGGTAGGAACTATATAACCTGACTTTCTCTTGTTAAGAAATATCAAAAAGAAAGGTACGACTCACATGTTCTATGTAGATATACCTCTATGTTGTGTTTTGTCATTTATATGATCATGGTTGGTTTTCCTTTGACCCCATTAGGAATTGTGGAATGATTTTAGATTGTTAAAAGAACATTTAGATGAATTAAACCGGAATTTAGAGTCATTTAACCACTGGTGAACAAGTTAGGATTCTTCTCGCTTCAATAAATCAGATTCTTATTTGTAGTTTTAACTGTTTATATAGTTTCTTCATTTTATTGATGCTTATAATGACCCTTAGAATCATGGAACTCATAGTTACTATGTAGTAAACATTTTAGAATATTTTATCAGAATTTAAGGTCTCTTAAATACTGTAAAAATATATGAGGATCTTCAAATTCCAAGTATTAAGGCCATCGAATGATCATGTTGACATGTTAATTATTTAATATCACATGTTATAGCTTAAATTTCATGATAAATGTTAAGAAATCAGTAATCTTAACAACTCATCAAAGTGATAATGATAATGATAACGATTTAATAAGAGGATACCGTGAGTGAGAAGACCCCAGAGGGAGCCTGTTTACGGGAGAAGGCCCTAGAGGGAGCCCGCTTACGAGAGAAGGCCCCAGAGGGAGCCCGTCTACAGGAGAAGGCCCCAGAGGGAGCCCAATATCGGTAAGTCTACTGCAACAACATGATGAGGTTTGATTGGAATACTGTGAGAGAAAAGGCCCCGGATGGAGTCCATTTATGGGAAAAGGCCCCGGAGGGAGCCCATTTATGGGAAAAGGCCCCAGAGGGAGTCCGTTTACGGGAAAAGGCCCCAGAGGAAGTCCGTTTACGGGAAAAGGCCCCGGAGGGAGCCTATTTATGGGACAAGGCCCCAGAGGGAGCCCAATATCAGTTTCCATAATATGTTATGAATAAGTTAGGTTCAGGATAAGCTAAATTCAGATCCATGTTATGTTATGAATACGTTAAGTCCATAATATGTTATAAACATGTTAAGTTCATGATATGATATGTTCATACCCACGATTAAGTCTATTCATCCTTATGTTCATGCTCATGATTATGGTTGTTAATATGCACGCTCATGTTTATTCTCTCTTGCTTATATCGGTGCCTATGCTTACGTTCATAGTATGCTAGTAGAGAGACCTCAAGTTACCTTGTATGTGATTCCCCTTAGTACACTAGATTATATTAGCTAATTAATACATAACACTGTTTCGAATATGCTGAGTCTCTCGACTCACAGATTATACTTTTTTTAGATAATAAGACAAATGAGACAGGAGGTATTGATCAGTGAACCAGTTCGGAACAAGGGCAGTAAAACCCGAAAACCATCCAGATTAAATTATGTATTTTGTTATGTTTATCTTTGAACCATCTATGTAATTTGAACTAAGAAACCTTTATGGAAGTAAGAATAGGTGACGCCCACAATTTATATTTTATTATGTGTAAAAAAAAAACTAGGGGCGATACACAGTTCGATTGATTGCATAGATGTTGTCCTTCCTAAACCTTTTTAGGTTTATATTAGGGCTATCTAAGTGCTTGATTAAGCATTCAGAAGATAAGAACCTAACCTTATATCCAGAATCACACAGTTGATTAATGCTAAGTAGATTATATTTGAAGTCATCAACTAATAACACCTTTTTAACAATAAATTAAGTTTGAGTTCGATATTATACCTATCCCAATTACATCGAGTTTGCTGTTGTTTCCAAAGGCAACTATTCCTAAGTTTTTATAAGTTTGTTGGATGAACTTGGTGTGATCTCCAGTCATGTGTCTGGAACATTCACTGTCCAATATCCACTTTGTTTTCTACAAAGAAAGTAGGAATTTATTTATCAATTGGATAGATTAACTTGAAATTTTAAGATTTAGATTTAGTTTCAAGTATTAACTTAGTTTAAATTTTATTTATTAATTTAATTTGAAAGTCCTTGTGGAGTTATTAAAATAATTTTTGAAATAATAAATTTTATAGTAATTTTTAGAATAATTTTTAAAGTAATTTTAAAATAATTTTAAAAGTTATTAAAGTAACTTTTAAAGTAATTTTCAAAATATTTTTAAAGTAATTTTAAAATAGTTTTAAAAGTAATTTTTAAATATTTTTTAAAGTAAATTTTAAAACATTTTTTAAGTAATTTTTAAAAACATTTTTAAACTAATTTTCAAAAACATTTTAAAAGTAATTTTAAAAAAAAATTAAAGTAATTTTAAAATAATTTTAAAGTAATTTAAAATAATTTTAAAGTAATTTTAAAATATTTTAAAAGTAATTTTAAAATATTTTTTAAGTAATTTTTAAAACATTTTAAAAGAAAATTTTAAATTATTTTTAATTTAATTCAATTTTGATTTTAGGGTTTAATTAATTTAATAAAATTTAATTTAATCCTTATTCATCTCACTCGTTCTATGTTTTCAATTAGAGAATCCTATAATTTTGTGAGATGAGTTAGGTTTAATTTCAGGGTTTGGTTTAACTTTATGTTAGATTCAAGTTTAGCTTTGAGCTCACCAAATAGGTATTCTTTGGATAAACTTCTATGTTATGGTAAGTCACCTGAACATCATTAGAGTAATCATGTCTTTGAGGTTTTCCAAATAGTCATATCCATTGAACTTAGTACAAAATCTTGGTTAAACTAGTTAAGATCCGTAAGGGGTAGCTTCAGTTAGTTCCACTTAGCCAAATGCACCAGGTCCAAGCCATATCTTCCTAGACATGCATAGATAGAGTTTTCCTAACCTACTATCATCTAAAACTTCACCAGTACAATTGGTCAAGTTAAACTTTTGTCCCTATTTAGACTAGTCCTAATTACCCATTTGGGTAACTTCATCTGCAAGCAGATTGGACATTGGAAGACAGACTGTCCTCATAGGAAAGAGAACAATAAAGGTATATCTCATTCTCTAGTAGTTGAAACATGTTTAGCGGTGTTATCTACCAGCATCTGGTGTGTAGATACGGGAGCCACTGATCATGTCTGTAACTCTTTACAGGGGTTCTAGGAAACCCATCGACTATATGAAGGAGAGATAACCGTCTACATGGGCAATGCTACTAAGGTGGTGGCTGTTGCAGTGGGAGACGTCTACTTATCTTTTGATAGGAATAGAAGTTTGGTTTTAAGAAATTGTCTTTATGTACCCAGTTTCAGAAAGAATTTAATTTCAGTTTCTAAACTGTATTTGGATGGATATTCTGTTTCTTTTAATAACAATGTGGTTATAAAGAGAAATAGAGTTATTATCTGTTCTGGTGTATTAGTTGACAATTTATATACTTTAAATCCAATTTCTTCTACAAAGCAACAGATGGAAATTAATAACACATCTTCTAATTCCAATAAAAGAAAGGAACCTTCGGAGAGAACCAAACATATCTTTGGCATCTAAGACTTGGTCATATTAACTTAAGTAGGATTCAAAGGCTTATAGCTGATGGACTCTTGGGTTCATTAGTGGTGGAAAACTTTCCAACCTGTGAATCTTGCTTGGAAGGTAAAATGACCAAGAGACCTTTTAAGGCCAAGGGGTATAGAGCCAAAGATGTGTTAGAACTGGTTCATTCTAATTTGTGTGGTCCTATGTCTATCCAGACAAGAGGTGGTTTCGAATACTTTGTCTCTTTTATAGACGATTATTCGAGATACGGATACATTTACTTGATGCGCTGCAAGTCTGAGTACTTTGATAAGTTCAAAGAGTACAAGGCTGATGTGGAGAAACGTCTTGGTAAAAGTATCAAGGCACTACGGTCTGATCGTGGTGACGAATACCTCTTAGGAGAGTTTAGGAATTACTTATCAGAAGCTGGGATTCAATCCCAATTATCCACACCTAGTACACCCCAACAGAATGGTGTGGCAGAACGAATGAATAGAACTCTTATGGAGATGGTTAGATCGATGATGAGTTATTCAGAATTACCAAATTTATTTTGGGGATACGCTCTGGAAACGACAGTATACATTCTAAACTTGGTACCTTCTAAATCAGTACCCTCTACTCCCACAGAATTGTGGAATGAGCGAAAGCCTAGTCTGAGACATATTCGGATTTAGGGTAGTCCAACACATGTGCTGAAAGCAGATGCTGATAAGTTGGAATTGTTGGTGCAACCTTAGGTCAAGGTTGACCTGGTTGACCCGACTCGAGTTGACGTGACTCGAGTTGTATTTTGATGTTTGACTTGGGAAGATTGTCGGTGCAACCTTAGGTCAAGGTTGACCTAGTTGTGTTGCATGTTGATGTTTGACACTCGTGAGAGAGTTCTATTCTTGATGTGGGACAAGAATAGATGTTTGGGAGATTATTGGTGCAACCGTAGGTCAAGGTTGACCTGGTTGACCTGATTCGGGAAAAGTCCAAGTATGAAGACTTGGCACGGAAAAGTCCAAGCAGGGAGCTTGGCACACGGGAAAAGTCCAAGTATGGAGACTTGGCACTGGAAAAGTCCAAGTATGGAGACTTGGCACGGAAAAGTCCAAGCAGGGAGCTTGGCACACGGGAAAAGTCCAAGTATGGAGACTTGGCACTGGAAAAGTCCAAGTATGGAGACTTAGCACGGAAAAGTCCAAGCAGGGAGCTTGGCACGAGGGAAAGTCCTAACTGGGATGTTAGGCAATGGGAAAGTCCTGGTGAGTGAAGCCGAAGGAGAAAGTCCTAATCTGGATGTTAGGCGGTGGAAATCGTGAGTGAAGCGGTGAAAGTCCCGTGAGTGAAGCGAGCAAGGGAAAATCCAGATGGATCGGGATAATCGGACTTGGTGTTGGAAAGTCCAAGTAGGTCAAAGGGATTGACCGGACACTTGGCTGGGAGTTCTAGCAGGTCAAGGAGTGACCAGATGCTAGGGATGAAGTACCAATAGGTCAAGGTTGACCGGATATTGGTTTGAAGTCTTGGGACTTGGTTTGGGCAAAAACCAAGCTCGGGATCGATCACTGGATCAGAACTTTCCTCGATCGGTCCGGTGACCGATCGGTCGTGCTGAATTTGCTGATTCGACTGTCGTCTGAAATTTCAACAGAGGGAGAAAAAAGGCGGTGATCGGTGGGACCGATCAGAGACGATGTCGCGGAAGCACGCATCGATCAGAGGTTCTCGATCGGTCCACGCACAATCGTGGCTTGATCGCGACACCGATCGGTGCGGGACCGATCGGTGACAAAAAGCTTCACGCTGCTTAGGCCGATCGGTCCGCGGACCGATCGAGGGAAGCTTGCGACGCAACGGCTAGTTTCTTCGCTGTCTTCTTCGCAGGTATAAAGGGGTCGAGAGCTGTAGCTGCACTACAACTTCTTCCTCTTCCCTTCTGCTACAGAGCTGCTGTTCTGGTGCTTGAGCTTTGTTGAGCTCTTCTTCGCAAGCTTCGCGTGAGCTTCTCGACTGGGATATCCTGCTGTTGTAGGTGTTCTGAGGAGCTGCTGCTTCAACGAAATCCAGTCGGCGAGGAGGCAAGAAAACCTGTGTTTTTACATTCATTATTCTTGTCTTCTTGTATTTCTTGTTATATTCCTTTCTTGCTGTTGCAAGAATATTGTGGCGAGGTTTCTCCACCCACAAGGAGTATATTGTATTAGCCGATTTTCCGAGGACTCATCCACCGACGGATTGATAGGCTTCGTCCACCTTACGGACACGCCGAGGAGTAGGAGTTTCATCTCCGAACCTCGTTACATCGACGAGTTGAGGTTTGGTTTGTTTTGTTTTCGTTTCCTTTTGTTATTTCCGCTGCTAACCTAATTTGTAGAAAGAAACGAGCAAAGATTTGGGGTCGGCTATTCACACCCCCCCTCTCTAGCCGTACGAGTACAAAGGATCATAACAAGTGGTATCAGAGCGAGGTCGCTCTTCGACGGATCAACACCCGGAGGAGCACGGGCTAGAGATGGATCTCTATGGAGAAGATATCACGATTCAACCCTTCTACGAGTCTCACGACAACTTCACGTATTGGAGGGTAAGGATGATGTATTTTCTTAGGACTAATATGTTAAATTGGTTTTGTGTACAAGAAGGGTTTTCCCCTCCGATGGATGAGGAAGGAAAACCTATCAAGAAGAAGGAGTGGACGAAAGAGCAAATCCGACAATCCGAAATCAATGACGAGGTAACAAAAATTATTGAATTTGCGTTACCTAATAATGTTTTGTGCAAGATAGATAGGTACAACAACGCCAAGGAATTGTGGAACAACTTGGCCAAGTTCCATGAGGAGAGCTCCACTTCAAGCCATGAAGAGGAGTCAAGTGAGCTAAGTAGCTCACACCATGGAGGAGAGGAATTAGAAGTTGAGGGTTACTCAACATCTAAGGAAGAAGAGGATGAGAGCACTTCTTCAAGATTGGAGCAAGAAGAAGAAGCATCTACCTCCGGAAGGGATGAAGAAAAGAGCATTCATCCATCTTCAAACCTAGGTAACTCAAACATGTTAATTTCAAGTAAATTGCATATAATGTGTTTTGAGTGTAGGGAATTTGGGCACTACAAGAGTAAGTGTCCAAAGAGGGTAAGAAAGACTCCACCGGCACCAAAGGTCAAGAAAGCCGGAGTCCCGATACGCAAAGGCAAGGAGCACGTAGTGTGCTTCCAATGCAAGCGAAGGGGACACTATAGGAGCCATTGTCCAAGGGGGAGGCAACCTCACAAGGACAAGGGATGCACATCGATAGGGGGAGCTAAGGCAAACCCTAAGGTACCTTTTAAGGCATACTATTGCAATTCAAATAAGAAACATGCTAGTAGTTTTATTGCTATTGCAAATAATGATGAGCATGTTAACACTAGAAATCAACACATGTGCTTAGGTGCTAAACATGTCAACCCAGATAGGGATACTACTAGGAATGCCAACCCTAGAATTACCTCATCTAAGGTTAAGGAGAACCTAGGTAGGAATCCCAAATCAACTAGACACATGCCTAGGAATGCCTCAAAGAAAAATGACAAATCAAAAATTGAGGTATTAGAGAAGGAGAATCAAGTCTTGAGGTCAAGACTTGATACTTTGGAAAAGGCTCTTAAGAACTTGGAGAAGTCATCTCTAGGGTTTAAGGGTCAAATTTCAAAGCCCAAGGACAAGAAAGGTTTGGGTCACAAATCTAAGTCCCAAGTGGTCAAGCCCACTTACCACAATGTTCCATTTGATTATGGAACAAAACCTAGGGCTAGGAAGACCATTGCCAAGGTCACAAGGGGAGTCACCCCTAGAGTTGATCTTGATGAGTCCCAAATGGCCAAGGCTTTAAAGCCTAAGAGGGTCATTAGGAGAGTTGCTAGGGAAGTTATCCCTAGTGAATTTTTAGTGAACCCAATGAGCTCAAATAGGTATTGGGTTCCTAGGAGCATCTTCTCTACCCCATAGATGGGTTAGAGAGTGTCAACTCCAATTAGAAGGGTAGTTAACCCAACTTTGAGGAAATTGACACTCAAGGAGCATTTTCAAGGTTTTGATAACCTTTGAAAATGAAAAAGAATTATTATTTACTCCTTAAAGAGTAAATTGTGCCATATTTGAAAAATATCGATTTCAATCTTATTTGGCACAATTTAAGAAAACCTAGAGAAATACCATAATTGGGATTTTGGTTTTCTCTAAGGGATATATGGGCAATCTAGGGTTAGATTCTAAGTTAGCTAAGGCTAAGGATACTTAGATAGGGAATTTAGGTATTTTATTTGTGCTAACTTCCCATGATTGGTTGCCATATGCCATGCCATGACATCATACTTATTTTATTATCATTTGAAATGTCATGATAATGCTTAGGTTATCTATATGTCATGTGTTAGTTTCGTTTCAAACTTTATGCCATGACATCATGACATTGGCACATGTTTTCATTTATGTTATTAATTTATGCCATGTCATCATCTCTTGCATTAAGAATCAATGAAATTGATTTAAGGATAAAAACACATTTTGGTATTGAGATCAAAGTGTAGTTTAGAAAATGCATGAGAACTTAGCCTAAGTTGACCTTAACCCATATCTCACATCAAATTGACTTGAATGTGGTTTGATACACCTTAGATGTGTGTGAGATATTAGGATCATGAGTTAGGATCAAGGTGCATAGTTTTTGTACCTAGATGAGCCTAATTTAAGAAAAGGAGGATCATAGGGAAAGCTTGTGTACAAGTCATGTACATATAGCCCATAGATTGTGGTCCCAAATTAAAGGGTTTGAAATCATTTCAAAATTATTTTGAAAAACCTTGATGAAGCTTTCCTAGTGATAGCATTCATCATTGAACATTGTGATACAAAGTTGACTTAACTTTGAACTATTTCAAAGTTTTTGAATTTTGTATCAAGATTTGAAAATGGAAGTTATTCTCATAGAAAACTATTTTTCCATGATAGTATATGTTATGAGGAATGTATCCTCAAAATTTCACATTTTTTCGAATTTTCTGGAATTTTTTAGGAGTTTCTGAATTTCCGGGAAGGGAAATCAGAAATCTCTTATTTCAGAGTGTGGATCGGTCACCGGACCGATCCAGGGAAGTTCTGATCGGTCTGGTGACCGATCAGTGACGATCAGTGAAGCGTGGATCGGTCTGGGGACCGATCCAGGGGATTCTGGTCTGGGGACCGATCAGTGCGTGCCAGTTTCTGATTTTTCAGCTGTTGGTCTGAAATTTCAGCTGGAAGTTGGGTTTTGTGAATTTCTAAGGTTTGGAACTCTCAAAGACATTGTTGGTGCAATGGTCAAGGGGGAGTTGACCTCTAGGGGGAGTCTTACCTAATTGTCAAGAGGAGTTGACTTTTAGGGGGAGTTTGTACTCCTTAAGACTCTTGAGGATTAGTGATATGGGATTATCACTAAGTTGATTGTTGAGTTTAGTATCAAAGGGGGAAATTAAGAGTTTCAATGAAAGGTATGGGACTTTTATTAGGAAGAAACTCTTGACCTTGATACTCTCCTTTGTCTTTTTGATGTGTGTCAAAAAGGGGAGAGTATTCATTGGAGAATTATTGGAGAACCCAAGTTAGGTTATCGGGTTAACCTAAGCTAGGGAAAAAATGTCAAGGAATGTTCAAGGAAGAACATTGGAATTCTTTTTGATGTGTGTCAAAAAGGGGGAGAATTATTGGAGAGCCCAAGTTAGGTTATTGGGTTAACCTAAGGGGAGAATGTCCAGAGAATGATCAAGGAAAGAACATTGGACATTGGAAGATGATTGAAAACCTAAGTTAGGCTATCGGGTTAACCTAACTTGATTATGGTTTTGTCAAACATCAAAAAGGGGGAGATTGTTGGTGCAACCTTAGGTCAAGTTTCACCTGGTTGACCCGACTCGAGTTGACGTGACTCGAGTTGTATTTTGATGTTTGACTTGGGAAGATTGTCGGTGCAACCTTAGGTCAAGGTTGACCTAGTTGTGTTGCATGTTGATGTTTGACACTCGTGAGAGAGTTCTATTCTTGATGTGGGACAAGAATAGATGTTTGGGAGATTATTGGTGCAACCGTAGGTCAAGGTTGACTGGTTGACTGATTCGGAAAAGTCCAAGTATGAAGACTTGGCGGAAAAGTCCAAGCGAGGAGCTTGGCACGGAAAAGTCCAAGTATGGAGACTTGCGGAAAAGTCCAAGTATGGAGACTTGCACGGAAAAGTCCAAGCAGGAGCTTGGCACACGGAAAAGTCCAAGTATGGAGACTTTTGGAAAAGTCCAAGTATGGAGACTTAGCACGGAAAAGTCCAAGCAGGAGCTTGGCACGAGGAAAGTCCTAACTGGGATGTTAGGCAATGGGAAAGTCCAGTGAGTGAAGCCAGGCGGTGGGAAAGTCGTGAGTGAAGCCGCGGTGAGAAAGTCCTAAGCGGGATGTTAGGCGGTGTGGAAATCCTGGTGAGGCAGGTGAAAGTCCCGTGAGTGAAGCTGGCAAGGAAAATCCAGATGGATCGGGGATAATCGGACTTCGGTGTTGGAAAGTCCAAGTAGGTCAAAGGGATTGACCGGACACTTGGCGAGGAGTTCTAGCAGTCAAGGGAGTGACCAGATGTTAGGATAAAGTACCAATAGGTCAAGGTTGACCGGATATTGGTTTGAAGTCTTGGGACTTGGTTTGGGCAAAAACCAAGCTGGATCGGTCACCGCACCGATCGGTGTTGTTGCTACGATCGGTGCGGTGACCGATCGGATCAACAAAACTCTGTTGATTCTTGTCGATCGGTGACCGATCAGCAACGGCAAAGAAAGCGGTGATCGGTCCGGCCGTCGCCATCTGATCGATGCAGGGACCGATCAGGAGACGATGTCGCGGAAGCACGCATCGATCAGAGGTTCTCGATCGGTCCACGCACCGATCGGGCTGATCGCGACACCGATCGGTGCGGGACCGATCGGTGACAAACAAGCTTCACGCGCTAGGCCGATCGGCCCGCGATCGAGTTCTAGCGTTGCCGCGGCTAGTTTCTTCTTCTTCGCGGTATAAAGGGGTCGAGTGCACTACAACTTCTTCCTCTTCCCTTCTGCTACAGAGCTGCTGTTCTGGTGCTTGAGCTTTGTTGTGCTCTTCTTCACAAGCTTCGCGTGAGCTTCTCGACTGGGATATCCTGCTGTTGTAGGTGTTCTGAGGAGCTGCTGCTTCAACGAAATCCAGTCGGCGAGGAGGCAAGAAAACCTGTGTTTTTACATTCATTGTTCTTGTCTTCTTGTATTTCTTGTTATATTCCTTTCTTGCTGTTGCAAGAATATTGTGGCGAGGTTTCTCCACCCACAAGGAGTATATTGTATTAGCCGGTTTTCCGGGGACTCATCCACTGACGGATTGATAGGCTTCGTCCACCTTACGGACACGCCGAGGAGTAGGAGTTTCATCTCCGAACCTCGTTACATCGACGAGTTGAGGTTTGGTTTGTTTTGTTTTCGTTTCCTTTTGTTATTTCCGCTGCTAACCTAATTTGTAGAAAGAAACGAGCAAAGATTTGGGGTCGGCTATTCACACCCCCCCTCTCTAGCCGTACGAGTACAAAGGATCCTAACAGGAATCTCGTACAGAAGTTCGTGTGTTTGTGTGTTATCCTAGAGGAACGAAAGGTGGTTTATTTTATAGTCCTAAAGATTAGAAGGTCATTATTAGCACCAATGTCCAGTTTTTAGAAGAAAATCATATAATGGACCACAAACCTAAAAGTAAAATTGTTCTAGAAGAAATGAGAGAGAACACGTCTACTTTAGTACTAACAGTATAAGATGAAGTACCACAAGAAACTGCAACACATGTTACAAATGATGAACAGTTACAGATAGTGCCTCGTCGTAGTGGGAGGGTTGTTAGGCAACCTGAGAGATTCATGTTTTTGGGAGAATCTTCGGACTTGATCCCGGGTAAACATGAACCTGATCCTCGGACGTATGACGAAACACTCCAAGATAAAGATACAGTATCTTGGCAAAAGGAGATGAATTCTGAAATAGAATCTATGTATTCTAATAAGGTCTGGGAGCTTATAGAACCACCAAATGGTATAAAAGCCGTTGGATGCAAGTGGATCTACAAAAGGAAAAGAGGGATAGACGGGAAGGTAGAAAGCTTCAAAGCAAATCTTATTGCGAAAGGGTACACTTAGAAAGAGGGAATCGATTATGAGGAGACCTTTTCACCGGTAGCTATGCTTAAGTCTATCCAGATACTCTTATCCATTGCTGGTCATATGGATTATGAGGTTTGGAAAATAGATGTCAAGACAACTTTCCTTAACGGAAGTCTTGAAGAAAACATTCATATGAAGCAACCAGAGGAGTTCATTGAAAAAGGCAAAGAGCATCTAGTGTGCAAGCTCAATCGGTCTATTTATGGACTAAAGCAAGCTTCAAGATCTTGGAACATCCGATTTAATGAAGTAATCCAGTCATATGAATTTATTCAGTGTCCAGATGAATCTTGTGTATACAAGAAGTGTAACGGAAACGTGGTGGTATTTCTTGTACTATACATAGATGACATTTTGTTAATTGACAACAATGTCAAAGTGTTATCAGACGTAAGGGTATGGTTATCCAAACAATTCAATATGAAGGACTTAGGAGAATGTGCACACATTCTTGGGATTAAAGTCATAAGGGATCGCAAGAAAAGGATGTTGTGCCTATCTCAAGCTTCATATATAGATAAAATCCTTGCTCGTTTTAGCATGCAAAACTCCAAGAAAGGTTTCTTACCTTTTAGGCATGGAGTAGCTTTATCTAAAGAGATGTCTCCGAAGACATCAAAGGAGATAGAAGACATGAAGGCATTTCCTTATGCTTCAGATGTGGGAAGCCTAATGTATGCAATGCTGTGTATGAGACCGGATATCTATTTTACCGTGGGCATGGTTAGCAGATATCAAAGTAACCCTGGACAAGGATATTGGACCGCTGTAAAGCATATATTGAAGTACCTGAGAATGACTAGAGATTATATGCTAGTTTACCAAGCAGATGATATGCTCCCTGTGGGTTACACGGATTCATACTTCCAATCAGATAGGGACAATAGTAAGTCTACATTAGGCTATGTGTTTACTTTAGGAGGTGGAGCCATTGCATGAAGGAGTGTTAAGCAAAAATACGTTTCAGACTCAACCATGGAAGTTGAGTATGTGGCAGCCTCTGAACCAGACAAAGAAGCTGTATGGCTTAGGAACTTCCTAATGGACTTAGATGTGATTCCTGGTTTGCCCAAAATCATCATAATTTATTGTGATAATAGCGGTGCAGTTGCAAACTCGAAGGAACCACGAGCCCATAAGGCGAGTAAACATATAGAGCGCAAGTACCACCTGATACGAGACATCATCAAGCGAGGAGAAGTTGTTGTCGCCAAGATTGCATCAGCAGATAACCTGGCAGATCCTTTCACTAAGACCCCTCCGGCGAAAGATTTTAATCGGCATGTGGAGGGGATGAGAATCAGATGTATGGCAGCGGATATGACAGCTTAGTCTTTTAGTATAAGTGGAAGATTGTTAGAGTGTATACTAAAAACCTAGCTTTTGTAAATATTTATTTTAAAATAAAGAATCACATTGGTAAAAAATGTCTACATTTATATGCTAAGTGTAGTTGTTCAATTAATTTATATTGTAGATAACATGGTGTGTGGTGTCACACACAGAAGATCATGTTATCAGTTCCTTATAAATTATAAACAATAGCTCACGATCGAGATGGAAAGGAACAAACCATCAGAACAGTCGTAGTGTAATTAGGTATTAGTTTATCTTGACTATATAATTACACTAGTATACTTAGAGTGTATTGAGTAGGACCATTGAGGCAGTTTCTTTTTATACTGACTAAATAAAAGAACAAGATCTCGATTATTATGGAAGTGTGTACTCTTAATCCTAATATAATGACAAGCACATATATTTAATATTTATTTCTTTAATTTATCAATGGGTGAGATTTAGTTCGATAAATCAAAATGCCCAATAAGTTGGGAAATGATATTACTTATAGTGTGTGTTCTTTATTATAGAAGGAAACTGTGTCCTAGTAATCTAGGTTGATAATATCCCCAAGAGGAACTCATAAGGATTGTCATGTTAAACCCTACAGGTGGATTTAGTCCGACATGACAATAAAGTTGAGTGGTACTACTCTCGGAGCTAGATGTTAATTAAATGAGTTGTCAGTAACTCATTAAATTAATGGGCATTCGATATCTTAATCACAGGGAGATTAACACACTCATGATAAGAAGGAGCCCATAATGTAATTTGGGATTAGTGCGGTAGTGCAATAATAACTCTCTAGTGGAATGAGTTATTATTGATGAACTTGAGTTGTGTGTTCGGGGCGAACACGGGATACTCGAGCTCGTCGGGAGGCCAAAACTAATTTCTCCTCTAGGTCCCTGTCGTAGCCTCATTAATTCCTTATATCCACCCATGAAAAGCCCATCTTGGTGTCCAAGAGGGGGCCGACCCAAGGCTTGCTGACTAAGCCAAAGGTCGGCCACTACTTTCTCAAAGGGGGTCGGCCACAAGCAATGTGAAGGGGGTCGACCACATAATTCAAAGTATGAGGGGTGTTTTAAATTTTTAAAAATCTTCTCTTTGTAAATATCTACAAGTTTTGAAAGAGAGATTTTAAAATTATAAAACTTTCCTTATTTGAATTAGGTCACATGGTTTAAAAGAAAGTTTAAAAGTTTTAAAACTTTCCTTTTTTTAACCATCCTCATGGTTTTAAAAAAAGGGGAGTTTTAAATTTCAAACTTTCCTTTTTTGTAACTAAAAAAGGAAATTTTAAATGAGAAGTTTTAATTCTTAAAACTTGTTTTAAAATTTTTCTTTTTTAAAAAACATCCACATTAGGAAATTAAAAGAGAGCTTGTAAAATTTTATAAGAGCTTTCCTTCTTTGCTTATAAAATTTTTACAAGATTTTTTTTTCTTCTTTTAAGGGCCAGCCACCCTTGCTTGGTGTCCAAGCAAGGGGTCGGCCATTAAATCAATTAAGAGGAGAAAAAGGAATTAAAAAGGAGGAAAGGAAAACAAGAGGAAGATTTTATTTTTTTTTTAAATCTTTCCTTATTTGCCTTGGGCAAGTATTATAAAAGAGGGGGAGGAGAGACCTCGTGATGTATCAATTCTTATTCTCTTGCTTGTGCTCTCTCTTGTGGCCGACCCTTTCCCTTTCCCTTTCCTCTTGATCTCTTTTGTTCCTTAGTGCTGGTTGTGGCTGAATCTTAGAGAAGGAGGAGGAGCTTTTGGGTGGTGTTCATCTTGGAGGATCGTCGCTCACACGACGTCCAAGAGGAGGCGAGGAATACGACAGAAGATCAAGAGGTCGTTGCATACAAAAAAAGGTATAACTAGTAATTATTTTACGCATCATGCTAGTTTTTCTTTGTATGAATTCCAAACACAAAAGGCATATGATTCTAGTTTTTCGGATTTGTAATTCGAAGTTGTGTTTCTTTTATTTTATTTTTATCTTGTGATTCGATTGTTCCTTTTGGTTAAACCTAGAATTATATAAGGAAATTAAATATTAGATTTCTTTAAAAGACTTTGTCTAGGCGGTGGTGGATGATCTCATACCCAAGAAAGACTAGTGCCTCGCTACTAGGTGTAGCAGTTATTAGTCGAAGTAACTGCTTCAACGTGTAGAAGCAAAGCAAAGCGAAGACGCTGTAGCAGCAGAAATAATTTTAAATCATTTTTTAGCAAGCTGATGTACAGCTATAAAAATATTTTTTCGAGTTAATCTCTGCTAGAAAATATGGCTACTAAAAAAATGACTTACCAAGTTAGCTGCTACAAGTTGTAGCAGTTATATGGAGAGTTAGCTTCTACAAGGTGTAGCAGTTATTAGTCAAGGTAGCTGCTTCAACGTGTAGAAGAAAAGCAAAGCGAAGGCGCTGCAGCAGTGGAAATAATTTTAAATTATTTTTTTAGCAAGTTGATTTCTTGCTCAAAAATATGGCTACTAAAAAAATGACTTACCGAGTTAGTTGCCACAAGTTGTGGCAGCTACCTGGAGAGTTAACTGCTGCAAGGTGTAGTAGTTATTAGTCGAAATAGCTGCTTCAACTTATAGCAACAAAGCACAGTGAAGGCGCTGCAGTAGCGAAAATAATTTTAAATCATTTTTTAGCAAGCTGATATATAGCTACAAAAATATGGCTACTAAAAAAATGACTTGCCGAGTTAGCTGCCATAAGTTGTGGCAGCTACCTGGAGAGTTGGCTGCTACAAGGTGTAACAGTTATTAGTCGAAGTAGCTGTTTCAACGTGTAGCAGCAAAGCAAAGCGAAGGCGCTATAGCAGCGGAAATAATTTTAAATCATTTTTTAGCAAGCTGATGTACAACTACAAAAATATTTTTCGTGTTAATCACTGCTAGAAAATATGGCTACTAAAAAAATGATTTACCAAGTTAGCTGCTACAAGTTGTAGTAGCTATATGGAGAGTTAGCTGCTACAAGGTGTAGCAGTTACCAGTACACGTTGTAGTAACTAACTCTCCATGTAACTGCTGTAACTTGTAGCAGCAAAGGAATGTCCAAGTGGCTGCAGGCGATTGTAGCAGGCGTCGACCTTGCACATCGTAGTATAAATCCTTCCTACCTTCTACAACCATCATTCCAAGTTAGCTGCTACAAGTTGTAGCAGCTACAAGGACGGTTTGCTGCAAAGTAGTTGCTGCAACATTTAGAAGCGAAGCAAAGGTGCTGCATCTTTACAAAATAATTTCAAATAATTTTTTACGAAGTTGATGTACATGAAATTAGCTATTTGTAGGGGTAATATCTGCTAGAAAATGTAGCTACCAAATAAATGACTTGCCAAGTGGCTACTTCAACATGTAGCAGCTAACCTGCAACCCACTTGGTTTTAACCTGTAGGCGTTTGTAGCAGGCGTCGTCCCTACACGTTATAGCATTAATCCTTCTAATATATGTAGGCTATTATGGTGTGGAATAACAAATTAAAATGAAATAAATTACCATTGGGAATGCAGAGAGGTGGACTAGCTCTCATAGCATCTGTGAGGTTGAAGACACCGATGAAACTTTCCCGACGGGAGCACGAGATCCGACGGACGACGGAGACGGAGGGAGCGAGAGAAAGAGAGAGAGTGCGAGGGAGATTTTAATTTGGGAAATTTCCCACGGTGAAGTTTTGAACAGAAGGCGGAAGGGGAGAGAGAATAACTGGAATATTTTATTTGTAGCAAAATCGAGCTGGCAACGCCAGGTCTGCGCGTCGCGCACAAAGCGTCGCCCAGCATATCAAATCTGTATATATATATATATAGAAGAATTTGAGAGGTGTTGCACCAATCGCAAATTAAAGCCAAACGAAAAAATTATCTGAATAGGTAAAGTTTTACCAATTCAAATAGAATACGAAAAACAAAGAAATCTGAAAATGATTCCCCCGGTATGATTGGTGGTTGCACCAAATCAGAGTAAAACCTGCTCTGATACCACTTGTTGGATCGAGATGCATGTGAGGAGGGGAGGGGGTGAATCACGTTTTTTTTCAAAAAACTTATTTTCTTGATTTTAAAATCACGAGTATGCACAGTGAAAAAAGAAAATAGACGAACAAAAACAAAACAGAGAGAGCACAAGCGGTTTACTTGGTTCGGAGCCTTCGACGACTCCTACTCCAAGACCCAGGTCCCACCGACCTATCGATGGGTAATCCACGAAAGGCCTCTTCTGGTACCTCCCGAAGAGGGAATCAAGTACAAGAATAGGGATAATGTAACAACCTACACTTCCCTTTTAAAGAAGTAGAATTAAGAATGCAATACTAATAAAAAGGTTACCAACAAAATAGAGAGCCCGGTGTGTTGCTGTCGATCTGCCAAAGATAATTTGGACGTCCCAGAAGCATAGCTCGAAACCAGGCATACTTTCTAGAATAACAGCAGGAAGCAGTCAGAAGCATAGCTTGTATGTGTGTTCTATGTTGAATCTTTGAGTGAGCAGGCTTATAAAGAACATGGAAGGCGCCTTCCATAGTCATCGAAGGCACCTCCAACCTGAAAAACTCGATCCCGAACAGCCCGACACTTATCCACGACAAATTCCAAATTTCATCCTGTGGAAGGCACCATCCATAGCCATGGAAGGCGCCTTCTATGAACAATACGAAGACACCTTCTATTAAGCTTGAAGGCACCTTCGAACACTGTTCATCCGAAAGCAATTTTTCTCCTTTATCCTGCAAAACCACGTTAGTCCAATAAACAAAATAATAATCTGCAAGATAAATGTTAGCACAATAATAATGAGCAGTATGAATTAGTTCCTGTCCTCCCAGGACCAGGAACTAGTCAAGGTCTCAGATTAGGGATCTAAAATGGATCTAACCTGAACCAATGCCTACTGTCCCTCAACCGGGGCACGTTCTCACAAGGTCACTCTCCTCTAGTGACTTACCTTAACTTACCAACTTGCCAGTTTTCAGATCGGTAGACCCAACTAAACTTCCTTGCCAGATATCCGGTTAGCCCGTCGACCTATCTGGATTTCGCACCAGCTATCTGATCGGCCCGTTGACCTAGCTGACTTCACACCAACTATCTGGTCAGTCCATCGACCTAGCTAAACTTTGCACCAACTATCCGGTCGGCACGTTGACCTATCTAGACTTCGTACCAGATATTCGGTCGGTTAGTTGACCTATCTGGTTAATCTTCTGCACACTTGGTAAAATGGTTAGATCACAATAATACCTAACTTAACTTACTTGTCATTTATCAAAACCTGAGTTAGATCGTTAGTGCAAACTACACTAACAACTTGGTTTCAACCTAGGTGATTATTAATCTAAGACAGAAGAAAGCACTGAAAAGATATCCTTCATGTAGGCAAAGAAGCCTATTACACTCGTTGAACGCTCAGAAATGTGCTAGGAAATAAATAAAAGAGTTGTTGAGTTATTCTTAGTTCCAGGGGTTTTTTTATAGCCCATGGAAAAATTCTATCTGAGGCTGGAAGAATCCTTCTACAGGGTGGAAGGCGCCTCCAGCGTGACAATTTTATTCTTGCGAAGATAAAATTTTATCTTCGCCAACGGTTATTGGAAAGACGCCTTCAAGCCATTGAAGGCGCATTCACACTGTTCATCCTGTTGAAGCCATGGAAGGCGTCGTCCATAAGGCAGTTCAACTTCTTTTCTCCTCGATCAAGATTCTGCTCTACCTTCTAGTCCCTCGGAAATGTCGCGCGCTTCCTTCTCGTCTGCCAGCGTACTCTTTCGGAGCACTTCATCCCTCAGACGCACCGAGCTCGTCGACTCTCTTCCGTGCCATCTTTCTCACTAGTTGTGTCTTTCGCTCGACTTCTTGTGCTCCTAAATTCATACACACTTAAAACATGGGTTAAATAACAACAGGACCTAACTTAACTTGTTTGATCACATCAAAATTATCATGGGGTACTTATTATATATAGTGTGCTGCTCTGCCGTGGACCAAAATGCTACAAACCTACCCTCGTTGCAGGTTAAAATCACCATGTCATCCTTGCTGAATCGCTCCTCATCGTGCAACACTTGACTCTTGCTAGCCTAGCGCCTCCTTTGCGTACCATGCCTGCTTGCCGATTGCCACCCCCCTCTTGGTGCCCAGCCGCCCGATCGTCCCGCCGTTCGCCCACCGCCAGCCGCCTTTGGCCTCCTGCCCTGACCCAAACTGTAACTGGGGGGGACGTGAACCAAAGAGGGATCACAACCAATTGCGACCAGATTCCTACTGTGATCCGGTGTGATCGTGGGCAAAATTCGGTCGCTACCAGACCCCCGGGCGGGTTGCGACCAGATTACTGCCGAATTGCATCTAGAATCCAACTATAATTGGCCTCAATCCGGCAAGGCGCAATCTGGTTGAAATATGGACACACTCTGGCTGGAATCTAGTCGCGATTCAATTGAAATCCGACCGTGATACGGCTGAAATCCGGTTTATGTTTGGCTGGGGTCTAGCCTGGGTTGATTCACCAACGTGACCCGCTGTGAGACAACACTACGGAAGAAGACAAAGATGTGAGAAAATTTTGAATTTTAGAAATGAAAAAAATTATGTGGACCTGCCACAAGGGCAGGTCCATAGCAGTCCACAAATTTTATTCCACAGTATATATCAAGACACATGAGTTTGCTATACTGCAGACTCGATGTCGCGTGATTGTGTGGACCCAGGGCGTGTCCTGGGTTGAATCCAAACGCTCTGGATTCAATCAGAATATTTTTAAATTATTTTTGTTTATTTTTTTGGGTATATTATATGTATTTAGAGTTTAAAATTTTAGAATTTAGGAGTTGAGTTATAATGTGTTTGAGTTAATAAGATTTTTTGTTTAGGATTCAGGCTCATCCTCTTGGATTATAGTATTCAAGATTTAAAATTTTAAATACTCACAGGATATATTATATATATTTAGGATATAAAATTTTAAGATTTAGAGATTGAGTTATAATAAATTTAAGTTAATAAAAAAAAATTTCTTAGGGTTCAGATTTACTACTTGGTTATAGTATTCATGAAAAAAAATTTAGATGCTCACATATTATAAATATATATACACGCGTTTATAAACCGACCTCGATACTTTAAAACTTCACATTTCCATTAACAAAGGAAAGGAAGGATGATAATAACCCCGATATATATGTAAACCATTTTAGTGGGAGGAGATCTAGCTGGTCGAATAATTATAGTTACTCGAAGTTGAACTAGTTGCAACAGAATAAAAAAAATAATTAATCAGATTGAGAAATGTCGAATTTGGAGTGATCGATTTGGTCCTATAAAAATTTTCTATTGGTTATTAGGATAAATTAGAAAGTGCTCATAGCGGATAACCCAGGAGCCCAGCATCTTTTAGTTGTGTATTCCATTTGGAGAATTATTTATTTTATTCGGACATGGAGTCGAGGGGAGTTTAGTATTTACTTCACAAGTTAGAAATACTGATGATGCATATCATGCATATATATATTTAATATATTTATAATATACAAATAGATACATCGAAATATAGATTTGTATCTGGGATGTTTCTACGGATAGTTAGTGTATCATATAGTCATATTCCATTTGTAGAAATAAAATCGAAATGAACTCCGGGAGAGATGGTTGAGTGGTTGATAGCTCTGGTCTTGAAAATCGGTATAGTTTGAACAAAAAATTATCGGGGGTTCGAATCTCTCTCTCTCCTTTTGCTTGCTGAACAATTTTGTTCTTTACTCATTTGGCCCTGCCCTTTTTTTCATAAAAGGGAAAGGGAATGACTCGGCTATTCCACCTAGTCGAGCCAGCGCTTCCTATCCGTAGAAACATCCCAGATACAAATCTATATTTCGATGTATCAATTTGTATATTGTAAATATATTAAATATATATATGTATGATATACATCATCAGTATTTCTACTTGTGAAGTAAATACTAAACTCCCCTCGACTCCATGTCCGAATAAAATAAAGTGGTAACGTCGAGCCTCGAATGATCGACCAAGTCCTATAAAAATTTTCCACTGATCACCAGGGTAAATCGGGAAGCGCTCGTAGCGGGTAGTCCAGGAGCCTAGTATCCTTTAGTTGCATACCCTATTTGAATGAAATTTTTTTACAAATTTAGCATAGTTGGAATTTGAATTATTTGGATGATAACTTGAATACTCTAGTATTGTACCAAAACCCGGGGGCTAGTTGCAACAGAATAAGCGATAGCATCAAGTGGATAAGCTTCGAATTGAATTTGATCTGATCCTAAATTAATAATAATGGTGTTTATTTAGTTATTAGACAATCTTAATGGATTTGACCCTTAAATTTGCAGTATATTTTTTTTCCAATTTTGATGAAACACCCTTGTAAAAATAAATATTCCAAAGTGTGACAAAAGGTGGAACCGTCACCCTAGCGGCCCCCTAGCCCCGGCCCCACAAGATTCCAGAGGGAGTAAATCACGGTTAATGCTGGGCAGGATAGGTGACTGGGGGTCGAAGGAATTTTTGGCGCAGCAAACCAGGGTGATTGTAACGACCCAATTTTCCTCATTAGGAGTTCTAAAAGTGCTTTAAAATATTTAGAAATGCTATAGAAAAATTCTAGAGATTTTTAGAAATTTTTAGAGTATTTTTACGCAAATTTTTGAATTCGTTTGGTATTTTTACCAAGAGGAAAAAGTTTAAAAAAATAATAATAATAAAAATGTTAAAGCTGGGTTTTGAACCCAAGACCTCGGACCCGAACCAGATGTTAACCGGACTCAGCCAACCAGCTGGTCTGCAAGAGTTTTGTTAATAAAGTATGGAATAAAATGTATATAAGTAGTTTTTGGGGACAGAAATACCAAAATAAAAGGGAGCCGAGCAGAGTTCGAACACGCGACCTTTAACTCGCGCTAAACCGCTGCTGACCAAGTATTCAGGCCATCGGTTCTGTTTAGAATTGGTAGCAAATTTATTTAAAGAAGTTAACCGAATATTGAAGTTATAAAAGAGGAGAACTTAGGGCTTGATTGATTACCCGTGACCTAACTTCCTCCCCTTTCTCTCACGCGCGGCGCGTCGACACTCCTCTTCTCGGGCGAAGACGCAGCAGGGAGTTGGGGCTTCTCCGGCGACCGGCTAAAGAGGATTTCCGTGAGCTCTTCTCGAACCCGAGTCCCTCTCGTCAAGGAGAGCTCGTGGGTGCAAGGAAGAGCTGGGATCTCGAGCTCGCCGAAACCCTAGAAGTCATTCCGGTTGTGAGTCAAAGAACAAGAGGTAAGTCGCTTACTCACCTGCAGTAGGATAGCTCCGAGGTTTATTCCGTGTTCCTCTTCTTGTCTTAGAATTTAATTTGGTGTTTCCTCTGTTTTTGGGTATGCTGTGAATTGAAGTTTCAGGCTGGGTTTTCCTTCTTTGCATGTATGTTGTAACATGTTTAAGATTTTGTTGCTGCCGTGAGTTAAGGTTTCATATCTGGTTTTCTTCCTTATCTAGTATGCTGTGAAGTTGCTTGTGTTTTCTGCCGTGCCACAGTTTCAGGAGGAATTTCATACATGGCTTTTGGATTTTAGGTTGTAGAGAATCTTGGTTATTTATAAAAGTTTAAGATGTGAATTTGTGTTAATGGAATCCCTAGATTTCAGAATTTGATGTTAATAGCAAGCTTAAGAAAGATAGATTGCTCCTGTTGCTTTTGGGCAGTTCAGGTTTTGATGCAGAGTGGTTGAAATTGAATCCTGTTTTGGGTTCTAGCACAGCTAAGTTTTTGTGAATTTTTGACCATGGGGTTCATTGAGTCTGCCGTGTTTTGGGTTTTGGTTTTTCTTGATTAGTAGTTCTGAAGTGGGATATTCTTTCAGTTGCATGGAATCAGATTTGTTAATTATTGTAGTTGCTGTAGTTCAAGTTTTCTATGCTAGTTCTAATACCTGTGAGCTATTCTCTAGTTTTACTATGCAAAAGAGGAATTCTTCTTCAGTAACTCATTGACTTTATGCATGAAAATTGGTTATAGGAAATGAATAAAATTCATTTGCTATTTAGATCTAGTAAATAACATGAACATGTGCAGATTTAGGTTTCTAGTTCCTTTGCTATTGGAATAACATGAGCAGATTTCTAGTTTCTTATGTTATTAGATGTGCATGAGTAGCCTTCCTTCTAAAACAATCAGTTTCTAGTTTCTTTAGAGCTTAATATGCAGAATTGTTTTCCTTTGTTTTAAATCTGTTGTAGCATGTTTGGAGAAGTTAGATATGCTTTCTTTTGATTTGTCTCTGATATAGCATGCTTATAGAAGTCAGATTTTCTTTCCTTTGATTTAATTATGTTGTAGCATGCCTATATTCTTTTTAAGAGTTTAAAAAAAATATAAGAAAGATAAAGAAAAGAAAGAAGAAGGCTAATGCCTTAAGTAGATCCCAAAGTCAAGACTTTAGGGATTTTGGCACACAAGGTGCTAAAGAAAATGTCGAGGCATTATATAGAAGTATTAAAAGATAACAAGTATTTTACTTTTATCAGTGGCACTGTGTTGGACTCTCTGTCCTTGGGCTGGGCTCCCATAGTCGTCCCTAGGTTTAGATAACCTAGTAGTAACGGCTCGGCCGACGACCATAGGGTCGCCAAATGGGCCGCCGAATGGGTCGGGTCGTTACAAAAGAAAAAGCATAGTTGCCGGGCCCAAGAAGAAGTTGATTATTATTTTGAAGTATTATAAGTATAAGTTTTTGAAAGTTTTACATAAGTATAAAGTATTAAAGAATAAGTCTTTAAACAAGTGAAATAAGATTCAGAAAGTGTTTAGAATTCAGTAAGTTTAGTTCTTTATTCTACCATGTTTATCTAGTGGATGAGTAGTTTTCATGTTTACCTATTAGATGAGTAGCATGATTAGCGATTAGAATTACATGAGTAGATTTCTTAGCTTTTCTTTGCTATTAGTTTGACATGAGCAGTTATGTTTATGCTTTATTTCTTTTTAGAGCATATAGTTTTTAGTTCTTTTCGTATACATGCACATTCGTGATTTTGTGAGTTAGATAGCGCTTACTAAGCAAATTTTGCTTATAGACTACACTTCCTCTTACTGCAGATACAAGAAAAGAAAAGATATAGAAAGGAAGGCGACAAGGTGGCGCGGATGGTGTGTGATGCCAGGACTCTGGAAGCCTTGGGACTTAGTTTAAGAATTTATTAAGATTGCCATTTATTAAGAATGTATTAGATGAGTCGTTTAGTCTTCCGCTGTTAGTTAATTGTATGTTTATTTTGTTTTCGCTATTCATTACTTGCATGATTTGATTTCATTAAAATGTGTGGTGATGTTATTCCTTTTGTGTGTTTGATATGTGTTCCAGCCGCCTGTGGCTGTGTATATTATGTTATGTATGTCCGTTTAAGGTCACCGGTACAGGGGAGACTCTGCCGAAATTTTTCGGTAGGGTTTCCATGTGATTTTTAATCATACCGGTTAAGTAGAGTTAGTAGTTAAGTAACGGTCATCCTTAGAGAGTAGTAGTAGTAAGAAGGGTGGTAATTACAGTTGGTATCAGAGCAGTTCCCATTCTCCAGCATCACACATCAGCACCATCCTTGCCGTCTTCAAGTAAGAAAGTACTTAAGTTTTCTTTTATACTTTTCTTATTGTTTGCAGTATAGAGTATTTGCTTAGAAATGTTTTAGTAAGATAAAAGTTCTTGATTTCTTTTGTTTACATATGTATATATGTTTAGAAAGCGTAGGGACGATTTTAAGTTTCTCTACATAACTAGATGTCAAGAAGAGGGCGTCCCCGTACCTTTCGTACTGAGGACCGAGCACAGGAGAACGAAGAGCCCAGGATAGCTGAACCAAATCTTTCTGAAGTTGTTACTCAACTCCAGAGACAAGTGGCGGAGTAGCAACGAGTAATCGTCAATCTGATGGCGAATCAGCAGCCAGTCCCTCCCACTCCTCCAACTAATAATGTGGAGACTCCAGTAGTGACTGAGGTTCCACCAGCCGCTCTGGAAGTCCCCACAGTACCTAGAAGACAAGAAGCCTATCTGATACAGTGGTTGAAGCTGAAGCCAGAAAGTTTCTCCGGCACGACTGAGCTCGGGCTTGGTTTAAGACACTGGAGAGCACCATGGAGCTTCTTGACTGGCCAGAAGTCGAGAAAGTCAAGTGTGCCTCTTTCTGCCTATCAGGTGATGCTCGTATGTGGTGGGAGAGAGTTAAGAGCAAGAGGTTGATCAATCAGATGAGCTGGGCTGACTTCGAGACAGAGTTTTACGAAGAATTCTTCCGCCAACGGATCACTAATAAGCATTTTGAGGAGTTTATAGAATTCAGACAAGGTGACCTGTCGGTGGAAGAAGCAGTGAAGAAATTTAATAGGCTAGCCCGTCTCTGTCCAGAGCTAGTAAGTACGAAAAAGGAACGAGTCAGAATGATGCTCAGGATGATGAGACCAGTAATAGCACTTAATGTGAGTAGTGGAACTCACCCGCCCCAAACTGGCGAAGAGCTAGTTAGCAGAGCATTAGTCGCTGAGCAATATCTGGACAGCATCAAGGCGCAACGAGCGCAACACAAGCCGGTCAAGATGGAGGACAAGACAGCAGGGAGTCAGAAGCCCCAGGCAAGTGAGCAGAACGGGAAGGGTAAAGATAATAAAAGGAAACGATGGAATACAGGGGATAGCCAAGAGGGAGGTCTAGCAAACAAGCAGACCAAGTTTCCTCCCTGCCCTAAATGTGGGAAGATACATCTAGGAGCCTGTCTTTTTGGTACAACCGGATGTTATTCCTATGGCCAAGAAGGATATCTAGCTAGGGCATGTCCTAACAAGTTTAAGGCACCTCAGCCACTGTCAGTGCAATATGGAGACGAGCCTGCACAGTTACACCACATGACAACGTCATTAGAAGGACCCTATCTCAGTCAAGGATAGTTGGAAGCCCCGCCCATTCCAACCAATGCCAGAGTATTTTCTCTTACTAAGGAAGAAGCTGTCGGTGCCCCACAATAGTCGCAGAATTATTCTAAGTTCGAGGACGGACTTTTTATAAGGTATGGGGGATTGTAACGATCCAATTTTCCTCATTAGGAGTTCTAAAAGTGCTTTAAAATATTTAGAAATGCTATAGAAAAATTCTAGAGATTTTTAGAAATTTTTAGAGTATTTTTACGCAAATTTTAGAATTCGTTTGGTATTTTTACCAAGAGGAAGAAGTTTAAAAAAATAATAATAATAAAAGTGTTAAAGCTGGGTTTTGAACCCAAGACCTCGGACCCGAACCAGATGTTAACCGGACTCAGCCAACCAGCTGGTCTGCAAGAGTTTTGTTAATAAAGTATGGAATAAAATGTATATAAGCAGTTTTTGGGGACAGAAATACCAAAATAAAAGGGAGCCGAGCAGAGTTCGAACACGCGACCTTTAACTCGCGCTAAACCGCTGCTGACCAAGTATTCAGGCCGTCGGTTCTGTTTAGAATTGGTAGCAAATTTATTTAAAGAAGTTAACCGAATATTGAAGTTATAAAAGAGGAGAACTTAGGGCTTGATTGATTACCCGTGACCTAACTTCCTCCCCTTTCTCTCACGCGCGGCGCGTCGACACTCCTCTTCTCGGGCGAAGACGCAGCAGGGAGTTGGGGCTTCTCCGGCGACCGGCTAAAGAGGATTTCCGCGAGCTCTTCTCGGACCCGAGTCCCTCTCGTCAAGGAGAGCTCGTGGGTGCAAGGAAGAGCTGGGATCTCGAGCTCGCCGAAACCCTAGAAGTCATTCCGGTTGTGAGTCAAAGAACAAGAGGTAAGTCGCTTACTCACCTGCAGTAGGATAGCTCCGAGGTTTATTCCGTGTTCCTCTTCTTGTCTTAGAATTTAATTTGGTGTTTCCTCTGTTTTTGGGTATGCTGTGAATTGAAGTTTCAGGCTGGGTTTTCCTTCTTTGCATGTATGTTGTAACATGTTTAAGATTTTGTTGCTGCCGTGAGTTAAGGTTTCATATCTGGTTTTCTTCCTTATCTAGTATGCTGTGAAGTTGCTTGTGTTTTCTGCCGTGCCACAGTTTCAGGAGGAATTTCATACATGGCTTTTGGATTTTAGGTTGTAGAGAATCTTGGTTATTTATAAAAGTTTAAGATGTGAATTTGTGTTAATGGAATCCCTAGATTTCAGAATTTGATGTTAATAGCAAGCTTAAGAAAGATAGATTGCTCCTGTTGCTTTTGGGCAGTTCAGGTTTTGATGCAGAGTGGTTGAAATTGAATCCTGTTTTGGGTTCTAGCACAGCTAAGTTTTTGTGAATTTTTGACCATGGGGTTCATTGAGTCTGCCGTGTTTTGGGTTTTGGTTTTTCTTGATTAGTAGTTCTAAAGTGGGATATTCTTTCAGTTGCATGGAATCAGATTTGTTAATTATTGTAGTTGCTGTAGTTCAAGTTTTCTATGCTAGTTCTAATACCTGTGAGCTATTCTCTAGTTTTACTATGCAAAAGATGAATTCTTCTTCAGTAACTCATTGACTTTATGTATGAAAATTGGTTATAGGAAATGAATAAAATTGCTTTGCTATTTAGATCTAGTAAATAACATGAACATGTGCAGATTTAGGTTTCCAGTTCCTTTGCTATTGGAATAACATGAGCAGATTTCTAGTTTCTTATGTTATTAGATGTGCATGAGTAGCCTTCCTTCTAAAACAATCAGTTTCTAGTTTCTTTAGAGCTTAATATGCAGAATTGTTTTCCTTTGTTTTAAATCTGTTGTAGCATGTTTGGAGAAGTTAGATATGCTTTCTTTTGATTTGTGTCTGATATAGCATGCTTATAGAAGTCAGATTTTCTTTCCTTTGATTTAATTATGTTGTAGCATGCCTATATTCTTTTTAAGAGTTTAAGAAAAATATAAGAAAGATAAAGAAAAGAAAGAAGAAGGCCAAGACCTTAAGTAGATCCCAAAGTCAAGACTTTAGGGATTTTGGCACACAAGGTGCTAAAGAAAATGCCGAGGCATTATATAGAAGTATTAAAAGATAACAAGTATTTTACTTTTATCAGTGGCACTGTGTTGGACTCTCTGTCCTTGGGCTGGGCTCTCATAGTCGTCCCTAGGTTTAGATAACCTAGTAGTAACGGCTCGGCCGACGGTCGACGGTCGACGACTATAGGGTCGCCAAATGGGCCGCCGAATGGGTCGGGTCGTTACAAAAGAAAAACACAGTTGCCGGGCCCAAGAAGAAGTTGATTATTATATTGAAGTATTATAAGTATAAGTTTTTGAAAGTTTTACATAAGTATAAAGTATTAAAGAATAAGTCTTTAAACAAGTGAAATAAGATTAAGAAAGTGTTTAGAATTCAGTAAGTTTAGTTCTTTATTCTACCATGTTTATCTAGTGGATGAGTAGTTTTCATGTTTACCTATTAGATGAGTAGCATGATTAGCGATTAGAATTACATGAGTAGATTTCTTAGCTTTTCTTTGCTATTAGTTTGACATGAGCAGTTATGTTTATGCTTTATTTCTTTTTAGAGCATATAGTTTTTAGTTCTTTTCGTATACATGCACATTCGTGATTTTGTGAGTTAGATAGCGCTTACTAAGCAAATTTTGCTTATAGACTACACTTCCTCTTACTGCAGATACAAGAAAGGAAAAGATATAGAAAGGAAGGCGACAAGGTGGCGCGGATGGTGTGTGATGCCAGGACTCTGGAAGCCTTGGGACTTAGTTTAAGAATTTATTAAGATTGTCATTTATTAAGAATGTATTAGATGAGTCGACTGTAACGACCACCCTTCTTACTACTACTACACTCTAAGGATGACCGTTACTTAACTACTAACTCTACTTAACCGGTATGATTAAAAATCACATGGAAACCCTACCGAAAAATTTCGGCAGAGTCCCCCCTGTACCGGTGACCTTAAACTGACATATATAACATAATATACACAGCCACAGGCGGCTGGAACACATATCAAACACACAAAAGGAATAACATCACCACGTAGTTTAATGAAATCAAATCATGCAAGTAATGAATAGCGGAAACAAAATAAAAACATACAATTAACTAACAGCGGAAGACTAAATGACTCATCTAATACATTCTTAATAAATGACAATCTTAATAAATTCTTAAACTAAGTCCCAAGGCTTCCATAGTCCTGGCATCACACACCATCCGCGCCACCTTATCGCCTTCCTTTCTATATCTTTTCCTTTCCTGTATCTGCAGTAAGAGGAAGTGTAGTCTATAAGCAAAATTTGCTTAGTAAGCGCTATCTAACTCACAAAATCACGAATGTGCATGTATACGAAAAGAACTAAAAACTATATGCTCTAAAAACAAATAAAACATAAACATAGCTGCTCATGTCAAACTAATAACAAAGAAAAGCTAAGAAATCTACTCATGTAATTCTAATCGCTAATCATGCTACTCATCTAATAGGTAAACATGAAAACTACTCATCCACTAGATAAACATAGTAGAATAAAGAACTAAACTTACTGAATTCTAAATACTTTCTGAATCTTATTTCACTTGTTTAAAGACTTATTCTTTAATACTTTATACTTATGTAAAACTTTCAAAAACTTATTCTTATAATACTTCAAAATTGTAATCAACTTCTTCTTGGGCCCGGCAACTGTGCTTTTACTTTTGTAACGACCCGACCCATTCGGCGACCCATTTGGCGACCCTATGGTCGTCGACCGTCGGCCGAGCCGTTACTACTAGGTTATCTAAACCTAGGGACGACTATGGGAGTCCATCCCAAGGACAGAGAGTCCAACACAGTGCCACTGATAAAAGTAAAATACTTGTTATCTTTTAATACTTCTAATATATAATGCCTCGGCACTTTCTTTGGCACCTTGTGTGCCAAAATCCCTAAAGTCTTGACTTCGGGATCTACTTAAAGTCTTGGCCCTTTCTTTCTTTTCTTTATCTTTCTTATACTTGTTAATACTTCTAAAAAATGCTTCTTTAAAACTTAAATGTTTAAACAAATTCTAATACTGCAATAGTTAAACAAAAAGTCTGCATACAAAGCTTAACATAAATTATGCACTGCTCTACTTAAACAAAATCTGTACTGCGATACTTTAAGCATGCTTCCACAGAAATAAAAAGAAAACTTAACTAGTTAAATCCCTAACTAGTTAAATTCCTAACTACCAACATGTATCATCTATCATTCAATCCTAAACCACCAATAATCATACATCTAATTTTTGGCAATACTAATAGATAGGAAAACAAAATTCTTCAACATGTTACAATGGAAATTAGAAGAAGGAAATCAAATCTCGGAATTAAATCTGCACATGCTAAAAACTAAACTAAATCTGCATTTGCTTAATGAAACTAAACTAAATCTGCACTTAATGAATATGAAATCTAATAGTGCATGATAAAATATATACTACATCACTAATTGTTCCATAATTCCAAAACTCCTAAGAAGTTAGGTGAAGTATCTACATTAAATTTACTAATACAACAACTTGCAAGTATCATAAAACTCAATTGTAAGGGTTCAACAACGCAAAACAGAGATCAAATTCCTCAACAAAGAAACCGAACAATCTCGAGAGGCAATTCTATATCAAATCCCAGCTTCAAACAATGTTCACAGAAACCAAACGAAATGCAACTAGATCATCTACAGATTCTGAATTGTTTCCAGCAAAGCAAGGCATAAGGAAAGAATACTATTACAATAAAAGAAATTGATACATGAAGATGATAGTATGCTTGAATCTGCTGGATTTCAAAACTTAGGTAAAGCTTAACCGAAAATACATAACCAACTCACTGTCTAAACTAATTATCCTCTTTCTTCCTTTAGGGTTCACGGCGGCAAGCACTAGAAAGAAAACACTGCTTCTAATATATAAACAAACTCATGCAAAGCTTCGGGAATCTCCTTCAAATCCCTAGCAATAGCTCACTTACAAACAAACTCTAAGGTTTCATGCAAAGCTTCGGACACAAAGAAAGGAACAAGGAATAAACCTCGGAGCTATCCTACTGCAGGTGAGTAGCAACTTACCTTGGGTTTCTTGGACTTACAACCGAGAAGGAGGCTTCTAGGGCTTTCGGCGAGCTCGAAATCCCGACTCTTCTTCGTGCTCCCGACTCCTCCTCGTCGAGAAGAGCTTAAGGAGATGGAGGAACTCCTCGGGGAACCTTGGCCGACCGCCGGATCGAAGCCCTAGTTTCGTCGGCTTCGCCTTCGCTTGAGCCGAAACGCTGTCGCGTGCAGAAGGGAGGAGGAGAGGGGAAAGGTTAGGTCACGGGTAATCAATCAAGCCC
This sequence comes from Zingiber officinale, assembly GCF_018446385.1. Classification (NCBI taxonomy): domain Eukaryota; kingdom Viridiplantae; phylum Streptophyta; class Magnoliopsida; order Zingiberales; family Zingiberaceae; genus Zingiber; species Zingiber officinale. Next base: position 70,034,749 of record NC_055989.1, read on the forward strand.
TAAGTTCTCCTCTTTTATAACCTCATATTCTGTTAATTTGTTAAATAAATTTTCTTACCTTTTCTAAACAAAACCGACGGCTGGATCACTTGGTCAGCCGGATTTTGACCAACTCTAAGGTCACGGCTTCGATTCCTTAGCCGCGCACTTTTCGTTTCGATTTATTTCCAATGTTCCTAACTATACCTTATATACATTTTATTCCATATATAATTAACAAAACTTGCTTAGCTCAGTTGGTTGGCTGACTTTGGTTAGGGTCTAGTTCGGTCCGAGATCTTGGTTGGCTGACTTTGGTTAGATCAGTTAGAATTCAGTAAGTTTAGTTCTTTATTCTACCATGTTTATCTAGTGGATGAGTAGTTTCATGTTTACCTATTAGATGAGTAGCATGATTAGCGAGTAGAATTACATGAGTAGATTTCTTAGCTTTTCTTTGCTATTAGTTTGACATGAGCAGTTATGTTTATGCTTTATTTCTGTTTAGAGCATATAGTTTTTAGTTCTTTTCGTATACATGCACATTCATGTTTTTGTGAGTTAGATAGCGCTTACTAAGCAAATTTTGCTTATAGACTACACTTCCTCTTACTGCAGATACAGGAAAGGAAAAGATATAGAAAGGAAGGCGACAAGGTGGCGCGGATGGTGTGTGATGCCAGGACTATGGAAGCCTTGGGACTTAGTTTAAGAATTTATTAAGATTGTCATTTATTAAGAATGTATTAGGTGAGTCATTTAGTCTTCCGCTGTTAGTTAATTGTATGTTTATTTTGTTTCCGCTATTCATTACTTGCATGATTTGATTTCATTAAACTGCGTGGTGATGTTATTCCTTTTGTGTGTTTGATATGTGTTCCAGCCGCCTGTGGCTGTGTATATTATGTTATGTATGTCAGTTTAAGGTTACCGGTACAAGGGAGACTCTGCCGAAATTTTTCGGTAGGATTTACATGTGATTTTTAATCATACCGGTTAAGTAGAGTTAGTAGTTAAGTAACGGTCATCCTTAGAGAGTAGTAGTAGTAAGAAGGGTGGTCGTTACAGTTGGTATCAGAGCAGTTCCCATTCTCCAGCATCACACATCAGCACCATCTTTGTCGTATTCAAGTAAGAAAGTATTTAATTTTCTTTTATGCTTTCTTTATTATTTGCAGTATAAAGTATCTGCTTATATGTGCTTAGGAAAGAAGAAAATTCATGTTTTAATTTTCTATGTTTTGATACATATGCTTAGAAAGAATAGAGACAATTTTAGTTTTGTTTCTCTTATGTTCATATACATAAGTATGTTTAGAAAGGATAGAGAAGATGTCAAGTCTTCCAAAGACCACTAATGGGTACGATGCGAGATAAATGATAGAGGACCGAGAAGTTAAGAGACTAAGGAACAAAGAGTACCATTAGTGAAAGTCATTTAGAACCAGAAGCACGAGGAAGTTACTTAGGAGCATGAGGACAGTATGAGATAGAAATGTCCAGAATTATTCTAAGTTCGAGGACGAACTTTTTATAAGGGAGGGAGAATTGTAACACCCCAAATTTCATGATTTAGAGTTCTAAAAGACCTTATTAAAATCTAGAGATGTTTTAGAAAAATTCTAGAGATTTTTAGGAATTTATAGAATATTTTTATGCAATTTTTGGAGTTCGTTTGGTATTTTTACCAAGAGGAAGAAGTAAAAAAAAAAAAAAAGAAGAAAGAAAAATGTTGAAGTTGTGTTTTGAATCCAAGACCTCGGGCTTGACCCGAGTCTTAATCGAAGTCAGCCAACCAACTGAGCTAAGCAAGTTTTGTTAAATATATGGAACAGATGGTATTTAAAGAACAGTTGGTAACAGAAAATAATTAATTAAAATGAAAAAGGGCGCTGCGGGGGAATCGAACCAGCGGCGGTTTGATTTAATCAAACGCTGCTGACCAGGTGATCCAACGGGAATTTCGAGATAATAAGGAACCGAAATATTCTTAACAGAAGTACTAGGTTATAAAAGAGGTTAAGTTAAGAGAGGAAATTAATTCTCTCGATCCCTCTCCCCTTCTCTCGAGTTCGACGGCGCGGCTCTTCTCGACGAAGACGCAGCGAGAAGCCCAGCGTCTCCGGTGGCTGGTGAGGACCTTTCTCATGAGATCTTCACGTTCTTAAGACCCCTTCAGCCAGAGGAAGGTGTAGACACAAGAGATCGCCGAGGAAGCAAGACCACCCGAAACCCTAGAGCAGTGGGAGCCTTCTTCTTCGGCTGTAAGTCCAAGAAACCCAAGGTAAGTCGCTTACTCACCTGCAGTAGGATAGCTCCGAGGTTTATTCCGTGTTCCTCTTCTTGTTTTCGAATTTAATTTGGTGTTTCCTCTGTTTTTGGGTATGCTGTGAATTGAAGTTTCGGGCTTGGTTTTCCTTCTTTGCATGTATGTAGTAACATGTTGCTGCCGTGAGATAAGGTTTCATATCTGGTTTTCTTCCTTATCTAGTATGCTGTGAAGTTGCTTGTGTTTTCTGCCGTGCCACAGTTCCAGGAGGAATTTCATACATGGCTTTTGGATTTTAGGTTGTAGAGAATCTTGGTTATTTATAAAAGTTTAAGATGTGAATTTGTGTTAATGGAATCTCTAGATTTCAGAATTTGATGTTAATAGCAAGCTTAAGAAAGATAGATTGCTCCTGTTGCTTTTGGGCAGTTCAGGTTTTGATGCAGAGTGGTTGAAATTGAATCCTGTTTTGGGTTCTAGCACAGCTAAGTTTTTGTGAATTTTTGACCATGGGGTTCATTGAATCTGCCGTGTTTTGGGTTTTGACTTTTCTTGATTAGTAGTTCTGAAGTGGGATATTCTTTCAGTTGCGTGGAATCAGATTTGTTAGGTTCATACTAATTATTGTAGTTGCTGTAGTTCAAGTTTTCTATGCTAGTTCTAATACCTGTGAGCTGTTCTCTAGTTTTACTATGCAAAAGATGAATTCTTCTTCAGTAGCTCATTGACTTTATGCATGAAAATTGGTTATAGGAAATGAATAAAATTCTTTTGCTATTTAGATTTAGTAAATAACATGAACATGTGCAGATTTAGATTTCTAGTTCCTTTGCTATTGGAATAACATGAGCAGATTTCTAGTTACTTATGTTGTTAGATGTGCATGAGTAGTCTTCCTTCTAAAACAATCAGTTTCCAATTTCTTTAGAGCTTAATATGCAGAATTTTATTAACATAGTATGCAGATTTTGTTAAGCTAGTATGTAGAATTTGTTGAGTTAGTATGCAGATTTTGTTAAGCTTAGTATGCAGATTTTAGATAAGCTTAATATGCAGATTTTAGTTAAGCTTAATATGCAGATTTATGTTTAAACTTACATGTAGATTTTGTTTAAGCATTTCAGTGTTAGAATTTGGTTAAACATTTCAGTTTTGTAAGAAGCATTCTTTTATAAGAAAAGTATAAGAAAGATAAAGAAAAGAAAGAAAAGGCCAAGGCCTTAAGAAGATCCCAAAGTCAAGACTTTAGGGATTTTGGCACACAAGGTGCTAAAGAAAATGCCGAGGCATTATATAGAATTATTAAAAGATAACAAGTATTTTACTTTTATCAGTGACACTGTGTTGGATTCTCTGTCCTTGGGCTGGGCTCCCATAGTCGTCCCTAGGTTTAGATAACCTAGTAGTAACGGCTCGGCCGACGGTCGACGACCATAGGGTCGCTCGCTACCAACCGAATAGGGATCGCGCATAAGATGGTACAAAGCCTGTGCCCAAGAAGAAGTTGATTATTATTTTGAAGTATTATAAGTATAAGTTTTTGAACAAATAAAACGAGTTTAACATAAGTATAAAGTATTAAAGAATAAGTTTTTAAACAAGTGGAATAAGATTCAGAAGGTGTTTAGAATTCAGTAAGTTTAGTTCTTTATTCTACCATGTTTATCTAGTGGATGAGTAGTTTCATGTTTACCTATTAGATGAGTAGCATGATTAGCGAGTAGAATTACATGAGTAGATTTCTTAGCTTTTCTTTGCTATTAGTTTGACATGAGCAGTTATGTTTATGCTTTATTTCTTTTTAGAGCATATAGTTTTTAGTTCTTTTCGTATACATGCACATTCGTGTTTTTGTGAGTTAGATAGCGCTTACTAAGTAAATTTTGCTTATAGACTACACTTCCTCTTACTGTAGATACAGGAAAGGAAAAGATATAGAAAGGAAGGCGACAAGGTGGCGCGGATGGTGTGTGATGCCAGGACTATGGAAGCCTTGGGACTTAGTTTAAGCATTTATTAAGATTGTCATTTATTAAGAATGTATTAGATGAGTCATTTAGTCTTCCGCTGTTAGTTAATTGTATGTTTATTTTGTTTCTGCTATTCATTACTTGCATGATTTGATTTCATTAAACTGCGTGGTGATGTTATTCCTTTTGTGTGTTTGATATATGTTCCAGCCGCCTGTGGCTGTGTATATTATGTTATGTATGTCAGTTTAAGGTTACCGGTACAAGGGAGACTCTGCCGAAATTTTTCGGTAGGGTTTACATGTGATTTTTAATCATACCGGTTAAGTAGAGTTAGTAGTTTAGTGACGGTCATCCTTAGAGAGTAGTAGTAGTAAGAAGGGTGGTCGTTACAGTATCCCAGAGTGCAACTGGCGATCTTTGATCCCATGACTTCAGTGACAAGTTACAGGCACCTAACCAGTTGATTCAGCCGCGGCCTTTTGGTTAAGATCAAGTGTAGTATATGTTCTTATCAGTTTTAAAATATTCCAAAGTGTTTGAGCAAAAAAAAAAAAAAGGTGGAACCGTCACCCTAGCGGCCCCCTGAGCCTGGACCCCCAGGATTTCAGAGGGAGTAAATCACGGTGAGTGCTGGGCTGGAAAGTTCACTGGGGTCTTAGGAGTTTTTGACCAGCAGACCAGGAATATTATTCCCGTGTGCAACTGACGACCCTCGACCTTTGACCATTTGAGCAAACAATCAGATAACTTACCAGCTGATCCAGCCCGTGGGGGCAAAAAAACATAAAATATTGTCTCTTCGGAGACATCCGATAAAATATTCCAAAGTGTGATAGAGCAAGGGATGGAGAGAGACAGATACGTACGCGGTTTAATATTATCTGCAGAAGTTGCCGGTCCTAGGCTGCATAGGAGCATATGTGAGGCATGGCACCGCCTGTGTGCGTACCGCAGGGAAGGAGCTGGAAAGAAGAAATCGGGCAATCGCTTCCGCCTCAATTATTGTGATAAAAGGTGAAACGTTCATCCTTAATATTTTTGTCGTATCCGATCTAGGGTCATCATGAGAAAGATAAATCGTAACATCCAAGCGATCATATGACGGACAGGGTGTAATATGGGGATAGAGAGGATTTATCTCCCAACTGTCCCGAGGATTAACCCTGCGACCTCATTATGACAACATCTATCACATACCAACTCGGATGACCCACAGGATTACTTCCACCTCAATCATGGTGCTGGTTGATGGTGGATCTAACAATTTACATATGAAGGGATGATCGTGATTCACGATTTGATCTTAGCATGATTATTTTTTTAAAATTATATGTAATTAAAATATATATTTTTAAAATAACTTTATGTACAGAAAAAAATGTATGGTATTATGAAAGATTCTGTACAATAATATTAATGAAGACTACTAACGAATATGTAATAATTATATTTTTTGAAACTCTATATTCTAAAAGTATTATAAAATTGATTCATTGTCAGTAATATTAAAAATATCTTTTTTGATTTAGACTATAAAATTATTATTCATCCTTTTATTTCTAATTTTATTTTATAAATATGTTTTGACAATATTCATTATTGAAAATATCCTTTCAACGGTTGTAAGACATTGATCGTGTATGAAAGGAGCAGCAAAACCTTGATGCAGGATTGTGCATACCAAATTCATGTAGCTGTTAGTTTGCAAATGCATTTTGTAACTTGTATCTGGATCAATGGTGTTTGTGCTGCTCCATATTGGATTGGATATATATGAGCCTTTCTTCATATGGATTGCTGAAGAGATGGAACTATATAATCAGTATTTGTCCTATTTTGAAGCTATTTTCCGGTCTACATATTGACGTATTAAAGCTTTTTCATGGTAAAATGCTCATGCTCCTTTCATCATTCAACATCGGGAAACTTACATGCTCCTTTTTGGTGCTAATGCTTCATTATTTTCATTTCGTTAATGACATCATTTTATTAACACGTAATCCTTTCGAATTGCTTCAAACTGAGTTAATAGAAATCACTACCAGCACTTAATCATGAGATTACTTTAACAATCATCTAGACACTTACAAATTTTCTTTTAGAATTTGCATTTATTTGTTGTTTATTTTAGCTGTGTTGCAAGCATATTTTATTGTTTTTGTTATTATATAATATGATGATAATATTAATTAGTCTCATTGACTATTCTTAAAGATGACTGGTCCAATCTCATGGAAGTTTTTCATCGGTACCAAAGTAAATTGGGAAGCGCATGCGACTTCTAATCTAGAAGCCCAGCATCCTTTAATTACGTCCTCCATTTGGAAAAAAAAATCATACAAATACGACGTAGTTGGGGTTCAAACCGTGGGTGTCTGGATGACAACCTAGATATTTTACCGTGGTACCATGACCCGGGGACAATATGATTAGACACAAGAACTTTAGTGAAAACGTTATTACAAATTAAGTTGTGATCAATCGAAAGACAAATAGTATTTTACAAAATGTTTTTGCAAAAACATAAAATAATCTCAAAACTCTACAGACCAACACACAAGTTTAGGCGAAATAAAGAACATTAATCATCAACATACACATAGAGTGATTCATTTTCTGAAAAACAAGAAACAACAATGCCCTTCCTTTCTAAGACCTACTATGATCGCATAAATACGCACATTGTTATCCGATTGAAACCAGAACACTACTCGCTGATACAAGGTAACATAATAGAGGCCGCCGCCTGCCTTAGAAATCAATCGGGCATTTCAGACTTATTCCCAAGGTAGTCCTTATCCTCGTCGGAATTCTAGTCGTCATCCTTGTCTTAGTCAATATAAACGTCGTAATCTTTATCTGAGTCAATATAATTGTCGTCATCTTTTTTGTCGTAATAATCCTCCGACCGCTTGAGGACATGTCGCGGCGATTGGTGATTGGTGTATTAGCAAGGGGTTCCGTCAGCAGGGGGCGACCGTCGACACACCCCTGTGCCAGTACTCCCATCCACATGTGATAAAAGACGATTTATTTGTATTAGTGTCTCTCCTAATTTATTCATAGGTTAACATGGAAGAAGTAAATCATAGATGACTATTAATTATTAGTGCAGGTGGTCAAGGTATGAGGGAATACATATTTACTACAAGCCTGTGGAATAGTGACTACCACATAAAGGAGACATTTACCTCGACTTTGCTGAGATTCGAACCCCAGACCTCATGGTGGCAACATCTCATGCGCTAACCACTAGACCGTCCCAGAGGACGCCTGTACTCCCATCGACGATGGCAAAAGACGAATACGCTCACCCCAGCGCCCCCGTCAACCCATCCTAGGGTCAATACGAAGGAGGTAAATCACGAACGACTACTAGCTTTTGGAATAGTGACTAATAATGACAATAATGGAAATAATCTTTAATTGATTTCAATCAATTGAGATTTATTATATTTGGCATACAATCAAAATCGACATGAATCAAATAGGAAAAATAATATTTCCAAGTCTATTATATTACTATATTTATAATTATTATAATTGTATGTCTTATTTAATTTTTTTCATTATTATTTTGAATAATTTATATAAATAAGCCTATTTGCTTTATTAATAAGATTATCAAAAAGCTTTATATTATTTCTTTCCTCTACTTATTTATTTCTACATAGTGTCAGAGTCATGATTCTTCATTTCCCTTATCTTCCCTCAAAATTTAGCTTCTTCCTTCTTTAATTCCTCTTCCAGCACCACAATTCTAGCACCAGATTTCTATAACATTAGCCAGTAACAACATGAACATCTTGGAGCACAACAGTAACTTAGAGCAATCTAAGATCAGCGTGCTCCAGTAACATCTTACAGTCTCATCACCAATGTCCTTTCTTGCCAGTTTTATGTGGCAACCTCAGGAACTTCAACAATTACAGTAACAATTTTTTTCTTCTACTAGTTCGGTTTTCGATTCTCTGCATTGAAAGAAAATAATAATTAGATTTTGGTTGGTGTATCTATTCGCTTTCATGTTTTGTTCTTAAGATTTCTATTAGATGGGAATAACAAAAAAATCGAGAGAAAAAAAAGTGTGTAAAAAAAAGTGAGAGAAAAAAAAACAGACAAAAAAACAAGTGTCAAACAAGAAATAGAGAAAAAAAAAGTGAGAAAAAAAAATTGAGAAAAAACAAGTGTGAAAAAAAATATCGAGAGAAAAAAAAATATCTTCTCTGAAGTCTATTAAAATCTTTTCATCATTATAAAATATCTCTTTTTCAATACCTATGGTTCATTCTTTCTACATTAAATTTGACCATGATAATTATTTACTATAAAAATTACAATTTCTTCCTTTGTGTTCATGATTTACTTGGTCATGTTGATGGTAGTTTATAAAATAATATTTCCAAGTTTATTATATTGCTATGTTTATAATTATTATGATTGTATGTCTTATTTAATCTTTCCATTATTGTTTTGGACAATTTGTATAAATAAGTCTATTGGCTCTTTAGTAACAAGATTATCAAAAAAATTTATATTATTTTTTCCCTCTATCTATTGATTTCTACAACTAACACATAAGAGAGGCATTTACCTTGCCTTTGTTGACCGGTGCTCCCATCCACGGTGGTAAAAGGCGAATATCCTTGCCCCCCAGCGCCCCGCCAACCCGTCTCAAGGCTAACACGGAGGAGGTAAATCACAGGCAACTACTAGCCTTTGAAATAGTGACTAGCACATAAGGGAGACATTTAAGCCGAGATTCGAACCCTAGACCTCATTGTGGCAACACCTCATGTGTTAGCCACTAGACCGTCCCAAGGGGACTCCGGCACTCCCATTCACCATGGCAAAAGGCGAATACGCTCGCCCCCAGCGCCTCCGCCAACCCGTCCCAGGACCAATACGGAGGAGGTAAATCATGGGCGACTATTAGCCTTTGGAATAGTGACTAGCACATAAAGGAGACATTTACCTCGATTTTGCCGAGATTCGAACCTTAGACCTCATGGTGGTAACACCTCATGCGCTAGCCACTAGACCCATCCGAGGGGATAAAATTGCTATCCGGTACTCCCATTCACGATCTACTAAGGGGAGGAGAGATGAAGAAAAGGTAGAAGAATTGCTAGTACTCCTATCCACGGATTTTTTTTTTTTTCCGGTACTCACATCTACGGTGGCAAATGGTCAATACACTCGTCCCCAATGCCCACGCCAACCCGTCCCAAGGCCAACACGGAGGAGGTAAATTACGGGTGGCGCTACTAGCCTTTGGAATAGTGACTAGCACATAAGGGAGACATTTACCTTGGCTTTATCGAGATTCGAACCCCAAATCTCATGATGATAATATCTTATGTGCTAGCCACTAGACTATCCCGAAATAATATCGGTACTCACATCCACGTTATATTAAGGGGAGGAGGATGAAGAAAGGATGGAAGAATTGAGGCGATGAGCTACTTGATGTTTATATTGAACGACCCACTGTTTATATTCATCCTAGATATCCCTTCCATTCTCAGGTTATATGAAAGCAAGTGATGAGAATTTTTTTTAAAATTATATGTCCATTTGAAATTAATCTCTGGTCTCAGCGAGTCTTATACTTCTAATTGATTGGGCACAGTCAGATGGTGATAATTGACAAGGTTTTATTTTATTTTTCACAAACAAAAGGCGCTACTATGGATTAATAAAAAATTTAAAAAATAAATAAAAAGATGACCTTTTTGCTAATACCTTCAAATTAAACTTTCATCGGTATAAATTGAAAACTAATTAAAATTTCCTTTTTTGAGAAATTGAATTGACTGGAATTTACTATTAAAATCGATATAAAATCGATTACTTACCGAATTAATCAAATTTCAATTGATAATTTCAGAATATAACAGCTTCAATCTTCAAAATATTGATCTCTACTTTAGATTTAAATTCTGATCATTTTATTTACTTTTTAAAGTAATTTATATACTGCACCATACTCTAGTGAAATTGAAAAGGATTTATCCTTAGGATATAGTATAAACATGGACGCATAACATCTAACCTAATAATTAAAGATTGATTATTAGTAACTAATTAATGATTTAAGATTTATTTTATTATATATCTATGCTGGTAAAAAAAGTAAATACACTCGTCCCTAGGGTCTTTGTCAATCTGTCCCAGAGTCAAGACGGAAGAGATAAATTACGGATGACTACTAGTCTTTAAAATAATGACTAACATATGAGAAAGATATTTATTTTGAATTTTATCATATATATATATATGTCTATATTTATTTTTTTTAATATCCATAATATTGATATGGGACCGCTAAAATATTTATTATTTTACTTGTGCACGTATTGTAATAAATGATAATTAATATATGTGGTAGGAGATATTATTTATAATAGTCGAATTAATGCTCACTTAATTAACGATTTACCTTTTATACAACTGGCCGGACAAGGAGAAATAATTTTTATAACAAAATTGAAACATTATTTAAATAATGATCAATAAAAAAAAGTTGCCTTTCTCATGACAGATTAATCAAGCAACTTTGTAAAATTTTAGTCCTGGGATATAGTAGGATTTTTTTTTTCCAATTTAGTGGAATGAAAAATTTAGGACATTTTTTACTTAAAAGAATCGGTCATATCTTATTTATTCGAAGAAGTATTTTAATTTTAAAATTACTAAAAAAATATTAAAAGTAGTGTTATTCTTTTTTCATCCCTTTTGCTAACCTCCCTTATTTTCGTTTTCTAATGCATCTTTCTTTTCAGGATTAAAAAGAGTATTTTCTCATATTAAATCTATTTATGATATTTTTCTACATTAGGTCCATCAAAAAATATATTGAAAAATAATGTTTTGGAAGGATAGTAAAAAAATAATATTATTTTTAATATTCTCTTTATTAGCGTTAAAATTAGGATGCTCTGATAAATAAGAAAACGTGACCTCTCTGTTTTTAGTAAAAAATTGAAAATTTTAAGACGGTCGGTGAGACGAGCTGGGCATGTTTTGGATTTATACCATTGGCTGGTATAAACTTTTCGTGAGACTAAATTGATGGAATTAATTGATTCGAAAAACCGATTATAAAAACCAATTTTTAAAGAAATTAATAAAAGAAAATAAAGAAAAAGTGTACAAAGAAATTAATAAAATATTGTTATAATTTATCAAAAAAATTTATTTGAAAAATAATAATAATATTTCTATCACAGAATTTAAACTTTTCCCCAAAAAATATTTTATTATTTATAAAATTAAATAAGTAGGAAATAGAATCCGGTGGGTTTAGACATCTTTTGATATTTAAATGAGCCCGATCCGAACCGAACTGAACATAAGCCCATCAAAGCCTGCGAACCTTCTTTCTCCTTGCCATGGCTGTTCCTATGCCACCACCTCATAACCCTAGAGGACCTACGCTCACACGCGAGATCGTGGTTACGAGAGGTAGTTCGCGCGAGGGCAATGAGGGCGTGGGTCATCCGAGATGGCATGGGGGCGGAAGTTGCTGCAAGGAGGCCGCCGGATCGAAACTCAGTGGCAACGGGGGAATAAATCCTCTATCCCTGTATCCCACCCGGTCCATCCCATGTTAGCTCGGGTGCTGCGATTTACCTCCCTCACAATGATCGTGGGTCCAATCGGTGGGGGCCCTGGGGGCGAGGGTTTCATCTTTTTGTTGCAAAGCGAGGGCAATGAGGGCGGTGGCCGTGGTTCCTCCCTCGAATCTCCGCCCTCGGCAAATTTCCGACGTCGGCAAAACGAGAAAATGGAGATGGGGGTGCAAGCCCCAACGTTCTGTTTCCACACTTCCGATCAAGTGCAACTCTAGTGGTGTGAGTCATCTCAAGGCAGGATTTCCGAGGAGAGACCTGAAATAACTAAGCCTGAGTTTTGCGTTTCCTTGGACAGATGAGTTGATATCACATTTCTGTAGGTGGGCCGTATGATCTACTTCCAACGTTGAAATCCACCAGATTCACAACAAGGGGAATTCTAGATCGTTAGGCGCAGATGAAGCGTGTGGAATTGGATGCAACATTCATTGAGGTGTAGCTCGAAATTCTGCCAGATTGTTATACACAAATTTTGGATGCTTTGTTTGAATCCTTTTAGAGATTAACTGCTTGTATTTTCAATTTTCACCTCATGAACTTCGCAGGTAGAGATCATAAAATGATAAATAGTAGCACCAAACTTCAGGGACAGGTAAGAGAGTGTACAAGTTTACATTGGTGAGCACCTCCTTAGATTGTTGCATATAGAACATCGGTCTACAAAGTGGATCATATTGCCGGTCAACTTAGGTCAATAAAAATCGGCAAAGATGAGGGACAACGTCTTGTCACATCTAAAGTGCCCTTTGTTATGAAATCTCGTCCCTTGAGACACTGGAGCAATCAGAGTGCTAGGATCCAACGGTTGAGATCTGAGAAGTTACAGTTCATAGGAGGAAAGAGAAGAGAGAGATGACAGAGAAAATAAAAAGAAAAGTAATCAGGAGGAAAGATGTGAGTCATGAAGCCCATTGTATGCTACAATACTGGAACTCCATGTGACATCGAGCCAAGTACTGTAGCTTCATGCGACAGAAATTGAGCAATCAAAGAAGTTATAATGCATAAGAGGAAAAAGAAGAGAGAGAAAAATGACAGAGAAAATAAAAGGGAAAGTAATCAAGAGGATAAAATAGAAAAAATACTATAAAAAAATATATTCTTTGATAAATAATAAAATAACATATATTTTTTTGATAAATTTAGATACGTCTTTTGATAAATTGTCATTATTTTTCTCTTTCTGATTGTTGTCATTCAAGACATCACAAACATTTTCTAACATTTAATTTTCCCTTTTAGTCTATGGCATTTCCTCGGGGTTAAATAGTGGGGGATGCCATGAAAGAGACTAGGCGTTGCCAGGATGATGTGAAATCCAACTCGATTGACAAGTATTATTGGCTGATCAATGCCTAGCACCAGGGTCTTATATACTCATAGTTGATGCTACCTAATAGTAGAGGAAGTCAAGAAGGAGTCCAAATCTTTTAGTTTATAATTTCTAAATTTTTTTGTCCTTTTTATAATTTGTATGTTGGATTACAGTTGAAATCAGATCAAAATTGACTACGATCTTTTCTAAATTCATCTTTTCACCTAGGTTATAGTTTAGGATCGATCTAGACGGTCGGAGGCCGTCAACGGTGGATGGACTGTATGGAGCCAAGCAAGAGATGGCCCGCCCATCGTTGTAATCTGATTCGATCTAAAACTATAATTTAGGTGTGAAGATGAATCCAAAGAAAATTGTAACTAATTTTGATCCGATTTTAATCGGAATCTACCGTATAAATTAAGAAAGAGACCCGAAAAAGATGAGAGATTGCGGGTCAGAGGAGAACTTGCCAGATAAAATAATTTTTTCAAGCTTAGCAAGCCAATATTTTCATCTTGTCCTATCGCAAGCTTGCGGCTACAAGCTTGATTAGTCGCATACTCTTTTGTTAAATTTGTTTGTGATAAAATTTCACTAATTTTTTTGTTGTAGTATACTGCATTCGTTGCTCTTCTCCAGCTATACTACCCTTCTTAGGTATAATTTAATAAATAATAAATATGTGATATTTTACATGATTGAATTTAGATGTAGTCATTTGGTAGTTTTATTGTTGATATATTTATATTTATGTTAATTTTAAAGCTCATTATCTTTTGGTTGGATCCAAAAAGATAGCATTGTTTGTTGTTTGTTTGATCTGAAATCTTATTTTTTATTATTTAGATTGATAGATACTATAAGTTTAATATATGGAAAAATAATCTAGGTTTTTTTTGATTCACTAAGTTGAATGTTCAATAGAAAGTAAACATTATGTCTGATCTAATCTATTAGGTTGTTAAATGGAAATTACCCATACTTTGATATCTTTATTTAAGTTTAAATCAAATTGTACAAGTTTAATAATATTTTAAATTGTATTCTTATTAGGAGATAATGTCTATGAACAAAACTTGGATGTACAATCGATTATAAAATAAATTTATTAAAGATGATTTTATTACTGAAGTTGAAGAGTTTGTGAATTTTGTTAAGAGTCATCCAGAATGTATGAATGGTATCGAGTTACGATATCTTCATCCAGAATTTTGTGAAAAATATTATAATCATTCGAAATGTAGGAATAAAGCTTTCCGTGATGAAGATATCATGAAAGTACATATATATAGAAATAGTTTTGTGTCAAATTACTATAATTGGTACTATCATATTTATATGAACCAATTGGGTATTCTAGTGGTTCATCAGCTAGCATAACTTTTATTGCGCCTCCGACGAGGTGACCGCGAGAGCCTCCGGCGGTGGTGCAACGAGCGCACGTCATCCCTGTGGTGACCATCTGTATGCGGCGGAGAGAAATACGAAGAAAAACCTCCTACGAGCTCGGAAAGGGGGCCCTCCTGCCGAAGCAATGAGAGGGGAGAGGAAGGAGGCGTAACCGGCGGCGAAGGCGGTGCCGACGTCAGCACGGAGAGGGGGACGCGTCTCCGAGTGCTGGGCGGTGATGCTGACACGAGTCCAATGATGTTTCCGTGAGGCGGTGATAGCCTGAGAGGGAAGAGGAAGTGGCTGCTGGAGTGGACGCTCGAGGCGGAGTGGGCAGCGATTGGTGTGCGACTGGCGACCTGCCGGCCCTGTGGGTGGGGGCGGAAGAAAAAATCCAGCCGTTTCCTCCCTCGAAGTAATGAACAGCACCCCATACAAATTCAAAATCCTAATAGTGAAAATACTAAACTGTCTCTCCCTTCCTCCCTAATTACTCCTAGGTCCCTAATTACGTCTGCATCAAATGGGATACAGTTTAACGGAGGCATGTACTCGGAGAAAACTGCCATGAAAATTTGGCCATTCTTAATTTCATTATTTGTGTTTAGTTGTTCTCACTGTTATGAAATTATTTTGCACTGTTTTGCTTTGTAGATTTGATGAATCCCTAAAACACTAATTGAAAGAACGAAAAAAAAAGAGTTTAATTATTGTGTTTACGTTATCAAAGATTATTGATGATACTTCTATTTGTTTAAGTTTTTTTTTTCTTTATATTTTTAGGTCTACACGAGGAATCAATGTTTGGACATCCAAAATTAAAACAGAGTTCCTAGCTGATCATTTGAGATAAAAAGTTGATGTATAAAATCATAACATATGATTAATTCTTTAGGAAAGCTCGACAAAGTAGATACCATAGAGCTAAATCCACTGTCAACATGGAACAAAATATAAGTTTTTACACATTTAGTAAACTGATGTCTGTTAAAATCTATTAGGATATTGAAATCTGATTACCGTTAAAATTCTTTAACTACAGCTGTCTTTTTCTAATTATACAGAAGATAGGAATCCAACGGTCAATAGAATTCAGCACAGAAATGATTTCATTTGATTTCGTCACGTGACATTAGACCTAGCCTTATATACATCGCACAAACCCGCCGATCGATAACTTGATCATTCGTCACTTGTCTCAGAGCTTTCCACCGCTTCTCGCGTCGTCTTCTTCTTCTTCATGGATCCTTTCGCTTGGAGCATCAACACAGACAGCTCCGCCCCGTCGACGGTGATTCCCGGGTGGGAAGCCGACGCAGGCGGCGTTATTCTTAGCATTGAGGCGCGGGTGGTGTTACGGCTCTTGGCGGGTGACCAAGACATGATGCCGCCCCAATTGATCTCACACTTTTGCCGGCGGAGGATTCCTTCTTCCGACGACGTCGCCGCCGAACACTCCCACTTCACCATCCCCCAGCCCTACTACCACATCAACAATGAGCCCGCCTGGGAGGTGCAGACGCAGGGGATGCTTTACCGCGTCGCGGCGAATCATGTGCGCCCTGCCGACCTCGACCTTCTCGCTCGAGCTTTCCGCACATACACCTACGCGGTGCTCGACCTATTTCCGATCATGGATTTGGTCGTTATGGAGTTCTTCTCAGTCATTGAAATCCCCGACGCTCCTTCCTCTTCTGACAGTCACCTTCGCTATTTGATTCCTCTGGAGACCTACGAATACTTTTTCGAGGACGACGATGATGTCGACGTCGTCCAGTTCAGCAGAGGGCCGTGGCGGGCGTCGGCAGAGGCGATGGAGGGGCTTCGGATGGTGACTACGACGAGAGAAGATACCTCGTGTCCCATATGCCTCGATGACTTGGAGATGAGTCAGGTTCTGGCGATGCCTTGCGGCATCCGTTTCACGAAGGGTGTCTGCTGGAGTGGCTGAAACGTAGCAATTCTTGCCCCCTCTGCAGATTCTCACTTCCGGACCCTGAGTAGTCTCTGGATCTATTGCAATTGAGGAAAGAAATTTCTGATCAGTTCAACTATTTGTTGGTTTGATGATGATTGTAGTTATGTTCTACTTTAGATTACTATATGATTGTTGTTGTTTGTTTGATCGGCAAGACGGTCAATTTGATATGTAAATGTCAATTATATTTTTTTATCGATCAGTAACTATATTTTTTGATCGATCAGTAAATTCTTAGTTACAATTTGATTCTGTTTGGTACAGTTCGTCGATTTTTTTGGTGTTACCCTTTAATTTACTCGCTAAACAGAGGAACATGGGTGAGGATATAAGAACTAAGCTATTTTTTCAAATTTGATTTGATTTTTTTTTAAAAAAAAATTATTTTTCTTTTTAGGTTTTAAGTTTGGGCAAACAAATGAAAGTGAGGAATGAATACATCAAACTTATTATATTTAATATGATTTAATCTGATATGGATGGTCTGATAATAATTTTTCGTTCTATTATAAGGAATTAAAAAAATGATCTATTTTAAAATTTAAATTTAAAACGAAATTAACTTTTTCCCCTGCTTTAATTTCACTCAAATAAACATAGCATTGTTCCCAACAAATGGATCTGTTCGCTAGTTAAACAGTAGACCTATTTATTGAACCAAACTAGTTGAAAACTTTCCACTAAATTCAATTAATAAATTTGCAAATGGAGTTAAATTGATATATTTTTTTAAAGATAAAAAAAATCAAAAGTACATCCTAAATTACATAAATACTTTTTAAAAAAAAAATTTAAAAGATATTCAATTATATTATTTATCTTAAAAATATCTTTATTTCTAGTATTATTATAACAACTATGATTAATTGTTAAAATATGTAGCAACTACTATATAACTATTACAATACTAATCCAATACTAATAGTAAGAAAAGGTATCAAATTTTCTCTTAATATTTTGTAGAAATTTATAAAAGAAAATTTTTAATTTTAAAATTCTCTTTTAAAATCATGAACATGATTACAAAAAAGAAAAGTTTTATCAAAATTAAAATCTTTTTTCAATCTACAAATAAGAAAAGATTTCAAATTTTTTCTTAATCTTTTGTAGACACTATAAAAGGAAAGATTTAAATTTTAAACTCTTTTTTATAAAATCATGTTATCCACATAAGAAAAGATTTTAAATAAAATCCTTTTAATTTTATTAGGGCCGACCACATCATACTTGGGCTCCAAGCATTGGCCGACCCCTCCATCTTTGCTCAACCCTTTGCTTGGTTGACCCAAACTTGGTCTCCAAGCTTACTTGGCCGGTCCCTTTGGGTTGGATAAGGAGTGAGTATGCGGTAATCTCTATATACAAGAGACTACGATAGAGATCGAAAAGAAAAATTAATTTTGATCTCTCGATGAAATTAAGGAGTGAGAAATTTCTTAAGTTTTTGTTGGTAGATTAGGCCAGGCACGAACTACAGTGGATGCTAAACCTGATGTAGCATGGCTCCATGGCCAGCACAGACTTCGATTTAGTGTTCTCCCTTTAGTTACCATTTACTCTTCTTTAAAACTGTATCGAATACTTTATAAAAATTTAATACTAATTTACGACCAAAATTATGGTCTGAGACAGATAATATATGATTTTGTTCAATAGTGGTGAAAGCGGTGAGACATGATTTTACTATTGATCAAATGAAGAGTCGGTGTTATCTTATAACAAGTATCGATTCAGAGACGGTCTTTAATATTGAGCTTTCGACGTTAAAATCAATGATAAATTTGTGGAGAGGAAATAGAATGATAAATTTGTGGAGAGGAAATAGTGAACATGAATAACAACAAATAAACATATAAAATTATAGAACATTGGACATCGTCACCAGTGAATAAGACCTTTCTTATAGTGTTATTGTTGTGTTTACACACACACATTTCAAAGCATCTACATGCTTCCCAAAATGTTCTTAAGAAAGGACATGTCATAAAATACTTTTGACACATTTTCTTTAATGAGCATGCCAATCTATGTGATTTGACTGACTAAAAATTTCTGAAATACGATTTATCTGTGGGATATTTTCTATTTCTTATAGCAAATTTCTAAAAGAATAAGCTATGATGGGAATATACATGGGACCCACATTAGGTCGATCGGTGGTCACTTAGGGAGATCGTCGACTCAGTCCTATGTGTCACCGCCGATGACCCGATCTTCACTCTGCCCCTCCTTGGCCATAAAAGAATTACACGTCCGACCGGCCCACATCCCCAATTGGTTGAGGTCGTCGGTCGGGTTACTTAATGATCCATAATGAGGCTAGCTTGCCTGACCCGAGTTGAGACATAAAATTCGGTCGAGCAGAAGGCCTGGCCAGACACTCATGTCTGACCGACCATGTGGCTCGTTTAGTCACACCCCTATTATTATTAGGACCTTTGAGTTTTTCTTGATTTGGTAATTACATCAGCCGATCTTTTTCATTTTGAACTGATTTTAAATCTATCTTTATCACCATATCAATATATATGAATTTAAAAAGGTTACAATTGAATGAGCCATCTAAATGATTTAGCTTGTGCCAAGCTGCTCGAAACAATCTGGTAATATTTGGGTTGTGTCGTGCCTGACCTGGTCCACATATTAGACCTATGGGGTGTGTGGAATGGTTTGTGGATCGGACCAAATGTGTCCCAAACTGAGCTCAGCATGGACTTGGATTGCGCCCGGCTTAGATGTATATAAATTTTAAGAAATAAAAAATTAATCTACTTCATAGGTACAATTAATTTAATTTATAGATAAGGAAGGTATTCCAATGAATCATTTACAGATTAATTTATTCAAAAATAAATTCTGATAAAATAATAAACGTAATATTATAAAGATCATGAATAGCACATTGGAAAATGATGAATTTGTAGCCCATAAATCTCAAGATCAAAATATGGCTAATGATTTTGTCCAAAAATTGGTGAGATAGATATTGAGGATGTGGTACTCATGTTGACCTCCTGTGGACTCCGCATGGATTTGCAACACAACCCACGTCAGTACCGAGCCAGGGAAGGGGTCCCCGGCGTTGACCCTCCAACGCTCAAGCCAATCTCCAGCGAAGAAGAAGAAGTAGTAAGCGGAGCAACAAGAAGACTGTAACGCAATAGTAGAATATCGCATACCTCCGCTGATGCTTGGACTCCCCTTTCTATAGAGCTTCGGTAGTATATGTACACGCTTTCCAAGGTGAGCACACATCTCAAAGCTTTCCCTGAAAAGACTTGTCAATAAAGTGTCTCTGGCATAATACCTTAACAGGCCGAGCATATCTCTGAAGTGACAGTGAAAGTTTCCGTCGTACGATCCTCTGTCTGACCATGCTGCCTGTTAGCGGCACTAGCTCCCAAAAGGATGTCGAAAGATAGCCTGCTGTGTCTGTTGCTTGGCCGAGCGGGATAACCGCTCGGCCGGAAGTCCACTGTCCGCATGCTCGGCTGATGTCGAGTTTGTTGTCAGCCCAAGCGAGGTAGCTGCTCGATCGAAGTTGAACTCTGTCGATGTCAGGTCTCGCTGGCTGGCCGTGCGAGGTAGCCGCTCGGCTCAGCTTCTACACGTCGTTCTCCCTTGAGCGTCGATTTTTTAAATGCTCCTCGTGTCGAAGTCGACGATGGGTCGGGGCCTTCTACCCGATTGGGTCATGTTTCGCCCGACTGATCGATGCCTTTTACGTGTTGACCATCTCAACTTTGACCTCCTTTGACCTCCACTGTGGCAGTGGGGTGGGGCCCTTCATCATCACCACATCACAAGTCTTCCCCTCAAATCTAGTCGAAGGAGGCTGTAGTTCGACTGACTAGACAATTGTTCGAGTAAGTTTCCTCCCGATCGACCTTCGACACTGAGTGGTTTTTGATTGGGATAAAACCGACCCTAGTCGATCGGCCTGTTGAAGCTTGTCGTTCGGGCATAGGTATGCTCCCTCGATCTGATCAGCACGACGAAGGTTTGCACTTGTGAAATCTTTCCTTGGGCTGTCTTGAGCGAGCGCGAGCCATGCTGACGTCACCTAGATTTATGGGAAATCGAGCAAATCTCTGGGCATTAAGGTTGAGCGCACTTTCATGACGTCATTAAATGCCGACCTATGGTGAGATGCCACGTGTCACGCCTGATGCCGCCGCACGCTTGACGCGACACACGTGATGTGACGTTTGACAGTTTGAATTCAACGGCCCGATCTTCGCCTAGGTTTCCGCGACCTAGATCGGACGGTTCCAGTCGGTCGAGCCCGAGGCTTATATGCTCGCTGCGTAGTCTCCTCCTCTACACTTCTTCCTTGAGCGCTCTCAACGACCATCTCTCTGCTTCTGTACAATCCACATTCTCCGGCGATCCTCCGCGCTTCTTCTCCGGCGATCTCTCCCCAGTAAGCTTTCTTCCAACCGTGTTTAATTGTCTTTGAGCTTTTCGGCCTTTCTTCTTGTGTTTCGGTGATACTCCCATAACTTTTTCCTCTTTCGATCGCCTTTCTTCCCCTCAACATCCCCTTTTCGTCTGTTTTTGCGATGACAAGTTCTTCGCAGCTGTCTACCTCTGTCCCCGGACTCTGGTACACATCCATGGAGTCTAGTGTATTCAAAATTCCTTTTGATCATCAGATCGTTTTGTCTTCTTCGTCCGATCAACCCAATTGTCCATCGACCGGCTGTATCTGTTTCTTTTGGGATCAGTTTATCGCCGATTTACGATTTTCGCTCCACCCTTTTATCCCAGTTGTTTGTAAGTATTTCCGTATTTCCCTTCCTCAATTAGTGCCTAACACTTTTAGGCTGCTGTGCAGAGTCATTGTTCTATTCCGTCTGCACGACATTCCTTTTACCCCCGGATCTTTCATTATTTTTATTACCATAAATTGTCCGATCCGGGGACTTTCCTCTTCCAGTCTCAAATCGGTTTGGTTTTCTTCGATAAGATGTCAACCTCCAACAAGCACTGGAAAGAATATTTTTTCTTCATACGCCTTCCCGAGTGGCCAGACTTCCCAACCCACTAGCAGCTCGAAGTGGCGCCTCAGCCTCCCTTGAAAAGCTACAAGAGCCGATCGGACTACCTGAACGTATCTTCAATGTTGGTCGGTCAGAAGTACGACATCCACAAGTTGCTCCTGGAAGGCATCTTTTATATCTTCGGCTTAAGTCTAATCCACACCCGGCTGCCGACCAGCCTAGGTATAAAGCTTCTTTAACTCTTCCTTTGATGCTAGTTGATTTCTCTTTCCCTTTCGCATCCAAAGTCATGTTACGCACGCGTTTGTCCGGCAAGGCAAAGCTTAAAGACGTCGCGATAAATGCGGTGGCCGTTGAAGAACTGGCGAGCCGCGGCTTGCAGCCGGTCGGCTCACATGAAGAGCCCCAGGATGAGAGTGATGCGACGCCCATCTTGGTGAGCGAAGGCGACGCTAGCCATGCACCGAGTGAAGGAGCGGCCGCGAGATCACAACCTCCATCCGAGCGGCGTCCAATTATCCTAGTTGAGGAGCGCTTGGGCTCGGCCTCCTCCGACGTACCACTGAACAGGCGTAAGAGGCGTCGAACAGAACCTTCATCACGTTCTGCTACTTCGGGGGTGCGGTCTATTGAGCGGGTCAAAACTTTGACCCCGACTCTGATTCAAGGAACGACGATTTCCGTGTCGTCTGATCGGACGCCCTCCTTGGCTGATCTGCCACAGGGGACTCTTGCCGCACCGCCAGTGGCCTTCATGCCACCACCTTCAAAGCCTTCGAAGGTCCGGAAGTTCGACATCTGTCCGGCATCTGTGTCTCGTCCATCGGGTTGTGTGACCTCGGCGCAATCGGCCCCGAGTAGCCAACACCACATAACGGTGATCCTACATTTGCCCACCAAAGAATATAGTGAGCCGAACACCGGGTCTAGAGGCCCTGAGCACCAGATCATCATCTAGGGGCCGCTCACTAAGATCTAGGAGGACGCATGAGCTCGTGCAACGATGATGCCTCCGGGCACGCTCGCGAACAACCACACCCAGATGTCCACTGGGGTAAGTGTTCCCTTTATTGTACCTTCTTATATTACCTTCGATCGACGTTGACCTTCTCTTGCTCGTCCCTAGTACTGGGTGGAGAACCTGGCCATGTGCCACATGCTCACATTTTTGGAAGAGGAGGTGAAGCAATTAAAGGCATCGAGCGATCAATCCTCCACCGCTTAGGAAAAAACAGACGTAGAGGTGGTCAAGTTGTAGGCTGCTCTGGAGAAGAGAGACAAACTGCTTGAGGTCGAACGACCCTAGAGCACCGGGCAGGCCATGATGTTGGAGCGGCTCACTAAACAGGACACTACCTTTAACAATAAGATCAAGTCGGCGAACATGCAGAAGAACCGGGCCATCGCGGACCTCGATGAGAAGAATAAGGAGGCCCGAGCTCTCTCCCAAAAGCTCAAGGAAGCCGAAGACTTCCTAATCGTCGAGCGGAACAACCGCTCGGCCGAAGAAACGACCCTTCACGGCCAAATCGCCTCCAAAGATACAGCGCTGGCCATCGCCAAGGATGAGCTGGAGGCCTCTCAAGCGGCCCTGAAGACCTATCAGGAGGCCGAGTCGAGTAGGTTTGAGGCCAGGAAGCAAGCCTACATCCGTTCAGATGCTTTTAATGATAGAGTCGCCGACCGAGTCCTCCTCCTGTTTGACTTGGCCATTGATGGGACGATCGACCAACTCCACGCGAGAGGCCATCTGACGACTGATCTGACCAGTATTGTCATAAGCCGGGACAATCTCACTACCGCACTGCCTGATGATGTCCTGGACTATCTTGAGTGAGGTTGAACCTTCTTGAGTGAGACCGAGCATTCCTATAAGATGTAAACTTTTTGAAGTTTAAATGCATGCTCGTCCGTTCGGACGAGTTTTACCTCCTTGTATGTTTTTCAACTCCCTTTGATTATTTGCAAGAGCTCGGGGCCTCATTCATGATTATTCTATCAGTCGACCAACTCCTCTGGTATTTAGAGTCCATAATTATGCAATCTCCCGCTCGACCCCGAGAGTATTTTAAAGAATAGCGCCGAACGATTGCTATATTCTGAAGACTTCTAGCTTTTGAGTAGCCTGGGTTCACGGTCGGCTATCCATCGACACTCGCACGCTCACTGAGCTTTTGAAGACTGCTTGATCCTGAACGAGGGAGACAAGGAATCTTGTATGCTGGTTCGAGACTAGGGAAGACTCGAGTTTAAGGTCGCCGCTCGACGATTTGACGAAGACTCGGGTTTAAGGTCGCTGCTCGACCGTTGATGAAGACACGTGTTTAACGTCATCGTTCGACGATGTGACGAAGACTCGGGTTTAAGGTCGCCGCTTGACCATTGATGAAGACACGCATTTAACGTCGCCACTTGATGATTTGATGAAGACTCGGGTTTAAGGTTGCCGCTTGACCGTTGGTGAAGACCCAAGTTTAAGGTCGCCGCTCCACCATCTATGGAGACAAGGGTTTAACGTCGCCGCTTAACGGTTTGGTGTAGACTCGGATTTAAGGTCGACGCTCGACCGTTGGTGGAGACAAGCGCTTAACGTCGTCGCTCGACGATTTGACGAAGACTCGGGTTTAAGGTCGTCCTCTACCGCTGATGGAGACATGCGTTTAAAGTTGCCGCTCGACCGTCGATGGAGACAACGGTTTAAGGTCGTCGCTCGATTGTTGGTGGAGACAAGCATTTAACATCGCCACTCGATGATTTGACGAAGACTTGGGTTTAAGGTCGCAGCTCGACCGCTGATGGAGACACGCGTTTAAGGTCACCGCTTGACCGTCGATGGAGACAAGGGTTTAAGGTCGCCGCTCGACTGTTGATGGAGACACGAGTTTAAAGTCGTCGCTCGATCGTTGAGGGAGATGTACTTAAAGAGGCCTTTGCTTTTTTATTCAAACTTTGCCCTACGTTCGAGAGACATACAAAAGATTCAAAAGTACAGTATTCATTCACGCACTTCTCACCCAGCCCTGTAGGGTTGAAGATGATTCACACTCCATGACCTCTCAAGCTGCCTCCTCTCTTCATCCTCCAAATAATAGGTGCTTGAACGGTGCTTCTGCATGACCTTGAAAGGCCCTGCCCATGGGGCCTCGAGCTTGGTGACATCGCCGACCGACTTCACTTTCTTCCAAATGAGGTCACCGACCTGGAAGGACCTCAAGATTATTCGTCGGTTGTAGTTCTGTTTCATTCATTGTCAGTACGTCGTTAGCCGAACCTCTACTTTTACCCTCGTTTCGTCCATCAAGTCGAGCTTCATATGCCTCCACTCGGCGTTGCCTCCATCGTAATGCTGTACACGATCAGACTCGACTTCGACTTCGACTTCTACGGGGACAACTGCTTCACCGCCGTACACCATGTGGAAAGGAGTCATGGCAGTCCCCTCCTTCAGGTAGTGCGGAGAGCCCACAACACACTTGGGAGCTCACCGACCCAATTGACCCCAACGTGGTCGAGTCGGGCGCGTAGTACTCGAAGAATCTCCCGATTGGCGACTTTCGCCTGTCCATTGCTCTGAGGGTAGGCCACTGAGGTGAAGGCTTGCTAGACGTCATAACCTTCACACCACTCTCTGAGCCTCTGACCGATGAATTATCTTCCATTATTCGATATGAGCCAGTGTGGTATGCCGAACCGACATATGATGCTCTGCCAGACGAACTTCATGACCATTTGTTTGGTTATCCTTGCAAGCGGCTTGACTTTTATCCACTTTGAGAAGTAGTCCATAGCGACGAGCAAAAATCTCCACTGACCGGTTGCCATAGGGAATGACCCAACAATGTCCATGCCCCATTGGTCGAAAGGGCAGGATACTATGAACGCCTTCATCTCTTCGGTCGGCCGTGCGAGAGGTTATGGTACCTCTGACAGGATAGGCAGGTGGCTACCGTCCGAACGACGTCTTCTTGGAGGGTCGACCAGAAGTATCCGACTAAATGCAGTTTTCTGGCCAACGATCGGTCATCCCGAATGCCCTTCACAGGAACCTTGGTGCACTTCTCGCAAGATGTATTCGGTGTCTTCCGACCCGACGCACTTGAGTAGGGGCCTAGAGAAGTTCCGCTTGTAAAGCTGATCCCCCACTAAGAGGAACCATCCGACCCTCTTCTTTAGCAGGAGAGCTTCTTCCGGATCGGCCGGTGTAGCTCCCGACCGCAAGAACTCTGTTAGGGCCGTTCTCCAGTCACTCGGGAAAGTTATCCCCTCCATTCGGTCAATATATGTCACCAGTGATACTTGTTCGATCGGCTGCCCTATTACGACTGGCGCCAGCGAACTGGCTAATTTCGCTAGCTCGTCCGCCGTTTGGTTCTCCGATCGGGGGATCTTTTGAATAATGACCTCTTGAAAATTGGCTTTTAGCTTGTCGAAGGCTTTCGCATAGAGCCGGAGTCAGGTATTGCTGATCTCAAACATCCTGGATAGCTGCTGAGTGGCCATCTAAGAGTCCGAGTGGATGAGGACTTTAGTGGCTTCCATGTGCCGAGCTGCTTGTAAGCCAGCTATCAACGCCTCATATTCTGCCTCGTTGTTAGTGGCTCTATAGTCTAGCCGAACGGAGAGTTGCATCCGGTCTTCTCGAGACGATATGAGCAATATGCCGATTCCGTTGCCTTGCCGAGTAGACGAACCATCCTTGTATATCCTCCAAACGGCTTCTGGCTCTGGGCTTTGCACCTCAGTGATGAAATCGACCAAGGATTGTACTTTTATGGCCGTTCGGGGTTGATACTGAATGTCGAACTCACTAAGTTCTATCGTCCACTTAATCAGTCATTCGGACGCCTCTGGATTGAGGAGGGCTCTTCCCAAAGCGCCATTAGTCTTCACAATTATTGAGTGCACCAGGAAGTATGAGTGAAGTCTCCGCGCGGCGAGTACTAATGCATAAGCCAACTTTTCGAGACCAGTGTAGTGAGACTCAGCATCTTTTAATATATGACTCAAAAAATATACAGGCTGCTGCTCTTGGCCGTTCTGCCTAACTAGAGCCGACCTGACCACATGCTCATTGGATGACAAGTAGATCCAGAGCGACTTACCAACAACTGGCTTGACCATTATAGGCAAGGAATTTAGATGTTCCTTGAGTTCTTCCAATGTCCGGTTGCACTCGGCGCCCCACTGAAATTTTATGGCTCGACGAAGCACCTTGAAAAATGACAAGCTCCGATCGGACGACTTGGATATGAATCTGGACAACGCCGTGATCTGACTGGTCAGCCGCTGAGCTTCCTTTAAGTTCCGAGGCGGCGATGTGTCTTGTAAAAGCTTTGACCTTGCTCGGGTTGGCTTCAATGCCCCACTCTGTTACGATGTAGCCAAGGAAGTAACCACTCTTCGTGACGAACAGACACTTGCCGGGATTCAGTTTTATCCCGTAAGTCCTCAGCGTCTGGCAAGTCTCGTTGATATCTGCACATAGGTCAGGAGCTTGGAGGGATTTAATTAATATATCGTCGACGTATACCTCCATATTATGATCGATCTGTGGTCGGAATACCTTGTTCATTAGCCTCTGGTAGGTGGCTCCGACATTCTTGAGTCTGAATGGCATGATGTTGTAGCAGTATGTTCCGTCGGCCGTAATGAAGCTGACCTTTTCTTGGTCCTCGCTGGTGAGCGGCACTTGGTGATACCCTTGATACGCGTCGAGCATGTAGATCAGCTCACACCCCCCACGTCGAGTCCACCATTCGGTCTATCTTGGGCATCGGATAGAAATCCTTCGGGCACACTTTGTTTAAATCGTGGAAGTCGATGCAGACCCGTCATTTGTTGCCTGGCTTGGAGACTAGCACAACATTAGCTAGCCAGTTTGGGAATTGGACTTCCCTGATATGGCCGGCCTCCAGTAGCTTCTCTATCTCCGCCCGAATGATCACATTCTACTCCGAGCTGAAATCCCTTTTCCTTTGCTACACCGTCCGAGCGTCCGGTCGGACATGAAACTCGTGCTGAGCCACGCTCGGGGAGATGCCGGGAAGCTCATGGGTTGACCAGGCAAATACGTCGTGATTTTGTTTAAGGCAGGCGACCAGCTCTGCCTTCTTCTCCACCTCCTCTAGGTCGGTGGCGATGAAGGTTGTTGCCTTCACTCAGCTGGGATGAATCTGGACCTCCTCCTTTTCTTCGTATACTAGAGTGGGAGGTTTCTCATGTTTGTATTAACCCTATTATCAATTATGAGATGATTGTAAAGGGTACATTTTGTATCATATATTATTATTAATAAAAGGCAAATGTTTTGGTTATTATATTTATTTCAGTTCAGTGCCAATTGAATAAGTATGATAATGTTCTTGGGTAGTAGGTTCTTATCTACAGTATATCAATTGGTTGAATTGATAGCGAGATGTTGTAGAGAACGCTACTCTTAACTATTCCTAGTCGAGCATTAATATATAAGGACAATATTAATGCGTTGAGACTAGCATGTAAGTCAACGGATGACTTGATCTCACAAGTCATGGATATGAGATATCAGGCTGACACAAGGGAATATATTAGAAAATATTTACTGAATAACCCGCCATGAGAATGTTTCATGGATCGTCGTATAAGTGTCATAAATATTCTTATGTGACTATTGGTATGAATAGTCCTTAGACCTAAAGTCACTATGGTTCCCTACATAAGGAGTTGTATACTTTGGTATCGTCAAATGTCACCCGTAACAGGGTGGACTATAAAGTCGATCACTGGGTATGCAATGAATTATGCGGAGGGATGTGAGTGATGTACACAAAAATTGATAAGAGGATGACACGGTTTATGCCTCATTGATCAATCTAGATATCAAAGATAGAGGGACCAAGTCATACATGATAATAGCCACGGACAAGTTAGGTCGGATCTCGACTTTCTCATCACTTGGGTAGCAATGATGCCTTGCTAGATGCCACTCATTGTTTATGTATCGCAAATGTTGATTTGGGTACATTACCAACGTTATGAGAGTCTATAGGGTCACACACAAAGAATAAGTTGATATGGAGATGAGTTTATGTGATGAATCAATGGATTAAGTGTAATCTGAATTTGACTCATTGAGTTAGACTCAAAGGGATCCAATTGTTGGATTGAGTTCAATTGCATGGGAATCAATGGGTTAGACTCATTGGGTGAACTTGAGTTCACAAAGGAAGTTTAATGGTCAAAATTGAATCATTGGATTGAATGGTTAATTTTTAGCTATTATATTAGAAGATGAAAGGATGATTAGAAGATGAAAGGGTGGAACTCTTGGTATACCATGAGATGGTTATAAATATCATTTGGATGATATTTTTCATAAGTTTTTCTTTGCTTGAGAAGGTGAAAAGTCCCGTTGATCTTCTTCTTCCTCCTTCCCTTTTCTTGGCCGAGACACACATATAGGTTGCTAGCACAACCTTGTGTGTTTTCCCTCTCCATCTTGCTTTGTTTGTGAGACAATCAAAGACAAGCCTTGTTCGTGTGGATACCGTAGAGGCGTGGATGCTTGAACGCGCTGAGATATGCATCTAAACAAGAAGAGGTTGCTGTCAGGATTGCGAAGGGCACGCATCGAAGGTATAATCCTATCATGTAGCTTAGTATAGATTATGAATAGAAAATGTTTCTTCCCTTCGCATGGATTTGTTGGATAAGAGGATCTAGTAATTTTTTCGCTGCGTTTCTGTATCTTTGGTGCGCTAGATCCCAACACCTCAGTTATAGTGTTTACATCTAGCCGTGGAGTCTTCCGAGCAGCTTTTGCCTCGGTCTTGACCATCTCAACATAGTAGCGCCGAGCGGCCAGTTGGTCACCTTTAACCTCACCCACCTGATCATTCATTGGGAACTTGATCTTTTGGTAGTAAGTTGATACCACCGCCCGAAATTCGTTAAGGGCCGGTCGGCTCAAGATGACGTTGTATGCCAACGGTGCGTCTACCACTATGAAGTTGGTGGTTTGGGTCCTCAGCAGCTCTTCTCCCAGCAAGATAACCAACCTTGCTTGGCCGATCGGTAAAACTTTGTTGCCTGTGAATTCGTAAAGTGGGGTCGCCATAGGCAACAGCTTGCTTCGATCAATTTGTAGCTGATCGAACGCCTTTTTGAAGATGATGTTCACCGAACTTCCCGTGTCGAAAAAAGTCCGGTGAATGGTGTAGTTGGCGATCATCACTCGGATGATTAGAGCATCATCATGAGGGATCTCTACTCCCTCCAAGTCTCTAGGACTGAAGCCAATCTCCGATCTCTCGGCCCTTTCCCTGCTGCACCTAATAGCGTGGAGTTTGAGCCGTCGAGCATTTGATTTTTTGGCTCGGTTGGATTGACTGTCGGTCGACCCACCAACGATCATGCTAATTTCTCCTCGAGCGACATTGCTTCTGTTTTCTTCCTATCGGCCGAAAGCCCTGTTTTGCTCGGTCGGGATCCGGGAGGGATCAGCTTTATCTCTCCGTTGTTGTTGATGGTACCGCTCGGCCGACCTTCTTTCATCCTCTCACCGCCTGATGGATCGGTGCCAATCTCGTCGATCAAGAGATGGGGAACGATGGCGATATCCTCAGAGTGCCAGTCGGCTTGCGATCGACGTCAGACCGCGGCAGTCTTGCGTGTTGTACACCGCTGACTGATGAAAGGAACAAAACATTGGCGTCCACACCTTGCCTCTTGACGCCTTCTGTCGATCGGCGGACACATGTTGCACAGCATGCGTCCGGGCCTCCTGGTGTGGCCGTGCTGCCTCTACTTTTGGCCCCCTAGGCGGTTGGTGGCTATTCATCGGATGTCGCTTGGGTGCCAGTGTAGGCTCGGTCGGTGCTTCCTTCTTCCTTGCTGCTTGGGCTTCTTCCACATTTATGTACTTGTTGGCCTTTCTGAGTAGGTGGTCGAAGTCCCTAGGCGCCTTCCTGATAACCGACCGGAAGAATTCTCTCTCGACGAACCCTTGGGTGAAGGCATTCATCATGGTCTCGGATGAGACCGATGGAATGTCTATGGCCACCTTATTGAAGCGTTGGATGTACGCTCGGAGTGTTTCCTTCGATCCTTGCTTCATGGAGAAGAGGCTGACACTTGTCTTCTGATAGCGTCGACTGCTGGCGAACTGATGTAAGAAGGCAGCCCGGAAGTCTTTGAAGTTGCGTATATATCCATCTGGCAGTCTTCGGAACCATCTCTGCGCCGACTCGGAGAGGGTTGTGAGAAAGACTCGATACTTCACCCCATCTGTGTACTGGTGAAGTATGGCCGCATTATCAAACTTATCCAGATGATCATCTGGATCAGTCGACCCATTGTACTCTCCGATCGCCAATGGAGTATAATGCCTCGGCAGGGGGTCTTGCAAGATTTCCACGGAGAACTGTCAGTTGATCCGTTTGGGCGACGCGGTGCCTTGCCTTTTCGTACGTCCCAAACAGGAGCGTCATCCGAGGATGATCCCTTCTCTTGGTTTTCTTAGGCTATCTCTGAGGGGGTTTGGAATAGGGCACGATGGAAGTGGATTGGCATGGGCGGCGCTTCCCCTGCCGTGCCAGTCGACCTTCATTTTGTCCCCATACAGAGAGTTGTTCAGCTCAGTCTTCATGCCCCGCTCGTCCTACTGTCGATGTCGCGGACTGCGGCACTAGCCGATCAACTAACCCTTATTGTTGTTGTTGCTCGATCATTTTTGTCGCTCGGGTTTGCACGAGCATGTCGAGCTTTTCTTGGGTGAACGTCATGGTGGTTAGTCGTCCATCGCACTCCATCTTCTCAGCTCGGATGCAAGCTACGCTCCCACAGACGACGCCAAATATGATCTTGTTCAAAAGTCGGTGAGATGGATGTTGGGGATGTGACGCTCATGCTAACCTCCTATGGACTTCGCGCAGACCTACAACACAACCCATGTCAGTGCCGAGCCAGGGAAGGGGTCCCCAGCGTTGGTCCTCCGAGACTCAAGTCAGTCTCCGACAAAGAAGAAGAAGCAGTAAGCAGAGCAACAAGAAGACTATAGCACAACAGTAGAATATCGCATACCTCTACCATGGTAGCGGGGTAGGGCCCTTTATCATCACCGCATCAACTCATAATCATGGATAGTAGTTGTGCTACGTTCTAACCTGGGTAAATTGTCCTAAACTCTCTATGCAAAGTTTTAATTTTACCGTCAATTTCTATGTCAGAGAATATTTGTTTCAATTCTCTAATCCACACCAATTTACCTAATTCACTATCTATGCACACATTTTGAGGAGATATAATTTCTTCTAAATTCAATACAATTTAAACTTGAATCTAATACACTATGTATTAGATAGTGGGAACACACCTGAATCCGAGCTAAGGAGATGGAGGAAGCTGGATGTTCCACACCGTAACGCTCACCCCAGAGGAGCTCAATGCGCTGATTCAAGTACGAGCGACAAAGATAGCCGAGCAGCAGCAGCAAAAGGCACTAGCTAACCGGCTGGCGTAACAAGCGATGTCGACCTCGGGAGGCCGGGCAGCATACGAAGACCATGTCGGAGCAACTCTCCATATGGGGACAGAACAAGATGTCAACCGCCACTCCAGGAGAGGTTCCACCAGTGCCCATTCCGTTTCATCGGGCATTATTTCAGACACCCTCTGAGATTGCTCAGGCCAACCAGGACAAGGGCTCTTCTTCAGACGAGGTCCCCGTTTGGGACGCAAGAAAGGGCAAAGCGCCCCGAGCTGATTCTTCGCCCGAGCGGATCAATCGACAATTCTCCGAGGCCATTCTGCAGGATCCACTGTTGAGGCACTACGCTCCCTTTGCGATCGGAGAATATAACGGGTCGACCGACCCGGATGACCATCTCGGTAAGTTCGATAACGCTGCTACCCTTCATCAGTACATAGATGGAGTCAAGTGCCGAGTTTTCCTCACCACTCTCTCTGGCTTGGCGCAACGGTGGTTTTGGAGGTTGCCGGACGGGTCAATTAGAAGCTTTAAAGACTTCCGAACGACGTTCCTTCACCACTTCGCGAGTAGCAGACGCTATCAGAAAACAAGCGTTAGCCTGTTCTCCATGAAGCAGGGCTAGAGGGAGACTCTCCGAACCTACATCCATCACTTCAACCAGGTGGCGATGGATATCCCCTCGGTCTCGTCCGAGACTATGATGAATGCATTCACGTAAGAGCTCGTGGATGGAGACTTCTTCCGGTCGCTCGTCAGGAAGTCTCCCCGCGATTACGACCACATGCTAAAGAAGGCCAACGAGTATATCAATGTAGAGGAAGCTCAGGCAGCAAGAAGGAAGGAGGCTCCGTCTGAGCCTCCCTCGGCGACCGAACGAAGGTCGTCGATCAGCTATCAACCTCCGAGAGGATCCCGAGCCGAAGGAGTACGCCCACATCAGGAAGCAATGCCACACACCGTCCAACATATTGCCACTGAGCGGTCGAGACCCAAGGGGAAGGTATGGACTCCTTTGTTCTGCTCATTCCATCAGTCTGCAATTCACAACACCCGCGACTGTCGTGGATTCAACCCAGTCGCCCAACCGGCGCCTAAGAGTTATCGTCGCCGGTCCCCCCTTTTGACTGACGGCACGAGCACCATCGTTCCGGTCATCGAGAGGACACAAGAAGATCCCCGTAGCCACCTCGTCGGAGAAGCACCGATCCGACCAGAGTCGCACGTGACCGAAGCAGGTCATCCGCTCGTGAGGAAGAAAATAAAAGTAACACTTCACGGGGCGAAATCAACATCATCGCTGGTGGGCCGACCAACGGAGACTCCAACCGGGCCCGAAAGTCTTATGCTCAACGGTTGGAGATCCATGCTGTAGGTTACAGCTGGGAAAAGGTGAGCAGACCAGAGATCAGCTTCGACCCCAGTGATCTTGAAGGAGTTGAAGTACCGCACGACGACACCCTCATTATTCGAGCAGTAATCGCCAACTATATCATTCATCATGTATTCGTTGATACTGGCAGCTTGATCAACATCATCTTCAAAAAGGCATTTGATCAACTCTAAATCGATATAGGAGAGCTGCTGCCGATGACAATCCCACTGTACGGGTTCATCGGCAAAGTGGTCCAACCGATTGACCAAATCAAGTTGGCCATATCACTTGGGGAGGAGCCGCTCAGAAGGATGAGGACCAAGAACTTCATTGTGGTAAACACCCCTCCGCCTACAATGTCATCCTGGGTCGACCGACCCTCAATGAATTCTGAGTGGTCGTCTCGACCTTCGGCTAGAAAATCAAGTTCCCAGTGGAGGATCGGGTCCGAGAAGTAAGAGGAGATCAGTTGGCCGCTCGACGCTGCTACGTCGAAATGGTCAAAGACAGAAGCAAAGTCCGCTCGGAAGATGCCCCGGCTGGAGGTAAGTACCATAACCAAGAAGCCTCTTTTAGTTTATGAAGAAAAGGAGGAAGTTCAGATACATCCAAGCCGAGCAGAAGCGACGACCTTCATAACGTCTAACCTGGAAGCCGAGCAGAAGGCCGAGCTGATTAGATGCCTTCGGTAGAATCATGATGTCTTTGCATGGTCAATGCATGAGCTGCCCATCATTTCCCCGAGCATCGCGCAGCATGAGCTCCACGTCCGACCATACGCTCGGCCGGTGAAGCAGAGGAAGAGAGACTTTAGTGCTGAGCAGAATCTGATTATCCGGGCGGAGATTGAGAAGCTACTGGAGGCCGGCCACATACGAGAGGTTCAGTTCCTGAGCTGGCTCGATAATGTGGTGCTGGTCTCCAAGCTAGGCAATAAATGGAGGGTTTGCATCGACTTACGGGATCTTAACAAGGCGTGTCCAAAGGACTTCTATCCCTTGCCCAGGATAGATCAAATGGTAGACTCCATGGCCGAGTGTGAGCTGATATGCATGCTGGACGCATATCAAGGGTATCATCAAGTTCCGCTCGCCTGTGAAGACCAAGAGAAAGTCAGCTTCATCACTGCCGACGGTACGTACTACTACAATGTAATGTCGTTCGGCCTAAAGAATGCAGGAGCCACCTACTAAAGGCTGATGAACAAAGTGTTCTGGCGGCAGATCGGCCACAATATGGAGGTATATGTCGACGACATACCAATTAAATCCCTCCGAGCCGTTGATCTCTGTGCAGATATCAAGGAGACTTGCCAGACCCTCCGGGCATACAGAATCAAGTTAAATCCTCAGAAGTGTCTATTCGGCGTGAAAAGTGGGTGCTTCCTGAGATATATTGTCACCGAGCGGGGCATTGAGGCAAACCCCGACATGGTGAAGGCACTCAAGATATGTCACCACCTGGAAACTTGAAGGAAGCTCAGCGCCTCACCGGTGGATAACAGCATTATCACGATTCATCTCCAAGTCGTCCGACCGGAGCCTTCCTTTCTTTAAGATTCTGCGCCGAGCCACCAAGTTTCAGTGGGACAAGGAGTGTGACCAGGCCTTCGGGGAACTCAACGCGTATCTGAACTTGCTACCCGTACTAGCTAAGCCTACTACCGGTGAACCACTCCGGATCTATCTGTCTTTGACCGAGCACGCTGTCGGCTTGGTGTTGGTTCGACCGAACGGCGAAGAACTGTTGGTGCAACCTTAGGTCAAGGTTGACCTGGTTGACCTGACTCGAGTTGACCTGAC
The DNA here is from genome assembly GCF_018446385.1 of Zingiber officinale. Classification (NCBI taxonomy): domain Eukaryota; kingdom Viridiplantae; phylum Streptophyta; class Magnoliopsida; order Zingiberales; family Zingiberaceae; genus Zingiber; species Zingiber officinale. The sequence goes on from NC_055989.1 coordinate 70,069,937, forward strand.
TCGAGTTGACCTGACTCGAGTTGTATTTTGATGTTTGACGAGAATAGAAAAGTTCTATTATGATGTTTGACGAGAATAGAAAAGTTCTATTCTGATGTTTGACGAGAGTAGAAAAGTTGTATTATGATATTTGACAGAATACAAACTTGGGAGATTGTGGGTGCAATCTTTGGTCAAGGTTGACCTGGTTGACCCGAGGTGAGTCGACCTGATTCGGGAAATCCTGGTGAGTGAAGCCAGGTGAAAGTCCCGGTGAGTGAAGCCAGGCAAGGGAAAGTTCTGGTGAGTGAAGCCAGACAGTTGGAAAGTTCTGGTGAGTGAAGCCAGGCAAGGGAAATCCAGATAGATCAAGGTTGACCAGACATCTGGTGAAAAGTCCAAGCAGGGAGCTTGGCACGAGAAAAGTCCAAGTATGGAGACTTGGCATGGAAAAGTCCAAGCAGGGAGCTTGGCACGGGGAAATCCCAAGTATGGAGACTTGACACGGAAAAGTCCAAGTATGGAGACTTGGCACGAAAAAGTCCAAGCAGGGAGCTTGGCACGGGAAAAGACCAAGCAGGGAGCTTGGCACGGGGAAAAGTCCAAGTATGGAAACTTGGCATGGGAAGTCGGAGAGGGCTTGGTAGCTCGTTCTCCGCTCGGTAGCTCGTTCTCTGGACCGGACGAAGTCGGAGAGGGCTCGGCAGCTCGTTCTCCGGACTAGGTCAGAGAGGGCTCCGTAGCTCGTTCTCTGGACCGGACGAAGTCGGAGAGGGCTCGGCAGCTCGTTCTCCGGACTAGGTCAGAGAGAGCTCGGTAGCTCGTTCTCAGGACCAGGTAGGGTTTAGGGCTGGGAGCTCTAAACCTGGATCGGTCTGGTGACCGATCCAGTGATACGCTGGTTGACTGATCGGTCTGGTGACCGATCAGTAACCAAACAGTGTGTTTCTGTGAATTACCTGATCGGTCTGGTGACCGATCAGTAATCATACAGAAGCGAAGAAGATCGGGAGAAGAAAGAGGGGGATCGGTCTGTGGACCGATCCACCTATAGCCTGATCGGTCCACAAACCGATCAGGCTTCGAAGCCAACTCTCACAGAGAGTTGGTTGATCGGTCTGGGGACCGATCAGCCTAGGGCCTGATCGGTCCACAGACCGATCAGGGTCCTCCTAGACCGATCAGGTTGGAGCCTGATCGGTCCAAGTCTAGCCGTTGAGGGACAACGACTAGATTTCTGTCTTCCTTCTTCGCAGGTGCATATATAAATCAGAAGCTGAGGGCCTCTACAGTAACTTTAGCTCTTCTGGTTCCTCTTTCTCACGAGACTGCAATCAGAGCTTTGCTGAGCTCTCATTTTCCTGAAGCTTCGTGGAAGCTTCCTTCGGCTGGTTCCTGCTGTTGTAGGTGTTTCGTGAAGTTGCTGCTTCATCCAGTCGACGAGAAGGCAAGCTGTGTTTTTACATTCTTACTGCCTTTGTATTGTGCTGTATCTTTGTACTCCTATCTTGCTGTTGCAAGAAGTTTGTGACGAGGTTTCTCCACCTAGAAGGAGTTTCTATTAGCCGGTTTTCCGGGGTCTCATCCACCGACGGATTGATAGGCTTCGTCCACCTTACGGACACGCCGAGGAGTAGGAGTTTCATCTCCGAACCTCGTTACATCGTCGAGTTTAAGGTTTGCTATTCTTTGTTTCATTTCTACATTGTATTTCCGCTGGGCTAACTAAAATTGTAGGAAGAAACGCGAATTTGGGGTCGGCTATTCACACCCCCCCCTCTCTAGCCGCTATCCGAAGGTCCTAACAAGTGGTATCAGAGCAAGGTCGCTCTTCGTCGGATTAACACCCGGGGGAGCACAAGCTAGAGAATGGATCTACTTGGAGAAGACATCACGATTCCACCCTTCTACGATCGCGACGACTTCGCGTATTGGAAGGTAAGAATGAATTATTTTCTTATGACTAACCTAGTGAATTGGAATTGTGTACGAGTAGGTTTTACTCCTCCGGTGGATAAAAAGGGAGAACCTCTCGAGAAGAAGAAGTGGACGAAGGAACAAATCCACCAATCCACAATCAACGACGAGGTAACGAAAATCCTTGAATTTTCATTACCTAATGATATCTTGTGTAAGATAGGTGGATACAACGATGCCAAGGAGTTGTGGAACAACTTGGCTAAGTTCCATGAGGAGAACTCCACTTCAAGTCATGAAGAGGAGTCAAGTGAGCCAAGTAGCTCACATCATGGAGGAAAGGAATTAGAAGTTGAGGGCTACTCAACATCTAAGGAAGAGGAGGAGGAGAGTTCTTCTTCAAAATTGGAGCAAGAAGAAGAAGCCTATACTTCCGGAAGGGATGTAGAAGAAAGCGTACAACCATCCTCAACCCTAGGTAACTCAAGCAATTTACTTTCAAGTAAATTACATATAATGTGCTTTGAGTGTAGGGAATTTGGGCATTACAAGAGTAAATATCCAAAGAGGATTAGGAAGACTCCACCGGCGCCAAAGGTCAAGGAAGCCGGAGTCCCGATACGCAAGGGCAAGGAGCACGTGGTGTGTTTCCAATGCAAGCAAAGGGGACACTATAGGAGCCAGTGTCCGAGGGGGAGGCAACCTCACAAGGACAAGAGACCGAGCACATCGATAGGGGGAGCTAAGGCAAACCCTAAGGTAACCTTTAAGGCACATTCTTGCAATTTGAATAAGACACATGTTAATAGTAGTTTTGTTGCAATTGTCAATAAAGATAGGCATGATAACAATAGAAATCAATACATGTGCTTAGGTGCCAAACATGTTAGCCTAGGTAAGGACAATTCTAGAAATGCTAACCCTAGAATTAACTCATCTAAGGCTAAGGAGAACCTAGGTAGAAATCCCAAAACAACTAGACATATGCCTAGGAATACCTCAAAGATAAATGACAAATTAAAACTTGAGGTATTAGAAAAGGAAAATCAAGTCTTGAGGTCAAGACTTGACAATTTAGAAAAGACCCTTAAGAATTTAGAGAAGTCAACTCTAGGGTCTAAGGGTCAAAAACCAAAGCTCAAGGACATGAGAGGTTTGTGTCACAAACCTAAGTCTCAAGTAGTCAAGCCCACTTATCATGATGTTCCATTCGATTATGGAACAAGACCTAGGGCTAGGAAGACCATCACCAAGGTCACAAGGGGAGTCACCCCTAGAGTTGATCTTGATGAGTCTCAAATGACCAAGGCTTTAAAGCCTAGAGGGTCATTAGGAGGGTTGCTAGGGAAGTCATCCCTAGTGAATATTTAGTGAACTCAATGAGCTCAAATAGGTATTGGGTTCCTAGGAGCGTGATTCCATCACGCTAGATGAATTAGGGTGTGCCAACCTTAATTGAATAGGTAGTTAACCTACTCATGGCAAAAGGTGGCATTTTAGGAATATTCAAGGTGTAATCAAGCCTTGAAAATGAAATTAAGAACTATTCCTAAGGTGATTAGGATGTGCCAACCACATTTGAGGAGTTTTCTAAGATCAATCTAATTGGCACATAGTGATCTAAAAGTCTTTAGTATATGATTTTAGGTCTATTACACTTAGGAATATAGAATTTATGGCAAAATGATCAAAATTATCAAAAATGGCAACTAAAGCTAGAATTAGGTATTTTCTATACCTTTATATGTTATTTGCCATATATTGTTTGCTATATGTCATGTCATGACATCATATTTAATTTATTATCATTTGAAATGTCATGATAATACTTAGGTTAGCTATATGTCATGACTTATTTAAGTTTCATACTTTATGCCATGACATCATGACATTGGCACACGTTTTTACTTATGATATCATTATATGCCATGTCATCATCTTTTGCATTTATAATCAATTAATTTGATTTAAGGACAAAAACACAACTTGATATGGAAATCAAATTGTTGTTTAGATAATGCATGAGAACTTAGATTAAGATGACCTAAACCATATCTCACATCAAAATTGACTTGGATGTGTTTGATACACCTTAGATGTGTGTGAGATATTAGGATCATGAGTTAGGATCAAGGTGCATAGTTCTTGTACCTAGATGAGCCTAATTCAAAATGGAGAATCATAGGGAAAGCTTGTGTACAAGTCATGTACATTTAGCCCTAAGATTATGGTTTTAAATTGAATGGTTTAAAATCATTTCAAAATTGATTTGAAAAACCTTGATGAAGCTTTTCTAGTGATAACATTCATCATTGAGCAAGTTGATACAAAGTTGAGGTAAACTTGAACTATTTCAAAGTTTTTAAACTTTGTATCAAGATTTGAAAATGGAAGTTATTTTCATAGAAAACTATTTTTCCATGATAGTATATGTTATGAGGAATGTATCCTCAAAATTTTATAATTTTTGGAATTTTCTGTAATTTTGTAGGGGTTTCTGAATTTCGGGAGGAAGAAATTCAGAAATCAGAAATCAGACATGTGTGACCGATCAGGAGGTTCCCTGATCGGTCCAGGGGATGCTGGATCGGTCACTGGACCGATCCAGGGAAGTGTGGATCGGTCTGGTGACCGATCCAGTAAAGGATGAGCGTGCCAAAATGCTGATTTTCGACTGTGTTGTCTGAAATTTCAGCTGAAAGTTAAAACACAGTTTGTGTTCTAGATTTCTAATGGTTTGAAACTCTCCAAGACATTGTTGGTTCAATGGTCAAGGGGGAGTTGACCTTTAGGGGGAGTTTTATCTATTAGTCAAGGGGGAGTTGACTTTTAGGGGAGTTTTTACTCTAAAGATTTGACGATATGGGATTATCACTAAGTTGATTGTTGACTTTAGTATCAAAGGGGAATTTAAGGGTTTTAATGAAAGGTATGAGACTTTCATTAGGAAGAAACTCTTGACCGTGATTCACTCTTTTTGATGTGTGTCAAAAAGGGGGAGAATGAGAGAATGTCCAAAGAATGTTCAAGGAAGAACATTAGAGTTTGGGGAGAATGTTCAAGGAAGAACATTGGAAAACCTAAGTTAGGTTATCAGGTTAACCTAACTTGATTATGGTTTTTGTCAAACATCAAAAAGGGGGAGATTGTTGGTGCAACCTTAGGTCAAGGTTGACCTGACTCGAGTTGACCTGACTCGAGTTGTATTTTGATGTTTGACGAGAATAGAAAAGTTCTATTCTGATGTTTGATGAGAATAGAAAAGTTCTATTATGATGTTTGACGAGAGTAGAAAAGTTGTATTCTGATGTTTGACAGAATACAAACTTGGGAGATTGTGGGTGCAATCTTTTGTCAAGGTTGACCTGGTTGACCCGAGGTGAGTCGACCTGATTCGGGAAATCCTGGTGAGTGAAGCCAGGTGAAAGTCCTGGTGAGTGAAGCCAGGCAAGGGAAAGTCCTGGTGAGTGAAGCCAGGCAGTTGGAAAGTTCTGGTAAGTGAAGCCAGGCAAGGGAAATCCAGATAGGTCAAGGTTGACCAGACATCTGGTGAAAAGTCCAAGTAGGGAGCTTGGCACGAGAAAAGTCCAAGTATGGAGACTTGGCACGGAAAAGTCCAAGCAGGGAGCTTGGCACGGGGAAAGCCCAAGTATGGAGACTTGGCACCGAAAAGTCCAAGTATGGAGACTTGGCACGGAAAAGTCCAAGCAGGGAGCTTGGCACGGGAAAAGACCAAGTAGGGAGCTTGGCACGGGGAAAAGTCCAAGTATGGAAACTTGGCATGGGAAGTCGGAGAGGGCTTGGTAGCTCGTTCTCCGGACTAGGTCAGAGAGGGTGTAAGATACCGTAAAAGTAAATAATAAATATTATTGGACGAAAAATCTTATTGGATTTTTCAGGAATTTTTTGGAAATTTTTCGGAGCTCGTACGGAGGGTTTGAGGGGATCGAACAGCGGACACGGCTAAAGCCTGTTTGGAATACCCAATTAAAGTGGGATTTGATTGAGGAATTAACTTAGGTTTTAATTACCTAAACCTAAGTTTATAATCCCTAATTTCTGACTCATCCTCCTCAACCCCGAGCCTTTCCCCTCTTCTCCCTCACGCACTGCCCTCTCCGGCGATTTCTTCCCAGCGACGCCGAGCACGCCACCGCCCGCCGGTGTAACCTCGGCCGAGCCTCCCTCTCCCTCTTCCCCTCGAGGAGTGGAATCTTTCCCCTATCTCACGATTGATCCACCGTCGGCCTTCGAATCTGAGCGGAGCAGCGGCGATTTCGTCAAGGAAGTTCCTCATTTCTTCCTCTCCACCCGATCTCGGTTCTTTGTCTTCGTCGGCATGGATATGTCGCCGATCCTCCTCTTGATTTCCTCCGCCCGAGCCCTAGCTGCCTCCTCACCACAGAATCTTAGATCAAGGATATCCATTTGCCTATCCTGAGTTAACACAGGGTTCCTCTATATGGCCGGTGTCACCCTACCTTCTGCCTTTGCTCATGAGCACAGCAACAGCCTTCATCGGAGAGAAGTTTATGGAATTGGATTGATTCTTGAAGGTAATTGGTTATCCCTAACATTAATTTGGGCATTTGATCGTGATGCAGTGTTGATTTAGGGTTGTTGTTCAGTAGGCAGTGGCTTCGATTGGTTCCAGCCTCCACATTTCTGATTGTTTGTAGCCAGTAGCCAGGGCCATCAGATCGTTTTGCTCTGGATTTCAGTGGCTACAACTGAAGGTTGGTGAACCCTGTGATGGTGAGGGCAGCTGGACAAAACAAAGCTTTGTGCCCTGGTGTGGAGGTAACAAACAGTAATCGTTTTTCCATTGTTGTATTAGTATTTGATTAAGGGAAGTTGTTGCAGAATTCAGATTGAGGTAAGGGGTTGTTAAGGTGAGTTTTGTATTGTGGATTATGGCTTCAGCAATCCTTTGCTGTATAATGGATTTTCTAGATTGATTCTTGGAGAGATAAATGTGTGTATGTGCTCTTGTAGTTTCCGGATAGGGGATCATAAGTGCTGTGAGTTGCTGAATTTGCTGTCAAAATCTCACGGTAAGTGTTTTCTAGAGAGGTACACCCGTTATCCTCATTTGTATGGGCTAAATTAGGTTTCTAATGGGTTGTGGGGCTTTATTCTGCTTAGATTTATGAGTGGTGTGATGTAGATTGGATGAATTATTGTGGTTGAGTTAATTGAGGTGGATGAACTGTGTAGGATTGATTCTTGATGTTAGTAGATGATCCGGATATTAAATGATGGTGTTAATTGGATTAAATGATTAGAATTTGGAATTTGGTTGGGATATGTTGATTTGGAGGAGTTTTGGAGATGTATCATGTATAACCTAATCTAATTAGGTTGTATTATGGTTAAGGTTAGTTGGGAGACTAATCCATAATCATGTTGATTAGGGTTATTCTAATTAGGTGGGGGAAAGTTGTTTAGTTAATTGCTTCGTATGTAATTAGCTAAGTATATTATTGATCACAGGACTTGGATGCGGGACGAGCGTCTCGACACGGGATTACTTGGCACGATCTACACTTTAAGGCGGGTATTTCTTCCTTGGCTCTATGTAGATTTTCTTGTACTTAGTGCATGGTTATTATTGGATGAATTAGGTTGCTTTATCTTATATCATGATCGGTTGCTGTTTTTTTTCCTGCATGATACTTATGCTTGACCCTTATGATGATCTATTTAATTCTGATACAGTCTCTACTCTTGATATCTACTCTGTTGTGATTACACGTGTAGAGTATGTCTTGTAGGGATTGTCGGGTTGTTGGTATTACCATGCTGATTGGGTATATGAGGTTGACTGTACATAGGTGGAGATGTGTTATAGGAGTCATCTGGTTGACCGTGCATTTACATGGGGGTGTACATACGTATTTGTCATGTACTTTTGGAGGAGTTGTGTTGATTGTATGTTTGGGGTATATACACATGTCTGTTGTGTTTTTATTGGAGGATACATGTTGATTGTACTTATACATTTGTGTACATGTGTCTGGTGGGATTATTGGAGATTTTTGGTTGATTATACATGTGTATTGTGTACATATGTTTGGTGGGATACGTGGAGGTATCATGACGATTATACTCTTGTCGGAGGTATTTATGAGGTTTGGGGTTGTTGCATGGATGATGATTATATATATATATATATCATGTTCATCATTCATTGCATCTGATGACCGTTGTCTCCCTTGTGGTGAGAGAGTCATCAGTTGGTTTGATTTAGCACCGCACCCTCGGCCACTCATGGGTAGTGGTAGTTGGAGCAGTTGCTGCTAGTCCTGTCGTGCCACCCGGTCACGAGGTTTAGTGAGATCCGGCGTTGTGAGCAGTCAGAGACCCTGATGCTATGTAGTTAGATAGCTACTAGCGGACTGTCCGCCTCGACCACTATATAGTGGGCTGGAGGGTAGTACAGTCGTCACAGACCCAAGCCTCTCGGCCATACAGGCGTCGTGGTGTCTGGAGAGGTGGCGGGGGTGACCATGGAGCATGCATACGCAGTTATTATTCTTGCATTTGATGCGCGGTGCATCTGTATTTGCATACATGCCTAGTAGTTACTAGTTGCATGTGATTGTCGTTGTTGCATTTGTTTGCGATATGATTATTGCATTTGGTTGCCATGCTGCATACATGTCATTTATTTTACATGTATATGCAGTCGTACTTATATTGCACAGGTGTTACGGGTATATCTGTTGCAGATTCGGTGAGTTTACTAATCATTGTACCATGTGTCGATTCCAGATTGGGTATGTATCTGTCATTATGTTAGTTGTGGTTTGTACAGTTTATGTCAGGTTATTATGTCAGGTATGTTCAGATGCATTGATTATGATAGTATGATCATGTTCTTATTCCCTACTGAGACTGTATACTTTTGATCTCCATGTTTTATTTGTAGACCGTGCACTGTCTTTGCTATTACCCGCTGAGTTACCTATACTCACCACCGCATGTATACATTTATGTTTCAGGTAGCCTGTAGATGGTTGGTGTCGCTCGGAGTATCCTGTCTGCCGGGTCCTACGTCACATCCGAAGGTCGTTTTTAGATTTGTATATGTTTTATTTGTATTTGTTGTATTTGGTGGGTTGTTGTATTTGTTGTTGTGGTTGTTGTATAAAGCCTAGCCGGCTAGCAGTGTGTTGATTGTGTTGTATTGGGCTTTCCGTTTTCGTTTTTCCGCTGTGTTGGTTTTTAGTACAGCCGTGTGGGCTGTTTTATATATAACTGCGTGGTTGTGATTGTTTCATTCCAGCCGTGTGGGCTGTTATTATAACTGCGTGGTTGTGTATATAAATATTCCAGCCGCATGTGGATGATGTATATTTTGTTTGTAGTGATGCTTCATATTGTCACCCGTACAGGGGAGATGTTGCCGGATTTTTGTCTAGCAGAGACTCCTTTGGGGGCGTGACAATTTAGTGGTATCAGAGCGGGTGCGATGCCTGCTTTGTTTTTGTTTTAGATTTTCGAGATTTTATCTGATACCAATTTAGTGGTATCAGAGCCGGTACGATGCCTGTTTTGTTTCATGTTCGGGATTTTCGAGATTTATCTGATACCAATTAGTGGTATCAGAGCAGGTACGATGCCTGTTATTTGTGTTTTGGATTTTGTGATTCGATTTTCTTGATGTGACTTTTCGGGTTTTGGGACCAGGCAGCAGCAGGACATCTCCAGACTATAGGAGGTATGTTTGCATATTGTTATCATGCATTTCTGTTGGTGTATGTATTGTTGCCCATATAGTTATGATGTGTGTTAGTGTTCTCTTGTTAGTACTTGCCTATTTGTTTGTAGCATGCATTGCATGTGTTGGGTCAATCACTGATCACGGTTGACCTAATGGAGATCAAGGATTACAGTCTCAGGGGATTCATCATATCATACTACCAGTATGTAGTGTCTATTACTACTAGCTGGTTGAGAGTTAGAGTCGTATATCAGTCTCGGTTATCATTAGTTGTGTAGTGGATGATATCTGTATACCCATGTTGACTCAGTTAGTAGAGTACCGGTTTACTCCCGTTGAGGATTGATTTACTTGGTTGACTTGTGTAGTTATGGTTTGACTTATTACCCTTGTTGACTTGGATCAGTTAGGAGATGATCGATTTATGTTGTTAGTCCGACCAATAGGGGACTGACTTACTCTATTTTTAGAGATTCCTATCTTTGGGATACTCGTGCTTGGTTAGATATTTTGGGAGACATAGTTGAGTACATGACTTGTACAGTCATGGGAAGGACTGAGCTAGCCGTATACCATTGTCGGCTTGGTCAGCCTGTAGAGGATTTTCGTATCCTATTCCATGGGGACTTTGACCATGGACCGTTTGTACCTGATAGGATGATTTAGAAGGTACATTCGGATAGGATACCTCCGCTGATGTGGGAAAAGTGTAAGGCTACATGCTTAACACTTATGAGATACAGTCGTTACTAGGGTGTATAATTTGGGGAGTACATTGGGATATATGATTTGTACTAGTGTGAGAGAGTTGAAGTTAGCTGCTTAACCTTTACGTGACCCAGTACCACGTGAAGGAAGAAGCAGAGAATGCTTTTGGAGATCAGGTCATCACTTAGTGATTTCCTCGAGATGTTTGGAGAGAGAGTAGTTCTCTACTTCTTTCGTTAGCATGATGGATTATAAGGCGATGACTAGTAGACTCGCCTATCGTTGTTCCATGGGAGATCCTGACTCATGGAACTATTGGACATGATTAGATATCCATGATGTACTTAGTGATATATACCCCGCAATGGTG